>NC_042622.1:145384069-147784069 GCF_901001135.1 Rhinatrema bivittatum | reverse complement strand
TGCAGCCCTCCCAATCCCTAGAGTACTTGGGAGTCTGGTTCGACACCAAATGGAACAAAGTCACCCTTCCTCCTACAAGGAGAAGAAGATTGGAACAACTACAAGCATTGTTGAACTCCACTCTTCCCATGGCATGGGACTATATCTCCAAGTCCTCGGACTCATGGCATCAACCATAGAAGTTGTCCCGTGGGCAAGGGCCCACATGCGGCCCCTACAACATTCCCTACTGTCATGGTGGAACCCGATGTCTCAAAACTACTTCGCCCCCCCCCCCCCCCCCCCCCCCCCCTCTGGCTACTGGCGCAGGTTCGGAATCAGCTAAATGGTGGCTACAAGAAGACCATCTGAGCGAGGGAACAAGCCTATCCCCACTAGAATGGACCTTGCTCACGACGGATGCAAGCCTGCGAGAATGGGGAGCCCACTGCCCTGAGCTAACAGCTCAAGGGCAATGGGACAAAGAAGAGTCTGCATGGAACATAAACAGACTGGAAGCCCGAGCAGTCAGACTAGCCTGCCTACAGTTCAGTAACTGACTCCAGGTCAAATCAGTCAGTCATGTCTGACAACGCCACAACAGTGGCCTACATCAACCGCCAGGGGGGAACCAGAAGCCAGCAAGTGTCTCTGGAAATAGAGCCCCTAATGACGTGGGCAGAATCAAATCTACAAGGGCTATCAGCCGCCCACATCGCGGGAAAAGACAATGTCACTGCGGATTACCTAGCAGAGAGAGTCTGGATCTAGGGGAATGGACACTGTTTACAGCAGCCTTCCCGCTGATAGTAAACCATTGGGGAACCCCAGTTATGGATCTTCTGGCAACCGGGTCTAACACCCGGGTTCCCAAGTTCTTCAACCGAAGACGGGAACCGCTGTCCCAGGGAATCTACGCCCTCGTCCAGACCTGGCCACAGGAGGACCTACTGAGTACGCCTTCCCTCCATGGCCACTATGGGGCGGAATCATCCGCAAAATAGAACACCACAGAGGGCTGGCACTTCCAGTGGCCCTGGACTGGCCAAGAAGACCGTGGTACGCAGACATGCGAAGACTTCTGGCAGGAAACCCTCTATGCCTACCTCCACACAGGGATCTACTCCAGCAAGGTCCAATCCTCCACGAAGACCCAATGAGATTCTCGCTTACGGTCTGGCCATTGAGAGGTCTCGCCTGAAAAAGAGTGGATACTCAGGACCAGTGATTGACACACTGCTCCGAGCACGCAAGTTCTCCACCTCCTTAACATATATACGAGTATGGAGAATATTTTGAAGCCTGTTGTGAGGATCGTGACATCCTTTCACAGACAGTCAAAATCCCCATGATCCTGGAATTTCTGCAGGACGGCGTGAACAAAGGGTTGTCCCTCAACTCCAAGGTGCAACTGGCCGCCCTGGCCAGCTTCAGACCCAGAGTGGACGGCACCAGCCTAGCGGCCCACCCAGACATCTCCCGCTTCTTAAAAGGGGTCAAGCACATTCGGCCACCTCTAAAGTGGCCGATACCCCTATGGAATCTCAATCTAGTGTTAGACTTCTTAGCGGGAGCTTCGTTCAACCAACTCGTGGTCTGTCCCTACGGCTCCTGACCTTGAAGACTGCGTTCCTCGTGGCAATCTGCTCAGCCCGTCGAATCTCCAAACTTCAAGCACTATCATGCCGGGAGCCGTTCCTCAGATTCTCGCCGGGATCCATACATCTGTGCACTGTACCCTCCTTCCTGCCAAAGGTGGTTTCTCACTTCCATCTAAACCAAACCATCTCGCTGCCATCTCCAGACAAGCATAAGGACTCTGAAGACTCACGCCTTCTTCGCCACCTGAAAGTCGGCAGACTCCTAGTCCGATACTTGGAAAGATCGGAACCTGTACGAAAGACGGACCATCTATTCGTTCTTCACAATGGGAAGAAGCAAGGGGAAGCGGCCTTGCGGGCAACCATAGCCTGCTGGATCAAAGAAGTAATCAAGGCGGCCTATGTAGAGGCAGGCAAGCCTCCACCTCTACAAGTCAAGGCCCATTCCACAAGGGCCTAGGCAGTGACCTGGGCAGAAACCAAGATGCTGTCACCTGCGGGCGGCAATGTCCTCCATCCACACCTTCTTGAGATTCTATCGCCTAGATGTTCAGGCCAAGGAGGACACAGCATTCGCAGGGGTAGTACTAAATGGGCCACGGGCAGCCTCCCACCTGGTTCGGGAGTAGCTTTTATACATCCCATTGGTCCTGAGTCCATCTACTACAAGCTAGGAAATGTAGAAATTACTTACCTGATAATTTCATTTTCCTTAATGTAGACAGATGGACTCAGCACCCCGCCCATGGTTGCTTGTAATCAAGAATCCTCGGGGGAACCTTCCCCCGAGAGCAACACAAGCACGGGTAAGCCAACCCTTATCTCTAGTTCAGACACCCATATTACCAGGTGTCGGCGCTTCTCGGTTGAATGCCCTGGCTGTCTCCAGCTAGAAACCACGTCAACCAATCCGAGTAATCAAGTGTCAAGTTAATCATGTTAACCAAGTTAATCAAAATTATCCAAACACACATATATCCATAATTGCTTTTTGAGAAGAAAACTGAAGAGCAGAGCCTCGTGCATGGGTATATGTAGTGCTGACGTCAGATTGAAATTTGACTCAATCTCCAACTGCTATCAGGAGCACACTAGACCCATTGGTCCTGAGTCCATCTGTCTACACTATGGAAAATGAAATTATCAGGTAAGTAATTTCTTCAATCCTCGCGGGGGATGGATGTTCCAAAACGTAAACGCTCTCTAAGGACTCCGGTATCTCGGCCCTTACCTGACAGACCAGGGTGACCCAAGTGACATTCCTCCTCAGGATCCTGATTCTGCTGCTGGTCAAGATCCCTTGCCCTCTCAGGGTCCTCATGTAGTCTAAGGCGATGATCCTAAGGTGGTCCACCTCTTTAGGAAGGATGAGCTTATTCCTCTCATTTCTGCTATTCTTGAGGAATTGGGAATTGATTCCCCGCCAGAGGATTCTCGTATGGGTTCAATTGACCCTGTCATGGTTGATCTTCGTGGTCCAGCTCGGACTTTTCCTTTTCATCGTTCAGTCACAGACTTATTATTTCGCGAATGGGACACTCTTGACTTGGTATTAAAGATCAGCAAGGCCATAGATAAGCTATATCCTCTGCCTGAGGATGTTTTAGACCTTTTGCGATCTCTGCTGTTACCAAAAAGACTACAATCCCGGTTACCGGTACTACAGCTCTCAAAGATCTTCAGGATCGAAAGCTAGAGGTTCAACTTAAAAAGATTTTTGAAGTTTCGGCTCTTGGGGTCCAAGCCGCTATGTGCAGCAGTTTTGCTTTTAAGAGCAGGACTCCGCTGGGTTCAGCTCCTGCAGAATAATTCTTCTCTTTCTGAGTCCAAAGCTATTCAAGCTGGGCATTTGGAAACCGCTGTTTACAGTGCTGACTCTCTTTATGATTTGTTACGTACCTCAGCCAGATCGATTGTTTCGGCTCTCTCTACCCGCAGACTTCTCTGATTAAGACACTGGTCTGTGGATGTCTCTTCCAAAGCTCAGTTGGGATTTTTACCTTTTTAAGGGTAAACTTCTCTTTGGGAAAGATCTTGAGGACTTGATTCATTCCTTAGGAGAAAATAAGGTACATCATCTGCCTGAGGATAGGCCCAAGACAAGGGGATCGTTACCTTCCAGATCCTGTTTTTGAGGAAACCACAGGTTTCGCTCCTTCTGCTCTTCAGGTTCTTCTTTTCGGTGATAGCCAGCTAGACAGCAATCTTGGCCTCAGTCCTTTCGAGGACGTAGTTATGGGAGACCTGGTCCCTCCCAATCCTCTGGTGGAGCAAAAACTTCTCAGTGAGATGAGGCTGATCCATTCCTCTGTTCCGGTAGTGGGAAACAGATTGTCTCTCTCTTTCGAGGAATGTGCCAAAATAACATCAGATCAGTGGGTCCTTACTGTGATAAAACAAGGCTACGCTTTAGATTTTGTACAGTGCCCTCGCAACAGTTTTCTTGTCTCTCCATGCTCTTACGCTCAAAAGTGTCAGGCAGTGCGGGATACCTTACATCACCTAAGCGAGTTCAGGGCCATTGTGCCAGTACCTCAGTCGGAGTGGCGAAAGGGCCGTTATTCCATCTACTTCGTGGTACCCAAAAAAGACGGCACATTTCGTCCCATTCTGGACCTAAAAAGAGTCAATCGATGTTTGCTAATCCCAAGGTTTCGCATGGAAACCTTAAGAGCAGTCTTGGCATCCATCCACAAAGGAGAGTTCCTAGGTTCCTTGGACCTAACCAAGGCGTATCTTCACATAGGAATTTGTTCCGACTATCAGAAGTTTCTCCGGTTCTCACTACTGGGGGACCACTTCCAATTTTGCACTCTCCCATTTAGTCTCGCCACGGCACCCAGGATTTTTACCAAAATAATGGTTGTTGTAGACGCACAGCTTCGAAGAGAGGGAATTTGTTGCCAGAGGATGTGGTTAGTGCAGTTAGTATAGCTGTGTTTAAAAAAAGATTGGATAAGTTCTTGGAGGAGAAGTCCATTACCTGCTATTAGATTCACTTAGAGAATAGCCACTGCCATTAGCAATGGTAACATGGAATGGACTTAGCTTTTGGGTACTTGCCAGGTTCTTATGGCCTGGATTGGCCACTGTTGGAAACAGGAGGCTGGGCTTGATGGACCCTTGGTCTAACCCAGTATGGCATTTTCATATGTTCTTATGATTCTTTGTTCATTCCTACCTAGACGATTGGCTCATTCGAGCGAAGTTGGAACATCTGTTGCTCAGCTGTGTCTCGAGTTCTTCAGCTACTGCAGTCATTAGGCTGGGTTGTCAACCCGGCGAAGAGCCACTTAGTGCCATCCCAGTCCTTGGAGTTTCTGGGAGCCCTGTTCAACACCCGACTGGGGAAAGTTTTTTTTTCACGGAAGAATGGATCATCAAATTGCAGGGTCAGATTTGAGTCTTGTTGTCCAAGTCTCCTCCCAGAGTATGGCATTATCTACAGGTTCTAGGCTCCATGGCTTCCACTTTGGACTTAGTTCTGTGGGCCTTTGCTCATTTGAGACTGCTTCAGTCAGCATTGCTCTCCCACTGGAATCCGGTGTCAGAACAGTTTCATCTTCCTCTTCCTCCTACAGACTCTGCTCGTTCCAGTCTCAATTGGTGGCTCCTATTGCAGAATTTGCGTCGTGGGGTAGACCTAGTGGCTCCATTGTGGACAGTAGTCACTACGGATGCCAGTCTCTCCGGCTGGGGGGGGCAATTTGTCTCGACAAGTCTGTTCATGGCCAGTGGTCTCCAGAGGAATCTCGTTTGTCGATCAATCGTTTAGAGACCAGAGCGGTGAGGCTAGCCTTACAGGCTTTTCTCCCGCTTCTTCAGGGGAAGTCAGTCAGAATCCTTTCCGACAATGCGACGACAGTGGCTTATATCAACCTTCAAGGGGGAATCAAGAGCCTTCCGGAGGCATTCGAGGCTCAGCTCCTGATAGCATGGGTGGAACAACATCTCGTTCGCATTGCAGCATCTCACATTGCCGGGCTCAACAACATTCAAGCAGACTTTCTCAGTCACCATCGTCTAGATCCCGGGGAGTGGGAACTTTCCGAACAGGCGTTTCATCTCATTTGCGAAAAGTGGTCCACGTTGAGCATGGACCTGATGGCAACGTTCCGGAACTCCAAGGCTCCACACTTCTTCAGTTGATATCGGGAGCCAGGGGCAGAAGGAGTAGATACCTTGGTTCTTCCCTGGCCAATGAACATTCTGTTTTGTTTCCTCCCTGGCCTCTCATCAGCAAGATTCTTCGGCACATAGAATCTCATCCGTCGGAGGTGATTCTGGTAGCTCCAGAATGGCCGAGACGTCCTTGGTTTGCAGACCTTGTCAACCTCATAGTGGACAGTCCACTTTGCTTTCGGGACCTTCCGAATCTTCTCTGCCAAGGTCCCATTTGTTTGGAAGAGGTAGATCGCTTCTCTCTAGCGGCCTGGCTTTTGAAAGGCATCATTTGAAGGATAAGGGTTATTCTGATGCGGTGGTCACTATTCTTCTCAGGTCAAGAAAAACCTCTACTTCCCTGGCTTATGTCAGGGTTTAGGGAGTTTTTGAATCCTGGTGTGAGGAGAATCAGGTGATTCCTATTCAGGCTTTGATTCCTGACATTTTATCTTTTTTGCAGGCTGGTCTGGCTAAGGGCTTATCATGCAGTTTTCTCTCAGGGTACAGGTAGTGGCTCTAGGTTGCTTCCGTAGGAAGATTAAAGGAGTCTCCCTGGCTTCTCATCCTGATGTAGCTCGTTTTTTTCGGGGCGCAAAACACTTGCGTCCTCCTTTTAAAAATCCTTGCCCTTCATGGAGTTTGGTTCTTAAAGCTCTTTGTGCGGTGCCCTTTGAGCCTCTGAGAAGGGCTACTCTTAAGGATCTCACATTAAAGGTGATTTTTCTGGTGGCTATTTCTTCAGCCCATAGAGTTTCTGAGCTTCAGGCTTTGTCCTGTAGGGAGCCATTTTTAAGGATTACGGATTCTGGAGTTTCTTTGAGGACTGTTCTGTCTTTTCTCGCGAAAGTGGTTTTTTCCATTCAGTTGAATCAGTCGATTGATCTGCCATCTTTTCCTACTTCTCAGCCTTCAGATCCTCAGTCTAGAGGCTTGAGAAAGCTAGATGTGTGGCGGAGCCTATTGCGTTACCTCGGGGTCACTAATAGTTTCCACATGTCGGACCATCTTTTTGTTCTCTGGAGCAGCCCCAAGAGAGGGCACAAAGCATTTAGGGCTACTATAGCCTGATGGCTAAAAGAAGTTATTGGTTCGGCATACTTACTTCATGATCGGTCACTTCCATCTGGTCTTCGTGCTCACTCTACCCGGTCTCAAGCAACTTCCTCGGCGGAGTGTCAGCAAGAATCTCCGCAAGAGATTTGTATGGCGGTGACTTGGAAATCTTTATATACTTTTGCTAGACATTATTGCCTGGATGTTCAGGCTCCAAAATCTGAGGGTTTCGGTGAAGCGGTGATCCGAGCGGGACTCTCAGGGTCCCACCCTGTGTGAAGGAGCTCTGGATCCCAGGAGTCTAGACTGATCCGGGTACGTACAGGAAAAGGTAAATTGGTTCTTACCTGCTAATTTTCGTTCCTGTATTACCACGGATCAGTTCAGAGTCCCGCCCTTTTCAGTTTAAGGATAAGAGTCCGCTTGTTCTTGTTTGCTTTGCAGATAAGTATTTTCAGATAATAATTTGTCCTGTTAGGTGCTCTACTGCCGTTTGGGTCAGTGAGTCTGGTTCTTATGGAATGTTCTCCCAGTTTTTAGCAGTTAGCTACTTAGTTGGGTTTGGTTTTTTTTTAGTAGTTCTGCTTTGTTACATTTAAATACTGACGTACTGAAGGTGCACCTCATGGAAGGGGCGGAGTCAGTTGGAACTTTTCTGCCTCCATCTGCTGGTGAGTGGACAGAACCCAGGAGTCTGGACTGATCCGTGGTACTACAGGAACGAAAATTAGCAGGTAAGAACCAGTTTTCCTTTTTTTGGGTTTTTTTGTGCACCTCAAACCCTGTTTGTGCATAGGGACATAAAGGCATGTGTGATAGGTGGAAGCCAAGGTGTCTATGCTAGGTTGGGTACAAAAGTGGTTGTTTACAAGGACACCACTTCCATGTCTGTATAGACCCTATGGAAGTACACCCTTCTTTTTGTTTTTTGTTCACCAAGCAAAAACTACTTTGCTGCTCTCTCCTCAGGCCCCCCCGCAATGCTGCTTCTCCTCGGCCCTCCCCCACACCAAACCCTGCAGAAGCCACCGCTGGTGCCATGGCCAACTCAAATCCAGCTGAAGCCATGCCTCCCACCAGGCCACCTTCACCACCAGCAGCTGACTTTGCTTCATCAGAACAAACAGGTAGCTGAGACCCTTCTTGTAAACCTGACAAGGAAACATGCATCTATAATATTAATTTAATATTTGGGGAGGGGGAGGCATTTGCGTGGAGGTGTTCAACTGTTTGTGGTATGTTGGCAACATAGGCAGGGAGTATCTCTGATAGGAGGTGGGAGGGAGGGGTTGCAACCGCTATTTGCTTATTTATAAACATTTGATTTTCTGCCTCCTTTGAAAGGTAGGCCCAAGATGGATTACATAAAGTAACAAGGCAGGGAGTACATAATGGATACATACAGATATAACAAGTGTGAGGCAGGGATGTGCATTCGTTTTGACACAAAATAGAAAATGAAACAACATTTCCTAATTTGTTTAAAAACAATAGGAAAAAATGAGATTTTATTGGACTTGTTTTTGTTTCATTGGGGGGGGGGGGAATAAAAGAGTGGAAAAGGCTCCCTAGCCCCTACTTACCCTATCTTTGAGGGGAGGTTCCCAGTTGACCTGGCTGGATCAAGACCTGGTCCTGTTGCCTAGGCCAATGCCCGACATCAGGCCCTGGCCCAAAGGTCGGAGCTTGTACTAAGGCCTTGGCCCAGGCCTGTGCCCCACATCAGGACATGGTGGGATGGGTCCTATTGCAGAAGCCTCATCTTAGGCCCAGGACAGATGTCTGGACCTAGCCCAGAGACTGGGTCTCTTTGCTGGAGCTTCGGCCCAGGCCCGGCCCTTGGCCTAGGTGCAGAAATCAGGGATCAGGCTTCCAGACATTCTCTTCTGTCCAATGTCCTCTTCAAATGGTGCCCTCCACTTGGAGAACATGCTGAAGTGATATCTCTCCAGCAACTTTCTCCTGAACAGAGGGTGCCATAAGTGGCTAAGGCCTCAGTGTTAGGACCTGGTCTTGGGCTGCCTGCATAGACATGATCTCTCACAGACAGGATAGCTGGGGGCCGGGAAGGTTCCTAGCCTTGGCAATTTTTGGAGAGTGTGAGAAATGGAGAGCTTGAGGAGGCCCTATTTCATTTTACTTTTTTGTTTTGGGGGGTTATAAGAACATGCAAACTACAGAAACAAAATAAACATTAAACGAAATGATACCCAAGGGAGGGTGGGGAATCCAAAAATGGGGGGGGGGGGATCCTAGAACTTTTTTTATCCCAGGACAAGCAGGTTGATAGTTCTCACATATGGGGGTAACATCATCAGATGGAGCCCTGGTACGGAAAACTTCTGTCAAGAGTTTCTAGAAACTTTTGGCTGGCACTGAGGGCCTACTGAGCATGCCCAGCATGCCATGATATTTTCAGCCACAGGGGTCTCCCTTCAGTCTCTTTTTTTCCGCCTTGCTGTAAGCAAAGCAGATTAGGAGCTCTGGAAGAATTCCCTCATATTTCTTAGAGGAAGAAAACTTTCCAGTCACATTCTCAGTCACATTTTTTTCTCATAATTGGGTCTCCTTTCGACATAGTCTTGGTGAGTATATTTTCAGACAGTTTTTTCGATCGATTCCGATCACCTCACTAACGATACCCGCCGGTCATTGACCGTTATTAGGCCACAAAAATTATGGCCTCAGGGTTTAAAAAGTGTCCGGATTCTAACCGGATTATGTCCATAACTGACCCACATTATGTCTGCGTTCTGTGCCTGGGATCAGGCCACGACGTCCAGGCCTCCTCAACTTGTGCCCAAATGACACCGAAGGGCAGCCGTGCCCGTCTAGATAAGATGGAAGAATTATTTTAAAAAATTCCATCGTCTATGTCGTCCCCGAAAGTGACACCTCCCTCAGTATCTAAACATGCATCTGAAAAATGAACCGACGACCGTCCGTCACCAGCTCCATCGATGGCATCGATAGCTTCGTCTTCAGCATCGACAACCCATCGAGAAAAGAAAAGGCATAGTCACCGATCCATCGACCCTGAGCAGGGCGAGCCATCGACAGGTAATAGAGCCAACTCCACCGGCTATACACGTAGAACTGCAGCGTTCTCCACGGGGCTCAGTGTCTGAGGAAGTGCCACCACGACTAATCGTGGAAACCATCGATACGACTGGCTATACCTTCCCCAGTGGCAGTGGACACTGCCCCGATTTCAAGGGAAGAAGTGACTACTTTAGTCCAGCAAGCTGTCGTCGAGGCTCTAAAAAATCTACAGCCTCTGACAGTGCCATCGATATCGGCATCGGACCAATCACTATTTCAGCCTTTGCTGAATAAACTTGATGCGCTCATAGAAGCTTTTCTTCCGGCACCGACAGCACCGGTTCCATCGGGGCGATTGACACCATCGATGCCCATACCCTCATCAAGGGTTTTACACCTCCCGATTCCCGAGTCATCGGAGGATGGCGGTGGAAGTTACGATTCTTCCCCAAGACCATTGGGACTTCATCGGCATCGACTTCCAAAGACTCAGTCGATGCCTTTCGAACATCCATCAGTGCAAATTCATCCAGGTCCATCGGGAGATGCTCGGAATCATTTTCCATCTAGGCCCATCGATTTCCCCATCGATGCCCTCACTACCAAAACACATTCCCACAAAAGCTGCATTCAAATCAAAGCATATTCAACTGGAAAACCCTGACTCTCCTCATCATCCTCCATATAAACCCTGGAGGAATGATGATACAGATACAGAATCAGAAGAACTATAATCAGAGCCCTCTCCACCAGAGGAGAGAAAAAGATCTCCTCCAGAAGATCTGTCGTTTACAAATTTTATTAAAGAAATGGCAGACACAATTCCATTTCAGTTGGTTACAGAGGAAGATTCAAGACATAAGGCTCTAAAAGTTCGTCGATGCACCGAAGGAGATTATGGCTATCTCAATCCACGAAGTCCTTTTAGACCTACAGCAGCGAATGTGGGAGTATCCCTGCTCAGTTCCAGCAGTGAATCGGAGAACAGATGCCACTTACTTAGTGCAGCATGCTCCAGGGTATCAAAAACCCAACTACCTCACCATTCGGTAGTTGTTGAATCGGCTCAGAAGAAGGCCCAAAAACAGAAGCCACATTCCTCTGTTCCACCAGGAAAGGAACAATGCTTCTTGGATACTTTAGGGAAAAAGGTCTCTCAAGGATCCATGCTGGTAGCATGTATTGCAGCATACCAGCTGTATTTGACCCAATACCAACGCAACTTGTGGAAACAAGTAGAAGGTATTGTAGATAACTTACCACAACAATATCAACAACCTTTAACTACATTAGTTGAAAAAGGTTTAGAGTCTGGCAAACACGAGGTACGAGCAGCATATGATGCTTTTGAGACTTCAACTCGCCTATCTGCCTCAGCAATAAATGCAAGACGATGGGCCTGGCTCAAAGCCTCAGACCTTTGACAAGAAGTTCAAGAATGCCTAGCAAACCTTCCTTGTGTGGAAGACATTCTTTTCGGAGAAAAGATACAAGCTACAGTATCTCAGTTGAAAGATCATCATGAGACACTCAGACAGCTCTCCAAGTTGCCAATGGATCAGCCTTCCTCCCTAAGACGGCCAACTCACAGAGACACGAGGCAACCCTTCTTCAGACCTAGAAGGTATTACCCACCTGCTTCTTCAGCACGCCCATACCGTCCCTCGCAGAAAGGACGTCCACATCAGACGAAGCAACAAAAAAACCCAGCCACCACCCCAAACTGGACCAGCGGCTGGTTTTTGAACCGAGCCAAGAGAACAGTAGCCTCTTTCTAAACCCACTGCCCTCCCTACCAGTCTGCAGTCGACTTCATTATTTCCAACACCAATGGAATCTCATCACAAAAGATCAATGGGTATTAGCCATACTAAATCGGGGATATCGCCTAAAATTCAAAACAATACCCCCGCATTCTCCCCCATGCCACTTTGGAAAAAGGTGGTCATCACATCTCAACTCCAAGTAGAACTCTCTTCTTTACTGACCGCCAGGGCCATTGAACCAGTTCCCCAGTCTCAACAAGAGTCAGGGTTCTATTCCCGCTATTTCCTCATTCCAAAGAAAGCAGGCAACCTTCGCCCTATTTTAGACCTCCAAAATCTCAACAAATTTCTATGCAAAGAAATTTCGAATGTTATCCCTAGGAACCATTCTTCCATTACTTCAAAGGGAAGATTGGCTCTGTTCTCTGGATCTTCAAGACGCTTATGCTCACATACCAATTTCTTTCACCATCGCAAATACCTACGATTTGTAGTGGGAAAGAATCATTACTAGTACCGTGTACTTCCATTCGGCCTAGCCTCTGTACCTCGAGTATTCACAAAATGTCTAGCAGTGGTAGCCACTCATCTAAGAAAAAACAGTATTCATGTTTTTCCATACCTAGACGACTGGTTGATCAGAAGTCCATCCAGGCAGGGAGCGCTCTCTGCCTTGAATACTACAATAACTCTGTTGCATCTTCTGGGATTTCTCGTCCACTACCCAAAATCCCACATCGAGCCGTCTCAACTCCTTACATTCATCGGAGCAGACCTCGACACCACAGTGGTGAAAGCTTCCCTTCCAAGCGACCGTGCCAACAATCTGGTACGCTTAGCAAACAACATCATTCATCACCACTTCGCATCTGCTCATCAAATTCTAGTGCTGCTAGGACACATGGCCTCGACAGTACATGTCACTCCTATGGCAAAGTTGGCCATGAGAAAAACTCAATGGACTTTGAAATCCCAATGGCTACAAGCTTTCCAACCACTGTCATACAATATCCAAATCACACACCAACTATGCCTATCGCTACATTGGTGGACAAATCAAGCAGCATTGAAAGCTGGTCTCCCATTCCAGCAGGCAAATCCACAAGTCATCCTGACTACAGATGCTGCCAACCTGGGATGGGGAGCTCACGTCAACGACCTTCAAACACAAGGGACGTGCACTACACTCGAAGCAATTTCAGATAAACTTCTTGGAACTTCGAGTGATACGATATGCCCTTTATGCCTTCAAAGACTGCCTCTCAAACAAAACTGTGCTGAAACAGACAACACAGTTACAGTGTGGTACATAAACAAGGAGGCACAGGCTCTTATCTGCTATGCCAGGAAGCAGTACAGGCTTGGGCTCTGGAGCATTCCATTCATCTCAGGGCAACTTATCTGGCGGGCATCAAAAACATCCTAGTGGACGATCTCAGTCGACATTTCAATCCCCATGAATGGTTGCTGGACCCACGTGTAGTGAGCAAAATCTTTCACCGCTGGGGTCACCCAAGCATAGACCTCTTTGCATCCACACTGAACCACAAAGTGGAAAGATTTTGCTCCCTCCACGGACGTCAACAAACAGTCCCCAGGGACGCATTTGCTCGCCCCTGGAACACAGGTCTTCTATATGCGTATCCTCCAATTCCACTCATAGCCAAAACTCTCGTGAAGCTACAACAGGACAAAGGGTCAATGATCCTTATAGCCCTGTACTGGCCTCGACAAGTATGGTTTCCCATACTCCTCGACCTCTCGATCTCACAACCAATCCGCCTGGGCACAGAGCCCACTCTCATCGCGCAGAATCAAGGCAAGTTGCGTCATCCCAACCTGACAACTCTTGCCCTAACGGCTTGGATGCTGAAAGCTTAATCCTATAACCACTTAATCTTTCAACACAAGTCTCTCAAGTCCTAGTAGCTTCACGAAAGCCTTCCACATGTAAATCCTACCACTTTAAGTGGACTAGATTTACGAAATGGTGCACACAAAAGGGTATAGAATCTTTCTCCTGCCCCACTTCTTCCTTGTTAGATTACCTATACCACCTGTCTCCAGACATCTTCTGTAAGGGTACACGTAAGCGCCATAGCAGCATATCACAAGGGAATAGGGGATGTGCCAATAACAGCGCAACCCCTAGTAAGTAGGTTTATGAGGGGCTTACTTCACCTCAAACCTCCCATTAGACCACCGGTCACTGAATGGGTCCTGAATTTAGTACTGACAAGGCTCATGCGCTCACCGTTCAAACCTCTACACTCTTGTGAAGAAAAATTCCTTACATGGAAGGTGTTTTTCCTAGTAGCCATTACATCGGCTAGAAAGGTCAGTGAGTTGCAGGTTCTCGTCACATACTCACCCTACACAAGGTTCCTGCATGACAGAGTAGTCCTTTGCACTCACCCCAAATTCTTACCAAAAGTGGTAACAGATTTTCATATCAATCAGTCAATAGTCTTGCCCACTTTCTTTCCAAGACCTCACTCTCACCAGGGAGAGAGGGTCTTACACACCTTGGACTGTAAATGTGCACTAGCTTTTTACCTGAATTGCACGGAGGTCCATAAGAAATCCACCCAACTCTGTTTCTTTCGACAAAAATAAACCAGGAGTTGCACTAGGAAAACAAACTCTCTCCAACTGGCTAGCAGACTGTATTGAATTCTGTTACGAAAAAGCAAACATTCCCCTCCAGGGGCGAGTAAAAGCACATTTAGTAAGGGCAGTGTCCACATCAGTAGCACACTACCATTCAGTGCCTATCCTAGACATATGTAAAGCTGCAACATGGAGTTCCCTTCATACCTTTGCAGCTCATTATTGTCTGGACAAAGGACGACAAGATTCAGCCTTTGGTCAATCTGTCTTAAAGAACTTATTTCCAGTATAACTCCAACTCCTTCTACATCCATCCTGCTGTGATTTTCAAGCTGCCTCATTTTTTCCAACAGTGCACCAGTTGTTGTGCTTGTTGCACAAGTTGTATGCTGTTGGTATACTGTAAGAATGACTCAGCCTGTAGCTTGCTAATCACCCATATGTGAGGACTATCATCCTGCTTGACCTGGGGTAAAGCAAAATTGCTTACCTTGTAATAGGTGTTATCCCAGGACAGCAGGATGTAGTCCGCACAGAACCCACCCACCTCCCCGCAGAGTTGGGTCCGAGACGTTTTATTATTTTATTTTTTTAGCTTACGCATATTGCTACAAACAAGACTGAAGGGAGACCCCTGTGGCTGAGAATATCATGGCATGCTGGGCATGCTCAGTAGGCCCACTCAGTAGGATGATGTCACCCCCATATGTGAGGACTACATCCTGCTGTCCTGGGATAACACCTATTACAAGGTAAGCAATTTTGCTTTCCTTAGCATTCTGGTTGGTCAGTCCCAAAAAATGGGGTTATGCACCTCTGCCAGCAGATGGAGACGGACAGCTGACATTACAGCTATTTGTCCCGCCCTGACATCAGTCCACCACTATTCTCCAGCAGATTGTGGACATGCATTTTTCTTTGGGGGATTGCCTGTGAATAAAAAGACAAACAAAAAAAAAAAATCCAGAAAGAAAGATGTCTATGTAACACTGCTTGCTTCCTGAAGTGATACCGTGTAGTCCCTCCCTCAGTAGAGTGCCTCAGTCTTGTAGCCTTGACTGATGTGGGCCTATTTTGCAATTAGCAGTTGCAGGCCAAGAGAGGCAAGATGGTGAAGGCTTTAGCCGTCTCCCCCTGCAGCCAGGACCTGTTCCTGCTGTCAGCCAGGGAGGGCTGAGCACAGGTAGAAGTTTTTAACTTAAAAAAAAAAAAAAAATTCAGCAACAGGAAGACAAAAGGAGAAAGGTCTGTATCCTCTGTGTTGAGCTGTCCTGCTCACTTCTCTGGGGAGTGCTGTGAGGTGAGGAGAGAGTGCAGGCACGGCAGGTTGAGCAGCCATTTGGCTAGGCCCCGCTTCAAAGCTTCTATCATTTTGGCGTGCGGTAGGCCGCTGGTATTTTCGCACGCTTTTTTGCTGCAGACTGTCAGCGCGCACTTGTGTGTCCGGGTGAATGCCCGGTTTCTTTTGTATGTGCAATTGGGCGTTCTTCCTTCTGAATGCAAATCTTGTGCCCCCAGTTTAGGCGTCTGTCCTGAGCATCCAGCTTGGGCATATACCAGTAGGATGAGTGACCTAGGCGTGAGGGGTTATACGCACATTTTTTGCGCATCCATATTAGGCGTGCTTGTATGTGTGGGAAAAGTAGGTACGAGCCTTCATTGGGCTGTGTGCTTTTAGCATAGTGCCCACAACAAAGAAATCTAAGTGCTTGTCTGTGCTGCCTGCCATATTAGAGCCATTCAGCTGGAGCTATCTTTAAGCCTGTATCAATGCTGCCTGGATACTTGGAGATTTGCTTCCTTCCGATTTTTACAGTCGATGGTCCATTTCCTAGGTCTGAGGGAGTGGGTCAGAGGAATATACTGCAGGGGCATCTCCTCCTCTGGTCCACAGGTTGAGTCCTCGGGGACACTGGCTTGCAGGCCATCAGGTTCTCCCTCAGTTTCTGCTACGCTGGGGAAGGGGGATCGCCGCAGTCTGCTTTCTTTTTTTTAGAAGTTCAGCTGCCGTTTCTTTTCATGCCACGGTGAACGGCCTGCACAGAGTGTGGAAATGCGCGTGCATCTCCAAAGAAGGCCTTTGCTCCGCCTGCCTCCCTGGGGGGAGGGAACGTCCGGCACAGCTGGCAACAGCGCTTCAAAGCTGCGCTGCGAGCTGGGGAGGCTCAGGTGGCTGCGGCAGGAGTCCCCAGGTCCATTCCTGCTCAGCGTGGGAACGGAAGCCATTTTGCAAACTTTTCACGTGGCTGAACTAGCCGCAGTGGGGGAGGGAAATTTCCCCCCACCTTTATCGCCGAAATCCCAGGCCCCTGAGGGGGGCAAACCAGTAGAAAATCCTGCTGACAGGGCGGGGCTGAGCCCTGAGGGGGATTCTGACTCCTCCTCTTCGTCATTTTCCTCTGAGTTCATTATACTTCTGCATAAGGCCTTCAAAGCGCACAAAGCTGCTAAGAGAGGGGCAGGAGCTGCCTCACTGGTCTCTGGGCGCATGGTCCAAAATGGCCTAGGCTTCCAGAAAGAGGATGGTCCAGTTCAGCAGCCTCTCCGTCGTTCCGCCCCGTTCCGAAAGGCAGGTGATTTTTCCTCGCCGGATTCTGACCCGTCGGACCTAGAGTTGGGAGACGAGCCCCTGCTTGGGGTGGATCCTGAAGGCGCCTTGGACCAGATGATGACCTTTAAGGTGATGACCCTAAGATGGTCCATCTCTTTAGAAAAGATGAGCTGGACCCACTCAACTTCTGTTATTTTGGAAGAATTAGGTATTGAGGTACCTAAGGAAGATTCCTGGTTGGGGAACATTGACCCAGTCATGGTGGGTCTCCATGGACCGACAAAATCCTTTCCCTTTCATTTGTCTGTTACCGATTTACTGTTCTGTGAATGGGACACTCTGGAATTGGGTCTGAAGGTCAGCAAAGCAATAGATAAACTATCCCCTGCCTGAGGAGGCTCTGGATCTTTTGAGAGTGCCCAAGGTTGCGGTGGTGTCTGTAACCAAAAAGACCACCATCCCGGTTACAAGCACAACGGCACTTTGAGACCTTCGGGACTGTAAGCTTGAAGTGCAACTTTCAAGCACATATTTGAGGTTTCTGTGCTGGGAATCCGAGTGGCTATGTGCAGCAGCTTCTCTTTGCATGAGGGGCTTCGTTGGGTCCAACAGCTGCAGAACATTGCATCTCTCTTTCTCCGGAGGAGATCGTTGAGGCAGGTCACTTAGAAGCTGCGGTGGCATACAGTGTGGATGCCTTGTGACCTGCTCCATACCTCGGCCCGGTCCATGGTGGCTGCTGTCACGGCCGCTGCCTACTCTAGTTGAGGAACTGGTTGGCCGACGTCTCGTTCAAAGCTCAGTTGGGATCGTTGCCATTTAAGAACATAAGAAATTGCCATGCTAGGTCAGACCAAAGGTCCATCAAACCCAGCATCCTGTTTCCAACAGAGGTCAAACTAGGCCACAAGAACCTAGCAATTACCCAAACACTAAGAAGATCCCATGCTACTGATGCAATTAATAGCAGTGACTATTCCCTAAGTAAACTTGATTAATGGCCGTTAATGGACTTCTCCTCCAAGAACTTGTCCAAACCTTTTTTTGAACCCAGCTACACTAACTGCACTAACCACATCCTCTGGCAACAAATTCCAGAGCTTTATTGTGCGTTGAGTGAAAAATAATTTTCTCCGATTAGTCTTAAATGTGCTACGTGGAATGCTCCCTAGTCCTTCTATTATTCAAAAGTGTAAATAACCGATTCACATCTACTCATTCAAGACCTCTTATGATCTTAAAGACCTCTATCATATCCCCCCTCAGCTATCTCTTCTCCAAGCTGAATAGCCCTAACCTTTTCAGCCTTTCCTCATAGGGGGAGCTGTTTCATACCCTTTATCAAAGAGAAACATTGGCAGCAGTGGGATTCGAACCCACACCCCCAAAGAGACTGGAGCCTAAATCCAGCGCCTTAGACTGCTCGGCCATGCTACCCTAAAGGGCAGCAAGCAGGGTCTGATGAGAATTGAACTCATAACCCCTGGTTTATGAAACCAGTGCTCTTTCCACTGAGCTACAGAGCCAAGGGCAAATTACTGTTCGGAAAACAACTTGAAGATCTCTGTCGTTCGGTGGTGAGCAGAACAAGGGAGAGAACAAGGTCCACCGCCTGCCTGAGGATAAGCCTAGACAAAGGGTCCTTTCCCTTCCAGGTCTCGTTTCTGGGGGGATTCGAAGATTCCAAACTTCTCATTCATCGGGTTCCTCCTCTCGGTAGGCAGCAGTCATGGTCTGTCCTTTTGTGGCTGTAGATTCGGAAGATCCGAGGCCCCTCACCCTACAGAAAGGGTTAAACCTTCTCAATGAAGTGAGGCTGGTCCATTTCTCTGTTCCAGTTGTAGGCGGCCGACTGTCTCAGTTTTTCGAGGAATGGGCCAAGTTAACTTCTGATCAGTGGGTCCTCATGGTGATAAGTTAAGGCTACAATTTAGATTTTGCTCGGCACCTTCAGGACCACTTCCTGATCTCCCTTTGCTCATACGAAAGAAGCGTCAGGCAGTCCGGGACACCATACGACACCTTATCGATCTGGGAGCAATTGTTCCAGTTCCTTCCGCGGAACTGCGAAAAGCCGCTACTCCATTTATTTTGTGGTTCCAAAGAGACTGCACCTTCCGGCTCATCCTTGACCTAAAGCAAGTCAACAGATACCTTCGTGTTCCACGCTTCCCCATGGAGACACTGCAGTCTGTCATTGCCTCTGTTCACAAGGGCGAGTTCCTAGCGTCCCTGGATCTGACCAAAGCGTATTTACACATCTGTATCCATCCCGACCACCAGAAGTTCCTGAGGTTCTCCGTTCTGGGAGATCATTTTCAATTTTGTGCTCTACCCTTTGGCCTGGTTACGGCACCCAGGACCTTTACCAAAATCATGGTCGTGGTGGCGACGCACTTGAGAAAGGAAGGACTTTTTGTGCATCCATATCTGGACGACTCGATGATTCAGGCAAAGTCTGAGGATCTCTGTCGTTCGATGGTGAGCAGAGTGCTCCATGGTGAGACTGCACCTTGAATACTGTGTACAATTCTGGTCGCCGCATCTCAAAAAGATATAATTGCACTGGAGAAGGTACAGAGAAGGGCGACCAAAATAAGGGGAATGGAACAGCTCCCCTATGAGGAAAGACTAAAGAGGTTAGGACTTTTCAGCTTGGAGAAGAGATGGCTGAGGGGGGATATGATAGAGGTGTTTAAAATCATGAGAGGTCTAGAACGGATAGATGTGAATCTGTTATTTACTCTTTCAGATAATAGAAAGACTAGTGGGCACTCCATGAAGTTAGCATGTGGCACATTTAAAACTAATCGGAGAAAGTTCTTTTTCACTCAACGCACAATTAAACTCTGGAATTTGTTGCCAGGGGATGTGGTTAGTATAGCTGTGTTTTAAAAAAGGATTGGATAAATTCTTGGAGGAGAAGTCCATTACCTGCTATTAATTAAGTTGACTTAGAAAATAGCCACTGCTATTACTAGCATCAGTAACATGGAATAGACTTAGTTTTTGGGTACTTGCCAGATTCTTATGGCCTGGATTGGCCACTGTTGGAAACAGGATGCTGGGCTTGATGGACCCTTGGGCTGACCCAGAATGGCATGTTCTTATGTACAGTCCCTCGACTGGGTAGTCAACCCTACCAAGAGCCACTTAACTCCCTCAAGGTCCTTGGAATTCTGGGTGCTTTGTTCGACACGCAGCAGGGGAGAGTCTTTCTTACCGAGGACCGCATTGTCAAGTTGAAAGGACAAGTTCGAGATTTGTTGTCCAAAAATCCTCCAAGAGTATGGAATTACTTGCAGGTCCTTGGCTTCATGGCTTCCACCCTAGAGTTAGTGCCATGGGCATTTGCTCATATGAGACCGCTACAGTCAGCATTGCTTTCCCGTTGGAACCCGGTTTCTGAACAATTTCATCTCCTGCTTCTTGCAGATTCTGTATGGTCCAGTCTAGACTGATGGCTCCTCTCTGACAACTTGAACCAGGGTGTGGCCCTGGAAGTGCTCATTTGGACGATAGTTACCACTGATGCCAGCCTCTCCGGATGGGGAGCAGTTTGTCAAGAAAGATCGGTGCAGGGTCACTGGAAGAATCCAGGTGGTCAATCAACCGCCTGGAGACCAGAGTGGTGGTTATCTTTGCAAGCCTTTCTGCCACTTCTGCAGGAGATATCGGTCAGAGTTCTGTCAGACAATTTGACAATAGTGGCTTATATCAATCACCAAGGAGGAACCAAGAGCCAACCGGTGGCGATGGAAGCTCAGCAACTGATTCATTGGGCAGAGCAGCATCTAGTCAGTATCGCTGCCTCTCACACTGCCGAAGTTGACAGCATTCAAGCCAATTTTCTCAGTTGCCACCGTCTCGATCCCCCGGGTAGGAGAGCTCTGGTACATCCCAGGAGTCTGGACTGATCTAGGTATGTACAGGGAAAGGAAAATTGGTTCTTACCTGCTAATATTTGTTCCTGTAGTACCATGGATCAGTCCAGAGTCCTGCCCTTTTCAGCATAGGTATAACTGAGAGTCTGCTCATTCAGTTCTTGGTTATTTTGTTCTGCAGAATTTGGAATTTTTATTGATGTTATTCTAACTTGTTACGGGCTCTGCTGCCGTTTGGGTTAATTAGCCTGGCTTCTGTGGAAGTAAACCCCAGTTATAACAGGTAGCGAGTTGGGTTTTGGGTCATCCTGCTTCAATACAGTGAAATACTGATGGACTGTAGGTGGCACCTCAGGGTATAGGACAGAGTCCAACAAAACTTCTGTCTCCATCTGCTAGAGGGGAGGCAAAACCCAGGAGTCTGGACTGATCCATGGTACTACAGAACGAAAATTAGCAGGTAAGAACCAATTTTCCTCTACCTTGCGGCTTTGTCAAGAGTCTGGTGGTGATGGGTCCGATCTAGGGCCTATGGTAGAACCAGGGACCACCCCCTTGGCTGATGCAGGCTGTGATTTGGTACGCACAGCCGCCAGAGGAGCTGCTTCAGTTATTGCAGCCAGGCAACAGCTGTAGCTGCCCAACTAGTCCGCAGATGCTATTTCAGTGTCCAATCTGACTAAACTGCCTTTCAAAGGCTCGCTTTTGTTTGGCAGTGAATTGGAAAAAAATGGCAAGTAAATGGGAAGAGTCCAAGGTGGTGCATTTCCAGGATGATAAAAAGCCAGTTTCCCAGTCTTCTCGGTGAGTGGCTGCTTGCGAGATTACTGACATTTTCAGCCTTATAGGGAAAGTTCTACCCAGAAAATCCGGGTGGTCCAGATAATGTCTAACAATGCAAAAATGGTGGCTTATATCAATGAAGGTGGATCCACGAGTAGACAGGTGTTGGAGGAGATAGATGCATTCATAGTTAGGGGCAGAGCAGCATCTCTTAAGCATATCCGCCTCTCACATTGCTGGAAGGACAATATCAGCAGGAGAAGCTTGAACCCAGGAGAATGGGAGCTGTCGGATGAGGCCTTTCAGTTCCTGGTGGACTGCTGAGCCTACAGAATCTAGACCTTTTGGTGACCTTCAACACCTCGAAAGGTCCATGCTTCTTCAGTCACAGATGGGACCCAAAAGCGATGGGCATAGACGTTCTCGTTCAGGATTGACCTCATGCCATAGGCAGTCTTCTACAGAAGATTGCAAGTCAAACCAACACCGTCCTTTTAGTAACTCCGGATTGGGCTCGAAGGCCATGGTTGCTGATTTCCAGAAACTGGTTTCTTACAGGGAGTTAAACATCTTCATCCCCCATTGCGGCTTTCGGTGCTTTTGTACACTGTCTAGATTGTTTGTTTACAGATTGATGGTATATAAAATAAATAAATTTTAACTTGGTCTTTGATTTCTTGGCAGATCCGACTTTTCGACCACTGCATAGTCCTTTCCTTGTGGCTGCTTACTTTGAAGATAGGTTTTCTGGTAGCAATCTGTTCAGCTCGTCTGGTTTCTGAGCTGCAGGCTCTTTCCTGCCATGATCCTTTTCTCTGTGTGACTCTGGGTGAGGTTCAGCTTTGCCCAAAGTAGTTTTGGACTTTTATTTGAATCAGTCCATTTCCCTGCCTGCCTTGGACAGGACAGAGATGAAGCTGAGTACCACCTTTTGCATTCCTTGGATGTCAAACGTCATTTACTGAGCTATTTGGAGGTGACTAAGACTGTTTGCCTGTCTGTGCTCCACGGTGGAGGTAAACAGGGAGCACCAGTGATGCTGGCAATGATTGCCCACTGAGTTAATTAGGTCATTATGGCAGCTATCTGGCAGCTGAAGTTGCTTTACTGAAGCAGATTAAACCGATTTCCATGAGGGTTCAGGCATTATCGTGAGCAGAGTCTTTTGTTGTCGCCTGCTGAAATTTGCCAAACAGCGACATGGTCATATTTGCACACCTTCTCCAAGCATTATGGATGTTAGGGCTAGGGAGGATGCTGCTTTTGCACAGGCAGTTTTGACTGGGCTGCTGGCAGCCTCCATCCTTTTCTGGATTAGGTTTTGTACATCACACTCACTGGGATTGACCTCCCCAAACACTAAGGAAGGAGAAACTACTACTTACCTGATAATTTCCTTTCCTTTAGTGAAGGGTAGGTCAATCCCAGATCTGCCCTTGGCTGCCGGATTTGGATTTTGTAGTCAGCTTTCTTAGGGCGAGCAATGCAGAGTATGATTTCCGCTCATCATTGATAACTGGTAAGTGGCTTCTCTAATTCTTAGTTTGCTAGATATGTTCCTCCTTTTGGCTGAGCTCAGTGTTTGTTGGTTGAGAAAATGAATGTTTGCCTGTTGCTAGTAATGTTCAAGTTTAATCAGGTTTGTCCACAGTTTGGCATTTCCAGAGAATACTAATGGGGGGGGGGGCTATATAACTGTGACATCAGCTTTTGCTCCCTCCATTTGCTGGCAGAGGTACAAAACCCCACTCATTAGGATTGACCTACCCTTCACTAAAGGAAAGGAAATTATCAAGTAGTAATTTTTCCTTTTTCTGTATACATCCCTAATATGAGGTAGATTTCTAGTAATATGTAAGAAGCAGGTACATTAGGTAGAAATAATGAAGTGGGTGCCTTGGGTGTATCAGGCCGATACAGAAAAACGCGCGGGAGAGCAGGCGAGCACCCACTCTCCCAGCGCGTGCACAGGCCACTCTCCTGGGCATGCGATTCAGGAGGGTGGCCTATGCAAATTAGGGCCTGCGGTAAAAGGAGGCGCTAGGGACACTAGCACGTTCCTAGCGCCTCCTTTTTGACAGGAGCGGCGGCTGTCAGCAGGTTTGACAGCCAACGCTCAATTTTGCCGGTGTCAGTTCTCAAACCCGCTGACAGCCATGGGTTCGGAAAATGGACGCTGGCATAATTGAGCGTCCGTCTTCCGACCTGTGGGCCGATTTTTAATTTATTTTTTTTTTACTTTTGGGGCCTCTGACTTAATATCGCTATGATATTAAGTCGGAGGGTGTACAGAAAAGCAGTTTTTTCTGATTTTCTGTTCACTTCCCCGGCGCCGGCAGAAATTAACGCTAGCCTTTGGGTAGGCTTTAATTTCTGAAAGTAAAATGTGTGGCTTGGCTGCACATTTTACTTTCTGTATCGCGCGGGAATAACTAATAGGACAATCAACATGCATTTGCATGTTGCAGGTGCTATTAGTTTCGGGGGGGGGGGGGGGGTTGGACGCGCGTTTTCGACGCACTATTACCCCTTACTCAATAAGGGGTAAAGCTAGCGCGTCAAACGCACGTCCAAATGTGGGTTAATAGTGCGCTGTACTGTATCGGCCTATATGACAGATATGAATCGTTTGGATAGAGGTAGCTCGGAAGTGAGCAAACCTTGTATTCACTATCAGGAAGACTTCCAGTGGACTAGGATGAATCTGTTGTGGAGTCTAGGGGAAGGCTTGATTAAACAGCCAAGCTTTGACATTTTTCCCAGAAGGTGAGAGAGCAAGTTTCCCAGCACAACATTGGAGGTAAACTTGTTCTATATTGTAGGGGCAGAGCAGCTGAATGGATAGCTGTTCCAGCTGAAGCCAGTAGATAGGAGGATCAAACTTCTCTTCTCTTGTGAGGGTGTAAGAGAGTAGAAATTATTCAATGCTCTCTAATGCACTTTCACACCTTGACAACAATCGGTTTTACCTTTTCTGTTTTCCTCCTGTCCCTATTCCTAATGCAAAACTCCTGCTTTGGGTTAAAGGATGCATCCAGAATTCCCAGCCCTATCTTTCCTATCCAATTCCAAACTATCAATGACTTTTATCAGCACTGTTTGTTTAGATCAACTCCTGCTTTTTTGTTGCGAGCTTAAGGTGAGTTACATGCCTGTACAGTAGGTATTTAGTTTTAAATGCAGTGCCCTGTGCTGTCATAGGTATGCACAGAAATGGTTCAGAATAATGGCACTAGGAGTGAAACCGCAGGGACTAAAACCTCTCATCTAAATAAAATTTAATTTTTCCCCTCTTCTCTGCCTTAGTGACTGAATCAGTCGGAGCAGAAGAATTCTCAACTCCATTAGCAGATGATGATGGTGCCTTTCCCGAAGAGCCTGATGCTGTGGAGCTGCGCAGACGTCGGCTTCAAAAACTGGAAACTCCTATAGCTGAGGCCCACTGACCCATCCTCTACCACCTCTTTCCACTAGCATCGCCTTTTTGAACTTTGACTTTGGTGGCAATGTCTTGACCTGATGAAAATGGAACACAATAACAAAATCAGACTAAGCCCTAGATTACAGGGCTTCCCTAACCTGTCCTAGGGTACCCCGCAGGCAGTTGGGTTTTCAGGATATCCACAATGAATATGCATGAGATAAATTTGCATACACAGTCTCCTTATGCAAATTTATATCATGCATATTCATTGTGGATATCCTGAAAACCCAACTGCCTGTGAGGTACCCACGGCCAAGGTTGGGAAGTCTTGCCCTAGAATAAACTTATTTTAACCTTACATTCTTGCCCTCATGAGATCATTGAATATTCAGAAGCTACAACCTACCAGATTTCCTTTGCCTCACTGTTTTTGAAACAGAACTAGCATCTTTACCCTATAGCCCCTTCCTCCACTAGTCTGGGATCGTAATCCTGCTTGGATGATGAGTTGTGTTGCCCTTATAACCAGCAAGACTCCTGTTTCTGTGCCCCTTTGTACGGGGATTTCCGGTCGAGCAGGATTAAATATTTTCAGTGCAATACATAGAAGGGTCACAGCCCATTCAACTGAAATTACTTCAGAACTACAGGAAAATACCTGCACCTGAACCATATCTGCTAGTGATTTTTCTCTTCTGTTCTTCCTCTTGTAAGAAAAAAAAAAAAAAAAGCCACATTTTATGATGTGGCACAGTTGGGTCCTTTCAACCACTTTGCTAATGTTCTTGCCAGCTTTGGTGCACTGGGGGCAGCTCACTGATGCATTTCCTAAATACAGTATGCAATGGTCCAGGTGATCTAAAGAAAAAAAAATGAAATAGAGGTGAGAAGTTTTCATGCTTCCAAGGCAGGTGTTCTAATGCATTTCATTTAATTTCTGTTTAATTATATCAGAGGCGTCTGGGGATGGGATTTTTTTGGTCATGGCTGCATTCCTTATTTTAGATGGGGTTTTTTTCTGTTTAGACTGTATGGTCCAGAGCTATCCAGAAATATCTTCTTTCTCCCCATGCCCTTCTCTGTTTTTTTTAAAGCAGGACCATAGGGCAAGACAAGCTATTGTGACAGCATTGTGCTCTGTCTGATGGGTTGCTTTTTAGCTGGCTGAGGCTGTTGTCAAGCAACAGTCAAATGCCAATTTAGTTGCATATTCTTCATCTGAGCGCTTTATCTCCTGTGCAGTATTAAGATTATGAATTTAAGACAGCAGGCATCTAGCATGAGAGTTCTATTTTTGACAGCAAACTGTCACTCTTTCTTTTCTTCCTCCCACTCCCTTTAAAAGCACCTCTTGACAGAGGAAGTTATCTGAACTGTAGCTTTGGCTTGCTTTGTGGTTTTTGGAAAAGGGTTAATTTACTCATCTGTAAAAGGGGGTATCGAGGTTGTGTAAAACCCTTAGGAGGTAGAGTGAGAAATGGTCACTTTTTGGTACACCCCTCCTATCCCCAAAAAAACAAAATTGTCTTCTAAAGCCTAAAAAGCAGTGTTAGTAGATTGCCACATGCTTAGATGCTTTTGGGACGCTCCCATACCTTTCTCATATTATATTCAGCTGTTGAAGAGCAGATTTGCCAAAGATCTCAGACACTGAATCAGTCATTTTGAATGTCTGATTCAAAAGAGCAGTACTGCTGCTGCATTCTCTGTAGGATGGGGGATAATTGTCTAAGAAGTGGATAGTCTTTCTGTGAGCTGGAGTTAAGTGATATGAGAGCAGATCCTGGGTTTCCTATGGAGTTGTAGCTCTCCTGTTTCCTTATACCAAAAATGGAACGGTGGCTGTAATGCTTGTGCTGATATCGGGCTTCCTCCCTCTCCCCCTCCTTTATTATATTGAATCATTGTCAGGACCTGATCCTATTTTCTGCCTTAAGAGGGGGTGAAAAAGTTAAATAAGTAGGCTCATATTAGTGTTTCTGAATGAAAGATGGGGGTGGTAGCTCTTAAAACAGCTAAGGAGAAATCTGATTTAGATTTTATGTAATCTGTCATACAAAAAAAAACATTCCATTCAACACATGCTTCATCCTAACAAGTTTACAAAAAAAAACCCCTTTGTAATATACAAAATGGGGTATCTGAGCCAGCTGAACCACTTTTTCTTTACCTCTGTTTAACAGGAGAAACCCTGGAACTTTACACTTGAAGTTGAAATTAACCTCTAATCCCAGAGTTAATTGGTTTTGTGGGATCGCTGCAGTTTTAGGCTGTTAACTGAGATGGTCCAAAGTGTGGAGGGCTCTATCATATCACTGACAATAGCTGTAACTTAACATCTTTTAAGATAGGGATTTCCAAACTTGTCCTTGGAACTCCACAGTCCAGTCATATTTTTTTGGGATATCCCCAATGAATATACATGAGATCAATTTGTATATGCTGGAGACCTAATTTATGTAAACTGATCTCATGGCTATTCACTGGGAGTATCCTGGCTAGCTGTGGTGTCACCAGGGTGGGTTTGGGAAGCCCAGATAGGTGTAAGATGTGATCTTGACAGGCTGAAGAACTCTGCTACTTTGCCTTTGCATCCCAAAACTGTTTTCAGATGATAATTTATAGTACAAGAGACTCCACTTGCAGCACATTAATGTACATTTACCTTGCCTGTGTTCAGCAGTGCCTCTAAACTGGCAACTATGAAGGAACTTTATAAGTCTGGACAGATTTTGGTTTCTTGCAACAAACTTTTTTTTTTCTTAAAAAAATGAATAAGGGGAGTGGAGTTTGTTCACGTTAAGGTTTTTGTTGTGCTTTTTTTTTTTGTAACATTTGAAAGACTTCCTAGCTGACCCACAGATTTAGAATTTCTTCCCTTGATTATTTTTTGTGCATTAGACTTAAGGGCTGAGAGACTTTGGATAATTATTTAAAATGTAAATACTGTATAAAAATTTTAATAGCTGAAAAAATTGTACATTTGGCAAAATAAAACTTGCATAAGAAAGCACAGAGTGATTTTAATGTGGGATGGCAAGTGGTAATGTTAGGATATTTCAGAACACTAGTCTAGCTCTTGTACCATGTCTGTAAGAGAAGTTTAAGCACGGCAAATCAGAAGATGGACCTTGTGCTCTCATACTTACCCTGTGGATTTGAATTTAAAGTTTAATTACTCACCTTTATAAATCTGAATTCAAGGTGAGTTAAATCTTTAGGTGATTAAGTGGGTCCTATAAATTAGTTAAGGTTTTCATCCAAACCCAATTAAGCTAAAGCTGTGTGCTTACAACATTGAGGAAATGAGCAAGGGCAAATACTTCCCAAGTCCTGTCTTGTGCCTACACTCTTGGGCCAGTGCCATCTCTTGTGGAATAATGATACTGATTCTGTATTCTCTAATGCAGGGGTGAGCAAAAGGGTGGCACACTGGCTGCCCAATTAGGGAAGAAAAAATGGCCATGCCGTGGAGGCACTGCAAGTGTAGGAGGGAGAGAGCTGCAGAATGTAGTGATAGCATGGCTTAGCCATGCATTTCTTTTAGTGGGCTAAGGAGAGGAGCTGCTTCTGCGATGTCGGGCCCAGGGTAAGGAGTTGCTTACTCGGCAGCAGAACTGGACATGGGAGCAGCCACTGTGGTAATCACAAACCAGGAAGATCTGCCATCTTCAGATCTTGACCCAGGAGGATTTTCTGTTGCCACTGGGTCCCTAGCCAGGTAGAAAGATTACAGCTGTTGCCCTCCTGGGGGGAAAAGAAGTGATGTGAAATAGGCAAAAAGGCCAGAGAGAGAGGGAGGGAGGAAGTAGGGAAGGGAGAATAAAGGCAAAAAGTGTAAAAGAAAAAAGTAAACTAAAAAAAGAAAAATATGAATAAAATATTAAAAACAGTAAAAAATAAATACATTTTTAAGTTCCCTGTACATACCAGGATCAGTCCAGACCGCTGGGTTGTGTCTCCCTTCCAGCAGATGGAGACAGAGAAAAAACTGAACGGCAACCCCTCTTACCCTGGTGTGCCACCTTCGATCCTTCAGTATTTCTCTGACTCCAGCAGATGAGGGTGACAGAACCTGCGGTCCTGATCCATTAAAAAAAAAAAAGTAGTTTTCTTTCTGGAGGTGACAGTCGGTCCTCCCGAGGCTGCTGCCTTGGTTGAGGCAGGGCTGGGGTTAGATACCCCGTTAGCTGTTTTCCCCGAGCCTTTTCTTCTGCTAGTGAGTAGGGGGGTTAACCGGTAGGCCGGTCCCTCCCCCTTGTACCCTGAGACAGCATAATTCTTCGGGGGGGGGATGCCCATGCCCATGCCCATGCCACGATTAAGGTCCCAGGGGCGTTTTTTCCCCCTGGGTGAACGCATGTCAGCGTTTTTGAAAAAAAAAAAAATGTGTTTTGTTACTGTGCGCACAGGTTTCCTGGAGCTCCGGAAGGGCGATTCTCGCTGCTTTTTTCGGCCTCTCGCTCGCTCCCTTTCTGTAGGCATGCTGCGGGGTTTGTCGTATTCAGCACGCAAGGAGTGGTGGAGCGGCTCTCCCGCGATGGCCTTTGTACACTCTGCTTCCCAGGAGGGGAGGCACCGTCGAGCAGCAGCGGGTCATTTTCGATGCGCTCCCGGGGCACAGGGAGGAATTTGCACCTCTGCTGGCCTTGGCCTGCCCCGTCCTGTCTAGCGTGGGAATGGCAGCCATTTTGCTTCCACCACGCTCCAGTGGAGGGCTGGATGCAGGGAGAGGGGAGATCCCTCTTCCTCTCTCTCCCCGCTGAATTTGAGCCCTGTTAGACAGCGGCTCCCAGTGCCTGCCTCCACTCTGAACTCTGATTCTCCCTCGGGGGGGGGGGGGGGCCTTAAAGGGGCAGTATCCCTTTTCTTCCAATTTTGTGCTTTTAATGCACAAGGCCTTTTTGGAGGCCGAGGCTGAGTTGTAAGCTGAGGAGCCTCTATCTGCGAAGGTGGCTAGGCTTTCTGGGGGGTTCTGTTTCCTCCAGAGGGAGGACAGACCGTGCGGTTTTGAATCCCTCCAGAACCCCGGCTTCTGATCCACCGGATCCCCCTTCGTTGGACCCTCTCCTCGTGGATATTGGCGGGGATGTTGATGAGCCCACCCAGTTGAGGGAGATGACCCAAGGGTCCTCAGATTGTTTCAGAGAGAGGAGCTTGATCATTTAATTCCTCATGTTCTGACACAGCTTGGTATTGAGGTGCCACAGCTGAGCTCTGAGGCTACTAAGGGGGACCCTGTTCTCTCGGGGCTTCTGGCCCCTCCTAAAGCTTTTCTTTTTCATCCGAAGCTACTGGAACTAGTGACTTGAGAATGGGAGGTTCCCGAGGTCAGCCTTCAGGTGGGGTGAGCCATGGAGAAGCTCTATCCGCTGCCAGACTAGTCCTTGGCTGTCCTTAAGGTCCCTAAAGTGGATGCAGCCGTTTCAGCCATCACTAAGCGGACGACCATTCCGGTAGCAGGGGCTGCCGCTCTTAAGGATCTTCGGAATAGGAAGCTGGAGGTCCTTCTCAAGTGGATTTTTTAGGTCTCTGTGCTTTACGTTCGGGCAGCGGTCTGCAGTATTCTCATGCAAAGGGCAACTCTTTGTTGGGTGCAGCAGTTCCTCACCGCGCAGGAGTTGCCTCCGACTGAAGCGGAGCAGGCAGATCGCATGGAGGCGGCTGTGGCTTACACCGCGGATGCCTTGTATGATCCTCTTCAGGCGTCTTTGCGCACTATGGCTTCGGCGGTCTCTGCTAGAAGGCTTCTGTGGCTCTGCAACTGGTCGGCCAATGTTTCCTCCAAGGCCCAGCTAGACAATCTTCCCTTCAAAGGGAAATTCTTTTTCGGGGATGATCTGAAGCCCTTATCAAATCCCTTGGGGACAATAAGGGGTACAAGTTACCAGAGGATAAGCCTAGAACCTCCAAGTCTTTTGGGTCAGCACACCCTCTGTACCGGGGACAGTGCAAGTTTCGGCAGACCAGGGCTCCAGCCTTCACTCTACGTCAGCCGTCAAAGAGGTCTCAGGCTTGGTCTCATTCCTTTCGTGGCCGCAGGCCTCCGTGACGGGTGGTCCTCAAGGATCTTCTGGGGGCAAGTCCTCCCAATGAAGGTGTCCTAGCCCACTCCTCTGTTCCGGTGATAGGCAGACGCCTGTCTCTATTCTTCGAGGAGTGGGTCAAGATTATGTCGGACCAGTGGGTTCTAAGCATCATTGAACATGGCTACGCTTTGGGTTTTGCATGCCCATTGTGGGACCTGTTCTTGATGTCGCCCTGTGAGGCCCGCGTGAAACGGACAGCGGTGCTTCAAACTCTGGGGTGGTTGAAAGCGCTGGGAGCCATTGTCCCAGTCCCACCGGAGGAATGCAGGACTGGCAGATACTCCATACATTTCGTGGTTCCCAAGAAGGAAGGCTCCTTTCACCCGATCTTGGATCTGAAGAAAGTGAACAGAGAGCTTCGGGTACCCCGTTTTCGCATGGAAACTCTCCGCTCAGTCATTGCAGCCGTCCACTACGGCAAATATTTGGCTTCTTTAGATCTGATGGAAGCGTATCTTCACATAGGGATCTGTGAGCAGTATCGGTGGTTTCTCCGGTTCATGATTCTGGGCGAGCATTATCAGTTTCAGGCACTCCCGTTCGGATTGGCGACAGCTCCCCACGTCTTCATCAAAGTAATGGTGGTAGTGGCTGCGGCCCTCGGGCAGGCAGGGATTTTGGTTCATCCGTATCTGGACGATTGGCTCATCTGTGCAAAGTCAGAAGATCTTTGCAGGTCAGCGGTTCAATCAGTAGTGGCTCGGCTCCAATCCCTTGGTTGGGTCGTCAATTTTGCCAAGAGCCAATTAGTCCCGTCCCAGGTGCTGAACTTCTTGGGTGCTCGGTTCGACATATCAGTCGGCAAGGTCTTTCTCACACAGGAGCGAATCGACAAGTTAACGGTGCAGATCCAGCGGCTGTTGTCTCTACCACTACCCCGGGTTTGGGAATTCTTGCAGGTTCTTGGTTCTATGGCATCTACTCTAGAATTAGTCCCTTGAGCCTTTGCTCATATGAGACCCTTGCAGAGGGTGTTACTTTCTCGTTGGGACCCAAAGTCTGAAGAGTTCCAAATCCGATTGCTGCTCTTGGAACCTGCCAGGTCCAGTCTCCATTGGTGGTTGATTCCGGCCCTCGTTCAGCGTGGAATGGACCTGGAGGAGCCCCAGTGGGGTGCGGTTTGCCAATCAAGGGCAGCACAGGGCCGTTGGACAGAGCAGCAGGCGAAATGGTCCATAAATCGCTTGGAAACAATCATCCGGATTTAACTCATTTCCTGAGAGGTGCTAAACATTTGAACCCTTCGGTTCGTCCAGTGTGTCCTTCTTGGAATTTGAATCTGGTTCTCCATGGCTTGTGCAGTCTTCCATTTGAGCCTTTGAAACAGGCCACCTTGAAAGACTTGACACAAGCTATTTTCCTGGTGGCTATCACTTCAGCATGGCACATCTCTGAGCTTCAAGTGTTGTCATGTAGGGAACCTTTTCTCCGGATTTCGGATTCAGCGGTATCCCTTAGATCGGTGCCCTCTTTTCTACCAAAGGTTGTGTTGGAGTTTCATTTGAATCAGACCGTGGAGTTGCCTGCTTTCACGGATTTGGATCGGAATTCGCCTCAGGCTCGCGACTTGCGAAGATTAGATGTGCAGTGGATTCTGCTTCGCTATCTGGAGGTAACCAATGCTTTTTGTTTGTCTGATCATCTGTTCATCTTATGGAGTGGTACTAAGAAAGGACATAAGGCAACTAAAGCCACTATTGCCTGATGGTTGAAGGAAGCCATAACTTCGACATATATATATGTCTTGGGTGCGCAGTACCGAAAGGTTTAAAAGCACATTCAATTCGATCTCAGGTGGTGTCTTGGGCTGAGAGTCAGTTTGTTTTGCCGCAGGAAATTTGCAGAGTGGCTACTTGAAAATCTTTGCACACTTTTGCTAAGCATTACCATTTGGATGTCCGTGCTCCGGATGACGACTGTTTGGCAGTAGTGTTCTTCGAGCGGGACTCTCCAGGTCCCACCCCATTTAGGGCAGCTTGAGTACATCCCAGCAGTCTGGACTGATCCTGGTACATACAGGGAAAGGAAAATTGGGTTCTTACCTGATAATTTTCTTTCCTGTAGAACCAAGGATCAGTCCAGATGCCCGCCGATGGAATCTGGAGAGTCCGTTCGCTATCGTTTTTTATTCTGCAGAATATTCTCAAGTGGACAGCATTTTATGTTTCATATGGAAGTACTCCCTCTAAGTACATATGTTCCAGAAGTTATGCAGTTTCTTTCATTAAGTGGTTTGATTATAGCCATTGGTTCTTATGTTGAGGTTATATGTTTCATTCTGCTATGGTATCGATTATACTGAAGGATTGCAGGTGGCACATCAGAGTAAGAGGGGGTGCCTTTCAGTTTTTTCTCTGTCTCCATCTGCTGGAAGAGAGATACAACCCAGTGGTCTGGATTGATCCTTGGTTCTACAGGAATTAAAATTAGCAGGTAAGATGGGACAGGATGTGATGGAGTTTCTTAGCTACTAAAAGTTTTGGCTGGCTCTTAAGTTTTTTGAAAAATTGTCCAGCCCTTACTGTTGTGGGATGTGGTCTATCTGCCTGTGTTTCTCTCTGCGAATGTGGCATGTCTGCTTGTATTTGTCTAGGTGTATTGTGTCTATGCCTCTCTGTGTGTCCTTGTTTTACTATCTTAAGTGAGGTATATGTGTGTGTCTCTGTGCCTATCTGAGTGATTGCTTTGTCTCGCTGTGGAGTGACTTTGACGCTGTGGGTATGGGGTAACTGTGTCTGTCTGGATATTTCTCTCTGTGTCTGTGTGGGTGCCAGCTCGTGCCAACTCCATATGGACACGTAAATACCAGCTGTACTGCAAAAGTGGGGGAGATTTTAAAAACATATGCTGACACAATAGCCTTTTTTTTCCAGTTCTCCCAATTAATGGATTGGACTTCCTACCCCCTCCCCCCCCCCCCCTGTTAATTAACCTCCTTTTTACCTTTTCACCCTGACCCTTAAAACCCCACTCACTCACTTAGTTATTTTTATATTTATACACTGTCCATAGCAGAAGTAAAGTTATGTGATAGGGGACCCTGGCCCTCAACTTGTGTGCATAAATGCTTATTCTCACATTTCAAGTTTACTTCCCAGGACATGCTCTACCCCCTTTTTATTGCTTTTGGATTTGTGCGTGTACCCGGGCTCTTTCTAAAATCTGCAAGGCGCACACCGGCTGTAGAGATGCATCTCTCCCAGCTTTGGCACGTGCCAAGCTTTTAAAATTCATCTAAAAATCGTGGCTGCCACAATGCCAACTAATGGCTCAAAGTCCCCATTTTTAAATATATATCAATCAGAGAACCCTAAAATAGAGTAAGTAGCACTACTACAGTTTTAAATGATTTGAAAAATGCTTAATGTTGTAAGTTTTATTATACAATGGCAAAGAATGTCAAAACTATTAAAAAAAAATAATAATAAAATTGGCACAATAACACACACATATTTATCAATTGCCCTAATCAATCATTCCTCATTCATACTGCTTCTAAACTCTCTAGTGTTATGCAGTTATAGCATGTATAAATACCAATATAAAACAGTCAAAATATATACAGAAGGCTTGTAATGAAACACTTGCAATAGAGCTGGACTTCAAGAAAGATACTTTGTGAATTGCAAATGAATCTCATGGAAGATACCTTCATTAAAAAGGGGATACAGTTGAATCACAGTCCACAAAAAAGAATACTTTGTAATTGTTTCACAGGACCATTGTTCCAATGATGTTTCAATCTGTAGTCTGTTCTACTTCTGCTATATCCTGTATTCTCTGTCCCTACGAAGGCCTCTTCTTCAGGGGAAAATATGGTTCATAACTATTCTTGCGATATGTGTGTATGTATGTGTACATATACACCGTAACTTGTCTTGGGGATGCCCCCAACCAATTGAAGGAATGGGGGGGGCTGCAGCTCAAAAACCTTGCTCATCCTTGCTTTAGAAGAATTGAGAGCTTTCCAAAATTCTCAGACAGCCACAGGAGATTTGGTTTAGAAGTGGAAGTGGCCAAAGCTGATCCATACTTCCAGACCATTATCTAGAAACTGCTCGTGGAGTGAATTAAGTTTTGAAAAAAAACTGTGTCTCAACCTGCAGGAGAAATGGGTTTCCCTAGACTCAAGGAATAAAGTAGAGAATAACATTGCTTTTCCTCCATTCACAGTTTTATACAGGTTCATTGAGGACTAGGCATTGATTAAGAATTGATCCAAGTTTTAAGTTTGCATCAGATGACACCTCAGACGAGACCAACGCAAACCACCCTTGAAATGGAAGATCAACTAAAAGGTATGATAACATGAAAAAACACATATCTGTACATAAGACAGAGGTGTTATTCACTACATCTGTACCTCCTGCTGCCCTCTCTACAACAAACAGGAGAGAGTAGAGAACACAGACAGTACCCTATCCACACGAAACATCACTCTTTGAAGAAATGGCATGGCATTAGGGAAAAGACTAACAGTATAAAACCATGCTCACAGTATAGAATCTCTTACAGGCTCTTCAACAAGCCACCTCCCTAAAGAATGTAAGGCAGTCATTAAGTGTGCAGAATGTAACAGTGACAGACACTGCAAGCCCAAATTCTGAATGCTGTTATCCCTGTATTGAAACACAGCAGAGAGAACAATGTCAGAGACATTGGTACCTAATGTCACACCAAATGCACTGAAGTCTGTGGAGAATGCCATAATCACAGGTCCTATTCCAAGATATGCCTCACTACATTATACCAGGGCATAGCCTGAGAGGTCAGTAAAAAATCAAAGCATCAGGATTCTGGCAAGGTCAGAGTTCTTTGACCTGTTTAACATAAAAGACTACTTCCCTTTCATGCTCAAAATGTGTTCAGGAGTGATAGAGACCACAGGAAGAAGAGCAAAGGGATTTGTTATAGAAGCCATAGATGTCAGCATCAGACCACTACTTCCAACACTATTAGAATGTGATCAGGGGGAGACTTCTGGTGATGATGTCACCAGGGACGATGGAAGAGAGCTGAGCTCCGCGGCCCCCTGCTCGCTGTCCCCCGATTTCCCCACGATAAATCAGCGACTCAAGTGGCCTATGGCTTGGTGGGGGGGTTTCTTGAGACCAATGGGACCCTGAGGTTGCGAATTTTGAGCCAAATGGCGTTAGAAGCTGGCGGATTCGGCCCAAGATCACGGCGGCCGTGGTGCTGTACTGTAACTGAGTTTGCTCAGTTACAGTACCTTATGAGGGCAGGTACTAAAAACCCTGGGAGCCCTTGTAACCTCTGTCCTCGCCCCCCCCCCCCCCCTTTAACTGGTGTGGAGAGGAGATGGACTGCGCTCTCTAAATGTCTCACGGAAGACCCCTGCCCAGCCCCGGTGTGAGGCCCAGCTCCAGAGGACTACTGCCCTTGAGGGCAGTAGCTGATTCCACTCCCAGCTTTTACTTCTAAATTCTGCTAATTTGCATGGACTTTTCATCCCAGATCTTTCATCGGTGTGCACTTGACATCCTGCATTTGCCTCCCTGTCTGAGGGCCCCTCTTATTGTTCAGAGGAGGGGGTGATGCAACAGGAGCGCGCGGAAGAGTGCTATCTGCCGCCAAGATGGCGGAGGTCCCTGCCAGCGCCAAGGTTCTGGACTCACTGTCTGCGGATGCTCTGCTTCAAATCTCTCAAAGTGTCACCGCGGCATTAGACCTTTGCCTTATTAAGATATCGGCCTTGGAGGGCCAAACTAAAAGGCTGGACAAGGCAGAACATGTCCTGTTGGACCATGGAGACCGACTGGGCGAGTTGGAGCACCATGTGGAAGCGCTGCAAGCTACCCAAAGAGACCTGCTAGCAAAAATTGAAGATTTAGAAGACAGAAGTCGGAGGAACAACATCCGTATCATTGGGGTTCCAGAGTTAGTCAAGGACAGTGAGCTGTCTGAGTTTGTGGAGACTTGGTTGCCAAGGCAGTTGGGCTTGGAGTTCCCTGTGGCCCCGATGATCTGTGAATGGGTTCATCGAGTTGGAGTCCTGCACGAAGGGGCTGCAAGGCCCAGACCGGTACTGGCGAGAATTCTGAACTGGACCCACATAACGCAGATCATGAGGGCTTCCAAGCAATGGGTGTCCGTGGCATATCAGGGCCATAAGATTCTTCTCTTCAACAACTTTTCAGCAGCAACGACAGCGCAACAAAGAATATGTCTCCGGCATGCATGGAATTACACAAAAGGGGCATCAAATTTGGGCTGCTCTATCCGGCCAAGCTGTGTGTCTTCCATGATAATAAAGTTCTCTTTTTCACCTCTAGAGATGACATGGAAAAATTTATAGCTACCTTGCTCAATACCAGGGGTGAATGACGGTCAGTCTTTGATAGGGTGCCTTACCCGCTGTCCTAAATAAGGAAGTTCGCTGCTGGCTCGGGCTCCAGTTGCCCGGTATATTCTCCTGCACTTGCCGATCGTGGGGACGTATCTTCCATTTATGTCACCAAGAAATGTTATGGCCTGACCTATATTTGATACTCGAGGACTCTGAATTGGACCGGGGCGTCGGGGCCCCTTGGGATAGGGGACCTCGTAGCTCCACAAAGACCTTAAGGTTATGCCAGTCTCGAACGACTGTTTTATAAAGTTCTGTTACTGTTTGGGGGGGGAGGGGGCTGTGGGGGGCTAGAGTGGAGCTTCTCTCTCCACCGCTACAAGGAGTGGGGGGGGGGGGGGGAGTGGCTCTGAGCCTCTTGGGGCATGTGACTGTGGTGTGGGTTATGCGTGTCTGTGTTTTGGTGTGGCTGGGGAGGGTCTGGTGTGAATGGTGTGCCTGGGTTGTGTGGATGTGTTTGTTGGGGATGGGGCTGGGGTGGTTGGGAACCTTGGGAGACACCCCTCTTGAGATGGATATGAGGCAGTTTTTCATGGACAATGATGTACGTCTTTTGCTGCTATCCCCATATGATCCCGGAGGCTCAGGCTGGGGAGCCCAGGCATTTTTGCTAGTCACATCCACTTTGAAATATTTTTTTGAGATGATTCTTAGGTAATCCCTGAAATAGCTACGGTAAAATTTACATCTCTTAATGTAGATGGCATACACTCCCTTATCAAACGGAAGAAGCTACTCATGGCTTTTAAGCGTATGGGTCACAGGTTGTGTTTCTTCAGGAGACCCACCTGTTGGTGTGTGAACATGCAAAATTACAGAGAGAATGGGTGGGTCAGTGCTTTTTCTCCTCATACTCATCACAAAAGCGAGGGGTGGCTATACTAATTCATAAACAATTGCCTTTCCAATCAGAAAGAGTATGGCACGACCCCAAAGGCCACTACGTCATTGTCCAGGGATTGTGTAACCAGCAAAGAGTGGCCTTATGGAACGTATATGCTCCTAACGTTTATCAGCATGCATTTTTTACACATCTCCTGGGGATTCTGGGTGAACTTTCTGATTGTGCGTTGCTGGTGGGAGGAGACTTCAATATGGTAGCCAGTAAGCTGGATGACTGCAAACCTCCTAAACCCATAGAACCCAGTGATATCCATAAGGGCCCCAACTTTTTGTGCCAGGAATTGCGCCTGCTGGGCATATGGAGAGCGTTACACCCGGGAGAACAGGATTGCACCTTCTTCTCTCATCCTCATGGGTCTTATTCCCGATTAGATTATTTTTTTTATCTCAGAGCTCCTGTTCCCCATGGTGACAACTGCCACCATAGGCACAATTGCCTTATCGGACCATGCGCCGGTATCTGTAACTGTATTACTTGGGCAAACCCCTAAACCCCCCTTCTCTTGGCACATGTCTCTGGATTTGTTCTTGGATAAGGAGTTCTCCCGCTTTCTCACAGAACATTGGGAAGAATATATGCTTTTTAATACTACTCCTGACATTACACCACGGGTTGATTGAGAGGCCGGAAAGGTAGTTATGAGGGGGCACATTATAGCCTATGTTGCTACCCAAAATAAGAAGCGTAACGCCAAAATCCTTAAGTTAACAGAAGAACTGAAACAAGCCCAGTTCAGGCATATCAAAACAATGTCTGAGACTAGCAAACGTAACTTAGAAGAAATACGGGAAACTCTGCATGTGCTCCTATTCCAGCGAGCTTCCAAATCTATGAGATACTATAAATATCAGCTGTACTGCTATGGTAATCGGCCCAGTAAATTGTTAGCCAGTTTGGTTAGAGCACGTGGCCCCAAATCTCTCATCACCAGTATCAAAGATAAAACTGGGGCCTGTCAGACAACTACCACAGTCATTGCAGACCGCTTCCTTGGCTATTACAGTGGGCTTTATGGGGAAAAGGCTAGCCATCTACCCTCAAGAGAGACTTTCTTTTCTAATTTTCCTTGGCCTAAGCTCACTGAGGCGCAGCTCCTCTTGTTAAATATGCCAATAACTGATTTTGAAATCCATGCCATCATACATGGCCTAAAAACGGGAAAGGTGGCTGGCCCAGATGGACTCGGACCAGAATTTTACAAGATTTTGAAATTCCCAATTCTGCCTGCACTACGGCCATATTACAATAGCCTAGGCCAGGGGGCCTCGGTTAGCCCCATGGAAAATCAATCTACTATAATATTACTCCCCAAACCTGGGAAAGATCTACAAGAAGTGGGATCATACAGGCCCATATCAATGGAGATTTAAAAATACTAGCAGCAGTATTGGCAGCCAGATTGAATTCCCTACTGCCTTCAGTAATTCATGGAGACCAAACAGGCTTTATTAAAGGGTGACAGGGAGTTAAAAATGTGAGGCGACTGATTGGTCTTTTAAGTTTTCACCCAAAGACTGAGGCCCTGGTTCTAAGCCTGGATGCAGAGAAGGCCTTTGATTCCCTCTCGTGGGACTACTTGTTCTGGGCTCTACAAGCTTATGGTATAACGGGCTCTTTTCTATCTTGGCTGCAAGCTAATCCCAGTCCCAGGTTACTTATTAATGGTACCCTGTCGGAGTCCTTCTCTATATGTGGGGTCCGTCAGGGATGCCCCCTGTCCCCCCTTTTATTTGTGCTAGTGCTGGAACCTCTGGCTATTAAGCTGCGATTGGAGGATAGGTTCCAAGGCCTCCGCATCGGCCATCATCAGATGAAGTTAGCAATGTTCGCTGATGACATCCTGCTGTTTGTGGGACAACCCCGGACTAGTGTCCCTGTTATTATTCACTATTTTAATGTATTTCAATCCATAGCAGGCCTGACCATCAACTTTTCCGTCAAAACCCATCTGTCATAAGATATAAAAGAGATACTGACACTCCACCCTATCAAAGGCCTTTTCGGCATCAAAACTAATGGCTAGATAAGGGGTGGACATTTGTTGGCAAATAGTCATTGCGGTCAACACTCTGCGTATGTTAGCCAAAGCGTAGCGCTTGCGCACAAACCCTACCTGATGATCTCCAATAAGAGTGGGAAGGATAATCGCTAGCCTGTCAGCCAATATCTTGGTTAACAATTTCTGGTCATAATTAAGGAGGGAGATTGGGCGATAGGATTCAGGAGAGAGTAAATCTTTGCCTGCTTTGGGAATGAGGGTGATATGTGCTAGGTTTGCATTAGCAGGGAAAGAACCCTGTTCTATGAGGGCCGTAAATGCCGAGGCCAGCGGACAAGAAACTTGCTCCATGAGAAGTTTAAAAAACTCTGCAGTATAGCCGTCGGGTCCTGGGGTCTTGAAACATTTAGAGCGCAAAATGGCGAGTCGAACTTCCCCCTCTGTGATAGGCATGTTAAGGCCATCATGCTGCTCCCTTGTTAAACATGGAAGGGATATTTGTGCACAAAACCGGTCACAGGCCTCCGCATTCCACCCCTCCGTAGCATATAAAGATGAGAAAAAGTTCCGAAAGCATCGTAAGATAGCAGAAGTATCCCATACCACAAGGTCAGAGGGGCTCCGCAGCGCAGGGATAAAACGACTGGAACGGGTAGATTTGATTAAGTTGGACATCATCTTCCTGGCTTTATTGCTAAATTGATATAATCGGTAATGATAATACAACATAATTTTTTTTGCTCATTGATGAAGCAGGGAATTTTATGCATATTGTTGGGATAATTACTGGGTGCGCAACTCGTGCGTTCCCGAGGCAGCCAGTCGAAGACGCGTTTTGCGTAGTTGGGCACTAAGGGACAGAATACGTTGATTAAGCATCTTACGTCGATGGGCAACATAGGAAATTTCACCTCGTAATACAGCTTTCGTGGTATACCAGAATAATATAGGTTGTGATTGATGAGCCTCATTAAGAAGCGCATAATCAGCCCATTTGGTACCCACTAGGTCTCTAAATTTCTCGTCGGAGGCCAAAAAGTAAGGGTAGCGCCAGATGCGTGCCGTAGGTCTAGGATCGGAAAACCGGAAGTCTACCCATACTGGGGCATGATCTGAAATCACTATATTGTCAATTCCAGCATCCCAGAGACAAGAAAAAACATGTGCACTGACGAGAAAATAATCTATGTGGGAAAAGGTTGCGTGCGCTCGCGAAACATGTGTAAAGTCCTTCTCGTTCGGGTGTAGGGTTCGCCAGGCATCTAACAAATGCAGAGTATTTTCCAACAATGATGGGCCCTTGCCCTGGCCAGATTCACAGCATCGTCCCTGAGAAGCATCTATTTGAGGGTCTCGTATAGTATTGAAATCTCCCCCAACAACCAGAACAACCGATAAATAGGGGATCAAATGAGCATAAATTCCTCGAAAAAAATGAGGATCATAAGTATTAGGAGCATAGACATTACACATTACCACTGTTTGTTGAAAAAGTTCAGACACCAAGATAAGGTAGCGGCTCCTCGCCTCTCTTTTAATCATTCCTGCAGCTAAAATCAATTCCCTAAGCATTTTGAACTTTTCCCATTTTTGTGCAAGAGTTTCAGGAAACAAACTATCAGTGTTTTTGCTCTCAGATTTGAAATGTCCTTGAGTTAGTTGTGCGCAAAGAGAAAGGAAGGCGGACTGACCCCAAAATGGCAGAGGCGATAGGAGAAGCACCTTCCCCAACAGTGTCACAGGCCAGAGTGAGAGAAGTTGTGCAGGCAGTTGTTTTGGCCTTAGAAGAGAAGTTTGAGAAGCTTTATGAAAAATGTTATGAAGTACATACTTATTTTACCGATGTTAAAAAGTGATTGTAGGAGTCAGAATCATGTATAGAGTGTGTGGAAGATTGCATGCAAATGCCTTAGGCTGAGGTAAAGTCTCAAAGCAGAAGTGAGTAAATATGAAGATAAACTCAAGAACCTTAAGAGTAGATGATGAAGAAAATCTATGTTTCCGTGTTGTACAGCAACACCAGTCCAGATAACATGTGTGGTTTGTTTCCCTCTACCAGCAGATGGAGATAGAGAACACTGTTTTCCCAGTGTGACAATATTGCTACTACTTAGGGGTGGTGCAACTCCAGGAAAGTCCAGTATTTTCTGCCTCCAGCAGAGGGTAGGACCTGATGGTGCAGCAGCTCAATGTTGGATCTTGAGCCTGTCAGACCCGGAGCCAGGCCACTGCCTCTGGCCAGCAGAACAAGATCAATTTATCAACTCCCAGTCAGAAGATGTTTACATATTAACAACAACAACAAAAAAATCTAGTTGCCTCTTTGTACCTGAGGCTGGCGATTCCTCTGGCCTTCCTCGTTTCTCTCTCCTCCCCCCCCCAGAGAGAGACTTTGGGCTAGTCTCCATTTGAAAAGAATTAAAGTTATTGGCAAGGCTCCAAGAGAGAGGCATCGGGCTGGGCCACATGGCAGAGCTCCTGATTGCTATGAGTAGGGATGGAGGGCTAAGTCACTGAAATGCTCCACAGGAACTACCAATCGCTGTTAGTGCTGGTAGGGGTTGGGTTTCTGAAGCGCTGCTGGGGGGGGCCTGCAAGCCAAGGTGTGCGCACATGGAGAAATCAGAACAAGACTGCAGGCGTGGCACATGTGGGGTCAGATGCGCTGCGTCAGAGAAGGGACCTCTGAGCTTGGCCTGTGTCTGATTGGGAGAAATCCCCGGGGAAACCTCGTGGGCGGGCTCTTCAGACAGTGACACCGCTTCTTCCTCCAGGCAGATGCGGCAGGCCTGGGGGGCTGTAGGCAGCTCTGCCGATTGGGCCTTGGTGGGAATGAATCAGGAGGCTGACATGATGTTTGCGGTTCCTGCATGTCCGATCCTTCTCCCTTCCAAGGTGGCTGTTTCGGAGGGGGGGATAATGACCTCCCTCCAAACTTGGGACTTTTCTCCGCAGTTCTTCCACTTCTTGCACCAGGCATTTTGCACGATTAAGAGACCTGGGGAGGCCTCCATATCCGCTGGCTTCTTTAAGGGGGACCTTCTTCTGTCTCTGGCTTTGGAAATCCATGCGAAAAGGGCTAGGGGTGTTCTTCAAGCTCTGGAGATATCTTGGGAGGATGTCCAGGAGGGGTTTAATAAATTGCGGAAGACTAAAATCCAGACTATTTCTGGACATTTTAGCCCTTCTTTTGCCTTCCAGACATGAAAGCAAAAATCCATACAGTCCAGAAGAAATCCGGGCCATTGGCAACACTAGTTATCCTCTCTTCATCATTAGCCATGGCCAATGATCCCTCTAATTTTTGAAAGGCTACTTGTGCAAAAGTGTTCTTTTTTTCAGTTTTTTAAAAAACAGATCAAATTTGTGCGCTATAAGTCAGTATAATGCAAATATTGGAATTTCTCTGCGCTGTTTTTTCTATATGTCCTTGCACATGCTTAGAGCAGAGGTTCTCAACTGGTGTGTCGCCAAGCACATGCAGCTGTGTTGCCATACTTCCTGGTCCTCTGCTGGCCCAGCTGCTCCCCCTGCCCCAGCGAGATGAGAACTCTTCCTGTGCCCAGGCTTAAAATGCTGATAGCTCAGGCGGAATGTAGCAGGAGAGCTGGAGTTAGCAGCACTCACAACATGGTCTCTTCTTCCTGCCCCCCCAAGGCCCAGAAGAGGAAGTGGTGAGCAGTGGCCATGCGCACAGGAAGAAGAGACCATGCTAAGTACAAGTGCTGCAGCATGGCCCCAAAGCAGAAGAGTAGCGGGGCCCAGAGCAACGTCAGCCCCCATGGCCGATGGGACTCCTTTCTTGAGGCTGGAAGAGGAGGAGGCTGTTGTTGCTGCTGCTAGTTGTTCAATTGGGGGAAAGTGAGCATATGTGTTTGAGATCCGGTGTGTGAGTGACAGCATGTATGTCAGTGATTGACAGCCTGTGTGTGTGTGATTTGAGAAACTGTGAAAGAGAGCATGTGTAAGTGATTGAGATTCTGTGTGTGACAGCATATAAGTATGTGATTGAGAATCTGTATGTTTAAGTGAGAGCATGTGTATGTATGATTAAGAGACTGAGTGTATGAGAAAGTGTGTGTGTGATTGAGAACCTATGTAAGTAGAGAACATGTGTATATGTGTGTGAGAAAGTTGCACCCCCCCAATTCACAACAATCTCAGAGCATCTGGAAATCAAACGTTTCCAGGTATGGAGAGCAGAACATTTTTTTTTTATCTTTATTATTTTTAATTATTGGATCTTTGTCTGCTGTTTTAAAATATTTTATTGAAGTCTGGAAAGTTTTGATATTTTTTACTTATGATTCCATTCATCAGCTGTTTTGAAATACTTTCTTTTTGTTAGTATGGTTTTACTGCTATTGATTTTATATTTCTTGATTTGTTTTGAGGACTGATGATGTTTCTTTTTTTCTTTTGTTGCACTGCATACAAAGCCTCTCACTTATTGTGGTTTCCAGTTCAGTTTTGGTCTGCATGTTTCTGTTTCTGCTTTATGGTCTCTTTATTGTTAGGTGAGGGTTTGCACATGTGACTGAGGTGAGATATTCTGCTGGCATGTAGTTTCTGTGCAGGGCTCTATAGCAGCCTGGCTTGCTCTGTTTTCCTAATAGAAGTAGTATTGGAGTATTAAGGGCTGGTGTAATATTTTCAGTGTTGCCTTTTTCTTAGGTAAGGTGGTTGCTGTTTGAGTGCTGGAAGTTGGAGCTGTTCCGGTTTACTATTTATGTAATTTCTGTTCAGAAAGAGTACTTATCTTTCCCTTGTGTCATTCTTAACAATAAATAAAGGCCCACTATTACTTTTATTTTTGCCGTGGATTATAATGAGCAGTGTGTCACACGTAAGCATTGTCCCTGATGTGTGTGTCAAGATGGGAAATAGGTTGAGAACCACTGGCTTAGAAGGAACAGTCGTCATAGCCCTGATGATGACAGGATAATTTTTTAAAGCTAGTCCAATAAAAAAGGTCTTACACCTTATTTGTTAAACCTTAATTCCACATATCTAAGTGGAATAATATAGATTTTTCCATTCTATACTTTCCATTGTCTTGTTGTAGTTGCCTATTTTATACATTAAAAAAAATCAGACTATTCAGACTAGCAGGTCTAGGTTTAAGATTATGGTATCCATAGGCAAGAGGATCAGAAAGCAGCAGGGGCAGTACTAGTTTATAGTACCTTCACAATTTGGTCTTCCCCTGACCTCAGCATCTCCAGCCATCTTACTGCTAGTTATCTTTCAACTATGAGTCTCTTATGCCTAGGTTTTCTCCTATGTACTATGAAATTCACACCATGTTTTGTAGTTTGAAAAAAAAACCCAATTAAAGATTTATTGAATGAAGTCACTTAATATGTTAGACATTAAACTATTGTAAAGCTTGTTGCTAAGTTATGTTACACCGTGAACCGAGGTGATGTTTCTAACGTGCCCCGGTATATAAAAATCCTTTAAATAAATAAAATAAAAAATGTAAACAATAAACCACTTCTCACCTTCAGTAATCTGTTTTGATTATTTAACATATCGCCCAAAACACCCCCTCCCATCTCCTAATAAGCACCCATTTACACAGGACAATAGGTTACCCGGCTCACACAATCCAGTATGTAGTTTCAGCAAGACTGATTAGAGCATATTGCAAACTCTAACAGGATGGTACAAAAACAGTGTTACGTCACAGGGTTTTAAGTGATGATGGTAAAGGTCACAAATGAACGAAGCATACAATTCATTTAAGCGAAGCCCATCTCTACTATAGTTTTGGTAACATCGGTAGGCGACGAGCCTACTCCAAATAGGGTTTCTATATTTTCAAAAAGGTAGACATCTGCTTATGCAGGGATGCTGTGATATAGACCATACGTTTTGTAGTTTTATAGTATTAAGTTCCCAGGTTATATGTTCTTTTCCCTTCTCTCAGCCGTACTGCAATAAAGCGGAAATATTAAATAAAAATAAATATCCCTAAGATGAAAGGAGGCATTTAAATCTAAGAAGATGGAAGAGATTGTAAGAGCTGGAGACCAGAGCAATCCAAGGAAGAGAACGTCTTCATTATTTCCCGCAGTTCCTCTGCCCTGGGAGGTGGAGGAATATTCACTGCGACCACCCGAACCATTCAGAGGCCCCGCCTTCTTGCGTGTGACGTCACGCGCAGACGCCGTAGCAGAGCCCTTTGGGAGAGGGAGAGTGGGCCTTGGAATATGGCGGCGGAAGCGTCAGCGACAACGATGGCGGGTTTAGAAGCCTCGGTGAATGCCGGTGGTTCGAGAAAGGATGTGGAGCAGCCGCCGCCAGAGGAGGCAACGATCTGTGGGGAAACGGCGGCGGGTTAGTGACTCTCGCGCGAGATGAGGGAGATAGGTGACGTCAGTAGAGGCGGCCATGGCGATGTCCCAGGTTGAAAGCGATAGAAGGGAAAAAAGGCCCAGACGCTTTGGTGTTTGGTCGTTCGCAGAGGCGGGTTCTGACCGCATTCCAGGGCTTTGCCAGTTCCTGAATGTTTAAATATATATTGGAGTTGAACTTTCTCCCACAATTGTTCAAATTTTATGTACTTATTTAAATGTGGGAGGTAACAGTAACGTAACAAATAGTATTCTTGTCTTTCTCCCCCTTCAAATATTGAGTTCTCTTCCACATGAAAAACAATATTTTTCTTTAAATGTTAACGAATATTCTCCTCTGCCTCGTGATTTTTTTCTTTAAAAATCAAAGGGTTTGCGCTCTGTGTTGTGATTATTTAAAAATTAAATTTTAAAGTGTTCCCACCCCAAACTATTTTTTAAAAACTGGTTCCCTGTTCGTACCCGGATCAGTCCAGACTCCTGGGTTTTGCCTCCCCACCAACAGATGGAGTCAGAGAAGTTTTGGCTGACTCTGCCCTATACCCTGAGGTGCCATCTCTGCATCTAGCAGATGGAGGTGCAAAGCCTACAGTCTGTAGTTAGTTGAAAAAAAAAAAAAGGAAATAGGAAGATTAGTTTTCCAGAGAGGATAGCTGGTTTAAAAAAAAAAAAAATTTGGAGAAGGAGTTTTTAGCCTCCCAAAGGGTCGGCAGGACCTGAGGGGATCATCCCCCCTGGTAGCAGAGGCTCCTGGGGTTAAGGGTTGAGAACCCTTCTGCCCAGCCGGCTGCAGCACTTGGGGTGATACTGGTGAGCTTGGCTTATAGGGACACCATACGTTGCATTCGTGATTCGGATTAGTCGGGGAGCGCCCCGATGCGTTAATACAGCGATTTCTATTTGTGTCCCAGCTAAAATTAAAATTAAGTACATCCCCCATCCCCCCCCCCCCCCCCCAGACTTACCAAAACTCCCTGGTGGTCCAGAGGGGAGTCCGGGAGCCATCCCCTGCACTCTCACACCCTCGGTGCCAGTTTCATCATGGTGCCGATAACCTTTGTCACAGGGGCTACCGGTGCCATTGGTCAGCCCCTGTCACATGGTCATCGGTGCCATCTTGTGCTCCTACCATGTGACAGGGACTGACCAATGACACCGGTAGCCCCTGTGACATAGTATGGGCAAAGGCTATCGGTGCCATTTTGAGTACTGGCACCGGATGACCGGAGTGCAGGAGGTCGCTCTGGGACCCCTGTTGGACCCCCAGGGACTTTTTGCCAGCTTGGGGGGGGGCCTCCTTACCCCCACAAGACTTGCCAAAAGTCCAGCGGGGGTCGGGGAGCGACCTCCTGCACGCCGGCCGTCCGATGCCAGTACTCAAAATGGCGCCGATCGCCTTTGCCCTCAGTATGTCACAAGTACCGATGGTCGGCCCCTGTGACATAGTGAGGGCAAAGGCGATCGGCTGCTAGTATTCAAAATGGCGCCGATCGCCTTTGCCCTCACTATGTCTCAGGGGCCGACCGTCGGTACCTGTGACATAATGAAGGTAAAGGCGATCGGCGCCATTTTGAGTACTGGCATCGGACTGCTGACGTGCAGGAGGTCGCTCCCGGACCCCCGCTGGACTTTTGGCAAGTTTTGTGGGGGTCAGGAGGCCCCCCCAAGCTGGCCAAAAGTCCCTGGGGTCCCGGAGCGACCTGCACTCTGGCCATCCGGTGCCAGTACTCAAAATGGTGCCGATAGCCTTTGCCCATATTATGTCAGATGGGATACCGGTGCCATTGGTCAGCCCCTGTCACGTGATAGGAGCACAAAATGGAAACATGTGACAGGGGCTGACCAATGGCACCGATAGCCCCTGTGACAAAGGCTATCGGCGCCATGATGAAACCGGCACCGAGGGTGTGAGTGCAGGGATGGCTCCTGGACCCCCGCTGGACCACCAGGGAGTTTTGGTAAGTCTTGAGGGGGGTTCAGGAGGGTTGGGGGTTTGTTTAAATTTTTATTTAGGTGGCCGTATAATTCGGCGAAGATTCGTGTATTCGTGGGGAATCGCGATACGTTTCGCTTCCCCACGAATACTACGAATAGTGCAATATACATTGCGGATCGCCAATACGGTGAAAATGAATGCACACCCCTATTGGCTCACTCACCCCACGGAGCACTGGTAGTAGAGGCTCCTGCAGTTAAGGGTTGATCTGCCCAGCTGACTTCAGCGCTTGGGGTGATACCGGGAAGCCCGGCTCCCTCACCCCACAGAGCACAGGACCGGGCACACCAGGTCGTATTAAAAAAAAAAAAAAATTAAATTAGAAGGGCAAACTTTTTCTTTGAACCGGCCAGGTCTGTTGCCATTCTCCTGTTCTTTACTGTTAGGGACAGCCACGGTGTGTGTGGAGATTTTTTTCTCCTCAGCCGGTTTTCTTTGCTGCTGCGTGGTGCGGCCTGCAGCGTGGCATTTTCTGAGACGGCCTATACTTCTACTACCTCCCCGGGGGGGGGGGGGGAGGGCTCTTCAGGAGCTGTCGGCAGCGGCGATTCTAGGTCACGCCGGGAGCTGGCACGGCCGGGACGCCCACAACTCATTTCTTCAGATCTGTTCCCGCTCAGTGCGGGAACAGATGACATTTTGGCCTCTTTCCACGCTGCAACGCTAGCAGCGGTGGGGGGAGGGGTTTTCTTTTTTCTCTCTTCTGTGTTGTGATTATTTAAAAATTTAATTTTAAAGTGTCCCCACCCCAAACTTTTAAAAAAACTGATTGCTAGTCCCAAACTGCTGTTTTTCTCAAAATGTTTTCTCTGCAAACCACCTTTATGGTTTTATTTTCAATACTCTACAATAGCGGACCTTCAGTCTCCCCCCGTCCTAAGGTTTGGATCCGATCACACACTAAGGAAAATTATTGTTCCTCCATGTAGACAGATTTAATAAGAAATTTTATCTAAAATCTAAGGTCAGAGAATATTTGAGGCCCTTCTTTTAGACCAGGGGTGGCCAACTTCAATCCTCAAGAGCCTCAAATAAGTCTGGTTTTCAGATAACGGTTATACATGTGATAGATTTGCATACAATAGAGGTAGTATATGCAAATCTGTTTATCAAAATCTAGACCTGTTTGTGACTTTTGGAGTCTGGAGTGGGTGACCCTGGTCCAAATAAAGGGCCCATAATTTTTTGTTCTGGTCTTGGGGTTTTGTGGGAAATACACTAAAGTATTTATCCAAACTTTAATCTGAGGAAACATTCTTATTACATTTGTTCCAGGGTGTACCCCAGATATGAAACCCCTGTTTTAGACCATTGGGACAGTGTCATAATGAAGGGACACAGCCGTTCATGGTGTTTCTAACTTTTGTGTCTTAGGTCAGAAACAAGATTTGATCCCCATGGATGAGGGTGATAGCAAAGAAGAAAACACCGAGATGAGACAAGCTTCTTGCAATGGAATTGACTCCACCGGTGCAGCAGACACATTTGGGCTCGATATGTCCTTTGTTACTGCTGAATCTTCCCAGTGCTCCAGTCCACATGCCAATAACTTCGTGGAGATGGTAGTGGCTAGCAATTGTGTAGAGAGGCCAGCAGCCAGTGGCAGCATATGGGAGCCAGTGACTACCAACAGTATAGAGAGTGTGGCAGAGCCAGTAACCACTGATGATAGAGAAGAACCAAAAGCTGCCAGCATTATGCAGATGTCTAATGATGTCAAGCCAGAGCCTCTGACTAGCAATAGTATAGAAACTAGTAACAGAGTGGCAGAGTTCATGACTAGTAACAGCATAGAAGGATTTGTGGCTAGCAAAAACATAGTGGAGCCCATGACTATTGTCAAGACAGAGGAGCTGGTGGATAGCAACAGCAGGGCTCTGACTAGCATTTGCTTAGGGAAGCCGGCAGCTTGTGAGAGCATGGTAGAGACCATGACTAGTGTTAGTATAGAGCTGGTGGCTGGTGACAGCATAGAAGTGCTAGTGGCTAGTAACAGCCTGGCAGAGCCTGTCATAATGGATAGCATAGTGGAGCCAGTGGCTAGTGACAGCATAGTAAAGCCTGCAAGTAGCAACAGTATAGAGGAGCCAGCGGCTAGTGACAGCATGGTAAATCCTGCAAGTAGCAACAGTATAGAGGAGCCAGCGGCTAGTGACAGCATGGTAAAGCCTGCAAGTAGCAACAGTGTAGAGGAGCCAGCGGCTAGTGACAGCATGGTAAAGCCTGCAAGTAGCAACAGTATAGAGGAGGCAGCGGCTAGTGACAGTATAACAAAGTCAACAGCCAGCAGCAGTATAGAGGACATAGCAGCTGGCAAAAGCATGGAGGTGACGGCCACTAACAATGGTACTGAAGAGCCACTGACAAGTGACAGCATGGATTCAATAGCTGCTAATGATATGGAAGAGCAGCTAGCTAGTGAAAGCATGGAGGTACTAGCTGTTAGTGGTGGTATGGAAGATTTGCAGGCTGGCCAAAGTTTGGCAGAGCTAGTGACCAGCAGCAGAATGGAGGTGACAGCAACTAACGGTTCACTAGCTAGTGACTCTGCAATGGATACAGGGACTAGCAACAATATGGAGGAGCCAGTAGATGTTTACAGCATGGAGGCAATAGAGATGGAAGCTAGTATTAGTGTGGAAGAATCGCTAGCAGGCAGCAGTGTGAAGAAACTAGCCACCAGCAAGAGCGCAGAGGTACAGATGGGTGACACTAGCGTGGTGGAACCAGCCACCAGCAAGAGTGCAGAGGTACCGATGGGTGACAGTAGCGTGGTGGAACCAGCCGCCAGCAAGAGCGCAGAGGGACCGATGGGTGACACTAGCGTGATGGAACCAGCCACCAGCAAGAGCGCAGAGAGACCGATGGGTGACACTAGCGTGGTGGAACCAGCCACCAGCAAGAGAGGAGAGGGACCGATGGGTGACACTAGCGTGGTGGAACCAGCCACCAGCAAGAGAGCAGAGATACTGATGGGTGACACTAGCGTGGTGGAACCAGCCACCAGCAAGAGCACAGAGGGACCGATGGGTGACACTAGCGTGGTGGAACCAGCCACCAGCAAGAGCACAGAGGGACCGATGGGTGACACTAGCGTGGTGGAACCAGCCACCAGCAAGAGCGCAGAGGGACCGATGGGTGACACTAGCGTGGTGGAACTATCCACCAGCAAGAGCCCAGAGGGACCGATGGGTGACACTAGCGTGGTGGAACCAGCCACCAGCAAGAGCCCAGAGGGACCGATGGGTGACACTAGCGTGGTGGAACCAGCCATCAGCAAGAGCCCAGAGGGACCGATGGGTGACACTAGCGTGGTGGAACCAGCCACCAGCAAGAGCCCAGAGGGACCGATGGGTGACACTAGCGTGGTGGAACCAGCCACCAGCAAGAGTGCAGAGGGACCGATGGGTGACACTAGCGTGGTGGAACCAGCCACCAGCAAGAGTGCAGAGAGGACTATAACAGATACTGGTGTGGAACCAACTCTAAGCAAGTTTATAGAGGGACACATAGCTATCACTGATGTAGTGGAACCAGTCATGAATGACCATGTAGAGGGGTCGATAGCTGACACTGATGTAGTGGAACCAGTCATGAGTGACCATGTAGAGGGGTCGATAGCGGACACTGATGTAGTGGAACCAGTCATGAGTGACCATGTAGAGGGGTCGATAGCGGACACTGATGTAGTGGAACCAGTCATGAGTGACCATGTAGAGGGGTCGATAGCTGACACTGATGTAGTGGAACCAGTCATGAGTGACCATGTAGAGGGGTCGATAGCTGACAGTAGGGTAGTAGAACCAGTTACAAGTAAGACTGCAGATAGACTGATAACCAACACTGGTATAGTGCAACCATCCACTACTAAGATTGGAGCAGGACCAATAGTGGACAACAATGTGGTAGAACCAGCCCCCAGAAAGATTACAGAGGGACTGATAGCTTACAGTGGTGTGGTGGAACCAGCCGTTAATAAGATTGGGGCAGGACCGATAGAGGACAGCAGTGTAGTGGAACTAGCACATAGTGACAGCGTGCAGGGACCAAGAACAGACAATATGGAGATGGCCACTACTAACAACAGTATGCTGGTGGCAGTAACTGACAGCAGCATGATGGAGCTGGCCCCTACTGATAGTGTAAAGGTGCCGATAGGTGACAGTGTAGAGAGGCTGCTGGTTGGTAGCATGGTAGATCCAGCTACTCTTTCTAGTATGGTGAGGCCACTAGAAGGTGGCAATATGGAGAAAGCAGCCACTAGTCAAAGCATGAAAGAGCCTGCCACTAGTGACAGTATAGTCATGCTAGCCACTGGTGAAAATGAGGGGCTTCCGGTAGGTGGCAGTGAGGAGAAACTGGGTACTAGTGACAGCATGGCAGGATCATCAGCAGATGACGTGGAAAGGCAACCAGCTAGTGACAGTGCAGCGATGATGGCAGCTAAGGTTGGCGTGGAGGCGCTAGGAGTTGGAAATAGTATGGAGGTAACAGTAACTATAGATGGAATGGCGGGGCCAACAGCAAACTTGTACCAGGCAGAGGAATTGGCAGCTGTCAACAACGTGCAGCAGGGGGCGATCCTCCCTTTCCCACCAGAGTTTGAGAAGTACTGGAAAGCTGCCATGGAAAATCCCTGTGACTTCGCTGTCTGGACTGAACTTTTGCAGTATGTGGAACAGGAGGTAGGCATAGAAAAATCAGGTAACCTGTGGAATCTGTGTTTTGTCCTGCATCCATGAAAAACATTCCTTTCCAACTTCCAAATATGAGCTATCAGCTGAAAATGGGTTCTCTGTTCCAGTCCTTAATGGCCTAATTTTCATGGAGTCCACAACAATTAGTGATTTGAAAATTTCTGTAAGGCTTGCTTTGCAGAGATAAAATGCACTGGCTAAGTACCCTCTTATCCGTTCTTCCAATCGATTGTTTTGAAGGGGGCAGTGGGAGTATATGGAAAGTGCATTTCTTCTCCGGTGAGGCATACCACCCTTTCCCATTCCCTTTCTCTCTCCATCCTTACCTGTGTAGTTTTTTCCCCCAGTCCCTTTTTCCCTTAATCTTCTTGCTGTCCACACAGCCAGCCTTCACAGCTAACCCTTCTGCACTTGTGGAGAGACAGACTGTGTTGCATGTTCCCTGTACGTGCCCGGATCAGTCCAGACGCCTGGGTTTATGCATCCCTGCCAACAGATGGAGACAGATAAATTTTCACTGACACTGCATCCTAAACCCCAGTGCTACCTGCAGTTCCTCAGTGTTTCTCTGTCTCCAGCAGATGGCAGAGGGTGCTAAACCTGCAGGTCTGCAGTTTTTGACTGACTTTTTTCTTTTGAGCCTTCCTCCCAGTAGTTTTTCTTTTTCTTTTTAAGGAATCCTTTTTGGGTTCTACCCCATCCAGTTGAGGCAGACAAGCTGGAGGTTGTCACCCTTTTGTGAGCTCGTCTGTGCGCCCGTGGGGTGTAAATGTTTGTCCAGATCCCTCCCCGACATGAGGCTGTTGCGGCGGCTGCAGGCTCCATCGGGTTTCTGCTCCTGGCTCTGAGATTTCTCTTAGGAGTTTAGTCTCAGAGCTCAAGTAAAGTTTTTGTTTTGGGAAAAAAAAAAGGCCTTAGTTTTTTCTGGCAGCAAGACAGCACTGAGCTGTGGATGACTTCCTACTCTCCCGGTAGCGGTAAGAGGGGCTGTTTTTTCCCATGGGGATCACTTTTCGTAGCTTTTTTGTTTTTTTTTTTCCCGGGTCCTCCGTGTGCTTCCTTCCCTCTTGAGATGACCCGCGTGTCGGGTGTGGGGTTCGTCCTGGTCGCGTTTCAGTCGGGGCGGGCTTTGTGCAGGCTGTGCTGAGGGAGGGGTCGGCTCCTCCGGGGCCCTCCAGCATACGGTCTCACCCTCTACAAACATGAGGCGAATTCATAACTTTGAACTCAGTTAATGAGGAGGCTATTGCTTGGCTTCATAGATTTGCATTTGCTAAATAATCCTTTTATCCCTCCATTCCCATTTGGCCCTGTCCTCACACCCACCCCCAGCCTTTTACTCGTTCCCTGCTTCCCCTATCCCTTTTCCAGCCCTCTTTCCTCCCTTCTGCTTCCTGGGCCCTGATTGAAGGTGAAGACACTACCTCGCAAGCCAAGAATATCCACTTGCCTCAGGCAAGTGGGTGAGTAAGTTTTCTAAACCCTGATGATTATTCATCATATATATATTTGCATACACTTAATCCAATAACTGAGTTAATTTGTCCCTTCTGGTGATCCCTTAAATCATTCCTGTTTGCAGCCCTTGCAAACTGGAATTTATAATTCTTGGCTTAGAATCCCTGGATGAGCAATTTTCCCTTACATGTATTCTTCTTTCTTGTTTAGTCTGAGAAAATGCTTAATATATGTCTCTTGGAGTCATAACCACAATGGCCAGCGTTAATAAAATGTAATTATTTGGAACAGTGTAACTAAGTCTTAAGTCTTAAGTCTCTTCTTTATTAAGATAAATAGTATTTCCCTGTACGTACCCGGATCAGTCCAGACAGCGGGTTGTGACCCCTTTCCAGCAGATGGAACCAGAGAAAAAAATAACTGAAACGCATACCATATATGGGCATAGCTCACCCTGCGCTTCTCTGTATTTCTCTGGTTCCAGCAGATGCAGTCAGACAAACCTGCGGTTCCTCTCCTCAGAGATATTTCAGTGTTTTCTTCTCCTACATTGGGTCAAGCAAGTATTAAAATATTAAAAAAAAAAAAGTTGGAACAGAATTTTTAAATTTACAGGAGACAGTTCTGTCTCCTAGCTCTTAAGGAGTCCTAGAGGGGATTTCCCTTTGATTATTCAGCCTAGGACTCCAATTCCCGGTAGCCATAACAATTTCCCTGCACAGGGGTGATACTGGTGGTCCAGTCACTCCCCCTTACTGTTTTGGTCTCCCCTGAGATGTTCTTACCTCAGGTCCCCTTGCAGAGATGTTGCCATTCCTTTGTTGTGAAAGTTCAACAAAGTTTAAAAAAAAACCTAACCAACAAAAAAAACAAAGGGGATTAAAGGAGACAGTATTTCTGCTTGTTCTAATCTGAAGCAGAGGTAAAAAGTCTATTTATGCGGTTTTTACGCTGACCGGCAGGGATTTAAGCACCTCACAGCTGTTTTTCCGGCTCCTGCACTTCACTATTTTTTTCAGCTCAGCTGATTTCTTGCAGCCGATGCCAAGGTCACCTCTCTGCCTTGCCTGCGGGGAGCCTGCTTTGCGGCTCTCCCGCGAAGGGCTCTGCTCTGTCTGCTTTCCTGGAGGGGATGGACCCTCTGGGACTGCTTCTAAGTTGACGACCTGGGGTCGGTTCGCTAAGCGTGTGTCTGGGCTGGCCCTCCCTCAGAAAATCGCAGGAATGGTGGCCATTTTGTGCCCGGACCTCGAAATAGTTTCAGAACCTCAGGGGGGAGGGGAGCCCGATTTATTACACTCTCCGCCTGACTTAAGTCCCATGGGCCCCCCTGTTACACATTTTGATTCTCAAGGGGCCCCTCCACCACAGGTACCTGACAAGCCTTACCATGGTTTTTCCACAGAGTTCGTGCTGCTTCTACACAGGTCTTTTTTGGCCAGCTTGGAGGCACAGGGGGATCCCGTTCTGGACCCTCCCCCGGCTAAGATTCCTCATTTGGTCAGTGGCCAAGGCTCTGGCCCACCGGACCCACAGGGGGCTACTAGGGTCCGCGCTATACCCGGGGATTCAGATACTCTTCACCCTCCACATCCTGCTCCTTTGCCAGATTCTGATTCAGATCCAGATCTGCTGCTTGTGAATCCACCCGTAGAAGGAGATGACCCACGGGTCCTGCGGTTATTTAAACGCGAGGAGCTGGATCCGCTTATTCCCTTTGTTCTGGATGAGCTAGGGATTGAAGTCCCACCGGAAGATACCACCAGTGCCTCCACTTCTGCCAGTGCATCCATTTCCCGCACCGTGGATCCGGTCCTAGGTGGCTTACGAGCTCCGCCTCGTACCTTCCCGTTTCAACCTGTGCTTATGCAGCTCCTACTCCAGGAATGGGAATCCCCCGATTCTGGCCTCCGGGTGGGCAGGGTGATGGATAAGCTGTATCCCCTGCCAGATCCGGCCCTCGACATGTTTAAAGTCCCCAAGGTTGATGCTTCAGTGTCCGCGATCACCAAACGCACTACAATCCCAGTGGTGGGGTCGACAGTTTTAAAAGATCTTCAAGACCGCAAGTTGGAGCTATACCTCAAGCGAATCTTCGAGGTGCTGCCCTTAGGGGTCCGCACGACGGTGTGTAGCAGTCTCATGCAGCGGGCGAGCCTTAGGTGGGTTCAACAATTACTCAGTACCCAGAACCTCCCGGCTGCAGAGGCCGAACAAACAGAGCAGCTCGAAAGGGCGATTGTGTATTGCGCTGATGCCCTTTATGATCTCCTTCGGGTACAGGCAAGAGCCATGGTCTTCGCGGTCTCTGCTAGGCGACGACTCTGGCTATGTAACTGGGCGGCGGATTCCTCTTCTAAGTCGCAGTTGGGCTCTCTTCCCTTTAAGGGTAAGTTGCTTTTTGAGGAGGACCTGGAACAGCTTATTAAACCCTTGGGAGACAGCAAGGTTCATAAGCTGCCTGAGGACCGCCCTAAACAGTCCAAATCCTTTTTTCCTTCGCGCTCTCGTTTCAGAGGTCAGCGCAGGTACAACAAGCCGCGTGGGTCTTTTCAGCGGAATACCCCCTCCAGATCTCAGGCATGGTCTCATTCCTTTAGGGGACGTCTGCCGTTCCAAGATGGAAACCCCCAAGGATCCGGCGCCAAGTCCTCACAATGAGATGTGGAAGGCCCATTCCTCCAGTCCCATTTTAGGTGGACGTCTGTCCCTTTTTCTCGGGGAATGGGCCAAAATTTCTATGGATCAATGGGTCCTGGATGTGATCGGAAATGGTTACGCTTTAGAATTTGCTCGAGACCTTCCGGACCGCCACCTGATATCTCCTTGCGGCACTTGGAAAAGGCCTGCGGTGTGTCGAACCCTCGACAGACTCCTGGAGCTAGGAACCATAGTTCCTGTTCCCCCCCCCCCCCCCCAAACAAACAAGGATCCAGCCAGTATTCCATTTACTTTGTCGTGCCCAAGAAGGACGGCTCTTTCCGACTGATCCTAGACCTCAAGTGGGCCAATCGGGCTCTCAAGGTTCCCCATTTTCGAATGGAAACCCTGCGGGCGGTCATAGCGGCGGTTTGTTCCAGCGAGTTTCTGGCTTCTCTCGATCTCACAGAGGCTTACCTGTACATCCCTGTTCGCAAGGATCACCAAAGGTTCCTTCGCTTCTAAATTCTGGGCTGGCACCTGCAGTTTCAGACTCTCCTGTTTGGTTTGGCCACTGCTCCTTGCACGTTCACCAAGGTGATGGTGGTAGTGGCGGCTTTTCTTCGGCAAGAAGGAGTCCTAGTCCATCCCTACCTGGATGACTGGCTTATCCTGGCGAAGTCGATGGAGCTCTGTGTGACGGCAATGAGTCGTGTCGTATTGCTGCTTACCTCCCTCGGATGGATAGTCAACTACTCCAAGAGCAACCTCAAACCCTCTCAAATTCTGGAATTTCTGGGAGCTTGCTTCGACACCCGCAAATCCAAGGTCTCCTTACCCAAAGCCAGGGCGCTCAAGCTCATGAATCAGGTACAGCTTCTCGTATCTCTCTCGCAGCCCATGGCCTGGGATTGCCTTCAAGTACTGGGCTCCATGGCCTCCACCATAGATTTGGTTCCCTGGGCATTTGCACATACACGACCCTTGCAGAAAGCTTTGCTTGCCCGTTGGAAGCCTGTTTCGGAGGATTTTCAGGCAATTCTACCACTTCCTGAATCTACTGTCGTCAGTGGCTCTCTCTCGACCACCTCTTGAAGGGAATGCCCCTGGAGTCTCCCCAGTGGATGATTGTGACGACGGATGCCAGCCTCTCCGGCTGGGGGCAGTGTGCCAGTCTCTATCGATTCAGGACCGGTGGTCCATAGTCCAGTCGGCACATCAACCATCTGGAAGCCCGGGCATTCCGTCTGGCTCTCAAGTTCTTCCTTCCCTTGCTTCGCCACAAGACGGTGAGAGTCCTCTCAGACAATGCAACGACGGTGGCTTATATCAATCGCCAGGGGGGCACCAGGAGTCACCTGGTGCTCCCCTGAGAAACGCAAAAGCTCCCAGGTTCTTCAGTCGCAGAAGGGAACACAGCTCGGAGAGCGTGGATGCTCTGGTCCTGCCCTGGCCCAGCGATGTCCTCCTCCATGTATTTCCCCCATGGCCTCTGGTGGGAAAGGTACTCTGAAGGATAGAGTTTCACAACGGGCCGGTAATTCTCATTGCGCCAGAGTGGCCCCGCAGACCGTGGTTCACGGACCTCGTGAATCTCGCGTCGGACGGCCCTCTTCAACTCTGTCACCTCCACAATCTCCTCCGACAAGGTTCCGTATTTTTTGAGCAGGCAGATCGCTTTTGTCTAGCGGCCTGGCTTTTGAACGGAGGCATCTAAGAAAGAGAGGCTATAAGGAGGAAGTCATCTCCACGCTGTTGCGGGCTCGTAAAACCTCTATGTCGCTGGCGTATGTTCAAGTTTGGAGAGTTTGATAATATGTCTGCGGAACTTGGGGTTTCGACGCGCAGGGCTTCGGTCTCTCTAGTTCTCTCCTTTCTCCAGAATGGTCTCTCCAAGGGCTTGTCTTTCAACTCCTTGCGTGTTCAAGTCTCAGCTCTTGGCTCTCTTTTGGGGAAATTAGACGGTTACGTGGTGGCATCCCATCCGGATGTGGTGCTTAGCCCCCTTAAGAAAACGCATTTGAATCCGCCCGTCCAACATACATGTCCGTCTTGGAGTCTTAACCTGGTCCTTCTGGTTCTCTGCGAGACGCCTTTTGAACCTCTACGTTGGTCCATGCTCAAAAACCTCACGCTTAAGATAGTGTTCCTGGTGGCTATTTGTTCGCCCGGAGGATATCTGAACTGCAAGCTTTATCCTGTAGAGAACCCTTCTTGAGGTTCTCGGATTCGGGGGTCTCTTTAAAGATGGTTCCCTCTTTCCTGCCAAAGGTAGTCTCCTCCTTTCATGTCAGTCAGTCAGTGGAGCTCCCTGCCTTTTCTCAGGAGGATATTGTTAGCTCGGTTAGTGGTGATTTACGCCGTTTGGATGTTAAGCGAGTTCTCTTGCACTACTTACAGGTCACTAATGATTTCAGAGTTTCCGATCATCTCTTTGTTTTATGGAGCGGCCCTCATAAGGGGCAGAAGGCCTCTAAAGCTACTGTAGCTCGCTGGCTAAAGGAAGCTATTGTGTCCGCATATCTCTGCCGGGGCCAGCCGGTTCCAGAGGGTCTAAAGGCCCATTCGTTGCGCTCGCAAGCTACTTCTTGGGCGGAGAGCTAGCTGGTTTTCCCACAAGAAATTTGCAGAGCGGCCACTTGGAAATCCTTACATACGTTTGCTCGGCGTTATCGTCTCAACGTTCAGGCACCTATTTGGTTCCTTTGGCAGACGTACACCGAGCGGGACTGTCTCGGTCCCACCCTAACTAGGGAAGCTTTGGTACATCCCCCTGTCTGGATTGATCCGGGTACATACAGGGAAAGGAAAATTGATTCTTACCTGCTAATTTTCGTTCCTGTAGCACCACGGATCAGTCCAGACTCCCTCTCGGTCTACTTCAGTCCGCCCGTAGTCTTTTCCCTTTTGCAGCGCTGGTGAATGCCTTTTTTATCTTACAGAAGTATTAAATAAAGGATTCATAAGGCACCGGATGTTACTTTCACAATTGTTAAGAGCTATGTATAACACTCTTCCAAATTGGCGTTATATTATTACTGTTGAATTGTTACTTGCTTAACCTTATTTGATTTCTTTTTCTGCTTTGTTAATGTTTATACTGAGGAGCGCAGGGTGAGCTATGCCCATATATGGTATGCCTTTCAGTTATTTTTTTTCTCTGGTTCCAACTGCTGGACAGGGGACACAACCCACTATCTGGACTGATCCGTGGTACTACAGGAACGAAAATTAGCAGGTAAGAACCAATTTTCCTATGTAAGTCCTTGCCTTCCCTTAATTAGCTTAGTGGCCCTTTTCTGTACGTTTTCTAACATTTGGATATCTTTTTTGAGGATGACTAAAATTGAACCCCATATGCCAAATGCTTTACATGGTGGAAGGATATCATCTTTGTTTCTTGCTTTCACCCTCCACTGAATCTCTGAACTCACCTGACATCTGAAAGCACAGAGACTGCTCAGCTGCTTCAGGCATGTGCCTGGAATCTCTGTAAATCTTGAGGTTTCCAGGTTGTGATCCCGGACCCGACTTAACTGTAGTGTGTTTGCAAAATGCACTTTGGAGGTAGGAAATGGTGGCTGAATAATATGTATGGTTGAACTTGAGCCAAGAGCTGGAACTACCAGTGGAGGGAGTGCTTTAGAAGAGTGATGTATTGTTCCATGCCCTCCCTGTTTACAGAATGACATCTATGCTGTCCGAAGGGCCTTTGACGCCTTCCTATCCCACTATCCATACTGTTATGGCTACTGGAAGAAATATGCTGACCTGGAACGCCGTTTTGACTGTCTTCAGGAGAGTGGAGAGGTAAGGAGAGCAATCACATGGAAGGAGTTTCCAGGTATTTGTTGCCTGTGTATATATGGTTGCCCTGGGATTGGCCCTCGTCAATTTATTGAAGTGTCATAAATGTGACAGCAGCTGCTGCTTTATTGGTTGGGGCTGTTAAAGTAGCTCAGGTAGTAAGTACAAGACAGCGGCAGTGAGTGATGGGAAATGCTTTCAGTACTGCTGTAGTCTTGTGTTGGCTGCCCTCCTTCCCCACCAATCCTGCTGTTCTGCTCGAGATGAAGGCATTGCATGTCACAGCACAGGCTTTTTTATCTCCCTGATAAGGTGAAATAAAAGAGAATTCGTGTTTATAATGTAGTTCCTGTTCGTACCCCAGATCAGTCCAGACAAGTGCGTTTCCCTGTATGTGCCCAGATCAGTCCAGACTCCTGGGTTTTGCCTCCCCTCCAGCAGATGGAGATAGTTTTACTGACAATGCAACATAACCTGAGATGCCACCTGCAGTCCCTCAGTATTTCTCTGTCTCCAGCAGATGGTGGAAATGCAAAACTTGCAGTCTGTACCTGTTTTAAAAAAAAAAAAAAAGTTCCCTCTCAGGAGGTTGGTAGATCCTGGTGGGGCCATCCTTCCTGGTCGTAGGGTGGACGAGCAGGGGGTTGGGAACCATGAACTGTGCTTGGTCTCTCGTCGTTGGAGGTTGAAAACTAGTGGGGCCAGTTCCCTCTCCTGAAGGATCTGTGGAGCCTGTTGCTGCCTTCTGTGCAGGGAAGTACTTCTTTTACTTTTTGTTTTCAGTGTGCTTAAAGTTTAAAAAAAAAAAAAATTTCTTAGCTACCAGTGTTAGCTGCTTGTTCTTGCTTTCTCTGCACTCGGGTGTTAGCTTAAGGCTGGGGAAGGCTTCTTTTGCTTTTTTGGCTCAGCGCTTGTAGTTCGCTGTACTTACCCAGATCAGTCCAGACTCCTGGGTTTTGCCCCCCCCCTCTAGCAGATGGAGACAGAGCAGTTTTCAAAACAATATCCGCCTTATATAGAATGGTGCCATCTACAGTCCAGCAGTATTCCTCTGTCTCCAGCAGATGGTAGAGGTGCAAAACCTACAGTCTGGATTGTGTGGTAGTTTATTCTGGGTTTTATCAGAGTTAGGTGGACTATTGGTTCCTATTCTTATTCAATTTGGCTTTAAAAAAAAAATTTTGTAGTTCAATTACTTTAACAGGGGCAGTGTTGTCTTCAGCCTCCCAGGGAGTTGTGAGGTCCTGAGAGGGCCATCCCCCACTGATCGTGAGGCAGCTGCATCAGAGGGTCGAGGACCCTAATTTATTTCTTGGGCAGCTCTGGGTGCGACACCGGGGAGCCCGGTTCACTCCACCCTTACAGGATCAGCACCTTGGACCTCTGCCGGGCAAGTTTCTGAAAAAAAAAAAAAAGTTTCAATTTCTTTCGGTTTGTCAGGGTCGCGGTCTTCAGCGTGCCGCGCGTGCCTTTCACGGGAAGGCCTCTGCTCCGCGTGTTTGCCCGGGGGGGGGGGGGGGTGTAGGGATCTTCCAGAGCCGTTGTTGCTGCCAAAGTTGTTAAAGCTAAGTCGGCCCGAGTGCCTACGGGTTCAGCTGCTGCAGTTCGGGTTGGGGCTGATCCGTTCCCGCTCAGTGCCGGAATGGAGGCCATTTTGCAGTTTTTTAGGTCTGTCACTTGTGCTGCGATTTGGGGTGGGGGGGTGGTGGTGGTTTGCCGCCTCTCCTTTCCCCTCAGCAAAGGTTTCCAGCTGACAGGGACTTTTTGCACCATGATTTGCCTGCATCGGAGGATAGCCCTGAGGGGGCTTCTGACTCCTCTTCCTCTTGCTCATCTGAGTTTGTTTTACTACTCCATAAGGCTTACAAGGCAAAAAAAATCAGGGAAGCAGCAGGCTGGCTCAAAATCTACTTCTCTGGAGTCCAAGCCTATTTCCAAGAAACGCTCTAGGTCTCGGGAGGAGCTGATCCCTCAGCACCTAAACATCCTCTTCGGACAGAGGTCCCTCAGATGGACATATACTGCTGATCAAAATACTGACCCTGGGAATCCAGACCCTCAGTCCCAAGCCCCCGCAAGGGGTAGGCGGGGACATTGATGGGCATCAGCAAGGCTCATCAAGGAGCTCGCATGTGATGGAAGGGGACGACCCTAAGGTGGTCTGTCTCTTTAGGAGGGAGGAGTTGGGACCTCTTATTCCTTCCATTCTCGCTGAGCTGGGCATTGAGGGTCCGCCTGAGGAATCCAAACTGGGAGCGATGGATCCTGTATTGTTGGGTCTGAGGGGCCCTGCTACCTTCTTCCCTTTCCATTTCTTGGCTACGGACTTGCTGTTCCGGGATTGAGATACCCCGGACCTCGGATTGAAGATGAGTAAAGCCATGGATAAGCTATATCCTCTGCCAGAGGATGCTTTAGAGCTGCTACGAGTGCCCAAGGTGGACGCGGTGGTATCCGCGGTCACCAAGAAGACCACGATCCCAGTCACAGGGGCCACAGCGCTCAAAGACCTGCAAGACAGGAAGTTGGAGTTGCAGTTCAAAAAGATTTTGAGGGATCCGCACTGGGAGTGCGGGTGGCCATGTGCAGTAATTTTGCCTTGAGAGCAGGCCTGCTCTGGGTTCAGCAGTTGTAGGCCAACGCGGGTTTCTCGGATGAGGAGGCTGCTCAAGCAGACCGTCTAGAAGCTTCAATGGCCTACAGTGCTGATGCCTTCACGACCTGTTGCGTACGTTGGCGAGATCCATGGTATTCGCGGTCTCAGCTTGGAGACTCCTGTGGTTAAGAAACTGGTCGGCGCACGTGTCCTCCAAGGTGCAACTGGGTTCTTTGCCCTTTAAGGGTAAATTGCTTTTTGGAAAGGACTTGGAAGATTTGCTTCAATCTCTGAGAGAGAATAAAGTTCATCAGCAGCCGGAGGACAGGCCTAAGTCGAGAGGGACGTTCTCATCTCGGGCCAGATTCAGAGGGAAACGGCGGTTCCCTGTACGTACCCGGATCAGTCCAGACAGTGGGTTATGACCCCCTTCCAGCAGATGGAGGCAGAGAAAACTTCGAAGGGTGCTCGCATAGAAGCTAGTGCACCCTCTGTCATCCTTCAGTATTCTTCTGACTCCAGCAGATGAGAGTGGCTGAACTCTAGTTCCCAATTAAGACTTCTGAAAAGCTAAATTTGGTGCTCTTTTCTCTATTTCTTTTTTTTTTTGTAATGTAATGTTTATTGAACAGTTTTAACAACAAATATAAACATAGCTAATGTGCATTCAGTCAGTGCATATCAAGTAAATACATAATCATAGAGCCGGTGAACTATACTGGCATACAAAGCATCATAGTGTTTGATACATGTGTGTATCCCTTAACCCGAAGAATGTAAAAGCATATATAATACTTGTACAAGAAATCTGTATTCCTCCAAAGGAGATAAAGAATGTATACAAGCAGCTTAATCAATTAAACCTCTTATCAGACTACTGACAAGCGTATTTGACTTATTTATATAACATTATCATTCGACATGTCGCTTTCCCTCCATGTAAGATATGGCTGCCATACCCGTTGGAAGTTAGAGAGCTGATGTCGCTTTTGGGCTGTTATCTTATTTTTTAAATTTATGTTTTATTTGATTTTCAAACTTTTACATTATTATAACATCATTACAAACTAAAACAACAAGATATAGGGTTGGATAATATTCCTTCCCTTTCCTCTCTTATTGTAATTTATACAAAACAATTGGAAAAATATACTTTTGTCAACCTTGCTAGAGGCTCAATAATATTATTGGGAGAAATACTAAACCATTACTAAACAAACATGAAACACAATAAGTACCCCAAATTATTTTATACTTCTTCTGTTAGTGGGGAAGAGGTGGTTAATTTCCTCTGATCGACAAATAATTTTAACTGGTCTGGTGAGAAAAATATATATACATCTTGTTCTTTCCTTATTACACATTTACAGGGAAATCTCAAACTATATGTGTAACCTAAATTGGACAAATGACGGTAAATGATTACAAAAACCAAGCTCTGTGAGCTGATAACAGCCTGCGACCCATTGCGCGGTGAGAGGCTGCAGATTACATCATTTGAGCATATACATCGTATGATATTGTCATTTGTTTAGTTAGTAACTTTGAGCAAAACAGTTTTTGTAATACGATTGTGTGTTAGATGTATTGAGTGAGCTTATTCTCCTCTCTCCTCTGTTACGTGTTAACCTAAATTTAAGACATCCTGTCGATGAGTCAGAAATTGTTTTCTTCTAAGCTGTGTAGTAAATGAGAGATCTGGAAATATCTTAACAGGATTCTCATGAAATACAATGGGATATATTGAAAAATATTTTTTCATGACCTTATTCAGGTCTGAAAAACTTATAAAGGATACTAACAAAATACCCCTATCTATTATAGGATTATTTGAATCCTCCAAGAAACTTGTTAAATTTCCTTGAAAGGGTAACTCCATAACGTTTATATTTGAGTTTTTCTTGGGTAAGAAATAGCAATAGCTTATATCTGGAATTTCATGTTCAGGAAATAATAAAACTTCCAAGAAAAATCTCTTCAACGTTTCTATAGCAATTTCCCCAGCAACTCTGGGGAAATTAAGTACACGTAAATTTAACCGTTTGAAGTTATTCTCAAATACCTCAATACGTCTGGATTAGATCTCTCTATCCTTAACTAGTGCAGATTGTAATTCAATATTCCTCACGCTAGATTCTTCCAATTTCTTAACTCTATCTTCAGTTATCTTTACTTGACTTTGGATTAATGATATATCTTGTTGGTTTTTCCCTGAAATAGTATCAATCTTTCTCTCAAGACCTTTGATATTGTTCGACATTGATACCATCAAGTCCCACACTAAGTCCAAAGTTACCACTGCAGGTCGTGTCATTATCTCTAGAGACTCATCGGTGACTTGCACTCTCTCTCTTCCATTCACAGTCCCAGGGATGTCACCCCCCCTCATGTTCTTGATCTGTGACTTCCCCAAACCCATCGAGAGAGTCTAATTGAGCAGATGTTTCGCCTATTGATAACTCATTTCCCCTTTGCATAGGTGGTTTATCTAGATTTGGGCTCAACGAGGCCTCCTCCTGATATCCACGTCTCTCTCCCTCAAGACATGGATCTGCGGGATCCTTGGTCGCCGGATTTTTGGGTACTGAGGCAGTCATGAAACGTACTATCTCCTGTTAGATGGGAGAGGTAAAGGAAGTCGAGGGATAAACCCTGACTTTTCCCTTCCTTTTTGGCGGCATCTCACTACTTATTCTATATCAGGAGATCGTTTTATGGCTGGTATTGTGTGTTTTTTCTCACCTCTATGGCAGACTGTTATGGGTTACAAGAAGTCTTCCGTCCTCCCGTCCTGCTCCGGACTAAGCTGGAACAAGCCGGCGCGCCCCTTAGGGCGCGCGGCTTGGCGGGGCGCCGCTCGTGCGCCGATTATATGGGCGCGGGTGTTCCTTCCGCTGACGTCAGGAGCGTCGGGGGGCGGGGTTAGATCGCTTCTCTGGTTTCAGGCAAAGTTCTCGGAGGTAAGCGCAGCTGAAGCTGAACCCGCTCTGGAACAGATGATATCTCTGGCACCCAGGCACTTCCTCACCTCACACTCAGTCGCAACGAAGGTTTCCTCTGCGCTGATTATATGGGCGCGGGTGTTCCTTCCGCTGACGTCAGGAGCGTCGGGGGGGGCGGGGTTAGATCGCTTCTCTGGTTTCAGGCAAAGTTCTCGGAGGTAAGCGCAGCTGAAGCTGAACCCGCTCTGGAACAGATGATATCTCTGGCACCCAGGCACTTCCTCACCTCACACTCAGTCGCAACGAAGGTTTCCTCTGCGCCGATTATATGGGCGCGGGTGTTCCTTCCGCTGACGTCAGGAGCGTCGGGGGGCAGGGTTAGATCGCTTCTCTGGTTTCAGGCAAAGTTCTCGGAGGTAAGCGCAGCTGAAGCTGAACCCGCTCTGGAACAGATGATATCTCTGGCACCCAGGCACTTCCTCACCTCACACTCAGTCGCTGGGCTGTTATCTTATACATAGAGCTCATAACATCAAGTTTCTGATACAGAGCGTCCTTGCTTGGGACTCGTGACTGTTTCCACAATGCAGCCAAAAGGCAACGAGCCGCTATGCAGAATTGGTTGATCAGCAGGCTCTCAGCGTGGGAACCTTCAACCGGTACATTAAGTAACCCTTGAGCAGGAGACAAAATCATCTCCTTATGAGTGATGCAGAAAATCATGTCCATAACATCTTTCCACAATCTCTGTACATGGACACATTCCCACCATAAATCTTTTCTCTATTTCTTAGCTTCCTTCCTATCTTAAGATGGATCAAGGTTAACAGAGGATAGTGTTTAAAAAAAAAAAAAAAAGGACAGGGAAAGCTCAGACTCTTGTCTAGGACCCAGCAATCTAACTTGCAGGAAGAGTTGTTTTTCAGTCTCCATTGCTGTATTTGCTTTGTGGGGGTAAGTTTTTGTACCTTTCTTACTTGCAGGTTAGATATGTAAGCCCCGGGGTGCAAGTTGGTGGTTCAACCTCTCCCCCTTTTCCTCTGAGCTGACCCGCTGCCCTGAGAAGTCGTTTTGTCTCGGGGCAGCCTCCACAGACATGCGACATTCCTCTGTGTGGTGTAAATAGCAATTCAGGCAGGTCGGGGAGAAAGGAGTAGTGCTGCAGACAGGGTTTTTCCCTGCTCCTCGCAGCCACTCACCAGCGATTCGTCGGCGGCTCAACTCACAATCCCATGTTGCGGTCCTCGAGGTGCTGCGCGTGCGGAGAGCCCGATTCTCCCGCGAGGGGATCTGTGTGAGATGCCTCCCTGGTAGGGAGGGTTCCTCGCGTCCGGCAGGACGAGCAGGTTCGCGTGTGATGGCGCGCCTTGATGCACAGAGGGCGGCCCCAATCCCACCCAGTGCAGGAACGGCGGCCATCTTTGATTCTGAGCCAACTGCTCCAGAGCAGCCAGGGGAGGATTCGGATGCCGCTTCTTTAGTACTGCCGCTGATCCTGACCCCTGTCAACCCCCTGGACCCTTGTCCACCCGCAGGAGACACCCCCTCCCCTCTGTGCCTTCTTCTGGACCACCTCCATTTTTGACGGATTTTGTGCTTTTAATGCGCAATGCCTACCTGACCAGAATGGGACAGCAGCAAGATCCATCAGGGCCGCCGCCTCCTAAGGCTGATCCCCTGGGGCCTCTGGGATGCCCTCAGGGAATGAGGGCCTCAGAACCTGGGGTTCACCAAGGTGCCTCCAGGGTCTGTGTGGTCCATCATCCTCCGAGGCGCTTGGCTCCTCTTCCTCAAGGCCCTCTCCCGGACCCAGACCTGGATGAACCCTCTCTGATGATGGCTCAGATGGAAGGGGATGATCCCCTGGGTACTGTGTCTCTTCCAGAGGGATGAGTTGGATCTGCTCATCCCATATGTCGTGCAGGAATTGGATATTGAGGATCCACAAGACCCTCCAGGCCTTCTCCACCAGCTAAGAAGGGGGACCCCGTACTCTCAGGGTCTTTTCCTTCCCATCCTACGCTACTGCAATTGCTGCACTGGGAATGGGGATTCTCCTGAAGCCTCCCTCAAGGTGGGTAGAGCTATTGATAAGCTGTACCCCTTCCCAGATGATTTTCTGGAGCTCCTCAAGGTTCCCAAAGTGGACACAGCGGTATCTGCAGTGACAAAACGAACTACCATTCAGGTGACGGGACGTGCTGCCCTGCGGGATATGCAGGATAGAAAGCTCGAGATGTATCTCAAGAGAGTATTCGAGGTGTCGGCTCTGGGCGTCAGAGTGGTGATCTGTAGTTCCCTCATGCAACGGGCAGGAGTCCGATGGGTCCAACAGCATCTCAGTACACAAGAGCTGTTTCCTGCCGAAGTGCAGCAGGCTGACCGCCTGGAGGCCGTGATAGCATATGGGGCAGATGCGCCATATGACCTGCTCCGAGTTCTGGCCAGGTCTATGGTTTCAGGAGTCTCGGCCAGACGCCTGCTGTGACTCCGCAACTGGTCGGCGGATTCCTCCTCCAAGACCCAGTTGGGCTCCCTACCCTTCAAAGAGAATTTACTCTTTGGAGATGATCTGGACCAGATTATCAATTCACTCGGCGAGAATAAGGTCCACAGGCTGCCCGGAGGATTTGCTGCGGGCTGCTAGGACCTTGGTTCCACTAGAAGCCGATTCCGGAGCCAAAGACATTTCCGTCAACCAAGAACAGCAGCTGCCTCTCGTCCGCCCTCTTCGCATTCCCAGTCCTGGTCTCATTCCTTTTGTGGCCGAAGACTGGCCTGGGATAATCTTCCCTAAGGGGCTGCTCCCAAATCTTCACAATGAGGCTGTGCCGGCCCACTCCTCGGTCCCCAGGATAGGGAGCAGTCTCTCCCTCTTCCAAGAGGAGTGGGTAAAGATTACCTCAGATCAGTGGGTCCTGGATATTCTAAAGCATGGTTACGCTTTAGATTTTGCTCGTCCTCTAAGAGACAGGTTCCTCTTCTCTTCCTGTGGACCACCACAGAAACAACTCATAGTACGCCAGACACTCAACAGGCTCCTGGCCCTTGGAGCAATTCGCCCGGTTCCTCCGGAAGTGGGAGCCGGCCATTATTCAGTCTACTTTGTAGTCCCCAAGAAGGAGGGCTCCTTCCTTCCGATTCTGGATCTCAACGTGGTCAACAAAGCCCTCATGGTCCCACACTTCAGGATGGAGACCTTACGCTCAGTGATAGCGTCTGTACACAGCGGATAATTTCTGGCCTCCTTAGATCTGACAGAGGCTTATCTCCACATTCCCATCCTCAAGGCGCATCAGCACTTCCTTCGCTTCAAGATTCTGGGACAGCATTTTCAATTCCAAACCCTGCCCTTTGGACTGGTGACAGCTCCCCGTACCTTCACCAAAGTAATGGTAGTAGTGGCGGCAGCCCTCAGGAGGGAGGGAATCCTGGTCCACCCCTATTTGGATGATTGGCTCATCTGGGCAAAGTCCCTGGTCCAGTGTCAACGAGCAATAGATAGTGTTGCATCTCCTTCAGTCCCTTGGATGGGTGGTCAATTTCTCCAAGAGCAGCCTTACTCCATCTCAGTCCTTGGACTTTCTAGGAGCACACTTCGATACAGCTGTGGGCAAGGTACTGCTGCATTTGGATCGGGCCCGGGCTCTCATTTCGCTCTCTCTTCCCACAGCCTGGGATTATCTTCAGGTTCTAGGCACTATGGCGTCCACTATCGATCTGGTACCTTGGGCTTTTGTGCATATGCGTCCTCTGCAGAGAACCTTGCTCTCCCGCTGGAAACCAGTTTCTCGGGAGTTTCACGCCATCCTTCTGCTGCCAGAGAGGACCAAGGACAGTCTGGCCTGGTGGCTCAACCTGGATCATTTGTTAAAGGGAGTAACCTTGACAGTCCCTCAGTGGGTGATTGTCACCACAGACGCCAGTCTCTCCGGTTGGGGAGTGGTCTGTCAGACGAAATCTGCACAGGGGGGAGTTGCAAGCATCCTGGCCAATCAATCGCTTGGAGACCAGAACGGTATGCCTGGTGTTGAAGCATTTTCTCCCCCTAGTCCAGCATCAGGCGGTTTGGATTCTGTCAGACAATGCAACAATAGTAGCGTACATCAATCGTCAAGGGGGAACAAAGAGTTGTCACGTTTCTCGGGAGACTGACAAGTTGCTGGCCTGGGCGGAGGTCCACCTTTCCTGCCTAGCGGCCTCTCAAATCGCAGGAGTGGGCAACGTTCAAGCAGACTTATTGAGTCATTAACGCATAGATCCTGGAGAGTGGGAACTCTCCGAGGAAGCAGTGGCACTGCAATTCAGTCGGTGGGGGTCTCCCCACCTGGACCTGATGGCCACTCTACGGAATGCCAAAGCTCCGCAATTCTTCAGCTGCAGAAGAGAGCACGGCGCGAAGGGAGTGGATGCCTTAGTCCTTCCCTGACCGCAGCACATTCTTCTCTACGTGTTTCCGCCAAGGCCCCTTTTGGGAAAGGTAATCCGAAGAGTAGAGAGTCACCACGGTCCAGTAATTCTGGGGGTGCCAGAATGACCTCGTTGGCATTGGTTTGCAGACTTGGTCAACCTCGCAGTGGATGGCCCTCTTCGCCTGGGACATCTACTATGCTTACTGCGCCAGGGTCCGGTATTTTTCGACCAGGCAGATCGCTTCTGTCTTGCGGCCTGGCTTTTGAGAGGCGTCGGCTGAGAAGACGAGGATACCTGGAGGCCGTGATCTCGACCCTCCTCAAGGCTAGGAAGACCTCTACGTCCATTGCCTATGTCCGAGTTTGGAAGGTCTTTGAGACCTGGTGTGGCTCCATACCTGTCTCGCCGCAGAGCGCCTCAGTGGCTCAGATACTGTGGTTCCTGCAACAGGGCCTGGAAGAGGGATTGGCCTACGATTCCCTGAGGGTGCAGGTGGCTGCCCTCTGTTCCCTGATCCAGTACTGGGAGGGAACCCCCCTTTCCTTTCACCTGGATATCGTCTAATTTCTCAAGGGAGTGAATCACGTTAAGCCTCCAGTACATGCTCTGTGTCCCTCATGGAGCCTCAACTTAGTTCTTCGAATTCTAGGCTGCCCACCTTTCGAACCACTACGAGCTGCTATCCTCAAGGATCTTAAGCTCAAGACAGTCTTCCTGGTGGCTATTTGCTCTGCCCGCAGGATTTCGGAGCTTCAGACGCTATCGTGCAGGGAGCCCTATCTCCGTTTCATGGATTCAGGAGTTTCCTTGCGCACGGTGCCCTCTTTCCTGCCCAAGGTTGTTTCCGCGTTCCATATGAATCAGACGATGGAACTCCTGTCTTTCTCAACTGAAGATTCCCATGAGCTACGCAAGCTTGATGTTAAGCGCATCCTCATTCGCTATCTGGAGGTCACAAATGACTTTCGCTTGTCGGATCATCTTTTTGTACTTTGGAGTGACCCAAAGAAGGGGGCCAAGGCTTTGAAACCCACCATTGCTCGTTAGCTGAAAGAGGCCATCGCCTCAGCATATATTGGTGCCGGTCGACAGCCTCCAGTGGGCATCAAGGCCCATTCCCTCTGAGCTCACGCGGCTTCCTGGGCAGAGAGTGATATGTGCCTCAGGTGATATGTCGAGCGATATGTGCCTCAGGTGATATGTCGAGCAGCCACCTGGAAGTCTTTACATACCTTTGCTTGGCACTATCGTTTGAATCTACAGCCATCAGTTTTCGGCTCCTTTGGCAATCGGGTCATTCGAGCAGGGCTATCCAGGGCGCACCCTAAGTAGGGAAGCTTTGGTACATCCCACTGTCTGGATTGATCCGGGTACGTACAGGGAAAGAAAATTATTCCTTACCTGCTAATTTTCGTTCCTGTAGTACCACAGATCAGTCCAGATGCCCACCCTAAGGATTTATGGGATTGGGATTGTCTCTCTGCTCAAATTGTTTTCCGTATACCACGTGTTTAGTGGCTGTTTCATGGTTCATTTTGCAAGTTTAGTTGACTCTTAAAGTTTAGTAAAAACTGTACAGTTCAAGTTGAAAGGGTTTTATACCTTGATCCATCCATCTTGTCTCTTCAGGCTTTGATATTCTTAATACTGAAGGATGACAGAGGGTGCACTAGCTTATATGGGAGCACTCTTCGAAGTTTTCTCTGGCTCCATCTGCTGGAAGGGGGACATAACCCACTGTCTGGACTGATCAGTGGTACTACAGGAACGAAAATTAGCAGGTAAGGAATAATATTCTTTTCCGATCAGCTAGAGCGCCTAGTTCTTCTTTTCGTTGGGCACCAACTAGGCAACAGTCCTGGTCCCAACCCTTTCGTGGCAGAAGATTTGGCAGAGCCGGTAATGCCCAGTCTTCTTCCGAGGCCAAGTCTTCACAATGAAGGGGCGCCAGTCCATTCCTCGGTGCCGGCAGTAGGGGGCAGACTATCCCTCTTTTTTGAGGAATGACCAAGGTAACAACAGACCAGTGGGTGCTGGCCGTGATAAGACAAGGCTAAGCTTTAGATTTTGCACGATGCCCTCGGCACCGGTTTCTCATCTCTCTCTGCGGTTACGCGACCAAGTGAAGAGCGGTCCAGGACACTTTACAGCACCTTCGGCAGTTAAGAGCCATCATCCCCGTGCTACCAGAGGCAAGAAGGAAGGGATGTTATTCCATTTACTTCATAGTGCCAAAGAAAGGGATCCTTTCGGCCCATTCTGGATCTAAAAAGAGTAACAGATGCCTTTGAGTGCCACATTTTCGCATTGAAACGCTTCGATCAGTCATTGCCTTGGTTCGAAAGGGACAGTTTCTGGCGTCCCTGGATCTCACAGAGGCGTACCTTCATATTGGCATCCGGTCAGATCACCAGAAGTTCCTTCGTTTTTCGATCCTGGGTCAGCACTTTCAATTTCGAGCTCTGCCCTTTGGTCTGGCCACCGTGCCCAGGACATTCACCAAGGTGATGGTGGTTGTTGCAGCCCATCTTCGGAGGGAAAGACTGCTGGTGCATTCCTACTTGGACGACTGGCTGATTTGAGGGAAATCGGAACCTCTGGCCCAGTTGGCGGTTCACAAGGTACTCCAGCTCCTTCAGTCGCTGGGCTGGGTGGTCAATTTCTCCAAGAGCAGGCTCGTTCCTTCTCAATCCTTGGAATATTTGGGGGCTCTATTTGACACTCAGCAGGGCAGAATATTTCTTACCACAGAACGCATTTCTAAACTGCAAGCTCAAGTGAGAGCCTTGTTACTCAAGCATCTTCCCAGGGTCCGGGATTACTTGCAAGTTCCTCAACCTTGGAACTGGTTCCCTGGGCCTTTGCTCATATGCGTCCTTTGCAGTCTGCGTTGCTTTCCCTCTGGAATCCTGTCTCCGAATTGTTTCATCTTCCTCTTCCACTGATGGATGCAGCGCAGTCCAGTCTCGATTGGTGGCTGGTTGAGGACAGTCTGGCCCGTGGAGTCCCCCTGGAGGTGCCCGACTGGACAGTGGTTACCACGGATGCCAGTCTCTCCGGTTGGGGGGGCGGTATGCCGGGAGAAATCGGTACAAGGATTGTGGTCTCCCGAGGAGGCTCAATGGTCGATCAATTGTCTGGAGATCTGAGCGGTGTGGTTAGCGTTACAAGTGTTCCATCCTCTCCTTCAGGGGAGGTCGGTCAGGATTCTATCGGACAACGCAGCCACAGTAGCGTATATCAATCGCCAAGGAGGAACCAGGAGTCAGCTGGTGGCGGTGGAAGCTCGTCAGTTGATCGGCTGGGCGGAGCAGCATTTAGTCAGCATAGCAGCGTCTCACATCGCTGGCGTGGTCAACGTGCAGGCAGACTTTCTAAGTCATCACCGTCTCGATCCCGGGGAATGGGAATTGGGGACACGGCCTTTCAATTCTTTTGCGACGCGTGGGGTACACCCAGCATGGATCTCTTGGCGGCGTTTCGGAATGCCAAAGCTCAGTGGTTCTACGCTCGGCGGAGAGAGACGGGAGCAAAAGGAGTGGATGTCCTGGTGCTGCCCTGGCCCGCCGAGGTTCTGCTGTACGTGTTTCCACCTTGGCCGTTGATCGGCAAAGTGCTCAGGCGAGTAGAGGTTCACCCAGCGGAGGTAATCCTGGTGGCTGAGATGTCCTTGGTTTGCGGATCTCCTCAATTTAGTGGTGGCGGGTCCGCTGCGATTTCCAGTGATCCCAGATCTGTTGCATCAAGGGCCCGTTTGGAAGAAATAGATCGCTTCTGTCTGGTGGCATGGCTTTTGAAAGGCACCGCTTAACATAGAAACGATGGCAGAAGAAGACCAAACGGCCCATCCAGTCTGCCCAGCAAGCTTTCGCACTTGTTTTTTTTTCCTCATACTTATCTGTTACTCTTGGCCCTTAGTAACCTTTTGGTTCTTCATCCCTTCCACCCCCGCCATTAATGTAGAGAGCAGTGTTGTAACTGCATCTAAGTGAAATATCTAGCTTAATTAGTTAGGGGTAGTAACCGCCACAATAAGCAAGCTACTCCCACGCTTATTTGTTTACCCAGCCTGTGCAATTCAGTCCTTGTTGGTTGTCTGAATATAAATCCACTTTTTTCATTCCCCCTGCCATTGAAGCAGTGAACTGCGCTGCATATGTATTTCAAGTGAAGTATCAAGCTTAATTGATTTGGGGTAGTGACTGCTGTAACAAGCAAGCTACACCCGTGCTTATTTGTTTACCCATACTATGTAATTCAGTCCTTGTTGGTTGTTGTCTGTATATAGATCCACTTTTCTTCATTCCCTCCTCTGCCGTTGAAGCAGAGAGCTACGCTGGATATGCATTGAAAGTGAAGTATCAGGCTTATTTGGTTTGGGGTAGTAACTGCCGTAACAAGCAAGCTACTCCCCACTTTTTTGTGAATGCAAATCCTTTTTTCCATATTTCCTCTTGCCGCTGAAGCTTAGAGCAATGTTGGAGTCGCATTAACCTTGTGTATGTTTAATGAATAAGGGTATTATCTCCAGGTAGTAGCCGTCATTCCCGCGAGCCACCCTCTCTTCATTCACATCCTCTAGACTTTATGAATCCACAGTGTTTATCCCATGCCCCTTTGAAGTCCTTCACAGTTCTGGTCTTCACCACTTCCTCTGGAAGGGCATTCCAGGCATCCACCACCCTCTCCGTGAAGAAATACTTCCTGACATTGGTTCTGAATCTTCCTCCTTGGAGCTTCAAATCGTGACTCCTGGTTCTGCTGATTTTTTTCCAGCGGAAAAGGTTTGTCGTTATCTTTGGATCATTAAAACCTTTCAAGTATCTGAAAGTCTGTATCATACCACCTCTGCTCCTCCTTTCCTTCAGGGTGTATATATTGAGATTCTTCAATCTCTCCTCATAAGTCATTCGATGAAGACCATCCACCTTTTTGGTCACCCTTCACCTCCATCCTGTCTCTGTCCCTTCAGAGATACGGTCTCCAGAACTGAGCACAGTACTCCAGGTGAGGCCTCACCAAGGACCTGTACAAGGAGATAATCACTTCCCTTTTCTTACTCTATATTCCTCTCTCTATGCAGCCCAGCATTCTTCTGGCTTTAGCTATCGCCTTGTCACATTGTTTTGCCGACTTCAGGTCGTTAGATACTATCACCCCAAGGTCTCTCTCCTGCTCCGTGCACATCAGCCCTTCACCCACCCCCATCAAATACAGTTCTTTCAGATTTCCACATCCTATATGCATGACTCTGCACTTCTTGGCATTGAATCTCAGCTGCCATATCTTAGACCACTCTTCTAGCTTCTTTAAATTCCATCTCATTCTCTCAGCTCCTTCCGGCGTGTCCGCTCTGTTGCAGATCTTAGTGTCATCCGCAAACAGAGATACCTTACCTTCTATCTCGTCCGCTATGTCGCTCACATAGATATTGAACAGGACCGGTCCCAACACCAATCCTTGCGGCATTCCGCTTAACACCGCTCTCTCTTCAGAGTAAGTTCCATTTATCATCACACATTGTCGTCTGTCCGTCAACCAGTTTGCAATCCAGGCCACCACCTCTGCGCTCACTCTTAAGCTTCTCATTGTATTCACCAGCCTCCTGTGCGGGACCATATCAAAAGCTTTGCTGAAATCCAAGTAGATGACATCAAGCGCTCTTCCTCGATCCCATTCCCTAGTCACCCAGTCAAAAAAGTCAATCAGATTTGTCTGACAGGATGTTCCCCTGGTGAATCAATGCTGCCTCTGGTCCAGCAATTCTCCCGACTGTAGATAGTTCACTATTCTTTCTTTCAGCAGCGACTCCATTACTTTTCCCACCACCGAGGTGAGGCTAACCGGCCTGTAGTTACCTGCTCCCACTCTTGTGAAGCGGGACCACCACCGCTCTTTTCCAGTCACTCAGCACCACTCCCGTTTCTAGGGATCTATTGAACAGGTCACACAGCGGACCCACCAGCACATCTCTGAGCTCCCTCAGTATCCTGGGATGAACATCATCAGGCCCCATGGCTTTGTCCACTTTTAGTTTCCCCAGCTCTTCCCACACATTTTCCACTGTAAACTGAGTTAAATCTACTCCGCTCCCCTCCAGTTTCTTGTTAACTACCCTGTTTCCCCGAAAATAAGACATCCCCCGAAAATAAGACCTAGTAGAGGTTTTGCTGAATTGCTAAATATAAGACCTCCCCCGAAAGTAAGACCTAGCAAAGTTTTTATTTGGGAGCATGCCCGTCGCACAGAACACCAGAGCATGCAGCTGTGATTTTTTTACCCTGCAAGATTAAGTTAGTTGTCATCACAAACCAGCATAACCAGACAACTATTCAGAATATAATAAATGTTCATTTTTTTGTTCAACAATATATGTGAATTCTTCTTCATGGAAAAATAAGACATCCCCTGAAAATAAGGCCTAGTGCATCTTTGGTAGCAAAAATTAATATAAGACACTGTCTTATTTTCGGGGAAACACGGTAGCGACGGTCCTTCTCCTGGGTCCTCTTTAGTGAACACCGAACTGAAGAATTTCTTTAATATTTCTGCCATTTCTTCGTCTCTCTCTACACATTGATCCTTTTCACCTTTCAATTTCTCTATACCACTTTGAACCTTTCTCCTTTCTCTGAAGTATCTGAAAAATGTTTTGTCACCTCTCTCTACCTCTTTGGCAATCCTTTATTCTGCTTGACTTTTTGCTGTCTTGATTACTTTCTTTGTCTCCCTCAGTTCTACCAGATATTCTTCTTTGTTCTCCTCCCTTTGGGATCATTTATATTTCTTGAATGCTATTCTTTTAGCCTTTATTTTGTCAGCCACCTCCTTTGAGAACCAGATAGGTTTCATTTTTCTTTTGCTTTTCTTTACTTTTCTAACATATATGGATTAGTTGCCTTGATAATTGCTCCTTTTAGTTTGGTCCACTGTTGTTCCACATCTCTCTTGTTCTCCCAGCCTTCTAGTTCTTCCTCCAGGTACTTCCCCATTTGATCAAAGTCCGTATTTTTGAACTGCAAAACTCGGGTCTTCGTGCTTCTTCTACGTATCCTTTGTGTGATATGAAACCATACCGTTTGATGATCACTGGAGCTGAGGTGGGCATTAGAGACATTATCTCCATTAGTGAGCACTAAATCGAGTATAGCTCCCTCTCTCGTGGGTTCCATTACCATTTGTTTGAACAAAGCCCCTTGCAGGGCATCCACTATTTCTCTACTATTGTTAGATTCTGCAGAAGGGATTCTCCAGTCTACATCCGGCAGATTAAAGTCTCCAACGATCACCACTTCTCCCTTCTTTCCCATCTTTTGGATGTCTTCAACCATATCTCTGTCATGCTTTTCCTTTTGATTTGGAGGCTTGTAAACCACTCCAGTATAAATGGATGCCCCATCATCTTTTTTTTTAGGTCGACCCATAGTGCTTCTTCATTGCCCCATCTTCCTTGCAGCTTGGATATTGTTTCTGACATAAAGAGCCACTCCTCCCCCTTTCCTATCCCCTCTGTCCTTCCTTAACAAGTTATAGCCCGGTATTGCTGTAATCCCAATCATGAGATTCCGTGAACCACGTCTCCGTGACAGCAACAACGTCCAAGTCCGCCTCCACCATTAGGGCTTGCAGATCTGAGATTTTATTGCCCAAACTACAAGCATTTGTGCTCATAGCTCTCCAGCTTTTCTCGTTCAGGTTACTGCTTTTCCTGGACTCCTTTTTTTACTTTAGTTGAGTTTTGTTATTCACTTCACCCTTTCCCTTTGCAATTGTGCTAAGGAAAAAATTAGTGCCTCTGATGACAGTCATTCATCACAATGAGCTTTTTCCTTTGGTTAATGATCTGGAATTTCTGTATGCATTGGGTTTCTTCTCTCTCTTCAGATAACACTTCAATCTTTTTCTCAAGAACTTCTTCAGTATTTAATACAGAGAAGGCTTTTTGTACTTGTTGCACTTGATTCAGTGTGTGTCTCCGCATTGCGGGTCTAATTCTACCAGAGCCCACTGTAATCCTGTTGTTTTTTGAGTTCCTTAATGCCCGGTGTGAATGGGGGGGTAGACTTGTGGGCTGCACAGCTGTCAAGAATGGGTGTCTGTGGGTCACAGGTCTTATCCTACCTGAGTCCACTGTAAATCTTTTTTCTTGACTTTTGGTTTTTCTGTGGTAATGGGGAATTCCTGAATAATGTAAAGTGGGTGAGACTTTCTTTATTGAAGCTAATTCAGCTTTAACTTCAGCCAGCTCCTTTTTCAAGGAAGAGAGTTCTGAACAAATGGGGCAAGCCCTAAGTTTCCAGAAGATTTCCCTCAGAATAAAGGCTCCACAATAGCTACATTGGATAGTCCTCATTTTGGTAATTTATTTGATGGTTAACACCTAAGGAAATACCAATTTACTAATTTATCTTGTTGCCAATTATGAATTTAGTCATAAAGGAAATTCTCCCGCGGTTGTGGCCATTCTCCTATGCTCGCGTAAGACATCCTCCAACCTCGCGTATGTTAGAGTGTGGAAGGTTTTTGAGTCTTGGTGTCTAGCCCGGGAGGTGTCTCCTACGCGAGCCTCAATGTCGGACATTCTGTGTTTTCTTCAAAATGGTCTGTCCAAGGGCTTGTCATGTAGCTCTTTTGAGGGTTCAGGTGGCGGTTCTTGGTTGTTTGCGTGGTTCCATTCATGGAATTGCGTTAGTGTCACATCCCGATGTGGTTCGGTTCCTTCGGGGTGCAAAGCGCTTGCATCCTCCGGTGCGGCATCCTTGTCAGTCTTGGGAGTCTGAATTTAGTTCCCATGGTGCTTTCCTCTGTGCCCTTTGAGCCTTTGAAAAGGGTGACGTTGAAGGATCTTACTTTGAAGGTGGTCTTTCTGGTAGCCATTACATCAGCTCGTAGAGTGTCGGAGCTCCAAGCTCTTTCTTGTAGAGAACCGTTTTTGAGGATTTCAGATAAGGGTGTTTCATTGCGGACAATACCTTCTTTTCTGCCGAAAGCGGTTTCTACCTTTCATGTCAACCAGTCTGTGGAGCTCCTGACCTTCACGGACTTAGAGAGATCGGATCCCTTGTCTAGGGACTTGAGGAAGTTCGTTATTCGCAGGGCATTGTTGTGTTATCTGGAGGTTACAAATGACTTTCAAGTATTGGACCATCTTTTTGTGCTGTGGAGTGGTCCTAAACAGGGACAGATGGCTTCCAAGTCTACCATAGCACGCTGGCTGAAGGAGGCCATCAGCTCGGCTTATCTGCTTCGGGGGAAATCTCTTCCCGTTGGTCTTCGAGCCCACTCTACTCGTTTTCAAGCAGCGTCTTGGGCAGAGTGCCAAATGGTGTCGCCACAGGAGATTTGCAGGGCGGCTATTTGGAAATCTTTGCATACCTTTGCGAGGCATTATCAACTGGATGTACAAGCACCAGGTTTGGGAGGATTTGGAGAAGGTGTGCTACGAGCAGGCCTCTCCAGATCCCATCCCAGGTAAGTAAGCTCTGGTACATCCCAGAATCTGGACTGATCCGGGAATGTACACAGGGAAAGGAAAATTAGTTTCTTACCTGATAATTTTCGTTCCTGTAGTACCACGGATCAGTCCAGAGTCCCTCCCGTCAGAGGCATGGAAGTAAGGGAGAGTCCGCTCTGTTATTATTTAGTTCGTGGTTTGTTTTTTTTTTCAGATCTGAAGAAATTAGGATTGACTGTCCTCAAGTGGTTCTACAGGTTCTGTTCCCAGGAGGGTTAAGTGGACCAGTTATTTCTTTTTCTTGTTAAAGAGTTACTGTAGATAGTTTTGATGGTTTTTGAGGGCCATTCTGCTTTGACATTGAGTAATACTGCCGGACTGTAGGTGGCACCATTCTATATAAGGCGGAGTTTGTTTTGAAAACTACTGTCTCCATCTGCTGGGGGGGGGCAAAACCCAGAAGTCTGGACTGATCTGTGGTACTAAGGGAACGAAAATTATTAGGTAAACTAATTTTCCTTTTTACCAGACCTTCTGCTAGCAGACTCCCGCGGGCTGTTTCTTTACGCAGCCATGCCAGGTGGCACCAATTGCACTGTTTGAGGGGAATCGTGTATACGGCTCTCCCGAGATGGTTTCTGCTCCCACCTCGACTCCAGGGGAAAGGGCAGTTCAGGGATTTATTTATTTATTTAAGACTTTTTATATACCGTCTTTAGCAAATAAATTTGACAAAAACGGTTTACGACATTGGGGATACCTGCAGAGGGGGTGTTGGAGCGGCAGCATGGCTCTGGGGAGCTCGTTCTGCGCTGCAGGAAGCTGCTGCCCTGTTCCCTGTCAGCGCGGGAACGGCAGCCATTTTGGCTTCCTTCGCAGCGCCTGCCGCGGAGGGGGGTGACCCTCCTCTTCTGTCTCCAGCCATATGGAGGCCCGGGGGCCCAGAGGGGTTTGTCCAGAAGGGGAGGAAGACCTTCTGGGGGGGGGAGGGATTCTGAGGTTTTTTTTGTGCTGTTGATGCACAGGGCTTATTTGGCTCGGAAGGCTGCGGTGTGGCTGGGGTCCAAGCCTGTTTGTGGATCGGGTCCTCAGCCCCACAAGACATCTAAGGTCTCAGGAGGCCCGGGGGCCACCAGGGTTCGGTAAGCCTTTGTGGGGGGCCTCTGGGATCTGCGGTGGATGATCTTTCGGACACTTTTGCTGTTGGCTTCCTGTCAGACTCAGCTCCTCCTCTTATGCTTCCTTCCCCCGAGGGTGGGGCAGGATTCAGAGGACAGTCAGGGAGATGGCCCACCGCTGGGAGGGGACGATCCCAAGGTGGTGCTCTTGTTCTATAGGGAGGAGTTGAGTCCTCAGATTCTCTGTGTCCTGGATGAATTGGGCATCGCTTTTCTCCAGGAAGAGTCTGATCACGAAGTGGTGGACGTGGTTATGGATGACTTGAGAGGTCCAGTGAAAGCTTTTTTTCACAAATCAGGAAGCTGGCTGTCTGGGAGTGGGAGACTCCAGAAACTGGTTTGAAGTTTGGCAGGGCTATGGATAGGTTATATTTTTTGCCTGAGAATATGCTGGACTTGTTGCGGATTCCAAAGGTGGAGGTCTCTGTGTTGGCCATGACTAAGAAAATGACTATCGCGGTAGCTGGGGCCATGGCTTTGAGGGATCTCCAGGATAGGAAACTTGAGGTTCATCTGAAGAAGATTTTTGAAGTATCAGCGCTTGGTATTCGTGCTGCAGGGTGCAGTAGCTTTATGCTTCTCACTGGGCTGTGCTGGGTGCATCAATTGCAAGCTGACAAATCCTCGTTCTCCCAGGAGGCAAAGCAAGTGGAGTGGCTGGATGCCGTGGTTGCTTCTGGCGCTGATGCACGCTGTATGATCTCTTAAGGGCATCCTCCAGGACCACGATGTCAGCAGTCTCAGCCAGGAGATTCCTTTGCTTGTGGAATTAGTCCGCAGATGTCTTGTCCAAATCCCAATTGAGCGCATTGCCTCTAAAGGGACAGCTGCTGTTTGGAGAAGTCTTGGAGGAGTTGATTCCCTGTATGTACCCGGATCAGTCCAGACTCCTGGGTTTTGCCTCCCCTCCAGCAGATGAAGACAGAAGTTTTGACTGACTCTGCCGTATATACCAAGGTGCCACCTACAGCCTGTCAGTATTTCTCTGTCTCCAGCAGATGGTGGAGGTGCAAAACCTACAGTCTGTTCTAGTGGCTTAGTGCAGGTGGTAGTTTAGACAGAATGTTAGCCTAAAAAAAAAAAAAGGGAATTCTTCATAAAATATTCATCCCAAAAGGATCAGTGTGGAGACAGTTCTAAGCCTCCCAGGGGTTGCTAGGTCCTGAGGGGACCACCCCCCTTGGTTACAGAGGCGGCTGAAGGTTGAGGGCCCTATTGGCAGTCCAGTGCAGCACTGGGGGTGACACCGGGGAGCCCAGCTCACTCCCTCCAGTAGGAACAGGACCCGGAGGCTATCGGGCAGGTTGTTTAAAAAAAAAGAAAAAAAAATTTTTTTTTGAGTTTTTCCTTTCCCTGGACTCTCCCTTCCCTTGCGATCGAGTTTGGGCCCTCTGCGTTGCTTTTCACCGCTATTTTCGCTTATTTTTAGCTGCAGGAAATTTGTTTTTTTTTTAAGTGAAAAAATGCCGCGGAGGACAGTATACCGGGCGTGTGGTGCCTCGCGTGCCTGTCGCGGGACGGACTTTGCTCTCGTTGTGTGTCCGGGGGAGAGGGAGCCTTCACAACCCCTAGGAGGGTCGTTGTGCGGGTCCAGTCTGTCTCCGGGTCCAGTCTGTCTCCGGAGCTTTGAACGGGCGCCATTTTGGACTTGCTCGAGTTAGTGAGGTCGGCGGTGCTGTCAGTGGCAGGGGAGGGGATTCTCCCGCCATCTTTATCCCCTCAAACAGGGGTCCCTGAGGGGGACAAATCAGGAGGGCTTGGTGCAAAAGTCAACGTAGATATCCCCGAGGGGGGATACTGATGATTTTTCTTCTGCCTCTTCTTTTCATCGGATTTGTATTGCTGTTACACAGGGCATTTAAAGCACAGAAAGTGGGAAAGAAGAGGGCGCTGGACAAGTCCCTCTTATCGGACCCTCCGGCCAGGCCTAAGAAGTGAACCAAGTCTGCTGAGGGCATAGGACACCCTAAGGCGAAGCAGCCATTAAGGTTAGTGCCACCTCAGCCTGAGTCCGATACATCTACGGAATCTGACGACCAGGATGATTTGGATGAACCATCTCAGCCCACGAGGGTCCGTCTCTTTAGGAAGGAAGAATTGGGGCCTCTAATTCCCGCTATTTTAGGGGAATTGGGTATTGAGGTACCCCAGGAAGAATCCCAGCTGGGATCTACTGACCCCGTGTTTTTAGGTCTGCGTGGGCCACCCTCCTCCTTCCCTTTTCATTTCTCAGCCACGGATTTACTTTTCTGGGAATGGGACACCCCAGACTTGGGCCTGAAAGTTTCCAAGGCAATGGATAAGTGTTATCCTCTGCCAGACTTGGCTTTGGACCTTCTGCGAGTACCTAAGGTGGATGCGGTGGTGTCTGCTGTTACAAAAAAGACCACCATCCCCGTTACTGGTTCTACCGCTCTCAAGGACTTACAGGATCGAAAGCTAGAGCTTAAGTTAAAGAAGATTTTTGAGGTCTCAGCGCTTGGGGTCCGAGCGGCGACGTGTAGCAATTTTTCCTTGCGAGCAGGCTTTCATTGGGTGCAACAACTGCAGGCTAACGATTCGCTATTGGAGGGGGAAGCCCTCCAAGCTGGACGACTTGAGGCGGTCATTGCTTATAGTGTGGTCACCTTTTATGATTTACTTCGCTCATCTGCCAGGACCATGGTATCCGCCATCTCTGCACGTCGTCTTTTGTGGTTAAGAAACTGGTCGGCGGATGTTTCTTCCAAATCCCAGCTGGGATCGCTGCCTTTCAAAGGCAAGCTGCTGTTTGGCAAAGAACTGGAAGATCTGATTCAGTCTCTGGGAGAGAAAAAAGTTCATCGATTGCCGGAAGATAGGCCGAAGCAGAGAGGATCTTTTTCTTCCAAGTCTCAATTTCGTGGGGGTCAAAGATCTAGAACACCTCAAGAGCCCACTTCCTCTTTTTGGCAGAATTCCAACAGACAGCAGTCATGGTCTCAGTCCTTTCGGGGGCGACGCTTTGGCAGACCGAGTAACAACCAGTTCACTCAGGGCGGAAAGCCTTCACAATGATGGGCGGCTGGTCCATTCCTCGATTCTGGTAGTAGGGGGCAAACTGTCTCTGTTTTACAAGGAATGGACCAAACTCACATCGGACCAGTGGGTTCTCTCTGTGATAAGACACGGCTTTGCTTTAGATTTTGCACACTGACCCCATCGGTTTCTGGTCTCTCCATGCGGTTATGCAACAAAGCGTCGGGCGGTAAGGGAGACGTTGCAGCGCCTTCTCGAGCTCGGTGCGATTACTCCTGTTCCTCTATCAGAGCAATGAAGGGGCCGTTACTCCATTTACTTCGTAGTTCCGAAAAAGGAAAGGACCTTCCGACCCATTCTCGACTTAAAACGGGTCAACAGATGTCTGCGGATACCCCGCTTCTGCATGGAGACGTTACGGTCCGTCGTTGTTTCAGTTCGACAGGGGGAGTTTCTAGCTTCTCTGGATCTGATGGAAGCGTATTTACACATCGGGATTCGGACCGATCACCAGAGGTTCCTGAGGTTTTCCATCTTGGGCCAGCATTACCAGTTTCGGGCTCTACCTTTCGGCCTTGCCACTGCACCCAGGACGTTCACCAAGGTAATGATAGTGGTGGCAGCCCAACTACTCAGAGAAGGATTTCTGGTGCATCCGTACTTGGACGATTGGCTGATTCGCGCAAAATCGGAAGCGCTTTGGCAGGTAGCGATATACCGGGTGCTTCAGTTGTTGCGTTCGCTCAGCTGGGTGGTCAACCTGACAGAGTCGGCTAATTCCCTCTCAATCATTGGAATTTCTGGGGGCGTTCGACACACAGCGAGGGAGAGTTTTCCTGATGTCCGAATGCATTGCAAAATTGCAGGGTCAGGTGCGAGTCTTGTTGTCCAAGCATCCTCCAAAAGTCTGGGATTACTTGCAGGTCCTGGGATCCATGACTTCGACTCTAGAACTGGAACTGGTTCCATGGGCCTTCGCTCACATGCGGCCTTCACAACTGGCATTTCTTTCCCGTTGGAATCCGGTTTCCGAACAATTTCGTCTTCCGTTGCCACTGATGGAGTCCACATGGTCCAGCCTAGATAGGTGGCTCCTCTCAGACAACTTGAGCCGCGGAGTTCCCTTGGTGGTTCCAGAATGGACAGTGGTGACTATGGATGCCAGTTTTTCCGGTTGGGGAGCAGTTTGTCTGTGGAAGTCAGTTCAGGGGCAGTGATCCCAAGAGGAAGCCCAATGGTCCATCAATCGCCTGGAGACTATGGCGTTGCGACTGGCATTACAGGCCTTCCTTCCGCTCCTCAGGGGGAAGGCGGTCAGGGTACTGTCCGACAATGCAACCATGGTGGCTTACATCAGTCGTCAAGGCCGAACCCAAGAGTCAGCCTGTGGCGTTGGAAGCTTGCCAGTTAATCAGCTGGGCGGAGCAGAACCTGGTCACCATAGCGGCGTCCCACATTGCCTGGGTCGACAACATTCACGCGGATTTTCTCAGTCGACATCATCTCGATCCCGGGGAGTGCGAGCTAGCCAACGAATCCTTTCAACTCATCTGCGACACGTGGGGCACACCATGCATGGATCTGATGGCGACGTTCAAGAATTCCAAGGCCCCACTCTTCTTTGCTCGCCGCAGAGACACGGGAGCAGAGGGAGTTGACGCTCTGGTTCTTCCCTGGCCGACGAATGTCCTGCTTTGTTTTTCCACCTTGGCCTCTAATCGGCAAAGTGCTCAGGCGAATAGAACTTCACTCGGCAGAAGTGATCCTGGTGGCTCCTGAGTGGCCGCGGTGTCCATGGTTTGCGGATCTGGTCAATCTAGCGGTGCAGGGTCCTCCTCGGTTCCCGGATCGTCCAGATCTACTTCACCAAGGACCCGTCTGTTTCGACCAGGTCAATCGCTTTTGTCTAGCGGCATGGCTTTTGAAAGGCGGTGTCTGAAATGCAAGAGGTATTCGGACGCAGTGGTGTCTACACTTTTGAGGTCATGTAAAGCTTCCACCTCCTTGTCTTATGTTTGAGTTTGGAAGGCCTTTGAGGCTTGGTGCGTAGACAGGGACATTGTGCCTACCCGAGCTTCCGTACCGGATATTTTGGGTTTCTTTAAGCTGGTTTAGCTAAGGGATTGTCGTGTAGTGCGACACACAGAGGTGCATCCAGGCCAGGTGGTTCTGGTGGTGCCGGAACACCTGCAGCGGCCATGGTTCACGGATCCGGTGGGTCTTGTGATACAGTCCCCTCCAGCTGGCTCACCTGGCAGGGATGCTTCAGCAAGGTCCCATGTTTTCTGATCAGGAAGATCGCTTTTGAGAGGCAGCGGTTGCACTTAAAGGGTTATTTGGAGACTCATTTCCATGTTGCTTCAGGCTAGACGACGTCCTACGTCTATGGCTTACATTCGGTTCTGGAAAGTGTTCGTTACTTGGTGCCTTTAGCAGCATCTGGATTCCCTGTCTGTGAGTGTTCCACACATTCTGGACTTCCTGCAGTTAGGGCAGTCAATGGGTCTGGCTTACAATTCTCTCAGAGTTCACGTATTTGCCTTGGGTTGCTTTAGGGGCAGGGCAGGTCTTTAGCTTCCCATCCGGATGTGGTGCATTTTCTCAGAGGAATCGAGCATTTATGACCTCCGGTTAGGAAGTTGTGTCCGGATTGAAATCTCAATCTGGTATTTCGGGTACTTTCTAGGGCCCACTTTGAGCCCTTAAAGGGAAGATCGTTGAAGGATCTGACGTTGAAGGCTGTTTTTCTGGTAGCCATATGTTCAGCCAGGCAGATTTTGGAGCTCAAGCTTTATCTTGTAGGGATCCATTTCTTTGGATGGTGCCGCACTTTTTACAAAAGGTGGTTTCCTCTTTTCATTTGAATCAGATGGTGAACCTGCCAGCCTTTCCAGAATGGTCTAGGATGTCTCTGCCAGAGAGGGATCTGCATCTTTTGGATGTACACAAGACCCTGTTGTGGTATCTGAAGATTACGAATTCCTTCGACATTTGGATCACCTCTTTGTATTGCTCGGAGGGGTGAACAGAGGAGCTAAGGCTTCAAAAGCTACGATTTCTCGCTGGTTGAAAGAAGCCATTTCTTCCGCTTATATTTCTAAGGGTCATGCAGTACCTGTAGGATTGCGAGCTCATTCTATAAGGGTGCAGGCGACCTCCTGGGCGGAGTATCAGTTGGTATTGCTGGAGGAAATATGTAGAGCAGCGGCATGGTCACTTTTTCATATTTTCACCAAGCATTACTACTTGGATGCGCAGGCTCAGGAAGGTGCTCCTTTTGGTGAGAATGTTTTATATGCGAGTCTTTCTGGATCCCGCCCAGTGTAGGATGCTTTGGTACAGCCCACTTGTCTGGACTGATCTGGGTATGAACAGGAAAGGAAAATTGCTTCTTACCTGCTAATTTTCATTCCTGTAATACAACAGATTGGTCCAGAGACCCAGCCTGTTGTTACTGCTGAAAGACTGACTATCCTGGTATGTTTTGCAGAAAATGTACACATTGTAAATAAGTTGAGTTGTTTTTTTCAGTGTTTGATTTTTTTTTCTGGAAGCATGGAGGGCTCCCCTTGGGGGGGTTCCAACCCTGAATTCCCTGTTCGCCCTGAAAGTTAGGGTGGTAGACTCTGCTCTTTAGCTTGGGTACAGTTCAATACTGAGGGACTGCAGACGGCATTCTTGGTTATGTAGCAGTTCCTCAAAGTTTTGTTCTCTGCCTCCATCTGCTGGTAGGGATGCTTAACCCACTTGCTGGACCGAATGTGTTATTACAGGAACGAAAATTAGTATGTAAGAACCAATTTTCCCGTGCTGGTTCTGATTTATGTGGAAACCCAAGGAATAGCCTATAAAAAATGCAGCAGGTCAAGACTAGTGGCTAAGTTATGGTTAAATTCAGTTTGTTTATTTTGTTTTGGTTTGCAGGTGTTCGAGCGAGGTCTGCAGGCGACACCCCTGAGCTTGGATCTCTGGATACACTTCATCACCTTCCTGCAAGATACCCTGGATATGAATGCTTCAGAGTCCATCCTGAAGATCCGCAGGTATGTCTTTAACAGTCAAGAGACTGCACACTATTACAAATGCGTGCAAGACTCTGAGAGCTGATACTGTTCTGGTGGTCTCTGCCAGAGATTGATATGTGTGTAAGAATCAGGGACTAGCAGGCTGTGAGTAATTAATGTCTTGAATATAGCACCTGTTTTTTTCAGATATTCCAGTGACCTAGGAGTGTCTGCATTGCCAGATGGAAAGACCTGGGTTCCATTCCTGGCTCAGGTTGTAGCCCCGTCAGGCTGGGAACAATAGAGGTTAGGAGACCTCTTTCATTCCTGACTCGGGCTCCTGCTTCTCAGGCTATGAGTGCTGCAGAAGTTAGGAGACTTTGGTTCCGTTTTCAGCTTGTGCTCTTGTCTGAGGAGTTGGGAGCACTACAGAGGTTAGGAGACCTTGGTTCCATTCCTGACTCTGGCTTCTGCTTCTCAGGCTGGTAGATATATCCCAGGAATTGAACGACAGTGCACGAGTATCTCTGAGGTTTGGGCCTTGACATTTAACACCCCCTCAAGCCTGTTGGGTTCTCTGTGTATATTATAGAAGAACATCACTTCTCTTGTGTTCTAACTTTGGCAGTATCTTCGAATCAGCTGTTGCTGCGGCAGGAATGGACTTCCGCTCAGATAAGTTGTGGCAGATGTATGTGACCTGGGAAAGAGAGCAGGGGAACCTAAGAGCCGTAACCACCATCTACGACAGAGTCCTTTCTGTGCCCACCCAGCTGTACAGTCACCAGTTTGAAATGTAAGTTTTAATTATTTGTTTTTTTACATTCCTGCAGCATGAGAGTGGTGTTGGAAATTCAAGGTTTGTCCCTCAGTTAACATCCTCACAAGTGACTGGTGACATTAAACCAAGTCCTAAACACCATTCCTGTTCATATCCAGATCAGTCCAGACAAGTGGGTTTTGCATCCCTACCAGCTGATGGAGGCAGAGAATAAAAACTTGTCCGGCCCTGCTACATAACTGAGAGTGCAATCCCTCAGTATTTCTCTCTCTCCAGCTGATGATAAAGGTGCAAACCTGCAGTCTGAGAGAGATGGGGGGGGGGGGGAGTAAAACATCTTTCTTGTAGGTACCCAGATCAGTCCAGACTCCTGGGTTTTGCCTCCCTTCCAGCAGATGGAGACAGAGTTTTGCAGGCATCGCCTCTTAACCCAGTGTGCCACCTGCATCTCCTCAGTATTTCTCTGTCTCCAGTAGATGGAGGTGATGTCAACCTGCATTCTGTACCTGAGAAAAAAAAAAAAAAAATTCCTAGCATGTAGCCAGATGGACTCCGGACCAATGGGTTATGTGCTCCCCTACTAGCAGATGGAGATTGAGTCAGGTTTCAAAGCTGACGTCCCCTTAGATATACTCCTGCAATGACCTCGGCCATTCAGTATCTCTCCATCTCCTAGCAGATGTGGACGCTATCCCCACACCAGCAGCGGTGTTTAGTGGGATTGCAGCACTAGTTCGAAGGAGAAATTTACCTTGAAATTGAGAGAAAGATAGAGCCCTGCTCTCCTGCAGTGATACCTAAGGGTCCCTCCCCCAGATGAGAATTCCTGAAGTGATTTCCGAGATCCCTCAGAGGTGTGCTTTGCTCCGGTAGCCGGCTCCCAGTGTGGACTTTGCTGCTGAAGCAGCTGAAAGGCAGCAGGTGCAGGAAGCTGAGCATGGCGGTGACGGCCTAACCCTCTCCCCCCGCAGCTGGAGACAGTCTCTGTACTCAGCTGGTAAGCACTGAGACCATGTAAGTAGAGAAGAACTCCTCCGATCCAGAGACTGGGAAGGGTTTCGGTAAGTCTTTCCTCCGGTCTCCTTGCTCAGCTCGCCGTACCGACGACGTTTCCTATCCCGTTAGGATGAGGGAAGGGTGTTTCTGAGCGGGTTGTGTGGCCCCCCCTGATGGGCTAGGCCCCGCATCAGGCTCGGTGGACATTCCACGTGGCAGGCTGCGGCGGCACCATCTTGCACGTGATTTGGTTTGGCGCCATTTTCCCCCCTTCTTCGGTACGCATGGTGCGGGCCGACCCTTGTGTGCCTAAATACGCACAGAACCAAGTGCACGCACACTTTAGCGCACTTAGATTTTGTGCTGAGGCGAGTCTGTGTGTGCCCGAGAGGTACTACGCATCTGAATGCACAAGCTACAGAGTATTATGGCCCTAGCAGCAAAGAAGCTCAAGCAACACTCCCTTTGTACTGTCTGCCATATTTGGGCTGCACAGTCTGACCTGGAATCCTCCCTGTGCCAGCACTGTGAGTTAGCCCAGGGAGGGCTGAACTCTCAGAACTTTTCCAAGACAGGCCCCTTCCAGGCGGAGGACGGGTCAGCCACGACCTTATCTGGTAGCACCCTGGACCTGTGCAATTCCTGGGCTGTGTCCTTCCCAGGAGAGGGCAGTTCATTGGCTCCTACTCTGGTTCCTCCTGGGCTAAATATGGACCCAGCGGCCTTCTCTTGGTTGGAATTCTTTCAGGGCCTTCAAGCTTTTCTTCAGATGCAGTCAGCTGCTGAGCCCCAGCTGCGAAGGCATCTCCCTACCAGCTAGGTCCTGACAGGGACCCAGACACCATGGACGATGATGGGGATGCAGATTCTTTGGAGGACCGGGAAATCCCTCCAGGCCTGGAGTCATACTGGAGCATGCTTTGATTTTTCCACCAAGATGATTTACTGGACCTAGTCTCCCAGACCCTGAAGACTCTGGGAGTTCTGGGCACGGACCCTATGGCGGAACCAAAGAAGAACCCCGTCCTGGTGTGTCTATGGAAAGCCTCTTGCTATTTCCCGATTCTGGAAGCCATCCAGGAGTTGATTGACCTGGAATGGGACGCTTCGGAAGCAAGTCCTAAAGGAGGTCGGACCTTGGAGGCCTTGTACCCTCTGGACCCGGTGGTCAAGGAACGCCTGCGTTTCCTGAAAGTGGATGCCTGGTCTGCACCGTCTCGAAGTGAACAATGATCCCAGTAGAGCAGTGGTGGGCAGTTCTGGTCCTCAAGGGCCACAAACCAGTCTGGTTTTCAGGATATCCCTAATGAATATGCATGAGAGAGATTTGCATGCACTCTGCCTCAGTTGTATGCAAATCTATGTCATGCATATTCATTAGGTTATCCTAAAACCTCGACAGGTTTGTGGCCCTTGAGGACTGGAATTGCCCACCCCTGCAGTAGAGGGAAGAGCGGCTTTGAAGGATGCTCACGATAGGCGGTTGGAATCCATCCTTAAGGAAGCCTTTGGCGCAACAGCAATGACACTGCAGATCGCTTCCTGTTGTGCCCTGGTGGCTCGTTTGTGTCTGCTTCTCTTGAGAGAGGCAGATAGCTCAGGGGCACATACCGGAGAGGCCGTCAAGCCCGCCGCGGCCTTGCTAGCGGATGCAAGTTCTGACCTAGTGCGTACCTCAGCCAGAGGAGTAGCCTCACTGGAGGTAGCCAGAAGACAGCTATGGTTGCTTAATTGCTCACAGGGCGCAATTTCTAAGACAAACCTCACAAAGATGCCCTTTAAGGGTTCTTTCCTATTTGGAAGCAAATTGGAGAAGCTTGCCAGTAAGTGGGATGAATCTCCAGAGCCCCGGTTATTGGAAGATAAGAAAAAAAGGTTGCAGTGTCCCTCACCTATGATGGGTCGGGCCAGGGGCTCCCAGCGCTTCCGGCCCTACAGAAACTTGTCAATAAAGACATCTCAGTCCTTGGGAAGGTCTCAGCCCTTTCAGAACTGACAACCAAAAAGAGGAACAGGTTCGGGTTCAGGTTTGACCCGAACTTCCCAATGACGTTTGGCTGACCCATCCACGGGACGAGGAGATAGGGGACTGACTATCCCTTTTCTTCAGTGGTGGGTCGAGATTATGTTGGACAAATAGGTACTGGACAATTAGGGGTGTGCATTTGTTTCCTACGTATTTGTAATCCGCAACGTATAGAGCCATATTCGTTGTATTCGTGGGGAAGCGAAACGTATCGAGATTCCCCACGAATACAACAAATCTTCGCCAAATTATTCGGCCGTCTAAAGAGGCGAATTTAAACAAACCCTCCACCCTCCTGCCCCCACCCCCCCCCGAGACTTACCAGAACTCCCTGGTGGTCCAGCAGGGGGTCCGGGAGCCATCTCCTGCACTCACACCCTCGGCTGCCAGTATTCAAAATGGCGTCGATAGCCTTTGACCTTCTATGTCACACGGGCTACCGGTGCCATTGGTCAGCCCCTGTCACATGGTAGGAGCAATGGATGGCCGGCAGCCGAGGGTGTGAGTGCAGGAGATGGCTCCCGGACCCCTCGCTGGACCACCAGGGAGTTTTGGTAAGTCTTGGGGGGGGGGGGGTCAGGAGGGTGGGGGGTTGTACTTAATTCAATTTTAGCTGGGAAACGAATAAGAATTAACATATGTACGTATCGGGGGGGCCCCCCTTGCCGAATGCAACGTATCTGCCCCCCGACGAATACATCCCTACTGGACATCATACAAGAAAGATACGTTCTGGAATTTTGCAGCATCCCTTGGCACATGTTCTTGATGTCACCTTGTTGCTCCTAGCACAAAAAACTGGCAGTGGAATCCACGCTAATAAAGCTCCTCAGTCTGAGGGCTATAACTCTGGAACCTATACCCTGAGTAAATACGGGGCATTATTCCATGTATTTCATCGTACCCAAGAAAGACTGTTCATTCCGACCCATCCTGGATCTCAAGAACGTCAACCACCATCTGCATGGAAACTCTTCGCTTTGTCATAATGGCCGTGCAACCGGGAGTGTTCTTAACCTTCCTGGACCTCTCAGAGACCTACCTTCATATTCCAACCTGTCAAGACCACCAGCGTTTCCTACTCTTTGCAGTACTGAACCGCCATTACCAGTTCCGGGCGTTGCCCTTCGGCCTGGCAACCGCCCCCAGAACATTCTCTAAAATTATGGTGGTCGTGGCAGTGGAAATGAGGAAAGAAGGGATCCTGGTGCACCCTTACTTGGGTGACTGGCTGATCCGGGCGAAGTCGTTGGAAGAGAGCTTCCAGGTGATCACCAGGGTCAGGTCCCTCCTACAGGAACTCGATTAGGTCGTGAACATGGACATGAGCAGCCTCAAGCACTCCCAGTCTTTAGAGTACCTGGGAGTCCGGATCAACACCAAGCAGGACAAAGTCTTCCTCCCTCCTCGAGGATAAGGAAACTAATGTGCCTAGTGAGTGAGTTGACGAACACAATGCGCCCCAGGGTGAGGTGCTATCTCCAGGTCCTCGGCCTGATGGCATCAACCCTGGAGGGTAGTACAATGGGCGAGGGCACATATGCGGCCACTCGAACTCTCCCTGCTGTCACATTGGAACCTACTATCTCAAGACTACTCGATTTGCCTCCACCTACCGATGGAAGTATGTTCTTAGCTCCAGTGGTGGCTACAGGAAGTGCATCTAAGCAAGGTCCCCACCGAACTGGCTAGTCCTCACCATGGACACAAGCCTCCGAGCGTGGGGAGCCCACTGTCAGGAATTGACCACCTAGGGGCAATGGACCAGTGAAGAGACGCTAAGCCTGGAGGAGGAAGTGACGTCACTTCCCATGCCGGCTGCCTCTTAGAGGAGCTCTCAGCCCCGGAGCACTTTTCGCCACAAAAACACCGTGCCACCCACCCGAATCGCGGCGATTTTTGGGCACTTGGGAAGCGGAACGCTGAGGGGCCATGGCGCAAAAAAAAAAAAAAGTGGACTTTGCCAAATTTTCCTACAGCAAAGGGGGAGAGGTGCCGGACCTCCAGGGCCCTAAAATGGCGGTGGCAGTCGAGCAGGAGGACCCGGAGCACGTGGAATCCGACCAGGACCTCCCGGACCCAGAGCGTCCCCTCCGATCCGAGATGCGCTCCTGGTTTATGGAGCTGCGACGCGACATTAAAGGCTTTAAAACGGAAATCGCTGAAAAGCTGCAGGAAATGCGGGAGGACAACGCGGCCTTGGGCCGCCGTGTGGATGACGCGGACCTTCGCTTGGATGAGCACGAGGAGCGCTGGCAGCAGCAGCAGCTGGAGGTGACCGCATTAAAATCCGCACAAACGATCTTGGAAGCCAAACTCGAGGATTTGGAGAACAGGACCAGACGCTGTAACCTTCGTTTTAAAGGTGTGCCTGAAACAGAGGAATATCAGGACTGTGTCTCTATTATTCAAAAAATATGCCTCTGGCTTCTTGGGAATTCGGAGACCGGCAGCGAGGGTCCTGCGTCGGATCCAGGGATAGAACGAGCGCATCGGTCCCTGGGACCCAAGTCCGGCAACAGGGTACGTGACATTGTAGTCTGCTTTCACTCCTATGCTTATAAGGAGAGGATCGCTGCAGCGGCCAGGAAGCAGCGTGTTTGGAGTTGGGAGGGGAATGACATTTCCATTTTTGCAGATCTGGCGGCGAGTACCCTGCGCAAACGAATGGCTCTGCGACCGGTCACCTCTGCTTTGGCCAGTGCTTCCATACGTTACAGATGGCTGTTCCCCTTCGGCCTCTGGTTCCAAGTGGATGGGAAATCCTATAAAGTTCACAGTCTGGAAGATGCGGTGCAAGCCCTGAAAGCCGTGGGTATTACTGCGGATATTCCGATATCTAAAGAGGTGGCTTCTTCAGGCTCCAGACCAGCCGCCCCACGCTGGCAACGGGTTACCAAAGGAGGCTGTCTGCTTCGGAGGAATGCCAGCGACCACGGGGAATCTGGGACCCTCACCTGAATTGCCTAGCCCATCCAGTTGTCTGGGCTCTTGTTGACTAGGTTGTCGTGAAACTGACTGCCTTTTCAGATGCGACTCAGCGTCTCTGTTCGCTTATTTCATGGGGTGGACTTATTCTGTTGTCACAGCGTGTATTCTGACTTTATGATCATCAATTGATTGCTCCGGGGGGGGGGGGGGGCCAGACTCCGCACCCCGCACCCCGGCATGGTTTCTTCCTCCGTGTTCTTCTCTGGAAGGTGTGGAACCATCCAGGATATTTGCTGGGGGGGGGGGGTGTTTAGCTTCACAATGCCCGGCTTTCACGCTCTTAGAGTGTTATATGGTAGTCAGTATGGCCAGGGGTTCCCTCTATTTAGGTGGACTGCCGGGCTATTACACAGGTATGGCTGCGTTTGGGGTTTTGTTATTGGATTCTTCTGGGCCGGCGCTCTTGGTTACCGGTGCTGGGCTGTGGGATTGGGGGAGGGGAGGTGCAGAGATATCAAGATTATGACCTCAATTACCTTCCTCTCCCTTAATGTTAAGGGATTGAACTCAGGCAGGAAACGGAAGCTCTTATTCCAAGAAATAGACAGGTTATCTGCCCAGGTGATTTATGTCCAGGAAACTCACCTACGCCAGCGTTATGAGGGCCTCTTACGCTCGGATAAATACCCCCATCAATTTTGGGCGGCGGCGACACCTGCCTCCAGATATTCGGGTGTGGGAATACTGGTGCATAAAGACATTCACTTTGAGGTACGGAATATTCTTTCTGACCCGCTAGGCTGCTACCTTCTCCTTAATGTAGTTCTGGGCAGGGAGTCTTATACACTTTGTTCGGTGTATGGTCCTACCTCTCAGAAAGAAGCGTTTTATACTAAATTGTACAAGCTGTTAATGGATCATGCGGAAGGAAGTGTTATTTTGGGGGGGGATTTCAATTTGACGCTTAATCCCCGTTCCCTGTACGTACCAGGATCAGTCCAGGACACCTGGGTTGTGACTCCGCACCAGCGGGTGGAGACAGAGCAAAACTTGTGGGCGGAGCCATATATAAGCCCCTGTGCCAGTCACAGCCCCTCAGTCTTACTCTGTCTCCAGCAGGTGGTGCAGGTGCAGTCACAGCCTCTGCCTGCACTGATTGTGGTAGTTAGGTTTCTTTTTTCAGATTTTTCTCTTTTGAGTTTAATTTCCTTTTAAATTTGGCTGTTTTTTAGTGAGTGGTGTCCTGTCTGCCCTGCCTCCCAGGGGGGCTGTGAGGTTCTGAGGGGACCACCCCCCCCTGGTTGAGGCCGCTGCTAGGGTCGAGGACCCGGCTTACTAGTAGCAGCGCTAGGGGTTGACACCGGGGAGCCCGGTTCACTCACCCCTCTTGCAACAGGGCTTCAGGACCGTGGACAGCGACAAGCGGTAAAAAAAAAAAAAAAAAGTTTCTATTTTTCTTTGTTTGCGCCGGCTCTCTGCTACTTAGTGCTGCCGCTCCGGTTTTTTCGGGGGGGAGGTGCTGGTCGCGGGGGGGGTAGTCGTGGCGTTATTTTGGTAAAAAAAAAAAAAAAAAAAGTTTCTATTTTTTTTCTGTCAGCGCTTGTATTTCCCGCATTTTTTTGCTGCCATGCCTCGCGGCTCTTCTTGCCGGGCCTGCGGCTCGGCGCGCGCGCGGCTTTCGAGGGACGGCCTCTGTGCTTCTTGTCTCCCGGGCGATGAAGGCTCGTCGGGGGCGTCTCGGGGGGTCCGTTCTCGGGCCGCGCGTTCGCCACCGCGCGCCAGTGCTCTGCCTGACAAACAGCAGGATCTTTTCCCGCTCAGCGCGGGAGTGGCGGCCATTTTGGCCACAGGCAAGGAAATCAGGCGGGAGCCGGCAGGGAACTCTGCTATGCCTCCACCGCTTTCTCCGCAGTCAAGTCTTGCGGGGGGGGTCGCTCCGGAGAGGTCTCGGTCTCGGGAGGGTTCCGGACTCGATTCCTCGGACTCGGCTTCTTTTTCAGAAGATTTTGCGCTTCTTCTACGCAAAGTCCTTAAGTGTAAGCGCAGTAGGCGTAGGCGAAAAGGAGCCTCCGAGGGGGGCCTTAGTAAGCATGCCTCAAAGAAGCGGACGACTGGAGAAGTCGAGGGGTCCGCCAGACAGCCCCTGCGGGGGAAGCAATCCCTGCGGGGAGTCCCACAGGACTCGGAATCGGAGTTTTCCTCCTCGACGGACACGGATCCTGCCGAAGAGCCCCTGATGGGGGCTGAGGACACAACGGCGGACGGCTCCTCCCAGCCTAGAGCGAGCAAAGGAACTCAGGCAGTTGAGGGAGATGATCCCAAAGTGGTCCGCCTCTTCCGTAGAGACGAACTGATACCTCTAATCCCGGCTATTCTTAAGGAGCTAGGAATTGAGGCTCCGTCAGTGGGGGTCCGTCAGGAGGCCAACATGGATCCGGTTTTGCTAGGTCTCACGGGACCGGCAGTGGCTTTTCCTTTTCATTTTTCGTCCACGGATATTTTGTTTAAAGAATGGGATACCCCGGAGCTGGGTCTCAAGGTCAGTAAGGCCATGGATAAACTGTATCCACTCCCTGAAGATGCGCTAGACCTTCTCAAATTTCCGAAAGTGGATTCAGCAGTCTCGGCGGTGACAAAACGGTCTACTATCCCGGTTACAGGAGCGACGGCTCTCAAGGATATCCAAGACAGGAAGCTGGAGGTACAGCTTAAGAAGATTTTTGAGGTGTCCGCTCTAGGAGTACGGGCCGCTATCTGTACTAACTTCGCAATGCGGGCTAGTCTGCGCTGGGCCCAAGTTCTTCAGGCGAATGCTGATCTCTCCCCGGAAGAGGCGTCTCAAGCTGATCGTCTTGAGGCGGCAATAGCGTATGGAGCAGATGCTTTACATGATCTATTACGGACCTCTGCCAGATCCATGGTAGCGTCTGTTTCGGCGCGTCGCCTTTTGTGGTTACGAAACTGGGCAGCGGATGGCTCTTCTAAAGCTCACCTTGGAGCACTGCCATTCAAAGGTAAGCTGCTATTCGGCAAAGAATTGGATGACCTGATGATCTCCCTAGGAGAGAACAGGGCGTTTAGGCTGCCTGAGGATAAGTACAGAGCGCGGTCCTCCTTCTCCTCCAGGTCACGGTTCCGTGGTTCCAGAAAATCACGTCCTTCTCGTTCCTCGGGTCCCTCGTACAGGTCTTCTTCCTCCCGGGCCTCTCAGTGGCAGCAATCCTTTCGAGGAAAGCGGTTTGGCAAACAGGGAGGAACCTCGACCGCGGGAGCTCACAAGGGACCGCAATGAAATGCGGTCGGTCCAATCCTCGCCTCAGTCTCTGCACGAGATCCCAAATGTCGGGGCGCGGTTAACGTTGTTTTTCGAGGATTGGGCCAGAGTTACTTCGGACCAGTGGGTCCTCGACGTGATAAGACACGGTTACGCATTAGATTTTGTTCGAATTCCAGCGGACAAGTTCCTAGTCTCTCCTTGCAAAGCTCCGACCAAAAAGGTGGCAGTGCTAGACACCATCCGGCGCTTGGGAGCTATCGTTCCGGTCCCTATCCATCAGCGCGGCAAAGGCCGTTACTCCATTTACTTCATAGTCCCAAAGAAAGACGGCACGTCAAGGCCGATCTTGGACCTCAAAGGCGTAAACAGATGTCTACGCGTTCCTCACTTCAAGATGGAGACGATTCGTTCGGTTATTGCTTCGGTAAGGCCAGGCGAATTCTTGGCTTCTCTGGACCTCACGGAGGCGTACCTGCACGTGGGAATTCGGCCGGAGTTCCAGAAATTCCTAAGGTTTTGCATCCTGGGGCGGCATTTTCAGTTCCGGGCGCTACCGTTTGGTCTAGCAACCGCTCCTCGCACGTTCACAAAAGTGATGGTGGTAGTTGCGGCGCAACTACGCCGAGAAGGTCTCCTGGTTCACCCTTACCTGGACGATTGGTTGATTCGCGCAAAATCCAAGCCTCTGTGTCAGCAAGCAGTGGCCAGAGTCCTCCAGGTGTTACAGTCTCTAGGCTGGGTGGTCAATTTCAGCAAAAGTCAGCTGGTACCGACTCAGACCCTAGAATACCTCGGAGCTCTTTTCGACACAAGGAACGGCAAAGTGATCTTGTCCCAGGAACGCAGGGACAAGCTACAGTCTCAGGTGCGACGATTGCTCTCTCTTCACAGTCCTCGAGTTTGCGATTATCTGACGGTCCTGGGCTCGATGGCTTCAACAATAGCTCTCGTTCCCTGGGCGTTCGCTCATCTGCGGCCGTTGCAGTCGTCCTTACTATCCCGATGGCGGCCGGTCTCTGAGGAGTTTTTCCTGCCTCTTCCACTCGAGGGCCAAGCGAGATCCAGCCTCCACTGGTGGCTCGACTCCAAGCATCTCTCCTGTGGAGTGTCCCTGCTGGTACCCAAATGGACGGTAGTGACTACGGATGCCAGTCTCTCCGGCTGGGGAGCAGTTTGCCTAGGAAGGTCGGTCCAGGGGCTGTGGACAGCTTCTCAAACCCAGTGGTCTATCAACAGACTAGAGACCAGAGCGGTCCGTCTAGCTCTCCAAGCCTTTTTACCGTTACTAAGCGGAAAGGCGGTCCGAGTACTATCGGACAATGCAACCACTGTGGCCTACATCAATCGACAAGGAGGGACGCGGAGTCCACAGGTGGCTGCAGAGGCACAGCTCTTGATGACCTGGTCAGAACAAAATCTCAGCAACATAGCAGCCTCTCACATTGCCGGGGTAGACAATGTACAGGCGGATTTTCTAAGTCGTCATCACCTCGATCCCGGAGAGTGGGAGTTGGCGGACGAAGCTTTTCGGCTCATCTGCAGAACATGGGGAGTTCCCCACATGGATCTGATGGCCACATGGGACAACGCGAAGGCTCCACGATTCTTCAGTCGGCGTCGAGAACGGGGAGCAGAGGGCGTCGACGCTCTGGTACTTCCATGGCCGACGGATGTACTCCTTTACGTGTTTCCCCCGTGGCCGATGATAGGCAAGATTCTTCGGCGCATAGAATTGCACCCGTTTCATGTGATCATGGTAGCAGCGGAATGGCCGCGTCGTCCGTGGTTCGCAGATCTCATCCAGCTGTCAGTGTCGTTACCCATTCGTCTCCAGGGGTTCGCGGGGCTCCTACGTCAGGGCCCCGTCTGTTTGGAGGATGCGGATCACTTCTGTCTCGCGGCATGGCTTTTGAGAGGAATCGTCTGAAGAAAAAAGGTTACTCAGACGCGGTGATAGCTACTTTGCTGAGGTCCAGGAAACAGTCTACGTTTCTCGCTTATGTCCGGGTCTGGAAGGTTTTTGAGGATTGGTGCGTGCAGCGAGGGTTGGATCCCTTTTCTGCTTCAGTCTCAGATATTCTAACGTTTCTTCAAGCCGGTCTGACCAAAGGTTTGGCGTGCAGTTCGTTACGGGTCCAGGTGGCAGCTCTTGGTTGTTTGCGGGGTAAGGTCCGAAGAACCTCCCTGGCTCTTCATCCTGATATTTCCCGTTTTCTTCGAGGGGCTAAACACCTCCGTCCTCCATTGCGTCCCCCCTGTCCGTCTTGGAACCTTAACTGGGTTCTTTCCGCTCTAAGCTCCGCTCCTTTTGAGCCATTGAAGCGTACAACTATTAAGGACCTTACTTTGAAGACTGTGTTTTTGGTGGCAATTGCCTCGGCTCGGCGTATTTCCGAATTGCAGGCGCTGTCCTGTAGGGAACCGTTCTTGCGGATTTCCGATTCCGGAGTATCCTTGCGGACGGTTCCTTCCTTCCTTCCTAAAGTGGTGTCGTCTTTTCACGTCAGTCAGTCAGTGGAGTTACCGGCCTTCAGGGTCGGGGAGTCCACTGATCCCCAGTTCAAAGAACTGCGAAAGCTAGACGTGCGAAGGTCTCTTCTTCATTATTTGGAGGTTACTAATCCGTTCCGGGTAACCGACCATCTGTTCGTTTTGTTCTCAGGGCCAAAGAAAGGGGCCGCAGCGTCCCGCACAACGATTGCGCGTTGGCTTAAACAGGCTATTGATTCAGCGTACTTGGTAAAGGGTAAGCCGCTTCCGGTGGGTCTTCGGGCTCATTCGACTCGTTCCCAGGCTGCGTCCTGGGCAGAAGCTTCACAGGTATCGCCTCAGGAGATTTGCAGGGCGGCTACCTGGAAGTCGATGCATACCTTTATCAGGCATTACCGATTGGATGTCCGGGCTACCGATTCCGGGGGATTTGGAGAGAGGGTACTCCGAGCGGGACTCTCTGCTTCCCACCCTCGGTAGGTTTGCTCTGGTACATCCCAGGTGTCCTGGACTGATCCTGGTACGTACAGGGAAAGGAAAATTAGTTTCTTACCTGATAATTTTCGTTCCTGTAGTACCAAGGATCAGTCCAGGATCCCACCCGCAGGGCTTCGCTACAGTAACGGAGAGTCCGCTCATAATTTCTTAAGTTCTGCTGTTCGCTTGTTTTTAGCTCTCCCGGTTGGGGAGCCCAGTTCAAGTTCGAGTTTTTCGGTGTTAGTTTGAATTTTTCTAGCCAGTTTGTTACTTGGTTACATTGCTGCTTTGACATTACATATGACTGAGGGGCTGTGACTGGCACAGGGGCTTATATATGGCTCCGCCCACAAGTTTTGCTCTGTCTCCACCCGCTGGTGCGGAGTCACAACCCAGGTGTCCTGGACTGATCCTTGGTACTACAGGAACGAAAATTATCAGGTAAGAAACTAATTTTCCTTTTTGATAACTCAGCGGGTTCCAGCTCTGACCCTGCCCTGGCCAGGAAGGCGCTCAAACGGATTCTTACGCTTATAGCTGGGGTGGATGTCTGGCGCTCTCGCTTCCCTACTTCCCGCAGCTATACCTACTTCTCACCCTCGCACAACAGCTATTCCCACCTGGATATGTTCATGCTTGACCGGACCAAACTTAGGGGGTAATTTTCAAAAGGAGTTATGCGCATAAATGTAACTACTATTGTAGCAATTTTCAAACGCTATTTACTCACATAAAGTGCATTTACGTGAGTAAATCCTATGGACAATTCAATGGCATATATTGTAGCAATTTTCAAAAACCCACATACTCGAGTAAAGTGCATTTACTCGAATAAAGCCCAGTTTTACTCAAGTAAATGCTTTTAAAAATCAGGCCCATAATGCGGTAACAGGGGTTGATATCGAACCTATAGTTTGGTCAGATCATGCGCCTATATGGTTTAAATTGCGTATGAGCCCGTCTGATGTAGGTCAGCGTTTTTGGCGGCTAAATGATTCCCTCCTGGACGATGGTAACTTTCAGCAGCAATTGACTCGGGAAATTCGTGAATTTCTACTTCATTATGATACCGGAGAGGTGGGGGCTGGGACCCTGTGGGAGTGTTTAAAGTGTGTTCTACGAGGCTCCTGTATTGCGAGAGCCTCTTTTGTTAAGCAACAGCGGGAGCAAGAGCGCCAGACGTTACTGAAGGCCCTGTCCAAGCTGGAGCGGGCTCATATGCGGGACGGAGCTGGCTCTACACAGCGGGGGTCCATCCAGGAGTTGCGGGATAAGATTATGGCCCTAGATTCTGCCCGTATTGCCCACCAATTGGAATTAGCTCAACAGCGATTTTTTGAGGGTGGGAACAAGGCTAGACGTTACTTAGCCCATAGCCTTCGGCGGAAGCGGGCACAAGCCACTATTTTAAAAATAAAGGATCCCTCAGGGGGGCTTCTTACTGATAATGCTTCTATTCGGGGCTGCTTTCAAAGTTTTTACTCCGCTCTGTACCATGGCGACCCTGATATACAGGAAGCTTCAACTGAGGCATACCTGTCTCGGCTTCCCATCCCTACCTTGACGGCGGCCCAGCGACAATTTTTAGATGGGGACATCTCCGCTATGGAACTTCAGGATGCTATCGACTCCCTCAAACTGGGGAAATCCCCGGGCCTCGATGGGTACACTCCCCGGTTTTATAAATTATTTGCTACAGCCCTAGCCCCTCTTCTGTTGAAATTTTTCAACTCCCTGAAAACGGGGTCGTCCCTGTCAGCCCAGGCCAACTTAGCGGGCATTACACTATTACTTAAACCTGACCGGGACCCATCTGTTTGTGGTTCTTATCGGCCCATTTCTTTATTGAACATCGATGTTAAGTTACTGGCAAAAATCTTGGCGAACCGCTTGAATTGTTTTATTTCTCACTTGGTGGGGCTCGATCAGGCTGGCTTTATTCCTGGGAGGACTACTGCGGATAATGTTCACAAAATTTTGGACATTATCTGGTATGCCCAAACACACAACATCCCGGCAGTGGCTTTGTCAATTGATGCTGAAAAGGCATTCGATCGAGTGCACTGGCCTTATCTTTTTCAGACTTTAGAGCATATGGGGTTTGGCTCCTCTTATTTACAGTGGTTGGGTCAGCTCTATCACTCTCCCCGGGCATGTTTAAAGGTAAATGGAGGCTACTCAGCTCCTTTTGATGTGGGCAGGGGGACTAGGCAGGGTTGCCCGCTATCCCCCCTCCTCTTTGCTTTATTTCTTGAGCCATTTGCTATATCCATATGCGGCAATGCTGACATTTCTGGGGTACCTATGGGCGCCTTGTCTCCCAAGATATCCCTATATGCCGATGACATTTTGTTTACGCTCTCAGACCCAGCCGACTCTCTCGACTCTGTTATTGCTGAGATGGAGGCTTTCGGCAGGGTCTCTGGTTTTGCCGTAAATTGGGAAAAATCAGAGGTTCTTAACATCAATTTACATACCCGCCTGGTCCATTTCCTTCAGGAGCTGTTCCCCTTTAAATGGGCCAAAACCCAAATTAAATATCTGGGCATTCAACTTAGTGTAACACAAGATCTGCTTACCATTAACTATACCCCACTGTGGACTAAATTAGCAAAGGATATGGAGGAGTGGAGTCGTTATCAGATATCTTGGTTGGGTAGAATGGCTGTCTTTAAAATGAATGTCCTTCCGAAATTATTGTATCTTTTTCAGACACTCCCAGTGTTGGTTCCCATGTCTATGTTAAAACAATGGCAGCGAAGGTGTATGGCTTTCATTTGGGCAGGCAGGCGACCCCGGGTAGCCTGAAGAGTACTTACACAACCTAAAGGTAGAGGTGGCCTGGGAGTCCCGGATCTTATCCGCTACTATCGTGCTGCTCAATTTAAAAAACTGGTGGATTTACAATCATCCCGTAGGCAGAAACTGTGGGTTATTATTAATCAGGAACTTCTTGGCTCTGTTCCGCTCAGTAGCCTTATATGGCAGCCTAAGCACACCTGGACGGTGAATCCGGGGGCGGTGTTGCCTCCCTCTACACTTATGCTGCTTCACCTGTGGCATCACCTTGGTGCTCCCCTGGTGGGAAATAGGGAATACCATGCCAGTACCCATTTATATTACAATAAAGCCTTCCGCCCGGGATGTGAGAGCTCCATTTTTTTAGACTGGAGACGGCGGGGCATCACGACGTGGGGATATGTTTGGGGCTCTACAGCTTTACGCTCTTTTGCTGATCTTCAGCGAGCCTATGACTTACCTGAATCGGCGTTGTACCCCTATTTGCAATTAGCGCATTTTGCTAAGGCCACCGGGCTTAGTACTCCACTCGCTCAGGAACTCTCTGCTTTCGAGAAACTTTGTGAACGGGCGCATAGTTGCCCCAAAATGCTGTCAAGGCTTTATCAACTGTTATTGGTACAGGATCCCCCTCTTTACACCTTCCAGAAGGCTTGGGAGAGAGACCTTCGGGTCAGCTGGACACCTCAGCTTTGGAAGTCGGTCTTTCGCCGGCTGGGCAGGGGACATATTGCTGCTTCTCTTATTGAGAACTCGTATAAGCTCTTGTACCGCTGGTACAAATGTCCCTCACAGTTACATAAATTCTTGCCTTTATATCCTGATACTTGTTGGCGAGGTTGTGGGGAGGAGGGCACGTTTTATCATATGTGGTGGACCTGCTCCCATGTCAGTTTAGTTTGGAGGCAGGAATCCCTCTGGTTGAGCAAGCTTTTCCCTCGCTTTTCCCTCGCTCACTCCTGCTCAGGCCCTGCTGGGCTTGGCACCCACTGGGCTTTCGCAGGATTCTAATCAGTTAGTTCAATTTGTCTCTACTGCCAGCCGCTGTGAGATCGCACGTTTATGGAAAGACACCAGAACTCCAAAGATAGAGGACATTCACAACAGAGTGCGGAAAATTTATTTATTATCCAAAATTACAACATTCAACAATAAGACAGTCTCCCGTTTTACATCAATTTGGCACCCATACCAACAATGGCTTTCTGGGGGGCCGGGGGGTCCTTTGCCTTAAATATTATGTTAGCGGTAGGAGCCCTTCGCTTTTCATATTTCTTTTGGGGGTAACCCATAGGTTCATATCTATGCTTTTGTGTGACTCCATGTATGCTCTGCTTTTTCTAATTTCCTTTGTCATTGTGAAGCTAGGGGGGGTGGGGGGGTGGGGTGCTATATTCATTAAACGTAAACAACTTGGTTTTGCTATTCTGTGATGTTTCACCTACAGTTGTTCCTGGCTTTGTTTGCAGCGTTGTGCAGTTTCTTATGTATACCTCATTTCCTACTTGTATGGTCCGATCTGTAGGTTTCATTCTGTTGTTGTTTCAATAAAAACCTTTAATAACAAAAAAAAAAGAGACGCTAAGCCCGAGCTGTCAGATTAGCGTGTCTGCAATTCAGCCACAGGCTTCAGGGACAAGCAGTCCGCGTGATGTCTGACAACGCAACAACAGTAGCCTACATCAACCGCCAGGGAGGAACCAAAAGCCACCAAGTGTCTCTGGAGATAGACCCCCTTATGGAATGGATGGAATTAAATCTACAAGGGATCTTGGCCTTTCACATGGTGGGAAAAGACAAAGTCAGAGCAGATTTTCTCAGAAGGGAGAGTCTCTGGATCCAGGGGAATGGGTGTTGTCAACCAGAGCCTTCCAGCTCTAGTAGATCGCTGGGGTCTCCCATCCATCGACCTACTAGCCACATCTCACAATGCGAAGGTCCCCTGATTCTTCAGTTGCAGTAGGGATCAGCGCTCTCAAGGGATAGACAAGCTTGTCTAGACCTGGCCAGAGGAGGACTTACTGTACGCCTTCCCTCTGTGGCCTCTACTAGGCAAATTAATTTGCAAGATCAAATGCCTTAGAGGATTAGTCCTTCTGGTGGCTCTGGATTGGCTCAGGTGCCCATGGTATGCAGACATGTGGAGGCTTCTGGTGGAGAGCCCTCTAAGCATCCCCCCGCATAGAGACCTTCTCCAACAAGGTCCGATCCGTCACAAGGACCCAACTCTGTTTTGTCTTATAGTCTGGCCCTTGAGAGGGCTTGCCTGACGAAGCGGGATATTCGGCAGCTGTTGCCACCTTGCTCTGCGTGTGGACGTTCTCGACATTCCTGGCGTATGTGCGGATGTGGAGAATATTTGAGGCCTGGTGCGAGGAACGCAGGGTGCCCCCTGGATGACCAAGATTCCCTTGATTCTGGAATTCTTTCAGGACAGCCTGAACAAAGGACTGTCCCTGAACTCCTTGAAGGTCCAGTTGGTGGCGCCCTCCTGTTTCAGAGGTGAGGTGAATGGAGCCCACCTGGTGACACATTTGGACGTAGCCCATTTCCTAAAAGGAGTTAAATACTTCCGACCACCCTTAAAGTGGCAGGTCCCCCTAACAAACCACAATTTAGTATTGGACTTCTTAGCAGGGCCTTCCTTTCGGCTGCTGCATGCTCTGTCTCTACACCTGTTGGCGCTGTAGACTGTATTCTTGTTGGCGATATGCTCGGCTTATCGCATCTTTGAACTACAGGTGCTGTCGTGTCAGGATCCATTCCTCCGGTTGGCTCCAAGAAAGTTACAGCTTCGCACCGTTCCTTCCTTCTTGCCAAAGGTAGTCTCGGAGTTTCACCTGAACCAGTCTATTTCCTTATTGTCCCTAGATAGACGCAAGGACTTGGAAGACTATCGTCTCCTACGCCACTTGAATGTCAGTAGGCTGTTAGTACGGTATCTAGAGCATACAGAACCAGAGCACAAGATGGATGTTTGTTCTTCACGGTGGAAGGAAACAAGGCAAAGCAGGTTCGCGAGCTACCATTGCTTGCAGGATCAAGGAAGAGATCACGGGAGCTTATATAGAGGCAGGGAAGCCTTTACCCCTGAGTTCATCTGGCTACATGCTAAGAAATGGAGAAATTACTTACTTGATTATTTCGTTTTCCTTAGTGTAGACAGATGGACTCAGCATCCCGTCCACAGCTGCCCATGAATTTCGATACCAAAGAGGTTATGGGTAGGCCATCACCCTATCCCTAGATCTGGGCATCTGTAATATTGCTGGGATTCAGCACTTATGTTTGGTTGAGTGCAGTTATGGTCACGAGTTTTTAATCAAGTTTTTAATCGAGTTATTAAATTGTATTCAAGTTGTTCAATAGGATGTTCACAAAGGCTTTTGAAGAGAATACTGAATGGCTGAGATCACTGCTGGGGTATATCTCAGGTGTCGTGAGCTTTGAAACCTGACTCCATCTCCATCTGCTGGCAGGGGAGCACATAACCCATTGGTCCTGAGTCCATCCGTCTACACTAAGGAAAATGAAATTATCGGGTAAGTAATTTCTCCATTATACATGCGAGCAACAAATATAATAAATGAAATCCTCAGGAAGTTGTAAGAACATAAGAAATTGCCATACTAGGTCCATCAACTCCAGCATCCTGTTTCCAACAGTGGCTAATCCAAGTTATAAGTACCTGGCAAATACCCAAACATTAAATACAGTCCGTGCTACTAATGCGCGTAATAGCAATGGCTGTTCTCTGGGTCAACTTGATTAATAGCAGTTTATAGACTTCTCAGGAATTTATACAAACCTTTTTGAAACCCAGCTACTTTAACTGCCCTAACTACATCCTCCGGCAATAAATTCCAGAGCTTTAATGTGTATTGAGTGAGAGAATTTTCTTTGATTTGTTTTAAATGTGCTACATTATAATTTCATGGATTGCCCTCAGTCCTTCTGTTATCTGAAAGAGTAAATAACTGGTTTACATTTACCCATTCTAGTCCTTTCATAATTTCATATCCCCCCCACCCCCCCAGCCGCCTTCTTCATAGGGGAGCTATTTCATGCCCTTTATCATTTTGGTCGCTCTTCCCTGTACTTTTTCCAGTGCAGCTATACCTTTTTTTTTTTTTTTTTTGAGATGCAGTGGCCAGAATTGCACACAGTACTCTAGGTGCGGTCTTACCAAGGAATGAAAGAGGCATAACATTCTCCATTTTATTCACTTTTTCCTTTCTAATAATTCCTAACATTGTTTACTTTTTTTTTGACCGCCACAGCACACTAAGCCAACGATTTCAGTGTATTATCCACTATAACGTCTAGATCTTTTTCTTGAGTGGTAACTTCTAATATGGATCCTAAAATCATGTACCTACATAATGGGCTATTTTTCCCTATGTGGATCACTTTGTCCATTTGGATGCCCGATCTTCCAGTCTTGCAAAATGCTGTAATTTATCACAGTCCGCATGTGATTTAACTACTCTGAATAATTTTGTTATCTGCAGATTTGATTACATCACTAGTCATATCCCTTTCCCTGTATGGAACCAGGATCACTCCAGACTCCTGGGTTTATTCATCCCTGCCAGCAGAAGGAGACAGTTTCACTAACACTGCTTCATAAGCCCTGGTGCCACCAGCAGTTCCTCAGTATTTCATTGTCTCTAGCAAATGGTGGCTGGTGCATAAACCTGCAGTTTCTACAGTCCATTAAGTTCTTTTTACTTTTTTTTTTCGTGTGAGCCTTCCTCCCGGGGTTAGGATCCCAAGGGGACCCTTTCCATGTTTGGTTAAGATGGACTCCCCTCCACGAGGCCGCCTAGGTGCTTTGAGCTCAGGGCTGTGGGGTTTTTGCCCCCCTCCCCTGCTCCTTTCTTTGGGGCCTCTCCTTGGTTATTTTTGGCTGTGCCGAGCTGGACAGCTGTGCTGCAGCCTTAGGAGAGGGGAGCCTTCCATTTTCTTTGTTAAAGTTTAAAAAAAAAAAAGATTAAGCCTCCTTTCTCTTTCCTGGGGCTTGACTGCTTTTATGCTTGGCGGGGAGTGCTTCGGGTCCCGCCGATTGGGGCGGGGGGGTGGTGGGGATGGTTCGCGGCTCGGCTTGCCACGCAAGCTGCGTGGTCCTGGCGCGTGTAAGCTGCAAGGGGCTTTGCTCAGCTTGCATTTCGGGAGGTGAAGGGTCCTCTCAACCCCTGATAGATGCGTTCCCTCGAAGCAGGAGCGGTGGCCATTTTGGGCACGCGAGCGCTTTTGCCCGCACATTCTGAGGGGGAGGGGGGATCTCCCTCTGCAACTTTCCCTAGTTCACCCGGATCCCATGGAGTGGCAGGGTGGCACAGAGGGAGCAGCTTTGTGGGATTTGCCGGCTTCAGGGGGCGTGGGGGTTTGAGCCCCTCCTTTTCCTGCGGCTCCCTGTTCGCTCTCCCTTGACTTTATCCTGCTGCTTCATCAAGCTTATTTAGCACAGTAGGATTGGAGGGGATACCAGCAGTCGGGGCTGGCATCGCCGGCCCCATGCCCATCACTTCCGGATTCGCGGCTGGGCCTAGGTGCTCCCGGGGCCCCTGGCCTTGTGGGGTGCAGTGCTTGTTGTACCTGGGGAGGTCAGCTGATGACTGTTGGGTCAACGGAGGCCCCCAGGGATACGGAGGCAATGTCGGGGGTGCAGGGTGTTGATCAGGGACTGATGGACCAGGCTCCGGGGGGCGACTTGGAAGACCTTCTGGTTTCGGAAGGGGATGACTCCAAAATCCTCCATTTGTTTCGGAGGGAGGAGTTGGGGTTGAAGATTCCTCAGGAGGACCCAGACATGGACAGGGCAGATCCAGTCCTCAATGGCCTTAGGGGCCCCCCGACTTCGTTTCCTTATTATAGGTCTGTGAAAAAGATGATGGAGTGTAAATGGAGTTCCCCCGACTCCGGATTAATGGCGGAAAGAGCAACGTCAAAGCTTTATCCCTTGCCTGATCAGATATTAGATTTTTTTTGCTTCCAAAAGTGGATGCGGCGATTTCGACGGTCACAAAGAAGACAACTATCCCCGTTGCGGGTGCCGCGGCTCTCAAGGATGTTCAGGAGCAGAAGCTAGAGCTCCATCTCAAAAGAATCTCTGAGGTGTCTGCTTTGAGTCTGCAGGCCGCCATATGTTCCAGCTTCATGCAGAGAGCATGTCTGCGCTCTCTGCATTAAGCACTTCCAGTTGAGGCACTCTTTCGGCTGGCCACGGTGCCCCGCACTTTCACCAAGGTCATGGTGGTTGTAGCGGCAGTTCTTTGATGCGAGGTGGTGCTGGTGCACCTTTATCTCGACAATTGGCTCATCAGGGTGAAGTTGGAAACTGGGTGTTGCACTGCGGTGCAAAAGGTGATCCATCTCCTTGAATCCCTAGGCTGGATGGCAAATCTGGCAAAGAGCCACCTGAACCCGTCTCAATCTCAACTACCTAGCTGCTCGGTTTGATATGAGGCAGGGCAAGGTCTTCCTCACGGAGGAGAGAGAATGCGCTAGTGTCAGAAGCAAGTTCGAGACTTGCTAGCGTTGAGGGTACCCCAAGCCTAGGATTTTTTTTGCAGGTTCTGAGGTCAGTGGCTTCTAAGCTGGAGTTAGTACCGTGGGCCTTTGCGCATATGAGACCACTTCAGAGGAGAGGAAGAATCCGTTATTGGAGGCCTTTCATCAGCCTGTGACTCTTGATGCTCTGCCGCGGGACAGTCTCTCTTGGTGGCTACAGAAGTCCAGTCTACAACGTGGTATTGATCTGGAGGTTCCAAATTGGGTAATTCTTACTACCGATGCCAGTCTCTCTGGTTGGGGGGGGGGCAATGTGCTGACAGTCAGTCATTGGAAGAAGCCTCGTGGTCTATCAATCGTTTGGAGACCAGAGCAGTGCGGTTGGCATTGCTCGACTTTCTGCCTCTGGTTCAAGGCCGCTCTTGTTTGTCAGACAACGTGACGACTAACTTACATCAATTGACAGGGAGGCACCAAGAGTCTAGGTATACCACAGGAGGCTCAAGAGTTGCTTCTTTGGATGGAGCAGCACTTGGTTCAGATAGCGGCATCTCATATCGTGGGTATCAAAAACATCCAGGCAGATTTTCTCAGTCGCAAAATCTTGGATCCCAGAGAGTGGAAATTGGCAGACTCGGCGATGCAGAGTGGAGGAATAGAGTAGTGGATAGAGCAGTGAGCTATGAACCAGGAGACCAGGGTTCAAGTGCCACTGTTGCTCTTTGTGACCTTGGGCAAGTCACTTTACCCTCCATTGCCTTAGGTACAAACTTAGATTGTAAGCCCTCTGGGGATAGGGAAATACCTACAATACCTGAATGTAATCCACTTTGAAGTGCTGAAAAAAGTGTGTGAAAAGTGGAATATAAATCTACATAAATAAGATCATCTGAGAAAGGTGGGGTTGTCCCCACATCGATCTAATGGTGACTCGTCTCAATGCAAAAGTACCTCATTTTTCAGCCGAAGAAGGGAATACGGAGCCGATGCTCTGGTAATTCCTTGGCCTCGGGGGCATTCTACTTTGTTTTCCCTCCTTGGCCTCTAGTGGGCAAGGTCTTGCATCGGATAGAGAAGAATCCGGGGGATATAGTGTTGGTAGTCCCGGAGTGGCCTTGTTGACCGTCGCAGATCTAGTCAACTTAGCAATGGATGGACCATTATGCTTCAGACCTTCCTTGTCTCCTTCGGCAAGGTCCCATATTTTTAGACCAGGCAGATCGTTTTTGACTAGCCGCTTGGCTTTTGAGAGGTGACGTTTGAGATATAGAGGATACCCGGAGGCAGTTATCACTACTCTTCTGAAAGCTAGATGGAAGTAGACTTCGCTATCGTATGTTCGAGTCTGGAAGGTTTTTGAGACATGGTGCATGACTAAAGGAATACAGGACTTATGGTCTTTGTTGTTTCACATTTTGTCTTTCCTGAAAGAAGGTTTAGTCAGAGGGCTGGCTTTTAACTCACTTAGAGTGCAGGTAGCGGCCCTGGCTTGCTTGCATGGGGAGGTCGAAGGGTACAAGTTGTCTTCCCATCCTGATGTACTTAGGTTTATTTGGGGAGTTAAGAATTTGCGCCCTCTGATGTGGAGAGTTTGTCCATCCTGGAACCTTAATCTAGTTCTTCTAGAGTTGTGTGTGGCACCCTTTGAACCTATCTGTAGAGCGACTCTTAAGGATTTGACTCTAAATGTCGTCTTTTTCGTAGCCATTTGTTCTGCCCGGAGGATTTCTGAGTTGCAGGCCTTGTCTGGCCATGATCCATTCCTTCAGATTGCGGATTCAGGTGTTTCTTTGCAGATGGTTCCTTCATTCCTTCCGAAGGTGGTCTCTCCTTTTCATGTTAATCAGACTGTGGAGCTTCCGTCTTTTCCAGAACTAGATCCTGCTACGCCGCATGCACGAGAAGTTAGGCTATTGGATGTTCGCAGGGCCTTGCTTCGGTACATCAAGGCCACTAATGATTTTAGGAGGTCTGATTATCGTTTCATTTTGTGGCGTGGTTCCAAGAAGGAGGTACCCAGGCTTCCAAGGCTACCATTGCGAGGTGGTTTAAGGAGGCTATTGGGTCAGCATACATTCTCAAGGGCAATTGAGTTGAGAGCTCGCGCAACTCGGTCTCAGGCAATTTTGTGGGCAGAGGCTCAGTTTCACCACAGGAAATTTATAGAGCGGAGACTTGGAAGTTGCTACATACTTTTGTGAGGCATTTTGTGAGGGCTAGATGTAGGGGATCCGGAGTCTCGGTTGTTTGGCGAAAGTCTCTTGTGAACAGGACTCTCTAGGTCCCACCCTTAGTAGGGAGCTTTGGTACATCCCAGGAGTCTGGACTGATCAGAGTACGTACAGGGAAAGGAAAATTGGTTCTTACCTGCTAACTTTCGTTTCTGTAGTACCACGGATCAGTCCAGAACCCGCCCAATCTATGGAGGTGGAGAGTCCTCTGCTCAGCTGTAAATCTTGGTGGTACACACTTTTTAGGTTATGGAATACTGACTATTTTTTTCAAAGTTTTGCAAGTTTTTACAAGCTTTGCAAGTGGTTTGTGCTTGGATACAGATCAATATTGAAGAACTGCTGGTGGCACCAGGGCTTATGAAGCAGTGTCTGTGAAACTTTCTCTGACTCTATCTGCTGGCAAGGATGAATAAACCCAGGAGTCTAGACTGATCCATGGTACTACAGGAACGAAAATTAGCAGGTAAGAACCAATTTTCCTTTCCAGATCATTTTATAAATAATAATAAAACACCGGTTCAAGTACAGATCCCTGCAGCACTCCACTGTTTTATCTTTTTCTGCTGAGAATATTGACCATTTAATTCTGCTGTTTCCTGTCTTTCTAACCAGTTTGCAATCCACAAAAGGACATCACCACCTATCCCATGACTTTTTAGTTTTCTTAGCCTCTCATAAGGAACTTTGTCAAAAGCTTTTTGAAAATTCATATACCTTACATCTACTGGTTCACCTTTATCCATATGTTTTGAAGGGGTTTATAAACATGTAACCCCTTCAAAAAAAAATATAAAGGGTTTGTAAGGTAAGGCTTCTCTTGGGTAAATCCATGCAGACTGTTGTCCATTAAACCATGTCCCTCTATATGTTCTGTGATTTTGTTCTTTAGAATAGTTTCCACTATTTTTCCCGGCACTGAATTCAGATTCACCAGTCTATAGTTCCCTATATCACCCCTAGAGCCCTTTTTTAAATTTGGGGTTGCGTTGGCCACCCTCTAGTGTACCTCTAGTCTTTAGGTACAATTTTAATAATAGGTTACAAATTTTTACTAATAGATTTGAAATTTCATTTTTTAGTTCTTTCAGAGCCCTAGGGTATATACTATCCGGTCCAGGTGATTTGCTACTCTTTAGTTTGTCAGCCTGGCCTACTACATCTTCCCGGTTCACTGTGATTTGGTTGAGTTAATCCGAATTATCATGCTTGAAAACAGTCTCTGGAACCGGGATCTCCCCAAGATCCTCATTAGCAACATTCTGCAGTGCTATCAGTCATCCAGAGACAGTCTGCAGAGATCTAGTTCCAAATCTTTAGAACTCTCCAGTCCTGCCTGGGAGTGCAGAGGAACCAAATCTGTGTCAAGGCCCTGTCCCAACTCTAAACATCCTTGTTTGGACACCTATCCTGAACCTCCCCAGGCATTAGCTATGTACAATGAAACTTATCTAGATAGCTATACTTACTGAATCTGTGTCATCTTATGTGTTTTTCAGCTTAATTTTTTTTTTCTGTTCAATGTTCCAACTGTTAATAAACTTTTTAGTTTGTGAGCTCTATCTCTGTGACTGGTGATACCAGCATTTGTTTGTATTTGGTCAGTAGGTGCATTTTTAGGAACTGAGATCCCTGGGTTTTGTGCGATTGCAGTGTTCCTAAAAATAACTACAGGATAGCTCGTGGACAGGGTATTTCACCAGAGACAAGCAGAAACCCATTTGGAAGGCAGGAGAATGACAATGTGGTGGCATGTACATGGATGTAGGCAGAAACTGGGCAGTACTTGGCAGGACCATGGGGTTTACCCTGAGTGGGTATTGGCAATAATATTAAGTTGTTATATGGCTCATGTTTCAATGGTTATCACTGCCAGAGGAATAGATTCACTTAAACTTAATACAAGGATGAACATTGCCTAGCACCTTCAGTTCAGTTAATCCATTATCCCTCAAAACAAAACCTGATACAAACTCTGCAGGCTTAGCAACATTGAGTGCCATTGAGTCAGACATGGTGAAAACCTCTCAAGCGCTGTCCCCTGAAGATGTAGTTTTTGAGAAGAAATCAACAGAGGCAAACTCCTCTCTGCCCCATAGACCACACATTGCTGGTGGTATCTGTTATAATGCTACCCCTGGCAGCCCCATCAGTGTACAGATTTATTTTATGTATATAATTTATTTAAGTTTAGCTTATGCCTTTCCCACTTGGCAAGGTTCTCTCCAACTCCAGGGAAGTCACCACTGATTGCACCATGGCTGTCACTTCTTCTGTCATAGCCTCTTTAGCCAACCGGGGTGAATAGCCTAGGTCATTGATCTATTAATTTTAGCTGACTGGGAAATTTCAGAGTTGGGCATCTGCTGTGGCAGTGGGTCGGAATTTTCCTGTGTCCCAACAGTCAATAACTGATCAGAGTACCCTGTCCCCAATGAAGAATCTGTAATCTAAGATTTCAAAGCGTGTAGCCAGATGGACTCAGGACCAAAGGGTTATGTGCGCCCCTGCTAGCAGATGGGAGATGGAGTCAGGTTTCAAAGCTGATGTCACCCTAGATAGACCCCTGCAGTGACCTTAGCCATTCAGTATCTCTCCGTGTCCTAGCAGATGTGGATTGTGTCTCCTATCGAGAATATAGTACTCTTTAGTTGAGGAAAACTTACCTTCAAATTTCTACTTTTAAATCAGAGAAGATCAAGCCCCGTTCTCCTGCAGTGATACCTAAGGTCCCTCCCCCAGTTGAGAATTCCTGAGGCCATTTCAGAGATCCTTCAGAGTTTTGCCTTTGTCTGGTAGCTGGATCCCGGCGTGGACTTTGCTGCTGAAGCAGCTGAAAGGCAGCAGATGCAGGAAGCCGAGCGCGGCAGTGACTGCCTAAGCCCTCCTACCTCCCCCCCCCCCCCCCCCCAGCGCAGCCGGAGACCGTCTCTGTACTCAGCTGGTAAGCGCTGATCCCAGGTAAGTAGAGAAGAACTCCTCTTATCCAGAGCAAAGGAAGGGGGTTTCCAAGCGGGTTGAGCGGCCCCCCGACAGGCTCAGTGGGCACTCCATGTGGTGGGCCGCGGTGGTGCCATCTTGCACGCGGTTTTGTTGAGACGCCATTTTCCCCCATTGTCCATTGGTACACGTGGTACGGGCCGGCCCTTTTGCGCCTATCTACAAGCATAACCGAGCACATAACTACATGCAAAATCAGCCGGTCAGATTTACGTGCGCCAAAGCGGGCCTGTGCATGCTCGTGAGGCACTATCTGACTGAAATTATAAGCTACAGAGTATTATGGCCCCAGCAGCAAAGAAGCTCAGACGACACTCCCTTTGTGCTGCCTGCCATATTAGGGCTGTGCAGCCTGACCTTGAATCCTTCTTTTGTCAGCATTTGTGAGGAAGCCCAGGGAGGACTGGACTCTCAGAACTTTTCCAAGCCCGGCCTCTCCCAGTCGGAGGATGGGTCAGCCATGATCTTATCTGGCAGCACCCCGGATCTGAGCAATTCGGGGATGGCATCCCCCCCAGGAGAGGGCAGTTCAATGGCACCTACCCCAGTTCCTTCTGGGCTAAATATGGATCCGGCAGTCTTCTCTTGGTTGGAATTCTTTCAGGGCCTATAAGCCTTTGCTCAGGTGCAGTCAGTTACTGCCCCTGCCTGGCCAGAGCTCCAGCTGGAAAGGCCTCGCCCTCCCAGCCCTATCAGCATGCTTTGGGACATGCCTCACCTCACCAAGAGTATCCCTGACAGGGAACAGGACACCACTGTCGACGAAGGGGTTGTGAGGATTCATTGGAGGATGGGGAAATCCCTCCAGGCCTGGAGCCATACCAGACCATGGTTTGATTTTTCCACAGACCCTGAAGCCCCTGGTAGTTTCCACAGACCCTGAAGGCCCTGGTAGTTCCTGGCATAGAACCAAGGAAGAATCCCATCCTGTTGTCTCTACGGAAAGCTTCTTGCTATTTCCTGATGCTGAAATCCATAGGGATGTTGATTGCCCTGGAATGGGAATCCCCGGAAGCCAGTTTTAAAGGAGGTCGGGCACTGGAGGCCTTATACCCTCTGGACCTGGCAGCCAAAAAACATCTGCATTTCCCGAAAGCGGACGTCATCTCGAAGCGAACAACTATCCCAGTAGAGGGAGGAGCGGCCTTGAAGAATGCTCACGATAGGTAGTTGGAATCCATCCTTAAGCAGGCCTTCGCACTTCCTGTTGTGCCTTGGTGGCTCGTTCGTGTCTGTTTCTCTCTCTCTCCAGAGGCAGATAGCACTGGAGTACATACCAGAGAAATGATGGAGCTCGCCGTGACCTTTCTAGCAGATGCAAGCTTGTGCCTAGTATGCACCTTGGCCAGAGGAGTAGCCTCAGTGGTGGCAGCCAGAAGACAGCTATGGTTTCGAAATCGGTCAGCTGACACAACCTCTAAGGCGAACCTCACAAAGATGCTCTTTAAGGGATCCCTCCTATTCGGTAATGAATTGGAAAAACTAGCCAGTAAGTGGGATGAATCTCCAGTGCCTCGGCTACCGGAAGAAAAGAAAAAGAGGTCGCAGCACCCCTCTCCCATGAGGGTTTGGGCTAGGGGCTCCCAGCGCTTCCAGCCCTACAGAAACTTGTCATTTCAGACATCTCAGCCCTCTGGAAGGTCTCAGTCCTTTCGGAACAGACAACCAAAAAGAGGAACAGGTTCGAGCTCAGGTTCAACCCGAACTTCCCAATGAAGTTTGGCCAACCCATCCACGGGGCGAGGAGATGGGGGCTGACTTATTCCTCTTCTTTCAGCGGTGGGTTGAGATCACGTCTGACAAATGGGTACTAGACATCATACGAGAAGGATACACAGCATCCCTCGGGACATGTTCGTGATGTCACCTTGCCACTCCTAGCACAAAAAACTGGCAGTAGAATCCACGTTAAGGCTCCTCAGTCTGAGGGCTATAACCCCTGTACCTCCCCCCCTCCCCCAACTAAATAGAGGATGTTATTCCATCTATTTCATTGTACCCAAGAAGAAAGGGTCATTCCGACTTATCTTGGATCTCAAGAGAGTCAGTTGTCGTCTGGGGATAATTCACTTCCACATGGAAACTCTTCGCTCCGTATTAATGGCCATGCAACCGGGGAGAGTTCTTAACCTACCTGGAGCTCTCAGAGGCCTACCTTCATATCCTAATCTATCAAGACCACCAGCATTTCCTACATTTTGCAGTACTGAGCTGCCATTACCAGCTCCGGGTGCTGCCTTCGGCCTGTCAATTTCCCCCAGAACATTCTCCAAAATTGTGGTGGTCATGGCGGCGGCACTGAGGAAAGAAGGGATCCTGTTTCACCCTTGCTTAGGTGACTGGTGGATCTGGGTGAAGTCGGAAGAGAACCTCCAGCTTACCAGCAGGGTCAGGTCCCTCCTACAAGAACTCGGTTGGGTCATGAGCATGGACAAGAGCAGCCTCAAAGCCCCCCAGTCCTTGGAGTATCTGGGAGTCCGGTTCAACACCAAGCAGAACAAGGTCTTCCTCCTTCCCTCGAGGGTAAGGAAGCTGATGTGCCAAGTGCATTAGTTGACTAACACGATGCACCCCAGGGTGTGGAGCCACCTCCGAGTCCTCGGCCTCATGCTGTCAACCCTGGAAGTAGTATCGTGGGCGAGGGCACACGTGGCCACTCCATCGCTCCCTGCTGTCACCTTGGCACCCACTGTCTCAAGACTACCCGATCCGCCTCCACCTATTGATGGAAGTATGTTCTTGGCTGCAGTGGTGGCTACAGGAAGCTCCCCTAAGCAAGGGTGTACGCCTTTCTCCACCAAATTGGATCGCCGTAACTTTGGATAAGAGTCTCTGAGGGTGGGGAGCTCACCGTCAGGAACTGACAACCTAGCGGCGATGGACCAAGGAGTAAGCGCATGGAACATAAATCGCCTGAAAGCACAGGCAGTCAGATTAGCATGCCTGCAGTTCAGCCACAGGCTCCAGAGACAGGCAGGCCGCATGATGTTGGACAACACGACATTAGGTAGTCTACATCAACTGCCAGGGAGGCACTAAAAGCCACCAAGTGTCTCTGGAAATAGACCTCCTTATGGAATGGGCAGAGTTAAATCTATAAGGGTTCTCGGTTGCCCACATCACGGGAAAAGACAACATCAGAGCAGACTTTCTCAGCAGTGAGAGTCTAGATCCAGGGGAGTGGGTGTTGTCGACCAGAGCCTTCCAGCTCCTAGTAGATCGCTGGGACCTCCCGTCCATCAGCCTACTGGCTACATCTCACAATACAAAGGTCTTTTGATTTTTCAGTCACAGATGAGATCAGCGCTCCCAAGGGAATGCCCTTGTCCAGACCTGGCTGGAGGAGGACTTACTATACGCTGCTGGGCAAGATCATCCACATGATTGGACCTTCTGGTGGCCCCGGATTGGCCCAGACACCTGTGGTACGCAGACATGTGGCGGCTTCTCGTGGAGAATCCCCTTCGCCTCTCCCCACACATGGACCTTCTCCAACAAGGTTTGGTCCTTCTTGAGGACCCAACTCGATTCTGTCTTATGGTCTGGCCCTCGAGAGGGCTCGCCTGACGAAGCGGGGATATTCGGCGGCCCTAATCGTCCCTGGCGTACATCCTGATCTGGAGAATATTTGAGGCCTAGTGTGTGGAACGCAGGGTGCCCCTGCGAATGACCAAGATACCCATGATTCTGGAATTTTTACAGGACGGCCTGAACAAAGGATTGCCCCTCAACTGCTTCAAAGTCCAGGTGGCAGCGCTTTCCTGTTTTCAGGGGAGAGGTGAACGGAACCCACCTGTCAACGCATCCGGACTTGGCCCACCTCCGACAAAGTGGTCGATCTCCCTATGGAACCTCAATCTAGTATTGGACTTTTTAGCGGGGCCTTCCTTTAGGCCACTGTGCAGTCTGTCTCTACACCTATTTAACACTGAAGACTGTATTCTTGGTGGTGATGTGCTTGGCTTGTTGCTTCTCCGAACTACAGGCACTGTCATGTTGGGAACCGTTCCTCCGGTTCACTCCAGGAACGATTGCAGCTTCGCACCATCCCTTCCTTCTTACCAAAGGTAGTCTCGGAGTTTCACCTGAACCAGACTATCTCCTTACCGTCCCCGGATGGATGTAAGGACACAGAAGATTACCGCCTACTACGCCACTTAAACACCAGTAGGCTTCTAGTATGGTACCTGGAATGCTTAGAACTGGTGCTCAAGACAGGCCACTTGTTTTTCCTTCATGGGGGAAGAAAACAAGGCGAAGCAGCTTCACGAGCTAGCACAGTTCACTGGATCAAGGAAGTGATCACAGGAGTTTTATGTGAAGGCAGGGAAGCCTTTAGCCCTTCAGGTCAAAGCTCATTCCACTAGGGCCCAGGCCTTATCCTGGGCAGAAGCTAAACTACTGTCTCCTGTCGACATCTGTCGAGTAGTGATGTGGTCTTCCTTGCACATCTTCTCCAGATTCTGTTGCCTGGACATCCAGGCCAGAGAGGACGCAGCCTATGTGAGGGTGATGCTAACTGGACCGTGGGCAGCCTCCCGCCCCGTTCGGAAGTAGCTTTTGTACATCCCATTGGCTCTGAGTCCATCTGGCTACACTAAGGAAAACAAAATTATTAGATAAGTAATTTCTCCCAATACATTGCCCCTGCAAAAAGTAGATCAAAAAAGGGAAATCTTTGATGTTCCTTTAGGTTTTCTCATAATTAGAATCTGAAAAAAAAAGTAAGTAAACCTTGGCACAGGAGCTCAACAGCTACACATTAGCTGGCCACCACCATCTTGGATTGTGTGACACTTAAAGATGATCAAACATTTTTTAAAAATATATAAATAAAAATAAGTTAGTATTTCTGTTTTCATCTTGGGAGATGTCGCCAGGTAATGTAAATGTTTAACATGTATCTAATGCGTGTCGTCATTGGTGCTGTAGCTTATAACTTTTTGTTAATGTTAAAGGTTCTCAATTCCTCTGTGTCCTTGCAGGTTTAAGGAGCATGTCATGAGTAATTCTCCCAGGGATATCGTGTCAGTTGAAGAAATTCAGTGGCTGAAATCAAAGATCATCTCCGAAACAGCCCAGGAAAATGAGGGAAAGGTAGCTGTGGATGCTGTGACCGGAGAGGAACTGCCTCCAGGGGTGGAGCTGGCTGCAGAAGAGGATAGCCTGGTATGCACCAAGACTGGCGATCAAATATGTTCATTGCCTTTGGGGTAGATGTGTGCATTCTGATTAGCTGCACATTACCCTACCACCTTTAGTAGGGAGCCTTTGAGAGAAGGATCCCTTATGAGATCCATATTGGAAGATGTAAGAATACAGCTCACTTGAGCAGGAAGTGTCTCTTGGGAAGAGTCAGGAGAAAAGGCCTCGTATGGAAAAGAGTCACAGTTAGGAAGTGGAGAGGGCCCCTGATGAGAACCAAATGGAAGAGTAAAAAGAGGCCTCTATTTAAAAAGGAGAATCCCTAATGAGAACTGGATGGGAAGGAGTCGAGAGAGGACTCTCCTAGCACTGATGATTGGGGGAGGTGTAAATATGAAATTCCTGAACATACTCAGATCAGTCCAGACCAGTGGGTTATGCATCCCTACCAGAAAATGGAGTCAGAGAACAAAAACCTTGGGTACTGATACATAACCGAGAGTGCCACCTGCAGTCCCTCAGTGTTTCTCTGACTCCAGCAGATGGTAAAGGTGCAATCCTGCAGCCTGCAAGTTTAAAATAAAAAAGGGAAAAATATAGTTAGGGCTAGTGGTGTTGCTTTCTGAGGTGTTAGGCACCTTTGTGGACCATCCCTCAGTGGAAGCCGGGCGACCGGGGGCGAGGGTGGGGGGGTGTTGGATACCCCTGCCTGAGTCTCGTCCGCAACGGTCCAGAGGCTTTGACAACCAGGGGCTCCTGGTTCCCTCAACCACTGAAGTGATTCCCTTACCCTAGGAGTCTGAGGGAAACCGAGGAATCTAAGTAAAGTTTTTTTCAAAAAAGAAAAAAAGGTTTGAAAAAAAAAAAAAAGAGAGAGAAGCAGAAGTATCTCCTCAAGGTAAGTGGAGTCTGCTCTAGGGATGGGCCATGCCGTTCCCGGCAGCCCAGTTGGAGAGGGGGGAGCTAGACCCCCGGGGTATCGTCAACGTCCCAGGGCTCCAGGTGAGTCGGAGGGGAGCCTTCGCGCGTGTTTTTTCTTGGTGCGTATCTTGCCGGCAGGCCTTTGTCTTCGGAGCTTCGCGCCTGCAGGGAGTTGTTTATTTTAAGCTTTGACCGCCACGCGGAGCTTTTCCCAGCTCAAATTTTCTTCTTTTTGCTGACGACTGCGTGGCTGTGCGGCCTGGTTCATGGCGGCCTGCTGGGCATATGGCGCGACAGGACAGGCCCTAGATGCTGATTCCCTCTGCTCTGCCTGTAGCACGGGGCAGGAGGGAACTTCTTCGGAGGAGAGGCCTGTCAGGTAAGGTCTAAGTTCCTCTGGGCTGATGCTCCCTGGGGAGACCCGTGTCGAGTGTCGCAGGACGAGGAAACCCCTCCCATTCTATCCCCTGTAGAGCAGGTTTGCCTCTTTGGGGATGAGTCTGGGCTACCGGACCCCTCAGCTGAGGGGGGGGGGAGTGAGGACCCAGGGGAGTTTTTCTCAGAGTTTGTGCTGCTGCTGCTTCACCAGGCTTTCCTGGCTAGGAAGCAGGCAGTGTTGAAGAGAGCAGCACGGCTGGACGTTACATCTGAACCTCAGGCTAAGCGAGTGTCCAGGGTGCCCACGGATCTTCAGCAACCCTCAGGGGACCCGAGTAGAGGATAGGTTGCTGGCCCCACTGGAGGACACCACAGTTTCAGGCTTGGATCAGGATCCGGGGCTTGAGCATGATATGGGCGATGGGACCCAGGACGACCTGGATGAGCTGGCATCTTCGGAAGGCAATGATCCCAGCATGGTGCCCTTGTTTAAGCGTGAGGAGCTCCGGCCTCTCATCCCCCAGGTCTTGGAGGTACTGGGGGTCAAGGTGGCTCAAGACGAGTGACAGCGAAGGGGTTAACCCGGTCCTGGATGGGATTCGGGGACAGACAACCTCTTTTCCATTGCTGAAGAAGGTTCGAAAACTGGTGAACCGGGAGTCGGACTCACCAGACGTGGGTAGAGCGATGGCAAAGATTTACCCCCATCGTAGGATGTTTTGGATCTCCCAAAGGTGCTGAAGGGTAGATGCAGTGGTGTCTGCTGTGACTAAGAAGACCACCATTCCCGTCACCGGGGCTGCCGCATTGAAGGACATACAGGACTGCAAACTGGAGATCCAGCTCAAGCGAGTCTTTGAGGTTTCCACTCTGAGTCTTTGGGTGGCTATTTGTGCCAGCCTCATGCAAAGGGCCTGTCTGTTGGATCCAAGAGGCATTTGCGGCTACACGTGCTGGTGGTGGTGGGCCCTTGCAGGCCGCACGACTAGAGGCAGGTGTTGTATATGTCGCAGATGCCTTGTATGATTTGGTGCGGACCTCAGCGTGTAGTATGGTATCCGCCATCGCGGCTTATAGACTCCCCTGGTTGCGAAATTGGTCAACGGATTTGTCTTCCAAGTCTCAGCTTTGTAACCTCCCCTTTAAGGTCAAGCTTCTCTTCGGGGAAGATATGGACCAGTTGGTAAAGTTACTTGGGAGTCCAAGGGCAACCAGTTACTGGAAGATAGGAAACCTTCAGAGAAGGTTTTTCCTCCTCGAGCTTGTTTTCAGGACTCTCGCAGATTTCGTGCTGGTTGGCCTTCAGCTCCTCCAGGGTCCAGGTCAGCCCCGGGGTGCCAGCAGTCCTTTTGTGGAGGCCACCGCCCAGGTAGTCTGCGGGCCAGGGCGCTGGACGTGGAAAGTCCTCCCAATGAAGCCAGGGGCACCCATGCCGTTGTAGAAGCTGTCTGAGGCAGATTGTCGAGCTTTTACACGGAGTGGGCAAGGATTACCTCGGACCGCTGGGTCTTGGAAGTGGTCAGGGACGGTTACGCTCTCGAGTTTTTGCGCCCGGTTCGGGTAGGCCTTTGTAGAGTCCTGCGTAGCTTTGCGGGGCAAGCGCGAGGCAGTGCAAGGGATCCTACAACAGCTGCTCGATCTCAGGGCCTTTGTCCTGGTTCCCTTAGCGGAGCAGGCCCAGGGAAAGTACTCTGTGTACTTTGTGGTTCCCAAGAAGGAGGGCACCTTTCGCCCCATTCTAGATTTGCAGAAGGTGAATCGGTGTCTTTGGATCCCCCGTTTTCGCATGGAGACCTTGCAGACGGTGGTGGCCGTGGTGCGCAAACAGGAGTTTCTCGCGTCCCTGGACTTCACCGAGGCGTATCTGCACATCCCGCTCCAACAGGATCACCAACGGTATCTGCGGTTCAAGGTGCTGGGGCAACATTTCCAGTTTTGAGCTCTTCCTTTCAGCCTGGTGATGGCTCCACGCACTTTCACCAAGGTCATCGTGGTCGTAGCAGCGTTCCTTTGCAAGGAGGGAGTCCTAGTTCACCCGTACCTGGACGATTGGTTGATTCGAGCGAAGTCACAGGAGGACTGCGAGAGATCGGTCTAGAGGGTGATGTTCACAATACAGTCGCTCGGCTGGATCATAAATGTCCAGAAAATTCACTTGGAGCCCACTCAGTTGCTGGTTTACTTGGGGGCACTTTTCGATACCTCCCAAGGCAAGGTTTTCCTGACATTGGACCGTGTAATGAAGTTGCAAGATCAGGTTAGGGCCCTCCTTCAGAAGGTGGATCCTACAGTTTGGCATCACTTACAAGTGCTGGGATCCATGGCCTCCACCTTAGATTTGGTGCCATGGGCGTTCGCTCACTTGTGGCCGTTGCAGCAGTCGCTGTTGTCGAGGTGGAACCCAGTGTCGGAACAATTCCAATTACTGTTGCCTCTGCTTCCAGAGTCCAAAGTCAGTCTGTCGTGGTGGCTCTTGCGCAGCAACCTGGAGCTGGGGGTGGATTTGGAGCCTCCGAATTGGGTGGTTGTTTCCACAGACGTCAGGTTGGGGAGCGGTTTGTTTAAACAAATCCGCTAAAGGTCTCTGGACACCGACGGAGAGATCCTGGTCCATCAACCGCCTCGAGACAAGAGCTGTCCAACTTGCCCTGTGAATGTTCTTGCCCCTAGTCTAAAACAGAATGGTTCAAGTGTTCTCAGACAATGCGACGACGGTGGCTTATATCAACTGGCAAGAGGGATCAAGAAGCCTAGCAGTGGTGCTGGAAGCAAGGCTTCTGTTCGTCTAGGCAGAGCGCCATCTCAGAGGAATCGCTGCGTCTCGTGTTGCGGAGGTGGAGAATGTTCAGGCGGACTTCCTCAGCCGTTAACAGCTTGATCCAGGGGATTGGGAGCTAGCGCCTGAAACTTGGAACCTCATTTGCGCCAGGTGGGGCGTGCCTCTGTTGGATCTGATAGCAACTCGGGCCAATGCGAAGACACAGAGCTTCTTCAGTCGTCGATGAGAGGTGGGCTCAGTAGGCTTAGACGCCTTAGTGCAGGGGTCGGGAACCCATGGCTCGCGAGCCAGATATGGCTCTCTTGAGGGCTGCATCTGGCTCGCAGACAAGTGTCGCCACACTTTCCAGTCCCCCGCTGACCCAGCTGCTCCCCGGGCCTCCTCCGCTCGGGCTTAAAATGCTGTCAACCCGGGCGGAACGCGGCAGGACAGCTGGAGTCAGCGGCACTGGCATGCTCTCTTCTTCCCCCCCCCCCCCCCCTCCCTGCGGCGAGGAAGTGGAGAGCATCGGGTGCGTGCGCGGCAAGAAGAGGCCACACTAGTGTCCGACGAAAAGAAGACTGCAGCGCAGCTCGGAGGAAAATGAAGAGCTTCAACCGCGGCCGATGGGACTCCGCCTCCGCGAGGGCTGAAAATGAAGGAGGTTAGCGTTGGGAGGAGGCTGCTGCTGCCGCGAGTTCCCGGGGTGGGGGTGGGGGGGAGAGAGAGTGAATGAGTGAGCAAGCATGTGTTTGAGATCCTGTGTGTGTGAGTGAGAGATTGCATGTATGTGAATGATTGAGAGCCTGTATATGTGAAAGAGAGTATGTCTGTGATTGAGAGCCTGCCTGTGAGAGAGAGAGCATGAATGTAAGTTTACCATTGGGAACCTGTATGTGTAAGTTTGTGATTGAAAACCTGTTTGTGTGAAAGAGTATGTGTGTATGATTGAGATCCTTTGTGTGTGAGAGAAATCATGTGTATGTATGATTAAGAGCCTGTGTGTATAAGTAAGAGAGAGATCATGTGTGTCTGTGTGTGATTGAGAGCTGGTTTAGGTGATGGAGCATGTGAGTATGTGATTGAGAGCCTGTGTTTAAATGAGAGAGAGAGAGACCATGTGTGTCTGTGTGTGATTGAGAGCTGATTTAGGTGAGGGAGCATGTTAGTATGTGATTGAGAGCCTGTGTGTAAATGAGAGAAAGAGAGGACATGTTTTTAAGCATGTGAATGAGTCTGTGTGTGAGAGAAAAAGACAGCATGTATTTATGTGATTGAAAGCCTCTGTGTGTGTGTGTAAGCGTGAAAAGATAGACAGCATGTGTGTAAATGTGTAATTAAGAGCCTATATAAGTGAGAGAGAAAAAACATGTGTATATGTGAGTACTGAGAGTATGTGTGTATAGGTGTGTCATTGAGAGCCAGTGTGAGAGAGAGCGCTGGTATGTGACTGAGAGAGGAGAAAGTTCCAAGCAAACCACCCCGCCTCCTGCTAATTCAGAACAATCTCAGGACACCTGGATATCAAACGTTCCCAGGTATGCAGAGCAAAAAAATGTTTGTATCCTTATTTTTCATTACTGGGTCTTTGTGTCTGCTATTTTGAAATATTTTGTTGGTATCTGGAAATGTTTTATATGAGTTTTTAATTATTGGATATTCCACTCATCAGCTGTTTCGAAATATGTTCTTTTTGTTAGTACAGTTTTACTGCTGATGATTTTATATTTCTTGATTTGTTTTCTAAGGATGGGTGATGTTTCTTTTTTCCTTTGTTACACTGCATACAGAGACTCTGGCTTGTTGCAGTTTCCAATTCAGTTTTTTCTGCATGCTTCTTGTTATGCGTTTTGGTCTCTTTATTCTATGTTAGGTGAGGGACAGCACGTGATTCAGGTGAGGTTTTCTGCTGGCGTGTAGTTTCTGTGTAGGACTCTATAGCAGCCTGACTTGGTCCGTTTTCCTAATAGGAGATGTATTGGTGTCTTAAGGCCTGGTGTAATATTTTCAGAGACTTATTGTACTTTAAAAGTGTGATCTTACATAAAATGCACACATTTACTTGTATTTAGTTTTAAACATATTGTATGGCTCTCATGGAATTACATTTTAAAATATGTGGCGTTTATGGCTCTCTCAGCCAAAAAGGTTCCTGACCCCTGCCTTAGTGTGTCCTTGGCCCATGGGAATTCTTCTCTGTGCCTTTCCCCCTGGCCTCTCATCGGTCGGCTTCTCCAACGCATAGAGCGGCATTCAGGTAGCATGGTGCTGGTAGCTCTAGAGTGGCTGCGCTGTCCATGGTTCGCGGACCTGGTTCGAATTGCTCTGGAAGGTCCCCTGCAGCTGGCTCATCTTCTGCGTCTGCTCCATCAGGGGCCCATATTTTCGGATCGGGAGGATCACTTCTCTCTCGCGGCTTGGCTTTTAAGAGGCGACAATTGCGATTGAGGGGCCATTCAGAACAGGTCATTTCCATACTTCTTCAGGCGCGGCAACCGGTTACTTCTATGGCCTATGTTAGTCTGGAAGCTTTTTGAGGCATGGCGCTCCTTGGCTCTGTTATCAACAGATGTTCGAAGAATCATAAATTACCATATTTGAAATCCCTTTTTTATCTTTATTCAAATTACATGTAAACATTCATTTTTTAATTTTAAATTTTTGGGTTTTAAGAATATTTATGATTGAGAGACAAAGGCCTCAGAACTGGTATCAGAAGGGTCCGAAGACCTCAAATTGTCAAACCAGTAAGTTCAATAACCGGCCTTTATTGTCTCCTATTTTTTAAATTATAATAAAATGCAATTGCTGCAGACTATTTTTAAGTCTTTATAATGTCAATTGTTCCATTTGAGAAAATCGCAGGTATCTCGGCAAATTATTGCCGGTATCTCAGCAAGTTATTTATCACGCTGTATGACATCCGCAGATGTTACTCCATTGTTATATAGACTGCCAGTGTCCCGGCAATTTGTAACAAGAATATAATACACTGTGTTTCTCCGTGGTTGTTAGACACCTATCAAATCTGGCAATTTATGTTCGAATTATGAGCCCTGAATCTTGTATCTTCTAGCTTCTGAAGGAATATGTTGTAGTTTCAGAATTGTTTAATACTGAAACTTGCCCGACATGACAAAGTAGCAAAATTCTAAACTTGCTGCAAAATTGCTGTATTGACAACAAGTCTGTGCTACAAAAAATCACCAAGGCACTTGTCTGAAACTCGTTACATTTTTCTTGTTCTTCACTGTAACAAGTCAATGCCACGCACCTCCGCCAAATTGCTGTGTTATCACCATATATCTGTGCTACAAAGAATCACCAAGGCACTTATCTGAAACTTGTTGCATTTTTCTTTTGTTCTTCGCTGTAACTAGTCAGTGCCGCGCACCATCACCACTGTTAACGTTTCGCCTAAAGCTTCCTCAGGGCGGATTGCTTCTCTCTCAGCTTTTAAGAGTATCTGGCTCAAGTCACCCGGATATTAACCATTTTCTCAAGGGGGTCAAGCATTTATGCCCTTCGTCTGCCCGTTGTGTCCGGATTGGAGTTTAAATCTGGTGCTTTGTGGAGCTCCTTTTGAGCCTTTACGCAGGATGCCGGTGAAAGATTTGACCTTGAAGATAGGTTTCCTGGTGACCATTTGTTCTGCTAGACAGATTTCGGAGTTGCAGGCTTTGTTGTGTCGGGATCCTTTTCTTAGGATCTACGATGATAGAATTTCGCTGTGCACGCTGGTTATGAGGTGTTGGAGTGGGCAGCAGTGAAGGTAACCTAGTGAAGTAGTCCAGGGGGTCCTCAGCAGAGGAGACCAGTCTCACACTTGAGTAGATGATAGGCAGCGTGGCGTAGCAGGGACAGGTCCCGGATGTAGATACAGAGGGCTGAAGCTGAAAGAGAGACAGACTGAAAGGGTTAGTACTCACTGAAGCAGACAGCTGTATATTTGAAGGTCTTGGCAGGCAGAAGTTGTTCAATGGCAGGCACCAGATTAGGGAGAGCAGGCCCTCGAGGAGCGAGTACCCGGTATCCCAAGATAGGCACATGAAATAGAGCAGAAGGGCCCCTGAGGAGCAGGTACCCAGGTTAGTGAAGAATTACCCCGAAGGGCAGAGAGAGCTTCCTGCGGCAGCTGGGAAGCGGCAGAGTAGCTTAGACCGGAGGCAATCCAATCCTTGCTAACTCAGTTTGTTAGCAAACGAAGGGCAGGCTAAATACCAGGATGTGATGTCACTCGGAGAGGACGCCCCCGAGGTTCCCGCCATGACGTGGATAAAGACGTGGGTGGCGTGCGCCCCCTAGGAGGCCCTCAGGAAAATCATGGCAAACTCCATCGCCGTTGCCGATCCGAGGCCACCGGAGAGAGCGGCATGAAGACGCGGCAGCAGCCATTTTCCTAAGGCTTGAGGAGAGAGAAGGAAGAAAGGTGAGGCACAGAGGTCGAAGCCGTCTGAGACCGGACGCAACAGCACGGTTCCATCCTTCATCTCCAAGGTAGTGTCTGCCTTACATGTCAATCAGGGTTTCCACAGTGGTCCCGGGATTCCCCGCAGGAGAGAGATCTTCATCTTTTGGACGTGCGTCACACTCTCTTGCGCTATTTGGAGGTTACCAATGATTTCTGGCTTTTACATCATCTATTTGTCTTATTCGATGGACCTAAGTAGGGTGACAAGGCTTCTAAGACTACAATTTTGCGCTGGATTAAGGAGGCCATCTGCTCGGCCTATGTTGCACAAGTGCGCCCTTGGGTCTGAGGGCTCATTTCACTAGGGCCCAGGCTACCTCCTGGGCTGAGTGTCGACTTCTGTCGTCACAGGAAATCTGCAGTGCGGCAGTTTGGTCCTCCCTTCACACTTTCACCAAGCATTATCGTTTGGACGTTAGGGCGCAAGATGAATCGTCCTTCGGTGAGAGTGTTCTGCGCACGGGTCTTGGCTCCCGCCCAGTCTTGGGTGGCTTGGGTACATCCCACTGGTCTGGATTGATCTGGGTATGTTCAGAAAAGGAACATTTGGTTCTTACCTGCTAATTTTTGTTCCTTTAATACCACAGATCAGTCCAGAGGCCCACCCCCATTTCAGATTCTGAAAGACTACCTTGCCGAAGAAAATTTTTTTTCTTTGTCCTCTTGCAGATACTCTTGAAAGAGCAGGTTCCGAGGTGGTCTGGTGGTTTTTGTTCTTCCATTATGGGCGAGTGGTTGGCTGTTGTGTTTTGGGTTCCAATCCTCTTCGCCCCTTAGGTTAGTTGTTGGGCTTGGGTACAGGCCAATACTGAGGGACTGCAGGTGGCACTCTCGGTTATGTAGCAGTGCCCAAAGTTTTTGTTCTCTGACTCCATCTGCTGGTAGGGATGCATAACCCACTGGTTAGGACTGATCTGTGGTATTACAGGAACGAAAATTGGCAGGTAAGAATCAAATTTTCCTGTGGTTCACTATTCCTTTCAGCTTGATCTTAGGACTGTGCCTGTCACAAATCCTTTCCTTCCTCCTACACACCTTTATATTGGCTCATTTCAGCTGGAGAAGCATGCGGACAAGCTACGGGAGCTGATCATTGCCATAAGGGAGCAGATTTACACTCAGAACGAGATGGAAGTGAGCAAGCGCTGGAGCTTTGAGGAAGGGGTAGGTAGAAGCATCTGAAATATAAGGGTGCCAAAAGGCTATAGTATGGGCTGAGTTTATTGCCAGATGTCTCAAAACAGCATGTGCCCGGTAATTTGTTGTACGGATTAAAACTGCCTTGAGATTGGTGGGTGGGAAATTAAATCTAAATGAATGCATGAGAGGTGTTTCTCAGAGATCAAGCAGGATGGTAACCCTCAAAAAATGAGTGACATCAGATGGAGCCTGGCACAGAACTTTGACCTCAAAGAATCCAGAACTTTCAAACATGCCCTACTAAGCATGTGCAGCTGTAGTCTTCACCCTGCCCCCTAGGCAGAGTCCCTCTGTCTCCTCCCCTCCCCCCCCCCCCCCAACTGAGCCATTTGGTTGCAGGAGCTGTGTGTTTCATGGTATTCAGCTTTGCTCTCTCCTCAGTTTAAGTGATTTTTTTTTCTAGAGCTGCAGCTGTTTCTTTCCTTTTCCTTACAGTAGTTTTTTCTTTTCGTTTTTCTTCTTTCCTCTGCCAGCTGCATGTTGGGCCTTAGTTGCTGTGCAGTCTGGCAAAGTCTATTTCTATCCCTTATTGAAAAAAAAAACAAAAAACACTGCATCAGCAGTTTAGCATCTATCCTTGCCCTGTCTGTTTTCTGTCTGTTTTTGTTTGTCAGGTGCTGGCAGGACTGAATGAAGACCATGGGTAATCCATGTTGGCTACCGAGCCCTACCAAGGCAGGAGTTTCACATTATTTGACTGATCAATTGGCATCGATGGAGGTTCAGAGAGTGCAGAGATCAAGGACCACACTGTTCCTGTGGGAGGGAGAGCTCATCCTCCCCACATTCATAGGAACTAGTCTCCATGAGTAGGCATCCTGGATGACTTAGCCTCCCCTCCTGCTTGCCAGTGATATGGCAGTGCAGTCTCCTTGTGAGAGAGGGTGAGCAGGAGCCTGGGCAAGCAGCTTGCTGGTTGCATCTTTGGTGCCAAGCCCAGTAACAGTTTCCTCCTGTGCACATGTGATCAGCGCACCATTGATCTGACACATCAATGTCAGAATCGCATCGGGGACCAGGACTGCTGTTGACCACCATGGTCATGCTGGGTTGCCCTTGATGCCATCTGGGTCATGACCGCCCTCAATGACTTAAGGGCCTTCTGTGCCATAGGCATCTGTGGGCGTGGAGTCCCGATGCACCGGAGTGAGTCATCGAGCGCCTTGGGCCTCGATGTGGCTGAGTAGCGACACTGACCTCTATTGTCAGAGACCAGGTCTGCCATCAAGGCTATGGTCCCCCTTGAATCCTTGGTGCCATTGAGGTGCATGAGTGACCACCCTCAATGCCATTGAGGTACGTCGCCTTGATGCTGTGGCCGCCCTCAGGGCTGTCACATTGTGGAGCTGCCTCGATGCTATCAAGGTGCACCATGGAGGCCATCGGGCGTGTGAGCCACTGATGCCTTTCGTTTCCACTCGTGACAGTGTCGAGCACCACCAACGAGACACTGGGATCACCATTGAGCGCCCTTGTCGACCCTGAGGCCGTCAACACTTGGGGCTTTTGAGAGCTTTCGAGTACCATTGAAGCCCTCGAGTGATGGGGACTTTGGCCTTTGAACGGATTGAGCGCCTTGGTTGCTGTTTACTCAGGCAACTTGGTACACAGAGGCATCCAGGCACGGTGGTTTGGTGCTCTTGAGGCTTCTTGGAGGTGTGCCGACAGGGGCCTGAGGGGGCATTGTGCTGTCCCATCACTGGCCTACGGCTATCGGGCACCATGGATGCCAATGATCTCAGAGGTCCTGAGCCACTGGGATCAGGGGACATTGGAGCCCCTGCCTGGATTTGTGCACTGTCTGTGTTAATGAGCATTCCTGAACATACCCAGATCAGTCCAGAAAAGTGGGTTGTGTATCCCTACCAGCAGGTGGAGTCAGAGAACAATTAGAACTTTGGGCACTGCTACCTAACGAGTGCCATCTGCAGTCACTCAGTATTTCTCTGACTCCAGCAGGTGGTAGAGATGCACTCCTGCAGTCCGACTAGTTTTATTTGATTCATAGTTACTTAGTATTTTTTTTTTCAGGGATTTCTTTTTCCTTTCTCTCGCTGCGCTTCCTGAGGTGTTAGGCACCTTCGTAGGCCATCCCTCACTGGAAGCCGGGCGTCCAAGGGGTTGGACACCCCTGTCTGTGTTTCGCCCGCAAGTTCTTGGGAGTGAAAGGCCAGGGGCTCCTGGTTACTTCACACCAAAGCTGCTATAGCTGCTCCTTTTCCTTCTGCCTTTCTTTGCTGCTTCATAAAGTTTAAAAAAAAAAAAAAAGGGGGGGGGGGAGCTGAGCCAGCGGATATTCTGAGAGAGAGGCTGTGGATAGCAGCCGTTTCAAAAAAAAGGAGCAGCATATTCCCTCTTAGCCCGGGGCTCCGGGTGAGTTGGGCTTTCAGCCGGTGTATTTTTCAGCGCATTTCACCGTTTTTTCGCTGCGTTTCAGCACTACTGTGCTGGGGACTGTTTTGTTTTTCTTTTGGCCTTGCGTTTTTTGCCGACAGCTGTTTTTTCTCCCCTCAGGCAGACTGCATGGCTGCGCGGCCGAATTAATGGGCCCTCGTACAAAATCACTGGCCTGCCGTGCTTGTGGTGTGCGTGGGCAGGCACTGGACTCGGCTGCCCTTAGTGTGGCTTACTCCTCCGGCATGGAGGGCTAGTCGGGGCTGACCGAAACCCCCCCTGCGGGGGTGGGGTGGGGGGGTGGGAAGGCGTTGCTCCACGGGTCACTTGAGGAGGATTCCCCGCCCGTTTTGGCCCCTATGGGGGATGATGTTGCGGAAGATGCCCCCCCCACGCGATTCTCCTGAGGAAACAGGAGACCCGGAGGAGTTTTCCTGGAATTTATTTTACTTATGCACCAAGCCTTCCTGGCTAGGAGGCAAGCGGTACCGAAGCGGCTTGGACATATGGGAACCCTGTCGGTGCCTCCGGCGAAGAAGGCTCAGATGCGCAGCAGCGTCCGGGGGATCCATCTCCCCAGACAGGGGATTCCCTCCGAGTGCCACAGGACCCGGGAGCGGGTGCAGACGCTGCGGCAGACTCTGGGACGGGTCCGGGAGTAGACCCGGATCTGACTCTGGATTCGGGGGATGTGGATCCTGATGATCTGGATGGTGACTCCCTCCCTCCAGTGGAGGGTGATGATCCCAGCGTGATCTGCCCTTTTCAAGCGTGAAGAGCTCCGTCCTCTCATTCCACAGGTCTTGGACGTCCTGGGGCTTAAAGTTTCTCAGGAGGACATTCCAGTGGGAACACTGAGGAGAGGATCACCTTGCTGGTGGCTGAAAGGAATCAGTAAGGTTTTGCTTGGGACATTGTCTTTTTTAAAAGTATTGGGGCAAAGTTAACTATTTGGGAATATTATTTAGTATGTTTGTGTGTTTGTGCCTTTAATAGTCAGAAAGGCAGTGAATAAACAAGTTAGACTGTATTTTTAAATAGTCAATAAGGTAGCTAGTAAGCACTAGGCAGTGTGTTTATTTTTAAAATTCTGCAGAACTGAGTGTTCTGCAGACTTTTAAAGAACTGAATATTTGTATTTAATACAAACTGAGTGTTTGTATTGAACCCCCCACCCCAAAAAAAAAAAAAGTAGCCAGAAGCTAGAAATAAGCTAGGAGCAGTGTATACCTAAGTAAAAAAGTTGAATAGTTCAGCTCAGTTACTCACCTTGGAAAGGTGTTGAGGTAGTGTAATTGGGTTTGAATAGGGACCAACATTTGTTAATCAAGAGAGCAATGAGTCACTCTGGCTGACTAACTGAAGTTAGACTTTGTATTTCCCAACCCTCCCACCCCTAGCTCATCCCTCCCACCCCTAGCTCATCCCTTAATTTATAGGCAGGTGCCACTTTCACAAAAAACAACAAAACCTTTATTGAGAATTTGATCAGACCCCGGTAGGCCACTACCGGACACATAGTAAATTCACTAATACATTTAAAGGACGTTAGACACATTCCTACTCCCATAGCAACCCAAAACTTAACTAGGAACTGATCAAAATTGAGATGAAGGCAGCAGTCCCAGCAGCAAGAGGGGGGCTTCCCAGTCTTTTGCATAGAGTGTCACATGTATGATTTTTTACCCACTGGTGAGAAGTTGTACATGTGCATGTGATGCAAAGAGCTCCTGGCTCTCAGAGAACGAGTCCAATCTGTGGAGGCTAGAGTGGCAGACCTGGAGGAGCTGAGGCAGACAGAGAGGTATATAGATGAGACCTTCAGGGACATAGTAGTCAAGTCCCAACTTCAGACTGGCAGCCCTGGTGCTGCCTTGGAGGAAGAAGGTCTCATGATGGGAGAGCACCAACCAGGTGCAGCAGGAAAGGATCCTGTAGCAAGGACCTGCTCTCCAGGTGATGCATTGTCCTTTTGCACTGAGGATATCTCCCCAAGGTCTACTGCCCAGGAGGGAAGGGTTAGGTTGGCCGTCATAGTTGGTGATTTGATTATTAGGAATGTAGATAGCTGGGTAGCTGGTGGGCGTGAGGATCGCCTGGTAACATGCCTACCTGGTGCAAAGGTGGCGGACCTCATGCGTCACCTAGATAGGATTTTAGAGAGTGCTGGGGAGGAGCCGGCTGTTGTGGTACATGTGGGCACCAACGACATAGGAAAATGTGGGAGGGAGGTTCTGGAAGCCAAATTTAGGCTCTTAGGTAGAAAGCTTAAATCCAGAACCTCCAGGGTAGCATTCTCTGAAATGCTCCCTGTTCCACGCGCAGGTCACCAGAGGCAGGTAGAGCTCCGGAGTCTCAATGCGTGGATGAGACGATGGTGCAAGGAAGAGTGATTCAGTTTTTTTAGGAACTGGGGAACGTTTTGGGGAAGGAGGAGTCTTTTCCGAAGGGATGGGCTCCACCTTAACCAGGTTGGAACCAGACTGCTGGCGCTAACCTTTAAAAAGAAGATATAGCAGCTTTTAAACTAGAACAAAGGGGAAAGCCGACAGTCGCTCAGCAGCGCATGGTTCGGAGAGAGGTATTTTCAAAGGATACTAATGATGCATTAGAATTAGGGCATCCCGACAGTGAGGTTCCAATAATTAGAAAAATAGTCCAAGTGCCTGTAACTAAAAACTCACCTGAGCTAAAAAATTCTAACTTACCCCTATCAATTAAAAAGCAGAATGAAAATACAAACAAAAAACAAACTTTGAAATGTTTGTATGCTAATGCCAGAAGTCTAAGAAGTAAGATGGGAGAATTAGAATGTATAGCAGTGAATGATGATATAGACTTAATTGGCATCTCAGAGACATGGTGGAAAGAGGATAACCAATGGGACAGTGCTATACCGGGGTACAAATTATATCGCAATGACAGAGAGGAGCACCCGGGAGGAGATGTGGCGCTTTATGTCCGGGATGGCATAGAGTCCAACAGGATAAACATCCTGCATGAGACTAAATACAAAATTGAATCTTTTTGGGTAGAAATCCCTTGTGTGTCGGGGAAGATTATAGTGATAGGGGTATACTACCGTCCACCTGGTCAAGATGGTGAAATGGACAGTGAAATGCTAAGAAAAATTAGGGAAGCTAACCAAATTGGTAGTGCATTAATAATGGGAGACTTAAATTACCCCAATATTGACTGGGTAAATGTATCATCGGGACATGCTAGAGAGATAACGTTCCTGGATGGAATAAATGATAGCTTTATGGAGCAATTGGTTCAGGAACCAATGAGAGAAGGAGCAATTTTAGATCTAATCCTCAGTGGAGCACATGACTTGGTGAGAGAGGTAACGGTGGTGGGGCCGCTTGGCAATAGTGATCATAATATGATCAAATTTGATTTAATGACTGGAAGAGGAACAGTGTGCAAATCCAAGGTTCTCGTGCTAAACTTTCAAAAGGGAAACTTTGATAAAATGAGAAAAATTGTTAGAAAAAAACTGAAAGGAGCAGCTACAAAAGTAGAAAATGTCCAAGAGGCGTGGTCATTGTTAAAAAATACCATTCTAGAAGCACAGTCTAGATATATTCCACACATTAAGAAAGGTGGAAAGAAGGCAAAACGATTACCGGCATGGTTAAAAGGGGAGGTGAAAGAAGCTATTTTAGCCAAAAGATCTTCATTCAAAAATTGGAAGAAGGATCCAACAGAAGAAAATAGGATAAAGCATAAACGTTGGCAAGTTAAATGTAAGACATTGATAAGACAGGCTAAGAGAGAATTTGAAAAGAAGTTGGCTGTAGAGGCAAAAACTCACAGTAAAAACCTTTTTTTAAAATATATCCAAAGCAGAAAGCCTGTGAGGTCAGTTGGACCGTTAGATGATCGAGGGGTTAAAGGGGCACTTAGAGAAGATAAGGCCATCGCGGAAAGATGAAATGATTTCTTTGCTTCGGTGTTTACTGAAGAGGATGTTGGGGAGGTACCCGTAATGGAGAAGGTTTTCATGGGTAATGAATCAGATGGACTGAATCAAATCACGGTGAACCTAGAAGATGTGGTAGGCCTGATTGACAAACTGAAGAGTAGTAAATCACCTGGACCGGATGGAATACACCCCAGAGTTCTGAAGGAACTAAAAAATGAAATTTCAGGCCTATTAGTAAAAATTTGTAACCTATCATTAAAATCATCCATTGTAGCTGAAGACTGGAGGATAGCAAATGTAAACCCAGTTTTTAAAAAGGGCTCCAGGGGCGATCCGGGAAATTGCAGACTGGTTAGCCTGACTTCAGTGCCAGGAAAAATAGTGGAAAGTGTTCTAAACATCAAAATCACAGAACATATAGAAAGACATGGTTTAATGGAACAAAGTCAGCATGGCTTTATCCAAGGCAAGTCTTGCCTCACAAATCTGCTTCACTTTTTTGGAGGAGTTAATAAACATGTGGATAAAGGTGAACCGGTAGATGTAGTATACTTGGATTTTCAGAAGGCGTTTGACAAAGTTCCTCATGAGAGGCTTCTAGGAAAAGTAAAAAGTCATGGGATAGGTGGCGCTGTCCTTTCGTGGATTGCAAACTGGCTAAAAGACAGGAAACAGAGAGTAGGATTAAATGGACAATTTTCTCAGTGGAAGGGAGTGGACAATGGAATGCCTCAGGGATCTGTATTGAGACCCTTACTTTTCAATATATTTATAAATGATCTGGAAAGAAATACGACGAGTGAGATAATCAAATTTGCAGATGACACAAAATTGTTCAGAGTAGTTAAATCACAAGCAGATTGTGATAAATTGCAGGAAGACCTTGTGAGACTGGAAAATTTGGCATGCAAATGGCAGATGAAATTTAATGTGGATAAGAGCAAGGTGATGCATATAGGGAAAAATAACCCATGCTGTAATTACAGTGTTGGGTTCCATATCTAATTATTGGAACACATTGAAATCGTCGGTTCAGTGTGCTGCGGCAGTCAAAAAAGCAAACAGAATGTTGGGAATTATTAGAAAGGGAATGGTGAATAAAACGGAAAATGTCATAATACTCTGTATCGCTCCATGGTGAGACCGCACCTTGAATACTGTGTACAATTCTGGTCGCCGCATCTCAGAAAAGATATAATTGTGATGGAGAAGGTACAGAGAAGGGCTACCAAAATAAGGGGAATGGAACAGCTCCCCTATGAGGAAAGACTAAAGAGGTTAGGACTTTTCAGCTTTGAGAAGAGACGGCTGAGGGGGGATATGATAGAGGTGTTTAAAATCATGAGAGGTCTAGAACGGGTAGATGTGAATTGATTATTTACTCTTTCGGATAGTAGAAAGACTAGGGGGCACTCCATGAAGTTAGCATGGGGCACATTTAAAACTAATCGGAGAAAGTTCTTTTTTACTCAACGCACAATTACACTGGAATTTGTTGCCAGAGTATGTGGTTAGTGCAGTTAGTATAGCTGTGTTTAAAAAAGGATTGGATAAGTTCTTGGAGGAGAAATCCATTACCTGCTATTAAGTTCACTTAGAGAATAGCCACTGCCATTAGCAATGGTAACATGGAATAGACTTAGTTTTTGGGTACTTGCCAGGTTCTTGTGGCCTGGATTGGCCACTGTTGGAAACAGGATGCTGGGCTTGATGGACCCTTGGTCTGACCCAGTATGGCATTTTCTTATGTTCTTATGGAGTCCAACAATGAGGGAGTTAATCCTGTCCTCGATGGTATCCGAGGTCTGAAAACTTCTTTTCCGTTACCTAAAAAGGTCCGCAAACTAGGCTCCCGGGAATGGGATACTCCTGATGCAGGACTGAAGGTGGGCAGGGCTTTGGCAAAGCTTTACCCCATGTCTTCGGATATTTTGGATCTTCTGAAGATTCCAAAGGTAGATGCGGCAGTTTCGGCAGTCATTAAAAAGACCACCATCCCAGTAGCTGGGGCTGCGGCACTGAAAGACATGCAAGACCGCAAGCTTGAGATCCAGCTAAAGCGAGTTTTTTGAAGTAGCTGCCTTAAGTCTTCAGGCGGCAGTTTGTGCTAGCTTATGCAGAGGGTGTGTCTGTGTTGGGTTCAAGATTCCACCACCTCCTTCGCTTCCGGTGGCAGCGGAGCGCTTCAGGCCGCTCATTTAGAGGCGTGCATTGCTTTATGTGCCGGATGCGCTGTATGACCTCGTGCGGACGTCAGCTCTGAGTATGGTATCAGTGGTGGCAGTGCGTTGCCTTCTATGGCTGCGAAATTGGACAGCGGATTTGTCCTCAGTCTCAGCTTTGTAACCTCCCCTTTAAAGGCAAGCTGCTGTTCGGGGTTGACCTTGATAAGCTGGTAAAGCTGCTCGGAAAGTCCAAGGGCAATTAGTTGCTGGAAGATAATAGGTCTTCCAAGACGGTTTTTCCGCCTCTGGCTCGTTTTCGGGACTCTCGCTGGTACCGAACCACCAGGTAATACGTGCCTTCTACTTCCAAATAGATTCCGGGACGCCAGCAGTCCTTTTGCGGTGGTCGCCGCTCCGGCAGAGACTCTGGAAAGCTCAGTGCCGAAAACAGTAAATCCTCCCACTGAAGTCACGGGCACCCATTCCATTGTTGAAGCTGTTTGAGGCAGATTATCCAACTTTTACACAGAATGGGCGAGAATCACTTCGGATCACTGGGTCCTGGAAGCGATCAGAGACGGCTATGCTCTAGAGTTCTCGTGACCAGTTCAGGAGATTTGGGGAGTCCCGCGTGGCATCTCACGCCAGCGCCTTCTCGAGCTCAAGGCGATCGTTCCCGTTCCAGAGGCTCATCAAGGCCGTGGCCTTACCTGTTAATTAAAAGGCTCTGTGGCTCCCAAAAAGGAGGGCACCTTTCGGCCCATTCTCGATCTGCAGAAGGTAAACCGTTGTCTTCGGATCCCTCGTTTTTCGAATGGAGACCCTGAGGATGGTAATGGCTGCAGTCCGAAAAAGAGTTTCTGGGACCTCAAGGAGGCATATCTACACATACCAGTCCGGTTGAGCCATCAGAGGTTTCTGCACTTTAAGGTCTTGGGACAGCACTTCCAGTTTCGGGCCCTTCCATTTAGCCTAGCCACAGCTCCTCAAACTTTCACCAAGGTGTGATGGTGTGGTGGTAGCTGCCTTCCTTCGCAAGGAAGGGAAGTTTGTCCATCCATGCCTGGACGATTGGTTGATTCGCACAAAGTCTCGGGAGGACTGCGAGAGGTCTGTTTGTATGGTGTTGCTCACCTTATTAAAGGGCTTGGGTGAGTTGTCAATGTTCAGAAGAGTGATTTGCAACCCACCCAAGATCTGGTTTTCTTGGGAGCGTAGTTCGATACCTTGCTCGGCATGGTATTTCTGGCGGCAGACTGAGTAACAAAGTTGCAAAGCCAGGTCCAAGCCCTGCTTCAGCAGAAGAATCCCACCGTCTGGCATCACCTACAAGTTCTGGGATCCATGGCTTCCACCTTGGACTTAGTGCCATGGGTGTTCGCTCACTTACGACCGTTATAGCGTGCGCTTTTGTCACGATTGAGTCCGGTGTCGGAACAGTTTCATGTGCCAATGCCTCTTCTGCCAGAATCCAGAGCCAGTTTGTCATGGTGGCTATCATGCGACACTCTGGAGCCGGGGGGTGGACTTGGACCCTCCGCATTGGCTAATAATATCCACAGATGCCAGTCTTTGCAGTTGGGGCGCGGTGTATACAGACAGATCAGCCCAAGGGCTATGGTCGCCGACGGAGGGATCTTGGTCCATCAGTCATTTCTAGACAAGAGCTGTTAGACTTGCCCTACAAGCATTCTGACCCTGGATTCAGGGCAAAATGGTTCGAGTGTTCTCCGACAATGCGATGACGGTGGCTTATATCAACTGTCAAGGAGGGACAAGAAGTCCCGCAGTGGTTCTCGAGGCTTGACTCCTGTTTGCCTGGGCGGAGCATCATCTCAAGGGAATTGCCGCTTCTCATGTCGCCAGAGTGGAGAACGTACAGGCGGACTTCCTCAGCAGACAGCAACTCGATCCAGGAGAGTGGGAACTATCCTCCAAAGCGTGGAACCTAATTTGCACCAGATGGGACATGCCACAACTGGATCTGATGGCAACTCAGGCGAATGCGAAGACAGACCGATTCTTCAGCCGCCGGCAGGAGCGGGACTCAGTGGGTCTCGACACACTGGTGTGTCCGTGGCCCACGGGGATTCTGCTTTATGCCTTCCCGCTGTGGCCCCTCATCGGGCGTCTTCTCCATCGAATAGAACTCCATCCGGGCAGGGTGTTACTGGTAGCACCGGAGTGGTCACGACGCCCATGGTTCGCGGATCTGGTTCACATGGCTCTAGAAGGTCATTGCAGCTCGCTCATCTGCTGCATCTTCTTCGGCAGGGACCATATTTTCAGATCTGGAAGATCACTTTTCTCTCACGGCTTGGCTTTTGAGAGGCGACGTTTACGCTTGAAGGGTTATTCTGAGCAGGGCATTTCCACCCTTCTTCGGGCTCGACGCCCGGCCACTTCTGTGGCTTATGTTAGAGTCTGGAAGCTTTTTGAGTCATGGGGTCATGAGTGGGCCTGCGATCCGTTGTCTGTGGATGTCTCTCGGGTGCTGGACTTTCTGCAACAGGGGCTCGCTAAGGGATTAGTGTTCATTTCCCTTAGGGTACAGGTAGCGGCTTTTGATGCTTTGCAGGGCAGAGTTAATGGCCGTTCACTTGCACTTCACCCGGATATTTCCCGATTTCTCAAAGGGGTTAAACATTTGCGTCCTCCCGTCCATTCTATTTGTCCGGATTGGAGTTTGAACCTGGTACTTCGTGTACTATGCGGACCCCATTTTGAGCCTATCCGGTGAGCTTCTCTGAAAGATTTGACCCTAAAAATGGTGATTTTGGTGGCCATTTGTTCCGCTTGTCAGATTTCGGAATTACAGGCCCTGTCATGTCAGGATCCCTGTCTTCGAATTTATGATGATAGGGTGTCGCTTCGTACGGTCCCGTCCTTTGTCCCGAAGGTCGTTTCAGCCTTTCATGTCAACCAGAGGGTCGAACTTCCAGGTTTTCCACAGTGGTCTCAGGAATCCTCTCAGGGTAGAGATCTTCATCTTTTGGACGTGCGACGCGTTCTTTTACGTTACCTGGAGGTTACTTATTCATCCTCTTCGGGGGCCCTAAGCAGGGTGACAAAGCATCTAAGCCAACCATATCGCGTTGGATTAAGGAAGCCATTGCTTCGGCATACATTGCCTGAGGTCATCAAGTTCCTTTGGGTCTCAGAACTCATTCCACCAGAGCCCAGGCTACGTTCTGGGCAGAGTGTCAATTATTGTTGCCTCAGGAGATCTGTAGGGCAGCTGTGTGGTCCTCTTTACACACTTTCGCTAAGCATTACAGATTGGATGTTAGGGCTTCTGATGAATCGTTCTTTGGTGAGAGTGTTCTGCATGCAGGTCTTTCGGGTTCCCGCCCAGTATAGGGTGGCTTGAGTACATCCCACTTTTCTGGACTGATCTGGGTATGTTCAGGAAATGAAAATTGGTTCTTACCTGCTAATTTTCGTTCCTGTAATACCACAGGTCAGTCCAGAGGCCCGCCCCTTTCTTCAGATACTGAAAGACTGTCTTGGTCAGAACCTGCTTAAGTTTTTTATTGTTGAAGCTTTTTTTTTTTGCAGACATGATTCATGGAGCAGTTTTTTTTTTTAGCAGTTGTTCGGTCTGGTTTTTGCCAGCGGCGAAGTGGAAGTCTGGAAATTTGGTTGGGTGCTACCCTTTGTTATTTAGTTCTGATAGCATGGGCTTGGGTACAGGTCAATACTGAGTGACTGCAGGTGGCACTCTTGTTATGTAGCAGTGCCCAAAGTTCTAATTGTTCTCTGACTCCACTTGCTGGTAAGGATACACAACCCACTTTTCTGGACTGATCTGTGGTATTACAGGAACGAAAATTAGCAGGTAAGAACCAATTTTCATTTTGCAAGGCTATCGTCAGCCATAGCTGCTGGCAAGGGACGCCATTGAGCTCACAGCATCGATGTCTTCGGATGGATAGTTGAGCCAAGGGGAACAGTCGATGACACTGGCAGTCATAGGTTACTCTGGGCACCAATGAGTTATGACATGGATGCAGAGCCTCTGCCTGCAGGTGCCCCTTGCATGCGTGGTACCGCCAGTCCAATGCCTTTGGGCATCAGGGTCTCTATCAGTGCCGCTGGACTATTGAGGTCTGCAGGTGTCTGAGGTGCCAGGGATGGCGCTATATACTGCCAAACTGATCAAAATTCAGTCAAGCAATGTCAAAACCCTGGGCGCAGCTTTGCTTGGTGCCCGTGATATGATCCATCATTGGTGAGCATGAAAGTGCTATGAGTCCTGTGAGTGCCATCACCATTGTGGGCACCAGTGGATGCAGTCGGATGCTGAAGGACACTACCACAGAGCACTATGGGCCATAGAGTTCGCTGCTCTTGTTCTATGAGACACTACCACAGAGCACTCGGTTGCCATAGAGTTTGTTGCTCTTGATCCATGAGGAAAACAGCTGTGAGCCATTCCCTACGCAGTTTCAGGGGCTGTGTTCAGCCTCTTGGAGAATTATCAGGTACTGGGGTGGCGACACCATAGAATGCCACCCTCCACCATGCCATACCCAGAGCCTCAGTGGTACTGGGGATGCTGTAGTGACAGTGTTCCAAAGCACTCCACTGGGAGTTAGTGTGACAGTGGCGTGCATCATATGTGGTCGGGTATGGCAAGGCATGGCGATGGCAAGCGGCATTCTCCCTGTCTGAGCAGTTGTCAGCCATGCCAGGGTTTTGCCATCATCTCATCAAGGTCTGTCTCCTCATCAGTTCTGCACCATAAAGTACTGGGATACACTGGTGAGGAAGGCGTCATCACAAATTTTGTGATTATGCCTTTTGGTAGTGTGCAGCCACTGACTCTAGCAAGTGGTGCTCGGTCCTTGCTGTGCGCTGGGATTCTACCCTCAAGCATGGCGAATGAGGTCAGGTGTGCTGCCATGGTAGGATGGGATACCATTGTATGAGTATTGGTCAGCATGCTTTTACAGCGGAGGGCTCTATTTTCCTGTTGCCCTCTACTCTAAGGGGCCGATGCAATAAACTTGCGTAGAAAGCGGGCACTGAACAGTCAGCCCCAGGTGCCCCCAAGGTGGTCACCATGCAATATTTAAATGAGGGGGTCGCATTAGCAAGGAAGCGCTAGGGTCGCTTGTGCAACCCTAGCGCTTCCTTGCTAACGCAAAACCAATCGGTTTTCATGACTGCCATACGCCAGTCATGAAAACAGATGCCGATAAACCTGGTTTTCGTGACTACTGTTCGCTGCTAAAAATCAACACTGAGTTTATCGGCGTCAATTTTTTTTTTTAGTTTTATTTCTTTTATTTTTCATTGGTGAGGACTTTGTCCCGTATTATGTGATCCGCTGTGTCAGCCAGACGGTTATTGTGGCTGCGTAATTGGTCGGCGAATGTCTCATCTAAGTCCCAATTGGCTTCACTGCTTTTCAAAGGATGGCTCTTATTTGGGGAAGACTTGGAGCAATTGATGAAGCAACTAGGTGAGAGTAAGGTGACAAGTTTTCGGAGGACAGGCCTAAGAGCAAGCAGCCTTTTCCATCACGGTTGCGTTTTCCGGAAGGCAGCAGGTCTGGTCCTGAGAGAGGAGCCCCAGTAGTGCAGAAGAAATTCTCCTCGAGGTCAGGCTGGGGACAGTCCTTTCATGGCGGTCGTCGGCCCTTCAGAGCTTCCACTGGAAGTGGGCTACAGGGCCAAAATCCTCACAATGAGGCAAGGCTGGTCCATTCCGTCGTTTCCTTTATAGGGGGTCGTCTAGCTCGATTTTACGGGGAGTGGGCCAAGGTCACTCAAGATCAGTGGGTTCTCAGTGTAATAAGAGACGGTTATGTGTTAGAATTTGCGCGTCCCATTAACGACCTGTTTTTGGTCTCTGGTCCTCCCCCTGTGGGTTGTTGGAAAAGTGTCAGGCGGTTCAGGAAACTTTGCAGAGCTTAGGGGCCGTGGTTCCGGTTCCTGAGGACAAATGAGGAAAAGATCACTATTCCACTTACTTGGAAGTTCTAAAGAAAGAGGGTACCTTTTGCCCCATTCTGGACTTGAAACGGGTAAATGCAGCGTTAAAGGTTCCAAGATTTCGCATGGAGACCTTGTGGTCAGTGATTGCTGTGGTGTGCAATCAGGAGTTTCTGGCTTCTTTGGACTTGACGGAAGCGTACCTGCGTATTCCCATTCATTGGGATCACCAGCGTTATCTGAGATTTATGGTAATGGGTCAGTATTCCCAGTTTCAGGCTCTCCCTTTTGGGCTGGCCACGGTACACCATACCTTCACCAAGATCATGATGGTTGTGGTAGCAGCCTTATGGCACGAGGGAGTATTGGTGCACCCTTATGTTGATGATTGGCTTATCAGGGCAAAGTGGGAGGCCAGTTGTTGCACTGCAGTGCAGAAGGTGATTCATATTCTGGAATCGCTAGGCTGGGTTGTGAATTTGGCAAAAAGCCACCTAATCCTGTAGACTCTCGAATATCTGGGGGCTCAGTTCGATACAAGGCAAGGCAAGGTTTTCCTGATGGAGGGGAGAGTGTGCATGTTACAGAAACAAGTTTGGCGCTTGTTAAAGTTGAGCGTACCCAGATCCTGGGTTCAATGGCTTCAATCCTGAATTTGGTACTGTGGGCCTTTGCACAGGTGAGACCACTACAGAGGGCTCTGTTGGCGAAGTGGAATCTGTTATCGGAGGTTTTTCATCAGCCTGTGTCTCGTGAGAATCTTGCACGGGACAGCCTGTTTTGGTGGCTACAGATCTCCAATCTGGTGCATGGGGTCGAGCTGTAGGGCCCAGTCTTTCTGGTTGTCGCTGTCATACTGCTCCCCAATCGGTCCAGGGCACTTGGTCGGCGGAGGAAGCCTCTTGGTCTATCAATAGCTTAGAGACCAGGGCAGTGAGGTTAGATTTACTTGCCTTTCTACCTTTGGTTCAAGGTTGTTCAGTGAGGGTCTTTGGCAGGGAGGAACCAAGAGTCGAACGGTGGCTCAGGAGCTAATTCTTTGGGCGGATCAGCACCTGGTTCAGATAGCGGCATCTCATATTGCAGGGATTGAAAATGCCCAAGCGGATTTTCTAAGTCGCAGTCTTCTAGATCCATTTGAGTGGGAATTGTCTGAGTCAGCGATGCAGCTTATTCGAGAGAAGTGTGGCTGTCCACATGTGGATCTAATGGTGACTCGTCTCAATGCGAAGGCATCTTGCTTTTTCAGCCGAAGGCGGGAATGTGGGGCTAAGGGAGTTGATGCTCTGGTGTTAACTTGGCCTTGGGAGTTCTACTTTTCATATTTCCCCCTTGGCCTCTGGTAGGCAAGATCTTGCGACAGATAGAGAGGCACCTGGAGGATTTGATGTTGGTAGCCCTGGAGTTGCCCTGTCAGCCTGTGTTTCACAGATCTGGTCAATTTGACGGAGGACAGACAGTTACGCTTCAGTCATCTTCCTCGCCACCTTCGACAGGGCCCCATATTTTCAGACCAGGCAGATCACTTTTGTCTAGTGGCTTGCCTTTTGAGAGGTGGCAGTTTGAGGTGAAGAGGGTACCCAGAGGCAATCATAACTATCCTTCTGCAAGCTAGACTGACGTAGACTTCGTTGTCATATTTCCGGGTCTGGAAGGTCTTTGAGACATGGTGTATGGCTGAAGGAGTTCAGGCCTTGCGGTCTTCATTGTCTGACATTTGTCTTTCCTTCAGGATGGTTTAATCAAAGACCTAGCTTTCAACTCTCTTAGAGTACAGGTAGCGGCTTTGGCTTGCTTAAGAGGAACAGTTGAAGGGTACGGTTTCTGCTCACCCTGATGTGATTAGGTTTATTCAAGGGGTCAAAGAATTTGCACCCTCCAGTGAATAGAGTTTGTCCATCCTGGAATTTTAATCTTGTTCTGAGGTTTGTGTGAGGTACCTTTTGAACCTATCCTCAGAGCAACACTTAAGGATTTGACTTTAAAGGTCGACTTCCTAGTAATCATTTGTTCTGTGAGGAGAATTGAGCTGCAGGCCTTATATTGCCGCGATGCATTCCTTCAGATCTCAGACTCAGGAATGTCCTTGCGAACGGTACCATCGTTTCTTCCGAAGGTAGTATCTGCTTTTCATGTTAATCAGACGGTGGAGCTGGTGGCCTTTCCGGAATTGGATGCTTCTGCGCCTCATGCATGGGAGCTTAGGCTGTTGGACGTCCCTAGGGCTTTACTGCGGTATCTCAAGGTCATGAATGATTGTAGGAGATCTGATCATCTTTTCATTTTATGGAGTGGTTCGAAGAAAGTTACCCATGCTTCCAAGGCTACCATTGCGAGGTCGCTTAAGGAGGCTATTGGGTCTGCATACATTCTCAAAGGCTGTCAGGTGCCAGAAGGTTTGCGGGCTCACTCTACTCGGTCTGAGGCAGCTTCTTGGGCAGAGCCCAGTTGGTTTCTCCACAGGAAATTTGTAGAGCGGCGACTTGGAAGTTGCTGCATACTTTTGCAAGGCACTATCATCTGGATGTAGGGGATCTGGAGTCTGTCATTTGGCGAGAGTGTCTTGCGCATGGGACTCTCCAGGTCCCACCCTCAGTAGGGAGCTTTGGTACATCCGAGGAGTCTGGACTGATTATAGGTACGTACAGGGAAAGGAAAATGTGTTCTTACCTGCTAATTTTCATTCCTATAGTACCACGGATCAGTCCAGAACCCGCCTGATCTATGGAGGTGGAGAGTCATTCGCTTAGCTCTAATTTTCTTGGTATAGTCTAAGATTTTTCTGATTTTGTTTAAATGGTTTGTTACAAGTTGTTGGGTTTTTTTTTTTTTTTTTTAACAAGTGTTTTTTGCTTGGGTACAGATCAGTACAGAGGAACTGGCACAAGGGAATATGAAGCAGTGTCAGTTTAACTTTCTCTGTCTCCATCTGCTGGTAAGGATGCATAAACCCTGGAGTCCGCACTGATCTGTTGTACTACAGGAATGAAAATTAGCAGGTAAGAACCAATTTTCCAATGAACCTCATCCGGCCTCATGGCTTTGTCCACTTTGTTTTCCTAGCTCTTCCCATACAATCTCTTCTGTAAATGGAGTTTCGTCTACTCTACCCCCCTCAAATGTCTTTAGCGATGGTCCTTCTCCAGGGTCATCTTTAGTGAACATCGAACTGAGATGAAGGCAGCAGTTCAGCAGCAAGAGGAGGGCTTTCCAGTCTTTTGCATTGAGTATCACATGTATGATTTTTTACCTGCCAGTGTATGTGTGCACTGGGTGCAAAGAGCTCCTGGCTCTCAGGGAACGAATCTGACCTCTGGAGGCTAGAGTAGCAGACTTGGAGGAGCTGAGGCAGACAGAGAGGTACATTGATGAGACCTTCAGGGACATAGTAGCCAAGTCCCAAATCCAGTCTGGCAGCCCCAGTGCTGCCTTGGATCAGAAAGGTCTCCCAGTAGAAGAACATCACCCTGGTGTAGCAGGAAGCGATCCTGTAGCAAGGACCTGCTCTCCAGGTGATGTATTGTCCCCTCACACTGAGGACAAGCCCAGGGCTACTGCGCAGGAGAGAAGGGTTAGGCCGGCCATTATAGTTGGTGATTCAATTATTAGAAATGTAGATAGGGTGGCTGATGGACGTGAGGACCACTTGGTAACTTGCCTGCCTGGTGCGAAGGTGGCAGACCTCACACGTCACCTAGATAGGATTATAGACAGTGCTGGGTAGGAGCCGGCTGTCATGGTACATGTGGGCACCAACGACATAGGAAAATGTGGGAGAGAGGTTCTGGAAGCCGATTTTAGGTAGAAAGCTGAACTCCAGAACCTCCAGGGTGGCATTCTCTGAAATGCTTCCTGTTCCACATGCAGGTCCCCAGAAGCAGGCAGAACTCCAGAGTTTTCAGTGTGTGGTTGAGACGATGGTGCAGGGAAGAGAGATTCAGTTTTGTAAGGAACTGGAGAAATTTTTGGGGAAGGGGGAGACTTCCAAAAGGATGGGCTCCACCTTAACCAGAGTGGAACCAAGCTGCTGGCACTAACTTTCAAAAAGGAGATAGAGTAGCTTTTAAACTAGAACAAGGGGGAAAGCAGACAGTCACTCAGCAGTACATAGTACGGAGAAATGTATCCTTGAAGGAAAGTAATGAAACAGGAGAGTTAGGGCATCCCAACAGAGAGGTTCAAATAAAAGCAAACGTAGTACATGTACCTATATGTAAAAAATCACCGAAGCTAATGATTTCCAAATTACTCTTTCGGATAATAGAAAGACTAGGGGGCACTCCATGAAGTTAGCATGTGGCACATTTAAAACTAATTGGAGAAAGTTCTTTTTACTCAACGCACAATTAAACTCTGGAATTTGTTGCCAGAGGATATGGTTAGTGCAGTTAGTATAGCTGTATTTAAAAAAGGATTGGATAAGTTCTTGGAGGAGAAGTCCATTTACCTGCTATTAATTAAGTTGACTTAGAAAATAGCCACTGCTATTACTAGCAACGGTAACATGGAATAGACTTAGTTTTTAGGTACTTGCCAGGTTCTTATGGCCTGAATTGGCCACTGTTGGAAACAGGATGCTGGGCTTGGTGGACCCTTGGTCTGATCCAGTATGGCATGTTCTTATGTTCTTATCCCTAACAACTGAAAAGCAGGTTGTTAATACAAACAAAAAACACACTTTGAAATGCCAGAAGTCTAAGAAGTAAGCTGGGAGAGTTAGAGTGTATAGCAGTAAATGATGAGATTGACATAATTGGCATCACAGAAACTTGGTGGAAGGAGGATAACCAATGGGACAGTGCTATATCAGGGTACAAATTATATCGCAATGATAGGGAGGATCATCTTGGTGGGGGTGTGGCACTTGTCCGGGAGGGTATAGAGTCCAACAGGATAAAGATCATACAAGAGACTAAATGCTCAGTAGAATCTATATGGGTAGAAATCCCATGTGTGTTGGGTAAGAGTAATAATGGGAGATTTCAATTACCAATTCAAGAACACAAAAGTGCAGAGCATAGAGTTTTTAGTCCTGATCAAATGAGATTCCAATCATTTTATAAGCAAGTAAGTTCTGAATTTTATTGCGGCAACTCCACTGCATGAATGTTAGCACAGCAAACAATTTTCAAGGTGCCCCAACATGGACCCGTGTTTCGCCAGAGGCTGCATCGGGGGGACCAACAGGAATTCAATCTTGGTTCATATAGTAACAGGGCACTCCCTGTTACTATATGAACCAAGATTGAATTCCTGTTGGTCCCCCCGATGCAGCCTCTGGCGAAACACGGGTCCATTTTGGGGCACCTTGAAAATTGTTTGCTGTGCTAACATTCATGCAGTGGAGTTGCCGCAATAAAATTCAGAACTTACTTGCTTATAAAATGATTGGAATCTCATTTGATCAGGACTAAAAACTCTATGCTCTGCACTTTTGTGTTCTTGAATTGTCTTGTAGTGCAGCACCTTGCTTTGGTGTGTTTAGATTTCAATTACCCCAATATTGACTGGGTAAATGTAACATCAGGACTTGCTAGAGACATAAAGTTCCTGGATGTAATAAATGACTGCTTCATGGAGTAATTGGTTCAGGAACCAACAAGAGAGGGAGCTATTTAGATTTAATTCTTAGTGGAACGCAGGATTTGGTGAGAGACGTAACGGTGGTGGGGCCATTTGGCAATAGTGATCATAACATTATCAAATTTAAACTAATAACTGGAAGGGGGGACAATAAGTAAATCTACAACTCTAACACTAAACTTTCAAAAGGGAAACTTTGATAAAATGAGGAAAATAGTTAGAAAAAAACTGAAAGGTGCAGCTGCAAAGGTTAAGTGTTCAACAGGCAGGGACATTGTTTAAAAATACAATCCTAGAGGCGCAGTCCAGATGTATTCCACACATTAAGAAAGGTGGAAGGAAGGCAAAACTATTACCGGCATGGTTAAAAGTGAGGTGAAAGAGGCTATTTTAGCCAAAAAAAAATCCTTCAAAAATTGGAAGAAGGATCCAACTGAAGAAAAAAGGTTCTCTGTACGTACCCGGATCAGTCCAGACCATGGGTTGAGCCTCCTGTCCAACAGATGGAGACAGACCAAAACTGAAAGGGTATCATATATGAGGACAGAGCCTACACTGTAGCCCTTCAGTATTTGCCTGTCTCCAGCAGGTGGAACAGCTCACCCTGTGGTTCCCTGTTTGCTTTATTCTCTGTCCCTTTTAGGATCCTTTCTACCTCTACTTCTAACGCTGTTTGGAGCAAGCAAGTATTTATTCTTTATTGATTTAAAAAAAAAAAAAGAGTTTTGTGTGAACTTTGTGGATCGCTTTCACAGGAGACAGTCCTGTCTCCTTACTCTTGCAGGGGCCTAGGGGGGCTTTGCCCCTTGTTTCTTATAGCCTAGGCTCCCTATTCCCGGTGGTCCTCGGCTGCAGGGGTGGATATTGGTGGTGCCAGTCACTCCCCCCCTGTTCAGCATCTCTTTCTCTCCCTCTCCATAATCTTCTCCCTTCACTGGGATGAATTTTTTCCTAAGGCTGCCTGCAGGGATCTTTCCCCTGCTCTGTTAAAAAAAACCCAAAACAAAACAAAAAAAACCCCAGGAACAATAGAATACAGATAATAGAGAGAGAAAATTCTCTCCATTACTTTTCAAGTTCTGCAGCATCTGAGAGAGTTAAGAGCGTGCAGAATTCAGTCTCTGCCTCCGCTCCTGCAGCCCCGGCAACTCAGCTGATTTTTAAGTGCTGCTCCTCTCCCACATCGGAGCTATGCCGCGTTCCCCACTGTGCCTGGCTTGGGATTCCTCCTTGCGTCTCTCTCGTGAGGGACTTTGTTCCTGATGTTTGCCATGGGGGGGGGGGGGGGGGGGGGGGGGGGGGAAGGTTCCTCAGAGCCCCCATGCCCTCAGGAACTCAATCTAGGCCTTCTAAACATTTGGCCACACTGTTCCCGGGCCGTCAAACTGCGGGAACAGTGGCCATTTTGGGTTTTTCGGCTGCTTCTTTTACAGAGCAGCCTGAGCCTCAGGACCCGATTTTTTTTTTTTTTTTTTTTTTTTTTGGAGGGCCCCCCCCCCCCCCCCCCCCGATTTGAGTCCCACGCACTCTCCTCTACCAGCTCCTGCCCCCCCCCCCCCCCCCCGGGGGCATTAGACCCCATTTTTCAACTGATTTTGTGCTTTTATTGCACAAATCAGCAAGTGTAGCTGTAGGAGATCTGCAGGGCAGAGACTTGGAAGTCACTACACACTTTCACCAGACACTATTGGGTGGATGTTGGGGCTCTGACTGTGGCTGGTTTTGGTAAGTGTTCTGCGAGCAGGACTCTCCAAGTCCCACCCAGTTTAGTGGGCTTAGGTACATCCCAGGAGTCTGGACTGATCTGAGTATGTATAGGGAAAGGAAAATTGGTTCTTACCTGCTAATTTTCATTCCTGTATACCACAGATCAGTCCAGACACACGCCCATGGTATGAGGGAGGAGAGTCATCTGCTCATTTCATAGTTATGTCGGCGTTGTTAGCAGGTCACTATGCTGTTTTCACTTTACTTGAGATTATTTCATTGCATGTTATGGCATCACCACTCTCCTGTTTGTGGGTGTTTGGGTGGACTGTTAAAATTAGTTGTTTAGTTTTGGCATCTTGGCTTGGGTACAGTTCCATACTAAGGGACTGCAGGTGGCACACTGTTATCTGGCAGGTGTACAAAATCCAGGAGTCTGGATTGATCAGTGGTACTACAGGAATGAAAATAAGGAGGTAAAAACCAATTTTCCTATTCGGACTGGACTTGAAAAAGGAAATTATTGAGTAAGAACAAATTTCTCCTTAATATCCGTCTCTGATGTCTTGTGTTGCTTGTTTCCATTCCAGATCAAGAGGCCCTACTTCCATGTCAAGCCCCTCGAGCGAGCCCAGCTGAAGAACTGGCATGACTACTTGGACTTTGAAATGGCCAATGGCTCCCATGAGCGCTGCATTGTGCTTTTTGAGCGCTGTGTCATAGCCTGCGCGCTCTATGAGGACTTCTGGGTGAAGGTGAGATGGCACATTGCAGGCAAACTGTGGAGCAGTACTACTACATTTGTTCCAAGGCTAAAGGAAAGAGGATCCTTTGTGGGTTAAGGTTTAGTTCCGCTTTTATTTTGTTATGTTTACTTCCCACCTTTGCTGCATCTGGTTAAATTCTTTCATTTTTGTGGTGTGGAATTGCTGTGGCTTATTTCTGCATGTGTTTCCCTGCCTAAGCTAGAGGAAGGAAGTTATAAAAAAAAGTGTTTACAATTAGCTGGCTAATCCTGAGCACTGTGAAGTGAAAACCTCTTTGAGCTGTTTCAAGTTTACATCCACACTGAACTAATTTTTTCCTGCCTTTGTCTCTCTTTTCCTTTATTCATCACTCACTAGTACACCAAGTACCTTGAGAACCACACAGTGATTGGGACCCGGAATGTCTATCAGCGAGCCTGTGGCTACCACTTGCCCAGAAACCCGAATCTGCATCTGCTGTGGTCAGCCTTTGAGGAAAAGCAAGGTAGAGAGAGACTTTTACATGGGGCCTGACCTCTGAAGTCCTGCTGCTCTTGCAAGCTGGTGGTGGGGCACAGGGATGTGTTCTGTCTGACATGGCCATTCACCAACCTGAGTTCTGTCTTGACTCTTTCCTTCCTTGAGTTTTATTTCTCAATATGCCATTTGCTTTTATTTTTTCAAATTCATGAACATAAAGGTCCTTCTTGCTTATTGGGGTCCTGATTCTGTCTCAGGCATCCCTCTTCTATCACATAATATAAACCAGATGGGAGCACTAGGAGGCAGTAAAATGAATAACAAGTTCCTTCATCAAAGGAGCAGCAAAACTTTAAAAAATGGCTTTGCAAGATCTGATCATGCCCTTTGATCTTTTGAGCCACTGAGACAGATTTGTACCATGATGACCTTCATAAGGTGATTTACCATGAAATATTATCACCTGTTCACAAGTGTGACCTCCCTTGTCACACATTACCAGGGTATCTGTAATATAGCGAGAACTCCTTAGAAGAAAGGACTGGCAGGTCACTGGGATTATGAGTTGTATCCATTGCCCTTTATACATGGGGTATGCCAGTTTCCTTTAAATTTTTATAAGAGAACCAGTTTAATTCATGGTTAATGACTATTGCCCTCCGATGGGAGTTTTATGTCCTGAGGCTCCCTGTTATTTGTGAGTGCCCCACTCCTGCCACCACATTACAGCACTGACTTAACAGTATCCACTTATTAGAAAAAGACTTTGCAGTGCTGTCGTATAGTGACCTCTCAGCACAGAACAGCCTCTGATCCCAATGACCGCTTCCAATAGTGGTTTAACTTGTGGATAAAATGGTTTTGGTTTTTTTTTTTAATAATTGGACTTCGTAATTCAGGATGTGCCATGTAAAAGAAAAAAATTCGATTAACTTTGTAATTTCATTACTGTCTGTATCCGTGATGGTGCCCTGTTCCCCTTCAGTCTTCACAGGCATAAAGCGGAAATTAAATACTATGGGAAAATGCTACTAAGCAGTTATAACATAGTGTGGTAAGTTTTTCCAAGCAAAGCCTTGCAAAAAAGCCGTTAGATTGTCGAAATCCGGCACTAAATTCCGTGACGGGTCCTTGGAAATGTTCACCCAGACCCTGCCTGTCATCCTGTTTCTTCCCCTGTCCCTATCCCCCACACCTCCCACTTTTCATCCCCTGCAGGTGACATTGAGGAGTCCCGCCGGATATTGGAGGCCTTTGAGGAGATGGTGCCGGGACTCGTGATGGTGCGTCTTCGCCGGGTCAGCCTGGAGCGGCGACAGGGTGAACTGCAGGCTGCCGAAGCACTACTACAAGAAGCAGTACGGAATAGCCAGGGGACGCCACTGGCTACCTTCTATACTCTCAAGCTGGCCCGGCAGGTGCTGAAGGTTCAGAAAAACCTCATCAAGGCCCGAAAGATCCTTCTGGAGGCACTGGAGAAGGAGCCGGTAAGAACCTGGGTGGGATCAAGTATGGGAGAAGAAAAGGAAATGCAATGTCTGAAGATTTTCTGTAACTGAGCTTGTATCTGCTCCATTTCCTGACTGAAGATAACCTGTTTAATACTAGAGTACTGTAAAGTGAGCAGGGACTATTACAAAGCTTGAAATGTGGGTTTTCTCACAGGACAAGCAGGATGGTAGTCCTCACATATGGGTGACATCATCAGGATGGAGCCCAATCATGGAAAACTTCTGTCAAAGTTTCCAGAACTTTGACTGGCCCCTACTGGGCATGCCCAGCATGGCACTAACCCTTCAGTCTTCTTTTTTCCGCACAGCAGTAACCTCGCGGTTTAGGAGCTCTGAAGAAATTCCTGACAGGAATTTTCCTCATGGAGTTAATTAAAGCTAAAATTAAATTGCCCCACAGGGGTCCCTCCTCAACTTTTCTCAGGCCGCGGTACTCCGGTAAGTTTTTAGCCGTTTTTCGTCTATTTCTGTCAAGTTTGGCCCTCGCGGCCTACTGGCCGTCGACTGTACCACGGCTCGATTTTTTTCTATGGCCATGGCGTCGGGGTTTCGTTGGTACCCGGACTGTACTCGCACCATGTCTATCACAGACCCTCATGGAGTCTGTGTAATGTGTTTAGGCCGTGAGCATGATGTCCTAACTTGCACCAAATGTGCCCTCGACACCAAAAGGTCGCAAAGCCAGAATGGAGAAGATGGGACTCCTCTTCCGTGCTCACACCCCGACGCCGTCTATCGCATCGACGTCATCGGAACCGGCACCGTCTAAGTCGCACCAGCATCGACCACCGTCTGGTGACCGTCCGCCATTGACGTCTTAACGGCCATCGACTCCCGTTACTCCCCCTCAAGATCGAGGGGATCGTAGGGAGAAACATCGCCATCGGCGTCGTAAGTCTCGGACCGTCAGGGAGCGAAATCATCGACCTCGCCACTGTCCGAGCCACCATCAAAGAAGCCCCGTCCAGGAACGGCACCAACCATTCCTGCGACCGGGACATCGAGGCCACCCTCACTCGATCGGGGTTTGGGAGTCTCGATTCCGCCTGTAAAGGTGGTCCCTCCGACTGTGCCTCCGCCTCCCTCTTCCGTCATGGAGCCGGGGCTGCTTGCTCCAGGTCTCCGGGAAGAACTGGACCGGCTGGTCCAGGAGGCTATCGACAAGGTGATGCAACGGCTCCAGGTTCCTCCGGCACCGACATCGGCACCGAGAGTGGAACCGGTCACTGACCCAATTCCAGCAGCGCTGGCACTGCTGCTATCCCGGATGGAGGCGCTCATGACCGCCCTTCCACCGGTGATTCCAGGGTCTCCGATGGCTCCGGTGCGCTCCCCGTTGACAGCTTCATCGGGAGGAGAAACACCGTTCCGCATTCCTCCTTCGGGAGTATTGCCTCAGCCATCGATGCCATGTTGTCCCTCGCCACCGATTCATTCATCGGGGGCGATACGCACATTGGCTCCATCGATGCCTTCGATGCCGGCACCGATGCCCCCCAGGGTGTCCACGGTGCCCCCGGTGATTCCTTCGATTTTCTCGGAGCCTCAGCCGGGGCCTTCAGGTATCCAACCCCCTTCTTGTCCTATAGGTCAGCCTGCTGATCCTTATGACACCTGGGGTGATGATACCTCCACAGACACCGATGACTTACCTTCACCTCCCTCTCCTACTGAAAGTAGAAAGCATTCTCCTCCAGAGGTCCTTTCTTTCATTAATTTTGTGAAGGAAATGTCTGAGTTGGTCCCTTTTCAGCTTCAGACGGAGCAGGATGATAGGCACCAGATGATGGAGCTTCTCCAATTCCTGGATGCCCCTAAAGTGATCACTTCTATTCCCATTCATCAAGTTCTTCTTGACCTCCTCAAAAAGAACTGGGAAAATCCTGGATCCATAGCCCCAGTACACAAGAAAGCTGACACTACGTATCTAGTACAGTCAGCCCCGGGCTTTCAAAAGTCTCAGCTTGACCACCACTCAGTTGTGGTAGAGTCAGCTCAGAAGAAAGCAAAAAGAACGAAGCCACACTCCTCTACCCCTCCTGTCAAGGAACACAAGTTCCTAGACAATATTGGTCGACGAGTGTTCCAAGGGGCCATGCTCATCTCTAGAATTGCTTCTTATCAGCTGTACATGACCCAATACAATAGGGTCATCTTTAAGCAAATACAGGACTTCTCTGAAACCCTGCCTGACCAATTCCAAGAACATCTTCAAACCCTTGTCAATAAGGGCTTTGAAGCAGGAAAGCATGAAATAAGAACAGCTTACGATATCTTCGACACCTCCACTAGAGTGTCTGCAACTGCCATTTCGGCACGGCGTTGGGCCTGGCTCAAGTCTTTGGACCTTCGCCCAGAAGTACAAGACAGGCTATCCGACCTGCCCTGTATTGGTGACAATCTATTCGGTGAACAGATTCAGCAAATAGTGGCTGAGTTAAAGGATCTTCATGAGACCCTCAAACAGCTCTCATCAATACCTTCTGACTTCCTGTCTAGACAGCCCTCCAAGAAGGACCCTAAGAAGTCATTCTTCTGGCCAAGGAAGTACTATCCTCCACCGACAAGGACCTGAGTGACTAGGACTTATCATAAATCCCAGCCTCGCCAGCCTCGCAAGCAAAAGTCACAAGCAGCTCCCCAGCCGGGGCCTGCTTCAGGCTTTTGACTTTCACTTGGAGAGCAGCAGCCTAATTCCTTTGCCAAGCATACCGGTGGGAGGTCGGCTATGCCACTTTCATGGAATGTGGCAAACAATCACAACCGACCAATGGGTGCTGGCAATCATTGCTCAGGGTTACCATCTGAATTTTCTTGCTGTTCCATCGGACTCCCCACCGCTACAAGTGTGGGGAGTATCCGACGACTCTGTCCTTCTGGAGCAGGAGGTTTCCCTTCTTCTCCAGTTAAGAGCAATGGAACCCGTTCTTCATTCGCAGCAAGGCCTAGGGTTCTATTCCCGGTACTTTTTGATTCCCAAAAAATCCGGGGGCCTTCGTCCAATTCTGGACATACGTGCCCTCAACAAGTACCTCCAGCGGGAAAAGTTCAAAATGGTAACCTTGGGCTCACTTCTACCTCTTCTACAAAGAGGAGACTGGCTCTGCTCTCTAGACCTCCAGGACGCATACACCCACATTGCGATAGCTCCAGCTCATCGCAAGTACCTCCGGTTTTTAGTAGGCCGAAAGCACTATCAATACCGGGTGCTTCCATTCGGCCTAGCATCGGCTCAACGAGTCTTTACCAAATGTCTCGTAGTTGTCGCAGCCTTCCTCAGGAAAGAAGGTGTTCACGTCTTCCCCTATCTAGATGTCTGGTTAATCAGGGCCCCAACCCAGCAAGCAGCTCGATCATCCCTGGATTTGACCCTACACACTCTAATCTCTCTAGGATTTCTCGTCAATTACAAGAAATCCTATTTAGTCCCATCTCAAACCTTGTCTTTCATTGGGGCAGACTTGGACACCTTACAGGCAAAAGCCTTCCTACCTCAACAACGAGTACAAACCCTTGTGTCTCTCGCTCACCAATTGCAGTCTCAGTACACAGCAACTGCTCGGCAATTCCTTGTCCTTCTCGGACACATGGCGTCCTCAGTCCATCTCACTCCAATGGCCCGCCTGGCCATGAGAGTCATGCATTGGACTCTACGGTCACAATGGACTCAAGCGACTCAGCCTCTCTCAACCATTGTCCACATCACCGACACACTCCGTCTGTCTCTCGCCTGGTGGAAAGATCAGAACACTCTCTTCCAGGGACTGCCTTTTCATCTACCAGATCCTCAACTCATTCTCAACACCGAAGCTTCCAACCTCTGCTGGGGAGCTCATGTAAACGATCTACAGACACAAGGATCTTGGTCTCAAGAGGAATCCAAACACCAGATAAATTTCCTGGAGCTTCGAGCAATGCGATATGCTCTCAGAGCTTTTCATGATTAAGAACATAAGAAAATGCCATACTGGGTCAGACCAAGGGTCCATCAAGCCCAGCATCCTGTTTCCAACAGTGGCCAATCCAGGCCATAAGAACCTGGCAAGTACCCAAAAGCTAAGTCTATTCCATGTTACCACTGCTAATGGCAGTGGCTATTCTCTAAGTGAACTTAATAGCAGGTAAAGGACTTCTCCTCCAAGAACTTATCCAATCCTTTTTTAAACACAGCTATACTAACTGCACTAACCACATCCTCTGGCAACAAATTCCAGAGTTTAATTGTGCGTTGAGTAAAAAAGAACTTTCTCCGATTAGTTTTAAATGTGCCCCATGCTAACTTCATGGAGTGCCCCCTAGTCTTTCTACTATCTGAAAGAGTAAATAACCGATTCACATCTACCCGTTCTAGACCTCTCATGATTTTAAACACCTCTATCTTATCCCCCCTCAGTCGTCTCTTCTCCAAGCTGAAAAGTCCTAACCTCTTTGGTCTTTCCTCATAGGGGAGTTGTTCCATTCCCCTTATCATTTTGGTAGCCCTTCTCTGTACCTTCTCCATCGCAATTATATCTTTTTTGAGATGCGGCGACCAGAATTGTACACAGTATTCAAGGTGCGGTCTCACCATGGAGCGATACAGAGGCATTATGACATTACCTATCAAATCGCGTCATCCTGATTCAGACAGACAACCAAGTGGCCATGTGGTACATAAACAAGCAGGGAGGCACAAGCTCCTTCCTTCTGTGTCAGGAGGCCGTTTAGATTTGGGCGGAAGCGCTCTCCCACTCAATGTACCTCAGGGCCACCTACTTGCTGGGAGTGGACAATGTCTTGGCGGACAAACTGAGTCGTGTCTTCCAACCATACGAGTGGTCGCTCAATCCCTCGGTAGCGACCTCTCTCTTCCAGCAATGGGGATATCCCCAAATAGACCTCTTTGCGTCCCCTCAGAACCACAAAGTATACAATTACTGCTCCCTCATTTGGAGCGAGCGCTCTCAGCCCAGAGATGCATTCTCCCTCTCGTGGGCAGCCGGGTTGCTTTATGCATTCCCTCCACTTCCTCTTCTCTCGAAGACTTTCGTGAAGTTCCAACAGGACAAGGGAACCATGATCCTGATAGCACCCCACTGGCCACACCAAGTGTGGTTTCCAATACTCCAGGATCTCTCCATCCGCAGACACATTCCCTTGGGAAAGGACCCGCTTCTGATCACTCAGAACGAAGGGTGTCTACGCCATCCCAATCTTCAGGCCTTGTCCCTGACGGCATGGATGTTGAAAGGTTAATCCTTCAGCCACTTAACCTTTCAGATTCGGTTTCTCGTGTCCTCATTGCTTCACGGAAGCCTTCCACAAGAAAGTCTTATTCCTATAAATGGAAAAGGTATACATCATGGTGTTCTTCACAGTCCCTTGATCCCTTTTCCTGTCCAGTCCCGAGATTTTTGGACTATCTCTGGCATTTATCGGAATCCGGTCTAAAGACTTCCTCAATCAGAATGCATGTCAGTGCGGTAGCCGCCTTTCATAAAGGTGTCGGGGATGTTCCTATATCGGTACAACCCCTCGTAACACGTTTTCTTAAAGGCTTGCTTCATATCAAGCCACCCGTACGGCCTCCAGCCCCTTCTTGGGACCTTAATCTGGTTCTTGGTCGGCTCATGAAACCTTCATTTGAGCCTCTTCACTCCTGTGACCTAAAATATCTTACATGGAAGGTGATTTTCCTTTTAGCTATCACTTCAGCTCGCAGGGTTAGTGAATTACAGGCCCTAGTTACCTATCCGCCTTACACTAAACTCCTGCAGGACCGGGCGGTACTCCGCACTCACCCTAAATTCTTACCTAAGGTAGTTTTGGAGTTTCACATTAATCAATCCATCATACTACCTACCTTCTTTCCCAGGCCTCATTCCAATCCAGGGGAACAGGCTCTGCATACCCTCGACTTGTAAACTGGCTCTAGCGTTCTACCTAGACCGTACAGTTGCCCACAGGAAGAGCACTCAATTGTTCGTCTCTTTCCATCCTAACAAATTAGGGCAGCCTGTGGGTAAGCAGACTCTCTCCTCCTGGTTAGCGGAGTGCATATCCTTTTGCTATCAGCAAGCGGGCATTCCATTTCAAGACCGTGTTAAAGCACACTCTGTGAGGGCCATGGCGACTTCAATAGCACACCTATGATCAGTGCCACTTCCTGACATTTGCAGGGCTGCCACCTGGAGTTCTTTCCATACCTATGCAGCGCACTATTGCTTGGACAAAGCCGGAAGACAGGATTCCATCTTCAGCCAATCTGTCCTGCGTAACCTGTTTCCAACGTGACGTACCAACACCCTTCCGCCTGCCCGGTGGGGTTCCGGATGCCCTCTACCAAATTCCACCCCAGTTGTTGTGCCTGTTGCATGCCGTTGGGTACACTTGGTGCATGTTCGGACATCCTCAGCTCGGTACTCACCCATATGTGAGGACTACCATCCTGCTTGTCCTGTGAGAAAGCAAATGTTGCTTACCTGTAACAGGTGTTCTCACAGGACAGCAGGATGTTAGTCCTCACGAAACCCGCCCGCCGCCCCGCCGTGTTGGATTCGTAACGCTTTGTTTTTATTTTTTCGGCACTGCCTGTAGCTATAAAATAAGACTGAAGGGGGACCCCTGCTGGCTGCAGTGTTAGTGCCATGCTGGGCATGCCCAGTAGGGGCTAGTCAAAGTTCTGGAAACTTTGACAGAAGTTTTCCGTGATTGGGCTCCATCCTGATGATGTCACCCATATGTGAGGACTAACATCCTGCTGTCCTGTGAGAACACCTGTTACAGGTAAGCAACATTTGCTTTCTCTCAACTTGCAGACAGTTCTATCTTTCCCTTGGGCTGGTCTCTTTCTTCCCTTCTTCACTGTGGGGTAAGTCGTGATTTTATTCCTTTCTTTCAGGTTTCTTCGAACCGGCCTTCCTGGGGGTGAACGTTAGAGGTTTCAACCTCTCCCCCCCTGCTGCAGCCCGACCGGCCCCGAGACGCGCATTCCTCAGGGCTGCTGACTGCAGAGAGGTAACATTCCTCTGCTGGCACGCTTGTTAATCGGGGTCGGTGTTTAGAAGCGGAGGCGTTTTCCCGCTGCCCACGGCACTGTCTGGGCTTCCTCGTGGCTCTCCCCCCCCCCCCTCCTTTGCTGTCATGCCGAGAGCGCTTCAATGCTCAGCGTGCGGGGAGCCGGGATCGAGGCTCTCCCGCGAGGGGATATGTACAAGGTGCCTCCCTGGTGGGATGTTCTCCTTCGTGCGATCAAGCGCGCCTTCACAAACAGGCGCCGGCCCCGATGCTACTTCGCGCTGGAACAGCGGCCATTTTGGTCCCAGAGCCAGCCATGCCTTTGCCTGAGGGGGAAGAGCTGGAGGATTTTTCGGACAAACAACCACCGGTTCTAACTCCGGTTCAGCCTTTCGGACTCCTTCTGTCTTGCCCCCCCCTCCCCCCGGGTCCTCCGCTGTTTGCTACTTATGTACAACGCTTATCTAGCAAGAATGACCCAGCCTCCGGATCCCTCAACGGGACCCCCGCCTCCCAAAGTTCCCAGGGCAGCTGATACTCCTGAGGGAGCCCTCCAGGGAGCCCAGGACCCAGTGGGGGGGGGGGGCACCAGGGGTCCCTCGGGACCCTCCCGGGTGCGTCTCGCGCTTCCCCCTGCAGGGGGGGGGGGGAGTTGACCCAGCCCTGGACACTGGACTAGACGATCTCCTGCTTGGCCTGGATGACCCAGTGCTCGCTGCTCAGATGGAAGGGGACGACTCGAGGGTGCTACAGATCACCCAGAGGGATGAGTTGGACGCTCTCATTCCACATATCCTTCAAGAGTTAGACATCGAGGCTCTCCAGGATCCACCGGGACCCTCTACCTCGGAGAAAGAAGGGGGGACCCAGTGCTGGCGGGTCTTCGCCCTCCGTCAAGGGCCTTCCCTACCCATCCTACCTTCCTGTAACTGTTAGCTAGAGAATGGGATGCGCCCAAAGCCTCACTGAAGGTCAGCAGGGCGATGGATAAACTATACCCTCTCCCCGAGGACTTCTTGGATCTCCTTAAGGTTCTGAAGGTCGACTCAGCAGTCTCGGCTGTCACAAAGCGTATGACTATTCCAGTCACGGGAGGCACGGTCCTGCAGGATCTGCAGGACAGGAAGCTGGAAGTCTACCTCAAAAGGGTATTTAAGGTTTCCACACTGTGTGTCCAAGCGGCCATCTGTAGCTCGCTTGCGCAAAGAGCGGGGCTTCGCTGGGGTACAACAACTACTTACCTCTCAGGAGCTACCGCCAGAGGAAGCAAGTCAGGCAGACCGTCTAGAGGTAGATATAGCCTATGGAGCGGACACCCTATATGACCTACTACGAGTTCTGGCAAGGTCAATGGTCTCAGTAGTCTCGGTGCGACGTCTTCTCTGGCTCCGCAACTGGTCGGCAGACTCCTCATCCAAGTCACGGTTAGGATCTCTTCCTTTCAAGGGGAAATTTCAATTTGGGGATGATTTGGACCAGATCATCAAGTCACTCGGTGAGAATGCGGTATATCACCTGCCTGAGGACCAACCGGTATCTTCTAGATCGTTTAATCCCTTCAGAAGTCTGTTTCGCACACAGCGCCGTTCCCGCAGCACTAGACAGACGATGCCTCGGACGCCCTCTTCCAGATCTCAGTCGTGGACTCGTTCCTTTCGAGGCCACAGACCAACTAGGGACTGGGTGGCCCAAGGGGCTCCCTCCAAGTCCTCTCAATGATGCCAGACTGACCCACTCCTCGACCACCCCAGGATCGGGGGGTGAATCTCTTTTCTACGAGGAGTGGGTCCGGATCACCTCGGATCAGTGGATTCTAGACATCCTAAGGCGCAGTTACACATTGGATTTTGTTCAACCCCCAAGAGACAGGTTTCTCTTCTCTCTCTGCGAACCACCTCACAAGCAGCTCATTGTAGGGCAGACTCTCGACAGACTCTTAGCTCTCAGGGCCATCATTCCAGTACCTCCCGAAGAGGTGGACTCAGGACACTATTCAATCTACTTTGTGGTTCCCAAGAGGGAGGGATCCTTCCGTCCGATCTTGGATCTCAAGGTGGTCAACAAGTCCCTCAAGGTCCTTCATTTCCGGATGGAGACTTCATTAGTATCCTTGAAGGATACTAATGAAACAGGAGAGTTAGGGCATCCCAACAGAGAGGTTCCATTAAATGCAAACATAGTTCATATACCTATATGTAAAAAATTACCAAAGCTAATGATGTCCGAATTATCCCAAACTGAAAAGCAGGTTGTTAAAACAAGCAAAAAACACACTTTGAAATGTCTGTATGCCAATGCCAGAAGTCTAAGTAGTAAGATGGGAGAGTTAGAGTGTATAGCAGCAAATGATGAGATTGACATAATTGGCATCACAGACACTTGGTGGAAGGAGGATAACCAATGGGACAGTGCTATATCAGGGTACAAATTATATCGCAATGATAGGGAGGATCAACTTGGTGGGGGTGTGGCACTTTATGTCCGGGAGGGTATAGAGTCCAACAGGATAAAGATCATACAAGAGACTAAATGCTCAGTAGTATCTATATGGGTAGAAATCCCATGTGTGTTGGGTAAGAGTTTATTGATAGGAGTATACTACCGTCCACCTGGACAAAATGGTCAGACAGATGATGAAATGCTAAGAGAAATCAGGGAAGCAAACCAAAATGGCAGTGCAATAATAATGGGAGATTTCAATTACCCCAATATTGACTGGGTAAATGTAACATCAGGACTTGCTAGAGACATAAAGTTCCTGGATGTAATAAATGATTGCTTCATGGAGCAATTGGTCCAGGAACCAACAAGAGAAGGAGCTATTTTAGATTTAATTCTTAGTGGAACACAAGATTTGGTGAGAGAAGTAACGGTGGTGGGGCCACTAGGCAACAGTGATCATAACATGATCTAATTTAAACTAATAACTGGAAGGGGGACAATAAGTAAATCTGCAGCTCTAACACTAAATTTTAAAAAGGGAAACTTTGATAAAATGAGAAAAATAGTTAGAAAAAAACTGAAAGGTGCAGCTGCAAAGGTTAAAAGTGTTCAACAGGCATGGACATTGTTTAAAAATACAATCCTAGAGGCGCAGTCCATATGTATTCCGCGCATTAAGAAAGGTGGAAGGAAGGCAAAACGATTACCGTCATGGTTAAAAGGTGAGGTGAAAGAGGCTATTTTAGCCAAAAAAACATCCTTCAAAAATTGGAAGAAGGATCCATCTGAAGAAAATAGGATAAAACATAAGCATTGTCAAGCTAAGTGTAAAACATTGATAAGACAGGCGAAGAGAGAATTTGAAATGAAATTGGCCATAGAGGCAAAAACTCATAATAAAAACTTTTTTAAATATATCCAAAGCAAGAAACCTGTGAGGGAGTCGGTTGGACCATTAGATGACAGAGGGGTTAAAGGTGCTCTTAGGGAAGATAAGGCCATTGCAGAAAGACTAAATGAATTCTTTGCCTCCGTGTTTACTAATGAGGATGTTGGGGAGATACCAGTTCCGGAGATGGTTTTCAGGGGTGATGAGTCAGACGAACTGAACGAAATCACTGTGAACCTGGAAGATGTAGTAGGCCAGATTGACAAACTAAAGAGTAGCAAGTCACCTGGACCGGATGGTGTGCATCCTAGGGTTCTGAAGGAACTAAAAAATGAAATTTCTGATCTATTAGTTAAAATTTGTAACCTATCATTAAAATCATCCATTGTACCTGAAGACTGGAGGGTGGCCAATGTAACCCCAATATTTAAAAAAGGCTCCATGGGCGATCCGGGTAACTATAGACCAGTGAGCCTGACTTCAGTGCCGGGAAAAATAATGGAAACTATTCTCAAGAACAAAATTGTAAAACAAATAGAAAGACATGATTTAATGGAACATAGTCAACATGGATTTACCCAAGGGAAGTCTTGCCTAACAAATCTGCTTCATTTTTTTGAAGGGGTTAATAAACATGTGGATAAAGGGGAACCGGTAGATGTAGTGTATTTGGATTTTCAGAAGGCGTTTGACAAAGTCCCTCATGAGAGGCTTCTTCGAAAACTAAAAAGTCATGGGATAGGAGGCGATGTCCTTTCGTGGATTACAAGATGGTTAAAAGACAGGAAACAGAGAGTAGGATTAAATGGTCAATTTTCTCAGTGGAAAAGGGTAAACAGTGGAGTACCTCAGGGATCTGTACTTGGACCGGTGCTTTTCAATATATATATATATATATATAAATGATCTGGAAAGGAATACGATGAGTGAGGTTATCAAGTTTGCAGATGATACAAAATTATTCAGAGTAGTTAAATCACAAGCAGACTGTGATACATTGCAGGAGGACCTTGCAAGACTTGAAGATTGGGCATCCAAATGGCAGATGAAATTTAATGTGGACAAGTGCAAGGTGTTGAATATAGGGAAAAATAACCGTTGCTGTAGTTATAAGATGTTAGGTTCCATATTAGGAGCTATTAGGACTTAGTTTTTGGGTACTTGCCAGGTTCTTATGGCCTGGATTGGCCACTGTTGGAAACAGGATGCTGGGCTTGATGGACCCTTGGTCTGACCCAGTATGGCATTTTCTTATGTTCTTACCACCCAGGAAAAAGATCTTGGCATCATAGTGGATAATACTTTAAAATCGTCAGCTCAGTGTGCTGCAGCAGTCAAAAAAGCAAATAGAATGTTAGGAATTATTAGGAAGGGAATGGTTAATAGAACGGAAAATGTCATAATGCCTCTATATCGCTCCATGGTGAGACTACACCTTGAATACTGTGTACAATTCTGGTCGCCGCATCTCAAAAAAGATATAGTTGCGATGGAGAAGGTACAGAGAAGGGCAACCAAAATGATAAAGGGGATGGAACAGCTTCCCTGTGAGGAAAGGCTGAAGAGGGTAGGGCTGTTCAGCTTGGAGAAGAGACGGCTGAGGGGGGATATGATAGAGGTCTTTAAGATCATGAGAGGTCTTGAACGAGTAGATGTGACTCGGTTATTTTCACTTTCGAATAATAGAAGGACTAGGGGGCATTCCATGAAGTTAGCAAGTAGCACATTTAAGACTAATCGGAGAAAATTATTTTTCACTCAACGCACAACAAAGCTCTGGAATTTGTTGCCAGAGGAGGTGGTTAGTGCAGTTAGTGTAGCTGGGTTCAAAAAAGGTTTGGATAAGTTCTTGGAGGAGAAGTCCATTAATGGCTATTAATCAATTTTACTTAGGGAATAGCCACTGCTATTAATTGCATCAGTAGCATGGGATCTTCTTAGTATTTGGGTAATTGCCAGGTTCTTGTGGCCTGGTTTTGGCCTCTGTTGGAAACAGGATGCTGGGCTTGATGGACCCTTGGTCTGACCCAGCATGGCAATTTCTTATGTTCTCTGGTCGCGGCAGTTCATCGGGGGGGGAATTTCTTGCCTCACTGGACCTGACGGAGGCGTATCTTCACATCCCCATCCTCAAAGTGCATCAGCGTTTTCTCTGCTTCAAGATCCTGGATCAGCATTTTCAATTCCAAGCTCTCCCGTTTGGTCTTGCGACCGCCCCCCGAACATTCACGAAGGTAATGGTGGTCGTGGCGGCAGCTCTTAGACGCGAAGGGATTCTAATTCACCCATATCTGGACGATTGGCCTATCCGAGCAAAGACACTGACACAGGGTCATACAGTGGTCACCGGGTGGTGCAGCTTCTTCAATCCCTCGGTTGGGTTGTCAACTTCGCCAAGAGCAGTCTTATTCCGTCAGTCTTTGGATTTCTTGGGTGCGCACTTCGACACAGCCAGGGGCAAGGTCTTCCTGCGACCGGATCGAGCCCAGTCGCTCTGGAAGCAGGTTCATCGCTTCTCTTGTCTCCCCTCTCCCACAGCCTGGGATTACCTACAGGTCCTGGGATCCATGGCATCCACTATCGATCTAGAACCTTGGGCGTTTGCACATATGTGCCCGTTACAGAAGGCGTTACTCTCTTGCTGGAAACCGGTGTCGCAGGAGTACCAGCTCGTGCTCCCACTCCCCCAGCTCGTCAGAGACAGCCTGCTTTAGTGGCTGCGCAGGGCATGCCCCTGGAAATTCCAGACTGGGTGCTGGTCACCACGGATGCCAGCCTAGCCGGCTGGGGGGCAGTGTACCAGACGAGTTCAGCACAGGGACTGTGGACAGAGTCTCAAGCAGCGTGGCCAATCAATCGCCTGGAAACGAGAGCAGTACGTCTGGCACTGGAACGTTTTCTTCCTCTCGTGCGGCATCGGGCGGTCAGGATCCTCTTGGACAACGCGATCACTGTAGCGTCCGTCAACAGACGGGGCACGAGGAGTTGACATGTCTCGTTGGAAACGGACCGCTTGATGTCATGGGCGGAGATTCATCTCTCTCAACTTGCAGCCTCCCATATTGCGGGCGTGGACAACATTCAGGTGGACTTCCTGAGTCGACAGTGTTTGGATCCCAGGGAGTGGGAACTCTCCGAGGAGGCGATGCAGCTTCTCATTCATCGTTGGGGGACTCCTCACCTAGATCTCATGGCCACTTTTCACAACACCAAAGCACCGCGATTCTTCAGTTGCAGAAGGGAGCACGGTGCAGAAGGCGTGGACGCGCTGGTCCTTCCTTGGCCACGTCATATCCTACTCTACGTGTTTCCCCCGTGGCCACTAGTGGGCAAGGTTCTCCGGAGAATAGAGGTCCACCAGGGTCCGGTGATCCTGGTGGCACCAGAATGGCCACACCGTCCTTGGTTCGCGGACCTGATCAACTTCGCGGTGGACGGCCCTCTACACCTAGGCACCTGCCGCACCTACTGCACCAAGGTCCAGTATTTTTCGACCAGGCAGAACGCTTCTGTCTTGCGACCTGGCTGCTGAAAGGTGGCGACTCAGACGCCGGGGATACCCGGAGGCTGTAGTCACGACCCACCTAAAGGCTAGGAAAACATCAGCCTCCATCGCTCATGTACGAGTCTGGAAGCACCTCTGGTGCACCTCTCAGTCCGGTTCCTCAAAGGGGTGAAACATTTGAGACCCCCGGTCCAGAACCCTTGTCCCTCCTGGAACTTCAACTTAGTTCTCAGGATCTTGGGCGGACCTCCCTTCGAACCTCTGCGCTCCTCCACTCTCAAAGACCTCATTCTCAAAGCCCTCACTCTCAAGACTGTCTTTCTGGTGGCCATTTGTTCTGCCCGCCGGGTCTCCGAACTACAAGCGCAGTCATGCAGGGAGCCTTACCTCTGTTTTACTGACTCTGGGGTCTCCTTGCGCAGAGTTCCCTCGTTTCTGCCTAAGGTGGTTTCTGCATTTCATCTGAATCAGATGGTAGAATTTCCATCCTTCTCTAATGATGATTCATGAGATCTCCGAAAACTTGATGTTAAACGCATACTGATTCGTTACCTGGAGGTCACCAATGAATTTCGTCTTTCAGACCATCTGTTTGTCCTCTGGTCTGGCCCAAAGAAAGGCTACAAGGCGACGAAGACAACGATCGTTCGATGGCTCAAGGAGGCGATTGTAGCAGCATATATAGGGGCGGGTAGACAACCCCTCTGGGGATCAAAGCACATTCTCTTCGATCTCAGGTGGCGTCCTGGACGGAAAGCCAGGCTGTCTCCTCTCAGGAGATCTGCTGTGCGGCGACCTGGAAATCATTGCATACATTTGCAAGGCACTATCGCTTACATCTCCAGTCGCTGACCTCCGGTTACATTGGCGACGGTGTCATTCGAACAGGGCTTTCAGGGGCCCACCCTATGTAGGGAATCTTTGATACATCCTACCGTCTGGACTGATCCTGGTACGAACAGGGAAAACAACATTATTCCTTACCTGCTAATTTTCGTTCCTGTAGTACCATGGATCAGTCCAGACGCCCTCCCTAAGAATTTTGGAGATTGGGGTTTACTGCTCGACTTCCCTTCTGACTTCACTAATCTGCTTAATCTATTCAGGTGTTAACCTCTGTGTTTAAGGGGCTGTTTTTCACAGTTCTTTTTGCAAGTTCACTTTTTGGCACCAGTTTTTGGTATCTGTTCTATATATTTTTATTCATAGTCATCTGTGGTTGCTTAGCTTGATCAATCCTTCTCTGTCTATGGCTTTGATATTCTCTATTCTGAGGACTCACAGAGGGTGTACTGGTTTATGAGGCAGCACCCTCCAAAGCTTTGTTCTAATTCCATCTGCTGGACGGGGTGCATAACCCACGGTCTGGACTGATCCATGGTACTAAAGGAACGAAAATTAGCAGGTAAGTACCGTGCGCAGAAGCGATGCGCATAGTCACGCGCTTACTGTGCCGGGCGCATAACTTCAATCTGTGCGCACTGTTGTGCGCACATCTCCCTGAGCATGTACCAATCCTACGCGCGCAACTTCGACGCACCGGAGCGCATAACTGTATTTTACGCGCATAAGCCATGGCACCACCGGAAAAGAAGCTCAAGGCTCAGGGCCTCTGCCCAGCATGCCACATTAGAGCTGCACAGCATGAGGAGGCCACAGCCTTGTGTATACAGTGCGAGGAGGCCCTGGGGAATCCAGCCCATGGCCATCCCCAGCTGGTACCGGGTTCCAGCTTCTTGAACAGTACGCCAGACCTAGCATCTCCCAGTGGGAACCTCCCTCAAACGGGGCTCCCCAGGGATACAGCGCCTCTTAATTTAGACCCAGCATCTATCTCCTGGGCGGAATTCTTCAAAGGCCTGCATACCTTCATCCACATGCAACCGGGGCCTCCGATAAAACGGCCACAACCTCTGCCAGAGGACCTCAACATCCCGGGACCCTCTATGCCCAGGAAAGCGATTCCAACGCCCAGAAGCCCCACCTTCAGGGACATGGACACCTCAGATGAGGAATCAGAACCCCTAGAGGAAGGGGAACTCGCTCTGGGGACAGAGCCACACCGAACCATGAGGCGCTTCTTCACCAAGGACGAGCTTCCAGACCTGGTCACACAAAGCTTGAAAGAGCTCGCTATCCCGGGCACAAGTGCCTCGGGGGAACCTAAGACAAATCCCCTACTAGAAGGACTCCATCAGACCTCCCGTCATTTCCCACTATTACAAGCCGTCCAGCAGCTAATTGACCTGGAATGGGATGCACCGGAGACTACGTTCAAAGGGGGGCGTGCCCTGGCAGCCATGTACCCTCTGGACCCAGCTGCCAAAGATCATCTGGCATGTCCGAAATTGGATGCCATGGTCTGCGTGGTTTCGAAGAGCACTACTATCCCAGTGGAGGGAGGAGCAGCACTCAAGGACGCTCAAGACAGATGTCTGGAATCCATCCTCAAACAGTCTTTTGACATCTCCGCTATGTCTCTACAGATTGTGGCCTGCTATGCCGTGGTGACATATGCCTGCTTATCACAGACCAGGAACAACACTCCTGGGGAAGCCCTGGAACCAGCAGTATCATTCCTCACGGATGCCACTTCTGGTGCGCACCACAGTTAGAGGAGTGTCATCAGCCGTGGCAGCCAGAAGACAACTCTGGCTCCGAAGCTGGTCGGCCGACGCATCCTCCAAAACAAGATTCACAAGGATGCCCTTCAAGGGAACCCTTCTGTTCGGAAGCAAACTAGAGAAACTAGCCAACAAATGGGGTGAATCTCCACTGCCGCAGCTACCGGAGAACAGAAATAAAAGAAACCAGTGACCCTTCCCCTGAACTTCCAGGGGCAGAGGATCACAGCGCTTCAACCCATACAGAAGCACATATCAAGCGACTTGCCCCGCAGGCAGGAGCCAGTCCTTTCGGAACAAGCACAACAAAAGGGGAGCCAGCTCGGGCCCAGGCCCCAGCCGCACCCCACAATGAAAATCAGCCGACCCATCCAAAGGAAGAAGCCATAGGGGACAGACTTGCCCTATTCTACCAAAGATGTGTCGAAATAACTTCGGACAAATGGGTCCTAGCCATCATTTGAGAGGGATATTACCTGGATTTCCACCACCTCCTTCCGGACAGGTTTGTGGAATCCCCCTGCCACGACCCTTCCAAGAGGATGGCAGTGGAAGCTACACTGACCAGATTGCTAGCCTTAGAGACTATAACACCGGTGTCTGCACAGCAAATAAATACTGGGCATCATTCCATCTATTTTATCGTTCCCAAGAAAGAAGGAACGTTCAGGCCCATCCTGGACCTCAAGTCGGTCAACTGCCACCTGAAGATTCCTCGCTTCCGCATGGAAACCCTACGCTCGGTAATAAGGGTGATACAACCGGGAGAGTTCCTCACATCCCTGGATCTGTCGGAAGCCTACCTACACATTCCGATCCATCAAGAGCATCAGTGTTTTCTGCGCTTCATGATCCTGGACCTTCACTACCAGTTCCGGGCACTACCATTCGGGTTAGCCACAGCACCCCGGACGTTCACCAAGATCATGGTGGTAGTGGCAGCAACACTGAGGAAGGAAGGAATCCTCATACACCCTTATCTAGACGATTGGCTGATCAGGGCGAAATCCCCAGAGGAAAGCCACCAGGCAACCAACAGAGTCAAAACTCTACTGGAGAGCCTCAGGTGGGTGGTCAACACAAACAAGAGCTGTCTGCAGCCCTCCCAATCTCTAGAATACTTGGGAGTCTGGTTCGACACCAAACAAGACAAGATCATCCTGACACTGACAAGGAGATCAAAACTGATGACCCAGTTGCGAACCCTGTTGAGCGAGATTCGCCCCACGGCATGGGACTACCTCCAAGTCCTCGGCCTCATGGCATCCACACTGGAAGTAGTGCCATGGGCAAGAGCTCACATGAGACCTCTACAGCCCCTACAGGATTCCAGGATGGAATCCGCTGTCCCAGAACTACACCGTACGTCTTCAGCTCCCGGACGAAGTTCGGACCCAAATATGATGGTGGCTACAAGAAGGCCATCTGAGCCAGGGAGTGAGACCATCTTCACCAACCTGGATTCTGCTCACCACAGATGCCAGCCTAAGAGGATGGGGAGCACACTGCCAGGAGCTAACCGCCCAGTGGCAATGGAACAAAGAAGAGTCGGGATGGAACATCAATCGCCTAGAAGCCCGGGCAGTCAGACTAGCCTGCCTACGGTTCGGTCACAGACTCCGAGACAAATCAGTCAGAGTAATGTCGGACAACACCACAACAGTGGCCTACATCAGCCGTCAGGGAGGAACCAGAAGCCAACAGGTGTCTCTGGAAATAGGCCCCCTAATGTCATGGGTGGAAGCGAACCTTCAAGAGATCGCGGTCGTCCACATCGCGGGGAAAGACAACGTCGCTGCAGATTACCTCAGTAGAGAAAGTCTGACTCTAGACCCAGGAGAATGGAGGCTGTCGGGGGGCGCTCTAGCCGCGGAACAAAATGGCTGCTTGAACCAGAGCTCCCACCGATCCATGACCAACAACGACAAAATATCCCTCCCGCTGCGATCGGACAGCCGTACAATTTGGAGCATAGCAAGTGGAATCCTCAGCCATGGCGCAGAAGAAAAAAGGTACCGACCTATGGCAATTTTCGTTTACAAAATCGGCTTTGACTGAAGACGGGCCTGCGGATGCCGCGCCCTCGAGCGAGCAGGAGACCGCGGGGGGGCGCAGACTTCGGTGGGGGAGAGAGTTCCCGGGAGTCTATGCCAACTAGGGCCGAATTTCGCCAGTGGTTTGGCGATTTAAGAAAAGAAATGAAAGAAAATAAAAACGACCTGCTTCAACACACAGACACGCTAAAGGAAAAAATGGCTGAGATCGGGCGAAGGGTAGATGACTGCGACATCAGATTAGAAACACATGCAGAAAAAATATCCTCGATTCAGTCCTTCATAACTCAAACTAAAACTGACACTGAAAATTTATTAATCAAACTGGAAGATCTTGAGAATAGGAGCAGACACTCCAATTTAAGATTCAGGGGTATCCCAGAATCTGAGGACTATGCAGACTGCAAGGCAACCATTCAAAAAATATGTGGATTCTTACTTCAGCAGGCTGCAAATACAGCTGCTGACGCAGATTCTCCAGCGGTGGAATTGGAACGAGCCCACAGATCACTGGGCCCAAAAGTACCCGGAAAACCACGAGATATAGTGGTTTGTTTCACCAAGTATGCTGTAAAAGAGCAAGTTTACCAGGTTGCAAGGAAACAGCAATCCTGGTCATGGGAAACTCATAAAATCATGATCTTCGCGGACTTATCTGCAATTACTCTAAAAAGAAGAATGGAGTTCAGAGAAATTACCCAAATATTGAGAGAGGAAAATTTATGATATAGATGGCTGTTTCCGTTTGGCATCGTCATCGCTATACAAGGATGCACCTCTAGAGCACACACCATTGAGGAAGCGATGGCCATTTTGAAGGAAGCTGGCTACACTGTTCGTATTTCCAGAGACTTAAAACCTAATCAGCATGTAACCCCAGTGGAGGCCCCAAGATGGCAACGGATCATTAAAGGCGGGAAAAGGCTGCGCAGAAATTCGGGAGATGGAGGTCTGGAAAAGGCTACAGGTCCCAGCTGAAAGGACCCTGTGGGACACATGTTTGTAACAGTTTTAGCTGCAGAGGGTAGTTATATCACTCTATGGCTTATCAGCTTCAGGGATGTTCTTTTCAGTGTTATGGATATATTACTTTGTTCTCTTCTGAAGGAAGCTTGTTTTGTTGGTTGGGAAGAGGGGGGGAGTGGGTTCCGGGGCGCGACACGCCTCCAAGAGCTCAATCGGCCGTGCTCATGGCTCGGAGCTGAGAAGTAATACAGTTTTCTGGGGGAGGGGGGGGATGGGTACGAAATACAAATTGGCATTCTACAGTCACCTATGGAGAACAGGATTAAAGGGCGGGCAATAGCATATGGTACTGGCTTGGGTAATATTGTGGGGTCTGTACTCGGTGTCTTGGAGGCTGTACCATGTTTACACTGCAGGCGCCATATTGAACTCATGAGACGATGATATCCCTTAAAATACTCTCCCATAATGTTAAGGGACTTAATAGCCCGCAAAAGAGGCATACCTTGAGGTTTGAGGCATCTATGTCCAGGGCAGATATCCTGTTTTTACAGGAAACCCACCTGAGACGACAACATGAACACCTTCTGCTCTGGCCCCTCTTTTCTCGGCAATATCATGCTGCAGCCTCCAAAGCCGCACGCTATGCGGGGGTCAGTATACTCATACACAAAGACCTACAATGTCCGGTCACGAAAGTAATGGCAGATTCGAATGGAAGATATTTATTATTGCAGGTTGACATAAACCAGGCTAAATATACCTTGCTCGATTTTTATGCACCTAACTCAGACCACCACACCTTTTATGCCAGGTTACGGGAGTTATTAGCGGAAGTTGAGGTGGGTCACCTAATAGTAGCTGGCGATCTGAATATCACCATACAACCACACTTGGACAATTCCTCTGGGGGAGGGGTGGGCCCTAGAATGGGGCGCATTACTCTTAAAACACTTATGCGGGATAGAGACCTCCTAGACGTCTGACGTCATAGGAACCCCACAACCAGGAATTACACTTTTTTTTCCTATACGCATCATTCCTATTCCCGGATTGATCTTTTCCTACTTGACAAGACTCTTACTCTACAGGTTCGGGAAGCCGAGATTGGCACCATTACATGGTCAGACCATGCCCCGGTATGGGTTACCCTTATCCTTTCAGAGCAATCTACCGGACTTAAGTTTTGGAGGTTGAATGACAGTTTAATGGAAGACGATTCTTTCTGCCATTCCATACGTACTGCTATATTAGAATACCAGAGGTTTAATGAGGAAGCTGCGACTTCCAAACCCTTATTTTGGGAATGCCTGAAAACAGTACTCCGGGGACACTTTATTTCCCAAGCTTCTCGCCAGAAAAAATTGAAATTGGCCCAAGTCACCAGACTGACTGCTGAAATAGCAGAATTGGCTGCTAGACATAAAAAGTCACTTTCTCCAACCACCCTCGCTCAATTACGAACAGCTAGAAATTCCCTACGGGATTTACAGGCTAAAGAGCTGGCTTTCCTTCTGCAGAGAGCTAAACAGGAACACTTTGAATGGGGCAACAAGGCGTGTAGGCTGTTGGCCCGTAAATTGAAAAAGCAGGTCACGCAACACCTTATCACGCGCATTAAAGGGACCGATGGCTCTGTCCTCTATAAACCTGCCAATATTCAAAAACGTTTTCAGGAATTTTATGGCATTTTATATGCTGCAGACCAGGCCATTCCCATAGATAATATCACTTCATATCTGGACTCTTGTTTCACTGCCGCAACTTTCTGAGGAGGAGCGACAGTTTTTTGATGCTGAGATTTCCACTCTAGAGATTCAGCTAGCAATCAAAGAGCTTAAGCCCAATAAGGCCCCGGGTCTTGATGGCTACACAGGAGCTTTTTATAAGAAATTCAGGGACCAATTATCCCCTCACCTGCTAGCTGCTTTTAATGCTCTTCCAAAGGGGGATTCGCTAGCGGTAGGAGCGAATGTGGTCGGCATTACTATTCTAGCGAAGCCAGGCAGGGATCCTACGGAGTGTGGGTCCTATCGCCCCATCTCTTTAATTAATATCGATCTTAAGATATTAGCAAAAATTCTGGCTAACTGCCTAAATCGAGTTATGGTGAAAATGACACATCCTGACCAGGCAGGTTTTATATCAGGTCGAAAAGCGGCACGTACGAAAAACCCTTGATCTACTTTGGTGGGCCAAGCAGCACCAAACACCAGCAGTACTCTTCGCAGTGGATGCGGAGAAGGCATTTGACATGGTCCACTGGCCTTTTCTCTTCCACACTTTGGAGAAAATGAATTTTGGTCCCATATTTTGCGGATGGATAGCCAAGCTATATGAGAGGCCAGCGGCCCGAGTCAAAGTGAATGGAATCTACTCCGATCCGTTTCCCATATGCAGGGGAACAAGACAGGGTTGCCCGTTGTCCCCACTTTTGTTTGCGCTTTTTCTTGAACCATTTACCACTTATGTAAGACAGGATTCTTTGATTTCGGGTATTCAGGTCGGGGGTTTAGACTATAAAATGTCCTTGTTTGCCGACGACATATTATTTACACTATCAAGGCCTGATATCTCTTTAGCGAGAGTGGTTGACTAGTTACACAGATTTAGTCAGTGTCTGGATTCAAATTGAATCTGGATAAATCGGAAGTGCTCAATATATCTTTACCGTCTGTCCAGGCTGCCACCTTGCAGACCCAATTCCCCTTTAAATGGGCACGCCAGTCCGTTAAGTATTTGGGTATACATATTAGCAGTCAATTGGATGAACTGTATAAATTGAATTTTGTCCCTCTCATGGCCAAGATTTTCCAGGACTTAGACTCGTGGCTAAATTACTCGATTGCGTGGATGGGTCGTATTACTACGATAAAAATGAATGTCCTACCCAAATTCAACTACTTATTTCAATCTCTTCCCATTCACATTCCCAATAAGATCTTAAAGGGATGGCAGAAACGAATATTCTCTTTCATTTGGAAGAGACGGCCTCCAAGGGTAGCCCAATCTGTTCTTTATATGAACAAACTTAGATGGGGTATGGGAGTACCTAGGCTTCAGGGTTATTTTGTTGCGGCACAGCTTAGTGCCATTATTGCTTGGCACAAGGTTATGGACCCTCCCAGATGGGTAGTTATTGAACAGGTAGCAATGGGGGGAGTACCTATCTGGTCCCTTCCTTGGCAACCACATGAGACGTGGAGAATTCGGGGAGTTATGCCTGTACCTTCCGCCCTTACCTTACAATTATGGGCACAATGGAAGCATAAAGTAGTTGGGGTCAGAAATTATTTCCACAACACACACTTATATCATAACCAGCATTTTACCCTGGGATGGGAGACTAAGCCCTATAAGGACTGGGAACAAGAAGGGATTGTCTCCCTTGGACAGCTTTGGGGAAGGGACGGTCTTATGACATATAGCCAACTTCGAGACAAATATCAATTGCAACATTCACATCCCTATGCATATTATCAAATACAACACTTTATACGAAAACACAACATATTGGGGGAGCTTTCTCAGGGAAAGGTTCAATTTTTGAAGTATGGTGTGAGGCAGCGGACCAGCTTAGGGGAAGCTTATCAAAAGTTTATGGTATTCTACAGAACTCAGCCATGACGGGTCTGTCATATATTAAAGCGTGGGAACAAGACCTGCAAAAATCATTAACTAAAGAGGAATGGGACACGGTGTTTTTACACACTAAGGGTTGCTCCATATTTATTTATTTTATTTTTAATTTTTATATACTGACATTCTTACATTAAATGTAAATCATACCGGTTTACATACAACAAAAACAGCTGGAGAATAATTCCATAGTCTGATACAATGAACAATTAAAATTAAACTTGTTAACAAACCAAAAGGGTACTTATCTTGGGAAAAGGGTTAGATAACAGAAAATGTACAAACAAAGAATATTAAATGAGGCACCAAGGATTGCACGAAGGGGTGCACAAAGGGGAGAACCCCTTCGTCATGCGGCGCCTGGTGGTGAGGCGCTTTTCAACCGCCGACGAAGCTCTCAGTGATGTCGTGGGAGGGGGCGTGGTCTCTCTCTCTCGCGATGTCATCTCACCTCCCGATGTTTTCTTTTCCTCTCGGTTCCTTTTCTTTTGGTTTTGTTTTTTATGATGGAAATTAAGTTACTGCGGGGGCCCAAGATGTAAATAGGCCTCCCCGCTCGCCCGCGCCCGGCGGCAAGGCGCCCCTCAACCGCTGCCCTCATAGAAAATAGCCAGAAGGTCTTGTTTCGTTGGCATTTTACACCATATAAGTTGTATCGGGCAAAACTTAAGCCGGATGATCTTTGTTGGAAGGGATGCGGACTATCTGGGACTTTTTATCACATGTAGTGGACATGTCCAATTGTCAGCAAATTGTGGAGGGATGTCCTTTATGTAATTCACAGCATTTTGGGGTCTTCCATATTGTTATCGCCAGAATGCACATTACTTAATATTCCCATAGAAGGAGACAGATATACTCAGACACTTTTTTCCCAATTATGCTTAGGAACTAGATGTGTGTTGGCACAAACCTGGAAGCAGGCGATGATACCACCTGTGGAAGTAGTGCTACAAAAATTCTTTATAAGATGACAGCTCAAAATCATCATCGTCTGCCCCGACATGAGCAGGTCTGGTTGCCCTATCAAACATGGAGACGGAGTGCGGTGCATAAGTAGGCAATACCTTCTTGGATGGACAAATAATGACACTTAGTTGCAACTCACTTCAGAACACTTTATTATAGTTTATTTAGCTTTGTCTTTTTCGTTGTTTTACTGCGCCAAGACTATTGTTAATTACAGACATGTCATGCCCACCTGTTCTATGTTTATGTTGTTCTCATGATTAATGCCAAATAAAAATTTCAATTAAAAAAAAAAAAAAAAAGACTGTCGAATACAGCATTCCAATTGATAGTAAACCATTGGGGAACACCAACCATGGACCTCCTGACAAACCAGTCCAACGCCCAAGTGCCCAGTTTCTTTAGCCGCAGGCAGGAACCCCAGTCCCAGGGAATCGATACCCTGGTACAGACCTGGCCACAGGAAACTCTATTATATGCCTTCCCACCATGGCCCCTATTGGGTGCAATCATCCACAAGATAGAACACCACAGGGGACCAGTACTTCTAGTGGCCCTGGACTGGCCAAGAAGACCGTGGTACGCAGACATGTGAAGGCTGCTGACAGGGAGCCCCCCTCCCGCTACCACCACACAGAGACTTGCTCCAACAAGGACCGATCCTCCACGAGGATCCAGCTTGATTCTCTCTTACAGTCTCGCCTGAGGAAGAGCGGATACTGGGGGGCAGTAATTGACACCCTGCTCCGAGCACGCAAGTTCTCCACATCCCTAACATACATAAGGATTTGGAGAGTATTCGAAGCCTGTTGTGAGGACCGCGACATCGTTCCACGCTTAGTAAAAAAATTCCTGCAATTTTGGAATTCCTTCAGAACGGACTACAGAAGGGATTGTCTCTCAACTCCATCAAAGTACAGGTGGCCGCATTGTCATGCTACGGAACCAAGAGCAAGAGCAGCAGCATAGCCTCTCACCCGTATGTCTCCCGCTTTCTGAAAGGAGTCAAGCAGATCCGACCACCCCTAAAGTGGCCGGTGCCTCTTTGGAACCTCAACCTAATCCTAGATTTCTTAGCAGGAGCCTCCTTCAGACCTCTTCGTGGCCTGTCTCTCCGACTATTAACATTGAAGACAGCCTTCCTGGTGGCAGTCTGTTCGGCCCGTCGTATCTCTGAGCTACAAGCAGTGTCCTGCTGGGAGCTGCTCCTCAGACTCACCCCGGGAACCATCCAGTTACACATGGTTCCGTCCTTCCTCCCCAAAGTGGTTTCTCACTTCCATCTCAACCAAACCATCTCGCTACCATCGCCAGATGAGCATAAGAATTCTGAAGAGTCTCACAGTCTACGCCACCTCAACCGGCAGACTCCTAGTCCAATACCTGGAAAGGTCGAAATCCGTATGAAAGACGGACCCTCTATTCGTCCTTCACAGTGGGAAGAAGCAAGGGGAAGCAGCCTCGCGAGCAACCATAGCCCGCTGGATCAAAGAAGTCATCAAGGCGGCCTACGTAGAACCAGGCAAGCCAATGCCTTTACAAGTCAAGGCCCATTCCACTAGAGACTAGGCAGTGTCCTGGGCGGAAACCAAGATGGTGTCACCCACCAAGATCTGTCGGGCGGCGACATGGTCCTCCATCCACACCTTCTCCAGGTTTTACCACCTGGATGTTCAGGCTTGAGAGGACACAGCATTTGCAAGGGCAGTACTAAGTGGGCCACGGGCAGCCTCCCACCAGGTTCGGGAGTAGCTTTTATACATCCCATTGGTCCTGAGTCCATCTGCTACAGGCTAGGAAATGGAGAAATTACTTACCTGATAATTTCGTTTTTCTTAGTGTAGACAGATGGACTCAGCATCCCACCCATGGCTGCCGTTATTCATGGAATCCTCGAGTGACATCCCTGAGAGCAAGTGATTCACGGGTAAGCCATGCTTTCCTCCAACTACGACACCCATCCTATCGGGTATCAATGTTTCTCGGTTGAGGGCACTGGCGGTCTCCAGCTATAACCAATTCAACTAGTTCAAATTAATCAAGTTAACCAAGTTATAAAGTTAATCAAGTTATTCAAATTATTCAGCCATACATATATCCACAATTGCTTTTCGAGGAGAATACTGAAGAGCTGCACTTCCTGCAAGGGTACATAAGAACATAAGAACATGCCATACTGGGTCAGACCAAGGGTCCATCAAGCCCAGCATCCTGTTTCCAACAGTGGCCAATCCAGACCATAAGAACCTGGCAAGTACCCAAAAACTAAGTCTATTTCATGTTACCATTGCTAATGGCAGTGGCTATTCTCTAAGTGAACTTAATAGCAGGTAATGGACTTCTCCTCCAAGAACTTATCTAATCCTTTTTTAAACACAGCTATACTAACTGCACTAACCACATTCTCTGGCAACAAATTCCAGAGTTTAATTGTGCGTTGAGTAAAAAAGAACTTTCTCCGATTAGTTTTAAATGTGCCACATGCTAACTTCATGGAGTGCCGCCTAGTCTTTCTACTATCCGAAAGAGTAACTAACAGATTCACATCTACCCGTTCTAGACCTCTCATGATTTTAAACACCTCTATCATATTCCCCCTCAGTCGTCTCTTCTCCAAGCTGAAAAGTCCTAACCTCTTTAGCCTTTCCTCATAGGGGAGTTGTTCCATTCCCTTTATCATTTTGGTAGCCCTTCTCTGTACCTTCTCCATCGCAATTATATCTTTTTTGAGATGCGGCGACCAGAATTGTACACAGTATTCAATGTGCGGTCTCACCATGGAGCGATACAGAAGCATTATGACATTTTCCATTTTATTCACCATTCCCTTTCTAATAATTCCCAACATTCTGTTTGCTTTTTTGACTGCTGCAGCACACTTAACCTACGATTTCAATGTGTTATCCACTATGACGCCTAGATCTCTTTCTTGGGTTGTAGCACCTAATATGGAACCCAACATTGTGTAACTATAGCATGGGTTATTTTTCCCTATATGCATCACCTTGCACTTATCCACATTAAATTTCATTTGCCATTTGGATGCCCAATTTTCCAGCCTCACAAGGTCTTCCTGCAATTTATCACAATCTGTTTGTGATTTAACTACTCTGAACAATTTTGTGTCATCTGCAAATTTGATTATCTCACTCGTATTCCTTTCCAGATCATTTATAAATATATTGAAAAGTAAGGGTCCCAATACAGATCCCTGAGGCACTCCACTGTCCACTCCCTTCCACTGAGAAAATTGTCCATTTAATCCTACTCTCTGTTTCCTGTCTTTTAGCCAGTTTGCAATCCACGAAAGGACAGCGCCACCTATCCCATGACTTTTTACTTTTCCTAGAAGCCTCTCATGAGGAACTTTGTCAAACGCCTTCTGAAAATCCAAGTATACTATATCTACCGGTTCACCTTTATCCACATGTTTATTAACTCCTTCAAAAAAGTGAAGCAGATTTGTGAGGCAAGACTTGCCCTGGGTAAAGCCATGCTGACTTTGTTCCATTAAACCATGTCTTTCTATATGTTCTGTGATTTTGATGTTTAGAACACTTTTCACTATTTTTCCTGGCACTGAAGTCAGGCTAACCGGTCTGTAGTTTCCCGGATCGCCCCTGGAGCCCTTTTTAAATATTGGGGTTACATTTACTATACTCCAGTGTTCAGGTACAATGGATGATTTTAATGATAAGTAACTAATTTTTACTAATAGGTCTGAAATTTCATTTTTTAGTTCCTTCAGAACTCTGGGGTGTATACCAACCGGTCTGGGTGATTTACTATTCTTCAGTTTGTCAATCAGGCCTACCACATCTTCTAGGTTCACCGTGATTTGATTTAGTCCATCTGAATCATTACCCATGAAAACCCTCTCCATTACGGGTACCTCCCCAACATCCTCTTCAGTAAACACCGAAGCAAAGAAATCATTTAATCTTTCCGCAATGGCCTTATCTTCTCTAAGTGCCTCTTTAACCCCTCGATCATCTAACGGTCCAACTGACTCCCTCACAGGCTTTCTGCTTCGGATATATTTTAAAAAGTTTTTACTGTGAGTTTTTGCCTCTACAGCCAACTTCTTTTCAAATTCTCTCTTAGCCTGTCTTATCAATGTCTTACATTGCCAATGTTTATGCTTTATCCTATTTTCTTCTGTTGGATCCTTCTTCCAGTTTTTGAATGAAGATCTTTTGGCTAAAATAGCTTCTTTCACCTCCCCTTTTAACCATGCCGGTAATCGTTTTGCCTTCTTTCCACCTTAATGTGAGGAATACATCTGGACTGTGCTTCTAGGATGGTATTTTGTAGCTGCTCCTTTCTGTTTTTTCTAACAATTTTTCTCATTTTATCAAAGTTTCCCTTTTGAAAGTTTAGCACGAGAGCCTTGGATTTGCACACTGTTCCTCTTCCAGTCATTAAATCAAATTTGATCATATTATGATCACTATTGCCAAGCGGCCCCACCACTGTTACCTCTCTCACCAAGTCCTGTGCTCCACTGAGAATTAGATCTAAAATTGCTCCCTCTCTCGTCGGTTCCTGAACCAATTGCTCCGTAAAGCTATCATTTATTCCATCCAGGAACGTTATCTCTCTTGCGCAGGGGTCGGGAACCCATGGCTCGCGAGCCAGATATGGCTCTTTTGAGGGCTGCATCTGGCTCACAGACAAGTGTCGCCATACTTCGCGGTTCCCCGCTGACCCAGCTGCTCCCCGGTCCTCCGCCGCTTGGGCTTAAAATGCTGTCAGCCCGGGCGGAACGCGGCAGGACAGCTGGAGTCAGCGGCACCGGCGTGCTCTCTTCTCCCCCCCCCCCGCGGCCCGGAAGAGGAAGTGGAGAGCATCGGGTGCCTGCGCGGGAAGAAGAGACCACACTAGCGTGGTCTCTTCTTCCGCGCAGGCACTCGATGCTCACCACTTCCTCTTCCGGGCCGCGGGGGGGAGGAGAAGAGAGCACGCCGACTGGAGTCATCCGGGTGCCTGCGCGGGAGTCATCGGGTGCCAGCGCTGGAGTCATCGGGTGCCTGCGCGGGTCTTGCCGCGCAGGCACCCGATGCTCTCCACTTCCTCTTCCGGGCCGCGGGAAGAAGAGAGCACGCCGGTGCTCTCTTCTTCCCGCGGCCCGGAAGAGGAAGTGGAGAGCATCGGGTGCCTGCGCGGGAAGACCCGCGCAGGCACGCTAGTGTCCGACGGGAAGAAGACTGCAGCGCGGCTCGGAGGAAAATGAAAATCTTCAACCGCGGCCGATGGGACTCCGCCTTCGCCTCCGCGAGGGCTGAAAATGAAGGAGGTTAGCGTTGGGAGGTGGCTGCTGCTGCCGCGAGTTCCCGGGGGGGGGGGGGGGAAGGGGGAGAGAGAGAGTGAATGAATGAGCGAGCAAGCATGTGTGTTTGAGATCCTGTGTGTGTGAGTGAGAGATTGCATGTATGTGAATGATTGAGAGCCTGTATATGTGAAAGAGAGTATGTCTGTGATTGAGATCCTGCCTGTGAGAGAGAGAGCATGAATGTAAGTTTACCATTGGGAACCTGTATGTGTAAGTTTGTAATTGAAAACCTGTTTGTTTGAAAGAGTATGTGTGTATGATTGAGATCCTTTGTGTGTGAGAGAGATCATGTGTATGTATGATTAAGAGCCTGTGTGTATAAGTAAGAGAGAGATCATGTGTGTCTGTGTCTGATTGACAGCTGGTTTAGGTGATGGAGCATGTGAGTATGTGATTGAGAGCCTGTGTATAAATGAGAGAGAGAGACCATGTGTGTCTGTGTGATTGAGAGCTGATTTAGGTGAGGGAGCATGTGAGTATGTGATTGAGAGCCTGTGTTTAAATGAGAGAGAGAGACCATGTGTGTATGTGTGTGATTGAGAGCTGATTTAGGTGAGGGAGCATGTGAGTATGTGATTGAGAGCCTGTGTATAAATGAGAGAAAGAGAGGACATGTTTGTAAGCATGTGAATGAGAGTCTGTGTGTGAGAGAAAAAGACAGCATGTATTTATGTGATTGAAAGCCTGTGTGTGTGTAAGCGTGAAAAGATAGACAGCATGTGTGTAAATGTGTAATTAAGAGCCTATATAAGTGAGAGAGAAAAAACATTTGTATATGTGAGTGACTGAGAGCATGTGTGTATAGGTGTGTCATTGAGAGCCAGTGTGAGAGAGAGCGCTGGTATGTGACTGAGAGAGGAGAAAGTTCCAAGCAAACCACCCCACCTCCTGCTAATTCAGAACAATCTCAGGACACCTGGATATCAAACGTTCCCAGATATGCAGAGCAAAAAAATTTTTGTATCCTTATTATTTTTCATTACTGGATCTTTGTGTCTGCTATTTTGAAATATTTTGTTGGTATCTGGAAATGTTTTATATGAGTTTTTAATTATTGGATATTCCATTCATCAGCTGTTTCGAAATATGTTCTTTTTGTTAGTACAGTTTTACTGCTGATGATTTTATATTTCTTGATTTGTTTTATAAGGATGTGTGATGTTTCTTTTTTCCTTTGTTACACTGCATACAGAGACTCTGGCTTGTTGCAGTTTCCAATTCAGTTTTTGTCTGCATGCTTCTTGTTATGCGTTTTGGTCTCTTTATTCTATGTTAGGTGAGGGACAGCACGTGATTCAGGTGAGGTTTTCTGCTGGCGTGTAGTTTGTGTAGGACTCTATAGCAGCCTGACTTGGTCCGTTTTCCTAATAGGAGATGTATTGGTGTCTTAAGGCCTGGTGTAATATTTTCAGAGACTTATTGTACTTTAAAAGTGTGATCTTACATAAAATGCACACATTTACTTGTATTTAGTTTTAAACATATTGTATGGCTCTCATGGAATTACATTTTAAAATATGTGGCGTTTATGGCTCTCTCAGCCAAAAAGGTTCCTGACCCCTGCTCTAGCGTGACCCGATGATACATTTAACCAGTCAATATTGGGGTAATTGAAGTCTCCCATTATTACTGCACTACCAATTTGGTTAGCTTCCCTAATTTCTCTTAGCATTTCACTGTCCGTCTCACCATTTTGACCAGGTGGACGGTAGTATACCCCTATCACTATAGTCTTCCCCGACACACAAGGGATTTCTACCCATAAAGATTCAATTTTGTATTTAGTCTCATGCAGGATGTTTATCCTGTTGGACTCTATGCTATCCCGGACATAAAGCGCCACACCTCCTCCCGAGTGCTCCTCTCTGTCATTGCGATATAATTTGTACCCCTGTATAGCACTGTCCCATTGGTTATCCTCTTTCCACCATGTCTCTGAGATGCCAATTAAGTCTATGTCATCATTCACTGCTATACATTCTAATTCTCCCATCTTACTTCTTAGACTTCTGGCATTAGCATACAAACATTTCAAAGTTTGTTGTTTGTTTTTTGTTTGTATTTTCATTCTGCTTTTTAATTGATAGGGATAAGTTAGAATTTTTTAGCTCAGGTGAGTTTTTAGTTACAGGCACTTGGACTACTTTTCTAATTATTGGAACCTCACTGTCGGGATGCCCTAATCTAATACATCATTAGTATCCTTTAAAGATACCTCTCTCCGAACCATGCGCTGCTGAGCGACTGTCTGCTTTCCCCTTTGTTCTAGTTTAAAAGCTGCTCTATCTCCTTTTTAAAGGTTAGTGCCAGCAGTCTGGTTCCACCCTGGTTAAGGTGGAGCCCATCCCTTCGGAAGAGACTCCCCCCTTCCCCTAAAGGTTCCCCAGTTCCTAACAAAACTGAATCCCTCTTCCTTGCACCATCATCTCATCCACGCATTGAGACTCCGGAGCTCTGCCTGCCTCTGGTGACCTGCGCGTGGAACAGGGAGCATTTCAGAGAATGCTACCCTGGAGGTTCAGGATTTAAGCTTTCTACCTAAGAGCCTAAATTTGGCTTCCAGAACCTCCCTCCCACATTTTCCTATGTCGTTGGTGCCCACATGTACCACGACAGCCTGCTCCTCCCCAGCACTGTCTAAAATCCTATCTAGGTGACGCGTGAGGTCCACCACCTTGGCACCAGGTAGGCATGTTACCAGGCGATCCTCACGCCCACCAGCCACCCAGCTATCTACATTCCTAATAATCGAATCACCAACTATGTACTATGTACATCCAACGGTGCAACAGAAGCCCTTGCAGGCCTCTTTGTCCAACTTTTTTTCAAATTCTCTTAGCCTGTCTTATTAACGCCTTACATTTAACTTGCCAATGCGTATGCTTTATCCTATTTTCTTATGCTGGATCCTTCTTCCAGTTTTTGAATGAAGACCTTTTGGCTAAAATAGGCTCTTTCACCTCACCTTTTAACCATGCCGGTAATCGTTTTTCCTTCCTTCCACCTTTAATGTGTTGAAGTCATCTGATCTGTGGTTATAGGATGGTATTTTTTAACAATGTCCATGCCTGTTGCACACGTTTTACCTTTGTAGCTGCACCTTTCAGTTTTTTTCCTATTTTTCTCATTGTAGCAAAGTTTCCCTTTTGAAAGTTTAGCACTGGAGCCGTGGATTTACTTACTGTCCCCCTTCCAGTCATTAATTCAGATTTGATCATATTATGATCACTATTGCCAAGCGGCCCCCACCATCGTTACCTCTCTCACCAAATCCTGCGTTCCACTAAGAATTAGATCTAAAATTGCTCTCTCATTGGTTCCCGTACCTATTGCTACATAAAACTTTTATTCCATCCAGTAACTTTATCTCTAGCATGCCCTGATGTTTTACTTACCCAGTCAATATTGGGATACTTGAAATCTCCCATTATTACTGTACTTCCAGTTTAGTTAGCTTCCTTAATTTCTCTTAGCATTTCACTGTTCATTTCACCATTTTGGCCAGGTGGATGGTAGTATACTCCTATCACTCTTCTCTTCCCCAACACACAAGAGACGTCTACCCATAAAGATTTGATTGTGTATTTAGACTCATGCATTTCATCCTGGCTCTCCCATAATTTGAAGAAAACCAAGATTATTTTGAACAAAATCTCTATATCTCTATATCACTGTAGTATTTAACTTCAGCAACTTTTCTATCCCAGTATCTTCTCAAGTTTAGAATTTAGGTGTGAGTTTAGACTATGAATTATTCATGAAGCCTCACATTAAATCTGTAATAAAAGCCGGTAAGCGATGAGACCAGGTAAGTAGAGAAGAACTTCTCCTAACCAGAGACGTGGAAGGGCTTCGGTAAGTCTTTCCTCCAGTCTCCTTGCTTGGCGTGCCATACTGATATCGTTTTCGATCCCGTGCGGGCGAAGGAAGGGGGTTTCAGAACATTTTGAGCAGCCCCCTGGTGGGCTTGGTAGACTCTTCACTTCGTGATGCAGGGTGCCGCCATCTTCCACACGGTTTGGTGTGGCGCCATTTTCCCTCTTTGACCATTAGTAGGCCCGGTGCGGGCCGTCCTTCTGTGGCCTAACGTGTGCATATATGCGAGCACACTCACAACTGACCGCTTAGTTCCATGCTCGCCGAGGCGAGTCTTGTGGGCTCTCGAGAAGCATTATCCGGCTAAACGCAAAAGCTACAGAGGTTATGGCCTCAGCAGCAAAGAAGCTCAGATGATACTTCCTTTGCGCTGCCTGCCATATTAGGGCTGCACGGTCTGACCTGGAATCCTGCCTGTGTCAGCGCTGTGGGGAAGCCTAGGGAAGACTGGACTCCAAGAACTTTTCTAAGTCCAGTCCATCCCAGTTGGAGGATGGGTCAGCCACGACCTTGTCTGATAGCACCCCGGACCTGAGCAATTCCGGGGCTGCGTCCTCCCCAGCAGAGGGCAGTTCAATGGCCCCTACCCCGGTTGCTCCAGGGCCAAATATGGACCCGGTGGCCTTCTCTTAGTTGGAATTCTTCCAGGGCCTTTGTTCAGGCACAGTCAGCCCCTGCCCTGGAACAGGCATTGCCCCAGCTGGGAAAGCCTCGTCCTCCCAGTCCCTGACAGCAGGCCTCGGGACATGCCTCGACTCACCAAGGGTATCCCGGATAGGACCCAGACTCCCCGGACAACGACGGGGGTTCCTTAGAGGATGGGGAAATCCCCCGCAGGCTTGGAGCCTTATTGGACCATGCTTCGATTTTTCCACAGAGATGAATTACTGTTCCTAGTCTCCCAGACTGAAGATTCTGGGAGCTCCAGGCACAGACCCTGTGTCGGAGCCAGAGAAAAACCCCATCCTGGTGTCTCTACGAAAAGCCTTTTGCTATTTCCCAATGCTGGAAGCCATCCAGGAGTTGATTGACCTGGAATGGGACGCCCTGGAGGCAAGTTTTAAAGGAGGTCTGTCCTTGGAGGCCTTGTATCCTCTGGACCCAGCGGTCAGAGGACGCCTGCGTTTCCTGAAAGTGAACGCCATAGTCTCAAAGCAAACAACTATCCCTGTTGAGGGAGGGGCGGCCTTGAAGGATGTTCACCATAGGCAGTTAGAATCCATTCTTAAGCAAGCTTTTGATGCGACAGCAATGACAATGGTGGCTTGCTCCTGTCTGCTCCTCTCAAGAGAGGCAGATAGCTCTGGGGCGCATGCCGGAGAGTTGATTGAACCCGCCACAGCCTTCCTGGTGGACGCAAGCTCGATCCTAGTGTGTACCTTGGCCAGAGGACAGCTATGGTTGCGAAACTGGTCAGCGGACGCAACTTCTAAGGCAAACCTCACAGAGATGCCTTTTAAGGGATCCCTCCTATTTGGAAGAGAATTGGAGAAGCTAGCCAGTGAGTGGGGCGAATCTCCAGTAACCAGGTTACCAGAAGATAAGATAGAGATTACAGCGCCCCTCACCCATGAGGGGTTGGGCCAGGGGCTCCCAGCGCTTCTGGCCCTACAGAAACTCGTCATTTCAGTCAACTTGGGCCTCGGGAAGGTCTCATAGAAACATAGAAATGACGGCAGAAGAAGACCAAATGGCCCATCCAGTCTGCCCAGCAAGCTTCACACATTTTTTTTTCTCATACTTATCTGTTTCTCTTAGCTCTTGGTTCTATTTCCCTTCCACCCCCACCTTTAATGTAGAGAGCAGTGATGGAGCTGCATCCAAGTGAAATATCTAGCTTGATTAGTTAGGGGTAGTAGCCGCCGCAATAAGCAAGCTACACCCATGCTTATTTGTTTTACCCAGACTATGTTATACAGCCCTTATTGGTTGTTTTTCTTCTCCCATGCTGTTGAAGCAGAGAGCCATGCTGGATATGCATCGAAAGTTCTTTTGGAACCGACAACCAAAAAGAGGAACAGGTTCGGGCACAGGTTCAACCCGAATTCCCCAATGAAGTTGAGCCGACCCATCCTCAGGAAGAGGAGATAGGGGGCCGACTATCCCTCTTCTGTCTGCGGTGGGTCGAGATCACGTCGTACAAATCGGTACTGACATCATACGAGAAGGGTATGCTCTCGAATTCCACAGCATCCCACGGAACTGGTTCTTGGTGTCACCTTGCCATTCCCAGCACAAGTAACTGACAGTGGAATCCGCACTAAGGCTCCTCAGTCTGAGGGCTATAACTCCGGTTCCTACACCCCAATTAAATACAGGACGATATTCCATCTATTTCATCGTGGCCAAGAAAGAGGGCTCATACCGACCCATCTTGATCTCAGGAGCGTTAACAGTCATCTGCGGATGATTCACTTCCGCATGGAAACTCTTCGCTCCATCATAATGGCAGTGCAACCAGGAGAGTTTCTTTTTTTTTTTTTAATTTATACTTTATTAATGTTTCATATGCATAACAAAATCCAACAGTATCTTTGAATACATGAACAATAAATCAATGAATATGACATCTGTCTGTATGCCGTTCCTGTCAATGGTATACAAAATGTCAAGTCATGGTATTCTCCTTCCACATCCCCTACCCATCCCGGCTCCCTAACACCCCCTCCCTTCTTCCCTCCCCCCCTCCCTAACCCTGCACATGCTAATTGTAGAATTAAATACATACAATTAAATACAGCCTCAAGCTACAGCATAGTCATTTGTATAAGTGGTATGGAACTGCAGCAAACTGAGAGGAGTGTCACACTGGTGGAAGAAACATAAATAGAAGGTCAAGTAGCCCTAGCAATAAAAACAGTTGTATAGAGATAACAATTCAGAATAAACACAAACAGCATCACCGAGCTAACCTTTGTTCTAGAAGATACCATATTTTCATGTACCTCTGTTTTGATTTTTTTAAAGTGCTATCCCCAAGTGTATCCTCCAAGTTTGTGTAATCTCGTCCGCACATTATCCTCTGAGGGCAGGTTACCAGTTCTCCACATCTGTGCCAACTCACACCGGGCAGCGATAATAACAAGATGAGCTAATTTACATTGGTCTGATGGGATGTCTACAAGTAGATTCAAGAGAGCATTCTCAGGTTCTAATGTAATCTGTGCACCCAAAATGTGTTTTAAAATTTGAGTAATGTAGGACCAAAAATGGGCTACCTTAGGACAAGACCACCACATATGATAAAATGTGCCTAATTGTCCGCAACCCTTCCAACACAGGGGACTGTTAGCGGCTGCAAATTGGTGGAGCCTGTGTGGGGAGTGATACCACTTAAACAAGATCTTATAGCAATTTTCTGTTAGTGGAGTATATTGGAAACCTTTCTTGGTAGCCACAAAGATGTTGTCCCATATGTCTTCAGTGAAAAGTCTACCATTATCAGCCTCCCATGTTTTCATAATTGCTGGTTTAACAGTGGGGTCCTTATTAATAAAATTATAGGTCCGTGATATCACCCTTTTTAGAGAATCTGCATGATCACTCCAGTGCTCTAGTTGTGTTTTACCCATCTCTAGGTCCCGACTAATCCCCTCCGTCAAGAAAAGGTGGTGGACCTGAAGATATGCAAATACATCATTTGGAGGCAGCTGATATTGCTCTTGTAACATTTGAAACGAAAGCATAGCTCCCTGCGCCCAAAGTTGGCCCAGTCCACCTATGCCTTTCGCTTCCCAGGTACGGAAAGATTTCAACTGACCTCCGGTATGTAAAAGGGTATTAGTGATGATGCTGGAGCTATAGAAGTATTTCCGGTCCCCCACTAAATATTTCTTCCATGCATCCCAAATGGTAAGTGTGGACTTAACTAGGAGAGGAATATGTCGCAGTGGAAACCACATCCCCCGAGGTAGCCACAGGAGGGTTTGAAGTGGCATTCTATCCACCAGAGCTTGTTCAACATTCCCCCCCATTGTTTTTGCTCCCCCTTCCGATGCCAATCCAGAGCCGCTGTTAAGTTGAGCCGCTGCATAGTACCACTGTAAGCTGGGTACTCTCAACCCTTCTCTCAACCTAGGGCGGTACATAAGTTTGGGATACCCTTGGGGGTCTGCGCCACCAGATATAGGAGAAAATCTTCTGTTGCCATTTTTTAAGAATCGCATTAGATATATGTATGGGAAGAGATTGAAATAGGTATTCCAACCTAGGTAGGATGTTCATTTTGATTGAGGATATGTGACCAAACCAGGACAGGTAGAGGCCAGACCAGCGATCTATATCTTGAAATATCTTATATATGAGTGGTGAGTAGTTTAACTGGAACAGCTCATTTGGGTCCTTGCTAATATAGACTCCTAAGTATTTAATTTTCTTATGTGCCCACTGAAAAGGGAACTGAGACTTCAACCTGTGAAGCTCATCCTCAGGAACAGAGATGTTTAATATCTCGGATTTTTCCACATTTAATTTAAAACTAGACACCTTGCTGAATTTCTGCAATTCAGATAAATTTTCACCTAGAGTTTGAGTCGGACTTGTTAGGGAGAACAAAATGTCATTGGCAAACATGGACATTTTGTAATCCTTGTCCCCAATTTTAATTCCCTGGATCTTATTATTGGTGCGGACTTTTATAGCTAGGGGTTCTAAGAATAATGTGAACAATAACTGAGACAACGGCCAACCCTGTCTCATTCCTCGTCTTATGGGAAAGGCCTCTGAATAAGTACCATTAACTTTCACACGGGCCTTAGGTTCTGTATATAATTGCTGTAATCCGTTTAAAAATTTCGGGCCAAAATTTAATTTCCGTAATGTGCTAAATAAAAATGGCCAGTGGACCATATCGAAGGCCTTCTCTGTGTCGACTGACAGTAAGACAGTTGGGATATCCTTATCTCTCACCCACCAGATCAGGTCCACAATCTTACATATGTTGTCAGCTGCCATTCTACTGGGGATAAAGCCCGCTTGATCCGTATGTTCCAGGCGAGCCAGTATCTTGTTAAGGCGAGTCGCCATGATTTTGGCTTGTAACTTAAGATCAATATTTATAAGGGAGATCGGTCTATAAGAACCGCAGTTAGTAAGGTCACGCCCTGGTTTACCTAAAAATAGTGATTTCTGCTGTTAGCTCCTTCTCCCAGTGATTTCCCCCCCCCCCCAATAAATGATTGAAAAACTGCTACATTGGAGCTGCTAAGACTGATGAGAATTTTTTTTGTAAAATAGAGGGGTATATCCATTTAGTCCTGGAACTTTATTAGCCTTAAGGCCCTTGATGGCCTCTATAATTTCACCCTGAGAGATCTCTCGTTCCAGGTATTCTCTCTCCTCCTCCCTCAAACATGGAAGATCTATTTCTTGCAAGTAGGTTTCGATATGCTCTGTACTAACAGAAGAATTGTCGTTCCCTGTACGTACCTGGATCAGTTCAGACCCTGGGTTATGTCACCAATCCAGCAGAGGGAAGCAGAGAAAACATTCTAAAGACTCTGACGTATACCCTGGAGCCATCACCTGCAGTCAATCAGTATTTCTCTGTCTCCCAGCAGAGGTGGATGTCCCTAACCCCTGCAGTCTGAGGTAGTTTATTTTTTAGTCAGGTAGTTTAGGAGTTAATTTTTTTGCAGGCTTCCTTTTTCTTTTAAAGAGAGCCTGTTCTTTTCATTTAAGTTATTTAAAAAAAAAAAAAAGATTTATTTTTTCTTCACAGCCGTTTCACTGCCTCCTGGGAGGTTGCCAAGTCCTGGGAGGACTATCCCTCCTGGTTCTGAGGCTGCCGGAGTTGGGGAGTTTTGAACCCAGCAACTACTCCTGGCAGGGGTGATACTGGGGGGCCTGGCTCACTCACCCTACTTAGAGCAGCTCCTGGGGGCCGTGGCGTTTCGGTCAGGTAAAAAAAATAAAAATAATTCTTGACAGCTGAATTGTTGTTTACTTACCTTCTGGTGTTCGGTGAGCCCGTGCCTTTGTTTTTCGCCGGGGTTTCTTTTAGTTTTTTAGTTTATTTCATACTTTTTATTTCGTGCCATTTTTTCTTTATAATGCCGTGAGGCACGGCCTGCCGCGTTTGTGGAGATGCGCGCGCGTCTCTCCAGAGAGAGTCTCTGTTCATCCTGTCTCCCCGGGTGGGGTGGGGGGGGGGAAGGCTCATCAAGTTTGCCGATTTAAAAAAAAAAAAAAAAAGGGGCGCGGCCCCAAAACCTCGGCCCAGCTGCTCTCCTGCCCCGGACTCTTTTCGATGCAGTGCGGGAACTGAGGCACTCCTGTCTACTCTGAGGGTGGCGACACAACAAGCTATTCAGGGTGCTTCTGCTGTCGCCGCAGCCGGTGGTCCCTGGGGGGGGGGGGGGGGGGGGAGGACAAGCCGCGCGAAACAGGGCCATATTTATCGGCTGAAAGCCTGGAGGAGATTTCAGATTATTCTTCCTCTTCTGCCTTTTCAGGGGATTTTCTTTGTTTTCTTTGCAAAGCTTACAAATCTAAGAAATTTCATAAGAGACATAAGTCTCTCATCTGAACAGAGGTTACGGCCATGTTCCTCAAAAAGGGCTAGTCCCACGGATTTGGGAGTGGGGTCAGCTCCGAAGCGTCCCCTTCGTCCCCTTCGTCAGGGTCCAGATCAGACAATTTTTTCTTCTTCAGATGATTCTGAGCGTGGCTCTTTATCTATCCCGGACAAGTCCTTGCCGGAGGGGGATTTAAATGAAGACCCTGCTTTGAGTATTAGTTCAGACCCTCATGTTGCGGATGGGGATGACCCCAAAGTAGTCCGCCTGTTTAGAAGAGATTAATTCCAGCTATTTTACTGGAATTGGGTCTCGAGGTTCCAGCGAAGGATTCTTGGATGGGTGACATTGACCCAGTGTTGCCTGGCCTTAGAGGTCCCACGACATCATTTCCTTTTCATCTTTCTCTCACTGACCTTAAGTACCGGGAGTGGGATACTCCTGAGTTGGGGCTTAAGGTAGCACGAGCCATGGAGAAGTTGTATCCATTACCTGAGGAAGCTTTGGAAATTTTAAAATTTCCTAAGGTGGATGCCGCTGTTTCAGCCGTCACTAAGAAAACAACTATTCCAGTAACTGGGGCTACGGCTCTTAAAGATCTCCAAGATCGTAAGCTGGAGGTTCAGCATAAGCGAACTTTTGAGGTTTCTGCTCTTGGTGTGCAGGCGGCCATGTGTAGTAGCTTGGCTTTGCGAGCTGGACTAAGATGGGTCCAGGCTTTACAAAACAATTCTTCCCTCTCTGAAGAAGAAGTTGCTCAGGCTGGTAGACTGGAAGCTACAGTTGCTTATAGTGCAGATGCTTTATATGATCTCATTAGGACCTCTGCTCGCTCTATCGTTGCTTCTGTATCGGTTCGCAGACTTCTCTGGTTGACGAATTGGTCTGCAGACGCATCCTCCAAAGCTCAATTAGGGGCTTTACTCTTTAAGGGAAAATTATTATTTGGTAAGGAATTGGAAGATTTAATTTTGTCCCTAGGGGAAAATAAGATTCACAAATTGCCAGAGGACCGTCCTAGGCCTAGAAGCTCTTTTTCATCTTGCTCTCGTTTTCGGTCTAACAGAAGATTTCGTTCTTCTCGTCCTTCGGCTCCTCCAGCTAAACAGTCTTCAGGTAGACAACAGAATTGGTCTCAGTCCTTTCGTGGCCGCCACTTTGGTAGACCTGGAACTTCCCAAGTCTCAGGAGGCACAAAGTCTGTCCAATGAGATAAGGCCGGCCCTTTCTCCGGTTCCCGTCATAAGGGGCAGGCTGTCTCTGTTTTACGGAGAATGGGCTAGATGTGCGTCGGATCAAAGGGTTCTATCAGGGATTAATCAAGGTTACGCTTTAGATTTTGTTCGGCGGCTTCACAACCTGTTCCTAATTTCACCGTGTTCTTCCCTACAAAAGCGTCTCATAATCCAAGACTCGCTATAGCGTTTAAGCGACCTAGGAGCTATAATTCCAGTTCCAACATCAGAACATCGGAAAGGTCATTATTCAATTTTCTTCATTGTTCCCAAAAAGGAGGGAACCTTTCGTCCCATTCTCGATCTCAAGAGGGTCAACCATTGTCTAAGGATTCCAAAGTTCCGGATGGAGACTCTTCGATCTGTCATAGCTTCGGTTCACAGAGGAGAATTTCTAGCATCGCTCAACCTCACCGAAGCTTATCTTCACATCGGCATTCGATCCGATCATCAGAAGTTTCTCATGTTTTGCATTCTAGGACAACATTATCAATTCAGGGCTCTCCCGTTCGGATTAGCCACAGCTCCCAGAACATTTACCAAAATAATGGTGGTGGTGGCCGCTCAACTCAGGAAGGAGGGCCTGTTGGTACATCCGTACCTGGACGACTGGTTGATTAGAGCGAAGTCGGAATCTCTTTGTTATTATACAATCAACAGGGTAATCAGCCTTTTGCAGTCTCTAGGCTGGGTGATCAACGAAAACAAGTCACCTATTACCTTCCCAATCTCTGGAGTTTTTGGGTGCACGGTTCGACACTTGTCAAGGGATAGTGTTCCTTCCGGAGCATCGCCTTCTCAAGATTGTCACACATTCGAGACTTACAGTCTATTCCTATTCCTTGTGTGTGGGATTACTTGATAGTTTTAGGTTCAATGACCTCTACTCTGGAGTTGGTTCCCTGGACCTTTGCGCACATGAGACCACTTCAGTCTGCATTGCTTTCACGCTGGAATCCGGTTTCGGAACTATACCACCTTCCTCTTCCTCTTACAGAGACGGCTCGTTCCAGCCTAGATTGGTGGTTACAGACAGCGAATCTGAAATGAGGTGTACCACTAGAGATTCTGGAATGGACTGTGGTCACTACCGACGCCAGTCTTTCAGGCTGGGGAGCGGTATGTCAGAATACATCTGTTCAGGGTCAGTGGTCCGAAGAGGAAGCACAGTGGTCGATCAATCTTTTAGAAACCAGAGCGGTTCGTTTAGCCTTAATCGCTCTTCAACCTCTCCTTTGCGGGAAGTCTGTTCGGGTTCTCTCCAACAATGCGACCACGATAGCGTACATCAACCGTCAGGGCGGAACCCGAAGCTTCCTGGTAGCTCAGGAAGCACAACAGCTGATCACCTGGGCGGAACAACATCTGCTCAGCATTGCAGCCTCACATATTGCCGGGGTGGACAACATTCAAGCCGACTTTCTCAGTCGGCATCATCTCGACCCAGGCGAGTGGGAACTGTGCAAGGAAGCCTATCAAATGATATGCAACAGATGGTCCACTCCGGCAATGGATCTCATGGCCACTTTTCAGAATACCAAAGCCCCTCGGTTCTTCAGCCGCAGGAGGGAAAGAGGAGCGGAAGGAGTAGATGCTCTGGTACTTCCTTGGCCAAGGGATGTTCTTCTCTACGTGTTCCCTCCCTGGCCTCTAATTGGCAAGGTTCTGCGTCGCATAGAAGTTCAGCAAGTCGACGTTGTCTTAGTGACTCCGGAGTGGCCACGCCGTCCATGGTTCGCGGACCTGGTCAGACTAGCACTGGACGGTCCCCTTCGATTTCGAGATCTTTCCTGCCTTCTGTCTCAGGGTCCGGTTTGTTTGAAAGAGGTCGAACGCTTCTCTCTAGCGGCATAGCTTTTGAGAGGCGTCAGTTAAAGAATAAAGGTTATGCAGATGCTGTAGTGACTACTTCATTGCGTTCTAGAAAGCCTTCTACATCTTTGGCTTATGCAAGGGTGTAGAAGGTTTTTGAATCTTGGTGTAATGAGCATCAAGTAGATCCAGTTCACTCTTCTGTATCCAATATTTTATCTTTTTTACAAGACTGTTTAGCCAAGGGTTTGTCCTGTAGTTCCTTACGGGTACAAGTGGCAGCGCTTGGATGTTTTCGTGGTAAGGTTCAGGGATTATCCTTGGCTGCGCATACGGATGTAGCGCGTTTTCTCAAAGATGCACAACATCTACATCCTCCATTTCGGAATCATTGTCCTGCTTGGAGTTTGAATTTGGTTCTTAGGGCTCTGTGTTCAGCTCCCTTTGAACCCCTTAATCATGCGACTTTGAAGGATCTCACATTGAAGGTGGTGTTTCTTGTGGCCATTTCTTCAGCTCGTAGAATTTCGAGTTGCAGGCCTTGTCTTGCAGAGAGCCTTTTCTTAGAATTTCTGATACAGGAATTTCATTACAGACTGTACCATCTTTTTTTACCCAAGGTAGTATCTTCTTTCCATTTAAATCAGTCCATAGAGCTTCCGGCTTTTCCGTCTTTAGATCGTTTGGATCCTTCCTCTAGGGATCTTAAAAAATTGGATGTGCGTCGAGCTCTGTTGCTTTATCTTGAAGTTACAAACAAATTTCGATTGTCTGATCATTTGTTTGTTTTGTGGAGTGGCCCTCGCAAAGGTCATAAGGTTTCGAAGGCTACGATTGCTCGTTGGTTAAAAGAGACAATTCGTTCAGCTTATCTTCTAGCTCGTCGTGACCTTCCTGAAGGGTTGAGAGCTCATTCTACTAGGTCACAGGCTACCTCTTGGGCAGAATGTTTGTTTCTCCTCAGGAGATTTGTAAAGCAGCGACTTGGAAGTCGTTGCATACTTTTGCTCGTCATTACCGCTTGGATGTTCACGCTTCAAGTTCGGCAGCCTTCGAAGAGAGTGTTCTCCGAGCGGGACTCTCTGGGTCCCATCCTAATTGAATCAGCTCTGGTACATCCCAGGGTCTGGACTGATCCAGGTACGTACAGGGAAAGGAAAATTGGTTCTTACCTGCTAATTTTCGTTCCTGTAGTACCATGGATCAGTCCAGACGCCCACCCTTTGTCTGTGTATTTGTCTTTTCGGAGAGTCCGCTCGTTCACTGTTTGGGTGATTAAACCACCTTTCATGCTGTCTGTTTCTTAATATTTTCTTATTTATTCCCAAGATTTTTTTTTTGGGACTCTGCTTACATTTAGGATTTATGAGTTGGAAATTTGTTCTCCTATTTAGATAGCTAGTTAATATGTTAGTAGTTAAATTTCTGCTTTGATACTGCTCAATACTGATTGACTGTAGGTAGTGCTCCAGGGTATACATCAGTCATTAGAATGTTTTCTCTGCTTCCATCTGCTGGATTGGTGACATAACCCAGGGTCTGGACTGATCCATGGTACTACAGGAACGAAAATTAGCAGGTAAGAACCAATTTTCCTTTATATAAATCCCCGTAGAATTGTTGGAAGTGGTTTCTAATGTCTGGGGGAGAGGAGAGTAAGCTCCCATCAGAACTGCGGATCCCAGTAATCTGAGACTGAGTCTGCTTTTTTGTTTGTTCAGATATCGAGCTAAGAGTCTCCCTGACCTGTTAACCCATTCAAATTTTTCTTGGGTTATTAAGGACAGTTTAGCTCTCGGCCATTGTTTGCAGCTCTTCTCTAACCTTCTGTAGTTTCGCATATGTAGCCTTGGCCAATGCCCTTCTATGTATCTCTGACAGTTTTGCAATGTCATCTAGCAATGTTTGTTTCAGCTTTTGCTTTTGTTTTTTGTCATGCGATCCCTTGGAAATCAGATGTCCCCTCACTTACTACCTTCATGCAGTCCCAAATAACCCTGGGATCTCCTTCATTAATGTTTAGGAATGATGTGATTTCCATGGGCGGAAGCCTTTCCCTGCAGCTGAATCCCCCAGGTCTATTCCAATTAAAGCATGGTCGGACCACGTTATGGAATTAATGCACGCCCTGAGTACCCTTCTAAGCAATAATTTGTCAATCAAAGCATAATCTATTCGTGAATACGATTGATGTGGAGAGGAGAAAAAAGTATAGTGTTTGGTGTCTGGGTTCTTCTTCCTCTGACTCCACACATCTTCTAGATCCCATTTGGAAATAAGAGACCAGAGCCTTTTCCTTGGCTGCCCTGTACCCATAGTGTTCCCTCCAGAGTTATCTACCTGTGGGCAGAGTGTTAAGTTAAAGTCTCCCATAATGATTAAGGTGCCCTCTCCTTCCTTTATAAGTAACTGATCAAGTGAGTCAAAGAAACTCAATTGGTTAGTATTGGGAGCATAAATATTGAATAGGGAGATCATCTCCCCCTGATACTCAAATTTAACCAGTAAGTAACGCCCATTGACATCCTCTATGTGAGTTTTTATAACGTAATCATACCCATGTTTGAACAATACGCAGACCCCGGCGTATTTGTGTTCTATTTGCTGGTGAAAAGAATTGGTATGCAAACATTGGCCACGCCAACAGGTGCTTGTAACGTCGCCTCAGATGGGTCTCCTGTAAGCAAATTATCCCAGCTGCTTGATTTTGTAAGTCCTGCTTTAAAAGGTGACGTTTGTGCGGGATATTAAGACCTTTGACATTTAGAAATATGAATTTAAGTGCCATTAATTACATAAACTATATTTAAAATTCGAATGCTCTATCCTCTTCCCTCTGTTCTTATTACCCCCTCCAATGTTCCCCTTCCCCCAAAAGTAATATAACCACCAATGAAAGTTACTCTCCCTTTGCATCCTAAGTTACCACTTAACTTATCCCTTGTGCAGAAAGCCCCCCTTCCCTTCCCCCCTCTCTCCCAGCCCACCTGGTAAGCGCCAGCTCATTGTGGCATTCCTGCTTAAACAGGTGAGAGGCTCTGTGTGGCCCTAGGGCGAAACAGCATCTCTCCCTCCACCATAAACATCGGAAACCCCACCATCCCTCCCCACCCTCTGTTCATAGTAAACATTCCTTCCAACTTTTACAACTTAATCATTCTCTGATAACTTTGCAACTAAGCACGTATAACATTAACATCTTATGATATTAGAAAATCAACCATGCCCATTTATGTCTCACAATTGTCCTCTGTAATCGGGTTTATCCTGCGCCTTCCTGCACTCTAGTGGCATGAGATTCCTCCTGTCTTCTTAATTTTTGATCCCCTTTTTCGATCCTTTGCCACCGCGGGCTCTCCAGGTGACCTCTACTCTCCACTGCTGCGAACTGTTTGATAGGGATACCTGCTGCCTTTATGATGGCTGCCGCTTCATCCGGGGTAGCTGCACATGAAGTGGTTCCTTGTATGGTTACGGAGATCCCCGCCGGGAACAGCCATCTATACCAAAGTTTTTCCCTCCTCAACACGGAGGTGATCGGGAGGTAAGACTGCCGTCACTTGAGAGTTCGGGGGACAGATCTACAAAAACAGAAATGGTCTGCTCCTCCCACTGACAGGTTTGTTTTTTCCGCGCCGCCATCAAGATCTGTTCTCTTTTCTCGGCCCTAATGTTCTGTGTGCCCGCTCCAGCTCTATCAGTTAGTGAATAGCCACTGTGTCTGTCCCTTTGCCTTGAGCTAGGAAAAGGTTGCATAGCGAGCGTACTACCTCGTGGCAGTCGCTGTAGGCCTCTGTTTTGGGGATCCCGCAAAATCGCAGATTACTCTTGCGATTTCTATTTTCTAAATCTTCAATTTTTAGAAGTAGGTCGTCTCCCCCTTTGGCCATGGTATCATATTGGGATTTCAATTTCTCCAGCTTGTTTTCCTGCGATTCCAACCTTATATCATATTCGTCCACTCTATGGCCTATCTCCCCCATTTCATCTCGCAATTCCGCCATCTTTTCCAGCAGCTCTTTTTTTTTTGCTTTTAAATCTCGCCTTAGTCATTGAACCATTGCCGAAATTCATTACGGGTAGGTACCTCTGATGGTAGCCCTGCTCTCCGCTTGGGGAATCTGAGTCTTCTGCGGACAGAGCCGCCATTTCTGAGTCCGCTCTGCTGCACGGAGCTTCAGAATCTTCTCTGGTTTTTAAATATGAATATTTGCTTAGATCAGACCTCTTCTTCTTAATAGACATGGATGGATGTTAGAAGGAATGTAAAGCACTGCAAATCTCCGCAATTTCGAGGGGATGGGTGATGATTGTCCTTATTTAAAACTCGTGGTGCTCGGGAGCTCTCCTTTCAAGCTGCCATTCCGCTCCGTGACGTCACCGTCCCCCCAACCAGGAGAGTTTCTAACCTCCCTGGACCTCTTGGAGGCCTACCTCCATAATCCAATCCATCAAGACCAGCATTTTGTACGCTTTGCGGTACTGGGCCAACCTTACCAGTTCAGGCATTACCCTTCGGCCTGGCAACTGCCCCCAGAACATTCTCCAAAATTATGGTGGTTGTAGAGGAGGCACTGAGGAAAGAAGGGATCCAGGTGCACCCTTATTTGGACGACTGGCTGATCCGGTCGAAGTCGCTGGAAGAGAGCCTCCATGTGACCAGCAGGGTTAGGTCCCTCCTGCAGGAGCTTGGTTGGGTTGTGAACATTGACAAGAGCAACCTCAAGCCCTCCCAGTCCTTAGAGTACCTGAGGGCCCGATTTGACACCAAGCAGGACAAGATCTTCCTCCCTTCCTTGAGGAGAAGGAAACTGATAGACCAAATATGTCAGTTGACGAACACAATTCATCCCAAGGTGTGAGACTATCTCCAGGTACTCGGCCTCATGGCATCAACCCTGGAAGTAGTTCCATGGGCAAGGGCACACATGCGGCCTCTTCAATACTCCCTTCTATCACACTGGAACCCGCTGTCGCAAGACTACTCTATTCACCTCTACCTACCAATGGAAGTATGCTCTCAGCTGCAGTGGTGGCTACAGGAAATTCACCTAAGCAAGGGTGTAAGCCTCTCCCCAACAAGCTGGATCATCATCCTCACGAAGGACACGAGCCTCCGAGGGTAAGGGAGCTCACTGTCAAGAACTGACAACCCAGGGGCAATGGACTGAGGAAGAGGTGAACTGGAACATAAACCGCCTGGAAGCGCAGGCGGTCAGATTTAGCATGCCTGCAGTTCAGCACAGGCTCCAGGGGTAAGCAATCCGCACGATGTCGGACAACGCAATAACAGTGGCCTACGTCAACCGCCAGGGAGGAACCAAGAACCAGAAATAAGACCCCCTTATGGAATGGGCGGAGCTAAACCTACAAGGGATCTTGGCCTCCCACATCACGGGAAAAAACAACATCAGAGCAGACTTTATCAGCAGGGAAAGCCTGGACCCAGGGAAATGGATGCTGTTGACCAGAGCCTTCCAGCTCCTAGTAGATCACTGGGGCCTTCCATCCTTCAACCTACTGGCTACATCTCACAATACGAAGGTTCCCCTGTTCTTCAGTCACAGGCGAGATCAGCGCTCCCAAAGGATCGATGCCCTTGTCCAGACTTGGCCAGAAGAATATTTACTGTGGCCTCTACTGGGCAAGATCATCTGCAAAATCGAACACCACAGAGGGTTAGTCCTTCTGTTGGCCCAGGACTGGCCCAGGTGCCTTTGGTATGCAGACATGTAGAGGCTTCTCGTGGAAAGTCCCCATTGCCTCTCCCCGCACAGGGATCTTCTCCAGCAAGGCCCGTTTCTTCATGAAGATCCAGCTCAATTCTCTCTTATGGTCTGGCCCTTGAGAGGGATCGCCTGACTAAGTGCAGATATTCGGCGGACGTAATTGTCATATTGCTCCGTACATAGAAGTTTTCAATGTCCCTGACGTACATACGGATCTGGAAAAGTTTTGAGGCCTGGTGCAGGGAGCGCAGGGTGCCCCCGCGAATGGCCAAGATCACCATGATCCTAGAATTTTTACAGGACAGTCTGAACAAAGAATTGTCTCTCAACTTCATGAAGGTCCACGTGGCAGCCCTCTCCTGCTTCAGAGCCGAGGTGGACAGAACCCGTTTGACGGCACATCCGGACTTGGCCCATTTCCTAAAAGGGGTTGAACATCTACGACCACCCTTAAAGTTGCCGGTCCCCCTATGGAACCTCAACTTGATATTGGACTTTCTGGCAGGGCCTTCCTTCAGATCATTGTGCAGTCTTGTCACTACACCTATTAACACTAAAGACCGTATTCTTGGTGGCGATATGCTCGGCTCGTCTCATTTCTGAGCTACAGGCGCTGTCCTGTTGGGAACCGTTCCTTCGATTTACTCCAGGAACAGTACAGCTTCGCACCATTCCCTCCTTCTTACAAAGGTAGTCTCGGAGTTTCACCTGAACCAATCCATCGCCTTACCGTCCCCGGATAGACATAAGGACACGGAAGACTGCCATCTAAACGTCGGTAGACATTTAGTACGGTACCTGGAACGTTCGGAACCAGTGCACAAGACAGATCGCTTGTTTATTCTTCACGGGAGGAAGAAACAGAGCGAAGCGGCTTCACGAGCTACCATAGCCCGCTGGTTCAAGGAAGTAATCAGGGCAGCTTACATAGTGGCAGGGAAGCCTTTACCTCTACAGGTCAAAGCTCATTGTATCAGGATCCTGGCAGTATCCTGGGCGGAAGCTAAACTACTGTCGCCCTCCAACATCTGTCGAGCAGCGACATGGTCCTCCCTACACATCATCTCCAGATTCTACTGCCTGGACGTCAAGGCCTGGGAGGACACAGCCTTTGCCAAGGTGGTGCTAACAGGACCGCAAGCAGCCTCCTGCCCCATTCGGGAGTAGCTTTCGTACATCCCATTGGTCCTGAGTCCATCTGGCTACACGCTAGGAAATGGAGAAATTACTTACCTGATAATTTCGTTTTCCTTAGTGTAGACAGATGGACTCGGTATCCTGCTCATGGCTGCCGCCAAACACTGAACCTTGGGTGACAATCCCCGAGAGCAAGACAAGTACGGGTAAGCCACACTTTCCTCTAGTTAAGACACCCATAGTTACCGGGTGCCGGCGTTTCTCGGTTGAAGTGCACTGGCAGTCTTCAGCTATATCCCACATCAACCAGTTCAAGTTAATCACGTTAATCAAGTTATTCAAGTTAATCAAAGTTAACCAAGTTGATCAAATTATCCAGACATACATATATCCACAATTGCTTTTCAAAGAGAATAACGAAGAGCAGAGCTTCCTGCAGGGGTATATGTACTGGTGGTGACGTCAGATTGAAATCTGACTCTGTCTCCAACTGCTATCAGGAGCACACATTTGTCTACACTAAGGAAAATGAAATTATCAGGTAAGTAATTTCTCCAATATTTCCCTACAGTTCCAAAGCAGCTGCAGGGTCAGTTCTCTCCCTCACCCTCCATTTAAGGCCGGTATGAGGCACATCAGTTGGAGGGGAAAAAAATGAGCAAGCAAGAAAATAGGACACTCATGCTGCTAGGGCTGTTGCAGCCATCTTGGATCAGCTAAGATTCCTCTTAAAGATAAATTGGCAATATTAGGGGGTACTCTTAGACAAGGATTTATCTATGACTGTTCATATGTCTAAAATGATCCAGAATTGTTTTTTCCATATTAGAAACATTTGTTTTTTGGGCCATTTCTGGAGAAATCAGATCTACAGTTATATTTTTTATATATGACAACTGCAATAGATTACTTCCGGATCTTTCAGTGGTCTTAGTAAAAGGATCACAAGTTGATTACAGGACATAGGAAATTTGATCATGTCACACCTTGCCTTGTAGAACTACATTGGATGCTAATCATTTGCAGAATTAGATTCAAAAGTCTATGCTTGGGAAGACAAGTCACACTTATGTTCATCTCCAGATCTGATATTGCAGAAGATTGTCTCTTTCTAAGGCGGTATCAGGATTCTTTCATCCTTCTGGCTCTTGTTTCGCTTCCCCTTCTCTGTAGGAAAATTGAGAAAGATAGTACTGTGGAGGGTTCATAACATTTTTTTTCCTTCATTGCTTTTGACAAAAGGATACTGTCAGTTGCCTGCACTGCACTACTTCTTATAGCAGTGTGATGTCACTGGAAAGTTGTGGTGCTTTCTCCATCTGCTAGCAGGATGGTATATACCCTTGTGTCTGGACTAGTCTAGCAGAATTCAAGGAAAGGAAACTAACAGATTAAATTTCTTCTTTTGAACCAGTATAAGAAAAGTTGGTGCAGTAAGAGAGATGGCTACCAGCAGAGATTTCAACTGTCATTGAGCCCTGTCTTTTTGCTCCCGTACAGGAGAATGCCAGGCTGTACATGAACCTGTTGGAGATGGAGTTTAGTGTGGATGTGAAGCAGAATGAGATCAACACCATTAACTGCATTGAGAGGGCGCTGAGGAGCAAGCTGTCCTGTGAGGTGAAAGTGATTTTCTCTCAGCGCAGGCTAGAATTCCTGGAGGACTTTGGTTCTAGCCTGAACAGGTAACTGGAAATAATCCCAGCACTGGTGTGAGGTTTTAGTGGTGCGTCTTACCTCTTAGCCGGCACTGACCCGCATTTCTTATTTGTGTTTTTCCAGCCTCTTGATGGCGTATGATGAGCATCAGAAGCTTCTTAAAAAGCAGACCACCAAGAAAAGAGTTGCTGCGAATGGGTAAGAAGCTGGGTACCTAGATTACAGGTATATTGTGTGCTTGCAAGGGTGTATTTGTCCACTCTAAACCCCTCCACTAGGTGACACTCCCTTCTATCTTTTATTGTGACTATGTTCCATTTATGAGATTTTCTAGGCCTATTCTTTAGCTATCCATAGTACGTGGTTCCACCTATGCTGCAGGTGGAGGCCCGTCTGCAGTACAGCCACAAGGAGTTCCAGCAGCGCATTGGGACCTCCTGCCCAACTCACTCCCCTGCCAGCCCTCCTCCGCTGCGCGTGTGGTCTCCCGTCGCACCAATGACGTTCAGGTGAGGAGAGAAGCTGTTGCGGCTGGATGAGGACCAGGGAACAGTCACCCTCTTTGTTCCCAGCCAGCCTTGAAGCAGCAGGCTTTGCATCTGCTTTAATCACTGCTCCATTGGATGATTAGCGATCTCAGTCCCGATAGTCAATGAGCAGCAGCAGTTTCCCCAGCCAGCTCGACACTTAAGTGCACAGTGGCAGAGAAGGGATTGAGACCCTTTACGTGACTGAGGCAGTCAATCAGAGAATAGAGGAACACCATTATTGCTGCAGCTTTCCACTTTGTTGTCAGGAGAGGCAAGTCTGCCTGTGTCCGGGTGTTACCACACACCCCCATCCTCGTCAGCAAGCATGGCAGTCCTTCAGAAACACAGTCTGCGTTTGGCGGTCGACTATGAAACAGCTGAGACAGCAGCCCCAGCAGGGAAGGAACGGGCTAAGTCTCAGAAATGGAGAAAGGAGAAACAGATGGCCATGGTGGCAGCAGGGAGTATGTCGACAAAAGAAAGAGAATCAAGTAGAGGCCAACCAAGAAGGGAAGTACTGAGACCATCCAAGGAAGCATGACAAGAGTGATGCAAGGCTTATATTGGCAGAAGCAGCACATAGCCAGCAGGAGGACACCCCCGTTGAGGCACTGGCTTCTTCAAGCACACCAGAGCCCCCATGGGAGCACACAACTGTGAGGCTTCCAGGATGCAAGACTCTTCAAAGGACCTTTTTTTCCAAGTGGGATCTGTTGGCGTGGTGCAAATGCGACCAGCACACCTCTCCACTGGAGTCCCAACATCCTCTCCCACAACGAAGCAGCACCCTGGAGTTTCGCTTCATCCTCCAGATGTCTGTCCGCATCTGGACCCCCAACATAGGGGTATTCGCCAGCTGCCATGCCCAAATTCATCTTGTTGCCCAATCTCCCAAGTGCAGCAAAGGGCAATGAGGTTCCACATCACAGCACAAGTTGTAGTAATGAGGCAGCAATAGCAGGTGCAACACAGGCGTCAAATGAAATGCCAGTCATCTGAGAGTACCCGCCATCTATGGACACTTCAGATGTGATTGGGCCATGCAAATGATCCTGGGAACGCAGCTCAGTGTACAGGTGCCACTGACATTCACAACATCCAGCAGCACAGGCGGAGCAGGAAAAGTGGCATAGCGGTAGATGGTGAGTCTAAAGGGGACACTGGGAGCAATATACATGAAGAGCATGGGAAGACAGCAAAAGGCAAGGCTAAGCATAAGGCTAGCACCAGCATGAGTAGTACCTCTTTGGAAACATCTGACTCGGACTCTGTCAGCCCACAGCCCACTTCACCCATCAGCTGAGGCTGGGGAGGCATCTAGGGGACCCCAGCCCTTACAACATTCTCTCAACTTTGGGAGAGTGATCTTAGATCCCTCCGCAAGAAGATCAAGAAACACTCATATTGACATTTTCAGGATCATGGAAGGAAGGCATTGGAGGGACACGCAGAAGAAGGTGAAGGATGAGGAGGATGCACACAGCTTAGACGAGAGTCCCCAGGAGCATTATCAGTTGGACTTGTGCATTTCTTAGAATAAGCTTTATTGGACAAGACAATCCCTCTCAGTATGGCCCCATGCTAAGTTATGCAGATACCATCCTCAAGGCCTATAAGAAATATGATGCTGCATGTGGCTGAATTACGATGAGAGATTCCGTGATACGATGGAAGAGAATAGTTTCATATCCTGGGGGACACAGGATGACAGCCTGTGGTTGAAGCAGATGTCATGCAAGGCAAGCGATGCAGGACCATGTGCCCATGCGCCTAGGAAATCCTTGTCGACCTTACAGGCTGCTGGGGGACAGCACAGTTGTCTGACAATGTTTACTGGTGCCATAACAGATCGGCATGTGGTTTCCAGGTTTGAAGATTCAAGCACATTTGTTCATCCTACACAGCTCGGGGAGTAATGGAAAATCCAAATAGGTATCTTCGGTTTTGTAAGGCGCCATCACCCATAGATCTGCTAGCTGTTTCCTTGGCTGGACTGCTACCCCAGGCGAAGAGAGGCCCAATAGATTGCCCAAAGTTTCCATGAAGAATTCCCTATCCCTTTCCAGGGTCATGTTGGGAGCCAACTACTATTAACGCCCCATCTGGAGTGCAGCACACAAACATTGTTCAACAGAAATTGGATATGGCGTTAGCTCTGAGACACAGGGCTGGTCCATTCCCTTCTCCGCCTTTTTGCAAGATGTTCCTATCACCTTTGGTGGCGGACCCCAAGAAAGAGCCCGGCAAATTTCACCTAATTCAGAACATTTCCTACCCTCAAGGCACTTTGGTGAACAATCAGCTTTTCCCTGAAGAGTGCACAGTGCAATTCGAATCATTTGACTGTGCCATTGCCTTGCTCAGGAAGTGCATTGCAGGTGCTTTAATGGCCAAGACTGATTATAAAGTCAGCTCTGACTTCTTCCTGTTCACTCGAACAGCTTCCCATTGTTGGGTTTTTGGTTTCAGGATCAATACTACTTTGACAAATGCATGCCAATGGGGGTATCCAGTGTCATGCACCGACTTGGAGCTCTTTGGTTCCTTCCTTCATTGGGTGACATCACGATGGGTTGGATCAAGCAACATCATATGTTACCTTGACTACTTATTCATTGGGCCAAGGGAATCTGAGCATGTGTTTGTCTCCTGCAGGAATTCCAGTCAGCTACTGATGACTTCAGGGTTCCCCTGGCGCACAAGAAGACAGAGGGCCCTTCTGAAGTCATCTGCTTCCTGGGCATCGAATTGGAATTGATCAACATGGTGTCTCAGCTTCCAGCCAATAAAGTTGCAAAGCTATGCGTTATGATGCGGCAGGCATTGACAGCTAAGAGGCTTATGCTGCGCTCCGTGTAAACCATCTTGGGCACATTGAATTTTGTCTGGCGAGTGAGTCCCATGGGGTGGGTGTTTCTGAGAAGGCTTGCTGCTGCCACAGTGAGCATCAGTAGGCCGCATCACTTCATGAGGGTGTCAAAGATCATGCACACAGATATCTCCATATGGGCATCATTTCTGGACGAATTCAACAGTGTGTCCTTGTGGCAGGGCTGCTGCTGTCAAGCAGAGACTTGCGCATACATTTGGATGCCTCGGGGGAGGGGGCTGGGGTTTTGGAGTATTCTGTGAAGGAGCATGGTGCACCGTGCCCTGGCCAATCACCTGAGTTGAGGCAGGTTAACTTGGAACATCATATTCTTGGAGCTAGTTCCCATTCTAGTAGTCCTTGTCCTATGGCGTGAAAAATTGAAGGACAGGTATATTTTGGTGCAATAACTAAGCTGTGATCCAGGTCCTGAACAGGCAATTAGCGAAATGCCCCAAGGTGGTGGACTTGCTAAGGGAGGTTGCCTTCACTGGCTTGCACATCAGTACCACAGGCAGGGCGAGGCACATCACAGGAGATTGTAGTGGCATTGCTGGTTCCTTATCTCATGCTAAGTGGGATTTGCTTTGTAAATAGGTACCCACGGTGGATGAATTGGGACCACTTATGGATGATTGGTCTCTAAACACCAGGAACTTACTACGGAAATCTCCATCCAGATGGTCCACATAATGCAGAAGTTGAGTACATGAGGGGATTCCTGATGCAGCACGGCTGGGTTGTGGGGCCAGTTTGCCAGATGACCTGATGGTGAAATATGTCTCCTCAGCCAAAGACATGGGTACTTACAGAGGCTCAGTGGTTAGACATCTAGTTGGCCAGGCCTTTTTCACAAAGGCACATGGATAGGGGTTCCCACCAAGTTCTTTGTTGAAGAAGATGGCGAGCTGGTCGAGAAAGTTGGGGTCTGTGTTGGACTCATGGATTACAATTATGCACGACTTGCTGGGGAACCTGTGGAATCCATTAACTCTTTGGATTTTGAAACTAATCTGTTCCACCTAGCCACCTCACTGGCTTTCTTTGGCGCTTTATGCATGAGCGAGTTTGTGACCTCCGCCAAAAGCGATTCATGTATCAGCAGCGTGCTGTTGTGGAACATGACATGTACAGCTCAAGCATTCCACATAAATATTCAGGTCAAAAACTGATGAAGCAGGCAAGGGTGCAATCCTCTCCTTGAAGTGTATTGAGTCGTGCACCACTTATCCCTTGCAGAATATAGAGAAGTACTTGGTTGTTTGGCCCTAGGGTGGTGTACATTCACTTGTGCAAGCTGACCAGATACCAGTTTTCTGTTGTGCTCAGATTGGCAGTAACCAAAATGGACCTGGATTCAAAAAATGTACCACCCACTCCTTTAGGATTGGAACGGCAACTAGCACGACAGACAGGCTTACTGAAAAATACCATACAGAGGTTGCAAGAGGATGTGGTTAGTGCAGTTAGTATAGCTGTGTTTAAAAAAGGATTGGATAAGTTCTTGGCGGAGAAGTCCATTACCTGCTTTTATTTAAGTTGACTTAGAAAATAGCCACTGCTGTTACTAGCAACGGTAACATGAAATAGACTTAGTTTTTGGGTACTTGCCAGGTTCTTATGGCCTGGATTGGCCACTGTTGGAGACTGGATGCTGGGCTTGATGGACCCTTGGTCTGACCCAGTATGGCATGTTCTTAAATAGGAAGATGGAGATCAGTTGCAGTTAATATTTGTTAGGTTGGATCGGGTGAGCACAACTACTCATAACTCTTAACTGTTGTAGATTTGTGCTGGTTTCAATGGACAGCATGGATTGTTGGCCTGTTTTTTTGTGTTTTTTTGCATTGGGCTGCTGGGAAGGGTGCATGATCACCCCTATGGACTTCATTTGGGATTGGCGCCTCGTGGACTTGGATGGGCATGCAAAGTGTGCACTGGGAATGATTGTTAGCCCTTCTGCAGCAGTGGAGAGATTTCGTCGGCTGCCTCTGATGCTCTCATAATACATCTGGGGGCAATGACTTGGGCAACCTATCGAGCAAGCAGTTGGTGAATTGGCCTCCAGGTTACTATACACTCATATTTTATGGTCTGTCGTCATTCTGCTCCCAAAATTGAACGATATAAAGCTGTGGAGGAGAAGGCACAAGAAGATCAACTCCCAGATTGACGTGTAGATTTGCAAGCTTAGCAACTGCCAAATCTGACATGAGTGAACGGGGATGTCCAAAGTGAAGGCATGTTTAGGCTGGACAAAGTTCAATTGTCAGATATTGGCTATGATATATTAAACAGTGCTCTACAGGAGGCCTTGGAGGACCTATTTTGGGGGAGTGATGTTGGCCACAGTTAATGATGGTGGGGGGGCATGAAGCATGGTGGGGGGGCCCTACCTCTTGCTTATGGCGGGTACCTGAGCCAGTAGGGAGCGTTTCAGATGTGGTTCAAGGGTCCATCATGGTCCAAGTCAGCAGTGGACTGGAGCCTTGGGCGGCATATTGTGGGGCATCCTTAGGCCTCAGGAGGCCTCCTTGCTTGGGGACAAGGCTGGGGGCTGGGTTAGATGGTGCTTGGTATTATGGCGGAGGTGGGGGCATAGCCTGTTTTGGCGATTACGATCTCAGCTCAGGTATAGGTTATTTAAGGGGGATATATTGTTAAATAAAGCTGCGGCCTTATATCCAATTGATATTCTTAAATCCTTATTTAATTGTTATGAATACTGTACCAGTTTGTGGCAGAGTGTTGTATCTGAGTGTTATAGGGAGGGATGTAGCCGACACTATTCGTGGCTTCTAGAGTTATTGAAGTCATAGTTATATGTATCGTTATGCCTTACCCCCTTCTCCTCTCCAGCACTCTGAGGAAGTGCAGCCCTTTGATTTGCCTAGAGCCACATTTTTCCATTCTAGCTGGGAAAAGACCTTGATGAACCAGGCCCTTCATTTCATAACATCAGGAGCTGCTCAATGTCTTACAATTTTTTTTGCTAGTATTTGAGCGAAATGTACATAAGGAACCAAGAATATATTTTTTTCCGTCTAAGCAGGTCATTTAGCTATGCTGCGTGGGTGACATCAGCTGTGACATCACAAGGCTGAGCTTTACTCTCAGCTCAAAGAGCTTTGCAGTGTGCCTGCTGTTGCGACCGTCGCTGCCTGACTTCTTCACTATGCCCACTTTATCTCTTTGGTGACTCCATCTTTGCCTGTTGGAAGTTTGGCTGCCGTGGCGTCATCATACCGTTCTCCAGCACCCCGGGACCGGCTAGACTCCACACTCCGCCATCTTTCCCAGCAGTCTAAGGGCATGCGCGTGGCGCGGCCCCAACTTAAGTACCAGCAGTGGTGCAAACCTCAGGGGCGTCCTCCTGAGGTGACGTCATCTCCACCGGATATTTAAGGTCTCTGAAATCGCTAACTAATTGAGTTAGCAAGGAATGGAGTTGGATCGGAATGGTTTTCTTACGCTCCTAGCTATTCTGCCTCCTTGGACTTACCAGGGGTACCCGCTCCTCGGGAGCCTCGTTTCTCTTTGCTTTTCAGATCGCAGTCTGGAACCGGTACTCTCTCCTCGAGGGCCCATGTACCTGGACTTGCTACTGAATTCCACTTCTGCCAGGAAGTTTTCGCTGCCTACAACACCAGTGAGTTACCATCTCTCTCTGAGTGTTCCCTGGAACCAAGTACTCGCTCCTTGAGGGCCTACTTCTTTCCAGCTCCTGGGCTGCTTCTAAGAGACTATTGTGTGAGTGTTACCATCAAGGTTCTGTTCCTGAACTCTGCATACCCTGCCTACTCACTATATTCAGTTTCTCTACAGCTCAGTCATCTAGGATCGCTGTTCCAGTATCTGAGGGACTACAGCCCAGCCGGGCGTTCCAACTCACTACTGCCACCTCAGGTGGTTCCATATACTGTCTAATAAAAGAACTAATGTGTGTCTGTCTCCATACTCTGAGTCTGACCGGTGGTCCCTCTCGGGATCTTCCCCTGGGGGTGTGGTCATCTGCCACCGGCCCAAGGATCCACCCACAACTACCTCAAACACCAACACCTGCACCGGCATTCCCGCGCTCCTCAGTTTTTGTTTTTCTGCAATTCCTCACAGACGCATAGAGCACTCTCTCCAGTCTCCTGACAAAAAAAAGACTAAAGAAAGATCATGACTACTATCATCATGCTGAAGAGCCCGGGATTTAAATATTGCCAATGCGGAAAAATAATGTCTGTGACCGATGGACGTAATTATTGTTATTTATGTCTGTCCCAACCATAACCAGGCAACATGTAAGGATTGTGCCAAAATGTCCCCATGGGCTAGATGTCAATGGGCCGAAAAAATGGAGAGATTAAGGCACTCATCTTATGCTCCCTCTCCTAGTGACAAACGATCGCAGTTTTCCCTGGGTAAGAAAAAACCCCGGTCCAAGACTCCACGATGCACCCATTCAGCAGATATGGATGGCTGCTCAGCAAAAACAGCGTCTGCATCGACAGTGTCAATGCTTCATGCTCCGAATGCCACCACCTAAGACACAATCCAAATCAGACTCCGCGTCGATCATAACCTGACGCCAGAACACAACTCTCCTCTTCCGATGCACCTGACGCATGCGTTGGTAAATGCTTCAGAGACTACGATGCACTCCAACACAACTAAAAAGCACTTGACGCACACGATGCCTAAGAGTCGGAAATCTTCCAACCTCAACGCTGATTCGCATATTCCAAAGCATAAGTCTGACAAAACACCTCGCAAGTCTTCTAAGACAAAACATCTTTTGCCACCTTCTGGAGCAACCTCTTTACCTCATTTAAATGCTCTGCACCCCACATTTCCACAAAAGTCACCTGTCTCCCATATCTATTTTCTCTGATATAGATCTAGAGGACTCAGCAGATAGCTGGGATTCATCACCAGATATTGCGTGCCTTACGAAAGATATACCTAGCTATTCTAGGAAAAGATCAGCCTCTCAACATAAGGTTTTAAATCAAGATTTCATTAGTACTCCATGCAAAAGACCATGCAAGGACGATGTAAGTAAAGTCCCACCTGATAGACCATTGGCCTAAGAAACAATGTCTAAATTACAACTCTTCTAAAGGATTTTTTCCACTGGTTACCTTCACATCATTAAACACACACTTCTCCGTCTTCTTATGGGAAATGTAAAAATTTCATCACTACATGCTTCTCCTTCCTCACCATTGAAGGAGCCACCCCCACAAGATTCGGCTTCATCTCCAACTTCTCCCATGAAACTCCTCCAGGGAATTCTCCCTTATCTCAGAACAGTTCTACTGGAATCCCATTGGATCCTCCAGAAGATCAGCTTTCAACCATCTTCACTGCCAGAAGATCTCACTTATTCCAAATTTCTAGAAAAGTTGGACTCCGCCCTAAAAATAGAAATCAGAAAGCTCTCGGACCCCAGATCTGAAGTTTTGGGAATCTTACAAATTTTGGATGTACCAACTGCTCTTCCTTCTCACCAGATTTTGGAATCTCTTATGGACAAAACCTGAGAGACCCCACATCTCATACCTCCATTTTCCAAAAACTGGATCTCAAAAACAGGATGCAGAAAACTACTTACTATTCTACTGTCCAAATTCCTCACAACTCAATTGTTGTGGAATCAGCATTGGAAAAAGCTAAGAAAAACAGGCTATATTCCAACACTCCACCCAGAAAGGATAGCAACATTTTAGATGAGTTTGGGTGCAAAATCTACCAGAACGCCATGCTCAGTTCCCGTATTCATCAACACCAGTTCTATATAGTTCAATACTTGTATGACTGTACCCAACAACTGAAGCCATTCCTCATAACATCCAAGGGGATGCCCCCTTTTCGCAGTCTTTTCAATATTTACAGGAAGGGTTATGACATCTGCAAAGGACAGCATATGAAGCCTTTGATACATCTGCCAGATCTTCGGCTATTTCAGTATCAGCTAGAAGACTAGCTTGGTTACATACAAGCAGCATACGAGAGGATGTCCATGACAAGTTAACCAATTTGCCATGTAGACCTGATAATCTCTTTGGAGAAAAACTCAGGGAAACAGTTTCCTAAATAAAGGAACAAAATTGGCAGTCCAAACACTGACATCTCCTGTAGAAGCGCAAATAACATCCAGGCATTATTACAGCCAATACAAAAGAAGGTGATACTATAGAAGACCGTACCGTTACTATCAACTGTACGTTCAGAGTTATAGACAACCACTTTACCAACAACCAAAACCTCAGGCTCAGCAACAGACGCAGAGACCTCAACAAAGAACCCAGAGGAGCAGAAAATCCAACAGTCTCAGCCTCCATCCAAGCAGTCTTTTTAGATCCACTCACCACAACAACAATTCAGCACACAGGGGGCAGACTTTCCCTTCCGAAATGGTCCGCAATTACCACAGACCAATGGGTAATAGATATAATCTCACAAGGTTACAAGCTACAGTTCATATATTTCCTGAGACTACCACATCCTGTTCAACCCAAAACATCTCATACACAGAACTCCTCACTAATTCAGGAAGTGAGATTGCTTCTTCGACAAAAAGCAATCAGACCAGTCCCTTTCTCGCAAAGAGAAAAAGGTTGTTATTCCCAATACTTCCTCATCCCAAGAAATCAGGGGGCCTTCGTCCCATCCTGGATCTACGTGCACTCAACAAAAATCTCAAAAAGGAAAAATTCAAAATGACCTCTCTCAAAACAGTCCTTCCATTTCTTCAAACCAAGATTGGATATGTTCCCTAGACCTAAAGGATGCATACATGCACATTCCAATTCACAAAAAATTCTGGTGTTATCTATGTTTCCAAGTTGGGAATCAACACTATCAATATAAGATACTCCCATTTGGACTCCCCTCTGCCCCGTGAGTCTTCACGAAATGTCTTGCTGCTGTTGTGGCACACTTGCGCAAAAAGGGAGTACAAATTTTTCCGTACCTAAGACGATTGGCTAATCGTCTCCTTGAACGCTCAAGCCCTCCAATCTCATTTGGAGGAAATGATCCCCTGTCTAGAGAGTCTCGGTTGAATCATAAATTACGAAAAGTTGCAACTTCATCCCTCTCAGGATCTTCAGTTCATCGGAGCAAGAATTCAAACTCCCATTTCCAGAGCCTTTCTTCCACTAGACAGAGTTCAAACTCTGAGATCCCTATGTCTATTTCTCCACCGTCAAGGTTATGCTACTGTTCGCCAAGTAATGGTTCTGTTAAGTCACATGGCTGCAGCCATTCATGTAGTCCAGAACACACCATTACTCATGAGGCATCTCTAGTGGGGTCTAAAAACCCAATGGAACCAACTGACCCAACCATTGTCCCAAAGAATTCAGATTTCCAGGTCCATGAAAAGGGACATTCTCTGGTGGCTCAGTCCTTTAGTGTTAACCGAAGGCTCTCCATTAAGGCAGCCTCTTCATCAACTCATCATAACGACGGATGCATCAACAAAGGGATGGGGAGCCCATCTCTTTCACTTAGAAACACAAGGAGTATGGTCCCCAAACAAACAATGTCTTCAAATAAACTTGCTGGAACTCAGAGCAATAAAGAACTCACTATTTACATTCCAGTCATGAATACAGAACAAATCTGTTATGATTCACACTGATAACCAGATAACAATGTTCTACATAAACAAGCAAGGAGAATCAGGTTCCTTGACTCTTTGCAAGGAAGCAATTCAGATATTAGAATGGGTGGAAGACAACAGTTTTCCTTCAGGCTTCCTATCTTCCAGGCCTTGCGAACATGAAAGCAGACACATTCAGCAGAATTTTCCACCCGCCCGAATGGTCGCTATAACAATCAGAAGTGAACAAGATCTTCTTTCACTGGGGTACTCTGAAGATGGACCTTTTTGCATCGGAAAGCAACAGGAAAGTCAAAAAGTTTTGCTCAATTCTCCCCAGCATATACAGGTCATCTCATGATGCTTTCCTGATACCTTGGAAAACAGCCTCCTATACACTTTTCTGCCAATCCCGTTAATCTCATGCACATTACAGAAATGTATAGTGGACACAGCGGATTTTATTTTCATCACACCTTCTTGGCTGAGACAACCATGATATGCTTATCTTCATCTGTCAATCAGTCCACCGATTACGTTAAACGATGACCCCTTTCTACTTTCACAGAGCGAGGGGAATCTTATACAACCCATGCACTCATCTCTTCACTTGACGGCATGGAGATTGAACCGGAGGTATTGAACAAACTAAACCTCCCTTCCAGTATCACAAATATTTTGATAGCAGCCAGAAAGCCGCCTACCAGAAAAAATTACGCTTTCAAATGGAGGAGGGTATTCTGCTTGGTGTAACCAACAAAGAGTAAATCCCTTTGAATGCCCTCCGCAAACTACTGTACTCCCTACATACCTTATCTCTCTCCGGTCTAGTAGTTACATCTATCCTTGTACACGTAAGTGCAATAGCAGCTTACCACTCAACAAGAAACAGATCATCCATCTCTTCTCATCCTCTGATCTCGAAATTCATGAAAGGGTTTAAATCACATACATCCATCTATTCCGAAACCTCCAGTTCCCTGGGACGTAAATCCTGGTCCTTGAAGCTCTGATGAAAACTCCATTCGAACCCATGTTGTCCTCATCCTTAAAATATCTACCCTGGAAAGTCCTCTTCTTGGTGGCCATCACCTCGGCAAGGTGAGTAAGTGAGTTCCAAGCATTGGTGATCAACTTCCCTTATTAAGAACTCGCCCTTCCTTCCTACTGAAAGTAGTCTCGTCTTTTCACTTAAATGAATCAATCTTCTTACCAGTGTTTTTCCCCGAAACCACACTCTGACAACTATCTGAAATCTCTTCGTACACTAGACTGTAAGAGAGCTTTGGCTTATTAACAAAAACAGGACTCAATCTATCAGACATACATCTCAATTATTTGTCTCTCTTAACCCAAATAACCCGGGCCAACCAGTTTCTAGAACTCTTTCAAATTGGCTTACTGCTTGCATTCAGTTCTGTTACACTCAAAAATCAGTCTGTGTCAAATCCAATTAAAGATCACCAGAAGAGCCACAGCCACTTCGATAGCGCATATCCAGGATGTATCCATGCAAGACATCTGCAGAGCAGTGACTTGGTCTTCCATACACACTTTCACTTCACATTACTGCCTAGACCAGCAATCTGTGACAAACAGTGCGCTGGGATCGGCAATTCTACCTAACTTCAAAAATTCCTAATGGCTGTCCACAATGCACAGGTTGCTATTCATGATATCAAGAACTTACACAAAAAAACAACCTATGTGTGCTTGGGACTCCCTTGCTGAATGGCTAAATGACCTGCTTATCCACAGAAAAAATTTGCTTACCATAAACTGTGTTTTCCGTAGGTAGCAGGGAATTTAGCCATGCAGTCCCCACCACCTCCCTGGACAGCCATTTCTTTCAACACCTACGCTCACAACTAGCTTCAAAACCAACTGAGGAGACAGCTTGAGGAGCACAGGAATGCAGGCGCAGTTGCACTGCAAAGCTCTTCGAGCTGAGAGAGTAAAGCTCCACCTCGTGACGTTACGGATGACATCACCCATGCTGCATGGCTAAATTCCCTGCTATCTACGGAAAACATTGTTTACGGTAAGCAAACTTGCTTTTCTTATTTGTAGAAATGCGGAAGAACCTGACAGCAAGAAGGCCAAAGTGGATAGCATGACTGTGACGGGGAACACGACTGTGACTGTATCTGCAGCAACAACAGTAGGTGCAGCCACAAGAGCAGCAGCAGTGGCAGCAATGACAAATACGGTGACAGCTCCAGCAATACCCAGTCTTATGAGCTTAATGGGAGGAGATATGAGCAACAGCCAGGCGATGGGAGCAGCAGCAGCAGCAGCTTACAACTATAACCCATGGTATCAGGTTAGTAATGTGTACAAGTTGGGGGGGTTTTTGGGGTGGTTTTTTTTTTTACATAGTGGACAAAAACAATTTAGCTTTCTCTATGCAGAAAATGCACAGAACTGGGAATAAGATTAACTGCAGGAAGCAGATGCTGACAACAGCAGATAGATCATGCTTCCATTGATATATCTTGTGGTCAGCCATTGGCAGCCTTTTGTGTGCATATAACCAAAGGCTTAATTCCATTAGTCTGTTTAAAATTCATCTGTGCAACGCGTCTTTCTCCAGTGCTGTTACCACAATGTAACTGCTCTTCAAGTCTATATACTGTCTCCTCATGTGCATGTATGGTTCAAGCTTCTCATACAAGTGCCTGCACTCTGCAGAAACTTGTTTCCTCTTCTCTATTTATCTCCCCCTACACCCCCACAAGCTCCATTCATCAAGCTGCTTTTACCTGTGCTGTTCTCCATTGTTAATGCCAAACTGCATGCTTTCCACTTTGTTGCATCATATGCCTGGCACAGCCGCCTTTGGCTGTTTGCTTAAAAACCCACCATTAGGCTGCTTTTAAATCTTAAACACTAGTTGTGCCTAATCACAAATGTTGTCATCTATAATAAATTTCCTGAATCCTCTTGTCTGTCTTGACTAGACAGCAGAGACTGTCTTCTCTATGTAGCTGTATAGTACTACATACACCTAGCAGTACTATAAACAGTAGTAGTTATAGCTCTGCACAGTGCATTGGACAGAGCAGAGTGATAAGGTGATCTTGAAAACTTGTGGTCATGGTTAGAATGTGTGGTGCTTATTCTCTCCTCTTTTGTTTCTTGCAGAATTATGGCATGTACAATTATCACAATACCTGGAACTACGGCCAATACTACCCTCAAAGCTAAAAAGGACCAATTAACTACAAAGATTGACTATGGGAAAGGGTTGGGATAAAAAGATTTAAGAGGCAAGAACAAGATCTGGGTAAGGGGGGTGTGGGTAAGATGTATTTGATTGGCTCCAGAGTTTCAAGACATGGAAGGGGTTCTGAAGGAATCTGTTGTCTGGAACATGTGAAATTCCTTTGTATCTTTCCAATACAGAGGGGGGCGCCAGGCCAAGGTATTTGTTACTAGGTCTTCTCCACCAATACCCTCAACCAAACAGGGGAATCCTATAAACATGGGTTCTCAGCCTTTAGCTTCCCACCCCTGCCACAGAACATTCAGTTCATGCCTAGGTATGTCCTGTTCTTAACCTACAACCTCAGTACTCTGTCATGAGGTGACACGGAGGACTCAAGTTTCCAGCCTTGGCATGTAGACGACTGCAGCTTGAGATGTCCGCTGCATTTCATGTCGTCTCCTACTTTTCATTTATTTTAAAAAGTTGACTTTTTACACAAGCGAATTTTGCAATGGCGTTTTGTTCTGTAAAGACATTTTCTGTATATTGCATTTGATTGTACTGTAAATAAACGTGATGGGGGAAAAAGCACAAGTTGGAGTCTTGTGGGTGTTCTGGGGGCAGGGTAGGGGCCGAGCAGAGATCTGTGCAAGACCCAGATGCTTCCTTTTCATAACTAGTGGCTTTCCAATTTTTGTTGAGTAAATACTTAGGATAGAATTTCTCTGTTTTTGGCTTCAAATACATAATATCCAAGAAATGATACAAAAAGAATCAGTGTAGGCATTATTATTGGACTGGTATATTATTTTCCTGTCACGAATTAGGGGAAGTGGACCCTTGGAGCTGTATTGAATTGATAGAACCCAACCAGCACACAGCACTGCTTACGCTCCAATAGGCAGCAGCTGACTGGCAAGAAGGGGCTAGTCCAGAACTGTCCGAAGGTAGGAATGGGCAAGGGTCAGCAAAGATAGAATTCAGGGCTGATAATAAGCAGAGAGAGGTCAGGAAAAAGGCCAGAACACCACAGGTAGAATGGACCACTGAGGCAACAATGAGGTAAGGCTAGAGCACCATCGAAGGATCCAGGTTCAGGACCTATTGCTCTGGCACTCACCAAGGGAACTGAGCCTCCTTTTATTTGAGTAGTTGTGATGTTATGAGTCTGACACCATAAGAAGTAGCCCCAAAGCAGGATGTTGGGAATCACGCCAGGATATCACCATAGACGACATGGCACTAGGCCGGGACCACAAACTACAGGGCGCCAACTATGGTGTAGCAGCCCAGGGTCTGCAGCATAAGAACATAAGAAAATGCCATACTGGGTCAGACCAAGGGTTCATCAAGCCCAGCATCCTGTTTCCAACAGTGGCCAATCCAGGCCATAAGAACATGGCAGTTACCCAAAAACTAAGTCTATTCCATGTTACCATTGCTAATGGCAGTGGCTATTCTCTAAGTGAACTTAATAGCAGGTAATGGACTTCTCCTCCAAGAACTTATCTAATTCTTTTTTAAACACAGCTATACTAACTGCACTAACCACATCCTCTGGCAACAAATTCCAGAGTTTAATTGTGCGTTGAGTGAAAAAGAACTTTCTCAGATTAGTTTTAAATGTGCCCCATGCTAACTTCATGGAGTGCCCCCTAGTCTTTCTACTATCCGAAAGAGTAAATAACAGATTCACATCTACCCGTTCTAGACCTCTCATGATTTTAAACACCTCTATCATATCCCCCCTCAGTCATCTCTTCTCCAAGCTGAAAAGTCCTAACCTCTTTAGTCTTTCCTCATAGGGGAGTTGTTCCATTCCCCTTATCATTTTGGTAGCCTTTCTCTGTACCTTCTCCATCACAATTATATCTTTTTTGAGATGTGGCGACCAGAATTGTACACAGTATTCAAGGTGCGGTCTCACCATGGAGCGATACAGAGGCATCATGACATTTTCCTTTTATTCACCATTCCCTTTCTAATAATTCCCAACATTCTGTTTGCTTTTTTGACTGCCGCAGCACACTGTACCGATGATTTCAATGTGTTATCCACTATGACACCTAGATCTCTTTCTTGGGTTGTAGCACCTAATATGGAACCCAACATTGTGTAATTATAGCATGGGCTATTTTTCCCTATATGCATCACCTTGCACTTATCCACATTAAATTTCATCTGCCATTTGGATGCCCAATTTTCCAGTCTCACAAGGTCTTCCTGCAATTTATCACAATCTGCTTGTGATTTAACTACTCTACAATTTTGTGTCATCTGCAAATTTGATTCTCACTCTTATTTCTTTCCAGATCATTTATAAATATATTGAAAAGTAAGGGTCCCAATACAGATCCCTGAGGCACTCCACTGTCCACTCCCTTCCACTGAGAAAATTGCCCATTTAATCCTACTTTCTGTTTCCTGTCTTTTAGCCAGTTTGCAATCCACGAAAGGACATCGCCACCTATCCCATGACTTTTTACTTTTCCTAGAAGCCTCTCATGAGGAACTTTGTCAAACGCCTTCTGAAAATCCAAGTATACTATACCTACCGGTTCACCTTTATCCACATGTTAACTCCTTCAAAAAAGTGAAGCAGATTTGTGAAGCAAGACTTGCCCTGGGTAAAGCCATGCTGACTTTGTTCCATTAAACCATGTCTTTCTATATGTTCTGTGATTTTGATGTTTAGAACACTTTCCACTATTTTTCCTTGCACTGAAGTCAGGCTAACCGGTCTGTAGTTTCCCAGATCGCCCCTGGAGCCCTTTTAAAATATTGGGGTTAAATTTGCTATCCTCCAGTCTTCAGGTACAATGGATGATTTTAATGATAGGTTACAAATTTTTACTAATAGGTCTGAAATTTCATTTTTTAGTTCCTTCAGAACTCTGGGGTGTATACCATCCGGTCCAGGTGATTTACTACTCTTCAGTTTGTCAATCAGGTCTACCACATCTTCTAGGTTCACCGTGATTTCATTCAGTCCATCTGAATCATTGCCCATGAAAACCTTCTCCATTACGGGTACCTCCCCAACATCTTCTTCAGTAAACACCGAAGCAAAGAAATCAATTAATCTTTCCGCGATGGCCTTATCTTCTCTAAGTGCCCCTTTAACCCCTCGATCATCTAACGGTCCAACTGACTCCCTCACAGGCTTTCTGCTTCGGATATATTTTAAAAAGTTTTTACTGTGAGTTTTTGCCTCTACAGCCAGCTTCTTTTCAAATTCTCTCTTAGCCTGTCTTATCAATGTCTTACATTTAACTTGCCAATGTTTATGCTTTATCCTATTTTCTTCTGTTGGATCCTTCTTCCAATTTTTGAATGAAGATCTTTTGGCTAAAATAGCTTCTTTCACCTCCCCTTTTAACCATGCCGGTAATCGTTTTTGCCTTCTTTCCACCTTTCTTAATGTGTGGAATACATCTGGACTGTGCTTCTAGAATGGTATTTTTTAACAATGACCACGCCTCTTGGACATTTTTTACTTTTGTAGCTGCTCCTTTCAGTTTTTTTCTAACAATTTTTCTCATTTTATCAAAGTTTCCCTTTTGAAAGTTTAGCACGAGAGCCTTGGATTTGCACACTGTTCCTTTTCCAGTCATCAAATCAAATTTGATCATATTATGATCACTATTGCCAAGCGGCCCCACCACCGTTTCCTCTCTCACCAAGTCCTGTGCTCCATTGAGAATTAGATCTAAAAATGCTCCCTCTCTCGTTGGTTCCTGAACCAATTGCTCCATAAAGGTATCATTTATTCCATCCAGGAACGTTATCTATCTAGCGTGACCCGACGATACATTTACCCAGTCTATATTGGGGTAATTGAAGTCTCCCATTATTACTGCACTACCAATTTGGTTAGCTTCCCTAATTTCTCTTAGCATTTCACTATCCGTCTCACCATCTTGACCAGGTAGACGGTAGTATACCCCTATCACTATAGTCTTCCCCGACACACAAGGGATTTCTACCCAAAAAGATTCAATTTTGTATTTAGTCTCATGCAGGATGTTTATCCTGTTGGACTCTATGCCATCCCGGACATAAAGCGCCACACCTCCTCCTGGGTGCTCCTCTCTGTCATTGCGATATAATTTGTACCCCGGTATAGCACTGTCCCATTGGTTATCCTCTTTCCACCATGTCTCTGAGATGCCAATTAAGTCTATGTCATCATTTACTGCTATACATTCTGATTCTCCCATCTTACTTCTTAGACTTCTGGCATTAGCATACAAACATTTCAAAGTTTGTTTTTTGTTTGTATTTTCAATCTGCTTTTTAATTGATAGGGATAAGTTAGAATTTTTTAGCTCAGGTGAGTTTTTAGTTACAGGCACTTGGACTACTTTTCTAATTATTGGAACCTCACTGTCGGGATGCTCTATTTCTAATGCATCATTAGTATCCTTTAAAGATACCTCTCTCTGAACCTTGTGCTGCTGAGCGACTGTCGGCTTTCCCCTTTGTTCTAGTTTAAAAGCTGCTCTCTCTCCTTTTTAAAGGTTAGCGCCAGCAGTCTGGTTCCACCCTGGTTAAGGTGCAGCCCATCCCTTCGGAAGAGACTCCCCCTTCCCCAAAAGGTTCCCCAGTTCCTAACAAAACTGAATCCCTCTTCCTTGCACCATCGTCTCATCCACGCATTGAGACTCCGGAGCTCTGCCTGCCTCTGGTGACCTGCGTGTGGAACAGGGAGCATTTCAGAGAATGCTACCCTGGAGGTTCTGGATTTAAGCTTTCTACCTAAGAGCCTAAATTTGGCTTCCAGAACCTCCCTCCCACATTTTCCTATGTCGTTGGTGCCCACATGTACCACGACAGCCGGCTCCTCCCCAGCACTGTCTAAAATCCTATCTAGGTGACGCGTGAGGTCTGCCACCTTCGCACCAGGTAGGCATGTTACCAGGCGATCCTCACGCCCACCAGCCACCCAGCTATCTACATTCCTAATAATCGAATCACCAACTATGACGGCCGACCTAACCCTTCCCTCCTGGGCAGTAGGCCTTGGGGAGATATCCTCAGTGCGAAAGGATAATGCATCACCTGGAGAGCAGGTCCTTGCTACAGCATCCTTTCCTGCTACACCTGGTTGGTGCTCTCCCATCATGAGACCTTCTTCCTCCAAGGCAGCACCAGGGCTGCCAGTCTGAAGTTGGGACTTGACTACTATATCCCTGAAGGTCTCATCTACATACCTCTCTGTCTGCCTCAGCTCCTCCAGGTCTGCCACTCTAGCCTCCAGAGATCAGACTCGTTTTCTGAGAGCCAGGAGCTCTTTGCATCGCATGCACATGTACAACTTCTCACCGGTGGGTAAAAAATCATACATGTGACACATTTAAAGTCCCCATCATGCAGTCAAAATAGTTTTCCCTGTACGTACCCGGATCAGTCCAGACCATGGGTTGAGCCTCCTGTCTAGCAGATGGAGACAGACCAAAACTGAAAGGGTACTATATGAGGACAGAGCCTACCCTGTAGCCCTTCAGTATTTGTCTATCTCCAGCAGATGGAACAGCTCACCCTGTGGTTCCCTGTTTGTCGTCTTCTTATCCCTTCTGGGGACTCTTCTGTCTTTGCTTCTATCGCTGTTTGGATCAAGCAAGTTTTTACGCTTTATTAATTAAAAAAAAAAAAAAAAAGGTTCCCTGTACGTACCAGGATCAGTCCAGGACACCTGGGTTGTGACTCCGCACCAGTAGATGGAGACAGATTAAAACTTGTGGGCGGAGCCATATATAAGCCCCTGTGCCAGTCACAGCCCCTCAGTCTTACTCTGTCTCCAGTAGATGGTGCAGGTCCAGTCACAGCCCTGCCTGACCTGATTCTGGTGGTTAGTCAGGTTTGATTTTTGAGCTAGTTTTGTTAGGTCTAATTGTTCTGTGTTAAATTGGGTTTTGTTTTTAATTCTTTTCCCGGGTGCCCTGCCTCCCAGGGGAGTTGAGAGGTCCTGAGGGGACTACCCTCCCCCGGTTGAGGCTGCTGCCAGGGTTGAGGACCCGGCTGAGCTAGTGGCAGCGTTAGGGGTGACACACCAGGGAGCCTGGTTCACTCACCCCTGCAGGAAATAGGGCTTTCAGAACCAGGGACAGCGCGTTTTTGTGTTAAAAAAAAAAAAAAAAAAAAGTTTTACTTTTATTTTTTGCGGCTCTCTGTTACCTGGCGTTGCCGCTCCGTTTCGATACGGTGGGGGGGCGTCGCCAGCAGGGGGGAGGTCGCCGAATTGCGCCGTTTTAGTTATTTTAATTTTTTTCCTGTGTGGTGATTTTTTGGCAGTGCGCCTCTGTTTTTACCGCGTTCGCCGGCATGCCTCGGGGTTCGCGGTGCAGGGCCTGCGGCTCGGCGCGCGTCTGTCCCGAGACAGCCTTTGTTCGGCTTGTGTCCCGGGTGATGAGGGTTCCTCGGCAGCACCACGGGGGGCTCGGTCCCGGGTCGCGCGTTCGCCACCGCGAGGTGGGGGCCCCTCTGTTACTCCTCAGGAGCCGTTCCCGCTTAGCGCGGGAGTGGTGGCCATTTTGGCCACCGGCCGGGAAATTGAGGGAAACTGTGGGGGCTTCGTCTTTGCCTCCCGCGCTTTCCCCGCAGCGTGACAAGGCCGGGGAGGTCCCCTCGGAAGGGATTCGTTCCCGGGGGGATTCCGGTACTGCTTCAGAGGATTTCGGAGAATTTTCTGAGGATTTTGCGCTGTTGCTGCGCAAAGTTCTCAGATATAAGCGCAGCAAGCGCATTCGGGGGGATGTCTCGCGTGCGGCTGTCCGCAAGTCCCCACCACGGAAAAGGAAGGCCAAGAAGGGTGCGGAGATCGCCCAGGACTTGTCCCGGGGAAAGCGGCTTCCCCGGGGGCTCCCGCAGGAATCGGATTCCGAGGATTTCTCCAGGACGGATACTGAGGCCTCCGAAGAGCCCCTGATGGGGGCCGGGACGGCAGCACCGGATGGAATGGCACAGCCCAGTGCAGGGAAAGGTGCACAGGCCTTAGACGGGGACGACCCCAAGGTAGTGCGGCTATTCCGCAGGGAGGAACTGTCACCTCTCATCCCAGCCATTCTCCAGGAGCTGGGGATTGAGGCTCCTCTGGTGGTGGTCCGCCAGGAGGCGAATATGGATCCCGTTCTGCTCGGTCTCACAGGGCCGGCGGTCGCCTTCCCTTTTCATTTCTCGTCCACGGATATCCTATTCAAGGAATGGGATACTCCGGAGTTGGGTTTGAAAGTCAGCAAGGCCATGGATAAGCTTTACCCTTTACCGGAGGAGGCGCTGGAGCTCCTCAGACTTCCAAAGGTGGATTCGGCGGTGTCCGCTGTCACGAAGAGGTCTACCATCCCGGTCACGGGAGCTATGGCCCTCCGGGATATTCAAGACCGGAAGTTGGAGGTACAACTCAAAGATTTTTGAGGTTTCCGCCCTGGGAGTGCGAGCCGCCATTTGCACGAACTTCGCTATGCGAGCTAGTCTGCGCTGGGCCCAGGTACTGCAGGCTAATGCGGGTCTCTCTCCGGAGGAGGCTTCCCAAGCAGATAGGTTGGAAGCGGCTATTGCATATGGGGCTGATGCGCTCCATGATCTTTTACGCACTTCAGCTAGGTCCATGGTTTCGGCAGTGTCGGCACGCCGTCTCCTTTGGCTGCGCAACTGGGCAGCGGATGGTTCGTCCAAGGCTCACCTCGGGACGTTACTCTTCAAAGGGAAATTGCTGTTCGGAAAGGAGTTAGATGACTTGATGGTTTCACTTGGTGAGAACCAAGCGTTTAAGCTGCCAGAGGATAGGGCCCGGGCGCGCTCTTCGTTTTCCGGCAGAGCTCGTTTCCGGGGACCCCGAAAGTCCAGGCCGCAAAGATCCACCGGGCCCTCTTATAGACCGTCCTCTTCTCGAAACACTCAGTGGCAGCAGTCCTTTCGAGGCAAGCGCTTTGGCAGGCAAGGAGGGGCCCCGTCGGGTGCGGGGTCCAAGCCTTCGCAATGAAGTTCGGCCGGCCCATCCCTCGTCACGTCCTCGGCACGTTGTCCCAAACGTGGGGGCGCGTCTATCCTTGTTCCTCGAGGAATGGGCCAGCATTACGTCGGATCAGTGGGTCCTCGACGTGATAAGACACGGCTACGAGTTAGATTTTGCTCGCATCCCAGCGGACAAGTTCCTGGTCTCGCCCTGCAAGGATCCCAAGAAGAAGGCGGCGGTGCTAGACACCATTTGAAGACTAGAAAGCTTGGGGGCCATCTCTCCGGTTCCGGCCGATCAGTACGGCAAGGGCCGTTATTCCATTTACTTCATAGTTCCCAAGAAAGACGGCACTTTCCGACCCATACTGGATCTGAAAGGAGTCAACAGATGCCTTCGGGTCCCTCACTTCAAGATGGAAACCATTCGTTCGGTGATCGCGTCAGTGCGGCCAGGCGAATTCCTTGCGTCACTAGATCTCACAGAAGCATACCTTCATGTGGGCATCCAACCAGCGTTCCAGCGGTTCCTGCGGTTTTGCATTCTGGGAAGACACTTCCAGTTCCGGGCTCTTCCGTTCGGCCTGGCAACAGCGCCTCGGACATTCATGAAAGTGATGGTGGTGGTGGCGGCGCAGTTGCGTTGGGAAGGCCTCCTGGTTCACCCTTACCTCGACGATTGGCTGATTCGGGCGAAGTCAGAGAGGTTGTGTCGGCAGGCGGTAGCCAGGGTGCTACAATTCTTGCAGTCCCTGGGCTGGGTGGTCAACTACAACAAGAGTCATCTGGAACCCACTCAGTCCTTGGAGTATCTTGGAGCCGTTTTCGATACGAAACGGGGCAGAGTGATTCTCTCTCAGGAACGGATATGCAAACTACAGTCTCAGGTGCGACGTCCTTTGTCTCAGCACCGTCCGCGAGTCTGCGATTACCTGACTGTTCTCGGATCTATGGCCTCCACGCTGGCATTAGTCCCTTGGGCGTTCGCTCACCTGCGGCCGCTGCAGTCTTCATTGCTTTCCCACTGGAAACCGGTTTCAGAGGAATTTTATCTTCCACTGCCTCTCGAGAGTCAGGTGCGCTCCAGCCTGGGCTGGTGGCTGGATTCCAAACATCTCTCCTGTGGAGTATCTCTTCTCCTTCCCAACTGGACGGTGGTGACCACGGATGCCAGTCTTTCCGGTTGGGGTGCAGTTTGCCAAGGGAAATCGGTTCAGGGTCTGTGGTCAGAAGATCAGACCCGGTGGTCTATCAACCGCTAGGAGTCCAGGGCGGTCCGTCTGGCATTGCAAGCTTTTCTACACCTCGTACGAGGAAAGGCGATCCGGGTATTGTCGGACAACGCTACCACTGTGGCTTACATCAATCGCCAGGGCAGGACGAAAAGCCCTCAAGTAGCGGAGGAAGCGCGTTCCTTGATGGCCTGGGCAGAGCGGCATCTCAGCGATCTCGCTGCGTCTCACATAGCAGGAGTCGACAATGTCCAGGCGGACTTCCTCAGCCGGCACCACCTGGATCCTGGAGAGTGGGAGCTGGCGGACGAAGCGTTTCTTCTCATTTGCAGGACTTGGGGAACGCCCCACATGGACCTGATGGCCACGTGGAACAACTCAAAGGCTCCGAGATTTTACAGTCGACGCCGAAAAGGGGAGCAGAAGGGGTCGACGCGTTAGCTCTTCCCTGGCCAGCGGAGGTGCTACTGTATGTGTTCCCACCGTGGCCCATGATCGGCAAAATCCTGCGGCGCATAGAATTGCACCCGTCCAACGTGATCATGGTGGCGCCGGAGTGGCCGCGCCATCCGTGGTTTGCGGACCTGATCCAATTGTCGGTGGCGGCGCCCCTTCGTCTACAGGGGTTTCCGGGGCTCCTTCGTCAGGGCCCCGTCTGTTTAGAGGATGCAGATCACTTCTGTCTCACGGCATGGCTTTTGAGAGGAATCGATTGAAGTGCAAAGGTTACTCAGATGCGGTAGTTGCCACGTTGCTGAGATCCAGGAAGCAGTCTACGTCTCTGGCTTATGTTAGAGTCTGGGTAGTTTTTGAAGAGTGGTGCGTAGAGCGGGGTCTGGATCCCACTTCCGCTACTATTCCTGATATTTTGGCTTCTCTCCAGGCTGGGCTGGCCAAAGGTTTAGCGTGCAGTTCCCTACGGGTCCAAGTAGCGGCGCTTGGTTGTTTGCGTGGTAAAGTCCGGGGAGTCTCCCTGGCTCTCCACCCGGATATCTCCCGTTTTCTTAGGGGAGCGAAACACCTCCGTCCTCCTTTGCGGCTCCCTTGTCCATCTTGGAACCTCAACTGGGTGCTCTCGGCCCTATGCTCAGCTCCGTTTGAGCCTCTGAAGCGTTCTACGATCAAAGATCTCACGTTGAAGACTGTATTCCTGGTAGCGATTGCGTCGGCTCGTCGAGTTTCCGAGTTGCAGGCTCTGTCCTGTAGGGAGCCCTTCTTGCGCATTTCCGATTCAGGTGTTTCCTTGCGGACCGTTCCCTCATTCCTGCCTAAGGTCGTATCGGCTTTTCATTTGAATCAATCGGTTGAACTTCCCGCTTTCGCGGTTGGGGAGTCTTCAGACCCGAAGTCGAGGGACTTGAGAAAACTAGATGTGCGGAGGTCTCTTCTTCGCTATCTAGAGGTCACAAATTCTTTTCGGTTGACGGATCATCTCTTTGTGTTGACGTCGGGTCCGAAGAAAGGTTCTGCTGCGTCCCGCATGATGATCGCCCGTTGGCTCAAGGAGGCCATTGGTTCCGCGTACATTCTGCGCGGTAAATCACCGCCGGTGGGTCTTCGAGCTCATTCGACGAGATCTCATGCTGCGTCTTGGGCGGAATCTTCTCAGGTGTCGCCTCAAGAGATTTGCAGGGCGGCTACCTGGAAATCGTTGCATACCTTCATTAAACATTACCGGTTGGATGTTCAGGCTACTGATGCTGGGGGATTTGGAGAGAGGGTACTCCGAGCGGGACTCTCTGCTTCCCACCCTCGGTAACTTAGCTCTGGTACGTACAGGGAAAGGAAAATTAGTTTCTTACCTGATAATTTTCGTTCCTGTAGTACCAAGGATCAGTCCAGGATCCCGCCCGCAGTGCTGCGCTATAGTAACGGAGAGTCCGCTCATTGTTGTTTTTTAGTACGCTGACCCCTTGTTTTGTTCGCTCTCCCGGTTGGGGAGTCTGTTTTCCTGTAGGGGTGTTGGGAGTTATTTTCGTTTACTTAGCAAGTTTCTATGGTGAGCTATGTTGTCTTATGGATTTTTTCTACTTTGACATTACGTATGACTGAGGGGCTGTGACTGGCACAGGGGCATATATGGCTCCGCCCACAAGTTTTAGTCTGTCTCCATCTACTGGTGCGGAGTCACAACCCAGGTGTCCTGGACTGATCCTTGGTACTACAGGAACGAAAATTATCAGGTAAGAAACTAATTTTCCTTTTTGTTTGAACTCTGTGGATTCCTTTTACAGGAGACAGTACCTGTTTCCTTGCTCTTGCGCGGGGGCCTAGGGGGGCTTTGCCCCTTGTTTTATATAGCCTAGGCTCCCTATTCCCGGTGGTCCTCGGCTGCAGGGGTGGAAATTGGTGGTGCCAGTCACTCCCCTTGTTCAGCCTCTCTCTCTCCCCATATACTTGTCTCCCCTCAGTGGGATGATTTGTCTCTGAAGCTGCCTACAGGGACGTTTTTTCCCCTTTTTTTTGTTTTAAAGTAAAAAAAAAAAAAAAAAAAGAGGAAGGATCAGAAGGAAAGTTTCTCTGATTTACCTGTGCAATATTGCAGCGTTAGAGTGGGGCAGTGCCGGGCGCACCCTCGTTCCCCGCACAGTCCTGCTCACATACCGCTCGATACTCTATTTAAATTGCTTGCAAATGCAAGCCGCGTCTGCGAAGCGTTAGGCGAAGGGTTAGGCCCGCGCAACCCATTTTACTGTATAGGCGCTTAATATAGCACCTATACAGTATCCTGGGTGCGCTGGTACCTGTCATTTCAAATGTCATTGCAACTGACATTTGAAATGACAGGTACCAGGAAGTGGATGGTTCCCCCCCTCCCGAAGCAAGGCGCAGGGCGAAAATTAAAACAAAAGGGAATAAAGTGTAAAAAAAGTAAACTTACTGGCGGGAGCGCGTTCGAGGCGGGAGCCGGCGGGCGCGCGTTCGAGGCGGGAGCCGGCGGGCGCGCGTTGATCCAGGCGGTAGCCGGCGGGCGCGCGTTGATCCAGGCGGCGGCGGGAGCCGGCGGGCGCGCGTTGATCCAGGCGGTGGCGGGAGCCGGTGGGCGGGTGGGGCACGTTGATCCAGGTGGCGGCGGGAGCGCGTTGATCCAGGCCGCGGCGGGAGCCGGCAGGCGGGTGGGCGCGCATTGATCCAGGCGGCGGGAGCGTGTTGAACCAGGTGGCGGCGGGAGCTGGCGGGCGTGTGGGCGCATTGATCCAGGCGGCGGGAGCGGGCGGGTGGGCGCGCGTTCATCCAGGCGGTGGAGGGAGCCGGCGGCGAAAGCGGCCCCCAGCAGCCCCCGCCAGCAGTGAATGAATGCACGCCTGTGTACGCCCGTGCAATTTCAGCGCTCAAGGCGTGACGTCACGAAGCTTGACGTCACGGAATGTGACGTCGGCGTTCAGTAATGCACTGCCTTGAGCGCCGAAATTGCACTGGCGTACACAGGCGTGCATTCATTCACTGCCGGCGGGGGCTGCTGGAGACCACTTTCGCTGCCGGCTCCCTCCGCCTGGATGAACGCACGCTCGCCGGCTCCCACCGCCGCCTGGATCAACGCACGCCCACCCGCCCGCCGGCTCTTGCTGGGGTGATACCGGGGAGCCCAGCTCACTCACTCCAACCAGGCCGCTTCAGAACTCTGCGAGGGACAGCTCTGAGGTACAAAAAAAAAAAAGGCTTGTCTTGTTTTCTCTCCTGGCGGCTGCGTCGGACGGCCTCTCTTCGGGCTCTGTGCGGCAGCGGTCGGCTCTCCTCCCTCCCGTTTCCGTGCCTCCCCTCTGGCGGTGTTTTTTTTTTTATTATTTTGCGGCGTTTTGGGTTTAGAGCTGAGCATGCTGCGTGGCATGGCATTCTCAGCCTGCGGCTCCGGTGCTCGCCTCTCGCGGGATGGGCTATGTTGGGCCTGCATCCCTGGGGGCAAGGGCTCGTCTGGTTTGGCTCAGGGGGCGGTGGTACGGCGCCAGCCGTTGGCGATCGGGGTCGGGGGGATTTCATCTCCTCGTTCCACACGCGCCGAAAATCGCGGGAAAACCCGCCATCTTGGCCCCTGCCCCCACCTGTGGTGCTGATCGCGGCATTCCAGGAATTTCCCACCCTCCCTTTACCCGCAGAGACCGGTCCCGCGGCCTGTTTCGCCAATGGGGGCAGCGGGGCGACAAGGGCACCGATTACGAGGGTCCTGTAGGTCTTTTTCTTCGGCTTTCATTCTGGCGATGCACCGAGCTTTTCAGGCCCGCAAGGCTCATAAACTGCGTCTGCCCCAGACGGGGGGCCTGGTAGATCCCTCCCCCCACAGGGAAATTTTCACCCCACGCCCGGAGAAAGTAGCGGGGCAGCCCAGGGCAAAGTGTGTCTTGCGTGCGCTTCCCCTCCGGGATGACACGGATTCCTCTCCTGTTCCACGGACCAGGAAGGTGAGGAGGAGCCTTCCCCACCCCCGAGGGGGGTAGAGGGAGAGTGCGCGCCTACGCAGGGGGACAAACGTCAAAGCCTGGCTGCGGAGGGCGATGATCCGAGGGTAATCCTCCTGTTCCGCAGGGATAAGTTGGCTCCTCTCATCCCAGTCATACTGAGCGAGCTGGGGATCGCTGCGCCCCTGAGGAATCTTGGCTGGGCCCCATGGATCCAGTATTGTTGGGTTTGAGTGGTTCCCCCACAACGTTCCCATTTCATTTCTCGGCTACGGACCTCCTCTTCTGGGAATGGGATACCCCGGAGTTGGGCTTGAAGGTCACTAAGGCCATGGACAAGCTTTACCCCTTGCCTGAGGAGGCGCTGGAGATCCTTCGGGTGCCGAAGGTGGACGCTGCGGTCTCAGAGGTAACAAAAAGGACCACTATCCCAGTCATGGGAACCACAGCGCTGAAGGATCTTCAGGTTCGCAAATTGGAGCTTCAGCTTAAGAAGATCTTCGAGATGTCCGCCCTGGGGGCTTGAGCTGCAATTTGCAGTAATTTTGCTTTGCGGGCTGGCCTCCAGTGGGTGCAACAGCTCCTTGCCAACGAAGGGCTTCCAAGGAGGAGGCCAAACAAGTGGGCCAGCTCGAACCAGTCGTGTCCTGTAGTGCGGACGCCCTCTATGACCTGCTACGTACGTCGGCTCGTTCCATGGTTTCGACGGTCTCGGCCAGGCCGTTGTTGTGGCTGCACAACTGGGCGGCGGACAGCACCTCCAAGTCTCGACTGGGATCTTTACCATTTAAGGGCAAACTCCTGTTTGGGAAGGAGTTGAATGACATGATCCAGTTGCTGGGCGAGAACAAGGAGTACTGACTCCCAGAGACTAGGTCGAGGTCCAGGAGGTCCTTTTCGTCCAGGTCCAGATTTCGAGGGAATAGAAAACCTCTCCCCAATCGTCCCAGTGCCACGTTCCCCTCATTTCGCTCGGGGGGGGGAGAGCAGGCAGTAGCCTCAGCCTTTTAGCAGTAGTTTTGGTCAATCCACTCCCACCACTTCGAACTCCGGTGGTAAGCCAAACCAATGATGTCCAGCCGGCCCACTCCTCGGTACCGAAGGTAGGGGGCAGGCTGTCTCTCTTCAACGACGAATGGGCCGCAATCACGTCGGACCAATGGGTTCTCTCAGTGATAAGTCACGGCTACGAGTTAGATTTTTTCGCCCTCCTGTCCCGAGAATTTTTTTTTTCCATCCCCGTGCGGACATGCAGGCAAGTGGAGAGCGGTCTGTCAGACTTTGCTCCAGCTGTCTGAGCTGGAAACCATCGTCCCTTTTTCCGCCTCGGGGCAACGAAGAGGACATTACTCCATATACTTCGTCATTCCAAAGAAAGGCGGCTCCTTTCGGCCCATTCTGGATCTAAAAAGCGTCAACAAAGGTTTGTGGATTCCTCGTTTTCGCATGGAAACGCGGAGGGCTGTGATCGCTTCCGTGAGACCGGGGGAATCTCTGGCCTCCCTGGACCTCATGGAGGCATACCTGCACATTGGAATCCGAAAAGCGGATCAGAAATATCTCCGGTTCTATGCACTGGGGCAGCATTTCCAATTTCAAGCTCTGCTGTTTGGCCTCGCAACAGCGCCCAGAACTTTCACCAATATAATGGTGGTGGTAGCAGCGCAGTTGCGATGGGAGGGATTGCTAGTCCACCCGTACCTAAAAGATTGGCTGATTCGCGCGAAATCCGAGTCGCTTGTCAGTCAGCAGCCCAACGGGTACTACAGTTATTACACTCGCTCGGCTGGGTAGTCAATACAGCCAAGAGCCACCTCATCCCTTCTCAGTCTCTGGAGTTTTGGGAGCGTTATTCGACAGGGGAAAGTTTTTCTCTCCATCGAACGCAGTTGCAAGTTGCAAGGCCAAGTCTGAGACCTACTACAGATGCGGCCACCGACGGTTTGGGACTACCTGCAGTTGATAGGGTCCATGGCATCGACATTAGTCTTGGTGCCCTGGTCCTTTGCGCATATGCGACCCTTGCAAGCGGTGTTGCTCTCCCGCTGGAGCCCAGTGTCCGAGCAATTCCACCTACCGTTAACCTCTGACGGCCCTGGCACGTGCCAGCCTGGGCTGGTGGTTAGGTACAGACAATCTTCTCCGGGGGAGGGGGGTCTCGCTCGCGGCCCTGGAATGGACGGTGGTGATGGTGGTGACCACGGATGCGAGCCTCTCCGGCGGGGGGGGGGGGGGGGGGGGCGGTAGCCTGTGACAGTCTCGCTGGTCGATCAATCGCCTGGAAACCTGGGCGGTAAGCCTGGCGTTGCAGGCCTTTCTCCCCTGGTTCTAGGGAAGTGGGTCAGGATCCTGTCCAACAAGGCGACAACAGTGGCCTATATCAATCGTCAGGGGGGGACCTGGAGCCGCCCCGCGGCGTTTGCTGCGTCGCACATTGCGGGGGTAGACAACGTTAACGCAGATTTCTAGAGCCGGCATCAGCTCGATCCCGGGGAATCGGAGCATGCGGACAGGGCATTTCAGCTAATCTGCGACCGTTGGGGATCGCTGGCTGTGGATCTGATGGCGACATCTCACAATACCAAGGCCCGCGCTTCTTTGCCCATCGAAGGGAGCGGGGGGGGGGGGGCGGAAGGTTTCTCGTGTCCTGATTGCTTCATGGAAGCCTTCCACTAGAAAATCTTATTCCTATAAATGGAAAAGGTACTCATCATGGTGCACCTCGCAGTCCCTTGATCCCTTTTCCTGTCCAATCCCAAGGTTTTTAGACTATCTCTGGCATTTGTCGGAATCGGGTCTACAGACCTCTTCCATCAGAATGCATGTCAGTGCGGTAGCCGCCTTCCATAAAGGTGTCGGGGATGTTCCTATATCGGTACAACCCCTTGTAACACATTTTCTGAAGGGTTTGCTCCATATCAAGCCACCTTTACGTCCTCCGGCCCCTTCTTGGGACCTTAATCTGGTTCTTGGTCAGCTCGTAAAACCACCATTCGAGCCTCTTCACTCCTGTGACCTGAAATATCTCACATGGAAAGTGATTTTCCTTTTGGCTATCACTTCAGCTCGCAGGGTTAGTGAGTTACAGGCCCTAGTTACCTATCCGCCTTACACTAAATTCCTGCAGGACCGGGCAGTACTCCGCACTCACCCTAAGTTTTTACCTAAGATAGTTTCGGAGTTTCACATTAATCAATCCATCATACTACCTACCTTCTTTCCCAGGCCCCATTCCAATCCAGGGGAACAGGCTCTGCATACCCTTGACTGTAAACTGGCTCTACCGTTCTACCTAGACCGTACAGCTGCCCACAGGAAGAGCACTCAGTTATTCGTCTCTTTTCATCCCAACAAATTAGGGCAACCGGTGGGTAAGCAGACTGCATATCTTTTTGCTATCAGCAAGCAGGCATTCCTTTTCAAGACCATGTTAAAGCACACTCTGTGAGGGCCATGGCGACTTCAGTAGCACACCTACGATCGGGGCCGCTTCCTGAAATTTGCAGGGCTGCCACCTGGAGTTCTCTACACACTTTCGCAGCCCACTATTGCTTGGACAAAGCCGGAAGACAAGAATCCATCTTCGGCCAGTCTGTCCTGCGTAACTTATTCCAGCATGACGTACCTACACCCTTCCGCCTGCCTGGTGGGGTTTAGGATGCCCTCTACCAAATTCTGCCCAAGTTGTTGTGCCTGTTGCATGCCATTGGGTACATTTGGTGCATGTTCGGACATCCTCAGCTCGGTACTCACCCATATGTGAGGACTACCATCCTGCTTGTCCTGTGAGAAAGCAAATGTTGCTTACCTTTAACAGGTGTTCTCACAGGACAGCAGGATGTTAGTCCTCACGAAACCCACCCGCTGCCCCGCGGTGTTGGGTTCGTTACGTTTTGTTTTATTTTTTCGGCACTGCCTGTAGCTTTCAAATAAGACTGAAGGGGGACCCCTGCTGGCTGCAGGGTTAGTGCCATGCTGGGTATGCCCAGTAGGGGCCAGTCAAAGTTCTGGAAACTTTGACAGAAGTTTTCCGTGATTGGGCTCCATCCTAATGATGTCACCCATATGTGAGGACTAACATCCTGCTGTCCTGTGAGAACACCTGTTACAGGTAAGCAACATTTGCTATATTAATATAGTCCACATTCTTGAAAGAAGGAGAGTGACTGTAGCAGCATCTTTTTTTTTTGCAGCCTTAATTACCTTCATAGCAACCGTACAATAGTAAATGCTAGTTTTATCCTTAATAAATTGCTCAAGGTGTAGAGGATCAAAGAAAACAAACTTGTTATTATACGTAAGTAAACATTTACAAGGATATTTTAAAAAATAACTGGCACCTAAATCAAGAACCCTTTGTTTGTACGCTAGGAAATGTTTCCTACGAGATTGTGTAGCTCTAGAAACGTCAGGAAAAATTTGAACTTTCTGTCCACTGAAAATCAACTGCTTATTCTGAAAATATTTACGGAATACTTCTTCTTTATCACACTTTGACAAAACCGATACAAGCAAAGTAGCTCTGGTAGGAATATTAGCAAGGGAATCCTCAAGGAAAGTTGTAATGCCAGGACTTTCCAAGATATCCATCCCCCCTTCTTGATTTACTATTTTTTTCCCTAATAGGAATATAATAGATTTTTTAGATAGTTGGAATCTTGTCCTCCTCATAGGACAATATCTCTTTCAAGTATTTTCTTAAAATTTCTTTCGGGGACAACAATCTACTATGAGGAAAATTTAGCAAGCGTAGGTTATTAGACCTCATTTCATTTTCTATAGCTTCCATTTGATTATTTATATATAGTTTATCCTTTATAAATGATGCAGTCACTTCCTGTAATGAGAGTGACTGCATCACTGAGTGTTAATTTTAGAAACAGAAGCATCTACATTTCTTAATCTTAGATCCTGTTCTCCTATTTTAGCACAAGTCTGAACTGAAAAATTGTGGATTTGGGAAATAGAACATGTCACTTTCTTATCAACTTTTGCAACCAATTTCCAAACATCTTTTAAGGATACTGTCTTCGGCTATATCTCCCCCTCCAACTCATCAGACAGGCCTGGGATAATAGAGGGAATAGGTAACAGAGAATTACTATCTTTACAACATTAGTTAATAACACATTCCTCTCCTTTCCAGCCTTCCCCCCCCCCTTCAGCCATTTGTTGTGGGTTGGTGCTGGAGGGGGAGATTACCTCTTAACAACCCAGAAACTGTCCCATTGTCCATCTGCAAGATTGCAGGTTGAAGGGGTGGCTGCTGGGGATCAGGGCTCAGTGAAATCCCCGAGGGTGAATTAACCCTGGAGCAATTCCTCATAGATGACTCACCCAGATGTAGTACATGGTCATCCATCGGCCCAACTCTCACAGATGATAAAGGCAATGGGGAAGAAGTCCAGTTCTTTGATTTCCTTTTCTTCCCCATTTTACACCCAGGGGCGCGCCCTTTTGGTGCGCGGCTTCGGCTGTGCGCCGCAGGACCCTGCTTTAAAAAGTTTTTCCGGGCTCCACCTGATGACATCAGGTCCGGAGTGTCACGCCCCCTCTCTCTCCTGGTGACACTTGTACACGGAGCGAGCTGAAGGAGACACCCTTAGAAAGGCCACGCTGGAGGAACGAGAGGACTAGCGAGACTGGAGCCGAATGTGCCGTAACACCTGCTTCCTCGCAGACCAGCTCAAAAACCTTCCAAACCCGGACATAGGTGAGGGAAGTAGAAGTTCTGCGAGCCTACAAAATAGTGGAGATGACATCCTCAGCATATCCCCTCCGTCTCAACTTTCGCCATTCAAAAGCCAAGCCGCAAGACAAAAGTGATCCGCCTGGTCGAAAAATACGGGACCTTGGCGGAGAAGGTATTGAAGATGGCCAAGGCGAAGGGGACCGTCCGACGTGAGGTTGACTAGGTCCGCGAACCATGGCCTACGAGGCCACTCGGAAGCTATGAGAATGACCGGACCTCTGTGAAGCTCTATCCATCTGAGCACTTTCCCTATGAGGGGCCAAGGAGGAAATACGTACAAAAGGACGTCGCATGGCCACGGAAGGGCCAGAGCATCTACCCCTTCCGAGCAGTGTTCCCTCCAGCAGCTGAAGAACCAGGGAGCCTAGGCGTTGTTCAGAGTTGCCATCAAGTCTAGGTGTGGAGGACCCCACCTGCTGATGATCAGGGCCATGGCGTCGGACAACTCCCATTCGCCTGGATCCAGACGTTGACGACTCAAGTAGTCTGCTTGAACATTCTCATTGCCAGCTATATGAGAAGCTGTGAGGCACTCCAGGTGTCGCTCCGCCCATGCGAGAAGCCGGCTTGCTTCAAGGGCCACCAGGCGACTCCTGGTGCCCCCCTGGCGACTGATGTACGCCACGGTGATAGAGTTGTCTGAGAGCACCAGGACCGCCCAAAGCAGTGGGAGAAATGCCTTGAGTGCCAGACGAACCACACGAGTCTCCAGGCGGTTGATGAGCCAGCGAGACTGGGTTGGGGACCAATACTCCCGCGTGGTCTGAGACTGGCAAACCGCTCCCCAACCGGAGAGGATGGCATCCGTCGTGACTACCATTCACTGCGGGGTCCGAAGGGACATTCCACGGAGTAGGTGCTTGAGAGATAGCCACCATTGTAAGTCGCTGATGGTAGAGTTGGAGAGCGGGAGCTGCATCTGAAACTGTTCCGATACTGGCTGCCAACGGGACAGCAAAGCCCTCTGTAAAGGATGCATATGTGCAAACGCCCAGGGGACCAAGTGAAGAATGTGCCCTGGACAGGTGTGTGAAATTCCTCTCTTGAGGATGGAGGGGTCTCCTAAAATCCTCCAAAAAAGCAATCGCTCTAGTTCATACTCTATTCCCCTGGGTCTTATGAGATCTATCCAAGACTAGATCTCAAACTAGATTGAAATCTATCACCAAACCATCCTCTAAATGAGAGAGAAGATGTTGAAAAACCTCCACAAAAAAAGGAATAGTCAAGTGGTAGGAACATAGAGATTACCTAATATCAAAGATTTACGGTATAATTCACAATCAAAATCGCATAGTCCTTTAGATTCACTATTTCTTGCTTGATCATGAAAGGAAGATATTTTCAAATCAGAATGGCTCCTCCACCTGCTCTATTATTTGCTGAAACTTACTTTACTTCCCTGCCCCACCATCTCTTTAACTTTTGATGTTCCACAACCCTCAGATCGGTCTCTTGCAGCAGAGCTATATCTACCCTTTTTTTTTTTCCAAGGCCTTTAGTATCTTGGTTCTCTTGATCACAAAGTTAATCCCATATCCATTCCAAGATATTATCTTGACAGCACTTTGAGACATTTAGTAAGCTCATTAAATTGTCCAGAAAGATTCAAAGAAAATAAATTAACAGGTAAGAAAACTGAATTTAAAATTTTCACCACTCTCTCGTGCTAAGTGTACAATATATATTTTTATAAACCTTGTACAATAAATGAGAGAGACTGAAGCTTTGCATTGGCTTGACTGTAAGGAACAGTTTAACAGCAGTAGGTGAGGAAAAGCTAGTCCATGAGAGAAAGCTGGTTTGTGTTGCTAATTTCCCTGCTCTGTTCATGACCATGCTTAGAAGCCCTTGTCCATTAGCCAGGCTTGCAGCTCCTTACTGAAGTATCCCTTGATGCGAAGGCTCCTGGAGACTTCATTAACTTGTGTAGCTGGAGTTTGGCCAGAAAGCTGTGTCAGGAACTCCTTCACTTCCTTCTCTAGGGCCTAAAGGAATAAAGACACTATCATGTCATATTTGTAGCACAGAGCTTAAAGCAAAGTACAAGCAACACATCACTGGCATCCCTCCATTCCCTGAAGCAATACTGTATCCTATTCAATTAGATAATGCAATACACGATGTGCTCGGTTATAAATATGTTTACACAAAACATAAGTAAAAAATGTTTGTAACACAGAATGTGATGGCAGTTTAGATGGACCTTATCTGCCCATTTCATTTCCTGCTGCAGTGCCTTACTACCCCACTGATTAGTGGCTTTCCCTTCACTTCTTTGCAATTATCCTAGCTTTCTTGAATTAGTATTCACATCCATCATCCTCTGAAGAAATATTTTCTAATGTTACTCCCAAGTCTATTCACTCTGAACCTCACAGCATGAGCTTCTTCTCCAACAACTTGCCACTAAAAAAGATGTACTGCCGTGTGCTATTTATAATGTGAGGTATTTAGTATCTCTATCCTAGCCCTCCCTCTTCTCCTCCAGCATATACATATTTATGCCTTTAAATCTCACCTCACAGGGCTTCTGTTGCAGACCTTACATAAGTCTGGTAGTGGGTGCCTGGCTGCTGCCATCCCATCCATAGCCTTTGAGGTATAGCCTCTGGGGCTGGACACAGTACTCAATATGAGGTCTCACCAATGCCCAGTAAAGAGGCACTCTCACCTCTGTATCTATGGTTATGCTCTCCCTATACACTCTTGGTATTCCTCTGGCCACCATCTTTGCCCACTGCCTTATCACTCTGTTTTGCTACTTTGAGACTATCAGATGTGATCACCCTGAGGTCTCTCCCAATGGGTGTGTGCACAGCAGTATTCTACACCCCCCATCTCTGATTTCTGTACCCCAAAGGCAGGACAACTTGTAAGGAATCCTAGTTACCAAGCACCTCACCACTATTCAGGCTCTTAAGTTTCTTATTCTGTCCTCCCTTAGGAACATCCACTTTCTTGCACATCCTATTATCATCTGTAAAAAGATAAACTTGCCCCTGTGCAATAGTGTGATTTTATATAGTAAATTAGTAAATGATGGCAAATGGTCCATCCAGTCTGCGCAGCAAGTTGCTTGGGTGGTTACTGCCCTTGCCTTCTGTTAAAGGTGGTAGCTGACCTTCTGTGCATTCACAAGTGTTACATCTAAAGTTAGCAGTCAGTTACCCTTTTCCTTCATTTCAATCCTTTAGTCATTAGGGATCCTATGTGTGGTTGCGTCTCTCTGTTCTGCTTTGATCTTGTCAGCCTCACCAAAGACCTGTACAGGGCATTATCACCTCCTTTTTCCTGCTGGATAGCCTGTATCTGTGTTGCCCAGCATCTCTCTTACCTTAGCTACCACCTTCTTACATTGATTCACTACCTTCACATCGTAGGACATTACTGCGAGGTTCATGCATATCAGTCTGTCATCTCTCCACCCCCCCAATCATGCACAGCTCCTTGGGACTACTGCACCCCAAATGCAGGACTCACACTTCTTGGCACTGAATTCCAGCTGCCAAACCTGCAACTCTTCCAGCTCTCTTAGATTGCATCTTATTCTCTCTACTTCTTCAGATGTCTCATCTAGCTCCATGGCCTTCTCCACTTTCAGTTTTGCTTGTTCATCCAACCACTCTCACCTGTACTCATGCCAACAAGCAACAAGGTCTTCTTTAGTGAATACCAAACTGAAGTATTTGTTTAGTATTTCTGCTATTTCCTCCACACTGCTCTGTGTCTCTTTTCAATCTTACAATGCCACCTCTGGCCTTCCTTCTTTCTCTAATGTATGTGACAAAAGTTTTTGTCTCCACGCTTTACCTCTTTGGCGATCCATTCTTCTGCTTGTTTTGCTATCCTGATTTCTTTCCTCATCTCCTTCAGCTTCACCAGATAATCTTTCCTGTATTCCTCTTTTTTGAGTTCATTTGTACTTTTTGAATGCTGATCTTTGTGCCTTTATTTTCTCAGCAATCTCCTTCGAGAACGGCATCTGTTTCCTTACTTTTATTAACAAAGGTTTGTTGGCTTTAGTATAACTCCTTTTAATTTGACCAACTGATGTTCTGTATTTTTTAAATCTATGACTTTGATCGTGGTATGTCTTTTCTCCATCTTGGCTGCTTTATCAAACCCCATATCATCTGATGATCACTGGTGCTCAAGTGAACACCTACCTGCACATTAGTGACACTATCTTCATTTGGGAGTATCAACTTCAGTATCATTCCTCTCCTTGTGGGCTCCATCACCATTTGTCTAAGCAGAGCCCCTGGAAGGGCATCCACAATCTCTCTGCTTCTTGCAGATTTTGTAGCAGGGCTACTCTAACCCACATCCGGCAAATTGAAATCTCCAATGAGTAATACCTCTCCCTTGCTTCCTACCTTTTGGATGTCTTTGGCAAGATCCTGGACCACTTGTTTGATTTGAAGGCCTGTAAACCACATTAGTGTAAATGGAAGTGCTATCACCCCTTTTTAAGACAGCCCACTGTGCTTCTTCCTTTCCTCATAACCCCTGCATTTCAGTTCAGATATATATAATTTTTTTTTGGACAAAAAGCTACCCCCTCCATAATAGCTCAGCACAGCTGTATCCGATTCACAAGACACTTGTGAATCCTTCTCTGTAATAGCAACATTATCTAAATCCGCCTTTACCATTAGGGCCTGAATATTGGAAATTTAAGTGCCCAGTTATGAGCTTATACTCATAGCTTTCCACCTTCTTTCACTTGGGTTTCTGCCCTTTTGATAAAAAATGGACTACTTAGCAGATTTTTACTAATTTCTCCACCCACTTCCTGTATTTGTTGGGGGCAACATTCTATCTTGCTTCTTCCCCTCCCCCCCATTCTTTTTTCATAGGATATCTTTTCCTTCCACAGATAGGCTATACTGTAAAGATGGCCTACATCTCTTTTACTGTTCCATACATGGCCCAACTCCCAATATCTCCAAAACCACCTTTACACCAGGTTTTAACTAAGTATTGAAGTTGTCTCTATCACATTGCCTTTCTTTTTCCTTCACCATCTGCCTTTCAGCTGCTTCAGTAGCAAAGTTCACGCCGGGAAACGGCTAACAGATCAAGGCACACCTCTGAGGAATCTTGGAAATTGCCTCAGGAATTCTCAACTGGGGGAAGGACCATTAGGTATTACTGCAGGAAAGCGGGGCTCGATATTTCTCCAATTTAAAGGTTAAATTTCCTCTTCTAAAGAGTACTGTGTTCCCTATAGGGAAGGCATAATCCACATCTGCTAGGAGACAGAGAGATACTGAATGGCTGAGGTTACTGCAAGAGTATAGCTAGGGTGATGTCAGCTTTGAAACCTGACTCAGTCTCCATCTGCTAGCAGGGGAGCACATAACCCATTGGTCCTGAGTCCATCTGGCTACAGCAGAGCTTTCCAAACTTTTCATGTTGGTGACACACTTTTTAGACAAACATAATTTCACGACACAGTAATTCAGTCTACTAGTAAACCAGAGGTTAAAGGTTAAACGAACGAAACATATTTTGACAATTTATGTATGTTTCCTTAAATATATACATAAATAAAATGTTTCACGACACAACCTATCTCATGAAAACCTTAAATTTATATTAAAAATATATATTCCAAGATTCATGTTATTGTTATAATTTGAGAAACAATAATAAAACAAATTGTCTGTCCCCCACACACTCATCTCTCCTCCTCCCCCCAGCACATGTCTGGCCCCCACACACTCATCTCTCTCCCCCTCAAGCACATGTCTGTCCCCCCAGCACGTTGCCCCCCACTCACTCATCCTCTCTCCCCCAGCACATGTCTGGCCCCCACACTCATGTACCTCGTCTTTTTGATTGTTGCCAGTTAAGTGCTTCACTCCCTTCCATGATCACCAGACACTGCTGCTTGCAGTCAGTACTCCTCATGGCCAGGCCTCATCGGCAGCAGCAGCCAATGCAAGGATGGCTGGGCTCGTTCCACCCACCAAGCCCCCCCAAAAAAAAACGCGATTGACAGCAAAAATCACCCAATAATAAGCAACCCATAAACTGAAAAAAAAAGTGAATCTCTAGAGAAAAAAAAAGCCCAAACTCGCATCAGAGTTGACCGGGCTTGCGCGACACACCTGCACACTGCAGGCGACACACTAACGTGTCCAGACACACAGTTTGGAAAGCTCTGGGCTACAGGTTAGGGAATTAGTTTTTAACACAACTGGCCAACTTGGGGCTCACCCCAAGTGTTTCCATTTATTTATGAAAGCTCCTCCTTTTCAGCCACTCCTATTCTTATAAATCTCTGTAAAATAGAGGTGTTGATTTGTTTGTTTGTTTTGGTTTTTTTAGAACATTCATGTATGTCACTTTGGATATACTGCATTCAGTACCCATGTGAGTGTACCAAAGGTGGTCTGCATCTTACCCAAATGTCACCATCAATTTTACGGATGACAGTCATGTGCCGATTGCCATGGGTTATGTCTGTATAGACTGGAACATTGTGCATTCGGGAACGTCTGACCAGATATGGCAGGGCAGGCAGAGGATCTGTTGAGAGAGGGGAAAAGTGAATGGCTATACTGTGATATAGCCCTGCTCTGTATCCATCCAAAACTACAAAAAATCAGAATACTGAGAAATAAAGGTATATAAACATTGAAGTGGCTCGGTGTGAGAAGTCTAGTTTTACAACCATCTTCCATTAAAAATTCCTAGAAGGGACTGAACACTCTAGCTCAGATACGGCTCAACATTATCCCAGAGGGCTTACAACCTTAGGGCCCTACTTACTAAGCATTTTTACTGTAGACTTAAAATGGGAGAAAACCTTTAGTAAATAACCCTCTTAGATTGTAAGCCCTCTAGTGATAGGAAAATACCTGCATCACTTGAATATAATCAGCTTTGGAATGTCACAAAAGGCAAAATACACATTAAAAAAAAAATCCTGATAGTATTGAAGGACAACACAATCAAAAAGACAGATGTGACTTGAACCACACCTACAACCAAAAATTCAGGAGTACAAACATTTATAGATGAGAATAAATTGCTAGGGGCTGATTATCTTCAAGTGATGCAGGTATGATACACCCCCAACTCGAGCTAGTCCCAATAACTTGTTTGCAACATAGAAAAAAAAAATGCAGAACATCTGTCTCCAAATCTCCTGCCTTTTGCATTCTGAAGAATTTTGCAAAACTGAAGCCTCTATGGGTAATTTGTATGTGCTGGCTTAAAACCCGTGAGAAATTCGGACGAGAAAGATGAGGCTATTAGCCCCCAATACAGGCAATTGCTGGGCACCCAAGGCACACTTTTTAATGCAACAAATTCAACTTCTGCCCTGTGAAGGTGGATTAAAGTTAAGTCATAAGGCATGGGCCCATGAGAAATAAAAAGATACAGTCCTCTGTGTGTCGTCCTACTTAGTATCATTGTGATACCAGTGGCGTAGCCACGGGTGGGCCTGGGTGGGCAGGTGCCCACCCAACTTAGACCCAGGCCCACCCAACTGGCACCGGAACTGCAAGGCTGTCGCGGGATCCCATCCCCGCGACAGCGAACAAGAGAACCCACGCCTCGCGCGCCATCACGGCACACATGGGGAAGCGCTGCTGCGGCCGCATGGCCAACCGGTCTTCCTGTTCGGGGGGGGGCGGAAGCGCCACGCGCAGCTTCCGCTTCCTCCCCCCAATGCAGGAAGATCAGCTGCCTCTCCTGCTGCCACCCGTTCTCCTGCTATCTTCGGGCCAAACGGCCGCCGAACTTCCTGTTTGGGGGAGCGGAAGCGCCGCGCACAGCTTCCGCTTTCTCCCCCAAAACAGGAAGATCAGCTGCCTCTCCTGCTGCCACCGGCCTCCTGCTATCTTCGGGCGTCGGGCCGTACTGCCCGCCGATCTTCCTGCTTGGGGGGGGGAGGGAGGAAGCGGACGTTGTGCGCTGCGCTTCCGCTCCCCCCCCCCCCCCGACAGGAAGTTCGGCGGGCAGTACGGCCCGACGCCCGAAGATAGCAGGAGGCCGGTGGCAGCAGGAGAGGCAGCTGATCTTCCTGCTCTGGGGGAGAAAGCGGAAGCTGTGCACGTGCTTGAATGTGTATGTGTGGATGAGAATGGGAGTGTGTGTGGGTGAAAACTGGAGCCTGGGTGTGTATGTGGGTGAGAATGGAAGCTTGAATATGTGGGTGAATGGGAGCTCGAATGTGTGTATGTGTGGTTGAGAATGGGAGCCTGGGTTTGTGGGTGGGTGAGAATGGGAGCTTGAATGTGTGTATATATGGGTGAGAATGAGAGCCTGGGTTTGTGTGGGTGGGTGAGAATGGAAGCTTGAATATGTGGATAAGAATGGGTGCTTGAATGTGTGTATGTGTGGGTGAGAATAGTACCTTAAATGTGTATATGTATGGATGAGAATGGGAGCTTGAATATGTGTGGGTGAGACTGGGAGCATGGGTTTGTGGGTGAGAATGGGAGTCTGGGTTTATGTGTGTGGGTGAGAATGGGTGCCTGGATGTGCGTCTGTGTGTGTATAAGAATATAAGCCTGGGGAGGGGTGAGAAAGTGAGAACTTGAATGTGAGCTTGTGGGGGGTGGGAGCATATGAGAGTGACAGCTTGAGTGTGTGAGAGGGAGTCTGTGAGAGAAAGCGTGTATGTGTGTGTGTGTGGAAGGGAAGAAGACAGTAATAGAAGAAAGACACTGAAAAGGAATTAGGAAATGAGCTATAAGGGAAAAAATGGGAAAAAGAGACCAGGACCAACTGATTAGAAAAATACAAAGATCAGACAACAAAGGTAAAAATATATATCTATATTTTGAGATGTTAGCAATTTAAATATAAGCAACACAACCGCTCTCTCAAAATTTATGGACAGGTAGGAGCCGTGTATAAAATTGTAATAATAAGAAGGCTAAAGTACCACAAATCACCGTGAATTATGTTTGTATCATTAAGTAAACCTCATACTTAGGCGTAGATGTGAATGCTATGCTGCATAATTTGGCATTATTTATCAGTAAAAAAACAACTAGTAGACCTGCATGCCTACAGCCCACCCATGTTAACCTTGTGCCCACCCAAAAAATCAATTCTGGCTACGCCACTGTGTGATACTTACATTTCCTGCATGCAGTGTTGAAAAATAAATGTATATTGGCTTGATTAAAAAAAAAAAAAACACATTCTTATGACTGCACAGTTTAGACATCCATAGAAAGGGAAGTTTAGCTACAGCCATCTTCAGCACCCTCAACAAAATAAAGAAATTAGCCTGAAGAACTGGGATTGAGCACTACCGATGCACAATTTTCCCCAAGCGTGCCCTTTTTACACAACTCTCATTTAAATACAGCATCAGGCACCCAGCGGATTTGGCTGCATGCACTTTACAAAAAACGGGTGCTAAATACAAGCGTTTTCAGTGTACATCTTATTACATCGGCCCTGAAAAGTTTAGCTGACAGTCTTACCTTGTGGTGGCCTCCAACCAGATGGGGTGGGATGTTGGTGTTTAGGGGGATCTGGGACACGAGTAGGGGGAATCAGTCGCTCCACAAATTTGTACTCTTCTAATGACTCCACAAAGCTAGAGTAAGGAGGATCTGTGTTTTCAAGCTGGGCTGCTGTATGAGCCTACAATAATAAAAAAAAAAAAAAAAGGGGGGGGGAAAAAGCAACCATGGAGCCCCGACATCCAAACGATAATGCCTAGCAAAAGTGGGCAACGACTTCCCAGTAGCCACCCAGCAAATTTCAAGTGGAGACTCCTGATGTGACTTGGCACAAGCAGTCGTCTGAGACCGAATCAAGTGTGCTCCTAAACCCCCCGGCAGCGGGTACCCTTTAGAAATGTAAGTCGACTCGATGGCTTTCTACAGCCAGGAGTCTGGACTGATCTGGGTACGTACAGGTATCCTCCCCATCTCACCTGCAACCACAGCTGGAACCTGGGTCCTGCTACTTCCCGGACAGCAGCTAGAGCGTCTCGCAGACTCCTAGGCCGGAGCGCAGCAGCCGCCATCATCGTTCCTACGCGCGAAATCAGCGACTCTTTAGGGAATGGGGGGCGAGAAGAAACTGCTCTCCGTAGCTTCTTACAAGAATGACAGAGATCATGCGTGCACAGCCATTTCCTCCATGCCTCGCTCCCGTCCCCCCCAATCACAGAGGAGCCTTAAAACTCTTAGAAGCGAGCAGGGGTTGGCGAGGGACGGAGGAAGATGGCAGCGTTGGATTGGTGGCGTTCGGAAGCCACGCCCCAGGCCCGCCGCAGCGTGCGCACCCCCTTTTCTCTTATAGAGGTGCGCGCGCCTACTTCCTGCCTTTATTTTCCGGCAACCGGTTCTTGCGTCTCCCCTCCATCTTGTGAGGTCGTCGCGTGTTGGTGGTGAGTGAACGGCAGCGGGTAGACCTGAGATCCTGGGAAAGCGGGAGACTCACCAGCGGCAGCAGTGAGGAGGACAGGACAACTTCCTGTCTCGTAGCACTCTCATTGAAGTGGGGGAGGGAGGAAGGAAACTGATTAATATCCCCACCTTAACTGCGCTCTCTTGCATAGTCTTTTAGTGATAAGATCTCTCCTAAGTTAGTTCTTGTGAGGAGCCCCCCCCGATCTTCTATTGGCTAATGTGATTTGGCTCTAGTCCTCTCCTACTAGCTAAGGTGTGTAAAGCCTCATCAGCCTCAGAGAATCCTGTAAAATTAATGCCCCTCTGGGTAATTGGACGGGAATTGCATGGCGTGACGCCATATCCTGCAGGCAGGCTCATGGATGTTGAGTGTCGGAAGTGAGAGAGCAGGGCTGCATTTAAGCAGAGGCTTGTGCCTAAGGCGCCAAATTATGAAGGCACCCAAAAACGGGGGTGCACATCCCTAACTCTGATCTCTGGGAGATCCTCCTACGCCACTGCTTCTGTCCCTTTAGCTTTAAATTGGGGTAGGGTTGAATCGCACAATAAAGCTCTGGAATTTGTTGCCAGAGGATGTGGTTAGTGCAGTTAGTGTAGCTGGGTTCAAAAAAGGTTTGGATAAGTTCTTGGAGGAGAAGTCCATTAATGGCTATTAATCAATTATACTTAGGGAATAGCCATTGCCAGCCATTTTTTTTTTTGTAACTTCCCCCTCCACTCCATCCCAACAACGCACTCATTCCACAATCACCCCAGTCATTCACCATCCAATCCCCATACTGCAGATCTGAAGTACATATAAACAAAAAAGTGTCCCCTTCACTGTGCCATAGAATCATTTTCACTCAGTAATTCCAAAGAAGCATAATCTTTTATCAGATCTTTCCAATGTTAAAGTGGGTTCATGTTCACTATTGCAATGAGTCAGAACTGCTTTGTTTGCCAACACAATTGCAATGCTCGTAAATCTCTGCCCCCCCCCCCCCCCCCCCCCAACTAAGGAACTTTAGTGATTGTTCAAATAGTAAATGAATGACTTCTTCAGACCATAACACATCACAGTCCAGTATAGCTTCTAAAAAATTAAATATCCACTTCAAAATGACTAATTTAGAACACCCCCATAAACATGAGAGTCCCTGTGATGCTGCCATTTTAAACACTGATCAGAACGCCACAGTTTCATTTTAACCCCCTTATCCCTAGCCAGATATGTTAGATGAATATATTTAAACTGAAATTCCCGTAAATTAGCTGGGAGTAATAATCTAAACTGATGTAAAAGCGCACTTGATTTCTTCTTCACCCATATCCAGTCCCAGATCACTATTCCACATTTCTGCTAATTTCAACAAATATCCCACTGATGTATAATACTTAAGCACAGAATGCCAATTAGATGGTGTTTCCTGAAAGGTTTCTCCTTCAGTAAATGCTATACAAGTAAGATCATTTTTAGTGTGATTGGAATAGTAATGTCTCGCTTGCAAAATAAGCAGAAAATTGAGAATCTGGGATAGCGTGTAGTTCTTTAAATTACTGGAAAGAATATAAAATTCTAAAATTGAAGTTAAACTGACCCACCTGAAACAAGCCCTTCTGAGACCAGGAACAAGAAACAGAACCATCTAATCCAGGTGAAAAACTGGAGTTTCCATAAAAAGTCAGGAAGGGCGATACCAATCTCTGTGGGAGTCCCCTCCAATACATCCATGCCCTATGAAACTCCCTAACCCAGAATTTAGACCTCTCTAATGTCACTAGTTGTCTACCAGTTAAGTGCATTCAATTTATGGGCAGATATGGGTAGACTTCAGTTGGTAACAAGCCTTCGGTATCAAATTTACATTTATGAGAAGCCCAATCCTGGATGTAGTGAAGACACCTGAGATTAGGAACAGTCAGGCCCCCATGATCCTTATCACATTCCAAAATTTTCATTTTTAAACTTTCTCTTGGTTTTCCAAATAAAATGGGAAATGATAGAATTAAATAATTTACAGGCCAATACAGGAAGAAACCTCTCCTGGGCACGCAGTTCTGTATTTAAATTAGGTGGTGTGCTAATAAGGAGGCACTAGGGACAATAGCGCATCCTTAGCGCCTCCTTATTAGTGGTAGAGGTGGCTGTCAGGTCAGACAACCACTCAATTTCACCGTTGTCTGATTACGGATAAGGAAAACAGATGCCGGTAAAATTGAGCATCTGTTTTGCTGACCAGCAGGCAGATTTTTTTTTTTTTAATTTAAGTTTTGGTTCCACTGACTTAATACCCCTTACAGTATAAGGGTAATAAACGCACGGTGAAAATGCACAGCCAAACATGTGCTAAACAGTGTGCTCGGCCGAGCGCACATACTGTATCGGCCTGTTAGTAACTGGCTAAAAGACAGGAAACAGAGAGTAGGATTAAATGGACAATTTTCTCAGAGGAAGGGAGTGGACAGTGGTGTGCCTCAGGGATCTGTATTGGGACCCTTACTTTTCAATATATTTATAAATGATCTGGAAAGAAATATGACAACTGAGGTAATCAAATTTGAAGATGATACAAAATTGTTCAGAGTAGATAAATCACAAGCAGATTGTGATAAATTGCAGGAAGTCCTTGAGAGGCTGGAAAATTGGGCATCAAAATAGCAGATGAAATTTAATGTGGACAAGTGCAAGGTGATGCATATAAGGAAAAATAACCCATGCTATAATTACACAATGTTGGGTTCCATATTAGGTGCTACTACCCAAGAAAGAGATCTAGGCGTCATAGTGGATAACACATTGAAATCGTCGGTTCAGTGTGCTGCGGCAGTCAAAAAAGCAAACAATGTTGGGAATTATTAGAAAGGGAATGGTGAATAAAACAGAAAATGTCAAAATGCCTCTGTATTGCTCCATGGTGAGACCGCACCTTGAATACTGTGTACAATTCTGGTCACTGCATCTCAAAAAAGATATAGTTGCAATGGAGAAGGTACAGAGAAGGGCGACCAAAATGATAAGGGGAATGGAACAACTCCCCTATGAGGAAAGACTAAAGAGGTTAGGAATTTTCAGCTTAGAGAAGAGAAAGCTGAGGGGGGATATGATAGAGGTGTCTAGAATGGGTAAATGTGAGTGGGTTATTTACTCTTTCGGATAATAGGACTAGGGGGTGCTCCATAAAGTTAGCATGTAGCACATTTAAAACTAATTGGAGAAAGTTCTTTTTCACTCAACGCACAATTAAACTCTGTGGAATTTGTTTCCAGGAGATGTGGTTAGTGCAGTTAGTGTAGCTGGGTTTAAAAAAGGATTGGATAAGTTCTTAATGGAGAAGTCCATTACTTGCTATTAATTATGTTGACTTAGAAAATAGCCACTGCTATTACTAGCAACATTAACATTGGATAGACTTAGTTTTTGGGTACTTGCCAGGTTCTTATGGCCTGGATTGGCCACTGTTGGAAACAGGATGCTGGGCTTGATGGACCCTTGGTCTGATCCAGTATGGCATGTTCTTATGTTCTTATGTAGCACCACAGGGGATTAGTCCTACTAGTAGCTCCAGATTGGCCCAGGCGTCTGTGGTATGTGGACATGCAGTGTATCTAGGGTGATATCAGCTTTGAAACATGACTCGGTCTCCATCTGCTGGCAAGGGAGCATAAACTATTGACCCTGAGGCCATCTATCTACACTAAGATAAATGAAATTATCAGATAAGTAATTTTCCCCACTGGCCACTATCCTATTGTAATGTTTTGCTTTGTGGAGGACATAAGACCTGATCTTCCATTTGGTGTACATCAGTGTATCATCCTGCAGTTTGTACCGCTCCCAGATGACAGATACTGATTGAATTTTATTGACCACTTGACTACTACTCTGGCTTTCTTAGATACTTCTCATTCTGTTTCTACCCTCAGGAGTGTCCATTATGTTGCAGGTCTTGATGTTGTGAGGCATTGCAGAAATAAATCTACAAAGGGGAGGAAAATATTTATTTACTTTGTGACCCTTGCAAGCCTACAGCAGAAAGCCTGATTTGACTTGGTAGCTTATCTTTTCAGTTCCTAAGGTTTGACAGAAGCAGGGAAGGTACATTATCTTGTGTTATTTGTTAAGATGTGTGAACTGCCATGTTTCCATTATGTAATTCCTCAGTAGGAAACCTGGATGTGTGGGACAAGTAGGTATTGTGCTTGGCTTTAAACTAGACCTTTTTTATGTTGTCTTACTACAGTGGAAATCATGCAGCTGTTTGTGCGTGCACAGGAATTGCACACCCTAGAGGTGTCTGGACAGACAACTGTAGCCCAGTTAAAGGTATGCGTCCTTAGTGCTATTTTCCAGAATCACTAGTCTGTGTTTTGTATTGCCTTCACTGGAATTGTTTTTTGTGATTCACAAATTTGTATGGTGTTTGAGGGAAACTTGTACTGCTGCCTGTACTATACCTGTTCTGTGATGGGGCCTTGTATGTGTGTAGGAAGTTTGTGCTGCTGCTGCCTGTGTTGTACCTGTTCTTATTGAGTGTGTGGGAGAGAAGTTTGCACTGCTTTTGCCTGTGCTGTACCTAATGTGATGAAGTAGTGTATGTATACATGTGCATAAAGTGTGTACTACCAACTACCTGTGCTGTTTGATCTGTAGTAGGAAGCTTTTGTATGTGTTGAGGGATGCTTAACCTCTTCTGAAAAGAAGCAAATGCACTAGACAGCGAAAGGATGTCTGCTCTTTCTCACTTCAGGCTCGTGTTGAGTTCCTTGAGGGTCTTGCTGCTGAAGACCAGGTGGTGTCACTGAGTGGAGCACCTTTAGAAGATGAGGCCACGCTTGAGCAATGTGGCATCACTGCACTGGCTACGCTGGAGGTTACTGGCCGCATGCTGGGAGGTGAGTAGGTGTTATAGAGCCACATCAGCCTGGTGCAAGGCATGAGAAGGTAGGTCATGAGATAAGGTGCTTAGCATTGGTCAGGAGTCTACAAAACAATGGAGATCTAACTACCAATGCTGAGGAGATGACAATGGTAGTAGCTGTGCAGAATGAGTCTCCTGTCCATCTGGGATTCACTTGGGCTCCAGGATGACGGGTATTGTGGAGGCCATAGCTGCTGGCTCAAAGGTTGTTCTCCTAGGACACGCAGATTGGTAGTCCTCACGCATGAGTAACATCAGATGGAGCCTGGCATGGAAAATGTTTTGTCAAAGTTTCTAGAAACTTTGGCACACTGAGCATGCCACTATCCATGCGGGGATCCCCCCTTCAGTCTCTTCTTTTCTGCGCAGCTTTTGCCTCACAGTTCTGGAGCTCTGCTGTCTTCAGAGGTTTTTTTTGGTCGTTTTTGCAACTTGTCTGCACCCGGTCCCAATTCTTTCTAGTCTGTGCTTCTATAGGGCAACATGGTAAGGTTGGTTTTTTTTTTGTTTTGTTGTTGTTTGTGGTTGATTCCTGACAGTGTCACTCTTTGGCCGCCGATCAGTGACCACTTGCCATCTTTCATGTCATCATCGGGGTTTCTCCAATGCCCCCAGTGCCTGCAGACCATGTCCATTACGGATCTACATGAGGTCTGTATCCTCTGTCTGGGGGTATCATTTTTGCGATCAAATGACCCCCCCCCCCCCCCCAAAAGGGTTATCTGGCCCATTTTAGACAAGATGGAGAGCCTCTTTGGATCTAGAAAATCTGATTCTTTGACTCCAGTGTCTGGTGCATTGATATCCAAGGGCCAGAGGAACCAATGGATGTGGATCTATCGTTGTCTACTCTGCTGGGGCCCTCTCGGGGAAAGAGGGGCTGGAGATAGGCTATCAGCAGCAGCACACTCCAGGACCTTCCCTGGAGCCAAGGATAGAGACTATTGCAAAGACCGGGCTGAGCATCGTGGGAAGTATAGTCACCAGCCACCATCATCGCATGGTACTGGACTCTGGTCAGCACTGGTGACATCCCCAAAGCAACCCCATGGAGAGGAGGCATCGACCTCTATTGAACCCAGGAGTACCAGGCGTTACCCACAGATATCTGTGCCGGATACTGAACTTCCTTGGGGCTCCAAGGAAGTTCCAGTGACTCTTCCTCCTCTGTTCGTCAGTCCTGTCTTCAGCAGAGTTTTAAGAGGAACTGGACTGCAGGGTGCAAAAGGCGGTGCTCAGAGCCTTTCAGGTTATTGAACTGCTGGCTCCACCAGTACCTCCTCCAGTGTCTGAGCTTGCCCTTGTGATGTTGGCACTGCTGCTGGACTGCCTTGACGTCCTCCTGGCCAACTTGCCCATGCAGCAACTACCAGTGCCCAGGGGTCCCTCGGGCACTGGGTCCTCCTCCCTCTGGAGTCATTCCCATTGTGGGTTCCTCGGAGGAGAATGATGTATTGTGGCTGGGGGCACCATCAGGGACCTTGATATCGTACCTGGTTTTGCCAGGCCAATGTCTGGTTCCTCAGGGACCTTGATGCCATCAGTGCCACGGTGCTACTGATGCCCTCTATGCCAAACCAGAGGGGCTTGGGCAGGTATCCTCCACATGGGTCCTCACGGGATTTCAAAGAGAAAGAAGCCCCATATGATCTGGGGGGGGGGGGGGGGAAATGATACCTCAGTCGTCTTCTGATGACTCAGGGGATCTTTGCAGGCTATGGCAGGGGCCATTCCTTTCCAGTTCCTAACGGAGGAAGAGGCCCGTCACAAAATGCTGGACGTTCTCTAGTTTGATGCCCAAAAGGAGGTAGTGGCTGTTCCGTCCACGATATCTTTAAGGAATTACTCCTTCAGATTTGGGAACACCCCGTCTCTGTGCCTCCAGTAAACCAGAAGGCAGATGCAATCTACGTAGTACAGCAGGCCTTGAGATTTGAGGTGATAGTGAAGTCTGCCCTCAAGAAGTCCAAGTGTTCCCGCACCTATGCTTCTGCACCTCTGGGATGCCTTAGGTAGGAAGATGTACCAGGGCGCTAGGTGGATCGCCCGAATTGCTTCCTACCAGCTGCGCATGACCTAATACACTCAGAACCTCTGGAAGCAGGTTCAGAAGTTGTCGGAGCGCTTCCCCCACCAACAGCAGGAAGCCTTGGCAGTTACCCAGCAAGGCTTGAAGTGTGGCAAACATGAGGTGCATTCCATCTATGATGTTTGAAACAGCAGCTAGGGTGGCGGCGGCAGGCATTTGCACCCGTAGAAAGGTGTGGCTCAGAGCATCTGGCTTTCAGCCAGAGGTCCAAGAAAAGCTTGCATACCTGCCTTGTCCCCTGTTTGGGGACAAAGTAAGAAATGTTGTGACTCAGTTGAAGGATCACCATGAGACCCTCCAGCATCTCTCGGCCAGTACATCAGACCTATGGTCCTCCACCAGAAAGTTCTCGCATCAGAGTGCCAGGAGGACTTTCTACTGCCAAAGGAAATATTATCCTCCAGCCTTGCATGCCCATACACCATGAGTGAGTTCTAGGGGTCGCTCCAGACAACAGTGGACCCCCAGACCTCAGCCAGTACCCCAGTAGAGCCCTGCTCTATGGTTTTGACTGGCTGCAAGGGAGCATAAGCCCTGTGACCGTACCCTTGACATTGGAGGTCAGCTACGGTCCTTTTTGACCATTGGACTCAGGTCACCTCAGACCAGTGGGTCCTGTCCATTCATCATGAGTTTCTGTTGAACTTCCTGAGTGTCCCCACGGACTCTCCCTGTTGCCCATTGTGAAGCTAGTCCCTGCATCAGGAAATTCTTTGGGTGGAGCTCTCCACCCTTGTAATGGCCACAGCAGTAAAACCCGTACCACTGCGTCAGAAAGGGCAGAGGCTCTGCTCCCGCTATTTCCAGATTCCAAAGAGAACAGGGGGGCTGCGCTCCATCTTGGATTTGAGGACCTTGAACAACTTTCTGCAAAGAGAAGTTCAAGATGGTTTCGCTGGACACTCTGATTCCCCTCCTGTAAAGAGGGGACTGGCTATACTCCCTCAACCTCAGGCACATACGCCCACATCAAGATCTTCCCAGTCACAGGAAGTATCTATGATTTTTCTGACAGCCACTTCCAGTACAGGGTGTTGCCATTTGGACTGCTTTAGCCCCACAGGTCTTCACCAAATGCCTGGCAGTAGAGGGTGCACACTTCTGCCGGCTGGGGGTACAAGTATTCCCTTACTTGCATGGTCAACAGCACCACCCAGGAGGGAGCACTTCACTCCCTTTGCTTGACCATTCAGGTGCTGGAGTCCCTCGGGTTTATTATCAACTACCCAAAGTCCCATCTCACTCCATCCCCTCAGATGGACTCTTATCAGTGCCAGGTTGGACACTGCTCAGGGCCGGGCATTTCTTCCTCACGATCGGGCGCCTGCTTTGGCATCTCTGGGGAGTCTAGTCCACCAAAGGTGTCGGCCAGGCTTCTGCTTCATTTGCTGGGTCACATGGCCACATCTGTCCATGTTACTCCCCTAGCTTGTTTACATATGCCGAGGGCTCAGTGGACCCTGCAGTCTCAGTGGCAGCAAGCCACCCTGGACCTCAGTATACATATTCGCATCATACCACCTCTCCAGACCTCCCTGTCATGGTAAGAGTCTGCCCAATCTGGAGTAGGGGTTTCCCTATCAGCACCCCCCACCCCTCCCCAGGGTGTGCTTACCACAAATGCTTCCACCTTGGGTTGGGGTGCATATGTGGATGGCCTCTGTGCACAAGGTCTGTGGTCTGCTCAGGAAGCTTAATGCCAGATCAACTTCCTGGAGCTTCAGGCGATCAGTGTGCCAATCAAAGTTTCTAGAAACTTTGACAAAAGTTTTCCATGCCAGGCTCCATCTGATGTCCAAAATTGTCTTGGGTGGGGATGAGGAAGTGGGAAGTTTAAATATAATACAAAAAAAAAAACCAAACCCTGAAAAAACATAAGTAGGGAGAAATGGAACAGAGTACCTGGGGAAGAGAGATCTCCTAAAGTGTTAATGGAAGCTGAGATGCCTGGATCCCAAAGTGAATAGTTGTCTCAATCCTGTCTGGGCTAGTCTTGGGTCTATCTCCCCTCTTCCCGCCATATGCCCTTCAACCTGGAGGAAGACCACTACTGTTTGACTAGCAGAGCAGAACTAGGGGAGCTGGGCTGCCACACAGATGCTTCTGTAAGGATGTTGGCAAGACCTCACTTAAAATATTCTCTCTAATTCCAAAGGATGAAATTCCAAACACATATAGAAGAGGTACACCAAAAGGCTACCAAAATAGTGGAGGGTCTTTATCAAAAGTTATATAAGAGGAGACTTGATCATCTAAATATGTATACCTTGGCGAAAAGGAGAGACTGGGAGAGATGAGACACTTAAGTACCTCAAATGTATAAATAATGCACAAAAAGAAAATACAATTCAGGAATAAAGGGTCGCAGTATTGGAGAAATGGAAGCAGTCATTTTGGGAGCTCATAGTTTGGAGCATGGAATCCACAAAGGATACCTTTAAACAAAGAAGAATAGTTTGGAATCTCAGACATGATGGTCTATCTGAATCATCTACTTGTAAGATGGGTGTGGAAAAGAACACATTGAGATGTCTATATGCAAATGCCAGAAGGCTGCAAAATAAGATAGTTAGTGTATGGCACTAGAGGAAGACATTAATATAATCATCTGAGACCTGATGGAAAAAGGATAACCAGTGGGATGGTGATACAAAGGTATAAAATATATTGAAATGACTGAGCAGATAAAAGTGGTGATGGTATCGCACTATAATATCTTAGTCAATAATGGCAGATAAAGATCCAAATGGCCCATCCAGTCTGCACAGCAAGTTGTTTTTATTTATTTATTTATTTATTTAAAATTTTTATATACCGGCATTCATGTTGCAAACACATCATGCCGGTTTACATATAACAGGGGTGTACAATGAACAGTTGAATAACCTATTAGTGTAGAAGGAAGCAGTTACAAATAACAAGGTAATAGAACTGGGAGAAGAGAAGAAAAGGGAGAGAATTAGGTATAGGTATTTACATTAGTAATAACATTTTTACATGTGGAAGTGGTAGATCTGGCTGAATAGAATTAATCGGTGTCCGGGAACGCTTTTTTAAATAGCCAGGTCTTAAGTCTCTTCCTGAAGGTTGGGAGGCTGGGCTCCTGTCTTAGGTCCGGTGGGATGGAGTTCCACAGAAGGGGGCCGGCTGTTGAAAAGGCCCGATCTCTCAAGGTAATGTGTCTGGTAGTTTTGGCTGGGGGCACTTGAAGAGATCCTCTGAGTGCGTCTCTTGTTGGTCTGGAGGAGTTATAAATTTGGAATGGGACTTGTAAGTCGAGTGGGGTGTGTTGATGGATGGTTTTGTATATTATGGAAAGAGATTTGTAGAGGATTCTAAAGTGAACAGGCAACCAGTGGAGATCTTTTAGGATTGGAGATATATGGTCCCTCCTTCTGGAATTTGTCAGTAATCTTGCCGCAGCGTTTTGTAACATCTGAAGGGGTTTAGTGTAGGAGGAAGGAAGGCCCAGAAGGATAGAGTTACAGTAATCGATCTTAGAAAAAATGATAGCTTGTAGAATGGTTCTGAAATCCTGAGTGTGGAAGAGTGGTCTAATTCTTTTTAGAACTTGGAGTTTGTGGAAACAGTCCTTGGTGGTTCTGTTGATGGAAGCTTTGAGGTTCATCCGGTTATCAATTAATACTCCTAGATCTCTCACCTGTGTAGTAGTTGGGATAGTTGGAGGATTAGAGATGGAAAAGTTATCTGGGGAGATGAGTAGCAGTTCTGTTTTAGAGGAGTTTAAAACTAGGTTTAGGTTAGACAGGAGATGTTTAATTTCGAAGAGACAATTTTCCCAGTGAACCAGTGTTTTTGTGTAAGATTCTTTAATGGGTATCACGATCTGGATGTCGTCGGCGTAGAGGAAATGTTTGAGGTTAAGGTTGGAGAGGAGTTGGCAGATTGGTAAAAGATAAATGTTAGAGTGTAGGTGACAGTGAGGAGCCCTGAGGGACTCCTATGGATGCGTCCATTCTTGAAGATTCTTTGTTCTGTATCTTAACCTTGAAGCCTCTGTTGGATAGTTTAGGTGGTGATTGCCACTCTGTGCCCCCCTCTCCCGTACATTCTGGTAAGGATAATAACTGCTGCTCTGTGGAGATTCTGCCCTCCCATGCCATCCATTAAAGGTAGTAAGTGCTGCTCCATGCAGGTTAGTGCCATTCAGAAATGTTGCATCTAAAGCTAGCAGAAGGGTTACCCATTTTTTTTTTCATTTCCATACTTTACCAATTAGGGATCCTGTGTTTATCCCATGCTCTTTTGAATTCATTACTTTTCTGGTCTTCACCTTCACAAGGAGGACATTCCATGCATCCACCATACTTTTCTATAAGAAAAACATTTTTTCTGACATTGTTTTCATGACCCCTACAGCTTTCTTTCCATCTGAAAAGGTTTGATTCTTGTGCATCATTTATACATTTCAGGTATTTAAGTCTGTATCGTATCTCCCTGTCCTTTTTTTCTTCTAGGGTATACATATTTACATTTTTCCAGTGCAGACCCCCTCCCTCACACCATTTTGGTTGATTTTGCCTGTACTTCTGTCTGGTTTTTATCTCTTTTGAAACATTGGTCTTCAGAACTGAAAACTGTGAGGCCTCACCAAGGACCTGTACAGGGTTATCACCTTCTTTCTTTTACTGGCAATGCCTCTGTGCAGCCTAGCAACCCTCTGGCCTTAGCCTCAGCCTTGTCACATTGCTTTTCCACCTTCTGATAGTGACACTGTCACCCCAAGATGTCTCTTGGTCCATGCATATGTCATGGATTCCATAGAATCAAATAAAAAAAAAATTCTGCAAGAAACACTGTAATCTGGATTCTTTATAGATAGAAATTCCAGGAATGACAAGGAGGAATATAGCACTAGAGATTTTTTACTGCCCACCCAACTAGGATGGTGAAACAGTGAAATGCTAGGAGAAATTAGACAGCCTACTAAGTGTGGAAACACAATAATGGAAGACTTCAGTTACCCCAACATTGGGTAAGTGCATCTGTGCATGACAAGCAGATTAAGAGATTAAGTTTATGGACAACATAAATGACTACTTCAGTGCCTGGTAAAACTGTAGAAACTATAATTAAGAAGAAAATTACTGGTCATATGGATAAACATGGTTTAATGAGACCCAACAGGGATTTAGGAAAGGTAAATCTTTACTAACCTATTAGAACTATTTGAAGGTGTAAGTAAGCATGTGGATAAAGGAGAGGTGGTGGATGCCTGGAATGCCCTTCCGGAGGAAGCGGTGAAGGCCAGAACTGTGAAGGACTTCAAAGGGGCGTGGGATAAACACTGTGGATCCATAAAGTCTAGAGGACGTGAATGAAGAGTGGGTGGCTCGCGGGAATGACGGCTACTCCCTGGAGACAATACCCTTATTCCATAAACATACACACGGTTAATGCGACTCCAGCATTGCTCTAAGCTTCAACAGCAAGAGGAAATGTGGAAAAAAGGATTTGCATTCACAAAAAAGCGGGGAGTAGCTTGCTTGTTACGGCGGTTACTACCCCAAACTAAATAAGCCTGATACTTCACTTTCAATGCATATCCAGCATAGCGGCAGGGGAGAAGTCGGTACTCCACGCATATCCAGCATAACTCCCTGCTTCAACGGCAGGGGGAATGAAGAAAAGTGGATCTATATTTATTTATTTTATTTATATAATTTATATACCGGAGGTTCCTGTATAATATACATATCACCCCGGTTTACAAGGAACAGTAACTATCGCTACATTTAGCGGTTTACATAGAACAGAATTAGGAAAAAAGTTTTTACAATTGAACAAATGAAGTAAGCAAGTTTTTCCATTGAACAAACGAAGTGAACAAGTTTTAACATATAACAAAAACTAATCAAAGTAAGCAAATAGTGTATAATATTAGACCGTTAATAAACATGCAGTTAAATAAATCAATAAATAACATGGCATGTGGGAGTGAAAATACTTTTCTTCCTGTTCATTGGCTCAAGGGGAAAGCTTGTTTGAACAACCAAGTCTTAAGTTTCTTTTTAAATGTAGTGTGGCATGGTTCTAGACGCAGGTCTGGAGGGAGAGAGTTCCAAAGTGAAGGGCCCGCTGTAGATAGTGCACGTTTCCTCAGAGCGGATTTCGCCGGTTGTGTGATTAGTCTGTTCTGATAAGCGCTTCTGGTTGGTTTCACGGATGAGTGTAGTTGAATTTGAAATGTTAAGTTGAGAGGTGTGATGTTGTGTAAGGCCTTATGTATCATCATTAAAGACTTGAACTGGATCCTGTATTTAATCGGAAGCCAGTGGAGGTGGTGGAGGATTGGGGTGATATGATCTCTTTTTTTGGCATTTGAGAGAATTCTTGCGGAGGCGTTCAGGACCATCTGAAGTGGTTTGGTGGTGCATGCTGGTAGGCCTAGGAGGAGAGAGTTACAGTAATCCAGCTTTGGGAGTATGATGGCTTGTAAAACCATGCGGAAGTCTCTGTAAAGGAGGAGTGGTTTGAGTTTCTTTATTGTTTGAAGTTTAAAGAAACATTATTTTGTTGTGTTGACGAATTTGTTGAGACTGAGTCTGCTGTCTATGATGACTCCCAGGTCTCTAACTTGTTGCGTGGTGGAGAGCCCTGCGGTGTCCGGATGTTGGTTAGTGTTAGAATGTGAGGAGGGGGTATAGTTTTCCGGTGCTATAATGAGGATTTCTGTTTTGTTTTTGTTTAGAACCAAGTTGAGGCTGGTGAGTAGATTGTTGATAGCTGACAGACATTTATTCCAGAATGATATGGCTTTGTGTAGGGAATCTTCTATAGGGATGAGGATTTGAATATCATCCGCGTATAGGTAATGCCTTAGTTTAAGGTTAGTGAGTAGTTGACAGAGCGGGAGCAGATAAATATTGAAAAGAGTCGGAGAGAGGGATGATCCTTGCGGTACCCCCCTCTTGGATTCGATGGTGTGGGACTCTTTGTTATTTATCTTGACCTTGTATGATCTGTTCTCCAAAAATGATTTGAACCAGTTAAGAGCTGCTCCTGTAATGCCGATGTCTGTTAGGCGTTGCAGGAGGTACGTGTGGTTTATGGTATCAAATGCTGATGAGAGATCCAGGAGAGCGAGGAGGCAAGGTTGGCCCTTTTCTAGGTTGAAGATGATAGTGTCTGATAATGATGTTAATAGCGATTCGGTATTCATAGACTTACGAAAGCCAAATTGGTTTGAGGTGAGGATATTGTTTTCGTCAAGAAATTCTGTAAGTAGATATATAGATTCTGTATATAGATTCTGTAAATCTATATACAGGCAACCACCAACAAGGACTGAATTACATAGTCTGGGTAAACAAATAAGCATGGGTGTAGCTTGCTTATTGTGGTGGTTACTACCCCTAACTAATTAAGCTAGATATTTCACTTAGCTGCAGCTCCATCACTGCTCTCTACATTAATGGTGGGGGAGGAAGGGAAATAGAACCAAACGGTTACTAAGAGCCATGAGTAACAGATAAGTATGAGAGAGATTAAAAAAAAAGTGCAAAACTTGCTGGGCAGACTGGATGGGCCATTTGGTCGTCTTCTGCTGTCATTTCTGTTTCTATATGTTTCTATGTTAATATAATTTATTTGGATTTCCGGAAGGCATTTGACCCTCAAAAGGGATTCCTCAGTTAACTAAGGATGTGTTGTCTCAGTGTGGATTGGTAACTGATTAAAAGACAGGAAATAGAATAGGACTTAATGGTCAGTTTTCCCAGTGGAGAAAGGTGAATAGGAGAGTGCCCCAAGGATCTGTCCTAGGACCAGTACTGTTCAACTTAATGATTTAGACAGGGAAATGAGTAAAAGTGATCAAATTGCAGAGTAGCTAAAACAAATGCAGATTGTGAGGAACTGCAGAAGGACCTTAAGAGATTGGAGAAATGTCTTACCTGATAATTTCGTTTTCCTTAGTGTAGACAGATGGACTCGGGACCAATGCTCCCCTACAGCAGATGGAGACTGAGTCAGATTTTAAAGCTGATGTCATCCTACATATGCCTGCAGCGACCTCAGCCCTTCAGTATTCTCTTTAAAAGCCACTGTGGACATACTAATGAAAAACTTGATTTAAAATATGATTAAAAATGGATAACCATAACTGTGTTCAACCAATCATAAACACTGAACCCCAGTAAGAGTATAGATGCCCTGATCTAGGGACTGGATGACTGCTTACCTTTAATCTCTTGGAATCGACGTCCACTCCATGAGTGAATCCTTGGCACTGTTTTTGGGCAGCCATGAGTGGGATGCAGAGTCTAGCTGTCTACACTAAGGAAAATGAAATTATCAGGTAAGTAATTTCTCCATTTCCTAACATGAAGCCAGATGGACTGTATCCTCTTTGGCCTATACATCCAGGTGATAGATCCTGGAGAAGGTGTGCAAGGAGGACCACTTCGCTGCTCGGCAGATATCAATGGGAGCTTTTGCCCATGAGACCGCCTGAGCCCTAGTGGATTGAACTTTAACCTGAGAAGGCAATGGCTTTTCTGCCTCCACATAGGCTCCCGTGACCACCTTCTTAATCTAGCGAGCTATTGTAGCCCGTGAAGCTGGTTCGCCCTGCCTCCTTCCATTGTGAAGGACAAACGGGCGGTCTATCTTTTGAACCAATTGTGAAAATTCCAGATACCACATAAAATCTACTGGCATTCAAATGATGGAGGAGGCGGTATTCTTCCGCGTCCTTGTGCCTATTGAGAGATAGCAACAAAATGGACTGATTCAGATGAAACTCTGAGACTACCTTGGGCAAGAAGGATGGAACAGTATGAAGCTGTAACTCTCTCCTGGAGTCATTCCAACACAATGCCTGTAGTTCAGAGATGCAGCATGCCGAGCATATAGCCACCAGGAACACTGCTACCTGGACCTTCAAGGAGTTAAGGGTCAAACCTTTATTCAAGCCTTCCTGCAAAAATTGCAGAATTAGTGGGGTTTTGACCGTCCGGGGGGGGGGACGGGACGACGACACACAGTGTTCCTCACACTAGGCCTCTAATACTCTCCAGACCCGCACATATGCTAGGGATATCGAGAATTTGAGTGCGGAATAAGGTGGCAGTTACCGCTGCCGAACATCCTCACTTCATCAGGCGAACCCTCTCAAGGGCCAGACTGTAAGACAGAATAGAGTCTGATCCTCCTGAAGGACTGGTCCCTGCTGAAGTGTAGGGCCCCCTGTGTGGTGGGAGGTACAAAGGGGGTCTCCACCAGGAGTCTCTGCATGCCTGCATACCACTGATGCCTGAGCCAATCTGGAGCTATTGGTAGGACTCAATTCTGCAAATGACCCTGCTATTGGTAGGACTCAATTCTGCAAATGACCCTGCCCAGCAGGGGCCACAGAGAGGAGTATAGCAACTCTTCTTTCAGCCAGGTCTGAACGAGAGCATCAATCCCTAGGGACCACTGATTTCTTCTGCAACTGAAAAAGAACCTTCGCATTGTGGGATGTGACCCGTAGGTCGATGGGAGACCCCAGCGATCTACTATTAGCTGAAGGCTTTGGCCAACACCCACTCTCCTGGATCTAGATTCTCCCTGCTTAGAAAGTCTGACCTGACGTCTTTTCCTGTGATGTGGGAAGCTGAGATCTATAGATTTCCGCCCATTCCATAAGGAGATGAATCTCCTGTGACACCTGTTGGCTCTTGGTTCCATCCTGGTGGTTGATGTAGGCTACCACCATTTCATTGTCGGACATTTACACGGACTGCTTGACCCTGGAGTTTGTGGCTGAATTGTAGACCCGCCAATCTGACTGCCCAGGCTTCCAGGCAGTTGATGTTCCAGAGGGCCTCTTCTACATTCCAACGCCCCTGGGCCGTCAGTTCCTGATGGTAAACTCCCCAGCCCCAGAGGCTCATGTCTGTTGTGAGGACCAGCCAGTTTAGGTAAGACAGGGTTATATCCCTGCTCAGATGAGCTTCCTGTAGCCACCACTGGAGCCAAGAGCATGCACACATCGGTAAGTGGAAGCGAATCTAATAGTCTTGAGACTGCGAGTTCCAACATGACAGTAGTGAGCATTGAAGTGGTTGCATGTGTGCCCTTGCCTATGGCACTACTTCCAAACTGAGAACTTTGGAGATAGCTCCTCACTGGGAGTATCATGCTCATCAACTGATGCACTTGGGACATCAACTTCCTTATCCGTGTGATCGTAAGGAAGATCTTGCCCTGCTTGGTGTTGAACCGGACTCTCACACATTCCAAGGAGAGGGGGGACTTAAGACTGCTTTTGTCCAGGTTCACAACCCAGCAGAGTTCCTAAAGCAAGGAGGTCACCCTGTTGGTCACCTGGAGACTGTCTTCCTCAGACATGGCCAGGATGAACCAGTTGTCCAAGTACAGGTGCACCGGGATTCCCTCTTTTCTCAGTGCTGCTGCTATGACCACCATAATATTGGAAAATGTTCTTGAGGCAGTGGCTAGGCCAATGGGCAGTGCTTGCAACTGATGGTGGTAAACCAGTACCGCAAAGTGTAGGAAACTGTGTTCTTGAAGAATTGGAATATATAGGTATGCCTCGCATAGGTCCAGGAAGGTTAAGAACTCTCCAGATTTGTATGGCCATTATCACAGTGTAGGGTTTCCATGCAGAAATGATTCACATAGATGTCTGACACTTGAGGAACCTTCCTTCTTGGGTATGATGGAATAGCACCTCATATTTTCTTGGGGTGCAGATACTGGGATTATAGCACTCATCCTGTGGACCCTTAAGAGTAGTCTCACTGCCTGCTTCTTGTGCTTGGCATGGCAAAGAGACATTGTGAATGTCCCAAGGAGTGCCGTAAATTTCCAGCACATATGCTTCTCGTATGACCTCCAGTACCCATTTGTCTGAAGTCATCCCAACTCCCTGCTGGTAGAAGAGGAACAGTCTGCCCCTATCTCCTCGTTCCGAGGGTAGGTCAGCAAAATTTCATTGGGTTCAGAACGAACCTGAACCGAAGCCTGCCCATCTCTTGGGCTGTCGACTATGAAAGGACTGAGACACCTCCCAAGGGGCCAAGACCTCTGAAATGTCAAGTTTCTGTAGGAGCGAAAGTGTTTGGGAGCCCCTGGATTGACCCCTCATAGACAAGGGGCACTGTAACTGTTTCTCTTATCTTCTGGTAGCCAGGAAACTGGAGATTTGCCCCATTTATTGGCCAGCTTTTCCAATTTGCTTCTGAAAAGGAGTGATCCTTTAAAGGGCATCCTTGTAAGATTTGCCTTGGAGGCTGAGTCTGCTGACCAGTTTCGCAGCCATAGCTGTCTCCTGGCTGCCACCACTAGGGCTACTCCTCTGGCTGAAGTATGGACTAGATTCGAGCCCGCATCAGGTTCATAATCACTCTGGAATTCGTGCCTACTCCTCTCTCAGGAGTGGATGACTTGGGGGTGAACGAGCTATCAGGGTACAACAAGAAGCAATCTAGAAGATCATTGCTACTGCATCTTGTTTAAGGATGGACTCCATCAGTCTATCATGCGCATCCTTTAAGGCCGCTCTACCCGCCACCGAAATAGTTGGCTTAGAGATGGCACAAACCAGTACATCCACTTTAGGGAAATGCAAACATTCTCTCACTGGATCCAGTGGGTATAGAGCTTATAACACTTGTCCCCCTTTAAAACTTACTTCAGGGGCATTACATTCTAGGTCAATCAACTCCTGGATGGCTTCCAGTACTAGAAAGTAGCAAGAGGCTTTCCATAGGGAAGTCAGAAATGGGTGCTTTTCTTTGGTTCCATCATAGTCCGCCCCAGGAACTCCCAGCATCTTCAGGATCTGGGACAAGCGCCTACAATTTCTTTATGGGAAAAACCGTAACATGGTCCGCTACCGTTCTAAGCCAGGGGGAATTTCCCCATCTTCCAAGAAATCTGGACCTTCTTCTTTATCTGTGCTGTCTGAGTCCTGCCAGGGATAGCCTTGGTGAGGTGAGGCATGCCTCGAGGTCTGCTGATAGGACTGAGAGAGGGAAGGCTTACCGGTTGAGGTTCCGTCCGGACCGGGGCAAGTGAGGGTAGACTGCACCTGTATGAATGCTTTGTAGGCCCTGGAAAAATTCCACTTAGGCAGCCAGGTCCATGCCCAGGAGGTTCTGGGGTAGGTGCCGCTGAATTTCCCTATCCCATGGATGACTCAGTCATGGGGTACTTCCTGTTAAGGCTGTGGCTAATCCATCCTCTGAATGGGAGGAGCCAGGCATAGCAAAGTCCAGGGAGGCCAATTCTCCCTGGGCTTCCTCACAGTGCTGACATAAGTTGGAATCCAGGTCAGACTGTGAAGGCCTAATATATGACAAGCAGCGCAGAGAGAGGCACTTATGGTTTCTTGGCTGCTGGAGCCATTGGCAGTGGTAACTATACGTTGTCAGCTTGCACTTTAAAATTTTATGCGCACAGATTTTGGGTGCCTAGGTGGGACGCAGCGAGGCGGAAGCACAGCCCATGTGTCCGGATTTATCTGTATTGTGTGCTGCTTAGGTTGTGCGTGTATGTACGCGCACAATGTTATGCATGTAGTGTGTGCACAGTCGACACATTGTGCATACAATCATTCTATTGAGGGCAATATGGCACGCACAAAGACACCTGTAAGATGGTGCAGCTGTAGCCTACCATGTGGTGTGCTGACTAAGCCTAAAGTGGGGCCTAGCCCACCAGGGGGCTGCTCAACCTGCTCCAAAGCCCACTTCCCTTACCACAATGAGATCAGGAATGACGTCTGTACATTGTGCTGAGCAAGGAGACCAGAGTCTTACATAAAAACCCTCCAACTGTCTCTGAATCGGGAGGTAGATCTTTTTTTTTTTTTTTTTTTTTTTTTAACTTACCTGAGCACTTACTGGCTGAGTACAGACAGTCTCTGGCTGTGGGGGGGAGAGGGCTTTGGCTGTCACTGCTGCAGTCTGCTTCCTGCACCCACTGCCTTTCAGCTGCTCAAGCAGCAAAATCCACACTGGGAACCAGCTACCAAACCAAGGCACACCTCTGAAGTATCTCGGAAATTGCCTCAGGAATTCTCAACTAGGGGAAGAGACCTTTAGGTATCACTGCAGGAGAGCAGGACTCAATTTTTTTCCCAATTTAAATGTAGAATTTCTCCTTCCAAAAAGTACAGCAATGCTCATAGGGAAAAGTACATCCACCATCTGCTGAAGATGGAGAAATACTGAAGGGCTGAGGTCACTGAGGGGGTGTATGTAGGGTGATGTCGACTTTGAAATCTGACTCTGTCTCCATCTGCTAACAGGGGAGCATAACTCATTGGTCCTGAGTCCATCTAGCTACACACTAGGAAAAGATGAAATTGAATGTCCATAAGTGTAAAGCAATGGACATGAGGAAAAGTTTAGATACACAATGAGTTATGCATTAGGCATAATCTCCCAGGAAAATGATGTAGGCATTGTTGATAGTATGTTAAAATCCTTAGCTCAGTTTGTGGCGGTGGCCAAAAAGCAAACAATACTAGGAATTTTTCAAAAAGGAAATAACATAATACATCTATATAGATCATTGGTGAAGCCACACCTTGAATATTGTATGTAATTTTGGTCACCGTATCTCAAAAAGGATATAGCTGAGTTAGAAAAGGTACAGAGAAGGATCAACAAAAATAGTTAAGGGGTTGGAACAGTTCTCCTATTAAAGTTCGAACAGGTTAGGGCTGTTCAGCTTTGAGAAGACAATTGAAGAGGGAGGATGGTATGACTGAGGTCTCCAAAATCATGACACTCAATGCAAAATCAAGCTGTAGAATTTGTGCCAGAGAATGTGGTCGAGGCTATTTGCATAGTAGGGATTAAAAAGGGTTTGGATAAGTTCATGGGGGAAAAAAGTCCATATGTAGTTAACTAGGTGCCTCTTGGAGAATCGCCACATGTCATAGGGAATGAGCAACATGAAATTGAATTTTTAAGGATTGACCACTCTCACAGGATGCTGGGCTCAATGGACCTTTGCCCCGACTCACCATGGCACTACTTATGTTCTTATTTAAAGGCTGCACTGGCTTCCTTGAGTTCCCCTTGACAGGTTTATTCAGAAGCTACAGAAATAGCCCTTGTATCATTTCAGCCTTTGCACCAATGAGGCATCTCCATCATTTTTATTTCTAACTCCCCCAGGTAAAGTCCACGGGTCTCTAGCTCGTGCTGGGAAAGTCAGAGGTCAGACACCAAAGGTGAGTATTGATATTTTGATTCAGTGAGCTAGTTTTTCTTCTGGGTGGGGCAGAGACATTCACTGTGGCTCTTAAGGGCCCTGAGTGGTGGCTGTTTAACATCAGATACATTTTAAACTGTTTGGGGACAAAACAGGAAGCTCTAATTAAATTTGTAATAGAAAAAATTAAAACAAGTTCAGTGAAAGGAAGTTGCAGAATAAGGGGTCATGTTGTGAAATTCAAAGGCAACATAATCAGAAGTAACAAACTTTCTTTAGAAGGTGGTGGGTGCATGGTATAGCCTCTCAGTGGAGGTGGTGGGCACAAATATAAAAAAATATATATTCTTGTGTACTGCGTTAGCTTTTAATGTGGTTGCAAATAAATATTTAGTAACTTCAAGGAGATGAATGCATCTCATCATAGATGAAATTAAAATGCCCTTTTAATCAGCAAATGTCCTTAAATTTTAAATCTATTCAAGCAAAATCCCCAACAATGTACAGGTTGGAACCAATTGCTCAGTGATTAATTGATCTTTAACAGTTCATCTCCTTGAAGTTACTAAGTATTTCTTGTTTGTTTGCAACCAGATTAAAAGCTAATGCAGCACACTATATTATTTCCTTATCTCAAACTCTCCCTTAGAGAAGAGACATGGTAGAGATTTATAAAAGCATGAGAGAAGTGGCACAAGTTTATAGAGAACAGTTATTTACCCATTCAAATACTAGGACTAAGGGACATTCCTTGAAATTTAGTAGCATATTTAAAATAAACTCTAGAAAGATTTTTTTTTTTCAGTAAACGTAATTAAACTATGAAATTTGCTGCCAGAGAATGTGGTCAAGTCTAGTAATAGTTTTAAAAAGGTTTGAATGTTAGAGGGCAGATCCATTAAGCATTATTTAGCTAATGAACAGCCTGGCATGAGCTTTCCTATCTGGTATCCGACAGGTTCTTCCAAGAGATCTAGACTGGCCATGGTTGGAGACAGGATGCTGGGCTCAAAGGACCATTCTTTTGACCCAGTATGGCACTTAAAGTGCAAAACACATGGATAGTGGGTGTGGCTGAGTTTTTTGACTTGACTGCAATTCTGTCAAAATTGAAATGATTTACAAAAACTAATAGAATAATGCAACAGCAAGTAAGACTAGTTTAGTTTAAAAAAAAAAAAAAAAGTTAAAACTTGATTCAACAGTCAACTTAAATACAAGGTTAATGAATACAAGAAACTGGTCAAAAGCATACTGATAGTAAGACATTGTAGAAAAGGAACAAAGAAGAAGACTAGGTCAGTTTTATACATAAACAGTATAGCCATAAAAGTAAACTGCTAGCAGTCAAAACGCTTGTGAAAAAAGCAAGCTTTGATCCCTTTCTGAAATTTTAAATAGTGCCCGCATTTCCTATTTAGGTGGCAAGCCACCTCACCCCAGCCCATTGATCAATGTAAGACCTTGTCGCACTGTAGGTTGCCAAGCAGGAGAAGAAGAAGAAGAAGACTGGGCGTGCCAAGCGGCGCATGCAGTATAACCGCCGTTTTGTCAATGTGGTGCCAACGTTTGGCAAAAAGAAGGGGCCCAATGCTAACTCTTAAAACTGCATCTTTCTGTTCGCAAAAATCAATAAAGCAGATGTGAATATCTAATATATGTATGAGTATCATTTTGTGTCCAACCCATCTGTCAAAATGGTTCTGGATGTGAGGCCTGGCCTGAAATATTGGGTAGATACTGATACTTGGCATTCTCAGAGGTCAAACAGGGGTGGTAGTCCTCACACATGGGTGACATCAATTGGTGCCCCAATGCGGAAAACTTATGTCAGTTTCTAGAACTTTGACTAGGCACACTGAGCATGCCCTATACCACACATCCACACAGGGTCCCTCTCCAATCTCTTTCTGTGGAGCTATAAGCCTTGCAGTTTGAGTAAGCTCACTTTGACTGTGTTTTGGTCTCTTGGAAAACTTTCCTCTTCTCATATTTTTTTTTTTTGCTGGATTTTTCTCATCCCTTTGCTGGGTCCCGCTAGGTGCCTTCTCGTAGTGTCTCCTAGTCAAGATTTTTGGTGATTCAGGTAAGTTTCTTTTCTTGGTAAATTCTCCCTGCCTGCCAACCAGGGGTGCCCTGCCACCATCATTTTTGGTTCGTACCCTTTTTGTTTTGGCCAGCATGGCCACATCGGGTTTTCAGTGATGGCCCCGGTGCCCAAGGACCATGTCCATCACAGATCTGCATGAGATGTCCTCTGCTTGGGGGCATCGCATGACTTCTGGGGTTGCTGTTTGTGCCCAGATGACCCCAACTATTTCGGGTAGAAGTCCAAGCAATCGGCATCGAAGGAGCTGCACTGATGGACACCAAGCCATCGACATCAGCGGGACCATGGGTTCCTTCGATGCTGTTAGTGGAAAAGGATGCTGGAGATGGACAACCATCAATCTCCTCCAGTCCAAGGACATCTGGTTTCTCGTCATCTCTCTGCACTGGAAAAGGACCGGGCTGAGCAACAAGGGAAGCCACAGAAGCATCAGCACCAGTCCTTGTCAATGCACAGTGGCAGGCATGGGGATGCACAGGCTTATGCTGCAGTGCCCCTGAAGCAACCCCCATGGCAAGGAGTGCCAGTCTTCCATTGGTGCTGGGGGTCGGTAACTGTCTCCACCAAGCCTGATGCCAGTCACTGATCCACTTTGAGGGTCTGAAGAGGATCTCTGTCCGTTGGCATTGGCAATGTTTGAGGAGGAGATGGAGCACAAAGTCTAGCTGGCATGGAGCGGGTGCTGCAGGGCTTTGGTCCTTTGGCACCAGACCTGGTGCCACACATTTATTTATTTATTGTTTTTGTTATACCGAGTTTCATGATAGGCATCACATCAACCCGGTTTACAAATAACAAGGAGTGTAAAGCATAACGTAACGTAAAAAACAATATTTTCAATAAGAACCTTGAACTTTAAATACAGTGAATCAGAAAAAGGGAGAGGGAAAGTTACAAAAAACAAGGAAAATAAACTTGGGATGGAAGGGGAGAAATTGAACAGCACAATATTTACATTTCAGCCTATTGATACATTAGAATAGCAAGTGAAAAAATAAGACTATGAAACGGTACATAGGTAATCAAATGAATAAATATGACAGTTGTGAATGGTAATAGTATGATAAATATTCAGCAGGAATTAGTGAGAGAGGGTTTGAGGTTGGTTGATTCGTGTTTACATTCCATTATTGCATACGAGTTAGTGCTAGTGAGAGGAGGTTTTATTCAAGGCTTGGAAATGCTTTTTTGAAAAGCCAAGTTTTTAGTCTTTTCCTAAATGTTAAAGAGCATGGCTCTTGTCTCAAATCAGGTGGGATCGAGTTCCAGAGAGCTGGACCTGCTGATGAGAAGGCTCTGAGACTCAAGGATTTATGTTGGTAGGTTTTGGCCTTTGGAATTTAGAGTGACTCTTTGTAAAAAAAAAAAAAAAAAAAAAAAAAAAAGTGGTACACATCCTTGTACCACTTTTGGAGAAGCTCAATGTGCAGTATTACCAACCCAGCTGGCGTCTATTCCTGGTGGTCGTTGCTGGTTCCTCCTCCGAGGAAGCTCCCCATCCAGGTTTACCAGTGCCTGCACATCTGGATGAAGGCTGAGCACCTAGGGGCCCATCCCCTGTGGCTTACAGTGAGGATGAGGAACCCTGTGACCTTTTGAGGGGATGAAGTTTCAGAGTCCTGCTCTGAGGGTCTCCCTTCAAACCCTTCTCCATTTTGGTTAACAGAGGAGGATGTCAAACACAAAATACTTGAGATACTCCAGGTAGTGGAGCCTCCTAAGGAGATTGTGGCGGTCCTGGTACACAAGATCCTTAAGCTGCTGCTGATATGGGAACACCCCCTCTCGGTGCCTCACATTAATAAGAAGGCAGATGGGGTCTACCTCTTCCAAAAGGCTGCCAGATCGATGTCAGCTACCCCACCAGTAGGTGATGGTCAAATCTGCTTTCAGGAGGGCCAAGTGTGCTTGAACTCATTCCTTGGTGCCCCTGGGGAAGGACCTTAGAACAATATACATTCCTCACAAGAGTATTTCAAGGCACTAGGCTTATTGCCTGCATTGCTGCTTACCAGCTCTACATGAGCCATTACTCACGGGACATCTGGAAGCAGATGCAGGAGGCGGCCGATCAGTTGCCTAAACAGCAGCAGGACACCCTCATGTCGCTAGTGCAAAAAGCATGAGGTCCATGCGACCTGTGAAATTTTCGAGACAGCATAGTCTCTGCAGCAGTAATCAGCACCCTCAGAATGGCATGGCTGTGGGCCTCTGATCTCTGACCAGACGTACAGGAGCTACTAGCTGACATGCCATGTACTGGGGAGAATCTCTTTGGAGATAGGTTGAAGGATGCTGTAGCCCAACTTTGGGACCAACATGAAACCCTCCAACAACTCTCTGCCCAGCACTCCAGACCTATCCTCCTCTTTTAGGAGGCCGGTGATACAAGGGCCAAGGAAGTCTTTTTCTTTTGCCAAAGGAAGTACTACCCTCCACCCCCTTGCTCCTGTCAACACATCAGGGATCCCACAGCAGTCCTAGGCAGCAGAGATGCCCAGCCGGCTTCTCAGTCAATTCCAGGGACAGGGTTTTGCCTGGGTCTTAGGGAATATAGGCCAGTCGCCTGTACCTGGGATGTTGGACCCTCTGGTCGGGGGCAGGCTGTGGTTCTTTGCGAACCAATGGCCCAGTACAACCTCAGACCAATGGGTTCTGTTCACTGTCTATCAAGGGAACCAATTGAATCTATTGGGTGCCCTGCCAAGTTTCCCTCCATGCCCATTTTGGGGCTCGGCACATAAGGAGGTACTCTCTTCCCTCTTAATGGCCAGCGCAGTCAAGCCTGTACCACCAGGACGTGGATTCTACTCCAGGTACTTCCTGATTCCAAAAAGACTCTATCCCATCCTAGACGTGAGGGCCTTGAACAAGTTTCTAAAAAAAAAAAAAAATTTGATAGCTTCCCAGGGAACCTTGATTCCCCTTTTGCAAAAGGGGACTGGCTATGCTCCCTTGAGTAAAAGGATGCATCCACTTATATCCAGATTTTCCCCAGTCACAGGAAGTATCTCCAATTTATGGTGGGAAAACACTTCCTGTACTGGGTGTTGGCGTTCAGGCTAGTGTCAGCCCCATGGGTCTTCACAAAATGCCTGGCCGGGGTGGCGGCGCACCTCTGTAGACAGGTAGTGCATGGTTTCCCTTATTTGGATGATTGGCTGGACAAGAGAATGTCTCAGGTAAGGGCCACCAGGTCCATGTGCTTAACTATCTGGGTGTTGGAGTCACCAGGGTTCATTCCCAACTACCCAAAGTCCCATCTCAGCCCATCACTTCAATTGGACTTCATATGAGCCCTGCTGGACATGGCTCAGGCTAAGGCCTTCCTGCCTTGCCAAATGGCCATCACATTGATGATTGTGGCAGGGATCCAACAGGCCTAGCAGGTATCAGCTTGGCATATGTTGAGGCATATGGCCACAACCATTCATGTTACTCCCTGTGCACATTTACAGTGGCACCAGGCCACTCAAAGCCTCCAAGATTGCATCCAGTTCACCCTGTCTCTCTGGAACTCATTGTCCTGGTGGTAGGTACTTTGAAAAGAGCTCCCCTGGTTCTAGATCTGAAAGTCTCCTTACACAAACTGTCCTAACCATGGATGCATCCACCCTGCAATGTGGGAGCTCATGTAGATGGGCTTAGCACCTAGGGTATCTTGTCTGCTTAGGAACAATCTTGTCAAATAGACTTCCTGGAGCTTTGGGTAATTGGGTGTACCCTATGGGCATTCAGAGATCAGCTGTCCAACAGAGTTGTCCTGATCCAGACAGACAACCAGGTAGCCATATAGTATGTCGTAAAGCAGGAGGCATGGTGTCAGGAAGAGGTCCAGATTTGGTCTTGGGCCCTATCCCATGGGATTGTGCTCAGGGCCATGTACCTGACTGGGACAGAGAACATGGTAGCAGACAGGCTGAGTTGAGCCTTCAGACCCCATGAGTGGTCCTTGAATCAGGGGGTAGCAAATCAAATATTCTGCCTTTGGGGGAGTCAGGACTTAGATCTGTTCGTGTCTTCTTGCAACAGGAAGGTCCCTTGTGGTGTTCTTGTAATGGTCAGACAGCAAACCAGCCTTTGATGCCCTTGCCCACAATTGGGGGAAATGGTCTTCTGTATGCATATCCTCAGATTCCCGTGGTGGTGCAGACTCTTGAAGCTTTGTGAGGTCAGAGGGACTATGATCTTCATAGCCCCTCATTGGCTGAGACAGGTTTGGTTTCCACTTGTACAGGAATTGTCCAGCCGGAGACCGATTAGTCTGGGGACTTCTAGATCTCATCACGCAAGATCAAGGCAGGCTGCGACATCCCAACCTCCATGCCCTTTTGCTCACAGCCTGGATATTGAGAGGTTAATCTTGCAGTCACTTAATCTTTGAGGAAGTTTCTCTGGTCCTGATGGCCTCTAGAAAGCCTTCCATTAGAAAGTGCTGTGGACTGAAATGGAGAAGATTTACTGTGTAGTATGAGTAGAAGGCCCAACATCTGTTCTACCCCACACAAAAACTTCTTGACTACCTTCTACACCTATGGGAAGTTGGCTTAAAGACCAACTCTGTTAGTTCATCTCAGTGCAGTTGGTGCATACCATCAAGATATAGATGGTATGCCCATCTCTGTATAGCCTATAACTATACAATTCATGCAGGACCTGCTTCAATTGAAGCCTCCTGCTGTGTGTTGGGACCTGAACATGGTAATAGCTCAGCTTATGAAAGTTTCTTTTGGGCTGCTGTGCACCTGTGCCCTGAAGAACCTAACCTTGAAGTAGCTGGAAGGTCATATTTTTGGTGGCACACCTCAGCATGCAGGGTCAGTGAGCTCCAGGCCTTGAGTGACTTATCCACCTTATACTTGTTTTATCATGAAGGGTGGTCTTGCAGATGTGCCTTAAGTTCCTGCCTAAGGTGGTGAAGGGCTTCCATATTAACCAGTCCATCGTCCTGTAAACATTTCCCAGGGCCCATTTGCTCCAAGGTGAACTAGCATTGCAGTCTGAACTGCAAGTGAGCCTTAGCTTTCTACCTGGAGTGGATGGAAGCCCATAGATAGTCCACCCAACCTTTTTTCTTTTGATAGGAATAGGTTAGGTGTTACCATTGCCAACTGGACACTATCCAAGTGGCTAGCAGATTGCATCTCCTGTTATGCCCAGCTGGGACTGCATCTTGGGGGTTAAGCAATTTAATTTTAATAAATGTAAATGCTTCGAGGAAGGCCTAGCACGATGTGTAAATAGTTGCGGCATTGGTGCCATTTGCATCACCAATGTACCATGCTGTGAAACAGATTTCAGTCTTGCTGATGCATCGTGCATCAGTGAGTGTATCAGCATTGGTGCATCATGTCCTGATGATGCCAGTGCTCTGTGCACTGAAGGTATTGATGTGGTGCATTGCACATCAATCCATACTAGTGCACCCTATGTTTCTTTGATAGTGAGGTTCTGCTGAATGAGAGCACCTCTTCTTTGACATAGGCTGGTCCCCACTACTTTGCTCTAAGGCCTTCTTCTGATACATCAATCGGGGAGATTTGGAAGAGCTCCAACTCTATTCCTTACCTGCGGAGGCAGATGCTGCTCTTTGAGGTGAGGAGTGACTGTGACTCCAAAACACTTGCTCATTTCATCAATTCTGTGGGTCCTGGATCACTGTGAACGAGAGGCCATCCTTTCAAAAGCATAACACTTCACCTGGTCATGTTCTAGGCCAAGAGAATGAGTTCTATCTCTGGAGGCTAGAGTGGCAGTCCTGGAGGAACTGAGGCAGACAACTATATAGATAAGACCTTCAGGGACATACTAGTCAAGTCCCAACTTCAGACTGGCAGCCCTGATGCTGCCTTGGAGGAAGGTGGTCTCATGATCAGGGAGCATAAACCTGGAAAGGATCCTGTAGCAAGGACCTGCTCTCCAGGTGGTGCATTATCCTTTCGCACTGAGGATGTCTCCCCAAGGCCTACTGCCCAGAAGTGAAGGGTTAGGTTGGGTGTGGCTGGTGGGCATGAGGATTGCCTGGTAACATGCCTACCTTGTGTGAAGGTGGCAGTCCTCATGTGTCACCTAGATAGGATTTTAGACAGTGCTGGGGAGGAGCTGGCTGTTGTGGTACATGTGGACTCCAATGACATAGGAAAATGTGGGAGGGAGGTTCTGGAAGCCAAATTTAGGCTCTTAAGTAGAAAGCTTAAATTCTGAAATGCTCCCTGTTCCATGCACAGATCCCTAGAGGCAGGCAGAGGTCTGGAGTCTCAATGCCTGGATGAGATGATGGTGCAAGGAAGAGGGATTCAGTTTTGTAAGGAACTGGGGAACCTTTTGGGGAAGGGGAGTGTCTTCTGAAGGGATGGGCTCCACCTTAACCAGGGTGGAACCAGCCTGCTGGTGCTAACCTTTAAAAAGGAGAGCAGTTTGTTTTTTTTGTTAATTATATTTTATTGGAAGATGCTTAAAGAACATAAATATTGTGCATGGAAGTAAGTAAAATTACAATACAATAAGTACACTAAAAGCAATCAGCAAATGTGTATCTTCATCTTTTCAATTGTCAACTGAAATATATAGTCATCTAAATCGAGTGTATTTCTATGTTATAGACAGGTAAGTATTTGTCTGTAAATAAGTATATCTTGCTATAAAAGAAGATGATCATATTTTGAATGTGATACATGGAAATAAAAACTGCCACCATGAATAATGCTTCAAAGATCCAGAGCTCTCCTTTCTTCCGGAGCCAGAACACCCTTATGGATCACGCCAAGACTGTCTGGTTGCTTGAGGCTCACGTGGTACTTAGACTGCCACTGAAGAAATGGGTCCCAAATGTTGTAGAAACATCAGGGTATAGAGTTCACCCATCTTATCCAATTTGGAGACTACCATATCTAAAGTTGGAAGATCCACATGTTTCCAGCATGCAGATATACATCGAGCAGCTATGAGAAGCTGATGTATCAAAAGCCACTGGATGTTATTTGTAGTCATAGGCTTATTTAATAGAGCATTAACAGGTTGTATTGGAATAACCATTAAATAATTCATGAAGGAACCCTGTGTCTTTCCCCCAAAATATTTCCACACTGGGGCACATCCACCACATATGCTAATATGATCCCACCTGGCCACATTTTCTCCAACATAAATCATTTGGTATTAAATGAGCTTTATATAATCGTACCATCTCATTAAAACTTTATAACTGTTTTCAGTTAGGGAAGCAGAAACTGAGCTTCTCTTAGTATTCTGAAATATTCTATTCAAACACTCGACCTCCAATTCTATCCTGAGGTCAGTTTCCCAGGCCCTTATAAGGAGAGCAGCTTTTAAACTAGAACAAAGGGGAAAGCAGACAGTCACTCAGCAGAACATGGTTTGGAGGGAGGTATCTTCAAAGGATACTAATGACACATAAGAACTATCAATGACTGATATGTACAGTATGGCAACAGCAATGTGTTAGTAATGGATATTATATAAGTATGTACCACTTTTGTAATTTGAAAATATTGTACAGGTGATAGCTTGATATGTCATATGTTTACACTCTGGCTATGTTTAGTCTCTAATAAAGTTTGAATTACAAAAAAAGAATTCGGCATCCCGACAGTGAGGTTCCAAGTGCCTGTAACTAAAAACTCACCTGAGCTAAAAAATTCTAACTTATCCCTATCAATTAAAAAGCAGAATGAAAATATGAACAAAAAACAAACTTTGAAATGTTTGTATGCTAATGCCAGAAGTCTAAGAAGTAAGATGGGAGAACTAGAATGTATAGCAGTGAATGATGACATAGACTTAGTTGGCATCTCAGAGACATGGTGGAAAGAGGATAACCAATGGGACAGTGCTATACCGGGGTACAAATTATATCACAATGACAGAGAGGAGCACCAGGGAGGTGGTGTAGTGCTTTATGTCCGGGATGGCATAGAGTCCAACAGGATAACATCCTACATGAGACTAAATGCACAATCTAATCTTTATGGGGGGGAAGACTATAGTGATAGGCATATACTACGGACTACCTGGCCAAGATGGTGAGATGGACAGTGGAATGCTAAGAGAAATTAGGGAAGCTAACCAAATTGGTAGTGCAATAATAATGGAAGATTTCAATTACCCCAATATAGACTGGGTAAATGTATCATTGAGACATGCTAGAAAGAGAAAGTTCCTGGATGGAATAAATGACAGTTTTAGGGAGCAATTGGTTCAGGAACAGATGAGAGAGGGAACAATATTAGATATAATAATCAGTGGAGCACAGGATTTGGTGAGAGAGGTAATGGTGGTGGGGCGACTTGGCAATAGTGATCACAATGGGGCGGATTTTCAGAGCCCTGCTCGCGTAAATCCGCCCAAAACCAGGCGGATTTACGCGAGCAGGGCCCTGCGCGCCGGGAAGCCTATTTTACATAGGCCTCCCGGCGCGCGCAGAGCCCCGGGACTCGCGTAAGTCCCGGGGTTCTCCGAGGGGGGCGTGTCGGGGGCGGGCCCGGTCGTCGTGGCGTTTCGGGGGCGTGTCGGCAGCGTTTTGGGGGTGGGTACGGGGGCATGGCTACGGCCCGGGGCGGTCCGGGGGCGTGGCCGCGCCCTCCGTACCCGCCCCCAGGTTGCAGCCCGGCGCGCAGGAGGCCCGCTGGCGCGCGGGGATTTACGCCTCCCTCTGGGAGGCGTAAATCCCCCGACAAAGGTAAGCGGGGGGTTTAGACAGGGCCGGGCGGGTGGGTTAGGTAGGGGAAGGGAGGGGAAGGTGAGGGGAGGGCAAAGGAAAGTTCCCTCCGAGGCCGCTCCGATTTCGGAGCGGCCTCGGAGGGAACGGGGGTAGGCTGCGCGCGCCGGCTATACAAAATCCATAGCCTTGCGCGCGCCGATCCAGGTTTTTAGCAGATACGCGCGGCTCCGCGCGTATCTACTAAAATCCAGCGTACTTTTGTTTGCGCCTGGAGTGCAAACAAAAGTAGGCTATTCGCGCGCCTTTTAAAATCCGCCCCAATATGATCAAATTTAAATTAAAGACTGGAAGGGGGACAGTAAGCAAATCCACGACTCTTGTGCTAAACTTTCAAAAGGGAAACATAAAATGGGAAAAATAGAAAAAAACTGAAAGGAGCAGCTACAAAAGTAAAAAGTGTGCAAGAGGTCATTGTTTTAAAAAAACCAAAAACCATCTTAGAAGCACAGTCCAGATGATTTCCACACATTAAGAAAGTTGGAAGGAAGGCAAAATGATGACAGGCAGGCAAGCCGGGTAAATGGCTCGCAAGACAATTGAAACAACAAATAGCACAAAGTACCATCCTCAAGGTAAAGGGCCATAATGGTGGCATTCTTATGGAAAACACGGGAATCAGGAATCGGTTTGCCCAGTTCTATCAGCGGTTATATACGGAAGAGTTAGAAGTGTCTGCAGAACAAATTGATGACTACTTGGGGAAAATTACTTTACCCAGTTTAGAGGAGCATCAAGTCCGAATTCTGGATATGCCAATTACTAGGGGGGAGATATCTGATGCTATTACCAGTTTAAAAATACACAAGGCCCCTGGTTTGGACGGATTTACCGGGCTGTTTTATAAAAAATTTAAGGATTTGTTGGTCCCACACTTGCAAACGGTGTATAATGATATCCTTGAGACATCGGCTCTCCCGGATACCATGAGCCTGGCAGGGATCACGGTGTTGCCCAAGCCGGGTAAGGACAAAACGTTGTGTGGCTCCTATAGACCAATCTCCCTACTTAATATTGACTTAAAAATTTTAGCTAAAGTACTGGCAAAGCGGTTGAATATGGCCTTGCCTTCCCTTATACAACCCGATCAATCTGGGTTCATACCAGGCCGGCAGGCGGGGGACAATGTTCGTAAAGTAGTGAATTTGATGTGGGCCGCACAGAATCGAGGGGTACCCTTGGTCCTCATGGCGGTGGATGCGGAAAAGGCCTTCGACCGGGTGCACTGGGGGTTTCTGTTTGGGGTCCTGCGTAAAGTGGGCTTAGGTCCTAATATTCAGCAATGGCTCCAAGCAATGTATACTCATCCCAAGGCCTGTGTTAAAGTGAATGGATATTATTCAGAGGCGTTTGCCTTGGGAAGGGGTACCAGACAGGGGTGTCCGCTATCCCCTCTGTTATTTGCGCTATTTATGGAACCATTAGCTGCTATTATACGTCAAAATGGGGATATAAAAGGATTGGAAGTAGGGGGAGCTTGTGCTAAGGTCACGCTGTTCGCAGATGATCTTCTGTTTACAGTGGCCCACCCTCAGAGTACCCTAATGATTCTAGTCCAAGAGCTGGACAAATTTAGTGGGATATCGGGATTCAAAGTTAACATGTCTAAAACCGAGATTTTGAATGTTACATTGCCGGCGGAGCAGATTCCGGCGTTACAGGCTAAATTTCCATTCAAATGGGCTACGAAGGGCATAAAATATCTAGGGATCACACTATCTGCAAAGTGGAGGCAGTTGTTTCATCTTAATTATGTTCCTTTGATGCTACAAATGACTAGAGATCTGGATATATGGTTTCCATATAGGCTGTCCTGGGTGGGGAGAGTAGCAGTGATTAAAATGAATATATTACCCAGATGGTTGTACCTTTTTCAAACACTGCCGATAGAGGTCCCCTCGAAATTTTTACGGTCACTGCAAACCAAGGTCTTTCACTTTATATGGAGGAGAAGGCCACCGCGAATAGCGAGAAGGGTGCTGTACTGTTCTAGAGAGGAAGGAGGACTAGCAGTTCCCAATTTTATTAAGTATTACCACGCGGCACAGCTCCGGATTATACCGGAATGTGCTGCTGGGCAATGTCTCAAACTTTGGGCTCAAATTGAGCAAAGTCTGGGGGGGGGCACGCCTCTCCATACGAGGGTGTGGGGGCTCCCAGTGAAAGGGCACCCTAAAGAGGTAGCAAATCCCTTTACGCAGGTAACGTTGAAAATTTGGAAACAATGCCGGGGGAGGCTGACGGGGACAGAGGTAGTAACTCCCTTGTTACCAATTACGCTATATCAGCAACGATGTGTGGTCTTTGAGGGGGGGGTTGGTCTGGAGAGGTGGAGTAGGTGGGGGATATTGCGCTACGGCCAATTGTTTCAGGACTCTCGCATAAACTCCTTTGAGGACTTACAATGTAAACATGACCTCCCCAGAGGGGAGTATTATCGGTACCTCCAGATTCGACACTGTATTCAAGACCCTTATATTGGAGTGAATGTGAGCAGACAATGTTCGGCGTTTGAAAGCCTGTGCAGTACACGGGATGAATTAAAGGGGACTATTTCAAATATCTACGTTTGGCTATCTGAAAAAGACTCGACCGGTCATTGTTTTCAGCAGGCCTGGGAAAAGGACTTAAATCTGAATTGGACGGCGGCACATTGGAATGCTTGCTTTCTTCAGGCCTCCAGAGGGACTATATCGGCAAGTATCATGGAGACTAATTACAAAGTATTGACGAGGTGGTACCTGACACCGGCCAAATTGCATAAAATGTACCCAGCACAAGCTGAACAATGCTGGAGAAACTGTACACAAAAGGGGACATACTTACATGTTTGGTGGGAATGCCCCATTATCTTACCATTCTGGAAATGGATTCGGCAGACGCTTATACAGATGCTACATGTGCCAATGTCCCATGAACCGGCATTTTTTCTGCTGTCCGATTTTCCAGAGAAGTGGCCGAGGAGGGTGAGACAATTGGTGCATCACGTGTTAAGTGCGGCGCGTCAGGAACTGGCGGCCCATTGGAAGCAGGACAGGCAGCCGGCTGTGGAGTCAGTTATCCACCGGCTATGGCTTATGCACTCGTGGCTATATCTAAGGGCCACACAGCAGGATGCCGTGGCAAAGCATGTCCTCATCTGGGAGCCCTTTCTCCATTGGTATAATGCACTTTGAGCATCGGAAGAACATTGGGGTTGTAAAGGGCCAATTGGGGACGGAGATCCGGAGAGGCTAGGCTCTATGGACATGGTGACATTGAGGGAGCTCCCTGGGGCTATGAAAGAGGCAGCCAATCTCAAGGCTCCCATCCTCGGAGTAAATATTAGCTGGTATGGGGGGGGAGGGGGGGGAGGTGGGGGAAAACCAGAAAAGAATGGCAAGACATTGGTTGTAAAAGCTTTATTGTATATTTCAGTGGTTTGTATTTGAAGTGAATATGGCTATGTTATTGATCTTGTTGCCAATAAAATTTAAATTTTAAAAAAAAAAAAATGATGACAGGCATGGTTAAAAGGTGAAGGGACAGGCCTCGTAGGGGTCTGAAGGCAGCTCCCGCTAGGAAGTCCAAAACGAGATCGAGATTCCACAGAGGTACCGGCCACTTTAGTGGTGGGTGAATGTGTTTGACACCTTTCAGGAAGCGTGACACGTCCGGGTGAGAGGCTATGCTGTCGCTCTCGCTCTTGGAGCCGTAGCATGACAGGGCCGCCACCTGTACCTTGATGGAGTTGAGGGACAGACCCTTCTGTAGTCCATTCTGTAAGAATTCCAGGATCACGGGAACTGTGAATGAGTGTGGCTTGATGTTGTGGTCTTCGCACCAGGCTTCAAATACTCTCCAGATCCTTATGAACGTTAGTGACGTGGAGAACTTGCATGTTCAGAGGAGGGTGTCGATTACCACCCCTGAGTACCCGCTCTTTCTTAGGCGAGCCTCTCAATGGCCAGACCGTAAGAGAGAATTGAGCTGGGTCCTCGAGGAGGATTGGACCTTGTTGTTGCAGGTCCCTGTGTGGGGGCAGGGGTAGGGAGTTCCCTGCCAGCAGTCTTCTCATGTCTGCGTACCAGGGTCTTCTTGGCCAGTCCGGAGCCACCAGAAGAATTAGTCCCTTATGTAGGTGTATCTTGTGAATGATTGCGCCCAGTAGGGGCCAAGGCGGGAAGGCGTATAGTAGAGTCCCCGGGGGCCAGGGCATCGATCCCTTGGGACTGCGGTTCCCCCCTGCGGCTGAAGTATCTGGATACTTGGGCGTTGGATCTGTTTGCCAGAAGGTCCATGTCTGGTGTCCCCCACCAATCCACTATTATCTTGAAGGCTGTGGGTGACAGCCTCCATTCTCCTGGGTCTAGACCAGTGGTTCTCAACCCTGTCCTGGGGACCCCACCAGCCAGTCGGGTTTTCATGATATCCACAATGAATATGCATGAGAGAAAATTTGCATACACTGCCTCCATAACATGCACATTTTCTCTCATGCATATTCATTGTGGATATCATGAAAACCCGACTGGCTGGTGGGGTCCCCAGGACAGGGTTGAGAACCACTGGTCTAGACTTTCCCTGCTGAGGAAGTCTGCCGTGATGTTGTCTTTCCCGGCGATGTGGACGGCGGAGATCTCCTAGAGGTTTGCTTCCGCCCACGCCATCAGGGAGTCTATTTCTAGGGACACCTGTTGGCTTCTGGTTCCCCCCTGCCGGTTGATGTAGGCCACTGTTGTGGCATTGTCCGACATTACTCTGACCGCTTTGTTTCAAAGTCTGTGGACGAACTGCATGCAGGCTAGTCTGACTGCTCGCGCTTCTAGGCGGTTGATGTTCCATCCCTCCTCTTCTGCGTTCCACTGCCCTTGGGCGGTTAGCTCCTCGCAGTGTGCTCCCCATCCTAGTAGACTGGCATCTGTGGTGAGTAGAGTCCAGGTTGGGGAGGATAGTTTTTATCCCCGGCTCATGTGGTTGGCCTGCAGCCACCACCGTAGCTGGGTCCGAATTCTGCCCGGGAGTGATAGACGTACGGTGTAGTTCTGGGACCGTGGGTTCCACCGTGATAGGAGTGAGCGCTGTAGGGGCCTCATGTGGGCTTGCGCCCATGGCACAACTTCCAGTGTGGATGCCATCAGCCAGAGGACTTGCAGGTAATCCCATGCTGTGGGACGAGGATCGTCCAGCAAGGCTTGTAGCCTGTTCCACAATTTTGATCTCCTTGTGGGGGTCAGGCTGACCTTATCCTCTTTGGTGTTGAATCGGACTCCTAGGTATTCCAGCGACTGAGAGGGCTGTAGGGAACTTTTGTTTGTGTTGACTACACATCCTAGGCTTTCCAATAGATTTATGACTCTGCTGGTTGCTTGGCGGCTTTCCTCCAGTGACTTTGTTCTGATCAGCCTATCGTCCAGGTAGGGGTGAACAAGGATTCCTTCCTTCCTCAGTGTTGCCGCTACCACCACTATTACCTTGGTGAACGTCCGGGGTGCTGTGGCTAACCCGAAGGGTAGTGCCCGGAACTGGTAGTGACGGTTCAGGACTTTGAAGCATAGGTAGCGCTGATGTTCCTGATGAATGGGGATGTGCAGATAGGCCTCCAACAGATCCAGGGATGTGAGAAACTCTCCTGGTTGTATCGCCCTTATAACGGATCGTAGGTTTTCCATGCGGAAGCGAGGGATCCTGAGGTGGTAGTTGACCGACTTGAGATCCAGGATGGGCCTGAATGTTTCCTCTTTCTTGGGAACGATAAAATTAATGGAATAATGGCCAGTATTTATTTCCTGTGGAGGTACTTGGGTTATGGCCTCGAGGGCCAGTAGCCTGGACAGTGTAGCTTCCACTGCCGCCCTCTTGGAGGGGGTCGTAGCAGGGGGACTCCACGTACTTGTCCGGGGGGGTTCGTAGTAAATCCAGGTATTACCCCTCCCGAATGATGGCTAGGACCCACTTGTCCGAGGTTATCTCGACCCATCTGTGGTAGAATAGGGCTAATCTGCCCCCTATGGCTTCTTCCCTTGGATGGGTCGGCTGAATATCATTGTGTGGTGCGGCTGGGGCCTGTACCCAAGCTGTCTCCCCTCTTGTTGTGCTTGGTCCGAAAGGACTGGTTCCTGCCCGTAGGGCGGGGCGCTTGATAGTTGTTCCTGTAAGGATTGAAGCGCTGCGAACTTCTGCCCCTGGAGGACCTGGGGAAGGGACGCTGATTTCTTTTGTCTTATCTTCCGGCAGTCGCAGCAATGGGGACTCTTCCCATTTGTCGGCCAGTTTCTCTAGTTCGCTGCCGAACAGGAGGGATCCTTTGAAGGGCATCCTTGTGAGGCGCGTTTTGGAAGATGCGTCGGCCGACCAGCTTCGAAGCCAGAGTTGTCTCCTGGCAGCCACCATAGAGGACACTCCTCTGGCCGCTGTGCGCACTAGGTTGGAGGCAGCGTCCACTAGGAATGATACCACTGGTTCCATGTCTTCTCCCGGGGTGTTGTTCCTGGTTTGTGTTAGGCAGGCACGTGTCACCACGGTACAGCAGGCCGCAATTTGTAGAGACATAGCGGCAACGTCAAATGATTGTTTGAGGATGGACTCCAGACGTTGGTCATGTGCATCTTTGAGCACAGCTCCTCCCTCCACTGGGATAGTGGTGCGTCTAGAGACCGCGCAGACCATAGCATCCACTCTTGGGCATGCAAGAAGATCTTTGGTTACTGGGTCGAGAGGGTACAGAGCTGCCAAGGCTCGTCCCCCTTTGAATGCGGACTCCGGAGCATTCCATTCCAGGTCAATCAGCTGTTGTGCTGCTTGTAACAGAGGGAAATGGCGAGAAGTCTGTCGAAGACCCTCCAGCAGGGGGTTCGGTTTCGGTTCCCCCGAAGTACCTGGGCCCGGGATAGCGAGCTCCGTCAGACATTGATTGACCAGGTCCGGGAGCTCGTCCTTTGTGAAGAAGCGTCTCATGGTTCGTTGAGGCTCTGTCCCCGGGGGGAGCTCCCCTTCTTCTAGGGGTTCGGCTTCTTCCTCAGAGGTGTCTGAGTCCCTGTAGGTGGGGCTTCTGGGTAATGGGAGTCTGTGCCTAGGTCTTGAGGGGCCTGGAGCATGTGGGTTCTCCGGTGGAGCATATGGCTGGACAGCCAGAGGTTCAGTTTGCATTTGAACAAAGGCGTGAATCCCCTTGAAAAAATCCACCCATGATATGGACGCTGGATCAAAACTGAGGGGCGCTGGTTCCTTGGGGGTTCCTGTCTGTGGGGGGGTCCCCCTGGCTAGGTCCAGGGTGCCCCCTGATGAGCTGGAACTCGGCCCTGGGTGGGACTGGCCCTGAGCTGGATCTCCCAGGGCCTCCTCGCACTACGTGCACAGGGCATCGGCCTCCTCGCTTTGTGCGGCTCTGATGTGGCATGCTGGGCAGAGGCCTTGCGCTTTAATTTCTGTTCCTGGAGGTGCCATGGTTGTCGGCACGTAAATCTTATGCGCTCTGATGCGCTTAGATTGAGCGTGTAAGTTGTGCACGCGGCTGTGCCATAGATATGCGCTTGGCTATGTGCGTGCAAGTTATATGCGCAAGGATTAATGCACGCGTAAGTCTATGTGCACAAGTGCTTTGTGCGCCTGGCTCGGAGATGAGCGCTCGGAGGCGAACAGCATGCGAGTAGGCTAAGATGGCGATGGCGAGCACGCGGGCTATATGGCGACCCCCTCGGAGAGTCTCCACGTGGGCAGACTCTTGGAAAAGCCGGGGCCTGGCCCTGCTAGGGCGGATCAACCCGGTGGCACTGGTCCCGGTCAGTGACCTGTGCTCGTCCTCAACCCTCGGAGACCGGATTCGAGTAGAAGATTTCTACCTTACCTTGTCTTCGGTGCTTCCCGGTTTCGTCCCGGGCGGTCTCCGGCTGCGGGAGGAGAGGGCAAATACCTTCACCGCCATGCTCGAGGGTGCACCCGTTGCCTCTCAGCCACGCCCGAAGGATCGGGGGCTAGGTCCTCGCTGCGATTCGGCCGCTGGACCGAGGCTCACCTCCGAGGGACCACGGAAATCACCTCAGGAATCTCAACTGGGGGAGGGACCCGAGGGTATCACCGCAGGAGAGCGGGGCTCGTCTTCAGGTAGGTTTTCTTCCTTCAATTTTGGGTTTTCTTCTTTAAATTTGATCTAACACTTGAGAGCGTGCAGATAGTCCCTAACTGCTATGGAGACGGAAAATACTGAAGAGCTGCACTTCCTGCAGGGGTATATGTACTAGGTGCTGACGTCAGATTGAAACCTGATCCGCCTCCAACTGCCAGCAGGAGTACACTATACCCATTGGTCCTGAGTCCATCTGCTACACGCTAGGAAATATGCAGATAGGGATCAATTACTCCATTTCCAACATAAGAATGATCAAGATAGATTAGTATGTGTGTTACAACACAGTACATCCGTGGCAATGGTAGCCGCGTCAGTACGTACACATTGGCATGTATTAGCTCTTCATGAGATATTTAAGGAAGTTCCATTGATAGCCACCACTCGAGGGACAAATATACGGGATCAGATTATTCACACACATATGGAGGGGTTCCCATAACATATGTCAACAGTGTGATTTATGCAGTCTATCCATAGAAGGGGAAGAGTGGGTTGAACCAAATCTGGGGTTATGATTATGTGGAGATATAGAACAGATTGCACATCGAAAAATGTGATATATAGGAAAATTAGTTTCTTACCTGATAATTTTCGTTCCTGTAGTACCAAGGATCAGTCCAGGACACCTGGGTTGTGACTCCGCACCAGTAGATGGAGACAGAGCAAAACTTGTCGGGTTGAGCCATATATGACCCTGTGCCAGTCACAGCCCCTCAGTCATACGTAATGTCAAAGTAGAAACCCAATTAGGCAACCAAAGCTAACTAGCAAAACTCGCTACTTGAACGGAAATAATTCCAAACCCCTTCTGGAACCAGACTCCCCAACCGGGAAAGCTAAACAAACAAGCGGTCAGCTTAAGTAACAACGATGAGCGGACTCTCCGTTACTTGCCGACACTGACCCTCTGACTTCACCCGAATCAGCCAATCGTCCAGGTAAGGATGAACCAGGAGTCCTTCCCGATGTAGCTGCGCCGCCACTACCACCATCACTTTCGTGAATGTCCGAGGAGCTGTCGCGAGACCAAACGGGAGCGCCCAAAATTGGTAGTGCTTTCCCAGGGTGCAGAACCTTAGGAACCGCTGGAACGATGGCTGAATGCCCACGTGAAGGTATGCTTCTGTGAAATCTAGGGAAGCCAGGAATTCGCCAGGGCGCAACGATGCGATAACCGACCGAATTGTCTCCATTTTGAAGTGAGGAACGCGAAGGCATCTGTTTACCCCTTTTAGATCCAGGATTGGTCTTGAAGTGCCGTCTTTCTTGGGGACTATGAAGTAAATGGAGTAACGTCCCTTGCCGTGCTGATTGACAGGTACGGGGGAAATGGCTCCCAAGCTTTCCAAGCGTCGGATGGTGTCTAGCACCGCCGCCCTCTTCTTGGGGGCCTTGCAGGGCGAGACCAGGAATTTGTCCGCTGGGATGCGAGCAAAATCTAACGCGTAGCCGTGTCTTATCACGTCGAGGACCCACTGGTCCGACGTCACACTGGCCCATTCCTCGAAAAATAAAGTTAACCGCGCCCCAACATTTGGAATGACGTGCTGAGGCCGCGGCGAGGGATGGGCCGGCCGAACTTCATTGTGAAGGCTTAGACCCCGTACCCGACGGGGCTCCTCCTTGTCTGCCGTAACGTTTCCCCCGAAAGGACTGCTGCCACTGAGTGTTTCGAGAGGAGGACTGCCTATACGAAGGCCCAGTGGATCTTTGAGGACGCGATTTCCTGGGCCCCCGAAAACGGGACCTGGCAGGAAACGAAGACCGCGTCCTGGCTCTATCCTCGGGCAGCTTAAATGCCCTGTTCTCACCCAGAGAAATCATTAAATCGTCTAACTCCTTGCCAAACAACAATTTCCCCTTGAAGGGTAGCGCCCCGAGGTGAGCCTTGGAAGAACCATCCGCTGCCCAGTTGCGCAGCCATACTAGACGGCGCGCCGACACCGCCGACACCATGGACCTAGCTGACGTGCGCAGAAGATCGTGAAGGGCATCTGCTCCATATGCTATTGCCGCCTCCAATCTATCTGCCTGAGAAGCCTCTTCCGCAGACAGACCCGCATTCGCCTGAAGGACCTGGGCCCAGCGCAGGCTAGCTCGCCTAGCGAAGTTAGTGCAGATTGCGGCCCGCACCCCTAGGGCGGATACCTCAAAAATCTTAAGTTGCACTTCCAGCTTCCTGTCATGTATATCCCGGAGGGCCGTCGCTCCCGTGACCAGGATGGTAGACCTCTTCGTCACTGCGGAAACCGCTGAATCCACCTTTGGAAGTCTGAGAAGCTCCAGCGCCTCCTCTGGTAATGGGTAGAGCTTATCCATGGCCTTGCTGACTTTCAATCCTAATTCCGGACTATCCCATTCCCGGAACAAGATATCCGTCGACGAAAAATGAAATGGAAAAGCAACTGCCGGCCCTGTAAGACCTAGCAGAACTGGATCCATGTTGGCCTCTTGGCGGACCACCACAGGTGGGGCCTCTATCCCCAGCTCCTGGAGAATGGCCGGAATGAGAGGCGACAGTTCCTCCCTGCGGAACAGTCGGACTACCTTGGGGTCATCCCCTTCAACGGCCTGTGCTCCTTTTCCCGCACTGGGCTGGGCGGATCCATCTGCCGCCGCCTCCTCGGCCCCCTTCAGGGGCTCCTCGGGAGAATCCGTATCCGCCCCGGAGGAATCTTCTGAATCCGACTCCTGCGGCACCCCGCGTGGGAGCCGCTTCCCCCGTGACGGCTCCTGGGCGATCTCCGCAGCCTTCTTAGCCTTCCTCTTCCTTGGTGGGGCCTTGTGGGAACTCTCCCCAAAGACTCCCCCTCGTCTGCGCTTGCTGCGCTTGTATCTGAGCACTTTGCGCAGCAAAAGCACAAAATCCTCAGAGAAAGAGCCTGAATCCGAAGAATCGCCAACGGAATCCCCCCGGGACCGAAGTCCCTCCGAAATGACCTCTCCCGCCATGCCCTGCTGCGGGGAAAGCGCGGGAGGCAAGGCCGAAGCCCCCGCCGCATCCCGCACGATTTTGCGGCCGGTGGCCAAAATGGCCGCCACTCCCGCGCTAAGCGGGAACAGGTCCTGGGGCCTATCCGTCGAGCCCCCACCTCGCGGTGGCGATCGTGCGATCCTGGAGCAGGTCCCCCGAGGTGCCCCGGACGACCCCTCACCTCCCGGGACGCAGGCCGAACAGAGGCCCTCCCGAGACAGGCGCGCGCGCGCCGAGCCGCAGGCCCTACACGACGCACCACACGGCATGCCGGCGATCGCGGGTAAAAACAAAAACAGAGAGACGCGCCCACGAATTAAATTAAATTAATCCGGCGACCTCCCCCCTGCTGGCAGCGCCCCCCCCCCCCCCCCCCCGAGAGGAACGGAGCGGCGACGCAAGGTAACGGAGAGCCGGCAAAACAAAATCAGAAAACTGTTTTGTTGTTTTTTTTTTTTACTAACGCTTGTCGCTGTCCCCGGTCCTGGAGCCCTTTTCCTGCAGGGGTGAGTGAACCGGGCTCCCCAGTGTCACCCCTGACGCTGCTACTAGTGGAGCCGGGTCCTCGACCCTAGCAGCGGCCTCGACCAGGGGGGGATGGTCCCCTCAGAACCTCACAACCCCCTGGGAGGCAGGGCGGCCGGGACTTTACCCTTCAATCAAAATAAAACCCAATTTGGAACAAAACCACAAACTAGGCTTACCTAAAACTGATAAAAAATAAACCAACCCTGACTAACTACCAGAATCAGGGCAGGCAGGGCTGTGACTGCACCTGCACCATCTACTGGAGACAGAGTAAGACTGAGGGGCTGTGACTGGCACAGGGTCATATATGGCTCAACCCTACAAGTTTTGCTCTGTCTCCATCTACTGGTGCGGAGTCACAACCCAGGTGTCCTGGACTGATCCTGGTATGTACAAGAAACTTTTGATTTGTCCTTGTTTGAAAGTCTATGTGGGGCGCACCAGCCTAGTCATTAGAAGACGGTTGTTGGAACATCAATCCCGGTTGAATACACAGACGGTGTCTGCCCCTATAGTACAACATTGTATGGACAATCACCATATGTTTGAAGAACTACGATGGACTGTGATTGATCAAGATCAGAAGACAATTCGGGGAGGGGATGATATAGCTAAACGTAATTACCGTGAGCAATTTTGGATTTACAAGTTAAACAGTCATGCCCAATGGCCTTAATGAGGAACTGGATTGGTTGTCATTAATAAGCGGTTGTAAAGATCTCTTCTGATTGGTTGCTTTTATATTCAAAAGTGCAGTGTATATAACGGGTGATTCTAATGTTGGTAAAGTTCCCGTTTCATTCAAATGAGCATTTTGGAAGGAAGTAGGAGTCACAGTCTCCCCTGATGAAGGAATTTTCAGATTTCCAAACATGGCCATGTCGGGAGGTCCTTCATGCGAAATGGATGAGTATTAAAAAGCTAAGTTACGCAAGGAAAGACTTTAACATTGTTTCAGATTGAACAGTCACTTTAAAACAAAAAAACATTAATAACAAAAAATGTTTTCTTGTGTAGAAGGATTGTGACACTTGGATATGTAAAAATACAAAAATAAGTCAAAAAGCTAAGTTGACACAGGGCATTTTCTGGCTTTTTGACAAAGGAGGAAGGTGGTATGTTAATGATTAAAACATGAGACCAGCACACGTACCATGACTTTGGTGCAGTATGAACGGGTCAACATATGAAACTACCACTTTTTTCCTTAAATAATTTTTAAATAAATTTGGTTGTTGGCGATTGCTGAATAGTTTCGTTGCACAGATTGAGATCCCGGGATGTATAAGATATATAAGGGGGTTGACAATTAATTTGTTAATACTTGAGGTTAACCCCTTGAGTGGAGAAATATAGTATATTGTTTGTATAAATTAAGTTTAGGCATGGGCAACATATCATACCTCCCTATTCTCATAACTACGAGAATGTGTTCCAAAAAATCAAAAGACATACCTGAAGAGAACAGAAAAAAAAACATCAGCCCAATAACAAAACTAAATAACCATAATTTTTCAAACGGCATCTCATGGCCTAACCCATGGTCCCACAAAGGGGCGGGCCCTTTGGTAGATGATCGCCTAGGACATCCCTCATTATCCTCTCCATGGCAACACTGTGATGTCATGGGTTGGTGAGACTCCAGGCAGCCAGCAGCAGATCGGGAGAGTGAGAAAAGAGACAAAAACACACCTGAAAAGCAACAGAGATTCTCAATAGCAGTAAGCATAAGAGCAGCAGTTCAGAGTAGGACTAAATCAGTGGAGAAAGGTAAACAGAGTGCCTCAGGGATCTATACTGTGACCAGTGATTCTTAATATATTTATCAATGATCTGGAAAAGGGAATGATGAGTGAAGTGATGATATTTACAGCGGATACAAAATTATTCTGAGTTGTTAAATCACAAGCAGATTGTATTTGCAGGAGAACTTTTCAAGACTGGGAGAGCTGGGCCTCCAAATGGCAGATGAAATTTCATGTGGACAAGTGCAAAGGGAAAAGCACATAGTTAAAAATAACCCTTGCTGAAGTTACATGATGTTAGGTTTCATATTAGCAGTTACCACCCAGGAAAAGGATCTGTGTGCCATCGTAGATAATCTGTTGTAATCCTCTGTTCAGTTTGCAGCAGGAGTCACAATAGCATACAGAATGTTAGAAATTATTATCGTATATTATTACCCTATATAGGGACTTTTCACGTGCGATCGCTTTTGAAAATGACCCCCTATGTCTCGTAATATCTTAAATATATAAAAAAACAAAGGTAAAGAGCTTAAATATGAGACCATTATATTTTGGGGTTGCAAATGTTCACTAAATAATGCACAATCAATGCGTATTTGAACATTTAGCGTGTTTAATATGAATAGGTGATCAGTCATTCATAGGGCTCAATTGTTCACAAAAAAACATGCTAATGTACATTTACTTAATCACTTTTTACTTTACTGGGCATTTTCCTAATATGAACTGACTGCCTGCTGCTTAATTTTTCACAGTAAAATAAAATAGAAAAAGTGAATTAGTAAATGCATATTAGCATGTTTTTTATTAAAAAAAAAAAAAATTGAGACATGGTTAATATGAATAGGGATCAGTCAAACATACTAAGGGGTAGATTTCCAAATGTGTGCGTGCCCACGTGTGCACGCTTCCCGGCACGCGCACATCGATGCGGGCATGTTAAAATCCGTGGGCTAAGCACCCATGCGCACCGGATTTTATAATTCGCATGCGTATGTGTGGGCGGCCCAAGGAAGGGAAGGGCATGACTTTTGCAATTTCCGCACGGCGACACATTCGGGCCTTCCCCAGTTTGTTCCAATTAAGGAGCGGACTGGGAGGGAACTTCCCTACCCTCCTACCTAAATTCCCTCCCTCTTCCCCTCTCCTCAAGTCGCGTGAGTCTTTGGGACAGCGATCAATGGCACTGTCCCGGCCCACCCCACCCCTTCGAAGAGGCCTGGCACTTATGCACGTACCGGGGTTTATGCGCGTGGCCAGGCCCCTTTGAAAATTCGGCCACGCGCGTAAGCACCGGGATTTATGCACATGGGCCTTTTAAAATCTACCCATAAATGTTCAAATACACATTGACTGAGCATTATTTAGTGAATATTTGCAACCCCAATATATGAAGGTCTCATATTTAAGCTCTTTCCCTTTGTTGTTGTTTTTTAATATTTTGTTGATGTGCACCTGGGTATTTTTCTTTTTTGTATTTTTGTAATATCTTTGTGTCTTTCCAATAAACACATTTGGGGGTGGGGGAAGAATGTATTTCTTATTTCTTGTATACCGCTCAACAGCTACCAATTGTGGCCAGAGCGGTTCACAACAAAATTCAATAAAAATACAATGTATACAAATTCTAACATAAAAACACATAATACTCAAATAAAGCAAAGCAAGATACTTCAGCCCCAACTATCTGTACTGTACGCAATTTAAATTAACCCTGGGCTAAGATGGAAAAAGCCAGGTGTTTCCTTATTAGGAAAGGAATGGAGAATAATGCAGACAATGTCATAATAGCTTTGCATAGCTCGATGGTGAGGCTAACCAATTTAGTTAAGCAATTCTGGTAGTTGCTTAACTAAACTGGAAAAAGTACCCAGAAGGCTGACCAAAATAAGGAAAGATTAAAGAGGTTAGGGCTGTTCAGCTTGGAGAAGAGATGACTGAAGGCAGATATAATAAAGGTCTTTACAATCATGAGTGGAACTGAATGGGTAAATGTGAATCAGTTATTCACTTTTATTTAAAAAAAATATATATATATATATATATAAACTAGGGCACACTCCATGAAGTTAGTAAATAGCACATTTAAAACAAATCAGAGAAAGTTATTTTTCATCCAACTCACAATTAAGCGCTAGAACTTATGGTAGTTGTGGAAAAGGCAGTTAGCATAGCTGGGTTTAAAAAAGGTTTGGATAAGTTCCTGGAGAAGAAGTCAATATAATTACAGTTTATAATAGACTTAGGGAAAGCCATTACTTATCCCTGGACATTAGTAGTATAGGATCCACCTACTGTTTATGATCTTGCCAGCTACTTGTGACCTGGATTACTCACTAACGGAAAGAGGATACTCCACTTGATGGACCCTCAGTCTGACAATTCTTTTGTTTGTTTATTTATTTATTTAAGCATTTTATGTTCTGTCAGTCCAAAAGAAGATCACAACTTTTTACAAAAGTGACATATTATAGGTCAACATTAACACTTAAAACTTATTTAACTTGAGGGTTTATATAGTAATTTGTGCTACATAATTTGTTTCAGTAGTCTTCATACATTAGTCAGAGAGTTTTAAGAAACTTTATAACGCTCATTCCTTGTTATTCATTCTTCAAACATTGACTATGTTTTTTTTAATATTGTTCAGAATATTACATTACAGCAAGAGGAACAAAATAAAATATAGTAACATAGAAACGACGGCAGAAAAAGACCAATCTGCCCAGCAAGCTCCCACACTTATTTTCCCATACTTATCTGTTTCACCAACCACCAAGTTCAGGGCCCTTGTTGGTAATTGTTTGATTCAAGTTTCCTGCCACCCCCTGCCATTGATGCAGAGAGTAATGTTGGAGTTGCATCAAAAGTGAGCATAAGGCTTAAAGGTTAAGGGTAGTAACCGCCGCATCAAGCTAGTTATCCCGATGCTTGTTTACCCAGACTGCACAGATCAATGCTTGTTGGATGTTGTCTGAACGTAAATCCTGTTTTCCACATTTCCCCCTGCTGTTAAAGCAGAAAGCAATGCTGTATATGCTTTCAAAGTGAAATATCAGGCTTAATTGGTTTAGGGAAGTTACCACCGTAATAAGCAAGCTACCCCACGCTTATTTGTTTACCCAGATTGTGAAGTTCAGTCCTTGTTGGTTGTTATCTGAATGCAAATTCTCTTTCCACATTTCTCCTTGCCGTTGAAGCAGAGAGCAATGTTGGAGTTGCATTAACCATGCGAAGGCTTATTGAGTAAGGGTAGTAATCACCAGGTAGTAGCCTCCACTCCAGTAATCCCCATGGCTCTTCTCTTCATTCCCATCCTCTAGCCTTTTTGGATCCACAGTGTTTATCCCATGCCCCTTTGAAATCCTTCACAGTTTTAGTCTTCACCACTTCCTCCGGAAGGGCATTCCAGGCATCCACCACCCTCTCCGTGAAGAAATACTTCCTGACATTGGTTCTGAGTCTTCCACCCTGGAGCTTCAAATCGTGACCCCTAGTTCTACTGATATTTTTCCAACGTAATAGGTTTATTGTTGACCATGGATCATTAAAACCTTTCAAGTATCTAAAAGTCTGTATCATATGTTCTTATGTCACCCCTGCTCCTCCTCTCCTCCAGGGTGTACATATTTTGGTTCTTCAATCTCTCCTCATAAGTCATTTTATGAAGACCACCTTTTTGGTCGCCCTTCTCTGGACCGCCTCCATCCTGTCTCTGTCCCTTTGGAGATACGGTCTCCAGAACTGAACACAGTACTCCAGGTGAGGCCCTGTACAAGGGGATCATCACTTCCTTTCCCTTACTAGATATTTCTCTCTCTATGCAGCCCAGCATTCTTCTGGCTTTAGCTATCGCCTTGTCACATTGTTTCGCTGACTTTAGATCGTTAGACACTATCACCCCAAGGTCTCTCTCCTGCTCCGTGCACATCAGCCCTTCTCCCCCCATCGAATACAGTTCTTTCGGATTTCCACACCCCATATGCATGACTCTGCACTTCTTGGCATTGAATCTCAGCTGCCATATCTTTGACCACTCTTCCAGTTTCCTTAAATCCTGTCTCATTCTCTCCACTCCTTCCGGCGTGTCCACTCTGTTGCAAATCTTAGTATCATCCGCAAAAAGACAAACCTTACCTTCTATCCCGTCCGCAATGTTGCTCACAAAGATATTGAACATGACCGGTCCCAACACCGATCTTTGTGGCACTCTGCTTAACACCGCTCTCTCTTCAGAGAAAGTTCCATTTACCATCAAACATTGTCTTCTGTCCGTCAACCAGTTCGCAATCCAGGCCACCACCTTGGCACTCACTCCTAAGCTTCTCATTTTATTCACAAGCCTCCTGTGTGGGAACGTATCAAAAGCTTTGCTGAAATCTAAATAGATGACATTGAGCACTCTTCCTTGATTTAATTCTCTAGTCACCCAATCAAAAATGTCAATCAGATTTGTCTGACAGGACCTTCTCCTGGTGAATCCATGCTGCCTCTGGTCCAGCAATTCTTCTGACTGTAGATAGTTCACTATTCTTTCTTTCAATCGACTCCATTACTTTCCCTAGCACCGAGGTGAGGCTAACCAGCCTGTAGTTTCCAGCCTCCTCTCTGCTCCCACTCTTGTGAAGCGGGACCACTCCCGCTCTTTTCCAATCACTCGGCAGCACTCCCGTTTCTAGGGCTCTATTGAACAGGTCACACAGCGGACCCACCAGCACATCTCTGAGCTCCCTCAGTATCCTGTGATGAACCTCATCAGGCCCTATGGCTAATGCCATGTTGGGTCAAATTAAAATCCATTGATTTTAGCAACCTGTCTCTGCTAGGTTACAAATACTCGGCAGCTCTGATAAAGTAGATCTATTTCCTATAACTCACTGCCAGGGATATCAATAGCCTTCTATAATCTACCTTGCTTATAATGTTTAATAGATTTTTCCTCAAGGAACTTGAATGTGCCTTTTGGCAACAGATTCTACAGCTTGACTGTACACTGAGTGACAAAGTACTTTCAACATATGTTTTATATCTGCTGATTATTAGTTTAATTGAGTGTCCCCTTATTTTAGTATGTGAAAGGGTAAGTAACCATCCTTTGCCCATTTCCACCCCACTTCAATGACATTTTCTCTCTCGGTAGTCTGTTCTCCAAACTGAAGAGCCTTAATTTAGTGCCAGAAAAACAGAAAAAAATCGTAAAAGACGTACCACCCCTCCACGTTGAGGCTGAATCGCTGAAAAACATTACCTGTTCCCGGCAACTTCTACCAGGAACTGATAAAGAATAAATTAACACAAATACCTGCAATGCATTCTACAAACTCTGCAGCACACTTGGCAGGCCAGCAGATACACAATGGGAACAGCATTTAGCATGCGATGACTTTTCCAGTACCCTTATGTTTTTGGCCTTTCATTTAAGACTAATTCAGAAATTGGTTACGCTGTTACTATGATTTATCATATAGTTCAATGGTTCTTTCTTTTTTACCTTCATGAACCCCCGTTTCTTAAAACTCTAACAAACTTAAAAAAAAAGGAAAAGCAATCTCCAGGAATCGAGGGCCAGGTCTCCCGCCTTACGGAGCGAAAACTTCATTATCCCTTGACCCACGTGGGGGTGGGCGTTTTGGTTGTTGCTACGTAGTGCGGCGCTGCTCGCGCGCGGGCAGAAAGGTAACCGGAAGGGCCGGAACACACGTCGGCAAAACGAGGAAGGGGCGTGTCGCAGCCTCGTTCGCTCGTTGGCCGCTTTGGCACCGCGTGACCGGAAGAGGTGGTCACGGCTAGAGGGTTAGCAGAAGAGGGTGAGGTGACCGCTGAGCATGGAGCGGGAAGAGGAGGCGGCGGCGGCGGCCTGCGGGTTGTGCTTGGTAGCGCCGGGCCGCTATACTTGTCCCCGCTGCAACGTGCGCTTTTGCTCGCTGCCCTGCTACCGTGGTGCCAGCCACCGCCGCTGCTCCGAGGCCTTCTACCGTCGGGCCGTGCTGCAGGAGCTGCGCCGTCGCTGCCCACCCACGGACGGGACGGTGCAGGACATCTTGCTGCGGGACTGGCAGAGCCGAGCCGCTCCCGGGGTTGAAGAGTGGTTAACGGGCCCCCAGGAGGAGGAAGAGCCAGGGTGCTTAGACACACAGGGGGACATTCTGGGGTACCTGGAGAAGGAGGAGGATCGGCAGCTCTGGGCCCGTCTCACCCCACAGGAGAAGGAGGAGTTCCAGCAGCTGCTGAAAAACGGTGGGATTGGCGCCTTGGTGCCAGAGTGGAGACCCTGGTGGGAGAGACATGAGACGGCCCAGCTAGTGCGGGAGATTGAAGAGGGAGTCAACGGAGATCGAAGCCCTGGACCCTCTCGGGAACAGCGAGAAAGTGGGGAAAGAAGAGCGGGATCCTTCCCGAATAAATTAGCAGGAACATTGGCGACAGCAGCACCCCAAGTAAGAGGGGATGGTAAGGAGGGGGGAGCACATGAAAGGGCAGAACACCAAGGAAAATCTACAGAAATTGCAGCACCTCAAAAAAGAAGAAATGGCAAAAAAGGACCAGCACTTGAAACGAAAGCAAAAGGGCCCCCCAAGAGTACTTCGGATGCCCTAGAAATGATGGGATCCCCGCTCAAGGAACAAGAGGCCATACCAGCTATTCCTGCTGCAATACCTCCCCTAAGCTCTCTGACCCATAGTCCATCACCACTAGTGCCCTTTAGCGTTGTCAACGTACTTTATGCCTATGCTTTCAGTCTCAAGCTGTACAATGGGGACCTAAATGAAGCTTTCATTTTGCAGGAGTTTTTGGATACTGTGTTGGGGGTCTCTGGGGTGCTGAATTCTAAGCAGGTCTTCCATTCGACAGCTGAGGCCCTTCAAGCTGGCGTTCAGGCTGTGTTGTCAAGGAGATACACCAGCGACCCTCAAGGACCCTCTGAAGCCATGAGGAGTGTGATTCACATATTGATGGGAGAGAACAAGACCAGCCAGAAGAACTATGTCCTAGCAGCTTTATCCCATCTCACTAGTCTGCTGAGAAATGCTAAGAAACTGGCACAGAAAGAAGCCAAGAAAAAAATCTTTGAGGCCCAAAAAAAATGTGAATTTCTGCTCGTTTGGGCTAATGAACATGAGGACACTTTAAAGCTCCTCTCTGTGGAGGCACATACAGAATACAAGATCCACAGGGACAGACTAAAAGAAATTGAAGCTATTACCAATGAATTAGAGAAGGTTTGGAGAGGTAAAAAACCCCCAGAGAAAAAACTGCTCATCCAGGAGCTGGATTGATGAATGCCATTATTGTCAATTTTCTCTGGTTAACTTCAGATACAGGAAACCCAAATTTTGTTTACATATTCTAAAAAAAACTCAGGTTCTAAATTTAGAAAAAAAATACCAACCTGCAAGGCTAAACTTGTTCATTAATGTTGAAACCCAATCCTGAAAATGGTTAAAGCAAATTAATTTTTATTTTTTTACATACACATTAAAGAAGAGGGAGATGTCAGGAATGTCCAAATTGCTAATATTTTCCCACCTTTGTTGTAAAGCTTTTTGCTGATTAAAGTTTAACGGGTCACAGGTTATTCCTGTCCCTTTTGTAATGTTTCAGGGGTCTCCCCAAAGTTTTGATGACAGATATAAGATAATTATGTACCTGAACTTAGACCTTCATAAGTATAGGGTCAGCTTAGAAGATACTTCCATGCTGATGTTGAAAACTGAAAACTTGGTACCTGATTCACTAAGGGTTTTCCCCATTGACACAAAATGGGGGGAAAGGCTTAATTTTATTTATTTAGGAATTTTATATACCATCATTCGAAAAGAAGATAAGAACATAAGAAAATGCCATACTGGGTCAGACCAAGGGTCCATCAAGCCCAGCATTCTGTTTCCAACAGTGGCCAATCCAGGCCATAAGAACCTGGCAAGTACCCAAAAACTAAGTCTATTCCATGTAACCATTGCTAATGGCAGTGGCTATTCTCTAAGTGAACTTAATAGCAGGTAATGGACTTCTCCTCCAAGAACTTATCCAATCCTTTTTTAAACACAGCTATACTAACTGCACGAACCACATTCTCTGGCAACAAATTCCAGAATTTAATTGTGCGTTGAGTAAAAAAGAACTTTCTCCGATTAGTTTTGAATGTGCTCCATGCTAACTTCATGGAGTGCCCCCTAGTCTTTCTACTATCCGAAAGAGTAAATAACCGATTCACATCTACCCGTTCTAGACCTCTCATGATTTTAAACACCTCTATCATATCCCCCCTCAGTCGTCTCTTCTCCAAGCTGAAAAGTCCTAACCTCTTTAGTCTTTCCTCATAGGGGAGTTGTTCCATTCCCCTTATCATTTTGGTAGCCCTTCTCTGTACCTTCTCCATCGCAATTATATCTTTTTTGAGATGCGGCGACCAGAATTGTACACAGTATTCAAGGTGCGGTCTCACCATGGAGCGATACAGAGGCATTGTGACATTTTCTGTTTTATTCATCATTCCTTTTCTAATAATTCCCAACATTCTGTTTGCTTTTTTGACTGCCGCAGCACACTGCACCGACGATTTCAATGTGTTATCCACTATGACACCTAGATCTCTTTCTTGGGTTGTAGCACCTAATATGGAACCCAACATTGTGTAATTATAGCATGGGTTATTTTTCCCTATATGCATCACCTTGCACTTATCCACATTAAATTTCATCTGCCATTTGGATGCCCAATTTTCCAGTCTCACAAGGTCTTCCTGCAATTTATCACAATCTGCTTGTGATTTAACTACTCTGAACAATTTTGTGTCATCTGCAAATTTGATTATCTCACTCGTCGTATTTCTTTCCAGATCATTTATAAATATATTGAACAGTAAGGGTCCCAATACAGATCCCTGAGGCACTCCACTGTCCACTCCCTTCCACTGAGAAAATTGCCCATTTAATCCTACTCTCTGTTTCCTGTCTTTTAGCCAGTTTGCAATCCACGAAAGGACATCGCCACCTATCCCATGACTTTTTACTTTTCCTAGAAGCCTCTCATGAGGAACTTTGTCAAACGCCTTCTGAAAATCCAAGTATACTATATCTACCGGTTCACCTTTATCCATATGTTTATTAACTCCTTCAAAAAAGTGAAGCAGATTTGTGAGGCAAGACTTGCCCTGGGTAAAGCCATGCTGACTTTGTTCCATTAAACCATGTCTTTCTATATGTTCTGTGATTTTGATGTTTAGAACACTTTCCACTATTTTTCCTGGCACTGAAGTCAGGCTAACCGGTCTGTAGTTTCCCGGATCGCCCCTGGAGCCCTTTTTAAATATTGGGGTTACATTTGCTATCCTCCAGTCTTCAGGTACAATGGATGATTTTAATGATAAGTTACAAATTCAGTTAATGAATTTGGGCCTTAGTTTAATTCAATTCTAGATATTGTTAAGAAGAATTGAATAGGAATTTGGCTGCTTAATGAACTACATGGTGGTCTCCCAATCTTCTTAGTGAAGATACACTTAAGTGATATATACAGTGGCTTGCAAAAGTATTCAACCCCCTAAAAAGTGAGCAGATGTGTGTGGATTACAAATTACACTTACACAGATTGTTCCAGACAGTTTATTTATTGCAAACCAGTATGCTCTTAAAGTAAATTTTCAAAGTCAAAATTATTTCTCTGAATTTGTTTTATAAAATTAAAAACTGGAAAATGCTGTTTGCATAAGTATTCAACCCCTTCAAACCACTACTTGGTATAACCACATTTTGCTGCATTAACAGCTTCAAGTCCGTTGGGGGTAAGTTTCTACCAGCTTTGCACACTGTTTGGAAGTGATTTTTGCCTATTCTTCATGGCAGATTTGCTCCAGGCTGTTCAGGTTGATTGGATGACACTTAGTGATTGGAATTTTCAAATAGTGCCACAGGTTCTCGATTGGATTGAGATCTGGACTTTGACTTGGCCATTGTAGAACATTCACTTTTTTGTTGTTCACTCCTGTGATTTGGCCTGCTGAAAGGTGAATTTTAGTTTATTAGCAGACTGAAGCAGGTTGTCTTGCAGTTATCTCCCTATATGTTGTACCATCCATCCGTCCTTCACTTCTAACGAAATGCCCAGTCCTCACTGAGTAAAAGCATCCCCACACTGATGCTGCCACCCCCATTCTTTACTGTTGGGGTGGTGTTTGCTGAGGAATGGGCAGTGTTAGGTTTGTGAATTTTGGCCAAAAAACTCCATTTTTCTCATCTGCCACAAAACCTTATCTCACGTTTTAGCTGGGTCACTCTGATGTAAAACAATGCAACTCTGAAACAAAATAAGTTTTGCATCAATTTGAAAGTTGCTGGCATTGTAACTATGATGTTAAACCAGTGGTATATTGAGATCAATTGTATCTGTGATGTAACAGTGCAAATGTTCAACAATGAGTTTGACAAATGTAACGAGTGCAGATACAAATTGATGCAAAACTTATTTTGTTTCAGAGTTTTATTGTTTTACATATGCTTATTTATTTTATTGATTGGAACATGTTAATAAAGTAATCTTTTCATTTTGAAATGTTGCCAATGTATTCCATACATTAGTGCTTTTCCTTTACTGGGAATTTTGTTGGTGTTATCATTGAGCACTTTATATTTGTATACACATTGCCTAAATTCTATTACTTACTCTCTCTCACTATATATATGAAAAACCTTACTCTTGACATTAAAGACCTCTTACTATTCGGTCAAATGAAAGCTGCTTGAAGGATTTACATTCAGAGGCTGTTCTGGATCAGACGGACATCTGAGTTTGCCATCCAGGCAGATAAACTTTTTTTCCAATCAGTCCTCAAGACAAAGATTCTTTGTTTGAAATTATTTATTGTACAGGTAGATTCTACTTACAATTGTTGCATCTCAAATGTAAGCCCCCAAGGCAAAGATCTTTGGTAACTGGAGACAGGCTAGCAGGAGGGAGAAGGTGGTCTCTTGAGTTGCAGGAGTTAGTTTATGGTGAAGGAAGGGAGCTTGAGGGATATGAGGCTGATTTAGTCTTCAGACGAAGGCAGTAAAAAACCTGATCGTTTCACAGGGTTTTACAGAGCGCTGCTGGCTCGGAAGGAAGCGTGGGGTGAACTGAACTTTCGTTGAGAGCTGCTGAAGGAAACGCCTCCACATTCTGGGAGCAAGGTCCAATGGCAGCGAGCCTAAGAACCATGTGACACGGGGGGGGGGCATGAAGGGCAGTCCCTTGAGCCTATAAGGCACCTAGGAAGACTCAAGTTAGATTGAGGGGCATTCAAGCTCTTCCGATAGGGCAAAGGCTCACAGACTTTTATCATGGATTACAAAAAGTGTTTCAGTATCAAGAATGCTCTGGAGGAAGGACTGCACTAAACACAGTTAAACTACAGTATATACAGATACAAATATGTACCCACTGCTGGGGACAGAACAGAGGCCCTTTGCTAATCTTGGTTGCAGAGTGTTTCCCTGCTGCTGTAGCAAGGGGCAGCTATTTTGTAATGTCACCATGTCTCTCATCACTGGGTACTGCTTCAGTACAAAATGGAAACTCCTTGCAGCAGGAGCACCTAGAACTCTTAAAATGGAAACTTGCTCAGTAACTGAAGGACCAAGGTTTGATTCCTGAGTCAGGTGCTCTTTTCTATGGGTCAGGTGCCAGTGGTGCTGAGGCAGCAGTCATAGCCCTTGGACAAGGGAAGGAGGGGTCCCAGTGCTGCCTAGTGCAATGCTGAACTGGGAGTAGGGGAGCCCAGAAGCAGATGGGACAATGTTCATGTCTGCCAACAAAATTGCAAAGTCCTTGGGTACTTTTGCTTATGGTCTATGTATTACTTCTCAAAGGAGAATACAGGCTGATTTTCCCTTTGAAAGCTATCCTGTGTAAAAGAATCTACAGAAACTTGCTGCATTCTCCTTTCTATAGTTCTAAAAATGTACTGGACCAGCACATGTATATTTAGCTATGTTGAGGGTGGGCAATTTTCAAAAAAAGCTTTTTCCCCGGCTGACTTGATCAGTTGATGAATGAGTTGTCGTCAATGCTGTACTACACTGAGAAATTGCTGTGTGTGATGGCAGACCAGGAGTGTAAGGGTGAGGCCTGAAATCTGACTACCTTTAAATTTGTTCGAGGAATCAAATAAGCCATGTTTACTCAGTGCTCAGGGTGCCATTCTTTTTTCATTTAAAACATACTGTTTAACAGCACTTGCTCCAAATGTGCATACAGCAGGGCATCAACACTTCCCTGCACAAAATACCTCTGTCCCCTTCTTTAAATTATAAGAGGACAATATTCAAAGCCATTTAGCTTCAGCCGTCCTGAAAATATGCACAAGATTCCATGTCATAAGTACTTTCAGCCAGATGGTGAGGAAGTAGGGTTAGGCTGGAGCAGAAACAGCATGCACATATTCCATTTCAAAATTACACATAGGGGTACATTTTATAAAAAAGCGCGAGCACGTACTTTTGTTCGCGCACCAGGCGCAAACAAAAGTACGCTGGATTTTATAAGACATGCGCGTATCTTATAAAATCCAGGGTTGGCGCGCACAAGGGGGGGGCACATTTGTGCACCTTGCGCGGGCCTAGCCCTGTGCACGCTGCCCATTCCCTCCGAGGCCGCTCCAAAATCGGAGCGGCCTCGGAGGGAACTTTCCTTCCGCCTCCCCCCACCTTCCAATCCCTTCCCCCTCCTAACCCACACCCCCCCAGCCCTATCCACACCCCCCCACCTTTATTCCCAAAGTTACGTCTGCTTGAGGCAGGCGTAACTTGCGCGCATGGGCCGGCTGCCGGCACACCAGGTTCTGGTCTGGGGGCTGGTCCAGAGGCCGTGGCCATGCCCCCCCGGAACACCCCTGGACCAGTACCACGCCCCCCAGGAAAGCCCCGGGACTTATGCGCGTCCTGGGGCTTGCTCGCGCCGCCGAGCCTATGCAAAATAGGCTCGGCGCTCGCTGGGGGAGTTTGGGGGTTTTCCGGGGTTACGCGTGTAACCCTTTGAAAATCTACCCCATAGTATTTCACCTCATCTCCCTCAACCACACAAGCAGCAGGTGCAAAGTGCACAGGTACTTTATGCCAACTAATTAGCTACAATGTTTGTGCATTAAAAGCGTGTTCCTGAGGAGTCATGTGATGTGGTGAGCCGGCCAGGAGGGTTTTGCCTAGGCTCAGTGTGTCTGCTCCTACTATCACCTATAATCCTCACCAATCCCGCAATTTCTAGCTCTTTACCAAGATACCGAGAACATATGTCCAGTGTGCATTATATGCAGAGAGCCTCTCCTACAATGTCTGCAAAGGGAGGTAAGAAAGACAAAGCTTGAGGCCCTGATCCCAAAATGGCACCCAGGAAAAGTTCTGCCAGCGATAATCTGGCGGCTACGGTGACCATCACAGACATAAAAGAAATGGTCCGCATGGCCCTAGAAGAGAAATTAGCAGGGATCGTGGATCAACTACCAGAGGTCCGCATGGCACTTGCTGAAATCTCCCCTGGCTCGATCAGGCGGACTGCCACATTTGTTCTCTTTTTTTTTTTTTAATTTAAAAACGTTTATTGGCAAATAACATATATTAAACAACACATATTAAACAAAACATGTCGACACCATTCTATACAAATAGCTTTGAGTAATTATGTATCTAGTTGCTGGTCATCTCTGATGTACATTATCATATCCCATTCTGAAAACCAATGTCAATCCCACCCCCAATATTTAAATAGTAATTAGTTCAAGTGGGTAGCTTGTACCAACAGTCAACCAAGGGAAATAAAAGGCCACATCGTTCTGGAATGAGTTCTCGAAATGGAGATGTATTTAGCCGCTTTATTGAGTTCCGTCTGCCAGCCAGGCTTCATAACTCGACCATGTGGCATGAAAGTTTGCAGTTGTCTTATGTTTAAATGCAGTAATCTTTCCCAGTGTGTGCATGTTTAAAACATGCAGCTGAACATCCTGCAGCGTGGGCACCCTCATATTCTTCCACAGTTTTATTTATTTATTTTTTATTTTTATATACCGATGTTCCTGTATAATTATACATATCTCACCGGTTTACAAGGAACTGAAACTGTCGCCTCTGGGGTGGAATACATTGGAACAAGTTGAAATAAAGAACTTACAGAGAGATAAAAGGACTACATTCAAAGAGACTATTAGCTGAAATAAAGTACAACTCAAAAACACATGTACAGTGGGATAGATGGACAGGGGTCTATAAAGTCATCGACTTCATCGGGCCTTAGCTCTCCGGGAATGCTTGGGCGAAAAGCCAAGTCTTTAGCTTCTTTTTGAATGTCATGGGGCAAGGTTCTTGGCGGAGATCCGGAGGGAGCAAATTCCAAAGTGGGGGACCTGCAGTGGAAAGGGCGCGTTAACTCAGTGAGGTTTTTGCCGGCTGGGTGTGTAGCATGTTCTTGTACGCACTTCTTATCGGTCTCTTAGTAATGTGCTGCTGCAGTTGAAAAGTTAGGTTGAGGGGGGAAATGTTGTGCAGGGCCTTGTGTATCATCATGAGGGCTTTAAAGTGAATCCTGAATTTAGTAGTAGTGAAGGTTCTGGAGGATGGGGGTGATGTGATCCCTTTTGTTGGTATTTGTAAGGATTCTGGCCGTCGTGTTCTGGACCATCTGAAGTGGGTTGATGGTGCTAGCGGGAAGGCCCAGAAGGAGTGAGTTGCAGTAATCCAGTTTCAGGAGGATGATGGATTGTAGTACCAGGCGGAAGTCTCGGAAGTGCAGAAGTGGTTTTAATTTTTTTAATACTTGCAATTTAAAGAAGCATTCTTTGGTAGTATTGTTTATGAACTTGCTGAGATTGAGTTGGTTGTCTAGTAGCACACCCAGGTCTCTTACTTGTGATGTGTGGTCGATTGAAGTGATAGAGCGTTGGGTGGAAGTTGGAGGGTTGAGCGGGATGCTGTTTTCAGGGGCTATTAGGAGGATTTCGGTTTTGTTGGTGTTTAATACGAGGTTGAGGCTGGTGAGTAGGTTGTTGAGTTTTGCAATAGAACATCTAGTTGCAATCACCACATATTTAATAAAGTAATTCTGTGATTTATTCCATCCTGGGACCACCTGGTTCAGTAAGGCTTGAGGGGGAGTCAGGATTACTGGGCCCTCTAAAACTGTAGTAAGCCATTTCAATACCTCTTGCCAGTTGCCATAACTGTTGTATTTTGACACAGTCCCACCATAAATGAAAGAAAGTACCTTTTCCTTGGCATAATTTCCAACATGAATCAGGAATTCCCAGATTCATATGGTGCAATTTGTTGGGAATTATATACCACCTAAAATACAATTTATAACCATTTTCAATGTGTTGAGCCAAGATCAATCCTTTTCCCAATTGCATAAATATCTGTTTCCAATCTATTGCCAGCCACCCGTACCGTAAATCCCGATCCCATGCTTTAATGTGGGCAGCTGCTGTCTAAAACCCACCAGTTAGTAAGACATGCTTATGAGTTTTATCCACCTGTCTGCACAAAGTTTCAAAAGGAGGGATTCCTTGTTCAAGATCCTCCATTACCTTGTTATGTATTATAAAATTCCTTAGTTGTAAGTATTTAAAAACTTCATTCGGGCCTAATTGGTACCTATCACAGAGCCTGAAAAAAGAGCATGCCCCCTGGCTCCCAAACATTTGCAAATTGCATTATACCATTCGTTACCTAGCTCCTGAAAGCCTGCACTTGAGCAGCTAGGCTAAAGGCTAGGTGATGGAATAACTGCGTGTTTAGAAAAAAGGTTCTATGCCCCACTAAGGAATTCTGCCACTTTTCCCAGTACAGTGGCTGATATTTGTGCTGGCCATCGCCATGTAGATCGTGGTTGCCACAATAAGGCATTAATGGGCAAGGGGCCCAGTATCACCTGTTCCAAAAGTACCCAGGGTTTCTGCCTTTTGAGGGCATGCCATTCAATTGCGGCTTTAAGTTGGGTCACCCCTTAGTTATAATGTAAGCTGGGCATCAATACACCTTCTACTGGAAAACAGAACAAGTTGGATTGCTCTAGATCCCTACACAGAAAACAACAGCAGAATACTTCACGTTGGTCATGCATAACACAGACCCAGACCCTTACCAAATGCAAAATAAGTGACCGCAAATTAGAAATCAAAAACTGAAATGGAAACCAAGAGTATCCAGAGTCTCTGCATGTAGTGCAGTAGTGTAGAAACTAACACATTTCACTCCTGAAGGAATTCTGCACAACTGTGCAATGCAAAATTCCCCTTTTGCACAGAATTTGCAACTGTGGATGGGCAATAGTGTAGACTGGAAGGGAGGGGGATGTCAATGGTTGTGGGAAGAAACTGGCTTGGTAACATGTGCAGAATAAGAAAATTGGTTCTTAACTGCTAATTTTCGTTCCTGTAGTACCAAGGGTCAGTCCAGAGAAGTGGGTTGTGCATCCCTACCAGCAGGTGGAGTCAGAGAACAAAACTTTGGGCACTGCCCTATATACTAGAGTGTCACCTGCAGTCCCTCAGTATTGTCCTGTACCCAAGCCCAGGCTAACACAAAACTAAGGAGCAAGAGGTAGCCAATATAAAAAACCCAAACTACCCCTCTGCTCTAGACAAAAAGTAACTAACTCAACCATGCATAACTGCTCCATCAATCCGTTCTGCCAAAAAAGGAGCTTCAAGAAATGCTTCAGGCCACAATATCGGCCAAGGGTAGCCAACACAGTCTTTCGGAATCTGAAATAAGGGGTGGGCCTCTGGACTGATCCTTGGTACTACAGGAACGAAAATTAGCAGGTAAGAACCAATTTTCTTTTCCCAGTATGTACCAGGATCAGTCCAGAGAAGTGGGATGTACCCAAGCCACCTTACACTGGGCGGGCCCCCAAAAGACCCGCACGCAGCACACTCTCCCCGAAGGATGAGTCATCAGACGCCTTAATGTCCAAGCGATAATGCTTCATGAAAGTGTGAATAGAAGACCACACTGCCACCCTACAGATCTCCCGAGGCGACAAAAGCTGACACTCTGCCCAGGAAGCAGCCTGGACTCGAGTGGAGTGAGCCCTAAGACCCAATGGAACCTGCCATTCCCAGGCAATGTATGCCGCACTAATGGCTTCCTTAATCCACCGAGCAAGGGTCACTTTAGACGTCTTGTCTCCTTTCTTCGGGCCCCCGAACAGGACAAACAAGTGGTCAGAACGTCGAAAGTCATTGGTAAACTCGAGATAGCGCATTAAGATCCAGCACACGTCCAAGAGATGAAGGTCTCTATCCTGAGGAGAGTCTCGAGATCAAAGGGGAAACCCAGGGAGTTCTACCGTCTGATTGATATGAAATGAGGAAACCAACTTAGGGATAAATGACGGGACCGTCCGCAAAGACACCCGATCCGCCGAGATACGTAGAAATGGATCCTGACATGACAGCTCCTGTAGCTCTGAAATTCGACGAGCCGAGCAAATAGCCACCAGAAACACAGTCTTCAAGGTGAGATCTTTCAGGGAAGATCCGTTGAGAGGTTCGAAAGGAGCACCACACAATACCCGGAGAACTAAATTGAGGCTCCAATCCAGGCACACTGGGCGGACAGGAGGTCGCAAATGTTTAACTCCTTTAAGAAAATGAGTATTCCCTATACGTACCGGATCAGTCCAGACTTCTGGGTTTTGCCTCCGCACCAGCAGATGGAGAGATCAGTCTGAGCTGATTCTTTAAAGAAATAAATAACTAGGAAGGAAGTAGATTTAGATTAGGGGTACTGTTTAGCTGAATTAAGTTTTGGTTTGTAAAAAAAAAAAAAAAAACCCCACAAAAAACAGTCTACCCAGGAAGGAGAGAGACCGGCTGAAGGTCTTAGCCTCCCAGGGGGTTGGCAGGTCCTGAGGGGACCATCTCCCCTGGTTCTGAAGGCTACCTTGGCTAAGGGTCGAGGGCCCTACCATTGCCTCTTGGGCAGCCCAGCTTGGGGTGATACCGGGGAGCCTGGATCACTCACCCCAAACAGACCACTTCAGGACCTGTCGCTGGACAGCGGAGCAGGTTAGACTGCACGTCCCGTAGTAAAAAAAAAAAAGAAAAACGCTTTGTTTTTATCTGGTGGGTCTCTCTCTCTCTCTTTACTGTTTGCCGCAGCAATCGATTCGGGGGGTTATCGTCCTTTTCCCTCCTCCTTACTCAGCATAACTTAGTTCTTTTTGGTCGGCCCAGCTCCCTGATGACGCGCGGTCCTGCTTACATCGCTTGTGGGGTGGAACGCGCGCGCCTCTCGTGGGATGGGCTATGTTCGGCCTGCATCCCCGGAGGTGAGAGAACATCGCAACCCGCCCGGGGGGGGGGGGGGGGGGGGGGTGCTGGTGAGGCACAGTTCGATGGCGATTGCCATCGGGGAGCTGCCTGCCTCATCTCGCGGACCGCTGCCGGGAAGTGTGGGAAAAGCCACCATTTTAGGTGCCGCTTCACTCGCGGCTCCGATCGCGGGGGGGATGAGGATTTCCTGCCCCCCCCCCTCCCCGCAGCAGACAGCTCTGAGGGTCGTCCCGGCGGCGTTGGTTACAGGAGGGGGGCAGCATGACGATACAGGAATAGATTCGGAGGGTTCCTGTTCGTCTTTTTCATCTGATTTTATTTTAGCCATGCACAGAGCCTTTAAGGCTTGCAAGGCCTCGAAACGACATGCATCTAGATCTGGGGGCTCTGAAACTCCGCCCCTCCCCCCCCATCCAAGTGGAGAAACCAGTCACAGGACCCGGGGTTCCCTTCCATTGCGAGCTATCCTACCCTGGGAAGATTCGGACTCTGCCTCTGAGTCCCCAGATCCGGATGAGACTGCCCTGCCTCCGAGAGGGGTTGAAGAAGTCGGCAACCAGCCTCATGGGCCTGCGCGGCAGAGTCAAGTCACAGAAGGTGACGATCCTAAGGTGGTTCGCCTGTTTCGTAGGGATGAGCTGGGTCCCTTAATTCCTGTGATCCTGGATGAGTTAGGGATTGCGGCACCTCCAGAAGAGTCTCGTTTGGGTTCGATGGACCCAGTATTGTTGGGCCTGAGTGGTCCTCCTACAGCATTTCCATTCCATTTTTTGGCTACGGACCTGCTTTTTCATGAATGGGATACCCAGGATTTGGGGTTGAAGGTCACAAAAGCTATGGATAAGCTTTATCCTCTTCCAGAGGATGGTTTGGAGATGCTTCGGGTTCCAAAGGTGGATGCTCCGGTGTCTACGGTGACAAAGAAGACTACTATTCCAGTTACGGGAGCCACAGCTCTTAAAGACCTTCAGGATCGGAAGTTAGAGGTGCAGCTTAAGAAGATCTTTGAAATCTCTGCCCTAGGAATCTGGGCAGCGATGTGTAGCAATTTCGCCCTGACAGCGGGGCTTCGCTGGGTACAGCAATTGTTGACCAATGAGAGCCATTCCGAAGAGGAAGCACGATAGGCACAATAGCTACTACCGTCTCGAAGCGGTAGTAGCTTACAGTGCTGATGCCCTTCATGATCTTCTGCGCACTTCAGCTCATTCTATGGTCTCGGTAGTTTTGGCACACAGACAGTTGTTGCGAAATTGGGCGGTGGATGGAGCGTCCAAATCCCGTTTGAGTTCTTTGCCCTTTAAAGGGAAACTCCTCTTTGGGAAAGAACTGGAGGATATGATTCAGTCTCTGGGCAAGAATAAGGTTCAACGGCTGCCAGAGGACAGAACGTGATCCAAGGGATCCTTTTCGGCGCAATCCTGATTTCGAGGGACTCGCAAATCTCGTCCGGCTCGGTCAGCCACCTCTTCCTTTCGTCCCACACCGCCACGTCAGCAGGCTTGGTCCCATCCTTCTCGGGGACGGCGTTTCGGTAGGCCTGGGGTCACCCAGGCGTCTTCAGGTGGGAAGCCTGCGCAATGATGTCCAGCTGGTCCGTTCCTCGATACCAAAGGTAGGGGGCAGATTGTCTCTGTTTTATGAGGAATGGGCCACAATCAAGTCGGACCAGTGGGTTCTTTCGGTGATAAAACACGGCTACTCTTTAGATTTTGCATGCCATCCCAACCCGCGATTTCTCATATCCCCGTGCGGGCAAGCAGTCAAACACACTTTGCATCATCTTCTAGATCTGGGGGCAATCGTTCCGGTGCCTCCTCCAGAACAGTGAAGGGGATGTTATTCCATTTACTTTGTCGTACCAAAAAAGGAAGGTTCCTTCCGACCCATCCTCCATCTAAAGTGGATCAACAAATGCCTTCGGATCCCCCACTTTTGCATGGAGACATTGCGATCGGTCATCATTTCCGTTCGGCTGGGGGAGTTTCTGGCTTCTCTAGACCTGACGGAGGCTTATCTACACATTGGGATCTGGGAGGACCACCAAAAATATCTGAGATTTTTCATCTTAGGAAATCACTACCAGTTTCAAGCTCTACCATTTGGCCTGGCGACGGCTCCCAGGACATTTACCAAGATTTTGGTGGTAGTGGCAGCTCAACTGCACCGAGAGGGCTTGCTGGTGCACCCGTACTTGGACGATTAGTTGATTCGGGCGAAGTCCGAAAGTTCATGTCAAGCAGCCATTCACCGGGTGCTACAGTTGTTGAAATCTCTCGGTTGGGTGGTCAACCTAGCCAAAAGTCACTTGGTCCCATCTCAATCGTTGGAGTTTTTGGGAGCCTTGTTCAACATGCGTCGGGGACGAGTTTACCTTTCATCGGATCGTGGTCACAAGCTGCAGGACCAAGTAAGGACTTTGCTTCGATTACATACTCCGATAGTTTGGGATTACTTGCAGGTACTAGGTTCCATGGCTTCCATGCTGGAATTGGTGCCGTGGTCCTTCACGCACCTGTGGCCTTTACAGTCGGCCCTGCTCTCCCATTGGAGTCCTATTTCCGAGCAGTTCTACTTCCTCTGCCATTGACGGAGGTCACTTGTTCCAGCTTAATTTGGTGGCTGTGTTCGGACAATCTACACAAGGGTGTCCCACTGATGGTGCCGGAATGGACGGTAGTCACCACGGATGCCAGCCTTTCCAGTTGAGGAGCCATTTGCTTGCGGCAATCGGTTCAGGGACTCTGGTCTCCAGTGGAATCTCGATGGTCGATCAACCAGAGACCAGAGCGGTACGCCTAGCGCTGCAGGCCTTCCTTCCCCTGATTCAGGGGAAGTTGGTAAGAGTGTTGTCCGACAATGCGACCACAGTGGCATACATCAATCGGCAGGGTGGAACCCAGAGACGCCAGGTGGCACTAGAAGCTCAGCTGTTGATCCATTGGGCAGAGCTTTATCTGTCCAGCATAGCTGCATCCCACATAGCGGGGGTCGACAATATACACGTGGATTTTCTAAGTCGAAATCAGATCGACCCAGGAGAGTGGGAACTAGCGGACAGGGCTTACCAACTCATCTGCGACAGATGGGGCACGCCGGGCATGGATTTGATGGTGACTTTCAAGAATGCCAAGGCTTCGCGCTTCTTTGCTTGCCAAAGGGACACAGGGGCAGAGGGCGTGGACGCTCTGGTGTTAGCCTGGCCAACAGAGGTTCTCCTGTACGTCTTTCTGACGTGGCCTCTGATCGGCAAAGTGCTTCGTCGCATAGACACACATCCGGCGGAGGTAATTTTGGTTGCTCCTGAGTGGCCCCGTCGGCCTTGGTTCGCGGACCTGCTCAATCTCGTGGTAGAAGGTCCACTGCGTTTCCCGTGGTTTCCGAACCTCCTTCAACAGGGTCCCGTTTGTTTCGATCAGATCGATCGCTTTTGTCTAGCGGCCTGGCTTTTGAGAGGCGGCGTCTAAAAGGTAAAAGTTACTCGGACACGGTTGTGACCACTCTTCTGAGGTCGCGCAAGGTGTCAACGTCACTGTCTACCGTACCAGTTTGGAAGATTTTCGAGTCATGGTGCGTTGAGCGTCACATTGTTCCCACTCGGGCTTCTGTACCCGGTATTCTAGCCTTCCTGCAGGACGGATTGTCCTGGGCTGTTTTTGCGGTTCTATTGAGGGAGTGGCATTGGCGGCGCACCCTGATGTTTCTCGGTTTCTTCACGGGGTCAAGCATTTACGTCCACCGGTGCGTTTTCCATGTCCATTCTGGAATTTTAATGTGATTCTTAAGGCTTTGTGTGTGCTTCCTTTCGAACCATTGAAGAAAGCGACATTGAAGGACCTCACTTTGAAGGTGGTATTTTTGATAGCAATTTCCTTGGCGCTTCGGATCTCTGAACTGCAGGAGTTATCATGCAGGGAACCTTTCTTGAGGATCTCTGATGCAGGGGTTAGTTTGCGGACAGTACCATCCTTTCTTTCCAAAGTGGTGTCCTCTTTTCATCTCAATCAGTCAGTGGAACTTCCCTCGTTTGACAATTTGGAGCGATCAGATCCTCTTTCCAAGGATTTGCGAAAGTTGGATGTTCGGAGGGCGCCTCTGCATTATCTGGAAGTTACTAATCCTTTTAGGGTCTCGGGTCATCTCTTTGTTCTCTGGAGTGGACCAAAGCGAGGTAATATGGCATCCAAGACCATAATTGCCCGGTGGCTGAAAGAGGCCATAAATTCTGCCTACTTGCTTTGTGGAAAGCCTTTGCCGGTGGGAATTACAGCGCATTCCACTCATTCCCAGGCGGCTTCCTGGGCTGAGGGTCATCAAGTTTCCCCGCAAGAGATTTGCCGGGGAGCAACTTGGAAGACATTGCATACCTTTGTGCAACACTACCGGCTCGATGTACAAGATCCGTGTGGGGGGAATTTCGGGGTAGGCATGTTGAGAGTGGGCCTCTCCAGTTCCCATCCCTCTTAAGTGTAGGCTCTGGTACATCCCAGGAGTCTGGACTGATCCGGTACATACAGGGAAAAGAAAATTAGGTCTTACCTTCAATAATTTTCGTTCCTGTAGTACCAAGGATCAGTCCAGAGTCCCACCCGCTGTGTGCATTAAAGTTGGGGAGAGTCCGCTACTGCTATTTGTTTATTGTACTCTGATCTGCAGATTTTTCCTGCTGTTCATACCCTCTTTTACGGGTCTGGTTTTATTGTTGGGGTCAGTGATCTATATGTTAGGTTGCATTTCCTGTAAATAGTTTGGGTTGAGAATCCTTCTGCTTTGACATTACGTATTACTGACTGACTGTGGGTGGCACCCTGATATATATGGCAGTGCCAGTCAAATCTTGCTCTGTCTCCATCTGCTGGTGTGGAGGCAAAACCCAGGAGTCTGGACTGATCCGTGGTACTACAGGAATGAAAATTATCGACGGTAAGACCTAATTTTCTTATGTACGGGTGTGCTGCAAGGAACAACCATTGACCCGTCCCCACCAGGCACTCAGAGCTGCCACCTATACCCGCAGGGAATTGAACGCCAGTCCCTTAGTAAGCCCCTGCTGAAGAAAATCGAGAATCCGAGGAACCTCAACTGAGAGAGGGTCGCAAGCCCGTTGACTATACTATGCCTCAAAAAGCTTCCATACCCGCACATAAGCCATAGAGGTGGCCGGTCGTCGCGCCTGAAGAAGGGTAGAAATGACCTGCTCAGAATAGCCCCTCAAGCATAAACATCTCCTCTCAAAAGCCAAGCCACGCGAGAGAAGTGATCCTCCCGATCCGAAAATATGGGCCCCTGTCGAAGCAGACGCAGTAGATGAACCAGCTGCAAGGGGCCTTCAAGAGCTAGCCGCACTAGATCCACAAACCACGGTAGACGTGGCACTCCGGTGCCATGAGGACCACCCGGCCCGGGTGGAGTTCTATGTGATATAGCAGCCGACCTATGAGCGGCCAGGGAGGAAAGGCATACAATAGAATTCCCATGGGCCAGGGACACCCGAGGGCGTCGATGCCCACCAAGCCCTGCTCTTTTCGTCGACTGAAGAAATGCTCCGTTTTGGCATTTATCTGCATTGCCATTAGGTCCAACTGAGACATGTCCCACCTGGCGCAAATGTGGTTCCACGAGTTGGCGGACAGTTCCCACTCTCTGGGATAGAGTTGTTGCCTGCTGAGGAAATCCGCTTGAACATTCTCCACCCCCGCGACATGTGAGGCGGCAATGCCCCTGAGATGACGTTCCACCCAGGCAAACAGAAGTAGTTCTTCTAGCGCCACAGCAGGACTTTGTGTCCCACCTTGTCGGTTGATGTACGCCACCATTGTCGCATTGTCGGAGAAGACTCGTATCATCCTGCCCTGAGTCCAGGGTAGAAAGGCTTGTAAGGCTAGATGCACCGCTCTTGTCTCGAGACAATTGATGGACCACGAACCCTCCGTGGCTGACCACAGACCCTGAGCGGACCTTTCCGCGCAGACCGCTCCCCAACCAGAAAGACTGGCATCGGTGGAGATTATCAGCCAATTCGGAGGGTCCAAATTCACCCCCCTGTTCGAGATTGTCGTGCGATAGCTACCACAACAGACTGACCCGGGACTCCCGAAGTAGTGGCATTGGCAGTTGAAACTGCTCCGACACTGGGCTCCACTGAGACAGGAGTGCCCATTGCAAGGGGTGAAGGTGAGCGAACGCCCAGGGAACTAAGTCCAGAGTGGAGGCCATGGATCCCAGGACTTGGAGATGATGCCATACTGTGGGTGTGCGCCTCCGAAGGAGCGAGTGAATCTGGTCTTGCAATTTCGTTATTCGATCCGCTGACAGAAACACCTTCCCCTGTATGGTATCGACTCGGGCTCCGAGATAAGTCAACACCTGGGTGGGTTCCAAATGGCTTTTCTGCACATTGATCACCCAGCCCAGGGACTGCAACATGACCATCACAATGTGCATCGATCTCTCGCAGTCCTCCCGCGATTTTGCGCGAATCAACCAGTCGTCCAGGTACGGGTGTACCAATATCCCTTCCTTGCGAAGGAAAGCTGCCACTACCACCATTACTTTTGTGAACGTTCGAGGAGCCGTCGCAAGGCCAAAAGGAAGGGCTCGAAATTGGAAGTGTTGTCCCAACACCTTGAAACACAGAATCTTCTGGTGACAGGACCTGATGGGGATATGAAGATATGCTTCGGAGAGATCCAGGGACGCTAGAAATTCCCCTGTGTGAACCGCCCCATCACTGTCCGCAGTTTCCATCCGAAAACGAGGAATCCGGAGGCAACATTTCACTTTCTGCAGATCGAGAATGGGACGAAATGTGCCCTCCTTTTTGAGCACCGCAAAGTAAATAGAGTAATGGCTCTGACCTTGCTCCATCTCCGGGACCTTAACAATAGCCTTGAGCTCGAGAAATCGTTGCAAGATCCCCCAGACCACCTCGTGTTTGCTGCACGAGGTCACTCGGGATTCCACAAACACCTCTGGGACTGGCCAGGAGATTTCCAAGGCGTACCCCTCTCTGATGACCCACCGGTCTGAGGTAATCCTTGCCCATTCCGTGTAAAAGTTGGATAATCCGCCTCTGACAGCTTCGACAACGGAATGGGTACTCGTGGCTTCATTGGGAGGATTTGGTGCTTCCCGCTCCCAGGTGGCCCGAGTCCCTGCCAGGACGGCGACCCCCGCGAAAGGACTGCTGGCGCCCCGTAGCCGGCTTAGAAGCAGACGGTGTCGTGTATCTGCTAGACCTGTATCGACGAGTGCCCCGAAAACAAGTTCTAGGAGGGAAGGCCTTCTTGGATGATTTCCTGTCTTCTGGCAACCTATTGCCCTTGGACTCCGCCAGCAATTTTACCAACTGATCTAATTCCTCTCCAAACAGAAGCTTGCCCTTAAATTGAAAGTTGCACAGCTGGGATTTAGAGGACAAATCCGCCGCCCAATTCCTCAGCCAAAGGAGCCATCGCGCTGACACCATGGTGACCATACCTCTCGCCGAGGTCCTCACCAGATCATACAGGGCATCCACCACATAGGTGATACCCGCTTCCAACTGCGCGGACTGTAATGCTCCTCCGCCGCTAGAGCCGGAACCAGCAGCCGTTTCCTGGATCCAACACAGACATGCTCTCTGCATCAAACTGGTGCAGATTGCAGCTCGAAGACTCAGTGCTGCTACCTCAAACACCCATTTCAACTGGATCTCCAGCTTCCGGTCCTGCATGTCTTTAAGGGCGGCTGCCCCAGCGACCGGGATAGTGGTCTTCTTAGTGACTGCTGAGACCGCAGCATCCACCTTAGGGATCTTGAAAAGGTCCAAGACGTCCAACGACAGGGGATATAGTTTAGTCATTGCTCTGCCCACCTTCAGACCGGCATCAGGAGCCTCCCACTCCCGAGTTACCAGTTTGCGGACTTTCTTCGGTAGAGGAAAAGACGTAGTGGGCCCCCGAATGCTGTCATGGATGGGATTAACACCCTCATTGTCTGATTCCTCCTGAGACACCTTAATGCTCAGGACCTCTAGGACTTGAGGAATAGGGGGGCGTAGCTTGTCCCTCTTGAATAAACGGACCACACTGGGATTGTCTCACTCCATTGGCGGGGTATCGGGATCATCCGTGTCGTCCGTGTGCACATCCGCCTGATCCAGGTCCTTATCCGTACCGGTTCCCACAGGTGGGGCTGACCCGGAGCCCAGCAGTGGCTTCTGAGGGCTCCGAGTGTCCTCCTTACTCGGTTGCCCCTGATCCATAGGACGCCCAGGATCAGCAGCTCTATTGAATTTCTCCGGAGGATGATCAAGGTCTCCCAGGTCTCTTCACCACCGTGCGTTTGCGGGCCAAAAAAGCTTCATGCATGAGCAGGATAAACTCCGGGGAAATCACCGGAGGTGCAGCACTTGCTCCTCCGGGGAGATCCTCCCCTACAGGAGCCAAAACGGGAGGGGGTCCTCCTCCCGCGATTCCAGCCCCGGGAAAACCGGGGCGTCCCCGGAGGTGGGACCTTCCAGCCCCAATAAATCCCCTGCCTCCTCAGCACATTTGGGGCATAAAAAAGCTGCATTCAAAGCACAGACACATACACACACACCCTCAAATAGGCCGGCGATTTAGAGCACGGCGCCATTCCTGAAACCATGCCGCCACGTGGATGAAGAGAAAGAAAGGCCGTGATTGCCGCACTAGGTCTCGTCGCCTCGGCGCGGGAAAAAAATGTCTACAAACAAGTGCGGGCTAAATTTAAGTAGAAAACCTCACGCGCCGTTGGGCTGCAATGAAAAAAGCCAGTCCCCGCCTGAGAACGCCACGGCGAGAGAAAGAAGACAGGAGGATTCAAATTGAAACTCACCCCTTCCCTTCCACGGTAACCCGGAGCTCCGGGAGCCGAAGGGAAATGGAGCTGACAGCCTCCCCACACAGCTTCCTCAGGCCCGATCCCACCGCACTGACTCCTTACCTCAGAGCTGCCTCAGACCAGAGCACCAAAAAGAACACTTCCTTCCTGTTGAGAACTGTATTTATTTATTTATTTATTTATTTATTTATTTTTAAAATGAACTTTACTAAAACCAGGAGATGCTCTAAGTGGCTGGGATGAAGGGAGCAGTTGCAGCAATGTCAGTGTCGCGTAACCAGGAGCCCATGTCCTGCACACACTGATCTGGAGCAGGCGAGACCCTGACAGGGATATCCAATCCCCCTGACACCCAACTTCCACTGAGGGATGGCCCACGAAGGTGCCTAACACCTCAGGAAGCAACCGTAAGTCAATAAAAACTTCTTCTAACTAAAAACTGAAAATTTCTAACTAAAAAACTGCAGGAGTGCATTTCTGCCAATACAGGACAATACTGAGGGACTGCAGGTGGCACTCTAGGATACATGGTAGTGCCCAAAGCTTTGTTCTCTGACTCCATCTGCTGGTAGGGATGCACAACCCACTTCTCTGGACTGATCGTGGTATGTACTGGGAATTTATGTTATTCCAGGAGTGAAAAATACAAACATAAAAGATGCACATTCCCAAAGCTTGTCGTATTGCTATCACTAAACAGAAAATGGTGGTTCAAAGCACAGACACATACACACACACCCTCAAATAGGCTCCCTTGCTCTTGCACACACACATACACCCTCACATAGACTCCCTTTCTCTATTGCACATACTCCTCCCCCTTCACATAGGCTCCATCTCTCTCTGGCAAACATGCTCTCCCACTCAATACCCCAAAACCTGCTCTCTCCTTCAGATGCATCTCCATGCTCAGTCACTCCCCCAATCTTTCCCTATTGTCTTCTCCAACCATCTCTTTCTCCCTCCAGGCCTTATCAGAGTCCCTGTTCTCTTTCTCCCCTCAGAGCTATTCCTCCTCCTTCCCCCACCCCCATCTAATGGCCTCTCTGAGATTTCCATCCTCCCCCCAGCAGAGGAAGCATTGGCTTTTTTTTTTTTTTAAATGTTTTATTTTAGAGAGAACACATTACCCGCAGGCTGCAGCCTGAATCAGCGACAGGCTGGATCTGGCGGTGCTAGGGTGTGGGCGGTGAGGTGGGACAGGTCCATGGGGGTGGCCTCTCCTTCGCAGGCAGTGCCCTGCTGCGCTGCTCTGTTCCTCCTCCAGTCGGGTGCGCACGCAGCAGATGGCACGAGCTTCTTGCTGCGTCTGCGCACTGACTGAAACAGATCGGGGCTTGGGGGAGGAGTCCAGGCGGGTTTGTCGTGCTTTATCAAATATCGTGGGGCTGCCGGCAGTGGCTCTCCGTGCTTTTTCCCGCATCCCCGCGGCTTTTGCTGCCGCCCCAGGCCCCCGCCTAGTGCTTCCAGCGGCCCTGCATGAACCATTCCCTACATGCAGGAAAGCTTGGATCCAGCTGAGCAAACATTATGAACCTCCTCACTGCATGACATCCCTTCTAACAACTGCCAACAACCGCTCCTTGGTTTAACCGAAGCAGCCTTTGTCAGATGGCATCGGCAAAGACTTGTTTATGTACACACCAATTGTTTACGGCAGCAGCTGGCCAACGGCTCGACTTTATGACCTTACAGCAACAATTCCAGTTGCCACAAGCTGATTTCTTTGCCTTTCTGCAAGTGCGACACTTCTTAATTAACAAATTACACTTTTTTTCGCAGCATCTACCTCCAACCAACGATTAAGGACAGCAGTGATCTTGGGGAAGAGACAACAACCTACCACAACTTATTTTTACAAAACTCCAAAAGCCGAAGCCGAGAAGCCACATTCCTTAGAGAGATTGCACGCAAAATCCTTTTGAGGATTTTAAGAATATTTTTATTTCTCTCCCTAACACGTCCACAAATATTATTTTACAAGAAACTGATTACAAGTTTCTATGGCAACTTTGTCACTCCTTCCCGTGCACTTCAATTTAAATTGACCACCTCAGATGTGTGCCCAAAGTGCAGTAATGAAGTGTTTTTGGGAATGCCCATTAATTTTAGAGTTTTGGGGAAAACTCTAAAATTATTGCGCCCAATTATTCCATATGACGTTGCCTTTGGACCCAAACTTGCGGCTTTTCGGCTCAGTAATACCCTTGCACCAGCAATTACACCCAGCAACCCATTTTTTCATTAAACGAGCCAGGCTATTGGGCAAGAAAGTCATTTTAACCTGCTGGTTAGATCCCCAAGGACCCAAGTATGAGCATTGGCTTCATCTTTGCTCCCTAGAATACACAATAGCTAGGTCTACCTCACCGAAGAAATTAGCTACTAGTATACAAATGTGGTCTGCCTTTTTAGCTTATTTATCTCCTACCATGGTGCAAGAGTTAAATTCACAACAACAGCATACAGCTCCACACCCTGGGCTCTGGAAGGACGGTAGTTATAAAAGTCGTATCAGCTCTTCTGCTTATTCTTATATGTAAAGTTTGTTGTCTATAAGGTCGCTTATCACTATTAGTATTAATACAGACGCTGTTACTTATTAGATTGGACCCTGATATCCCACACTATCGGAAGCGTACAAGTGCTAATAATGTATGTTACACTCTAGAGCCCACTGTGTCCCTTACTAGCACTTGCACCCATACAAACCTTTACTTGCACTGGTACTTCACCTGTATTTTCTTTCATCTTCTTTCATTTATTTGTACTTTATCTGTACCTTATTCTTTTCTATGCCTATTCCTCTGTATATGCAGCTGATGTATTTTTGGTGGAAGGGGGTGGGGGATGAGAGGGAAGGTTCGGTCACTATGGGAAGAATTGTTTTGGGAAGTTTGTAAAACACCCCAATAAACAAATTATATTAAAAAAAAAAAAAGTGCATGCTCCTACTTTGGAACAATGTGGACTACTCAAAATTGCCTTCTACACATACCGGACTAATAAAGTGCAGACTGTGGAGCTTAGTAAGCTGGATAGTTTTATCAGCTCTTTGAATTCTGCCTTCATCTTTCCCTCTCTGTTCTATTGCATCAGCAGCGGCTGCTGCTGCCTGTACTATTTAAGTTAAACACAAAACAGGCCTTCAGAGAGTTTTTGCATATGCTTACAAGGATTGCCAAGGGAGAGACCTGTTGTGACAAAGTGGTTTTGGGATAGCCACAAGCAGATGTGAGCAAAATGAATGAATTAGTCTTCTCCGTCCCTCCTCCCCCCCCCCCCCCCCCCCCAACCATAAATTAATTTTTTGTTGCTTTGGGCAGAAATAAAGTTACCTGGCCCTCAGCCTTTGCTTTATAGTACATCTGAGGTAGCTTTAAATACATAAGATATGCCATAATGGGTCAGACCAAGGGTCCATCAAGCCCACTAACCTGTTTCCAACAGTGGTCAATCCAAGTCAAAGTACTGGGCAAATACCCAAATATTAAATAAATCTCATGCTACTAATGCCAGCAACAAGCAGTAGCTATTCCCTATTGATTAATAGCAGTTTCCTACAGGAACTTTTTTAAACCCAGCTATACTAGCTGCCTTAACCACATCCTCTGGCAATGAATTCCAGAGCTTAATTGGGCATTGCGTGAAAACAAAATTCTCTCCCCTAGTCCTTGTATTATCCAAAAGAATAAATAACTGTTTCACATTTACCTGTTCAAGTCCTTTCATGATTTTATAGACCTCCGTCATATTCCCTCAGCCGTCTCTTCTCCAAGCTGAACAGCCCTAACTGCTTTAGTCTTTCCTCACAAGGGGAGCTGTTCCATCCCCGCTATCATGTTGGTCACCCTTATCTATACTTTCTTCAGTGCAACTATATCCTTTTTGAAATGTGGCAACGAGAATTGCACACAGTGTTCAAGATGTGGTTTAATCATTGAGTGATACAGAGGCATTATCACATCCATCCTTTTATTTGCCATTCCCTTCTTAATAATTACTAACAGTTTGTGTTTTTGACTGCCACAGCATACTGAGCCAATGATTTCAATGTAATATCAACTATGATGCCCGGATATTTATTTCTGGGTGGTAACTCATAAAATGGAGCCTAACATCATGTAACTACATAATGGGTTATTTTTCCCTATATGCATCAATCACCTTGCACTTATCCACATTATATTTCATCCGCCATAAGGACACCCAGTCTTCCAGTCTCACAAGGTCCTCCTGCAATTTATCACAATCCGCTTGTAATTTAACTTACTCTCAATAATTTTGTGTCTGCAAATCTGATCACCTCACTCATCATACCTCTTTCCAGATCATTTATAAATATATGAAAAAGCAGCAATCCAAGTCCAGATCCCTGAGGCACTCCACTGTTTTACTTTTTTTCCATGGAGAAAACAGACTATTTAATCCTATTTTCTTTTTCCTGTCTTTTAACTTGCTTTCAATCCACAAAAGGACATCTCCTCCCATCCCATTACTTTTTAGTTTTCTTAGAAGCCTCTCATGAGGGACTTTTTCAAATGCCTTCTGAAAATCAAATACACCACAGCTACTGGTTCACCTTTATCCAGATGCCTTTTCACCTCTTCAAAAAAATGTAGCAGATTTATAAGGCAAGTCTTCCCTTGGGTAAATCCTGTCTATCTATATGTTCTGCGATTTTATTCCTTATAATAGTGTCCACAATTTTTCCCAGGCCTGAAGTCAGGCTCACTGGTCTATAGTTTCCTGGATCACTTCTGGAGCCCATTTTATATATCAAGGGTAAATTGGCCACCTTTCAGTCTTCAGGTACAACTGCTGGATTTTAATGAGAGGTTACAAATTACTTGTAATAGGTCTGAAATTTCATGTTTTAGTTTGTTCAGAACTCTGGGGTGTATACCAACCGGTCCAGGTGATTTGCTACTCTTCCATCTGTCAATCTGGCCTACTATAGATTACAGGTTCATCATGATTTGAATCAGTTCATCTGAATTGTCGGTAGTCTAGTGCTGTCCTTCTCTACTCTTCATCATTACATTTTATTAAACTTTATTGATATAGTCCTCACTTCATTTCTTCTTCTTCTCTGTCATATAATTGTACACCTTGGGTGGAGGCAGGTGCTTTAGATCATTATTCCAGCTGAGGTAAGCTCCTGGAGTCTTCGTTTCCCATCTTGAGCTTCCTCACTTCATTTAGTAATGACCACAGATCTGAGGTATTCCACCACATATGTGGAGGAAGTATAACCCCAAGGCTATGTGGTCGATGGCTGGTTTCAGTAAATATAGGGAAAGATGCGGTAGGGAACCCGCTTGCAATACTCCTGCCAGGATAAGCCATACTTCCTCAGGCATCGGTGTTCATCCCTTGCCTCACGATGCACTAGCAGGAAAGCGAAATAGATGACGTAGAAGTAAGGCAGGATGTGGGTCACACCTGGAGAGGAGGCACAAAAAAGGAAGAGGGAGCATCAGAGGCAATGAGCCCAACACTACACTGAAACTGCAGCTCTCTCTCCATTTACAGGACATGGCAGGAATTTCAATCCAAGCTGCTTAGTGCAGACTCAGCCATCTTATTTGGTATTGATGTCAAAGGCACGAGTTTTGTCTCACTTAAGTGAAAGAGGGCACCTAACTCAGGTAAAGGCTGAAGTCAAGCCAGACCGATTTTGTGCATGTTGCATCTGCGACTTTGTAATTCCTACTTTTCTTAGGGAATTCCACTGATGTGATGAGGGCAAACCCAGAATCTGCCAAATTTATCCCATTCATATGAAGCCATTTAGTGATACTAATATGCAATATTTGTAAAAAAAATCACTGCAATGATGCTGAAATGTCTAACATCTGATATCACCAGCCAACAGATGTTAATTAATACTTCACTGCAATCATGGAACTTTGAGAAGGAACTTAGTGGGGGGGGGATGAAGGCACTTTTTGTTAGTCTAAATGTGGACAGACTCCTTCCAAGGACAGTCAGTAACTATGCAGTCTCATGTGAAGACGTGAAGGAAGAGAAGCACACTAGTAAGAATTGTCTTCAGGGTTATGGCACGGGGCACTCACCACACGATAGGGACCAGGCCAAGGCCATGATGAGGTCTCCCAGGTAGTTGGGATGACGGACAAAGCCCCACCAGCCTGACACCAGGAGGCATTTCCCTGAGGCAGTGGGGATGGTCTCCAGCTCTAGGGCAAAGCACAAAAGGAACATCAGGTCAATGCAGATCACCATCCTGAATACAGAGTAGAGTTCAACTCCTCCTCACCATGCATGTTAAAAGCTGTCCTGTTGCGTCACACACTCTTTAGGTTATTTTTCCTTTTATACATACTTTAATATTTTTACTGTCATTCATTATTTGAAGTTTTAGTTGTTTTAATTTATTTATTTTTATTTTGGAATAACTGTAAACCGTTTTGTTCAAATCCATTTTGTTATAACGGTATATAAAAAGTTTTAAATAAATAAATAATATATATATATATATGAGTGTATTTCATGTATATACTTTTGTGTGGTTTCCTGTCTTTGCACAAGTGATTTACTGATGTGTTCTAATCTGTGCATATGTATCTGGACACATCTGTATCTCATTGTCTATGTTTCTGTGAGCGCAGAGTCACAGGCAGGTACCTAGATAGTTTTACTTGTTTTTTTATTGTTAACTACTTAGCACAGTTTTTCTGCTATAGGTGGTATTATTTATTTATTTAGATTTATATTTCGGTTTTTGCACTTTTTTTCAGCGCTTCAAAGCGGATTACATTCAGGTTTTGGAGGTATTTCCCTATCCCCAGAGGACTTACAATCTAAGTTTGTACCTGAGGTATTAAAAAAACTGTAAATAAAAATAACCATATTAGCAACTAAACAGTGACTAAGAGATGACAATTATATACATGACAGAAAAGTAGGTAGAAAGAAAAAAAAAAGGAAGCATGATTACAAGTTTAAACAAAGAAAATGAACTTAGATTACATGGGTACAAGGAGACAAGTGTCTAATACGATAAAACTCTGAAGGGAAAAACAGGGCAAAAGAGAACCAACATACACATTCAGCCAGGGGAGAGGGGAGCAAATAGGCAGTGGCGTTTGTATAAAGGTGGCAAACTGTTCCAGATTCCAACGTGTATAGACCTCATTCTGAAACTTAACCTGACATTTGGCAGGACATTTCAATTCAAAATCTTTTGTGTATAGACTAAAAATGGTCTTTGTTCCTGGATAGGATGGGACACACCCAACCATAACCCAGCCTTAATTCCCAGAACTTCCAATTTTTTAAGCAAAATTTTTAAGTCGTAATCCAATTTCAAAGCAAAGGAAACTAAAATCATAGATTTTTCCAAAACAGAATAAACCAAATAATCTAATTCAGTGGTTTCCAAAGTCCAATTTGATCCCATACCAGAAGATCCAGTTTATAGGACCCTGGATCCACTTTATTTCAGAAGAAAGCCTTTCTGCCAATCGAGGTTGGCAAAACTTTATGGGACTAGTGAAGTCCCTTCTGCAAGATGACTGTACCTTCTTTAAGGCCAATTCTACCACCACCACTGACTGGTGAGGCAGCTGATGGCGCTCAAAACCTGTGGAGGGCTGGACTAGATAGACTGCATCCGTCTTCCGGTTCCCAGGAGGAATGGAAATGGGGTGTTCCCAGAGTCAGACGACTAGCTCCTTAAAGATGTCATGTACTGGAACAGCATCAAAAAAGTGCAGGATCTCCAACATCTTGTGACAAGAACCGTGTTCTGTTAAAAGCTGGAAAGACACCAACTCTGCCATGGCCTTAAACAAAACCAGCAAAAGAAAGATCCTCTGGAGGGGATTTCCACCTCTCCTCCAGTGGTGAGGGTTCCGAAAGCAAGACCTCCGATGCTTCAGTGGAGGAAAAAGATGCCTCTCCTTCCCAGGACTCATAGGGAGCTTCCCCCTCGCTTTGAACGTCCGGAGACATGGGAGGGTGGAGCTCCCATCTGCGCACTGAGCCTCGAGCCAGAGGACTGTAGGGGCACCAGCGGAACTGAAGACAGAACCGAGGGCACCGGTGGGATCTGGGGGTCGCATGGGCACCAATGGATCCATCCATCTCGGGAGCACCCAAGGGCATTGATCCCGATGAGGCTGGGAGTGCCAGAGATTGCCAGGGTGCCGTGCACAGCCAAGGCGCCATCAACCCCTATGGACCTTCCTCATCCAAGGAGTTGCTCACCGGGATGGGGACGGGTAGCAGAAGCAGCAATGCTCCCTTTGACAGCGAAGGGGTTCGGGGCGGGTCCAGCCGCTCCAAGAGAGGTGCAAGCACCAATGGAGTCAGCTCTTGCGGCAGAGGCAGTACCAGAGGAACCAGAGGCTTGATGCCCTGCAGGGCCCGACCGACCACCAACCGCGCGCACCTCTCTAACTCCTCCTCAAAAGCTGCAGAGGATAGGGGGAGGCAGCGGAATCGTATCGACCCCGGAGTCATGGGGAGGAACTGAACCTTCCACTGGTATTGGTGGGGACCGCCTTGAGTCCTCAGGAGGACCGGAGGGTAGCACCACCTCTGCACGAGACCGTTTCAGGGAAGACACCGACGCAGTTGATGCCTTCCTTTGGTCTGATTTCAAAGAGGATGAGCAGTGTCTGTGTTTCCTCAACTTCTCTAGGTGCTCACCGCGGTCCTTCCCCGGAACAGACGGAGATGGGGAGAAACCCCGACTTGGATCGAGAAGAGATTGACCTTGCTTGGTCCCCTGCCCCTACCTCGGGATTGAGGCTCAGTAGCGGAGGGGATACCAAGCGGGTCGATGCCGAGACTCCCTTCCCTTGCAGTATAGAAGTCTCAGACTGCTGTTGACAGATCTGATTTTGTAGTGCCGAAGAGCTTTTTCATTCTGTCTAAACATGCCCGATGGCCCTTAGGGGTCATGGGCACAAAGATCGCAACCACGGACATCATGCAATGCCCCCAGGCAGAGGACACAGACCTCGTGGGGGTCTGTAATGGACAAGGTCCGGGGGCACTGGCAAAAGCCGGATGACACCATATCGAAAAGAACACAGTGTGCGATTGATGGCTGGTGATCTCTGGGAGGTGACACCATCGGTAACTGACCGCAAAGTACCGGAAAACCTTATCAAGAGTGACGAGGAAAAAAAATCTCGAAAACGCAGAGGGACCTGGCGGAACGTGGGAAGGAAGAAAAAAATGTGATTTCTCACAGAAAAAGTGCAAGCTCCATGGCCACAAGGCTTCAACTTTGCGGAAAAAGAGAGACTGAAGAAGGACCCCGCGTGGATGCGTGCTTAGTGACATGCTAGGCATGCTCAGTGTGTCTGTCAAAGTTTTCCATGCCGGGCTCCATCTGATGATGTCACCCATGTGTGAGGACTACCATCCTGCTTCTCCTTGGAGAAAATAAAGGTCATGCCTGTCTGTCTGTCCTGCTCCTAGAAGGATGAGCAAACTCACAATAAACAGGTCAGGTGCCCCCACAATGGTCCTGGCTTGAAGATCTCTGAGGCTTTTAGCAGAGGATAACAATTCATTTTCAGCCAAGAGTCCACAAAACACTTGTTCAACAATCAATTCAGAATTGGTTTCCAGATCTATCCAGCCAATGAAAACCAACTTAATTAATTTCCATCAACACTGTCCCATACAAGATGCCATCCGTTAAGGAGAGTTTGAATTCATAAGGGGTGGGGACGACTGTCTGCATTGATTAAATTCTGCAGAATAGTTCTGATAACAGATTTTTTTTTTTCTGCTGCAAAAATTCTAAAACAAAAAAAAAAAAAAAGATTGAGCAGTTTTGTTTGGGCAGCTAAGCACTTACCAGCCACGCGGGGGTCTGTAGGGCTCCTCCGGAAGGTGTTCTTCTGGGAATTGGCCCCTCGAAAGATGGCATAGCCCAGGGCTAGCAGCAGCAGCAGGACAAGAAAAATAATTCCAGAGTGCATCAGCAACACAGCAATGGCAGCAGACAAACATGGGAGATGGGTGAAGAGAGAGAAGTGTCTATCTTCAACTTTTTTCTTTCCCAGACTGCAAAATGTCTTTATCCCTGCTGCAATAGTTCACCTCTCATGGTTCATGGGTCTATTGCTTCTCTCTAGATCTCTTTTCTCCCCCTGCCCCCACCTTTACATTATTTCTTTCTGGTATTTTCACACTTCTATGAGGGAATGCAAGTTATTATGGCTATATTCCCTTTTTTATTTAATGCTCTTTAGAAACAGCCTTCCCTCAGTTTGCTTTTCAACTTTTTTCAGGTTTCACGTACAGTCTTCCAAGGCAGAAATGGTAACTGAGTTTTAGAAGGCATGGGATGTGCACAAAGGATCCTCGGTAGTAGGGAAGGGAGGGGGTGAAGCCTGAGATAAGCCCAGAGGATCCTCATTGGAAGGGGAGCAAAGGATCTTAAGCAGTAGGGGAGTGTAGGACAAAGCCCAGAGGACCCTCAGCAGTGGGAGAGCAAGGAGTAAAACTGAAGATGAGCTACAGTCTGTGAGATCAGCAGGGTAGGAAAAGGGTAGAGGCCTTTATTTATTTTTTTACAGACAACCTTTTTCCCCATTGAGTTGACAACAGTGATCTCTTGGGCAACAGAAAGAATGTCACATACTGTTCAGTGCTAGGATCCCAATGGCAGAGAGCATGCTGAGCTCATGTGGGTGGTTCACCAGGAAGTACGCCTGCAAGCTGTAAGTGAAGGGGACCCAAGCCAAGTCTCCAAATACCAGCATGAATCCAAAGCCATCGTGGATGATGTCAATTGTAGTCAAGATGGCCTCCTGCCAGACAAAATGAAAGGAACACAGCAACATTACAAGAGCCAATGTGAGGAATGCAAGGAGACACGCCCATAGAAGAGATCTTAACACACAACCAATGGAAATACTGCCAGAAGACGAGGAAGTAAACTATCCCCATGTCAGAGAATACCAAAATTAAATAAGGGATCATACCTGGTAAAGCATTGGACAACAGAGCTCCTACCTCATTCCAAAGCGCATCCACCACATAGAGCAGCTGGAAAGCATTGACTAGTATCATGGCTAGTGAAGGACTACCCCTTAGCTCTGTCTCCTTCATTAGCATAGCCAGGTTTATCATGCCCTAGGAGAAGCATAGACAGAGACACACTAAGCACATATTTTTCCTAGCAATTCGACCAGTAAAAAGAGCCATTAAATGGTGCATGAAAGGAGCACGAGTCCTTTCTATGTTTTATTTATTTTTAACTTGTTGCCATATTTGGAAGTTACAGCCTTGCCATCATCACATACCCAGCCAATGAGGCCTGGCCTTAGCTCGCAGAAATATTTCAGGTCAAAAGTGCCGAAGCGGGGATTCAGCTCATGACCGATGAAAAAATCATACACGGGATTCCCTGTAAGAGCAGGAACAACACAGAGAACATGATTAGTGTATAGGGGCAGAAGTAAAGCTCTGGGTTACCCTGCCTGGGGCTGATTCACTTCATTTCCCTATGCCTCAGCTCTATCCCCGATTTCCTTGTGCCTCAGCTCGACGACTTCCCAGCTCTGTCAATGACTCTAGGACAGGGGTTCCAACCTTTTAGGGAGCATGGACTCCCCTTTTCTCTCTTTATTAAATTGGTACAACTTACAAACAAATGTTCAAAAGTACAAATGTGTTACTATACATCATAATTTCAATAAACAGAATAAATGCACAGTTCTGACCACCGATACTATGCAATGCGTTATCCAACCAAAACAATTCAACTCTGTTTTTCCCCTAAACGTAAGCCTCATTCAGTCTTCACCCACACAGGGAGCAATTTGTCATGTCCCGCTCATATTCAACCCTCAGACCTTGTTTAGCAGTATACTGCTCACATTCATAAACTAATTCTTCATAGATTTACTATCTTTTCCCGATATTGTATATACCTGAAACCATTTCTCAACCCCTACGATTTCAGAACTGTACTACAACTTCTTATCTTCTCCACCTTCGACTATTGCAACTCCTTACTAATTGGAATACCTTTTTCATCCCTCAAACCACTCCAAATACTGCAGAACTCAGCTGCCAGAGTCCTAACTGGAACAAAAAGAAGTGAACACATAACACCAATATTGACCTCACTTCACTGGCTCCCTATTACTGCACGTATTGCTTAGAAATAAATGACCATAATCCACAAAATCCTAAACAATGATCATCAAGGTCTTAACACCCTAAACATAATCCCTCAAAATCCTCCAAGAAACCTACGCTCTAATAACTCAGGTTACCTAAACATTCCCCTATCAAAGATGCGCATCTGGCAACCACAAGAGAAAGAGCCTTTTCAATTGCCTCACCCAAACTTTGGAACACCCTACCTAAATTCCTGAGAACCCAACACGACCTAAAAACATACAAAAAAGACCTAAAACACACTAATGTTCCGCAAATTCTACATTGACCTTCAGGCGTCTGATCATCCCAACTCTCAACTGAACTCTCAGTTGTAAACCTCTTAATATATTCTCTTCACCCTGAACCTGCATACCCTCCTCATCCAACCTAATAATGCTCTCTGGACTAGATATGCTTATTTCTGATATTGTTCAAATTGGGGTAGATTTTACAAATACACGCGCGCACGTACTTTTGTTCGCGCACCAGGCGTGAAAAAAAGTACGCGAGATTTTATAAGATAAGCGCGTATCTTATAAAATCCGGGGTCGGCGCGCGCAAGGGGGGTGCACGTTTGTGCACCTTGCGCGCCGACCCCGGATTTTATAAGATACGCAAGCCCTGGGACATACGCGCCTCCCGGGGCTTGGGCGTGCCGCCGAGCCTATGCAAAATGGGCTCGGCGTGCGCAGGGAGGATTTAAAAGGGTTACGCGTGTACCTTATGCGCGTAACCCTTTTAAAATCCGGCCCATTGTTTTTACTGTTGCACAACTGCTAAGAAAATGTATAACGTTCACATTGCTTTTCTGTTACACAACTGCTAAGAAAAATGTATACTTTTGTAAACCGTTGTGATGGCTCTACCGAATGATGGTATAAAAAACTCAACAAACAAATAAATAAATAAATGGGTCATTTATATTTAATTTTATTGATTGATTTCTAGTTTGCTTTTCAGGCACTTTCAGCAGATTACATTTAGGTGCTCTAGGCATTTGTTGTTTTGTTACTTTGCTACTCAAAACATTTAATTTTTTCCATTACTGCATAGTTTTTAATTAATATGTTCCAGCTCAAATGGTAAGGAAGTTCATCACCTTTCCAGGATAGCAAGATGGGTTTTCTTAGCCAGCACAATGGCATTTATAACAGATCTTTTTCCTCCCTTAGGCAATCTTTGATCCATATTAAATATTCCAAAATAAATCAATCTGACCATATTATTGAACAGCTCAGTATTTTTTTTCTAAACAAAATTTTTCTTCCAAAAAGAACTCAGTTTGTGAACATATGATATAATACTTGTGGCAAGTAATTATATTTTTCATATAAAGCTCCCTAATTCTAGAAATACCTATTCTGTGAATTAGTTTAAATTGTATTTCTCTCAAATTTACTGGTGTCAATATTTTATTAATTAATGAAAACTCTTGTTGGACCTATCCAGCATTAAGTTCTTCCCCAAAATCTGCCTCCCACAATTCAGCCAGTCTCTGAAGAGAAGAATTATTCATATTCTCCTATAACATAGTATATCATACAGCTATTTGATTAATTTTGGGATACTGCTAGTAAAAACATTCTTCCAGATCATTACTTCTTATGTGCTGTAAATTATCCTTGCTCCATGACAAACAATAATGGTGGGCTTGTAAATAAGCACAAAAAATGTATTTAGAATATCATATTTATCTCTTAACTGCTCAAAACCTATGGGGGTCATTTTCATAGCGTATCGCACACAAAAAGTCTCTTTTCACGTGCGATAGCTAGATCGGGGTGGAGTCGGCCCCGGAAGAGGAGGAGTCGGGGCGGAAGCGGTGGAAACTTCACTGGCGACGAAAAGGAAAGAACCCTTTTCGCTGCCAGTAGCGCGTCCAATAGCACCACCTTTTACAATGGCACTATTGGGTGCAAAAGCCGGCAGCGATAGCACCACGGAGGTGCGATCGCTGCCGGCTTTTGCAGGCCCGCCCCTCGCTTTGCCCCCCCCATCCCCCGTTACCATTGGATTCTCTAAGGTCTGCGACCGTAGCGAATCCAGGCCTAAATCACCTGTCTTATAACCCCCTTTTTTTCCCCCAGCTTTGGAGAATGGATCTTCCTAAACCCACAGAGGTTTATTTCTTGGTGATATATTTAAATTCCTCTTAGTTTCAATTAGCACCATCTCCATAAGAACATGCCATACTGGGTCAGACCAAGGGTCTATCAAGCCCAGCATCCTGCTTCCAACAGTGGCCAATCCAGGCCATAAGAGCCTGCCTTCCTGCTAATTGTTTTTTTTTTTTTTTTTTTTGCAAAATCATTTTTATTGTAAAGACAAGTATTTCCACTAGCACTGCAACATATTCAAAATCAATAGCAACAAGAGAACAAACAGTACAGTAGTGATGCTGGCCTCCTGTTTAGTAACAATACCCACCCCAATAAGCAACCAGAACCTCCACCACTCCCAACACATTCAAACTGCACAAACCAAACACACCACATACACCCCATTCAGACAACCACCTCACCTTCCAACCACATTCACGCCCCCCCCCCCCCCCCCCCCCCCAGAACCCTAAAAACATTTAGGGAAAGAGAAACCCTGATCAAGAGAATTTAGTAGCAAGGCTACTCAGGAGTTACTCGCCCCAGGAGAGTTGGTGTACCAAGTTTCAATATATCCTGCTGTAAGCAATTGAGTCTGGAAATCCAAGGTGAGAGAAGAGTAATAGCAAGCCCAGCAATATGCATATCGCTTATCCCTAGGCTGAGGAGACTTAGGAAAATCAATGCATTCCAGCAAAATCATGTCCATCATGCGATGGTGCCAGGCCACAAGTGAGGGTGTACTCGCAGGCTCAATCCACTCAGCAAGTTTTGTTCGGCAAGCTAGTAGAAAAGCAGTCCCGCCAAAGCAATCCTGTGCCCCCGTACATTTCACAAGGAGCGCCTGCGGTCCTGCCAATAGGAGCACAGCAGACAATCGTAAAGGTATCTGAATACATTTATTGACGCAGGCCAGGATATTTTCCCAGAAAGTCTCCAGGGAAGAGCAGAGAATCAGCCAATGCAACATGGTACCCTCTGTTGTGGAACATTTAATACATAGTGGAGAGGAGAGACGACCCATTCGAAAACAGCGCACATCGTCACAAATAGTATGATGGATAATCCGAAATTGCAGGTCGCGCAACCCGCAGTCCTTCAGTCATTTATGTAGAGAAGTGAAGCATGAAGTAAGGAAGGGAACTGTAACATCCTTTGCACAAAACGGCGTCCAGTAGCGGGCCAGAAGATCAAGATGAGGAGTCAATCGTGTATTTGAAATCAATCTACTCCAGCCCTGTATAGAATTATGTAAGTACGCACACTCAACCAGTGTTTTAGCAAAAGCAGTTTCGCGTGCATACTCCTCTGATTGCCAGCGAAAAGCCTGCAAGTAGTGGCGAGCTTGTAGGTAGGCAAAGAAAAACTTACGGGGTAACTTGTAATTCTCAACCATAGTTGTATATTGTAACACTTGAGGGACGTCTTCTTCAAAGTAATGAAAGGCATACCTAAGTCCACAGCGAGCCCAAGTCTTGAAGATGCCACTGGTGGTAATACCAGGCTGAAAATCACAGTTACCCACCAGCGGGGTAAACAATGAGAACAAGCCCGGCAATCTATACAGCCCACGGAGCCACCGCCAGGCCCTGCGGCATGGATAAAAAAACCATTTGGGAATATTGAGAGATTGTACCGTGGCCGCAGGAGCTTTCCTTCCTGCTAATTGTTAACCAAATGCACTGGTATTTTAATCCATTTCAAAGTAACTGCATTTATGGGCCAATAAGCCTGAACCTATTCTGTGAGTAAAAATTACTGATCATATTTAAATATCCCATTTTGCCTACTCATGCACAAATCTTAATAAGAATTATTATAAATTCAGTAATGCTAGTCCCTGAATAGGACTACTATGATCTATTCTTGCTTTTCTATTACGCCGTATAATAGAAGTAATATTAGACCTGAATGTTTGGATGTCTTTTTTTTTTTTTTTAACCCATACAGGCAACATCTGAAGAGGATATAAAACCTTAAAGGTGAATTTTAAAAGCCCGACTTGCACCAAACCAGACCATACATGCCGATAAGATTCTAAAAGCCCACCGTGTATGCGCGTATATCTCGCTATGCGCACAAATGAAAAGTTTTGAAAAAAGGGGTGAGGTGGGGGGCGTGATCTGGGAACCTTGAAATTTGCCCGTAAATTACTTCTGTGCACAGGCACGCGCCTGGTTCCCCTGCCGCGTAACTTACTTCTGCTGTGGATGGTGCGCAAGTCATAAAACCAACAAAAAACTAAACACATCAGCGGGTTTTTAAGGGTGGGGGAATAACAGGGATAAAAGAGGCTATTAAACTAGGGGGGGGGGTGTGTCTGGAAATCCTATTCCTCACCTGGGCGAACTAGGAGAACCGCTAATGGCGTCAGCGTGCGTGTGTTTTAAAATCACCCCACTTGTGTGGCAGAAGCGGCATTTGCCCACGTAGGTGCGCGTCCACTTAAAATTGCGTGTACCTGCGTGCGTTTATGCTATTTTATAACATGCGTGCACATACGCGCGTATGTTATAAAAACAGCTGTGTCCTTGGGCGTGGGCCAACAAATGCGCACCGCTTTAAAAATTACCGTCTCAGGCAGTATCACTAATTTTACTATGGCACACCTACCCATAAGCGATAAGAATCATTATTTACATTTCTTCAGTAAGAGCTTCATATTATCTAGAGTTTTCTATTTTATTTTATATTTAAACATGTAAATAGAATCCATCTCACATGAAAGTACAACAAAAAATATATTGTCTATTACATCTGTTCCCTCTTTTTTCTTTAACTAGGTGAATCCAGGATGTACAACCATTCATGCAAATACACACACAACGCTCCTAATCATACCCAATATTTATATAAATACACGTTCTATTGGGGCATATTTAAAACAAATTTCTCTCATGCTGTAAAATAATCTTTAGAAAGGGATTTATGTGAAAATTTAGCCCCTAATTCTTCTATCTGCTTCCATTCCAGCATGGGAGTGTGCTGTACACATGTAGAGGAGGTGGTTCTTCTTTATTCCAGGACTGAAAAATAACCAATCTTACCAATAAAAGGGCTATTTGTACAAACTTAAGAAATCCCTTAGAGAATTGTATTGCCAAAGTTGTGTCCCCCAAGAAACTCTGCTTTATGGATGTAACCCTCTGCGTCCCCATTAATTTAAAAAGGCGTCCCAAATTGTATTTAGTGTTACACAAAGCAGAAAATTGTGCGTCAAAGTGTTCTTATGAATCTTACATTTTACACATAAATTAGATGTAGGGACACCCATTCACATCGTTCTATCTAGAGGATTACATCGCATTTCACCGTAACCCCCATTCGAATTCTTAAAATAGCTTTTCCAAGGTATCTGCCAACTCATCTGACCATCTAATGGCTAAAGATGCTCTAGGTAACTTCTGGTGTCGTATTTTATACCAGTTAAGAGATTTTATTATCTTTAGGTCACAATTCAAGAAATAAATTGTCCATTGAGTGAGAGGCAAATAGGTCTGGAGTCCATTATTTTCCACTGGGACGGTAACTTTGAAACAGCTGCGTGGGCGCACATGTATGCACATATGCCAGCTCGCGCCAATGGACGCAGACATTTTATAATATACACGTGAATGGTATAAGATAGGTTGTATGCAAGTAGATCTGCGCACAATTTTATATAGATGCACACGTGCGTGCAAATGCGCCTCTACTGCGAAAGTGGGGGATTTTAGTAGACACACATGACAACACAATTACTAGTTTCCCCAGTTCTCCCAGTTCATTCCCCGTCTGCCCAGGTAAAGGATAGGACTTCCTAACCTCACTAGTTAACTAGCCTACCTTTTACCCTGTTATCCCCAATTCTTAAAACCCCGCTACCTTCAATAGTTCTTTTTTGTTTCAGGACTTATATAAGATAAGTGGTAGGGGACCCCGGTGCCCGCATAAATACTTATACGCAGATTTCACTGAGAAATCTAGGAACGCCCATGCCCTGCCCCTTTTTGCACAAACTTTTGCATGTACTCACGTGGTTTTTAAAACCCGGGCAGTGTGCATCGGCCCGACTTCTGCGCGCACCTCCCGGCTTTAGCATAAAATTGTCTAGTCACTATATGAAAGTCCTTCTTTAGTTTTTCAAAAGAAGAGAAAGTATCATTTGCTAGATAACTTAAACTGCAAATATGCTCAATACCTTTCGTATGCCATTCCTGAAATGCTCTACAGATTGCATTCTAGGCTCAAAAAATGGATTCCCAACTAAAGGCAAACAACTGAAAGTTTGCCACGAAGAGCCCCACCAGAAAGAAAAAACATTTCCAGGCTCGTTTTTCTGCAACAAAAAGGGGAAAAGATTTCAATATCAAAGGAGTTGTAGGCTCCTTTAGATCTAAAGCACCTCAGAAACAGACCGATATAGTACAGTGCGCTCCAACGGAGCGCACTGTTAACCTGCCCTTGGACTCACGTTTTCCCTTACCCCTTATTCAATAAGGGGAGGAAAACGCGCGTCCAACCCGCAGCACCTAATAGCGCCCTCAACATGCAAATGCATGTTGATGGCCCTATTAGGTATGCGTGCGGGATACAGAAATAAAATGTGCAGCCAAGCCGCACATTTTACTTTAAGAAATTAGCGCCTACCCAAAGGTAGGTGCTAATTTCTGCCAGCACCAGGAACGTGCACAGAAAAGCAGTAAAACCTGCTTTTCTGTGCGCCCTCCGACTTAATATCATGGCGATATTAAGTCGGAGGTCTCGAAGTGTAAAAAAAGTAAAAAAAAAAAAAATTTAAAATGGGCCGGCGGCTGTCGGGCCGAAAACCGGATGCTCAATTTTGCCGGCATCCGGTTTCTGAGCCCATGGCTGTCAGCGGGCTCGAGAACCGACGCCGGCAAAATTGAGCGTCGGCTGTCAAACCTGCTGACAGCCGCCGCTCCGGGCTAAAAGGATGCGCTAGGGACGCGCTAGTGTCCCTAGCGCCTCCTTTTGCCTGTTTCTACCGCACCACCTAATTTGCATACTGAATCGCGTGCACCGGCGAGTGGCCGTGCACGCATCGGGAGAGTGGGCGTTAGTCCGCGGGAGAGCGGACTTTACTGAATCGGCCTGAAAGAAAGCAGGCACAAAACAGATTCAACCATCTCTGGTGTGCAGTATTGAAACTTTTCTCTCTCTCATTCCCATTCCCAAGCAAATCGAAATTGACAAGCAAAATTATAAAATCAGGTAAATTAATACCACCCTGAGGACTGTCATTTTGTAAAGTCTGGTAACCAAATAAAGCTTGCCACAAGGGATTTAAAGCGTATCACATCTTTGCGGGAAAGCCAACAAAGTAATATGGAGGTTGTATAACAATGTTTGGAAGGAGAACCATCTTAAACAAACCTGCTCTCCCAAACAATAAGGGCAAATCCATCCAAGACTATAACTGCATTTGAAATCTATCTAATAAGGGGGATACATTCAGCTTGTACAGATCCGTAACAGCTGCAGAAAACGTCAAACCCAAATAAGTAAAACATGTAGTAACCCAACAAAAAGGAAGAGTTCCCAGCCAATTAGCGGGAGTAGATGGATCTAATGCCAGTGCTTCAGATTAATGGTAATTAATAGCAAGACCTGTAAATGAGCCAAAATCTTGAAAAAAATGCATTATGCAAGGCAAGGAATCTATAGGATCAATAACAAATAAAAGGTTATTGTCTGCAAACAGACATATATCTTCTGCTCCAACCAACCCAGGGAAAAGTCTCTAATATTAGAATTGGTTTGTAACTTTATGACTAATGGTTCTACCATTGAGTCCCGCTGTCACTCCTTGTGACCTTGGGCAAGTCACTTTACCCTCCATTGCTTCAGGTACAAACTTAGAGGTAGATCTTCAAACGATACGCGAGCGCGAACAAAAGTACGCTGGATTTTATAAGGGGGATACATTCAGCTTGTACAGATCCGTAACAGCTGCAGAAAACGTCAAACCCAAATAAGTAAAACATGTAGTAACCCATGCGCGCGCCGACCCCGGATTATAAAATCCGGGGTCGGCGCGCACAAGGCTGCACAAAAATCGGCAGCCTGCGCGCGCCGAGCCGCGCAGCCTGCCTCCATTCCCTCCGAGGCCTCTCCAATTTCGGAGCGGCCTCGGAGGGAACTTTCCTTCGCCCTCCCCCCACCTTCCCCTACCTAACCCACCCCCCCCTCCGGCCCTATCTAAACCCCCCCCTAACTTTGCGTGCGTCGCCAGCAGCCCCGTTCCGTCCTCCGGTCCCGGACGCTTCGACCACGCCCCCGGGCCGACGCCATGCCCCCGGGCCCGCCCTGAATCGCCACGGCACGCCCCCGAAACGCCGCATTGTTTCGGGAACGCCCCCGGACACGCCCCCTCCCGCCCCTTTTCGAAAGCCCTGGGACTTACGCACGCCAGCAGCCTATGCAAAATAGGCGCGCCGGCGCGCGCGGGCCTTTTAAAATCCGCCCCTTAGAATGTAAGCCCTCTGGGGTTAGGGAAATACCTACAGTACCTGAATGTAATCCACTTTGAAGCGCTGAAAAAAGTGCGAAAAGTGGAATATAAATCTAAATAAATAAAACAAACATACAAGAGAGGGGATAGCAGACATCTCTAACAGGTACCGCCTTTCAAGTCAAAGGTAGTGGTTCAGGCTTTTAACCCAGGACTCCTTAAGGCAGAAAGCTGCAAGGGATTCTGAGGGAAGGGAGGTTCCCTTCAACTGTATTATGAACCCAGGCCTAGAGAGCTTGAGGAGGCCCCAGGGAGCTGGTAGGACCTCACAATACACTCAGACAGTGGACGCAAGGTGAGCTACTATTCCAATTCTTGTATCCGAAGCACTGTAAATAAATACTTGTACCATAATTAAGTTGGTCCAGTCTTATTGTATTCCTGAATTATTCCTGCAGCTGTAGCAGGTCAAAATATACTTCAAACATATAAGCTTACAATTAAGCCCTGCTTATTAACAGGGTTAGGGGGATGTGTAGGAGAAAAAAAAATTTAGTTTTCGTTTTGTTTTCAGGAGGTTTTTTCCCCACAAGTTTCGATTCGTGAATTGTTTGATTCTGATTCATTTGTGAAAAAAAAAAAGAATCAAACAATTTAAAAAATAAATAAATTAAATTAAAAAAAAAAAAGGGCCAAAAAATGAAAACGAGGCCTCCCGCCTGCAATAATGCCAAGGCTAGGCAAGGCCCTGGCTTCAGGCTTAGACCTAGGCCTGAATCATTAGTTTAATGAATAACGTTCATTTCTTTTGGAGCCCCCCCAAAATGAAACGAATTAGCCTTTTTTTTTTTTCCAGTTTCATTTTAAATGAATGCACATCTCCAATTCCCAGAATGCATGCACCAACTGACAAATGTTACATAGTCCATGCCTTTCTTTCACAAAACCCACTTGATCGGTCTACTAAATCAGGTACCACATAGCTTAGACGAGAGGCCAAAACAGAAGCTAAAATTTTCACATCAACATTTAAGAGAGAAATAGGATGATAGCTCTTGGGTTGAGTTAAATCTTTGCCCTTTTTGGGAAAACTGTAATCAAGATATTAGTATTAAGGGAGAAACAGCCTTGTGCTAGAACAAAACTGTACATCTGTATCAATGGGGCTACAAGCTTTATCCTCTGTAATTTATAAAACTCTGACTCAAGCTCAAGTTAATCCTGGGGCCCTCGCCAATTTCATTTTTTGTCTAGTAACATCAAGCTCCAGCTTAGCAATTGGCACATCCAGAATGATCCACTGAGAATCAGTAAGCTGCAGTAAATCTATAGCCGCACAAAAACATTCCTGAGTACCATGCTCTGAATAGAGTAGCGTATAATAACTGTTTTGTAATAGCAATATCAGTAACAAGTGTTTTGCGAGCATTCCATATTAGTTATATAAAATGCTTAGGTTATGTAGTATGCATTCATCTCATTAAAATCTTATTAGCATACCTAAACATTTCAGCTTTAACACCTTGAAAATATCTTTGCGCTCTTTGAAAGCGCAAATGATTGAGTTGGTTTCTTAAAGAATCCATCTTAGTCTTACCTTTAGCTAGACCAGTCTGAATATGCCACTTTTTTGCTGTCTGCAGGTATTGGGTGAGCCTTAATATCTCAGCATCTTGTTTTTGTATTCCTTTCAGTCATACAGGAGATTTTCTCTCCATGTATAAATGCTTTGCCAGCTTTCCATAAAGTCTGCAGGGATATTTCAGATAGAGTGTTATTGTCAAGATATCGCTGCCACTTGTTTTCTAAAAAGGATTTAAACTGAGTATCTTGTTAGAAAAAAGATGGGATGCACCATCTAGTAATTGGTTTACCCAAAAATAGTTCTGAAAGAGACATTGTCCTTATTTTGGCCATTTTAATTTGGGAAAATAAAGTAGAAGCAAAGATATAATCTATACAAGAATAAGAGGAATGAGGTGCAGAATAGAAAGTAAAATCAGAATCTTCCAGATTGAGCACCCACCAAATTTCTAATAACTGCAGATCCTTTACCAAAAAAGGAAGACCCATGTCCTGTTTAATACCTCCAAACTATCTGAGGTTTAACATCTACAGCAGGGTCCATAACAATATTAACATTTCCTCCTAAAAGTAGTGACTGTGAAAAACATGTATGGTCATATATGTTAAAGAGCGTAGATGTTACCCAACAATTATTTCTGATTATATAAAGAACCACTATGAAAAACAAACCGATCATTAGGGTCTGTCACACAACCTTATCCATTTGAAAATTACCATTTTTAAGAATTAAGATCATCACACTCCTTTGCCTAGCTGAAAAGGAGTACGAGACACATTGGCCCACCCGGTCATGTTTAAGCTTCTTATGTTCCTCTGAAGATAGATGAGTTTCTTGTAGAAATACGATATGGGCAGCAGATTAAAAAAAAATAAAATCCAGGATTATTTTTCTCTTTATAGGAGAATGTATACCATCTATGTTCAGGGAACTTATTCTGAGATCATCCATAAGAACCCAGAGTAGGGAGAAAAACAAGAAACAAATTTCCTACTTTATGGGCAGACACAGTAAAGTGCACTCCAGCGGAGCACACTGTTAGCCTGCGTTTGGCCGCGCGTTTTCGACGCGCTTTTTTTACCCCTTATACAGTAAATGCATGGCCAACCCCCTGAAACTGATAGCGCTCGCAACATGCAAATGCATGTTGATGGCCCTATTAGTCATTCCCGCGCGATCCAGAAAGTAAAATGTGCAGCCAAGCCACACATTTTACTGCCAAAGGCAGGCGTTAATTTCGGCCAGCACCGGGGAAGTGTATAGAAAAGCAGAAAAAACTGCTTTTCTGTACACCCTCCGACTTAATACCATAGCGATTTTAAGTCAGAGGTCCCAAAAGTAAAAAACAAAATTAAAAAAAAATTTTTTTTTTAATCTGCCCGCAGCCTGCGGGTTGGAAGACGGACCCTCAATTTTGCCGGCGTCCGTTTTCCTAACCCGTGGCTGTCAGTGGGTTTGAGAACCGACGCCGTAAAAATTGAGCGTCGGCTGTCAAACCCGCTGACAGCCGCTGCTCCTTTTACCGCGGGCCCTCATTTACATTTTTTTTTTTTTACTGAATCACGCACCCAGGAGTGTGGCCTGGGCGCGCGGCGGGAGAGCGGGCGCTCGCCGGCTCTCCCGCGGGTTTTTCTGTATCGGCCTGTAAAAGCATACAGAAAGTCAAATAGTAACAATTGGGGAGTACCTCCCAGCATAAGTATCCACAAATCCAGAATATAAAAAGGAGCCCAACCACCCGAATATATACCCATGGAAGCAAATCTGTAAAATAGAGAATACTACTTTATATTTTCCAGTCAAAGAGAACCAGTCATGCATACTCCACCTATCCTCACTGAACATATAAACTAAACATGTAATCCTCTTCATCCATGCTTCATCTTCTCTTCCAAAAGATGCATCCTTGAAGGCCAAAAAAAGTAATAGTTTCTTTTTTTTTTTTAAAGAATAATATAAAATAAAGAACAAGAAACTAAATATGGTAGTATGCCCCATGAAAAATAACTTCTCTCCATCATTGATAACTAAAATCAACGAACAGGGCAATCCATTGTAATTTTTGCAAAAAAACAAAAAACAAACCCCCAACTACAATAAAACAGTAGCAGTATTATAATATTACCTTCTAAATCACTAAGCCTAATCACTTAAAGGCAAATTTTAAAAGCCCTGCACGTGCCAAAACCGGGACATGCATGTACAAGCCAGGCTGGCGTGTGCCACGCAGGTTTTAAAAGCCGCCCGAGGACACGTGTATCTCCTGCTGCGCGCACAAGTAAAATGTTTCTTAAAAGGGGAGGAGCATGGGTGTGGTCTGGGTGGAGCGTGGGCATATGTGGGCCTGGCAAAGAGATCTGCGCATAAATACTTATGCTTCCTTGCGCACGCCAGGGTCCCCTGCCACATAAATGTACTTCTCTTATGGATGGCAAGTATAAGTATTAAAACAAAAACATATAGGCAAGACAATGGGGTTTTAAGGGCCAGGGCTAACAGGGGGGAAGGGTGGCTATTAAATTAGTGGGGGTTACAAGTCCCATCCCTTACCTGAGCGAATTGGGAAAAAGGTGAATGGCGTTGGTGCGCGTCCCTTATAAAATTCCACCAATTATGCAGTAGAAACGGCATTTACGTGCATATGTGCTCATCCATTTAAAACTGCACACACACGTATGAGCGTCCAGGCTATTTTATAACATGCATGCATATACGTGCATATGTTATAAAATGGAGGCGTCTCTGGATGCAAGCTGGCAAACACGTGCACCCGCGCACCTGTTTAAAAAGTTACCGTCCCTTAATTTGAGCCAGGCATCATTTTCTGCTCATTGAGATAAAAGAAGAAGAAGAAAAAAAATACAGCAAAGGTCATTGGATATATCACTGGTAATATCCTTATGCTCAGGAAGTACAAGGACCGTTAACTAAAGCTCAGCACGACGGCCATCTTAGAATCCCAAAATACAAATGCGTCATAGGATAGAAAATTACCAATATAAAGTCAACTGAAAAATCTGTCGATAAGAATCTTCCATACCAAGATTATCATGCAGGTCTATATCCTGAAAATAGGAAATTATGAAAAATCAATTCATATAAAGAATATGCCTTCAAGTATTATACTTCTAAACGTGACCCGGCTTTGTCTGTCACTAAGTTTTGCTCTACTTTTCTAGCATAATAGGTGTTGGCCATTTTTGGGATCCTCCCTTTGTCTTATCTCCACCTTTTTGCGAGAGGCTTTAGGGGCCTATAAAAATCCCCCAGAGCATGTGATTTGGGTCATTGCCTTGCTCCAAGAGGAGTGATCAGCAGTTGGGTCTTTGCCACACCTCCAGGTGCAGTGACCAGGAAGAGAGAGGGTTTCTCTGCTTGCAGTGGAGGAAATCCAAGGAGTAGATGTTGGAGTTTTGAGGACTTTTGCGATTTTGAGTGGAACCAGTTCCTAACAGAAGGGATGGCTTTGATTCTTTTTGCCTCTGATAAGACACAGGGACGGGTGAAGAGAGTTTTGGACATTCCAGCAGGAGTTGCTGGACCTGTTTTGATTCTGAGGGTTAGTTTTTGGAATAAGGATTTTGTCACCTTTCCCCAGCAGTCTGTTTGATGGACTTGCAATGGGGATATATCCTACCCTTTGAGGGGAAGGATTGTTGGACATGTATGCTGCTGCAGGGGACAGAAAACTTCAAGGAGGAGAGGCATAGATAAAGACTACAATGGCTTTTCTTATACTGATTTTCCTCATGTTTTTGATCTTTACAATTCTTGCCTGGATTTTGATTTTTAAACCAAAGTAAATTTTTATTGAACACCAGTTTGGACTCAGAGACTCTCTCATTTCATATGGATTATAAACAGCGAGTGGAAAGCGTGCTAGTAGTTTTCTTTCATTCTCTCTTGTGTCTCGCTGACACCTCCTGAAGAACCAACTGACACACCAAAGAAGAGCAGTGGTTGGTGACTGGAGTGAGACATCCATGGAAATATCCATGCCAAGGAGCCAGGAAGTTAAGCTTCTCCCCTGCCAGATGGACCCAGCACACTGCCCAAACAGGGGTCCTGCTACATAAAAGAACCATAAAATGACTGTTTGTATAACCTGATCAGCTCATCACTGCATATCCAAGTGTTAGGCCACAACTGCATAAACACAGACTGATGCCAAGCTGTTAATAGACATGTCTTCTCATATATCAAAAACAAAAAAAAAATTGGCAAAAGTACAAAAAGAGACATTGGGACATAAATATCTTGCAGGTACTAGTGTCTATGGTTGAATCTTCAAGAGTAACATTAAAGTTTTTTTTTCCAGTAAGCCAGGCATATTTTATTATGGTCTGGCAATTACAAAGGTAAATAACAAAATTAAAATGTCCCCTCTCCAAGCTCACTGCTTGATTAACTCGGCAAGAAAAAAAAAAAAAAGAAAAACCATTTTGAGAGCACATTAGTCCAGCAACATTACCACTGAATATATCACAATGAGTCTATGTACTTTTGGGCCTGTCCTTTTGTTTTAAGGATAACAATCTTATTATCAATAAAGATCTTAATGATCGCTGGAAACATAGAAAATTTCATATCCCAACGGTGGAGCTTTGAGTATACTGAGGAGAGACTGTGATGCATCCAAAACCTTTTGGGAAAAATCATTAAAGAGTAGCTTATGTTCATCATATTCTAATAATACTTGTATCTAATATGCACGCATAATTTTAACCTAATCCATGAAATTAAGGATTTTAGCGATGACTGGTCTGGGTCTGGTTGGTCCATTCTTCAGCAGGCCCACTCTTTCAAGACTACAGGTTCAGTTGTCAGAGATAGGCCCAATGTTTCAGGGATCCATACCTGGACTAACTGCATCCACTCGCTGTCCTTTACTGTTTCCAGGAGCCCAATTATTCTCATATTGTTGCATCTTGCTCTGTTTTCCAGATCCCATAAACGATCCAAGAACTGAACATTTTTCTTTTTTAATTCAGCTAACTACGCAGTGAACTGATCGGAGGACATCTCCTGCATAGTAATTTGGCCTTCCAAGTGTGCGAGTCTCTCCAAATGTTTTTCCATACTATCCCAAATTTCATCCATCAAAAACTGCAACTTCGATAATCTGTCTTCCAAGTTTACAGAGACATGTTTGAAGATATCCCTCACCAAATCATCTTTCCAGCCTGCCATAGCTTGCTCCAGTTCCGTTGCCATCACGCTGTCAGCCAATTTCGATCTTTCTTTCACTGACTTCGCAGACTTGGTCAACATACTAGTACTTAAATTTAATGTATTAATTGTTCCCTTGAAACTTGCTAAAAGAAAACAAAAAACAAAAAAAACACATAATATAGGCCCTCATGGAGCTGTCTGAACAGCGACCTCTCAGTGGCTCTGCATCACCAGAAGTCCAGTTTTCGTATATTAAGATCATATGTTTCTCCAATATTTTTCCCATTCCTTATTCCCAAATATTTAATGCTATCCTTTGACCATTTCAATGGAAAAGGTCCTTGCCAAGTTTCTATTTACCTATCATCTAAAGCAGGGATGGGCAATTCCAGTCCTCGAGAGCTGCAAACCGGTTGGGTTTTCAGGATATCCCTAATGATATGCACGAGAGAGATTTGCATGCACTCTGCCTCAGTCATATGTAAATCGTTTTCATGCATATTCATTAGGGATATCCTGAAAACCCAACCGGTTTGCAGCCCTCGAGGACCGGAATTGCCCACCCCTGATCTAAAGACAACATTTCAGACATCATGATTTATCTTAAGGCCAGAGAATGCACTAAAGCTCTCTATCATTTGAATGATTGCACTTAATGAGTTATTGCATTGTAGTGGTCGCATATGGGCCCTTGCCCATGGAACAACTTCCAGAGACAACTTCCAGAGTTGAGGTCATGAGGCTGAGGACTTGAAGGTAGTCCCATAGCTTGGGGCAAACAGAGTTCAACAGGTTTCACAATTGACCCATCAGTTTCCTTCTCCTTGGAGGGGGAAGGTAGACCTTGTCCAGCTTGGTTTCGAACCGGACTCCCAGGTATTCTAGTGACTGGGAGGGCTGTAGGCAGCTCGTGGCTGTGTTCACGATCCACCTGAGTCCTTGTAGTATGTTCTTGACTCTGGTGGTTGCGTGGCGACTCTCTTCCGGAGACTTTGCTCTGATCAGCCAATCGTCCAAGTAAGGATGTACCAGGACTCCTTCTTTCCACAGTGCAGCCGCTACTACCACCATCATTTTGGGAGCGGTGGCTAGTCCAAAGGGTAGCGCTCGAAATTGGTAATGATTGCCTAGCATCACAAAGCGCAGGAAGCCCTGGTGGTCGTGATGGACCGGGATGTGAAAGTACGCTTCGGATAGGTCCAAGGAGGTTAAAAATTCTCCCGGTTGCACTGCCATTATATCGGAGCATAGGGTTTCCATGTGGAAGTGTGGTACCTTCAGGTAACGGTTGACGGTCTTGAGGTCCAGGATGGGTCGGAATGTTCCTTCTTTCTTGGGAATGATAAAATAGCAGGAATAGTGACCAGTATTTGTTGAGACGTAGGCATTGGAGTTATTGCCTTCAGGCTGAGTAGTCTTGCTAGCGTGATTTCCACTGCCAGTCTCTTGGAGTGGGAGTGGCACGGTGAGCTCATAAAATTTGTCTTGGGGGATGCTTTGGAATTCCAGGGCGTACCCCTCTCGAATGATAGTTAGGACTTACTTGTCCGATGTTACTTCGACCCATTTTTGGTAGAAGAGGGTAAGTCTGCCCCCTATGCCTTCTTCCTGTGGATGGGTCTGCGTCTTCTCATTGTGGGGCATGGCCGGAGCCTGCCCCTGAGCTTGCTCCTCTCTTAATGTGCTTGTTTCGAAAGGACTGAAACCTTCCTGAAGTACGAAGTGCTTGGGACTGTGGTGTTCCTGTAAGGTTTAAAACGTTGCAATCCTCTACCCTTGGTTCTTCGAGGGGAGGAGCACTGATATGTTCTTTTGTTCCTGTCTTCAGGTAATCGGGGTACTGGGGATCCGCCCCATTTGTTGGTTAACCTCTCCAGTTCGCTTCCGAACAGGAGAGATCCTTTCAAAGGCATTTTTGTGAGGTTCGCCTTGGAAGTCGTGCCAGCCGACCAGTTTCGGAGCCATAATTGTCTTCTGGCTGCCACTGTGGCGGCAACACTCCTGGATGATGTGCGCATAAGGTCAGCGGTAGCATCAGTGAGGAAGGAGACCGCAGGTTCCATCGCTTCTCAGGGTGTGGTAGCATCTCTGGAGAGGATCAAACAAGAACGTGCCACCAAGGCGCAGCAGGAGGCAATTTGTAGCGTCATTACTGAGACATCAAAGGACTGCTTAAAGATGGCTTCCAGCCTTCTGTCTTGGGCGTCCTTCAGTGCCACTCCTCCCTCCACAGGGATAGTGGTGTGTCTTGAGACACCACAGATCATAGCGTCCACTTTAGGGAAGCGTAGAAGTTCCTTGGCTGTGGGTTCCAGCGGGATTAGGGCTTCTAGTGCCCATCCCCCTTTAAAATTGGCCTCTGGAGCATTCCATTCCAGGTCCATCAGTTCCTTGATGAGCTCCAACATGGGAAAATAGCATGAGGCTTTACGGAAGTACACCAACATGGGATTCTTTTTCGGTTCCGATATGGGGTCCGTGTCTGGGAGACCCAGTGACTTCATAGTTTGGGACACGAGGGCTGGTAACTTGTCTTTGTGGAAGAATCGGAGCATGGTCCGGTATGGCTCCATCCCTGGAGGGATTTCCCCTTCTTTCAGGGAGTCTGTTTCCTCCTCTGAGGTGTCTGGATCCCCATCCTGGATGATCTTGGTTAGAAGAGGCATGTCTCGAGAGTCTCGGGAGGTGCTGGGAAGGACTTGTGCTTCCGGCGGAGTTTGAGGCAAGTGTTCAGCCGGAGCTGGTTGCGCCTGGACAAAGGTTTGCAGCCCTTTGAAAAATTCCACCTAGGAAAACGTTCCTGGGTCCATGTTGATGCCAGGATGGATTGTAGTGGTAGCCCCGGAGGAACTTTCCTGTGGGGGCGCTGAGTTGGAGATAGTTAGGTCCGGGGTGCCATCATCGGTGGTTCCAGATCCCGCTCCTGGGTGTGGGAGGTCTTGATTTGGCTCTCCCTGGTTCTGTTCGCACTGCTGGCACAGAAGGGATTCTAATTCAGGCTGCGCAGCTCTAAAGTGGCAGGCTGGGCAAAGGAATGGTCCCTTGGCCTTCTTGGAAGGTGGTGCCATTGTTTTTGCGTGTATAGAGCTTAAAAGACTCATCCGTGTGAGAGATGTGCGCATGGATGGTCTCAGTTGTGCGCGTTGGGAGTGCAGAAGTTATGTGCCGTAATTGTGCACAAGTTATGTGTGCAGGCAGGTTTTGTGCACGTGGCCCAGTTATGTGTGCGGCCTAGTTGTGCACGCTCAAGTTAGGTGCCTTGGACCTAGTTAGGCGTGTGTACCGACAGCGAGGAGGGGAAGATGGCGCTGACGACCCTGGCGACAAGATGGCAATCTCCCCAGAGGGTCTCCACGTGTGCGGACCCTCGACCAGATCGGGGCCTAGCCAGAGGAAGGCTGCTCAACCCGATTTAAACCTCGGAGGAAGTTTGGTACGGCTGTTCGAGCCTTGGAGACCGGAGACATAGAAGAAAAGGTTTCTACCTTACCTGGTCTTGCTGCTTACCGGTCGCATGCCAGGCAGTCTCCAGCTGCGTGGGGGAGAGGGAAATACCTTCACTGCCGTGCTCGAATCTGCACCCGCTGCCTTTCAGCTACCCTGAGGGCAACGTCCACACCGGGAATTGGCCAGCGGACTAAGGCTCACCTCTGAGGGATATCAAATCGACCTCGGGAAAGTCTCGACTGGGGGAGGGACCGTTAGGTTTCACCACAGGAGAAGCGGGGCTCTCTTCATAAAGGTAAATTTTCTTCTTTCTTGTAAATGTTACACTATTCTCTTTTGGATAGTGTCCACATCTGCTATGGGAGACGGAGAAATACTGAAGAGCTAAGCATGCTGCACGGGTATATGTAGGCTGACGTCAGCTTTGAAATATGACTCCATCTCCCATCTATCATCAGGACAGCACAATACCCATTGGTCCTGAGTCCATCTGGCTACACGCTAGGAAAAGGAGCATTAGTCAAACCCATCTTTAAAAAACTCCAAATGAACCCCACGGAACTAAGCAACTTCAGACCCATATCCATCCTCCCTTTCCTTGCCAAGATTCTGGAAAGAGTAGTTAACAAGCAACTATCCAAACACCTAGAGAAACACAATGGTCTACACCCTTCCCAATTTGGCTTCCGCAATTTCTTCAGCACGGAAACACTACTAATCTCCTACTGATACCATCCTTAGAGGACTAGATAAAGGACAGTCCTACATCCTAGCTATGCTAGATATCTCAGCGGCTTTAGACACCTTTAGCCACAAGATCCTCATTGACAGACTAATCGAAATTGGACTATCTGGCATCGCACTACAATGGTTCACGTCATATCTAGAAAACAGACATTACAAAGTCAAAATTGGCAATAATGAATCAGATCCCATCAAACTAACTGAAGGCATCCCAAAAGGATCCTCTCTATCATCCATGCTCTTCAATATATATATGCTCCCCTTATGCAAACTACTAACTGACCTTGGACTCACATTCTTCATATACGCAGATGACGTCCAAATCCTCATCCCCATCCCTGAATCCATTTCCAAATCACTCCAACTCTGGGACAACTATCTCACCGCCATTAATCAACTTCTCACTCAAATGAACCTAGCACTAAATACCACCAAAACTGAACTCCTAACCATAAGCCACAAATCTAATGATAAAATCCTTGCTGGACTTTCCCCCAACCAAGCAAAACCCACATTTGCAAATGAGGTAAGAAACCTAGGCATCACACTAGACAATGAATTGAGCCTAAAAAAATTCATAAACACAACAATGAAGGACTGCTATTACAAACTTCACGTTCTAAAAAAACTAAGGCCCCTCCTTCATCACAACGATTTCAGAACAGACCTCCAGGCTCTCATCCTATCCAAAATAGACTACTGCAATTCCATACTTTTAGGACTCCCAGCATCCTCACTGAAACCTCTGCAAATGTTGCAAAACGCCACTGCCAGAATCCTTACAAACACTAGACGAAATGAACACATCACTCCCATACTAAAAAACCTTCACTGGCTCCCCATACTCCTCAGAATGCGCTTCAAGACTCTTACTCTAGTTCACAAGACCCTATACAATCAAAATATAAACTGGTTCAACACCTCCTTCCACTTTCAACCCCCCTGAAGATCCACAAGATCCGCCAATAGCGGCCCATTACCAATAACCTCACCCAATCGTACACACCTATCCTCGACTTGGGAACGTGCACTAACCCTTGCCGGCCTGCCATTTGGAAGTCAGTGCCCCTAGACTTAAGGCTTGAACCAAACACACAAAACGTCAAAAAGAAATTGAAAACCTGGCTATTTAAACAAGCCTACCAATAACTCTCTCACATTCGCTCACCCAGACCCTCAAGCTCTGTTTCAACATCGCAAGCCCTTTTTTAAATTTGTTATTCCCTCCCATAACGTGTCTATCTCTACAGTTATGTAAATTACAGTTGTTCCCACCTATGACTTATCTCCAAAGTTATGAAAAATATTGTTACATGTTCCTACTGTCTTCTTACCACTTATATTCCCATCATGTATCCCCCCTGCCCTTAAAAACTCCAAAGATGTTCAAATTGTTAAGATGTAATTTCCTTTCATTCTTCAAATTGTTGTACTGTAAACAGATGTGACGTGCAAATGAATGTCAGTATATAAAAACATTAAATAAATAAAATGTCCCCAACCATGATCACATTCCCAATACCTTGACTTCTATCCTCTGCCTCTTGTGGCCCCTTCCCTAGTCCTTTCCTTCAAGGCCCATTCTGGAGTGCTTTCCCTTCTGTGCTTCATCTCTCCTGCCCTTCCTTCCACAATCCTTTTCTGAGTGCTGCACCCCCTCCCCATGGCCCTTCCCTTCTTCCTTTCCCCCGTGGACCTTCCTGAATGCCTTTTCTCCTGTCCTCATCCTTCTACCATCCCCCTGTGCCCATCCCAAGAGTTCTCCTCCATCTTAAGGCCCTTTCTGAGTGTTTTCACTCCTGGATTCTCCCTCTTGCCCCTTCCCATCTTTTGCCTGCTCTTCAACATGGCCTTCCTCAGGACAGCTTTTCTCCCTCACTGTCAGGACAGCAGGATAGCCAGAGCAAAGGTAGCAGTGGCCAGCAATGCTCCTCAAGCTTATCATCCTCCTTGCTGCTGCCTCTGGTCATATGGAGCAGTGGCTTTTGAAGATCCTGGTGGCAGTGTGCGTCCCCTCCTCCTCCTCCTCTCAGTGTGTCTTAAGGGTCCTGGTCATGGCAATTTATTTAAAATAATTTGTAACCTGAACTCTCCACTAGCTCGAGGCAGCAAACAAAAGTACATACATAATTAAAATCAATGATGATTTTACATTCAAAATCATAGACAATTATACAACAATAAACAAAAGAACCAATAGTAGGGAGAAAAGCAAGAAACATAAGTCTTCCCCTGTCTCCTCTCTGTGCTGGTTTGGGTTTCTTGAGGCTGCGATCTTCTCTTCTTGGCATGGGATCAGACAGTGGGATTAAGCAGCATCAGCCTTAGAGAAGAACTTACCAGAGGTGAGGTCAGCCTGCTCTTTTTCTCAGCAGGTACACTTTGGCTGCCTCCCTTCTGATGAAGCCCCTGTGACGGTCTCACATGCCCCAGGTTGGAAACCATTGCTGTAGAAAGTGTGTCTACTTTTCCATCAGCACACCCAGGAAGCCACTTACCAGAATTCCCGCCAGGAGACAGTGCTGACTCTTCTGCGCAGACAGACTTGGCGTACAGAAGGAAGCTGAGGACTAGACTGATGGCAGAAGCTGAGACTGCCAGCTGGAGGAAGTGGTCATGGATATAGCTGAGCCGCAAGCCACAAGCTAAAGCTGTACCCATCAGCAGCACCGTAATGGCAAACGCATGGAAGGCTGGAAAAGGAATCAGGATAACACATTCTCTTTAGGCCCAGATGTAAGTGATAACAGATTTCCATAATGTGAGAATGACATCTGTAAGAGGGAGATGCCACTAAAGGCTACGGAGATGACCGACATGAGTTAAGATATTTTTAAGAGCACATTGTTGAACTCTATGGAGGTGAGTGAGCATGCAGAAAATAATCCATTCTCTATCCCAAACACAGCCATGGCAGGGACTTCTCAGCACAACGTGGTGCTCCCTGGTTCTAGCTCACCGTTAATGCGATACTGGAGTCTGGTCTGGTCTTGCAGTACAGTTCCTTCTGCGACCTGCAGGAGACAGAAAACAAGTCAGCAGAGTAGAACAAATGACATTAATAATTAAAAGGCAGTCTTTCTCACTCACTCCTCCCATCACTGACCTCACACACCGCAGTGGGAGTCTCTCTCATGCCTCTTATCATGACCGGGATTAGATGCACTGGAGGCCATGGCAGAAACTAAGGCGGCCCCCTGAAGCTCTACCTCAATCACATTCAGCTTTACCAACGGGGTCGTTGTGATGCTTGGGCCCAGGCAATTGCCCTGCTTGATAACCCTTAAAATTGGCCCTATACCCTATCCCTGATCTCGCACACCATTCTGAAGTCTCACAATTTCCTTCCATCACTAACCTCATACTCCGCGATGGAGTCTCACTCACTCCTCTTATCACTGAGATCACACACTGCACCAGAATTTCCCACCTCCTTTGCACGTCTTGCCCTTCATCCCTTTCTACCCTCCACGTCAGGTCCATACCTCCCCCAGAGGCAGCATGTAGAGGAAGGCCTGGAAGAGGATCCAACCCAAGAGGAGCAGGGCAGTATTTGGGTTCCAGAGAGTTGCGAGAGCTGGCATCGAAGCTGGGATACTCAGCACGCTGGCCTGCTCCGTGGCACATGTCAGCAGGAGGTGGAACATTGTAGCAGGCATGAGGAAAAGAAGGATAACAGCGCCTAGGTGGTGAAGAATTCAAGAAGAATTGGTTAAAAGCAATGCTGTTCCATGGCATGTGCCACATCCAGAGAGTAGGGGGGGGCCAAGGGTGACCCTAGGCAACCTGTATCGTTAATACTGTGTAATCCAAAGGCAGGATATAAATCAGAGTAATAAATAAATTAAATAATATGATGTCCCCCCTCATACAAAATGTTAATCCCTTTCCGGTCCACCCCGAATATATTCGTCAGCGAGCCTATTGTATTGTGTTTTCTCATCCTGAAAGGGGTTAATTAATGAATCTTAGGTCCTCTTAGGACATAAGAAGTGCCATGCTATCTCCAACAGTGGCCAGTTCAGATCACTAGGAATTGCCCAGCAGATCCATTCCTTGTTGCTCACACCCAGGCTGCAAGCCCACGTGGCTAATAGTTGTCTATGGATCTTTCCTCCAGGAATCCTCTTTTAAATCTAGCTATACTAGATGCCTTGATCACATTCTCTGGCAACAAATTCCAAAGCTGGATAGTGCGTCGAGTAAAAAAAATATTTTCTCCAATGTATTTTAAATGTGCTATCTTCTAGTTTCATGGAGAGTCCCCTAATCCTTTTACTGTTTGAAAGGGTAAATAACCATTCCCTGTTTATCTATTCCACTCCACTCATGATTTAATAAACCTCTATCACATCTTTTAGTGATCCCTTCTCCAAGCTGAATAGCCCTAACTATTAGCTTTTCTTCATAGGGAAGCTTATCCATCCCTTTTATCATTTTTTAGAGCTGGTATATCTTTTTTGAGATATTTTTGAGGCATCGAAGGCTCCTTTCTGATATAAACATGCAGGACTCCTTGATGCTTTCATTTATTATCATTCAGCATTTCCCAATCTTTTCAAGTCCCAGGCACACCTATATTAACAAAAATACTGCACGGCACACAAACCTCCATAGAAAGAATTCATATAGTCAAAAGAGTTAGGAAAGCAAATCCCACTACCGCTCCTTGTGACCTCCTTGGGCAAGGGACTTCACCCTCCATTGCCTCAGGTACAAACTTAGATTATGAGCCCTCTGGGGATAGGGAAATACCTACAGTACCTGAATGTCATTTGCTTTGAAGTGCCTGAAAAGAGGAATATATATGAATGAATGAATAAATACAAGCACTGAAAGCTCCACCAATATCACTTTCAATTTTTAAAACAAAGGGAGAGAGGGGGCAATGACTCACATGAACTCATGACAATGGGCCAGTCCCCTCTGTATACAGTACAAATGCAGAAGGGAGAGGTCAGTATGATACAAGCAACTAGCTCAGGCCTACAGGCACTAAGCTGCAAAGTTTTATCGCAGGAGGGGGGTCCTGCCCCTGAAAAAGCATCATGGTTTTATGGCATGTTCTTTTGTTTCCTGGGACAAAATAATGCAGCGTGCGGCCCTTTAATGCAATGACAGCCCCCAGTCACATGGCTGGGGCAAGGTCAGGTCAGCACCATTTTGAAAAATGGCACTGACTGGGCCGGGCACAAGGGTGTACCTGGCCCCGAGGTGGGATCCATTTGAAGGTTCCGGAGGGGGAGGAAATCGGGCTGTGGTCCTGCACCCTAATTTTTTAATTTTCTGGCTCCTGGGGGGGGGGGGGGGGGGGGGAGTATGGGCAGGTGGGGCCAGGAATCTATCTTTGACACTGGGGGGAGGTCTGGGACCCAAGGCAGATGTTTTATTGCATGGACGGGGAGGACGTGTCATAGTGCAGACTTTTTAATCTATTTTTCCTTTTGGGGGTATCAGGGCCACCTTGAATAATGGCCCTGGATTGAGACGTGAGTCAGCAATGACCCCTGCTCTACCACCGCCTCCATTTTTTTTTTTTTAGCCTTGGGATCCACATTAGTGTCCTAGGCCTCCCACCTCACATTTTCTGCTTTTCAAAAAGGTCTAGGTATTTTATCAAGGCTGACCACCTTCTCAGTCGACCACAATAAAATAGTTTCATGGTATTCCTATGCATGACCTTCTTTGCATTCATTTGCATCATTCATGCATGCAAATCATATGCAAAGAAGGTCATTGTAATAGAGGAGGGAACCTGGGTGGAAGATGCAAAATATTACTGATATTGCAGGATAATCGCGTTTAACAGGCATTAGATCCCCTACCATTGCTTAATGCATCTCCCTATCAGTTAGTTAATTTGACTGCTGCATGTAACTACAGAGCTCCCCCACTACTGCTGCTCCCATCACTCAGAATGAGTTATGTCCAGTGCTCAGGACATGTTCGTCCTGTCACATTCAGTCTGGGGATAAGATGGAGTAGAACAACTCAGAGGAAAAGATGATGCTGTGTGCACCAAATAAAGCAGGGCTTGGCTATCCATACCCTACATGCTGCCCATTAATTACCATACTCCAGGGCTCATGCTGTAACTAAGAAGAAGACGCACACATGATTACACATGTTCTCATAAAGGAGTTTAAGAGCCGCTGCTGGGGACTTTTGTTGCTGAGGTGCTGAGAGCAAAGCTCATGTGCTGGTCTGAATCCGAGTATTTGGCAGTGGTGTCTTTTCCATGGCACACCTGATCAGGTCTGAAGGCATGCTGGATGGGAAACAATGTTATAAATTTAACTCTTCAGTGCTGAAACCAGAGAGGGCATGCTTATTGAAATGTATCTAAACCCTGCTGCTTTCCCCCTTAGTTAAACAAGATTTTGAAGGTTCTCACCTAAAATTCCTCCAAATTCCAGCTCTTTGGTCCGAGGAGTTCTACATTTGTCCGACATGGTCTTTGCTGCTATCCTCTCCTGTGTTTCAGCAGCTTTTGGAGGAAGGTGTGAGAGGTATTTAAAGATTGCACATTCAGGGTGTGTTTTCCAAGTAGATGTTGATAGTTGACAGAAGGCTGGGCTCAGAACAGGTTAGCCGACACTGGTATTTCAGCAAAGTGGGAAAAATAACGAGGTGGGGGATAAGTTTCAGGCTTTATCTTTACAGTTGATGGGAAAAAAAGGGTGGATAAACATTACAAAAAGCCTCACTGATGCCCATCCTTAGTTTTTCCCTCTGATCACGTTTTCTTCCCCCTCTCTTACCTACGGTCGCAAGTTGACTCCATGGCCCTAGGACAAGCTGATCCAGTCTTAGTTTTAACCCCCCTCCCTCCCTAATGTATGCAAGAATTTGTAGTCCCTGCGGCTTCTCTTATTCCAGACCCAGATGTAAAACTAGGGCTGTATCTATCAGACTAGCAAACAAACCTAATCACAAGCAGTACACATTATTCGATCTATGCTTCTCTTGCACTGTAATTGTATCCCTCTCCCCTGTCCCCAGCAGAAATCTCGCACTACTAAATTCTCTCTCCCTGTCGCTCGTGTTGCCGCCTGACATTACAGTTTCTGGGGAGGAAGAGACCTGAGATCCAGTCCTGGTTTCTGAAAACTGCCATCCGAGTACAGGGCGGGATTTGCTCCCCCGTTTCTTCTATAGGCTACCGGTATTACCGAGACCCGAACACACTGGACTAGTCCAGCTTTGTCTTGGTTCTCTGCGCGAATCACATTTCATTCATTTGTTCTATGAGCGGGCTATGATTTATTAGTAGTCCTTACCTATTGTGTGACGCAGGTTAGCACAGCCTCTTCCATGTGGCTCTTTAAATCTCAGCAGCCAGTCAGAGATAGTAACATCTTGCACCAGTCCCCTCCCGTCTGCCCATGCTGTTCCCATCGGCAGCAGACCAATAAGAGGCAACTTCCTGGATCTCCTGCACCAATCGGTGAGCAGAGTATGTACCTTCTTTCTACCAAGATAAAGAAAGCTGCCTATGAGAGAGCACACGATGAATCTCTGCCCACTGGAGGGGCTGTGCCCTGATTGGCTGGAAGTTGTAACTACAGTAACCAAGGACCTATATTTTACTCACACTGAGGTTAGTGCTCACCTACTACCCCAGATTCAAGCTGATGTATTGTCGTGCGCTGAGCCTAGCGCACGGGTTAGCGAGCACTTGGACGTGCGTTTTGGATGTGAAATAAGGGATCAGCCCGTCCAAAACGCATGTCCAAACTCACGCGTAGCTAACAGTGCTTATCACATGTAAATGGCATGTAGATGAGGCTATTAGCTATTACCCTGCGATGCAAAAAAATCACCGTGCGCCCCAAGCGCACTTTTTAACCTGTCAAAGTTTATGCCTGCTCAGAGCAGGGGTAAAGTCTTCCCGACCGTCAAGGGCTCAATTTAAAAAACAAAAAAAACTGCTTATCTGTGGTTCCACCTACTTAGTATTGTTGCAATAATAAATAGGAAGTCCTTTTTTTCAGGTTTAAAAGGTAGAGCAATAGAGGTGTTCTTCTCCAGCCCCTCCCCACATCTGTTAGCCTGCAGCTTAGAGAAGAGAAGAGAAGGGTAAACCTGGGGCAGACATTGTCCCAGAACAGCCACTCTGATCCCTATGCTTCCATCCCCTCTTCCTCCCCAAACCGCTGCTCCTGTAATGTAGGGAGCAAAAGTGGTAGGGGGTGATACTGAAGCAGACACTGCAGAGCAAAGAATGGACAAAAGTCCATTCAGCAAAAGTCTGAAACTCATGAGCAGTAGTGCAGTCAACGCTTCAAACCCAGACTTAATGGCATTACTGCCCACACGTTTCAAATGAATGCTAATTCAATCCCTTTGTGTCCAACATCAAGTCCTTAATTTCTGGCAAAAGCAACCCAGAACGGCATTCTGACACCCAAGAAACTGGAGCAGAGTTGGCAGTGTAAATCAGCTCTGGCTCCCCTGCGGAAACAGAACAGAGCCAGTAGTTACTTGGATCATTTGTGCCCCCCAGCTCTTGTAGGTTGCAGAGCAGAACAAAGTGTTAGAGCTGCTTACCCTGAGGCAAGGGCAGCCACATGACTTTGAGTTTTGTGCATCTGAAGAAGCAGTAAGGGAGAACAGCCAAGGTCCAAAAGACACTGAGTGAATGCCTGCCTGTGCCACTGTTTCTGCCACTACTGGATATGTTGGCTTCCTGCTTATCGGGCTGTCATCCCAGGCCCCACCACCTCTGCTGCTGGTGACTATACTGGTGAGGGTGAAAGGACCAAAAGAGAGAATGAGGAGATGTGCAGTGTGTGTGTGTGTGTGTGTGTGTGGTGGAGGGGAGAGAATGAGTGAAGGGATCAGAGGAAGGGGAAGGAGAGCAAATGAGGAGATGTATGGCAAGAGAGTGAGTGAGGGAATCACAGAAATACAAAAGAGTGAGTGATGGGAGCAGAGAGGCTATATGTTGTGTAGAGGAGGAGGAACAAGTGAATCGGGATCAAAGGTGCTGTGCGGTAGTAACGAGGGGATCAGAGGGAGGAGAGGGCAAGAGAGTGAGCCAGGGGATCATAAATGCTATGGTATATGAGTGAGAGGGACTATGAGATGAGGTCATTAGAGTGGAGGCCAGTCCGTGAGTGAAGTGATCAGAGGGGGTAAAGAACTATTGAATGAGAAGAGGGAAGGGATAGGAATGGGTATGGTGGGGAGGGATAGAGAAAAGAGTGAATGAGGAAAGCATGTAGCACTGCTCCCTTCCTTCCACCCCCAAAAGGCAAGGTGCAGACCACATTTTTTACTTCCAGGCCCCACACCCCATGTGCAAGGAGATTGAGGACAATATACTCCCATCCCCCAAGGCAGAGGAGACCCACCTGGATCTGGCTTGAAGAGGAGGCTTGTACTCTTCCCGAGGAGGGAGAGGAAGAGAGTTACTGGAGAAGGTAATTTTTCAGGGAGAGGAGGGGTTTGAGGACTACCAAGGATAGGGGGAGAGACTTGGGGGCTTTATGACCACTGGGGGGAGGGGGAGGACCAGGACCAATGGGGAATTTATGGGGGGGGGGGGGGCGCTGGGGATGGAGGATTTGGATCACCAGTGCAGCGAGGAGGAGGAAGGGGATTAGAGAGAAAGAGCTCCATTCTCTCTACCCTCCTCTTCCTCACTTCAGCCCCAGCTGTTCTTTACCCACCAGTGCTCATCATGCATATTAAGTGTGTGAGGAATGCATTTGGGTATGTGTGTGTGAGAGTCACACCCAGTCCTGGCCCTATCCCGTTGCACATGACCCCCTGGAATGCAGGGGCACTTTGTTTTCCCTGGAGCCACTTTACTCCCAACTCTCTGTCTTTCTCCACCCTTGATCTACTCAGTCCGCTGCAGGTTCAGGGTTCTATCTAGTAGGGAGGAGGATTCTACTGGGATGGGAAACTCACAAGGATGAGCACCAACACGCAGTCTCTAAATCTCATTTGTTGCACTCTCAGCTGTACTCAGTATTTCAATGTTCCGGCTTTAGGACACCCTTTGACTCTTAATGAAGATGCTCGACACTTATGTAGGGTGTTCAAACAAACATTGACTGCAGCCCATGTCCAAATCACAACAAATTCTTCAATTTACAACAAAATTCTCCAATTTATCTTCGCACACAAATAAACAGTCTATAGTAACTCTTTCCTCAGTTCTAGCAGCTGATTCAGTGTCCCTCTACCCACAGCTCCTTCCTGAGTGCTTTCCCTCCTGCAGCTTCTTTGGTTCTGTATCTCCTACCCACCCAGATAACCTTTCCCAAGCATCTTCCCTCCTGCACTCCATGACCTCATCCATGGCCACTTCTCCAATGCCTTTCCTTCTGTCCTCGCCCCTGTGGTCCCTTAACTGGTCCTTTGCTTCAAGGCTCATTCCTGAGTAGGGCTAGGCACTGGGCACAGCCCAACCCTCCCGATGTTAGGAGATGGGTCCCCTGTGGAGACCTGGGGCTCCTGATCTCTCTGATGGTGTAATTTGGACTTCTGGTGGTGGAAGGTCCCAAAAAGTGTTCAAAATCCTCCTTCACAGTGGGCAGGAACTGCTGGCAAAAGAATCCTTCCCAAAATAACAAGAACAAATTCTCTGCAAAATACTCTTATCTTCTTCTCTGTCAGGTCACTGTTATCCCTCCTTGTACTCTGGGCAGCAGGGAAATGCAGCACCTTATCCTGATCTCACACAGGCCAGGGTGACAATCCTCCTGCGGCAGGGCCAAGCACCCAAAAAGCAAAAATCTCAGAAGAAAACCCCCCAGCTCTCCCAAAACTCATCACGCTCCCCAAATAATCTCTTCTAGAGCGAGGGTTGGGGGCGAGGCAGTGTGTATTACTGGCTAGGGTAGGATCTCTTGGATCAGGCTGTGGTGCCTAAAAATGAGGACCATTGCCTCTTTCTCCTCTTAGAAAACAAACTGAAACGACCACACTATTTATTTATTTATTTATTTTTAATTTTTATATACCAACATTCTTGTATAATATACAAATCATACCGGTTTACATTAAAACACTACTCTTCATACACAGCCTGTGCTTTTAAGGGGCAGGCTGACCAATCCAGGTAATGCTCTGTGGAGGTGCCTGCAAGGGATGGTCTGCAAACTACTGGTTTAGTTGGTCTGCAAACTACTGGTTTAGTTTAAGCTAGGGCTTAAACTAAAGACAATTTAGCTATAAGGAACCTATTGGGTCCCTTACACACAGGTCACTCCTGGCCCTAGATCCACCCACCCACTCTCATCACAATTCCACTTCCTTTTAGTCTACAGATTAACCCATGGGAGAGGGAAAAAGGGTTGAATTAGCACAAGTGAACCATCGCCCCTGAGAAAGAGACAGTGTACAGCAATCTACTCCCACTCCCTAAGGCATAGGAGAGCCAGCTGGCTCTGGTTTGAAAAGGAGAGTTGCTGGAGAAGGTAATTTGTCCAGGTAGAAACATCCTACCTCACCATGCAGGAAGAAGGTTGAGGCACAGCTCTACACCCAAGCCTTCCGTACAGAAACCCCCAATCCTCTGATCCAACTTACCTGAGCTTGAATAAGAACTATGAATGATATTCCACTGGACTTGCAATGCCAACTGGAATTTGATTCTAACGCTATAGCTGGTTCAGATGGTACTGTGTGATCAAATTTATTGCATTCATGTTGAGGTGATTCTTCGTAGCAGACAGAACATGTACTTACACTTTCGAATAATAGAAGGACTAGGGGGCATTCCATGAAGTTAGCAAGTAGCACATTTAAGACTAATCGGAGAAAATTCTTTTTCACTCAACGCACAATAAATCTCTGGAATTTGTTGCCAGAGGATGTGGTTAGTGCAGTTAGTGTAGCTGGGTTCAAAAAAGGTTTGGATAAGTTCTTGGAAGAGAAGTCCATTAACTGCTATTAATCAAGTTTACTTAGGGAATAGTCACTGCTATTAATTGCATCAGTAGCATGGGATCTTCTAGGTGTTTGGGTAATTGCCAGGTTCTTGTGGCCTGGTTTGGCCTCTGTTGGAAACAGGATGCTGGGCTTGATGGACCCTTGGTCTGACCCAGCATGGCAATTTCTTATGTTCTTATGTTCTTATGTTCTTATCTCAGTTTTGATTACATATTATATTGTACAACTTTTTAAGTGATGCTATTTATTTTTACTGTTTCATCTTCTTTCAATTAACTGTATTTTATTTGTATTGTTATAACAGTTTTTTTACTTGTGTTTATAAAATTCTGTGAACCGTTGTGATGGTCTTCGAATGACGGCATACAAAATTATTAAATAAATAAATATCAAATGCATGTATGTATGAATGCCGCTCCTTGTGACCTTGGACAAGTCACTTTACCCGCCATTGCCTCAGGTACAAACTTACATGGTGAGCCCTCAGGGGACAGAGAAATACCTACTGTACCTGAATGTAATTCTTTGTAAAGTGCCTGAAAAAGTGGAATATACATGAAATAAACAAGTAACCTTATGATCCACAGTTTCTTATGAGAATCAGAACTGCATTTGCCTGCAGACAATAGGGAAAAAAACAGGAATGGATCTAACTGGCTGACCTGGGCTGAGGTGGCACCCCTAATGCTTTCAAAACCCTTTTCACACAATCCCTTGCCCCTGCCTGCTCCTCTCCTCAGCAGTTCCCTTCTCTTTGCCTCTGCTTTCCTAAGGTTACCAGATTTTTTGGTGGGCAAATCTGGGCATAGGGAATGAGCAGTGTATAAAACATTCAAGGAAGTCTTCCCCAGGAGAAGTTTCTCAGTATTCTCAGGCTATGCGATTTTTCCGACAGCTAAAAAAAACCAACCATTCCTTAAATGTTATCACAGTGACTTAATTTAACTTATCCGGGATAGGTCCTGCCTAGGGCTGCCAGCTGTCAGATTTGATACTGGATAGTCCAGTTTTCTTCCTTTCTGTAGTGTCCACTTACTGTTCTAACCAGATGCTGCAATCCCCAGTCAAGCCATGGGAGGGACATGCACTCGGAGGCTGAGCCTGAACTCCATGTGGCCTGTGCAGCTGCAGAAAAAGGAATGCAGGAGAGAGCTGCATGCAACAGCTGTCTGTTAGGAACCGTAGATGCCCCATGCTGGCCTGAAAGAGAAATGCTGCTTCCTGCTGCCATCATGCCCATAGGCGGTCAGAGTGCTGCCTCCTGCTGCCTTAGAGTCCACACATGGCTGGCCAGCCCAAAGGGGAGGGATGCCATTAGTAAGGAGGATGAAGGGACGGCTGTCTGGGAGCCAGGAGGAGTAGGGGAATAGGGATGCTCATGTTTGCTGGCTGGGGGGGGAAGGAGTCATGGATTGATAAGCAGCAGAGGGGGAGAGACAAAGTGAGGGGGAGATGCTGGGAAGTTGGTTCAGGATAGCTGGCAGAGGGTAGGGGTTGGTGGCCAGAGAGGCAGCAGGGATAGGGTAGGTGGGGGGTGTTCTGGAGAGAGAGGAGGCATCGTCTTTGGCCCTAGTCGAGGCCTAGGATCAGCAGCATGTGGCAAGGATAGGGGTAAGGCAGAGGGCAGCGTTAGGGAATGGTGATTATTTTTTCCAGTGTTGCACTGCAGAGCCTGACTTTTTGGGCTTTCCAGTTCAGATTTTGTCTTCAAATTTCCATTTCTAGTTTGTGGTTACTTATTCTGTATTTGGTGAGGGTTGGCCTGTGTTCTGTGCGTGTACCAGGGATTCTGCTAGGGTGTATCTTTTTTTCTGGCTCTTTATACCACTACTTGTACAGCTCTCATTCACAGATAGCAGAGCAAGGCGTAAGGGAGTAGGAGAATGGGGTGCAAGGTTAGGACAAATGACAGCAGCTCTCCTCCCTCCCACTCTTGGGTCCTTAAACTGAGGGGACAACCCCCTCCAATCCATCTCTTTATCCTCGAGATCAGTGGGGATCCAGTTACTTTGCACAGAAAATCTGGTCACCCTAGTTCAGCCGTGGAGGGAAACAGATACCAGAAAAAGTAAATGTAGCCAAATTCAGCTTTTTCAAGAACAAAACTCTCTCTATGCAGGACATACACCACCCCTCCCCTCTCTCCTGTTCTCTCCTTCGAGCTTCCTTCCCCCTCTACTCCTGTTGTCTCTCACCTCCTCTCCTCCTTCCGTTACTCTCACTGTTGCTTCATCCCTGGTACTCCTCCCTCCCAACTCCCAACCAGCTCAAACCCTGCTCTCCTCCCTCTCAAAATCTAGTCAGCACTATTTCCACTATCCTCCATCCCCCATCCTTTATCCTGGCTTTCCCTTTTAACCCCTCTTCCCCACTCTTCAGTCCATCTCAATTTCTATACCCCTCTCCTCTCTTCCCTCACTCCCCCCAGGCCACCTTGATTCCTGCTTCTGTCTCCACCTAAATTCCTGCTCGTTTATCTTCTCAACCACCAAACCAGGGCCAGCTCAGTAAGCACCCTCCGCTCCTGAGCCAAATGTCACCCATAGGTGGCAGGAGCACAGCTCTTCCTAAACATGCCAACTCTAGCACAGGTAACCTACTTAGGTATATGTAACGTGCATATCCTCTGAACATCCATAAGATAATGTTCCACAAAGCAGAGGTCAATTAGGAACGAAATGCCCCGATAATTATTTATTCAACAACCTGTTTTACAACTTACACAAGGTTGGGTCCCTATAAATAAAAGATTGTAAGTTGTAAAACAGATTGTTGAATAAATGATTATCGGGACATTTCGTTCCTAATTGACCTCTGCTTTGTGGAACTCGAACATAGGGCCATTAATATGGTGTCCCTCGACGCTGCAGCACTTTATGGTGTGGCCTGGGGTTTGGGTTTTTTTTCAGATAAATTAAACAGCAAAAGAGCTACAGCTGCAGACCAAAGAAGGAATAAAGTTTTAATTTTTATCCTGTTTTCCAAAGGAAATGAAGGCTTCTGGCGACCAAATTTTCAGGATGTCGAGAGGGACATGGGGTTGGTTGGGGAGGGGGATGAAGGTATAGATCCATGTTTATGCATGAACTGCAGATACACTCATACACCAGAAAGCAGGTTCCTTGTTATACTTTAAATTAATAGAATGTGGTTAGGTAACAATCAACAATAAGGGTAATTACTGCATAGGTTATTTTATTGTATTTGCCAGGCATAAATCTCTCTCCACAATGCTGAAAAATTACAGAAAGATATACGACAATCTGTAGATTATTAGGAACACTGAGCATTTATTGTAGAAAGGCCCAACCAGAACAGATATATGTACAGCCTATGAACCATAACTTTATTGACTGATGTCTTGAATAAGTCAAAATCCTGGGGAACTTATGAAAAGATAACAAGAAGTCCTGGGCAAAACCTGGTAACCATACCACAACTTTCATTTGCAAGTTCCCTGGGTCCCCTTCTCCCCATCTAGCTCAGCCATTGTAGTATAAGTCCTTGGCCGGAAGCCACAAACCAAGACACCCTCCAGAACCTAGTATGCATGCATCGTGGGCCTGGCCAGTAGATGTCACTGCTAAGCTGCAGCTGGGACTCCTTCCCGCCCTCCTGCACCCCTGGAGGTTGTGAACATTAGCCCCAGCCAGACCAAAGAATTAAATCCTGGTCTTCCACATGGCAATACACAGCACTGCCACGAAGCTAGTGCCATTGAACATAATGAACAGTAACTGCAAGATAATTGGAAGAGTTGGGAAGTTCCTACATGCAGTTGTCTTCCACAAATGTCAGGAGAGGGACCTCTAAGAGGGAGAGCTGAGGCCTAAAACAGGGAATCTCCTCTGCTAAGCCTCTGAAAGAGATATTGGTGGCTTGCAGCCAGATTACAAAGTCCTTTAGGCCACAGTGGCAAACAAAACTTGTGTCTGTCAGATCCAGCAATGCAAGGGAAGGTAGCATATCCAGGGTTGAGGGTGTGAGTGTGACAAAGTTGTTGTCATTCAGCCGGAGAACTTTTAGGGATCTTAGGTCTTGGAACAGGTTCTCAGGGAGTGAGACAATGATATTTCCTGAAAGGTCCAGAGTCTGGAGGGACTGCAGCCCTTGGAAGAGATTCTCGGGTAAGAAGGAGAGGTACGTTTTGGACAAGTTCAGGGAGATGAGTTTATCCAGTCCTTGGAAGATGTTCCAGCAGCTTCCGGATCTCCACACAGTCTCTAGAGAGTTGTGGGAGAGGTCCAGCACACGCAGAGAACTGTTTTGAGGGACAGCATTCCGTGGGCTCACAGAGCATCTTGAAATCCAGTTATGAGACAAGAACAAAATCTCAAGGGTGGGGATCGTCATTAAGTCCCAAAACTCTCCCAAGTTCTCCAGGCGGTTGTAGGCCAGATCAATGAGTGTTGCTCTGCTAGCAAATGCCTGGATGCCAAAGGTGTTCCTGATGCGGTTTTCCCCTAGGAGTGCCTGTTTTAGGCCAGGGAGTTGCATTGGCGGGATGTGCAACAGAGAGTTGTCTCGCAGGTCCAGTGTTTGCAAGGAGTTTAAACCACTCAATGCATTATGCTGAATAGCCCCAATGTGATTGGACTTCAAGCTTAAGTAACGAATGGGTGATGACCGCAGGCTCTCAAAGCTGTCACTGTAGATTTCACCAAGCAGATTGTATGATAGATTCAGCATGATAAGGCTCTGAAGGCCAGCAAAAGCGTGCAGGTTCACCCTGTTTATCTTGTTGGAGGCCAGATTGAGTGTATTCAGTTGAGGGAACCCGGAGAATACATAAGCACTCAGCTCAAAGAGTGAACCATGGGAGATATCCAGAGAAAGGACATTACTTTTATTTAGTCCAGAAAATGTGGTTGCACTAAAGTCCTGTAAATTTCTAAACCCAAAGGAGCGTCCAATGCCTCCTGGGTATTGCATTTTCAGATGCAAGATTTGAGTTCCCAACATAGTTTTAAAAAAACGTTCGACACTGTCTATGTTCCAAGGATTGGAGGATATGTCCAAGGTGTCTATGGTGATGTTGTAGAAGGGGTTGGAACAAGCAGATTCATTCTGCCAGGGTTCCCTATAAGACAACCTGTTGGAAGATAGATCTAAGAGAGACAAATGATGTCCTTGGAGATGTTGTAAGTCTTTTCCACACACCAAATCAATCTTGTTGAGTTTCAAGTGAAGGGAACTCAACATCTTCAAGTTTTGGAAACTGGGATCAGGCTGTATCCTCTTGATTTGGTTTGCACTGAGATCCAGCTTCTTCAGGGACACCAAGTGGCGGAAGTAGCCCTTTTCCAGGATAGTGTCATCAATACCATTGGCATCCAGCAAGAGAACTTCTAGTTTCTCCAACCCCGAAAATGAATCGGGGTGCAAGAATATCTTTTTGTTTCCACCAAGGTCTAAGAATGTCAGATTGCGGAGATTCTTGAAGGCATCTTCTCTGACATAAAGGAAGGCCAACTCCTGCAAGCCAAGCATCAGGGTCCTGATATTCGCCAGCCTGGGGAAAGAAGACTGTGTGATGTCAGAGATGCGGTTGAAAGACAAAAGAAGGACCTCAGTGGATGAGTCTATCTCAGGCACTGTTAAATGCCCTTGGGCCTGGCAGTTCGCTACCATGGTGGACTTCATGAGGGTGGGACGGCAGTTTTTTGTAGCTGCAAAAGCAGAACCCAAGACAAGGAGCAGGCTCCACTGCAACATTGTACCTGGATAAAATGTAAAAAAAAAAAAAAAAGTTACCAATGAACAGTATTCTTTAATTTTTCATGCAAATGATTACTCATCCCTCCAACTACAGACACCATCCCTGTCATATATATATATAACAAATATATAAAACAAATATATAAATATATATATACAAAAAAGCTTCCCAATGGAAATTTTACCTCTCAATACTTTCCACCTCCCTCCAATGATCTGTGTACACTCCCTTTTCAGAGAAGTCATATTCTTTTTTTTTTTTTTTTAAACAGATCTGTGATGGCGTGGAGGAAATACTTTATTGAGAGGTTAGTGGATGCTTGGAATTGCATCAGGAGAGGTAGGAGCAACTAAAACCATAACAGAATTCCAGCATGCATTTATTTAAAATCATTTATGTACCTCTTCCCCAGTTAGAGACTGCACAAAGCAGTAAACAAATCTGCAGGGCAACATCATACTTAAAAACAAGATGACAACTATCAAAGCACAAACACTACACTTAAGTATATAACATTGTCATCATTACATCAGATTCATACCATCATCATGCCCCTAAATAAGGCAAAAGCCCTGGATGACCCATTTCCATCAGACATCTCTGGTCAGTGATCTCTACCAGGACCAAAATAATAATATCAGCTATAATAGATATTGCTAACTTTAATGTTCTTCTTATCATAGCTCCCTGGTCACCACTACATAGTAACATAAAACTCACTGCATTCTTTGTCACTCACTATAACACTACATAATAACATCAGGAAAAATAAAAACAACCTCAACCCGTCAATAGGGCAGATCCAACTCTATATCATACAAAATGGAATTGACTCTCCAAAGCAAAAGTATGAGAAACAATAAGCAAGCAAGCAGATTTACTTAGTCAATAGAGAAAATCCAACGACAGATGCAAAGGATAGTGTAAGGGGGGGGGGGGGAGGGAGAGATGCAGTGAGGGGCGCTGTGTGACAAGGAAGGCATGGGGACAAGGCAGACTTGCTCAGTAGTCCAAAATTCAAAGATATTCCCGATATTCAGTATCACTTAGCCAGCTAACTGGCGCCATTTGAATATCCAAGCACAGTCGATGGCTGCCACTTATCTGGCTTTTTATAGAAACATGATGGCAGAAAAAGACCACATGGCCCATTCAGTCTGCCCATCTGTTCAATTAATGTAGTCCTTGCAATTCCCATCACTCCCTTACAGATCCTTTGTATTTATCCCATGCTTTCTTGAATTCAGATACTGTTTTTGTCTCCACCATTTCCATTTGGAGGCTGTTCCATACATCCACAATCCTCTCTGTAAATAAATATTTCCTAAGATTACTCCGGAGTCTACCCCCTTTCAACCTCATCTCATGACCCCTCATTCCAGAGCCTCCTTTCTATTGAAAAAGGCTCACCTCCTGTGCATGGAAACCTTTGATATTTGAATTTCTCTATCATATCTCCCCTATCTCACCTTTCCTCTAGGGTGTACATGTTTAGATATTTAAGACTATCCCATATGCTTTAAAATGAAGACCACTGACCATTTTAGTAGCCACCCTCTGGACCGACTCCCTCCTGTTTATATCCTTTTGAAGGCGCAGTCTCCAGAACTGTACACAGTATTCCAAGTGAGGTCTCACCAGGGACCTATAGAGAAGTCAATATCACCTCCCTTTTTCTGCTGACCATTCCTCTCCCTATGCAGCCAAACATCTTTATGGCTTTTACCATCGCTTTATCCACCTGTTTGGCCACCTTAAGATCATCAGATACAATCACCCCCAGATCCTGCTCTTCCTTTGTGCTTAGAAGAATTTCACCTCCAGTACTGTACCTTATCCAGCTAAATGAGGGATGGGATGGGGTTCTCCAATGTGGGGACACATGTCTAGCTAACTTAGGAAAATAAACACTGATAATAAATGTTATATCAGGCTTAGTCAACTGAATAAGTCTGGGAGATTTTTATTCAGTTGTCCCAAAGTTAACTGGATACAATTATACAGCTAACTTTAATATAGCTGAGTATATTAGCAGCACAGCTGCACCGGTGAATATTTCAGTTAAGTTAGCTAGATAAGTTTATCTGGCTAATTAGTGCAGCCAGATAGCGACTGAATATCAGCTTCAAACAAATTTTAGTTATGGGGGATTCCATTTTTTTTTAAGAGTGATAGCAATAGTGAACAGTAGGAATTTATAGATAGTTGTCCTTGCTTTCTACTCTGAACATTGATCAGCATGAGCAGTCATCTTACAATAATTCCCACTACAGTAAGAGTTAGCACCTAGTTGGATTCTACTGAGTCCCAAATTCTCAGCTTCCAGTTCTATTCCAACCCTCGTGGTCTCCAGTTTTACATACATTAAATTGATACACATGCTCTCTCTCTCTCACACACATACACACGCACCCAAGTGACCGAAAAGGCCTTGTGCATCCACAGTACACTGATGTACAGTGGGTAGGAAATATGGTATAGCAATCAGAGCACAGAGACTATGTTCCACACCCACCTATCAGCAGGTCATTTCACCTCCCTTTGCTCAGGACCCACACTTTTAAGATCTTTGGGAAAAGGGCATCAGAACCACAGGAAATGTCTTAGAAAGCACCTTGTGCACAACAAATACTGTCATTTTCATACTGAATACTTACTGCTCAGTGGAAGGCTGGGTCCCTAGTTTGGTATCTGTTTGCAGAGACAGCAAGAGCTGCAGTCTTTGTCCACCCTCCAGTGATTCTGATTCTTGATTCTCGTAGCTGCTTCTGCAAACATATTTAACCTCCTGCTGGGGGCTGGTGGTGGCAATGTCTCAGGAAGTGAATCTTTCATGCTTGAGAAATGTACAAAAAGGAACCTCTGGGGAAAATCCCTACTTTGGGAACATTTCATAACTACTTCCTACCAAGCTCACGCAAGTCATAGATAACCCTGGATGACCTTTCAGAAACTCCAGGCATAAAGCAACATGTCCTGGGATAAAATCTGGTCAACAGAATCTCTGGAACAGATGAGCTTGTGAAAATCATACCAAAATCCTGATGTACATATAGCATTGATGAGCCTCATCCTTTCCATAGTCCTCCTCCTCCCCTCACATATTACGAGAACACCAACTGCACAGCATCGACGGTCCTCATCCTTACGACAATCCCTCCTCCCTTACATTATATAGCAGTAAAGAGGAGCACACAGCATTGATAATCCCCATTCTTTCCAAAATAATTCCCCTCCTCCTTTCTCACCATATACAGAAGCGCCGAGGAACACACAGCATTGATGATCTCCATCCTTGCCATAATAATCCTCCCCTTTTCCTCATGCCTTATTATACAGCAGTGCTGATGAGTACACGGCCGCAATGACCCTCATCCTTTCCACAATAATCCCCACTTCTCCTCTCCAATTATGCAGCAGTGGTGAGGAGTACTCGGCATTGATGATCCACCTTCCTCTCTCACATACCCCAGCACTGAGCACTAACAAGATTCATCCTCTCCACAATGATCCCCCTCCTCTTTTCGCATTAAACAGCAGTGCTAAGCTATTTGAGAACATTCTTCCTTCAGCCGTACACTCATATTTGCAGAAGGACCTGTATGGTCTCCAGAGGTCTTGTAATTGGTCTTTTTATTGGTCCAGTTTCCAGCAATGGGCATCCCAATTCAAAAGTGTTCTCTAAGGGGTTAATGTTTATTAAGTCAGAGCCTTGCAGACTTTGAAGGACACCAGGGATCAAGGTCTGACATAATTGGAACCTGTTTCCCCACACTGGGAGGCAACCAGGCTTAGTGTGGTTAACGGGGGCAGGGCTAACAGGGTGTTTATACGCACTGCTGCAGAGTTTCGTAATGATGGGTTCTGCGAAACATAAATGGGCCAGGAGGGGAGGGGGAGGGGAGGAGGAAGCAAAATCCTCAGGGCACCCCCGCAGTCAGCACTTTCCCACCCAGACCTGAAGACCCTGGATCCTCTTCGGCAGATCCCTGCATGCAAAGCTTGGTACTTGGGGGACATGACTCTGGGAAATAGTCTGTACACGTTTATGTTGTCTTTCTGATAATATGTAGTGCTTTACTTCAGTACTAAACAGCCCCAGGGCCAGAATGAAATGCAGTGTTACTTTAAAACTCAGGTTCACCTTTTATGCAACTCTAACAGGTAATCCGGACTTTCAGCCAGGAAATATGTATGCTTTTTTAAAATACAATAAAGTGGATACGCTTTGGATCATAGCAGATTTCACAGGCATACAAGTAATATATACATACGAACATGGAAAATAAAGTTAAGTTTTACCAATACAGAGTATCTTGCTTATTTGCAGACTCATAGGGGCCGATACGCACTGTTTAACCTGCAGTTGGACACAGGTTGTGGAGGCGCTAATTCCTTTATTGCATAAGGGGATTAGGTAGCGCCTCCACAACCCGCCTCCAACGAGCAGCGAAACTAATAGCGCTCATCACATGCAAATGCATGTTTTTTTTTTCCATTTAAAGTTTTATTGTTTTAAATGTCAATGATACATAAATATAGTGTGCTCGCAGGCACAAAATACTCAGACTTACAACCAGCAATAAGTCCAACCATTATCAACCGACATGATCTTTCCACCCTCCCACCCTAACCCCCTCTGGTTATACTATTCCACAATCAGAGGTACGAATGACCTGAATGTCCACCCTCCCACTCACTAATAATCGTCGTAAAATCTAAGGCTCCCATATCAGTGAGTCGGGTGACCCATCGCCCAATGTTCATATGATTTCCACAGCTTCTGAAAAGGTTCCCACCGATCCTGTCGAATGGCAGTTAACTCGCTCAAATAAGAAACACTCGCCATTCTTTTCCAGACTTCCGAGCTCTGAGGGCAGGTCACTTGCTTCCAGGAGGCCGCTATAGTCTTTCGTGTGGCTAAAGCCACCTGCATGATTATCATCCAATGGGCTCTACTGGTGTCCGGATAAGGAAAGGTAAGTAAACAACATTTGACTTCCTTGAATACTGTCGTGTCCAACATCTCTGATAACGGGCAAAATATAGAGTTCCACAGGTCACTAATGCCCGGACCTTCCCACCACATATGTAAAAATGTTCCAACCTATTTACAGTTTCGCCAACATTGACTAGATAAAGTAGGGTACATCGTGTGCAATCTGTGTGGGGTCAAATACCAGCGATACAGCAATTTATACCCATTTTCCACCAGCATAGCAGAGATGGCGCTTCTACCAATACTTGGATAACAAACATCCCGTTCCTTGTGATCTACTACCATCCCCAAGTCCTTGGCCCAAGCCTGAACATGTTTAGGAGGGTCCCGCAGATCTCCTAAAAGGAGTAGATAAAGCTTAGAAATCACTTTTTTTTTTTAACTTTCCCGTCTGCACCACATCTACCCCTCAAAGAGTGATTTATCAGGTGGGAATTGCTGCCACTGCTTAGCTTGGAGTAGATAATGTTTTAGCTGGGAATACATGAAAATATCAGTTGGGGGTAGATTGTATTTCACTTGCAAAGTAGCGAATTCTATAAATTCCTTATTATTAATATTAATAAGCTGCCCCACCATCCTGATGCCCAGAGTATGCCAGCGTGTAAAATAACTACGTTGTAGCCCTAGAGGAAATTCCCTGTTATCGCAGATAGGAGTACTCCCGTGTGCTCTTTTACATTTATCCCATAGGCATAAGGTATGAGACGTGTAGGGGGACAATTCTTGCCCCACCGTCCTATTGGAGCGTGCCAGCCAACTCTGCCCTGCCAGTCGCTGACAAGTAGCAGAAGCTTCCTCAAGCAAAGCCCATTGGTTTTTTTCGGGCACTCTATATGCCAATCCACGACCGCCTTCAGCTGAGCAGCTAAGTAATATTTTTTAAGGTCTGGCATATCTACCCCACCATATAATTTTGGGCAGTAGAATATTTGACGAGCTATTCGTGGTGGCCGCCTATACCAGATAAAGTCAAAAATCCGTTTCCACAGTAGCTTAAAATAGCTATCAGGGAGTTCAATAGCAAGGTTTGAAATAGATATAACAGGCAGGGAAGTATGTTCTTCTTGACCGTTGCAATTTTACTCAGCCACGATAGATTTAAAGAGTTCCAAACCACTAAATCCTGGTAAATCTTCTTTGCTAATGGTTCATAATTCAGACTAAATAAATCTACACCTGTGCCCGTCAGATTGATGCCGAGATACCGAATATTATGCTTCGCCCATTTAAAAGAATAATGTGATTGTAAATAATTGCGAACAGAGTCATCAAGGCAGATCGGCAGCAATTCTGTTTTGTCATAATTCATTAAAAACCCGAGACCTTACTATATTGTCCTAATTCAGTAACTAGAGTGGGAAATGTAGATTTGGGATGGCTTAGGATAAAAAGGATATCATCTGCAAACATTGAAATTTTATATGCTGCTCCCCCCACCTCTATTCCCCGAATCGTTTCATTGTTGCATATTCTAGTGGCAAATGGTTCCAGCACCAAAGCAAATAATAAAGGTGAAAGGGGACACCCGTGCCTGGTACCCCTCCCCACCATAAATCGGTTTGAGTAACCCCCATTAACTCTGATAAATGCTTCAGGAGATGTATATAATTGTTGAATCCACTGGATAAAGTGTGTGCCCAATTGGAATTTCGCCAAAACTTGGAATAAAAGAGCCCAGTGTACGCTATCAAAAGCTTTTTCAGTGTCGACAGACATTAAAATAGATGTTAACTGTCGACCTTTAGCTAAACTAACCAAATTCAATACCCTATGAACATTGTCTGACGCCATTCTCCCAGGGACAAAACCAGATTGGTCTGCATGAACCAGAGTGGGCAAAAAGGTGCCCAATCTATTAGCTAATATTTTGTCAACGGTGAAACCTCTCCTGTGTCCTTCAGTGCTACATATTCACTGATTGTGTCCCGTATCTTTTGTACTATTGCTTTATCCTTGAATAAAGAATCATTACATCTCCAGAAACGTTGTCCTGTATTTCCCTGTAGGGCATTTAACTCGTAGGTAATGGGTGCATGATCTGACCATATAATTATATCAACAGAGGTATTCATTGTGCAAGAAATGAGCGATTTATCTATGAGGAACATATCAATTCTAGAGTACGAACAATGAGCCGCTGAATACAAAGTGAAATCTTTAGTATTAGTGTGCATGAAACGCCAGATGTCAATAAGCTCAAAATGTGCCATCAAGTGTTTCAATCCCCTACTCTGTGTGTAAGACAGGGAACTCGTTCCCTTAGAGGTGTCCAGTACTGGGTTTAAGGTAACATTGAAATCACCTGCCACTATTAAATGATCCCCTGGAACCTGACATAACTGTTGATGTAGAGTCTGATAAAATGAAGCCTGATGATGTGTGGGGCAGTAACTGTTTACCAGGATATGTGTCCCTTGCGGTGTGGTCATTTTGTAGAATCAAAATCCTGCCTTCTGGATCTAAGTGTAGAGCCTTAAAATCCGCACATAAATGAGTGGCAATCAGAATACCTACCCCGCCATATTTATTATTAGCCCGACTGGGAGTTAGAAATACCTGAGGGTAGTGTCTGTTTCCCTATAATAGCCTCCATCCCTACTCCTTAAATGAATCTCCTGCACAAAAAGAATGTCTGCTTGAAGACGTCAAGCCTCCTTAAAAAGCATACGCCGTTTAAATGGGGAATTCAACCCCTTCGTATTCAAGGAGGCTAACCTGAATGTACCCATTGTAAAATGTTATCCTTATGCGACACTTGCACCTGCACCCCAGAATTCACAGTAAATCCAAATGAAAGGAGCGAAAGGAACCATAGAGATAAACTACCTTCCTGTATTTTACCATTATGTGGTTTAGTGCAAAGGTGTTGTTCTAGTCCCCTACAAGCAAGATTGTGGTCAATCTTATCCAATCGTAGTAAATCCCCAGAGCCCCTTAAACATCCCCCCCCCCTCCATGTCATAGCAGGCTAATATAACACCACTCTTTAGTGTGAGGAAAGGAAAGTGGGCCCCTGCATAGCCTGCCATGGTTCCCCCGCCCTAGTATAACTGATGCGCCTTAAGCAAACAGCATTCAAACCCAACAAAACATGGTAACAGTTCAACTTAGCAGTTCACCCAATCCCACGACACTCAATATCAGGGCTGCCCAGCAACATAATACCTCTTCACAAATTCGAACCCACAACACCACTGGGCCCGCAAGATAGAAAACCTTTATGCCACCGATCGCACCCCCAAAGGTCCAAGCACTCGTATCAAGAATCAAGTCCAATGAGTGGCAAAGAAATTGTACAAAGCCAAAATAAGGCTACCGCCGTGCCATGATTTGAAAATCCTCGCAGTCCAACAATATTGTATCACCGTTCAGTCAAAAATTGTGCCTTCAAGAGGGTGCACTCTTAGACGATGTTGAGCTCCCCGAGTGTCTCCATAGCCTTCTTCTTCCTGATGTAGCTCTCTGCCATTGCGGCGTGTCTTTTGTAGGATCAGGCACTGGCTCACGATGCCCCTCTGTTGTGTCAGTTTGTATGCCGGCGTCAGTAAGAATGCGTGCTGCTTCCATAACTGTTTTCACCCATGACGTAGCACCTCCCAGCGCGAATGTGAGCTCAAAGGGGAACAGCCATTTATATCGTATACCTTCACGAAGCAAGGCCTCGGTAAGACCGTGAAAACTCCTTTTCTGCAATGTTAGCGGTGACAAATCCGTAAATACAGATATATTGTGGCCTTCCCATTGTAATTGGTTGTCCCTCCTGGCCGCTTGAAATATCTCCTCCTTCTGGCAAAATTCCCGATAGCAGACAATTATGTCCCGAGGGGAGTTGTTTCTCCTGGCCCCTTGGGCTCTATGCGCCCTTTCCAGATGTATAGAATCTAATTCACAACTCTCCCTATGTTTAAGTAGGATGAACCTGCTGATTTGTTTAACCACCACCTTATACTCCTCAAGTTCTGGGACTCCCCTGAAACTTAAATTACAACGATGGGACCTATTCTCCAAGTCCTTAATTTTTTCTTGTGTCAGGTCATACTCAGATTCTAGGTCTTTAACCATTTTTGTAAGCCTGTCTACAGACACAAATTGCTCCTCCATCTGTGTCTCCACATCCAGTTCAGTTTTTATGTCTCCAATATTGGTATTCAGCTCTTCAAACCAGTGCATGAAATCAGCTTTGGAGATATGCTCATAAGCAGCTGAAGAGGGCATCAGGGCCTGGGACTCACCGGCTTGACCAGGTTTTTCTTGTGCTGCTCCGGTCGCCATTTTGTCCCGGGTGCCGGTTAGATTTTGTGGGGCTGCTGCCTCATATGAAAATTGTCGGAGATAGACGGTTATGCCTGTTTTGGACATCAGGTGAGTGACACTGTGTCTGCCACCTGATCGCCACCTTCCTGTCTGTTTTTAGGTTGCTTTTTCACTAGTTTGCTCAGCGGGATGATCGGGGCCACAGGGTTTATACAGCCCTCAGTGCGGGTGACTGTTGTTTTGAAAATTTGCTGCCGCGGAGAAAAAGTGCCGGGAGTCCTCAAAATAGCATTTGTTTATCGTCGGATGGTGTCCACAACGTCCGCCATTGAAGCAGGTTTTTTTCGCCGCGTTTTTGACCCGTTTTTAGCAGCTTTTCTCGACGGGGAACCGGGAGCTCTCGGTTCATGCAGCCATTAGTGCAGGTGACATCACTTCCTCATGCAAATGCATGCTGATGAGGCTTCTGGCGATTCACCCGCAATGAAAAAAAAAATGTGCATCTAAAAGGCACATTTTTATGCTCAGAAATTAATGCCTGCCTACAGCAAGCATTAATTGCTGAGCACTCCCAAAAGAGGTACAGAAAAGCAGAAAATACTGCTTTTCTGTACATCCTCCTACTTAATATCGACGCTCAGTTAACAAGAATCCATTTCCCGAACCCCTGGCTGTGCACCGATTAGGAAAAACAGACGCCAATAATAAATTAATCGTTTGTTTTCTAAACCGGCAGACAGCCGACTGCTCGCAGGCTCCTGCTGTTAATCAGTGATGTTTTTCTACTGGTTGGAGATGCATTACTTATATATGTATTGGGGCATCTGGATGAGTATTGGGGCATCTGGATGAGCCAAAAGGAGTAAAATGGATTAACACAGTTGTAATGTTTTTTGCACTATATGTTTTTCAACTTTCCAAATAAAAAGGTTGTTTAAAAAAACCAACTCCGGTTCAGAGGATCTGTGTCCTGCCAGGCTGTAGCACTCCCAGGTGGATTCAAAAGAAATGACTGGAAACAGTTTTATTTGATAATTGCTTTTGGTTATTAGACTGTAGTGTATACACCTCAGGGTCAGCTGTAACTTACAGGAATACAGAGATTATACCTACACTTTAAGGAGAATGTGAAGAGTATGCAATGATAACAAGATGCCTGGCAGAAACAGTAACACACACACAGACTAAGAGTCTGAAAACATACACCAGATCCACCCTAAGACTCAGAGACAGATGCACACAAAGATACACCAGCCACAGACACAGTCACACACACATAGACAGAGAGAGACCCATTATAATAGACTCTTGCATGTATATACAAACCTAGATACCTCCCCCTGACATCCAAAGATGTGCACACAGACACACACACAGACCTCTTCCCTTGCCTGACCCACTCCCAAATGTACATATAGCCCCAGGGTTGAAAAAATCCAAGCACCAGGTTACTCAAGCATCTAAAATTTGGCATCTGTCCTAGAATGAAGGGCTGTCGCTAGAGTTAGCTCTGAGCTAGGCAAAGGAGCCACTGCTGCTGCAGTCAGGCATGGGCCAGGATAGAAGAAACCCGCCAGGGTCAGGCCTGGATTGGGGTGGAGGAGCCACCGCTGGTGTCAGGTCTGGTCCCAATCCTGTTTCCAGGTAGAGGAGTTGCTCCTGTGGTCAGCATTGGGACAGAGTGGAAAAGTCACTGCTGGGGTCACAAAAGAAAAGAGGCTGGGGATATGAAGGAGGGAGAGAGGCCAGAAGTAAAAGAAAGGAGAAAGCAAAGCATGTCAAAAGAAAAATAAGCAAAAATAAATAGATTTTGGTTATTTTTTATGCCTGTTCTACTCAAGTCTCCCTTATTTCTGTACTGAAGTTCCCTTTTTCAGAGCTTAGAGGACCTCATTCAAATATCTGGCTAAGAAAAATATATCCAGCTAACTTAGCCGGGATATTCAGGGGCAGGGCTGTGAAGCTGAATATACTCAGATAACTTTGAGATAGACAGTAATTTTATCCAGTTTAGAGCTGCTCCACAGAAAGTCTGACTTATCCAGATAAATCTGAACATTGCTACTTATCTGACCAAGGCCTAGATTTACTAAGCCGTGATTTGATGATCTTGCGCAATAAACAACATTTAACGTGCAACAGACCAGAAGATTTCCTCCCCCTATGAAAATAAGCTGCTTAGTGTGCAGTTGCAAGCATAACATTTCCTAATGCATGCAAAGCAGCTTATGCATAGACAATCCTATGTTAATAAAAGAACACGGCTGACTTAGAAGAAAGTCAGCCGTGTTATGTTAGCGCTTTTGAGGGAGATGTACTTATTTTCCTGAGGGCGCATGAGGATGCTAAGATGGGTCCCCGATTGTCCTATGGGAAAATTAAAAGGCCAGGACGCCCAAAACACATCCCTCCCCAAAAGAAAAAAAAAAATCACCCCAGGGTCTTTGGCGACCCCCTACCCACCTTCTGAGGTGATTTTAGCCCTCCAAAAGAAAAATATAAATGAGGCAAATTATAAAGAAATGGCTTGTTCCCTTGCACGACTCCTCCTCTTAATCTAAATAAGTAGCCCATTAGCCTAATGATCCCCCCCCCCCCCATCAGCCCCATCCAAATAATGTAATATCCTGGGGGTTTAGTAGTCCCCCCACCCAAAAAAAGGACCTGGCAGACTGGGGGAGCAGCCATACCTGCATCCACATTCCATGAACCCCCTGTACCTCTAAATGAAGTCATTGGTTTTCTCGGGGGGGGGGGGGGGGACACGTGGGAGCACCCCCTAAGCCATGTGGGCCTAGGTCTGGTTCCTGGACTTTGTCCAGTCATGTGACATTTTGAAAAATGGTGTCAATAGGCCTGGAGCTAGGGGGTGCTCCGGGCACCCACTGAAAACCAATGACTTCTTTTAGAGGTAATGGAGGTCACGGTGTGGGGATCCGGCTGCCTCCCAGACCATCACAGTGCCTTTTTTTTGGGGTGGGAGGACTACTAGATTTCAGGAATATTACATTATTTGGATGGGGCTGATGGGGGGATCACTGGGCTAATGGGCCATTTATTTGGATTAAGGGGAGGGGGTCGGCTGATGGAGTGGCCTTGGGCCCGTTAATTGATGGCAGCCCTGGCCGAAGTGAGTCGCCATCATACAGTTAGACCCTGTACCTAGGTGAGATTTTTTTGTCAGGCGTTAGTGCCGTAATAAAAAAAACCCCAAAACACCACAGTACTGCCGAGATAAGTTTGTCGGGAGGGGCCACCCCCTCTGGTGATATTTGGCCCCTCCCGCAATAAACAATCACAGCTTAGTAAATTTCCCTAGACCTTAGCTGGATAAGTAGCCGTGCCCCAGAAAGCCCCCATCCCACCCAGCACTTAGATAACGTTTAGCCAGATAAATACGGTCGTTATCTAAGTAGTGGTTGGTCAATATTCAAACACCACAACTTATCTGGCTAAGTGGCACTGAATATTGACCTTTAAATATAAAGCAAATGGTTTTTCCTCTTGAAATATTGGCTTGTTTTCTTTTGACTCTGGAAACTTACTTCATTTTCTGATTCAAGATTTTTGATAATTCATTTGTAATATAAATATTAAAAAAAATCAATACAGAATTTTCTCCTCCTAAGAATTCTGGCTGGTGCTTAAGGTTTTGTTTTGTTTTTCCTGAAAGTTTTCCACCTCTGCTCACATAATATACACACACACAAAACAGACATTCTTCCCCTCCCGCACCCCAACGCCAAAATAACCAACACATTCACACCGAGGGCCGACGAGATGAGAGAAGCTGCAGCTGCCCTTCAGCTTTTCTCATTGCTTTTTTCTGAATAAATCTCTGTATTTGCAGCCTTGACCAGTTTTGCAGAGTCCGAAAACATTCAAGAACTTTGATGGAATAGAGTCGAGACCTTTGCAACAAGGATGGAAAGGTCTCTGCTCGCCAAACCTCAGTACCCAAAGTCCTTATTAACCACGACAAATCCTCAAAACTGGCAGAGCCTCGGCCACATACATCTGTCACCTCTCCGCCGGAGGGGGAGGGGGGTCAGCCTCTCTCGCAGATGACCTCGATAACACTCTGCTCCATGGGCAGGGGGTCCAGGCAGCGGTGGGCAGCACTACCCACAATCTCATCCAGCAAGAAATGGACCAGGTTCTCGTCCGAGACGAAGCGCCAGAGGTAGAGCTGCAGGTAGTGACAGTCCACCTGGATCTGCTGCAAGCCGTGGCGCCCAAAGGTGCGCACCCGCACACACTCCAGGAACGTCTTCAAGCTGATCTTGATGATGCCCGTCAAGACGGAGACCTGGGTGAGAGACCACGCAATATCAGCCAGACTGGACTCAACAAGAGAGAGAGCTTTCTCCATCTCCGGCCCCTCCCCGTGCAGCTATGCATGATTAAAGGCCTTGAAGACCTTCTTATTTAACACTGCCTTCAAAGAGTGGATACAGAAGCAGGCCTCTTAATAAATACTTTTTGTCTTGTTCCACCATACTAGCACGTTTTAGATTAAGGGGCACTTTGCTATGTCTAGTTTTTATAATTTGTGTTGTTAGCTCTTAATGCTTTATGTTCTCTGCTTTATTTATAGTTTATTACTTTTTATATATGACATATCAGAAATCCATCACATCGGTTTATGATAAGCAAGCATAAAAACCAGTAAAAACACATTCAATGAACATAGTAAAACAATTAAATAAACCGTACATAATTGTATGTGTGTATGTACAATTGTAACCCAAACAATTTGTGTTGTTAGCTCTATAAGCAATTGTAAATAAATACATAAATAAAACAATAGTCAATCATTCCTTAAAATCACTTTTTTGTTACTACAGAGATACAATGGATGCTGAAGCTCAGGATGTGTTTTTATTTTGGAGGGAGGGACTGCCAAAATTGTACAAATTGTAATGTATTGAAGGTTTGCTATATACAGAGTTGTTTTAAAACAAATCTGAGTTTCACAGAAATATAGAATGGCCTATCTAGTCTGTCCAATTTCATTCCTGGTGTAACGCCATAGAAACCAGTTGATCTGAGACTTCCCCCTCACTTTTTCACAACTAAATATCCTCTGTACTTATCCCAAGCTTTACCCCTCACTCCCTCATGCTGAGGACCCTCTGTGCATATCCCAGGTTTTACCCCTCACTCCCTCATGCTGAGGACCTTCTGGGCATATCCCAGACTTTACCCCACACTCCCCTAACAACCAAGGATCCTCTGTGCTTATCCCAGACTTTACCCCTCACTCCTTCATACTGAGAACCCTCTGTGCTTATCCCAGGCTTTACCCCTCACTCCCTCATACTGAGGACCCTCTGTGCTTATCCCAGGCTTTACCCCTCACTCCCTCATACTGAGGACCCTCTGTGCTTATCCCAGGCTTTACCCCTCACTCCCTCATACTGAGGACCCTCTGTGCATATCCCAGGCTTTACCCCACATGCCTTCATACTGAGGACCCTCTGTGCTTATCCCAGGCTTTACCCCTCACTCCCTCATACTGAGGACCCTCTGTGCATATCCCAGGCTTTACCCCTCACTCCCTCATACTGAGGACCCTCTGTGCTTATCCCAGGCTTTACCCCTCACTCCCTCATACTGAGGACCCTCTGTGCTTATCCCAGGCTTTACCCCTCACTCCCTCATACTGAGGACCCTCTGTGCTTATCCCAGGCTTTACCCCTCACTCCCTCATACTGAGGACCTTCTGTGCTTATCCCAGGCTTTACGCCTCACTCCCTCATACTGAGGACCCTCTGTGCATATCCCAGGCTTTACCCCACACTCCCTCATGCTGAGGACCCTCTGTGCATATCCCAGGCTTTACCCCACACTCCCTCATGCTGAGGACCTTCTGTGCATATCCCAGGTTTTAACCACATTCCCCTAACAACCAAAGAACCTCTGTGCTTATCCCAGACTTTACCCCTCACTCCCCACAGCCAAGGATCCTCTGTGCTTATCCCAGACTTTACCCCTCACTCCCCACAGCCAAGGATCCTCTGTGCTTATCCCAGACTTTACCCCTCACTCCCCACAGCCAAGGATCCTCTGTGCTTATCCCAGACTTTACCCCTTACTCCCCCAACACCAAGGATCCTCTGTGCTTAACACGGAATTTACCCCTCTCTCCCCCATTGGTGAAGATCCTCTGTGATTATCCCAGGCTTTACCCCCTCCCCACTGTTGAGGATCCTCTGTGCTTATCCCAGGCTTTACCCCTCCCTCCCCCACTGCTAAGGATCCTTTGTGCTTAATTAGCACAAAACATCGTAAAAAGCCCGACTTGATTATACTCTGAGTCTAACTATGAAGTTGTGTTTACTCTGTGAGAAATCGTACTGTCTATCATAGCCCCTGAAGCAGCTCGACATAAGAGCGAAACTCGGCCTGAGTCGGGCTTTTTATGACGTTTTGTGCTAATAAATAATCCTTGGTGTTTTATCGATCTTCGTTTGGTCGCGACTTTGCAATATTGGATCGGTTTCTGGTTTGTTTCTTTGGACCATTCCTCTGTGTTTACCCCAGGAATTTACCCTTCACTCCGCCACCGCTGAAGGCTATTCTGTACATCCACCACCCTTTCAATGAAGTTATATTTTCTGATGTTACTCGAGCCTACCCACTTTGAGCATCATAAGAACATAAGAAGTGCCATGCTAAGTCAGACCAAAAGTCCATAGAGCCCAGCTTCATGTCTCCAATAGGGGTTAACCCCTAAAAGAAGATTCAATTTCTTCTTATTCACTCCCTATTTTGAGTGGTGGGTCTTCCTGGGTCACATGGTTAATAACCATTTATGGACTTTTCTTCCATGAACTTTTCCAAACCCTTTTTAAAGTCCGCTATGCTAGCTGCCTTGATCACATCCTCTGGCAACAAACTCCACATTTTGATTGTGCGTTGAAAAAATACTTTCTCCAATTTGTTTTAAATCTGCTACCTGTTAGCTTAAAAGGAGTGTCCCCTGTTCCTAGTGTTAGTTGAAAGGGTAAATAGCCATTCCCTAATTACCTGCTCCACTCCACTCATCATTTTGTACACCTCAATCATATCACCGTATCAATCAACTTTTCTCTAAGCTAAAGAGTCCTAACCTGTTTAGCCTTTAGCTGTTCCAACCCTTTAACCATTTTTGTTGCCCTTCTCTGTACCTTTTCTAACTCCACTATATCCATTTTGAGACTGGGTGACCAGAACTGCATTCAGGGGGCAGTTGACGCAGTAGTTCTGCCTCGTTGCCAGATGTGAAATTGCCAGATACTGGAAGAAAATCGGTTGTCCTGTCCATGGAGGATATACATCACATGGAAAGATTGTGAATAAATTGACAGCTTGGAGACGCCGCAGATTATTTCATTTGAGGCTTTGTGGCAACCTGTTCCCTTTGTCTGGAGATGTCCGAGATAAGTACATGCAAAAGGTGAATGGGGTTCTGTAAAACCTTTATCATCCTTAGTGTGATCGTTGCCACCCTCGGTAATATCCATTTCTATTACTACTTATGCCATTTTATTGGTTTTATTTTGTTGTTGTCATTATTAATCTTACTTTCACTAGTACTACCACTTTTGCCATTTTTTTATTCCCCTGGAATAAGAGGGAAGGGAGGTGGGATGAGGGGAGGGTATAATAATTATATAAAATACACAGGGGGTCTAAAACTGTGCTGTTTTGCTACAGTTGCAATCTGGGCCTTATTACGGATATTATTTCTGTAGTTTTGCATGCACAATAAAAACTGTCAAATTAAAAAAAAAAAAAATACGCAAGGTGCAACAGTACCAGAGGGAGTGCTGACTGCAGAACCTATATCTGCTGGTGGTAAGCTGGACTTACTGGGAAGGAATGCCTAAAATCTAAAAAAATTCCAAAACTCTTAAAAGGGATACAGTGCATTCAGAAAGGATTCAAACCCCTTCACTTTTTCTACATTTTGTTACGTTACAGCCTTATTCTGAAATGGATAATATGCATTACCCTCCTCAATCTATGCACAATACACGATAATGACAAAGCAAAATTAAGTTTGTAAAAATGTGTGCAAATTAATTAAAAAAAAAAACAACCACCTGAAATATCACATTTACAGAAGTATTCAGACCCTTTGCTAGGATACTCAAAGTTGGGCTTAGGTGCATCCTGTTTCCATTGATCACCCTCGAGATGTTTCGCCAATTTGGAGTCCACCTGTGGTAAATTCAATTGATTGGAAAGGCACATACATGTCTATATAAGATCCTTCAGTTGACAGTGCATGTCAGAGCAAAAATTAAAGCCATGAAGTTGAAGAAATTGTCTGTAAACCTCTGGGACAGAGGCACAGATCTGGGGAAGGGTACAAAAACTTGCTGCAGCATTGAAGGTCCCGAAGAACACAGTGGCCTCCATCATTCTTAAATGGAAGACGTTTGGAACCACCAGGCCTGTTTCTAGAGCTGGCTGCCTGCCTAAACTGAGCAATCGGGGGAGAAGGGCCTTGGTCAGGGGAGTGACCAAGAACCCAATGGCCACTGACAGAGCTCCAGAGTTCCGCTGTGGAGATGGGAGAACCTTTCAGAAGGACAACCATCTCTACAGCACTCCACCAATCAGGCCTTTATGGAAGTCACTCCTCAGTAAAAGGCACATGAGAGTCCACTTGGAGTTTGCCAAAAGGCACTTAAAGGACTCTCAGAGCATGAGAAACAAGATTCTCTGGTCTGATGAAACCAAGATTGAACTCTTTGGCCTGAATGCCAAACATCATATCTGGAGGAAACCAGGCACCACTCATTACCTAGCAAATGCCATCCCTACGGTGATGCATGGTGGTGGCAGCATCATGGTGTGGGGATGTTTTCCAGCTACAGAAACTGGGAGACCAGTCAGGATTGAGGGAAAGATGAACAGAGCAAAGTACAGCGATATCCTTGGTGAAAACCTGCTTTCCTAAGCACATAGCCAAAACAACACAGGGTTGGCTTCGGGACAAGTCTGTAAATATCCTTGAATGCCCAGCCAGAGCCCAGACTTGAATCTGCTCAAACATCTCTGGAGAGACCTGAAAATAGCTGTGCATCGAAGTTCCCCTTCCAACCTGACAAAGTTTGAGAGGATCTGCAGAGAATGGGAGAAAATCCCCAAATCCAGGTGTGCCAAGATTGTAGTGTCATTCTGAAGAAGGCTTGAAGCTGTAATCACTGCAAAAAGTGTCTCAACTAAGTATTGAATAAAGGGTCTCAATACTTATGTAAATGTGATTTTTCTGATTTTTTAAAAATTTACTTGCACAAATTTCTACAAACCTGATTTCACTGAGGAGGCAAAAATAGCATATTATCCATTTTAAAATAAGGCTGTAACGTAACAAAATGTGGAAAAAGTGAAGGGGTTTGAATACTTTTTGAATACACTGTAAACTATTACTGGCTGTGTGTATTGTAAGGGTAGTACTTGTTTGCCACTGTTAGGAATTGTTGTGTGTTTAGAAATAGGATGTGAGAGAGTATATAAGAAACTCCCTCAGAACACCTTAAAGGACTAGTCACAGCTATCTAGACCAGTCCTCCTTTAAAGCCAGCCCTGCAAGGGATTCGGCCAAGGAGGATCTTTGCAGCTTTGGATAAGAAGGCAGGGCCCAGAAGGCTAGGAAGAATCCAGAGAGAAGGCAGGAAGCCAGTCTTAGCAAGGACTGTATACTATATATTTGATTGTTGTAAGACTACTATGGTAAGCAGCCTCTACACTGTACTTCGGATTTGCTTGTTAATAAAGAGTTTGTGTGGAACCAGCCAGAGTTTGGCCTCTTTTTTGTACTCCTGACTGTTTCCCAACTCGTAGCTGCTCTCGAGTGACCACATATGATGGCAGTAGTGGGATCCCCATTTTAAGCGGGAAGCACAGACAGGAGCCCATGGAGTCAGAGAAGAAAAAAATAGTTTTTCTGGGGCCTGACTGCAGGGATAGCATGGGACTTTGTTGTATCAGGGCGAGGATGTTAGCTCTGTCTGAAGCAGATAGGGCAATAAACCAGATAGTAAGGAGAGATTAGCCCCACCTGGAATAGCTAGGACAATAACCAGTTAGTAAGGGCCAGATAGGCCAGAAAAGGTTTTTGTTTTTTTCAGTACCATGGACACTCACTAAGCTTGCAGCTTGTGTAAGTGGAGAAACAAAGACATGGAACAGGTAGTACATGTCCTTGCAGAGGGCCAGCAGCAGCTACAAAAAAGTTGTGCAAAGTTTATATGAACAGTTCACCCAGCAACAGGGGCTGCTGGCACAAATTGCTCTCACTATGCAAACTCCTACAGGTGAATCTGTTACCTCTCATTCTGTTTAAGATGAAGGCAGGGAAAGACCTGGAGATCTTCCTGAAAAACTTCGAACAGACCACCTGCCTGTCAGGTTGGCCAGAAATCAACTGTAACACTTACCTGGCAAATTTGCTCATGGGCAGCTTTTCAAGAGGCCGATCAGGATGGAAAGGCCACCTTTGTAAAAGTCAAGACTGCCATCCTAGAAAGTAACAAACTGGCAATGGTTCTGGCAGAGCATCCTACAGCCTGGGGAAATCTCCCAAAACATGTTCCATTGTCTGAAAGATGCTGGCTGGAAGTGGCTGCAGCCGAAGTCAAAGACCGCCTCGAGGCAGCCAAACCTTCTAAAACAGATCCCAGATGGGCTTGATTGGCCCATGTGGATTTGGGTCTGTCGACACACAGGACTCACCTTGTAAAAAGCACTAGAAATGGCAGATGCCTTCCACCAGGCACAGTTGAGCTACACATGGCAAACCTTTATTTCACCAATCTTGCACTATAGGCATGAAGGTACATCCAGAGATATTAGGATTAGCATAGATAGGAGAGACAGGAAATAAGTTCCTACCATCTTTAGTGAAAAATCTATTAACCTGTTTCCAAATCTGCAATGTGTGGGATAGGACTGGGCTAGCTCTACAGACCCTCCCGCATATGTGCTGATTCCAGAGGTAAAAATAGTAAAGTTGCTAAATTTGCCAGATCTATCTGTTCAAACTCCAAAGCCAACCAAGAGTCCGCATGGTTACCAAAGCAGGCTTTTAAGCACACCATATGTGCCACCCAATAATAAATATGAATGTTAGGCAACGCCATTATACCCTGACTCTTGGGCAACCATAGCTGATCAATCTTAATTCTAGCTGGACACCGTTTCCATATGAATTTAATCACAGAGCTGTGCAAAGCAGTAAAAATACATGCCAGGACAAAGCATGGAACATGCTGAAACCAATATAACAGCTTTGGCAAAATATTAATTTGTAACAAACTAATTTTTCCTGTCCAAGATACAGTTAAGTGATCCTAGTCATTCATACCTTATTTGATTTTGTAAATTAATCCAGTATAATTTGCTGCATACAGATCTTTAAATGAGTTAAGGATATAAATTCTTAAGTATTTAAACCCTTCCCGCACTAGCCATAAAATTGAAAGGTGGTCCAGTATAGTCATCCTAAAACCCAAGGGAAACAGCTCGGACTTATCCAAATTAATTTTGTAACCAGAAAAGGAGCCACAGACCAATAAGTCTAGAAGTGCTGGGCCGGACACTTGTGGATTGGACATATAAATCAAAATGTCATCAGCAAAGAGTGAAATTTTATGGACTTGCCTTCCCATTCTTAAACCTTGGATATCTGGGTGTTTCCCCACCACCACCTCGAGAGGTTCATTAGCCAAGTTAAATTATAAGGGTGATAATGGGCAGCCCTGTTGAGTGCCACGGGCTATAGGAATAAAAGAAAATAATTCCCCATTAATTAAAAGCCTTGCCCTAGGACTTTCATTCATGGCTGATATCCAGGAAACGAGGTCTTCAAAATACCAACATGAGCTAGAAATGATATTAAACAGGCACGTGGTGTTAGACGTAGACACCCCTCTCTTAACAAAACAAGTTCTTTCTGTCTCCTTGATCAGAGAGGTAAAGAAACTTCACCGAATCTGTGATTTGATCGAATGACTGGTGTGTCCTCTGGCCTGGCACAGGTGGTGGGACATCCTCTTCCAAGACCAGGATAGGCTCCTGCATTAGAATAGGTGGTCTGTTCGAGGCAAGCAGAAGTATGGAGGATACCGGTTCTGCAGACTACAGGTGAAGTCCTTCCGCCACTAGTCTGGGTGGAGTGAGTGCTCTGGTTATTGGAGGGGGCAGGGGCAACCTGACTCCCCCCCAGAGCTCTAGGATGGGCTGTGTACAGCTGTATTAGCAGAGCAGCTTGATAAAAGCGAAGGCTGAGGCAGATGCATTGGTACCTTCGATGGGGTAGAATGCTTAGGCAACTTGGATAACTTAGCATGCTTTGATAGATCTTTACGACGAGGAATCCAATGCAGGAAGATATTGCGTCGGTTGTGTCGGGGCTGTTCTGGGCTTCCTTGCGTTATGCATTGTGGGATCATGTATTAGGGGATTAGGTGCACTGTGTGACTGAAGAATGGAGGCACTGATGTGCATCGAGACTGCTCACTTAACAAGCAGAGCATCAAGTTTCGAATGAGTCGTATGTCAAGTGCATTGGAGCTCCATGTGTCGAGTATATTGGTGCATCATTTGTTGAGCACCATGACATGTCATGCACTGGGCACAACAATACGCCGTGTGTTGGTTGCATCAATAGAGGATGTGTCGGGCGACTTGATACATCATATGTTGGGAATGCTGATGTTCCTTGCACAGACAGCACCAATGATGACTGCATCGATGATACCAGTGCCGATGCACTGCACTTAAGAGTGTTTGTAGACAACTTACATTAATCAAATCATGTAGCAAAGCCTGGAAATTTTTGTGTAAAGATAAGCTGGTGGTGGAGGGGGTAAGCTCACCCTACCTTGCTTTTAGAGGAAACCCACAATTTGTGGCGGGTCTTTCAGGTCCAGTGTTCCAAAAATGGGAAACAGTTGTGTTAACACAGGCGTATCAGGTCTGGGACGCAAGCTGTGCCCTAATGTGGAGTTTTGGAGACCTACAAGAGAAATATGGGATAGAATCGAAAGATTTTTATGCTTACCTACAAGCCAGACATTATATAAATGCCTTGAGTAAAGCTAATGGGCTATTCCAAAATTTCGAGGTGCTGAGGGAATTCTTTACACCGGTGGGTAAGAAACAGAACTGTTCGGTGTTCTCCCGAGCTTTAAGGGATATGCGATCGGAGTAGACCCTTATAGAAATCCAGAGGAAATGGGAGACTCAGGGTGGGATAATATTGACTACGAAAGAAGTTTCACAGATTCTGTTGGATTGTCTGTCGATTACAGAAAATGTAATTTTGCATGAGACAGGTTACAAAGTTTTGCATTGTATGTATATGTCTAGAACCAGACTGTTTACTGCCAAACTTTGTCCAACTGATACTTGTTTGAAATGCAATAAAGATAAGGGCTCCCTGATACATAATTTCTGGCATTGTGAAAAACTTACAAAAGTATCGGGAAGCTGTGACGAATGACTTGGGACATATTTTAAAGACCATGGTGCCTAGTGCGCCGGAGATTTGTCTATTGCGCATTATCAGAGGACCACTGGAAACTCTGGCGGACTACGACCGGACATTCCTGAAAAAGGTTTTGTTGGTGGCCCTACATCCTGTGCTAGCCAAATGGATCTCAGTAGAGCAGCCAAGAGTAGAACAATGGAAAAACCGACTCTATAAGATCCTCCAGTTTGATTATATGACAGCTAATACTAAATCACAAGATGCAGTAGCCAAACGCCATGCTATTTGGAGTAAATATTGGAACACTCTTACACTTTCCATGCAAGAGTGTGTCATGGATTGTACAATCCCTTGAAAACAGGGTAGAGGACTTCACAGAGAGACTCAAAGGCTTAAAGATCCTCGGGGTGGGGGAGATAACCTAAATCTTCATTTAAAGCTATCAGTTACGCAATGTGTGGGAGTCTGGTTTTGATTGTTCACATTTTTTTTTTACAATATATATTGCTTATGTTATGTTAACCATAAAATTCAATAAAAAGAAAAAAAAAAGAAAAGAGTGTTTGTGCTTCTTCAATGCAGGCTGTGATGGCTCCAGCGATTTGTCTTCAGTGAAAGGTGGCTAGTCAAACTTGATTGTGGCTTTGGCCTGAGCAGACAGGGGAGTTTTTGAGGAGCTCCTTCTCAACTTTTTTCCTGACAAGATAGACAACACTGTACTACAGGGCAAGGACTAACTGCAGCTCTGGAGAGATTTACACAGTTCCTCAATACGAAGCATTCTAGAATGCTGTGAGCACGAAAACCATCAATTCTTCCGATTTTGCTCCGGACCAAGCATCAGTAACACAGCTTATGGTCTTGCCACAGATACAACTTTTAAAACTGATCAGTGCTGCTGACTTTCTTCTGGTCAAATATGATGGAAGGTGAGGCCAACACTTTGGTTGTTTGTTTTTCTTTTTTTTTATAGCACTGAAAAGTGCTGTTGTGGGGTTGCAGAGGCAGCAAGGCAACTTAGAAAAAGATTTGGCGAGGCAGACATGCCAAAGGAAGAGATATTTTGAGAAAATAAGATGAGAGAGAGTATGTGCCCGTGTTTGTGCTCGTGACAAAAAATAACTGAGGATGATCTGCAGGAACTCCTGCACATGCTCAGTAGAGTTCAAAGCTCTATTAGCTTGGAGTGATGAATCCATTCGATACTGCCAGATGAAGTCATCCATATATAATGGCTAATTCAGCTTGCTTATCAATAGAAACATTTTGTACCCTTGAATCACCATGTTCCACTGGTTATTCTTTTTCCACCAGCTCTCTGAGATGTCTATTGTAATCAGTCTTCCTCAAGTGCTATACACAAATTCTCTCCCATCTTATTTTTCAGACTTCTAGCATTTTCATACAGACATCTCAAAATGTTCTTTTGTACACCCCTCTTATAAGTAGATGATTCAGATAGATTGTCATGACTATGAGGACAAAACTTATGTTTCCTTGTTTAAAGGTGTCCTTTATGGATACCATGCTCCAAACTGTGCGCTCCCTAGCACGTCTAATTCTCCCCATATTATGACCCTTTATTATAGAATTTTCTTTCCTTTGAAAAAGGTTTGCTTCTTATGCATTTATATTTTTTAGGTACTTAAATGTCTCTGTCATCTCTCCCTATCTCTCCAAGGTGTACATATTTAGCTCCTTAAGTCTCATCATATACAGTTTTTGGTACAGACCCTGCACTGTTTTGGTAGCCTCTCTGGAGCACCTATCCTTTCTATATCTTTGTGGAAGTTCATATTTAAGAAGTGGAGACCATATTCTAAGTGAGGCATTATCACCTCCTTTTTTTCTACTTCTCCCTAGCATCCCTCCAGCAATGACCATTATTTCACCAACTTGAGATCATCTGATATGATCTTTCTTCTGAGCTGTGCAAATCAATACCTTCTCTCCACAACTCTTATTGCATACCATATCCTGAATTTCTTTTCTCCTGATACACGAATCTGCACTTTTTTGCACTGAAGTTTAGCGCCCAGCAGTCAACCTCTCCTTGGGCTTTATCAGATCACTTGGCATTTTGTCTACTGCTTCAGGAATGACCATCTGCTGCAGATCTGAATGTCATCTTTAAAAAGATATCCAAAATCACAAAATGTGGAGCCAAGAATATGCACTCCAAATAATCAATATCAAATGCCAAAGGAGATGCAAAGAAAATTGAGAGGTCCAAAGCTTAATAATGTTATGTAGGGAAAATGAAATTTCCTTTTATTCAAAGCGGCAACTCCATTGCTCAATTGTCAAACATAACAGCTCTCTTTAGGGTCCCCCGACATGGACCGTTTCGCCTGAAGGCTGCATCAGGAGAGACAAGTCAAACACTTTGAAACTGAAACATTAATAATACATGTATGTATTCATAAAGCTACGACCACAAACAAATGGTATACAACTTCAAAATTGTGCCGATGAAGCATACCTTAGATGCAGAATAACATTCACGAGACTGACAAGGCAATGAGAGCGGACGGAAAAGACAAAACCCAGCGCTTAAAGGGAACAATTTTGGCACGAAGAAATTGGACCAATAGGAGAATGGTTCTTTTACGACATCCATTTTCCGTAAAAGCACGGATCAAAACATTATTAAGATTTGATAGCCATCACCCATCAGCATTAAGAATGAATATTCCGGCTAGTCAATTGCTCAGACTTCGACGTCTCTGCTCTTCACGGACAGACTTTGTATTTCAAGCTAAGCAGATGCTGCTTAGGTTTAGGGAGAGAGGGTACCCTCAACGTGTCCTCCATAGAGCATTTAAGAGAACTCTCTATGTAAATCGTTGTGTGTTATTTATTCCTCAAGTTAAAACGCCTGACACATGTGTGAACTGTATATTACCCTTTTCAACTCATGTAAGCATTACTGAAATCATAAAACGTCATTGGTCCACGCTAGCTTTACATAAGGTTTTTGATTGTCCATTATGTTTTTCTTTTTGCCGTGGTAGAAACCTTAAGGATATCCTGGTTCACTCACATTTTCAGGACCCCTCGGTGTCAGGTTCACAAAATCACTCTGGCCATCAACCATGCGGGCACTGTTCTGTTTGTCCTCATGTTGTACCCACATTAATCTTTGAACATCCCATGTCACACAAAAAATTCCATTTAAACTTTTCCACAGCATGTCAGTCCCGGGGAGTAATTTATGTGATCCTGTGCCTGTCCCCTAAATTGTACATAGGGGAAACCACCCGGCCTATTTCGCACACGAATCGTGGAACATCGTTCAAATATTAGAGCTAGTCGGGAGACTGCTCCTCTAGTCACACACTGGCTCGCATTTGGGCATTCGGAAAGTGATCTCAAATATTTTGTTATTGACGTGTTGCTCCCCCCCGTCTCGGGGAGGAAACTTCTCTGAGATGATGATTCGCAGAGAGCAGAAGTGGATTTTCAGACTTGACTGTCTGCATCCGAAGGAGTTAAACAATGAAATTGAATGGCAATACTTCATTTGATGACTGTGTAGCTATATTATATTGTGGTTCTTTATTGCTACAATCTTTTTATTTTTATTTTACTGTGTTCCATTCTCCTATTGGTCCAATTTCTTCGTGCCAAAATTGTTCCCTTTAAACGCTGGGTTTTGTCTTTTCCGTCCGCTCTCCTTGCCTTGTCAGTCTCGTGAATGTTATTCTACATCTAAGGTATGCTTCATCGGCACAATTTTGAAATTGTATACCATTTGTTTGTGGTCCTATCTTTATGAATTCTTACACATGTATTATTTATGATTCAGTTTCAAAGTGTTTGACTTGTCCCTCCCGACACAGCCTTCGGGCAAAACACGGCGTCCGTGTCGGGGGACCCTAAAGAGAACTGTTATGTTTGACAATTGAGCAATGGAGTTGCCGCTTTGAATAAAAGGAAATTTCAGAGCTTTGGACCTCTCAATTTTCTTTGCATCTCCTTTGGCATTTGATATCTTTAAAAAGATAAACACTTTTCCTACCGATCCCTCTGCAATACCACTCACAGACACTGAACAGAACCAGCCTTACGGCAGATCCCTGAAGCTCTCCATTCACCACCAGCCTCCGCTGTCTGTCAAGCAATCAGTTTCTAATCCAGGCAACCATCCAAAATCAAAGAAACTCTGTATACAGACAAAGCTCTAAGGTATGGATTGCCATGCCAGTGTTATAAGTGGACTAGCCAACTGGCTGACAGCTGCAGCTTCAGGGAGAACACATCCTGTGCTTTGTCTTTCATTCTCTCTGTAGGATCCAAACATGTAAAAGAAAATACAAGACATTTTTAATAAGTAATCTAAAATAGATCTATATCGAGAGTGCCAGAGTAGCTGGATGCACAGGAACTGCCTAATAGGCTCACTCTTTATGCACATCATCAGAAATTAAATCCATCTTTGATTACTTGTGATCAAGTGAATTTTTGTTCAGAAGGGTGGGGGTCACTGAGACAGGGAAAATGTATAATTAGAGTGAAAAACTGAATGGCTGTGCTTAGGGATATGGCAGTAGGCATATGAGTAAAGGTGTACCCACAACTTTCCAAAGATTTACCTTGTTGAACTCCACAGGGCTAAAGATGTCGATCCGCTCAGAGAAGAGTTTCTGGATGTTACTCAGGAGGTTGGTGTCCATTGGAGCACTAAGTGCCAAGGCAAAAAAAAAAAAAAAAAAGAAATACTTCAGCTGTAGGAATCTGACTCCTTTTCCCATCTTTGCTGCTCTGTCCTCATTACAAACCAAGTTAGACATTAAAGGAAAGGTTGTACAAACCAAAGCAGAACATTTAAAATTCCAACTCTATTTGTTCTAATTTCTCTGATAATTTTCAGAGGCTTTGTTTTGACAAAAATAATACGTAAAAGTTTTCAAAGCAATGAGATAGTGAAAGAAAGTGGCCATCTTAGTTTTGAAGTGCCCCAGACACCTAATCGGTGACTGCAGGACACTGATGAGTGCCTGAAGGGAGATGAGCAGCGGTTCAAGAAGCAACAGTGCCCGAGCACCAATGGCACTGGGACAGTCACTGAGGTCCTGCACTGCTTTCTGCACGGTGAGCTGCATTCGCTTCTCCAGCTCCTCCTCAAAGACCACAGATGCCATCACTGAGTGGGAGTCAGAAGGCTTGACCAGATCCTCTTCGAAACTGAGAAGAGGATCGGTGGTTGACATCCAGACCACTGGAGGCTGGGAACCAAGATGAGCTGCCCTCACCACAGGGCCGCCTCAGGGGCTTTTCAGCAAAAACTGGAGCATCCAGCACTGTGCACTGATGGGGACCGATGCTTCTTCGGTTTCCCTCAAGGCATGGCATGGTCCTTCCTCGATGCCGATGTAGAAGAAGAGGAACCTCATCCAATCTTCAACTTGGAGGAGCCAGGTGATGGCCGTTTATGGAGACCCTGAAAATCATTGACTTCAATGTTGCCAACGGCCCCACTGATATCAATGGCTCGATCGTCATCGGTGTGGCTTCGCAATGTTGATGCCTCCAATGCCAATTGATTAGTCTTCCAGTGCCAAAAGAGTTGTTCCACCTTCTTAGATGGGCCTGGCATCCTTTTCGGGTCATCTGGGTGCATCTGCGGCAATCCTGGACTTCACGCAATGCCCCCAAGCAGAAGACACATCTATCATGGGATCTGTGATAGACATAGTCCTCGCACATTAAGGGCACTGCTGGAAACCCGTGGACATTGACGTCCGAAACAAAAGGGACACAAGATCAAAATCGATGGTGGCAGCCACAGAGTGCACCGCTGCCCTGGGAATTCAAAAGTGAAAAGAAATTTAGCTGAAATGTGGATAAACCTACCTAGTGACAACAAAGAGGAGATTCGTGTGACCCCGCATCAAGGAGGTGTGAACATAACATAAGGACATAAGATATGCCATACTGAGTCAGACCAAGGGTCCATCAAGCCCAGTATCCTGTTTCCAGCAATGGCCAATCCAAGTCTCAAGTATCTGACAAAAACCCAAATATTAAATAAATCTCAAGCTACTATTGCTTATTAATTAATAGCAGTTTATGGATTTTTCCTCTAGGAAATGATCCGAATATTTTTAAACCCAGTTACACTAACTGCTATAACCACATCCTCTGGCAATGAATTCCAGAGCTTAACCATGCGCTGACTGAAAAAGAATTTCTTCGATTTGTTTTAAATGAGCTACTTTCTAACTTCTTGGAGTTCCCTCTAGTTCTTCTATTATCTGAGAGTGTAAATTACTGATTCATATTAACCTGTTCAAGTGATTTCATGATTTTGTAGAAATCTATCATATCCACCCTCAGTTATCTCTTCTCCAAACCGAACAGCCCTAACTTCTTTAGCCTTTCCTCATAGGGAAGCCGTTCCCATCCCCTTTATCATTTTGGTCGCACTTCTCTGCATTTTCTCCAGTGTAACTATATCTTTTTTGAGATGCAGTAACCAGAACTGCATACAGTATTCAAGATGCAGTCTCACCATGGAACGATACAGAGACATTATGAAATCCATTGTTTTATTTGCCATTCTCTTCTTAATAATTCCTAACATTCTGATTGCTTTGTTTTATCACCACAGCACACTGAGCAGACAATTTCAATATATTATCCACTATGACGCCTAGATCTCTTTCCTGGGTGGTAACTCCTAAGACAGAACGTTAAATTTCATCTAACATTTGGAAGCCCAATCTTCCAGTTTTGCAAGGTCCTCCTGCAATTTATCACAATCCGTTTGAAATTAAACTACTCTGCATAATTTTGTGTCATCTGCAAATTTTGATCACCTCACTCATCAAACCCTTTTCCAGATCATTTATAAACATATTAAAAAGCACAGGTCCAAATATAGATCCCTGAGACACTCTGCTGTTTACTTTTTTCCACTGTGAAAACAGACAATTTAATCCTACTCTGTTTCCTGTTTTTAACCAGCTTGCAATCCACAAAAGGACATCACCTCCTATCACATGGCTTTTTAGTTTTCTTAGAAGCCTCTCATGCGAGACTTTGTCGAACACCTTCTGAAAATCCAAATATACCACATCTACCGGTTCACCTTTATCCATGTTTATTCACCCCTTGAAAAAGATGTAGCAGATTTGTGAGGCAAGACTTCCCTTGGGTAAATCCATGCTGGCTGTGTCTCATCAACCCATGTCTATCTAAATGTTTTTTGATTTTATTCTTTATAACAGTTTCCACGATTTTCCCGGCACTGTAGTCAGCCTCACCGGTCTATAATTTCCTGGATCACCCCTGCATCCCTTTTTAAATATCGGGGTTACATTGGCCATCTTTCAATCTTTAGGTACAATGGATGATGTTAATGATAGGTTACAAATTAATTGAAAGAGGTCTGAAATTTCATTTTTTAGTTCTTTCAGAACCCTGGGATGTATACCATCTGGACCAAGTGATTTACTATTTTTTAGTTTGATAAACTGGCCTACCACTTCTTCCAAGTTCACTGTGATTTGGTTCAGTGAATCCTGTTGGTGAAAAATCTCAAAAAAACAAGAAAATGAGAGACAAAAGTGAGAGACTCACAGATCACGAACCACCGGGCTCTGTGGAAAACAAAAAACCAAAAGGGACCCCACTTGGTATAATGCATGCTCAGAGAGGCTCACTCAAAGTTCTAGAAACTTTGACATAATTTTTCCATGTTAGGCTCCATTGGATGATGTGTGAGGACTGCCATCCTGTACCTCGGAAAAAACCTTTTCCTGCCCTGATACAGCATTCCTTGTGCAGAATATCATAATCAGAGGGAGCTAATACTAACAATACCCTGGAGGAACCTATAGGAGCTAAACAGGAGGCAAGCAGCACTCAGGAGATTATCAAAACAGGCCAGTACAACCTCCTTTACATGGGCACTCTAGATCTGTGATAGCCAGCTAGTGGGAACAGCTAAGTGCAGCAGTAGCGGGAGTCTCTGTTACCTGGGGGTATAGCTGGGTGCATAGCGAGTCTGCATACGGGAGCTGCTGTAAACGGAGAATGCTCTTTTGCTGGAGTCACTGCTGTGGGCCTTCCGTACACCTTCTTCATACAGTAGACCCACCTATAGGAGGAGAGACAGCAGGGACATTACAGAAACTTAGACATAGAATGACAGGCAAAAGTAGGATTATAGTGACTCACTCACAAAATGAGAGATAAAGGAGTGAAATTATAGAGACCCACCTACAAAATAAAAGGTAGAAATAGGATTATAGAGACCCACCCATAAAATGAGGGACAAAGGCATGGGATTAAAGACACCCACCTATAAAATAAAAGGTAATAGATGAAATAAAGAGCTCCATTCAGAAGCAAAAGCAGAGAGAGGATTAATATTCCCAGCTCTGACCTGCACATCGATGGAGGTGGTGTCCTCCACTACCCGCTTCATGACAGCACGGACATTGCGTGGTTCGATGGTGTTAATCCAGTCCCGAGTCTCCACGCTCTTGCGCAGCATCTGCGAGACGATCAAGCCTTGCACCTTTACGTAGTGATTCAGCAGCTTCTGGGCTGCCTCCCGAGCCTCGCTGCACAGGCTAGTCACAGCGGTCACCGGCGAACGGTCCTGCCACAGAACACAAGACACTAACTCATGGTGACCTTCTCCCATTGCAAAAGGAATCAGATAATTACAGCCAGTTACCCCAAGTCCGCCCTGCACTGTCAAGACAGACCTCGGATCCTTTTTCAGCTTGGGCTACTGCTCATGGAACTGAGAGTACTGCAGGAGTCAATTCTGGCTTAGATTCCCGCTGCTGGGGCCGAGTATATTGCATAAGCTAGGGAACCCTGGTTCCATTCCCAGCTCAGGCTCTTGGGGCTGTCCCTCAGCATTAAAGACATAGGACAAAGAAAGACTTGTCTCACCTGCACCAAGAACTGTTCATCTGTCAGCGTCAGGATGTAGCTAATGGTGGATGTCTCATAGTCCAGGCAAAGGCGAGACAGCAGCAGAAGCAGTGCTGGTGGTGTGGAGCCCCCACGGTCTCCTGCTGTCTCACAAAACTGCCGTGCAGTCTGGCAGATGGACTTGATGAAACCAACAATGAGGCCTTCCCGCACTCCCCGACTACAGAACTCACCCTAGGAACAAACATAGGTGCAAAAGGAAAACCCACTATGTGTTGAAAACTGGACCTTATCAGGAAAACAAGAAAGGAAAATTGGTTCTTACCTAATTTTCACTCCTATAGTACCACGGATCAGTCCAGACTCCTGGGTTTATGAATCCCTGCCAGCAGATGGAAACAGAGAAAGTTTCACTGAGACTGCTTCATAATCCCTGGTGCCACCTGCAGTTCTTCAGTATTGATCTGTACCCAAGCAGAAAACACTTGCAAAACTTGTAAAAAAAAAATACCCAGACAACATAACAAATTTAGGGAAAAAACTTTTCCAACAAGTCTGTATTCCATACCATGAACAATAATAGACCATATCAAGAAATTACAGCTGAGCAGATGACTCTCCACCTCCACAGATCAGGCGGGTTCTGGACTGATCCGTGGTACTACAGGAATGAAAATTAGCAGGTAAGAACCAATTTTCCTTTCCCTGTACATATCCGGATCAGTCTAGACTCTTGGGATGTACCAAAGCTCCCTAGTTAGAGTGGGACCTAGAGAGTCCTGCTTGCAAGACACTCTCACCAAACGACAGAGTCTCCGAATCCCCTATATCTAGATGACAGTGCCTTGCAAAAGTATGCAGCGCTTCCAAGTCACTGCTCTACAAATTTCCTGTGGTGAAACCAATTAAGCCTCCACCCATGAGGCCGCCTGTGACCTTGAGGAGTGAGCCCGCAAATTTTCAGGTACCTGATGCCCCTTGGGAATGTATGAAGACCCAATAGCCTCCTTGAGCCACCTCGCGATGGTAGCCTTGGAAGCCTGGGTACCTTTCTTTGAACCACTCCGTAAAATGAACAGATGATCAGACTTCCTAAAATCATTTGTTACCTTGAGATATCTCAACAAAGCTCTGCAGACATCAGACAACTTAAGCTCCCATGCATGAGATGCAGAAGTATCCAGCTCCAGAAAAGCCAGAAGCTCCACCGTTTGATTAACATGAAACGCCAATACTACCTTCAGAAGAAACGAGGGTACCGTCCGCAAGGACACTCCTGAGTCTGAAATCTGTAGGAATGGATCACGGCACGATAAAGCCTGCAACTCAGAGATTCTCCTCGCTGAACAAATGGCCACTAGAAAAACAACCTTTAGAGTCAAATTCTTAAGCGTCACTCTGTGGAGAGGTTCAAAAGGTGCCTTACACAAACCTCTGAGAATGAGATTAAGATTCCAGGATGGACAAACTTTCCACACCAGAGGGCGCAAATCCTTAGCTCTCCCCAAAGAAATCTAACCACATCAGGATGAGAAGGCAACCTTCAAGTTTACCTTGCAGGCAAGCAAGAGCTGCTACCTGAACTCTTAAGGGTAGATTTTAAAAAATTGCGCGATCGCGTACTTTTGTTTGCGCACCAGGCGCAAACAAAAGTACGCTGGATTTTATAAGATACGCACGTATCTTATAAAATCCGGGGTCGGCGCGCGCAAGGGGGTGCACATTTGTGCAACCTGCGCGCGCCGAGCCCAGCGCGTGCTGCCTGTTCCCTCTAAGGCCGCTCCGATTTCGGAGCGACCTCGGAGGGAACTTTCCTTCGCCTTCCCCCCACCTTCCCCTCCCTTCCCCTACCTAACCCATCCCCCCGGCCCTATCTAAACCCCCCCCTTACCTTTATTCCACGATTTACGCCTGCGAAAAGCAGACGTAAATCTGCACGCGTCAGCCGGCTGCCCCGCTCAGTGTTCCGGTCCCGGGGGCTGGTCCGGAGGCCGTGGCCACGCCCCCAGAACGCCCCCGGGCCGAAACCACGCCTGCGTCGCCGCCCCCAAAACGCCGCATCATTCGGCCACGCCCCCGACACGCCCCCTCCAAAAAACTTACGCTCGTCCCGGGGCTCTGCGCGCGCCAGCGGCCTATGCAAAATAGGCGCGCGAGGGCCCTGCGTGCGTAAATCCGCCCGGATTTACGCGCGCAGGGCATTTAAAATCCGCCCCTTAGAGAATTGAAAACTAGGCCCTTGACCAAACCTTCTTGAAGAGAAGATAAAATCTGAGATACTGAAGACTGTAAGGCCTGTACTCCTTTAGTTATATACCAGGCCTCAAAAACCTTCTAGACCTGGACATACAACAACGAAGTACACTTCTGTCTAGCCTGAAGAAGAGTAGCAATGACCGCCTCTAGGTTCCCTCTTCGTCTCAAATGCTGCCTCTCAAAGGCCAAGCCACTAGACAAAAGCGATCAGCCTGGTCTGAAAATATGGGGCCCTGACGAAGAAGGCGTGGAAGATGACTGAAGTTGACTGCCATATTGACCAGATCCACAAACCATGGCAGACATGGCCACTCCGGGGCTACCAACACCACTTTGCCTGGGTGTCTCTCTGACACAAAACCTTGCCTACCAGAGGCCAAGGGGGGAATATGTAAAGCAGAACCCTCCTAAGGCCAGGGTAGAATCAGAGTGTTGACTCCCTCGGCCCCGTACTCTCATCTTCAGCTGTAAAAGCGTGATGCCTTTGCATCGAGACGAGTTGCAATTAGATTCACATGGGAACAGCCCCACCACTCTCGGATGAGCTGTATTGCTGTCTTGGACAACTCCCACTCCCCTGGATCTAGCAAATGGCGACTTAGAAAATCCGCTTGAACATTCTCAACCCCTGTGATATGAGACACTGCTGTCTGGATCAAGTGTTGTTCCGCCCAAAGAATTAACTCCAGAGCCTCCTGGGCCACCATTCGGCTCTTGGTTCCTCCTTGCCGATTGATGTATGCTACATTCGTCGCATTGTCCGACAAGACCCTCACTGACCGGCCTCGAACCAAAGGCAGAAAAGCAAGTAATGCTAACCTCACTGCTCTGGTCTCTAAGCGATTGATAGACCAAGAGGCTTCTTCCACTGACCAAATGCCTTGGGTTGACTATCACTGGCATACTGCTCCCCATCCAGAGAGATTGGCATCAGTAGTAAGACTTACCCAATCTGGGACCTTCAGATCGACACTACGAACTAGACTGGACATTATCAGCCACCCAGACAGACTGTCCAGCTCATAACCCTCGAAAGGCCCGGGCAGATGAAATTCCACTGTGCCAACAGAGCCCTCTGTAGAAGTCCCATATGCACAAAGGCCCATGGTACCAACTCCAGCGTGAAGCCATTGAGCCCAGCACCTGCAAAAAATCCCAGGCTCAGGGCACTTGCAAAGTCAACAAGCGCCGAACTTGCCTCTGTAACTTGCACACTCTCTCCTCCGTCAAACATCTTGTCTTTCAGCATGTCGAACCGTGCTCCCAGATAGTCAAGAGTCTGAGATGGAACCAGGTGGCTTTTTGCCAAATTCACCACCCAGCCTAGAGATTCCAGCGTATGAATCACCTTCTGCATCACGGAGCGACAACCATCCTCCGACTTTGCCCTGATGAGCCAGTCGTCCAGATAAGGATGTACCAGCACTCCCTCATGCCGTAGTGCCTCCGCAACCACCACATTTACCTTGGTGAATGTGCGTGGCACCGTGGCCAGCCCAAAAGGGAGAGCCTGAAACTGGAAATGCTGACTCAGCACCAAAAACCTCAGAAAATGCTGGTAATCCTGGAAAATGGGGATATGTAAGTACGCCTCTGTCAGGTCCAAAGAAGCCAGAAACTCCTCCTTGTGCACCACCGCAATTACCAACTGCAGGTTCTCCATCCAAAATATTGGGACCTTTAGCACCATATTTACCCGTTTCAAGTCCAGAACCAGATGGAAAGTGCCTTCTTTTTTTGGAACTACAAAATAAATGGAATATCGACTTTTGTCCCGTTCACCCAGAGGAACCGGAATCACTGCCCCTAATCTTTGCAACCTGTCTAATGTCTCCCGAACCACCTGATGCTTTTCCAACAACCCGCATGGGGAGATTAAAACAGGTTGTAAACAGGACGAGAAAATTCTAACATGTAACTGTCTCTTATTACGCCTGAGTGATTTTGGCCCACTCCCCGTAAAATCGTGCTAGATGACCCCCTATACAGGGAACAACGGAGTGAACCGGCTTCGCCTCATTGTGAGGATTTAGCCCCTGTAGCCCCACCTCCTGTGGAAGCTCTGAATGGCCTTTCACCATCTCGAAAGGACTGCTCCCCAGAACTTTCCTCAAGGAGTGAACTGTTTCTGCAAAGCTGGGGCTTCTCTCACATGATGCAACCTCCTGACATCATGAAACCGCAACCGAGACTGAAAAGACTGCTTGCCCTTAGGCTTGTCTTCCGGCAACTTGTGCACCATATTCTCTCCCAGATCTTTCATCAAGTGTTCCAGATCCTCTCCAAACAAAAGACGTCCCCTTAAAAGCCAATGAACCCAACTGGAACTTAGGCAACACATCTGCCAACCAGTTACACAGCCACAATAACCACCTGGCTGACACAGTGGATCCCATAATACGAGATGAAGTTCTTACCAAATCATACAAAGCATCCACCACGTACACAGCCGACACCTCCAAGCACGCAGCTTTAGCCGCCTTGTCACCTGATTTCACCTGCCCATCCTGAAGCTGTTGTACCCAGCGCAGGCATGCTCTTTGCATAAAGCTGGAGTAGAGGGCTGCCTGCAGACTCAGGGCCGACACCTCAAAGATCTTTTTGAGGTGAATCTCCAGCTTCCAATCCTGAACATCCTTCAAAGCCGCGGAACCAGCGACTGAGATAGTTGTCTTCTTTCTGACTGCAGACACTGCAGCGTCCACTTTTGGAAGGGAAAAGAGCTCCAACATCTGTTCAGGCAAAGGATAAACTTTATCATCGCCTTTCCCACTCTCAAGCCGGAATCAGGAGTTCCACACTCCCGATTCACCATCTTCTTCACAGACTTATGATAGGAAAAGGCTCTCGGGGGACCCCTAAGCCCATCCAGGACCAGATCCGCTCCTTCCATGTCTGAGTCTTCCTGTGGGACTTTTAGCCCAAGCTCCTCTAGAATCTGAAGGCTCAAAGGACCTAATTCCTCCCTCCAGAATAAGTGGAGCACCTTTGAGACATCCCCCTCCGAAATCGCAATATACTCTGGATCATCCCCCAGAGCCATGCCCGCCGCGTCTGGATCAGCACCCTGGTCCAGCGACAACAATGCCCCCAGAGCTCCAGGGGGCCCCTGTGACTAAACCAAGGCATCCGAGTCCTCACCAGCCTGAACAGGACCCAGCAAATGCTGCACCAAGGAAGACCTGTTACCATGGGACTGCTCAGGTCTAGAAGCCAAGCCCAGACCCTCTGGAGGCAGAGACTGGGACCCCAGCCCTGCTTGCTGCACCAAATAAGCTTCATGAAGCAGCAGGAGCCTTTGGAAACTGTGTGGCCTCAGCACTAGAGGACCCAGACAGCAGATTTGAGCCAGCTCCCTCATCGGAGCTCAGGTATATCAGGGAAAGCCTTGGAGGAAAATCCCCCCGCCTCCTCCGCTGGCATGGTCAGTGCCACATGAGCACCCAAAATGGCTGCCGATCCCGTGCTGACATGGGCCAAAGGCCCAACGCACACCGTCCTCTTTCGCTCAAAACCAGCCATCGCGGGAGAGCCTGCACCCTCTGTTTTGCGTCTGCTGGGGGCTCCGATGTTCCCTCTCCCCCCCAGATGTTCCCTCTCCCCCTCTCCCCCCCAGCCGCTGCACAGAGCTCTAAGCGGCTTAGACACGCTGGCACCGCATCACACACCGTGCCGCGAACTATAATGTACTCGGCTGGGAAAAGTCCCCCTGTCGAGCCCAAAGCGCCACAAGTGGGAGAGGCGAAAGAAGCCTGTCCCCCACTACTAACAACGACTGGAGGGAGGAGAGCCATCAGCCGGAGCCCTGATGCCTTACCTCAAAACTGCTCCTTTTTCTTAGTAACTTTAATCAAAACTGGCAAAACCTCTCCTAAGGATGGAAAACAGAGGTGTCCAGCTCAAGATTAGCCAAATTTTACAAAGGAGAGGAAGCTGTAACAAAAAAGCCAGAATTTAAAAAGGAGAGGCAAGCTGTGCTCTAAAGCACCTGCTGCCCTGAGCCAACAGCCGCCGAAGCAGCCTCATGAAGGGGAGAGATCTGGACCACCAGCTTTACAACCCATGGAACAACAGAGCGAGCATACAAAAAGGTCCCCCACCTCCAGCTCGTCCACCTCAACCAAACAGGGAAGGATCCCCCAGGACCCAAAAACCTCTGGGAGGAATGCTCACAAAAATAAAGAACGCGTCAGACTGCAGAACTGCAGGTTTTTGCATCTGCTGGAGACAGAGAAATACTGAGGAACTGCAGATGGCACAAGGGATTATGAAGCAGTGTCAGTGAAACTTTCTCTATCCCCATCTGCTGGCAGGGATGCATAAACCCAGTAATCTGGATGGATCTGGGTACGTACAAGGAACTGCAAATCCTAGTATGCAGTGGAGCAAAGCAAGGCCTAGATAAGCCTGAACTTTGAAGCTGTTTTTAAATCTTAGGCCTGACTGTTTGCTTCTAGAATCAGCTTTCTTTTCTTTAACCACTGTCTTGCTTTATGAAATACCCCAAGTATCTTGTCCTGTATGCTTATCTTATTAGATTGTAAGCTCTATTGAGTAGGGACTGTCTTTTTTTGTGTGTTTGTACAGTGCTGCAGAGGTCATATAGTGCTACAGAAATGTTAAATAGTAGTAGTAGTAACTTTATGCCCTAGAGTGTTGACTGTCTAAAATAGGATATTTTACCTACTGAAAATGTGAGGGTAATGGGTGGTATAACAACAGAGTTATTGAATATGAGACTCAAGAGAACAAGAGCCATAAAAAAAAACAAAAAACCCCAACCCGAGCTACCTTTCGCCTGCTACCAGGGAGGATGGTCCCCCTAGGACCTGCCAACTCCCTGGGAGGACCCCTACACTTCTGGTCCTACCTTGACAGCCTAGAGGAAAGACAGGAAAAGCAGCTTGTTTGTTTTTTTAAAGAAACCCCCCCCCCCCCTAGAGATGGGGTATCCATTGCATTGTTTCTTATAGAATTTCTTTAACTGATGTATAGAACGCTCATGATAAATGAGGTTTCACTTAATTTTACTTCTGTTTGGGACAGAAATTGATTTATTAGATTACCTTAAAAAGATTATATTAGAGTGCTTAAGTTTGGATAAATGTAATCAATTTTCTGTTATTACTAATCACAAGATTTTCTTGTAATTGCATCTTGAAAATTCAATAAATAAAAATTAAAAATAAATTAAAATAAAATAAAATAAAAGAACCCCCACAGGTTCAGCACCACCTCCATCTGCTGAAGACAGAGAAATTCTAAGGAGCTGCAGGTGGCACACCGTCTTAAGAGGGAGCACTCTCAAAGTTTTTCTCTGTCTCCATCTGCTGGAAGGGAGGCAAAACCCAGCAGTCTGGACTGATACAGCTACATACAGGGAGCAACTGATTTACAGAATATGAGACTCAAGAGAACAAGAGCCATTAAAAAAAAAACAGTCACCCAGCAAGGGATGCAAGGGCCTCACTCAGGGGACAGCTACCCAGCATGGGGATCCATCAGTTCGGCGGTCTGACACTCAGAGCAGGAGCTACCCTGCAGGGAACTTATGTGCACAGGTCGGGGGGTTTATACCTAGATCAGAGTTACCCAACAGAGCCGCCAGACTCACAGCTGTATTACCTTGAAGTATGGCTTGTTGGAGAAGGTGATGTCCTTGGCAGTGAAGAGGTGCACATAGGTCAGGACAGACTTAATCTGGTTAAGGATGGAAGCTGAGACACTGGCCAGCAGCTCAGCCAGGCTGGGACTGTCTTTGCCAGCCAGGCGGGGGGCAGCCAAGGTCTGTCGTACATCTGTCAGGCAATCCAGGAAGAAGCAGCACAGTGCCTGCAGATACTGCCGCACCCGCTCTTCTGCAGCCCGCACCACAATCTCTGTCCCTGCCACCGCGACCTCCGAGGTAGGCAGAAGCTTGACCAGGGCCTGCAGGCGCCGGTGGAAGCGGTCCAGAGCTCGCACCAGAAGTGAGTTGTCCCCTAGCCCCCGCTCCAACTGAAGGCGCTGTTCCACCACACTGAAGTAGCAACTGGTGAGGTTGTTCACAAAGGTGACCAGCTTCTCCTGGGCCATGTGTGCAATGCTGTGGCTCCGTGGGCTCTCTTGGGATGGGTGGCTGATAAACAGATCCTGGTAAGAGGCAATCACCAGGCATAGGCTGCTTACAAAGCCATTGCAGCCCCGGTCGATAAACTCCAGGATGTCACTAGGTGGAGCTGGCCCTGTGGTGGAGGGCAGAGGCGGTCCCAGATCTGCCTGCAGTACCGCCAGGTCTTCCTCCAGTCGCAAGCGGGCATGGGAGAGAAACTCATCACACAACTCCTCTGCTGGCTCATCCAGCTGCAGTAGCAGCTCCACGCACTCTGCCAAAGCCTGGGCACTGGAGCCGCCATCTCTGAGACAGAGAAATAAAGAAAATAGATCTTTGGAATGGGGGAAATCTTATACTGGCATGAGACTGGGAGTGGGGAGGGTCGCTGAGTCCCTGTATGACCTCTGAAGTGGAGGGAGGGAAAGGGGGAGGATCGCCAAGAGCAAAGAGCCCTGGAACAGCCTGAGGAACAGAGGGTCAGCGAGCTCTGGAACAGCCGGCCTGGCTTCATGAGAGGGGCAGAGGAAGGAGGAAGGGCTGCCACTCCCCACCATGCTCTCAGGGGCAGGGATACAGTTTCTGACTCGCAGGATTTTCAAAATCATGTATGTTAGTCAGAAAAAGAAAAGTATCCGCAGAAAAAGCAGAATACTTTTCCCTTAGGCAATTTTCCTGGTGAAAGTGCGCATGTACTTTCACTTTCAAAAATTAATGCAAAGTCCACAGGTAAAAAACACCTGCTAACCTTTGCATCCAAGTGCGCAGTGTGAAAACTACCTCCATTATGTACTACCAAGGGTCGGTGACATTTGCATACATCACTCTTTAGCTGCATAACTCAAAATGTTTGCTATCCGATCCCACGGAACAGATAGCTCTTTCATACAATGTTTCCAAGATCAAAAGGATAATTTTAAAAAGCAGCGCTTTGCCCACATAAATACCAACTGGTAAAACTGCCTGCCTGATGTGCTGGGGGAGAAATGCACATGTATCTTGTGCACACATTTTTCCCCCGAGTACTGGAGTGGCATTCCAGGGGGGCAGAGTTTAGGTGGAGACTGGACTTCTGTGCATGCTTTTTAAAAAATATGAGGTCTGTATTCAGACGCAATCTAGACAGCAGTTAGCCGAATAAACTTATCCAGCTAATTTTAGAGGCATATTCAATAGTGCAGCCTCACTGCTGAATATACTGTAACTGGCTAACTTTAGGACAGCTCTTTGGTCCGATCAAACTTTGGGCCAAATTCATTAAGGCTTTTTTCCCCATTTTGTGTCTAAGGGAAAAACCCTTAGTGAATCAGGTACTTAGCTAGCTATGGTAACCGGCTAACTCTGATTATCAGAGACAGCCGGTTAAATCAGCTCCTCCCAGTTACACTCCCGCAATGCCCCTAACTTAGCCTGCTAGAATCTTCCCAGATTAAGTGCCCAAATATTCATTTGGCCGGCTAACTTCTGAGTTAGCTAGCTAAATGCATCTGAATATGGATCTCTGTGTGCATAAATTTCTCCAGGTAAATTATCTGTACACATTAGAAGCTATAAATGTGTGTGGGTAGATTTACAGGATAATTTTAAAGCGAAAGTATGCGTATGTAAGGATGCTTTGAGAAAGTTTTTTATGAAGCCAGACTAGTTTGTTGGTGTAAAGAAATAAAGATATTGCAGCAATGAGAGTGCACTGATCAGGTTTGTAAGAACAGAGATTGCTCTGATCAGACTTGTAGGAATAACCAAAGCTGCTGAAATGTTAAAAAGTATGTTAAGGGTCAGCATCAGTTTCATTCTGCCTTCTGGGCTCAATTTACAAAAAAAGAAAAAAAATCACGACTTACAAGAATCCAATCTTATTAGTATATATGAGGTAAAATTCTAATGCCAATCAATTAGGAAAAAGTTATGCTAACTATTTAACTTACTTCTGACTTGTCTTTGCTGGTAATTGCACTCTTTTCCTGGGATATCTCAATAAATTATTTTCTTCTCATTGTTAGTTTGTCAGAATTAAGCGTTTCTTTCAGTCAACGTGTACTTTTGCTTTGAAAATTAATGTAAATGTCTGTGTAACAAGTATCCACATTGGCTGAAAATGACCCCCTACACTCATAAAACCGGGACTAAGGATTCTCACATGGAACTCAATAGTTTTAAGTTAAAATGTAGCTAAAATCGTAAGAACCTCAGCTACACTTTGTAGAGTTTGTACTTTAGCTTGTTATACACCCAGCTGTCATGGTTGCTTAGTTCCTTCTTCCAAAGAAACTTGTGTTTGTGAGAGAAATTGATTTTACATGTGATAGGAAGCCCCACGATTGAGAGGTACTGGGAGGCTATTGCTAAGGAGATAGAATTTCACACAAACTGAGCTGGTCTTGATCCCAAATTATATTTGCTGGGTTGTATGGAAGTCAGGGGTGGTTTAAGTTCATCTAAGGACCCTGCTAAATTATACTAGCCAGAAACTGCAAATCAAAAATGGATCCAGATCTATTAAGGAGGAGGACTGCTGTGTAATGAGAACATTTCTAGGCTGTTAAAAGGATATGGAAAGTCGGGGTTTGCGATCACCCATTTTCGATACCTGAATTTCTCACGCAGCCGCTGAGAGAGGGAGGCCATGATCTTCTGGCAGTCATTCTGGATGCCTTGGAAGGACGGCATGTGCTGGTACTGGTGCAGGATGGAGCGTGCCTTGCCATAGTAGCGCACCGCCTGGCCATAGGCCTCCAGTTCAATGCATTTATTCAGCCGGGCAGGAAGCTCAAAAAGGAACTGCAGTTTGCGAAGCAGCATGTGCACCCCTGAATATCCAGGAAAACAGAGAGCGAGAAGAAGAAGAAAGAGTGCCATGAAGAATGTGCTTTTGTGCTGGCCCACCAACATTATGTACTGAATATTATCTCTCTTTAGATTACTTCTGCTCTTCCCAGGACTGAAATGGTTTGCTATTGGGGCTGCAGACAAGGATGAGTGTTCTGCCCAGTATAGGAGGGTCCCCTTTCCTTTGGGCCAGTGGACATTCCTCACTTCCTCCCTCTCTATTCTGCTCCAGCGCACCGATGACTAAGACCCCTCCCAGAGTTTGGCCACAGTCTCATATGTGGCAGGGGCACAATGCAGTACCCTGTCACATCTGCACCAACCCTCTCCCCTTTCCCCGTACCAGATAGCTTGGTGATCTGCTCATGCTGGTCTTGCAGGGTGCTGCTGATCCGGGCACTGAATTCTGTGATCACCGCCATGTTGGTTGCTAGACAGTCCATCTCATCCTCCATCTTCTTAAAGTCATTCTTCATCTTACGGATAGTGTCTGACGCACGTGAAAGAGAAAGAGACTATGCCATACTGACCCACAAGAAATGTCACCATATTTACCTGCTTCCCACAGCAGCTCAGGGGTTGATTCTGGGGCAAGAGTTGGGAAACTGTGCAGCAATCTGATGGCACCTTTGCATAAATTGGAATGTTTGCATATTAAATTAATGCTGATTTATATTTGCATACTAAAAATTAAGTAGTTCTCTATATTTGCTTTGAGTCTGTATAATTTCCTTCATTCTTCTGGGGGTCTTTTAGTTAATGAATTTTGGATATGGAAGAAATCTCAGGGACTGGGAGGGAAGAGTGAGGAAGGATCAAAGGTGGAGAGGTTGGTGATGGAGGGAAGACTGGGCTAGGGGATGAGGGAGGAGGAGCGAAAATCAGGGAGAGGGAAGTTCTGGAATTTAGTGGGGAGGGAATCCAAGAGGGAGAGGAGGTGGTTCTGGGATCTTTGGGGGGAGGGGGGCTAGGAGGTGGAAAGGGAGGTGTTCCTCCTCTGGCTCAGCCCTGCTCCTTTCTGTATCCCCACTACTGTACGCTTTCTTCCCCTCTTCCTTTCTCTCTTCATCCGAGATGCCATCTCTCATCCCCCACCATCCCTTCTTTCACTTAAACCCTCCCCCACTTCATACCCCATCCCTCCTTTCACACAAACTACCATTTTCTGGCTTCTCTTTCACAACCCTCCGCTAATCAGCTCCACTTTCGTCCCACCCCCCCTTCCCATCCCCATTTTCTCAAACTCTCAGCTGCTCTTTCACATCCCATCCCTAGGCCCCCAGCTACTTTTACACACATACCACTTTCCACCACAAAAAAAAAAATTATATATCTATATCACCATCCTCCAGCTTCTCTTTTACAACTCTGTGTGCCACCGCCCTCACCCTCCACCAAAGAAAGAATTAAATCATCATCCGGCTCCGCGGTCCTCTAGGATTCAGCTTGAAAGGCAGAAAAGGACAGCCACAGAAGCGCATTGGGTCATGTCTTTGTCCTCTGCCACCAAGGGCTTGACTGCTGCTTTGAACTGCGAGGAAACAGCCTTCTGCTTCTCCCCAGATGACAGAGGAAGCCCAAGGTGGTGCCAATGCTTTTCTCCTTCTGCCACCCAACCTGTGTGGGGTGGAGTTGGCAGCCAGTGGTGGAAATTCAATCTGCTGCTCCAATGTTTTTGACTCCCAATTCGGGCTCAGCCCCCGGCCACCTGAAGCAATTTCGTGGAAAGAGCTGGATATTATGGCCCTTCCCACAGTTGCAGAATCACAGGAGACTGGGAGCCCTGAATATAGCTAGTTACTAACAAACAGGTTGTTGCAGTAACCTGCACATTAAGAACCTGTGTGCTGGATTTCAGTGCATCGTTTTAATGCACAAATTATAAATTATTATTATTATTTTAACTCCCTGATACAATAAGCTAATGCTATGCTAATGCACTGGAAGTTAAAAAAAAAAAAGAATACTGAAAGGAAAATGTGCATTCGGCATAGGCCGAATGCACATTTTAACTTGAGGGAGGGGGGTGTTATCGCTGATAGGAGAGTGTACTAATCTGGCTAAGTGTTCCTGACTTTTTTTCAGGTTTTAAATGCCAGTGCAGTAACGCCAGAAACTTAACTTTATCTCTGACCTGAAGTTAAGTTTCCAGCCCTAAGAAAAACAGAGTTGGGCCAACACACGTCTCTGCATTGGGGAGTTCTACTTAATGGCCTCATTTGCATGGGATTTCCAAGCCAGGGCACTAAGCAGTATTCCCATTATGGAACACACATTTTCTGTGCAAAAAACTCCTTGCTACATCAGCAGTATGTCTTGCACACATAAAATGTGTTTTGAACTGCGGGTAAAACGATATATTTGGTTGAATGCACCTTTCTGAATCAACCTGAAAGTACTTGGAGGTAAAAGATGACACCCTTAGGGGGCTAATGAGTGTTTAAAGATGTGGAGACATTAGGCCTACCAGGGTCATGCCACAGCATAAGAAGAGACCTTAGAATTCTCAAATTCCATTAACCTTATAGAGTGGTCACATGTGCCCAACTGCTTTTTTGAAAAAACAGAGGAAGAAAAAATGAAGGAACAGGAAAAAGAATACATATTAAGTGAAAGAAATAGACTTTCAAAATGAATGTCCCTATGTCCAGGTTATCTGAAAGAATTTATCCATGCTGACGAAGTCAAAACGAGTTCCTATGTTCTCTCATGAACTCGCAACATCCACCCCACTGAGCAAGAGGAAGGTATTGTGCAAACTGCTGCTGCATTTGTAAATAGCCTGTGCCAGTACAAGCTTCCCTGTGCTGCTCGGGGATCCTTGTGTATTCAGGTCAGCATGAGGATTACAAGGCTTGGCTCTGATGTTCATTACATGGGAACATGTCAACATCCACACTTCGAAAGCCTGCAGTTGTTATGGGCTGAAGGATATTACTTGGTTATCCACTCATAATGGCACAGCTATTTCCAGTACCTTGAAACATGCACATTCATTGCAAATGTCTGTGCAACTAGCTACAGGAGTAGAGTTGGGCAGAGATGGCACAGTATCTGTAGCTGAAATAAATTTGTTGTAGTTTTCATCCTTTAGCCAACGCGCAATAGTGGCTCTTGAAGCCTTATGACCCCTCCTGGACCCACTCCACAGGTCAAACAGATGGTCCGAGAGACGGAAACTGTTCGTAACCTCTAAGTAACGCAACAACACCCTCTTTACGTCCAACTTCCTTAACTTCCTAGACTCTAGAGTAGAAGAGTCCAGGCCAGCAAAGGAAGGGAGTTCCACTGACTGATTCAAATGGAAGGAGGACACCACCTTCGGGAGAAAGAAGGGAACCGTTCTTAGGGAAACCCCTGCTTCAGAAATCCTCAAGAAGGGCTCCCTGCAAGATAAGGCCTGAAGCTCGGACACACGCCTAGCTGAGGAAATAGCCACAAGGAAAACAACCTTCAACATCAGATCCTTTAGGGTTGCTCGCTTTATTGGCTTGAAGGGAGCGGTACAAAGGGTGTGGAGAACCAGATTCAGCTGCCACGAAGGACAAGGGTTCCGGACAGGAGGACGCAGATGCTTAGCCCCTCTGAGAAAACGAGCCACAATCTGGATGGGATGCTAAGGCACTCCCTGCACCTTTCCTTGAAAAACAACCAAGGGCCACCACCTGGACTCGGAGAGAATTAAATGCCAGTCCCTTAGCAAGCCCTGCCTGTAAAAAAGCGAGAACATCGGGAATCGAAGCCCTGGAGGGCTGCACTTCGTGCTCCAGACACCAGAACTCAAACACTCCCCAAACTCTAACGTACGCCATGGATGTAGAAGTCTTACAGGAATGCAAGACCGAGGTAATACCCGCATTTGAGTAACCCTTGCTCCTTAATCTCCGCCTTTCAAAAGCCATGCCGCTAGACAATAGCGATCTGTCTCTGTGAAACAGATGGGCCCTTGGTGTAGGAGATTCGGAGACGGGTGAAATCTCAGCGGACTGTCGACTGCTAGATTTAGGAGATCCACAAACCACGGATGTCTTGGCCACTCTAGTGCCACGAGTATGACCTTGCCCGGATGAGCCTCAATGCGGCGCAGAACTTTGCTGACCAACGGCCATGGCGGAAAGACGTACAACAGAATGTCCTTCGGCTAGGGAAGAACCAGAGCAACCACCCCTTCTGCTCCTGTTTCTCACCGCCGACTGAAGAACCGAGGAGCCTTGGCATTGTGATACGTTGCCATGAGATCCATGGTCGGCCTGGACAAGCAGTTGCAGAAAAGACGAAAGGCCTCTTCGGAGAGTTCCCACTCTCCTGGGTCCAACTGGCAGCGGCTGAGAAAATCGGCCTGCACATTGTCCACCCCGGCAATGTGATAGGCTGCTATCTTGTAGAGGTGTTGCTCCGCCCAATTGATTAACAGCTGGGCTTCCGTCGCCACCGGACGACTCCGTGTTCTCTGATGATTGATGTAAGCCACCATTGTCGAATTGTCAGAGAGCACCATCACTGACCGTCCCTCCACTAAGGGAAGAAGGGCCTGCAACATCAACCGAACTGCTTTGATCTCCAAACGAATGATCCACCAACAGGACTCCGACCTTGTCCATCGGCCTTGTACTGCCATTCTTTGACAAACTGCTCCCCACCCGGAGAGGCTGGCACCGGTGGTTACCACTATCCAAGAGGGAATTTCCAAATCCACGCCCCGAGGCGAATTGTCCGGACAGAGCCTCCAAGGAAGATTGGAACGCACCGAATCAGTCAGCGGCAGGGGAAGATGAAACTGCTCGGAGAGCAGATTCCACCGGGAAAGCAAGGCTGACTGAAGAGGATGCATATGCGCAAACGCCCATGGTACCAGATCGAGAGTGGAAGCCATCGAACCCAGAACCTGTAAATAATCCCAAACCCTGGGACGAGGCATGGACCGCAAGGACTCCTCCTGAGTGAGGAGCTTGGTCAGTCTCTCCTCGGTAAGGAAAACCTTTCCCAAAATCGTGTCGAAGCGAGCACCCACAAACTCCAAGGACTGGGAAGGAACTAGATGACTTTTGTCAGGATTGACCACCCAACCTAGCGAGCTCAGAAGCTGCAGCATCCTCTGAACCGCCATCCTGCAAAGGTCCTCTGACTTCACCCGAATCAGCCAATCGTCCAGGTAGGGATGTACCAGTATACCCTCTCTCCGCAGAGCCGCTGCCACAACCACCATGACCTTGATGAACACCCTGGGTGCCTTCGCCAGACCAAAAGGCAGTGCACAAAATTGAAAATGATGACCGAGGACTGCGAACCTCAGAAACTTCTGATGATCCGGGCGGATGGGAACGTGCAAGTACGCTTCTGTCAAGTCCAGGGACACCAAGTATTCACCTTTGTGAATGGATGCTATCACAGAGCGAAGAGTCTCTATACAAAACCGAGGTACCTTTAGAGTTCGATGGGACAGAAGGTTCCCTCCTTCTTGGGTACCACGAAGTAGATGGAGTAACACCCGCACCTTAGTTCTCCTGTGGGTACCGGAACTATGGCACCCAGGTCCTGTAAGTGCTGCAGTGTCTTGCACAGCCCAACGCTTCTGGTGGTATGAGCACGGGGAAACCAAGTAGCGCTCCCACAGCGGCCGAGCAAAATCTAAAGTGTAGCCATATTCTATTATATTTAGGACCCATTGATCAGAGGTCAAGTTGGTCCACGCCTCTAGAAAAAGAGACAACCTTCCCCCTATTTTTGGAAAGGAGGAGTGAACCGGCCTTGCTTCATTGTGAGGACTTGAGGCCCCCATGAGCCTGTGGGGCTCCGTCCCTGGCAGATTGCCGGCCTCGAAAGAACCGGTTCTAAGAATGTTGACGGCTGGGACCCCGACGACGATCCGGAGGAACGTGAAGAGCGAAAACGGTGATTTCCACAAAATCTCGCCCCCTGAGGAAAGGATCCTCTTGTCCTGGGCTTATCCTCTGGTAACCTATGGACCTTGTTCTCCCCCAGAGACTTTATCATATCCTCTAACTGTTGCCCTAAAAGCAGTTTTCCTTGAAGGGCAAGGAACCAAGTTGAGCTTTAGACGAAACACCTGCAGACCAGTTCCTAAGCCAGAGGAGCCTGCGGGCTGAAACAGCCGAGACCATAGTCCTGCCCGATGTCCGTAAAAGATCATAAAGCGCGTCAGCACTGTAAGCCACTGCAGCCTCCAGCCGCCCTGAACTGCCTCGGCCTTGGAAAGGGATGCTGCTGCTTGCAATTCCTGCACCAGCGAAGACGCACACAGCACAAAACTGCTGCACATGGCGGCCCGGACTCCTAGCGTTGAAACTTCAAAGATCTTCTTAAGTTGTAACTCCAACTTGCGATCCTGCAAATCCTTCAGGGCAGTGGCTCCTGTTACCGGGATGGTGGTCTTCTTTGTCACCAATGAGACAGCGGCATCCACCTTGGGCACCTTGAGGAGGTCCAGCGCATCCTCAGGGAGCGGGTACAATTTGTCCATAGCTCGACTTACCTTCAAACCCGGGTCAGGAGTGTCCCACTCCCTAAACAAAAGGTCCATAACTGACATATGAAAAGGAAATGACTGAGCTGGACCTCTAAGCCCCACCATCACCGGATCCATAGCCTCAAATCGTGAATCCTTTTGGAGGGACCTCAATCCCTAACTCTTCCAAAATAGCCAGTATAAGTGGTCCTGATTCATCCTTCCTGAACAAATGGACCACCTTGGGGTCATCACCTTCCACTGCAGGCATGCCCCCTTGCTTAGCAGGCTGGAGCTGATTATCCTGATCCGCATCCGGCCCCTGATCAGGGGCCTGAGGAGGGGGTTCCCCTTCATCTGAATGGTCTGAAGATAAGCTGTCCCGCTGGACAGGAAATGGACCGAAGAGGGCGTTTAGCCTTAGGGGCTTCTACCCCGCTTGGCGGCTTAGTACGCTTTCATGCCGAGGAGGACCTTTTCTCAGCCCCTGATGACAGGGGTGCCTCCCGAGGGACCTTAGCACTTTGACTCTTTGCTGCCCGTCTGGCCTTAAAAGCCTTGTGGTGCAAAACATAATTGGAGGAAAACGAGGAAGAAGACCCCTCTGAGTCCTCTCCGGGGTCGTCCCTTGAGGAATGGTCACTATCCTCCTCCAAATTGGTCCCTCCAGGGGCATCAGACCGCAGTGACAGAGGTGGTAGGGAGATTACTCCCTGCAGCACAGCTTTCTCCTGCTCCCTGAATGTCCTTAAAATGGCCTCCGTTCCCGCGCTGAGGAACGGATCTGAGGCCTGGCGCTGTAAATCTTCCAGGCTCCCGGCGCGACAGAGCCGCTGCCGCATGATTTCCCAGGCGCAGTTGTCCCCCTGAGGATCCTTCTCCTCCCGACAAGCACCCCGTGCAGACGTCGGCTCTAGACAGTTGCTTGCGCGCGCTGCCGCAAGCAGAACAGGCTGCACCACGCAGCATGACCAGCAGCCTAAATTTAGAACAGGATGCAAGAGGTAAGTAGTGAAGAGAAAAATCGAATGGGAGCTTGGCAGAAACTCGGCCGGTCGGCGACACGTCAGCAAAAAGGAAGGAGAACGTCAAGCAGGTTCAAAAGGGAAATTTAAGGAAAAATACCTTATTTATTTATTTTTTTACACTGTGTATGGTCCTCCCAAGGGTGAGTGACCCGGGCTCCTCAGTATCATCCTCATCCATGGGGAATCACAGGGTTTGCACTTCCACTATCTGCTGGAGACAGAGAAATACTGACATACTCTAGGTGGCACCTCAGGGGTATACGACGGAGTCTGTTAAAACTTCTCTGTCTCCATCTGCTGGTGGGGAGGCAAAACTCAGGAGTCTGGACTGATCCGGGTACGTACAGGGAATGAGTGTTTAAAGATGTGGAGAAATTAGGCCTACCAGGGTTATTCCAGAATACATTCCATTAACAGTTAACCGTAACGAGTTTAAAAGAGCATTAAAAACTTATCTATTTACCTGTGCATATAATATAACTGAATGACTTTTTCAATATCTGTGACACTCATCAATACCTGAATGATTATTTCAATATCTGTGACATTCATCAATAACTGTTGCAAGGTAATTATTATGTAATGATTTTCATGTATGCTATGACCTTTATGTTACGTATGATGCTATTGTGCATGTTTTAATTCTTGTGAACCGCTAAGATGGATAGACTACTACCCCTAGTGCGGTATATAAAAACTTTTAAATAAATAAATAAATAAATGCTTTCTTGAAAAAACAGAGGAAGAAAAAAAAAAAAAGAGATAAAAGAGAAAATGAAGGAAAAGGAAAAAGAATACATATTTAGTGAAAGAAATAAAGACATTCAAAATGAATGTCCCTATGTCCAGGTTATCTGACAGAATTGATCCATACAGACGAAGTCAAAATGAGTTCCTATGTTCTCTCATGATCTCGCAACATCCACCCCACTGAGCAAGAGGAAGGTATTGTGCAAACTGCTGCTGCATTTGTAAACAGCCTGTGCCAGTACAAGCTTCCCTGTGCTGCTCGGGGATCCTTGTGTATTCAGGTCAGCATGAGGATTACAAGGCTTGGCTCTGATGTTTGTTACATGGGAATGTGTCAACATCCACACTTCGAAAGCCTGTAGTTGTTATGGGCTGAAGGATATTACTTGGTTATCCACTCATATTGGCACAACTATTTCCAGTACCTTGAAACATGCACATTCATTGCAAATGTATGAGCAACTAGCTACAGGAGTAGAGTTGGGCAGAGATGGCACAGTACCTGTAGCTGAAATAAATTTGTTGTAGTTTTCGTACACTAGCGTCTGCATGTCACTGTCAAGGGCTCGGATCTGCTTCACCATGTCCGCCTCGCAGTCCATCAGCTGAGGCAGAGGGCACTCTTTGCGAAGCTGGAGGAGGGAGGCAGAGGGGCAAGACACATGAGCCAGGCACTTTTCCACCTGTAGTTTATCTGTTCATTGCCTAGATGGTTAGGTTAACAGATGATGCCAGATCATAGATTGCTGAAATTTGTAGTTCTAACTTCTCTCCCAGATCTATAATTACAAATGGACACTGGAATGGGACGGACTCAGCCCTACGCTGCTGAGCCACACCTGGCTGTTAAACTACATAAGAAAAAAGCAAAACATTTAATCTCAGTGCATTTGTGCTAGAGTGTTCTCATCTCTCCATAAGCAGAATGCCAATGGTGGTGGTAGTGGTGGTTGGGGGTCCCACAGATTCCTGATCTAGTCTTCAGGACCCTAGACGCTTGGATTTTTGTGCTGTCCAGAATGAATGTGCATGAGAACTAGACTGATGCATGCAAATATATCTCATGCATATTCATTGTTGGCAGCCTGAAAATCAGACCTGTTAAGGTGTTCCTTGGTACGGATCTCAGAGCGCCTGACTGGGAGGCAACAAAGGGTAATGATAAATGGAGTTTTCTCTAAGGAGGGGGTTGTTACTAGCGGTGTGCCTAAGGGATCAAACCTTGGACTGGGTTCTGTTCAACATTTTTGTGAGTAATATAACAGAAAGGTTGTTGGGAAACGTTGGTCTTTTTGCCAATTATACCAAAATCTGTAACAGGGTGGACAGCCAGGAAGAAGTGGAAAACATGAGGAGGGATTTGTGTAGCTCCAAGAATGGTCTAGGGTCTGGCAGCTAAGATTTATTACTAAAAAATTCAGAGCAATACATTTAGAATTTAAAAACCCAAAGGACAAATACAGTATTGGAGGTGAAATTCTTCTAAGCACAAAGGAAAAGCGGGATCTAGGAGTAATTGTGTCTGATGATCTTAAGGTGGTAAAACAGGTGGATAAAGCGATGGTAAAAGCCAGAAAAATGCTTGGTTGCTTAGAGAGAGAAATGGGGTCAGAAGAAAAAGGGAGATGATATTGTCATTGGGACCTCACTTGGAATACTGTGTACAGTTCTGGAGACCGCACCTTCAAAAGGATATAAACAGGAGGGAGTTGGTCCAGAGAGTGACTACTAAACTAGTCATTCTAAAGCATATGGGATAGTCTTAAAGATCTAAACATGTACACCCTAGAGGAAAGGCGAGATAGGGGACATATGATAGAAACAGTCAAATATCCCAAAGGTTTCTATGCACAGGAGGTGAACCTTTTTCAATGGAAAAGAGGCCCTAGAATGAGGGATCATGAGATGAGGGAGAAAGGGGGTAGACTCAGGAAATATTTCTTTACAGAGAGGATTGTGGATGTGTGGAACAGCCTCCCAGTGGAAGTGGAGACGACAAAAACAGTATCTGAAATCAAGAAAGCATGGGATAAACCAGGGGATCTCTAAGGAAGTGATGAAAATTATAATGCTAAATTAATTGGACGGATGGGAGACGGTCTTTTTTTGCCATCAAGTTTCTATGTTTCCAGAGGGCCACTGTGGTAGCTGTGTGGTCTATGTGTGTGCCCAGCTCTGCTTTATCCCCAGTGATTCAGAATAACCTGCCATCCCTGTGTGAAAAACAAAACAAATGACCACCAGTAACACATTAACAGTTAATTATTAAAAGAGGTCTTAAATTGCTACACCTGAATGACAACACACAGCAACAGTATTTCAGGTGACTGTTATTGCATATTAATGACACAAAGAAGCAGCATGTAACATTACAAAAAAAGATGTGGAAAAAAAGGAAAGTATCCAGCTGCTTTAAAAAAATTGAACATCTATAAATCAAAATTAATGATATGGTACAATCAACATACTTAAAAAATCATTGCTATTGTATATTTAAAGAGCTGCTCATATATATATACATATATATGGGGCAAAAGTCATGTTGAAAACTGCCCAAAGTTTTTAATCACCATTTTATGCAGCACTTTGAGAAAAAAAATAGAGTGCTACTGCTTCAAAAATATAGAAACTGCACAGCTCCTGGGTGCGAGGGAGGCCCAGTCAGCGCGCAACAGCGACACCTAGTGGATGGATTTAGGGTCCATGTTAGCCAAGTTCCAGGGGGAACTGCGGTCTGTGGCCCCCACCAAGAACTATCGCTGCAACGATTCAGCTAAGCTGAGAGGGATAAGAAGTAGGAGGGAAAAAAACCCCAGTAGTCGTGAATGAAGGCTCAAGGTATCACATCCAAGATCCCTGGTTCCAATGGAGCTGGAGGCCCTAAGAAGCAGGAAGAAACCATCGGGTCAAAAAAAAAGGAAAATGCTAAATGCTAAAAGGATGAAGGTTCCATAGGTAGCTAAACACCTGCAGCAATAACCTGCCATTTTCTCGGTTTAACAAAAAGGCAAAACTTTTCTTTAATTTACATTAACATTTTTATTAGCCACATTTCAAAGTGCATAATAATATACAGCCACAGATATTATATACTGAAATATACATATGTACTAGAGATGTGCATTCGTTTTTGCCGAATTGGAAAATTTCAAAGAAATTGTCCAATTCGGCATGGGTCGGAGGGCCTGAATCCCGAGACGGATTTTCCCCAAACTTCGGGGCCTGTGCCATTTTAGAAAATGGCACAGGCCATCCATTGCTCCTTCCATGTGACAGGGGCCGACCAATGGCACCTGTAGCCCCTGTCACATGGTAAGGGCAAAGGGCCACCGGCGCCATTTTGTTTACTGGCAGCAGACGGCCCGAGAGGGAGAGATCGCTCCCGGGACCCCGCTGGACCACCAGGGCTTCAAGTAAGTCTTGGGGGGAGGGGGAAAATCGGGATGTGGGGGGGTTGTATTTAAGTAAATTTGAAGGGTTGAGGTGGGGGGGGGGGGGTTTTCCATTTTTTTTTTTTCAGCGAAAATTGCTGGGGAAATAAAAACATGACCCGTTGGAAAACAAAGTTTTCCACAGGTCGCCCGACCCGAAGCCCGACCCGGTAGATAAAAACTAAGCACATCTCTAATATGTACACTCAACTGATTTTGAAAAACAAACAAACAAACCCCCTGTCATTCCCCCCCCCCCAACACAATCAGATAAAAAAAGGCTTCTCCCATCAAGATACAAGATAAGAAAATCGGTTCTTTCCTGCTAATTTTCGTTCCTGTAGTACCAACAGATCAGTCCAGACTCCTGGGTTTATTCATTCCTGCCAGCAGATGGAGACAGAGAAAAGCCTCGCTGACACTGCTTGAAAAGCCGTGGTGCCACCTGCAGTAGTTCAGTATTAATTTGTACCCAAGCTGAAAACACTATGTGCAAGAAACTGAATAAAAAACGTGTCAAAAAACTTGAAAAAATTTGTATGTTATGAACAACTAAAGCACAGAAGTTTGCTAAAATGATTATAGCAGAGCGGAAGACTCTACCCCTCCAACCCGGGTGGGTTCTGGACTGATCCGTTGGTACTACAGGAACGAAAATTAACAGGTAAGAACCAATTTTCTTTTCCCTGTACGTACCTGGATCAGTCCAGACTCCTAGGATGTACCAAAGCTTCCTAGAGAGGGTGGGACCTGGAGAGTCCCGCTCGCAAGACACCTTCACCAAAAGACTGGGAATCAGAAAATCCCAAATCCAATCGGTAATGCCTTGCAAAGGTATGCAGCGATTTCAAGTCGCTGCCCTGCAAATCTCTTGCGGAGACACCAACTGAGCCTCCGCCCATGAAACAGCCTGAGCCCGTGTCGAGTGGGCCCGCAAACCCTCAGGAACTTGACGGCCCTTGAGAATATACGCCAACCCAATAGCCTCTTTAAGCCACCTGGCAATAGTTGCTTTGGAGGCATGGGCAACCTTCTTGGATCTGCTCCATAGAACAAAAAGATAATCAGACCTCCTGAAATCATTAGTAACCTTAAGATAGCGAAGCAAGGCCCTGTGGACATCCAACAACTTAAGCTCCCGAGCATGCTACATAGAACTTTGTAAATGCTGGGAGCTCGATAGTCTGATTAACATGAAAGGCAGAGATCACCTTTGGGATAAAGGAAGGAACCGTACACAACGTGATTCCAGAATCAGATATTTGAAGAAACGGGTCCCTACATGACAAGGCCTGCAATTCAGAAATCCTCCTGGCGGAACAGATTGCCACCAAGAACACAACCTTGAGAGTCAAATTCTTAAGGGTCGCTCTCCGAATTGGTTCAAATGGAGCGTCACACAATACTCGCAGAACAAGATTAAGGTTCCAGGGAGGACAGATCTTCCGCACCAGAGGACGCAAATTCTTAACTCCCCGAAGAAACCTCTGTACGTCCGGATGAGAAGATAAGGAATAACCCTCAATCTTCCTTTGTAAGCAGGCTAGAGCCACTCCCTGCACCTAAGGGAATTAAAGGCAAGGCCTTTAGCTAAACCCTCTTGTAGGAAAGACAAGACTTGAGAAATCGAGGCACGAACCGCCTGTATCCCTCTGTCGGTACACCAAGCCTCAAACACTTTCCAAACCCGAACATATGAGAGGGAAGTAGACTGCCACCTAGCCTGCAAAAGTGTAGCGATCACTGGCTCTGCATATCCTCTTCGCCTTAAGCGACGTCTTTCAATAGCCAAGCCGCTAGACAAAAGCGATCTGCCTGGTCGGAAAATATGGGCCCTTGACGGAGAAGATCTGGATGATGACTGAGGCGCAGTGGACCGTCCATCACTAGATTGACGAGATCTGCGAACCACGGTCGACGCGGCCATTCCGGAGCTACTAGGATCACCTTCCCGGGGTGCCTCTCTATTTGGCGCAACACTTTGCCCACCAAAGGCCACAGAGGGAAAACATAAAGCAAGATTCCCTGAGGCCAAGGCACTACCAGAGCGTCGACTCCCTCGGCCCCGTACTCCCTCCTGCGACTGAAAAACCAAGGAGCTTTCAATTTGAGCTGAGTTGCCATCAAATCAACGTGAGGACAACCCCACCTTTTCCAGATGAGCCGCATCGTGGACTCCGCCAACTCCCACTCGTTTGGATCTAAGCTCTGATGACTGAGAAAATCGGCCTGGACGTTGTCGACACCCATGATATAAGACGCAGGTAACTGAACCAAGTACAGCTCCTCCCATTGAAACAGCTCCTGAGCTTCCAGTACCACCCCCTGGCTCTTGGTGCCACCCTGACGATTGATGTAAGCAACCGTTGTGGCATTGTCCCACAGAACCCTGACCGAACAACCCTGAACGAGGGGGAGAAAGGTTTGAAGTGCAGCTGCACTGCCATGGTCTCCAATCGATTGATAGGCCACAAGGCTTCTACCACCAACCAAGTGCCCTGGGCTGACTGCCGCTCGCAGACTACCACCCCCAACCAGAGAGACTGGCATCAGTAGTGAGAACCACCCAATTCGGAACTTCGAGACTGACACCACATTGCAGATTGGACGACTGTAGTCACCACAAGAGGCTGCTCCATGCCGACGCATCCAGCAAGTCCAGCAAATGAAAAGCCTGCGACAGAGGATTCCACCTCTCCAACAGACCCCTATGAAGCAGACGCATATGTGAAAAGGCCCACGGCACCAATTCCAGCGTTGAGGCCATCAACCCCAGAGCCTGCAAAAAATCCCAGGCTCGGGGCACCCTCAACGCCAATAAGTGCCGAATTTGTGACTGCAACTTGATCATTCTCTCCTCCGTAAGAAATACTTTGCTTTGCCTCATGTTGAAACGAGCCCCGAGAAAGTCGAGTGTCTGAGACGGCTCCAAGTAACTGACTTGAGGTCCAGAATGGGGTGAAATGTGCCCTCTTTCTTCGGCACCACAAAGTAGGTGGAGTAATGACCCCTGCCCCATTCGTGCAGAGGAACTGGGATTACCATCCCCAACTTGCAAAGTCTCCCAAACTGCATGACGCTTCGCCGAAAACCCGCAGGGGGAGACCAAGAACAGCTCGCGAATAGGACGTGCAAACTAATGCGTAACCATCTCTTATCACAGTTAGGACCCACTGATCCTGCGTAATCATGGTCCACTCCCCGTAAAACCCTGCTAGATGGCCCACTATATAGGGAACGATGAAGTGAACCGGCCTCGCTTCATTGGGAGGACTTGACCCCAGTAGCTCCCCCACCCGTGGGAGCCCTGAAAGGCCTCCGGCCACCCCGAAAGGACTGACCCCAACTCGAGCCTCGAGATTGAAAAGGTTTTTGTGACTGCAACCTTACAGGATCTCTAGAAGGACGAGATAGTCTGCTGTCCCGAAAACGCGACTTTGGCTGAAAATCCGGCAATTTGTGTACCTTCATTTCACTCAACTGCTTTATCAGCTGTTCCATCTGCTCCCCAAACAACAGACGACCCTTGAAGGGCAAAGAACCTAACTGGGCTTTAGAAGATACATCCGTGGACCAGTGACGGAGCCACAACAAACATCTGGCCGCTACAGCGGAACTCATAATCTGAGATAGCAAACGCACCAAATCATAGAGAGAATCAGCTACATATGCGACCGACGCATCCATGCGATCTGCGTTAGATGCATCAGCCCCTGGATGCATTTGCCCGTCCTGAAAACTCTGAACCCAGCGCAGACATGCCCTTTGCATAAAGCTGGAGCAAATGGCGTCCTGCAGCCTCAAGACCGCCCCTTCAAAAATCTTTTTGAGATGAAGCTCCAACTTCCGATCCTGAACATCTTTAAGGGCAGCGTCTCCCGCAACCATAATAGTGGTCTTCTTAGTGACCATGGAAACTGCTACATCAACCTGCGGAAGCGCAAAAAGCTCCAATGTTTGCTCCGGCAAGAGGTAGAGTTTCGACATCACTCTACCCACTCTTAAACCAGAGTATGGGGAATCCCACTCACGTTCTACCAATTGCAGTACAGTTCTATGATAAAGAAAAGCAGAAAGAGGATCTCTTTCTGCTTTTCTTTATCATAGATATCTTTCTTTGATCCGCCCTATCTTTCTGGATAGGGCGGATCTAGGCCAGGATCCGCCCTATCCATCTCCGGAACCTCCTGAGGAGCTTTCAACCCCAGCTCCTCGAGAACTTGAGGGAGCAGAGGCTCCAACTCCTCCCTCCAGAACAAGCGGAGAATTTTGGGGTCATCACTCTCTGGAACCGAAGGGGTCCCCATGTCATCTCCCCGATCCAAGTCCTGGGGCCCCTGATCATGTGCTGCCGACATTGTTGCTGCCCCCCCCCCCCCCCGGAGGGACTGGAATCCCTAAGCCCTCCTCCGTCCCGGCCGGATTGGGCAAATGCGGGACCCTCCAAGTCTCGCAACCGATGAGACCCCGACACAGCACCCGGAGGCTGAATGCAGGACCCCGAGGTGACAGAGGCAACTGCGGGCATTCCAGACCTTCCTGCTGAGCCAGATAGGCTTGATGAAGCAGGAGAATAAAATCAGGGGAGAAGGGGCGTGAACCCGAAGGCAAGGCTGGAACCTGCTCTCCCCCGGACCCTGAGGCAAGGGGACCTGCCTATTAGCCCTTCCGGAGACCCCCAACTCCTCTAGGTGTCTCAGATGGACCGGGGAGAGCCGCGGAGGGAAATCAACCTCCAAACATGGCGGCACGCGCGAATCCGCGGCCAAAATGGCTGCCGCTCCCACCATGAGGGAGCCAGCAGGCCCGGAGCCAGCCGCCGTATCAAAAACAGGCCCGACTGCAGCAGCTGCGTGCTTTTCTAAGCACCGACGTTTTGTGACCCCTGGGAGAAGGAAGGGCCCTTCCCCCCTCCCGAAATGCACTACGAACACAGGCCGGCCCCACTAAGACGCACCGGGACTCCACCACATGCGCGGCAAGCCGAGCCGCAAACCATGTTCCCCCGAGGCAAAAGACAAAGAGAAAAAACAACTAAAGAATAATAGCAAAACAAAACAAAAACCGGCATGACCAACGTGGGTGGGGGAGGGTCGCCCCAGAGCCTTACTACTCAGCTATCCTTAACCTCTGTTCCTTTTTCTTTTTTTTTAAACTTTACTAAAAAGAACAATAGCAGGTGAGTTCCTCTCCTAAAAGCTGAAAGGAGCTGTCCAGCTCAGTTCAGCCACCAAACAAGGAGAGAAAAAAACCCTGAAGAAGAAAAGGAAGCTGAAAGCCGCTAGACCGGCTTCGTGAGGGGAGGGATCTGGAGCACCAGATTTACACCCCACGGAACAATTTGGACCTCAGCTGGTCCACTTCAACCGAACAGGGAATGGTTCCCTAAGGGAACCAAACCCCTGGGAGAAAAGCTCCCCCAAAAAACCAAAACAAGCAAAAAAGGCAAAAAAGACTGCAGGTTTATGCACAGGCCACCATCTGCTGGAGACAGAGAAATACTGATCTATTGCAGGTGGCACCAGGGCTTATCAAGCAGTGTTAGCGAGGCTTTTCTCTGTCTCCATCTGCTGGCAGGGATGAATAAACCCAGGAGTCTGGACTGATCTGGGTAACTACAGGGAACCTAAATCCTTTTTCTATTCAAGGGCAGTATGAAAGCAGGGTACCCCCAGACATACCTATTCCATACGCACCCATTGTTTTACCCTAATGTTATGCTGCCATTTATTACCGTCCTCAACTGGGATGCCAAATAATATTTTGCTGAAAGTTGAAGAACCACATATGAGAAAAATGCCAAAAGTTATGAATCAAGGAAAACCCTCATAAGTGAGCACCAGGCTTGAATGCAAAGCGTTTATAAATTGTTCACTTATATTGACACGACTTTAGATTTGTCAAGTGTAACAAAATACCTGCTCAAAACGATTTAATCACAGGGTTTATCACTTGATAAAATTATATGCCACCATTTAAAAGTGTGTTACTATTACAACCCCATAGTAGATAAGTTCTTGTTCTACATTGTCAATAATATTTTGCAACATGTGGCAAGCCTAAACCCTCTAAGTCCTTGGGCTACAATAATACCTCTTTTTTTTAACCCCGGGAGACCTCTGCCTCCATACAAAATTCAAAACTTTTCTTTGGATTTTAGGAAGCACACCCGTGGGAATATAAAATATCTTGAGGTGATAGCAAATAAAAAAATGATTTATGAGACAAATTACCCCCTTTATTAAATACAATTTTTTTTTTAGAGATCTTCAATGGTGGATGAATAACCTCATGGAGGGTGCTAACCCATCCTCCTGCATTAAGCATAGCTCTCAAGGGGCCAGCCAATAGCTCATCAAAGTGTTTATGAAAACGCGCAGTGAACCCATCCATCCCCAGCGCCCTATCGGCCTTCAAACTTTTAATAACTTCTAATATCTCAAAACTCCAATATGTCCATATCTTTGTTGTTGCTGTACGACAAGCATTGGCAAGTCAACATGTTGCAGATATGAAATTATATCCTCCTCTGATAGGTTTAGACAATTTTTTCAAAAGATAAATCTATCTCTGATCCCATTAGGATCATATATCCCCCTCCCAGCCATATCTTTAATCTTCGTGATTTGTGACTGCTGAACCTTCTTAACTTATATGCTATCTGGATGCCTTATTCCCAAATTCAAAAAAATGCTTGCTTGGATAATTGCATCTGACAGTGAATGGAGTCCACATATATATTTTTTTAATGTATTCTTTTTCCATCTCCATTGTGACCCATATTTTCCTGACCCTTACACTAGATCCAAGAGCAGCCAGGCCCAGCTGACCCTCCTTTGACCTTCACTGCCTTGTTCACCATCTCTGCTAAATTCATCAGACTCACCTAATCTCATGAGCAAGCATATGCTTGGTGTTGCTGGCCTTCTCCTCTGGAATGCACTTCCAGAGGAGGATAAGAACAAAATCTCCCTGATCTGCTTTAGGAAGCAGCTCAAGGTGTACTTATTTACACAGTCATTCAACAATTAATTTCTTACAATCTTTATCTAATGATCTTCCCTTTTACTGATATTTTGGCCTGTAGTTTACACTGCCATATCTGCAAGCTCTGTGCCAACCTTATTCCTTTTATCAGTTAACTGGTACTGCCTGATATTTTAGCATGGTTTAATTAAGAACTCTGCTGATATTTTGAGGTCACTATCCAATTTCCAGCTGCTGTAGTCTGTAGCTATACCAGGTGTAGGTAACTCCAATCCTGGAGTGACAACCAAGTCTGGTTTTCAGGGCATCCCCAATAAATATGCATGAAATATATTTGCACATAATGGAGGGAGTGCCTGCAAATACACATCATGCTTATTCAGTGAAGCAGTTTTTGTGGCATTTCAGGTTGAGAGTTGCCTTCCCCCCAGCTATAGGTTTTTTTTTGTTCATATCACCCATTGTTCATTTTTATTTTTTTAATGTTTGTTTCACTGTAATTTTATGATTAGACTGTTGTCACCCACCCAGAGATGGGGGTGGTACGAGATACACATTTGTTTTTAATATAAATACAATAATTCTACTTATTACCATTATTTTACACCAGATTGCATGCCGGCGATCCGCAGTCTCTTGAAGAATGCAGGTTCCACACCACACTGAATACAAATGACTCCAGAGTTAGGAGGCCTTTCTACCTCCCTAGCCCAGCGGGGCACTATAAATCCCAGCATGCACTGCGCATAGAGACATTACCAGTCCCGGGACCATTTCCCCTTACCTTGTTCAGGAAGACCTCTGGGTTGAAGTGCGCGCCGTCTACGTCGGTGGGATCCAGCGGGTCCTTCTCCTCCCCGCTCCCGGGGAGGCCGTAGTAAAGCTTCAGCATGCCGTGCGCCTTCCGCTTTCGCCCGGCTTCCTCCTCCGTCTCGTCGCGGGGCTCCGGGAGCAGCCCGACCCTACCAGAGGGAGAAACCGCCATCTTCTGTCTGCACTTCCGCGAACAATAAAGTTACACTTGACATAAAAAAAAACATAATGCCTCCGAGCTCAGGCTGAGGGGGGAGGAAAATGAACGCAAAAATCTCCACTTGAGCTTTAAGAAGCTGCCTTTGGAAAGACTAAAGAAAGATCTGCCGTCCTTTCAAAGGCAGCCTCCTAAAGCTGTTTTGATATATATATAGTGGAGAAGGTTTGGGCGGGAGATGTGACACTAAAGCTGGATTGATTTTTTTTTTTTTATATGTATACAATTGCTCCTCAGGCGTCGGGAAAATAAATGTTAGATTGAAAAAAAAAAATTACATTGGTCCATAGCTAGCTTTTGCGAAATAAAGATGAGCAGACAAAAACATAAACTCGGGAGGGACAGAGCAATGGCTGTGGCGATCAGCACAAGTGTAACTTTAGCCCACGACAGGCGCAATGAGTCTGGTGAGGTTTAATTGGGGAGAGAACAGAAGGGTTGGGCCTGGCAAAAGAGGCAGGGATGGTGGGAAAGCGAATGAGGAGGTTGGGTCTCGGGGATGGGAGGAGTAGAGGGAATCGGGCACGGGATGGGGAGAGCAGATGGAGTTGGGCCCTAAGGAGGAGGGTGTCAGGCCAAGGGAAAGGAAAGAGATGAGTGGAAGGGACAGCCTTATGACCTCTTACACTGTTCTGCTAGGGGAATTCTACACAAAGATATTATTTCTGCATCTTTGATTAATAAGTGTTTTCCCTATTGTAGTTTCATTAATTAGTCAGTGATATTGTATTTTTGACAACTTTGAATTATGAGGAATTTTAACTTTTTTTATTCCCCTAGGAGCAAAGAGGTTTTACTATGAGAAAGAGGAAAGTAATATTACCTTTTTATCGGTCTCTGGTGAGATTCCAACTTGTGTTCCATTCTGGAGACTATAGCTTCAAAAAGTAAGGTAAAGGCAGTTCAAAGGTTAACCACCAAAATGGTGCAAGGCCTGCACTACACAGAGATAATGAAGGAGATAAAAGTTTACTCCTTATCAATGAGTTGGTGAGAGGTTGCATGTGTACACTTGATGCAAAGAACTGGCTATCAAAGAACAAGTTTGATCTCTGCAGACTAGAGTGGCAGATCTGGAGGAGACCTCCAAGAACATAGTAAAAAGTCTCAGCTCCAGTGTGGCAGCCCCTGTGCTATGGGCAACCCACCTGGGGAGTGGCACGGGACTGCAAGGAAGGACTCGAGGCAAGCCAAGAGTCTGTCTTCTGCCTAATCAGCCCCCTCTCCCACAGGTTGAGCCCTTGGGTTCTGAGGGCTAGTAGGTCTCTCCAGCAGTAGTACCTTATAGTGGTGAGTCCACACCAATGCTCCCTCCAAGGAGTATCTAAGTGTGTGCAAATTTTTCTTCGTATGAACAATAATTTTTTTAAACCAACAATGTGTGAGCGCTAGTATTAGTGTTGCATTTCTGGATATAGCACAAAGAAAAATTTATGAGTGACAATGTGAGCAAGGTTCCGAAATGTATGAGCAATCGCTCACTTGCTCAGCTTAGCGGAAACTATGGTCCACACAGGCAAGACATGGACAACAGCAGGCTGGATACTAAACAAGACCTGGAACTAGACAAGACAAGGGAAGGACAGAACTCTGGACAGGCAGGACTGGATACTGGAACAGACAGGACAAGTCCAACAATGTAGACTGGGGCAGGACTCTGGAACAGACAGGGTAAGACTGAAAGGGCAGACAAGGGAAACATAGAACACAGAAGCCCAAAGACAGAAAGGCTTGGAACAGACAGAATAGGCCTGAAGGTCTCAAAGGATACAAGACAAAATAAGTCCAAGCGCCACAAGGCAACGCAAGTCAGAAAGCCCATAGTCCACAAAGCAAGGCACGAACAAGGCAGAAGGCTTGTAGGCCACAAGACAAGGCAAGAACAAGGGTCAGGTTATGGAGCCAGAAGTGACACCTTGAGAAGATAAGCTACTATGGCAAGACAAGTTTACATAAGGCTGGGACTTGGGCTTAGCAAGGTTAGTGAGGAGAAACTTGACAAGACTAGTGATGATGCATACTGATGGCTTCTGTTGGTGATGAGGTGTCATGAAGGTAGGATAAGGCTGTGTATAACAGTTGAAATCCTAACACCCTGTGATGCCTTGGATGAGCAAGGTCACCTGGAAGTGACCCTGTAGCAAGGATCTCCTCTTCAGGTGATGCCATATCCTCTTTCATTGAGAATGGGTCTGCAAGGGTCATCAAAGTAGGTGATTTGATCATTAGGAATGTAGATAACTGAGTGGCTGGTGGACATGAGGATCACTTGGCAACTTGCAAAGGTGATGGACCTCACACGTCATTTAAATAGGATCTTATACAGTGCTGGGGAGGAGCTGGATGTTTTGATATATGTGGGTACCAAAGACATAGAAAGCTGTGGAAGAGAGGTTCTGGAAGCCAAATTCATGCTTTTAGGAAGAAAGTTGAAATCCAGAGCCTTCAGGGTAGCATTCTGACTTTATTTTAAAATATTTGTTAGCCACATCAGGGCTGGGTACAAGCAACATACATAATAAAATTAAAAGCAAAATATGCATTAAAATAAAACAGAATTAAATCAACAAGAACCGCATCAGAAACTCCGGAGGACTCTGGTATCGTGATATACCAGATACTTTCATGAGGAATATGCCTTTTGAAACAAAAATATTTTAAAGCTTTTCTAAAGAATTTTGGCACTGAGATTGTACTTATCTCCATGGAAGGGGAGTTCCAAAATATGAGTCTAGCAGTTGAGAAAGCTCCCCATCCCACACGCAGGATCCCAGAGGCAGGCAAAAGTCTGAATGCATGGATGAGACAATGGTACAGGAAAAAGGACTTTCATTTTTGTTAGGAACTGGGCAACATTTTGGGGCAGGGGAAGCCTATTCCGAAAGGATGGGCTCCACCTTAACCAGGGTGGAATCAGGCTGCTGCTGCTAATGTTTAAAAAGGATTTAGAGCAGCTTTAAAACTAGAATATTGGGGGAAAGCTGACAGTTGCTCAGCAACTCATGGTTTGGAGGGAGGTATCTTCGAAGGGGAGTTACAACATCCCAATAAAGAGGTCCCAATAGGAGGCCCGAGTGAGAGAGAGAGAAAGACGGGTGAGGACCCTATCCTGCCCCGACGGAACATTGCCTTGATAATTACCTGCTCCGGTGCTCCAGCTGAGGAAACACCAATACCAGCTCCTATCGCTGTCGCTGACATCATCTGGGGGAGGGGCCGGTGAGGTTAAACCGGACCCCCCTATGGTGCGTAGCCGACGTCGGCGCGCTGCCGAAGCCGCACGCGCCAAAGGGGCGTGCAGCTTTGTCTGGAAAAATCGATTTTGTTCTCTCTTCTCTCAATGAATCAAGAATTGTCAATTTAATTGTAAGTAGATTTTAAAATCTCTCCCTCATAGCCTCCAACAGTAAGACATTGAAATTGAAAGAGACACAAAGAAAGGTTAATATCTAATATACTGTTATGCCTCACACAAAGCGGAAGGCCCGTATAAGGGAGGCTATAGCGTCGTCTCCTGTACCCGGCCTAGTCCAACCCCAGATTTCCACGTTCTTTGCGTCTGCAACAGATATGAACCCGGAGGACAGGGCCATTGGGGAGACAGACCAGGAGCGAGAGTCAGTCTCTCCAGCCGAAGCTATCTCGTTGAGCCCCGGGGCTCCCAGGACTCCTACCCCACCAACATCATCCAAAGGGAATAATGGACTTTCGGCCTCAGTGCCAAATGTTATTATTAATTTGGGAAAGGGGACAGAGAACATTGCTGCAGAGGGTGGTGAAGAAGATAAGTCTATAACGGATTCAATTATACCTTCTAGGACTTCTGAGGTTACCATGGATGTTCTTTGGGCTGCTATTAAGTCTCTTGAGACTGTTATAATTAAGCTAACGAAAATTCACTCTGATACTCAACAAAAGGTTACTGAAGTAGTAAAAGAAATGGCTATTAATAATAATAAATTGGATAAACATGAAGAACGAATACATAAAGTGGAAGATATTCAAAAAAACGTAGTTAAGTCAGAGATATTGAATGAAAAAAGATTTGAATATCTGGAGTGTTGCGGTCCCAGTCGAGGTAGCCGCGACTAGGCCCTTACCTCCTTGATCCCGGCCCTTCTCTGAGAGTCTGCGGCTTGCTTTGCGGCATCCCCGCGGGGGGGACGCCGCTGAGAAGCCCTGCATGGATGCCTTCTCCCTAGGCGCGTGCGCGCGCGCAAGCCGTGCTTATGAAGGCCATTTCCCGCCACTGAAGGCTCCGCCCTATCCGTGATGTCAGATGCCGCGGCCTATGTAAGGCTGCCGCGGAGCCCAGGACTTTGCCTTGCAACGGGGCTCCTTGCGGTTCTCTGTTGCGCCGTGCCTCGGAGTGTGCTATTGCATTAGCAACTCCGTTCCTGCCTGAGACTTGTTTCACTTTGTGCCCAAGTCTTGCTTCTGTCTGGCTTGCTTGCAGTAACCTGTTCTGCTTTAGTTCCAGCTTGGTTCCAGTAGCCAGTCCTGCTTCAGCTCCTGTCTGGTTCCAGTAGCCAGTCCTGCTTCAGCTCCTGTCTGGTTCCAGTAGCCAGTCCTGCTTCAGCTCCTGTCTGGCTCCAGTAGCCAGTCCTGCTTCAGCTCCTGTCTGGCTCCAGTAGCCAGTCCTGCTTCAGCTCCTGTCTGGCTCCAGTAGCCAGTCCTGCTTCAGCTCCTGTCTGGCTCCAGTAGCCAGTCCTGCTTCAGCTCCTGTCTGGCTCCAGTAGCCAGTCCTGCTTCAGCTCCTGTCTGGTTCCAGTAGCCAGTCCTGCTTCAGCTCCTGTCTGGCTCCAGTAGCCAGTCCTGCTTCAGCTCCTGTCTGGCTCCAGTAGCCAGTCCTGCTTCAGCTCCTGTCTGGCTCCAGTAGCCAGTCCTGCTTCAGCTCCTGTCTGGCTCCAGTAGCCAGTCCTGCTTCAGCTCCTGTCTGGTTCCAGTAGCCAGTCCTGCTTCAGCTCCTGTCTGGCTCCAGTAGCCAGTCCTGCTTCAGCTCCTGTCTGGCTCCAGTAGCCAGTCCTGCTTCAGCTCCTGTCTGGTTCCAGTAGCCGTTCTGCTTCAGCTCCTGTCTGGCTCCAGTAGCCAGTCCTGCTTCAGCTCCTGTCTGGCTCCAGTAGCCAGTCCTGCTTCAGCTCCTGTCTGGCTCCAGTAGCCAGTCCTGCTTCAGCTCCTGTCTGGCTCCAGTAGCCAGTCCTGCTTCAGCTCCTGTCTGGTTCCAGTAGCCAGTCCTGCTTCAGTTCCTGCTTGCTTCGGTCCCAGCCTGCTCCAGTTCCTGCCTGACTCCTGATCCTTGCCTGCCCGCTCCAGCTCCAGCTTCCGTGATCTCCTAAGTCCCAGCGGCCGGGCTCCTCCCGGGGGAGTGCCGGCTTCCAGGGTGAATCACCTAAGTCCCAGCAGCTGGGCTCCTATGGGCTCCTCCCGGGGGAGTACCGGCTTCCAGGGTGAAGCTCACGTCCAGCTCCTGCCTGGTATCTGCCTCCCGACCTGTCACTCACCAGAGACTATAGTACACCTCTCCCCAGTCTCTCACAGGTCGGCCCAAGGGTCCACTAAACAGCTCACTCACAACATGGAGAATAACCTTAGATATTCAAATTTAAGAATATTAAATTTTCCCTTTCAAAGGACTATTGTGCCTAAAGAAATGTTTAAGGATTACTTAAAACAAATATTGAAGATGCCAGAACAGGCAATACCAGCTCTGGCAAAAATTTATTATATTCCCAAAAAAAAAATATCAAAAAGTATTAGACAGCCGGAACAATCCATGAATCTATCAGAAATCCTAGAAATGTCAAATGAGACAGAGATATCTGTAAGGGAAACTTTGTTTCTTTCATATTTCTGCTAGAAAGGGATACAGTTTTGCGGTTATTTTTACGCAACAGGGTACAGAAATATTATGGCCAGCAGATCTGGATGTATCCAGACTTATCAAGAGTCACACAACTAAGGAGAAGACAATTTCTTAGTTTGAAAAATGATATTCTGTCTAGGGGAGTAAAATTCTATCTTCGATACCCATGCAAATGTGAAATATGGTATGAAGATCAAAAATATCTCTTTTATGAGGTTTCTGCGTTACGGACCTTTCTAGATTCACACCCCATAAAAGCAGCAAATGTGTGAGAGCAAAGGTTGTGTGAACTGTTGCATTAATTTCCTTAAATTGAGTATGAATAACTCTTCTTTTATAACTCACTCATTAATTAATCTCAATGTCTTACTAATTTCTGTATGAAAGTATTACTATATACTGACTGTAAGGGCAAATTTTGAGTAATACAATATAAGTAAATATGATTTTATGATTATATTTCAGTATGTTAATATATATTTTGTTGTTATAATCAGTGAAAATGGAAAATAAAGAATTAAAAAAAAAAAAAAAAAAGAGGTTCCAATAAAGACAAATGTAGCCCAAGTGCCTTTAATGTCATGGTTTCACCTGCTGTGCAATCTTTCCCATGCTAAGGTTCCGCCTGCAGGGCAACCTTCCTTCCACTAGGGGTCCTCAGCGAGCCTCACGCCTAGCTCTGCCAGTTACCTCCTTACTGGTTACACCACACCCAAGCCTCAACCCTACTTAACCCAGCCTGCTCCATGCCTCTTTATTGAGTCACCTTGGCTCCCTGATCTGGCCACCTTGTCTTTGCTATCCTGTCTCGCGGCTAACCAAACTTCCTATCTTGCCTTGCTCTGTGGCCCTCATTTCCTTACTTTACGGCCTCCGGGCCTGCTATGTTCTCCTAGCCAGCCTTGTGCCCTGTTGGGCTTTCTGTTGCCTATTTTGTCTAGTCCAGTCCTTGCTCTGTCTTGTGCTGCCCTGTCCAGTCTGTTCCCAGTCTCTGATCTGTGCCCTGTATCCAGTCCCAGCCTGTTTCCTGTATCCAGCTTCTAGCCCTTGACTGTCTTTAGTTTCCAGCCTGCCTTGCCTTGTCCAGCCTACGCTTATATTCAGCTATATCTATACCACAGAAGACAAGCCCTACTGGCCCCCAGAACCTAAGGGCTCAACCTGCGGGGGAGAAGATTAGATAGAACAACAGCTTCAGTCCTGTCCTGCAGCCCTGTACCACTGCTGTGGGGGTGATCCCTAACTCAATTCTGCCTGACCATGACAGAATGAAGAGTCCAAATATTTGTCACAGGTCCCCTGCCAGTCTACTGAGTTTAGAACAGATTCTAATCATTCTGCTATTAATATTGGCAATTGTATTTCTGCCCCAGCACCTCAAGCCATTCCAGATTCTGTGTTTTGTTTTGTCTTGCCTGCCAAATTTGGAGTCCTTCACGTTACTTAGAATGCATTGTTTGCCATTTTCCTAAATTTAATCTATGGGATTGTCCTAAGTGTTGGTCTTTAAACTCTGCACCTGTAAAGGTCTAGCTGTTGTGCTGCATCTCAACCAGATTCCAAGCTATGGATTCCACTTCCTGATGATATGACTGCATCCCCCAGACCCTAGCTTATTGGAAGTGCAACAAATGCCCAGCTAAAAATTCTCTGATATTTACAGACTGTATGGGATTTGGTTCCCTTAATCCTACCTGGTGGAAATATAAAAGTCTTCCTGGGTATATGCCTTCTGACAGAGCCTGTCCATTTTGTTCTGCAACCTGTTCAGTGTCAGATTCACAATTTAATGTGCACTTATCTTTTAAAAACCTCTGATGTGATTTCTCCTACTAATAGTTTGAAAGACATGCAATCTCCCGAGGAAGCTCCAAGTCCAGCACCTTTGAAACTAACAACTGATGCAGACAAAAGTAATCTAGTCACAGAAAATTAAAACCAGCACCTTTAAAGGTAAATTCTACTTTAACATCCAGCAACTAATTCAAGCACCCCTTGTCAATTTAATTTAAATTTCTTACTAGCAAAAGCAAGTCAGATTCTGTGTGAAGTACTACTTCCCTGTACGTATCCGGATCAGTCCAGACTCCTGGGTTTTGCCTCCCCTCCAGCAGATGGAGACAGAGAAGTTTGAACGGACTCTGCCTTATACCCTGAGATGCCACCTAGAGCCTATCAATATTTCTCTGTCTCCAGCAGATGGTGGAGGTGCAAATCCCTTCAGTATGGATTAGCTAGGAATATTTAAAAATACATTCTGTTATTGGAAAGTTGGTATATAAAAATGCTAAATAAAATAAATAAAACCTTCTCCATTATGGGTACCTCCCCAACATCCTCTTCAGTAAGCACCGAAGCAAAGAAATCATTTAATCTTTCCACGATGGCCTTATCTTCTCTAAGTGCCCCTTTAACCCCTCGATCATCTTATGGTCCAACTGATTCCCTCCAAGGCTTTCTGCTTCGGATATATTTAAAAAAGTTTTTACTGTGAGTTTTTGCCTCTATGGCCAACCAGTCAACCAGTTTGCAATCCACGCTATTTTGCGTGCCCCGTCCACGGTAGGCCCACAACCGGGCCTACTCACCTTTGCAGTGCTGCTCCCAGACCTGGACCATCCTCGCTTGCGGCTGTGGGCAGCCTATGCCCCCGAGCACCTACTGCCTCGTCGGCTCTTCCAGACTCCTCTGAGGACCTCCTTGGTTCCCGGCGGGGAGATGCCATCGTCCAGCCTCCTGCGGGCCCTGGCTTACGCACGCACCTCCCTTTCCTTTAAAGGGACCGCGGTGGGAAACTAGGCAGCGGCGCCGGATGATGACATCATCGGACCCTGATATAAAGGTAGGGCTCCGCCACTAGTTCCTTGCCATGGCAACAGGTCTCCACGTTTGATTGTGTGCTCATTGCCCATTGTTCCTGGTTCCTGATTCTGACTCAGTTCCTGGTTTCTGCTCCTGTCTCATACCTTGGTCTTTTCCTTGTTTTGCTGGACTGATTCTTTGGCTTTGACCCCTACTATCTTGGACCACGCTCAGGATTGCTTGTCCGGTTTGACCCTTGCTACGTTGGACCACGCTCAGGCTTGCTTCTCCGCTTTTGACCTTGCTATGTTGGACCGCGCTCAAGATTGATTCTCTGGCTTTGACCCTTGCTACATTGGACTATGCTCTGGACTGATACTCTGGCTTGACCCTTGCTCTGCTCCGTCTCAGTACCTAGCCTTGCTCAGCCGCCTGTCCTGACCTCAGCTTGCCTTGACTACGCCCTTGGTATCCACTTGGACTTGGCCTCTTGGCTTTGGCCTCTATTACTTGGGTGCCCCCTGTCTCTGCCTGTTCCTGTTGGTGCCCGGGCCTCTGGATCCCTGCCTTGTCCGGATCTACTTCAGTCCCTTGATACCTCTGCTGGTTCCCAGTAACCCTTGCACCACCACTACTGGGAGTCGTCACATGGAGGCCCGCCTAAGACCAGTTGGCCCCAGCATCCAAGGGTTCAACCTGCAGGAACGAGGGCTGGTATTGGCGAAGCTCCAGTTGGCCTCCGTCTCCTAGTCAGCTCCGCCTCCTGACGGTGGGGACCCATAGGGTTTGCCCTATGGGTGGCGTCAACCCCATCTCGAGCCAAGGGTCCACTACCAGCGCAACGGGTTGCCAAGGCCATGGATTCGGCGGAGCCTTCTCCTCTCCAGACCATTCCGGGCCTGGCCCTGAAGATCCAGGAACAGTAGCGGTTCTCCTCAGTCAAGCATCTCCATGCTTGACTGGATACCCACGCTGGGACTACAGCATCGACACCTGCACCAGCCAGCTCACCATCCGCACCCTTGCCCTCTAGGGCTCTGTTGGCCCTACCCACTCCACCCCGCTTTAACGGGGATTCTCGTCTCTGCAGAGGATTTATTTACCAGTGCTATATGCAATTTGCCTTACAGCCTTCCATCTTCCAGGATGAACTCACGAAGGTTATCTTCATTCTCTCTTGTTGGGAAGGCAAGGCGCTGGCATGGGCATCTCCCTTGTGGGAGCGTTCAGACTCTCTTCTTCAAGAGCTATCACGTTTCGTGACTATCTTCCATCGGATATTTGATGACCCAGGGAGGCAGGCTGTAGCTAGCACCAGTCTTCTATGTCTGCGGCAAGGTCAACGGACTCTGAATGATTACACTATCGAATTTCGGACCCTTGCCACAGAATTGGCTTGGCAAGAGAATTGCCTTCGAGTCATTTACTTGGATGGTCTTTCATCTCAACTAAAAGATGAACTTGCAGCCTGCGAGTTACCCTCCTCTTTGGAGGATCTTATCACTCTGGCAGGCCATATTGACCACTGCCTCCAGGAGCGTCACCGTGAAGTTCGGACACCCAGTCTCACTGCGGAGCGTTCCTGTTCTTCACCTGCAGCAGGGTCCACGTCCAGCAGAGTCCCGCCATCTACCAAGACGGAAGAACCCATGCAGCTGGGTCAAGGGCACCTTACTTCGGAGGAATGCCTTAGACGGAGGCATTCTGGTCTGTGCCTGTACTGTGGGGCCTCTGGCCACCACCTCCTGTCTTGTCCTGTCTGTCCGGGAAACTCCTGGGCCTAAGTTCAGTAGGGGTCCTGAACTTGGGTGTAACTACTCTGGCCCCTCAACTGTCTTTGCCAGTCACCCTGACTTGGAACTCTTGCTCTTTCCCAACCATGACTCTAATTGACTCCGGAGAGGTGGGAGCTTTATTCTAAAGGATCTGGTACACCTCCTTGGCATCTCCACTCATACCATCGAGATACCGTTGCACATCGCCTCTATCCATGGCGAACCGCTACCCGGAAGGATTTCCCAGGTGACGGCACCCGTCTGTCTTCTCACTGGAGCCCTACACAAAGAGGAGATTGAACTCTTTGTACTGGAGAAGTCTATCCATCCAGTGGTTCTGGGTTTACCGTGGCTTCAGCACCATTCTCCCCAGTTTGATTGGGGAACCTTACAGCTCATCGAGTGGAGCCCAGCCTGTCATCTACAGTGCCTTAAGAAGGCACCTTCTCCTGTGCTTCCCCTTGCAGTGACTGCTTCTGGTCTTCCGCCTCCATATGCAGACTTTGAAGATGTTTTTTCAAAGCAGCGGGCGGATATCTTCCCGCCTCTGTGTAAGTTTGACTACCCTATTGAATTGATGCCTGGTACCACGCCTCCTAGGGGTAGGTCCTACTTATTTGTACCGGAAACCCAAGCAATGACTGAATACATTCAGGAGAGCCTGGCTAAGGGTTTCATCCGCTCGTCTACCTTGCCGGCGGGCGCAAGCTTTTTCTTTGTCACGAAGAAGGATGGGTCCTTGAGACCATGTATAGATTACCGCGGCCTTAATGCTATAACTCGCAAGGATAGATACCCGCTGTCGTTAATCTCGGAACTGTTCGACCGCCTCCAGGGCGCTACCATTTTCACCAAGTTGGATCTACGTGGTGCCTATAATTTGGTCCGCATATGCCTGGAGGATGTTTGGAAAATAGCCTTTAACACTAGAGACGGGCATTATGAGTATCCTGTCATGCCTTTCGGACTTTGTAATGCTCCTGCGGTATTTCAACGAATGAAAAATGATATTCTTCGCGACCTCCTGTATACTAAGATCGTAGCTTACTTAGATGACATCCTCATCTTCTCAAAAGACCTGACCATCCATCGAGCTGATGTCCGTACTGCACTCCAGCGCCTACGGGAAAATCATTTATTCACCAAATTGGACAAATGTCTTTTTGAAAGATCCAGCTTGCCATTCCTAGGCTACATCATTTTCCAACGAGGTTTCACTATGGACCCTAGTAAATTGAAGGGTATTCATGATTGGCCCTGACCAGTGGATCTTCGCGTGCTCCAAAGGTTCCTCGGATTTACCAATTATTTTCTCTTTCGACTCCCTGCCCATTGCTATTTAGCCAGTATTGTTTCTAGTTTTTTGTATTTTTATTTTATCTCTTATTTTACATGTTTTTATTGGTTTATTCTATTTTACTGTTTTAAAGAATTTTTTGTATTTTTTCTTTGTAAACCGCTCTGAACTTCTTCGGAGGCAGTATATAAGAACTTTTAAATAAATAAATTTATGACCTTGGGCAAGTCACTTTACCCTCCATTGCCTCAGGTACAAACTTAGATTGTAAGCCTTCTGGGGATAGAGAAATACCTACAGTACCTGAATGTAAACTGATGTGATATCTCAGATCAAATGTCGGTATATAAAAAATAATAAATAAATAAAAATAAATAAATAAAAATAACAACCATAGCAGATTATATATTGTAAAGCTAGTGATGTTATGTTACATTTAAACAATAAGGACACAATTTAATCTAACTAATAAACATTTCTATGCCTATTTGCAAGTCAGATACTATGTTTACTCTTTAATGCAACAGGGATACATGTAACACTGGGCAACAATGAAAGTGTTACTGACCTAAAAAGGTCCTACTCTGTAGTATCTTGATGTGCTGAACACGAATATGACCATGAAAAGTTTTTATTGGCTCTCATTTTGAAGATATTTAATATAGTTCACTTTCTATGTTTAGTCATGTAAATATGTAAATATGATGTAATATTGCATAATACCATCATGCACACATCATCTAGAGTTTATTACATCATTTTCTGATGCAATGCAGTCCTGCTGCCATGCTGCTGCTGAGTAAGCTGACGTCAGCAGTGTACTATATGAAGCCGTCAGAAAGGGTGAGCATTTGAAATATTCATGCTGGCTGACTACTGCTGGACACTCCGCAGAGATGCTCCCGAACAGGTGTACAAGAGACAAGCAAAGAAATCTAAGACATAGTCTATGACTTCATTTTTCAAACGGTATTAACCGTAGGCCTCCTACTATTGGCATACAATTCAAGATGTAATTATATTATTGCATATTACAAAAAAACTAGAGCCAATTTTGCATTTTCACAGTCACATTCATGCTTAGCACATGGAAATTTATAAGAATTGACTAATTTCATTTCCATAACATGACTTTTGTGAAAATTTGTTGCCCAGTGTAATCAGAAAATGCAATTTAAACTTTTACATCATTCATATATTGATATAGTTAAGGCACATAAAATGGGTATTGCCTCCTCTGCCATATGCCTCAAATTTAAAATTGAACAGTGTACATAACTTTTCTCTTTGCCCTAAGCTCTTTTCCTTTTGGAAAACAGTATTAGAAGTTATTGAGCATTTTAATTGCTCGTAAGCTCCCTTTTTTGTGGAAAGTAGTTAATGGGCTCAAGGCCCAGGACAAAAAAAAATGTATACAACTTGCGCTTTTAATTGCTAAACGTTGTATTATGTCACATTGGCTCAAACATTCTTCACGTTTATCTATAATGTGGTTTCAGCAAATGGTTGACTGGACGCAGTTGGAAAGATTGGATGTCATATATACTGCATGGGTAATAGTTAAAAATTATGTTCAAACTTGGAAAAAGTTTTGCTCACTATTGCCCTCTTTATGGACTGCACAGTGAGATTCTTATTATTGGGTTTTCTGTGGTAGTTGTTTCTCTTTTTATTCTTATTTTCTTTACATTCAGTTCTATTTTATTAATATTATTTTAGGATGGATGCAGGTATGTGTGGATGTCCTCATGCTAAAGTCTCAGTAGTCACAATAGTGACATTGTGTTTTCATCATTAAAAAATTATGTAATATTGATATGGTTTCTAATTGCTTTTTTCTGATATTGTCCTTTCTCATATAAAGCATTTTAACTCAAAATGTCCTTTATTAATTGTACAACATGGCATCTAAATAAATAAAGGTTTTAAAAAATAATCTTAGCTGCCAGACCCTAGACCAATCCTTGAGCTTTGCTCGATCCCTCTTCTTGTTTTCCACACCTTCCAGGCTATCTGCTTTGTTGCAGAATTTGGTATCATTAGCAAAAAGACAAACCTTTCTTGACAATCCTCAATGCTGCTCACAAAAATATTGAAAAGAACTGGCCCAAGGACCAATCCTTGCGGCACAATGCTAGGAATACTCCTCTCCTCAGTGTGAAATCCATTTACCGCTACACTTTATCACCTCCCACTCAACCAATTTCTAACCCAATCAGTCATTTTAGGGCCCATAATTTATTTAGATGTTGATTATGTTGGGAAGGAGATGATGTCTCTTAATGGCCTTCAAGATCAGGCCAGTATGTCTAACATTCAGTAAATATCAACAACTGAGAGAAGATGTTTTCTTTGGGTTTAAGCTCCTACCCTTGCTTCTGGCTTATTTAGAGTATGATGGCATTTCTTATAACAGCACAAGGATTGTCCAACCAGAATGGCATATATGAACGTTTGAGACAGCTCAGGCCCTTTCTTCAGGCAGCAAATCAAGCTCTGATTGCCCTGCCTTCCCCAGCTCTCTACTGTCGTGTTCTGGTCGGGGTGGACTAGATCTACTGAGCAATAACTGGAACCAAACAAAACTTGCCCAAAAGTTCCTTTGTCTGCCTGTCTTGTGTTTTATTCAGTCTGTCACAGGGTTATACATTCTGTACACCTCAAACCAAGCTGAGGGGGAACCCCAAACATAAATAATACCCCCATAAGAACACAAAGTGTTAAAAAGAAATCAAAGTGCAAATATGAACCATTAAAAGAGATTATTCTTTTTATACAACAGTTAAAACAAGAACATTTTGTATTTTAAAGAATGTGATAGATTTCATTTGTTGCTTTGGATCACTATTACCTCCTAAAAGAGGCAGATGACAATATTCTGCCAGGAGACAGAAGGGACAGCTTGTATTAACTCTATGAATCTATCTCCAAAAAGCACAAGTGGTGGGAGGAGCAGGAGAGATTAGTTTGCAAACACCAATTTAACTTTTGTGCGCTGCTAACTACTGACTTCAAGGGAAGCAACGGAGTATCATCAGCCTGGAGGAAAATGTGAGAGGGAATCTCTCTTCAGCAGAATGCTTTGAACTCGACCTATCTGATGCCTCACTGCAGAGTGGTTTCATAGCATGGGCGCTGGAATGACTTTTTAATGGCATGGAAGTCCCATCAGCTAAGTGCAGTCTTGAATCATTGTGGAAATTGCATTAAAAGGCAGATTTGTGTGGATGGCTGTCAGATCAGGAGAAGCATTTAAACCTCTTGCCACACTTGAAGCACGAGTATAAAAACATGCTGGCTTTGCCTAGGTGTCATCAGAAGACATTTCCAGTCTCATCAAATGCGATCTGCTTTGAAATGGAAAGTGTGGGGGTGAGACATGTAAGTCTTTTACTGGGCTTTGTTGATGTTTTATTCCCTTAAAGGCTTCTTAAAGGTTCCCACAGTCTTGTCCCATAATTGACAATCAGGACTCCCATCCCCTTCTGGCAGTGGCAGAGAACTATCACCATGGCAATTGACATATTTTCATGCAGCCAGCTGGCATTAGTAAACTTCTTTTCTGAGGGGGAAAAAGGCTTATAAAATCACCCTATTCCTATGTGCATGTATGTCTTTTCCCACCAAATCAATTAGATTTGTGTTTGAGAGTCCTCTCCCCACCAGATTTTCAATACATGTCAAGGAATGCAAAGAGATCCTGGTGGGGGTATGTGTTTTTTGGACCCATGCATTCTAGAAAGTAGACTGTTAGTCTTGCATGAAACTTCAGTACAGTTCATGATGTAAAGCCCTTGTCTAGCAAATCAAGCAGAGACTAAGCTGTAGTTCCTGCAACAGCTGCATGCTGCTGCTAACTCTGGACCAGCACAATGGCGGGAGCACAGCTGGTGATCCCTCCTCCACCAATTAAAAACTTCCCATGAATGAATAGCTCATGCCCTTCAGCTTAAAGACCAATGCACAATTTCTAATATTCATTCTTGAACCAGAGTTCAAACACTGCCTTAGGATTTCTTTTACTGCTGTTCATTTATTGTATTTTATTTATTTGTTTATTATAAAAGGAGAGTTATTGATGTTTTTCTGGGAGACTGCAGCACAGGACACAAATCAAGTATCCAGGTAACTGAGCCAGGCTGGAAGCAGAGGGTTTCACAGAGGAAAAAATACGGTCAACCCTCTGCTTCTCCATAAAGTAGTAGCGTTTTCAGGTACAAGAGTCCATTCAGTTCCCTTAAGGCTGATCCCGAGCAGGTAGGACAATGGAAAAGGTGAAGATCCCCTCTTTAGATTCAAATATGTTTTTCAAACTTTTATTCTTGCGCCACCCGGATGTTGGGATTCAGATGGGGGTCAAGATTGGGGTCATTTTCAGCTGAAGCGCGGCCCAGCTTGGACATAATAATGATGAGTGTGAGAAAGCCCAGCACCGCGATGACCAGGACAACAAGAAAACGCTGCATGGTAGATGCTGGGCGCTTCTTATTGCCAGCACGATTTCTGCACAAGGTTAACAAAAAGAAGAGAAAAGAAGAAAGCATCAGTACAACCTTTTTTATTCCTTTACGAATGCAAAATCCTCTTCCACTACTGAGGGAGTAGTACGGCTAGAAATTATATGCTACTAGTAACAGAGTTCCCATTAGAAACAAGGACATCTTCGCTCATATGGTTGCATTCCCCTCCTCCCCATTTCTAATTATAAAGAATTCCTCTGCTCTCGATGATCCCTTTCTTGGCAATAACTGACCCTTCTTATGCTTCAAGTCTCATTGTAAACGGTGGACCATAGCACCATTCTGAAACATTTTGGGGAGAGAGAAAGGAGAAAACCTCCTTAAGTTTCCAGACAAGCAGGGCTGAATTAGCAATGACATGGAGGTGATGTCATCCAATAGTGCCCAATGGACCCTTCTCTCCTAGCTCAGAGTTGTTGACTACTGTTGATGTACAGGTGCTGCCTTGTGAGCCCCTCCATTTTTCATCATCCTAGCTGTTGCATGAATATGTACCCTTTCTCTCAGTACCTTAGACAAAATATGAAATAGTTTTTTCATACAATATCTGCAGCATTATTGTTGGTTTGCCTTGCTGCCTTGGCAGCCTCTTAACAGCACTTTTCAGTGCTATCTGAAAAAATGTAAAAAAAAAAAAAAAAAAAAAGGTGAAATTAGTTGTTACCTGATCATTTCTTTTCCTTGAGTTCAGTCAGGCCAGTCCAGACAAATGGATTACTGTATTTTTCGCTCCATAAGACGCACTTTTTTTCCCCCAAAAGTGGGGGGGAAATGTCTGTGCCTCTTATAGGACAAATATAAAAAAAACCAAAACAAAAAACCCCATCCCAACCCTTTAAAGTTAATTAACTACAATCCCCCACCCTCCTGACTCCCCCAAGACTTGCCAAAAGTCCCTGGTGGTCCAGCAGGGGTGTGGGAGTGATCTCCTGCACTCGAGCCGTAGGCTGCCAGTATTCAAAAAGGTGCCGATAGCCTTTGCCCTTACGATGTCACAGTGGCTACCGGTGCCATTGGTCAGCCCCTGTGACACAGTAAGGGCAAAGGGCCGTCGGCGCTATTTTGATTACTGGCAGCCGACGGCCCTTTGCCCTTACTACGGTATGTCACGGGGCCTACAAATGGCGCAGATAGCCATTTTGAATACTGGCAGCCGACGGCCTGAGTGCAGGAGATCACTCCCACACCCCCGCTGGACCACCAGGGACTTTTGGCAAGTCTTGGGGAGGTCAGGAGGGTGGGGAGTTGTAGTTAATTAACTTTAAAGGGTTGGGATGGGGTTTTTTTTTAATGTTTTGTTTTTTTCCCCAACAACGTGAACGATTGTTTTCTGATCCGGGGAGTGGACAGAAATGGCCCTCCCCAGACCTGAAAATGAAATGGGGGCCTTCCCATAATTTGCTCCATAAGACGCCCAGGAACAGAGCCGGTTTAGCACACCATTATTATTTATTTTTTTTAAATTTTCCTGCTCTGAATCCTAGGTGCGTCTTATGGTCAGGTGCATCTTATGGAGCGAAAAATACGGTATGTTCATCGAACAGAAGATGGAAACAGATATTAACAGGTTCGCTGACGTTATGCCTTATATGCATCCGTGCTAATCTCAGTCTGCCACTACTATCTGTATCAAGTTAACTGTGGACAATTTTAATTCTAAAACTTTTTATATTTTTAAGCCGAGTGCTTCCAAATAGAACTAAAACCAACTAGGAAGCACAAACCGTACTTAGAACTCAGTAAAGCACGCACCTACTTTATAGAAATATTGCAGATCTAATTTTGGATCCCACAATCCAACTGAAGATTTATGCAAGGTAGGCAGGACACGGAGGATCGTGGTATGACTGGTCTCAAGGAAAGAAAATGATCAGGTAAGAACTAATTCTACTTCCTCTTCATCCAGTTAAACCAGTCCAGATGAATGGGATGTACCTAAACTAATCCTGAATAGGGCGGGACACTGCCAAACCCACTATCAATACCTCAGAGGCTTCTTCTCTGACACACACATCCAAGCAATAATGCTTTAAAAAGGAATGGAAGGAAGACCAAATCGTCACTTTACAAACCATCAGATGAGACACCAACTGCAGGTCTGCCCATGAAGCAGCCTGAGATCTCAGAATGTGCTCTGACCTGTTAAGGTAAAGACCTGCCATTATCCACATATGTTCATGTAATGATGCCTTTAATTCAATGCACGGTTGAAACTTTGGTAGCTACCTTACCTTTCCATACTCCACTATACAAGACATAAAAAATGGTCTGAATTCCTGAAGTCATTTGTGACCGTGAGATAACTCAAAAGAACTCTCTTCACATCCAAATTGTGAAACAATTTGCATCCAGCCAAATCCGTATGTTTGCTAAATGAAGGCAAATAAACAGCCTGATTCAAATGAAAAGCTGTAACCAGTTTTGGGAGAAAAGGTGGTACTGTATGAATCCTGACCATATCCTTCGTAACTACTGAAAAGGGTTCTCTGCAAGAAAGCAACCGTAATTCTGAAATCCTTCTAGCTGAACAAGTAGCCACCAAGAAAGATACTTTAAGGTAGGCAAGCCTTTGTGAAATGGCCTCAATAGGCTCAAATTGCAACCCAGACTAAAAGACCACCACCAAATTCAGGTCCTAAGATGGGATAGGAATAGTTTTCAGAAGCCGAATGTGCTTGATGCTCCTTAAAAAATGTGACACATCTGAATGCTAAGACAAGAACCTACCCAAAATATACCCAATAGAAGCTGTGATCTGTACTTTCAAGGCATTGAAAACCTCCAAGGAATTTGAAAGACTTTCTTATAAAAATTCTAGAATCACTGGATAAGCAGCATAGAATCTTATCAACCTTTTGGGATACCGTCAGGTACATGTGACCTGGATTAGCCACTGTTGGAAATAGGATACTGGACTTTATAGACCTTTGGTGGTCTGATCCAGTCATGGCAAATCTTATGTTAGCGACAAACTAGGGGACATATATATGTAATCACACCCGTTGGTTTAAACAGCGGAGATGACTTTTCCTCTCACCCACTGAAAGTACACCATACAGTTTTTATTGTGTTAATGACAATTTTAATACTAAATCGTTCCTGAATTGTATATTTCATTTAAAATTTTTTTTTTAAGGATTTTCTTTGCTTATTAAAAAATTATTCCGTGTAGTATTAAGATTCCTCCTTATAGTATCAAAAACTAGTGTCCAAAAATCATTGTGCTTGTGAGCTTGTAAAGTCCACCACATTTCTCTCTCGCTTTTTGAAAGACAGCAGGTTAATGTCAACTTTCGTATGTCTTAAACATTAGCGGTGCAGCAGTTTACTTACATGGCGATCAGTAAACCCGCTTGTTCTTCTGTGTCTGACACTGCCAGCATTTCGATGGAATACCGTCTGCCTCAGGGGCTTGAGAGAAAGGAACATATAATTAGTTTTACCCTCACAACCTCATTCATACAATAAAATAACCAACATAGAGGTTAAAGGTTTACTTACTTTTTTTTATCATAGCTTACTCAGTTTAAAGCTGCATCTTACCATGAAATTATGTATCTCCAGGGTCCAATAGTTATTGACTCTGTCAATGATTTCATGTGATGCCAGGTGATTTTTGAGGTAGTTAAATTTTATTGGAGCACCTCTTTTGAACCACAAAACATGTCGTCTGTTCTCTACTGAAGTACCTAGTACAGAATCTACACGCGAGATTACCTAAAATAACATACACTACATAAATGAAGAAATGTATCATCCTGAGGGCGATCCCCATACTATATCTTCCTGAAGGAGATCACCAATATAACAAAAACTGTTTTGATCCCCTTCTTGTAATTGAATTGTCCAAATCCCATTATTTTATTTAACCCGTTTGGGTATACTGTATTCCATTCATGAAAACACTACTAACTATTAAGATGACTATGTCAAACTGTTCCACTTGAAATAGTCTTTGAAGATGTACAATCACAGGAAATCTAAATCTGTGCTGAAGCCCTTTCTCTTAATAGAAGTGTGACTATTCAATTTCTTTGTTTAACCCACTGTGATATACTGAGTTCCATTTATAAATGAAGTGTTGTTCCATTTGAAGTAACTTAATATCCAAGTCCCCTCCTCGAGGTGAACTCTGAAGCTGAATAAGGCACACTGTGCGTAATTCCTCTGTTGTATGAGATGCCACTAACCAGTGAGCCCCTAAAGGCACCTCTTGCTTTTGCTTGCATATGTAGCTCAGATGCTCTTGAATGCATGTCCGAAACTGACGTGTTGCCTTGCCCATATATAGGAGTTAACAGGGACACCACACTATGTAGATGACTCCTTCTGAAGTACAGGACAGAAAATGAGAAAATTTAAAAGGCTTCTGGGGTGATAGCCTCAATTCTGTTCCTTTAACTGTGTGTTTGTAAATATTGCATTGTTCAAATGGATAAAACCTGTTGATGGAATTGGGTAAATGGTTGACCTTGGATGTATAATAAGCTGAATGGACTAACTGGTTACAAAGATTATGGGCTCTAGTAAGAGCAAAGGTAAGTGGTTGCTGGAAAACTGAATGAATACTTAAAACCTGCCAATACTTCTTGATGCTCAGTTTAAGGGCTTATGTGTGTGGTGTGTAAGATAAAACACAAACTATTTTTTGTTTTGTATTTTTTGGCAGAAGACAAAAGCCACTCTCTATTGCCCACCATGCTCTTTTGCAGGCTCTGTTAATAATAAGATTGGGATATCCCCATACTCTGAATCTTTATTTCTTCTGCTTGTAATCTGAATTCTTCTACTGTAGAGCAGAGTTGTCTCAATCACAAAAATTGTCCCATAGGTAAACTGTCTCTAAGATGCCTGGGGTAAAAACCCCTATAGTGAAATAATATATTGCGGTCAGTTGTCTTTCAATATATGGAAAAAAAAAAGAATGACTCTTGAGAGAGCCCAATCTTGATGTCTAAAAAAAGATATCTGTTCTCTACTTGAAGTGAAAGTAAAGAGTAAATTAATATCTTGTGTGTTTAACCATTCCAAAAATTCCTGTAGTTTTACCATATCTCTCGAAGAGAACAGAAGACATGCCTTTTGGTTCAAAAGAGGTGCTCCAATAACAATAAAAATGAAAATTTAACTACCACAAGCGTCACCTGGCAACACTTTATGTCATTGACAGAGTCAATAACAATTGGTCCCTGGAGATACATAAGCACATGGTAAGATGCTGCAGCCTTTTCAAGATGGCAGCTTTAAACTGAGTAAGCTATGGTAAAAAAGTAAGTAAACCTTTAAGCTCTACGTTGGTTATTTTATTGTATGAATGAGGTCGCGTGGGTAAAACTAACTATATGTCCAGTTCTCTCAAGCCCCTGAGGTTCCCTTGAAACACTGGCAGTGTTGGGCACAAAAGAATGAACAGTTTACTGATTGGCATGTAAGTAAACTGCTGCGCCACTAATCTTTAAGACATACAAAAGTTGACATTAACCTACTCTCTTTCAAAAAACGAGAGAGAAATATAGTGGACTTTACAAGCCCAAAAGCACAATGATTTTAGGAGACTAGTTTTTGATACTATACAGAGGAATCTTAATACCACACAGAAGAATTTTTAGTAAGCAAAAAAATCCTAAAAAGAAAAGTAAAATATTAATATATAATTTGGGAACGATTCACTACTAAAATTGTCATTAACAAAATAAAAACGGATTGGTGTACTTTCAGCAGGTGAGAGGAAAAGCCACCTCCGCTGCTTAAATGAAAATTAGTTCTTACCTGATAATTTTCGTTCCTGTAGTACCACGGATCAGTCCAGACACCTGGGTTGTGACTCCACACCAGCAGATGGAGACAGAGCAAAACCCGACGGGCTCCCTACATATAGTAAGGTGCCACCCACAGCCCCTCAGTCGAACGTCCTGTCAAAGCAAGATCAAAATGTCCGACTAACTAACTAGAAAAAACAAACCCACCGATTCAACACAGCACTCCGGCTGGAATCGGAAAACATCAGAACCAGCAACAAAACACAACGGCCAGTTCCGAAAGAGGAAACAGGGACTCCAAAAAAGGGAGTTAACAATACTCAAGTGAAAACGAGCGGACTCTCCCTCTATTTCTCAGCAACCAGAACCACAGACGGGTGGGAGCCTGGACTGATCCGTGGTACTACAGGAACGAAAATTATCAGGTAAGAACTAATTTTCATTTCCCTGTACGTACCCGGATCAGTCCAGACACCTGGGATGTACCAGAGCCAAACCTCAAGGGCGGGAAGCAGAGAGTCCCGCTCGGAGAACACTCGCCCCAAACCCCCGAGATTCCGCTGCCTGCACATCCAGTCTATAATGCCTGGTAAAAGAATGCAACGACTTCCAAGTCGCCGCCCTACAGATCTCCAGCGTGGACACCTGAGAGACCTCCGCCCAAGACGTGGCTTGCGCCCGAGTCGAGTGAGCGCGAAGCCCCTGAGGTGCCAACCTGCCGTGCAGCAGATACGCTGAGCCAATCGCCTCTTTGAGCCAACGCGCAATAGTGGCCCGCGACGCCGCGGACCCCCTGCGACCCCCCGAGCAGAGCACAAACAGGTGGTCAGAGATCCGGAAAGAATTCGTAACCTCCAGATACCGGAGTAGAATCCTACGCACATCAAGTTTTCGTAAATCCTTAGACTCCTTGTCTGTCGGCTCCATGATCGAAAACCCCGGGAGATCCACAGACTGATTCAAGTGGAACGAGGACACCACTTTGGGCAAAAAGGACGGAACCGTCCTCAGAGACACCCCTGCTTCCGTAAACCGCAAAAACGGTTCCCGACACGACAGGGCCTGTAGCTCCGAGACACGACGAGCGGAAGTGATAGCGACTAGAAACACCGTCTTCAAGGTCAGATCTTTCAACGTCGCCCGCTTGATCGGCTCGAACGGTGCACCACAAAGAGCTGAAAGCACATAATTCAAATTCCAAGACGGACACGGATTTCGCACCGGCGGACGCAGATGCTTAGCCCCCCGAAGGAAACGCGTTACATCCGGGTGGCAAGCCAGGGACACCCCTTGGACCTTCCCACGAAGACACCCAAGGGCCGCAATCTGAACCTTTAAAGTACTCCAAGACAGTCCCTTCGAGAGGCCCTCTTGAAGAAACGCCAGGACTGCAGGTACTGCCGGTCGAATGGGGTTAACCTCGTGAGAACCACACCAGTCCTCAAAAACCGTCCAGACCCGCATGTAGGTTAAAGAGGTAGACTGTTTTCTAGCTCTCAACAACGTAGTGATCACCGCCTCAGAGTACCCTTTAGTCCTCAAGCGCGCCCTCTCAAAAGCCAAGCCGCGAGACAAAAGTGAGCCGCATCCTCCAAACAGACGGGTCCCTGACGAAGAATGCCGGCGACCCCGTGAAACCGAAGGGGTGGCTCCGCCGCGAGCTGAACGAGATCCGCGAACCACGGCCGTCTGGGCCACTCCGGCGCCACCAAGATCACCGGTCCCGGATGCAACTCTATTCGCCGTAACACCCTTCCGATTAGGGGCCACGGCGGGAAGACATAGAGCAGTACGTCCACGGGCCAAGGGAGGACCAACGCATCGACCCCCTCGGCTCCCCGCTCTCTCCGTCGGCTGAAGAACCGCGGAGCCTTTGCGTTCTGCACGGTAGCCATCAAGTCCAGGCGGGGCCGGCCCCACCTGGCACAGATCAGGCGAAACGCTACCTCCGGTAGCTCCCATTCCCCTGGATCCAGGCGATGTCTGCTGAGGAAGTCCGCCTGTATGTTGTCCACGCCGGCGATGTGGGACGCTGCCAGACTGCTGAGATGGCGCTCCGCCCAGCCCATCAGCTGACTCGCCTCCACCGCCACTTGCTGGCTCTTCGTTCCTCCTTGGCGATTGATATAGGCCACCGTGGTCGCGTTGTCCGACAAGACCCGGACTGCATGACCCCGAAGCAATGGGAGGAAGGCCCGCAAAGCCAAGGCCACCGCCCGGGTCTCCAACCGGTTGATGGACCACCGGGACTGCTGACTGGACCACCGGCCCTGCACCGAGTGCCCCCCAAAGACTGCACCCCAACCAGAGAGGCTGGCGTCCGTCGTGACCACCGACCAGGTGGGCATGAGGAGCGAGACACCGCACGTCAGGTGCCCCGGACAGAGCCACCACTGCATGCTGGCCCGGGCGCGATCCGTGAGGGGCAGGGGCAGGAGAAATTCCTCCGATACCGGCTTCCAGCGGGAAAGTAAGGCTGATTGTAACGGCCGTAGATGGGCGAACGCCCAGGGAACCAAAGCTAGAGTGGACGCCATGGAACCCAACACCATCAAGTAATCGCGCACTAGCGGACACCGCAGGGACAGGAGACGTTTCACCTGTCCCTGGAGCTTTGCCACTCTCTCCTGAGTGAGCGACACCCGAGCACTCTCCGTGTCGAACAAGGCCCCCAGATACTCCAACCTCTGGGTAGGCTCCAGATGACTCTTGGCCAGGTTGACTACCCAGCCCAGCGACTGCAAGAGCTGTAGGACCCTGGCAATCGCCGCTCTGCACCCCGCTTCGGATTTGGCCCGGATGAGCCAATCGTCCAAGTATGGGTGAACCAGGAGCCCCTCCCTCCGGAGCTGGGCCGCCACCACCACCATCACCTTGGTGAAAGTGCGTGGAGCCGTGGCCAGGCCGAAAGGAAGGGCCCGGAACTGGTAATGCCTGCCGAGGATGCAGAACCGCAGGTACCTGTGATAGTCCGGCTGAATTCCGATGTGTAAGTACGCCTCTGTGAGATCCAGGGATGCCAAAAACTCGCCGGGACGAACCGCCGCCACCACTGAGCGGATCGTCTCCATCTTGAAACTGGGAACACGCAGACACTTGTTGACCCCTTTCAGGTCGAGAATTGGTCGAAAAGCGCCGTCCTTCTTGGGAACCACGAAGTAAATGGAGTATCTTCCTACGCCTCTTTGACTTGGTGGCACTGGAACAATGGCGCCCAGACCTTCCAGGCGCCGAAGGGTCACTCGTACGGCTGCGCGCTTGGCGACCGCCTTGCAGGGAGAGACGAGAAACTTGTCCCACGGCAGGCGTGCAAAATCTAACGCGTAACCGTGTTTTATGACTCCGAGGACCCACTGGTCTGAGGTTATTTTGGTCCATTCCCCGTAAAACTGCCCCAGCCTCGCCCCCACGTTTGGGACGGCGTCCAGAGGCGGAAGCGGGGAATGAACCAATCTCGTTTCATTGTGTCGACTTGGACCCCGATCCAGCGGAGGGTCCCCCCGACCGGTTGAACTTCTTCCCTCGAAAGGACTGGGACCAGGAGGATCTGGACGAACTCGCTCGGTAGGACGGGCCCGTCCCGGATCGCTGCGGCCTCTGACGTCGGTTAGACCGGAACCTGTTCCTGGCCGAGAAGTTAGATCGCGACCGCGGTCTGTCTTCCGGCAGTTTGAAAGCCTTATTCTCGCTGAGGAACTGCATGAGATCATCCAGTTGTTTACCAAACAGCAACCTCCCTTTAAAGGGCAAGGATCCCAAATGCGCCTTTGACGTACCATCCGCAGACCAGTTACGAAGCCAGAGGAGACGGCGAGCAGAGACCGCCGACACCATTGCCCTGGCCGAAGTTCTCAGCAAATCATGCATTGCATCCGCACTGTAGGCTATCACCGCCTCCAAGTGATCCGCCTGCGAGGCTTCCCCTTCGGACAGACCAGCATTTGCTTGCAAGTTCTGGGCCCACCGGAGGCCCGCCCGTAACGCAAAGTTACTGCAGATAGCCGCTCGGGCTCCCAGAGCGGACACTTCGAAGACCTTTTTAAGTTGCACCTCCAGCTTCCGATCCTGGATATCTCGAAGCGCCGTTGCCCCCGTGACAGGGATAGTGGATCTCTTGGTGACCGCTGACACCGCCGCGTCCACTCGAGGGAGGCGCAGCAATTCAAGAACGTCCTCCGGCAGAGGATACAACTTGTCCATGGCCTTGGACACTTTAAGGCCCAATTCCGGGGTATCCCACTCCCGGAACAATATGTCAGAGGCCGAGAAATGAAACGGGAACGCCACTGCAGGTCCTGCGAGGCCGAGGAGGACCGGATCCATATTTGCGGTCTGACGGACCTCGACCGGTGGAGCCTCAATGCCAATCTCCTCCAGGATCGCTGGTATCAGCGGAGAGAGCTCCTCTCTCTTAAAGAGGCGGACGACCTTGGGGTCATCCCCCTCCCCCGCCAGCGTACCTTTTCCGGCGCCTGGCGGTGCGGGGCTCGTGTCATCGGGCCCCTCAGGCCCTCCTGCAGCCCCCGAGGCCGAAAGATCCTCCTCCGAGGAAGTAGACTCCGTGTCAGAATCCTGAGGGACGCCCCGTGCCGGTCTCTTCCCCTGAGGTGGACCCGGCGAGCTCCTGGGCCGGCCTGCCCGTCTCTTGGAGCGCGGGCGTCCCTTTCCGCCACCCGAAGTTCCTCCGGAGCTGCGTCGCGACTTCTTATATTTTGCCAATTTTTTTAATAACATCGCAAAATCATCGGAAAAGGAATCCTCCGAATCGGAGGGTCCCTCCCCCGAGGATGGCTGTTCAGCTTGTAGGGCCTCCCGGGGTTCCCCCCCTGCGGCCCGCGGCTGAGGAGAGAGCGGAGGCGGCTGGCCGCCATTATCCAACACCCTCCTCGTGGCCGCTCGCACTGTATCCAAAATGGCCGCCGTTCCCGCGCTGAGCGGGAACGGATCAGGGCCAGCAGCAACAGCACCCCCGGCGCGCGGCGGCGAACGGGACGAGCGGGAACGGCCGCCACGACCTCCCCCCGACGGTCCCTCGCCCCCGGCAAGACACCCAGAGCAAACGCCATCGCGCGAAACGCGCGTGCGCGCCGACCCGCACGCGCGGCAGGCCGAGCCGACCGGCATCGCGGGCACTGTAAGAAAAATTAAAATCGCCGCAGGAACTACGAAGCACGGGTCCCCCCCTCCCGAACGAGCTGCCGAGAAAAGGGAGAGCCGGCGCGAAAAACAAAGAACAAGCTAACTTTTTTTTTTTTTTTTTTTTTTTACTTAGCCGCTGTCGCTGTCCAGTGCTGATGCTCCCGCTCCCCCGGGGTGAGTGAACCGGGCTCCCCGGTGTCACCCCGACACTGCTGCCTGGCAAGGCTGGATCCGCGACCCACAGCAGCGGGCTCAACCAGGGGGGGATAGTCCCCTCAGGACCTTCCCAACCCCCCTGGGAGACAACGCCGACGGGAGCTTCTCTTGCTAAAATAAAAAAACCTGTTCTTCCTTCTCTTCTATTCTATTTATTTATCTCTTTTTATATTATTTTATTTTTTTTTTTTCTTTTTTAAATCTAACTAAACTCCCGCAGAGTACAGAGACTGTGGGTGGACCTGCCCCATCTGCTGGAGACAGAGTAAGACTGAGGGGCTGTGGGTGGCACCTTACTATATGTAGGGAGCCCGTCGAGTTTTGCTCTGTCTCCATCTGCTGGTGCGGAGTCACAACCCAGGTGTCTGGACTGATCCGGGTACGTACAGGGAAACCTTACCAGACAAACTTTATGGGTGTGGTTACATATATGTCCCCTAGTTTGTTTGTTGTTGATGTTTTGTTGGTTGGGGATATTCTTCAAGACAGTTTTGTTTAGCAGTGAGCAAATCTTATGTTAGGACAAAACTGCTTATTGGCGCATCAGTCTTCAAAAACTCTCCAAACTCTCACATATGCTAATGAAGTCAAGGGCTTCCTAGCCCTTAAAAGAATATTCATTATGTCCAGAAAGTAATCATTTTTAACTAGACAAGTCCTTTCAAGGGCCAGGTCATAAGACAAAACCAAGTCGGATCTTCATGCAGAACCAGGCCCTGTGAGAGCAACTTTTTATGATAAGGAAGCCTCAATGGCCTTCTGTACAATAACTTCAAGAGGTTTGTATATCAAGGGAGTCTTGGCCAATCTGGAGCTATCAGAATCACTATAACTAAATGTCTTGAAATTTTCTGAATCACTCTATCATAGGCCATGGAAGAAATACATACATGACTGCTTCCAGATCCATCAGCGGGATCCTCCACCTGGATACTATTTGATTGAACTTACTTGAGACAGGAACCATTCCCCAGGGTCGACAACACTGTGACTGAGAAAGTCTGCTTAAATATTCTCCACATCTGCTATGTGCGAGGCCGCAGTTACTTTCAGATTTTTTTCCACCCAAATGAGCAGGAAATCTACCTCTAGTGATACCTGAGAACTTTTGGTCCCCCTGATGTTTCATACAAGCCACCACTGTGGTGTTGTCAGACATTATCCTGACTGCCTGATCCCTTGGTAGAGGTGCAAAATTTGGAAGAGCCAACTGAATCACTCTGGTCTCCAATTGATTGATGGACCATCTTGCTTCCTTGGGAGATCACTGCCCCTGAGCCATCTGTCCCAGACAACGTGCACCCCAGCCCATCAGACTGGCATCTATTGTCATAGTCACCTAAGCCAGAGGTTCAAGATCCTAATTCCAAATTTCTGTGATTTAGCCACCACTGCAAGTTTATCCTGATGAACTCCGGTACCAATAGCCTTATGGAGTAGTTCTGAGACTAGGGGTCGCATCTTGAGAGCAAATCTTTCTGAAGGGATCTCCCAAGGCACCAGATCCAAAGCTGTTGCCATGGAACCAAGAAGCTGTAGATAACTCCACACAATCGGCCTGATGGCCAACAGGATCTACCAACTCAGTTTCTGAATTTTATTTTAAAGTTCTTATATACAAGTAGGTTATAGATCTAAGCAGTTTACAAAATGGCATACATAAATAATTATTCATTTCAAACAAGTCTAAAATATCAATAAAATAAAAAGGAAAATAGAGTGCTAAAATTTATAAAAGTGGCAATCATAATAAAAACAACAGGAGAATAAAATAAAATAAAGCTGAAGAATAATAGGTAAAAACTAAACTAGTAAGAAAAGGTAACCATAATGCGGCGAGAAAATTATGGATCTTATAAAATGTTATTGGCACGAATACAGAAGTATATTTTAAAAACTTTTTAAAATTCTTTGGTATTTGATATGAGACAAATGTGTTCTGGGAATGAGTTCCACAAAATTGGTCCTGCAACACTCGAGCATGGTCTATATTTGCTTCAAACGATGCTCCAAGGTATTCCAAGGTCTGAGACGGTTGTAAATTGCACTTGCAGAAATTGATTATTCCACTCAATTCCTCTAAAAACTGAACCTTTCTCTGGGTGGCCACTATTCTTTCCTGTACTGACTTTGCCTTTATCAACCAGTGTATTAAAAGTATTTAGGGAAAGTGGATCGCATGACTCCTTGATGTGACATGTAGGAATAGATAGGCAAAAACTGGGATACATCAAACAATGAAGTGAATTGTTTAAGCATAAATGACTACTGAAGTGCCAAATATTGTTGTTTTCAGAGAAAAGGTTATGTGAGGCTGCTTTGCTTGCTGAATATTGCTGTGCTCAGAGAGAAAGTTATGTGAGCCTGTCTTGTTCAGAAGGGAAATCTTACTAGCAAAGCAGCAAAGATGCAAATGTCAAATAAATAAATAAGAACATAAGAAATTGCCATGCTGGATCAGACCAAGGGTCCATCAAGCCCAACATCCTGTTTTCAACAGAGGCCAAACCAGGCCACAAGTACCTGGCAAGTACCCAAATACCAAGAAGATCCCATGCTACTGATGCCAGTAATAGCAGAGGCCATTCCCTAAGTCAACTTGATTAATAGCAGTTAATGGACTTCTCCTCCAAGAACGTATCCAAACATTTTTTAAACCCAGCTACACTAACTGCACTAACCACATCTTCTGGCTACAAATTACAGAGCTTAATTGTGCATTGAGTGAAAAAGAATTTTCTCCGATTAGCCTTAAATGTGCTACTTGCTAACTTCATGGAGTGCCTCCTAGTCCTTATATCTTAAATGGGCTCTTCTCTTTCCTTTCAGAAGAGGCTTTTTCTGTTGACATTTCTATTTGATGTGGTAATGCTAAAGGGAGATGTTTTCACAAGTGTTCTCTGAGTGGACGAAAATAGAATGAGGCAGAATCACGTGTGAGGATACTAGTATGGGAAGTCCCGCGCATGCTCAGAAGACAAAGTTGAACTTTCTGAGTCATGAGATAAAAACAACCTGACTTGATGTAGTTGGATAACATTACCTATCTTGTGTGGCTGTTTGTTGTACTTGTTTACAGAGAAAGAACAGATATGAATGTAAATGTAACAGAAAACTGCTTTTAACATATTATTTTGAAACACTTATGTAGATATATGTGCCTTCTTACAGGGCCCCTTTTTCTTTGCATTGCTCTTGCAGCCAAGAGATAAGACTGCTTTTAACAGAAAAATTTAATGCACCGGGCTTCAGCACACATGGCCTCAACACCGTCAAAGATAATCACCTCAGTGCAGTTGACACAGATGTTTGTTACGTTGATGCTTTGCTCTCTAGCTCCATCGATGCACTCAAAAAGAGCAGGAGGGGAATTCACTTCAGTTACCTCCTCCCATCTCCAGGGTGGTATCTCCATTGAGGCTTCTTGAACAAGGCCTTAATTTGGAAACACCAGACTTGATTTATTCCATGTTATCACTGGTTTCCATGTATGCCCTGGCTCAATTGCTCCAGGAAGGGGTCTCCTCCTGGAGTCCAGAGGGAGCTTTATCGCAGGATGAACCTATACTGATTTCAAAAGAAGATATTTCTCCTCCAACTCCCATCAAAGGGCATGATAGCCCACACACCAAATGGCAGAGTTGGTGAAGACTTTCTTTGCTCCCTGGCAGCTAGGGATAAGGATACTCTTCAACCTCTCCTATCCACAGTGTCATATTTATTCCCTCAAGAGGGAGTCCTTCTCATCTCCACGCTGAAGGATGTCCCATTAGAGATTCCAAGAGTGGAATAAAGTCCCCATCAGTCTTTTGCTATGGAGTCCATCCAGTCAGAGGACATCCCCCAGGAACATTCATCTTAGACAACCAAGAATGCCCGACTCAGTATTCCATCGCCCTTTGAATAAGATGAAGGATCAACAGGTATTCCCTCTGACCCCCTTTTGGAGAGAGTCACATTCAGTGCACCAGTCTCCCCATCTCACTCAGGTTGGGGATAAGACAGAGGCTGGAAGTACTCAAAGACAGGAAGTGGTGCTGTGTGCACACAAAGCAAGTCCACTGAAGCTCCATCAAACTCGGAAATGTGAAGAAATGTTAAGGAGATGGCTGCTGATGGATTGTAAAAAGTTTTGATTGCAGCATTTGCAAACTGGTAGCATTAAGCTCTCGTCTTGTTCAATGTGCAGTTTGAAAGAGTTTGAAGGAGTTTGATGGTGCTTCAGTGTCTTGGGCAATAGCGGTCTATTATAAGCAATATGGTGAAAACAATGGGATGATGAGGCATTCACCCTGATGAAGCCGGTTCACGGAGAAACAAGGGCCTCTTGTAGGGGTGATTCCAGGGTGATTTTGCAGTTCAACTAAGTCGCTTTTTTTAGAATAGGTTTGATAACTGCAGATTTGAAGCATTTGGGGTAATTACCTTCAGTCAGGGATAAATTGACGATTTTGGTGATAGTTTTAGATATGGTGGGTTCAATTGTTTTGAGGGTTGTTATAGGGATGTTGTCTATTGGATGGCTGACGGTGTTCATTTTATTTATAATAGACTGAATTTCGAGAGTGGAGGCGGTCTCAAATTTTGATCATGATGAGATTATCTTACTGTTCAGTTTGATGTTTTGGTTGTTGTTGGTTATGTTGGTTTGGATTAGATGAGATATTTTGTTGTTGAAGAAGTCAGCAGGGTCATCGCTTCCATGTTTGGTACATATAGAATCTTGGGTGGTTTTAGTAAGTTTCTGAACTATTAAGAATAACATTCTGGGGTTAACATGGCAGATCTGCAGCGTCAGGCCAACCCGGGGATTCCGAAGAGATGCGGCAGGGAGACGCCGCGGCAGCAGCTGTCCCTCAGTCCCGGAGGGAGTCGCCACACAGGTAGAGAGGGTGGAGCGAGGGCGAAGAGCAGGCACGAATGCAACAACAATATTGTTGAGGGGATAGGTAAATATCACCCAGTGTGTATACCTGATAAGTGTTGTAAAGCCACTGTGTGAGCAGCTGTTCCTTTTCTCAACCATGTTTTGTTGTCAGTTTTACAATAGACAATTGCTCTATATGAACTATTTGTAGTTTTGAAAAAGACAGCACAATTTTGAGTTAGAAAAACAGCAAAATTCACGATATTAATATCTGTTTTTGTTGGTCTAGAAGTAAAGGATTAGATGGATTGTGCATACATCTTCAAATTCAGCATTTGCTCCTTTCTTTTTGAGGACGTCATTTGCCTGATGCAGCCTGTATTGACAAAACGCTGACAGCGTCTTACATTTATATATTATGTGCTTTTTAGCTTTGCATACTGGGTACATTTACAGCATATATGTACAAGCAATATAATGAAATGAGCTTGGAAGTTCTTTTTAATCAGGTGCATGCTGCCCAAAGAAAATTTATCTGTATCTTTAGGCCACATTTTCTTGGTACTTGATGATCTTCTGTCTCTCTCCATACGTAGTATAGAATAGTCACTTAATACTGACATTTCTATTAGTAATGCTGATTTTCTCATTTTCTCAGACCCGCTCCAACATGCATGCAGTTGTCCAACAATGGGGCCAGAACAGGATATTTTCCTCTACACCTCACCAAACAAAAAATTTCTGGTGTCACCTAAGTGGCAGATCCATTACAAGGTACTTTGGTGCTATCTAAGCAAAAATTTCTGGTGTTTTCTAGTATCAAGCATTTAATTGGTCTGAGAATAAATAATTATATACTATGATTTATGTGAAGAATGTCCATATGATAGAATGGCATTAATTGTAAATGTAAAGCAAAAAATTGGCAGTGGGAATATGGTTGGAGCTTGGTTGTCCCACTGCTCTTGGTTGTCCCACTGCTCTTGGTTGTCCCACTGCTCTGGTGTTATAATAATTTTTACCCCAAGTTTCTACCAAAAGTGGGGTCAGCTTTTCACATAAATCAAGCCATCATGTTGCCCGTGTTCTTTCCAAGTCCACATGAGCATGAAAGGAAAATTGGTTCTTACCTGCTAATTTTCGCTCCTGTAGTACCACGGATCAGTCCAGACTCCTGGGTTTTGCCTCCCCTCCAGTAGATGGAGACACAGAAGTTTTTGACTGACCCTGCCCTATAACTCGAGGTGCCACCTACAGTCCCGTCAGTATTACACTGTACCCAAGCGTTAAGAACAAAACTGCACAAACTATTTACAACTTTATCCCCTAATTTGCAGTGGGAAGAGAAAACATGCCCTCATGGGAGCAGAACAAATCTGCAGCACAAAAAGTAACTAGTGAATGAGTGGACTCTCAGTTTCCCCAACTCTGAAATAGGTGGGACTCTGGACTGATCCGTGGTACTACAGGAATGAAAATTAGCAGGGAAGAACCAATTTTCCTTTCCCTGTATGTACACGGATCAGTCCAGACTGCTGGGATGTACCAAAGCTTTCCTACATGGGGTGGGACCTAGAGAGTCCCGCTCGAAGCACACCTAGTCCAAACCCTCCAGAATTCGGGTCCTGGACATCCAACCGATAATGTCTGGCAAAGGTGCGCAAAGACTTCCAAGTAGCCACTCTACATATCTCCTGCGGTGAAACATTGAATAGAAATGTGCATACATAAATGTTTTGTAAACTATTTTGCTTTTCCTACCAAAAGTTTCCTTTACTCCAGACCCTTACATTTCTAATGCTGGCAATACTTTCATTAATAATTATAATCACCCGCCCATCAAATTTAATATCTTCCCCACAAAAAACTTCATATTCAAAAGCCATTTAGACTGATTACATAATAGTTATCTGTCTAAATGACTTACCAGGCTGTATTCGGCCTTTATCTGGCTAAATTCTAGCCAGCTAGTAAGTTAGGCAGCTAAAATTTAGCCAGATACGTTAGAGGTGGTACAGGGGCGTAACTATAAGGAATTGAATTAGCCGGCTAAGTTAACGGGCTAACTCCGATATTCAGAGTTAGCCAACTAAGTCTGGTCGAGTCAAAGAGGTGTCCTAAAGTTAGCCAACTATAGTTAGCCAGCTAACTAATTAAGATAGCCGGCTATATTCAATATTGTGGCTGCACTGTGGAATATTCCTCCAAAGTTAGTTGGATAAGTCTATCCAGCTAACTTTGCTAACCGGACTGTGTCTGAATATAGATCTCTTAGGATCTAAGCTTGGAGGTAAGTTTGACTTAAGTTTTATGCTAAAAACTCAGACTGCAGAGGGGTGAACTGATACCAGTGACCTGTCTCCAGCTCTTCCCTGCACCCTTCTATGCTCATTCGCAGCAGCTACACACTGTCTCTTGCTGCTTTCCCCATCAAGCATGCAGAGGAATCATCCCCTAAATGCAGCGGAGGGAAAGTGGTGGTACTGGGAGATGATGCCAGCTTACCACTTACTTCAACACCCGTGCAAACCAACTGAGTGCTGGTCTTCGGCGGTACTTGTCCTCATCAAAATCGATGTGGCTGTCAGAGCCCCTATCGCTCTCCCGCGTGTCATATACTTTGCGGGTTGCAGTGCCTGCGAGACAACACAGAACAATGACCACAGCAGTTTTTACAAGTCACAATAGAAAATTGAATCTTTGGCTGGAAATGACAACCTCTTATTTCTGTGAGAGGGTTTCCTATGCCAGTTAGTGACATCACTATTGGACAGGAGGGCATTTTAGCACATTTCTGTGGAGGTTTATGTTTTACCCAACAAAATCCATAAGAACATAAGATATGCCATACTGGATCAGACCAAGGGTCCATCAAGCCCAGTATCATGTGTCCAACAGAGGACAATGCAAGTCATAACTACCTGGCAAGTACCTAAACATTAAATAGAGCCCAAGCTACTATTCCTTATTGTTTAATAGAAATTTATGGACTTCTCCTCTAGGACCTTATCCAAACCTTTTTCAAACCCAGTTACACTAACTGCTGTAACCACATCCTATGGCAATGAATTCCAGAGCTTAACTATGCGTCGAGTGAAAAATAATTTTCTAAAAATTATTTTAAATGAGCTTTTTGCTAACTTCATGGAGTGCCCACTAGTCCTATTATCTGAGAGAGTAAATAACCAATTTATATTAACCCATTCAAGTCCTTCCATGCACAAACATGGGCTCTCTGAGACCTTTTTATCATTTTAATAGTAACATATACAATTCCCTGTTTTTTTTATGTCACATGGAGATAAAACATGTGTGGCCACTCTTAGGGTGTTAAGAGGGACTCATAAAGCCCTGTGAGCATATAAATAGGCAGCCTTCTGGGACAGACTATGGGTAGCTCATTATGTAGTGCAGGAGAATAAGGTGCGAGACAAATTATAACCAACCCCAACTCAGCACAGAAGGCAACTGGTAAGAACCAGGCCATATGCCAACTGATAAGAAATGGCATTCTGAGAAAGGATTTCTTTGTCAGAAGTTAAGCATTTCTGTGTTTTGGATCCTTCTTTTCTTTGGGAAATTGATTATTCAATAATAAGAGAAAATATTTGTTTACTCAATGCATAATTAAGCTCTGCAATTCATTGCCAGAGGATGTGGTGAAAGCTATTAGTGTAGCTACATTTAAAAAAGGTTTGGATAAATTCCTGGAGGAAAAGTCCATAAATCATTATTAAGGTGGTGTTGCAGAAATCCACTTATCTCTGAGATAAGCAACAGGGATCCTACCAGGTACTTGTGACCTGGATTGGCCACTGTTGGAAACAGGATACTAGGCTTAATGGATCTTTGGTCTGGCCCAGTATGGCAAATCTTTTGTATATATATGATGGATGGGATTGTTTTCTGTTTTGATCATGTATGTATAGATATTTCTTTTTTTGAGAATTAAGCTTGAATATATGTTTAAACTTTGTAGATAATACAAATTAAAAACTCAAAGTATTTGTTGGTTTTGGAAGTGGCAGAGAGCTCATGATCTTTAAAAATATGAAATTAAAAAAAAAAAATAGAAGTGAAAAGCACAAACAAGACACAGAAACTGCAGTCACTTTAAACAGTGAAGCTGATCTTTTATCTGGTCCCACCAGCAATCAGACCGAAGAAAGCAAGCAAGCAGAGGATAAGCAGGGAAAAAGGCACATGGTCTCTGTGTGGGATTCTCAGACTCTCCATGCCCCCAGTCACCTGCATTGATGGCATTACTGTTGCTGCCTGCCTCACTCATGTTGATGATTGCATGCTCCTCCTTCACACCACCATTATTTAAGCCAAGGTGGGAGGGGTGGCCAGGTTTGGAGCTGTAAGAAAGTGCTGAAGCAGTGCTCTGTTGCCTCAGATCCTCAGAGTCCTGACCTGATGTTGCTACAAGGAAAACAGACCAAATGTTTATTGCTTCTTATATAGGAACACTCATTCTTCTACATAATCCCTGCTCTTTCATAGCAGGATGTGTTACAGGAATGCTCTGCCTGTCTAGAGTCCCAGCTGGTCCATGGCAGAACTGAATATAATCGAACACTTGGCCCATCTACACAGTCCTCGCTGTTTCATAGTAAACAGATTAAGGATTCTCTCTAAATAAAATTTAATACCATACATTCCAGTCTTGAAAGATAACAAATTTTTACTTTCCTGTACACCTGACCAGAGGAACAAATTCAGATTTGCCACACAATGTCTGAGGCATAACAAACAAGTGTTAATGTAACATGCGTTCAGGATAGGATTTTTCCAATCAAAAGGTGTGATCCAAACTGAAATCTAATCGAACCTTCTAACACTCTACAAAGTTAGCTAACTGTTCAGCTTGAGTGTGGCATAAAGGCACTGTCACCTATTGAGCGGTCAACCCTACCAAAGGCTCTGTGTTTTCTGATTTACAAATGTATGGATGTAAAGAGGCAGGTGTCAGCACTATGGCTTGACAGTCAGAATGCCCCTTGCAGATATGATCATTCTGTACATGCGGCAATACAGCAGTCTCTGGCCAGAGCATACTTACTGTTAAAACTGGACCAATCTGTGTACCCTGTGGTGTCCTGTGGTTCTGGGTCCTGGGTGGATTCAACCTCTTCAATCTTATGGGCAACAAAGACAAAGACATGGGTGTCAGTGGCTGCATATCAGAGACTTAGAACAATGCAACAAAAGCACCTGAAAAAAACACTTTATAGTCATGTGTGGGGAATAAAGGCTCTTGCTCAGTAGCTGGCATACCACGCTGAGCTTGTCTGCGTTAGCATTCCTCAGCTCTCTGTACTTTCTTATCTCAGCTTCTCGGCTTCACAAACAACCTTTGCCCTAAACACAGAATGCTTGCTTGCTTTGACAAAGATAATAACATGAGTTAATCACGTGCAAAGCATAATAAGCCTTGCAGCTGTATATCCTGCAGTGTTGTAACCAATGGTATGATGTTTACTCTGATGAGATGTAACCCAGGGCAATAAAAGAAGTGCGCCCGTTTTTTAGTTCAGGGTGCCTTCCCGAAAACTCCTGCCTGACGTGTCTGCTTCCGTGCGTCTCCCATCACCACATCTGGTGACCCCTCCAGACGCGAATCCCCCTACTAATCCGGCCGGACGAGCCCAGGTGCACCGCAGCGAACTTCGCTCCCACATTCGTGAGTGGGGGGGGGGGGACGGGGGGGACTGTCAGCTCAGCAGAAGGTTCATGCAAAAGAGTTGCAGAAAATAGTAAGAAATCATTTCTTTATTACAAAAGGAGAGGCAATTCACGTCAGAGTAGGAGATATAGAAAATATGTTGAAAGAAATAAAAATCCAAAGGAGCGAGTGCTGCTCTCCACAATCAATATTTAAGTCACCACGGAGATGCAGGAAAATTAATTCAGTCCCAGAGCTTCCAAATTTTAAATATACAAATATTTTTATTCATCAAATCGGCAACTCCATTGCTCAAAAGGTACAGAATTTATTCAACACCGGGTCCCCCGACACGGACCCGTGTTTCGCCAAACGCGGCTGCGTCGGGGGGGAACAGTATATTCTTTGTGGCATTCAAACTAAAATTAAAGGAAAAAACTATTAATACTTAAGGTTAGGGACTGATTACAGCAGTGGATCCCATATTGTCAAGACAATAAATATAATATACCGTATAGGTAAAAGCTTTTATATTTTAAACCCACAGAGAGAAAAACAGCGCTTATGCAAAGCATTGGTAAAGTAAAACGAAAATAAAAAGATTTTTTTACAAAAATTAAGACGGAATTCGCCAAGTTATAAAGCACCAATTGGACACAAAAAATCAAAACTTCAAGGTTATAATCAGCTAACCTAAAAATAGCAGCAAATTACAGAACAAATCATAGATATATTTAATAGCTTATAAGGATCTCAAACAAACTTCCTTCGATACATTAAAATAAAATAAAATAAATTAATCGAGATAAGTCAGCTTTCAATGTGAACCTTATAACATTTCTAGAGTCTAAATACTTGTGAGAGGTTCTGATCGCATATTGAAACAAAATAAATAAAGAGCAGGGTACCTTTAAATTTCAGCGTCTTAGACGGCAGTTTCGGCAAGGAGAGCCAAGAACGCCGGCATTACTCAATATTTAAAGTGTCAAAATTGGCGCCAAAATCCCACCAATCCGAAAAAGGTTACCATGGTAACACCCAGCCAATCAGAATTGAGCACGCCCAGGGGAACAGCAGCGATCTGTCAAAGAAAATATTGCCACTCGATTTCATTATTAAGTCCCTAAGGCGTGAGACTATGTAATTTAAAAATCCATTTTTGTTCCCTACGTGCTAGTATATCAGAAAAACAACCTCCCCGTGATGGTGGCAAAACTACATCAATAATATAGAATTTTATATCGGATTCAGTGTGTCCCATAGAGATCCAGTGTGTAACTAAGGGAGCTGTTTCCCTGCTATTTTTGATATTCGAACGATGTTCGATGATACGAGTTCGAATTGGGCGAGACGTCTTACCCACATATAATTTTGCACACGGACATACAATTATATAGATCACACCTTTGGTTTGACATGTTGAGGTAAAATTCAATTTGTATCGAACATGTGACCCAGGATGTTCAAAAATAATTAAATTGGACGTCAAGGAACACACTGAGCAATGTCCGCATGGACCATGACCTAAATTTTGTGTTACTTCAGTTACAGTAAAGTCCGTAAATTGGGAGTGTACTAAAACATCTTTGAGATTGCGACCCCGACGAAATGAAAAATGGATTGGAACATCAAAAATCTTATGTATTGACAACATTGGCCAGTACTGTTTAATAATAGTGGTAACACGATATATGTGGGTGGAAAATGGGAGAACACAATTAAAGCAATCATCAGATGATCTAGTTTGCGGTAAAAATAAATATTCACGATTAGCATACAGAGCTCTTTTAAAAGCTCTATGGAGAATTCGACGTGGGTACCCACGCTCCTGAAACCTTGCTATCATCTGCTTAGCTTCGGTAATAAACTCATCACGGGTAGAACAGATCCATCTTAACCTGAGTAATTGGCCTGTTGGGATATTTGACCTTAAAGGAGTGGGATGATGGCTGTCGAATCTTAACAATGTATTTCTATCTGTAATTTTTCGAAAAATGGATGTGCTGAAACTTTCATTATCAACTGAAATGGTGACATCAAATCGGGCAGAAAGGCAGGCGATCACCTCCTTAGTTAATGATTCATCCATTATTATAAAGCCTGCAGATAAGGGGGGTGGCATTGTGGTCTTAGATTGTGATATGTACATTAAGGAGGTTAAACATCAACTATCTGATACAGAATTTTATTTACCACTTGCGAGTGATCCTACAGTAGAATTACAGGAGATTATTAAGAATGCAGTGGAGGAAGCCTTCTTATCACATCAAATTACACAACGTGAAGCTTCATTTTTACAGACTGAATTTCCTATTATTCCTACATTTTATGTATTACCCAAAATTCATAAATCATTACAGAATCCACCAGGCCGCCCGATCGTTTCGGGTATTGGTTCAGTTTTGGAACCTTTATCACAGTTCATTGATATTTTTCTCAAACCTCTGGTGTGTAAGGCACGTTCATTTGTCAAAGACACCAATCATTTTATTCAGATTTTGGAAAATTTAAGAGTTCCCCTGGACTCGGGTTGTTTTTTGGTTTCTTTAGATATTATCTCATTATACTCAAATATTCCCCAACAAGAAGCTTTGAACTTGATTGAGGAGATTTTGAATCAGCGCCCCGATCCAGTACGTATTTCCACTTCTTTTCTCCTTACACTTACACGTTTGGCTTTAACTAGAAATTATTTCCAATTTCAAACCACTATGTTCCAACAAATCAAGGGGACAGCAATGGGAGCCACCATGGCTCCCAGTTTAGCTTGCCTCTACGTAAGTAAATTTGAGGAAGATTTCATTTACACATCGTCATGGGCCCCTTTTATATTCACATGGTTAAGGTACATCGATGATGTCTTTTTAGTATGGACGGGTTCTGACATCCAATTTTATATGTTTTATGATTGGCTTAATTCATGTAATAAACATTTGCAATTTAATTTCATGATTGATCCCAGGTCCATTGCTTTTCTAGATGTCACCACTTCAGTTGATAATGAAAGTTTCAGCACATCCATTTTTCGAAAAATTACAGATAGAAATAAATTGTTAAGATTCGACAGCCATCATCCCACTCCTTTAAGGTCAAATATCCCAACAGGCCAATTACTCAGGTTAAGACGGATCTGTTCTACCCGTGATGAGTTTATTACCGAAGCTAAGCAGATGATAGCAAGGTTTCAGGAGCGTGGGTACCCACGTCGAATTCTCCATAGAGCTTTTAAAAGAGCTCTGTATGCTAATCGTGAATATTTATTTTTACCGCAAACTAGATCATCTGATGATTGCTTTAATTGTGTTCTCCCATTTTCCACCCACATATATCGTGTTACCACTATTATTAAACAGTACTGGCCAATGATGTCAATACATAAGATTTTTTATGTTCCAATCAGTTTTTCATTTCGTCGGGGTCGCAATCTCAAAGATGTTTTAGTACACTCCCAATTTACGGACTCTACTGTAACTGAAGTAACACAAAATTTAGGTCATGGCCCATGCGGACATTGCTCAGTGTGTTCCTTGACGTCCAATTTAATTATTTTTGAACATCCTGGGTCACATGTTCGATACAAATTGAATTTTACCTCAACATGTCAAACCAAAGGTGTGATCTATATAATTGTATGTCCGTGTGCAAAATTATATGTGGGTAAGACGTCTCGCCCAATTCGAACTCGTATCATCGAACATCGTTCGAATATCAAAAATAGCAGGGAAACAGCTCCCTTAGTTACACACTGGATCTCTATGGGACACACTGAATCCGATATAAAATTCTATGTTATTGATGTAGTTTTGCCACCATCGCGGGGAGGTTGTTTTTCTGATATACTAGCACGTAGGGAACAAAAATGGATTTTTAAATTACATAGTCTCACGCCTGAGGGACTTAATAATGAAATCGAGTGGCAATATTTTCTTTGACAGATCGCTGCTGTTCCCCTGGGCGTGCTCAATTCTGATTGGCTGGGTGTTACCATGGTAACCTTTTTCGGATTGGTGGGATTTTGGCGCCAATTTTGACACTTTAAATATTGAGTAATGCCGGTGTTCTTGGCTCTCCTTGCCGAAACTGCCGTCTAAGACGCTGAAATTTAAAGGTACCCTGCTCTTTATTTATTTTGTTTCAATATGCGATCAGAACCTCTCACAAGTATTTAGACTCTAGAAATGTTATAAGGTTCACATTGAAAGCTGACTTATCTCGATTAATTTATTTTATTTTATTGTATCGAAGGAAGTTTGTTTGAGATCCTTATAAGCTATTAAATATATCTATGATTTGTTCTGTAATTTGCTGCTATTTTTAGGTTAGCTGATTATAACCTTGAAGTTTTGATTTTTTGTGTCCAATTGGTGCTTTATAACTTGGCGAATTCCGTCTTAATTTTTGTAAAAAAATCTTTTTATTTTCATTTTACTTTACCAATGCTTTGCATAAGCGCTGTTTTTCTCTGTGGGTTTAAAATATAAAAGCTTTTACCTATACGGTATATTATATTTATTGTCTTGACAATATAGGATCCACTGCTGTAATCAGTCCCTAACCTTAAGTATTAATAGTTTTTCCTTTAATTTTAGTTTGAATGCCACAAAGAATATACTGTTCCCCCCCGACGCAGCCGCGTTTGGCGAAACACGGGTCCGTGTCGGGGGACCCGGTGTTGAATAAATTCTGTACCTTTTGAGCAATGGAGTTGCCGATTTGATGAATAAAAATATTTGTATATTTAAAATTTGGAAGCTCTGGGACTGAATTAATTTTCCTGCATCTCCGTGGTGACTTAAATAAAAAAAGAAAGAAATAAAAAGCCAGTGCCCGTGGTATCTAGAGGCTGGTACTTTGAATATCCAGGACTGGATCAACTTAGGGAATGCCTTGCACGCATCCCCGTGTGCCTCAATAAAACATCTATTGCTCCCTAATCTCTATATCTGTTATATCTCTGATACATTCCTATTAAGGTGATCACAGCCGGTGAAACTTTAGGTATACCTGTATACAGCCCGATGAAACCAAACAAACGACGAAGGAGAGATAAAGTTTCTATTGGGGATTGGTCCGACAAGGAGTGGCCACCTGAACGTATTGTACAATATTACGGACCAGCAACTTGGGCGGAAGATGGTTCATATGGATATAGAACACCAATCTACATGCTGAATCGTATTATTAGACTTCAGGCAGTACTTGAGCTTCTTACCAATGACTCTGCAATGGCCCTCAATATTCTGGCCAAGCAAAATACAAAAATTATTACTGCTGTATACCAGAATCGACTAGCATTGGACTACCTTCTCGCTCAGGAAGGTGGAGTGTGTGGGAAATTTAATCTTTCTAATTGTTGTTTACAGATTGATGATCAAAGCAAAGTTATCGAAGAAATTACTGATCGTATGGTGCGACTAGCTCATGTTCCTGTGCAGACCTGGTCCGGGGCCCTTGATTGGACAACATCAATGCCCAACTGGATCTCATCCATCCCAGGGACTCAAGGAACTTTTCTTTCCTTTGATATTCTTTTTAATTTCTTGTGCTATATTTCCTTTATGTTTCCCTCTTTTCATTAGACACTTGCGTGCCATGATGGAAATGATAGCTGATCGAAGAGCAGCAGCCCAACTAATGATGATGAACCAGTACACTTCAATATCAACATTTCCCTCATCAGAGTCATCAGATTCAGAAGATGAATATTTTGATACTAACCTTTAATGCAATTAATGTAACTAACGCACAAGGACCATCATCTTGTTAGGGTTAAGCCCGGATACAAAGGGGGGGGTGCTCCACTAGGGACCCCTCGTCTCAACCCCGGTGAAGAAACCAACGACCTAACAATATATTAGGGTCCACATTAAGTGATCAAGGTACTAATTATTGTTTGTCTTTTCAGCTACCTCATGGGAGAAGGTGATACTTGCACCTTCTAAAGAAGTTGAAGTATCAAAGGGGGGAATGAAGGAGTTCAATCTTATGAACAATCGATGAATGAGAAAACTGAAAACTTCTAGCTAACAACGCCAGCAGTGAAACGCATTGCAACGCACAGCCATATTGAATGTACTAACATTTGAGACGCAATGGCATGCATTACGCATTTACGTACTGACATTCAGTGAAACAATTTTGCTAACTGCTACTTTCCTGACAGAACTTCATTTCCAATAAAACTAATTTACTATTCCAAAAGCATCTTTGAAAAGGTAGGTTTTAAGCATGTCCTTGAATGTTTCTCTCTTTGTTATTACAAACTTTTATTTATTTATTTGGTTTTATATACCGACATTCGATCGGTTTACAGTAAACTGTTAGTTCAAATAAGACATGGATTCTTATTTTTACAAGATAACAATAACTTTTACAGGATAACTTAACTTTTACAATACCGTAACTTAAAAATAGAAATAATGTGATGATGTAAATATACAGTGAAAGGCGTAACTGGGAGCTTACAGACTAACATAGAATTAAATAATAAATTAGTTATCGTGTTTATATAAGGGGTGGTTGTACACTTAAGGAAATAACATACGATCTTAGAAATTTGTCATTATCGGCGAATATTAAGGTAGAGCATTCTTGGAGGTTCTGAGTGCGTTATGAAAGTGTTCTAGAGAGAAGATGATGGGTAAGGGTTAGGTCACTGGGGGGAAAAGGCTTTTTGGAAGAGCCATGTTTTCAAATGTTTTTTGAATATTTGGGTCGAGGGTTCTGTTCTGAGTTGAGGTGGAAGGTTATTCCAGAGGGATGGGCCTGCCACTGATAAGGCGCATTCCCGAACTATGGACAGGTGTACCGTTTTAGGGGAGGGGATTGGGAGGAGCCCGGAGTTGGTGAGCTGGCAAACTTGAGTTGGCAGAGCGTTCCACAGCTTCGGGCCGGTGATCAAAAAAGGTCCTCTCACAAGTTTCCTCTAAGTGGATCTCATGGGGAGATGGAATAGCTAATAAATTCTGGCTAGCAGAACAGAGGGAGTGCATAGGGGGGATAAATTTGAGAAGTCAAATTAATCCAATGCATTCCAGTATTTAATAGATTGAATATAATTATTGCAATTTTATATTGTACACACCAATGAATCGGAGGCCAATAAACAGACTGTAAAATGGGGGTAATGTGATCTCTGTGGGTTACACCAGTTAACATATGAGCTGTAGAGTTCAGAATGATTTGAAGAGGGTGCAGTGACTTATAAGGATGATCAATTTATAAAGAATTACAGTAATCAAGTCTAGTCATAACAAGTGATTGAAGAACTGTATCAAAATTAGAGGGATCAAGCAGAGGTCTGAGGTGACTTAATAGACATTTTGCAAATGTATATGCAGATGGTTATTTTTAAGATGGGATGAACAGCCTGTTTCAGTACTGGAGTACAGTAGAAAAGGATAAATTGACAATCTTGGAGGTAGTAGCCTCTAAAATATTCTCGTGGGCAATCTTTAGTAATTACTATCAGACAAGAATTAAGGGGACAAGGAGCAGGGTTTAATTTTTGCGTAATCGACAGCACTTCCGATTGGGCATCTAGTGAAAAATGGCTCCATTTCATTTCATCCAAACTGGTGATGCCAGGTACATAAGTTACAGAATTTGAAAAAGTACTGCATATCTTGGACAGGTTTGAAGGAAAAAAAAAAGGGATGCAAAAGCATCGCACAGGCTCACATCATCATCTGGGATGGGAAAAACAGTGTAGCTGAGGAGGGCCAAAAGTTTAGCCATTTCACTGTGGCAAACAGCTCCTGAGAATTTGATGACGCAGTCATAATGCGGTCACTAAAATAAGCTTTCTTAGCATATTAATAGATGTTCTATATTGATTCAATTGAAGTTTATAAGCTGCTACGGTCTTGTGGGTAGAACATGTTCTCCAGCGAGACTCAAGCTTGCATAAAGCGCATTTTTGAAGTAGCAATTCACGAGAAAACAATGGCACTCTACTTGTTTGTTTTTGAGTTACTTGCCTCAGAGGGGCCAAGTCATCATTTACCATTTCTACTGTGGAGTACCAGAAATTGATTAATGAGGTTCGCATCAACTATTTCAGTGAGTAATGGTGTTATTTTCTTTGAAACGTCACTATTCATATGACCCCTCTTACAAAATGTTCGTTTGTTGGGTGCCACACCAGGAGACATCAAGGGTATCCCAGTTGACAAACTTATCAAAAAATGGTCGGACCAAGGAACTCTGGTGATTTACAAATTGTCTCAATTAAAAGCAAAAAACTGAGTGGATCAAAAAGATAAGGTCCAAGGTATGGCCAGTGAAATCGGAAGGGGATAAAATGATTTGCTCCCAATTTATGGCCAACATTGTGTCAAGGAAGATTTCACATATAAGAACATAAGAAATTGCCATGCTGGATCAGACCAAGGGTCCATCAAGCCCAGCATCCTGTTTCCAACAGAGGCCAAACCAGGCCACAAGTACCTGGCAAGTACCCAAACACCAAGAAGATCCCATGCTACTGATGCAATTAATAGCAGTGACTATTCCCTAAGTCAACTTGATTAATAGCAGTTAATGGACTTCTCCTCCAAGAACTTATCCAAACATTTTTTAAACCCAGCTACACTAACTGCACTAAGCACATCTTCTGGCTACAAATTCCAGAGCTTAATTGTGCATTGAGTGAAAAAGAATTTTCTCCAATTAGTCTCGAATGTGCTACTTGCTAACTTCATGGAGTGCCTCCTAGTCCTTATATCTTAAATAGGCTCCTCTCTTTCCCTTCAGAAGAGGCTTTTTTGTTGACATTTCTATTTGATGTGGTAATGCTAAAGGGAGATGTTTTCCCAAGTGTTCTCTGAGTGGACGAAAATAGAATGAGGCAGAATCACGTGTGAGGATGCTAGTATGGGAAGTCCCGCGCATGCTCAGAATACAAAGTTGAACTTTCTGAGACATGAGATAAAAACAACCTGACTCGATGCCGTTGGATAACATTACCTATCTTGTGTGGCTATTTGTTGTACTTGTTTACAGAGAAAGAACAGATATGTGTGATTACAGCTTATGGGAAAGGTCATTCTCCTGTAAATCACTTTCAAAGGAAATTTTTAGGAAATGACTCACCAGTGGGAGCCCGAGCCCAGCTCGAGCCCAGTTGACAGTGGTCAGTTTGTCTCGGAGGGATGCAGCCACAGCGCTGACCAGATTGGCTGGGGGAAAGATGGGGCCCTGGCAGGTGGGACATTGGTAGCCAGCTGGGGCAGTGTTTCTTGGCAACTGATTTGCCATCTCGTTCAAACAGGACCAATGAAACACATCTAGAATGGAAATAAAGCAAGGGTGAAGTCACTTCTGCAGCACCTCCACCCACCCAGGAATCCACAAGGGTAGAAAAGAAACAAGATTAGAAAGGAGAAAGAGACAGTATTCTTTCAGTTCCTAAAGACAAGGCAAAGATTTATGTGAAGCACTATACAGAATACTTTCACAATCTGATCCAGTCAAGGATTTAAGAGCTGCAATAATGATCAGATATGTAGGCTATGAAGCTGTCAAAGAAACACTGACAGCACAAACACTGAACCCACAAATTTACTACATATGTTCAGCTGAGAAGCAGAATTCCTATCTCCCTCTTCCCCACATGCCCCATATGTACATAAACCCATAAAATCACTGCAAAGCTGAAAGACAACGTGGCCTGCAGTTTACCGTAGCACACCAGCCGGATTGTCTCTTTGGTGGAAAGAAGGGTGTTGCATAGCCGACAGTTGGGGTTATAATCACTGTCCTGAAGCCACTGGAGATAAGACTGGACGATGCACTGAAAGAGATCAGAGATTGGGGTGGGGGGAGAAAGGATTAACTAGATTTCTCCAGGGAAAAAGGTACATGCACATGCACAGAGCAATCTCAGAACTAGAAACTCCAGGGGAAGAAGGAAGGTATATAGCACACCAAACAGGTCAGTAAAAGCTTTTCTCAGAGGATTTCCTAGAGCAGAAGGTATTGCCCTTCTCAAGCAATTAACTTTATGAATACATAAGGACAGAAAACTTTTGAAATTAGCATGATCAACTGCTTTGAAACAAAGAAACGGATTTAATGACACTGGGCTCTCTCACGTATTACCTGTTATAGACTTACTGTCTTATCTCCTCTGCAATCTCCCTCTCCACAATGACACATGCAGGTAGCTTAAGATCTAGTGTACTATTTAAACCCAGTTTAACTGAGTCATTTTTTCATAAACCTGATCGAGAGGGTAACTCTTGAAAGCATAACATCTTGAAAACATATCATCGGTGTTAAAAATAAAAGAACTTCCACCACAATCCACTCAACCAATAACTATATCGATCAGGAAACAGTGCTCAGGAGACCAACTCAGTGAACACCTTGCTAAGGAACTAGAGCACCTAGACCTCTCCGACGCAAACTCAGCAACTTCATCATGGACCAACATCACTAAAAAGGTTGCAGATCAAATATGCCCCATGACAACTAAATCTATCAATCCAAACAAAGACAACAGGAGACCCTGGTTCACACCGGAGCTAAAAAAACATAAACACGAGTTGAGATGCAAGGAACAAAATTGGCGAAAAAATCCATCTTCAACCACCCTCCTCATCTACAAATCATGCCTTAATTCATACAGAAACAACATCAACACAATAAAGAGAATATTCTTCTCCAAAAAAATCCACCACCTCATTTTCGATTCAAGAGCTCTTTTCTCCTATGTATCATCCCTCACAAAACCCCCGGCGACTACCATTCCAGACGATCAAGCACTAAATAAAGCGAACGAGCTGGCAGACTTCTTTGACAACAAAATCACCTCACTCCTAGCCCCCCTCAAGGGACCATCTACACATCCAAACCACGTATTTGGTTTACAACCACTACTCCCAATAGATCAACAACCATCGCAACCAACCGTCCAACAACTTAACACCTCACTAACAATACTCAACACTTTTGAGCCCACATCCACATTAGAAATAGAGAATATCCTCAAGAAGATAAAACCATCCTCCCATCCATCAGACCATATTCCATCCAACAAACTGAGTCTGATCACCAACACCATAGCCAAACCTTTAGCAGATATCATTAATTGCTCTCTCACCCAAGGACATGTCCCGAACCAACTTAAGTTAGCCATTCTCAAACCGCTTCTCAAAAAACCCAACTTGCCCACCTCAGACCCAGCTAACTTTAGACCCATAGCAAACCTCCCTATGATTGCCAAAGTTATGGAGAAAGTTGTCAACAAACAACTTACAGAATTTCTTGACGAAAACAATATCCTCACCTCAAACCAATTTGGCTTTCGTAAGTCTATGAATACCGAATCGCTATTAACATCATTATCAGACACTATCATCTTCAACCTAGAAAAGGGCCAACCTTGCCTCCTCGCTCTCCTGGATCTCTCATCAGCATTTGATACCGTAAACCACACGTACCTCCTGCAACGCCTAATAGACATCGGCATTACAGGAGCAGCTCTTAACTGGTTCAAATCATTTTTGGAGAACAGATCATACAAGGTCAAGATAAATAACAAAGAGTCCCACACCATCGAATCCAAGAGGGGGGTACCGCAAGGATCATCCCTCTCTCCGACTCTTTTCAATATTTATCTGCTCCCGCTCTGTCAACTACTCACTAACCTTAAACTAAGGCATTACCTATACGCGGATGATATTCAAATCCTCATCCCTATAGAAGATTCCCTACACAAAGCCATATCATTCTGGAATAAATGTCTGTCAGCTATCAACAATCTACTCACCAGCCTCAACTTGGTTCTAAACAAAAACAAAACCGAAATCCTCATTATAGCACCGGAAAACTATACCCCCTCCTCACATTCTAACACTAACCAACATCCGGACACCGCAGGGCTCTCCACCACGCAACAAGTTAAAGACCTGGGAGTCATCATAGACAGCAGACTCAGTCTCAACAAATTCGTCAACAACACAACAAAAGACTGTTTCTTTAAACTTCAAACAATAAAGAAACTCAAACCACTCCTCCTTTACAGAGACTTCCGCATGGTTTTACAAGCCATCATACTCCCAAAGCTGGATTACTGTAACTCTCTCCTCCTAGGCCTACCAGCATGCACCACCAAACCACTTCAGATGGTCCTGAACGCCTCCGCAAGAATTCTCTCAAATGCCAAAAAAAGAGATCATATCACCCCAATCCTCCACCACCTCCACTGGCTTCCGATTAAATACAGGATCCAGTTCAAGTCTTTAATGATGATACATAAGGCCTTACACAACATCACACCTCTCAACTTAACATTTCAAATTCAACTACACTCATCCGTGAAACCAACCAGAAGCGCTTATCAGAACAGACTAATCACACAACCGGCGAAATCCGCTCTGAGGAAACGTGCACTATCCACAGCGGGCCCTTCACTTTGGAACTCTCTCCCTCCAGACCTGTGTCTAGAACCATGCCACACTACATTTAAAAAGAAACTTAAGACTTGGTTGTTCAAACAAGCTTTCCCCTTGAGCCAATGATCAGGAAGAAAAGTATTTTCACTCCCACATGCCATGTTATTTATTGATTTATTTATTTTCACTCCCACATGCCATGTTATTTATTGATTTATTTAACTGCATGTTTATTAACGGTCTAATTTTATACACTATTTGCTTACTTTGATTAGTTTTTGTTATATGTTAAAACTTGTTCACTTCGTTTGTTCAATGGAAAACTTGCTTACTTCATTTGTTCAATTGTAAAAACGTTTTTCCTAATTCTGTTCTATGTAAACCGCTAAATGTAGCGATAGTTACTGTTCCTTGTAAACCGGGGTGATATGTATATTATACAGGAACCTCCGGTATATAAATTATATAAATAAATAAATAAATAAATAATAACAGGTGTACTAAATTAGTCCAATAAAACGTTATCACCTTCAAACTTGTTTGCCAACCCATAAAATTTACAGCAAAAGGTGACAACTTTGAAAAACACTATACAAGGCTTACTTTGGTAGGGGAATCTACAAATTGTATCAGACAAAGTTTTATATTGGTTATCTGCTGCTATAAAGCAGACCCAGCAGGAGGAAAGCCTCTCTTACTTTGGAATGGTTCGCTTCCAGGCAGTGTTCGCAGACGTTCACACGGTGCTCAAAGCAGAACAGGTTGGTCACCTTCCTCTTGGGACACTTGCACAGTCCCATGGCTGATACAGATCTCCTGAGCAAGAGGGGAGATGCAAACTAGCCAAAAGGATGGTCTGCTGCTGCATTCAAAGCAATGAGAAGAGCACAGGTTGGGTTTTTGATTATTCAGTTAGTAACTAAACAAAAATCATAAAATCACATACATCTATATATCTATGTATGTAAGATACATATACATACATACGCACAACTTTATTTATATGTATGCTCAATAACAAGAACAAGTAGTCTTATCTGCTCTACATTTAATAAAATTGTCTCCATTAACTGAGATACTTTGCTTGCCAGATAAACTGATATTAATATATTCTTTTAAATAAACAGAGCATTACAGTTACAAAACTAGCAGCCTGAATGAAGAATGGGTTATTCAGCTACTACAGGTAAAAATGGTTTCACTGTAAATACATGGCTAGCTAGGTTCCTGGCTGACGTTTATCAGAGGAGAGGGTGGGGAGGGATGTGGGGCCTCCTGGCAGCTCCTCGAGGGTGGGCAGGGCAGAGATTTTAGTCACTTACAGGTCGATACAGTAACGTGCGGTTGAAGATTTCCCGTCTGTAACGTGCTGGGAGCGCACAATACAGACGAGTAAGGCCATCCAGCGATACAGTCTCCAGTTTCACGCGTCCTTAGCGCTTCCTAAAATAGACACATAACCCTTTCCGCACCCAGCATGTAGATGTGTAAATGAACGAATTAGCTGTATAATGAAGGAATTAGCTATTCCCCTCCGATACTGTAACGGGCGCTGATATTATCTCCTTAGTAACCCGCTGTTTTGCCGCGGCCTTAACATGTTTGTTTACCGCCTCCCCCTAGTAGGTGTTAGGACTGTGAGTCTTGTAGCAAACCCATCGACACCACTTAAAATACTGAAACACAATAAAACACAATAAAAAAAAAAGCGATACAGAGATGATCGAGAAAATGTAATGCTGTGGGACACATAAAAACCTGTCAGAAAAAAAAAATAAAAATTTTTAAATACCTGTCGGAGGGCCGCGTGGGTCCAGGTGGGCGGCGGCAGGAGCCGGGGAGCGAGTGGTCGCGTGTAAAATCTAGGCCGCGAGTGGGTGGGCGCCTGTTCCAAGTGGCGGCGGGGGCGGGTGGACGCGCGATAGTCTCAGACGGGCGGCGGGATCTGGGCAGAGGGAGCCAGCGGCGAAAACGGCCTCCGGCTCCCTCTGCCTGGATTTCAGCGCTCTGCCTTGAGCGCTGAAATCGCACGGCCATTCCTTCACTGCCGTGCATTCATCCAGGCAGGCCGGCTCCCTCTGCCTGGATGAATGGCCGTGCGATTTCAGCGCTCAAGGCAGTCACGGCATGTGACTGCCTTGAGCGCTGAAATCGCACGGAGAGGAGAGGGGAGAAGGGACGGAGGGGAGAATCGCACGGAAAGGAGAATCGCATGGAGAGGAGGGGAGGGGAGGATCGCACGGAGAGGAGGGGAGGGGAGGATCGCACGGAGGAGAATCGCACGGAGGGGAGAAGGGACTACCGTAGCAGGCCCGAGCCTTGCTACTTTTTCGGTTTTTTTTTGCTTCGGGAGGAGGGGTCCGGACGGGCTGCACCGGAGACCGGATGGGCTGGACCGGAGACCGGACGGGGCCAGGGCAGGTAAGCGGGGGCTGGGGGAAAGTTTGCTGAGCATCGGGGAACATCTGGTACCTGTCATTTCAAATGTCATTTGAAATAACAGATACCAGCGCGGCCGTGAAGCGTTAGGCCCGCGAACCCAGGATACTGTATAGGCGCTCTATACAGTAAAATGGGTTGCGCGGTCCTAACGCTTGCCTAAGGCTTCGCAGCCGCGGCATGCATTTGCATGCAATTTGAAGAGAGTATCGAGCGGTAGGTGAAGAGAACTGTGCGTGCGGGGAACGAGGGTGCGCCTGACACTGCCGCACTGTTTCTACCGCGGCCTTACAGTATCGAGCTGTTAATCAAAAATGTTACGTTCCTGACTACAATGAACAGGCACATAAAGAGAATTGTAAGCTCTCACTATTTGTTCATATTGTTTACATGTAGAATCCTTGAGACTTTTGGGATAAGGATGTAAATACTGTTTAAAAAGTAACCATTTAAACTACTGAAATGTAAATGATTGACCATTTAAACAATAAATATTAGACGGATTGCCTTTAACTGTTGTGGTGCGAGGAGGGGCCCACAGTTGATTTAACTGGTGGACTAAAATTAAGATAAGTGCATGCATTAGCTGATTTGTTTTACACAGTGCCTGCACATGCGATAGAGCCCCGCTTGGAGAGTATCGTGTCCTATGCAACCTATGATTAGACAAGCCCAGTGCTTCACGGGCTTGACTGTATAAGCCAATAAGTTTCTGTGGCAATATATGACGGTTGCTAGACAGTTCTTTTCACAGAGTTCCTTTTACAGCTGAATTATTTTTCTTTTGCAATTAGATTCTGGTCAGCCCGACTCCCGTATATTGGCGCGCAGCCTCTCTCCACACGTGGAGGTTTGTTAACATGGCGCATGGCTGTTCCTGCTATGCATGTGGAGGATCATGGGCAAGGCTTAATTGGGAAGGCCTTGGGATGCATTGCTGGTAATAAGGGCACTTCAGGGGCACTCCTGACACGATTTAAGGCGGCCATGGCTTCTGAAACGCACAAGTCAGTGCAGGTGGGAGATTTTTTGGGCGTGGGAATGGCAGCCATTTTGAGCCATGTGGTAGGGTTGGCGGGAATATTAAGGGGGGGGCAGGGAGGCCTCCTCCAGTGCTTTCCCCAGCAGTGCCCAGTGCTACAACAGCCTGGGAGGACAGTAATTTTATGGATTTTCCTCTGGATCAGGGGGCTGATGGGGCTGGGGATTTTACCCTCGACCAGAATTCGGATGAATCCTAATCTTTTTCTGTGGACTTTGTGCTCCTTTTGCACAAGGCTTATATGGCTAGAAAAGCTGCAGGGGATATCATGTCCAGGTCTACGAGGTGGCCACCAGCAAAATCTGCAGCGGCAAAGCCAGGTCCTTCCAAAAAGGTCCATAGGAATGGTGTTCAAAGGGCTTTGGGCCTTTTTTCTTTGCCAAGCATTGTGCTAGGATACACTGATGATTCTGAGGATCCTGGGGCAGTGCCAGAGGGATCTTCAAATGAGACTACTGTCCTGGATGCTGATGGTGTGGCTGATATGGATGCCATGGCTGGGGACCATGAGGAGGTTCCCAAGGCTGAAGGTGATGATCCAAAAATGCTGAGATTTTTCTGCAGGGAAGAGCTTTGGCCTTTGATTTTGCAGGTAGTTCAAGAAGTGGGAATCAAGGTGTCCCAGGAGGACTCTGACTTAGAAGGAGCAGATCCTATAAAGGACGGTTTGCATGATCCAGCCAAAGCCTTACCATTCCACAAGTTGTGGAAATAGGCAGGGCTATGGTGAAGATATACTCTTTGCCAGAAAAGAAGCTGGAACTTTTAGCTCTTCCTAAAGTTGATGTCTCGGTATCAGCGGTTACCAAGACGACCACCATTCTGGTGGCGGGTTCAGCTGCCTTGAGAGATGTGCAGGATCCTAAGTTGGAGCTTCCACCTCAAGCGCATTTTTGAAGTGTTGGCACTAAGTATAACAGCTGCTGTGTACAGCAGTCTGATGCAGAGGGCTTGTCTGCGTTGGATCCAGGAGTTACAAAACACACAGGTCAAATTTGGGTGCAATGGCCCAGAAGGTAGAGCATATGAAGGCAGCTGTAGCTTATGGGGCATCTGCCCTTTTATGAACTTGTGAGGATGTCCTCAAGGATCATGATGTCGACAGTCTTTGCTTGGCATTTGTTGTGGTTGCATAATTGGTCTGCAGATGTGTGGTCCAAATTACAGCTAGGAGCTCTTCCTTTTAAAGGGAAGCTCTTATTTGGACAAAGCTTGGAACAGATTATGAAACATCTTGGGGAGTCCAAGGTTCACAAGCTACCAGAGCACAAGCTAAAGGGCAAGAGGTTTTCATCAGACTCGTACTTGGTTTCAAGATCAAAGAAAGTTTCAACAGGGTCCTCAGAAGCAGTCCTATGGAAGGTTTCAGTCCTGGGGTCAGTTCTTTCAAGGTGGTAGGAGACCATCCAGGGACAATTCCGGGGTGAGTGCAGGAGGCTAGACATGAAGTGAGGCTGGTCCACTCTTTGGTTCCAGTTTTTGGAGGGATCTCACTCTCTTTTTCAAGGAGTGGACCAAAATTACCATGGACCACTGGGTCCTGGATGTGGTAAGAGATGGCTACGCATTAGATTTTGTGCATCCTATTTGGGATGCATACATGATATCCCTTTACGCTTTGGCTAAACATGAAGCAATTTAACAAACCTTAGACCAGTTATGGCAACTGGATGCCAAAGTTCTGGTTCCCAGGGAAAAGCAGACCACAGGAAGGTACTCCATCTATATCGTAGTTCCACAGAAGGAAGGGTTGCTTTGTCCAATTTTGGATCTGAAAAAGGTAAACATGGTCCTCAAGGTGCTTCATTTTTGGATGGAGACTCTGAGATCGGTCATTGCGGCCGTGTGCAAAGAAGAGTACCTGGTGTCCCTGGATCTGACAGAGGCCTATTTGCAAATTGCAATCAGAAAGGATCATCAGCGCTTCTCAGGTTCAGGAATTGATCGATTTGGAATAGAGTTCTCCTGAGGCTAATTTTAAAGGGGGTTGTTCACTAGCAGCTTTGTCTCCTATGGATCCTACAGTTGGGTAGTAGCTCCAGTTTCCCCAAGATGGATACCCTGGTCTGTGTGTTGACAAAGCGGACCACCATTCCGGTGAAAGGAGGTGCAGCCTTAAAAGATGCCCAGGATCAGAAGACTGAGGCTATTTTGAAACAGGCCTTTCAGGCAGTGACCATGAACCTCCAAATCTCCACATGCTGTTTTATGGTGGCTAGGGCCGGATTACAATTGCCCCAGGAAGCTCTGGGCAAGAATGGCCCATACCTGGAGCCGGGAGCTGCATTCTTGGCAGATGCAGGATATGATTTGGAGCATACAGCTACTCGGAGGTGTGACTTCGGTGATTACAACCCAAAAACTACTCTGGCTGCAGAACAAGTCTGCTGATACTATTTCAAAGTCCAATCTCACCAAGTTGCTTTTAAGGGGTACTTATTATTTGGGGAGGAATTGGAAAAGATGGCAGATCGATGAGGAGATTCCAGACTTCCTTGGCTACCCAAGGAAGGGAAATCTACTCTCCGGTTTTCGTCAGCAAAGGGGCGATTTCAGAGCACTTGGCGTTTTCGCTCTTCCAGAAGTTCGAGTAATTGGAAGTCCTGCCCCTCTGCCGGGTCTCAGTCCTTTCAGGCAAAGAAGCCAGGTGCCTCTGGTTCTGGAGCTCCTCGATCCTCTCAATGAAGTTTTGGGAATCCATCCTCAGGTTCTGGAGATAGGCGGCCGCTTGTCTCAATTTTATCAGAGGTGGGCCCACATCACTTCTGACCAATGGGTCTTTGGAAGTGGTGCGCAAAAGGTACATCTTGGAGCTAATCCGTCCTCTCTCAGACACTTTTATGGTATTTATTTATTTAGAGTTTTTCTATACCGGGATTCATGATACAATCACATCATGCTGGTTTACAAAATAACAGGGGGAGTGATAACTTTGAAACTTGAACAAGTGAAGAGAGACAATGCAGTTACAATAAAAACAAGGCTGTTCAACTGGGGGAAGAAGAAACAAAGCTATAGTAACTTAACAGACAGAGGTATAATTATTTACAGTATACTGAAGTGTCTTTCTAAGGTTGATGCTAAGAATCCGTTAGTCTTTCTATGGTTGATGCTAAGAATCAGTTAGGGTCTGGAAAGGCTTGTTTAAACAACCAAGTCTTAAGCCTTTTTCTAAATGTTAGAAAGCATGGTTCTTGTCTCAGATCAGGGAGAATGGAGTTCCATATCGAAGGTCCTGCTGTAGAGAAAGCCTGGTCTCTATATGCTCGATAATTTGTGGATTTGGTTTATGGTACATGTAGTGATCCTCTGTAAGCTTCTCTAATGGGTTTGGAGGAGGTAAGTTGTCTAAAAGGGATTTGTAGGTTAAGAGGAGCATGATGATGGATGTTTTTATAGATAATGGTGATGGACTTATGAATAATCCTGAAATGTATTGGCAGCCAGTGTAAGTTTTTGAGAATGGGAGTGATATGGTCTCTTCTCCTGGAGTTGGTCAGTATTCTGGCTGCCGCATTTTGGAGCATCTGGAGGGGTTTGGTGGAGGAGGCAGGGAGACCTAGTAAGATAGTGTTGCAATAGTCTATTTTTGAAAAGATTATTGCTTGAAGGACTGACCTGCAATCTTGAAAGTGGAGGAGAGGTTTGATTCTTTTCAGTACCTGTAGTTTATAAAAGCAGTCCTTAGTAGTTTGGTTGATGAAAGATTTTAGATTCAGGTGATTGTCTATGATCACTCCTAAGTCCCTTACTTGGGTGACGAGAGAGTTGATCGGTGAGTTTAAAGATATGTTACTATTTTCTGTGGAGATGAGCAGGAGTTCACTCTTGGATGGATTTAGAATCAGGTTTAGGCTAATGAGGAGGCAGTTGATTTCTCGAGGGCAGTTTTCCCAATATTTAAGTGTTTTAGTGATAGATTCTTTAATGGGAATCAAAATTTGTACATCGTCGGCGTTTCAGGTTGGTTAACAAGTGATATCCACACCTGTGCCTTGTTTGATGGTAATTAGTGTCTGTATAAATAGTCAATGAGTTTCTTAGCTCTTGAGAAACGCTTGTGCATTTCTTCCAGGGCTAGGTTGACTTTTGTTTTCCCCATGCTTCAGTAATCACCAAAGAACTGTCAAAGGATCTGAGAACAAAAAGTTTAATTTTATAAATCACAAAAAGGATATAAAAAGGTATCCAAAGATTTGAAAATGCCAAGAATGGAAAATTATGGGTTCCATTAATGCCAAGCCACGGTCAGGTAGACCAAGAAAGCTTTCAGACACAACTGCCAGGAAAATTTGTTGGGATGCAAAGAAAAACTCACAAGCAACTTCTACTGAAATACAGGCTTCTCTGAAATAAAGTGGTATGGGTGTTTCAGCATGCATAATAAGGAGATACTTGAAAAAAAATGGGCTGCATGGTAGAGTTGCCAGGAAAAAGCCATTGCTGCACCAATGCACAAAACAGCCCGTTTACAATACGCCAAACAGCACCTAGAGAAGCCTCAAAATTTCTGGACCAAAATAATTTGGAATGATGAGACCAAAATTGAACTTTATGGTCACAACCATAAAAGCTATGTTTGCAGAGGAGTCAACAGCATCCCTACTGTGAAGCATAGAGGTGGATCTATGCTGATTTGAGGGGGAGGAGGGTGAGCTACAGCGGCACAGGGAATTTTGTCAAACTTGATGGCAAGATGATTGCAGCATCTTATCAGAAAATACTGGAGAAGAATCTGCATTCATCAGCCGGGAAGTTACACAAGAGGTGCATCGGACTTTCCAACATGACAATGATCTGAAACATAAGGCAAAGTCGACACTTCAATGGCTGCAACAGCAGAAAGTGAAGGTTCTGCAGTGGCCATCACAGTCTCCTGACCTCAACATCATTGAGCCACTATGGGGAGATCTCAAACATGCAGCTCATGCTAGACAACCAAAGAATTTATAGGATCTGGAGGCTTTATGCCAAGAGAAATGGGCAGCTTTATAACATGAGAAAATAAAGGGCCTCATTCACAACTATCACAAAAAACTACAAGCTCACTTCAAAAGACATGGGCTCTTGTTTGAGGGGTAAGATGGCGTCCTGAACAGACTCATGGAACAGAGATGCTCATATTTTACTCTTTCCTCATATTGAGGACCCATGTATTGCTACTCTTTCTCTTCATAGCTGCTTCTTGTTACCCCCCTCCCAGTTCTGCTTTCCCGGTTAACATGTAATTTCCAAGCTTAATTCGTTTATTGTAAACCGGTATGATGTCCATAACTAATGCCGGTATATAAAAACGTATAAATAAATAAATATTTCCTCTAATATAGCCTATTCCGCGTTAACCGATGCCTCCGAAACATAAGGGGAAAGTGAGAGTTTTTCCCCTCCATTCCCACAGAACTTACAGAGCAGGCTCTAATTACAAACTTTCTGAGTCTCGGAGCTGCGAAATCCGGGGTGGGTCCCCCCGCTGCGAGTTCGCCTGGAGGAGAGTCTACCTCGCCTGGGGCGGAGGTTTCCCTCAGCCCCCTCGACACACGACCGCCAGCTGCCAGAGGAGATCTGATTACAGACACACTGCAGGAGTCACTAAGAGATGAGGTCATTGATGTGAGACTGCAGGAGGAAGCACTGCTGGTGTCGGCATAGCCATGAAGCAGAGGTGATTCAGCAAAAGAGGACTTTACAACTCCCGGAGGTTTGGATATTCCATTGCCCTCTGCTAGCACCCCTTTAACATCGGGTGAGTTACCTGTGCCCCCTGCCAAGACCATGGTCGTAACATTGGAGGCCCTATGGGAATTAACTGCTGGGCTATCTGTAGCTGTGAGAACTTGCAAGAATAAGATGGACTCATTAACAGTTTCTCTGAGCTCTAAAATTCAAGAGCAGGAGAATTCCCTCTCTACAGTTAAGGCTTCAGTTAAGAATTTCAGAATCTGAAATTCAATATATCAAAAGTTTTAATATGGCAACGATTAAGGACAGAGCAGCATTATCACGGAGGCTGGAGATGCTAGAAAACTGAAACTGCCGTCTGAACTTAAGATTGATCAATTTTCCTCGGGTGATGGGAGAACTTCCAATAATTACCTTTAAGAGGTACCTCTCTGAGGTACTTCTTTTGCCTGAATCTGATTTTCCACTGATTAATAAAGTATATTTTTTGCCTTCTGCCACTGCAGAAAATCGTTTAACTACTGGTTGTGGAGCGTAAAGTCAGGACAATGCTTTTTCTCTTCTAAATATTTCCTAGTATTCCTCATATATAATGCCCTCCTATCGTTATGTTGTAATAAAAGATTTGCTATAACCCACTGGTTAACTATTTCTTTTTTTTTTTTTTTGCTGCCAAAAAATGTGATTTCATGTGGTTTATACGTTTCCTGGGTTTAAATACTTATTTGTATTGGAAAAAGTTATAAATAAGAACAAAAAACTGCAAGCTGTCATTGATGCAAAAGGGGTCAATACACAATATTACGAAATAAGGATATGCAAACTTTTGAACAGGTTCATTTTACTTTTTCCTCTATTTCTATGGTTTGTTTAACGATTGTGCTATTCTGTGATGCATAGTAGTTTAATCTGAAACATTAAAAATAACAGAGGTGCTTTGTCTGATCACTCATATTTTCTTAAAATGCTACACGGCTTACAAATTCTGCCAGGGGTATGTAAACTTATGAGCACAACTGTATGTATCATTCTCCGTTTTATTTTCCATTCCTTTCCTAATAATTAACATTCTGTTTGCTTTTTGATTGCTGCCACACACTGAGCTGAGGATTCCAAAGTACTGTCCACCATGATGCCTAGATCCTTTTCCTGGGTGATAACTCTTTAATATGGAACTTAACTTGATTGACTTGGAGCTTCACCAGGCTGATCTCAGATCTCCTCATGGAAACACCTCAGCTGACCCCCTAAGTAGGACAAAGGCCACTTTTCTGCCAGTCGTTACACTTCAAGGTCTCCATGTGTCAGCTCAAAACATGTTTGTATGATGACGGTGTTGGTCATGTGAGCTGCTGCTAGTTCCCTCCGGGGAACTCAATCCCAGATCAAATCTGACACTTACCAGGGCACTAGTTCCCTCAGTTCCCATCAGCTAATAGTACTACTTTGACTGCTAGTACCTGGGCTGCCTTCTGAGATGGAAGCCAGGATTTCTGGAATGCTAGATGGTGGGCTCTGGCCCTTGGCCTAAACCTTGAATTGTTGGTTCTCCACTAAGATTTCAGTCCGTGCTTCACCTGCCTTGGATCATAAATCCTCTCTCAAGCTCCCGCCTTTAGCGCAAAAGAACCATGAAAAAGACGAGATCCATTCCCAGCAGGCGGCAACTGTGAAAAACTACCTGTTTGAACTCCTTTTAATCTCCCTAGAGACAGGAAAAATAATAGCTTTGTGACACTGAGCTACCGAATATCCCTGAGAAGCGAGCAAGCTGAGTGAGATGCATGTGGGTCTGTACCTAAGGTACCACATCCAGGTCCATTGCCCTGGAGCCTAAGATCTGCAGAATGGACCATGTTTGAGGCAGATGTGGAAATGGGAGAATCAGACACCAGGAGTGAGGCCTTGAACTCCAACATATCCAAGGCCATAAAGTCACTTTCTTCTTCAGATATGTGAGGACTTCCCTATACTCCAGAGACTGAGGAGGACTAATTGCTATTCGAGTTAATCATCAGTCAGCCTCAGGTTTCCATACCTGCATAATCCTAGGCTTTCTTGCTCCACCTCAGCCCTGAACAGTCTGAAGTCTGACTAAAGGACGGTGAAATGGCAGTTAGTGCATTTTTTAGTAAGAGAGGTTTGCTGGGCAGACTACATGGACCATTTTGGTCTTTTTCTGCCGCATTACTATACTGTAATTGTAATTCACTTTTTTTCAGAGGATTCATTGTCAATTTGTTTTCAGCATTAAATTAAAAAACACCACACTTTTTTTTTTTTATGTCTGCAATATTGTAAGTGGCTGTGTGCTGTTCTGTGCCATGTCTGGGCCCCTCAGCCAGCTGCAAGAGCACCTTAAGAAGAGATCAGTGAAGGGTGTGGATGGCTGATGCACTCATATTTCCATAACATTGGGAAAAATGAGCAGTGCACCCATATTACACATACAATTAACGGAACGGATGCATCTATGTAGATTGTATTCTGTCTAATGGTTTTCAAGTTGATTCTTGAGTGCATCATACATCGATGGCTCTGTTGATGCCTTGGTAGATTTATTCATTGCCACTGTCCTGGGGATACTAAAATATAAGAAACAGAGGGACAAAAGAGAAGAGGCAGGTTCAGGGGAACTGGTGGCAAATTTATGCAAATGAAGGGAGGGTCAGGTCTCCTGCCTCGGTTCTCAGCTCTCCAGTCCTGGTTCATGAAAAGTTGGTAACCCTGGGGAACGAGGCCTGGTGGAAGGGGAGGAAAGGACCTAAAGGTTCATGCCCCAGATCTCTGAAGTACTAGCAATGGCCCTGCCCCAAGGGCTCCACTGAGGGGACAAGGAAGTCACCCAAGTAGTGTTCAACCACTCATTAAAGAAGACTCCAATTGTTGCAGTGAAAGAGCAAACCCAGAACAGAGTAACTCACGACGAGGCGGGTACTGCCCCAGCCAAACCCACTGTCCTGGAAAACTTCCCCAAGAGACAGAGCTGCCGGAGCAGATTGCTCGCAGCCTCCGAAACAGCCCCCAACCAAAACTGGTATTGGTTGAGGGGAAGGGGAAGGGGAGAAGGAGATTCCAATAAGCATCCCTAGCTGGCCTTGGAACTTTGGTCTCTAAACTTAAACTTTTAGGAGCATTCCAAAAAGCAGTTCTCATGGAGGAGGATAAAACTGTGAAAAACTACCTGTTTGAACTCCTTTTAATCTCCCTAGAGACAGGAAAAAAATAGCTTTGTGACACCGGCTACCGAATATCCCTGAGAAGCGAGCAAGCTGAGTGAGATGCATTGGGTCTGTACCTAAAGTCCAAGATAGCCATGGCTGTTGTTCTATGGGGGAATTCCCGAGAAGCACAGGCATAAACTCTGTGGCCCCACCTAGAGCTAGCCCTGACCACAAGGAGCTCCCAGCTTCACCGTGCAAGACTCACCAGCCATGAATCCATCCAAGAGCTGTAGAAAAATTCAAGAATCCCCCCCCCTTTTTCTTACATTGTTACCTGTGGGAAAAGTCACCATGGCCTCCTCAGAGGATGTTGGACCCTTGTATCATGGAGCCATTGCACATAGTAGCCTGGTGAAAGAGACTACAGGGGAAAAAAAAAGGACTTTTTAAGCAGAGATTCAGTTTTTCTATCTTGGAGGTCCTTGAATATTCTGCATTCCTCCACCAACTGAAGTCTTAAAAGTTGAGGACAACTACCTCCACCACCAACCTGGTGATCCAATACACTATCCCTTCTCTTACATGCGGAGGGAATATAGATCCCACGTAGCCTTGGTCACCATAAGGCTGAAATCAGGTGTCTAATACCAAGGAGAACCCATCATCAGCAATCAAATGTAGTAGGAAATGCTCTGTGGGGCAGGGGAGCCTACAAGCACCCATGAATATGGGATCCCCCCTACAGACTGTCGCCCATTGCTAGTCCAAGAGCTGAACGACCCAGAATTAAGAGGCCCCAGCTCCTATCTCCCAAACAGCCTTCCCATTGAGGCATTATCCCCCTATCTGAGGAGCCACAGCTATCTCTTTCTCCTCTTGTCCTGCCAATTCCCTAGGACTGTCCCAACCAAAGAAATGCTCTAACAGCACATACCCTGCAAAGTCCAACCTGTGGTTCTTCCATGTGGGAACATGAATAATGGATGGGAAATGCGCAAGATGAATCCAAAACGTACTGCCCAAGCAGAACCACCCTGGGATTTTTAACAGGCTGCAGTCACATTCAGCATCACAAGTCTAAATTAGTCTTAAAAGCCCTGCTGGGAAGCCTCCTTTGTGTAGAGAGGAAGTGAGCTGTTTCTACAGGTTGTTCCTTCGAACACTCCACTGGCAGAGAGGGCGGGAGAAAGGAACTCCAACATACCTAGAGGTACCATAGCGAACTGGAGCTGTCCAGACTCTGCTGTGCTTGAAGGTAAATCTGTTGCCTCCCCCCCCCCAATAGAACTTCTGCATTAGACTATAAGAGGGAACAGAGAGGTAAACAGCCTGGCACGTTCATTTGGCTCATAGCAGCAGTAAAATCATTCCTAATTTTGCCAAAATGGGAGTGCTGATCCGGCTCTGTTCCATGTGCACCATAGCGCTGCCTTCCACCATAGAGGCCCTTGCAAGCCAGGCAGAATGCACTGGCTGACATGCTCAGCCTCTGTAATTTACCTGTGGTGCCTCACCTCCCTTACTCTCCCCCTCCTGCCCCCCGCCAACCCCCAGAGAAACCGTAAGCAAGTAGAGGAAGTGAGAGAAAAAGGTGATCACCTTCGACCCCTCGACCAAATCCAGCACAGCACCATAGCAGTAGCATCTGCTGTTGGATCCACCAAGGGAACAGAGTCACTGGGAATCACCCGCGCACGGAGTCAATTTCCAAAGAGAAAGGGAGAATCAGTCAAACAGAACCACAGTGCCCCCAGGACTTGGCCTATGCTCCACTGGGAATCTGGGCCTAAAGCCTTCTCGAGGGCAGTCTACTCATAGCTGCAGCATCATTCTACATCCGAACCATTTGCTTGAGACAGAGAAATAATGAAGAGTTGAAGACAGCACCAGACCTTTAACTGAGGAGTGAAGTCAGCTTTGAACTTTTTCTCTGCATCCATCTGCTGGCAGGAAGACATAACCCACTTATCCGGACTGGTATGGCATGGACAATAAGGAATATGAAATCTTTAGATCAGTGTGTGGCAGTGGTCAAAAATGCAAATAGAATGTTGAGTGATTCAGAAAGAAATGGAAAATATCATGATGCCTCTGTATCAATCCATGGTGCAAATGCATCTTGAATATTGTGTATAGTTCTAGTTGCACCATCTCAAAAAAAGATGTAGTCAAAAAAGAAAGAGTACAGAGAAGGGAAAATATGATAAAGGGGACAGAACAGCTCCCTTATGAAGAAAGACTAAAGAAGGTTATGATTCTTCAGTTTAGAAAAGAAGCAATCAAAAGGGGATATGATAAAGTTTTACAAAATCATGAATGGGATGGAACAAGTAAATAGGAGGCCCTTCGCGTACACATCCCCAACAGAAACCTAAGGTCAGCCAACAAAGCACTCCTAACTATTCCATCAGTCAAAACAGCAAGACTAACACAAGTAAGAGAAAGGGCGTTATCCTTGGCAGGCCCCATACTATGGAACTCCATGTCCTTGGAGTCAAGATTACAAAGAGACAGCAAAGCATTTTGGCTCTTTAAACAAGCTTTTCAAAAAGAGAGAGGAGAACAGTAGCCAGGGAAGTGCAAGGTACGAACAATTGAACACCCACACACATTACAGCAATCTCTGAGTGTGTAGTTTTTAATAGATAGCTCATCACTAAAGGAAAAGTTACAATTATAAAACTAGTGTTATACTCAAAACTGATACAGAAAAACCTGGACATGAATTATAACATTTATCAATTAACATTGATTACAAACTATGTTACCGAACCTTATGGCACCAATGTAAACTGAGAGATTTTAGTATCATTACTTTTATGTGCCTTACTGTAAACCGTTGTGATGGTACCCACCTTAACGACGGTATAGAAAAGTTTTAAAATAAATAAATACATTATTTACCCTTTTAAATAGTACTAGGACTAGAGAACACTCCATTATATTAGCAAATAGTAGATTTAAAACAAATCAGAGAAATTATTGTTGCCATTGAGTACACAAATTGTGGAATTTAATGCTGGAGGATGTGGTCAAAGCATCTTGTATAGCTGAGTTAAAAAGGGGTTTATACCAGTTCCTGGAGGAAAAGTCCATAAAACATTATCAGTCAGGTAGTCTTGAGAAAGCCACTACTTATCCCTCTGAGTGGGCAACAAGCAATTGATCTACTCTTTGGGATCTGCTGAGTACTTGTAAACCAGATTAGCCACTATTGTAGAGAGAATGCTGGACTTGATGGATCTTTGGTCTGACATAATTTAGCTCTGGAATTCATTGCCAGAGGATGTGGTTATGGCAGTTAGTGCAGCTGGGTTTAAAAAAGGTTTGGCTAAATTCCTAGAGCAGAAATCCATAAACTGCTATTAATCAATAAGGATTAGTAGCTTGGGATCTATTCATTTAATGTTTGGGGACTTGCCAGGTACTTGTGACTTGGTTGGCCACTGTTGGACACAAGATACTGGGCTTGATGGACCCTTGGTCTGACCCAGTATGGCATATCTTATGTTCTTATGATATTATCTAATGACTTCTAAAAATCAATATCTAACAGTTCACCCTTATCCCATTTTTTTTCATCTTTAAAGAATTCTAATAGATTAATAAGGCATGATTTTCTTTTTTAAAAATCCATGCTGGCTCTTCCCCATTAAGATAATGTTTATCCATATAACCAATAATTCTGTCTGTAATAAGAGCTTCCACTATTTTGTGGAGCACTAACGTCAGGTTCACTGATCTTTAATTTCCAGGATCACCTCTGAAAACCTTTTCAAAAATTGGCATTATATTGGCCTCCAATATTAAGGTACAGTGGCAAATTGTAATCATAGGCTGCAGATCATCACTATTTGAATTCTTTCACAGTATTGGTTTCCATCACTTTTGCTAATTCATCATTCCAAACATTTAGCGCCCTTTCCTACTATATAGCTTCCTTACTGAAAGGGTGGTAGTTATATATATATATATATATATAGTTATATATATAACTACCACCTATATATAAATAAAACAAAGCGAGAGTGGTGGTGGTTGAATAAAAAAATATATATATATATATATCTCCTCATTATAGCAGAGGGTACAAACCGACTCACTCCCGATTTCATCCCTTTCCTCTTTAGCAAAGAGACAAGCTAAGACTCATAGTTCCTATTTCAGCCCGAACAAGCTAAGACTCATAGTTCACATAAGAACAGCAAAAACTACGAGTCCCAGCATGCACTGTAAGATATGCTAGGCCAGCAAGCCCGTTTTCTTACCTGCCTTTTTTACTGTTGTTAACAAACATTAAATTATGTCCCTCATCTCCTCGGACATGAGACTCACCCCCAAACCCCGCGACAGGTGGGCCGAACATCACACAATCATGAAGACCCTACCGCTCGTTCTCTCCTAGCTTCTACTACTGCCACGACGCCTCTTCCGGAACCAGGGCGCATGCGCCACTGCTGTGACGATGTTTACCAGAGCCGTCATTCCCCTACGTATAAAGTGAGAGCCGGTCAAAGCGAATAGACGGAGGAAGTGTTGTGTACACGTAATGAAGAAAGAAAATATATTATCAATTTTTTTTCATAAATAAAGTAAAATAAAATATATAAAATAAATTGTATATTTACTAGAAATTCAAACCATATAATTACATAAATATATTTTTTTCAAAGCTGTATATTTTCTCTTTGGCCAAAAAAAAAATCCAACAGACTGTATTTCTTCTATTAATATTATTTTCCTTTCGCTCTTTTTATTTATATTTCCCTGGGCTGGTCTTCTTGTGCCTTCAGTTTGCCTTGGTCTAAGATGTTGGGTTCCGGACACTCCTATAGTTTTAGCCTATCATGACGTAACATCCGATTGGAAGAGGCGGGGCTTTTTCTTGGCGGTCGATTTGAATTATCAACTTGTTGTTTGGAGCTTCATCCTATTTTGTGTTCAGGACAAAAATGCTTAGTATATAGCCCTTGCAGAGCGGTAACTTCCAATGGGTGATAAGGTCGGATAATCCTATACGGCGGAAAAGGCCACGTCGGGGACCCAGCCAGCCTTACTAGATAATTTATCTTCCGTGCGGCTGCAGAGGAGGCGCCATGTCCGGACGCTATCAGCGCTCCCGCTCTACGAATAGTCAGGACATCAAGGGTGAGGGAGAGGAACGTCGCGGCCGCCTTTTACCCGAACATCAGGGTGAAGGGTAGTTGACGGTGGAGGTCTATATTTTATGTGATCGGACACGCTTTCTTGTTCATCGGGAACAGGCTGAATTGGCCCTGTTTGTAATCTTTCCCCAACCCCCACCCTCAAGTCCCAGAATGCATGGGGATAAAGGCTGCCTTTGCATCCTGGTTGACCTGGGATTTGGTTGGTGTAGTGACGTTATTTATGTCGTCTAATCTTATTGCTCAAATTTGTAGCCGATAGGTATGCAGAATGGGAATGGCGGTTGTGGGATTTGGGATTTATGCTTTCTAGACTCCTTGTTCAGGGTTGTTGCTGTTAGATATCTAGTCAGAATGATGAGTTTACATTCAACAATAATTCACAACAGCGCTATGAAATATAGGTAATAGCAGCAGTGTTTTACAGATAACATAATAGAATCTTTATTTAACTCACGCCTTTTCATTTGTAACTGAAGGAGAGATATTTAGTATTATAGGTAGTCCCCTGTCTCCAGGCGTCTTGCCATTAGAGCATTCGATGCTAATGCAATAAATACATACACTATCAGTAAATGATTATAAATTGTCCCAAAATATAAAATCAAACTACAATTTGATGGTTCCCGGTTTCCAAATGTTTTTCTGAATGATTCCAATTGCTAAGTTCATTGTTTAATGTATCGCCTCCCAGTGAAAGTTCAGTTCCATTGTAAACCGGTGTGATCTATATTCTTTATAGGAATAACGGTATATAAAAATTCAAAATAAATAATTTAAAAAAAAGTTAAAAATTAATATCAAACCAAATAGTTTAATATGATTAAAATGAATTATCATCCAAAATTACAAAATGGATATAAGAGCAAGAAATAAACATAAAATTGTTTGCCATAAGCTTGAATAAAGAGCTAGGTCTTTAAGCAGCATCAAAACAAAATTCTGATATACCGTAAGTACTCCTGGGGGAATTCTGCACATAAAAAATACAAATTCTGTGCACAAAACCTCAAAATTCTGCAAACTTTATATTGGTCAAAATAACACAATTTACATGTTGGTCCTTAAGTAATTACATTTTAAATTAATACAGAAAAATTATTACTTAAAGATGCAGAATTTTAAATATTTTGAACAGAACTTCCCTAGATATTCACTGTAAGAGTATCCCTTCCACTCACTCTCCCTACTCCCCTGGCTACTTTGCCCTCTCAGGCCCCAACTCCTCCACCTGCCAGTATCTCTCCCCTCCATTTCTAGGCTCAACCCCTTCCACTCCCAGAGTTTGACCCCGTTCTCAGTACTGTCCTTCCCTCTCTCACAAATATGCTCCCTTTCTCTAGTGCACGTACACACACCCTCATACAGGCTTCCTCACTCTCTTGCACACACACATCCCCTCATACAGGGTCCCTCTCTCACGCATACACCCTCACACAGGCTACCTATGTCTCTCTCTCACACATACACAATCCCTTCACACAGGCCAGCACCCTCACATACACAGGATCCCTTTTTCATAACACACCAGCTCCCAATCTCTCACACATACACACTCCTTCACAATCTCCTCATATAGGCTCTTTCTCTCTGGCACCCACACTCAAACACCCTCCTGCTCTCTCTACATACATTCATGCTCACCGGGCCTTTATCTTTGCCGTGAGTGGAGTGCGACCTGAGGCACGCGGGGGCCTTCATGTTCGCTGTGAAAGGTGTGCGCGCTCCGGTTGCAGCACGCCGGTGGCCTTCATCTTCACCGCGACCGGCGCACTCTGTTTGCGGCATGCCGGGGTCTTGGCCATTTTCTGTTCAGAATTTGGCAATTCTGCGCTCCACAGTAGCGCAAAATTCCCCCAGGACTATATAAGGCAAATTTCCTTGGGTAGAGAATTCTAGATATTAAGGACAGCACATGACGATGTCCTCCCTCTAGTTTTAGTAAGTTTTATCCTTTTGGCTAAGTTGATGACAAATTCGAGGGCACCAGATGATATATCTGTAACCTTTTCCCTGGGAGTGTATCCAATTCCAAGGGTCATAAAAGAATTTAACTATGGCTAGCTCCTCCGTTCTTTCCTCAACTCTTCTTTCTCCTGGGGGGGAGAGAGAGAATAACCTTGGCACAGGCAGTAGTGTTCCATATGTGTGTGTTACCATGGCTCTTTGGGACGGGTGCTTACAAACCAGGCCGGACCCTGTGGATTGGTATTCAAATTAAAGTTTACTCTGATTCCAAAATAATTAAGAGGTACAAGACATTAAATGTTCAGTTTCAACCAGGGTCCTTAGATTTACATGAGTCAGTTTTTAATGGATCTCTAGCTCTGATGCTGTGGTATATCCTGTGGGTTCGCCAAAGGATGACAGCAGCAAAATGTTTGGCAGGAGAGAGAGAGGATCCGGAGGGAGCAGGCGGAGAGGAGGGATCGTGAGGAGCAGGTTGTTCCGGCTGGAACAGGCCACAAGGGTACGGAGGGTGTGTATATTTCGCCTCAGGATCATGCTGATGGGATGCCGGAGTCAGATGTTGTCAGGACCTACAGACTGAGCTCCAGGGCTATCATGGGCATGCATGAAGAGCTCGCAGAGGACATTGATCCCCTCACAGAACGTGGACATGCCATCTCAGTCCTGGTGAAGCTGCTCGGAGCCCTTCATTTTCTGCCACCAGTTCTTTCCAGAACACAATGGCTACGGTAGTTGGCATGGAGCAATCCACTTTCTCCCATCACTTCACCCAGGTACTGAGGGCCATACTGAAGAGAGTCAGGCAGTACATCAGATACCCACAGCAGCTTTGGGAGTGGCAGCAAATGAAAAGAGAGTGTTTTGACATAGACGGTATGCCAAATGTGATGGGAGCTATCAACTGTACCCATGTGGCTCTCACCCCTCCTCATAGAAGAGAGATGGCACACCGGAATCGAAAGCATTACCACTCCTTCAATGTGCAAGTGGTGTGTAACGCTGACCAGAGGATTCTCAGCGTGGTGGCAAAATTCCCTGGTAGCAGCCATGATTCATACATCCTGGAGCAGTCAGCACTGGCCCAGCAATTCACTGAAGAGAAATATGGTGAAGACTGGTAGCTTGGTAAGATAGCAAAATTAAAAAAAAAGTCACTTTTTTATATGTGGGGATGGGGGTGTGCAGGTGAAGTCAGAAGCAAGTATTCAGAGGAGGGAATAAAAGTCTAATTAGCATGTGCTATCTGTTACATGTGTGCCCTACTAAATTGGTTATTGACCTGCAAGCTCACGTGTTACTTTTTGCTTTGCATTTTAGTACACATGAATGAAAGAGATTATAATATTATACCATGGGAGCCTTCATGCTGATATGTTTAACCAAATAATAGTTACCAGAGCAAACATGGAAAGGGTGTTTTGGAAGAAGGAGTGCCTTAAGTGAATAGAAATTGATGAGCAGAACCTTTAAATAAAACAAGGTGCTTAATGTGCAAATAGTTTATTTAATATTAAAGTAAAATGACGATGCTCAAGTAACATGAAATCTAATGCTTGGGTACTTGCCAGGTACTTGTAGCCTGGATTGGCCACTGTTGGAAACAGGATGCTGGGCTTGTTGGATTCTCAGTCTGACCCAGTATGGCAACTTCTTATGTGGATGGCGAGGTTTCTGTGAACAGACGAGGGTTGCAATAATAAGCGTCTGCACCTGAATAAAGTGAAGGAGAAGTTGGGAGAGTGAGCACCAAGAGAAAAGGAGGGTTAGGAGAGGGAAGAGGTTGGAGAAATTATGAGGAAGTCTTACATAAGAGAAGAAGGGGGGAGTCAAAAGAAGGGGGTGGGTGGGAGAGTGAGCATCTAGAAAAGGGAGGGGTAGCGGGGGTGGGGGTGAGATTGCTACTACTCATATACAGCAGTGACAAGCGAAGGCAGACCAAGCACTTGTGTGTGAGAGAAGCATTTGCAGCGAAGGCAGACGAGGCAGGGAGGGAGAGCTGTCTGCAAAGTAACAAGGTTTGCATGCGTGAAATCCGGAAGGAAGTGCAGAAGCTGTTTACCCCTTTCTGCATACAGCATGGACGAGCGATAAATCCACTGGATTAAGGAGGTAGTTGCAGCCACGTATGTGGATGCTGAGCAGCTGTTGCCTAGTCAGGTTAGGGCTCATTCCACTTGGGCTCAGGCAGTGTCATAGGCAGAGATTAGATTGCTGTCTCCTGTCGAGATTTGCCGAGCTGCAATGTGGTCCTCCTTATATACCTTTTCCAGGCATTATCGCCTGGATATGCAGGCCTGGGAGGACGCAGCCTTCGCATGTGCGGTTCTGACTGGACCACGGACAGCCTCCCGCCCTGTTCGGAAGCAGCTTTGGTACATCCCACTGGTTCTGGATCCACCTGTCTGAAGGCCAAGAAAGGAGACATTACTAATTACTTGATAACTTTTTTTTTTCTTTAGTACAGACAGATGGATCCACCTTCCCATTCTTGGCTGCCGAATGGTTGTGGTGTGGTCCTCCTGCGTGGCTGTGTGTTCCAGGGAGTTCAGCCCCATGACTAGTGTTATTGCACTCCTTGTCTGAGCCCACTGGTTTCCTGTTGGCTGCGTACTGGAGTGGTTGTTTGTTAATATTCAAATTTTGTTAGTTTGTCCACGGTTGGCTTTTGCAGAGAATACTGGCAGGCTGATGTCAATGCAGGGTATATATATACCGTGATGTCAGCTTTGCTCCATTTCCATCTGCTGGTAGAGGTGCATAACCTACTGGTTCTGGATCCACCAGTCTGTACTAAAGAAATTATCAGGTAAGTAATTTCTCCATATCTACAGCGTGCATATAATTGGGTGGTGAAATTCTGTAGCTGTAGGGACACATGGTGGGAGCTGTGGGATTAGAGATTGAGTATCATCTTGTAGTACTCTGTTCTGTTTTTTATTTAACATGTTTAGAGGGGATTTATTTTTGTTTTATTTGTATTCTTGCCCTCGTTTATCACCAAGGCTCAACATTTTTATTTTATTTTTTTTTTTTGAATCGATGCATCCAGTGCAGCTTATTGGCACTATACACAGTCGGCTAGCTGACAGGGATATCCAGGTTAAGAGATAAGAAATAACATGCTGAAGATTGATTGCATTCTCATGCGCCTCACATTTTGGCAGCAAGTGATACTTGCTACTGTTGCATTGCATTTCTGTGCTGAGGGCTCTTAGTGACCATGACTTCTGATAATTCGCTTTTCTCAGTTTGTGTTTCAGATGGTAATGCTCCTCCTAGACGGCGATCTGAAAGGCGGTCAGTGACAGAGAAGAGGATGTTGGACAGCCCGGTGAGAAGGGACATGTTATCATACCATGACACATAATTGAGGGTTTAGCATGTAACATGTAAAATCTGGCTAAGAGCTTGGGCATGATCCTTGACACATCACTATATATGGAAGATAGATTGAGTTGTAAAAGGAGCATTTCTCCAGCTATGCTTCATTCGATAACTTAGTCTATATTTACCTGTATCCGATTTGGTTACAATTATTTATGCATTTACATATATCTTTTAATTTGAAAATTGTATAAACTACATAACCAGTAAAATTTACATTTCCTAGCATGTAGCAGATGGACTCAGGACTAATGGGTTATGTGCTCCCCTGCTAGCAGATGGAGATGGCGTCAGGTTTCAAAGCTGACGTCGCCCTATAAACACCCCTGCAGTGACCTCAGTCCTTCAGTATCTCTCCCTCTCCTAGCAGATGTGGATGTTCTTTCCCTATAAGGATCACTGTAGGAGAAGAAATTCTACATTTAAATTGGAGAAAGATTGAGCCCTGCTCTCCTGTGGTGATACCTAAAGGTCCCTCCCTCAGTTGAGAATTCCTGAGGTGATTTCCAGGATCCCTCAGAGGGGAGCCTTGGTCCGGTAGTCAGTTCCCAGCGTGGACTTTGCCGCTGAAGCAGCTGAAAGGCAGCGGGTGCAGGAAGCCGAGCCAAAGCCCTCCCCCCCCACAGCCAGAGACTATCTCTGTACTCGGCCGGCAAGTGCTGAGCCCAGGTAAGTTTAAAAAAAAAAAAAAAAGAGAGAGAGAAGAGGATTCTTCCTGATTCATAGACATTGGAGGGGTTTCGGGAAGATTTCCTCCGGTCTCCTTGTTTGGCACGTTGTACAGATGTCATTCCCGATCCTGTTGGAGTAAGGGGAAGTGGTCTTCCGAACGAGTTGAGCAGCCCTCGGTGGACTAGGTCCCGCTTTAGGCTCGGTAGGCCTGTGTGGTAGGCCTTGGTGGCACCATTTTGCACGCGTTTTTGTGCGTCTTCTGTTGCCCACCCTAGAGCATCAGTACTTGCGGTGCATGCCAGCTCTGCGCATGGCGTCACACGGCATACATACGTGCACAACTCTCTAGGCGCAGAATTTAGGAAAAGACAGGTGCATGGGCTGTGCCTGCACCTCGCTGCAACCCGCGTAGGTGCCCGAAATCTGTGCACACAACGTTTCTAAGCGTGAGCAAGCTGAACACGCAGATACCGTCCCTAATGGCTCCAGCAGCAAAGAAACATAAGTGCCATTCCCTGTACGTGCCCGGATCAGTCCAGACTCCTGGGTTGTGCCTCCCTTCCAGCAGATGGAGACAGTTTTGCTGACACTGCTACTTAACTACCTGCAGTTTCTCAGTATTTCTCTGTCTCCAGCAGATGGTAGATGGGTGCAAACCTGCAGTTCTGCGACAGACAATTTTTGTTTTTTCCTTTTGACCCTTCCTCCAGGGTTTTTTTTTAATTGTCTGAATCCTGTGGGATTCTCCCTGTTCAGCTGAGGCAGGCGGGTGGCCTGGGGGTGTGCCTGACCCGTGCACCCGTGGGGTGTAAATTTGATGGTCCATATCCTTCCCCTTCACGAGGCCGCTTGGCGGCTGCAGGCTCTAGGTACCTTTTTTTTTTGTCTGAGACAGCCTATATAATTTTTATTATGTGGTAGGCTCTGTCTCAGGTTATGGTAATTTTTATTAGTTTAATAAAAGAAAAAAAAGCAAGTGTTTCCCTGTACGTACCCGGATCAGTCTAGGATAGCTGGGTTTTGCCTCCCCTCCAGCAGATGGAGACAGAAGAACTTTGCAGACTCCGTCCTGTACCCCTGAGGTGCCACCTAGAGTCTGCCAGTATTTCTCTGTCTCCAGCAGATGGTGGAGGTGCAAAACCTAGGGTCTGGTGTCAGTTTAGTGGTGAATTTGGTTTGGCTTGTGGTTTTCTGGCTAGTTGTGATTTTCCAGTCAGACCAGTAAGGGATTTAGGTGAAGGGTCCCTTTTAAGTTTAAATTTAAAAATAAAAAAAAGTTGAAATTCGGGTTAGCTGTTGTTAGCCTCCCAGGGGGTTGGCAGGTCCTGGTGGGACCATCCCCCCTGGTATTCGAGGCTGGAGAGCAGAGGGTTGGAAACACTGAAACTGCAGCGGCTGAGGGTAATACCGGGGGTCCCGACTCACTCACCCTCAGTGGGACCACACATGGCCAGGTAAAAAAAGAGAGAAAGAGGATTTGTTTTCACACAGCTGTTTTTCTTGCTCCGGCCTAGCGATCGCTCTGTTCCGCTGCAATTTCGCCGTTTTCACGGGTTTTATCAGGGCAGGGAACTCTGTTTCGCCACGGTTCTTTTTTCAGATTGCTGTAAAATCGAGGCTGGGGATTATGCCTCGTGGTATGACCTGCTCGGCGTGTCTTGCTCACAGGGTCCAACTGGCGAGGGCTTCCATCCCAGAGGTTCTGGAATTTTTACAGGCAGGGCTGGCCAAGGGGTTGGCGTTCAATTCCCTGTGGGTTCAGGTAGCAGCTCTTGGCTGTTTCCGTGGAAAGGTGCAGGGAGTTGCGCTAGCCTCTCATCCAGACGTGGCTCGCTTTCTGAGAGGAGCTAAACATCTACGGCCCCCGGTCTGGAGTCCTTGCCCTTCGTGGAGGCTGAATTTGGTTCTCCGCGCCCTTTGTGGAGCTCCCTTCGAGCCACTAAAACGGGCGACCCTGAAGGACTTGACCTTATAGGTTGTTTTCCTTGTAGCGATATCATCTGCGTGGTGGGTGTCTGAGCTTCAGGCCTTGTCTTGCAGGGAGCCTTTATTACGGATTTTGGAGGCAGGAGTTTCCTTGAGAATGGTTCCCTCCTTTCTCCCAAAGGTGATATCCTCTCTCTTTTTTTCACTTGAACCAGTCGATGGAGCTCCCTTCCTTTGTGGGTCTAGATTTCTCTTCTCCAGAGGCTAGGGAGTTGTGCAAGTTGGACGTCCAGAGGGTATTGTTGCGTTACCTGGAGGTTACGAACAGTTTTCTATGGAGTGGACCCAGGAGGAGTCAGAAGGCTTCCAGAGCCACGATCTCTCGATGGTTAAAGGAGACTATTGTTTCGGCATACCTGTTTCAGGGCCGTCCGATTCCGTCTGGTCTTAAGGTGCACTCTACTCGCTCGCAAGCGGCTTCATGGGCGGAATGTCAACAGGTGTCGCTGCAGGAGATTTGTAGGGCGGCTACCTGGAAGTCTACGCTTACTTTCAGACTTGATGTCCGGGCTCCAGAGCCTAGCTGCTTCGGAGCTAGTGTTCTCCGAGTGGGACTCTCTCAGTCCCGCCCTGGTTAGGAAAGCTTTGGGTCATCCCAGCTGTCCTGGACTGATCTGGGTATGTACAGGGAAAGGAAAATTGGTTCTTACTGCTAATTTCCATTCCTGTAGTACCACAGATCAGTCCAGACGCCCGCCTAGGAGGAATTGGAGAGTCCGCTCAGCCGGTAGTTCTTTATTTGCTGAAAGTATCTTAACTGCCCCCTTTTTTCAAGGTCAGGATTTGGGTATGTTTGCGTTTATACAGTTTTATGTTTTCTTCGCTCCCTCTGCTCTTAGGGGGGAGGTTGTAGTTGACTAAAAGTTATAGTTCTGGTTGATTTCTGCTTGGGTTCAGTGTAATACTGGCAGACTCTAGGTGGCACCTCAGGGGTATAGGACGGAGTCCACAAAGTTCTTCTGTCTCCATGTGTTGGATGGGAGGTAAAACCCAGCTATCCTGGACTGATCCGTGGTACTACAGGAATGAAAATTAGCAGGTAAGAACCAATTTTCCTTTGCCCTGGCTGAACGGCAACCCTCCTCCTCCTCTCCTAGTGCGGTAGGTTTTGTTTCTTTTCTTTATTTTTGTGCCGGTTTCTTTTCTGTGCTCACCGGCAGCATTGTACTGATGGGCCGGGGTCAGCCTGCCGTGCGTCTGGCACAACTCATTTGCTACTCGGTCTCTGTGCCGCGTGTTCCGAGGCGGGGGAGGGCCCCTCTGACCATCCGCCTGCCACAAAACAGCATTTTGGGGGGGGGGGGGGGGGTCCTCCGCTACTGCCCCGGCATCACTTTGCATCGCTGACTGGGGTGCTGAGCCTTTTCCGATCAGCAAGGGAACAGCAGCCATCTTTAAGTTACATTTGGCTGTTCCTGTGCTATCGGAGGGGGAGGGGAAAGCTCCTCCTCACTTGTCACCGGCCCGTTCTGTCTCCACCCACGATCGGGGAGTCTGTGGTGGTTCTGAGGATACTGTCCGACTGCTCCCTAGTCCCTTGCCTGAGAAGGCTGGAACTTTTTATGCTGATTGTGTGCTGCTGCTGCATGAGGCTTATCTAGCCAAACAGCAGGCAGCTTCTGTAACCAGAGAGCCACATTTTTAACCAGCCCAGCGGGGGGTGGCGTGTATTCTTGACCCAAAACAGATGCGATCTAGTCTGCATAGGGTCACTCTAGTGCAGGGCTCATCGGATCCCCCCCCTTGGCAGCTGGCCAAGGTGGGGGAATCCGATGAGCTGAGGGTAATACCCCCGGTATTACCCTCAGCCGCTGCAGTCACTCAGTTGATTCTGTCGATGCTCCTATAGTGTCGGAGTAGTCTCAGGTGCCGGGGGTTTCCGGGAGATCTGGTGTTTGAAGAGCTGGATCCAGGGGATGCTATGATGGTCCCGATGGTGACGACCCAAAGGTCTTTTTCAGAAAGACGAACTCGGCAGCTGTATCTTGTGCAGAGAGAATCGCCCCGGTGAGCTCCTGAATTGCCTTGTTTGAAAATTTGCCGCCAGTCCCGACGTCATCGGGAGGAGCCAAGGAGACGCCCATAAAACTGGCGTCACTTCGGCGCGGCTTTGCCCAGATTAGAGAGGATTAGAGGAGAGAATCTCTGCTTGGAAATTCAGCTGCCACAGAGGCGAAATAAGACGGCATTGTTTGTGGGATATTAACAAAGTTTCTTACTGGATGAGAATTAACTTTTTGTTTGTTTGACATGCCGCCAAAACGTAAGGGAAAAGTAAGGGTGTTCCCTTCAATGTCCCTTCCGTCTCCTACACAGCAGGAAATTGTTCGTTTTATGACCGCACCTGCACTAAAACCAGCAACCAAGGATACTGCTGATTTAGACCAATTGGGAGGACGGTCTGAATCTATAGAGGAGGCTTCGCTGAGTCCAAATCTTGGCCTACCACCGTTGCAGAGAGCAACCGAGGGTTTTCTGGGAAGCACACTAACGGAGCCTAATACCTCTGGGTCAAAAACGCCAATTGGTTATACCCTAGATAGGCACAAGAATGTGGAAGAATACTGCCTCCTCCGCCATTTAAATGTCAGTAGGCTTTTGATGCGGTATCTGGACGTTTCAGAACTGGTTCACAAGATGGGCCACTTGTTTGTTCTTCACTGTGGAAGGAGGCAGGGTGAACCAGCTTCTCTGGCTACCATAGCTCGCTGGATCAAGGAGGTGGTCACGGGAGCCTATGTGGAGGCAGGAAAGCCATTACCGTTTCAGGTTAAAGCTCATTCCACTAGGGCTCAGGCGGCCTCCTGGGTGGAAGTTAGACTGGTGACTCCAGTCGACATCTGCCGAGCGGCGACGTGGTCCTCCTTGTACACCTTCTCCAGGTTCTATCACCTGGACGTTCAGGCCCAAGAAGACGCAGCCTTTGCAAGGCCAAAGGCAGCTTCCCACCCCAGTTGGGAGTAGCTTTTGTACATCCTATTAGTCCTGAATCCATCTAGCTACAACCTAGGAAATGGAGAAATTACTTACCTGATAATTTCGTTTCCTTAGTGTAGACAGATGGACTCAGAATCCTGCCCAAGCACAGTGCCAAGGATTCACCCTTGAAATTAATATCGATTCCAAGAGATTACAGGTAAAACGTTGCCCAGTCCCTAGGTCAGGACATCTATAATCAGTGTTTAGCTGACTACAGTTATGGTTATCAATTTTTATGTCCACAATGGCTTTTGAAGAGAATACTGAATGGCTGAGGTCACTGCAGGGGGTGTCAGCTTTGAAACCTGACTCCATCTCCACCTGCTGGCGGGGGAGAATAACCCATTAGTCCTGAGTCCATCTGTCTACATGAAGGAAAACAAAATTATCAGGTAAGTAATTTCTCCAATAGAAGTGTTTAACAGATTTAACATACTTAATAAAATCAAACCCAAGACTTCCCCAAACCACAAATCATAATCCCAATTCTCTACAGCATCAAAAGCCAACCCTGGTAAATTATTTCAGGCTAGAGGTGCTGCTGCTGTAAAAACATGGTTAGAGCTTGAAAAGATTACTATAGGCACATTCCATGTGAAGTGGATCCATTTTAGAACATCATCCACGCTCAGCCTCCTTCAAGTTGAATAAAAGTTTGTGTGGATATTTGCTAGGGGCTCAAACAAAATTATGCAAAATTTTTCGGTTGGATCTCGATTGGTTCAAGAGCTAGAGGCAGCTGAATGAAGGTCACACTTAGAGTACTGTGCTCTGAGCAACACAAAACGGCCCCTTTGTCCGGGCACTACAGCCAAAAAAAACCCCTATTAGGGGCCTGAAATTTTGTGGATTATTACAACCTCTTGTGCTAAGTTCCTATGCAAAGTTTGGAACCTAATTTGAGCTTGCCACACTTTTTATGGGCCAGCAAAATATGTGAAACATTTTACAAAATAATTTTAAGGCCTACTTTGACTCCTCATTGTTCCCTATTCAGGCCATAACTGGATCAGTAGTCATGGCCCATGAAGTACATCTAGGATTTCACTAGGAGGCTTTGCAGCCAACTGGAAGCAAAGATATACAGGCTGATTCAGTAAAAGTCGTGGGAGAGCGGACGAGCTCTCCCGGCGTGCGCACAGGCCACTCTCTTGTGTGTGCGATTCAGTATTTAAATGAGGGCCCGCGGTAAAAAGAGGCGCTAGGGACACTAGCACGTCCCTAGCGCCTCTTTTTTTTTTTGACAGGAGCGGCGGCTGTCAGCGGGTTTGACAGCCGATGCTCAATTTTGCTGGCGTCTATTCTCAAACCCGCTGACAGCCAAGGGTTCGGAAACTGGGCTTCAAGTGTTCAAGTGCTGTTATTACACTAGTTTTGGCAAGATTACACTGATATAAAATAGCCCATAGGCTTGAGCTGAAATTGAGCTCCCTTAGCATAAGAATATGAGATTTGCCATACTGGGCCAGACCAAAGGTCCATCAAGCCTAGTATCCTATTTCCAACAGTGTCAATTCCAGGTCAGGATACCAAAAGATTGATAGATTCCATGCTACTTATCTCAGGATTAATCATTGGATTTCCCCAGATCCATCTTAATGATGGTTTATGGACCTTTCTTCCAGGAAACTTGGTCAATCCTTTTTTAAACCCAGCTACACTAACAGTTTTTACCACATCATCGGCATGGAATTCCAGAGTTTAATTAAGCATTGAGTAAAAAAAATATTTTCTCCTACTTGTCGTAACCTAGTAACTTCATTGGGTGTCTCCAGTCTTTGTACTTTTTGAAAGAATAAACAACCGATTTGTTCATGCCACTCGTATCTCCTCTCTGCCGACTCTTCAAGCTGAAGAGCTGTAACCTCTTTAGCCTTTCCTCATAGGGAAATCATTCTATCCACTTTATCATTTTGGTCACCCTTCTCTGTACCGTTTTTAATTCTGCTATATATTTTTTTGAGGTGTGGTGACCAGAATTGCACACGATACTTGGGTGTGATTGCATCATGGAGCGATTAGAGGCATTATGATATTCTGTTTTGTTCTCCATTCCTTTCCTAATAATTCCTAGCATTCTATTTGCTTTTTTGGCCACCGCCGCACACTGAGTAAAAGATTTCAACATATTATCCAATGACGCCTAGATCATTTTACCGGGTGATATCTCTTAATGTAGAATCTTGCATTGTGCAGCTATAATTTGGGTTGTTCTTCCCTACGTGCATCACTTTGCATTTGTCTACATGTTGTCTGCCATTTGGATGTCTAGTTTCACATTTAACAACTTTTTTATTAATTTTGTATCAGCAAATTTTATCATCTCACTTGTTGTTCCACAGCTTTATTTTTAAAGCCTTGAACAACATAGGCACTTATCTTTCAACTTCCATATCTAAATAAATTCCTGCTAGGCCTTTTTGCCCTGCTAGAGACGTTTTGTTAAAGGTCCTCCTATTAAGGAATATGAAATGTCTTAAAAGAGTAGACCCTTTCTCCCATGCTTCCTAGTCTGGTTGTGCAGCAACGGTCCTGAGGTTGGGAGCCATACACCCAGGGCTCCATCCAGAGCCCTGTATCTCGTGTTCTAAATATAGCCTGCAGCATTCCCAGCCAACCCATGGTGCAGAAGACCAAATCCAAGAATCAAACCAGGGACCTTCCGGATGGAAATGCCCATCACTTTGCTACCAGCCTCCCCCCCCTTTGCTGTAGGTGAAAACACACCTACAGCAAGGGGCTTCTTGAATTTAAAGATGGATACAAACATGGTCCCCCCAGCAAATTCAATTAAAACCTACCTAAGAGGAATGTCCCTGGATCACAGACCCTGATCTGCCAAAATTAAAGTAAAAATAGCAAAGCTCTTGGAGAAAACACAGCATTAGAACAGACATCCTCTTAAAGCTCTGGATTTCACTCCCCTTATAATGTAAAGCAGAAATCTTTTAAACTAAGACCACAATTCATTAAGAACATAAGAAATCGCCATGCTGGGTCAGACCAAGGGTCCATCAAGCCCAGCATCCTGCTTCCAACAGTGGCCAAAACCAGGCCACAAGAATCTGGCAATTACCCAAACACAAAGAAGATCCCATGCTACTGATGCAATTAATAGCAGTGGCTATTCCCTAAGTAAACTTGATTAATAGCAGTTAATGGACTTCTCCAAGAATTTATCCAAACCTTTTTTGAACCCAGCTACACTAACTGCACTAACCACATCCTTTGGCAACAAATTCCAGAGCTTAATTGTGCATTGACTGAAAAATAATTTTCTCCCATTAGTCTTAAATGTGCTACTTGCTAACTTCATGGAATGACTCCTAGTCCTTCTATTATCCGAAAGTGTAAATAACCGATTCACATCTACTCGTTCAAAACCCTTCTTGATCTTAAAGACCTCTATCATATCCCCCCTCAGCTGTCTCTTCTCCAAGCTGAACAGGCCTAACCTCTTCAGCCTTTCCTCAAAGGGGAGCTGTTCCACCCCTTTATCATTTTGGTTGCCCTTCTCCTGTACCTTCTCCATTGCAACTATATCTTTTTTGAGATGCAGCGACCAGAATTTATTTCCACTCTTCTGAAGCCCCCAAAAAGTACAATAAGTTAAAACAAACAAACAAAAAAACCCCCAAGTTAGATTCCACTAACGACAATAAATAAAATCATCATTATTACACAGCCCAGATATACTAATAGCATGAGACTTAAAGCACTAAGAAGCAGAGCCATGTTTTTAGGTTTCTTCTGAAAAGAGTAAGATTAGTATCGGGGGGAAAAGCCCCCGAGTAGCTGAGAATGAATGCTCATGGCGCCAGATCTCAGCATTGCTTCCGATATGAACTGGAAGAAAAAAGGAGGAACACCCTGCCCCCCCAAAATCAACAGCCACAGGTTTCTGGGATCCTGGTTGGCATGAAAGGCATGGCATTAATATTTGCATCGTTTTCTTGATTTGCGTGTGGCTGAGTCATCTTATTTCCTATCAGGTTCCGGCTTCTGTTAGACTCCCTGTGATAAAAAAGATCGCCCCTCGGAAGACCCAGGTAAGCTCCTTGGTATTGTAATTCATTTATTTTATTTATTTGTTGAGTTTTATATATTAGCTTACATCAGTCAAATGTTTTGTTCAACCACAGTTTTCTTAAATCTTATTTTTTTTTCTCCCAAAATAATAATTAAAAAAAACAAAAACCTTTTCCCTGAAGCCTTTATTTGCTTTAAATTCAGTTTTTCAGGGCAGTACTTTAAACCTAGATGAATGGAAAGCTAGTGTGCTGTGAGCACTATTGCAGCGAGTTGTATTAGGGAGGGGGTAGTGTTTAGATTGGCATCTGAGCACAGGGAAAGGTCAGCTAATCTCTCTTAGTATAGTTAGATTGCAAGGAAGAGGGGCCTGCCCATGCACAGACTGACCAGTAACCAGCTGGCTGCCGTGCATATATATGGGAAATTCTGCTGCCTTTTCTCCCTCTCCTAAGAAAATGCAGACTCTGTTGCTTAAAATCTGTAATTCTAAATGTATTTTCCAGCCTGCAGGTGCATCTACAGAACCCCGCTCAAGCCTCAAAGTAAGTAACTTGAATGTCTTACTCTGCTTCTCCAGTAGTTACTGACTAGCTGCTTGTGATTGGGGGACAGGATGAGCCAGTCCTTCCTCTCCCTGCCTTCTCCTCAAATTACCAGTCCCAAAGCACATCTGCATTCTTGTACTTTTGTTTCTTTAAGTAGCAGGAACTACAAGATCCAGCATCCTCGTGGGGGGGAGCCACATTTGTGCTACAGATAGGTGCTTCCTTGTACGTACACAAAAAAAAACAATATTGGAAGATCCATTCTAACATAACTTTAATGCTTAATCAATTAATTCCTTCACTAGCCAGTTGGGTTTTCAGGATATATCCCTAATGAATATGCTTGCGATTTGTTTGCATGCACTACCTCCTGTGTATGCAAAATATTTCTCATGCATAATCATTAGGGATATCCTGAAAACCCGACTGGCTGGGGGGGGGGGGGGGGCGGCCCGTAGGACTGGTTTGAGCACCCCTGCCCTAAAGGGAGTGAAGCGTTTGTGTCTGCCAGTTCAGCGGGTGTTTCCTTCCTGGAATCTTAGTGTTGAATTCTCTGTAAGTCCTCCATTCGAGCTGCTATGGCAGGCTTCATGGAAGGATCTCTCACAGAAGGACTTTTGAGATTCAGGTGTTGTCTTGCAGAGATCCTTTCCTACAAATTTCTGAGGCTCGGGTGACCTTGCCGACAGTGACTTCTTTATTGCCAAAAGTGGCGGCATCTTTCCACCTCAGTCAAACGAGAGAGCTTCCCTGCCTTTCCAGATTTGGATGCTTTGGTGCTGCATGTGCGGGAGCTTCATTTGTTGGATGCGTGTCAGGCACTGTTGTGATATTTGAAGGTCACCAACAGTCTGACCACTTGTTTGTTCTGTTTGGTTGTGGGTCTAAAGGGAACAAGGCTTCTAGGGCAACAGTTGCACGATGGTTCAAGGAAGCTATCGTCTCAACCCTTCTTTTTAAAAGTTGTCCCATCCCTGTGGGGTTGAAAACCCATCCTTCTAGGGTGCAGGAAGCATCTTGGACTGAGTGCCAGTTGATTTCTCCACAAGATGTTTGCGAAGTGGTGACCAGACTTTCCTAAAGCATTAGTGCTTGGATGTTTGGGCACTGGAAATGGCTGGCTTTGAATGGGATGGGCTCCGCTTGCGGCCCACCGGGCATTTTCAAATTCTGCATGGGAGGGGAATTCTGCACCCTGCAGGAGCACAGAATTTTCCCAGAAGTATTCTTTCAGAGATGGACCCAAATTACAGGGGACCAGGGGTCAATAAATGATTATATTCTTCCATTCACCTATTGTAATAACGATCCCTTTATGGTTTCTATTGTCGTTTTGACTGTGGGAGGGCAGGCGGTAGAGGTATTTTGCAGTGACTCCTTGAATTGGTGCTGTTTCCCATTCCAGGAGGCCAAGAAGGGCAATGTAACTACTCAAGTTTCTCCATTTACTTTAGATCCTAAAGAGGTTGGGGTCCTTTTTGTCCCATTCTCGATCTACTGTGATTCCCCCATCTTCTTGTAGATAGCCCACTTCAGGATGGAAACCTTGAGATTGATACTCAGGGTGATTCACAAAGGGGAGTATCTGACCACTTTATTTTCATTTTCCAATCTGGAAGGATCACTGGTGTTTCCTCAGATTTGTGGTGGTGTCACCATTTTCAGTTTCAGGCTCGACCCTTTGGACTAGTAACAGAACCAAGGTGATGGTGGTACTGGCTGCAATAATATACGAAGAAGGGTTTTGCTGTACCCTTCTTGGCTGATTAGAGCAAAGTCCTTTCAGGAGAGTTTTCTGCTTCTCAGTGAGCAGTTCAGTTGTTGCTGTGTTTGGGACAGATTGTCTTTTTTTTTTTTTTTTCCCCCCAAACCCAATTTTCAGTCCTCTTTCACACACTGGTTTTCTAGGGAGCTGTGCGGCAGTCTTCTGGGCTTCCACCTCACAAGGCATTTATGTGCCAGGGTCTGATGTTACACTAATATCCAGATCAATTTGTCTTGCAGTTTGGCCCTTTAAAGGGCACATTTAGTGAGAAATGGGCTATTCTCAGGCCATGGTAGTTACACTTCTGACGACTAGAACATTTTTTACTTCCTTGGCCTCTGTGCATATTGAGTTTTTTGAGGATTGGTGTTCTAGGCGTCACGCTACTCCTGGAAGCGCATCAGTCCCTTGATTCTGGGATTGGCTTTGAAGGTGCTTCTGATGCAGGAGGCAGCCCTCTATATAGTTATAGAGAGCGTATGCAAGACAGAATACGCTCTTCTCATCTAGATGTGCCTCAGGTTTTGAAAGGTGCTAAGCATGTTGGACTTCTACTACGAATTCTGGTTTTGCCTTGGACCGGAAATTAGTTTTGTCTTGCTTGGCAGGATCACAATTTGCTCCGTTTAAGATCATTTGTTAACCTTCTTACTCTGAAGATGCTCTTCCTACTAATACATGCTTTCTTATGGTTTTCAAGGATTGGGTCCAGCTTCATACGAGTCCTTCCTTTCTATCAAAAGCAGTTTCAGAATCTGCTTTAACTAATCAAGTTCCTGTTCTTCGTTTCTTCTTTTGGAAGAATCCGTGCTGCTTCGATCCTTGGATGTAAGGGAGCATCCTCTACAAAATCTCAGGATATCTAGCTTTTTTTTTTGTGCGATCTAATTTTTGTTCTGTATAGTGGAGTGTGGAGAAGTGGGGCGCCCACTAAAGTTAGGGCGGCGTGCTGGTTTAAAGAGGTGTTTAGAGGTTTATGTGGAATCTGATATTCCATTACCAAACTAGATTGAGGGCTTAGGTTTCTTCGTGGGTGGTGTTGCAATTGGTCTCCTTTTGGAGATCTGTAGAGAAGCATCTTGGTCTGTACTGCATCTTTTTCTGGCTGTCAAGGTTGCAGAGGTAGCATCTGTCGCCGTGGCAGCCTTGGGCAGAGTCCCATCCTATTGGAGAGTAGCTTGGGTGCATCCCACTTGTCTGGACTGGTCTAACTGAATGAAGAGAGAGGTAAAATTCTACTTACCTGATAATTTTCTTTCCTTGAATACAGTCAATCAGTCCGGGACTCGCCCTATGCTACAGTTGTCCTTATGGTCTTCATTCACTCTATGCCTTGCAGCAAATGCTCTTTCACAAGTAAACAAGCAGGTTGGAAAGCATTCTGGCTTCCCATGCTTTGCTGGAGATGAGTGGTTCCTTTTGCTACTATTAGACACTCTTCATTCATTGCTTCTTTCTTTAGTTTTTTCTGGAAGTGCACTAGTTCATAAATAATGATTATGATGATAAATGTAATTATAACAACTATTATGGTTCTATTAATGTTGTCCTCAGTTGGCTTGTTAGAGGAATACTGGCAGACTAGTGTCAGGTAAGAGGTATATAACGCATGATATCAGTAAACCACCTGTTCCCTATCTCATCTGCTGGTTGGATGGACTGGTTTGACTGTGTATTCAAGGAAAGGAAATTATCAGGTAAGTAGTAAATTTCACCTTCAAAAATATCTAGTAAATTGGTAAGGCAAGACTTCTTTGCATAAAATCATGTTGACTCTCTCTCCCATTAAACCATGTCAGTGTATGTGGTCAGTAATTTTGTTTTTAAGGATACCTCCAATTTTTTTTTTCCCTGGCCCTGATATGAGGCTCACTGGATCACTCTGGGGCCTTTTTTTTTTTTTTTTTTTTTTTTAATTAAACTGGCATCACATTGGCCACCCTCCAATCTTCAGGTACTGTGGCCATTTCAAATGATAGTTCCCCATTTATTGATCTGTAACCTATCTTTGTTTACATCAGTGAATGGTAATTTAGCGGACCCCAAAGTATAGCAGGACGCCATCCATGCCTTTCTGCTTCCTGATGAGCTCTGATCCCTGGATGGGTGCACAGAATATAATAACATAGTAGATAATGGCAGAAAAAGATCAACCAGACCATCCAGTCTGCCCAGTCATTCCTGTTTGCACTGCTAAAGATACATTCCAGCTGCCAGTCATAGAGTGTGGCCACTTAAAAGATCTCTCTGCTTTATCCAGTACAGTTTTGTGGTCTTTCTCATTTGTACATTAACACTTAGTTCATACCCAGCATACCTCCCTTCCCATGTCTATCCACAAAACTGTATAATATTCTAAGCAGCTACCAATGCCTTAACATCCAGCCTTCTAGGTCTCCTGAGCAGACTGCCAGACAAACCCATTTATGTGAGCACCTGAGTTTTCGCTAGGACTTAGAGTTGTTATTGTATATGCAGCCTACTGGACAGGCCCAACATGTGGCTGCTAGTGTTTTGTTAGGACTTCAGTATTTAATATTATCTGCTTTGCAGTTCATTCTAGAAGCCCCAACGCTAATTTAATCATATTTGCTTTACATTGGTAATTTGAGACAATCTGTTTACTGTGTTGAGCATCACTACAGTGCTTAATCTCTCTCTTAACTTGGTATTTCATTAATTTCTTCTCATGGCAGGTTCTTCAGAGGACCTCCAGCCTGAGGCGCAGCCCCAGAGTGAGTATCAGCTACCAAGGTTCTCTTTAAAATTTTGAATTTCCTTTGAGTGATGATTTTATTCAAAGCACTGTGTTCTTTGACCATAAAATGGTGAGCTTGTGTGGTTTGGCTTTGAAAGAGCAGGCAAAACTCAGAAGGGAGGGAAGGAGCCAAGCAAAATTAATAGGGAATGACTAGGCCAAGGATAGGCCAACTGTCATGAAGTGTCACAAACAGGTCTGATTTTCAGGATATCCACAATGAATAAGCATAAGGTATCTTTTTTTCATGCACTGTGTCCGTTGTATGCAGATATATCTCCTACATAGTCATTGTAGATATTCTGAAAACCAGACCTGTTTGTGGCACTCTAGGACTGGAGTTGCCTACCTCTAGACTAGGAAGAGAGGGCAGAAGGTTGAATTTGGGGTTAGTATGGAAGTGGCATGCATAGTGAAGGAGTTGGGAGGGTAGTCAAGTCCTCTAGGATGAAAAAAGATGGAAGGACTTGAATCTAGAAGTAGCACAAAGTGAGAGAAGCAGTTATATAAAAAAAAAAAGAAATAGATCTATAGCACTTCCACCCTCATTTAATTCCAGTGCTGTCACAATTTACTTTTTTTTCCAGCTGTTCAACCATAGCATATAAAATCAGATAGCAGAAGCATTAGGCCCTCTTTCCTTGGGATTGTCTGCTGGCAGTGTGAGGCACACTTTCCTTAAGGGTCCTTTGGTGTTTTAGTTGCACACATGCCTGGAAATGGTAGATATGCCCTATATAGTCCTCTGGCTTGTATTTTTTTTTTTAGAAGAAATGACTGGAGAATGAAAGCTCTGGAACCCAGATTCACCTAGCGCTCAGCACATGTTGCTTGATCAGGCCAGCTCCAATCTTTTGTCATCTCTGACATTGCAGATATCTCCAAAAACAGAGAAGGAAAACACAGCTGAGAAAAGCAGTAAGTGGGATGATGTGTCCAACAGTGAATCAGATGTGCTCCCATCCTCACCGCTGAGGAGTTCAGCCTCTGGGTCAGACTGCACCGTGGAGCCCATGCAGAAAAAGATTCTTTCTCCAGTCTCTGACAATGTGACCAACAACTCCCCTTCCTTGGATGAGAGAGACGACATGTCCAAGAAAGTGCGCCGGTCCTACAGCCGTTTGGATGCATCCTTCAGTTGCAACCGTTTTGGGGTTCTCTCTTCCCAGGGGGACAACTCAGACTCTTCTACCCCCAACCATTCTAACCTCCAGCGCCGTTCCTTTTTTGGCTTCGAGAAGCTCCTGGCCACTGAAGTGCTGGCCAACGTGTCCCCAGTACCACCAGAGAGGCCGCTCTTGGAGCAGACATCAGCAGAGACATCTGTCGTGATCACGGGTTCCTTGCCGCAACAGCCAGACACGGACATTCCTGGGATCGCTTTCGGAAAAGAAAAGAAAAAAAAGAAGAAGATCCCCCAGATTGATGTGAGTTCATTTGGTAATGAGATTACATGTGAGATGGTGGAGTTCAACTTCTAGGGGCCATCATATAGTCATAATTAGGGCTTCTGGTTTTGTGTGTTTAAAATGAAAATTGGTTGTGTTATTTTCAGCCTTTTTTTTTTCTATTTTGTGAGATGTTAAAATCTGTGAATTTTTTTTTTCAGGGTTTTCACTTTCAGTTTTTAAAATTTTAAACCTCAAACACTGATTTTGAACTCCTGCTGCTCATTCTGCAAACCCACCTGACTTGCCATGTCCTGCTGCCTCCTATTACTGGGGTCTTGCTGATATGGCTGTCCAGCGCCCCTGCTCACTTGCTTTGCTGCTGCCGCCGCCTCTATGTAATTTCATGCAGCTCTGTGAGTTTGAGGCCTTGGTCTTCATGCCCCAGTAGTGCTCTCTCTTCTCAGGTAAACAGTGTGGGTGGTACAATTAAACAGCAACATCGTTGAGGCTCCAGAAGAGAGAGAAAAGATGTTTCCTTCTCTTCCTGCTACACCAGTCCAGCTGTGACTAGTGGACTATCTCCTCCTCCTAGTAGATGGAGGCAGACTACACTGATTTTTACTGTGATATCATAGCCACTGCTTAGGGGTGGTGCTAGCAGCAAAGATCCAGTATTGTCTGCCTCCAGCAGATGGTACAGCTGGGTGATATAGCAACTCGACATTGGATCAATGATCAAACCCTGGGGCCAGGCCACTGACTGAGGCCCAAAATGTGAGCCCGTGGATATGTTCCCAGCCACTAAGGGGGGCTGGAGAACGAGAAAAGACAAAAAAAAAGAAAAGCTAAGAGGTGTGTCTTTATTCTCTTTGGGAATTCTGAGAAGGGAATCTCTCATTGTTTTCCCTTCAGCTTGTGTCTATCTGGTCAGTCCTCCCCCCTTCCTCTCTCCTTTATATTTTTTTGTTTTTGTTTGGTAGCAAGTCGGTTTTAAAAGGGAAAAAAAACCAAACAGTTCCTGTGGGGTTCAGGGTGCCAGCGGGGGGGGGGGGGGAAGCTGCAGGAGAAGGTAGGTGTGTGTTGGAAGGGGTCCGGCAAACTTTGGCGACGATCCAGGGGTGTGAAGGTGCCTAGAGAGCATGTGCAGCATGGAGAAGTTGGGCTGAGGAATGCAGCACTGCAATGTTTGCGGCGTGCTTTGTGCCGCCGCCGAAAAGGGCCCGAACCGCTGGGCATGTGGGTGCACAAGAGAGGTTCCCAGGGTTTGCTCTGTAGCAGGTCTAGCTCCTGCCTCCCCACCTGATTCTTCCTTTAGCATTCCACACTGGAAGGGGCCTGACATGCTTTCGGCAGCACGGTCCTTCAAGGCAGTGGTCATTTTGGAAGCTCCTGCACATTTGGGGCTTGAGCCTGGGGAGATGCCAACAGCAGGGGAGGACTTTGGGGTGCCTCCAGTTTTGACCTCTGAGAGGCCTTTGATAGGTGGGGCACCTATGGTGGCCCTAGGGCTCAGGGGGAGTAATCCCCCAATATTTTTCAACTTCTTGCATCAGGCCTATTGTGCCTTGGCAAGACCGGGGGGATGCACGTAGAGGGGTCTCTCTGGTGCACCAGTTGCTTCATTCTCTGTCCCTGCCAAGAGGGAACATCCAGTCCTTGGGGTGCTGGTATCCTCATGGGAATATTCTGGGGACATTGATAGTTTGTCTTTGGATGAGGGGATAATGCTTCTTGGCCCAGAGGATGATTCGGTGGTCCGCCTATTTCACATGGATGAAATAGTTGGGTTGATTGAAAAAGTGGTTTCGTTCCTCAGGTTAGAGGACTCCAAGTCACAGGAGGCCCCAGTGTGGGATTCAGTTATTAAAGGCAAAAGCAAGACAACCACCTTCTTCCCACTCCACCTGGAAGTAGAGGAGATGATGATGGGCGGGATGGGAGTCCCCGGAAACAGGCCTGAAGTGAGTTAATCTTCTACATCAAATCTAACCCCTTCTCCCTACAGTGATACAGAAGTTTTTTCAGGTGACTCGATGTACCACAATTCCTGATGGAGTGGGGTGCTTAGCTCAAGGGTCCCCAGGATAGAAGATGGAGCCGTCCCTCAGAAATGTGTTCGTTGACAGCAGTGCAGATTTTGATCTACTCTGGTTGGTGATCTTGGTTTTCCTTTGCTGGATACAGAAGATTCCTGAGAGCGAGGAGGCAGCTAGGATGAAGTCTGCTACAACCTTCCTGGCGGGTGCCCAGTATGACTTGTTACAGAGCTCCACCAGGTTAATGGCCTTGTCAGTAGGCGTGTATTGCTTTTTATGTTTGTGCAATTGGAGGGCTGATTCCTGGTCTAAGATACAGCGGGGTAGTTTCCTTTTAAGGATAGGCTTCTTTTTGGTGAGAATTTTGACCAGTTGATGAAGAACCTTTGAGATCCAAAACCCCAGCATCTGCTGGAGGACAAGGGCCAATCTTTCTACAGAGCTGGTAGAGGTTGCGGGCAGTTCCAAGCTTCGTGGTAGTATCATGCAGATAGGCAGGTTTTTGGGACAGCCTCATAATCAAGTCCTTCTGCGGAGATAGAAAACAGGGCACTCCAATCCTGCTGTAGAAGCCAGTAAAGCCTCTTCATGAGGCTCCCAAAGTTCACTTGCGCTTGACTCTGTTAGGAGCCTCTTACAGGAGTTCTACAGGGAGTGGACCTGTATAATGGCCAATTGGTGGATGTTGGAGATTCTCCAGCTTGGTTACAGTCTGAATCTGCATTGTTCTATCTGAGACACCTTCATGGTCTCCTCTAGTGTGGCTCCAGCCAAGAAACTAACAGTTTGTGAGACCTCACTGAAGCTACACTTTCTGTGGGCAGTGATGCCTGTGCCCCCTTCGGAGTGCGGCCAGGGATATTATTCCATTTATTTCATGGTCCCCAAAAAGGATGGGTCGTTTTGTCCTATTCTGGATCTCAAGGTGGTGAACTGTTGTCTGAGTCCCATGCTTCCGTATGGAGAATTTGCGGTCAGTATTGGCTCACTGGACCTGTCAGAAGCCTGTCTGCATATTCCCAATCAGGTTCAGAGGTACCTTTTGCTTTTGTGTGCTGGAGGAACACTTCCAGTTCTGAGCATTACCATTCGGTTTTGCAACTGTCCCCCAGGTTTTTACCAAGGTGATGGTCATGGTGACAGCAGCCCTGCGTTCTAAGGGAATCACAGTCTACCGTAATCTTAATGATTGGTTAATTCGAGCGTTGTCTTACGAAAAGGTGGAGCGGGTGACCTGTCAAGTGGTTTCGTTTTTAGACTACTTGGGCTGGGTCCTCAGTTTTGCCAAGAGCTGTCTGCAGCCTAGCAGTTCCTGGAGTATTTAGGGGCGCAGCTGGACATGCGGGTGGTCCAAAATTTCCTCACAGATGAGTGGGTACACAAGATTCTTAATCCGGTGCAGATTTTCATAGATTTACCGGTTCCTTCTGCCTGGGATTATCTGCAGGTGCTTGGGCTAATGGCGGTAACTCTGGATTTGGTGCCGTGGGCCAGGGCTGTATGCAAATTCTTCGGGCATCACTTCTGACCCGGTAGTGTCCGCAGTCACAGGACTACAGGGTGCAACTCCCTCTGAGTCTGACAGTGCATTAGTCTTTGCTTTGGTGGCTGTATCCCATTTATTTGTTCAAAGGGGTCAGGCTTGTCACACCAGCTTGGGTCCTGGTCACCACAGACATAAGTCTCTCCAGCTGGGAGCACATTGTCTGACCCAGGTGGCCCAGAGGAGCTAGTCCCCTGAGGAAGCCTCGCAGGAGACATCCCTGCACTTCCTGTGGGCAGAGAGGCATTCATTTATAAGCGGCTCACATCATGGGCCAGGAGAATATTTAGGCTGACTTTTTTTTTTTTTTTTCTCAGCCGAAATCCAAGTGATTTGGTGAATGGAAGTTAAACGAGAAGGCGTTTTGTGAGATTTGTTGCAAATGGGGTTGTCCTCAATTAGATCTGATGGCAACCTAGCAGAATGCGAAAGTAGACTTTCTCCAGCTGGTGAAGGGGAGCATGGTTTGATGGAGATTAATGACCTGGTACAACCCTAGCAGAGGGGGAGCTACTGTATGCCTTCCCTCCGTGAGCGCTAATAGGCGCTTGAGACAGAGCTGGAGCATACCAGAGTTATACTGGCCACTCCGGATTGGCCACGCAGGCTCTGGGACGTGGATTTGCTTCAGTTTCAGGTGGCCTGGCCCTTGTGCCTTCCAAAGGCACACAATAGTCTAATGGTCATGGAGTATCTGACTCTATATTCTTTCTTGCGGCCTGGCTCTTGAGACAGCTCTGTAAGAAGTGATATTCTCCCATGGTGTTCTTTTTGAAGTCCCTGAAATGGTCTACTTGGCTATAGTTTGAGCAATTCTGTCCCACCAGGTCAGTCACTGTTTGGTTACAGTTGCCTGCATCTTAGCTTTTTTTCAAGGCGGGCTGGACAAAGGCCTGCCACTGAACTCTTTGAAGGTGCAGGTGGCAGCTATTGCATGTTGTTGGGGGATCATAGAAGGTTCCTCTATTGCTGCTCACAGAGATATGGCCCGTTTTTTTACAAGATGTGAAGAGACTACATCTGCCTTTTCAGCCTGTTTCCCCCATGTGACCTGAACCTTGGTTCTGAGAGCTCTAATACAAACTATATACTTGTTCTGATTGATAAATTGGCTGCATTTGATACTTTAAATTATACCATTCTATTATCCAACCTACAACAAATTGGTATTACTAATACAGCAGTTCAATGGTTTATTACATTTCTTTCCAATAGTCCACAGAGAATTACACTAGGAAAATGCAAATCAGAATGGTACACAACCAAAACAGGAGTCCCACAAGGTTCATCACTTTCCGTACTTCTCTTCAACATATACCTCTTACCATTATGTCGCCTTCTCGATGGACATAACCTAAACTTTAAATTATATGCTGACGACATTCAATTCATCATACCTTTTTCTGATTCTTGGGACAAAACCTTCTTTGTTACAAATATACTTAACAACCATAAAAACTTGGCTATCTCACAATAGACTAAAATTAAATGCAGCAAAAACTGAACTAGTTTACCTTTCAACAGTACCAGATTCTATACATCAACCACCACAATCTTTCTCTTTTGACAAACAGAACATACCCATAAACCTCATGCAAAAAATTTGGGAATAATCATTGATTCAAAGTTGTCACTCTCCAAACACATATCCGAGACTGTTAACAAAATCTTTCTTTAAATTACACATACTCAAAAAAACTTAGTTACTACTACCATCTGACTTCCGGACAATCACCCAAGCTCTAATTTTAACAAATTTGGATTACTGCAACGCATTATACTTAGGATTACCATTATCTTCAATACATCCATTACAACTTGTCCAAAATGCAACTGCAAGAATAATCTACCACGTAAAGAACATATAACACTTACATTGGCTCCCTGTAACTCACCGTATCAGATATAAAATTCTATCTACCATTCATAATCTACTCTACAACATCAACTCAGAATGGCTGTGCTCCATGTTACGTATATATAAACCTTCAAGACAACTCCAATCTATGGACAAATGTTTATTAGTTCTGACTGATGGAATTTCTATCAGTTTAGCCTTAATACGAAAAAGAACTTTCTCAGTAGCAGGTCCAATATTATGGAATTTTCTTCCTGTAAATATCCGCATTTTATCAAACCGCAAAGAATTTAAGAAAATGTTAAAAACACACTTATTTAATGACGCTTATAGAATAATATAGACTCTCTGCAAAACCTTTTGCTATATTTTAAAGACTCTTATTTTTGTATAAAACCTCTATATCGTGTCAATTTGTTCTATTCTATATATGTACACTTGTAAACCGCTTAGACGGACATGTAAATGTCTTGTGCGGTATATACAAATTTTTAAATAAATAATAGGAGTCCCCTTTGAGCCTTCGAAGGTATTTCGGCTCATTGTGACCATCAAGTCAGCTTGATGGTCTCAATGGTAAGTGGCCCCCCCCCCCCCCCCCCCCCCAGAACTGGTGCGTGTGTACTCCACCAGGGCTCAGTCTGCCTCCTGGGTGGAGGTATAAGCGCTGGTGCCTGTGGATATTTGCAGAGCGGCCACATAGTCTTCACAGCGCACTTTTGGCAGGACATCATGGTGTGGGAGGATACAGCTTTTGGGGTGGGGGGGGGTCCTAAGGGCAGTCCTTGCCTCCTTCCACTTGGGTAGATGAAGCTTTGGTTACTTCCAGCTTGCTATAGCTGGACTGGTGTAGCAGGACAAGATGGAAGGAGAAATGTCCTTATCTGTTAGCAGGACAAATGGAAAAAAGTTAACACCAGTCCAGATCCTTCCTGGGAAGTGAGGTTCTGTTATCTTCAGCATGTCTAGGTTTGTTGGTTAGAAATTTCTTCCCAGTGTTGTTCAGATTGTCCTTTTTCCCTCTTGTAGGGAAACCTCTTGGAATTATTTTGGGGGGGAGGGGGGGATCTGGCTCTGAAGCTTTGTCAGATGGATACTGGATCTCTGCTGCTAGCTCCGCCCCTAAGTAGTGAATGTGATGTCTGCCTCCATCTGCAGATAACCCATTTGTCATGGCTGTACTGGTTTAATAGGACTAATGGTAAGGAAACTTCTCCTTAACAGGTAAACACAGATTTAATTTTTTTTTGCATTAGAGGAGATGGTAGGAGGCAAGGTGGACTGTTTCAGCTAAATCCAAAAAAACCAGATGCCCTAGTTACAATTAAACAAAACGAATTTTCTCTCATGCAAATCTAATGTGGTCCAGAGACAGCATTTGCAAATGCCTACATGACCTTTCAAATATATTTTTGATTCTGTCTCCCTAGAAATTAGACCTGGACGAGTGGGCAGCACAGATGAATGCCGAATTTGATGAGGCAGAGAAATTTGATCTACTTGTGGAGTAAAGCTGCGGGGTATGAGCTGCTTCCCTTAGCATGCTAAAACTGTGTAGCCAAAAGAGATCCTTCCCTCTGCTCCCCCGTGTAAATACATCATGTCATATTCTTATACAGCAGCCCTCTGTGAGCACTATTCGTCCTCTGCATTTTGAATTGCTGCTGCTTTTCCTGTACCTTTCTCAGGATGTTTTGATATATGGACCAAGTCTAACATCAGAGGAAGTACTCATTGCTGGATACTTCTATTGCAACATGTTTGCTGATGGAGTTGTCCTCTCACTGTTTGCCTGGTTATACATGTGTTGTCATTTTTCCTTTCATTTGGCCGTTTGCTGATAGCTTTGCCCTTTCATTGGTTACCTTCACCTGACCCAGGGAATGGAAGACATGACCCAGAAATTGAACCCAGGTCATTACATCTGGCAGCATTTGGCAACTTATACTTTAGGTCATGTTTCGACCACTCTGATGACCTCGATGTTTGGAAGCTGGGCACCGTTCAACCCTTTTGAAAGACATTTATGATAATGTGTACACTAGGTTAGTGCTTGCTGTCCACATGGGCATGTGAGAAGTTCGTGGATGGGTGGATTGATTTAAATTGAGACTTAAATTCTGATTTTAAGTACCAAGTTTAGAGGCTTGGTCTAAATCGGCAATTTTCAATCTGTTCTTATTGTTATGTGAATTATGTGCTGAAGAAAACTGCACTGTCATTGGTATGCTGTTACCATTAAAACATTTTCGTTTGCCCTAGACTTGGTGCCTCTTCGTGTTGTCTGGAAGCATTCACCTTGAACTGCACGTTTAAAAAGTCCAACGTGCTTGTTTTATATGGATGTTAGTTTTTTGTTTTTTTGTTCAGTCTGATGCAGGGTGATAGTTGGAATTGACTTGAACTTTTATTAGATAAAAGTGAGCAGAGAACAGGGCTGGAAAAAGCACAGGCATCAGTAGTATAATGGATGTACTATCACTCAAAATTATCAGCCAATCAGTGTTCACTTTGGGCTAAACTCCGCCTACTCCTGCCCCAAATCCTGCCCATGCCCCTCTTACCCCATAGAAGTGAATGAGTGTAGCCATATCTAAACCACACCACACCTGACTCCACCCACCCCAAATCATGCCTGTAACTCCATCCATGCTACACCCCCTTTGTCACGGACATGACCCTTGACCACATTTTGATGACATCACCAGAAATCCAACACATCCCTGCCCCGCCCCCTAGAACGTAGTCAGAAATAGTCCTGTCGCTTTTAATGACGACAACATTAATGGACCCTATCTGCTTTTTGATGACCTCACCAGATGTCCAAATAATTTCTACTGGGGGTGGTGACAGAGCCAGAAACAGGACTTTCTGACCCTGGATCTATATGTTACTAGCTGTGATGTAGCAAGAAGCTTTTTCTCTTTCCCCTCCCCCCCCCCCCCCTTCCCTCCCCTCCTCAACGTAAATACGCATGCCCATTTAGTCGTCAAAGGGCATTTCTGGTGACAACATAGGGTGTATGGTTTGGGAATAGTGTTTTGGGGGTGGAAGGGGTGTGGCTTAGGGTGGAGCATGGGAGGGGCTACTCATTCACTTCTAATGGTTGGGAGGGGTGTGGCTTGGGTAGGGTGTGGCAAGGGGCAGGGTTTGGACTACACTCATTCACTTGTGTGGGAGGGGTGTGGGCGTATTTTGGGGTGTAAGTGGCTGGAACCTATTGGAAAAGCTGAGAAGGCACCGTAGCTGGCGGGAGCTGGACCCAACCTGATAAACCACTGCTACACTGTCTGGTACGGGACCTAGTCTGATCTGCTGCTGCTGCTGCTGCTAGTCAGAGCCCAGGTTCAGAAGTGTGCCCATCTCCCCTCATGTCTTAAAGCACCCTAGTGTTGTATAGGGAGGTAAGGGAGAAGACAGCACCTAGATGGGGGGGCAGGCAGATAAAAGGGGAGAGGGTGCAAAGTAGATACAAAGAAAAAGATCCAAAAAGATCGAGAAGTGAAAAAATGGGGGTGGGGCATCTTGGCTCCTAAAACTTTTGTCTGGTGCTAAGTTTTCTAAATAGGTTTCTATCCCTGGCAAGGGGAGTGATCAGAGCAATTTGGAAAGCTAGCTACAGCCCAGAGAGAGAGGATGGAGGAGAAACTGCCTCATACTGCTTTGATAGCCTGGTACTATTAACAGTGAATGAACTGGAAGTGGCTGTACCTTTACCTTCTTTGCCACAGGTGGCTGGGCACTGGGGCAAAAAAGTAAACACTGAGGAAGGCTAGGATGGTGCATGTAACATTAACTGGATTGGAAGTGGCTCACAGTGAAATTCATAACCAATAACTGCTTGAGATTTAAATCTGGCCAGTGACTCAGTTTCCAATACTGTTTGATATTCATCTGGGTAGTTCTACTCTACATTTGATCCCCAATTTGTATCAAATTGCAGACTGCAATCAAGTTTTTCAATTTGAATTCACTGCTAATGCAGGAAAGAAACAGGTATAGCTGAATACATCTGAGGAAGACTCCTCTGTCTGGCGAACTGTTGAGATCTCTAAGCAAGGGACATCTGACGCCTTCCTAGATAGTGGTATAAGCATTGCATGGGCCCCTCTCCTCTTTTTCTCCCCCTCGCCAAAATGAACTGGGATTAGTTCTAGTGTAAGGTAAAGCCTCTAGCAAAGGGCAGCCTTAAAACTAAATCAAAAAGGCAAAACTCTTATTTTTAGATATTATAGGTGATGGTGTTCATGGACAAATGTTCTCTAAAAGAGAGATGGAAAGGGGGGTGTGGGGGAGGAACCTTCTGAAATTTCTAATAAAAATTGGTACTGAAATACTCACTGAAAATATAGCCAATGAATGGCCTAGAACCATGATTGCTAACTTGTCTGCTAGCCTGCTGTGATGGTATCTTTGGTGGCAGCCCACACACTGGGAAAGTCCCTGCTGTATAATGCAATCCCTATTACTACTTATTTCTAAAGCACTACGAGACATACAGAGCTTACAGTCCAGTCAATGCAAACTTCCTTATCCTGCTACATTAGTCCATACATATGGGTTTTCTCTCCCTGCTAACAGATGGAGACAGAGGATGAATCTTTTTTTTTTCCATTACATCATTACTGGTAGTTACCATTGACATGGTGTCTAGGTCTCTTGTAACTCTAAAACATAGAAGTATGAAAATCAGTAACCTCTGAATCTCTGAAATAACTAGTGCTTGCTGCTATTTTTATTTTCTCTTTCACGGACCACCTGCAGCTCTCAGAACTAGGAAGATAGCCAGTGCTTTAAGATAAGGAACAGAGAATGACCTCCGTTACTGGTGTATTCTAGCCTGGCAAAGCTCTGAGTGTCTTAATTAGCACAAATCTCTAGATAAATGATGTCTTTTGACTTTTGAAATTAGAATAGTCATATGCTTATTGCAAGTAGTATTTCACATAACTAGTCATTAGGAGTTTTAAGTGCTAGATGCCTACCTTGTTTTGACATTACTTATGTATTGAAGTTAGTAATATATAATCAGGTGCTCTTCTGTCAATGAAATAGCTTGATGGAGGCAAGATTAAAGCACCCAGCTTGCGTGTCGACGAAGCACATTTGATGATATAGCTAAATTCTCCTGATCATGTAACCTGACATCTATGTAATTTTTTTAGTAATTAAAATGAGGCCAGGTGTCTCTGAGATGGTATGACTTAACTTATATTGAAATAAAATGAGTATTTAACTTCCTGGATCATGAGCCCATGAATGGTCAACAAGAAAAAGAATATATATATTTATACCTTGCAGTCCAGATGCTTGAGGCTGCTGGGCTATTTAGAGTATGGCATGCCTGAGATCCTGGCAGATTTAATTCATTGGTAAGAAACCATTTTGATTTTTATTTTCTGCTTCCATTATATGATTTGATCAATTAAATGCTTTCCTCATGTAAGAATATATCTGAGTGAATTGAGTGGCTCTCATTTCAACTCTAAGACCATTGATGTGTTAAACTTATATAAGAGCATGCCATACTGGGTCAGACTAAGGGTCCATCAAGCCCAGCATCCTACTTCCAATAGTGGCCAATCCAGGCCATAAGAACCTGGCAAGTACCCAAAAACTAAGTCTATCCCATGCTACTGATGCTAGTAATAGCAGTGGCTATTTTCTAAGTCAACTTAATTAATCGCAGGTAATGGACTTCTCCAAGAACTTATCCAAACCTTTTTTAAAGCCAGCTACACTAACTGCACTAACCACAGCCCCTGATAACAAATTCCAGAGTTTAATAGTGTGTTGAGTGAGAAACAATTTTCTCAGATTAGTTTTAAATGTGCTATATGCTAACTTCATGGAGTGTCCCCTAGTCTTTCTATTATCTGAAAGAGTAAATAACCGATTCACATTAACCCGTTCTAGACCTCTCATGATTTTAAACACCTCTGTCATATCCCCCCTCAGCCGTCTCTTCTCCAAGCTGAACAGTCCTAATCTCCTTAGTCTTTCCTCATAGGGGAGCTATTCCATCCCCTTTATCATTTTGGTCACCCTTCTCTGTACCTTCTCCATCGCAACCATATCTTTTTGAGATGCGGTGACCAGAGTTCCTGATCATACCCAGATCAGTCCAGACCAGTGGCTTATGCATCCCTACCAACAGATGGAGTCAGAGAACAAATACTTTAGGCACTGCTACATAACCAAGAGTGCCACCTGCAGTCCCTCAGTATTTCTCTGACTCCAGAAGATGGTAGAGGTGCATTCCTGCAGTCTGTTAGTTAGTTAAAAAAAAAAAAAAAAAAAGGGAAAGGAAGTAGGATAGTTAAGACTAGTAGTACTGCTTCCTGAGGTGTTAGGTACCTTCGTGGGTCATCCCTCTTTGGAAGCCGGGCGACCGGGGGGTTGGACTCCCCTGCCTATGTGTCGCCCACAGTAGTCCAGTGGCTCGACAACCAGGGGCTCCTGGTTCCTCGTCCACTGAAGCAGCTCCTCTGGCTCCCTGAGGCTCCTAGGGTGTCTCTTTAAAGTTAGCAAAAAAAAAGACAAAAAAGGACTTCCTCAAGGTAAGTGGAGTCTGTCGAGGGAGGGGCTGTGCGGTTGCTGGCAGCCAGCGGTGAGGAGCGAGCTAGAACCCCGTGGACCTTGTCAGCATCCCAGGGCTCGGCGTAGGTCGACAGGAGGGGGGAGGGGAAGCCTTCACTTGTCTTTTTTTCTCTCGGCACGTTTCTCGACTGATCTCGGCTGTCGGAGCTTCGCATTTGCAGGGAGGTGGTTATTTTTTGTCACCTGGCCGCGCAGTGGTTTCCTGACTTCTTTTTTTCCTTTTTTGCCGACTACCGCGTGGCAACACGGGCTCATGGCTCCCTGAACCAAAATGGCGGCATGCCGCACATGTGGCACGACAGGACACTCACTGCCTGTAGCACTGGGCAGAAGGGACCTTCGGGGGAAAGGGCTGGCAGGCAAGGCCTGCAGTCCTCTGGTTCAATGCCCCCCCCCCCCCCACAGGAGGGGGGCGACCCGCGTCTGATGCCGTGGGATGAAGAAGCCCCCTAATCCTTTCCCCTGTGGAAGTTCTTTTGGGGTGGATGCTGGACTTTCGGACCCCTCAGCTGAGGGGGGAGAGGACCCAGAGGAGTTTTGCCCGGAGTTTATGCTGCTGCTTCACCAGGCTTTCCTGGCTAGGAAGCAGGCAGTGCTGAAGAGAGCATTGCAGCCAGATGTGCCTTCAGAACCTCTGGCTAAGCAAGCGTCCAAGGGGCTTTTGGATGCCCAGCCACCTTCAGGGGACCGACAGGGGACCAGAGTCAAGGATAGGTCCCCTGTCCTAACCTTCCGCTGGGGGGGCACCATGGTTTCACCTTTGGATCAGGACCCGGAGGTCCCGCTGGATATAGATGATGAGACCCAGGATGACCCGGATCCAGACAAGCTGCCTTCCTCGGAGGGTGATGACCCCAGCATAGTGTGCTTGTTTAAGCGTGAGGAGCTTATACCTCTTATCCCTCAGGTTTTGGAAGTTCTGGGGGTCAAGGTGGCTACGGAGGAGTCTTGACAGCGAAGGGGTTATCCCGGTCCTCGATGGGATTCGTGGTCCGACCTCTTTTCCACTACCAATGAAGGTTCGCAAACTGGTTACCCGGGAGTGGGATTCGCCAGACGCAGGCTTGAAAGTGGGCAGAGCGATGGCAAAGATTTATCCCCTCTCGTAGGATGTTTTGGACCTTCTGAAGGTGCCAAAGGTGGATGCGGTGGTGTCTGCTGTAATGAAGAAGACCACCATTCCCGTGGCTGGTACTGCGGCGCTGAAGGACATACAGGACCACAAGCTGGCGATTCAGCTTAAACGGGTCTTTGAGGTCTCCGCTCTGAGTCTGCGGGTGGCTGTTTGTGCCAGCCTCATGCAGGTAGCCTGCCTTTGTTGGGTCCAGGAGGCATCCACGGTGCCAAATGCCGGAAGTGGTGAACCCTTACAGGCCGCGCGATTGGAGGCAGGTGTTGCGTACGTCGCGGACGCTTTGTATGATTTGATTCAGACCTCGGTGCATAGCATGGTATCTGTGGTCTCGGCTCGTAGACTCCTCTGGTTGCGAAACTGGTCAGTGGATTTTTCCTCCAAGTCTCAGCTTTGTAACCTCCCCTTCAAGGGCAAGCTTCTCTTCGGGGAAGACCTGGACCAGTTGGTGAAGCTACTTGGGGAATCCAAAGGCAACCGGCTTCCGGAGGATAGGAAACCTTCAGGGAAGCTCTTTCCCCCTCTGCCTCGCTTTTGGGACTCTCGCAGATTTCACTCTGGTAGGCCTTCAGCTCCTTCAGAGTCCAGGCCAGCCCCAGGGCGCCAGCAGTCCTTTCGTGAAGGTAGTCGCCCAGGCAGAGTCCATGGGCCAGGGAGCTGGATGTGGAAAACCCTCCCAATGAAGCCAGGGGCCACCCATTCCATCACAGAAGCTGTAGGAGGCAGATTGTCAAGCTTTTACATGGAGTGGGCGAGGATTACCTCTGACAGTTGGGTTTTGGAAGTGGTCCAGGACGGTTACACACTCGAGTTTTCGCGCCTGGTGCGGGAGGCCTTTGTGGAGTCTCGCATAGCCTTGCGGGCCAAACGCAAGGCAATGCAAGGAACTCTGCAACGGCTTCTCAACCTCAGGGCCATTGTTCCAGTTCCCTTAGCGGAACAGGGCCAGGGCCGGTATTTGGTGTACTTCGTGGTTCCCAAGAAAGAGGGTACCTTTCATCCCATTCTGGATTTGCAGAAAGTGAACTGGTGTCTTAGAGTCACCTGTTTTTGCATGGAGACCTTGAGGAAAGTTGTGGCCACGGTGCGCAAAGGGGAGTTTCTCGCGTCCTTAGAGCTTAACTAGGCGTATCTCCACATCCTGATCCTTCGGGATCATCAGCGGTACCTCCGGTTCAAAGTACTCTGTCAACATTTCCAGTTTCAGGCTCTTCCATTTGGCCTGGCGACAGGCCCACGTACCTTCACCAAGGTCATGGTGGTCGTGGAGGCATTCTTGCGCAAGAAGGGAGTCTTAGTCCACCCGTATCTAGATGACTGGTTGATTCGAGCGAAGTCGCAAGAGGACTGCGAGAGATCGATCCAGAGGATGATGATGATCACCTTACAGTCGCTCGGCTGGGTCATAAATGTCCAGAAAAGCCACTTGGAATCCATTCAGTCGCTAGTTTACTTGGGAGTGCTTTTCGATACTTCCCAAGGCAAGGTTTTTCTAGCATCAGACCGTGTGGTGAAGCTGCAGGATTAGGTTAGGGCGCTCCTTCAGATGAAGATTCCGACAGTGTGGCATCATTTACAAGTCCTGGGGTCCATGGCCTCCACCTTGGATTTGGTCCTGTGGGCGTTCGCTCATTTGCGGCCGTTGCAGCGTGCATTGTTGTCGAGGTGGAGCCCAGTGTCGGAGCAGTTCCAAGTGCCATTACCTCGGCTTCCAGAGTCAGCTCATCGTGGTGGCTTTTGCGCAGCAACCTGGAATGGGGGGTGGACTTGGACCCACCAAATTGGGCAGTTATCTCCACAGATGTCAGGCTGGGGAGCAGTTTGCCTGAACAAATCAGCTCAAGGTCTTTGGTCGCCAACAGAGAGTTCCTGGTCCATCAACCGCCTCATGACGAGGGCTGTCCAGTTGGCCCTCCGAGCATTTCTATCCCTAGTCAAGAACTCCATGGTTCGGGTATTCTCAGACAACGCGATGACGGTAGCCTACATCGACCAGCAAGGGGGAACGAGGAGTCTTGCAGTGGCACTGGAAGCAAGGCTTTTGTTCGCCTGGGCGGAGCACCATCTCAAAGGAATCGCTGCATCACATGTTGCTGGGGTGGAAAATGTTCAAGCAGACTTCCTCAGCAGGCAACAGCTCGATCCGGGGGAGTGGGAGCTGGCCCCCGAAGCTTGGAACCTCATTTGCACCAGGTGGGGCGTGCCTCAGTTGGATCTGATGGCAACTCGGGCCAATGCGAAGACAGAACGCTTCTTCAGTCGTCGGCGAGAGGTGGGTTCAGTAGGGTTAGACGCCCTAGTGTGCCCTTGGCCCACGGGAATTCTTCTCTATGCCTTCCCTCCCTGGCCTCTCATCAGGCAGCTTCTTCAATGTATAGAGTGCCATCCAGGCAGCGTAGTGCTGGTGGCATCGGAGTGGCCGCGTCGTCCATGGTTCGTGGACTTGGTTCGAATAGTGCTGGAAGGCTTCTTTCAGCTGGCTCATCTCCCATGCCTGCTCAGTCAGGGGCCCATATTTTCGGATCGGGAGGATCACTTCTCTCTCGCGGCTTGGCTTTTGAAAGGCAGCGATTGCGATTGAGGGGATATTCAGAGCAGGTCATTTCCACTCTTCAGGCATGTAAACCATCTACTTCTATGGCCTGTGTTAGGGTCTGTAAGCTATTTGAAGCATGGTGTCACCAGCGCTCCTTAGATCCTTTGGCAATGGAGATTCCACAGGATTTGGAATTTCTTCAACAGGGACAGGCTAAGGGTTTGGCTTACAATGAACTTTTCAACTCTCTCTCCCCCCACCATAGTATTCTGCTGCTTAGGGCAATTGGAAGCAGCCTCTGTTAAGACCACAATGCCATGCACTGTCCTCCAGAATTAGAGCAATTTTGTTTTAATTTTTTAATAAGTTAATAGAAAGCATAAGATATCCAATTCTATCTTATCATATGGGAAAATTCTACATTGAAAAATTGTACATATAATACAAATAATGAATACAAACAGTCACAGATCAGTTAAGAGATGACTCTGATATATTGCAACATAAAATAGAGCATTAAACTGAGGAGTAATAAGCAAAAGATGGTAACATGCCAAGAAGAAACATTAGAGATTCTACCTCCTAATCCTTCTACCCCATCACCTGGTGGAGTGAATTAAAGAAGTTATCCAGTTTTCTTAAGATTGCTTGAAGTGTTATAGACAGGAAAGCTGTTAAGTGCTAATCAAGTAATCCATCAGAAGTTTCCAAAAATCTTAGTAAGGGGGCCCATAGTCTTTGAGCAGAATTTGAAGTGCCCCTTTCTTTAGCAGTTACAAGTTTCCCTCCTTTAACCCTTCTCTTTCCCTTCATCTCCTTCACTGAGTCTAGCCATCCACGTTGTGCTTTATAGTACGACTAGAAACAGTCATTATTTTTTCTGCTCTTTAGCAACTCCAGATGTATTGTTCTTGTTCAATTGCTGGAATTTAATTAGTTCATGGTGTGTTTGAACATAGTCTGCAACATTTGTTGTCTTTCTTTAAGTTGATTATTGGATTTTGCCTCGGCCAATGGTTCATTGATTCTTTGTCTGAGCTGCTCTCTTCTCTTTTCATAGTCCAAGAGGCAAAACAGTAGTTAACCTTGCATTATCTTTGCTGTGGGCAGTAAATCATTTTACTATATATAGATTGTTTACAAAATATGTGTGCCCTAATAATAGCACTTCATGTCATTTTTTTTTATTACTTGTCAAAATAAGTAACATTGATGTAGCTATTTTCAATGAGATATAGTGGGAAAATAGTTGAGATGGAGCCTTTTTATAAGATGAGGGTCAATCATCATAAGATTGGAGTTCACCAGTTAATTGTCTTAGAAACAACAAGCAAATTAGGGTGGTCAAGTGTTCCATAGCTAGAGGAGCGTCCCACATTTTTGTTTAATAAATGGCCACTGTTCTGTAGAAGAATACATCCATCCCAAGGTACTCCAGTTTTTCATGATCTGCCCCTGTTTCTACTGTGCCTTGCACAGTAAGCTACAGAATAACTTTGGAAAGTCAATTTCCCTAAAGCAACAGGATGTTATCTATTTCATGGGACCCATGCCTACACATGTGCTCCTGACTACTGCCTCCAAGGCTAAACAAATCACATGAATGGCCACAGACTAATCATTGTATTGACATTTAATTTTCCACTCCCATTGAGCTAGTTCCCCTCATTAAATATAAAGTCTAATGGGGAATAAGAGCCTTATATCTCTGCCTACAGCTAGAAGAGATTTACCATTTTCTGATAGCAAAGAGGGTGATGCTGATGAAGTAAGTATATGGAACCAAATAGCACAAAGATGAAATAACTAAGCAAGTAAATCCATGGAGAAGGGTGTCTTGGTTTAGAGCTTTTTACGAAATAATGCTGTTGAAGTTTATGGAGATGGCTGAGGTGATTGTCCTTGGAATGAGAAGCATGGATCTGTGATTATATCATCTGGGAAGGTTGAGAGAGGATATTTTTGTTTACTCAGTAAAGCATCAGCCCTTATGCAGCATGAGCACTAAAGCTATAAGAAGAAAATCTCATAAGAATGCTCAATGTGAGTCCAGTCACTTGTCCCCAGTGCAGTATGAGAAACTTGATAATATGGTAGTCCAAGCAGGAAAACTAGAGATAATGGAGAAGTTTTTCATGCCTGTGCATTACTCAGGACCTGCCAATGACAACAAGATGAGCAACTCTGGCTTAAGGGATCATCTATGGATAAAGCAGGGTATTGACCAGTTTTCAACTACGTCATCTCTTAATTCCTCCTCTGCATCAATATGGTCTGCAGAAGTCAGTACTGAACAGGAAGCTTTTCCGATTCCTGGTCAGCACTATTTGCCTTGCTTTGACATTTCCAGACAGACTACCACCTTCCACAGAGAAGGAAAACCTTTGAAAGGTTTCCAAAGGCTGAAGAAAGGACATAGCATAAGCCTTGATAGGTTATCTCAGAAGAGTAGAAACAGGACCCATCTGTACAATACTACCCGCTCGGAAAGAAACTTAACATTCAACGAGGAAGCGGAACTACTCTCTTCTGGTCAACTCAAGCCCTTTACTGTTCAAGTACTGAGCAAGGGGATTCTGAAAAAAGGACATGAACAACTTGGGAAAGCCAAGTCTCTGGAAACCATAACAGCAAGGTCCAAGAGCAAGGCAGCACCATCTCACAAGGAGCAGGCTGCAGCCAGCAAGGGAAACCAAGGTGGCAATGGCCTGGAAGGTTGCAAGGAGCATTCCATTGGTAGACATAGAGCTGTGGAAGAGAAGCAGAAATTTTCCCAGTTTCTCAATGAAATAATCAAACAAGTGCTCAGTCCCTCGAATCTGAACTTCCTAGGGCAGAAGAAGCAACAAGTCCAGAGCTCGGGCAAGGTAACAAGGAAAAATTCAAGCACTGACAGCTCAGAGTATAGAGGGTCCCAGAGCCAAAAAAGCTCCTCTTCCTCCAGGCTGGGAAAGCTGGATACAAAGCAGAAAGTGAAATGGGTGGTAAAGCAACAAAGAAGGGCCAGTGCTAGCCCAGAGCCCATTTCCTTTCTGTCATCACACTGTGGCAAGAACGATTTCCCAAACCTCACTCATGCAGGTGCCATACCAGAGCTGGGCATCATACCTAGTAAAAGTTACATGTGCCTGGCAAAGGAGACAGAAGCCAGCTTGGGAGTGAGACCTGCCTATCCTCCAAGTAGCCACCCTGGCCAAGCTCGCTCTGCAGAGCTCCTGGGTGTACCTGTCTGCTCCCAGCAGGATCCCCAGCATGTCAGACCCAAGAGAATGGATTCCTCTGGTGGAAAAGACCGCACTGAGCAACAAGCTGGAAATAAAGAGCGGCAAGAGAAAGTGTCAGCAGGCAGAGACATCTGCAGCCAGAATAAGGTAAGATTGGCATAAATAGAAGTACAAATAGGAAAAACGAGATAAGTGTCCATGATTAGGTCATTAGTGAGATCCCCCACCTTGAACACTATGTTCATTTCTTCCTAAGGACATTGACAGGAAAGAAGGGAAAAGGTTATGAAAAGAACATTCAAATATTTAACATTTCAATAAATTTTAGGAAGGTGACATTTTCCCTAGAATGAAATGTTTGAACAAAGGGTCATGCTATGAAGATTGAGAGGACATTTCAGGGACAACTTGAAAAACTACCTCTTTACTGAGATGGTGATAGATGGTTGAGGGGAAAAAAAACCTACTACTAGCAGAGGTGGTAGAAACCAGGACTGTGACAGAAATGCAAATGGCCAACCTTTCACGCCACTGAGAGCAGAAGCAATAAGGAGAAAACAAAAAGGGAGGGTAAGAAAGCACAACCTAGCAATACCACAGGCCAGAGGGATGGCCCTGATGATACCAACAGGCTAAAATTAATCAGAAACCAAGCTGGTCAATGCCAGTAGGTTTGGTGGTGGCAGGGTCCCATCCAGCAAGGTCACAGGCCCAGGCAGCCCAATATTCAGCCATAAGTCTAATTAGTTTTGGTGGTAGTTTAGATTATTACAAAGCTTAGTAGAAGGACATGGGTTGAGTGATGGATTAAGTAAATGAATTTGTATGCTCGTCTACCTAGAATGGTAGATAAACAGGAAAACAAAAATGGTCTGGGATGAGAGGCAATGCTCTACAATCAATCTTCTATGGCCTGCAGCTGGAATATATTCTTAGCAGTGTCGACCAGAAAAATTGTGCAGACTTTGTGGACCAATTTATCATTTTCTGCTGTTAACTACTGTGTTATAAATAATAAATGAAGAAGCCTTTTTAAACATTCACTCAGATTCTAGGGTCCTTCCATCTCCCACATCCCTTTTCATTTACAGGCTAAGTGCTGCATTGCCCTGCTGAAACTGAGAGGCCAGGATGCATCTGCCAGCAAACTTACTGTCATTGTTGCTCTTTGTCCACCAGGTGCTGCTGCTGTAAGCACAGTTGGCTGTCAGCTTTTCCTTTGCCTTGCACCAAAAGCATGAGGGCAGCAATTATTCCTCAAATTGAGGCATTAGAATCTGCTGGGCCTGGAGCCCAAGTCATCTAATTTTTACAGCCCTCCTGGTCAGGAATGAAATCTGTATCTCCTAACCAGTGCAGCACTCCTAGCCCCAGGAGCTGAACCCTGTGCAGGGAATGGAATCCAGGTTTCCTAACTCTGCAGCTGTCCCGGTCCTAGAAGCAGGAGGCTGAGCTGGGAATGGAACCCAGGTATCTTAACCTCTGCACAGGTTAGGACTTTTCAGCTTGGAGAAGAGACGACTGAGGGGGAGGATATGATAGAGGTGTTTAAAATCATGAGAGGTCTGGAACGGGTAGATGTGAATCGGTTATTTACTCTTTCGGATAGTAGAAAGACTAGGGGGCACTCCATGAAGTTAGCATGGGGCACATTTAAAACTAATCAGAGAAAGTTCTTTTTTACTCAACGCACAATTAAACTCTGGAATTTGTTGCCAGAGGATGTGGTTAGTGCAGTTAGTATAGCTGTGTTTAAAAAAGGATTGGATAAGTTCTTTGAGGAGAAGTCCATTACCTGCTATTAAGTTCACCTAGAGAATAGCCACTGCCATTAGCAATGGTAACATGGAATAGACTTAGTTTTTGGGTACTTGCCAGGTTCCTGTGGCCTGGATTGGCCACTGTTGGAAGCAGGATGCTGGGCTTGATGGACCCTTGGTCTGACCCATTATGGCATTTTCTTATGTTCTTATGCACCACTCTCAGCTCCAGGAGCAGGAGCCTGAGCTAAGAATGTAATCCAGGTCTTCTCTGCAGCACTCCTAGCCTCAGGAGCTTGAGCCTGGAATGAAACCTAAGATATGTTTAGATGTTTGCTTACATTTTATTATGCATGGGGTTTTTTTTTGTACATTGCTTAGAGCTATGGCATTAGTGATTAAGACATTTTAATAAAGATAAAGAATAAGTTTATTTAAAATTGTTTGTATACCGCCTATACAATGGGAATTAGATCTAAGTCTCCTAAACACTGCTGTTCTCCCAGCCTAAGGCACAAGAATCTGAGCCAGGAATGGAGCCCAGGTTTCCTACCTCTGCAGTACTCCCAATCCAGGGGTAGGATCCTGAGCTGGGAATGGAACCCAGGTCTCCTAACATCTGCAGTGCTCCCAGCCTGGGGCATCAGAATCTGAGCCAGGTTTGGAACTCAAGTCTACTAACTTCTGCCATACTCTCAGTCCCAAGAGCAAAAGCATGAGCTGGAAATGGAATATAGGTCTCCTAACCTCTGCAGCATTCCCATCTTCAGGAGTAGGAGCCAGCAGTGGAACTCAACTCTGGTAAACTCTATAGCACTCCCAGCCCCTGGAGCTTGGAGCCTCTGTTTGCCTAGAAGCAGGTCGTACAAGGAGCACATTGTAATTTTATATAACTACAGATAGTAACAATTTGGATAGTAAAGGTATTTCCTCTGCACTCAGGCAGGCCAGTCCTCCCAAGTGGGTTATGCACCTCTACCAGTAGATGGAGACGGAGTAAAAGCTGACATCACGGATATATAGCCTTGCCCCGACATCAGCCCCCCAGTATTCTCCATCTCCAACAGATGATGGACATGCATTTTCCTACTGGGGATTGCCTGTGATGGATGCAAGCCAAGAGAGGCTCAGCAGTGAAAACTTTTGCCCTCTTCCCCCGTAGACAGAGACTCTTTCCCGCTCACAGCCAGGGAGGGCTAAGCTCAGGTAAAAAAAAAAAAAAAAATTAAAGGAGTTTTAGGGAGGTTCTCCTCATTCTTACTCTTTCTTCCTTCTTGGCATTGATGTTCATCTCCCGCTTATGTCTCTGGGGAGTTTAGTGAGGTGTGGAGGCAGTGCAGGCTCAGCGGGTTGAGCAGTGTTTTGGCTAGGTGTGCTTCCAGGTGTCCTTTTTGCTGGCTGTAGGGTAGGCCGCAGTGGTTCCTTTGCACATTTTTTGTGTGTGACATCAGCGTGCATGTGTGCGCCTTCTTGTGCACCTAGTTCCACCTATCCTGTTGTGCACGTACTTATATGGCCTATCATTGTGCGCGTTTTGCAGAGAGTCTGAGTGCATATTGCATGCACATGAACTGTGCACGTAGATGAGTGGGTATTTTATACATAGTTAAACGCGTAGATGTGCATGTAGTTTATATCCATATCTGGCTGCGTAGCTGACTGAGTATATGTTAAGCACGTATCTTTCTGAGGTATGCGTTAACTGACATGCCATGGGATCAGCATCAAAGAAGGCTAAGGGCTTAGCAATTTGTGCTGCATGCCATATAAGGGCAATGCAACCGGAACTTTCTGTGAGTCTGACAGCGCTGCCTAGATGCTCAAGGTGATTTGCCCTCTGCTGACTTTGCCGAATCTGGTCCATCCCTTTGGCCTCAGGGGAGTGAGGATGGAGGCAACACAACAAGAGTGTTCCCTTCTTTGGTTGATCCACTGGCAATGTTCTCAGCAGAGTCTCGCTCACAGGATGTCAGGTTTGGACCTATGAGGGCTCGTATGGACCCATCCTCCTTTTCCTGGATGCAATTTTTCCAGGGACTACAGACCTTTCTGCAGGGGCATCCAGCAGAGATGGTAATGCCTTTATATCAAGGTTGCATGCTCGGGGCCCCACTGTGTCCACCACTGCACATAAATGCCGTGGCACAACAGTCCCTGAGGATGTTCGAGTGGATGTGAATCAAGATGATGCTGATGATGATTTGGGTTGCTCTCCTCTTGAGGAAGGGGAAATTCCCCCGAATTTAAAGCCACATAGAACTCTTCTCTGTTTCTTTCATAGAGATAAGTTGCCGGGTCTGATTACTCAGACTCTGAAGACACTTGGGATGGCTGGGAGAGATTCTTCGGGTGTGCAGAAGGAAGACCCCATTTTAGCCACCCTATGCAAGGTTTCATGTTTCTTTCCCCTCCTGGATGCGATTCAAGAGTTGATTGATCTTGAATGGAGTGCGCCAGAGGCGAGTTTTAAAGAAGGGCATGCCTTGGCGAGTTTATATCCCTTGGATCCAGAGGCAAGAAAGCAGTTGTGTTTCCCGAAGGTGGATGTGTTGGTGTGTTCTGTCTTTAAGCAAACCACTATACCGGTTGAAGGAGGGGCAGCTCTAAGGATGATCAAGGTAGAAGGATTAAAGCTATTCTTAAGTAAGCCTTTGAGGCCATGGCGATGAATTTGGAAATTGCTGCTGCTTGTTACCTGGTGGCTTGAGCTTCTCCGCGTCTTTCTCAAGAATCTGGGGCAACGGTTTTGGATGGCAGAGTGGTAATAGAACCGGGAGTGGCTGCCTTTGCTGATGTGGGCTGTGACCTTATTCGCACAGCCACCAGAGGGGTTGTTTCCATGGTAGCGGCTAGGCATCAGCTGTGGCTGTGCAATTGGTCGGCAGTCACTGTTTCTAAGTCCAATCTCACCAAACCGCCCTTCAAGGCTTCTCTTTTGTTTGGCAGTGAGTTGGAGAAGATGACAAATAAAGGAGGGAAGCCCAGGTCCCTTGTTTGCTGGAGGATAAGAAACCGGCTTCACAGCCTTTTTGGGCAAGTGGCTGCTCTAGAGTTTTCAGGTGATTTTTGTCCTTATAGGGGAGCTTCCTCTCAGAGATACTGTTCCTTCGGTAGGTCTCAATCCTTTCACCCCCAGAAAGCCTTGGAAGGATGTGGGCTCCAGGAGTGGAGTTCTTGATCTTCTCAATGAAGGTTTGTGGACTCATCTGTTGATGCAGGAGATAGGTGGCCACCTATCTCACTTTTATCAGAGGTGGGTCCAGATCACATTGGACCAATGGGTTCTGGAAGTGATTTGGAATGACTATGCTATAGAATTTCTTCACATTCCTTTATGTACAACTCCCCTCAGAAGAAGGTAGCAGTGGAAACTACATTGAGAAGACTATTGGATCTAAGGCTGTAATTCCTGTACCTGAATCGCAACAAAATAGGGGCCCTTATTCCATCTATTTTGTCATACCAAGAAAGATGGGTCCTTTCAACCCATCCTGGGTTTCAAAGGCGTCAATCATCTGCAGGTCATTCATTTCCGAATGGAGACTGAACGCACTGTAATAATGGCAGTACAACTGGGGAAATACCTCATGTGTCTGGATCTGACAGAGGCATATGTGCATATTCCCATTCATCAGGAACATGTAAGGTTTGCCATTTTGAGATGTCATTACCAGTTTCAGGCCTTGCCTTTCGGGCTGGCCACTGTGCCTAAGACCTTCTTCAAGGGCATGGTGGTAGTTGAGGCAGCCTTGCGCAAGGATGGCGTCCTACTTCACCCATATCTGGATGACTAGATGATTCGAGCCTAGAGTATGGAAGAAAGTCACTAAACATCTCACAATGTGGTCTCCTTGCTGCAGGATCTAGGCTAGGTGGTGACCCTGGCCAAGAGCAATTTACAGCTGTCTCAGATGCTGGAGTATCTCGGCATTCATTTTGATATGAAGGAGGGCAGAGTGCTTCTGACAGAGAGTCAAATTCATACGTTGATTGCTCAAGTTCAAACCCTGAGAAGAACTATTCGCCTGACAGTGTGGTCTTATCTTCAGGTCCTAGGTTTGATGGCAGCCACTTTGGTTGTTCCCTGGCAAAAGCGCATATGTGACCTTTTCACTGCATGTTGGTTTCCCACTGGAGTCTGCAGTTGCAGGACTATGTGGTAGGGCATCTTTTACCATTGGAGGTGAGCTTCCAATTGCAGTGGTGGTTGCAGGCAGATCATCTCCGGAAGGGTGTTTTCTTGGCGTCGCCAGATTGGTTTGTACTCGCAACGGATTCAAGCCTTCTGGGTTGGGTGGTTCACTGACAGGAGTTGATGGTTGATCTTGGGACTTCAGTTCTAATCCCTGGCTCTACCATTGTCTTTTTGATGAGACCTTGGGGGTGAGTCACATTATCATTGTGCCTCATGTCTAATCACTGGCTCTATTATTGACTCTGTGTATGTCCTTAGAGGTGAGTTTCTTTCTGTCCCTGTGCCTTGGTTCTAAACTCTAGAGTTTGTTACATTCCCTGTGCCTGCTGAGTATGATTTTAGAAAATGTCTAAAAGAGTTGGCTAAGTGTCTACAGATGAACAGAGAGACACTGTCCATTCTTTCTCTCTTTTTCCTGTTTAGGAGCTGGCAGCTGAGAAGGACCACAGCAGGTCAGTTTTGTCATCGCTGCATATTGATCCCTGGTGCTGTACATTTTAAAACTATAGACTCGTATCACCTTGTCATGCCAAGCATCTTGGGCTTCCAAAAAAGATAAATAGAATAATCAGTTTTCCCTTGCCGACAAACAGATGTAAAATGCCATTGCAGAGAAGGGATGACATGTAGAATGAGAGATCATAAGTTCAAATATCAGTAGAGGTAAATGCAGATTAGTTGGCAAATTACCCATGCAAGCGTTGATTTCTAGATGGTCCTCACTTAAGAGAGGAGGTAAATGGAAATTATTTTGCTGTTTATTTCAGTTGCTTAGTTTCTCATTTGATCTTTATCAGATCACATCTAGGTGGTGACTCAAAAGGCAATGTACATAATCAAAAAGCCTTAGTAAATTCTCTAAGTTGGCCAATTTAAATAGAGGATAGTAATAAAAGCCTGATTTAGGGCACTGCAAGATTGTTGCAGGAACACAAACTGGTCATTACTGGGATTGAAGGTCTCTGGAATACAGAGCTTGTCTAGGACTGGAAGGCTCAGAGGACAAGGATACAGGGATATAGGTGCAGGGATACAGAACTAGTCACCTCTAGGACTGGAGAGGGCGGGGGGGGGGAACACGGCAATACGGAGCCTGTCATCTCCAGGACTGGAGGGCTCAGGAGATGGGCATAGGAATACAAAATCTATCCCTTCTAGGCAGAGTCATTGCTAGGTACTTAAAAGATTTTGGGCACAGACCCCATTGCACTCAAGTCATTTGGTAAAAACACAAGACACTAGTGGTAGTGAGATCCTGCTGACCTTATGAAGACCATTTTAAGAGCATACTAACTAATTCTTACATAAGAAACTGGCAGCACCTCATTGATTATCAAGGGGGCTCTCAGCAGTTCTGTTGTACTTGGTGAGGCACTCCTTCTTTTTATCAAAATTATTTAGTCTTCCACCACTTCTTCCATATAACAAAAAAATAAATTTTACTTAGAACATATAATAACTTAACACTGGAAACTTCATTCCAGTTATGGGATTCTAGACAGATTCTAATACCTTTTACTAAATCAGCATCCAAATTATCTAAAAATATATATGAGCTTTTAAAACCATAGAAATATCTTTTTTCAGATGTCATATCAGAAACATTTACCTAGTTCACGTATTCCTGAGGGGGAGCACTGACAATCCAGAAGGAGTATTGAGAGCAGAAACTGATTTTGCTGGTGGCAGAAGAGGATCAGTAAATATTGCTTGCTGGGTAATTTTGAGATTTAAATTTTAGGGGAGAAGAGAGATTGTAGGGTAAATTAATCTTTAGTGTGTGTGCCTGATTTAAAAAAACAAAACAAAGCTAGGTAATTTCCTTAATGTCTTTCTTTCCCTCCCATCCACCCCTATACACATTCTTTGATTTATATAGACTCTTATAAAGAAAGACAACTCAAGTAAGAGGACGAGCGACATTATCAGTATTTACCCTTGTAGGTCATTGCCAAATTAATATAAAATACACCAAATAAACTTAAAGGACTTTAGTTTAAGCATCCTTTATTTAACTAAGACAGCAGTCCAGCAGCAAGATGGGGCTGTCCAGTCTTTTGCCTTGAATGCCACATGTATGATTATCTACCAGTTGGTGACAGGTTGCATAGGTGTGTGTGTGCTCGATGCAAAGAGTTCCTGGCTCTGAGGATGAGTCCAATCTTTGGAGGCTAGAGTGGCAGACCTGGAGGAGCTGAGGCATAGTAGCCAAGTCCCAATTCCAATCTGGCAGCCCCTTTGCTGCTGTGGAGGAGCAAGGTCAAGTAGGAAGAGATCCTGTAGCTAGGACCTGCTCTCTTAGTGATACGATATCCTCTCACACAGAGGCTAAAACTCTAAGGGAATGGAGGCGTAGCCCTAGTGGTTAGAGTAGCAGCTTGTGAACCGGGGAAGCCACAGTTCAAATCCTGTTGCTGCTCCTTGTGACCTTGAGCCAAGTCACTTTTCCCTCCATTGCCTCAGGTGCAAACTTAGGGCTAGATTTACCTAGATACATTAAAAAACAGGAAATAATGAGCATTAATGGGGGTTAAAATGAGTCTACTTAGGAAAAAATTTAAAATTATTACATCATTGTTTTGTCGCATTTTGTGCAGTTTTATTGCGTTGCACATTATTTTTTGGTTTATATAACCCAGCTTCTTGCAGCTGCTTCTTTAAGTGTGTGTTAGGTGAGAGGAGTTTCTAGATTTCATAATCTGAGTGCTGTGACTGAGTTTTACTTGTTTCCTTTCTGTTTGCCTTTCCCTTGTCGTCTTTTCCTGTGAAAGAAATGTGAGAGTGTGTGTTTTGTTTGTCTTGTCTCATTTTGTGTTTAAAGAGAGGATGGAGTGTGAGAGGGCTGGGCTTGGGCATGACAGGCGTTGCATGGGGTGAGGGCTGGTAAGGAGTAGAGGATACACGTGGGTCAGGAGAGGAGGGAGGGATGAGAGCGGCAGAGGCAAAAGGAGGGCAAGAGTGATAGAGAAGGGAGCAGTGACAGAGACAAGAAGCAGAGGAGTAGAGACAGGATGGGAGAAACAGGAAGCAGGGGGAGAGGTAGAGACAGGAAAGAGAGGGAGAAGCAAGGCAGATTAGGCATAGAGAGAGGGAGGGGCAGCGACCTGAAAAGGAGCAGGTGTGGTAGGAATAGTGAGGAGCTGGGATTGGGAAAGAGAGTGTACAGTGTATAGTGATTGTATGTTAAATCTTAAATCAGATATTGTGTCTCAGGGCTTCTGTTTCTGCCTTTGTTTTCACTGTCGGTCCCTCTTGGCCGAACTATAGCTCTTTGTGTTCTAATTGGTTCCCGAAGATGGACTGATGCTAATTCAATTCTTTTGATTTTAACATCTTGGGATTCCATCTATTCTTATCTATCCTGATAACTCTTTTTCTTATTAAAAAAAAAAAAAAAAAAAAAGAGAGAGGGATAGGAATACATTTTTGCAGTTTATAGTTCGGGTTGACCAGAGTCAGTGGGTGTATTCTGCTGTAGGGGAGCCATCTAGTGGACAATATGCAAACTCCTTTAGATTTAGTATTGAATGCAAATCCGCTTAATATTAAGGATATTAAAAAATTTCATGATAAATGGTGTAAAAAGTCTAAATCACATCCTGATTTTATTTGGGCGAAAGAGGGCTCGTTACAACATTCTGTGTTATTGAATTTGCTAAAATATATTAGAGATTCAAAGAAAGGACGATCTTTAGATAAGCATTTGCAAGTGTTTGATTTATGGTATAAGCAGAGAGGTTCTGTCTGTCAGGATACTGAGTGGGATAAAATGCCCCCACCATATGCCCCTGAAAGAGCTTCTGTTAATTATTCCACGCTCCCTGCCTCTAGTTCTTCAGGCTTGTACCCAGCTCTGACAGATGTTTATAGCAGTTTAGGGCAATTTCCATTACATGCTTTGCCTGCGGAGTTAGGACCTGTAGATCCGAAAGATATAGCCCCAGGCTATAAGCCGTTGCAGTTAGTGGAGTCACTGGCAGAGGGTCTATCTGTTATTGATAATTCAGGAGAGGGTATTTCTGGAATATCTCAGTCCACAGGTGCTCCTGCAGCTTCTCTGCCAGCAGTGGTTTCCACTGCTCCTGTGTCAGTGGCAGCACCTGTGGCACTGCAGCAAGCAGAGGGACTTGTCCCACCTAAGATAGAATTACAGGAAGGATGGCAGGAGATGACTTGCATTTTGAAAGGGTTAATGCATCCGTCCAACATTGTGCAATCCGGTCTGACTGGGGATGAGCTAAGAAAAAGGTTTGGAGAGGTTCTTACGCGTCCAATAGCTGAAAGTGTAGAGGAGGAAGGAGAAAGTGATAGCACTGAGGAGGAAGAGGACAAAAGTGTAAAGGGAAAGGGGAAAAAGAGCAGGCTAGGAAAGTATTGGCATAGAAAACAGCCATCCAGACAATGCAAAACTCAGGGCTGTGTTACTATACATGAAGGAGCAGATGAAGAGAGAGCCTGTATAGATGGAAACGGAGACCTGATTATGTTAGGCCAGAGTTTGCATAAACAGACACCAAAAGAAATAGTGGCTGAGAGTGAAGATAGTCGTTATTATGTGGATCCATGGGTGGATAGGTTAAGCAAATGGCCTGAGGGAATGAGAGGAGATAAGCGAGCACATATACTAAAATATGGAACGCTTCACGAATTTGCATGTCATCCTTGCGCAGGGGCCATGCTAATCATCTCTGTATCATTCCAATTTTAGTATACGATGACTTTTAGGAGTGTGCAAATTAGGGCAGGAACAGCAGATCCCATGTTGACAATACATATTAACAAACAACCTTATACCTTTCTATTGGATTCAGGGGCACCCAAATCTGTGATTACCAGACTTCCTGAGGGAGTTGCATTGTCAGATGAAACTATTTGTACTATAGGATTTAATGGACAGAATAAGCTAGTACAGAGAACAGAAAAAACTAGTGTGCAGTTAGAAGGAAAATACGTGATGAGTCAGTTTTTGTATGCTCTAGATTGTCCAGAACCATTTTGTGAAAAGCAAAAAGAGAAATGGGTAAGCACAGTATGAAACAAAGGGCCTGAAAAAGGAGGTGGCTAGCTAGTGACAACAGAAGCAAAATGATCAAATTTACAGGTAGGTGAAGGGGATATAGGAATAGGAGAAACACATAATGTAGGTGCTTCAGAAGTTCCACAAGAGTGAGGGAGAAAGTGACACTGTGCCTCCAGAAGTGGCAACCCAACCCTCAGGCAGCCAAGAGAGGAGGCAACATCTTCAGGCACAAAACTTCAGCATAAAGGGCAATGACCGCCTTACCCAGGATGTCCTCAGCAATTACGCCATGCTATATATGGGAGTCGGGCAGTGACTACCTCTAAGGCAGCAAAGGGTGTGATATGGCAAAGACAGCTGATATCATCTCCAGGAGAAATGGTATCAAGAGGTCTGGTGAGCAGATGTCCCATCATAATAGGAGGTAAATAAGGGGGAACAGGAGGAAGATCGCAATGCCCCTTAGTATTGACAATGAATTGAATGCCTGGGACCACATATCTTTGAGGGCATGGAAGAGTTCCTGGACACTGGATGACGAGCACTGGAGACTGGAGGATAGCAAATGTAACCCCAATATTTAAAAAGGGCTCCAGGGGCGATCCAGGAAACTACAGACCGGTTAGCCTGACTTCAGTGCCAGGAAAAATAGTGGAAAGTGTTCTAAACATCAAAATCACAGAACATAAAGAAAGACATGGTTTAATGGAACAAAGTCAGCATGGCTTTACCCAGGGCAAGTCTTGCCTCACAAATCTGCTTCACTTTTTTGAAGGAGTTAATAAACATGTGGATAAAGGTGAACCGGTAGATATAGTATACTTGGATTTTCAGAAGGCGTTTGACAAAGTTCCTTATGAGAGGCTTCTAGGAAAAGTAAAAAGTCATGGGATAGGTGGCGATGTCCTTTCGTGGATTGCAAACTGGCTAAAAGACAGGAAACAGAGAGTAGGATTAAATGGGCAATTTTCTCAGTGGAAGGGAGTGGACAGTGGAGTACCTCAGGGTTCTGTGTTGGGACCCTTACTGTTCAATATATTTATAAATGATCTGGAAAGAAATACGACGAGTGAGATAATCAAATTTGCAGATGACACAAAATTGTGCAGAGTAGTTAAATCACAAGCAGATTGTGATAAATTGCAGGAAGACCTTGTGAGACTGGAAAATTGGGCATCCAAATGGCAGATGAAATTTAATGTGGATAAGTGCAAGGTGATGCATATAGGGAAAAATAACCCATGCTATAATTACACGATGTTGGGTTCCATATTAGGTGCTACAACCCAAGAAAGAGATCTAGGTGTCATAGTGGATAACACATTGAAATCGTCGGTTCAGTGTGCTGCGGCAGTCAAAAAAGCAAACAGAATGTTGGGAATTATTAGAAAAGGAATGATGAATAAAACGGAAAATGTCATAATGCCTCTGTATCGCTCCATGGTGAGACCGTACCTTGAATACTGTGTACAATTCTGGTCGCCGCATCTCAAAAAAGATATAATTGCGATGGAGAAGGTACAGAGAAGGGCTACCAAAATGATAAGGGGAATGGAACAACTCCCCTATGAGGAAAGACTAAAGAGGTTAGGACTTTTCAGCTTGGAGAAGAGACGACTGAGGGGGGATATGATAGAGGTGTTTAAAATCATGAGAGGTCTAGAACGGGTAGATGTGAATCGGTTATTTACTCTTTCGGATAGTAGAAGGACTAGGGGACACTCCATGAAGTTAGCATGGGGCACATTTAAAACTAATCGGAGAAAGTTCTTTTTTACTCAACGCACAATTAAACTCTGGAATTTGTTGCCAGAGAATGTGGTTCGTGCAGTTAGTATAGCTGTGTTTAAAAAAGGATTGGATAAGTTCTTGGAGGAGAAGTCCATTACCTGCTATTAAGTTCACTTAGGGGCGGATTTTAAAACGAGCGCGAATAGCCTACTTTTGTTTGCGCTCCAGGCGCAAACAAAAGTACGCTGGATTTTAGTAGATACGCGCGGAGCCGCGCGTATCCGCTAAAATCCTGGATCGGCGCGCGCAAGGCTATCGATTTCGTATAGCCGGCGCGCGCCGAGCCGCGCAGCCTACCCCCGTTCCCTCTAAGGCCGCTCCGAAATCGGAGCGGCCTCGGAGGGAACTTTCCTTTGCCCTCCCCTCACCTTCCCCTCCCTTCCCCTACCTAACCCATCCGCCCGGCCCTGTCTAAACCCCCCCCTTACCTTTGTCGGGGGATTTACGCCTCCCAGAGGGAGGCGTAAATCCCCGCGCGTCAGCGGGCCTCCCGCGCGCCGGGACGCGACCTGGGGGCGGGTCCGGAGGGTGCGGCCACGCCCCCGGGCTGCCCCGGGCCGTAGCCACGCCCCCGGGCCCGCCCCCGGAACGCTCCCGACACGCCCCGAAAACGCCGCGCGGTTCGGGCCCGCCCCCGACACGCCCCCCCAACACGCCCCCTCCGAAAACCCCGGGACTTACGCGAGTCCCGGGGCTCTGCGCGCGCCGGTAGGCCTATGTAAAATAGGCTTCCCGGCGCGCAGGGCCCTGCTCGCGTAAATCCGCCTGGTTTTGGGCGGATTTACGCGAGCAGGGCTCTGAAAATCCACCCCTTAGAGAATAGCCACTGCCATTAGCAATGGTTACATGGAATAGACTTAGTTTTTGGGTACTTGCCAGGTTCTTATGGCCTGGATTGGCCACTGTTGGAAACAGGATGCTGGGCTTGATGGACCCTTGGTCTGACCCAGTATGGCATTTTCTTATGTTCTTATGACAAATAAATACCCAAATATTTGTGATAACAGACAAGAAATTTGCCAAGGATGCTCACATTTTCAGCTCTAAATGTGAACATCTTATGCAAAATAACTGTTCCCTGCTCTAATAGACACACCGTTTATAGAAAAAAGAATCTCATATGAGATAAGAAAGAAAAAAGAAGCACTAATGTTGAATTCTCATTAAAAATGTATACTTGCTTTATTAATACATAAACTTAAAATGAATGAACACTTTACCATTACAGTTCACTGTGTGTGTGTAAGCATCAATATATATGAAAAGATCAGCCCTACATTTCAAAACCAGCACTGTTGTGCTACACCCTAACATGCAACATATATTAGACAAACATGATACCATTTACACGACTGCACAGAAAGAGAGAAAAAATGGAACAAGAAAAAGTTTACCTATCTGATGTTTTCATTGAATCTACAAGGAATGTAAAGAACCTATTTTTGGAAATAAAATTATAATAAAAAAGAATACATAAGTTAAAGGATTAAAGAAGCGAATTTTGTATTTATACTTATCTGACATATGCTGTTGACTCTGCTGGACCTGGGATATTTTCAGAATGTTATATAACAAACTAAAAAAAAAAAAAAAACCAACCCACCGATAAAGAAGTTATTTGCTCTAACTCTACCAGTTCGAGTCTGAGTGTGTTCTCCCTAAGTATATTAAGATAAGTATACATTTTACCTAGTGCTCAAAAAGAAGTGTAAAATTTCAACTTTTGGTTTCTAATTCTTTATTCTTGCAAACCTTTAGCCCCACTGCTGACAAACACCCCTTACAGTAGAAGGCCAGGTTAGCAACTACTCTAGCGGGGACTTGGGGTGTGAGTGTTCCCAGGGGCCAGGGCTTACATTAGCCATATCTACCATTCTCAGACAGCTCAAAAAATAGCTGATTGCCAAAGGATATATGAATCATGTGTAGCTCCTGGGTACCTGGGCATGACATTGAGAATGCACATTTGTGCATCACACATCACCCGCATGTTGATGTGTGGAAGAGCTCATGGCTGTGGAAGGACTCCGTCCTCTAATGGGGTGGGATGAAAGCTACATGGGTGCAATTTATAGCTCCCAGCACATGTGGGAATTGTGCCATGGCATAGAAATCTCTCTTCGGGGCCTACAATTAATACTTTGCCTACTGGAAAGGCATCATGTACGACTATGACTACATATGTATTGCAGTACCTGACGCAAGCACCTGGAAAATGATGCTTGGGACATGCCTCCTACAACCATAACAGTTGTTTGGCATGAGCCCAATGCCATGAAATGTAGGGAGCTCAACAGTTTCACCAGACTTGGTAAGGCATGATACCTCTCAGTGAGGAGATCAAGGCCTCCTTTGAGGTGTTATATCATTTGATTATGGCATAAGAGCTTAAGCAGTATTTCAATATGACCCCCCCCCCCCCCACCTCCTTTAGAAGACCCAGTAATGTGGTATGGGGATGAGAGACTTGCTCCCTGTGAACCCTGCATGGCCTCCTGTGCCACGATCCTGGATCTGTTCCTGCTCTACCCCCAGTGCAGATACCTCCCTGGGTGGTATTTCTGCCTCCCATCTTGGCACTGCTGATTAGCTGCCTATCCCATCTAGTATGCCAATACCACTATACATTCTCCTAATGCTGTGGTTTCTGAAAGCTTGGCCAGGTAGTTAGGGCTTTTTGACTGCTGCAGGCATGTATGGGGGGAAGCTTAAAAAAAAAAACAAAAAAAACACTATTTCCCGAAAATGTGCGATATTTCAGAAAAACCCCAAAATTAAAAGGTGTCTTAATGTGCGAACACAAAGGGGGCCTTCATTTGCATAAAATTAACTTATCTGCATGCTCATATGTGATATTTAAATTTTTATTGAAATATCCAAAAGGCCAAATTATGGGCATTAAAGTCAAATAGTGTGCACTAAAGGCCAAATAATGTGTTACAGCTCGAGCATGCCTTTTAAAATGACCCCCTTAAATTGTAAGGATAGTAAAATACCTGCAGTACCTGAATGTAAAATGTTTTGAAGTAACTGAAAGGTGGAATGTAAATCAAATAAATAAATCCTATTGCGTCTCCATCTGCTGGTAACCTACCTGCCTACCTCTTGTTCCAACAGAGGCTTGGAGTACTTGCTGTCAAAAGATCTGCTCTCTGGACCTCCGGCTGATGCAATTTAGGGCTTTCCCCCGAATCATCTACCCTTTCCTCCTTGGCCTCAAAATGTTTCCTCCTCCAAGTAGCTCTCTCTCATTCCCTTCTCGCCATCATATCTTCAGCTCTTCTCCCCCACATCATTGCCTCTGGCTCTCTCACACACCCCCTCAATCACCACCTGTGCCCCAACTCCATCTCTGCTCTCTTTACCTCCATCACCATCTCTGGCTTTTTTTTCACACAGACCCTCCCCATCTGGATCTCTTTTCTACCCCATCTCCACCAGCAATTTTGTATTCCCTCCTATTGTGCCCCTGCATTTCCCCACATACTCCCTCTTCCCACATGATTTTCAGATACTCCATTCCATGTTTTTCTTTCACCACCTCAGAGAGCACAAGTTTGAATTGCTGATTTCAGGGCAATGGGCGAGAAAGCTGCATTCACCTCCCGTTCTTATGCTCCCCTGCATTCAGTCCCCTCCTCATATTCCTCAACATTTATCAACTCCCACCACTCCAGTCTGGCAATGCCAGCATGAACCCTCTCGTCACCTCATTCCCCCTTCATCATTTACCTCCTCTCTCTCCATCAGTCATTTGAAGCTTCTGGACTGTGCTCTGGGATGCCTCCTCCCTCCTCTCCTTCTGCTTAATCTTGAGTCCTGGGATCACTCACTGTTGAAAGGAGAGATGGTAGGAGGGGATTGTGGCGTTCGTGCCTGTTTTTGCCCTCTCTCCACCCTCTCTACCTTTGTGGCGACTCCCTTCGGCTCTGACGGACAGATGCTGCTGCGGCTTCTTCTCGCTGCTTCTCCCCGGAATCCCCGGGCTGGCCTGACGCTGTGGATCTGCCATGTTCCTGATGACATAAGAGCGTGCGCACTCCAGAGTTTGTACTGGCAAGGGCACGAACCTCTGGGGGTGTCCCCCTGTAGTGATGTCATCCGCTTCCAACTTAAAAGGTCTTTGCTACTACGAATCGAGTTAGCAAGGGGAAATCTTTCTCTGCTGCTCTGCCTCTACAAACTTACCTAGGGCTACCTGCTCCTCGGGGGCCCCGCTCTCTCTTCTTGATTTCAGACTGCTAAGATGGGATCCGGTACTCGCTCCTTGAGGGCCTACATCCCTGAATGCTCAGAAGACTCCTTAATGCCTGGAAGCGATCGCAGATGTGAACACTGTGAGTTCTATTACAGATAGGAACTGGTACTCGCTCCACGAGGGCCTATGTTCCTAATCTCTGAAGACTCCCTTCTGTCTAAGATGTTATCGCAAGTATGGAGATCGTGAGTTGACATTGCAGATAGGAACCGGAACTCGCTCCACGAGGGCCCATGTTCCTAAAACCCTTCACAGACTCTCTTCTATTACAGAAGTCACCTCATACACAGATATTGTGAGTTCTTATTCCAGACTGCATATAGGAACCAGTACTCGCATTTGGCTCCTGTTCCTGAATATACTGAAGACTCTCTGTTGCACTGAAGCCATTACAAGATATCTACAATTGTGAGTGTTTCATCTACTACTGGTTATGTATCCAGCATACCCTGTCTACTCACTATCTATATTCTCTCTCTACAGCTCAGCAACCCAGAGATCACAGTTCCAGTATCTGAGGGACTTCAGCCCTGCCGGGCACATCAACTCACTACTGCCTCTTCTGGTGGTTCTACTTCCTGTCTAATAAAGAACTATCTGTGTTTGTCTCTATACTCCAGCCTAGCCAGTGGTCCCTCTCAGGATATCCTCCTTGGGGCGCTGCCGTCGGCCCAAGGATTCACCAATTTCCATCCAGTGTTTATTCCTTACGCTACTAGAGCGGTATCATACAGACTGCCACTCTGTGGGAGCCAACCCACAGCAGATCATTAACTCCATCTACGGAGTACATCACTCTGCTGACTACTCCCCTCTGGGAAAGCAAATTCATATCAGACTGCTAACTCTGCCTCCCTGGCGGGGTGATCTACATCAGATTGTCAGCTCCCCCCCTCTGGGGGAGCTGATCAATAATAGATTACTAACTCCGGCCCCCTTGGTGGGTGAGCGCTAACAGATTGCGAACTCCAGTGAATCCGGCTATAAGTATTGGAGGAACTAACTTCAGTGAATTCAGCTTTCAAGAAAGTATTTGGAGAAGCAGTACTCCTGGGATTCAGCTTAAGGTATTTGATGTCTGTAGCCCATGGACCAAGCTCACCTTTCTGCCTTGCAGGCTATTCTGGGCCTGGCTCAACGCATCTCAGTACAGTAAGAAAACTTGGAGAAACTTACTGCAGCTTTTCACCAGCTTCATACGCAGAAGGCACAGCTTCTACACAAGAAGGCCAGTTACCAGAGGTAACTTTAAAGTCAGCTGTTCCACTGACGGCGCCTATTCGATTCTCCGGAGAACTCCAGAAGACCAGGGGCTTTTTGAACCAGTGCAGCTTACATTTCACCTTACAACCTTCACTGTTTCCCACAGGCCTCTCTAAGACCAGCTACATTCTGTCTTACTTGGATGGGAGAGCCTTATCTTGGGCATCTACCTTGTGGGAATGAAAAGACCCTATCTTGCAGGACATAGAAGGATTTATGGACTTGTTTAAATCCGTTTTTGATGACCCTGCTCGTATGTCTGTTGCTGGGTTTGCTTTGGTGGACCTGAAGCAAGACAACAGATCTCTGGCGGAATTTGCCATTGAATTTAAAACTCTTGCAGCGGAACTTCGCTGGGACCCCAGATGTCTGAAGATACTCTTTTTTGCAGAGGCCTGGACACCCGCGTAAAGGACGAGCTGGCTGCTCGTCAGACACCTGACTCGCTGGAAGAACTAATAGCCTTAGCTGCTTGGATTGACTGGCAGACAAGGTGAAGGAACTCCGGCCTAAGGTGTTACCTGGGTTAAAGCAAACCAGTGCTCCTGCACTACTAAGGGGTACAGCACCTCCTGCTGTGGAGAAGAAAGAACTTAAGGAACCTGGTCACGGTCACTTGACCTCTAAAGAGAGAAGATTTAGGAGGAAGAACGGCCTGTGCATGTACTGTGGTCAGTCAGGCCATGAAGTTTCTGCTTGCCCTATTTGTCCGGGGAAATGGACAAGCCTGAGTCTCGCGGGAGGACTGTTCTTGGGCTATACAGCAATATCTCCTCCACTCTCTCGTCCAGTCTCTGTGATTTCTGAACCAGTGACGGTTCAAACCTCTGCTCTGAAGGACTCAAAGGCAGGAGGCAACTCTAATCTCAGATGTTTTGTGGAATACCTGAGAAGTCCATTCAACAAATTTGAAGATCCACTATTGTGTCACAATTTGAAGTGGGCCTTGGACGATTCTTTGCACCACCACTTCTTTTGAGGATCTTATCAACATCACCAGCAGTTTTTCTATTACCTGCTGTTTTTCCTAGCGGTTGCTATGCGTGCCTTAGCTAGAGGGCACTCTACATCTTTAATGTTTTCCTGGACTACAAAATTGAGATATCCACTACGATCTACCCATTCGGAAGTCGTGCTGGAGGTGTACAGCACTCTTGATGCCGAGGAAGAAGATATCTCTAAATACCAGCCTGGTTGTCTGCTGCTGCTACCATCAGTTCCAAAGAAGATATCTCTACCTACCAGCTTTTTGGGTTTGGTCCATTCGGAAGTCATGCTGGAGATGTACAGCACTGTTGGTTCCGAAGAAGAAGATATCTCTAAATACCAGCCTGGTTGTTTGCTGATGATACCATCAGTTCTAAAGAAGACATCTCTATCTACAGCTTTGTGTTTGGTCCACTCGGAAGTCATGCTGGAGGTATACAGCACTATTGATTCTGAGGAAGAAGACATCTATAGCTACCAGTGTTGCGATTGGCCCATTCCGAAGTCGTGCTGGAGGTGTACAGCACTGTTGATTCCGAAAAGGAAGATGTCTTCACCCATCAGCCTGATCGTTTTGCTGGTATTGCCATCATCTCTCTTCCAGCATCCTGTGGAAGAGCTATTCAGAAGTGGATTTTGGACCAGTTTCTACATCACCACTTCCACCGATACCTCAGTGACGTCCAAGGCAGCCCTCTCATTGCTGCTGACTTCATTATACACTCTGCGAGATTCTTCAAATCTCAACATCCATCTTTCATCATGAATATGAACTTGAACTCAAGAATTAGAGACCTTGGATGTTTGTACTGAGGCTGAGTTTGATTGCCTGAAAGGGCTTCGGCCCCGAAATCATCTTATGGAGCCTCAGCTCTATTGGATAAGAGATGCTTCATCAGTTCCACCTCGCGCATCTTTGGTACTTAACCTGGCAACCGAAGAAGAAACCGCCATTTGAAGGGAGGTACTGTTGCGTTTGTGCCTCACTCCACCCTCTATGTTTTGTGGCGACTCCCTTCGGCTCTGACAGACAGATGCTGCTGTGGCTTCTCCTCGCCACTTCTCCCTGGAGTCCCCGCGCTGGCCTTATGCTGCGGATCCGCCATGTTTCTGATGCCATAAGAGCGCGCGCACGCTCCACAGTTTGTACCGGCAAGGCCACGAACCTCGGGGGCGTTACCCCGTAGAGACGTCATCCACTTCCAACTTAAAAGGTCTTTGTTTACTACTACGAATCGAGTTAGCAAGGGAAAATCTTTCTCTGCTGCTCAGCCTCCACAAACTTACCAAGGGCTACCCGCTCCCTCTTCTTGAGTTCAGATTGCGAAGACGGGATCTGGTACTCGCTCCCCGAGGGCCTATGTCCCTGAATGCTCAGAAGACTCCTTAATGCCTGGAAGTGATTGCAGATGTGAACACTGTGAGTTCTATTACAGATAGGACCTTGTGGAGTGATTACCGATTCCTATGTTCCTAATCTCTGAAGACTCCCTTCTGTCTAAGATGATATCGCAGGTACGGAGATCGTGAGTTGTCATTGCAGATAGGAACCGATACTCGCTCCACGAGGGCCCATGTTCCTAATACCCTTCACAGACTCTCTTCTATCTCAGAAGCTAACGCATACCTATAATCTTGTGAAGTATTATTACAGATTGCAGATAGGCCCTCGTGGAGTGAGTGCTGGTTCCTATGTTCCTAAAACCTTCTAAAAACTCTCTTCTATTACAGAAGCCACCTCATACACAGATATTGTGAATTCTTATTCCAGACTGCATATAAGAAACAGTACTCGCCTTTGGCTCCTGTTCCTGAATATACTGAAGACTCTCTGTTGCACTGAAGCCATTACAAGATATCTACAATTGTGAATGTTTCATCTACTACTGGTTATGTATCCAGCATACCCTGTCTACTCAATATCTATATTCTCTCTCTACAGCTCAGCAACCCAGAGATCACAGTTCCAGTATCTGAGGGACTTCAGCCCTGCCGGGCACATCAACTCACTACTGCCACCTCTGGTGGTTCTACTTCCTGTTTAATAAAAAACTATCCGTGTTTGTCTCTATACTCCAGCCTAGCCAGTGGTCCCTCTGAGGATATCCTCCCGGGGGTGCTGTCATCTGCCATTGGCCCAAGGATTCACCAATTTCCATTCAGTGTTTATTCCTTACACTACTAGAGCGGTATCATACAGACTGCCACTCTGTGGGAGCCAACCCACAACAGATCATTAACTCCATCTACAGGGTACATCACTGCTGACTACTCCCCTCTGGGGAAACAGATCCATGTCAGACTGCTAACTCCGCTTCTCTGGTGGGGTGATCTACATCAGATTGCCAGCTCCTCCCCTCTGGGGGAGCTGATCAATAATAGATTATTAACTCCGCCCCCATTGGTGGGGTGAGCGCTAACAGGGATAAAGCTAGTACAGGCAAAGCAGAACAGAAAACATAGTGCTCTGTGTCTTGTCCAGCCCCTGTGTCCTGTTTCTCTCTATCTGCTGCATGCAGTGTCTGTTCCAGTCTCATCCCCTCACCCTTCTATGATGACAGGAAGGGGAGTCTGATGCAGACACTGCAGAGAAGAATTGCTCTGCTCCCTTTTTCAGCTCCTTGCAGGCTGATTGCAGAGAAGGTCCACAGAAGTAAACAGGACAGCTGTTTGAGATTTGGGGCACTAGCCAATATATCTGGCATATGAACCTAATGTGCCCATGGCTAGTAATGACCCTGGCTCTAGGACTGGAGGACTCAGGAGACAGCTATTTGAATACAGAGCTTGTCACCTCTTAGTGAAAGAGTATAAAGATACAGAGCCTTTTGCCTCTATGACTGGAGGGCTTGGAAGGTGGCCACAGGGGTACAGAGCCTGTCACTGGAGATGGATGCAGAGCCTATCATCTTTAGTATAAATCACAGTCCATAATATGTACAGAGTCACTGCCAGTGCTGCCTCTTATGATACATAATTAACAGGGGATGCAAGTGATGCCTTTTCCAGTAAGAGAGAGGTCATGTTGAGTCAAGGGAGAGGATTTGAGGAAAATTCCAAGGGAGGTAGACTCAGGAATAACATAAGTAAATATTTTTTTCACACAAAGGGTGGTAGATACAAGGAACAGCCTTCAGCGGAGGTGCTGGAGGCCAAAACAGTAACTGAGTTTTAAAAAAGCCTGGGAAAAGCACGGGGAAAGTCAGAAAACAGTCGGGATCTCTGGCTTTCAACAGGAAGCAAATCTTGGCCAGACTAGATGGACCTTCCAGTATCTCTCGAAAATCAGAGTCTCTATTTCTGTCAGTATGAGGTGGTCTTATGTTTGGCGCAGTCTCTTTTGACCTCTTGTTTATTGGTCAGTGTCATCCTGGTCAACCAAGCAGCTTGATGTAGAAAAACTGGTCACACTGGATGGGCCAGTTAGCCTAGATGATGGCAGATAAACATTATCATGATCCAGTTCTGGTTTTTGCATGAATTTGATTTGCATGAATCAAATTGTAATTCTGTTTTTCCCCATTCATTTCCCTAAGAAAAATCATGAATTACAAATCCCTACATGCCATGGGGCAGATCCAGGACTGGATCAATTGGTTTGGTTGACTGGGGTGAAATAGCAACCTTTGATCCTGAAGGCTCCTCACTGTGGCTCTGCCCATACAGCACCCACCAGAAAGAAGCCACATCACTAATGACACATGGGCAACACCAGCTGCTCTTGGCCATTTCTACTGGCATTCTTGGGATACTATTGCAAAATGGGCTCCATATCAAAAAGAACAGAAAAAAATCCAGTCCTGCTTTTCCGACCTTCCTGATCCATTGCAACTAAGGGCTTACAATTCTAGCATCACTTAAGAAATATGAGAATTACAAGTGGGGGTTGAGAGAGAGAGAGAGAAGAGAAAGGAAAGCCTATCATTGATGACATAATGCTTCCCAGCAACCCTGCTCCACATGTTTTGGGTGGGGAACTGCTCACTGATGTACTTTCATGTTTTGTCCCAGTGTCTTGAAGGAATCCCAGAAGAGCCCACAGGAAAAAACACCTTCAGCACTCACCACTGAGTCCCAGCAAACATCTCAGCTCTGTCCCTGCCCTGCATGGCATATTCAGGAGCAGCAGAAGTTGCAGGAAGAGCTGGATTACCTGAGGAAACAGTTTTGCAGGTGTGTATTGCAGTCTATATCTAATAACTCAAAACCTAGTAGGGAACAATTCATAAATACCATACAAAACATTTTAGGGTAGATTTTAAATCGCCTACGCACGCCGGGCCTATTTTAAAAAGGCCTGGCGACACATGTAAAGCCCTAGGATGCACGTATGTCCTGGGGCTTCGAAAAAGGGGCAAGGCGGGGTGGAGCTGGAGGCCCCCGGCATAGTGGCCATTTGCTGCTGTGCTGGGGGATCGCATGCCGGCAGGGTACCAGCATGCGCAACCTGCCGGCATTTTTTGGGGGGGGGCCTAGATTAGGGATAGGGGGTGGGTTGGTAAGGGGAAGGGAGGATAGGGTAGGGTAGGCGCGCAAGTTTATAAAATCTACTCCTTAATTCTATTCTTCAAAAAAAATTTCCAATTTATTAAACTTATAAATACATCCAAATGAAATTTAAATAATCACAAATAAATTCCAACTACTCAATATCATAGTAACAAAGTGTTTAAAGATCACATAAGAGGCTGTCTGTGAGAATTTCTGCTAGCTCGGAGCCAGAGAGAGCTAAATTAATAGCCTTGAAAGAGAAAGATTGCCTTGTGAGACGTCGGCCCTGACGACAGAGGGGAGGCGCCGGAAGAACTGTATAAAGAGCGCGCTCCTGTGGTATGTTGTAGCCGCCAGCGCGCCGTGCGCGACTTTGTCCGACTTAGTCCGAATTTGTCTGTATTTGATGTGGAGGAACTCTCCAAATTACCAGATTGAAACTCTCCCCGGATTAAGGAACAAGCGACATAGAAGTCAAGGAACCTGGTAAGAAGATCTTCCTTTTAAGTTTCAAATGCCTGCGAAGAGGAAGGGGAAAATGAGGGTATTTCCCTCAGCACCCACATTTTCTTCCTTAACTCAGCTTGAAATTAATACGTTTCTGACACAATTGGAGAGTCGGGGAGCTGAGAAATCTGCTAGAACCACACAAGTTGGAGAATTGGGTGGTTCCCAAGATGAAGCCTCCCTAAGCCCAGATAGCCGTCCACCTCCGGCCCAATGCAGTATGGAGAATGGCGTAGTCCAGTCGCCAACCATTGATCTGGAAGAGGCGACAGGGCAAGAGGGTCCGTCATCCCAGTCTATAGAAGATCTGCTGCACATTCCAACTCGGCCTGGAAAGGTAACACTTGAAGCAATTTGGGAAGCAGTAAATGGTTTGAGCACAGCCATGACTAGATTGGAACAAAAGATCGATGCTGTATCTTTAGAATTTCAAGGGAAATTACAATCTACTCAGATTCAAATTACTGAGACTTTACAGAAAGTAAATGAGAATGAAAAGAATATCCAGTCTTTACAGAAATTAAATGTAATTGTAATTAAAGATCAGATTGCTTGCTCACGACGTTTAGAGGTTTTAGAAAATCATGTAATACATCTAAATATTAGTGATTAATTTTCCGCAGGTCCTGGGAGAAATTCCTTATATTTCTCTAAAAAGATATTTTAGAGAAGTATTATTGTACTAGCAACCGTACCCGTTCTACGCCTGGGCGCGAGCCTTTTTATTGGCACATCTGCTCTTGTTTTGAGCCGAATTTCCCTAGAAATTCACTGTAAAAGTGTCCCTTCCACATACACACACCCTCATACACAGGCTTCCTCACTCTCTGGCATACACACACATCTCCTCATATAGGCTCCCTCTCTGAAACCCACAGTCAAGCATCCCGCGCATTCCCCCTCTTACCAACCAAGCTGTCTCTCGCACTCCCCCACACCCCCTCTCCTCTCTCACACACACATTCTCTCTCATCGGCATCCCCCCACCCACCCTCTCTTACCTCCATGTTCCCTCCCCACCCTCCTCTCACTAACCATGCTCTCTGTCACCCCCTCCTCTTTCACATACACATTCTCTCTCACCGGCATCCCCCCCCCCATGCTCTCTCTCTCACCCTCCCCACCCCCCTCTGACCAACCATGCTCTCTGTCACACCCCTTTTCTCACACACCTCCCCTCAAATAGGCTCCCTGTCTCTGAAACCCACACTCAAGCATCCCCCCACCCACCCTCTCTTACCTCCCATGCTCTCTCTCACACCCTCCCCACCCCTGCTCACCAACCATGCTCTCTGTCACCCCCCTCTCTCACACACACATTGTCTCTCACTGGCATCCCCTCCCCCATGCTCTGTCTCACACCTTCCTGCTCTTTCTCACCCTCCCCTCCCCGACAAACATTATCTCTCACCGGCAAGCCGCGGGACCCGCTGTTATAGTTAGTGAGGTTTGGGTGGACCCTTGGACACTGTGGCAGCTGACCACGCCCATGGGGGGAAGTCTCGTGAGGGGCCACAGGTCAGGCTCAGCTCTGGACACACAAACACAGATAGTTCTTTATTTAGACGGTTTGAGAAGCCACCAGAGGTGGCGGTAGTGAGTAGAAGATGTAGCCCGGCTGGGCTAGTATTCCCCAGAGCGCTGGAACAGCGGTTCCTCCAGTAGCAGTGCTGTAGTGGAGGGAACTGAGAAAGTGAGTTCAATAGAACATTCACAGAGTCCCAAATATGGAGAAGCCCCGAGATAGGGAGAGCTGGCCCTCGAGGAGCGAGTACCAGATCCCTGGAGGTAGAGAGACTCGTTGGCAAAGTACTCACACAGTGGTTCCACGTAGGAGATGGCACTGGCGCTGGAACGGGGGCAGGCCCTCGAGGAGCGAGTACCTGGTTCCAGGGAGACAACTCTGAGGAGTGGTACTTACTGATGGTGTCTGTAGTGAATTCTTCCAAGTAGAAGAAGAGATAAATGCAGGCAGCGGGTCAGGGAACATGGGCCCTTGAGGAACGAGTACTGGTTACCTGATAGTGACCTGAAAGAAGCAAAGAGACCCCCGAGGAGCGGGTACCTCGTTAGCAGAAAGTCTAATGGGAGTAGCTGGGTACGGAGGGCGAATCCCATCCGTAAGAACACCCTTGCTAACTCAACGGCTAGCAATAAACAGTAGGCTTAAATATCCGGGCAGCGTGACATCATCACAGGGGAACGCCCCTGAGGTACGCGTCAATGAGGAAATAAGAATGAGGGCCACATGGCGCATGCCCCCTAAGGTACCTGAAGAGCATGGCGGGAGGCAGTGCCCAAGCCGGTCCGGGGACACCAGAGAGGACGGCAGTTGGACGCCGCAGCAGCCAGATGTCTGTGAAGAGCAGGAGGAGTCGCCAAAAAGGAAAGGTAGGCGAAGTGAAGCCGTCGGGAGGCGATGGTTGCAACACCCACGCCATTCGCGGCGAAGATGAAGGCCTGGCGCGCCATTTGCAGCGAAGATGAAGGCCTGGTATGCTGTTCACGACACATGGGGGCCTTCCATTTTCGGTGTGATCATAAAATAGCAACATAGATCATAAAATAGCAGCGGAGACCCCGGCATGTCACGAATGGAACGCGTCCCGTGGCACATGCTCCGTTCACGGCCAAGATGAAGGCCCGGGTGCGCCAATCACGGCACACAGGGGCCTTCCCTTTTCGCTGCGAACGGTGCGTTGGGCCTTCCTCCTCGCCGCGAACGGAACGTGTGCCGCGGGACGAGCTCCGTTCGATGCATGCCAGGGACTCCTCTGCTATATTCTGCCTCTCCCTCGATTGATGCTGTCCTTCCTACCTGGGCCGTGTTTGAGCTGCCTGAGCCATCTATCGGCGGGCTGGGAAACATGCATCCCAATATAATATAGCACCATCTATCGGCAGGCTGCGGAACATCCGCGATCACTGACGGACACACTCCAAGCCTGATATATTATGGATTCAGAGGAAGAAATTCCTTCAATTAACACATGTTTTTTCTTGTTAAAAAAAATCTCCAGTTCCAGCTAACCTTACAAATTTCCTGGAAGACTCAAATTTTAGATGTCATGTACAGGAATACCCTGATTGTATCTTTTATAACAGCTCAAGATATAAATAGTGTAATGAAAAGATATTTCCAGAAGTTTCCAACAATGTTTTATGGACAAGCGGTTAAAATTTACCCGGATTTAGCTCCGGTCACTAGAATAAGACGAAGAGAATTTCTGGCCTTAAGGCAAAAGATAATATCATTAGGATTTACTTTCTTTTTACGTTATCCTTGTAGGTGCGAGATTAAGAAAGGGGAACATATTTATGTTTTCTATCAGATAGAGCAGCTACAGCAGTTTGTGGAGGCTCAACAACCTACTGCTTCCTCCCCATTGCTTATTGATGAACCTTCTGTTAGTGTATTACCTGTTAGTAAGGAGCTATAATTAAGGCAAGTATAGAAAATACCAGTTGGATTTATGTAAAGATTTCTATGAATATTTCTAAAATTTATCTCCTAAATATGATTGAAGTAACCTTAAAATAGCCTCATTTTTCTTCTTGTTAAAATGATTTTGTGAGTACTATTTTGTTTTCAGATATACAATATTAAGATTGTATTTCCAAAAATTGTTTTTTTTTCTTGTATGTTCTATGAATCATGATATGATGTGAAAATTCTCTTTTGTATATTTGGAAATTTAAAATTATAAATAATCCAAAAAAAAAGATCACATAAAAAGTGACTACACAGGGCCCATCAAAATATAACACAATCACACATCCACACATACCATCATACATACATAATAAAAAACTATACAGTAATAGTAGTGATTCCTTCTCATCAAAGACAAAAAAATGTATCTTCAGCATTTAAGCTGGTATTCACAAAGAGTCACTTCAATTGGAGCTCTTATATCTATAAATACATCAGATTGTTGTTATAGTAATGTTGGAAAACTTCATCTAATAGAGGGTGAGGACTTTTCAAAAAGTCATCCAGAAGGATGCGGATTAACTACCCACCAATTACGAATCATCTGCCCAACATGTTTTGCCTATCCGGCTTCTTCAAGGGTTTAAGTGAGACTCAACCAAAGCCCTCTGTGGTGTTTTCATTGAGACCTCTCCAATACGTTCACTAAGATTTGGTTGAGTCTCTCTTAGGCCCCGGAAGAAGCCGGATAGGTGAAACATGTTGGGCAGATGATTCGTAATTGGTGGGTAATTAATCCACATCCTTCTGGGTGACTTTTTGAAGATTAATCACCCTCTCTTTAGATGACGTTTTCCAACATTTCTACAACAATTTGATGTATTTATGGAAATAAGTGCTCCGATTTGTTGCGTTTTCGACCGCTGTACAGTTTCCCCTCCACCAGAGGACTCAAGTGAGCCCGGCTCCGAATTGCGCACTCCTACATGTCCCTTGTTTCTTTCCTCAGCCAGTCATACAGTTTCCGTGCCACCAGGGGACCTCCATGAGCTCACACCCCTGGCTGGTGAAGCCCCTCTTGTCTGCCTGAACCATGTTCAGATCCCCAGTCCTATTTAACCCTGTCTAACCTCTGCCTCAGTGCTTCGGCATCCAGTGCTATTCCACTCCTTGCTCTAGCCACTACTGCCTTGCAGCTTTTCCAGGCCTTTCTTTGTTCTGTCTCATGGCCTCTGGGCCTTCTGATTTCTAGTTTGCCTTGTTTTTGTCTTGAGGCCTCTGGTCCTGAATTCCTGGTCTGCTTTGTGGCGATCTGGCCTTCTTATCTTTGTTCCTGTCTTGTGGCCTCCTAGCCTTCTGCTCTGTTTGGCCTAGCCCTGAGGCCTCCCTAGGTCTCTTCCTGAATCTAGGCCTCTCTCTGTTCCCTGACATCTGGCCTAGCCCTGAGGCATCCCTAGGCCTCTGTCTGCCTTGCCTCTCGGGGCCCTCTTGCCTATATTTCATAGTCTCGGGGCCCTCGGGCTTATATTTCATAGTCTTGTCTTTGTCCTGTCTGAATCCTGTTTTCCAGTCTGTTCCTGAGTTCACCCTTACTCCCTCGCACCTCCAGGGTTCCAGTTCACGCTTACCTCCACACAGCTCCTGTTTTCCAATTCCCACTTACCTCCACTCAGCTCCAGCCCTGCCTGCACTCCGTTCTTGAGCTCCAGCCCTGCCTGCACATCATCACTTGCTCCAGCCTCACCAGACTGCCCAACTTAATTCTAGTCTGCTCTGCCATTCTGTGCCACCCTGGAGGTGGTATCCACCACCCTTCCCCAGCTCCAAGCCCCCAACAGGATTGAAGTGATTCTTTATGAATACCTGCTTAACTGCTGAAGATAAGTTTTTTCTTTGTTTTTTCTTTGATGAGAAGGAATTACTGTTGAAAACTATAAGTTAGAAAGGACACCATTGTGAGAAGACCTTTGAAAGCTGAACTTTAAAAAAAAGAAATAAAGTAAAATAAAATAACTGCATATTCTTATGAGCACAGTTTTCATGTACATAAAATTGAGGTTATTTGATCAAATTGAATGTTTTGGAAATATGAGGGTGGGATTACTGTATATTTTTTTTAATTTTGTATGTATGATGGTATGTGTAGATGTGTGATTGTGTTATGTTTTGATGGTCTCCGTTTAATGTTCACTTTTTATGTGATCTTTAAACACTTTGTTACTATGATTTTGAGTAGTTGGTATTTATTTGTGATTATTTAGATTTGATTTGAATGTATTTAAGTTTAATTCAATAGGAACTTTTTTTAAATTGAATAAACATATTTTGTATATGTTATTTATGAATTGTTCCATACAATTTTTTTAGTTATTAGGTATTTGCTTTATATGTATGGATACTTCTTGTTGTTTTCTGTGTAATGGAATCTGCCTTCTCAGGAAGATATTACCTAGTTCTGATGAGGAAGTGAGGAAGGGTGTCTGAGCACAGCATAATGTGCCCCAGGGGTATATGACTACACACTGACTCTCTCACTGATTCTGTGTGTGTGAGGCTTTGAGGGCAAGTCACTTTATCTCCCTGTGCTTCATTTCTAATCCCTATCTCTGTCCTTGCCTAGATTGCCCCTTAGCTTTTTCACAGAGGCCTGAGGCTGTAATATCTTCTCTCTTTTCTTAGGCTTCAGGAGAATTATTATAATACCCAGCTCACCAACCAGATCCTGGAGGACAAACTCAAAATCATTGTAAGTTGAAATCATCATTGGAATGTATGTTAGGTTTCTGTGGGTAAGAGGTTAACAGGGAAATATGTAGGAGAAGGCTGAAGATGATGAAGTTTTGCTATTGTGGCCTGTTCAGAGCAGTAGAAACTTCCTCCTGTGATAATGTAATGGGGTAAAAATGTGGCTTTAATTTACATTGGTGAAGTGTCTGTTAAGAGACTGAATGTTGCGCTAGAGAGGGCACAGGGAGGCTCCTGCAGAAAAAAAAAGTTTAGAATGCTGGGGCTGAAGCAGGACAATGAAAAGCAGCTGAAGAAAGAGCTGCTGATAAGGGAATTCTCTCTTTTGTGTGTGTGTGTGAGTGTGAGATAGAGCGAGTGTTCAAGTGCAGTGGAGCATGCTGAAGTGAGAAAAAGAGAGAAGCTGTACTGTGTGTGTGTGTGTGTGTATATTTTCTATTTTGTTTGGGAGGAGACACCCACAGTCAAAGAATTATGGGAGAGTTGGTGAGGACACTAGAAGTTACATTTTTAAAAAGTTGGAATATAAGCATATTTTCACTTTCATAAGAACATGCCATACTGAGTCAGACCAAGGGTCTATCAAGCCCAGTATCCTGTTTCCAACAGTGACCAAACCAGTCACACACACGAAAAGATCAAATAGATCCCATGCTACTAATGCCGGCAACAAGCAGTAGTCTAATCCCTGTTGATTAATAGCAGTTTATGGATATCTCCTTCAGGAACTTATCCAAACCTTTTTTAAACCCAGCTACACTAACTGCCTTAACCATATCCTCTGGCAATGAATTCCAGAGCTTAATTGTGCGATGAGTGAAAAAGAATTGTCTCCAGTTTGTTTTAAATGAGCTACTTGCTAACTTCATGGAATGCCCCCTGGTCCTTCTATTATCCGAAAGAGTAAATAATCATTTCACATTTACCTGTTCAAGTCCTTTCATGATTTTTGAGACCTCTATCATATCCCCCCTCAGCTGTCTCTTCTCCAAGCTGAACAGCCCTAACCTCTTTAGCCTTTCCTCATAGGGGAGCCATTCCATGCACTCTATCATTTTGGTCACCCTTCTCTGTGCTTTCTCCAATGTAACTATATCTTTCTTGAGATGTGGCAACCAGAATTGTACATAGTATTCAAGGTGTGGTCTCACCATGGAGCGATACAGAGGCATTATGAAGTATGTTTTATTTTACATTGCCTTCCTAATAATTCCTAACATTGTTTGCTTTTTTGAACACCACTGCACACTGAGCAGATGATTTCAATGTAATATCAACTGACGCCCAGATCTTTTTCGTAGGTAATAACTCCTAATATTTATTTATTTATTTATTTATTTATTTATTTGAGGTTCTTTATATACCGACATTCGTTTAGTAACATCATGTCAGTTAACATTCAACAAAATTTTAGCAGCAGCGCTGGAACAGATAGAAATTAGCGGTAGTGCTTTACAATTAATATTCAACTTAAGAAAGGTCATTAGGAGATTATAACAAAGAAAAGTTGGAGCAGGGAATGCAAACAGGGATGGGGAGGGAGAGGAAAAATGGAACCTAATATCGTGTAGCTACAGCTTGGATTATTTTTCCCTATATGCATCTCCTTGCACTAGTTCATATTATATTTCATCTGCCATTTGAACGCCCAATCTTCCAGTCTCGCAAGGTGCTCCTGTAATTTATCACAATTCACTAATAATTTTGTATCATCTGCAAATTTGATCACCACTCGTTGTACCGCTTTCCAGATTTTATAAATATATTAAAAAGCACTGGTCCAAATATAGATCCCTGGAGCACTCCACTGTTTAGCTTTTCCCAGTGTGAAAACAGACCATTTAATCCTGCTATCTGTTTACTGTCTTTTAACTAGTTTGCAATCCACAAAACACTTTCGCACATGTATATATGCATGTAAAAAAGGGACAGTCTAGGCATGTTCCTGGGCAGAACCAACAGTTACACGCATAAGTGGCTATTTTAAGACATTTACATTCATACATTTTCCAACTTACTCTCGTATTTTTACATCTGCGAATTACCTGTTGTAAGTGATATTAAATGTCTTTATTGTGTAGTCTGGGTGAACTGAGGGCAGTTCAGGCTGAAGAACCAGGAGAGTCTCGATAACCTGGTGGACTAATTGGTAAAACTGGTAGTTTCATTGACGTGCACATTATAAAATACACCAACTTGCAGGTGTAAATTGAGACTTATGCAGGTAAGTCCTATTCTACTTTCACACACAAAATATATGCATGTATATTTTTAAAATAGGTGAAGTATGCACATTCAATACATTCGTTATAGGCGGTTTCAAAGCATTGCATGTTTTTGCACCTGAGCCTAAAAGTACGTATGTTGCAGGGTAGAGATATATATTAATTTTTGCCCATGTTATAAAATACTATAGTAAATCTATGCATGGCCTTATACACACGCATATGCCACCATGTGCAGTTACCCTTTCTGTGAGTTAGCAGTGAAAGTGCTGATAGTGATCTCTGACAGAGATTTAAAAAAAGAGGACGTTGTTGGAATTTGGTTTGGGTTCAAGAGGAAAATGAATTGTGAATCCGAGTAATCTGAATTAAAAAAAAAAAAGCCTGGGAAAGGCAGTTTTTTAAAAAATGAATGTATTTATTAGTCGCCTAAATATCTAAGCCTTAAATAATCAATAAACAAAATTAACCATAATCCCGCATCCAGGAAAAGAGAAAAAAAAAGCTTGTAAGCTTACCGAGTTGGTCACTGAGAGAGGTTTGAAGAATATCCGAGGCAGGAGATTTAAAAGGATTCAAACAGCTCCTGTTCTGAGGAAACTGGCCATTGGCAGGAGTGCCATAAAAATAAAAATAAAAATGAAGTGGCAGCTCAGTATGAATTTATTAAGGTTAAAATGTGAAAATGGACAATGTGTTTGTGTGTTGTTAGAGTAAAAAGAACTTCTTTCTGTGCCACTATATGTGAGGGGCAAAGAGTGTATAAAGGGACGGTAACTTTTAAACCGAGACACAGGCACACAAGTGCATGCGTTCTTCAGCCCGTGCCTAGGGGCGCGGCTACTTTATAACATATGCTGCACGCACATGTGCACTGAATTTTTAAGTCCTGCTTCAACCGTGTAAGTGGGGGATTTTATTTTCATTCGTGTGCTTATTAATTTCCACACAATACTTTCAGAAGACAAAATAGTAACAAGCAATATTTCAACTTAACCTAATACAACTACTTGTCCTATCAAACCCCACCTTTCCCATCCCTCACCTTCCCACAGTCCTTTTTCCTGTAATTGAAGCTTGTGGCGGATATTACCGGCCATTTCTCCAAAAGGTCTGTCGTTTGTGCCTTCCTCCTTGGAAGAACTTAGCCCTTAGCACACACTCATCTAAATAAGACATCTGCGAGAATCTTAAAGCTGTTTAACACAGTCCTGTACGGGCTTACAGTGGGCCAGTAATCTTGCCAAATTCTCATGAACTTCTCCCTGTGTCCTTTTGTTCTATTTTTTGCAGTCAGTCATATGTTCAAAGTTGACGAAGATGTATTTTCCATTGTGTAACAGTCACTTCCTCAGAAGAAATCCAAACCTCCAAGACAGTTTGGACAGCCAGCAAAAAGGTCTTGAGATGGAAAATTTTCTTATATTCAGTTAGGTCCTCCCATGTGTTGTCAAATAACCCTAATAAGCATACTCGAGGATTTCTTGGAATAGTCTGGTTCAGCATCCGACCTAATTCCTTAAGAATCCCAGACCAAAATGAAGCTGTCTTCACACAATCTCATATACAATGAAAAAAAAGAACCCCTTTCAGCAAAACATTTTAAGCATTTATCATTCTCGCACAAACTGGCTGCAGATTGCCAGGTTCTGGACATATACATGCAATGCAACAATTTAAATCCTGTTTCCTTCATAATTACATTTTCTGAAACATTTAAATGATCTTGTACAATTGCTGCAACATCCAATTTGTCTAATTTTATGGAGGCGTGCTTTTCCCATTTCTCCACTATACTATCCAGCACTTTATCATTGCAAAGATTTTGACTCACCCTACTAAAAGAATAACATGAATTAATCTCCCCACCTTTCCATAAAATCTCTTCCTTCACATCCTCAAACTTAGAAAACATTCCATTATGCTGACACAAGGAATGTACATAATGCTTCACTTGCAGGAAGACACAAAAATCTTTGGATTCTATATTGTTACTTTCCTGTAAATCCCCAAAACTTTTGATTACATTGGTATTGCCTATGAAGAATTGATATACGCTGTTAAGACCTTTATTGTCCCACCGCAGGTGTGACGCACCCCGTCCGCGCCCGGCCCACGCACGGGCCTGCTCACCTCCATGGTTCCACGGCAGGTCCTGGGTCGGCCTCCCTAGCGGCAGCTGCAAGCGTTTCTAGGCCTCGGCGTCCTGCGGCGGCGGTCGCCGGGCCTTCCACTGCACACCAGGCCTCATGGCCACGCCCCTACACGCGAGCGGACCGCCCGGCCTCTTGTAGGGCCAAGGGTGGGTCTTAGCTCTGCGGTGCGCCCTGATTGATTCCCTGATATAAGGAAGTCCCTGCTTGTACTTCCTTGCCTTGGCAATCCGGTCAGCGTTTGTGCTAGATTGTTACTGTGTTTGAATCTTGCTCCAGTCTGTTCCAATCTCGTTCCAGGATCCTTCTGTTCCAGTTCCGTTCCCGCCTTGTTCCTGCTTCCTAGTACTCCAGCGTCCTTCTGTTCCTTTTCTTCTGTTCGTCTCCCCAGGTAGTACCTCTGGACCGTTTCACTGGTCCTGACCTCGGCTTGTTCCTTGACCTGCCTGCCTGCTGCCTGCCTTCTGACTCCAGTCTGTTCCTCGACCTGCTCGCCTGCTGCCTGCCTTCTGACTCCAGTCTGTTCCTTGACCTGCCTGCCTGCTGCCTGCCTTCTGACCTCGGCCTGCCTGTGACCTCGTCTGACCTCCGGAACCTGACCTCTGCTTTGCTGACTACTTCTCGGACTGACCCTGGACTCTGACCTTTGCTCATCTGACCACTTCTCTAGATTCTGGATCTGTTCCTAGCCTTGTCATCATCTACGCTCTTCTGGTCCTCCTCGTTCCATCTGAACTCCAGTCTCGAACCTGACCGTGCTCCCCTTCTGCCTGTGGGAACGCCGGACTTCCATCCTTCCAGGAGACCCTGCGAGGCCCACCTAAGTCCAAGCGGCCCAGGTCCCTACAGGCTCCTCCCAGGGGGACCTCGGGCTTCCAGTGGTGAAGCTCATCCTAGCCTCTGTCTCCTCCAGTGCTCCGCCCTCTGGGGGCAGTTACTTCCTGGTTCCTACCAGGGAGCCGTTCTCCACTGCTCCAGGACAAGGGTCCACCCCCGATTGCAACAGCTGGAACAGCTTACTCTCTCTAAACCTGGTGGAAATTGCAGATTATCTCTTAATATAAAAAAATTGGGTACAAACATCCACCTTATTCAATTTATGTTTACATAAATAACTCCATGCCTTTCTCCCCATCTGTATCAATAAACTTTGCTTATATTGTGAGGGAACCTCTGATTGTTTAATCTGAATAATATTCTCTAGCCAATATGGAGACAACCAGTCCTTTATGAAAGATCTGGAGAGAAATAGTGCCCATCAACCAATCTTATATGTATTAATACACAAGATAAATTATAATCCCTTCAGTGAGGGCAATTTATACCTCATTTTCTTTCAGTCATCAGGGTGGATAATGGCACCCTAGCCTTATGTTTAACTCACAGAAATTTCCTTAAAATTTGATGAATTATAATTATATATATATATATATAAATATATATATAATTATAACTGACTTTCTCAGCCACAGAGAAAGTTGTTGCATGACTTACAGCCATCTAGGTAACTATTATTTTTATCAAATGTGCTCTCCCAGTCAGATATAAGAGGAGAGAGGACCAATTATTTAATTTGTCTCATTTTTTTGAGTAGTGGCATAATATCATGTCAAATTTTCTCTTTCTTTGGGAAGTATAATCCCCAAATACTTCATCTCACATGTAACCCATTTCAAAGGAAATTGACTCTGCTACTGTTCCTGCAGGTCTCCACTAGCTTCCAATACAAAGTAGAGGTGATAACGGGCATCCCTGCCCATTAACTGTTATGGCAGATCTCAGGTTCTTGTATAACAAGGAAATAATACATCGAACTTCCTCCGCCTGAAAACCATATCACTCCAGGAACAAAAATAAATAAGCCACGACACCCTGTCAAATGCCTTCTTGGAGTCAAACCCAACCACCATAGATGGGCATTTCTGCTTCTTATTTTCTTCAATTGCTATTATCAGTTTGGTCATGTTTATACTTATCGAGTATCCCTTCACAAATCCTACCTGATCTGCAGAGATAATGGTAAGGAACACTAAACTTAACCTATCTGCTAAAATTTGTTGCGTAAAGTTTGGCATCATAATTCAACAGGGAGGTAGGCCTATAAGAGGCAGGGTTGAGTGGGTCTTTCCCTGGATTTACCAAGGCAGTAATGTAAGCTCTTGTAAACCCCTCTGGGAATTCATTTTTCTGTTAAACCTCCGAAAAAAAGGAAAGCAAAACTCCCAAGACCTGGTTCACCAGGAATTTATAAAAGTAAGCATTTAGGCCATCTGGACTAAGTGCTTTGTGACTTTTACCTGTCCCAATGGTGATAAAGTTCAGGCATTTGAATAGGCATATTAAGTATCTACAGCTACTTCTCTGTGATTTTTGAGCACTCTAAATCCTCCTCTTGAGCGGAACCTCCAACCCTGTCCTCCATATATAATCTTTCATAAAATTTTCAAAATATGGTGCATATATCTCTACTTTGAGTTACCAAATTGCCCTTATCTTTTAATTTTTCAATATGTCTTCCCTCTACTTAATCGCACCATATTCGCTAGAAGTTTCCCTGCCTTATTCCCAAATCGAAAGAACTTATGTGACTCACAGTGAAATGATTTCTGAGCTCTCTGATGTAAATGAGAATTTAATGTACTTAGAATCGACTTATATTCCTCCCTAGATTTGTCTGTAATGGTCAGTGCCAACTTCCTTCAACTGCTTTTCTAATTTGATAATTGTTCTTTGTAAAGCCTTAGATCTAGCAATTACAAATGATATAATCTCTCCCCTCATTACCACTTTGCTTGTCTCCCAGTATACTACCAAATTATCCTTATGAATCCCATTATTTAATTCAAATTCTGCCCACTTCTTTTATAGAAATATCTTAAATTCTTTGTCTTCTAGTAAATGACTTGGGAACCGCCATGTTCTAGCCCCTTTAGAGTCAGCAGACAGTTGAAAATCAATCCAGATCATTGCATGATCTGATACCTCAGTGGGGCCAATTTCTGCACTCACTATTTGTGAGGGAAAAAACAATCGGATATTAGGATATAATCAATCCTAGATATGGTCGAATGCGCTCTCAACACATGGGTGTAATTTTGTACTGTTGGATTTAGAGTTTGACATATGTTAAGAAGATTCAATTCTTCACATAAAAATTGTATCCTCTTATCTTTTCCCGCTCCTGCCTGCTTAGTTGGGGCTGATTTATCCATTAGGACATCAATGCACACAGCTGAAGTCTTCAAGCAAAATCAAATGACCTCTCAAAAGCAATAATAAATAATTTTCCAGCTCCATGAAAAAAGTGTGTCTATAGTCATTTGGACTGTAGACATTGCATATATTACCTCTTGACCATGAATTTTCCCAGCTAAGACCAAAAATCTTCCTGAAGGATCATTGACTTGCTGAGTCAACTGAAACACCAAGCTTTTGTGCATTAAAATTGCCAACCCTGCCTTCCTGCCCACCGCAGGTACAAAAGAAATTGTCCCACCCAACTTGTTTAAGGTTTTTACTTCCTCCTCCTGATAGATGAGTTTCTTGAATCCCAGCATAGATGCTTTAGGCTGGATTTTAAAAGCCCGGCACGTGTAAAAATAGCACAAGTGCTGGGCCCTAACAATAGGGCGGGCCGGAGGTTGTGGTCTGGGTGGGGCAGGACAGAGGCCGCTGTCCTGGGGAAGCATGCGCCAGCAGCCGGCCAGTGCGTGTAACGTACTTCTGCTCCTGAGGATCAGTAAGCAAGAAAATGGAAAGGTAGGTTAGGTTTAGGGGGTGGTGAGGAGAGGGGAAGGAAGGTTAGACAGGGGATTAAGGAAGTTCCCTCCCAGTCCGCTCCTTAATTGGAGCGGACTGGGAGGGAACTGGGAAAGGCCCCCATTGTGTCGCCATGTGAAATTTGCAAAAATTCACCCCCCCCCCTTGTGCACGCTGCCAGCACATGAGCGCTCGGATTATAAAATTCAGCGCACATACGTGCACGACCAATGGATTTTATAACGTGCATGCCGGCACGCGCATGTTATAAAATCGGCACATCCATATGCACATGCCGGGAACCACGCACACATTTTAAAATCTACCCCTTTAAGTCTCTGTGAGGTAGCCAATATTTTTTTCCTATTGATTGGAGACCCCCCAAGTCATCAACATTCCATGATATACCCCTGGATATCATCCATCATGCAACACCATAGAGGATTCTATCCATTGTAGCAATATCCGTTCTCTCACAGCTAGCAGTCCCCTAGCCTGAATCCCCAGCTGATGCCCATTTTTACTCTTAAATATTCCCTTACACCCTGACAATCTGTGCCTTTTCCACCACTGCTTCCCTCCCTTACTTCTGTCTAGTTTAGCACCCCACAACCCATCTAGTTTCTCCCCTCCCCCTCTGTCCAAATCTCCTCCCCCCCCCCCCCCCCCCCCCACAAATCATATTAATTTCAACCCCAAAACTAGGGAACGAGATCCGTGAACCTTGCGTTCGGGTGCCACCCCTTCTGCCCTCATCCTGCTATCCCAACTGTAATTTAGCTATCAATTTAACATATATATGCATTGAACATTTGTTACATTAATTCTACAGAATTCCCACTAACTACCTCAAGTATAAACTCTGCTCAAATTTAGGGTGCACTGCCATCACTTTGGTAGTAAAACATAACCTTTGCACTCATACTCCTAGAAAATGAATATCAGGAGCATATAAAAATCAAAACGTTGCAGAACTTCACGTAACCCCCTAAGACTCAAAGGAATGTAATGACATTTGTCTTCTTAAATTGAACTATAAATTGTAGGTTTCAGCTTAATTGGCAGACCACCTCTGCTCTCAGAAACCGATGACAGGCAATCCTCCTTGCCAAAAGAAGCAAAAAATGTTTTTCTTTTTCCTTCAGCAAAATTCAAATGTTCCAAAGCAAATGCCAGAGATAACCTCCTTTTTGGTCTAGTCATAGGAACAGAGCAGTCATTCTTAAGGCAGAAGACTCTCAGCCATTTGTGTCCACGAGTATCATTCTCAAGCCTCGATCCAATGTTAAGTCCATTGTGCCAGCAGCTTCTTTGCTTCATTTGGAGAGTCACACGTACTCACATTTCCATCTTTCCAGATTTTTAACTTTTCGGGGAAAAGCATGGCAAATCTGATGTTACGATTAATTAGTTCACTACAGACAATAGAGAGAGCTCACCGCTGTGCCGAGATGGCAGTCGAAAAGTCTTGAAATAACATCACTCTGGTCTTTATATTTGATATCTTTGCATTTCTTATATGCTGCTTATACAGCCGCTTTGTGTGAGAAATTTAGAAACCATTCAATAGCAATTCTCGGACGCGCTTCCATATCTTGTTGAGCCCAATCCTATGTGCCCTCTCAGGGATTAGCTTTCCTTCCAAACTGGGCATTTTTAATTAGCGCGGCAGCCAATGTTCAATCGTCTCCAGCAACTGACTCCCCGGAAAGCCAAGAAAGCGAAGGTTATTTCTGTGCAAGCGATTTTCTAAGTTCTCTGGCTTAGCCTGACTTGCTGCTAAGGAGTTTTCCAGTGAGGCCACTGTATCCTCCTCAACAACCAAAATCCGGCCTTCTGCAATGTTCATTCTCTGTCCCACATCCACCATTGACTCCTTCAGCTCAGAAACGTCAGTATTAATAGGATCGAATCTGTGTTCTAAGGCTGCCACAAGTGCCTGGGTAAGCCGCAGCACTGACTGCTCCTCCATGTTAGCCATGCTAAAGGAGTCTCGCTTGTCCGCCATTTTGGAGTCTGCCATTTTGCTTTTTCCCTTCTTAGTGGCTTAGTCGTCATGTCCACTTTCCAAATTGTGACGAGAGTTCCTCTGCACCATGTAAGTGGTTTAGGAACTTTGACTAGAGCTGGAGGGTATCTTTAAATTAAGAATTATGTGGATTTGAAGGGTTGGCACCCAGAGCTCTAATGAAGTATGTTTCACTAGGCTCACTGCATCACGTGATCTCCGAGGGGGGGATTTTAAAAGGGATGTGCGCCGACGCATTTTCCAGTTTTACCAGTTAATTCACAGTTTGCCCTGTTAACAGATAGGGCCTCCAAATCCCCCCCCCCCCCCCCCAGTTACCCTAGACCCTCAGATATGGCTTATTTTTGGTTTTGGGGTTTTTTTTTTAAACTTGCATGCCATCCATAGCTGAAGTAAAGTTACGCGGCAGCGGGCCTCTGTGCATGCCAGATCACGTAACTACTCGCACATTTCTGGTTCAAGTTCTGAAACGCCCAAGTACTGCTCATGTCCCACCCACACCCTTTCCCTTTTTGAGAAGTTCTGAGATGGCCATGCAGTGGCATTTACAGGGCTGGGGCATCCATTAGGCGAAGTTCGGCGGTCACCTTGGGCGCCGAGCTGTAGGGGGCGCCGAAGAGTAGCCACGTGGTGCCGCAAGTGGGGCCTATCCCGCTTGCGGCAAAGAGAAATAGTGCACACAGTCTCTATTTCTCTTTGCCGCAAGCGGGATAGGCCCCGTTTGCGGCACCACATGGCTGCTCTTCGGCGCCCCCTACGGCTCGGCGCTCTGAGAATCACACAGTCCGCGACGAAACAGGTAGGGGGGGGCGTGACCGGGGGGGGCAGCGCAAGGGTCGCCTAGGGCGCCCAATACCCTTGCATCGGCCCAGGGCATTTATGCACATATCCGGGCAGCTTTTAAAATCTGCTCGGCATGTGCGAGCCCAACATATTTTTTGGTACACATCGGGCTTTTAAAATTCACCTTTAAGAGTGAATGAGAGAAACCTGTTTTTCCTCAATAAAAAAAGACAATGAAACACATTATTTTTATTCTTATTTTTAGTCAGAGTTTCCAGTTTCACATGAGATTTGCAGAGAATGAGGTAAATGAATATCTAGGCTGCGGAAGATCTTTTCGGATGAGAGTAATTTGTTCCTGTTTTATTTACTTAAAGATTAGGGAGACAGGTGCTGTGTCATGCATCTGGGATCTGGAGATGAAGACGTACACGTAACTCAGTTTGAACCAAGATCTCCTCTTCTGGTTCTGCAGTTAACATGTAAAATTGTGAGCTCACCAGCTCAGTATATCATTCACATTAAAATACTATAATTCTAATCAGAATAGACTATTACTTTACATTACAGAGCTGTGATCGTTATTTTTTAAATTTAAGATTAGAAAAGTATCTAAAAGTTAAAAGTTGTATCTACTGTATATCTGAGTAGAACAGAGAGAATAAAATCTATTAACTCTGCCACGCTGTGATCTGTGTCTCAAGAACTAACGTCATTTATATGGATAATTTATTGTCGTTTCGCCTAACTTTTCATAAAATAGGCTGAAGACACAATTTCTTGTTTTTGTTTTTTTTTTATTTACATCTCTGCTCTTCCTCCCAATCTCTGGCAGAAACCCTGTCCAGGTGGGATTCTTCCATTAAAGTATCTAATTGATGAGGGAAATATTTAATGTAAACCTCTAAGCAGACTACATGGGCTCTCGCATCCTAGAAGCCCCAACACCTGCCTGTCACCATATGCGGGAGTTACCTGTCCCTTAGGCCATATGAATGCAGATAAATCTGACGAATATTCACATGGAAATCCTGAAAACCAAACGTGTGTCCTTCGTTGACCTGGATAGTAGAATAATTCAGATCTAACTATCCCTTATATGTCCCATAGTTAGGGAACATCATTTTCAATTTTTATTGTATTTTTCACAAGAATTTCTTAGCATTTATTACAGCAAGAATAACAATGGGAGAAACCAGTGGGAAAAATGAATTGTCATTTTCTGGTAAATAGTTTGTTCTTGTTGAAATAAACACTGATAAATTCCTTGAAAATATAAAACTAAAAATGAAGGTCCCTGCCCATAGTCCAGAGTTAACCTGAGTCTTCAGTGATTTAGACAATCTAAGACACTTCTGTGTGTTTCATGGGAGTCTTAATGTGTATGCATTCATTGGTTCTCGGGTCACTCAATAGCAGAATGGACAATTATTACCAAAAAGGTATTACATAGTGATATGGGCATAAACTTATTTCTCATGTACTCTACATTTCTGGGCCCATTCCGAGATTTCCAGTCCTACAGGTGACAGGCTATATGACCCTATGCTCATCCCTAGAGGCCACCAATCCTACAGGTGACATTCTCTGTATCCATGCGCCCATCCCCTAAGCTCTCCAGTCCTGAAGATGACAGGATCTGTATCACTGTGTCTATCCCGAGGTCCTAAAGGTGACATTCTCTGTATCCATGCGCCCATCCCCTAAGCTCTCCAGTCCTGAAGATGACAGGATCTGTATCACTGTGTCTATCCCGAGGTCCTAAAGGTGACATTCTCTGTATCCCTGATGGATCTGAGGCTCTATATTGTAGTAATTATATTTTCTTTATTGGTAGATGGAGTATATTCTGAGTGAGAAGCATGCCCTGAATCAGAGAATTACTGAGCTAATGGAAGGGCTGGTTAGCACCCAGAGCACCATCCCTGGTCTGGAAAAACTCAAAGTAAGTTTCCCAAGTGAATGAACCATCATTTATCAGTCTTTCTCTTCCTCACACAAATGTTTAATATACCTTATTACATATTCCCTCCATTTATTTATAATGCCATTGCAACAGGATAATTGATCCTTGCATGGTCAAGCAAGATTGTCATTGTGCTGTCATATATTCTGGGACTTATACAAATTAGAGCTTGCTGCTGACAACATATGACTGGTGGAGAATGAAACTTTGAAATAAGTGATGGAGAAGATAAGAACCTAAGAAATGCCATGCTGGGACAAAAGATCCATTAAGCCCAACACCCTGTCGCCAACAGTGGCCAATCTAGGTCACAAACACTCGGCAAAATGCAGTTTTATTTTTTTCTATTTATTTCCCCTGATTCCTGGCTTTTCATTGAGCAGCAGCAGCAGCAGCAACCATTTGGAAAGTAGCTTATGTGTGATGCTTTAAGATTTGTAGATTCTGGTTACAGCTTCTTTCCAATTGACTAGTTTTTTGATTCAAACTTTTGAAGGAATCAGGAGTTTTACGGACCCTGAAGTCTGGGAAACCCACCTGGGAAGACCAGTATGGAACTGCAAGGCAAAACTTGAGACAAGGCAATAGCTGGTCTTCCGCCTAGCCAGCCCCCTCCCCTGCAGGTTGAGCCCTTGGGTTCTGGGGGCCAGTAGTTCTCTGCAGCGGCAGTATAATCATAGTGGTGAGTCCACACAGGCAGGAACATAACTAGGTGCGACAAGGCCAGACAGCATGGCTGAATAAAAGGCAGGCTTGGAAAGTAGGACAAAGAAAGCTGGCAAAGCAGGCTTGGTTGGCGGGACAAGGCAGCCTGGATACTAAGCAGAACCTGGAACTTGACAAGACAAGGGTGAGATAGGTAAAGGACAGGACTCTGGTACAGGCAGGCCTGGAGACTGGAACAGACAGGACAAGACCAACAAGGCAGATAAGGGAAACAAAGAACACAGAAGCCCAGAAGCAGTAAGGCTTGGAACAGCAGAATAGGCCCGAGGGCCCCAAGGGAGGATACAAGAGTGAATAGGCCAAAAGACTCAAGATAGGGAACAAGTCAAGATAGGCCAGAGGGGCCACAAGGTAAGACAAGACAGAAGACCTGTAGGCCACAAGGCAAAGCAAAGCAAAAGGCCCATAGGCCACAAGGTAACATCAAGAGTCAGGTCATGAAGCCAGAAGTGACACCATGAGAAGACAAGGAGCTTGTGGCAAGGCAGGGTTACAGAGGGCTAGAACTTGGGCGTGGCAAGAGCAGTAAGGAGGACCTTGACAAGACTAGTAATGAGGCACATTGAGAGCCTCTGCTGGTGGGGAGGTGTCATGAAGGTAGGATAAGACTGTATAACAGGCAAAATCCTAACGAGGAGGAGCAGCTGGTTTTTCAATTGCCTTTCTTAGCTGATATTGCTGACCATTTTTCCAAATAAAAGGGCATCTCATGCTTTCTTTCTTGTTTGTTTATTTTTAGGATCCATCTTTCTTCTCTAAATCGACAGATGAACATCTCTTGCCTCAGGATACTTCTAATAACAAGGACACTTTGCATCCTCTGGTAGTGGCCCCACCTCATCTCTTTAGGGATTACAAATCAGAAAGACAGAACACAAATGCCAGCCAATTGGAATACTCCTAAGGTGCAAGCATGTCAGTGTGACTTGGAGCTGGGTGCAGCTGCTGATACTGTGCCGCTCTCACCATAAGTCAACAAAGGTTGGTTGACGTCTACAAGACTGCAATCCAGGGCTGGTACAAGGGTATTATGTGCCCTAGAAAAGCATTACAACCTTATCCCCCCCACCAGAATTATGCATTTATAATAGATTTTACATGAAAAATACCTTCTGAGATTTTAAAAAATCACTTATGAAAAATCTATATCTACATGCACTGTTTGGTGTCAAGAAGAAAACCTGCAAAAAAGACACTTGGAACCCATATTGAATTAAGCTTATTGTAAGACATGTTACGTGTGGGCTTGGCCCTCATAAAGCCACAAGTAAACCTAGTTAAAATATATTAATCCTCCCATACCAAAATAGTTCTAACTGCCAGCAGTCACAGTAATAACCCTGCCTAAGAAAAGACAACACTGCAAATATTATACCAGGCACAAAAACACCAATACACTTTCTATTAAAAACAAAACAAAACAAAAAAACCAACAGAATAAGCCAAGCTGCTATAGATCCCTATGTAACCCTCTTTTTTCAGGGAATAACTGTACCCCTGTATTTCAGGGCATACAAACATTTCTTAAATGGGGCTAGCCAGACAGTCTCTCTTCCCCTCTGCTTGTCCCAAGGAGTGGGCTATTTCTGTTGTGTGTAGGGGCAGTTCTATAATGAGGCAGGGTGAGGCGGGCCGCTTCAGGTGGCAAGATTTCAAGGCAGCAAAATTGCCCCTGAAACCTTCCTGCCATAGCCACCTTCACCCTTCATGCAGGCAAACCTGGCAGCATGGAGCAGTGACATGCTGACGGGGTTTCCACTCCCAGCCAGCAAACGATAGATCTCGGCATCCCGCAGCAGCGTGGCTTTATGACGTGCTGGCAGGGTTTCTCCCTGCCAGCACAAGATAGTACCCGGGGTCTTGCAGCGCGTCTTTGTGACATGCAAGAAAGGTCCCGTGGTGGTGCCGGAGCAGAGTGCAGCTTGGTGGAGAGAGAGCAGTAAAGTGCGGTGGCTGCAGCCCAGAGTCCCGGGGATCCAGGTGGGGTGTGTATATATATGAGAGAGTGGTGGGGTATGTGTGTATATATGAGGGGATGGTGGGGTGTGTGTGTGTGTGTGTATATGAGAGGGTGGTGGGGTGTGTGTGAGTTTGTATATATGAGAGGGTGGTGGTGTGTGTGTATATATATATATGAGAGGGTGGTACAAGGGATGATTTTAATGATAGGTTACAAATTTTTACTAATAGGTCTGAAATTTTCATTTTTGAGTTCCTTCAGCACCCTGGGGTGTATACCATCCGGTCCAAGTGATTTACTACTCGTCAGTTTGTCAATCAGGCATACCACATCTTCTAGGTTCACCGTGATTTGCTTCAGTCCATCTGATTCATTACCCATGAAAACTTTCTCCGGTATGGGTATCTCCCCAACATCCTCTTCAATAAACACCGAAGCAAAGAAATCGTTTAATCTTTCTGCGATGACCTTATCTTCTCTGTGTCCCTTTAACCCCTCGATCATCTAACGGTCCAACTGACTCCCTCACAGGCTTTCTGCTTCGGATATATTTTAAAAAGTTTTTAGTGAGTTTTTGCCTCTACGGCCAACTTCTTTTCAAATTCTCTCTTAGTCTGTCATATCAATGTCTTACATTTAACTTGCCAATGCTTATGCATTATCCTATTTTTTCTGTTGGATCCTTCTTCCAATTTTTGAATGAAGATCTTTTGGCTAAAATAGCTTCTTTCACCTCACCTTTTAACCATGCCGGTAATTGTTTTGCCTTCCTTCCACCTTTCTTAATGTGTTGAATACATCTGGACTGTGCTTCTAGGATGGTATTTTTAACAATGACCATGTATCTTGCACACTTTTTACCTTTGTAGCTGCTCCTTTCAGTTTGTGTGTGTGTATATGAGAGGGTGGTGTGTGTGTGTGTGTGTATGAGAGGGTGGTGTGTTTGCATGAGAGGGTTTTTGATGTGTATATGCGTATGTATATACGTGTGTGAGAGTCCTTTTATATATGTGGGGTAATAGACGAGCGTTGAAAACAAGCGGCCAAACGGGTGCTAAACGTGCTCTCGGCTGAGCAGACAAAAAACAAAGGTAGACTCTGTATGCAGTGCAGCAATGGAAAAGCAGACCATTCCTTGGAAAACATCAAACAAAATCAAGAAATCTAAAAAAAAAAAAAATCAATCATTACAGAAAACCATATTAGTAAAAAAAAAAATTTCAAAACAGCTGAAGGATAGAATAATATCCAATAATTAAAAACTCATATAGAAAATTTTAAAATATTTCAAAACAGTTGATACATCAAATAACACACAATTAAAACTGATAAGAGTTAAAAACAAAACAAAACACAAAACAACTCCTTCTCTCTATACCTGAGAACTTTTAATTTCCAGTCACCCTGAGTTTATCCTGAATTAGTGAGTTGATGGGCACACAAACTTTCTCCCCTATTTTTCACCTACACACACAAACACATACATACTCCCTCACACACATATGCTCTCTTTCTCCCACATGCTGTCTGACACACAATCTCTTTCATGCTCTTTCACCCACAGATGTGTTCTCTCCTACATGCTCTCTCATCCACCAATATGTTCTTTCCTACATACTCGCTCACCCCTCCACACTCTCCCATCTGCTTTGTCACATACATGCTCTCCCTCTCCCAAAGGCTCCCTCTCTATGCGCTCTCTCTCTCACACACAGGCTCTTTCCCTCCCACAAGCTCTCACATATGCTCTCTTCCTCACATATGCTCTCTGTTACACACATACATGCTCTCTCCCTCTCCCACATGCTCTCACCCACCCACGTGTTCTCTTTCCCACATGTTCTCACCCACTCACACACTTTTTGCCATATGCTCTGTTACATGTACATATTCTGTCCCTTTCCCACATACTCTCTCACACACATACATGCTCTCTCCTTCTCCCTTATATTTTCTCACACACACATTTTCTCCCTTCCACATGCTCTCTCACATACATGCTCTCTATCTCAATCTTCTCTTTCACACATACATTCTCTCACCCACACATACATGCTCTCTCACATTTATACATGCTCTATCCCTTTCTCACATGCTCCCTCACACATACATATGTTTTCTCCCTCTCCCACATTCTCTCTTCCACACACACACACACACACATGTTCTCTTCCTCTCTCACATACTTTCTCTCACACACACATGCTCATTCTCTCCATGACAGCTGCAGCCTCCTCCTTAGACCCATCAGATCCAGAAGCCTCTTCTCTCTACCCTCTCCTGTTTTGTGGCAGACACTGTTCCTCTTCCTTTGCCCTGAGTGCCTGCTGACAATGTTCCTCTTCAGCAGTGGGGGTCCTGCCAACACTGTTCCTGCATCTTCAGGTCCCACGTGGCTACAAATGCTGCTCTTCTCTTCTGCCATAGGGGCCTGCCTAGCTAACATTGCTCCTGCTCCTTCACCCTACACAGTCTTCCGACACTGCTCCTGCTCCTTCAGCAAGTGGCCCTGTGGGCCTGCAGATGCTATTCCTTTCTTCAACACACTGCCTGGCCCAACGGCTCTGCCACTTGAAGGCTGGGCTTTCTTCCAGCTTTGCAGGGCTGATACCAATGTTTCCTGCTCTTGCTAACCATGGTGATTGGGCCACCTTCTTCCTGCCCCCACAGGCCCAGGGGACAGCATTTCCTCTTCTGGCTCATGTGGGCAGGAAGCACAAAACCTGCAGTCCTGCGTCTTGCTCTCCACCTGAAGATAGCATCTGAATAGGGCTGATGGAGAACTAGGCAGCCACCCCCAAACCTGTGTTGCTGTAGGTGGCCACCTAGTTCACCTAGTGCTTCCACTGGCCTTGATGCAATCATCTGTCACCATGGGAGGAAGAGAACTGGATTAGATTTGTGAATAGATTGCATGGAAACCACAGTCCAGCCATAGTCTTTGGCTCTTGTACGTATTGCCTAATGTCAGCATTGACTGATCTGGAAGTGTTATGTAACTAGGCAAAAAATGAGCATAGCATAGATGGAATGCCATAGATTCACACTGTATCCCCTGTTTTCCATCCCCAAGGCCAGGGACTGTGGTAGGACAGGTGGACAAAGACAGCCTTTTTGAGCCAGTAGCCATCTGAAGGGAGCTGCTGAAGAGAAGAGACTTCAGGTGTCCAGTGTGGGCATGTGTAATGGAATTACTTGGTTAAGGATGTATTCAGAAGCCAGGCTGTTAGTGGACTCAAGGTTCTCATACTGACACACGTCACATGACTATAACAAATGTGAGAACAGAAATAAACACCAGGAGGTTAATATTCAAAGCCATTTAGACTGATAACTAAAGTTATCCTTCTAAATGACAAGGATTTCAATATTGAGTCACCTATCCAGCTAAAATCTAGACATAAAAAAAGAGACATTCCAGAGGCATTTCAGGGAGGAGTTAGGTTATCCAGCCAACTCAGTCAATTTTCAATATACTCAGTTGATTTGAATATACTCAGCTATAGATAGCCTGATAATTTGAGTCAAGTATATTCAGCGGATGTTTCTCTAACTGAATATTTGGGACAAGTCATCTGGCTAACTTTTGTTGGATAGCTTGTCCACTAAACAGTTTACTGAATATGGACCTCCAGATGTGCACGATCTGTAGTGAGAGAGAATTGCAAGAGAAAGCCAGTATGTTTTGGGAAATTGTGGGGCTGATATTCAGCCACGGAGTAGCTAGTTAACAGGCCAACACAGTAAAGTGTGGCCGCGGTTACCCTGCTTCTAACCCGCTTTCTACTCACAATTTGGCCACGTTAGTCCTACCTGCGATTCACTATGCCTTTTAACCCATCCTTACCGCCTCTTTAAATCAACGGGTAACCCTTTCTGCCCGCGGCATGTATATGAGATGTAAACAATCGGATTATCTATTCCCTCCCATACAGTATCGCTTTTTAAACCTGCAGTTTTGCCGTGAGTTTAACCTGCTAATTTACCGCCTACCCCTACCCCTGCGTTAGTGTGGAGTGTCAGGCAAGCCGAGACAAAATTTCACAGGCCACGGAGCAGCCCCAGCCAGCCCCGCTTCACTGCCTGACCCCCTCACTCCCCGGGACAAGACCGAAGTGAATCGGGCAAACTTTCCGCCAGTCCCCGCTCACCTGCCCTGGCCTTGTCCATCTCCCGCGCTGACAGCTTCGGAGCAGCCCCAGCCAGCCCCGCTTCACTGCCTGACCCCCTAACTCCCCGGGACAAGACCGAAGTGAATCGGGCAAACTTTCCACCAGCCCCCGCTCACCTGCCCTGGCCGCGTCCATGGGTGCCGATCTCCTACTCTGACAGCTCTAGAGCAGCCCCAGTCCTCTCTCCCCTCCTCCCGGGGACAGCCGGCGGCGAGAGTGGCTTCAGCAGCCCGGGGCGGATCGGGCGCTCCCCATGGCTCCCTATTCTCTAAAAGGTAATGAGTGCACGCCGTGACCTCGGACGTCATTTAATGTTCTGGTTGAATTTACTGTCTACTTATAATTTAAATCTGAATTGAAAACTTGGTTATTCAAGTGTGCTTTTGCAGAGCATGAAACATCTTTACAGAGTACGAATCTTTAGATATAAGCTGCAAAACACCAGAATATATTATGTGCTTAACCTCTATGAATTCTGTTTTTATTCTTATTTTATGTTTATAGTAATTAAGTTTATTGCCCCATTACTGCTAATCATATTTATGCAATTTGATATTTTGTTTTAGATTTATTTTTATTTGATTTTATCTTTTACTCTAACAGCTAATTTATTTCATTTTCCTCTTTTATGTAGTTTTTAGCTGTTACTATCTTAACAAAACAATGTATTTCTTGTGTTTTTAACTTGTAAACCGTTGTGAAGGCATGTCTGATGTAACGGTATAGAAATGCTAATAAACTAAACTAAACTACTAGTAAAAGGGATAATTACTGTTTTATTCAGGTGTGATGATTTTATGTGGTCTGAGGTGACACAAGTGAGAGGTTGTTTGGGAAGGGCACGGAATTGTGGTAGCAGGGTGATTGGGAGCCTATCTCACCCCCCACTCAGTCTACGAACCCAAAGATAAATCATATTAGTAAATATTTCTCATGTGGTACACCCCACTTCAAACATAGGAGTAAGTCATAGTCCAGACCAAGGAAGGGCACATTAGAAGAAAAATTACACAACAGGAAGCATCAAGCTCCTGACTGTTAGAAAGTCTAACTAAAAATCTATGAGGGTAGCAGGTGTATTGGGATGTTAAAGAGTTAGAACATCTGTATGTTCCCACATAGTGAAGCAAAATGTAAACCTCTCTCTTATTATTATCCCAGCTAAACAATACATTCCTTTACTAAGGGAGGAGTAGCCAAATGGTTAGAACAGTGGGCTACAAACCAACAAAACCAGGGTTCAAATCCCACTGCCACTGTTTGTTACCTTGGGCATGTCACTTTTACCCCCCATTGCCCCAGGTTAAACTTAATTATGAGCCCCTCTGGGGGTAAGGAAATACCCACAGTACCTTTGAAGTGCCAAAAAGCAGAATATAAATCACAAATTTACTGTACAAACAATATTACACAGTAATATACACATACATGGAGAGCATAATAACCAATTTCTATCATGACTGTGCACATCAATCACAAGAGACTCTATAACTCGTATAGGCATTCTGTTGCATGGATTCTTCTCTAAATAATACATTTTAAACCTTTACTTATGAATACACAATTGAATAACTCTCCTCATTCCCTCTGTGTCACTGAACCCCAAATGTACTAATAATAGATCCCAGCATGTCATACCCATAAACATCCAGGACTCTTGTCTGTTCCTGTAAGGAAAAAGGTTACTCCATACCCTTCTTCAATCATGTCCCATTACTCTGCTCAATAGTCACCACATACATATCAATGGTACAATTTAAATAAACCCAGGTTGCCATCCAATAAATCATGATGCACTTAAAACTTGCATTAGTACAAAGCACTCTTACTGCTAACTTAAGGGGGGATTCTGCCACAATCCGATTAAATAAGGATTATTTCACTATCCTTTGTTTAAGTACACATAACACATTTGTCCCAATTTTAACCTGAAAAGGAACTAAACACATTAGACAGATAATCCTCCACTCCACTCCAATTTAAATCTTCAGGAAGTTTCTCCACTTGAAACACAAATCTTATCACACCAGGAGCCAGACTATTTCACATTGTAGCCATTCAATGAAAACACTCTTCCCTGAAATATAAAAATGCCCCAACACTTCACTTCATTATAGCAGATGGTCTCCACTTATATCAAACACAAAGGATTTCATTTTCTTAGAAATCCTTTCATGCTTGTCATGGTAAATACTCCACTGCATCACACCTGTGACTGAGGGGTCCACACTGTACACGTCTTTACTCATTTTACACTTCAAATCTTGAATTTGCTGGGACTATCATTCCACAATCTATCTTATTTGCCGCCCCAAAACATCTTCAGCTTGCATTTTCTTTGGCTTCCACATATCCTAAAACTCCAATAAGGAAAAAGATTAGAAAGACAAAGAAAAAAGACATTTTAAATCAATTAATATTGACAATAGTCTAACTATTTCTTCAAAGCAGTCTAGTCGCAGCCAAGTCCATATATCTGCAATAATACACATGGTTATGGATATTTACACATTAATATGAGACATGAGAAAGTCAGAAATCTTTCTATGGACAGTTTATTATTTTTATAGCAAGGTATTTGTGTTTTTTGTATTTTTTTTTTGTTTGTTTCAAAACATTTCTCCCAGTATTGTGCTCGGGAGAGAAGGAGTTTCAAGATGGCCACCAGCATTGATTCCCACATGGAGGCTGGTTCTGCTTAAAAAGATTTTTCTTCATTATTTGATTTTCTTTCATCTGCATCGATGGAAGGGGAAAGCATGTATCTTCCCTGAGGTTTCCTCATCGACACTTACTGGCCCTATTGACAAGTTTGTCATGAGCAGGGGAGATACAGCTCAGTGTTCTAGTGGAACGATCCCTTAGGTGGTTTGGTGCATACAAATAATGTGATGGTAACATCACATTATTGCCGGACAGCTGTCCTCCCCCTGATCAGCCTCTGCCTGTTGCTGGGACAGATGCTGTTGCCTGTGCTGCAGTGGATTCATGGCTAGAAGGCACTGAAAGATCTTTGTCGTGCGTTTCAATATCTTTGCTATCGCCTGTGATGGAGGGAGTTGGAAGTGCAGGAGGAGGAGGAGGAGTAGCAAGGCAAGAAGGTGTTTCCTCTATTCCTCTCACTTTGGACATGGATTTGTCGGCACATTAGGCACTCTTTAAAGGTATAGAAGAATCCATTCTGTCTAAACCTGTTATCATAACTTTCGAATCTATCTGGGAAGCACTTGCTTGTCTTTCCTCCCAAATGGGTCAATATGTTGTCTCTCAACAATCTCGATCTGTATCCCCACAGACTTCACAAAAGGATTTTGCTAATCTTTCGGTGCAATTTCAGGAGTTCAAGCCTTAAGATCTTTTCTTTGCAAGAAAATATTGGGACTTTATCGAAGTGGCATACGGCTCTGCAATATAAAACGGAATCAATGGAAAGTGTGGTTAGGTCTAAAAATATCAGACTGATAAATTTTCCTAGACAAAAATGAGTACCGCCAACACAGATGTTGAAAAGATATTTTATTGAGGTTTGGAAAATTACTGAGAGTATTTTACCACCTATTGCTAAAGCTATTGACTACCTTTAGCCAAAAAGACTCCTCATCCTGATCCTGATCCTAATCTACAAACCTCATTAAATATCCTCAATATTACAGATTTTCTAGAGAGCTCCGCTACTGAAGGAAATACTGCTTCAACCTTAGTTGTCAGATTAGTGGTTGATTCAGACTGAGTCTTGGTGATGAGATATTTTTTCCACAATAAACTAAATTCTTTTTTGAACTATCGGGTTAATATTTATCCACACGTTACGAAAACAACTCAGCTTAGAAGAAAGAGGTTTCTGCTGTTGAGATCTGGGGTGTTGAAACTTGGGGCATTGTTTTGGTTAAATTTCCCCTGAGGGTTGGTAACATTTAAACAGGCGTGCATGTGCATGTGTTCATCGGCCCATCCCCAGGGATGCGGCTGTTTAATAATGTGCACACATATATGTGTTTCTTATAAAATAGAATGACCATGTGCACATGTGTGCACAAATTTAAGTGGACGCGCACCTATGCGCGCAAATGCTTCTGCTGATGCCTTTACCGGTTTTCTCAGTTCGTTCCCAGTTCACCCAGGTAAGGAATAGGGCTTCCAGGCCCCTCCTAGTTTAGTAGCCTCCCTTCTCCCCTGTTAGCCCCGACCCTTAAAACCCTGCTGATCTGTCTATTTGTTTTCATTTTATTACGTGCATGTCACCCATAGCAGAAGTAAAGTTACGTGGCCTGGGACCCTGACGCATGCTTGTGCGTGCAGTTTTTACGTGCAGATTTCATTGTGAAATCCAGGAACGCCCGTGCCCTGCCCCTTTTTTGGGACTTTTCATTTGTGCGCCTAGCTGCAAGTAGCCGCGTACAGGGGCGGCTGTTAAAATTCACTTGGCGCGCGCCAGCTTGACTTCTGCGCATAACTTCCAGTTTTGGCGCATGCCAGACTTTTAAAATTCAACTTTAAGTGTGTGGTAAAGTTGCAAGGGGATAAATATTTTTTTTTTTTATTCCCAATTGTCAAATTTTATAATCCAGAGACAGACCCTTATTCCCCCATTGGTTTCATTCTTTCCTAGTTTACCATCACCACTGGACAGCTAAATAATCATTTCATTTAGTTAGATGCTTACAGGCTGTTTTTTTTTTTTATTCTGTATAAATTTAATTCCTCTCTCTATGGAATCCTCCCTCCATTGTGGGCTAATAGTTTGAGTCTATATTTCCCCTTTTCAATGTTTTTCGATATTACTTGATCACTTTTTTTTCTGTACAAGAATTATTTCTTATTATTATTGTAAATGCAATAAAAAATAATAATAAGACATTTTCCCCAATAAGATTTTCTTCCATCAAACATTTCCCCAAAATCAATACCTCCCTGTTGAACATGTAAACAATTATGACTTTTCCCCCCAAACATCATTTCCAACAGAATGGCATAATAAATCAATAAATGTTTTAACAATAATTTTGCTACTCATCAATTGAGAAACCTTTTAAGCAGGTACATGGCAATAAAGTCCTATTAATAAGGTAAATATTGTTCAGTCTAGTAGTTGAAAACTTAATTAACTTTTATTTATTTATTTGTTTGTTTTTATATACTGAAGTTCGTGGAAAACATCACATTGGTTTACAATATAATATAAAACGCACAATTCAAAATATACAGTGAAATACATCATTTGTTAAAAGAAACATCAAAATAAAATAACATTTTCTAAAAGCATCTAAGAAAGTTATTACTAAAATAGATAAATAAAATAGAATTTATCCGAAATTAGTTATGTATAAGCTTGCTGGAATAGCCAGGTCTTTATTCCCTTCTTGAATGTTCATGAATTTGCTTCTAATCTTAGGTCCTGTGGCAAGGAGTTCCATAAATGGGGACCTGCAAGTGACAGAGCTCGCTCTCTTACAGTATAGGTGTGCTGATTTGGGAGATGGTACAGGTAAAGTGCCATTGCTTGCTGAGCGTATATTTCTCTGTGGAGTATGGAAATGGAGAGCAGCATTAAGCCATTCTACTTTGTCATTGTGAAGTGTCTTGTGGATTAATGATAAGAGTTTTGAAATGCATTCTATATGTTATTGGTAGCCAGTGTAGTTCCTTTAGAATAGGTGTTATGATCTGCTTTCCTAGTTTTAGTTAGTACTCTGGCAGCTGCATTCTGCAGCAGTTGAAGCGGTCTGGTGGAAGATACCGGAAGACCTAATAGTAAGGCATTACAGTAATCAATTTTTGAGAAAATGAGGGCTTGGAGTGCAATTCTGAAGTCATTCATATGAAGTAGGGGTCTTAATTTTTTTAGGACATGTAATTTAAAATAACTGTCTTTAATTAAATTACTTATACATTTCTTTAGGTTTAGTTCACTATCTAGTAGTACTCCTAGATCTTTAACTTCATTTGAAATGGAATATTTAGTCTGTACTGTTCTCACTTCTAAATTGGTTTGTTTGTTTAGTTTATGGCATAAAATGAGAAATTCTGATTAAGATGGGTTTAACGATAAGCTCATTTGAGCTAAGAGTCGGTTTATCTAGTTTTGTCTGTGCAGGACCTTTCTGATGTTTTTTCAGACTCACTAATCTTCAGTGGTCACCTTTATTCAGGACCTGTAATAAATCAGAAGAGAATGTGGACCCTTGGGCCAAGGCAGGATTGACTCTATCTGCAGGGAGGAGCCCTACAGGCTCCCATCATTGGCAGGAGGACTCAGGTGAAAACAGAGATCAGTCAGGACCTTCACCTATACTAGCCCACATTCACCTTGGGTTGAGACTTTGGGTGCCAGGGCTGATATGAGTTAGGTGGGGTCTCTGCTGTTGGCTGATGAGGAGGTCCGTAGTAGCTAGGGTAATAGGCAGACAGCAGTCAGGCATATCAGAGTTCCAGGCAATGGTCTGAGGTAGGCAGTGGTCAGGCATATCCAAGGTCCAGGCAATGGTCAGAGGCAGGCAGTGGTCAGGCGTATCCAGGATCCAGAGCTTTTCCCGCCGAAGACCCTTTAAATGAAAAGAGGTGAGGTGTGTGCATGCCTAAGGAGGAATGTGGCAGAATGAGCCTGGCAGTGTCCTGCTGTGTGAGGTGCTGACAACATTTGCGGCATATCAGCAGCGATAGACTGGACTGGCCAGGGATATGAGTGCAGTGGTTCGCAGGGCAGCTTGCAGACCGCCAAATATAACAGTACCCCCTCCTTGAGGCCCTGGGTTTTCTGGAGTAGTGTTGGTGAATGTCTTTCAAGAGGCTGCTGTCCAATATATTGGAGGCTCCAATGAATTTTTTTTCTGGACAACAGTTTTTCCAGGAGATTAAATACTCTATGTTATTCCTCTCCAGCAGGAGTCCAAAATCTCTCGGACTTCGTATATATAATTTCCATCAGCAATGACTTCCTAAGGTTCAAGCAAGACTCTGGAGGGCCACAAAAGCACCACTGGCTTAAGCAAGGAAAAGTGGAACATGTTATAGACCTTTAGCATGAGTGGTAGCCTTAGACGATACATGACAAGGCTCATTTGTCAAAGCATGGGGAATGGTTCAATAAAGTGTGGGGCCAGGTGCATAGAAGGAAGTCGTAGGCATAAGTGCCGGGTACTCAATCATAACTTTTCTCCCACTTTGAACTGAGGAGCTGGCTGCCTTCATGCATCTGCTGTAGTCTTGGCTTGGGTGGCAGCTTTTTCAATCAACTGATTGGTCCGTTCCCATAGTTCTTGCAATTTCTGGGCAGAGATTTGAACCACTGGAGAGGGCACTGTCATAGGCAGTGGTAGAGGAGACAAAGGTTGTTTTCCCAGAGACCAGTTGGAAGGGCGAAGAACCGGTAGCGATACTGATATGGTTATTATGGGAGAATTCGGCCCAGGGTAAGAGGGTAGCCCAATTATCCTGGCACTCATTGACATAAGAATGAAGGAAGGTTTTAAGGGTATGATTGGTATGTTCCACTTGTCCGTTGCCATGGTGGTAAGCCATAGTGTTGTCAAGCATTATACCAAACATTTTGCAAAGAGAGTGTTAATATCTTTTGGTGAACTTTTGGTGAACTGAACTCCTCTTTCTGATAGTATATACTTTGGTAGGCCATGTATGCAAAAGACATGGAGAGTAAAGAGATGCCTGGTAATGGGATGAAGTGTGCAATCTTTGAAAATTGATCAATCACAACCTAAATCATGGTGGTGCCGTTAGAGATAGGGAGGACCACGATAAAGTCCATGGACAGGTGGATCCTGGGTTCTCTGGGGGCTGGCAATGGCTGTAACAGGCGAAGCAGAGACCAGTCAGGACCTTCACTTATACCAGCCCATATACCCCTCGTTTTTGAGCCTTTGGGTGTCAGGGCCAGCAGGACTTAGGTGGGGTCTCTGTTGTTGGCAGATGAAGAGGTCCTTAGTAGCTAGGTCATAGGCAGGTAGCAGTTAGGCATATCTGAGTTCCAGGCAATGGTCAGAGGAAGGCAGTGGTCAGGCATATCCAAGGTCCAGGACAAAGTCAAACAAGGTATCCATCCAAGAGAAGAGAGACAGATAGGCAGGGCAGGCAGGCAAGGACAAGAACTAGTAGGCAACAAGGGGCAAGCCGGCAACAAAGGGGAAGCGGACAATCACTCAGTGCATGGTTCAGAGGAATGTATCTCTGAAGGATAATAATGAAACAAGAGAGTTAGGGCATCCGAACAGAGAAGTTCCAATAAAAGAAACATAGTCCATGTGCCTGAATGTAAAGAATCATCTGAGCTAAAGAATTCCAAATTATCCCTATCAACTGAAAAGCAGGTTGTTAATACAAACAAAAAATGCACTTTGAAATGTCTGTATGCCAAAGCCAGACGTCTAAGACATAAGACGGGAGAGTTAGAGTGTGTAGCAGTAAATGATGAGATAGACATAATTGGCCTCTTAGAAACCTGGTGGAAGGAGGATAACCAATGGGACAGTGCTATATCAGAGTACAAATTATATCGCAATGATAGGGAGGATCAACTTGGTGGGGGTGTGGCACTTTATGTCCAGGAGGGTATACAGTCTAACAGGATAAAGATCATACAAGAGACTAAATGCTCAGTAGAATCTATATGGGTAGAAATCCCATGTGTGTTGGGTAAGAGTATAGTGATAGGAGTATACTACCGTCTACCTGGCCAACATGGTCAGACAGATGATAAAATGCTAAGAGAAATCAGGGAAGCTAACCAATTTAGCAATGCAGTAATAATGGGAGATTTCAATTACCCTAATATTGACTGGGTAAATGTAACATCAGGACATGCTAGAGACATAAAGTTCCTGGATGGAATAAACGACTGCTTCATGGAGCAATTGACTTAGGAACCAATGAGAGAGGGAGCTATTTTTGATTTAATTCTTAGTGGAATGCAGGATTTGGTGAGAGAGGTAATGTGGTGGGGCCACTTGGCAATATTGATCATAATATGATCAAATTTGAACTAATGATTGGAAGGGTGACAATATGTAAATCTACAGCTCTAACACTAAATTTTAAAAAATGATAAAATGAGGAAACTAGAAAATAAATGAAAAGTGCAGCTGTAAAGGTTAAAAGTATACAACAGGCATGGACATTGTTTAAAAATACAATCTTAGAAGTACAGTCCAGATGTATTCTATGCATTAAGAAAGGTGGAAGGAAGGCAAAACAATTACCGGCAAGGTTAAAAGGTGAGGTGAAAGAGGCTATGTTAGCCAAAAAAACATCGTTCAAAAATTGGAAGAAGGATCCATCTGAAGAAAATAGGAAAAAGCATAAGCAGTCAAGTTAAGTGTAAAACATTGATAAGGCAGACTTAGAGAGAATTTGAAATGAAGTTGACTGTAGAAGCAAAAACTCATAATAAAAACTTTAAAAAATATATCTGAAGAAAGAAACCTGTGAGGGAGTCGGTTGGACCGTTAGATGACCAAGGGGTTAAAAGGGCTTTTAGGGAGGATAAGGCCATTGCAGAAGCAACATGCTCTACTAGGAAGTAGTTGGACCTGTTGCTGAGGCAGTGAGGGAAGGAGAGAGTGAGCCCTTTATAGGCCTTGGCATGTGATGTCAGTAGGTGCTGCGGAGCTTTCTCTGCTGCAGGCTCTTTAAATAAAGAGAGGTCAGGCGTGCGTGTGCCTAAGGAGGAGCGAGGCAGGATGTGGCCGGTGGCATCCTGCCACATGAGGAGCACAGCATCCTGCCACGTAGAGAATCAGAGGCATTTGGCCACCTCTAGAGCCAGCAACAAAGGCCCGGCCAGGGAGGTGAGTGCGGCAGTTCACAGGGCAGCCCGCAGACTGCCAAATGTAAAGAGAACAGCACAAAACAGGACAGCAGTACAATAATCCTGATGTTAGACTAGAATTAAATTTTAGTCTGAATACTGTAATTAGGAACAGTCTTTAATAACAGCACAAATGAAGGTGGAGAAGCAACGCGGTACACCCAGTGGAGAAACCACAATATATCAAAATTGCAGCACCAAAATATGTACGGATCCTTGAACTTCAAAAGATGTATCGATCAATATAATAGGTGCCAAGCGACATCAGTCTTTAATACCTGTATTTCTTCTGTATATATCTACATATAAACAACACCTGTAGTTCCACGCTTGTACTATTTTGAGAATAGAAGAGTGACTTATTACATGTACCAATATGTAAATCAAGAAAGTGTGTTTGTGAAATTCTGCCTCTGTCTTCAGTTAGGGGACAGGGTAGTCAGCTGGTTCCATTTTTTTCCCCCTGGGACAAGTGGGTTAGACCTCATTTAATGCTGGAAAAATAATATCCTCATGCTTGCAATAGGGTTAAACCAGGTCTGGACCAGAGTGGGATTAAAATGGATTCAGTCCATCACTGTAGATGGAATTGGCCATAGCTGAAGAAATATCTCATATGACCATGCCCACATAGGCATCTGGTAGGTCTATATTAGCCATATTTATTTATTTATTTATTTGTTGGTTTTTATATACCGACATTCGTCGGAACATCATGCCGGTTTACAATGTAACTGTTTAAACAGAAGAGCGAAAATACAAAAAACAGGAGGGGGGGAAGGGAGCAGCGGAGAAAAGAGGAGAGAGGACAGTAGTAGGAAGGATAGGGAGAGTAGAGAAACTGATAGGAACAATATATTATAAATACATGATAAAATCCAGAGGGGTAGGAAATGACAAGGGGAGGTAGGGGGAGGGAGGGGCAATGGGAGGAGGAAAATCGACAGGAGGTGGCCACCATACTACATCACCAAAGGAACCAGTTGGTTATTAGTGCCTGTGATGTCATTTATTCATTTATGAACATTTTATATTCTGCCTTTTCTTAGGATAATCTCAAGGTGGATTTCAATCAGATTAGAATTGCAATTACACTTGAGTCATAGTTTGCAATCATCATGGATCTGAGTAACAATATGAATTAGAACTTGGTTATCTAAGAAAAAGCAGAGAATGTGCTAAATCTTTGGTCTGCTTGATAGAAAGGGAATAAAAGTAGGGAAAGAGATGGGCACAGATTCAAAAACAAAAGGCCAATAACAAGAAAGAGAAGAGTCTTAAAGAAGAAAGCCCTTGGGACTACAGGTGGTCTGATGACTGAGAGCTCTGGTAATCATTCTAATGGAGAGGAAGTCTCTGTCCCGGTGTCTACAAGAAGACCTGGCTGAATAGCCAGACTTTGGCTTGCTTCCTGAAGATAAGTTAGCTTGCTTCAGGGTGAAGAAGTATTGGAAAATTATTCCAAAGTTTTGGGCCTAGTGGATGAATGTAAAAAGTCTTGTACAAGTCAATCTAGCAGATGTCAAAGGGGAGTGGCGGGAGGATAGGAGTTCTCATGTGACAGTGCAGCAGAATTGGAGCTAGGTGAGATAGTTGTGGGCCATTTGGTTTACGAATTTGAAAATTAGGCAGAGTTTGAATTATATCTTATATTCTCCTGGGAATCAGTGTAGTTGCCTTAGGCTTGGTCATATGTGATCTGTTGCTTTAGCCCACACCAAGATTCTGGTAGTTGTACTGTTAAGAGTTGGAGGCAATTTGAGAATATATTGTGAGATGTCGGTAAATAGTTGCAGTAGTCAATACGACTGGTAATTAATGCATGTATAGTGGTAGAAAGGTTGAATTTCTCGAAGTAGTAGTGAAATTGGTGAAAATAGTGCACGTACATGAAGGAGGACTTAACCACCCTCGAGATGTGGGTTTCCATTGCAAAGTTATAGGCCATACTGAGTTTTTGGGTTGTAAGGGGTTCCTGATAAGGAGGATAGTGGTAAGGGTTGACCATGGCATTTTAGCCAAAGAAATTCAGATTTGGAAGAGTTTAGTTTGTTTGTGTTGATTAAATCATTGGGCTACTGCTCTAAGATAGTTATTGAGATTGGTGATGGATAAGGCTTGTTTTGATCCCATTTTGATACAGAGTTGAATGCCATCTGCGAAAAGGTGACAATTGGAATTGTAGGACTGGATGAGGTCACAAATTGTATGTATGTAGTATATGTTGAAAACGATGGGGAAAAGCACTGAGGCTTGGGGTACTCTACAGATGAGAAGTCTGGGTGAAGATGATTAATTGGTCCAGGAGACGGATTATATCCTGTTGTCAAAAAGGATTCAAACCATTTGATGGCTGTGCCTTCAATCCCAATGTCACTTGTATCGAATTAGGAGCTGGTGGTCTACAGTGTCGAAGGTGGTGGAAAAACCTAGTAGAACTAGAATGGTGTTGTCCCTGCAACTATCTCCCTTTCAATATGACTGCCTCCTGGAGTTACCAATTGATGCCAAGTTATCCAGGACAGCTTGAGTTGAACTCTCTCCTCTTCCTTCTCTCTCTCTCTCTCTCTCTCTACTACCCTTCCTTGCTTCCCACACTTCCAGCCCTTTCATTTTAGTTTGGACCAGGCTTCCTTGCACACAGTGACTCACAGCACTGGCACTAGGCAGAAGCAAAGAAATTATTAAGGGTCCTAAGCAGCTCAAGGGCCCTTGGAATCAATTATTTTCCTTGCAGATCTTCACTTCTGCCTCCTTCAGTCCTTCCCCCTCTGGCTTAGGGCCCCCAATGGGCTAGCACTGCCTTTGATGACCCAGATTTAGTTGCTTCCCTTTCCCTCTGCTCACCCCCAAGCATCACCTCCATCAAATGGACCTGATAAGCCCATTGATCCCCTCTCATTCCTTATATTCTTCTTCACCAACGATGGCACCATAACACACCCTCTTTTATTGTAACTTACTTTGCGTACAATCAGTGAAAACGTGTTTACAAAACAAATACATTAATATGATTCTTCTCGCAAGTAACACTCCACACCTCTCCAGATCCAAGGGCAAATGTGTTTAATAAGGAAACTTGTCTTACATGGTGCAAAGGTCAAGCCAATCTCCTCTAATGGATTCACTGCAGATTCTGCATACCCCTGGTTAATAAGTAGCTTACTGTCATTTCTAGATAATTTTATCAGCTCTTATTTGATTTAAGGGTTTATTGCCAGTACCAAGGACTATTTCTATGGGCATCTTTATAAGACAGCTACGCTCCAGCCTCACTGGCATTTCTCCTGTGTAGTGGGGATAGCAGAATGCGTTGGTTCGTGATTCTGGGTGCTGGATTGGCTGGGGCACTCATACTGACCATTGGGCTGCTGGTGGGCCACTTTGCCATCCCCAAGCCCAACCCATCCAAGCATGACCTGTCAAAGGATGTGGACGAATCCTTCATCAATCAGTTTATGGCAGAGATCGATAACAAGGAGATTGAGAACAGCCTCAGGTAGATCTTCCCATTCAAGGCAAACCATTTTTTAGTGTTCTGGGGCAACTGCAGGATGGGGTCAGTCCTGTCTGGGAATGCGATAAGTGGTTTGGATTGTGTTTGATCTCCTTCTTGGAAAGGGTCTAGTTTATTCTGAATTAAAAACTGTTAACCCAACTTTCCGTGCTGTAATCTGGATCTTTGGTTGGGACAGGGGAGGTACTCAAGTTATGTCTCATTACTTTGAGTGTGCTGCTATGGCAGCAGAGCTAGTTAGATCATGAGAAATCTTCTTCGTCCTACAATTGAGCCCATCATAAACTCTGGATTTTGATAAGGGTCACCAGATAACATTAGATCAGGGGAAGACTAAGAAGTTCGGCATTCCTTGGTTCCTCTCTGTCTTCTTCTTCCCTATTGCATAGATAGGACATGTAGCTCTCACTTTTGTTAGATAACTTATAACTATAGACATGGTGGCAACTGGTGCATCTTTGGAATACTGGGCATGCCCTTTGTAAAAGCTTACCACATTTAAAAGGCCAGCCTTCCTCTGCCTCCCTTCCTCCCTGGCTATCAGATCAGTGGCAGTGATAGGACAGCAGCATGGAGCTCAGTAAGCTGCACTCCCATTCTCTGCAGCTGTTCCTCCTCCCTTCCTATGTTTCCTGATTACAAAGGAAGTGTACATCACAGGGGCAGAGCAGCCTCGGGACAGGGAGCGCACACTATGCATCCACCCTGCTGATTTGCCACTACTCTGGCTACACTGTGTTATGTGTCTCAATGTAAGCTGCCCCCGAGGCAACAGTTTTATTTCCTTGTAAACCGGTGTGATATGTATATTATACAGGAACATCGGTATATAAAAATAAATAAATAAATAAAAAACAGAGAGGAACCTGAAGGAGAGGAGGGGAAACAGAGAGAGGGGAGTAGAGAGTAATCTGAGGAGGAGGGAGATGGAAAGGAACCAGAGGAGATAGGGTAGGGGAGAAATGAAGAACCTAAGAAAAGCAAGAGGAGAAATTGAGAGGACTCCAAGGGCAGGGGGAGATCAAGAGGACACTGGCAGGGGAGGATGATAGGGAGAGGATCCTGTAGGTGTGTGAGGAGGAGATAAAGAGGAAGTTTGGGGGCAGTATCATCGCCAGACAATGTTGCAGCAGGAAGGGCTCCTCTTCTGATGATGCACATTGCCCACTACTGAGAGAGAATGCACAAGCTGAGGGCATATCTCTGCCACTGGATTAACACAGCTTATTTATTTATTTATTTATTTATTTATTTATTTATTTATAACTTTTCTGTATAAAATACAAATCACACCGGTTTACAATGAAACTGCAAATTCGCTCGGTGGCGATACAAGGAACATGGGATATAAGTAACTGTGTCGAGGGGAACTGTAACGAACTTCCCAAAAACATCAGAACAGAGAACAATCCTTAACTATCTCATGAGGAAAGATACATTTGAGTGCAATATGAAAAAGCCCAACCTTAATTGTAAACATACATGACAATGCCCATCTTTAAATCACAAACTGAAGTAAAAATTGGAAGGCAGGAAATAGTGAAGGTGGACAAGTCAGTAGCGAATGTGCGTAAGTTAAGTTTCAGGAAAATCTTGTCTGAAAAGCCATGTTTTGAGGTTTTTTTTGAATGCCGATGGGCAGGGTTCTGCTTCTGGCAGTGGAATGATTTCCTCCCTTCTCCTACTCCAGATACCTGTCTCTTCCACTCCCTGCAACGGCCCTGATGGGGGAAGAGATGATGGAAAGCAACTTAAGGGGGGAAATGAACAGATACAAAAGGGAGGGGGAGATAAGAGAAGAACTTGGGTTAGATATATAGAAAAATGAGAGGCGGTAGAAATGGAAGAATCTGTTGTGGGAAGATGGAGAGGAATGTGGAAGCATCCAAGGGGACAGAAGAGAGATGAGGAGAAAAAGCAGATGAGAGCAGAGCCATAGCATTGCTATGGTCAATATGGCCTTGGCCATAGGCACCACTATCTGAAGGGTGCCATAGCGCTGCCGATGCAGAATGGAAGATGTTGCCTGCTGCAGCCATCAAAAGCAGCATTGTCCTACCGCAATTGGCAGCATGGTCTGCAGGACCTAGAAAGAAGAATGAGCTCATATTGGCAGGGCCTAGGAAGAGGAGGAGTTGCGCTTTGCTGCCATCAGAAGCAGCAGTCTTCCCAGTGGGGCCTAGGAAGAGGAGAAAATGCGCAGACTCCCCTGCAGGAAAGAACAGACAGACAGAGCAAGGTTGGCCCACAGAAGTAGTCCTGTCAGTTGTGAGAGGCTGAAGAAGACTATTGCTGCTGCTTCTGGGAGGGGGGGGGAATGAATGACTGAAGGCAGGGATGGGAGGTGAACAAGGAGGCATGAGAGAGAACATCTCATAAGTAAGTGTATGTGTGTGGGAGTGAGAAAGAGAACATGCCTGTGTGAGAGTAATAGAGTGCAGATTTATGAGAGCATGTGTGTATTAGGCAAAATAAAGTGTCTGTGTGTGTGTAAGAACATGCATGTTTTGTATGTGTGTGAGATTGAGAGCGCATGTGTTTATGTATTGTAGGTGTGTGTGTGTGAGCACGTGTGTGTTAGAGAGTGCATGTGAGAGCATGTGTGAGTGTGACAGAGTGTGGTGTATTTCTGAAAGAAAGGAGAAGTGTGTGTTTGTGAAAAAAAGAGGGAGAGAGAGCATGTGTGTTTGTGAGAGAAAGAGAGTACCTGTGTGGGAGGGAGATAGAGAATGCATGTGTGTATTCATGTGGTGAGAGAGAGAAGAAAGTCTATGCAAAACAACCCTCCTTCCTCTCTGCCTGCTAATCCATGACAATCTCAAAGTATCTGGAAATCAAAATTTCCCAGGTATGCAGAGTGAGGTATTTTTAAAAATCTTTATTAGTTTTATTTATTAGGCATTATTTGATGTCTGTTTTGAAATATTTTATTGGTGTTTGGAACATTTTTGAGTTTTTAATTTTTGGATATTATTCTGTCCCTTAGCTGTTTTTAATAATTCTTCTTATTGTTATGGCTTTACTATTGGTGAAATTTATATTTCTTGATTTATGAGGAATGGTGATGTTTCTGTTTTTCCATTGTTGTACTGCATACAGAATTTGGCTTGTTGTAGTTTCCAGTTCAGTTTTTGTCTGCACATTTCTATTTATATTTTACGGTCTCTTTATTCTGTGTTTGAGAGTCTGTGTTGTGCATGTGTGACTGAGGAGAGAGAACCTGTTAGAATGTAGTTTGTGTAAGGATCTATAGCAGCTGTTTTCCTAATATAGGGTATATTGCTTTTTTAGGGCCTGGTGTAATACTTGCAATGTTGCATTTTCATAGGTAGGGTTGTTGCTTTTTGAGTGCTGGCAGTTAGTGCTGTTTTGATATAGAACATTTATTTCTGTTCTGGGACCACTGCTTTTTAATATATTTATAAACAACCTGGAAATGAGGAATAATGCGTGAGGTGATTAAATTTGCCAATGACACCAAATTATTCAAAGTTGTTAAATCACAAGAGGATTGTGAGAGATTGCAAGAGGCCCTTGCAAAACTGGGAGACTGGGCATGCAAATGGAAAATGAAATTTAATGTGGACAAGTGCAAAATAATGTACTTAGGGAAGAGTAACCCACATTATACCCACAATGCAAGGCTCCATATTAGTAGTCACCATTCAGGAAAAGGATCTAGATCTCATCATTGATGATGTTTTGAAATCTTCTGCTCAGTGTGCAGCAGCAGCCAAAAAAGCAAATAGAATGCTAGGGATTATTAGGAAAGGAATGGATAATAAAACAGAGAATATCATAATGCCTCTGTATTGCTCCATGGTGGGACCTCACCTTGAATATTGTGTGCAGTTCTGGTCACCACATTTCAAAAAAGATATAGCAGAATTAGAAAAAGTACAGAGAAGGACAACCAAAATGATAAAGGGGATGGAATGATTCCCCTATGAGAAAAGGCAAAAGAGGTTAGGACTCTTCAGCTTGGAGAAGAGGAGCTGAGGGGAGATATGATAGAGGTCTATAAAATAATGAGTGGATTGTAACGAGTAAACATTTACCAGTTGATAACTCTTTCAAAGAGTACAAAAATTAAGGGACACACAATGAAGTTACTAGGTGACACATTTAAAACTAATAAGAGAAAATATTTTTTTACTCAATGCATAATTAAGCTCTGGAATTTGTTACCAGAGGATGTGGTGAAAGCTATTAGTGTAGCTGCATTTAAAAAAAGATTTGGACAAGTTCCTGGAAGAAAAGTCCATAAACCATTATTAAGGAGGACTTGGAGAAATCCACTGCTTATTCCTGGGATAAGCAGCTTGGAATCTGTCTACTCTTTGGGATCCTGCCAGGTGCTTTTGACCGGGATTGGCCATTGTTGGAAACAGGATGCTGGGCTTGATGAACCTTTGGTCTAACCCAGTATGGCAAGTCTCATGTTCTTATTGTATTGTAACTCTGTTTTCTTGTGACTTTCTGAGGGCCAAGCCCATGCCCAAGACGTGTTAAAGTAGAACTAATATCATATGGGTTCCAAGTGTCATTTGCTTTTTTGCAGGGTTTTCTGGTTGTCACGAGAGCAGTGCATATAAATATAATATTCATGTTAGTGATATTTTTGCCTCAAAAGCCTGTACTTTGTTTCATGTAAAATTTATTATAAATGAATAATTTTTAACTGTGTGTGTGGAGAGCTTTACGGGGTGAGGGTGGGGGGCATGCAGGGCCGTAAAGTTCCCCCAGGGCACTTAATTCCCTTGCACCAGCCTTGGACATTGCTGTACAAATATTTACTGGAGTGTTCCAACTCGTGATGTGTCATGGGTGAGGGCACAGGTTTTCACTTGGCCATAGGCGCCAAATTGCCTGGCTACGGCTCTGGATGAGAGAAATAGGAAGAAGGTGTAAGATAATATACCACAACCATCTTCATCTCTATCTGCCCATATGTGTAATGTAGAAATAAGATTGTCCTATATAAAGCAGGACATGGATCAACCTAACTATTGCTCCTTAGTTGCAATGGGGTAAGATCATAAACAGGATTGGTTAGACTGGACCCAGTTGGTAACATAGTAGGTTTCTACACACAAGAAGAAGAAGAAGAAGAAGTAGAACGCTATGCTGTGATTGGCTGATCAGAGGAAGGGGGGGGGGGGTCCTTTGACTGAAATGCAAGTAGGCACATCTCTGCATATTCAGGATATCCATCTTCTGTTTTAGGGAGCTGACAAAGAAACCCCATATGGCCACCACCTCAGGCGACAAGGAGCTGGTGCAACTCATCTTGAATCGCTGGAAGGATGCCAAGATGGGCTTGGATAATGCCATGGTGGAAAATTATGATGTATTCCTCTCCTTCCCTGACCCTGCCAACTCCAACAATGTCACTGTTGGTATGTCCTAGAACTACGGTCAACCGGTTCCAATTCACCAGGGGGCAAGCTTAGCCTGTCCTGGTTTTGCCTCTTCCCAAATTGCATGTTGGGACTTGTAGTTCTTGCTTTTCTTAGACATTGGATCTACAAACCCATAGATGCACAGAGGAGAATGCCAGGAGTGGCTAAGCCTATCAGTGTTGATCTGAATCAGGAGGTTGCCTTAGCTTTGGCTATGTCCCTTTTAATACTCAATGGTCTAACCACTGATGGTGCCTACTGTATTTCCCTCCCACCAGTGGCTTCTGGGTACTCCTACAACAGATCAAGCTTCTTTCATAGATGGGTTTGCCTCTGTAACCATCTCTGGAGTGCATGACTCAGGCAGCAGATTTCTGGCTCCTGAGCTTTCTCCTGCTTCTTCTGTTTCCCCAGTGGCTGTAAATGGCACTGAATGCTTCACCTCCCACCTCACAGAGAAGAATTACACAAAGGATCAAGAGGATGTTGATGTGGTGAAACCGTACGCTGCCTATGCTCCACCCGGCACCCCCAAGGTATGACAGAATGACAGTGTCTGAGCCAGGGGAGAGACATTTATTTATTTATCCACTTATAGCTTGCATGTATGTGATAGGTGGTATGAGTGTGAGCCCTTGTTGCTATGGTGTTGTGCTGACGCAGCCTCGTAGTTTCACCTATAAGGCCTACATGGACAGCTGGTGAATGCATCCTGAAGCAGGACAGACTGGAGCTTCACCTATACCAGCCATCTCCCCCTCACAGGTTGAGCCCTTGGGTTCTGGTGGCCGGCAGGGCTTAGGTGGGTCCCTAGGGTGGTTAGGTAAACAAGAGTGCAAGGGCAGGTAGCAGACTTGAGGAGTCAAAGTCAGGCCAAGATTGAGGCAGGCTGTGGACAAACATGGTCAGGTGCAAGCAAAAGGTCAGGTCCAGGCAGCATACAATCATGGTCAGGTTCAGGTGACAGGCAACTGTGGTCAGATTCAGACAAGAGGTCAAGATCTGGAAGTCAGGTCAAGAATGGATGGAGACACACAGAAGACACTCGATGAACAGGGCAAGGAAGCCTAGACAAGGCAAGACTAGATGAGTAAGACTGGAAGAAGCAAGGCAGGAACCAGGTACACAGACAGGAATCAGGAACAGAGATGCAGGAGCAACACGCACTGCTGATACAGGAGACCCATTTTTGAGGTGAGAGAATAATCCTGTGAGGCCTTGCTGAAATAGGCTGGTCGGGCTGATGTCATCGTAGGGCACTACTCAGCATTTCTTGCCACGAGGCCTATATAAAATGTGCATATGCACATGTGCACATCAAAGGGAAGGTGGCGGACTGGGAACGTCAGTGACAATTGGAGCGTGCGACGGTGGCGTCCTGCTGTGATGTTTCTGGGCCTGTGGCAGTGTCAGGGTGAGTGTAGCCAGTCATGGCAGCCTGCTGTAGCTGGTAAGTTAACAATGTATAAATTGCCCAACCTCAAGAAAGCTTCAGGCAATGTACAATTAAATAACACAAAAATTCAAAAACAAATCACCAGTATAGAACACTACAAGTACAAAATATGCAATCCTTAAAAAAAAAAAAAAGAAAAACACAGTACATACATAAGAATAACAGACCTAAACAACTGGCATCTTAGTCTCAGATTAAACAGGATGAGCAAACCTAAAACTTCACTGACGGCTAAGGAAATTCTTGACTAAATAGCCAGGTTTTACAGAATTTTCTACATGGAGCCATGCTACACAACAGTCTTAATTTCAAAAAGAGCCACATTCCAAAGTGTGGGTCCACAGGAAAAAAAACAACCACCTTTTTTCTTGTCTCAACATGTTTCATCTTGGCTGGCACCTCTAATAGCAATCGTTTTGCAGAGTATAAAGACCTCTAGGGATGGCAATATGCCAACTATTTGGGCAAGTAGGCAGGGGCCAAATCAAGTGAAGCTTTATAAGCTAAAAATGAAGTTATGAATGGAATTTTAAAACTCTGTGGCAGCCACTATAGGGACTTTCAATCAGAAGTGATATGGTTGTAGGTCTTTAGAGCCAGCAAAAGTGAAACTGCCATTTTCTGAATTAACTGGAGGTAGTTTAGATTCAGAGGCAATCCTACATAGAGAAAACTACAATAATCTAAGTGGATTAAAACTAAAGCATGGATCAAAGTGGCTAAATCATCTCAACTAAAGATAGATGAAATTGTGAATAAAGCATAGATGAAAAATTGTATTTTGCCAAAATTACTGTGACTATGAAAAGAAAGAAGGGATTCTAAAACCCCTCTGGGTTTTGACCTTGTTACTTAAGGTTGCCGCTCTGTTATTGATGGTCATCAGAGGGGGCGAATGAGACAAAGTTTGGCATTGAATCCAAAGTACTTCAGTTTTAAGATGGTTTTATGCTACAGTAAGTTTATTAACAATCAACTATGACTGTACTTTTATATGGTAGCCTAAAAGGTAAACTTAATATAGGTGAATTTACACATGACTCTCAAACCCCCAAAAGCAATCGCAAACAGAATTAATGAGAGTCTATATTTATTGAACCAAAATACCACAGTTCAAATAACAACATCAATATTGTATAAGCACCACACTCTACATACACCACACCACATTCATACAACATTCATATGGATGTTTTTAAGGTATGAATGTTGTATGACTGTGGTGTGGTGTATGTAGAGTGTGGTGCTTATACAATATTGATGTTGTTATTTGAACTGTGGTATTTTGGTTCAATAAATATAGATTCTCATTAATTCTGTTTGCATGTACTTTGTATATATACCATGATTAAATGTTTCAACTTGGCTTACATAATTTTCCCTTAACATATGCTGAATTTGGATATCATCTGCATGTAATATGTACTGTAGACCCATTTTCTTAATCATCTTACCTAATGGTAACAGATACATATTTCAAAGAAGGGGAGAAAACAGGAAGCCCTGAGGAGCATCATGGAGAGAAATATTTGGAGGTCTCCATAGTCAGACACAGTTCGCAGGAGGTCTCAAGGCAATCTGTCACCTGAAGTGAGGGATAATATGGCGCTCTCTCTCGCTCCGCCCCTGCTCCTCCTCCTCCCTTTAGCCGCCGCTGGCGCGCCGACCTGGCCTCAAGTGGCGTCGACATCCCTCCTCCACACGGCCGGGCTGGCCTCCGGTGGTGGCGGCCTGCAGCAGTGACCCTCCTCTTTTCTGTCGCCGCTGGCCTGGGTCACGGCCGCAGCAGGGGCAGACAGGGTGAGGCGGACGCCATAGTGGCGTTCTGAGAGGGGCATCTTTTGCCATCTCAAAATTCTGCCAGCTGAAGTGGCCGCTTCACCCTGCCTCATTATGGAACCGCCCCTGACAGCTTGCAAAGTTATCTGGATAAACGTATCTGGCTAACTTTGGAGGTATATTCAGGAGTGCAGCTGCACCCCTGAATATAGCTAACTATCTTAAACTTAACCAGTTAACTATAGTCAGCTAACTTTAGGACAGGTCTTTGACCCAATCAGATTTAGCCAGCTAAGTTATCCAGCTAACTCAGCTCCTCCCAATTATGTCTCTAGATGCATTAAGCTGCAATATTTTATCGCAGGAGGGGTCCCACTATCACAGGGGGCTGTCTCTGTGATAGTGGGACCCCTCCCCCAAGAAAGCATCACAGCCTTATGGCATGTGCTTTTGAATCATGACCAAACACCATGGCACAAAAAGAACACGGCAAGTGGCCCTTTAACGCGATGGCAGCCCCAACCTCATGAGACTGCCATCGCCTTAAAAGGCCAATGGTCAGAAAATTAAAGTCGCTAACTTAGTGCTATCAGTTGATGTGGCCCCAATACCCTCAAAACGTTTAAAAATAGTAAAAGAAGCCCATGTGGTGACAACCCCTGCCCCCCCCCCCCCCCCCCCAATTCATGTGAAAAAAATTTGACTTTGGGTCCCGGCCTCCACACTACTCCAAATGAAGTGTCAAGCTCCCATCCCACCCCACCTTCCCAAGTGGCACCAATCCTATCCTGGTTCCACCTGCCCATATGCACCCCTCCCCTCTGGAAGCCAGAAAAAAATTGGAGTGCAGGTCTCCAACTCTAGGACCCCCCCCCCTCCCACCCCCTGAACCTTCAAATGGATCCTGCATTGGGGCCAGGTACACCCTCACACCTGGCCCAGTTGGTGCCTTTTTCCATGTAACTGGGGTAAGGTCCGAGGATCGAACTTTTGCCAAGTGGCAAGGCGCCGCTGGCCTCAGCTGATGCATTCCTCCTTAGGTGCGCGCACACCAGACCTCATCCCATTTAAAGGACCAGTGGCAGGAAAAGCCCCACAGTGCCAAATGATATCACTCACTCCTGCCCTCATAGCAACAGGTCCAGAAGTAGAGTGTATTGCTTCCAGTGTTTGTCTTCAGTTTTCAGTCCCTGCGTCATGTCTTCGGACCCTGCATCTTGTTTACAGTTCCAGGCTTGTCTTTTGCCTTCATTTCCTTCCCTGTTACCCACTTGGATAAATACGTTTTTTGACCTCTGCCTGATCTCTGATATGCCTGACTGCTGCCTGCCTCTGACCATCACCTGGACCTTGGACTTATCTGACCTCCTCCCATCTATGATCCAAGCTCTCCAAGATCTCCACTTCTACCATCAGCAGAGACCACACCTAAGACCAGCTGGCCCCTGTACCCAAAGGCTCAACATGAGAGGAATGAGGGTTGGAATAGGCAAAGATCCTATACGAGCAGGGCTCCTCCCTGCAGGTTGCATCAATCCTGCTTTGGCCCAAGGGTCCACAGACACTCAATAAGAGGTTCAATCTCATTGGTTACTAGCCCTGATGTCGAGGGGGAGCCATCAATAGTGTCTGCTATGATGCATAATCACTTCCATAGTATAGGAACCTGATTTTGCTAAGAGAACATGAGGTCCAGAAAACAAATAGATCCTTCAGAGTCAATCATAACCAGAGCAGGGATTTTGTTATTTCCCTAGTAAAGTTGTACTGAGAGAGACGGGTCCCCAGGGCTATTCTGATGCTCAGAGAGATAGTTACCTCCTTACCTATTCCCTCTATTGGAGCTGGGAGTGTGTATTTCCCTGCTGAAAAACAATCCTGATTTTGGAGTCTACTTTAGCAAATATTTTGGAAGTGTCCTGAAAGCCCGCAAGAGAGGCACAGACGCTCTTGACAGCATCACTCCTTTTCTTCCTCAGAGAGGTGGCGTTTCATGCTGTGAAATAGCATGGGCTCCTCTGAAGTTAGTGATCTGTTGTTAGGGCCTAATTGCCCTCTCATGGTGTGTAACTTCCTTTCTTTCTCTTGGCTTCACTCTCCCAAGGGTCGCTCTATTCTCACATATAAGGTGAGCAAGGCCTCTAAGTTGGCTGAAGGTTTTAGCCAGACCAATTCATCCTTATTAAAAGCTGCTAGACCCTCACCGGAAGTAAGTATGCAGTTCTGGTTCATTCCAGTTCAGATCAATCACTAACTGGTTAAACTCTCTGGCATATTCAGTCATACTCTGCCAGCCCTGGCAGAGACTCAAGATCATACTTTCCATCAACTGAACACAATCTGGGTCATCAAAAGCGTGAAAGAGGTTAGTCACAAATGGATCTTTTTATTTCAGGATTGGATCATTTTGTTCCAGAAATGGCATTATCCATGCTAGGGTCTCTTTGGAGAGCAGGATAATCATAAAACCCATTTTGGGTGGTTCTGACAGTACAAGTGTGGGTGTAGAAGAAACCACAGTTTGCAATGGTGCAGTAACCCTGCACCTCACTCCTATTTCTGCCAAAAGTTTCAGGAGGTGGTGGGTTCAGTTGGGGTTTGCTCACCTTGTTTGGCCGTAGGACCCTGAAGGGAGTGTACATTCAGCTGTATCTATTTATTTATAAACATTTATATTCTGCCTAGGTCAATTCTGTTGTTCTAAGTGGATTACAGTGCAACATTAAAATTAAATTACACATATAACATTGTTCAAAATAATTCACATATTTAACAGTAAAATAATTTAAAAAACAGAGACAAATAACATTAAAACAATGGAAAGGTTTCAGCTTCAGGAAACTTAGCTATGATTTTAATTGCTTGCGAAAAAACTTACAGTCTGCCACAAATTGGAGATTTTTAGGTAAAACTTTCCACATCTGCATCCAGTAATTGAGAAAACTCTGTAGTGGTGGCTATTAAGTCATAGAATGAATTACATAAAGGCAGAAATCAGAGTACAAATTCTTAGGTTCAATTACCGTAGATACCAAAGATTATATGCAAAAAAAAAAAAAGCAATAGCAAAAGATATTTGCAGTGACACTACCCTCACAGGTTCCCAGGTGCAAGGACAGTATCACGAACATGGGAACATAGTGCTGGAGATTCAGTCTCTGGTCTTCAGGATGGTTGATGGCACTCTCCTTACCAAAACTGAATCTTCATTCTGATCCTCTTAGCTTCATTTGGGCTCCCTGCCCAACTATTTTGTGTGAAGGTGCAGCTGTTCTGTTTTGTTATGTGGGAGAGTTCTGCTTCTCACCTAATCTTAGTTATACAGGAAATGACCTTGTAGCTGGACTGTGAGTTCTGAATTCTGCTTGTGTCAACTACCTCCCACCTTTCATGTACATTTGTCTTCACATCCTCTAATTAACTGCCTGCAAGATTTCCACACAAGCTCGCTCAGGAGTCTCCTTTAGATGCACTTGTCTTATACAAGGAATGTTGAACAATAATTTTTCTCCAGAACACAAATATCAAGAAGGAGTGTATACAGCTGGAAGATACTGAGGAGCCCTATGATGGACAATTTTATAAACCAAAGTTAAAATTTAAAATTTTATATCTGTTTTATGGGCAGCCAATGCAAATATTTCAGCATAGGGGTCACTTGAGCCCATAATCCCCCTACCCATAACCAATCAATTTTGGGTAGAAGTAATCCACTCCCATAAAAAATGTAATTGGCAAGCAACATAAAATTTAATATCAGGTAAGTTCAGATCCCCATATGATTTGGGACATATCAATTTAGTATAGCTAATCCTAGCCTTCTTACCTTGCCATACGAAGTGGACAATTATGGATTTTAGCTTTGCTATATCTTTATTTGGGATCCAACATGGCACCATTTGCATTTTGTACAGTAGCTTAGGGAATATTACCATTTTATATAAAGCACATCTGCCAAGCAAGATAAGTGATAGATCCACCCAAGCTTATAGTTGAGATTGAATTTCTGTAAATGGAGATCTTATACTTGCAGCACAAAGCAAAAAATTTATCCCTAGTAACCTGGATACCTAAATATTTCAACTTATTTTGTGCTGAGCTAAGAGGAAATTCTCCCCTCCAGTTTAATCTAGAAGAATCATCTAATGCCAAAGCCTTGGTAAAATTAATCCTTAACCCCACAAAGCTACCAAAACATAATAAAGAGATCTATAATACAAGGTAAAGGGACAGAAGGATTGCCAATTTAAAAAAAAAAAAAGCATGTCATCTGCAAATAAAAATATATGATATTCGGAAGAACCTAACATAAACCCCCTATCTATCTCTGAGGATTTAAGCTTAAGTGCCAAAGGTTCGACAGTTAATAAGTATAATAATGGTGAGAGCGGGCAACCTTGACGAGTGCCACAATATTCCACCAATCCTGGCTCTTATTGGCCTATATCTTTGATTAATGTTAATATTAAATTGTTGGCTTCCATTCTGGCAAATCGCTTGAGTATGGTCTTTCCCTCCTTAATTTCAGAGGATCAAACTGACTTTGTCAAAAAGCGTCATGGCGTATGGAATTATTAGAGATTTTGAATAATCCTTGCCCCTTAAATTGTGCAGGATTGATTAGCCTTGATGCTAAAAAGTCATTTGCAAAGTTCAGTGGCCATACGTGTTCTGGGTGCTGGAAAAGTTTGGGATTTCTGTTTTTTTGGGGGGTGGATACATCTATTATATGCCTTTCCTCAGGCTTGGTTAAGAATCAACAGGGCAATCTATTTTCTTTATCCCTTCCTGGTTTCAAAAAAGCAATAATTAATGAGTTATTGGCCCCCTGCAAAAAAAAACTCTGGGTAAAACAATGATTATACATATCAAGCAGAGGTGCTGAAATTTTGGTAGAAAGCAATTTGTAAAATACAGAGCCAAAGTCATCCAGGCCAGGCGCCTTAGCTAATTTCAAAGATTTAATCCCAAATTCAATTTTACTTATTGTGATAGGAGCATTCATCAATTTTAAATGTGTATCAGAAATTGTCGGCAATGACGGTAACTTTCATTCTGACGCACAGGCGTATATGCACACACGTTATAAAATCAGCAGGACATGCATACTTGTGCACACAATTTTATATGGGTGCACAAAAATGATGCGTCTACCGCATAAGTGGGGGGAGTTTGTAAGATATGTGTGCTGACAGAAATACCCATTTCTCCAGTCCATTCCCAGTTTACCCAGTTTACCCAGTTAAATAAGTCTTCCATATCCCTCCCAGCTAACTAGCATTTCTCTTACCCTACCTGCCCCAACACGTGAAACCCTGCTAAGTAGCCTAGTTTGTTTAATTTTTCTACTTACACCTCCTCCATAGCAGAAATAAAGGTACACGGTAAGGTCTCCAGCCCGTGCTTATGCACATAAGTACTTATGCGCACATTTTTACTTACGGATTCAAACCGCCCATACTAACCCATTTTTTTATCTTTTGCATTTGTGCGCATACCATTTGTTACGCCTGTCAGTCGCAGCCGTCTGCGACCTCTCATGCTCACCTCTTTTTACCCCGCTCAATCTAGTCTGGGAAGAACGGCGGTCTCTGCCAGTCCCCGCCGACCTCGCCGGCATTCCCGGGACAGCGTGGGTGCTGCCGGCCACCATCTTGGACCCTGAGTTACCTAGACGCGTGCGCAAGGGCCTCATTTGTGCACATCATGGCGGGAACCTCGGTGGCATCCCCGCCCAATGATGTCAACCCGCTAGTGTATTTAGCAGAGCCTGCCCTTTCCTTCCTCAAGTTAGTAAGGAGACCGGTCTTGCTGATCTCTCCACTCTCAAGGACTTCCTGTTCCTGATTCGGTCTTGGCATCTGGATGCTCTGAGTACCTGCTCCTCGGCGGCTCCCTTGTGTTCCCGGCTATCTGCTCCTCGGAGGGCCTTCCTGCCTGACTGCTACTAGATCTGTTCCTCAGATCTCTACTCGCTCCAGGAATCATCTACTGTGATATCCTCTACAGACTTCTACTACAAAGACTGCCTTTGTGATTCCATGCAGCATACCCTGACCCTTGGGCCACTACCGCATTTCTTCAGTGGAAGTCATTCAGCTTTCCTCCTCTAGAATACCTCAACAACATCTACAAGAGCCACTTCCGGGTTCAGGTACTGCTGTCAGTTCTTCAACATCTACTGAACGGACATCCTTGGCATACTCCGCTCCGCGGGCCACTACCGGATCCTTATTACTGAAAATATCTACACTCACCAGAGGGGATCCACGGCATATCCCGTTCTGCGGGTCACTACCGGATCTTCTCAGCTGTGACTCTCTCTGGGTAATTCTCATAGCCCAGTACCGTACTACCTTATCTGCTTTCTGTGGACATTACTTTTCTCTCCAATATAATAAAGTCTCCACTTCTAGTTGTGTCCCATGCCACTGAGACTGTGCCTGCTGATGGTGAGGCTCACAGGGCTCCTCCCTGTGGGCGGTAACAGCTCTCATCTCAGCCCAAGGTTCACATCCTTCCTTAAATATAACACCATGAGATATATGCGTACGCTGCTGCTTTTTTAAATCCATGTGGCGCGTGCTGGCTGCAGACATGAGTATACCTCCCAGCTTCGGCATGCGTAGGTCTTTTAAAATCCATCAGAATATGACGTTCTCAAAAAATCTGGAATGAACAGATAAAGTTCAGAATAATATTCCATTAGGATATCAGTCAATTGTAGAAACCAAGTTCCACTTTCTATTTCATAAAATACAAATATATTACCTAGGTTTGACACCGTGAACAAGCCTAGCAAGTAACCTGCCTGACTTATTCCCATACTGAAACAATTTACTATGAAACCAATAGAAGTTTTGAGTTGATTTATAGTTGATTTATAGTGTTCCTGACATCTAACATTTATTTATTTATTTATTTAAAGTTTCTTTTATACCGATGACCGTTCGCACATCGCATCGGTTTACAGTGAACACAAACCATTGGGCAGAGCCCTTACATAAAACAGATAATGTAGTGAACTAGGTAACATATAAATAATGTTTGGGAGGAGCCCTTACATAAAACAAACATCCATGATTAGATGCCATGGGTATATGTTAAGTAATTGAACTATAACAATAACTATATACAAACTTAGTGCGCAGTACAAAATCGATGGGCAAAAAGGCGTTCATACCAGGATATCAATAACATACCAGGATGTAGGACTTTTCCAGTCATAGTTCTGTATGATTTTAAAGTGATATTTCACTGCAAGTTACCAACAGTAGTCCAGGGGGCTGTGACATGCAAATCCCCTACCTGAGTCTCTGACTCGCCTATTCACTGGTCATTTAAGCACCTTCACAGTAAGAAGGGGTCTGGCAACCTTTTTCAATCTCATTCTGTGTTTCCTGGGCTGGTGGCTCATGTTTCATAGCTGCACTATCCTCTTTTGTTTTCTCTGCTGCAGTTGATTTAAATGGTAGCATGCTCTTTACCCCTCTCTCCCTTGGGAGGGGGAGTTTCATAATGCTTTGAGAGAAGACAGTTCCTTCATTAGTCAAAATTATCTTGCCTGCATAACTGCTTTCCCAGCCTCCCACAAGACATCAGGAGCAACCTCAGGAGCATACCAAGTGGCTAAATAATCTTGCCACTTGGCATGCAGCAATTCCTTAAAGTTAGAATCAATGTATAAAGAGGGGCTAAATCTCCATTTAAAGGCCTTAGCTGACTGGGGACCCATACTGAGCTGAAATGAAATAGGAGCATGATCTGAAATCGATGTGACCCCAATATCCACACACCTAACCGTCAGCAACAAATAATCTATACGTGAATAGTAATCATGTGGCTCAGAATAAAAGGAAAAATCTGTCTCCCTGGGGTGAAGTACTCGCCAAATATCCAACAACTGAAGTTCTTTCATGAGAAAAGAAATACCAGTAGACTGTGAAGTTTGTCTATTAGGCCGAGGTGGCTTCACGTCTATACTAGAATCTGCCAGTACATTGGAATCACCACCCAAAATAATCAAATGTTCAGGAAATTGGATTAGGGACGCAACTAACTGTGTAAAAAAAACAATGATTTTACACATTTGGAGCAGAGGCACTACAGAGGACAATTTTCTGCTGAAATAGACTCCTACTAAGTAAAATATAGCATTCCTCTCAGTCAGCAAATTAGTTGAAAGGGAAGATCTTTGTTAAGAAGAATCACAACACTCCTTTGTCTCCTAGAGTAGGTAGAGAGAAACACCTGATCCACCCACTAAGATTGCAGCTCCTTCAATTGGCGTTAGATGAGTCTCTTAAAAAAAACCCCCAATATACGCTTTAGACTTATGAAAACAATTCAATAACCTCTTTCACTTAATCGATGAATGAATGCCATCCACATTTAAAGAGAAAACATTTAATTTACCCATCCCAAACAAGCAGGGGCAGTTCAAAAACAATGTATATCAATAACCAGATTTTTCCAGACATCCCCCAGCATAGATGTCTGGACCAATATTTGTACCAATGCGAAAAGTATCCACCTACAGTATTACTAATATCACTAGCAATAAAGACCAAAAATCATCAATGCAAACCAAAATTCACTCCACATTCATATCACACATAAGGACAAAAGACAAAGACAAATATATAACCCCAAAGTTCAATTTCTCCAAGGAACCGTATCGTTTTCATCCAATCTTCTTCCCAAGATGAATCCCAGAGGGCCCAATATTCAGCTCTCATACCTGGATCTCCAAGTAAAAAAAGAAGTTAAAGCAAAATAAACAAGGGCTAAACAAGCAAACAAACTGCCAATAATATCAACCATCATTATGATCAGAATGCACTGTCAGGGAAGGTGAAAAGGCAGTCGGGAAAAAAAAATAATGAAAAACTAGAAAAAAAGGAAAAGGCTCTTATCGATGCAACAGATATCCTAAAACTAACTACATGTGTACAAGAAAAATATATACATTGCCAGAGTTAGCAGGCCCATGAGGCCTCTTAATAGAAAAATCATCCAAAAAAATGTAACAAAAGCAGCCACAGGTATCGGCCAACTTGAAAGCCGTGATCCAAATATAGGAGAGCCAGAAAAGAGAAAAGTTCCCATAAGGGCACCGCAAAAATAAGCTGTCCAATAGATAAAATATTTAAATTGGCATCTAATAAAGCATCATCTTCCACTTTTCAAACAGCAAAAGGCCTCACAAAGAGTCCAGATATTTTTGGGCCTGTTCCTTATTATAGACATTAAGTCTTTCTATTTGCAAATACACGGAGCCTTGCAGAATATTGTAAAGAAAATTTAACTCCTTTAGTGCCATGCAGATTGGCGCCATTTTTCACCACGCCTCTGAAACTTTTATGGAGAAGTCACCAACTAAAAGCAAAGAGTGGCCATCCCGTTCCAACTTGCCATTGCACTTTTGAAATGCCTGCATTAATTTGAATTTATCTGCACAATTTAGGATGCGTGCATTTATCAGCCTAGGTCTGGTATCATTGTCCTTCCTAACACCAAGCCAGTGTGCTCTTTCCACAAGAATGGGTTCTGTTTCTAGCGAGAGGCCCAGCACCTCCGGAAGCCATATTTGAAAGAAATTCAGCAGCTCGGGTTCTGAGACAGATTCAGCAAGGCCAATAACATGGATGTATTCCTTCGTGCCCTGTTCTCCTGGTCTTCAATTCTGTCCAACAAGGCTGCGTTTTCTATTTTTCAGCTCTGTCATATGTCTGGTAATCTGATCAGACACATTTCTCTTGCACCATAATCCTGTTGTCAAGATCAGACAATTTCATGGCCTGCGTGCCAATCTTTTTGGACATTTCCTCCATCGCAGATTGTAGAGTGCTAAGCTGATCCGTCAAGGCTGCAGTGTTATTTTTCGATATGTTGCGGACCAGATCCTCTTTAAGTTCCATCAAAGATTGCTTGTTCAGTCACCATCTTGGCATCGAAAAGGGGGCTTCTCCTTTTCTTTCTATTTAGGGACTTGCACTGAGCGCATCGACATTCCAAACTAGCACAACATGTCCTGTGTGAAATCACACCTGTAGATGCCAATGTAAAACTCAAAACTTGTCAAAAAAAAAGTAAGAGATATGAATAATCAGGGGTCCCTCACGGAGCTCACTTCACCAGCGACTTCTCAGATGGCCAGCATAACCAGAAGTCTACTATGGCATTTCTTATGTTCTTATCACCATCATTCCCAAACAAAGAAGAAACTTGATGGACCTGGCCTCATATCCATAATATATCGGGCTTGGTAGTGTGTCCGTGAGTGCTTGCGCATGTTCCCCAGCCCACCGATAGATGGCGCAGGCAGTTCCCTGGCCGCCTTGGAGGCTCATGCCAGAGGTACGAAGGACAGCGGCCATCACGGGACAGACAGAATATAGCAGAGGAGACCCCGGCATGCTGCAAATGGAGTGCGTCCCGCGGCACATGCTCCGTTCGTGGCAAGGATGAAGGCCCGGCGCACCGTTCACGGCGAAAAGGGAAGGCCCCCGTGTGCCGTGATCGGCACGCCTGTGCCTTCATCTTCGCCACGAATGGAGCGTGCGCCGCAGGACGCGCTCCGTTCGCAGCATGCCGGGGTCTCCGCTGCTATTTTATGCTCAAGGTGAAAATGGAAGGCCCCCGTGTGTCGTGAACGGTGCGCCAGGCCTTTATCTTCGCTGTGAATGGCACGCCAGGCCTTCATCTTCACCGCGAACAGCACGGGTCCTGTGGCATGCCGGTGAGAGAGAATGTGTGGCAGGGAGGGGAGGGTGAGAGAGAGCAGGTAGAGCAGGTAGAGAAGTGTACCTTCAAGCAAAAAGAGCTTCCCTTTTTGGCGTACATTGTTTCACATCAAGGCCTTTGGATGAATCCCAAGAAGTTAAAAGCCTTAAACTGGCCCAGGCCAGTAGGCCTTAAAACGATTCAACGTATTCTGGGTTTCACAAATCACAATAAGCAATTTCTACTAGGGTATTCCACCCTGGTGGCCCCACTCACAGCCCTCACTAGAAAGGGTGTCGACACCAAGAATTGGACCTTTGAACAGCTAAAGGAGTTCACCTTTGATATCTGTTTACATCATCCAGATCCGTCTCAACCCTTCATTCTGAAGATAGATGCCTCTACCCTTGGGGTATGCACTGTCCTCCTACAGCATAACAGTAAGGGTACACTCATGACTTGCTCCTATTTCTCTAAGAAATTCTCTCCTACAGAGAAGAATTGCATCATTGGTGATTGTGAGCTGCTAGCAGTCAAACTAGCCTTTGAAGAGTAGTGATATCTGTTGGAAGGGGCCCAACAGCAAATAACCATTTATACAGATCACAAGAACCTAGAACGTTTGTCCCAGGCTCAAAGGCTGAACCCCAGGCAAGCTCACTGGTCTTTATTCTTCAATCAATTTGACTTTGAGTTGCAGTACTGGCTAGCTGACAAGAACCATCAGGTGTACGCTCTCTCTCAGTCATTTGATATGGAGGGGCCCTGGAATCCCCACAGCACATTATTGACCCAGTCAAAATTATAGTTGCCACCACATTCACAGTTCCTCCTGGCAAAACGGTGGTACCAGGACACTTGCATCAGAAGATTCTCGAGTGGGCACACGACTCCCGGCTATCTGGCATTCCTACATTACTCGGACATTGGAACTAATCATGTGACACTATTGGTGGCCACAGATGAAGGCTCATGTTCAGCATTATGAGGGTTGTGCCCTACATGCGCTATGCAAAAAATGTCAGAGCACAACCATGGGGGTTTTTACAGCCACTGCCGGCCCCCACGGAACCCTGGACCCATGAAGCCATGGATTTTGTCTGTGACCTCCACCTCTCTTGTGGCAATACCATTATATGGGTGGTTGTGGACAGATTTTCTAATATGGCGCATTTCACTCCCCTTCCTGTACTCCCATCTGCACCAGAATTAACTAAACTCTTTGTACAACACATCTTCCACCTGCATAGGCTACTGATTTATATCCTCTCAGATCAAGGAGTTCAGTTCACTGTTTGATACTGGGAAGGCTTGTGCCAAAAATTTTGAATCATGTTGGATTTCACATCCACGTATCATCCTCAGTATATTGGACACACCGAATGGGTGAATCAAAGCTTTAAGGTCTTCCTGTGGGCTTAAGTGAATCTACAACAAGATAACTGGGCCTCTTTCCTTCCATGGGCCAAGTTTGACCATAACAACCATGTAAGTACCTCCACAAGATCTTCACTCTTTTATGAGGTCTTTGTGCATCATCCTCAAGTACCCAGACTGCTTCTTATCTCAGGCAGTTGTCCAGCAGCCTTCTAAGAAGTAAGCTGACAGGAAGTGCTTTCTGGCACCTCAGTTGCATCTAGGAAGCCTAGTCTGGCTTAGTACCAGGAATTTGAGACTCAAGATGCCTTCCATGAAGTTTGCTCCATGGTTCATCAGACCTTTTCCTGTTGACTGCCAACTGGGGTCTGTAGCTTACAAACTCAGACTACCACCATCCTTAATGGTTCACGATGTCTTTCACATCTCTCTGCTGAAACCTGACATTCTCTCCTGGCCGGGCAGACTGCCCCTTCCGACCACTGAAGTTGAGGCAGAGGAAGACACTCCATTCAAGGTCCAGGAAATCTTAGATTCTCAAAGACTTCATAACCAGTTGCAGTAACTTATTGTTTGTAAAAACTACGGCCCTGAAGAAAGATCCTGGGAGCCAGCCTCTAACCCTTTCAACTGGTAGTGGAATTCCACAGTTGTTTTCCCAATAAACCCAAGCTCAGGAAGTTGGGGAGAGGGCTTTGGAGAGGGGGTACTGTTACATTTGCTGGCTCGCAGAATGTCCCCGCAAGCTGGCGCACTCATCCCCAAATGCCACAGACACCAGGCCTGACTTGCATGGCATAGACGCTGCCATCTTTGCACCAAGTCCTGCTCTCCTTAGGCATGTGTCATGCTGGGTTCCCAGGGTTAAAGGGACCATGGCTGGAAAGGGCCGAAGTGCCCACTGATGATTTCAGAACATCAACCAATTCCCTGTGTCATCACAAGGTAGAATAGTGCTGGTAAAGATGATCCTTACTCTGAAGCTATGAGGGGTGTGTAGTAACTTGTGAGAAGTATAACACTGCCATGTTTTGTCTCTATATATTTATCATTATGAGGTAATCCCTCTTTGACTCTCGATGATATGTATCCTAGATTTAAGAAATGGAAGATAGGGGAATGAATAACGTTTCTCTCTCTTGTTTATAAAAATTCTTACATAACTGTAAAAAATTTACCCTTTTTAAGGTATTGGCTGATTTATGGCAAAGGGATTTACAAGTCACTCTGAATGAGGATAACTTATAGACATGTAATACATTTATATACGGAAGTACAGAGAATGTAAAAGCGCGTAAAATGCAGTTGAGAATTCTGCATAGAGTGGTTTATAGTAACACCTTAACGGATATATAAGGCAGGCATAGCAGAAGGAAGTCACTGCTTAAAGTGTTGAACACCTAATGCTACACTGTTTATGGGAATACCTCTACATGCTTCAGTTCTGGGATTTGTTGATATAGGAATTAGCTATTATGACGGATCGGGGGATACCTATGTCCTAATTTTTTGTATTCTAGATCATGTATCGAGTGCAACTTTTATGGGCAGATTTCCTAAAACGTTGCTTGTTAAATTCTGTTTGATTGATAAAAGATGTATTTTGACTAAATGGTTAGAAAATGTTTCTTCTGATATGTAGTCGTGTAAAGCTAAAATGCTGGACTTGTATATGGAATGCCATATGGAACGTCTAAAGATGCCTAAGTCTAAGTTGGTCTTCCATGAAACATGAATCCATTATATTAAAAGTTTACCTGAAGATTTCTAACTGAAAGTACAGTGTAGAAAAGTAATGATGTATTGTTCACTTCAGAACGTATATTTAGGGCTTCTGATTTTAGATTTTAACTAATAAATTGCAATAAAATATAAATATATAGGCGGTTATTACATACACATAGGAAAAATACCACTTCCCCTAGTACTCTCTCATCCCTTCTTTGCCTACCCTGGATCCTCTGATTCGTTTCTGTGCCTTTTCCACACTGATGACTCAGCTGCGCAAATGTATACATTTTATTTAGCTGGAAAAGGTACCCAACAATAGTTCTTGTACCACAAAACCACTATAAACATTGGATTTATGGTACCCCCCAAAATTAGCTGAAACCTCCCCCCACCTAAATGTACAATTTATATACAGCTAAAATCAGAAGTACAATGTATATTATATGCTAATGGTAATATGATGTTGCTTCTGCTCTGTGGTGAATATATGTTTCTGTGTGTGAATAAGGGGAAAAAGGGAGAAAAAAGGATTTTGCTCTCATGTGTTGTTCAAAACAGTTAATTGTAATTATTTAATAAAGTCATTTAAAAAAAAATTTTTAAATACAAAATTATGTGCATTAAATGCCAATTTCACTCCCGGGAACACCTCTCCTCAATGCAGCAAAAAAGTACTCGTGAAACTAGATTACACAAGTAATTTTACACACACTAAGCCTGGGTCAGTTTGTTTTATATATTTAGATGACTGAAAATTACCCCTAAATTTTTCTCCTTATTCTCCCCAACGCTTATTTTTCTTCTCTGCCTTGACTAGATTGTAAGCCCCACAGATAAGAGTCTGTCTCTTATGCAGCATATATCTTGTAGCACTATGGAAATATTTAATAGTATAATAGACTGGCTTACTGACTTGTCACATGACCTTTGCCAACTAATTGGAGTGTAACAGAGCATCACTCTTCTTGATGGGCACCTTTATTCCTATAGTGCTATGGTTCATGTTTTTGCATGTCAGATTTGAGATTTTGGTGCTTATAGGCAGAACTGGATAGCAAGGGCAGAGGAAGTCCCCCTGCCCCCGGAGATCAGAGAACAGGGAGTAGAGGCCAATAATGTTACTGAATGCTGGGGCATAGCTCTAAAGCAAAGCTGGAATAAGCTTCTCTTCAGCCCGGGAATTTGGTGCCTTTGAAATTTGCTGCCCGAGGCAGTTGCCTTTGTGGCCTATTCCTTAATCTAGGCCTGAATTTTTGTTTTTAATATCCAACATTTTGTTACACAGGGGAAGCTGGTCTATGCAAATCAAGGAAAGCTGAAAGACTACGAGGAGCTGGCAAAGCACATCAACCTGACGGGCACCATCGCTATCACACGCTATGGAGGGGAGGGGAGAGCTGGGAAGGTGAGGAAAGGCAGGGATAGCTGTGGAACCTTTCATACAAATTGTCCCAAAGTGCTTTACAAAGAAAGAGAGCCTTGCTAGTTTTGTTGGCTGTTTGGAGATAAGAGATGGGTGATGGATTAAGTATGTGATTCTTAGCAACCAAAGAGGAAGATGACAAGGCCTAAAATAACCTATTAGCAGAGATGGTGGAGGCTGGTACTATAATGAACTTATATAAAAGTTATGGGGGAGCTGGTGTTGGTTTAAATATTGGAATTTTTATACTTATCTACCCATAGTGGTAGAAAACAAGAGAAGAAGACAATTGGGCAAAGTGGATGGACCAATTGGTCCTTCTCAGTCACCATTTACTCTAATCACTATGTTTTGTTGCTATGAGAAAGAAACAGAGAAAGAGACTGAAAGAGGCTTTTATATGAACCCTATCCCAACGATCTTTATAAGCAACAGTGCTGCATTAGGTTTTAAATACACACAGACCAAGGAAAGGGTAAAGGAATGAATGGCAAGCGCTGAAAGGGAAGGGAGTTTAGCACGGAGAAGTTAACTGGGAAGACTATAGGATCTTGTCATCTACTAGAAGGCTTCCCAAACTTTTATTCAATGTGATCCCATTTTAGTACCTAAAAATTTACATGACCCCTGAGGACAACCAAAACAAATTAGTAGGGTTGTGGTCCCCCAATAATCATTTCACTCCTGCACTCCTTCTTTATCCCCTAGTCAACCTCCACCCTCTCCAGTCGATCCTTTCTCTCAACCTCCACCCCCTTTCTTCAACCTCCACCCTATCCAAAGGACCTCCTCTCTTAACTCCCTCCCCTCCAATAGGCCACCCTCTCCCAACCTCTGCCTCTCCAGCTGATACTCTCTTACATCCTTCAGCTCTTTTCACCTCCTCAGTCCATTCCCTAAGCCCTTTTCACATCCCCTCCCATCAGATCCTCTGTCATCCCCAAGCCTTTCTTATAACACCCAATTGAGCTTCTGTCATCCCTTCTTTCCTCACTCTCTTCCCCATCTCATCTCTCTCACCTCCCAGCCTCATCTCCTCCCCTCCAAACTTTCTTTCTCACATTCCCCAGCTGATTTCTTCTCACTTCCAGCTCCTCTCTTACATCCCCCAGTTGATCTTCTGTCATTCGCCTTCTCTCATCCCATCCACTGCCAATCCCTCTTCACCTGACCAACCCTTAAACTCCTCCTGTGGCTGATCCTTCCATTCAAACACCTCCTCCCCAAAACAACACCCTGTCCAGGGTCATCAGCAACATTTTCCCTCTGGCCCCGACCGAAGGTGGATGGCAATGGTGAGAAGAAAGGGGCAGACTGACAGGGGCAACATTTTTCTCTTGATAGGTTCAGTGGTGAGTGAGAATAGAGCAGCAGCAATCTCCATCAGCCCTGCTCTCCCCTCATGCTTTGTCCCTAACCCAATGGTGATCTTCAAGCAGAAGAAATATTAATCACGAAAGTCTGCATAGGGACTGTAAGCTAGTAGAAACTCACAGGCCCTGCATCAGCCCCAGTCCCTCCTCACACAGGGCTTCCTGTTACCACAGACCTATGGAAGAGCAGTGCCACAGCAGGACTTGTGAGTGCATACTGGCTCGCTCAAAGGCCCCATGCTAAATTCCTCTACAAATGCTGCTGGTACACGAAGAGCGCTGCTGTCTGAGGCACTTGTGTTCCCAGCTGAAGGTTTTGTGACGGGGTTTCGACTCACAGTTTGGGAAGTCCTGATCTATTATATATTGTATTAAGTGTCTTTCTGAAGGTCACAATGAGAGGGCAATATTCAAAACCCTTCCCCTGGACAAAAACACATTCTACCCGCAGAATTGGGGACTTTGAATATTGCCCAACCTGTCGGTGGGTAAAAATGTGTGCGCTGCTCAACAACATGCATATTTTTAACCCTCTGAATGAACAGAGCAGAGAGAGGAGCTATGAATTTATGTTTGATTTTCCACAAAGAAAGCGCATCATTTTTTGACTAAAAATTTCCAGCAAATTAAGACACAGTCTCTGCGGGATATTTCTTCTGGGTACAAAAATCAAAACAAAAGACTGGATGGGTTCTTTCTCTGATTCCTGGGGCAAACCTCATGGATAAAAATAACTGAGGAGTTTGCACTAATGCGGGCAGTTTTGATTTTGTACCCATTGTAGGCTGTGATGTTTCTGTTTCAGGAACTGTCTGTAAAATCTCTCCCTTTCTTTTGAAAGGCCATCAATGGTGCCAAGTTTGGCGTGATTGGAGTCATCGTTTACACCGACCCCAAGGATATCAATGATGGGAAAGCATTGGAGAATGAGACCTACCCTAACTCTTGGTATTTACCCCCATCTGGTGTGGAACGAGGCTCTTACAATGGATACTTTGGGGACCTACTGACACCATACTACCCTGCAAAAGGTGAAGCCATAGAAACAAAAGCCACACCCTGCAAATTTATTTTCAAGGTCCCCCCATGACCTGCAATAACACCTGCCCTTTAATCTGCTCTTGAAATTTCTCATCCTTGGAAGCCACCAAAGGTGTTCGGTTACTTCACGCACATACATACACTAATATCTGATTGGTCCTTACTTTCCTATCCAGTCTGACCACACTGCTAAGGTTACATTTCAGCTGTCAGCTACAGAGTGTAACTGCCTGCAAGATATCTCTCCTTATCCAGGACAGTCTATTTTGTTTTCTTCCTTGATATTCTACTAACTTGGGTAGATGAGCATACATGATCCCCTCGTAGTTCACTTCCTCATGCCACCTTCTTCATTTCTAACAAAGCACTGTAATAATCTAAATAGCCAACAATGCTAGGATGGTTGTTGCCCAAACATCCAGCCTTCTAGGTTCCCTGCGTGGCCTGCCAGACAGACCCAGCTACATGACCACCTGTGATACCGCTAAGGATTCTAGTTAGTACAGTACTTGCATTCAGAGTCTGTATTCTGCCTCCCTTTCAGATTTCACGTACCGTATCAATGAATCAGAAATTGAAGGCATCCCACCTATTCCAACCCAGCCAATCGGATTTGAGGATGCCAGGACACTGATCTGGTGGGTGGTATTATTTCTATAGTTGTGTACGTGTGTGTGAGATTGTAGAGAAGGGATTTTCTCCATTTATTCTGTTCTTCCCACCATCTGAGTTACAATCTCCAGCCCCACGTGGTACCACTTTCTGGGTGTGACCCAAGCCCATCGATTTGACCTGGATAAGAAGAGAGATTTGTCCATTCTGTGCATTTCTGTTGGGCCTGGATTTCAGCACCGAGATAGCATTGAATGCCTTAAAGACAGACATTAGTTTAAATCTTGAGAGAGGAAATGCAATTCTTATACTACTTTTAGTCATGAGCTCCACATTTGATATGGTAGATCAACTTCTTTTAAACCATCTGTTTGATATAGGAGTTCATGATCAAGCACTAAACTGGTTTAAGTTTTGTTTTTTTTTAGAAGATAGAACATACCAAGTGTTTTGGAGCAATACTCTATCTCACCACAGTAAGCTCAACTGTGGAATTCCCCAAAGGTCAGTTTTATCTTCTGTTTTATTCAGTTTAAATCTTGTCCCACTTGTCACTCTGATTCAAAGTTTAGGTTTTAATTCATATTTTTATGCTGATGATATACATGTAGCCAGTCTCCCATGTGTCCATAAAAACATCATCCAGTGGTGCTACGGGTTTCCAAGGTTCATGTGCAGTGGTGGGAAAGAAAATCTTTCTGGTCCCCTGGCGTAGCCACTACCCTTTCAGTCTGATGGCTCCCACTCCAGCTGGATGATTCCCACCACATGCAAGAGTGTCTAATATAGAAGCAAGGAAGCAAAAATTATTAGAATGGGTACAAAGAAATAAGCCAATGTCCATCCATTTACATGGGACAATAGAAACATAGAAATGATGGTCCATCCAGTCTGCCCAGCAAGCTTATGGTAGTATCTACTGTGCATGTAGGTTAGCCTAAGCTTATCAATTTCCCACACCATAAAAGTCAGGCCCTCGTTGGTTGCTGTTTGAATCCAATTCCCCGTTATGCCTTGCCGTTGAAGCAGAGAGCAATGTTTGAGTTGCATCAAAGTATCAGTCTTATTGGTTAAGGGTAATAACTGCCACATCAGCAAGTTACCCCCATACTTATTTCCCCACACCGTAATAGACAGGGCCCTTGTTGGTTGCTGTACGAATCCAATTCCCCCTTTCCCCCTGCCGTTGAAGCAGAGAGCAATGATGGTGTTGCATCAACAGTATCCTTGGTGGTGTTCAAATTATATTGTTTACTTTAACTTAAATAAAAATATCCAGGCCAAAATCCCAAAAATCGAAAATAGCATAAAAAATATCAGCATAATGAAAACAATGGTTTCCTTGTCCCTTTTAGATCTTCTCACCAGTCTCCTTTCTCTTGCACCACCATCCATATCAAAAATATCCTCCCCAGTGAGGGTAGGATAACTGAAATGTAATTCTAGCATGCACTGGTTTGAATTGGAAAAAAATTATCCCCATTTCCAAAATATTAGAAAATCCAACAAGTTTAAAAATCTGTTAACAGTCTCTTGATGTCTCTAGTCCAACAACTTCTCTAGTCCAACAACTTCTTCTCACCTTTGATTCTTCTTGTGCTCAGGCAAAAAGATCTCTCTGAATTCAGTCGTTTAGGATCCTGGGTGGATGACCTTCCATCCAGGCTGAACCAATTTGTATCCAAAAATCTGATCTCTACTTCCAAATATCCATAAGCCCCAACTGTAGATCCAAACCTCCAGGGATGAGGTTAAAAGATCCTACAGCTAAGCCAAACTCCTTCTCAAATCTCAGTTACTTGAGACCCAGAGATGATCTCTAGCTTCTGCAATCCACAGGTAAATGCAAGTATACAATATGTACAGTCTAAAATAAACTCTAAGGTCCTGATTTTAAAAGGCATTTACATGCGTAAAACTTGGTTTTACTTGAGTACATACAGTTTACTTGACTAAGTGGGCTTTTGAAAATTGCTACAATATATGCCATTGAATTGTCCATAGGATTTACTCGCGTAAGTGCACTTTACTCTAGTAAATGGCTTTTGAAAATTGCTACAATAGTATGTTATATTTACAAGCATAACTCATTTGAAAATTCACCTATAAGCTGCTAAATCATTTTTCGTTGTGCTTTACTGATTGCAAAGTCATTCACAATATCATTAATTGGAAGACTGCGCAGTTTGTCATTTTCTGTACATCCAAGGATCATTTAGCATGGTATCGTTGATAGGCATCCTGGAGAGATCTACCTCAGGGATATGAAAGGGCATCATCATGCCCTAAGGCCTAGTCCCATCTCGTTCATCCTGGTACTTACTTGCATTTGACTGCTGATCCCAATCAGGACTGTCAATAGATCTGCCTGGGGAGATCCCAGAGGTAGATGTTTGTTCCATTAATGTCCCTACCGCCAAGTCTACATAGTCTTGCATGATTTCCAACTAAGGTAACTTGGATTGAACATCCTTTTTAATGGTGTATATGCAACTGCTGGCCATAGAGGTCTCATCTGAGACATGCACACTTTTTGCCTCCTAGGCCTCCCCCTGTCAGCTCATGGAGGTACAAGTTCACCCACAGGCCCCAACACCTCTTCATACAACTGTGGCATTTCTTTCCTACAACCTTGGTTGCCTTCTGGGGTACATCCCACCCCTACCAATGGTAAGGCCGATTTTGAGGCACTCTTGGGTTCCCCTTGTGACTCGCCACTATCATGAAGACTGGCAAGACAGAGAACCTCGGTAGTTGACTCACTTCTCCAACCCGAAGGTTCAAGCGGACTCTTGGATTTGGCCCTGACTCCCTTCGGTTCACTCACTTTGAGCCCCTCCGGGGCGATGGTTACTGTCGGTTAGGGTCTGCAGTGCTAAGGTGCTTGTGCCACTCTGCTAGGTGCCCTGGCTGCTCTAGCTCCCTTGCTTTGTTGCTGGCAGGGTTCAGAACCCCCGGATCTGGTCACCTGACCTCCCGGATTCTCCACTTCTGGTGCTGCACCAGTGATCCTGGCAAATGGGCTGCAAATCCGGAAAGGGTCTCAAAAGCAGACTGTGGCAACAGCTCAGTGCACTGTTCTCAGCAAAAGAGATGATCCAAGCAGAGAGCACACTGCAATACTACTAGTCTAGGCAATTGAATATGGTGACATCAGGAGCTCCATCATCTATGCCCAGCAGCAACTGGTTATTCAGACCATAGTAGGCATTCATCGCCATGGGTTCAGTGTCTTGGTTCAAGCCCAAGTTAACAGCACTATGTAACTCTAGCATACTCTGCCCCAGGTTCTCAACACAAGTCCAAGATGATGCCAGCTCTTGGGGACTCCTTGTGTGCTCTTTTGTAGCATGTTGTGGAATTGGTTGGACCATTGCCTTCACATGCATAAGAGTCCTCTGCCCAGCTCCAGTGGTCTGCAGGGGCAAGCACGCTGTATTCACATGCGTCTTCACAGACAGGCCTTTCGCAGGGATGGCAGCTATCTTGAAAAATCGCAGGAAGCTTTCAGAAGCAGAAAAATAGTGAAAGAAACAGGAAAATCTGGCAATCCTTTAAACTGATCTTCGAAACTGGGTATGGATTCACTTCCCTTTGGGTCTCTGTTCAGGTACCAATTATGTAAACCCCTTTTCCTCTGGGTCACCTTCGGAGGCTGCAGAAGAGGGAGAGGCAGGCTGATCTCATTTTTAATGTAAAATTAGAATGGGGGTCTGGCCTACAATACTGGGCAATTCGCTACTTTTTAAAAAGGTTTGGGGGGGCAGATTTAGGATACACGGACCTACTCTGAAGCAGGTCTAAAGTTATCCAGCTTTCCTAGCTGAATATACTCGATATTCATCTAGGTTAGCTGGATATCTCAGTCCCTCCCCAGAACGCCCCTGAAATGCCCTTTTTTTTTTACGGCTAAATTATTCCACGTTGGCCATTTAGATGGATAACTTGTGAGTTATCCGTCTAAATGTCTTTAGAATATTGAACTCTAAATCCTAAATTTACAATTTATAAACACCTAAAATCAGAAGTCCTAATTATATATCACTTGGTATAGCCATGTATGAGAAGCAGACTCTATAGGGGGTCTGATATGAGGCTGGAGCTATGTATGGGCCTCTTCCTAGTGGCTTATATACACTGCACAGACTTTTCTTTTTAAATACATCACAGAACAGGTTGGACATAATATTTCCATTTCAAGCCTGAAATAAACCTGTGACAGAATGTAATTGCTTGGAGCCCCAGTTCACTCCAAAAGTGGACAATCAAGTGATGAAGGTTGAGCCATGCCCTTGACTAGAAGGCCAAACCAGTAGATAAGCACCTTCATTTAGTTTGCCATATTATGGAGTGACTCAGGCCATAAGGATCTTACCTGTGTGCTGTGGCTGTTGCTACATTGTTTACCATATTATAGTATTGAAAATAGAATTGTTTATTTATTTTAAAAATGTGTAACCTGCATGCATCTGCTAGCATTCACAGTGAGGTACATTGTCAAAATGTAAGCAGAGTGAATCTGTCTCCTGTTTTTTGCATTGTGTTCTTTAGTGAGTTGGCTGGTCCTATTGCACCCAGTGATTGGCAGGGTTCACTTGGCTGCAACTACCATCTTGGACCAGGCTTCCGGAATGAAGGCATATTCCCCAATGACAGGTAAGTAAATATGTCATTTGGCTGTTCTGATTGCAGCCAGCTTCTGACTTCATAGTTAAATCTTTTACCCATCATCTCACTGCAGGTCTTGTCAATTTTCTTCACTCTGGATTAGGCATTACCCTCATTTGATTTAATTTTTATATCTTCCAACAGTCTGTTTGGTTGAGAGATGAGCAATGCTAATGCTCCACTACTTATTGTGTGATTGTCAGCAAGTCACTTAAAGGGGTACACCCAGGGCTGGTAAAATAGGAGTGTGGTGCAGTATCAGAGATCATGGGATAGACAGATCGATGGACTGAGAGTTGGATCAGCATATGAATGGATGAAAGATAAGTGCATAAGTAGTTGGACAATTGGGTTGGATTATTAGATGGACAGATAAGTGCATGGATGGATGATGGTTTGATAGGTGAATAATTTAATTGATACATAAACTATGAGATCATCTTCTCCTAGTGTCCTGTCACTACAGGGTTTCCAGAATTTGGCATATAATACACCTTGATGAGGTCATCTGTGATACAAAGTTTCAAACCAATAGCTTTTCTAGGATCTGCATATCACCACAGTGATGGGTGCCTTGCTCACTGCTGTAGCCATACTTGTCTTTCATATAAACCGCTTGGATTTGCTGAGACTTGTAGTATATCAAGCACAATAAACCATACTGTTATAGAGAGGCAGCATGCTATACAAAGCACCAATACAACTCTCTCTCTCAAGTGAATTTGCTGATAGCAAGACTAGATGTAGAAACATTGAAATGATGGCAGAAAAGGACCAAATGGTCCATCCAGTCTGTCCAGCAAGCATATGGTAGTATCTGCACAGGTTACCTCCATGCTTATTTGTTTCCTAAGACCATAAAAGTCAGGGCCCCCGTTGATTGCTGTCTGCCTCCACCATTAGGGCCTGCAGGTCTGGGATTTTGTTACCCAGACTTCGAGCATTTTTAGTCATAGCTTTCTAGCTGCTCTTCCTAGTCAACTTTTCTGAATTTTTTAACTGATTGATTTTTTTACTTTCTCTTCCCTCGTACTGTTTTGCTTGGGGGGGGGTGACATGCCAAGTTCCCTGGCCACCTCCTGCCACCTCCGTTCCTTAGTTTAAATGCCTGATAATGTACGATATGAATTTTTCACTTAGCATCCTCTGTCCTGCCATTGACAAATGTAGGCCATTATTACCATATAACCTTTTATTGCTCCCTACATGGCCTCAGCCACCAATGTATCCAAATCCACATTCTTTTACACCAAGTTTTGAGCCAGGTATTGAAGCTGTCTATATGGCACGGCCTTTCTTTTCTCTTTCCATGAACAGGTAATACTTCTGAAAAGCCAATAGTCTCTGCCATGTGTCTAATCTTTTTCCCTAGATTTTGGAAATCATTCTGTACTTTATGGGTATTGTTTCTAGCAAGGTCATTGGATTATAACATTGATAACAGATTTCTTACTTTCTTCTATAATTGCATTGACCACCTGGTTTGCATTTCTGTTAGCTGAGGAAGGTATTTAACTATTGTGTCCCCATCATAATGAGTACCCAAGTTGATTCCTTTGATGATTGAATCTCCCAGCAGAAGTAGCTTTATAGGATTTCCATACTTGTTTCATCCACCTCTAAGTAGATAATACAATTGCCAACATTTCTATAATTGGTTTTCTATTATAAACAAATAATATGAATGAACAAACAGTAATGTGCTCTTGGCTTCCATGCTAATTATTCTTGTCTTGTATGTAGATGAGGTTATCTATCACTCGCAATTAGATGGAGTATAAATTGGCCTTGTTTCTTTTCAAAAATGTTCTAATCTTAGATGTAATGTCAACTGACTGCATCTGTGCAAAAATGTTCTATAACTTTGTAGTTCAGCATCTTTTATCTAACTTATAGAGTCTTTTTGTCTAGGAAAACAAGTACAAAGCTGAGACTATAATGTTGTTAGTACTTTTAAAACTGCTTATGATCAAAAATAAAAAATTTAGGAAAACAAGAATGACTTCATGTGTGACATGTTAAAAAGTGTTTCACTGCTTCTTCACCACTTTCATGTCTGTGAAAGGGACTTTTAAGTACCACAACAATCCCCTCTCTTCATCATTTTCATGACAACAATTCATAAAAGGCTCCAATCATTGGTCTCCCCTCCATGGCTTGGGTTGGTCCCAGGGCTTTTCTATTATAGGAGGTATAGATAGACTGGGCCATACCCATTATAGGACAGAGGAGGCAGCATATATTTTAAGGCTTTAGTTTACTGAAGGACTTGATGTATGAATTCATTTCCTGGGGGAAGTGAAAGGACAAAAATCAGGTGTTTGCTGAATCATTAAACTTAGAAGTGGACTTATGACAGATTAAATGCTCACACATTGTAGTCAGGTATATATATAAAGGTTGAAAAGTTAAGATAAAAATAGTTTCATAAGTAGCTTTTCTAACAGAAATATTCCAGTCTATGTGTACGCTTGCTAAAAAAAAAGTTTCACAGAGTAAACATCCTTTTGTGTTTTTCTAAACATGAATAAAATATAAAAAGATGATAGTAAAGTATAGCTAATCCGATCGTTTACATCTCATATACATGCCGCGGGCGGAAAGGGTTTCCCGTTGATTTAAAGAAGCGGTAAGGATGGGTTAAAAGGGATAGTGAATCGCGGGTTGGACTAATGCGGCCAAATTGTGAGTAGAAAGTGGGTTAGAAGCAGGGTAACCGCGGCCACACTTTACTGTATCGGCCTGTGAATGACTAAGGGATTGAAAGCTAAGAGCATATTCTTGCAAAATAGAAATAGGAAGATTTAAAATGATCTTTGTATTGTATTCATTTATCTTTCAACAATGAAATCAGTTTCACCCTCCTTTTGTTCAGTGAATTGTAAATATAGAGAACCACATTAAATAAACAAGAAATATGGCAAGTTAGCATAAAAGCTTTATTTAAACAGTTTGAGCAATGTCATATCTTATATATAGCTTGTTACTGTTGAAGTATATATTAACAGTTTATTGCTTATAAGTTCAAGAGGACATCTTTATCTGTGGCCTTGTTTCTTGTACACTTTGGTTGATAATATAGTCAGAGGGTTACAGCAAGAAATAATTTACTGAGTTTTATGTTTATATGCGGTCTGTTTGTAATATATCATTTTCTTCTTCGGGGGAAGCAGGAGGGCAATCAAATTCCATAGGACAAATGACCACTAGGGATGTGAATCGTTTTTTGACGATTTAAAATATTGTCCGATATATTTTAAATCGTCAAAAATTGTTAGGGCCACGATACAATACCAATTCCCCCGATTTATCGTCAAAAAATCATAAATCGGGGGAAGGGGGAGGGCAGGAAAACCGGCACACTAAAACACCCTAAAACCCACCCCCGACCCTTTAAATTAAATCCCCCACCCCCCCGAACCCCCCCCAAATGCCTTAAATTACCTGGGGGTCCAGCGGCGGTCCGGAACGGCCTCCTGCAATTGAATCGTGTTGTCTTCAGCCGGCGCCATTCTGCGCCGCCATTTTGCAAAATGGCGGCGCAAAATGGCGGCGGCCATAGACCAACACGATTCGACTGCAGGAGGTCGTTCCAGACCCCCGCTGGACTTTTGGCAAGTCTTGTGGGGGTCAGGAGGCCCCCCCAAGCTGGCCAAAAGTCCCTGGGGGTCCAGCGGGGGTCCGGGAGCGATTTCCTGCCGCGAATCGTACGGAAAATGGCGCCGGCAGGAGATCGACTGCAGGAGGTCGTTCAGCTGGGGTTCCGGACCCCCGCTGAATGACCTCCTGCACTTATCTTCTCTTTGCTGCGCAGCGGGCTGCGAGCTGCCACGCGGCCCTATGGTTTGGCTCCTCCTCTTCTTTGCCGTGCAGCAGGTTGGAAACTGTCACACAGCCCTGCAACTTTCTGATCTTTGCCTCATGGTGGTTCGCAACCTGCCGCGCGGCCCTGCAACTTTTTCATCTTTGCCGGGCGGCAGGTTGCGAACCACCACACAGCCTTATGGCTCTTCCTTTTCTTTCAACCAATGCAGAGTGAGAACTCGATGTTTTGGATTCAACTGTATCGGAAAATAAAACTTCACTTAAATAACCAATACTCGTTAACTGTACCCAATATTGTAGACGCTTCAGCTTGTGAATGACATTTACCACTTTTGGAATTTGACCTTCATAATAGGCATCATCGTTATTGCTTTCGCGTGTTTAAACTCTGCCTTATATTTAATCATGTGGTCAATTCAGTTCATTTTGAGAATTTTTAACCATATTTTTCAAAACATTTTCTTATGCATTTAAAATTGTGACACTGGACCGTGTTTCGGACTGCAAACAATTTTCTCAGTCCTTTCTCAAGGGTTGAAATTTCTGCGTCAAAAAGAATTAAATCTCATAATTTGCAGCTCTTCATTTTCTTAGGGTGAACTGCCGTGCGGCCCTGCAACTCCCTCCTCTTCATTGCAGGGTCTTGTGGATCCTCCTTCTTGCAGCGGCACCAGCAGCTCCTTCAACTTGGTTGTGGCCCTCAGGCCGCCGCTCCCTCCAGGCCACCACCCTGTGCAACTGCACTGCTTGCGCAGTGGGTTGTGCTGGCCCTGCATACTAACTAAAGGAATAAATATTTCAAACAACTGATGAATAGAACATCAATATAAAGTTTGAAAACTGTAGACATATCAAACAGCATCCAATAATGAAACCAATAAGGATTTTAAAAATCTCCCATTCTTCATGCCTGGGATGTTTGGATTGGAGGAGGGGAGCTGTACAAACCTGATCCTCATACACCCACACACAAGCTCTCAATCCCTCACATCCACTGGCTCTGATCCACCCCCACTCACTGGTGCTCACCCACCCCCACACACCCACTTGCACCTGCTGTCACCCACACAGGCAGTCACTCACCCACCCAAACACAGACACACACAGGCAGTCATCCACCCACACTCACACATGGGCAGTCACACATACATATATGCACACACATCCGCTCTCACCCACCCAGGCAGTCATTCACTCACCCAAAGATAGATACACATAGACCAGAGCTTTCCAAACTTTTCATGTTGGTGACACACTTTTTAGACAAACATAATTTCATGACACAGTAATTCAGTCTACTAGCAAACCAGAGGTTAAAGGTTAAACGAACAAAACATATTACGACAATTTATGTATGTTTCCTTAAATATATACATAAATTTTTGTGGATTACATAATGTTACACTGGGTGTGTAATACACCCACACTGACCCCCAGGCAGCTCCCATTCATTCACACACTGCTCCCTTCCCACCCCCCAGGCATGCACACATTCATTCTCACACACACACAGAGACCCCCAGGCAGGCAGGCACCAATTTATTCTCACACACACATACACCACACACAGACAGGCATCTATTCTCACACAGACAGACCCCAGGAAGACACCCATTCGTTCTCATAGACAGGTACAGCCTCAGGCAGACACCCATACATTCACACATATACATCCCCAGGCAGAATCCCATTCATACACTTGCACACACTGAAGGCAGACCCCCCTCTCTTTCTTTTGCCAGCAACCTCAGAGCCTCTCTCATTCTTCTGCTACTGCTGTCATGTGGATATTTGGGGAGGTGCTGATTGCTGCTACTGGCACTGAAGCCGTTCTGCTGCGTCCTCTATGCAGGTCCCGCGGTATTAAATATTTGCGGGCTTCCACTTCCTCCATGCCGATCTCGTACATTGCAAGATTGGCATAGAGAAAGTGCTACTCTTGCACATTCCCAAAGATAACATATACCAATCACTAAAAAATATATTTTTTTACCTTTGCTGTCTGATCTTAGTTTTCTAATCGGTTGGTCACAGGCTTTTTTTTTTCCACCTTCCCTTTCTTGTTTTTTTGCCAATTCCTTTTAGAGGGTCTTTTTTTTCTATTTCTTTTCTCTCCATCTGTCTTCTTCCCTCAAACACACAATCAGGTTCTCATTCTCACAGTGGCCCTGCTACCGGGTTTCCTCCTCTTCTCGGGCCACCGTGACATGGGATATGCGGCGGCCCATTAACGCTGCTCTTCTTCTGTACATGGCAGATGCTCCTCCTCCTTCCTGCCCACACGGCTCCAGCAACATTTTTCTTACGGGGCTGCACAGGCAGGAAGAAGGAGGAGTGAACGTGACCCTTTTCTTCGGGCCGTGGTGAGGTAAGCTCCACCACGTCCCCGCCGATCTTCCTGCTGTAGTTTCCTGCTTCCGCTGGCCCTGCTGCTATGTGGACCAGGTGACACACAGTTTGGAAAGCTCTGACATAGACTCTCACCCACCCTCCTCCACACACACAGCCTTTTAATCTGGAAGAGAGGCGCGGCCGCGCACCCAGGAGGAAGAAGCAGGACTGTGCAGGACCGTGGACAGCGGCCCTGCACCGACGTCAGCACGCAGAAGCAGGGCTGGGCCTAGGAAGCAGGTCCCGACGACGGCAGCAGCTCCAGCCGCCAAGCCAGCTCGGGGCTTGCGGCCTCCAGCCCCGGAGGTGAACAGGACGTCGGCGGCGGCTCCGTGCCGCGATGAAGGCAAAGAAGTCCGCGGCTCCAGCCACAGCAAGGCAGAACAGGATGGGCGGCCTCCAGGCCACGAAAGGTAACAAAGTCCGCGGCTCCGGTTGCTCGGGAAAACCCGACTTCGGCAGCGTCCAGCCACGTCGGGAGCAGCAAGCAGCAAAAGGCAAGGTGCCTGCTTGCGGGGGGACCCGCGGACAGGGTGCATAACAACAGGTTTATTAACTCCTTCAAAAAAGTGAAGCAGATTTGTGAGGCAAGACTTGCCCTGGGTAAAGCCATGCTGACTTTGTTCCATTAAACCATGTCTTTCTATATGTTCTGTGATTTTGATATTTAGAACACTTTCCACTATTTTTCCTGGCACTGAAGTCAGGCTAACCGGTCTATAGTTTCACAGATTGCCCCTGGAGCCCTTTTTAAGTATTGGGGTTACATTAGCCACCCTCCATTCTTCAGCTATAATGGATGATAATCTCTGCAGTTGGTATTTTATAATCTGCTGTAAATAATTTTCTACTCAGTTATGGTTACTCCTTTCTACCTTCTTTGCTGCTCTCTCCTCTTCCTCGCTGTCTATCCCACCTTCCCCCCGCTCCCTTTTTCTCTTGCCTGCTCACTCCCCCTCTCCCTGTTTTTTGTAATTCTAGCCTGTCTCAAGTTCATTGTGAACCGGTGTGATGTGCCTCACGAACTCCGGTATATTAAAAGTTGTTAAATAAATAAATAAATAAATGATTTTAATGATAGGTTACACATTTTTACTAATAGATCTGAAATTTCATTTTTTAGTTCCTTCAGAACCCTGGGGTGTATACCATCCGGTCCAAGTGATTTACTACTCTTCAGTTTGTCAGTCAGGCCTACCACATCTTCTAGGTTCACCGTGATTTGGTTCAGTCCATCTGAATCATTACCCATGAAAACCTTCTCCAGTACGGGTACCTCCCCAACATCCTCTTCAGTAAACACCGAAGCAAAGAAATCATTTAATCTTTCCGCGATGGCCTTATCTTCTCTAAGTGCCCCTTTAACCCCCCAGTCATCTGATGGTCCAACTGACTCCCTCGCAGGCTTTCTGCTTTGGATATATTTTTAAAAGTTTTTACTGTGAGTTTTTGCCTCAACGGCCAACTTCTTTTCAAATTCTCTCTTAGCCTGTCTTATCAATGTCATACATTTAACTTGCCAACACTTATGCTTTATCCTATTTTCTTCTGTTGGATCCTTCTTCCAATTTTTGAATGACGATCTTTAGGCTAAAATAGCCTCTTTTACCTCACCTTTTTACCATGCCGGTAATCGTTTTGCCTTCCTTCCACCTTTCTTAATGTGTGGAAAACATCTGGACTGTGCTTCTAGGATGGTATTTTTTAACAATGTCCATGCCTCATGTATACCTTTTACCTTTGTAGCTGCTCCTTTCAGTTTTTTTCCAACTATTTTTCTCATTTTATCAAAATTTCCCTTTTGAAAGTTTAGCACTAGAGCCATGGATTTGCTTACTGTCCCCCTTCCAATCATTAATTTAAATTTAATCATATTATGATCACTATTGCCAAGCGGCCCCACCACCGTTACCTCTCTCACCAAATCCTGTGCTCCACTGAGTGAGAATTAGATCTAAAATTGCTCCCTCTCTCATTGGTTCCTGACTCAATTGCTCCATAAAACTGTCATTTATTCCATCCAGGAACTTTATCTCTCTAGCATGTCCTGATGATACATTTACCAGTCAATATTGGGGTAAATGGTATCCATTTAACAAAGATAAGTACTGCTGGGTTCTACTATTAATATTGTACAGTTTTTTAAGAAACTTTCTGATGTCATGTTTTTAGGCACATATTTCAACTTGATAAAGAATTTGATAAAGAATTTTCACATGCCCCTGAAGAAGCACTGCTGTTGCGAAACATTGGCCATGTTGGGCGCTACTTAGTGATTCTAAGAGATTGTTTTTGAACATACTTTCTGGACTGGGGATTACAATCATAAAAAATATTTTGAATTTTTTTTTTTTGAAAAATTTATTTTAAATAGTGCAATAAAGTTTTTTGAAGATGAATGATTGAGAAGACCGGTTGGTTTCTGTTCAAATATCCAACGTCAGGCTTGCTGACACCTTCATTTAGGCTTTATTAATATTCTGATTTACAGTTCCCATTTGGTTCTAATTAGGTAATTGAAATCTCCCATTTATAAATTTGGTTAGCTTCCCTAATTTCTCTTGGCATTTCACTGTCTGTCTCACCATCTTGGCCAGATAGACGGTAGTATACTCCTATCACTATACTCTTCCCCATCACACAAGGGATTTCTACCCATAAATATTCGATTGTGCATTTAGTCTCATGCAGGATGTTTATCCTGTTGGACTCTATGCCATCCCGGACATAAAGCGCCACACCGCCTCCCGGATGCTGCTCTCTGTCATTGCAATATAATTTGATTCCCAGTATAGTACTGTCCCATTGGTTAACCTCCTTACACCATGTCTCTGAGATGCCAATTAAGGGGCGGATTTTAAGAGCCCTGCTTGCGTAAATCCGCCCGGATTTACGCGAGCAGGGCCTTGCGCGCCGGTGCGCCTATGTTCCATAGGCCTACCGGCGCATGCAGAGCCCCGGGACTCGCGTAAGTCCCGGGGTTTTTCGAGGGGGGCGTGTCGGGGGCATGTCGGATCGGCGCTGCGTTTTGGGGGCGAGACGCGGCGTTTCGGGGCGGGCCCGGGGGCGTGGTTTCGGGCCGGGGCGGTCCGGGGGCGTGGCCGCACCCTCCTGAACCGCCCCCAGGTCCCGTCTCGGCATGCTAGAGGCCCGCTGGCGCGCGGGGATTTACTTCTCCCTCCAGGAGGCGTAAATCCCCCGACAAAGGTAGGGGGGGGGTCTAGATAGGGCCGGGGGGGTGGGTTAGATAGAGGAAGGGAGGGGAAGGGAGGGGAAGGGGAGGGGAGGGCGAAAGCGAGTTCCCTCCGAGGTCACTCCGATTTCGGAGCGGCCTTGGAGGGAACGGCAGCAGGCTGCGCGGCTTGGCGCGCGCCGGCTACACAAAATCGGCAGCCTTGCGCGCGCCGATCCAGGATTTTAGCAGATACGCGCGGCTACGCGCGTATCTACTAAAATCCAGCGTACTTTTGTTTGCGCCTGATGCGCCAACAAAAGTACGCAAAGGCGCGCTTTTTGAAAATCTACCCTTCTGTCTATGTCATCATTCACTGCTATACATTCTAATTCTCCCATCTTACTTCTTAGACTTCTGGCATTACCATTCAAACATTTCAAAGTTTGTTTTTTGTTTGTATTTTCATTCTGCTTTTTAATTGATAGGGATAAATTAGAATTTTTTAGCTCAGGTGGGTTTTTAGTTACAGGCACTTGAACTACTTTTTTTTATTGTTGGAACCTTACTGTTGGGATGCCCTAATTCTAATGTGTCATTACTATCCTTTGAAGATACCTCCCTCCGAACCATGCACTGCTGAGCGACTGCCGGCTTTCCCCTTTGTTCTAGTTTAAAAGTTGCTCTATCTCCTTTTTAAAGGTTAGCGCCAGCAGTCTGGTTCCACCCTGGTTAAGGTGGAGCCCATCCCTTCAGAAGAGACTCCCCCTTCCCCAAAAGGTTCCCCAGTTCCTAACAAAACTGAATCCCTCTTCTTTGCACCATCGTCTCATTCACGCATTGAGACACTGAAGCTCTGCCTGCCTCTGGGGACCTGTGCAAAGAACAGGGAGCATTTCAGAGAATGCTACCCTGGAGGTTCTAGATTCTACCTAAGAGCCTAAATCTGGCTTCCAGAATGTCCCTCCCACATTTTCCTATGTTGTTGGTGCCCACATATACCACAACAGCCAGCTCCTCCCCAGCACTGTCTAAAATCCTATCTAGGTGACGCGTGAGGTCCGCCACCTTCGCACCAGGTAGTTTTGTTACCAGGTGATTCTCACGCCCACCAGCCACCCAGCTGACTACATTCCTAATAATCGAATCACCAACTATGATGACTGACCTAACCCTTCCCTCCTGGGCCATAGCCCTTGGAGACACATCCTCTATGCGAAAGGACAATGCACCGCCTGGAGAGCAGTTCCTTGCTACAGGATCATTTCCTGCTGCACCAGGTTGATGCCTTCTGATCATGAGACCTTCTTCTTCCAAGGCAGCACCAGGGCTGCCAGTCTGAAGTTGGGACTTGGCTACTATGTCCCTGAAGGTCTCATCTACATACCTCTCTGTCTGCCTCAGCTTCTCCAGGTCTGCCACTCTAGCCTCCAGAGATCGGACTCATTCTCTGAGAACCAGGAGCTCTTTGCATCGGATGCACACATACAACCTCTCACCAGCGGGTAAAAAATCATACATGTGACACTTGATGCAAAAGACAGGGAGGCCCCCCTCTTGCTGCTGGACTGCTGCCTTCATCTCAAATTTGTTCAGTTCCTAGTTAAGTTTTAGGTTGCTATGGGAGTAGGAATGTGACTAATTAGCATCCTTTAAATGTATTAGTGAATTCACTATATGTCTGGTAGTGGCCTACAGGGTAATCATCAAACTCTCAATAAGATGTGGGGAATTCGTGAAGTGAAGTTAAAAGGCTGATTTGATTTTTTTTTGTGTGTGAAAGTGGCACTTGCCTATAGATTAAAGGATGAGCTAGGGGTGGATGGGTGAGAGGTGGGAGGATTGGGAAATACAAACACACTAACTTCTGTTTTTTAGCTGCCTTACTGACTATTAAAAGCACAAACACACTGTTGCGACCTACGCTGCCCGACGTCTCCACTCCGCCCACCTTACCTCTTTGGCAACTCCCTCTTTGGTTAATGGAAGTTTGGCTGCCATGGTGTCATCTTGCTGACCTCCTCCGGCGTTCCTGGACCGGCTAGACGCTGCCTTCCGCCATGTTCTCCTGAGGCCTAAGGGCGCGCATGTGGCCCCGACTCAAGTACCAGCTGTGGCGTGAACCTCAGGGGCATCCCCCTGAGATGACGTCATCATCACCAGATATTTAAGGTCTCTTGTTTTGCTAGCTAATCGAGTTAGCAAAGGGTTTCCTACCTAGCTTCCTCCAGGTATCGCTGTGGATGGAATTCGCTCTCTGCTTACCTTGCTACTCTGCCTCCTCGGACTTTACCAGGGGTACCCGCTCCTCAGGGGCCTCGCTCTCTCTCTTGCTTTTCAGGTCGCAGTCTGGAACCGGTACTCGCTCCTCGAGGGCCCACGTTCCCGGACCTGCTACCGAATATAACTTCTGCCAGAAAGTCACCGCTGCTTACAACACCAGTGAGTTACCATCGCTCTCTCAGAGCTTTCCCTGGAACCAGGTTCTCGCTCCTCAAGGGCCTACTTCATTCCAGCTCCGGGGCTGTTCCAAGAGACTATGGTGTGAGTGTTACCATCAAGGTTCTGTTCCTGAACTCTGCATACTCTGCCTACTCACTATCTCAGTTTCTCTACAGCTCAGCCATCCTGGGATCGCTGTTCCAATGCCTGAGGGACTACAGCCCAGCCGGGCTCTTCCAGCTCACTACTGCCACCTCTGGTGGTTCTTTAAAACAGTTTAATAAAAGAACTAGTGTGTGTCTGTCTCCCAACTCTGAGCCTGACCGGTGGTCCCTCTCGGGATCTTCCCCCGGGGGCATGGTCATCTGCCACCAGCCCAAGGATCCTCCCACATTTATCACAAATAATAACCACACTAAATAATATTCCCAAATAGTTTACTTCTCCCCAATACTTAAAATAAAAACAACAAAAAACAATTTCCCCAAGCAAAACTTACTGATTCCTTTCAGCCACCAGCAAGGTGATCCTCTCCTCTCAATGCTCCCACTGGATTGGAAACTGCATCTTTTTTTTCCAGAGGGGTGCAATTTGTAATCACTGAGGGCAGTGTAAGAGACAGGCAGCTGAGGCAGCAGCAGGGTAATGGGAGGCAGATAGAAACCTTTTGCTGGGGCATTTTTTGCCACCTCAAAATTCTTCCAATCCAGGCCCCTATAACTAGAAAATCCCAATACCAAGAATTAAGTAGGGCAAGGTCTCGAAGGACAGTGAATACTTTTTGTACTTCCCCAGATTTATCAATAAAGGTACAACAAGTGTTGATGCATTGGCGAAGTCTTCCTTTCTCAGCTAACATATCAAGGGCCTGTTGGCTTTGCAAGATTATTCCAAATAAAGATTTTATTTCTGTTTGCAGATTTTCTATTCCATGAATAGCTTCGTTAACTAGTGATTATACAATAGCTGAAACATTGTGGATGATAAGTTCTAATTCCGCAGCTCCTAACAGAGGAAATAAAGCTCTGACAAAACTATGACAGCCAGTTGATCTTACAACTAAGGGGTTGGTTTGAACATGAACATGTGGGATGAGAAGGATAAGTTAGGTTAAAATGAGACCAATTACATGCAGGAAAATGGAAAAATTGAGGTGTTTTGAAACCTCAATCCATGTCCCAGAAAGCAAACTCCTTTGGTAATTAATAAATTTGCTGCAGGATTATTTTTTTATAATTTAAAGTTTTTACTGATTTTTCCAGTAACAATCAAAACATTCACACAGAGCATGCTGCTGGATTTTTATTAATAGTTTCTAAATATCCCCTCATTGTAAAAGTTAGGGGTCGGATTTCTTTTTTACCAGAGGTATCACAACTTTGAGTAGGAGAGGTTGTTGTGTTCCGCGCCCACGGACGGCCGCGGGTGCGCCCCCCCCCCCCCCCCTCCACTTGAGCCATGGCGGCTGCGGCCTCGGCATCGGAGCAGACAGCCCTGTTACTGTGCCTGGTGCCGCCGTGCATTGACGCGGGCCTCCGGGCTGGCCGCCGGGTCAGGAGCCGTCCCTGCTCCTCCCTTGCGGCAGCTACCGGCTTTCCTCCGCGGCCCGAGATCCAAGATGGCCGCCACCATCTTAAGCGCGAGGCCGCGCCCCCTCACTAGAATTAAAGGGACCTAAGTCCTTTAATTACCTTCAGCTGCTTCCAATGATCCAGAGCAGAGGAAGTATAAAAGGAGGCTTGCTCTGCTCATTCCTTGACTTGGCAACTTCCTTGGCTAGTCAGGTCTGCTTGCTTCGGTGAGTTCTTGTGCTTTGGATCCTTGTTCCTGTTTCGTCTGGTGTTCCTGGTTCCTGACTTCGGATCGGCTAGCGGTGATTCTCTGGTGTGTGACTTCAGACTGGCAAGTGGTGATCCCTCAGAGTGTGACCTCGGACTGGTGAGCGACGACCCTCTGGCACTTGACCTCGGACTCTTCTTGACCGTTGTCTCCAAGGGCCCGCCTAAGTCCCAGCGGCCTGGGTTCCTATGGGCTCCTCCCGGGGTGACCGCGGGCTTCCAGGGGTGAAGCTCCAGTCAGCCCTTGCACCGAACTCTCGACCTCTCAAAAGTCCACCTAAGTCCCAGCGGTCCGGGTCCCTACGGGCTCCTCCTGGGGGGACCGCGGGCTTCCAGTGGCAAAGACACACTTCTTCTCTTCTAACGTCTCGACTCCTCGTCTGCCTCCCCAGTCGCCTCTGTCTTCAGTGCCAAGGGTCAGCTGGTCACATCTTCTGCTCCTGCCTCGCCACCCGATGGGAGAACCTTTGGATCTTCCTCCTAAGGTATTCCATCCTCCCGTCGGCCCAAGGGTTCACAAGCCTGAGCATAACAGAGGTAATATTTGATAAAAGGAAAAAATGTGTTTGATTAATAAAATGTAGGTGTAGTACCATTACGAAAATAATCTGAGCAATTCCAGACCTTTGGCATGGTCCTGGTACCATTCCAATATACCTTAATAGTTTCATTACATTTAAGTTCTGTAGAAGATACTTTTGCGTGTGACTTAACCCATTGAACACATAAGTTTGCAGAAGAGTCAGGAAGCTGTAGTGGGAAATATTGACACTGGATAGCATTAGAAATAGAGAAGGTGGTCTTATTCATTGAATCAAGAAGTGGACAACATGACCTACAGCTTTTTGTCCAGATTGGATGCAAATCCAACAGTTAGTTAAGTTGAAGGAATTGGCCCAATTCATAGTTAAAGCAGTATAAGTCTTTGTAAGGTAAGGGCAGTCCAATGGTATGCTACCGAACAGAAAATAAATATATAGAAATGCCATGGTGTGAACTTGAAAGGCAATAAGCAAAGGAGAATGGATTATTAGGCCCACACTCCTTGCTTTAAGAATTTGTCTGCTTCTGTTCCTGGTCTGTAGTTTTGTCTGCGGTCATCTGCTTCTGGTCCTGGTCTGTTATCATCTGCTTCTATTCCTGGCATTGGCTTGCAAGCTTTGATGTGGGAGACATGGATCCAGGCTTTTTTCTCTTTGACCTTTACAGCTGGGGATTGCAGGTTCAAGAGCCACCTTGGTTGCCAATTGTTGTGGTTCACTGAAATAAGAATACTTAAAACCAACAGCCTTAGAGAATACAAACGTCTTTTATTAAAATGCTACAAAATAATATAAGGTATACCTTGGAGAAAAAAGCAATGTGCTCTGCAAAGCACTGATATAACACTCTCTCTCAAATGAGTTTACTGATAGCAAGACTATTTGTATAATTTCTACACTTATTTCATCCACTCTCTAAGCTAGGTCGCAGAACTGTCAAAATTTCTATGATTGGTTTTCTATTATAAACAAATAATGGGCCAGATTTTATAATCTACACCCAATTTTATAACATGTGCGTACATGTTATAAAATCCGGGGTCGGCGCGTGCAAGGGGTGCACACTTGTGCACCTTGTGTGCGCCGAGCCCTATGGGAGTCCCGATGGCTTTCAAATTGGAGCGGCCTCGGAGGGTACTTTCCTTCCACCCCCCACCCCTACCTAACCCGCCCCCCAGCCCTATCTAAACTCCCCCGTTACCTTTGTTAGATAAGTTGCGCCTGCCTCTGGGCAGGCGTAGGTTGTGTGCGCCGGCCAAGTGCCGGCGTGCGATCCCCCGGCCTAGAGGGCCTTTGGAGCCCTCTGGCCATGCCCCCAGACCACCCCCGGAATGGTGCCCCGCCCCTTCCCGCCCCTTTTTCAAAGCCCCGGGACATACGCACGTCCCGGGGCTTGCGTGCGTCGCCGAGCCTATGCAAAATTGGCTCAGCGCGCACAGGAGCGGGTTTTCGAGGTTACACGCATAACCCTTTGAAAATCCGCCCCAATATTTCTATCCTCTCTTCTCTTTTTCCTTCTCCAAGTTTGGCCTCCATTGTTAAATGTAACTGTACCTTCTCTCACCTCAGTTCTGGTTCTTTGTTTTTAAGTTCTATGTATTTATTGCACCCCCGTTCTATGTAAACCAGCAAGATATGTTTTCATGATTGCCGGTATATAAAAACTCTAAATAAATAAATAAATAAATAAATATTAATGGACATACAGTAATTTTTTCTCAGCTTCCATGCTAATTATTCTCATCTCGTATATAAATGAGGTTATCTATGGCTCACAATTAGATGGAATGTAAACTGACCTTGTTTCTCTTCAAAAATGTTATAATCTTAGATGGAATGTCAACTGACCTCATATCTGTTCAAAAATGTTCTATAACCTTGTAGTTCTGCTTCTTTTATCTAACTTATAAAGTCTCTTTGTTTAGGAAAACAAGTACAAGGCTGAGACTATAATTTTGTTAATACTTACAAAACTGCTTATAATCAAAAACTTAGGAGAACAAGAATAACATCTTCATGTGTGACATGTCAAAAAGTGTTTAACTGTTTCTCCACTGCTTTCATGTCTGTGATGGGGGCTTGTAAGCAGCTCAATAAAACTGAGTCAACTACTTGTTTAAAGACAATTTTAGCTGCCCTTTTTCTCTACTCTGGCTTTACTTATGTTGCTGTTGAGATTATTAGCTCTATCACCTGCAGCATTTTGGCGCTATGAAGATTTTTTGTTTTGTTGTCTTTTTGAATCAGTAGTTGTTTTACTAGTTGTGTATATTTTACTGTTCTCTGCCCCGAACCACTTTGGGGGGGCAGGTAATAAATACTTTAAAATAAACAAATAGATAACATTTATTACAAAGAGCATTCAAGCTGCAGCCTCCAATCAGAATTTTTGAATCTTTGAGTCATGCTGACCCCTTGTCTCCAGTAAATATGGATTATGAGATGGATAGATTGGAGCATGGATGATGTGTATAAGTGCAAGGATGTAAGGTTCGGTTGCATAAATAGATGGATGAGTAATGGATTGATGAGTTTGTAGATGATTAGATCAGTTAATTAATGTGTTATAGGATGGATAAGATGCTTTGTTGACTTTTTGTATGGGAAGACGCACTGTATTCTTCTCTTTCAGTGATGTTCAAGTGAATGTATTTAACCAAAGAGTTATCAAACCTTCTGCTAATGTCATGGGCATGATACGAGGTAGCGTCGAGCCTGGTAAGTTCCACTTAACTGCATGAATGGTCTTTCTTCACTTGAAGAAATCTGGACTCTGAGCAGGCCACAATGACCTTTTCCTAGTTGTACTTAATAAGAAATGAGTTTCCTTTCAACTACAGTGGTCATCACTGGCTTTCAGAAGGAACTGAGTGTTCTCATTCATCACTAGATCAGTGACTATTGGGGGCCAATAAATTGGGAAAACAAAATTCTGCTAGTCATCAGGGACAACCTTGCCCATATATTTTTTTAATCTTTTATCCTCTTGTATGTGGGCCCTTGAAGTTCTGCTTCTCTTAAAGATATGTGTACTACAAGTTAAAGAAAGCTGGAACTTGCCCATTCAGAATTCAAACTTGAGTCAGAGTAAGCCAAGAAGTGAAAAAGCTAATTATAATATATCATGGACTGGGATTAATTGAATTGCCTCTTTTCCAGACAGGTATGTTATGTACGGCAACCACAGGGACAGCTGGGTCCATGGCGCTATAGACCCCAGCAGTGGGACTGCCGTGATGCTGGAGATCACAAGAATCCTGGGCAAAAAGCTGAAGGAAGGTAAGTAGTATTTGTTATGGGGTAAAGTGGGTACTATGGCACTGAGAAATCACAGGATGCAAGTTAAAACCCTGTGGAATAAGGTACATGCTCTTTGCTGTATTAAGAGTTAAAAAGTTAGCCACATAACTTGTGGGTGTGTAGTGGGCAGATCAGGGTGGAATGAGTTAGTCATACAAGTTGTGCGGCTAACTACAGATATTCGGTCTTAGCCACATAAATTATGCTGCTAAATTTAGAAGAGCCATAGAGCAGGTCTAAGCCAGTTACAACTTATATGACTAAGCACGGATATATATGCATTTATTAAACAGCTTAGCCGTGCCCCTGAATATAGAGAGTATACGTAAACGGCCAGCTTTGAGTATTGATCCACTTATTATCAGACTTACCAATGATCCATATTTTTTCATATTATAACAAAAGCAAACCAGAAAATATTACAAAAAAGAAATACACTACAATAATGCATCGTTTGCTATTAGAATGAATACATCACATCAACTCTTCTATATGCAATGACACAACAGGATTTTGTAATTGAAGCACTATCTGTTCTGGGTTCAGACTGTGCACACTGGCATTCTGCCCAGGGACTTTGACCTGGAGGCTAATCTCACTGAGGTCTACACTGAGTGCTACCTGAGGGGGCTTATCACCTGCATACACAGGATTACCTCGGGGGTCTACCCATATAAACACACACAATTACTAGGATTATACCTGGGGGTTTGACCCAGGAGCTTATCCCCTGCACAAATAGCCACACACAATTACTTTCCTAAGTACCTGGAACCGTGATATACTGAATCAAAGTTTGTGTGGACAAGTGCAAGGTATTGCATATAGGGAAAAATAACCCTTGCTGTAGTTACACGATGTTAGGTTCCATATTAGGAGCTACCACCCAGGAAAAAGATCTAGGCATCATAGTGGATAATACTTTGAAATCGTCGGCTCAGTGTGCTGCAGCAGTCAAAAAAGCAAACAGAATGTTAGGAATTATTAGGAGGGGAATAGTTAATAAAACGGAAAATGTCATAATGCCTCTGTATCGCTCCATGGTGAGACCATACCTTGAATACTATGTACAATTCTGGTCGCCGCATTTCAAAAAAGATATAGTTGCGATGGAGAAGGTACAGAGAAGGGCAACCAAAATGATAAAGGGAATGGAACAACTCCCCTTTGAGGAGAGACTGAAGAGGTTAGGGCTGTTCAGCTTGGAGAAGAGATGGCCGAGAGGGGAGATATGATAGAGGTCTTTAAGATCATGAGAGGTCTTGAACGAGTAGATGTGAATCGGTTATTTACACTTTCAAATAATAGAAGGACCAGGGGGCATTGCATGAAGTTAGCAAGTAGCACATTTAAGACTAATCGGAGAAAATTCTTTTTCACTTAATGCACAATTAAGCTCTGGAATTTATTGCCAGAGGATGTGGTTAGTGCAGTTAATGTAGCTGCTATTAATTGCATCAGTAGCATGGGATCTTCTTAGTGTTTGAGTAATTGCCAGGTTCTTGTGGCCTGGTTTGGCCTGTGTTGGAAACAGGATGCTGGGCTTGATGGACCCTTGGTCTGACCCAGCATGGCAATTTCTTATGTTCTTATCTATGCTGATGACGTGAAATTTATTTTTCTCTCTTGATGAAATCTTGAAGCTGCAGTAGAAAGGATTAATGAGAATTTGGGATTGCTTTTTAGGTGGTTTTTGAAAAATTATTTGATGTTAAATAAAGGGAAAATCAAATGGTTATATATAGGCATAGATGTTATCCCACAATGGTTACCCAAGTTAAAAATAGAAGGGATGGAATTGAGTGCTGGTTTCAAAGTAAAGTACTTGGGGGGTGGCTTGTGATGATCATTGGGGGTTTGATTCTCATATCTCTATGGTTGTACAGCAAGTTTTTTCCAAACTGAGGTTATTGAGGTTACAGGGGTATTTATCTCAAGAACTTTTCGGTTAGTGGTTCAGGCTTTTGTTTTACCCCAGATAGACTACTGTCATTGGCAGTTAGTGGGTTTGCCAGTCAAGAATATCCATTGGTTTCAGGTAATGCAAAATAAGCCCATGAGGTTAATCTATGGTTACCCTCAAAGGGTCAGTGCTGCTCCCTTGTTAAGGCAGCTACATTGGCTGCCAGTTCAGAAAAGAGTGCAGTTTAAGACTGTGAGTTTAATGTACAAGGGGCAAAGTATTTACAGCAGTTGAGATTTATAACCCTAGGAGAAATCTTTGCTCAGCATCAGAGATCTTATACAGTGTTCCTACAGTAGAGGAAGTTTCAAAGAACACAATTAGGAAGGGGCTTTTTACTGTCTCAGGCCCTGAATTGTGGAATTCAGCTCCAAGGGAGCCCAAATATTTACTCTTTAGGTAAAAAGTGAAAGCTTGGCTCTTTCTACGTTGGGCTGAGTATAGTAATGGTGGTCTCTCTGGCTTGTTGCAGGTAATTTTTATTGAGTTTTATTTTAAGTTAATTTTGTAATGTTTGGAGTTGTATGTTTTATTGTTGATTTTCTTATGTTATTGAACACTGTAGGAACCAGGGATCTCTCTTGAGTGAGCAGTTTAAAAAGAATGAATAAATAAATAAACTCTGTGGACCAGTAGACGAGTTCTAGCTCCCCTCTCCAATAAATTCACATTGGCCCCACCGGGCTGAGCTACTGCAATCCCCCCACCCCCCCCCCCCCCCCCCCCCCGAACCAAGGTGCTATGTTATTTTTTTGGGGGATGGGAAGCTGCTGAGCCCTTCTTCCCCCTCCTTTTCCATTTTGGTCTGCTTAAAAAAAAAAGCTTTCCTCCTATTTCCTTCCCACTCTCTCCGCACCTGCAATCAAAATGTTATCCACCCCCACTCTTCCCCCCTCCCCCCACCGGACCCCCAGAAACCCAGCCGGAGCGAGATAACATCCTATCTGCTCCCAGCTCCCAGCATTTACAGCGCTGATCTGATAAGACAAGTCCTATCAGATCATTACTGGAAGTGCCGAAAGCAGGCAGGATGTTACCTCCTTCCCGGCTGAGTTTCTGGGGATCTGAGGCGGGTGGGGGAGGGGGGAGCTAGAGGTGGGAAGTAGACAGGATTTTGATTGCAGATGGGGAGAGGGCTGGAAGGGGGCGATAGGAAAGATTTTTTTTTTAAGCATGCCAAAATGGGAAAGGAGGAGGTGGGAGCGTTCAGTGCCCCCCTCCTCAAAAACAAACAAAAAAAAAAGCACAGCACCTTGGTTCGCTGACCGCCTTGACCCTTGCCTGGACTCTGGATATGCTTGATTGCCACCTGCCTACGACCTTTGCCCGGCCTTGGACCACGTCCCCAGTCATTTATTTATTTATTTATTTGTCGAGTTTTATATACCGTCGTTCGGTTTCGCCGTCACAACGGTTTACAAAGTTTCAATGTTTAACAGAGTTTCCAAAGGTTCCTGTGGTTGTTAACATAGATAACATAGATATTGCAGAGACCCTCGCCTAGATCCTGCCGGCCCCGGCACCCAAAGGCTCCCCCCTAGGGGGAACATGGGCTGGTAAAGGTGGAACTCCTCGGTCTCTGCTTCGCCTGCGTCTGCCCTGCTGACGGTGAGAACGCGCAAGGCTCCTCCCTGCAGGCAGAGCCAATCTCACCTCATCAGCCCAAGGGACCACAGACACAACAGTTCTGCAAAACGTTTCTTCCAGCTTTCACAGAATCCTTTAAGAAGCTGCTCAGCAGGTTCACAAAACCCAGTGTTACTGCTGAGTCTTCAGTGTTTGACGTAGGTATAGAGAATCCTTCAAACCGCTTAGAAAACCAGAGTCGGTCTATTCATTGGTTTCACAACAAGCGGCACATTGACACAAGAGATGTAAATAAGTTTTACACTAATGTGATGAGTTTCTACATGGCAGCAGCTTGTTATTTTCAGAGGATGCCAACTCATGATCCCATTTTGAAAGAAGCAACTCAGATTTTTTGATGTCCCTAAAAGAATGGAAATAAGCTTTAAGTGCTCAGATTTGTTTGCTACTTTGTACTTTAAATTCTTTCATGGATACAAAAAAAAAACTTACTATTGAAAAACTTACCTATTCGGTTACTCTCCAGATCCTTCCAAAGAGAGAAATTAATCTTACTAAAATGCTCTGGAAGGTTCCATAATGTTGTAAGAAAGGAAAGGGTTAACTGAAACTTACAGAAAACAGTATACCAGACATCGACCCCCAGAGAAATTATAGAGTAAGAGAGACATAGTTTGCTATTCTGCAGAACCTGTCCACCTGAAGCCAACGAACAACTCTCTTCAACAATATGACCCAATAGTAAAACTGAAAATCTGGCAAAAGCCAGCCTGTCCCCATATATTTAATAATTTTTTAGGTACTCTAGGTCTCATTCCTTGCCATAGAAAATCATCATTGCTCCATTAACGTCCCTAAAAAAACATGCCTGGATTAGTGAGTGGTGGCATTTCAAACATAAAAGTTTAGGACAGATGAATACGAGACTCCAAAGAGGAAGTTAGGCTCCCTGCGGGTCTTGTACCTATCTGGGGAAGTAAAAATTATTCTCTTTACCTCTTCATGTCTCACTTCTAATCCCCAGCTCTATCATTGACTGTGGGTAACTGTTGGGTGAGCCACTTTACCTCCTTATGCCTCAGTTTACGCAACTGTAATTGTGTAATAATTATAACAACGTTCCTTCTCCCTGTCCATGTCTGGAAATTCCTACTCCGTCCAGGTGTCCAGGGATATGCTACCATGCCATGCACCCAGAGACGGCTGTGCACATGTTCCTGCAATATTCACCTGTAAAAAAACCAGGATCCTGCTCAGGGAGAAATCTCCCTGTTGCTATTCCAGAGTCAGCCAATAAGTAGAGGGATCAAGACTGATGTCTTAATGGGTCTTGCTATGAAACTCCTCACCCCCCAATGTGATTTCTTTCATGCAACACCATGTGCAATGATAATGCCATTCATGGGGGGGGAGGTCATTTACTTTTTCCCATAGACACAGAATGTGAGAAAATCCTTAGTAAATCAGGCCCTTAGATTATAAGCCCTCTGGGGACAAGGAAGTTCGTACTGCCATCTGAATGTAACTTGCTTTGAGCTACTAGTGGAAAGGCATGAGCTAAATCTGAAAGAAAGAAATACAAACTGAGAAATTATAAAAGAAATAGCACCCCTACTATTGCTGATAACCCTAATCCATGGGCTGCTGATTCTCCCCCCAGGGAGCTGGAGACCTCGGCGATCAATCATATTCGGCAGCTGGGGGGCAGAGGAGTTCGGACTGATTGGTTCCACGGAGTTCACCGAGGTGAGTTCTGGAGGTCTGACATATCTGTACATGCAAGACGGAGGCAGATGCTGCTCCTGCTGCTGTTCTGCTTTTACCCAACAGTATACACCACGCTGAATGAGACAAATGTGGGTTGAGGTCAAGAAGGGTTATTACAGTTGGTCTCTGCTTTTGCCTAGCTCCAACTGGATTTGTACATAGAAACACAGAACCTGAAAGCAGATAATGACTTCAGGCTCCATTCACCTCCTTTTTTTTTTTCTTTCTGCCAAACACTTTGACGTTACTCTGATCCCGTCCACTGCCTTCAAAGAAAACATCTGGTTGATGCAAGCCCAGCAAATAAGGTCCCTTCTTGACTTCTGGGTTTTCGTTTTAGTGGGTCTGCACTGCAGGTTCCCAGGTTAGTTGCATCCTGCAGAGGATCCCCATCACCGAGCAGTACACTCAGATCAGAGGGCATACAGCACATGCAAGCAGGGAGTTACTGCAGCACATGAAGTGCCCCCAGCCGCTGCAGGTTCAGGCCCTAGCTAATGCCAACCTACGCAACTCACCGGCACTGGATGGCAAAGCTCAGAATGCCCCCCAGCAGTAACACCTTCATCACAAAGCCATGCAGAGACAGCCTGCTGAAGAAGCCTGTTTCTCCCCTGCAGGAATACTACAGTAAACTACGAGACAGAGCGGTTGCCTATATCAATGTGGACATTGCCGTCTTTGGTGAGTAGTGGGGGTTTGTTCCCTTCTCTCTCTTCTTTCCATTCTCTCTTTCTCTGGCCTCCTTTTCCCCCGGTCTGTCTCTCTCCTATGCTGTTTAAGAAGACATAAGTACAGAAGAAAAGAGGGGGAAAGTCAGGAAGGGAAGGATGGAGGAAAAGCATCGAGACAATGAGAAAGAGAGAGTAAAAAGGAAGTAGAAAGTAAGTGAATGAATGTGTGGGAGAAGGCTGGAGAGACAGAGGGTGACTACAGTCTTCCCTTTGCTGGAGTCCAAAAACATCGAGCCACATTCCTCTGTGCTTTCACTAAGAGCTTTCTCTGTACCAGCTGCCAGCTCTAACAGACACATTCTCTGTCTGCTTTCAGCCAATGCTACTCTGAGAGCCCAGGGGACACCATCAACACAGAACATCGTTTTTACTGCAGCCAAGCAGGTAAATACCTACCTGATTCAGCAGAGACCAGTAAATATGTGCAGGTTAATGCCCACCTTGTACAGAAGATGCCTGTTCTTAAATGCATGCATCCTACAGCACCAACAGTTCAATGCATACATCATAGAGCAGATAGAATATATATGTTCACATCGATTCTAATAAAATCTTGGCAACAGAACAGAAGGGTAATACAAGAGGAGCCTACAGAAGCAAAGACCAGCTGATGCTGGACAAAAACATTATGACCAGCTGTATAAATAGCCAAAACCTCAGAGCAGTGTGGAGAGCCTTTGATAGTATCTCACACTCTTGGATAATAAATTGCCTTGAAATATACAAAATGAACCTTGTACTGATAGAGTACATTTACTTATTTCACAATTCTTATATTCTGCAAATAACGACATAATATGCTAAGCAGATACCAATAGGTACATAAATCATCAGTAAAACTAAAATTAAACTGACAAACCACAAGACATACAAAACTTCTAGATTAACAATTAAAAGCCTGTGAAAATAAAAAAAGTTTCAATATCTTCCTAAAATGGACATAGTCTGTACGGACACATACCTCTTCAGGCAACTCACTCTACTTTTGTGGGCCAATAACAGAAAAAGCTTGTGATCGCATAGACTGCAATCGGCTATTCTTCAAAAGAAGATACTTATTTATATATTTATTTAAAAACATGTCTTACCCACCCTTCCTACTTTCAGGGCGGAATACAACAATACATCCATAGTAATTCACATTAGACAAACAATAATAAAACAACATTGGTCATGAATGAATCTAAAACAGAGTGACCTGATGTCTTAAAGATAGAGGCAGTAATGGCTGTGTTATCCTTCAAAAGCTTTCTTGAATAGATGGGACTTCAAAGCCTTTTTAAAGAACTTGTACTCTTTCCCTTGTTTCATCTAGGTTTGCAGTTTTTGGCGAGGGGATATCTAACAAGTTTTGATTGGAGGACCGTACAGATTTGGCGGGATTGTAAATTTTCATAATTGCAATAGCCCAAGGGAATGCAAATTATTGATGAGTGAGTGGATAATGGTGATCAGTTTATATTGGACTCTGTAGGATATTGGAAGCCAATGAAGGGATTGTAAAACGTGGGTAATGTGGTCACGGATTGGAGTGTCAGAAGGCGTGCTGCAGAATTTTGGATGATTTGAAGTGGCCGGGTAACATAGATTGGAAGACCTATGAAGAGAGAATTACAGTATTCGATATTGGAAAATAGCAGGGCTTGCAGAGCTATTCAGAAATCATTAAGGTTAAGAAATGGTTTGAGATGCCATAGCAATCTAAGTTTATGGGGCCTTATCACTAGCAGGCCCCATACTTTGGAACACAGTGCCTCTAAAGATCAGATTGCAAAGAGATCTCAAAACATTTAAGAAAAGTTTAAAAACATGGCTTTTCAAACAAGCATTTTATAAAGAGACGGGAGAATAGAAAATATTTAGGAACAGGCAGAAGAACGCCGGCGCACAGTACTTAGGATTGTACAGTAGAGTGGTCCACAGTACTTAGGATTGTACAGTAGAGTGGTCCATCACTATAAACATAATTGTAACACTATGAATAGTGAATTTTACCCGTGAACAGTACCTTACTGGTACAATTGGTCATGACCTACTCCACTAACAATTGATTGTCTTTAATGATATATTGTAACCGAACCTTTAGCGGCACCTGTTAGAATGTACTATTGCACGCCCTCACCTACATTAATTTATGTGCCTACATGTAAACCGTTGCGATGGTATATGACTAAGCGACGGTATAGAAAAGATTTTAAATAAATAAATAAAGATGAAGTTTGTATCAGGGCTTTGATATGATTATTCATTGCGAGTGATGGGTAGATAGAGATACCGAGATTACTAGGGATGCACACTGATTTATTTTTGTGACATTTTCGTTTCGGGTCGTTATCTGTTTGATTTCATTTTTAAAATGGTTCAGGAGTTGATTATTTCAGGTTTCCCTAATTTCGGAGTTAGTGCACGCTAACTGGATGTTGTTTACATTTGTTACCAGGCACTGGCCATCCCCCCACAAACACCACCTTGCAAACTTGGCAACATAAACCAGTAACATCCAGTTAGTGCGCACTAAGTCCTGTTTGTGCGCACTAACTCCGAAATTAAGAAATCTATTTAGTGTACACTAATATCCAGTTTGTGTGCACTAAGTCCCGTAAGAGCACACTAAGTGCCTAATATATGAAAACTATATTTAGTGTGCACTAACAGGGACTTAGTGTGCACAAACTACATGTGCACACTAAGTCCCGTTAGTGCACACTAACATGAAAACTAATTTTTCTGAAATGTCATCATTTTTTTCATTTTGTGGAGCTCCTGAAACAAGATGAAATAGACAATGGCAACTAAATTGTCTATTTCATTGAAGACGAATGCACATCCCTAGAGATTACGGATAGTATTTGAGATTGGAGTACATTGGTTTCTGAAAATTACATTTTTGGCATATTTAGATCTGAAAATATAGACAATATCATGATTTCTGTTTTACTCAGTTTCAGTACAAGCTTGTTTTGATTCAAATTTGAATAGTGGAGAGACATTGTATAAGAAATTCCTCAGTTAGATTCCAAGTTTTTATGGGAAAGAAAAACTGAATATCATCAGCATAGATTTTGTAGTGTACTCCAAGGTCAGCAAGTATATGACATAGTGGAGTCATATAGATGTTAAATAATGCTGCAGATAATGCAGAATCCTGGAGTACACCAGAACTCATCAATTGCCAACTATTTGTAGAGTTGCCAACTTTGATTTGTTGGTATCTATGGGAAAGATACGATGTGAACCAAGATAATACATGACCAGACAGCCTAATGATTCCAGTTTTGATAAAAATATTTTGTGATCAATTGTGTCACATGCTGAGGATACATCAAGGATTACAAGAATGTATTTTATTCTGCAGTCAAAGCCTCTTCTAATGATATCAAAGGTAGATAAAAGAAGAGGTTCAATGCTATGGTATTTTCGGAAACTTAACTGATACTGGTCTAAAACATTGTTAGATTCAATAAAAGAATTGAGTTGTAATAACATAGCAGCTTCAAGAATTTTGGTAAGATAGGGCAGTGAAGAGATTGGACAATAGCTAATAGCGATGGATCAGAAGAGGTTTTTTTCAATATAGGACGAACAAATGCTCTTTTTAATGGTTCTGGAATTGAGCCTTGTTCAAAGGAAGCATTGATAAACTTAGTGATGAAACCTGGAGTTTTTGTTTTAATTGACTTTAGTAAAGTCGTTGAGCATGGGTTCAAGGGGCGAGATGAGTTCATATTACTAATTATGCGTATTACCTCAGGTTCAGTTATCTCGATGAATTCAACCCAGATAGTGTTATCTGGAGCGAACTCATCACTGATGTGATTAGCTGGAGCTTGAAATGAATTTCTGACATTGTCTATTTTGTCAATGAAATATGTTGCAAAGGTCTCAGCTATATTCTTACCTCGGACAGGGGGTGGCATAATTAGGGAACTTGTAATCGGTTTGATGATCTGATTAATGTAATGATATAGTCTACAGTTGTTGAATGATTTGATGAGAATATATTTAGGCCTTTTAACTTTTGTAATGTTATCTTAGCATATTTTTAAAGAGTTGATAGCTTGCCTTATTATGTACATTTGGGTAGCGGCACCACGGCCTGGATTGCACATTGCAATAAGATTTTCAGACTTTGCGATAAGTGCCATACCTGTTGTATTTCCTGCATTCAACCACTGGGGGACCATTGTTAATGGTCCCAGGGAGCTCTCTCTCTCTCTCTCTCTCAGCCTAGCTTGATATTACCCAGGTAGAGAGTCCATCAAACTAGGTTGAGAGAACATTGCACAAATCTCATCTTTGGGTGAGTTTCCTCACTCCGAAGGTCATCAAATCTTCACAAGGGAGCACTGTTCTGTTCGTACATCTAATTTTGAATGTCAAAGTGGCCCCTATCCCCTACACTAATTTCTCAGCCTAGCTTGATATTACTAGATATCACCTTGAGTTACTAGGTGGGGCCTCCTATAGAGATATAAATACCTACCTAGGATGAGGGTATTATGGCTAGTCTGTCTGTCTGTCTCTGCAATAAACTGCCTATTACCATAAAACACACCCCTTTTCCTATCGCATGTAATATTTAGTGCATTTTGATAAATCCGGGCCAATGTTAGGAATTATTAGGAAGGGAATGGTGAATAAAATGTAGAATGTCATAATGCCTCTGTATTGCTCCGTGATGAGACCGCACCTTGAGTACTGTGTTCATTTCTGGTCACTGCATCTAAAAAATGATATTGTTGCACTGGAGAAAGTACAAAGAAGGGTGACCAAAATGATAAACAGGATGGAACAGCTCCTCTATGAGGAAAGGCTAAAGAGGTTGGGGCTATTCAGCTGGGAGAAAAGATGGCTGAAAGGGGATATGATGAAGGTCTAAAAAATCATGAGAGGGCTAGAATGGGTAAAACTGTAGAAGTTATTTACACTTTTGGATAATAGAAGGACTAGGGGGCACTCCATGAGGTTAGCAAGTAGCACATTTAAAACAAATTGAAGAAAATTCTTTTTCACTCAATGCACAATTAAGCTCTGGAATTCACTGCCAGAGGGTGTAGTTAAGGCAGTTAGCTTATCTGGGTTTAAAAAGGTTTGGACAAGTTCCTGGAGAAGTCCATAAACTTCTATTAATCAAGTTGACTTAGAGAATAGCCACTGCTTTTACTGGCATTAGTAGCATGGGATCTATTTAATGTTTGGGTACTTGCCAGGTACTTGTATCCTGGATTGGCCACTTTTGAAAACAGGATGCTGGGCTTGATGGACCCTTGGTCTGCCCCAGTATGGCAACTTCTTATGTTTTTATCCTGGCTTATGAATCAGGTTCATTCCTGTGAAGGAAAACAAACCCATTTGGAGAAACTGCCCCAACAGAAACAGATAAATACCTGTTTCCTAGAATATGGGCAGGTCAATGTGTACCTCATTCAACAGAGACAACATGCACCAGTAAATATGCACCATGTTTAGCATGGGCAGACAAACACAATCGTATACACACATGCACACCTCTTTGTACAGCATGAGCAGATAAACAAACACATACCCCCTTTTATAGCACAGGCAGGTAAATATATACACAAACACACTCCTTGTACAACATCGGCAGATAAACATGTGTACACAAACTCCCACACTCAGTTTACAGCACGTACAGATGAACAAATGCACACATCCCTTGTACAACACAGGCTGATGAATACATACACACACACACACACACTCCTTGTACAACACAGGCTGATGAATACAAACACACACACACATACACACACTCCTTGTACAACACAGGCTGATGAATACACACACTCTTTGAACAGCACGGGCATCTAATCTCACACACATGCACATCTTGAACAGAAAAACAGGTAGGTAGTAGTTACAGCCAATTCTCTTTTCTGTTTCAGGTAAAAATCCCTACAAACGCATCCATTACAGTTTATGAAAACTGGAAAAATCACTTCAACAGGACTAGCTCACTTCATGGACTAGTACCAAGGTCAGTCCTTTCTCCCTCCCTCCCCAGACATCCTGCTATCATATAATGGTATCAGATGCCAAGCCCTAGCTGCAGATAATGACAGGATTGGTCAGATCTGAGTTCTATCCCAAATTCACATCTTGAAAACTTCTGCATTGTGCCGTCTTCTTATATTTATCCTCTAAGAGTCCCGTTTCTAGTAGGCAATGGCTTGAGATGAGCTCGTCTCATAAACAACTGAGAGAGTGTGTGTGTCTGCATATCTATGTCTAAGTGTGGGCGTGTATACTTGTGTATATGTATCTATCTAAATATAGTCTGTATTGGTGCGTTATGTGTGTGTGTGTGTGTGTGTGTGTGTGTGTGTACGCATCTCTGTCAGCAGCAACAGTGATCATAATGCAACCAAATCTGATATAATCACTGAAGGGAAAATATTAAATAAAACTACTGCAGTAGCATTCAACTTCAAAAAGGGAAACTGATAAAATGAGTCAGGAAGAAACTTAAAGGAGTAGATGCAAGGATTAAAAATCTGCACAAAGTGTGGAGATTGTTTAAAAATGGCAATTACAATAATTCCCCCACTTTAAATATATCAAGAGAAACACTCAGCTCAGAATTATTCCTCTGAGACAGAAAGCTCTGTCTTTCAAAACATGAACCATGTTGGGTAATGGTAGAAGATATCGGCACACAAAGCTTTGGCCAATCCACAGACAGCATATTTACATAGCCTCTTCATTGTTTTTTGGACTCAAATCTAGAATTATGTTGAGATAAGTACAGATTTTTTTTGCAAATATAAAAGTATGAGTGAAAAAATGCCTTCTTGAATGTAGGCACAGGAGCATACCCAATATTATATTGGGTATTGGCGATGAAAGAGTTACTGTTGAAGCTATCAGCAAATGGCGTGAGCCTTAAATATGAAGGTCGTAATTTTTCTATTACCTCACTATTGTAATTCTCAATAGAGTGTTTCTCTTGATTTATTTAAAGTGGTGGAATTATTTTAATTGCTATAATTTAGAACGTTTTACCCTCGGACCTAGGATTGCTTAAAAATATCATCTTGGAAGCCCAGATAAAATACAGGGTGTTTCAAAAAGATGAACCCATCATGAAATATATTGCATTGAAATTGGGTCCATCATTTTGAAACACCCTGTATATTTCACGCATTAAAAAAGGTCAAAGAAAGACCAAACAACTGCCAGCATGGTTAAATGGTGTTGCAAAAGAAGCTATTAAAACCAAAAAGGCATCTTTTAAAAAATGGAAAGCAAGTCCAAATGAAGAGAATAGGAAAGAGCACTGGCACTGGCAAGGTAAAAATAAAATATTAATAAGGCAAGCCAAAAAAGAATTTGAAAAGAATCTTGCTACAGAGGCAAAAAAACTAATAATAAAACCTTTTTCAAGTACAGTTCCTATGGCACCTGCTCTGGCACCTCTAGTAAGGCCTACTATTTCCATGCTTCAGTTGACTCCACCTCTGATATAGTTGCGATGAAGAAGGTACAGAGAAGGGCAACCAAAATGATAAAGGGGATGGAATAGCTCCCCTATGAGGAAAGGCTGAAGAGGTTAGGGCTGTTCAGCTTGGAGAAGAGACGGCTGACGGGGGATATGATAGAGGTCTTTAAGATCATGAGAGGTCTTGAACGAGTAGATGTGACTCGGTTATGTATACTTTTGAATAATACAAGGACTAGGGGGCATTCCATGAAGTTAGCAAGCAACACATTTAAGACTAATCGGAGAAAATTCTTTTTCACTCAATGCACAATAAAGTTCTGGAATTTGTTGCCAGAGGAGGTGGTTAGTGCGGTTAGTGTAGCTGGGTTCAAAAAAGGTTTGGATAAGTTCTTGGAGGAGAAGTCCATTAATGGCTATTAATCAATTATACTTAGGGAATAGCCACTGCTATTAATTGCATCAGTGGCATGGGATCTTCTTGGTGTTTGGGTAATTGCCAGGTTCTTGTGGCCTGGTTTTGTCCTCTGTTGGAAACAGGATGCTGGGCTTGATGGACCCTTGGTCTGACCCAGCATGGCAATTTCTTATGTTCTTATGAGGTACGATGGGGATTGCACCAAATGTAGAGGCTTCCTGAATCACTGTTGGATGCAATTTGAATTGCAAGCATCTCTCTTTCCATTTAATCGTGTCAAAATTATCTATATCTTGTCCTTGTTAGGCAGTTCTGCTCTAACCTGGGCCTCGCCCGTCTGGGAGAAAGATGACCCACTCCCAGGGGATCTGAGCAACTTTCTGTGAGAATTTCACATGATTTTTGATAAGCCTGGTCACACATTGTCCATGGCCACAGAACTTCTTCACATCAGATAAGGGTCCCGGCTCTGTCGGAGAATGTGTGTTCATTTTCATATGTTGACATCTGAACTGCAATGGGGCAATGATATCTTAACAGCCATCTTCAGGCAAGGGCTGTTGGAGCATATCAAAGATGAGCTGGCTGGCTGGGATTTGCCCATATGCCTGGACCTCAGATTTCAAGAACGGGCTTGAGAGAGGAGCCTAGCTCGGCATCCCATTCACCTTGCCCCTAGTTTCCAGCACCTTGAGGTCTCCAGGTCACCTCCTGAGTTAGGACCAGTGCAAGAGGAATCTCTGCAAATAGATCGCCTCAAGTTGTCCATTAAAAAAAAGCAGAGGCATCAACGCCTATATTGTGCCATACTTGGGCACTTTGCAAATCACTGCCTGGCCAAACTGGGAAACTCCACAACCTGGTTCTGGTAGGAGAGGCCATCCTAGGTCAACCATCCATCTCTCCACAAATTCTAGTACCAGTACATCTCTCATTCGGGGACATCTGTGTGATGTACAAGCCTTCCTTGATACCAGCGCTGGAAGCTTCATTCACAAGTCCTTGGTACATCACTATGGGATCCCGACTGTTCCCTTGAACACTGTGCTCACAGTCTTGTCGGTTCATGGAGAACCTTTACCTGGATGTGTCACTAGGACCAATGTTTTGCTCACCATGTGGACATGCCTTCTGCATGATAGACTTAGTTTTTGGGTACTTGCCAGGTTCTTATGGCCTGGATTGGCCACTGTTGGAGACAGGCTGATGGGCTTGATGAACCCTTAGTCTGACCCAGTATGGCAATTTCTTATGTTCCTATGTGTTACGCAACGTGGACAATGCAGTGATCTTAGGCCTACCTTGGTTCATGCTGCACCATGCTCCAGAGATCACCAGATGGAGCTCTTGCTGCCATGAGCAAAGTCTTACCAAGATCCCACCTGTTGTGCAGCTCGCCTGAACAGTCACCCCGGAGCTACCAGGTCTGTTACCACAGTATGCAGAATTTACGGATATGTTTAGCAAACAGTCGGCGGAGGTCCTGCTACCACATCGCTCCTACGACTGTCCTATTGACTTGATTCCAGGGAAGGTACCAGCCAAAGGTAGAGCCTCACCGCTCTCTGCTCATGAAACAGAAGCCATGTACAAATATATCAAAGAAAATCTGGACCAAGGATTCATTTATCCTTCCTCATCACCTGATGGGGCTGGTATCTTTTTCGTAGGTAAAAAGGTGGTTCGCTACATCCTTGCATTGACTACTGGGGACCCAATGCAATTACCAAAAAGAACCAATATCCCCTTCCACTGATCACAGAGCTCTTTGAACACCTCAGAGAGGCGCAGATGTTTACCAAGCTTGACCTGTAGGGAGCATACAACCTGATTAGGATCTGTGAGGGAGATGAATGGAAGAATGCTTTTAATACCAGAGGTGGACACTATGGTGATGACCTTCAGGTTATGCAGCTACCCCATGGTCTTTCAGTTTATGATCAATGAAATTTTCCAGGTTCTTCTCTACTGCCATGTGGTGATATATCTGGACAATACCTTAGTCTTTTCAAAATCATTGCAAGAACATGTGAAGTAAATCTTCCAGAGTCTCCGGAAGCATCACCTTTATGCAAAATTAGAAAAATGTACTTTCAACTTCTGGTGATGTAACCTGGCTAAGAAGTTGCATGTGAGAGGAGCTCCATACGGGCCTATGTTTCTGCTCTCTGGAAAGTAGCGTTGGCATCCAGTTCCATGCACAATCATTATTAAAAGAGGAATCCTATCTTTTTCAGTGGAAACCTGTTTTTTTTTAGGGCGGCATGACCACAAAGACACAGAGAATGAGTAGAGAGAAAATCAAACTGTCTGAATCACAAATGGCATCAGAGATTGAGAAGGCTATGCAGGAAATGAAAGCAGAACTGATTCAGGAGATATGGAGGAATGGTTCAGCCTGATTCGAGGTCAAATTGAATAAATTGCAATCCTCAAACAATGAACTTAAGGAGGACATGGAGACGCAGAGAAACAGGGTGGATGGCCTGTAAAAATCAGGTGGTCTCACAAGAAATGGTAACTGATCGGCTGGAATCTGAATTGAGTGCTATTAACTTGGTATTAAAAAATCTAAATCATCTATTATATCAGATAGAAGTCCACCATATTTTATAGCTTAAGAGTCAACTATTCTGACAAGCAAATAAAGTGGGAAGATTGAAGGCACATATGGTAAAAAATATCAAGCCCAAGAATTTTATCACTGCCCTAAGGGACAAGAAAGATGATTTACAGGTATCTGCTGGATCCATTAGCAAAATAATACTTGATTATTGTCATGATTTGTACTCTAGTAAACCACCTAATGAAGACATCTGTGCAAGCTTTTTTGAGAATTTGAGTTTACCTCAAATCTCTGATACACAGGTACAAATGCTGGAGAAACCTATAACTCAGTCAGAAATTACGATGGTAATTAATGAGTTATCCCTTACTAAGGCACCAGGACTAGATGAATTTGAGGCAAAATTTTATAAGATTCTCAAAGATGATGTTGTGATCCCATTACAAAACATGTATGATTGTGGTTTGCAAAGAGGTGGTTTCAAATCTGATATGAATCAGGCCCTTATAACAGTATTTCCTAAACCAGGTAAAGATTTAACTCAGGATCCTACCATCCTATGTCTTTAATAAATGTGGATTTAAAGATTTTGTCCTCCATCTTGGCCACCCACTGTTATTGTTTTGAGGTGTTGAAGTGGATTCTTGGGAACTGCGGTGATGGCCATTCCCACGGGGAGGAGCCCCATGAGGAACCGCAGTACTAGGCTAGACTCTATATACGCAGACACAGAGAATTTGTATTTATTATACAGCTTGATGGTACTTCCTGGGGTGGACAGCAGTGAAGGTAACCCAGTAGAAGTCCCAGGGGTCCTCAGCAGAGGAGACCAGTCTCACACTTGAGTAAATGAAAGGTAGCGCAGGGTAGCAGAGGCAGGTCCCAGATGTAGACTCCGAGCACTGAAGCTGAAGGTGAGACAGACTGAGAGAGTTAGTACTCACTGAGTAGGAATCTGTATTGATGAAGATCCTGGCAGGCAGAAGCAGATCAGATGCAGGCACCAGAGTAGGTAGAGCAGGCCCTCAAGGAGCAAGTACCCGGTTTCCCAGATAGGTACCTGAAAGAGAGCAGAAGGGCCCCCGAGGAGCGGGTACCCAGGTTAGCGATGAATTACCCCGAAGGGCAGAGAGAGAGCTTCCAGCAGCAGCTGGGAAGTGGCAGAGCAGCTTAGACCGGAGGCAGTCCAATCCAATCCTTGCTAACTCAGCTTGTTAGCAAACGAAGTACAGGCTAAATACCAGGATGTGATTACGTCATTTGGAGGAGACGCCCCCGAGGTTCCCGCCATGACGTGGATATAGACATGGGTGGCGTGTGCGTGTGCACCCTAGGAGGCCCTCAGGAAATCATGGCAAACACAATCGCCATTGCCGATCTGGGGACGCCGGAGAGAGCGGCATGAAGCCGCAGCAGCAACCATCTTCCCAAGGCTTGAAGAGAGAGAAGGAAGAAAGGTGAGATACAGAGGTCGAAGCCGTCTGAGACTGACGGTCACAACAGTACCCCTCTTCAAAGGGACCCCTCCAGACTCCCTACCTGGTCTAGGTTTTTGAAGATGCGATCGATGAAATTGATGAAGCATCTCTTTGTCCATGATATTAGCCAATGGTTCCCAAGAGTTTTCTTCTGGTCCTTATCCCTCCCATGACAGGAGGTATTCCCAAACTCTGCCTCTCTTTCTTACATCAAGGATGGCATCAACCTTATACTCGATGTCTTCTTCTGCATCAACAGGAGTAGGTTCAGGTGTCTTGGTGGAGAAGTCGCTCAGAACAAGCAGTTTCAGCAGCGAAACATGGAACGCATTATGGATCTTTCTAGCTGGAGGAAGTTTCAGACTATAGGTGAGTGAGCCCAACCATTGGAGAATGGGGAAGGGTCTGACAAAGCATGGAGCAAATCAAGCAGATGGAAGCTTAAGTCTCAGATGTTTGGTAGAAAGCCAAACTTTATCACCAGGCTGGAAATCAGGAGCCTTACTTTGGTGAGCGTTATAGCCTTTCTTTGCTCTTTGTCCTGCTTTTTGGAGCATCTCTTTAGTCTTTCTCCAGAGCTGTTGTATATCTTTGGCAGTAGATTGAGCTACCAGGGACGACACAGAAAGTGGAAGTGGTAAAGGTGGTAAAGGTTGTCGTCCGTAGACCACGTCAAAAGGTGTAGATCCAGTAGATGATGCTGGATGGGAATTGATGACAAATTCAGCCCAGGGCAACAGTTCAGCCCAGTCATTCTGTCGTGAACCGACATAGGCGCGGAGGAACTGTTTGAGAGTTCTATTCATTCTCTCAGTTTGGCCATTCGACTGAGGATGATACACAGAGGTGAAGTCAAGTGTGATGTTGAATTTCTTACACAAGGCTTTCCAGAACTTGGCTGTAAATTGAGCTCCTCTGTCAGAAACAATATGTTTAGGCATGGTGTAAACAGTATATGCAAGTTGATTTGGTCTGGACCCACTCTAAATCCGTCACGCTTCAACAACAACATGGTCTTCCAGACTCCTTTGTAAATTGGATACATGTTTTGTACTCTGACCCTGAAGCTAGTATGACAATTAATGGTGAAATTTCCAGTCCATTCAGATTAGGAGGAGGTGGCACATGTCAGGGTTGTCCCCTTTCTCCACTTTTATATGACCTTAGTTCAGAACCCTTAGTTATTAAAACAAGGCAGTCTGTGGATATTAAAGGTTTTTGCTTGGGATCTAGAGAATATAAGGTATGATTGTTTGCAGATGACATGATTCTGTTTCTCACAAATCCCTCCTGTTCACTTGCAAAGACATTACATTTGATAAAGCAGTTTGGTCTTTTTGCAGGTTTGAAAATTAACCTAAAAAATCTGAAGCTAAGCCTATAAAACTTTATATATACATATATATATATATATACTTTATTTATATATTTATATATAAATATATATTTATTTATATATTTATATATTTATATATATATATACATATATATATATATAAACTTTATATATACATATATATATATATATACATATATATATATATGTATATATATATATATATATATACATATATATAGGTTATAGTATGTAAATCAATACCCCCCTCCAATGTATTTCTTCCTTGGTTTTTGTTAAGGGCTATGCCCTAAAGTTAACTGTATTTATCTGTTCCTTGTAAGGGCTTCGCCCATAAAGTTCATGTTTTACTGTGAACCGATGCGATGTGCAAACGGACATCGGTATATAAGAGACATTAAATAAATAAATAAATAAATAAAAGATGAACTGAAATTACATTGGCATAGTGCCTTTCCCCTCTCATGGTCGTTGGGAGCTTTTAAGTATCTGGGGGTATGAATACCTCATGATTTGTCCCAGTTATACATAGGGGTTGATTGATTTTAAAAAGTGCGCGCATGCATCCATGTGCATGCAGTTCCCAGTGTGCGCACATGGATGCGCTGATTTTATAACATACATGTGCTGGCACGCATATGTTATAAACTCCAATGGCTGCATGTGCAGGCAGTCCATGACTCGTGCACGCAAGGGGGGATTTTAAAACCCTATGAGTGACAACGCAATCGGGCCTCTTCCAGTTCTCTCCCAGTCCTTGCCAATTAAGGAACGGACTGGGAGGGATCTTTCCTATCCCTAACCCTTCCTATCTCTTCCCCTCTCCTCCCTGACCCCTAACCTAACCTAACCCTACCTATTCCTAATTTTTTTATTTTGTTACTTACTGCTCCTCCGGAGCAGAAGTAATCTGCGTGCTGGCCGGCTGCTGGCGCGCCCTTCTCCGGGACAGCAGCTAATGGCGCTGTCCTGGCCCCCCCCCCCGCCCCCCCCTGCCCATACTACCCCCCCCCCCCCCCCGAGCCATCCCTTTTCCCTCAGCCGGCACTTCTGCACGTACCAGGGTTACACGCGTGTCCGGGCTGTTATAAAATGCAAGCGGCACATGCAAGGCCTGGCCACGCACGTAAACCCCAGTTTTTACGTGTGTAGCCCTTTGAAAATGTACTTGTAAATGAATATAACTAAAACCATAGAAAGTATAAAAGACCAATTGTTAGCATGGAAGGAATTGCCATTATCATTAATGGGAAGTTGCGCATTATTTAGAATGGCCCTTCTACCAAAATTGCTTTATAAATTACAGATGCTTTCCATTTGGATGAAGCAAGCAAATGTGAAGCAGCTACGAAAGATGGTTACACATTTTATGTGGATTAAGTTATGACACTCTCATGAGATCCAAAAAATATGGAGGTTTACAGCTTCCTCATTTTCAGCTTTATAACATGGCTTGTCAATTACATTTCTGTTGGGAATGATACTCCCACCATTACAAATTTGAAGTTCCCCACCTTATTTCAGAGATTACCAGCCCGTACTCAGCAATTAATGTACTTCATATGCAAGACTTAGCTCTTCCAAATAATTTGCGCTCCTGTATTTTAATCAGACCGGTTTTACTGGCATGGCGTTTTGTTTGTAAGGAGTGGAATATTAGTCCGTGTGCCACAGAACTGTTGGAATTGGTTGGTAATCCTGCATTTCTACCTGGCCTAGAAAACCCAATATATGATCAATGGAAAAGGCAAGGTCTGGTCACAAGAGAACATTTTTATTGCAAGGAAAATAGATCTATTCTGTCTTTTGAACATTTGAAAAGGACATACGAATTGAATAAGAAACATTTTTACATGCCCTTGCAGAACAGACACTATATATACACTATATATATATATATATAATCACAAAGTGTACTGTAAACAGTGTTTAAGAAACTAACACACAGCAATAACACATGTTCCTTCTGGTAGAAACTAAGGTTTAATAAAGAAAAAGTGAGGATAGTAGAGCTTTTGGTGCAATTCTGGACAACACTTTTAGGAATACAGATAACAGAACAAATCATATTGGCTTCTTTAGATGCTGCATTCTCTACCACAACTGATGCCAAACTTCAAGAAATCCAATTTAAGTAATATAGAAAATGTATATAGATGGGGTGAAGGCATACAAAATGGAAATGAGTGGTACAGATGATTGTATTAAATGTTACGTACATAAAGGGTATTATGTACAAAACTATTTCTATTCTGGTCACTGGTGCTAGATTTTGTTGAAGCGGTAGGTACATTACAAACCCCTTTCTGTGGAAAATTCTTATTACTGTGATCTTTATATTGGATTCCATCTGCATCCAAGAGTTTAGCCAAATTTACACGCATCGTGATCTTACTAGCTAGATCATGTATTTTATTTTATTGGATTAAAACAGAATGTCCTAGTGCTCAGATGTGGTACCAAAAATGCATGTTGATGGCCCTATTAGACATTCCCGCGCAATACAGAAAGTAAAATGTGCAGCCAAGCTGTTTGGGAAAGAGACCCCTGCCCCACCCCCTCCCCGCCCATATTTACTGATCTATAGAGACAATCAGGCCGATACAGTACAGCGCACTTTTAACCTGCATTTGGATGCGCGTTTTGGACGCGCTACCTTTACCCCTTATTTAGTAAGGGGTAATAGCGCGTCGAAAACGCGCATCCAACGCCCCCGAGACTAATAGCGCCCACAACATGCAAATGCATGTTGATGGCCCTATTAGTCATTCCTGCACAATACAGAAAGTAAAATGTGCAGCCGCACATTTTACTTTCAGAAATTAGCGCCTACCCAAAGGTAGGCGCTAATTTCTGCTGGCACCGGGAAAGTGCACAGAAAAGCAGTAGAAACTGCTTTTCTGTGCACCCTCCGACTTATTAAGTCGGAGGTCCCAAAAGTTAAAAAAAGTTAAAAAAAAATTTTTTTGAAAATCGGCCCGTGGCTTGAAAACCGGACCCTAATTTTGCCGGCGTCCGGTTTCCGAACCCGTGGCTGTCAGCGGGCTCGAGAACCGACGCCAGCAAAATTGAGCGTCGGCTGTCAAACCCGCTGAGAGTCACCGCTCCTGTCCAAAAAGAGGCGCTAGGGATGCGCTAGTGTCCCTAGCGCCTCTTTTTACCGCCGGCCCTAATTTAAATATTTTAGTTTACTGAATCGCTCGCACAGGACACTGGCCTGTGCGCGCGCCGGGAGAGTGGGAGCTCGGCCTGAATGTTGGGAAGAGACAGAGGTGATTGCAAGAGTGGGATGTGGTTATTTGGTACGGTAGTATGGTGTGAATGCAGGTTTTTGTGTGAGTGTGTATAAATTACAAAATCGTGTAATGCACTTAGGATTTCATTTGGGTTTCCTTTTGGGCAGCGGAGATGTGGTCCAATTTAACCTACATGGAAGATCTTATTATTTATATGTTCACTGCATTTTGGTGTTTGAGATATATAATAGAGATGTGAATCGGAACCAGAATCGGTTCGGATTTCGGTTCCGATTCACATCTCTACTATATAACCCTTTGTTGAGGGCTAAATGTTTTTATAACCTGAAGACATCACTATTCTCATGTTGAATACTGATATTTAATGTATCCTAAGTGCGTAAATAAAAGGTTAAAAAAAACAAACAAAAATGTACTTTTGAACAGGAGGAACTCCCATTCCATGGCTACATCATTTCTCGGCAAGGCCTACGCATGGACCTGGAGAAACTGAAAGCAATTCTGGAATGGCTACAATCCATGGGCCTCAAAGCCCTGCAGCACTTCCTCAGATTTGTGAACTGTTATAGGCAATCCATTCATGGCTACTTTGGCTGCTGTTCTCACCGTGCTTACGAAAAAAGGGTTCAGATAGTATCATTCAGGCATTTCAGCATCTCAAGGAGGAATTCACCCATGACTCATGTCTGCTTCATCCAGACCCTTCCAAGCTAATCATATCGGAGGCAGATGCTTCTACTCTTGGGGTAGAGGCTGTCCTCTTACAGCATAACAACCATGGAACTCTTGTGACCTGCTCCTATTTCTCTAAGAAGTTTACTTCTGCAGAGAGAATTGACACCATCGGAGACTGTGAGTAAAGCTAGCCTTGGAAGAATGGCGACATCTGTTGGAAGAGGCCAGACACCCTGTGACTATCTACATGGACAGAAAATTCTGGAACACTTGGCACAAACTCAGTAATTGAATCCATGGCAAGCCCACTGGATGCTATTTTTCAATCAGTTTAACTTCAAACTACGATATCGCCCTACAGAGAAAACCCAACAGGCTGATGCCCTTTCAAGTTCCTTTGATACTGAAGTCTCTCTAGAACCCATGCAACTCATCCTCTGCCCTGCAAGACAGTAATTCCCCAACGTCTATGAAAGAAAGTTCTTCAATGGGTCCATTTGGCAGGCCATCCATGCATCACTAGAACCATGGAGTTAATTTTTTGGCACTACTGGTGGCCTCAGATAGAGACTGATGTGAAGCAAAAGGTAGAGTCCTGTCCCACATGTGCCATAAACAAGAGCTCTCGTGTTCAACCTTGGGAGAAGTTACAGCTGCTGCCAGCCCCCAAGGAACCCAGGATCCACTTAGCCACTGACTTTGTTGTTACGTTTGGCGGTCCGCGGGCTGCCCCTGCAAGCTGCCACACTCATCGCCCTGGCCAGGCCATCACTGCCAACTTCCAACATAGCTTAGCGTTGCTAGGACTCCGTGCTCTGACTCAGCAGAACAGTCAGCTCCTCATGCGCCAGGATGCTGTCAAACCTATTCTGCCATGCTCCTCCTTAGATACGCATGCGCCCAACCTCCCCCCGTTTAAATGGCTCGTGGAGGGAAAAGCTGCCATTAGCAGAGACTCCACCTAAGTCCTGCTGGCCCCAGCACCCAAAGACTCAATCTGAGGGGAATGTGGGCTGGTATAGGTGAAGGCCCTGATTGGTCTCTGCTTTGCCTTGTCCACCTGCCAATGATGGGATCCTGCAGGGTTCCTCCCTGCAGGTAGAGTCAATCCTGCCTCTGCCCCCTCTGCCCAAGGGTCCACAGACGCAACATTTCTCACTACTTTCCCCTCTTTAGTGGCAACACCACTATATGGATAGTGGTGGATTGTTTTTCAAAGATGGCCTATTTCACACCTCTCCCTGGCCTTCCTTCAGCACCTAAATTGGCCAATCTCTTCGTCCAACATATCTTCCTCTCCACATCCTTTCGGACTGGGGAGTACAGTTTACGGCTCGCTTCTGGAAAAGCTTGTGCAAGAGATTCGGAATTACCTTGGATTTCAGTTCGGCCTACAACCCCCAGAGTAATGGGCAAACCAATCTTTAAAGGCATTCCTAAGGGCCTTTGTAAACCAACAGCAGGACAACTGGGCACCTTTACTCCTGTTTGCGTAGTTCTGCCACAATCATCACATAAGTAGCTTGACCGGGTCATCACCTTTCTATGTGGTCTTTGGCTATCATCTTCGCATGCCAAAGCCTGTTTCAGCCTCTGTCACCTGCCCTGCAGCCAACCTAATGGGACATGATCTCCAAGATCTTTGGCAAAAAACACACCACCTCCTGGAGCAAGCAGCAGAGGGTTTCAAGAGGCAGGAAGACAAGAAACGTCACCCAGCACCTCAACTCCAGCCTGGAAACTAGTTTAGCTCAGTTCAAAAAACGTATGCCTTAAGATGCCCTCGTTGAAGGTTTCCCCAAGATTTGTGGTCCCATTTCCTATTGTGTGACAGGTGGGGTCAGTAGCCTATAAAGTATAATTACCTCCAACTCTCCGGATTCCATGTAAAAACCAGCAATCTTATCTTGGCCAGCCAGACCGCCTTTCAGACTCACAGAAATAGCAGCCAAAGAAGATAGCCAAAATAAAGTCGAGGAGATCTTGGATTCCAGGAAGGTCAGGAACCAAATCCAGTACTTAATTTCATGGAAGAACTTTGGACCTGAAGAGAACTCCTGGGAGCCAGCCTTGAGCCTCTAGGCTCCACACCTACTGCAATAATTCCACAGAAGATTCTCAGGAAACCCAAGCCCAGAAGATTGGGGAAGGGGCTTTTGAGAGGGATACTGTTACAATAGGTGGCTCACTGAACAGCCCCGCGAGCCGCCTCACTCACTCCCAATGCTGCATGAGGCCTCCCATGGCTGAGGCGCTACTTTCAACTACTAAAGCTGCTCTGTGCAGCTTAAATGCTGGCACTGTGCCTGAAAGCCACCATGTTCCTGCTCCTTCAAGGGCTCCCTCTAGGAGCAAGTGGCTACAGTTAAAGGGCCCATTGTGGGAATAGCCCCGTGGCATCCTCTGATGTGATAACACACCTGAGCCTACTTAACTCTCCCAATACAGTGGTTCCTTGCCTCAGCAACGGGTCTCCTACATTGTACAATGTGTGTTGCTCCTGCGTTCCAGATTGTCCTATGTTCCTGATTGCTCCCTTTGGTTCCTGCCTCATCCAGCTTGTCTTGCCCAGCCTGTTTCTTCCAGCCTTGTCCTGCCCAGAAGTTTCGTCCAGTGTTTCTTTTCTGTCTTTGTCCATCCTTGGCCTGATCCCCTGTTAGTGACCTTTTGCTTTGGACCTGATTATGATTGCTTGTCCCCTGTCCTGTCCTCTTACCTTGCTCCTGTCTTTGCTTGCTCATCGCCTGCCCTGGTCTTGGTCTGTTCTGGAACCTCCAGCTTGCTGCCTGTCCTGACTTTGGAGTGCCCTTGGATTCTTGCTCTCTCTACCACCTTAAGGACCCGCATAAGTACTGCAGGCCACCAGAACTTAAGGGTTCAACCTGCGGGGAAAGTGGCTGGTATAGATGAAGCTTCAATCTGTCCCATTTCAGGGCATGTTCACCATTTGTCGGCGTAGGCTTCATAGGTTCACCTACAAGGCTGCATCAAATACACTACAGCATAAAGCAAGGCTTCCAAAACCTGTCCTGGGGACCCCATATCCAGTTGGGTTTTCAGGCTATCCACAATGAATATGCAAGAGATAAAGTTGCTACCATGGAGTCTCAGTATATGACAATTTAGGTAATGCATATTCATTGTGGATAGCCTGAAAACCTGACTGGCTGTGTGGTCTCCAGGATTGGTTTGGGAAGCCCTAGCATAAATGGGTCATTTCCCCGCTACACATCACAGTATTATTATGGAATGTCACTAGGAAGGGCTGATTTTCACTATTTTTGTGGACACTTGAATACCGCAGAGCAGAAAAGTGGATTTAATAAGCAAGATGAGTGGACATGAGCTGGAAGTCACAGAGTAGCCCCAAAGCTCTGGATGTGTTCTTTTTTGTTGCTTCTCCCTCTCCCTTCTCCATTATCTAATGTTATCAGGCGATAGCCATTGTCCCAGTGATGTCAGCTGACTGTTTCTGATTGATCAGAGAAGGCAACCAAATCTTGCTCTTCCTTCTCTCCCTTACAGCCTAGGGTCCTTGGGTGCTGGCAGCGACTATGCTCCTTTCATCCACTACTTGGGGATCACCTCCATGGACCTTGCCTACACATATGACCGGGTGAGACATGCCTCTAGTGGTCTCCTCCCTGTAAGATCTCTGCTAGACAATTTCAAAGGCAACTGTTTGGCAGACAGCCTTTAATGGGCTTTCATTTGAAACTACTCAGGTATTTTTACCAATTGTATGTCCTTTTCTATCTCACTTACCCCAATCATTGCAGTAACAGTCCTTGGCTGGGTGCCATGCACCAAGGCTCCAATCATGGTTAAATCCATGCTACTGAGTGGCAGTGCTGCAGGATGACTAGTATTCCCTCTGAACCCTGCATTCTCAGCCTCCCCAGATCCAGATAACCCAGGGAATAGAAGCCCTGACCTAGGAACTGAACTCAGGTCCCTCCATAGGGCAGTCTTAATTGGACTGTTTGAACTCTGTCCTCTAACATCATGTTGAGACATTGGTTCAGTGGAGGTTAAAGTCTCTCCTTGTTGTAGAAACTCATGTCAGGGTTTGAACTTGCAAACCTTTCAACATAAGGATTCTACCACCTGGTAATGGAGAGAATGTTCTCTAACTTAGATATTAGCAAGTCTATGTCTTCAGTACCAGAGGCTGGGTTCTCATTCCCCTACCCCATGTGACTTCGCCCCAGTCACTGTGGTGACAATAATCAAAACTTCTTAGGGGAGTAAATGTGTGTTTATCCTTGTAAAAATGCATTTTGATTATTGCCCCTTCCTTATTGTGTAAAACAAATATCACACTGAACATTTTAGAATCTGTACATGTATTTTTCAACTTGTACTTTGCACCTGCTTCTATACAGGTGCAAACTACTTGGGTATTTTTTACCCATGCTGTGTTCACTGGCCCTCAAATGAGCTTGCAGTCCTGCAGCCAGATTCAAAATGGTCCTCCTCTTCATTATCTGTATTTTAAATACATTTGAAAATGTCTTAATATATTGTTTGCCTCCTCCAGAGCAAAACCTCGGCCCGGATCTATCCTGCATATCACACGGCCTTTGACACCTTTGATTATGCCGCGAAGTTCATTGATCCAGGTAATCAAGAATGCCACATGGGAAGCTCATTGTTCTAGCCAGAACTATAAGTCCCAGCGAGAACTGGGGAATGGGACAACACCAAAAATAGCTTAGCCTGCCCCTAGTCTAAGACAAAAAGGGTTTTGCCAAAGGACCCATACCAAGCCTGAAAATCTTTATGTAAATTCTCTGCAGGCTGTAATACTTTCCATGGGACTAACAAGAATTATCCCAATGTTAGAGGAACATGAGCTTTTGAGACTGGAAATATGCAAACTGCTCCAAAGAAATATGATGGGGTTTTGCATGCAGATCTTTTGGGAAATCAGCTTCAGTTTTTCCCCTTCTCTCTTACCCCCCCCCCCCCTCTCCAATTTGACCCTGCCTGAAATCTACCTGGCTCAAGGAGAAATTTGAACTTCCACACATCCCTATTCCAGACTGAATAGGTGCATCATCTTTTGATAACTCTTGTGTAACATAAAAAACATAAAACATGTTGGCAGATAAGGATCATATGGCCCTTCCAGTCTACCCATCCATATCTCCTGCTCAGCGTTATAGTCCCTTTCTCTTCCTCAAAGATCCTCTTTGCTGGTCCCCAATAAAAGCCATCACAGCCCCTGAAGATTCTTGTTTTCTTCAGGACCTACATAGCTACTGGAACTCAGAGCATTAGATGAGTCTCAAGCCAATCTAATCCTCTTAATTAAAACAATTCCCTGGTTTCTCCTGCAGGGTTCACCAGCCACAAGACTGTTGCCTGCGTGGCTGGAAATATTTTATTGCGACTGGCGGACAGCCTGATAATCCCACTGAATGTAACAGACTATGGGGAGACACTGGAACACTTCTACAACTCAGCAGAGACAGAGTTTGGATCTAATCTGGCACAACAAAACATCTCCTTAGGTAAGAGAGGTTAGGAAAATTTCATAGGAGTTTACCCTGTCATCACAGCTGTTCCCTACAGGTTGAGCCCAAAGGTGCAGGCCACCGCCAGGCCTTGACAAGTGAAGAATTATCTAAGTAACTTGAGTGTGCCAAGGCTTTGGGAGAGCTTAGCATGGCTGGGAATTCAGCATGGATCAGAAGTCTGGGCCAGTCAAGCAGCATTTCCACAGGAGGCTGTTGGACAGCAAAGGTGTATCAATTGAGGTTCTCTTATATCCAGCTCTCAATCTAGGGATACGCCCTGTGCTGGTCCAATTGGCAGTTTCCAGGGATGTGTCAGCTTCCACCAAGATGACGAGATGGTTGCTATTGTGATATTCCAAAAATCAGCCAGTCCTCTGACTAACCCTGAAAGTTCATGCTCTGAATTCTGAATCCCTCCTCCTGCTGACCCGTCCTGGGACCTGAGGGCTGGTCTTCTCTGGATGTTCTTTATGGAAGCAGCCAGGATTGGGGAAGTGGGGTCCTTTTGGTATATTTTCTTTTTGGGGCCTTTATTTCTTTGGGTGAAGTAAGGTACTTTGTATAAAATATTTTTTTTTTAAATTAACTTTCGGATATGATATGTCTGTTATCTAACTAGATGTGTATCTAAACAGATGTGTATCAGGTGGTTGCTTATGCGAACATTTTAAAGATAGACGCAGGCTATGAATTCTGACCTTCGGTCCAAGATAATGTGGGAGGGTAACCCATGCATTCAAACTATTTCCTTGATCATAACTGAGTTCCATGATATCCCAGAAGATATCATAACTGAGTTACATGGTCTCCCGGAAAGAAGGAAGACCAGTGATGGCCACTAGGTGGAGTCCACAACTAGTGGCAGTCACAACTACTAAGCTTGTGGATTTGCCTTGGGACACTGATAAAATCAGTGATAAAGTCCAGAGAAATCCATTACCAAGGTATCAGCAAGCAATATAACAAATCATGGGGGCTTTGGCAAAGCATAGGCACTTGTTACAAGTGCAGAACTCACATGATGATACATACTCCATGACCTCCCAGCTACATCTGGCCTATCAAAAGTCTTGACTGACCAGCTCCTTGGTCTTATGGATGGGTGACCCATCAACAGAAAATCATGGCATATCTGAAGGGCCTCTATGCGGGCAGATCCTTCAGCTGTATACAATTTCTGCCCCTTGTAGAGACATCATTCTTACTGGTTCCACTTTCTTTCATTTTCTGCCTCTTGTTACCTGCTAACAATGAATCTGTGCAAATTCATCCTTGGTTAATTCTGTTCCAGTTAGCTTTATGATATCTAGATCAGTGGTTCTCAACCTTTTTTCTGTCAGGATACATCTGACAAATGATGGTCACAGGCGTGACACATTGAACACAGGACCATCACGGGGTTAAATGTAAACATACACTCTGCATCCACAGGAATCCCTCAACCCCCAACAATGGGTGCAGAGCAGAACTAGGACATTCTCCATACAACTCACCAAACAAAAAAAAATCTGATTCTGGTGTCATCTCAGTAATAGCAACACAAACTCCCTCCACTAGCAGGCGCAATAGCCCTACTTATGAAAAGGCAGCAGTTCACCACCAATGCATGTCCTAGTGAGAAAACACAATAAATAAGATGGATAATAAATGCCTACATGCTAGTAAAATACCTCACTTCAGTCACATACTCAGAACTGACCTTCAGCAAATACAGAAAGACCACAAATTACAAATATGGAGACAGAAACTGGAATAGAAACCTAAAAAAGCCACTCTGCATGCAGTGCAAACCCGGAGAAATAGAAACAGAAATATAGCACCTAACACACTCCCAGGATCAGCAATAATGCACACAAACTAATCCGCACAAAGTTATACCTGCATTATGGAACGCACTCAAAAAGTAACAACCCAACCCAGGCCCTCCTTCAGTTATTACTTAGGGCCTTGTATTTTCCTTGCCTGGTTTGGCACTCCCTGCAGGTCTTAATTGTACACTGTTGTTTTACCTTTTCCTACTATTTCTTTTTCTTTCTAGTGATGTTGATTTTGGCCTCTCTTACACCATTCTCGTTCTTTCTAACTTTAACACCTCTCCATCTGGCTCATCTTGTACTCACATTTGGAGTCCCTAAATTCTGCCTTTCATATGGCGCCCTCTTTAGCTACTTGGGCAGTTTCATCCTCCACTTGAGACAACTCTAAAGCAATCTTCCGTAATCCACCCATAAGCTGGTTCCCCCTTTCTTCACACTCTAACTCCTGTTAAGAACATAGGAACATAAGAACATGCCATACTGGGTCAGACCAAGGGTCCATCAAGCCCAGTATCCTGTTTCCAACAGTGGCCAATCCAGGCCATAATAACCTATTAGTAAAAATTTGTAACCTATCATTAAAATCATCCATTGTACCTGAAGACTGGAGGATAGCTAATGTAACCCCAATATTTAAAAAGGGCTCCAGGGGCGATCCAGGAAACTACAGACCGGTTAGCCTGACTTCAGTGCCAGGAAAAATAGTGGAAAGTGTTCTAAACATCAAAATCACAGAACATATAGAAATCATGGTTTAATGGAACAAAGTCAGAATGGCTTTACCCAGGGCAAGTCTTGCCTCACAAATCTGCTTCACTTTTTTGAAGGAGTTAATAAACATGTGGATAAAGGTGAACCGATAGATATAGTATACTTGGATTTTCAGAAGGCGTTTGACAAAGTTCCTCATGAGAGGCTTCTAGGAAAAGTAAAAAGTCATGGGATAGGTGGCGATGTCCTTTCATGGATTGCAAACTGGCTAAAAGACAGGAAACAGAGAGTAGGATTAAATGGACAATTTTCTCAGTGGAAGGGAGTGGACAGTGGAGTGCCTCAGGGATCTGTATTGGGACCCTTACTTTTCAATATATTTATAAATGATCTGGAAAGAAATACAACGAGTAAGATAATCAAATTTGCAGATGACACAAAATTGTTCAGAGTAGTTAAATCACAAGCAGATTGTGATAAATTGCAGGAAGACCTTGTGAGACTGGAAAATTGGGCATCCAAATGGCAGATGAAATTTAATATGGATAAGTGCAAGGTGATGCATATAGGGAAAAATAACCCAAGCTATAATTACACAATGTTGGGTTCCATATTAGGTGCTACAACCCAAGAAAGAGATCTAGGCGTCATAGTGGATAACACATTGAAATCGTCGGTTCAGTGTGCTGCGGCAGTCAAAAAAGCAAACAGAATGTTGGGAATTAGAAAGGGAATGGTGAATAAAACGGAAAATGTCATAATGCCTCTGTATCGCTCAATGGTGAGACCGTACCTTGAATACTGTGTACAATTCTGGTCGCCTCATCTCAAAAAAGATATAATTGCGATGGAGAAGGTACAGAGAAGGGCTACCAAAATGATAAGGGGAATGGAACAGCTCCCCTATGAGGAAAGACTAAAGAGGTTAGGACTTTTCAGCTTGGAGAAGAGATGGCTGAGGGGGGATATGATAGAGATGTTTAAAATCATGAGACGTCTAGAATGGGTAGATGTGAATCAGTTATTTACTCTTTCGGATAGTAGAAAGACTAGGGGGCACTCCATGAAGTTAGCATGGGGCACATTTAAAACTAATCGGAGAAAGTTCTTTTTCACTCAACGCACAATTAAACTCTGGAATTTGTTGCCAGAGGATGTGGTTAGTGCAGTTAGTATAGCTGTGTTTAAAAAAGGATTGGATAAGTTCTTGGAGGAGAAGTCCATTACCTGCTATTAAGTTCACTTAGAGAATAGCCACTATCATTAGCAATGGTTACATGGAACAGACTTAGTTTTTGGGTACTTGCCAGGTTCTTATGGCCTGGATTGGCCACTGTTGGAAACAGGATGCTGGGCTTGATGGACCCTTGGCCTGTCCCAGTATGACATTTTCTTATGTTCTTATGTACCCAAAAACTAAGTCTATTCCATGTTACTGTTTCTAGTAATGGTGGTGGTTATTATCTAAGTCAGCTTAATTAATAGCAGGTAATGGACTTCTCGTCCAAGAACTTGTCCAATCCTTTTTTAAACACAGCTATACTAACTGCACTAACCACATCCTCTGGCAACAAATTCCAGAGTTTAATTGTGCGTTGAGAATTGTGCACAGAAAAGTAGTTTTTACCAGAGAAATTAACGCCTACCTTTGGAGTAAAGCTAGCGCGGCTTGTTCTCTCCTGGTCTAGGGTGTGCTCTACTTAAGAAAAATGTGAAATCTATGTTAGAGATTTTTTGGCTCAATTTTGCCAGATTCCAGGACATATGATGTACCTCTCAAGGGGTGAGCTTTTGGGAACTGCTGAAACACATGCTGAAGGAAGTCAGATACCATATGGGCTGGTTCTGAAAAAATCCCTCAGGTTGATATTTTCCTGCAATCTGCTCCTGGGACTAGACCTTGGGCCAGTCTACAGCACCACACCTAGACCAAGATCTCATCTACAGGGTCAAACTGTGGGCTGGGTCCCTATAACAGACCTAGGCCTCAACGACAATACCAGGCAGTGAGCCGAGTCCCAGCTCTGAGCCTAGGCCTAGGCAATGGAATCAGGCCTTGAGCCGAGCCCTGCCCTCACTTATGGGAGAAGACCTGTAGGCCAAGCCCTGGCTTCAGGACCAGGCCATGGCCTAGTCCCACCAGGCACCTGTTGTTTTTTTTTTAATGAACAAATATGACAATACCTACACATGTTTTGTTATTTTGTAGGAGGCTATTTTTGGTTTGTTCCATTTGTAATGTTATGCATTTGTTTTACACAAATGCACATCCCTAGTTTTTGTCTCCAATGACAATGGCAATTTTATTTTTATATACCAATTCTAGGATATCATCAAATTATACCAACCAAAGTTAAAACATTAATATAAAATAAATTCAAGAAACATGTCTATAAAATAAGGAAATTTAAAATAAACTATAAGTAAACTAAATCAAATTAAAAAGTTAACATAAAACTTAGTATGTGAATTTTCTTCATCAAAATACACTACAATTAGGTAAAAACCCAGGTAAACATCCAAAATTTCAAAAGCTTCCTAAATTTCAAATAGATCTATTCTTTCCATAAATCTAAAAGAAGATATTATGTGGTCTTTTATTCTGCTATTACTGGCATTAATAGCATTGGATCTGTTAAATGTTTGGGTACATGTCAGATACTTGTAATCTGGCTTGGCCACTGTTGGAAACAGGATGCTGGGCTTGTTGGACCCTCGATCTGACCCAGTATGACAATTTCTTATGTTCCTATGAAGATTGGTCTGTCTGTTTTCTGTGTTTGTGACCAAGGTGAGGTATCTTACTAACATGTACAGATTTGTATCAGGCTTATTTGTTGGATTTTCTCAACAGGAGATGAATTGGTGGTGCACTGCTGCCTTTTCATAGGTGGGGCTATTGCTGTTTGAGTCCTAGGAGTTAGTGCTCCTATGAAATGGCAAGTTTGCTAGACATATGCAAAGTTTTTTTTTCCCCCAGGTTTTGTATTATTTTACAATGCACTTGGTAGTAGAGGGAGTTTCTGTTGCTGATACTAAGATGACACCAGAAACATAATATTTTTTTTGTATGGTGAGTTATTTGGGGATATGTACTTCTGTTCTGCACCCATTGTTGTGGATGGAAGATTCCTATGAATGTAGAATATATGTTTACATTTAGCCCCATGACAGTCCTGTTCAATGTATCACTCAAGTGAGCATTATCTGTCAGGTTTGTCCCGACAGAAAAAAGGTTGAGAACCACTGCTCTATACATAGATGCATTTTATAGATGGGCTACAATCAAATTTGATCCCAATGACTTGTTAAGGTCACAGAGTAAGAGTTGAGGTCAGTGGTAGGTTTGGAACTTGAGTCTGCAGTTGTCACAGCTCTGTGCTCTTACCACAAGGTATACCACCAGCCCCATTGTAGATGAGGAAGAGTTATGGCAGCATTTCACCCAGTCAATTATAAACTTCTTCAGGTAACTGTAAAAATCCAGCCCCTTCCCCACCCAGCAGTTTCCTAAGGAAAGTTCATGTGAACAGAGACATTATATCAGGGCTTCCCAACCCTGTCCTGGGGATTCCCACATCTAGTTGTGTTTTCAGGATATCCCCAATGAATATGCATGATATTAATTTGCATACATTGGAGATTCGGTATATGCAAATTTATTTTATGCATATTCATTGGGGATATCCTGAAAACGTGTCTAGCTATAATGTCCCCAGGACAGGTTTGAGAAACTTTGCAAATATACCATATCTGAATCCTGCTTATAACCCTGCACATCATGTTTCTCAGTGCCTCTGAAGACTGCAATTGCTCGATTTAACTCTGCTGCCAGGTCTTTGAATCAGCAGATAGAGGAGCTGAGAAAAGAGGACAACCCAAGGTGAGCGACTTTTGAGATGGATCAAGTTTCAACTGTGCCATCCATGGATTGTGAAGTTATGTCTTGGTGGAGGGTTCCAGAGAACACACGAGCATACGCTGCACTTAGCAACAATTATATAGAACACTACAAGTGCAGAAATGATTTCATAGTCCGTTCAATTTCCCACTGTGTTTTTATTTGTTATTTACATCCAAGTGGCAATTCCACTGCTTTAATAATTTCAATTTGAATGGGTCCCCCGACACGGACCCCCCTCCTAACACAGCCTCAGTGAAACACGGGTCCGTGTCGGGGGACCCATTCAAATTGAAATTATTAAAGCAGTGGAGTTGCCGCTTGGATGAAAATAACAAATAAAAACACAGTGGGAAATTGTACGGACTGTGAAATCATTTCTGCACTTGTAGTGTTCTATATAATTGGTGGAGGGTTCACCAGACTGGGGTATTCTGATTGTTGGTTCATTCTTTTTGCTAACCCTGTCTCTCTCTTTCCCTGAACTCATCCAATCTCCATGCCTTCTGCCAATCACCATACCTCTTCACAGCCCCCTACAGGTTCGGATGCTGAATGACCAGCTGATGCTGCTGGAAAGAGCCTTCTTGGACCCACGGGCATTTCCAGACAAGTATTACTACAGGTAATTGTTGAGATATGCAACAATTATAAGTTAAAGTCTGTTATATTAAAGAGGGTGCAATCTATTGTGAGGCCATTAGGTGGCATTGTTATGTTTTAGGGCAAAGCTTCCCAGATCTGTCCTGGGGTCCCCACAGCCAGTCGAGTGTTCAGAATATCCACACTGAATATGCATGGGATAAATGTGCAAATACTGAATCTCCATGATGTGCAAATTTCTCTCATGCATATTCATCGTGGATATCCTGAAATCCTACCTGGCTGTGGGGTCCCCAGGACAGGTTTGGGAAGCCGTGTTTTAGGGGTTGAAGTGTTGTGTGTTCGTTTCTTTTTGTTCAGTTTCCTGATCTTTCTGATTCTTCACTGAGGAGTTGCTACTCACAATCTGTCTCAAGCTGTAAAAAGATGAAAAGCCCTATATACTAAATAAAGTCCCGTTTCAGATTCATGCTGCATCTTTTCTTGAGTATAGAAACCTAGGTATTCAGTGTTGCTCTGACAAAGTAAACTACCAGCATTGTTGTCAGAGTATTACAAATGTACCATGCTCCTCCTGGAAGCCTTGGGGTTTTTTAGGGAATGCCAGGTCAGTGGAGGAGGGGGGGGAGGGTTGCGAGTGGGTAGAGAGTTGGGGTAGGGGTTAGGACAGGGCCCAGAGACCATGTTACAATTTCAATATTGGGGGGAGGGACTCTCCTACGGCTGCTATGGCCCACAATTTATTTTAATTCTTTTTGGGGCTTGGGGGGTGGTGGGCATTGGACACCTGATGTTATTTTTAGTTATTTCAGAGAGTGGAGGGTGGGGGGAACAGACCTGCTGGCCTACTACATTTTTTTTTGTACTTCATCTATATATTGAATATTGCAGGTTAAGTTTAAAGTTATCTGGGTACATGTAGTAATAGATTTTGGCTTGCTCCTTGTTGCACTGTCGTCTTCCTGTGCAGATCTCTTCCTATCCATAGCACCACCTCAGGTTCTATTCTGGAACACCTCTTGACGTCATAATGCTTTCTTCCTTCTTTCTTCCTCTTCCTCCATTCCCACATCTCCTCGTCCGAGTCCATCTTGCCTGATTTGCTAAGATGATGTCTCAGTAATGTAACTATCTGCTACCAAATGGCGAGTATCATATGATGTAAACTCACAACCATAGCAACTATGTTTATAGAACATGCATGAACAAACAACCCTGAGCTTGAAACGTTCTCAGGGAATAAGATTAATATGTTACAGACACCAGAGACATTTCAGTGGATTCCAACAAGATACATTGTTTACACTTTGCTGAAGATTTGTGGCCTATCAGCATAATTTAGCCTGGATTTCATCTCTGTGTTATAATTTCAGTTATTTTTAACTTATAATTGCAATTAGCCCTTTCAGGCCTGTAAGGATTCCAACATTCCCAAACTTGTCTTACCTTCTGATCTTATCATCTTCAGAGACCTTACTAGAGTCGTCTTTATTACATGGGATAAATGTTCTGGACAGTTACCTTGTAGATGGTCTACATCTGGTGGGGTACTACCACCCTAAATTGTGTATCCATTGATGATGAATCCTCAGTAGGTCTCCCTACATCTTCTTTTGATGACTTCTAATGTGTTGGCACATGTGGTCTGATGACTATTTGAAATATGCAGAGAGAATAACATTAAACCTAACTGGTTATATACAAATATAGCCAGTTAGGTTTAAAGTTATCCGGATAACTTTAACCAGGTATATTCAGTGGGATACTTGTCGTGCTGAATATCCATCACAAGTTATCCAGCTTTTGCTACTTGTTTGCTTGCCAGCTTTCTATGGAGCTGCACATGGCTCATTTGGTCTGCCCATCGACACCTGCTGCCTTTAAGCCCTGTATCTAGGGATTATTTCTACTAGGCTCATGATCCTAGTACTGTCTTCAGGATTGGGTAGTTAATGACTATTTGATTTTACAAAATAAATTGAACAATTTATAGTGGGACAATTAGGCATTTTAATTAGAAGAGAATAATGCCCTGTACCATTGTTATTGATTTTAGCATATATGATCTTATAGATAAATCGTATAGGTTGTTATGTAATATTTTATGTATCTGTATATGGAATTGTTATTACGATCTGTATGATTAGATTTGTTGTAAGCCTCTTTGATTTACTGTGGAAAGGCAGTATAGTAAGACAAACTAAACTACAATGCCTTCCTCTCCCCCAGAGATCCTCTGTGCTTATCTCATGTTTTCTTGAATTCTTTCCACCACCTCCACTTCCCCACCTCTCTCTGTAAAGAAATATTTCTTTAGATTACTCCTTAGAATACCCCCTTTCACCTTCATCCCATGACCCCTCATTCTAGAGTCAGAGTCTCCTTTACCTTGAAAGAAACTCACTTCCTGTGCATATTTTCCCTAGAGGTATTTAAAAGTCTCCATCATATGTCCCCTATCCTGCCTTTCCTCCAGAGTATACGGTACATGTTTAGATCTCAAGTCTGTCCCCATATGATTTAAAACAAAGACTGTTCACTATTTTAGTAGTTGCTCTCTGGACCAACTCCATCTGGTTTTTATCCTTTTGAAAGTGCAGTCTCTATAATTGTACACAGTACTCCAAATGATGTCTCTCTAGAGACTTGTAGAGTGGCAATATTGCCTCCTTTTTCCTGCTGGAACAAGCTCATTCTAAAACAGTAATCACATTCCCTGGTCCTTTTCTCTCTCTCCCTACCCTTCACATCCCAGTGAAACCTCCCAGCCTCTCCCTGCCACACACATGCTCTCTCTTATTCTACCACACTCACTTTCTTGTTACACATTTTTCACTTTTTCCCTCTTATGCTCTCTTTTCCTCTCTTTCTCCTATTATTTATCTCTCCATCTTATACTTTGTCCCTTTTTCTGACTCTCTCCTTCATTCCCCCCTCAGCCATGTCATCTGGGCATCAAAGAACTCCAACATTGTCACTTTCCCTGGCCTGGCTGACGCTTATGCTAAGGCTAGCAGTGATGGCTCGCAGAGCTGGGACAACGTACACAAGCACCTGACCATTGTCATCCAGGCCATTGCCAATGCTGCAGCCACACTGGAGGTTGTCATCTAGAATACAGTCCCGTGAGGGGAATCCCCCAGGATCCTTTGCCTGTCTCTAGCACCTTCTTCTAGCTGTTTGTGATATCAGATGGCATCCAGATCAATAATATGGTGAGCAAGGAGAAGATTTCTGCTCAACAGGAGATATGTGTGCACAGAAGAAAAAAAAAGTAATTTTAATTAGAAAATAAACAGAACCTTAACTGGAAACATCTGAGCAGATGTAGGTTGTAAAGTTATGTGACTTTATATGGACCAGCTCAGAAAATTGGGTGAAACTATTTTATTAGGCATTTTCCTTTTTTTGTTGCTGAAATATTTCATGTTACTGGCATTGGGGGGGGGGGGGGGGGGGAAAGGTCAAAGACCTTTATTTCATTTAATACAAAATAAATAAAATATAAAACAAATCAAGTCCAAACCAAGTTGCTGGGTCATCGGCTATTGTTTTTCCTGCTTCTTACTTCATCAAAGTAGGGGACATTCTTTGAGAGGAGGGAATGAAAGCGTCGTATAGAAAAATCTACACATGGACATGAGTCCTCTGGGGACAGGAAAATACATTCAGTACCTGAATGTAATCCCCTGTGAAGTGTCTGAAAGGCTACTAACCAGCGATGGGGCCATAAAAGAATGTGTCTCTTTGGGGCTGGGTCACTCCGGCTAGCTTGTTATGCTGTCTCTTTTTTCCCAAGGCTGGAGGCTTCTATTGGTTGGGTGGGGGGAAACGAATACCCTTTTAGGGCCCAGAGTGAGAGGGGTGACTTCTTGGTACTTACCTTCCCTGGGAGAGAAGTACTGTGTGTGCTGTATGTGCCAAATAATACACTGGAGCCACTGATTTAGTGTCCAAAAATAAAATCTTTACTTATGGGTAATCAGGTGAAATATGGCACAATGAACTCAGTCCTCAACACCACAGAATTTCTCAGATTACAATCCTTTCCCTCTGTCTGTGCATGGGTCGCGATCCACTCTCCAGGGCTTGGGTAAGTGGAGGTCCCAGGTGGGCAGGGTATCCTTTAGTTGGGCAGGAAAACCCCTTCCAAAACTGGTAGAAATGGTAACTCTGTCTCTGCACAGAGAGCGACAGTCCTCTCTCCTCCCAGGAGTGAAGACTCCAGACGGGCGTCCTCAGTGCTCTCAAACTGGCTCTTACTCACAGTTAGTTGATAGTTCGGCTCTTTCTTTGTCAGATCCCTGATGGGAGGGATCCCCCTCAGGTCCAAGCAGCCCCAGATGTTCCTAGGTAGGGAAGGAAGATGGGCAGCCAAAACGTCCTCCCTGATCTTCTCAACAAAAATGTCCTTTGCCCAAAACTTGACCTAGTAACACCAGAAGATCTGCGTCGGGTCAGCGCCATTCCTCTGCTTCCTGGGAAGGTCACGGTGGGGCAGGTCTTCCCTATCCAGGGCCCCCCCAAGAAGAGGTTTCCCCAAGATCTCTTCCTGAGCACCAGGGGCCAGTGCTAGCATTTTTGCTGCCCTGTGTGAAAAGATTGCTGTGCTGCCCCCTCCCCTGCTTCTGTTTTGTTTTTTTAAACACAAAATTTTTGTGTTTTCTCCAATTACCAACACGCAATAAAAACTGTCAGTCTTCATGCTCTGTCCCAGGCCCACTTTCGCCACCGACAAAAAAAGGCCTGCTCCCTCCAGCAACCCAAACTGTCAAAACTAACACACTCTCCTGAACCTATTTTACCCCATCCATAAGTCCAAAATTTATAAATTGTGCAAGAATGATCCCCAGGTGCTCCTGCCCTACCTACTGGTACATAAGATTGCTGCCTGCTTAAACCTGGTAGCCAGCACCAGTTTGTTGTACAGAAAATCATGTACTGCTATGGTGCCACCCAGAAAACTCTGCAAAAAAACAAAACAAAACCCGACACTTGGAACCCATATAGTATTAGGCCTGTTGTAAGGTGTGTTAGGTATGGGTTTGGACCTTGGACAGCCTTGAGTAAACTGAATGACAGCAATCTAGTAAACTTCCCATACCACAACAGTACTAACTGCAAGCACTCAACAGGAACAACCCAATCTATGAAAAGGCAAATATTACACCAGGCCCTAAAACAAACCAGGCTGCTAAAGATCCCTACATAGAAATGAAATGCTAGCAGAATACCTCACCTCACTTACACCTGCAGAACACAGACAGATCTTCACCAAATACAGAATAAAGAGACCATAAAGTATAAATAGAAATATGCAGACAGAAACTGAACTGGAAAATGCAACAAGCCAGACTTTGTATGCAAAGAAGTCCTCATAAATCTAACAATAAAATCAAGAAATATAAATCAATCGTAATAAAACATTCTAATAAAAGGAATATTGATACAGATGACAAATAGAATAACATCCAAAAATTAAGATCACACATAAAAAGTTTTAAAAATTTCCAAACAGCAAAAAAATATTTCAAAACAGCAGACACATCAAACACCCAACAATAAAAACAAGAAGGGAAAAATCCCCCACTTCCTATACCTGAAAACTTTTGATTTCCAGTCACCCTTGTTGTAGATTAGTGTGTGTGGCATAACGTTTTTCACTCCCCCAAGGTAGGCTCCCATTCACACACACCCCCAGGCAGGCTCTCATTCACACATACCACCCCGTCCCCTCTCCCCAGGCAGGATCCCATTCACACACATTCACACAAGCAACCTCTATGCAGGCAGGGTCCACGGGTCTCTCTTACTCCTTTGTTGTTGCTGCTGCTGCTGCCACCCAGTGCCTCGTTCCTTGGGGAGAATAGGATTCTTTGTAGAGCTGTAGGAGTCCTTTCTGCAGCTCCTTCTCATGTGCTGAACAACCCTGCAGTACTCGACACTCGCAGTGTTAACACTTCCTGAATGCTCATCTCACGATACACGATATGAGCATACAAGAAGTGCTAGCACTGCAAGTGTTGAGTACCACGGGGTCAGTTGACACACGAGGAGGAGATGCAGAAGGAGCTCCCTCTTCTTCTGGCGGAGTGCGGGATTCTGCCTTCTTCTGCCGCCGGTGGGATATGGTCCACTGGTGGCCGCATGGGCCTCTTGCTCCTCCTTTTAGTGGGCCTCTTCCACTGCCCTCCTGGGTGTGCCACCACGAGCAATTGTACAGTTTGCACACTTGGTAGCACCAGGCTTGCCAAGCAAATACTTGGGTTTCATAGCCTTCTTACAAATACACACCTTCAAATCCCATAAACAATCCAGGATAAACCACCTTGAACCTAAGGAGGGGAGTCCCCGATCTGGCCTAAGGACCCACAGGCAAGACGGAACCAAAGGCTTCAAGTAGGCCAAAAATCCAATAAAGGGAAAACTCTAGGCTTCCTCCAAATCTCAAAATTCAACTATGCTGCCCCCAGAATTCTAAGGAGAGAGCTGCTTGTAAATCCTCTCAAAGGGGGTGGCCATTCCAGCTCCCTCAATGAGAAGGGTTGCATATGAAAGGTACTTCCCCTCTTATCTAAGCTAAAATTGTTAAACTAGGGCCACTAATGGAAATGAGACTGAAGGGTCCATTACTGGGTATGTGCACAAGCACACACGTACATATCTGGGTCTATCTGCTGTCATTTATGATGTTACTATAATTCCCTTGGGCAGAACAGAGAACGGAGAGCTTCAGTACCTGTCATGGGACCAAAGAGGGAAAAACCTCTCTCCCTCACTTTTCCTCCAAAAGCTGCCACACATAAAAGAACACTTTTTCTCTGTATTGTAATTATAAACAATACAAATGGTTTCCCCAGAGGGAGGGGAAAAAAGCAAGTGTCTTAAGACTTGGTTGAAAGGGATACAATCAATAACAAAACCTGAAATGCAATGATAGTTCAAAGCAAAAACTACCTTGACTCAAATTCAAAAAGATTTATTTTTAAAGAGCCTAAATTGAAGAAAACTTTCTGTATATACTTGTGTATAAGTCGAAAAATTTGTGCCAGAATAAAAAGCACAAAAAAGCTGCCTCGACTTATATTTATTGTATTTATTTATTAGCTTTTATATCTCGACATTCGTGGGTACATCATGCCGGTTTACAATATAACTGAAGGAGGAAATTACAAAAAACCAGGGTGGGGGGAGAGGGAGCAGATAGGAAGAGAGAAGGGGCGAGAGAAGAGAGGGAAAAACAGGAAGAGGAGAAAAGGAACAGTACCTGATGGAAAACAACAGAAGAACTATATTCTTGCGTATTATGCACAGCCCCCACCACCACCACCAATATACTATAAAAGAGCAAGTTTTCCAGGCGACTAAAAAGCAGTTCACATGGCTATGGGACTCTCATACTATCTCCATATTCACAAATCTTTCTCCAGTCACAATCTGTAAATGCATGGAATTCAAGGAAGTAACTTTGGTTCTGTGAAAGGAAGGCATAAAATATCGATGGCTGTTTCCCTTTGGCATGGTGTTGACCATACAAGGTGTTATTTCTAAAGTGAAGGTGGTGGATGAGGCGGTGGCCATTTTGAAGAATGCCGGCATCGCTGTTAAAATGGTACCCATGTAGACAAGAAATGCTTAGGTAAACAATGTAATAACCCCAATAGTCACAACCATAATAATCCATTCACTAGCAGAAGGACTAGTCTCTAATAGGGCTAAACAAGCTGTGATTAAACCAATTCTAAAATACAAAACTGGCAGAATCGATGACTGGGACAATTACAGACCAATATCAAACCTGTCTTTCATCTCAAAAGTCCTAGAAAAGGCAGCCTTATCACAATTAGAAAACCACCTTGAAGATAATAAAATGCTATACCCAAACCAATTCAGATTCAGAAAAAAACACTCAATAGAAACCCTGCTCATCTCTTTAACTGACTCTGTACTGCAAGGCTTTGATAACAATGAATTATATATTCTGGTTCTAATAGATTTAAAGCAGCATTCGACACAGTGGACCACAACCTGCTTTGCCACCAGCTGAAAGAAATTGGAATAGGCGGAAATGTCTACAAATGGTTCTTTTCCTTCCTAAAAGATGGGACATTCCAAGTCAAACTAGGTAACCAACTCTCAGACACCTTTCCGATGGAAATAGGCATCCCACCAGGGTTCGGCACTCTCAGCCACTCTGTCAACATCTATCTCCTGCTCATATGCACTCTACTAGCAAATCTGGGAATCAAATTCTTTTTATATGCAGACGATATACAATTCTTCATCCCTTTCGACAAAACATTTGAAAAACCTGCGGCAACTCTATCAACATAGATGAGGACCATACATCAAAAAATATCCAAACTGAAACTATCTTTAAATACCAAAAAACAAAACAATGAAATCATATGGCTAAGGAAAGTCAACTTGACACTCAAACCACCTACCCTAAACCTAGGAATTAACCAATATTACAACTTCAGATGAGATACAAGACCTTGGAATTCAGATAAACAAGAACTTCACTATGAAAAGGCATATAAGCAAACTAATCAAATTAGGTTACGCCAAGTTTTGAATTCTAAATCATCTAAAAACACTATTAACTATCAAGACTTCCGCACTGTCTTACACTTATATTTTCAAACTTAGACTATTGCAACTCCCTTTTACTAGGCCTCTCTGCAAGTCTACTAAAACCACTACAACTACTTCAAAACGCTTCAGCAAGACTTCTTCTAGGGAGAAGAAAATTCTACAGGAAGCCCTGCATTGGCTTCCAGTAGAATTCAGAATTCATTAAAAAGTGTTATTCCTTATTTTTAACATCATCAACAATATTGATCAATGCATATCAGGAGTAACTCTACAGCTCTATTCACCACAAAGAGACCTAAGATCACAAAGCAAAGGTCTCCATATAGTACCCTCCATGCGGAACATTCACCTAACACAAATAAGAGACCGAATTTTCGCAATAGCAGGCTCCAAGCTTTGGAACTCTCTCCCAGAACCATTACGGCAGATAACAGAAAGAAAGAACTTCAAGCGTGAACTAAAAATTTGGCACTTTAGAAAGGCATACAAACTAATGTAACGTAAGCTGTAATAAACCCGACAACTGTACTGACTGTTACCAAGATAGTGCTGCTCGAACTTACGTTATATTATGAATGACTGAAAAGTATTACTAGTATGATTAGCATCTGTTGTCACTGAGATGTAGACCTAGAATGAATTATTTGTAACTAAATTAAATAAGAACCTCTACAGTATCCTTGAAAATGTTTAACTATGAACTAAAATGTGTATATGCTGTGATGTTGAATCAAAAAGGTAAACACTAACACAAAGCACATGATCGATGACCATATATATGAATGCCAGTTCTGTAAACCATTGTGATCTTCTTTTGGAACAACGGTATATAAAATGCCTAAATAAATAAATGATGCCCTGCGCTGGCAGAGGGTTAGCAAAGGTGGACGGAAGCTGAGGAGGCAATTGGGAGATTCACTCTCCTCTAAATATAATGGGAAATAAACAGCCTGTCTTCTTAGATGATGGATATCACCACATACACATCAGTTGTCATACCCTTTCTGTTACAAGTTTTATTGACATTATGATTACTATTTCCTTTACATGGGATCTGGGAATAGGATGTGGTTAATTTGGTTATTATTCTTTTTATACTTGAGAATGTTTGGCTCGGGGGGGGGGGGGAGCTCAGCTGCTCAGGTTATGTATCCTGAATGTTCACACCTCCATCTGCTTATGCAGATCTGCTATGGAGTAATAGCAGAAGGTTACAGGGGGATTTGGTAGTAGTGGTGGTGGGGGTTGAGGTGTTTATTTGGGAAGGGGGGACTATGTGATCAAGGGTCATTATTATGGGGGGATATGGAGAAATGGGGTAAAAGTCAGGGCAGGGAAGGTATTGTAGTTATTAGATTATTAGATTGGGAATATAGGGGGTCTGCTTTTGGTATTGGGTTAAGTTGTTAATATGGCAAGGTAATGGCTAAGACAAAAATTGTATCTGTCAATGTAAAGGGTATCAACACACCTAGAAAAAGTCAATTGCTTAAATCTGAAATAAAGGACTTTCAGGCTTTTATTGTTCTATTGCAAGAAACTCACCTAAAACAGAGGTATGAATATCTTTTAAACTGGCCTAATTGTTCTCACGTTCTTTGCTGCAGGCACCAAAACTGAAAAGTATTCAGGAGTAGGGATATTGTTTGTTACATGCCAAATAAAGATGAGTTATGGGGACCCTATTGGGAGGTTCCTTTTAATGCAATTTATTGTTGAAGGAATAGTATATATGTGAATAGTATATATATTGATTGAGCTTTATGCACCTAATAGTGAGCAGGGCTCTTTCTTTGATATATTAGAAGAGCAAATGTCCATGAAGGTTGAGGGTCATTTAATAATAGTTGGAGATTTTAATTTGACAACTAATCTGCTATTGGATAATTCTGGTAGAGATGGTACGGGTGCTAGTAAACACAAAGCCAAACTTAAATCACTAATAAAAAAAATAAGGGGGATCTCATAGATGTTTGGAGACATTGTTCTGCTTCAGTTCGGAATTATACATCTCCACATAATTCATACTAGCGTACTGACTTCCTTTGGTTGAAAAGGAGTTAGTTCATCAAGTTGTTCAAGCTGAGATAGGGATCGCTTCATGGTCTGACCATGCCCCATTATGGCTGGATTTGAACTTTGAAAAATTAGACATTGGAATCAGATATTGGAAACTTAACGATACTTTATTGACTGATGAGCTGTTTTGTTCATAATTAGCAGGGGACATAAAAAATTATATTCAGACCAACAATATAGATAACATTATATCTGCTCTCTTTTGGGATTGCTTGAAGACTATCCTTAGGGGCAAATTAATATCCCGAGCATCTTATAAAAAAAAAAAAAAAAGAAAAATATGAGATGAAAACAAAACTGTAAAATGAACTGGCTGCCCTAGAAAATCTCCATAAGAAATCCTTATTGCACTCCGTAATGGTTGAATTGCAGAATGCGTCATGTGCTTTATTCTTTGGAACTGGATAACATAGCGCTACAACTTTAATATGGTCAAGCAAGAACACTTTGAATGGAGTAATAAGGCCAGTAGACTTTTAGCTCGAAAATTATATTACACCAAAATCAAATTACTAAAGTAAAGAATGTAGCAGGTTCTATTTTAACATCTTCTCCAGATATAAAGGACCAATTTTCACAGTTTTATGGTGACTTGTATAGCAAAGACATGTCTATAAATGACTCTGAGATTATTTCAATCTATTGATCTCCCTAGTATTTCTGAGGAAGAGAAAAGTTACTCTGATCAAAAAATCACTATTAGGATCATTCATCAAAATGTGTTATGGCATTAACGCACGCAATAATGACATAATGCATGCGTTAACACCATAATGCATGTGATATTTATGTTACTGCATGGCATGAATGCACATTTTTTGAAGGAGCGGGATTCATGCTCACCGATCTATAGTTTCCTGGATTACCTCTGGAGTCTTTTTTATATATCAAGGTTACATTGGCCACCTTCCAGTCTTCAGGTACAATGCATGATTTTAAAGATAGGTTACAAATTACTTGTAATAGGTCTGAAATTTCATTATTGAGTTCTTTCAGAATCCTGGGATGTATACCATTCGGTCCAGGTGATTTTCTACTTTTCAGTTTGTCAATTTGGCCTACTACATCTTTCACGTTCACCATAATTTGGGTCAGTTCATCTAAATTGTCATCTTTGAAAAACATCTACAGAATGTGTATTTCCCCAACATTTTCATCAATAAACACTGAAGCAAATAATTAATTTAGTCTTTCTGTGATGGCCTTATCTTCCCTAAATGTCCTTTTAACCCTTTAATCATCTAACAGTCCAATCAACTCCCTCATAGGCTTCCTGCTTCAAATATATTTTAAAAAGTTCTTATTATGAGTTTTTGCCTCTATGGCAATTTCTTTTCAAATTCTCTTTTAGCCTGTCTTATCAATGTTTTATATTTAACTTGCCAATGGCTTATGCTTTTTCCTATTTTCTTTAGATGGATCCTTCTTCAAATTTTTAAAGGAAGATCTTTTGGCTAAATAACCTCTTTCATTTCACCTTTTAACCATACCGGAAATCATTTAACTTTTCTTCCAGCTTTCTTAATGCATGGAATACATCTGGACTGCACTTCTAAGATGGTATTTTTTAACAATGTCCACACCTGTTGTACACTTAACTTTGTAGCTGCACCTTTCAGTTTTTTCTATTTTTCTTATTCTATCAAAGTTTCCCATTTGAAAGTTTAGTACTAGAGCCGTGGATTTACTTATTGTCCCCCTTCCAGTTATCAATTTAAATCTGATCATGTTATGATCACTTGCCAAGTGGCCCCACCACCATAACCTCGCTCACTAAATCCTGCACTCCACTAAGAATTAGATCTAAATAACTCCCTCTACCATCGGTATCTGAACCAATTGCTCCATAAAGCTGTCATTTATTCCATCCATTAACTTTATCTCTCTAGCATGTCCTGATGTTACATTTACCCAGTCAATACTGGGATAATTAAAATCTCTCATTATTACTGCACTACCAATTTGTTGAGCTTCCCTAATTTCTCTTAGCATTTCATTGTACATGGTTCTCTGAGATGCCAATTAAGTCTACTTCATCATTCACAGCTATACACTCTTAACTCTCCCATCTTACTACTTAAACTTCTGGCATTGGCATACAGACATTTCAAAGTTATTTTTGTTTATATTAACATCCTGCTTTTCAGTTGACAGGAATAATTTGGAATCTTTTAGCTCAGGTGATTCTTTACTTATAGGCACATGGACTACTTTTGCTTGTATTGGAACCTCTCTGTTGGGATGTCCTAACTCTCCTGCTTCATTAGTATCCTTCCAAGATACCTCCCTCCAAACTATTTGCTACTAAGCGACGGTTGGCTTTCCCCTTTTATTCTGTTTAAAAGCTGCTCTATCTCCTTTTTAAAGGTTAGCACCAGCAGCCTGGTTCCACCACCTGGTTACGGTGGAGCTCATCCCTTTGAAAAAGAGCCCCCCTTCCCCAAAAGGTTCCCCAGTTTCTTACAAAATGTAATCCTTTTTCCTTGCACCATCGTCTTATCCATGCATTGAGATTCCGGTGCTCTGTCTGCCTCTGGGGACCTGCAGGTGGAACAGGAAGCATTTCAGGGAATGCTACCCTGGAGGTTCTGAATTTCAGCTTTCTACCCAAGAGCCTAAATTTGGCTTCCAAAAACTCCCTCTCACATTTTCCTATGTCATTGGTGCCAGCTCTTCTACAGCACTGCCTAAAATCTTATCTTGGTGACATGTGAGGTCTACCACCTTTGCACCAGGTAGGCATGTTACCAGGCAATCCTCATGCCCACCAGCCACCCAGCTCTCTACATTCTTAATAATTGAATCACCAGCTATTATAGCCGACCTAACCCTTCCCTCCTGGGCAGTAGCCATGGGAGACACATTCTGGGTGAGAGAGGACAATGCATCACCTGGAGAGCAGGTCCTTGCTACAGGATCACTTCCTGCTGTACCAGATTGATGATCTCTGACCAGAAGATTGTCCTCTTCCAAGGCAGCACCAAGGTTGCCAGAATGGAGTTGGGACTTGGCTACTATGTCCATGAAGGTCTCATCTATAAACCTCTCTGTCTGCCTCAGCTCCTCCAGGTCTGCCACTCTAGCCTTCAGAGATTGGACTTGTTCCCTGAGAGCCAGTGGCTCTTTGCACCGGGTGCACACATACAACCTCTCATGGGAGGGTAAAAAATCATACATGTGACATTTGATCCAAAAAACTGGAAGGTGCCCCTCCTGCTGCTGGATTGCTGTCTTCATCTTAATTTTGTTCTTAGTTAGGTTTAGGTTGCTCAGGGAATAGGAATGTCTAAATAAGAGTAAATTCAATGTATTGGTATATTCACCATTAATCTGGTAGCCACCTGCAATGGGATAATTAAACTCTTAATAAGGGCTGAGGCAATCCTGTGTTTTAGATAAAGGGCTGATTGATTTTTGCATATAAATGTTGCCTATAACAAGATAGCTTTATGCTTAAGAACAAATCTGCTTTATATTTGCAAAAAATTGCTGTTTTATGGAATATGGATTTGAGGATAGTATTGAAGGAGTCTGACATTCAGGTTGCTTTTCTTTCTTTGTATAAAATTCTTGCAGCTGTTCATTTGAGAGAGGTGTAATTTAAGCTTATTCATAGAAATTATCTTAATAGTGATCGTGGAGTTAGGCTCAAATTATGGTACTCAGATTTGTGACTCAAATGCAACTATCAGTGTGGGACTTTATGTCATATATTCACAAAGGGCCGGATTTTAAAAGGTACGCGCAGAAAATGGAAGAAAGCTACGCTGGATTTTAAAAGGTATGCGCGGAAAATGAGAGAAAAATTATGACCTTATCAAGAGATGCTCCGGGACCCTTTGTGAGAAAAATGGAATTTAATTATATACAATAAACAGCAAAATAAAACAAGCTACTTTAAAGATAGAATATGAATTTGCAGCTAGCTCTCTGTTCTTAAGTTGTCATCTTCAACTATGGTCCTAGGTCCTGATCCTTTAATCATGGATTTTTCCAATCTGCCCACAATCCTAGGGAACATTGTAAATTGCTCAGATGCTGACAGTGCCAGATGACCAGACTGGCAGGAGTCAAAGTTAAGTGCAGGCACTTCCTCTCCAGGGACCCTGCACAGGAATTCATGTACAAGGGCAACTGAAGACAGGGAGGGAAGGAAGTCTGGCAGGCTGGAATCAGGGAGGACTCCTGCAGGAGCGATACAGAACTGCAGGGCAAGACTGGAAGTAGTCTTCTGCCTAGCAAACCCCCTTCCCTTGCGGGCTGAGGCTTTGGGTTCTGGGGGCCAGTAGGACTTTCCTCCTGCTGAATATTGTGGTGCTTCAGATAGTGGCTGGAAGCCGGAGACAAGGTGCTGGCAGGGAGCTGGATACAGGTACACTGGCGACGAAGCTGGAATTGAGGGCAAGGCCTTGGAAAGCATACAACGGACTGGACAAAGACAGGACTGAACAAGAACTGGATCAAAGAAGGATAGGACTGGACAGGGAACAAGAAAGCTCAACGGGGCATTAGACTGGACCAGGTAACTCTAGTAGGCCTGAAGGTCGCAAGGCAGGGTAGGTAGATCCAGCAGGCTACTAGGCAATGCAAGAGAGCCTAGAAAGCTGCACACCAAGGCAAGGAACCAAGCTAGGCTACAGAGCAAGGCAGAAGGCTAGATAGACCACAGAGCAAAGCAGGAAGCCAATATAGGCTATAGAACAAGGCAGGAGGCCCAGACAGGCCACAAGGCAGAAGGTGTGGGTAGGTCACAAGGCAAGGTACAGCAAGACAAGGCTGGTCAGATCAAAGCAAAGAGGAGACACCATAAACCTGCAGTGAAGGTCTGGGCAGGCTCGATTAAGCAGGGCTGGGGCTGAGGCATCAGGTGATCAGGGAGGAGGTAACTTGCATTGCTGGGAGCAGGGCTCACTGAGGACCCCTGATGGAGGGGAGGTTGCATAGCAGACAAAACCACAGCATGGAGAGGCTGCACAGTAAGAGAAACCATGACAGTATCAGGGCTATGAATTAGGTTTCAATCCCATCTATTGATTTATGTGACCTTAGGGTGAGGGTCAAGTCACTTTATCTCCATAGGCCTCAGCTCTAATCCCCAGTTCTGTTACTGTGTGTGTGAGACCATGGGGTGAGTCACTTTGACCCTCTTGTGGCTTGGAGCCCCTGAAGACAATCAGATATGTCCCCAAACTCCAATGCTCCTAATAAAAAGCAACATTAGAATCAGCCTGGAGCAGACGGTTTCCAGTTCAATCCCTGAGTCAGGTTTCCCCTCTCCAGGTTGGCTGGGAATGCTGGGAAGGCACTATAAAATAGAGGAAAACTATCCAGATAGCAGTGAATGAAGGCTCATAGTGCCGATCCCAGCACTGGTTCGAACTGAGCTGGAAGCTCAAAGGCAGAAGAAAAGTGATGGGTCAAAAAAAAAAAAAAAGAGGCAACAGTAAAATTCAAGTCAAATCTTTCTTTAATCCTCTGCTGCCTACACAGCGACAGTGGTTTGCAGAAATAAAACTGTTTCCTCTGGTCACCATGGTTACCACAGCCGAACAGCTTTTCACTGACTGATGCCATGAGAGGCAGGGGTGGGGGCCCTGCCCTTAATCTCCCCAGTTTCATGACACCCCAGCAGCCTTCATTTTTACATTGCCCTTCCCTTTCCATTCTGTGTAGATGACTTCCTGCCAGTACCACTGCCAAAGTATTCTGGGGTTCGTAATCCTTTATTTTATGTATTAAAACTCCAACAAAGACTAGAGCATTCCAGGATCCTATACACTGCCCCCCCCCATAACAAAACATACAAATCGCGAAAAAACAAATGTGAAGCAAACAAAATGACTTAGGACCTCTAGCAGATAATCGCCATAAACCTCTGGCATGGATGGTGAATAAAGCCAGCCCTCAATAAGTCTCTGGATCATTGATCTTGTCATGAACATTTACCATTAATGATATCCGGCAGCGTGAGTCCCTCCATCTTCCTGTCCACCAGTTCATGGGATGGCCCGTGGACCGGCGGCCCTGGCAAGTCTCTGAATGCTGCTTTGCGAAAGGTCACAGCACCCTGGGTTGTTGTGAGGCCATGATCCTGGCACAGCTTGGTGGTTTGCTCTTCATTGTCCATGGCCAGAAGTCTGGTAAGGAGTTCCAGTGGGAAGCGGCAATCCCTGCAACTGTAGCCATGACTAAGGACCCGCAGGGCATTGCTCCGAAAGGTAGCCACGTGGCGGTGCACCGCAACACTCTGCAGAAAGGAGAGCCCCCGCAGGAGCCGGAAGAAGCGGACATAGTTCCCCTCCAGGTAGGCCCAGTTCACCGCCATTGCAGCTTGGACCTCTGAGGAGCCTCTGATGCATGGAGGCAGCAGCAGTGAATGGCAGATGGCTTCAGGAGAACCTGAAGAAAGATGGGGAGGGGCATGAGAACACTTTGTACAACAGCCTGTGGCCTTGAGGCTGCACTATGACCTCTGGTCCACTTACTAACTTTAAATACTCTTATGACATTGCTATCTCTCACATTATGACCTTGTGCTGAGAGCACAGAGCCATGGCCACCATATCTCTGACAGCACAGAATCATGACACTTGCAGCTACTATTCCAGTCCCTTAACCTCTCCTACAGTCAACCAAAGTTGAGAACCTTTAAATCAGTGTTTCAACTATAGGAAGTACCCTGCATTGAAAACCTGCTGTGGAGGAATTATTTAAAAGCCAACTCTGAAGATCCTGTCAATGGGGGATATTTTAACTCTCCTGCTGTACAGCAGTCTCTGCCTGTCTCAGATTGTACCATAAATTCAATTAGCTTAGATTTTTGCAGGCAAGAAACTCAGCACACTTCCCATTTAAGCTCCCGTCAAAACCTGGAATGTCTCAAAAACAACAAAACATTCCATAGCAGGAGTCCTAAATAGGAAAACTGGTTCTTACTTCTAATTTTCGTTCCTGTCAGTCCAGACTTCTGGGTTTATGCATCCCTGCCAGCAGATGGAGACAGAGAAAGTTTCACTGACAATGCTTCATAACCCCTGGTGCCTCCTACAGTTCCTCAGTATTTACCTGTTACCCAAGCACAAAACACTTGCAAAACTTGTAAGAACATCCAAAACAATTTGACAAATTTAGAAAAAACTTTTCCAACAACTCTGTATTCCATACCATGAAAAAACTGTAATCTGTATCAATCTATTGCAGCTGAGCGGACGACTCTCCACCTCCATAGATCGGGCAGGTTCTGGACTGATCTGTGATACTACAGGAACGAAAATTAGCAGATAAGAACCAACTTTCCTTTCCTTGTACATACCCGGATCAGTCCAGACTCCTGAGATGTACCAAAGCTCCCTACTTAGGGTGGGACCTGGAGAGTCCCGCTCCCAAAACACTCTCGCCAAATGACTGAGTCTCAAGATCCCCTACATCTAGAAGACAGAACCTTGCAAACGTATGCGACTGGCAAGTCGCCAGTCTGCAAATTTCCTCTGCTGAAACCAACTGAGCCTCCGCACACAAGGCTGCCTGAAACCATGTAGAGTGAGCCCTCAAACCTTCAGGTACCTGATGCCCCTTGAGAATGTATGATGACCCAATAGCCTCCTTGAGCCACCTCACAATGGTAGCCTTAGAAGCCTGGGCACCTTTCTTTGAACCACTCCATAAAATGAGAAAATGATCAGACTTCCTAAAATCATTTGTTACCTTGAGATATATCAACAAAGCTTTGCAGACATCCAAAAGCTTAAGCTCCTGTGCATGAGGCGCGGAAGAATACAAATCCAGAAAGGCCAGAAGCTCCACCAACTGATTTACATGAAATGCTATTACCACCTTCAGAAGAAAGGAGGATACCGTCCGCAAAGACACTCCTGAATCTGAAATCTGTAGGAATGGATCATGGCAAGACAAAGACTGCAACTCAGAGATTCTCGTTGCTAAACAAATGGTCACTAGTAAAACAACTTTTAGGGTCAAATCCTTAAGCATTGCACTGCAAAGAGGTTCAAAAGGTGCCTCACACAAACTTCAGAGAATGAAATTAAGATTTCAGGATGAACAAACTCTCCTCACCAGAGGTCACAAATTCTTAACCCCCCGAAGAAACCTAACAACATCAGGATGAGAAGACAGAGAGCAACCTTCCAGTTTACCTTGCAGACAAGCAAGGGCCGCTACCTGAACCCTCAGAGAACTGAAAGCCAAACCCTTGATCAAACCTTCTTGAAGAAAAGATAAAATTTGAGATACCGAAGACAGTAAGGCCTGCACTCCATTAGATATACACCAGGCTTCAAAAAGTTTCCATACGCAGACATTTGACAACGAATTAGAAGTCCATCTAGCCTGCAGAAGAGTAGCAAAGACCACCTCTGGGTACCCTCTGCGTCTCAAATGCCTCTCAAAAGCCAAGCTGCTAGACAAAAGCAATTGGACTGGTCTGAAAATATGAGGCCCTGACGAAGAACGCGCAGAAGATGACTGAAGCGTAACAGCCTGTCCACTGCCATGTTGACCAGTTCTGCGAACCCCGGCCGATGTGGCCACTCCAGGGCTACCAACACCACTTCGCTTGGGTGTCTCTCTATGTGACGCAACACCTTGCCTACCAGAGGCCAAGGAGGAAATATGTAAAGCAGAACCTTCCGAGGCCAGGGCAGAACCACAGCGTCGACTCCCTTGGCCCCATACTCTTTTCTTCAGCTGTAAAATTGAGCCACCTTCGCATTCAGACAAGTCGCCATTAGATCCACATGGAGACAGCCCCACCTCTCTCGGATGAGCTGCATTGCTGTCTCGGACAAATCTCACTCCCCTGGATCTAGCAAACTGCAACTTAGAAAATCCGCTTTGACGTTTTCGACCCCTGCTATATGTGACGCCACTATCTGGACCAAGTGCTGTTCTGCCCAAAGAATCAACTCCTGAGCCTCCTGGGCCACCGATTGACTCTTGGTTCCTCCCTGCCAATGTATTTATGCTATGGTCATCACACTGCCTGACAAGACCCTTACTGACCAGCCTCGAACTAACAGCAGAAAAGCAAGAAATGCTAACCTCCCTTCCCTGGTCTCTAAGTGACTGATAGACCAAGAGGCTTCCTCCACTGACCAGGTGCCCTGGGCCGACTGTCGCGGATATACTGGTCCCCATCCAGAGAGATTGGCATTGGTAGTAAGAATTACCCAATCCAGGACTTTCAGATCGACACCACAAACTAGCTTGAACATTAGCAGTCACCAAGACAGACTGTCCCGCGCATAACCCTCAAGAGGCACGGGCAGATGAAACTCCTCTGATAAAGGATTCCACTGTGCCAGCAGTGCCATCTGCAGCGGTCTCATATGCCCAAAGGCCCATGGTACCAACTCCAACGTTGATGCTATCGAGCCCAGAATCTGCAAAAAATCCCAGGTTCTGGGCACTTGCAAAGTCTACAAGCGCTGGACTTGACCCTGTAACTTGCACATTCTCTCCTCCATCAGAAACACCTTGCCTTTCAGTGTGACGAACTGAGCACCCAAATAGTTGAGAGTCTGAGATGGAATCAGGTGGCTCTTTGCCAAATTCATCACTCAGCCTAGAGATTCCAGAATATTTATCACCTTCTGCACCCCAGTGTGACAATCATCTTCCAATTATTCCCTGATTAACCAGTCATCCAGGTAAGGGTGTACCAGTAATGCCGCCGCAACCACCACCTTTACTTTGGTGAATGTGCGCAGCACTGTGGGCAGCCCAAAAGGTAAAACCTGAAACTGGAAATGCTGACCCAGCACCATAAACTTCAGAAAACGCTGGTGATCTAGGTGAATGGGGATATGGAGGTATGCCTCCGTCAGGTCCAAAGAAGCCAGAAACTCTCCCTTGCACACTGCTGCAATTCCGACCGCAGGGTCTCCCATCCGGAAACTCAGGACCTTTAATGCCACATTCCCCCACTTCAAGTCAGAATCGGACGGAAAGTGCCTTCTCTCTTTGGAACTACGAAGTAAATGGAATACCGACCTTTGCCCCTTTCACCCTGAGGAATGGGAATCATTGCCCCTAACCTCCACAACCTGTCCAATGTTTCCCGAACTGCCTGACATTTTTCCAACAACCTGTAGGGGAAAATTAGAAACAGGTCGTGAACAGGCCAAACAAATTCTAACGTGTAATTGTCTCTTATTTTGCTTGGCCCACTCCCCATAAAATCATGCAGAGTGGACCGACCTCACCTCATTGTAGGATTTAACTCCTGTAGCTCCACCTCCTGTGGAAACTCTGAATGGCCTTCGACCACCTCGCAAGGACTGCCCCCAGGACTGACTTTGAGGAATGAACTGCTTCTGCAAAGCTGGGGCTCCTCTCGCAGGATGAGACCTCCAAACATCCCAGAAATGCGTCCGAGACTGAAAGAACCGTCTGCCCTTAGGCTTATCCTCCAGCAACTTATGCACCTTATTCTCACCCAGATCCTTCATCAATTGCTCCAGGTCCTCATCAAGCAAAAGGCATCCCTTAAAAGGCAGAGACCTACAACCAGGACTTAGATGATACATCCACTGACCAGTTGCACAACCATAACAACCTCCCGGCTAATACCGTGGAACCCATAACGCGAGATGAAGTCCTCACCAAGTCATAAAAGGCATCTTCAATGTAGGTCACCGCTGCCTCTGTGTTCAGCCTTGTCTGCCTCAACACTCGACTGCTCATCTTGAAACTGCTGCACCCAACGAAGACAATCTCTTTGCATGAAACTTGAGCAAATGGTCGCCCGCAACTCAAGGCCAACACCTCAAAAATCCTCTTGAGGACAATCTCCAGTTTTCAATCCTGCACATCCTTTAACGCCATGGAACCCATGACAGGGATCGTCATCTTTTTCATGACCGCAGACACTGCATCATCCACCTTTGAGAGGCAAATAGCTCCATCTGTTCAGGCAAAGGATAAAGCTTTGCCATCGCTCTCCCCACTCTCAAGCTGGCGTCAGGAGCTCCCCATTCCCAATCCACCAGTTTCTTCACTGACTTATGGCAGGGGGAAGCCTTCGTACGTCCTCTAAGCTCATCCAGAACTGGGTCTGCTCCTTCTATGTCCGAGCCTTCCTGGGGAACCTTCAGCCCAAGTTCCTCTAGAACCTGAGGAATCAAAGGCCCTAACTCCTCCCTCCAGAACAATCAGACCACCTTGGGATCATCTCCCTCAGAACGCAGGGCTTCTTCTGGATCATCCTCGGAACCGAGCCGGCCGCATCCGGATCCTCCTGGTCCTGCACTAACAAAACCCCTGAATCTCTGCAAGCGCCCTCCAAAGTGACCGACTCATCCGAATCTTTGCCACCTGGAGAAGGACCCAGCAAGCGTTGAACCCCAGAAAGCCTCTACTTATGGGCCTGCCCTGGCCTAGGGCCCAAGCTCAGACCCACAGATGAAGGGGGTTGAAGTCTCAGCCCTGACTGCTGAGCCAACTACACCTCATGAAGGAGCAAAACAATATCATCTGAAAAAGGCCTGGGAGTAGCAGGAACTTGTTATGAGGAGCCAGACACAGGTAAATCTGAGGCAAAGTCCTCATCTACCCTGCCTTGATCCACCCTGGAGTTTGCGCAAATCGGGGAAAGCCTCAGGGAAAATACCCCCCTCCCCCCGTCTGTGCGGGCAGCAACACGTAGTAATCCAAAATGGCTGCCGTTCCCACACTGACAGAGGAAGTCTCGACCTACTCGGAACCCTGGTGTGCGAGTAGAGAAGCCGTAGGAGAGTCTGTACGCCGTTGCAACCGTTTCGCCTGCACCGGTCCCTCCAATGACCCTTCTCTGTGTGGGACGGCACAGAGGCCCAGGTGTGCTGGCATCTCAAACAGAGCTGCGCCCCATAAATCTACAGCAGGAAAACCCCGCACTGACTCTGAAAAAGAAATGGAGAGGCTAAGAAAGCCCTTCACTCCTTATTACTGCTTCTACTGAACAGAGAGCAGTCGCTTACCTCAGCTCCTTGTTCCTTCGCTGTTAAAATTCTTTTTTTTTAATTAACTTTACTAAACACCAAAAAAAATGGCTAAGCATGAAAAACAGAGCTGTCCAGCACTGCAGGAGGATCAGCTTGATGTAAAAAGAAGAGGCACACTGAGAAAACGAGCTGCCCTGAGCTTAAAGCCAACTACACCTCATGAACCTGAACTCTCACCCCCTAATAACATATCCTCTCCCCCCACTTCATCACCGACTGTTAGAGACCTTGGTATGCAACTAGACCAGCGCCTCGATTTCAAAGCTCATATTAAATCCCTTTTAAAGGAGGGCTTTTACAAACTCCACATCCTGAAAAAGCTTAAACCACTGCTCCACACACAAGATTTCCGACTAGTCCTGCAGACCACTCTCCTCTCCAAAGTGGATTACTGCAATTCCCTCCTCCTTGGCCTCCCAGAGTCCACCATCAAACCCATACAAATCCTACAGAACGCCATGGCGAGAATCTTAACTAACACCCGAAAAAAGAGACCACATCACCCCCATACTTAAGGACCTCCACTGGCTACCCATCTCCTTCCGTATACAGTATAAAACCCTTACCATCCTTCACAATCTGCTCTACAAAACCAACCCCTGGCTCAAGGACTCGCCTCACTTCCGTATTACCAACCGTCCATCCAGATCCTCCCTCGCAGGTACCCTACATACTCCCTCCCTTAAAATTGCCCATCTCACCTCCACGAGAGAAAGGGCCTTTACCATAGCGGGCCCTACACTCTGGAACTCCCTTCCCACCTTTCTCCGCCTTGAACCCTGCCTGGCCACCTTCAAAAAAGGCATCAAAACTTGGCTTTTCAGAAAGGCCTATCCTGAAACCAACCAAACCTAGATGCACCCACCCAGTCCCCCTCTCCTAGTCTCCTCCCCCCCCCTGCCCGCCCTCCCCCTTATCCTTAGGCAATATCTCATTGCCATCCCACTACCGCCCTCTCACTTTATTCTACTGCAATTTTACAAAACTGTTCAGTTAAACTGAGGTAAACATTCGTATTTTAGTTGCAACTATTATAAATAGATTCATCTGTAAATATGTTCCTTCTATTTCGACGGTTTGTTTTTTATCTACTTCACGCTACCTATCTTTCCCTCTCTTCTCCTGTCTCCCTTTACCCCTCCCCTCTTTCTGGCCTGCTCCCCATCCCCTGCTCCCTGTTTATTGTAATTTCCTCCTTTATTTGAGTTACTTGTAAACCGGCGTGATGTGCCATACGAATGTCGGTATATTAAAAGTTGTTAAATAAATAAATAAATAAATAAATAAAGCCACCTGAGCAGTCTCGTCTCACCCCCTAATAACATATCCTCTCCCCCCACTTCATCACCGACTGTTAGAGACCTTGGTATGCAACTAGACCAGCGCCTCGATTTCAAAGCTCATATTAAATCCCTTTTAAAGGAGGGCTTTTACAAACTCCACATCCTGAAAAAGCTTAAACCACTGCTCCACACACAAGATTTCCGACTAGTCCTGCAGACCACTCTCCTCTCCAAAGTGGATTACTGCAATTCCCTCCTCCTTGGCCTCCCAGAGTCCACCATCAAACCCATACAAATCCTACAGAACGCCATGGCGAGAATCTTAACTAACACCCGAAAAAGAGACCACATCACCCCCATACTTAAGGACCTCCACTGGCTACCCATCTCCTTCCGTATACAGTATAAAACCCTTACCATCCTTCACAATCTGCTCTACAAAACCAACCCCTGGCTCAAGGACTCGCCTCACTTCCGTATTACCAACCGTCCATCCAGATCCTCCCTCGCAGGTACCCTACATACTCCCTCCCTTAAAATTGCCCATCTCACCTCCACGAGAGAAAGGGCCTTTACCATAGCGGGCCCTACACTCTGGAACTCCCTTCCCACCTTTCTCCGCCTTGAACCCTGCCTGGCCACCTTCAAAAAAGGCATCAAAACTTGGCTTTTCAGAAAGGCCTATCCTGAAACCAACCAAACCTAGATGCACCCACCCAGTCCCCCTCTCCTAGTCTCCTCCCCCCCCCTGCCCGCCCTCCCCCTTATCCTTAGGCAATATCTCATTGCCATCCCACTACCGCCCTCTCACTTTATTCTACTGCAATTTTACAAAACTGTTCAGTTAAACTGAGGTAAACATTCGTATTTTAGTTGCAACTATTATAAATAGATTCATCTGTAAATATGTTCCTTCTATTTCGACGGTTGTTTTTTATTCTACTTCACGCTACCTATCTTTCCCTCTCTTCTCCTGTCTCCCTTTACCCCTCCCCTCTTTCTGGCCTGCTCCCATCCCCTGCTCCCTGTTTATTGTAATTTCCTCCTTTATTTGAGTTACTTGTAAACCGGCGTGATGTGCCATACGAATGTCGGTATATTAAAAGTTGTTAAATAAATAAATAAATAAATAAATAAAGCCACCTGAGCAGTCTCGTGAAGGGGAGGAATCTGGACCAGCAGATTTACACCCCACAGATCATGCACCAAGCATACAAAAGGATCACAGACTGCCAGCTCGTCCACCTCAACCAGACAGGGAAGGATCCACCAGGACCCAAAAATCCCCTGGGAGGAAGGCTCATAAAACTAGAAAATTCTCCAGACTGTAGAACTGCAAGTTAGGTATCACCCACCATCTGCTGGAGACGGAGAAAAACTGAGGAACTGCAAGTGGCACCAGGGGTTATAAAGCAGTGTCAGTGAAATTTTCTCTGTCTCCATCTGCTGGAAGGGATGCATAAACCGAGGAGTCTGGACTGATCCGGGTACGTACATGGAACAGTGTTTTTCAGGGCAGCACTGGGGTATCCCCCAGCCAGTTTGGTTTGCAGGATATCCCCAGTGAATATGCATGAGCAAGATTTGCATGCAGTGGAGGCAGTGCATGCAAATCTATCTCATGTACAGTCATTGTGAATATTCTGAAAACCAGACTGCGTGGGGCGTATTCCAGGACTGCTTGAGCAACACTTGCCTTAAATTATCCCCTCCCGGCCTGCTATCAGGACCACAACCACAGCAACCCGCAGCTTCCCCCCCCCCCCCCCCCCCACCTTCTTGCCAGCATGCTTAACCTTCATTCACCAAGGTCATAGAGCAGGAAGAGTGCCTGGAATTCCGCCTCCCTGCCAGGGATCCCAGCTTTGTAACATTGCAGCAGCCAGCTGAAGCACTCCCGCATATGGCCAGCATGGAGGGTGGAGTCAAAATGGTGCAGTTTCGAAGCCTCCTGGCTCACGCAGTAGCCAGCACAGAGAAGAAAGGCAAGGGTGGGCTCCAGCAAGGTGACACAGTCCTCCCCATGCACCCGCTGCACAATCATATCCTGCCTCACAGAACGGAGGCGATCAGAGACAAAGGTGTAGAGCTCCCTCCAGGATGCATCTGTCCGCGGGACCACCTCCTCCATCAGGTACCGGACGGTCTTCAGGAGCACTGCGGGGGGTCGGAGATCAGTGGGTTGTGGGACATTCTTCCCTGCTGCTGGACGGGAGTATTCCTTCACTGTCTTATGAGGGTCAGCCTGGGGCTGGCGGTGCCCCTCTGTTCCTGCCAGCATCTCAAAGCGATGAAGACGGTGCTGGAGCTCCCGTTCCATCCGTTCCTGCTCTGGGCACATGGTGAGACAGGTCCCCACTGGAAAGGGGTTGGATGCATTCATGTCATGGATGGAATCCATCTGCTATGAAGTCATGTGGCAGGTGGAGGAAACTCAGGAGAATGGGTGGACATATATATATAGGGCACCCTGCATTAAGGAAAAAGGAAAGAGGAAACATTGAAAACCTCTCTCTGTGCCTTGGAGCAAATCACTATCTCCCTGTGTCTCGGATTCCCCAGTATTAAAGTAACACAGGACCAGTCTTAAGGTCAACAGTTATCTCTCTCCCACCTTCCCCACACACCCTCCCACCAGCAGGAGGAGAGCAGCATTTCTTACCTGCATCTACCTCCTCCTCTGTTGGCTTCGCTATCAAGTTTGAACCGTGTAGGTCCTTAAGAGATTAGTAGGCCCTGTGCAGTTCAGAGAAGGTGACAGATATACTCCAGCAACTCTCCCTTCCTTTTGCCAGGAGGAGGTGAATGCACTGGCTTGGTGGGGGAAGGAAAAGGGAAAGCAGACAGGGTTAAGGGGGAACTTCAGGGAGAAAGCCGACAACTGCTGAGGAGACCTGCAGAGTCCCAATCTCTGCCCGGAGAATCGGAGCTGAGCTGGAAACAGCAGAGTGGTGGGTGCAAGTGTGCTAGAGGGGCGAGGCTGACTGGTCAATGAAACCCAGAGCAGCCAAGTTTATGCATGCAGAGGTGCTCCTACTCCCAGTGACATCTGCTCCATGCAGGTCTAATGTTGGAAGGCTTCTAATACTCCATTGGAGCAGGGGAGTGGTTCCTACTACATAGATGGAAAAAGAAATTGCAAGGAGGATTTCAAAGTTAGTGCAGGCCCAGATTTAGGTATAGACAATGTTACAATTGCCTAGAACAGAGACAAGGGCTCCTCCTCCATTGTTGCAACTGACCGGTGGGGAGGGGGGGGGGGGGTGTAGAACCTCTCCCACTGGCTATCATTACCTCCTCTGTTCCTCGATGAAATTTTATGTGGGCAAGTGCTAAGTGATGCATATAGGGAAAAATAACCCTTGCTGTAGTTATACAATGTTAGGTTCCATTTTAGAAGTTACCACCCAGGAAAGAGATCTGGGCATCATAGTGGATATGACATTGAAGTTGTCAGCCCAATGTGCTGTGGCAGTCAAAAAAGCAAACAGAATGTTAGGAATTATTAGGAAGGGAATGACAAATAAAACAGAGGATGTCATAAAATGCCTCTATAGCACTCAATGGTACCATCGCACCTTGAATACTGTGCAATTCTGGTTGCCAAATCTCAAAAAGATATAATTGCGATGGAGAAGGTACAGAGAAGGGCAACCAAAATGATAAAGGAGATGGAACAGCTCCCCTATGAAGAAAGGGTAAAGAGGCTAGGGCTTTTCAGCTTGGAGAAGAGATGGCTGAGGGAGGATATGACAGAGATCTACAAAATCATGAAAGGACTTGAATGGGTAAATGTGAAACAGTTATTTACTCTTTCGGATAATACAAGGACTAGGGGGCACTCCATGAAGTTAGCAAGTAGCACATTTAAAACAAATTGGAGAAAATTATTTTTCACTCAATGCACAATTAAGCTCTGGAATTCATTGGCAGAGAATATGGTTAAGGCAGTTCGTGTAGCTGGGTTTAAAAAAGAGTTGGGATAAATTCCTGGAGGAGAAGTCCATAAACTGCTATTAATCAATAGGAAATAGTCACTGCTTGTTGCCAGCATTAGTAGCATGGGATTTATTTAAATTCTGGGTACTTGCCAGGTACTTTTGACTTGGATTGGCCACTGTTGGAGACAGGATACTGGGCTTGATGGGCTCTTGGTCTAACCCAGTATGGCATATCTTATGTTCTTATGTCTTTCCTTCCTGCTGCTCTTCAGCCAGCATGGATGGAAATGTATGTGTAGATTCTGCTGCTGCTGCTGCTGTGCTTTGCCCGTTTATTACCTGCTCTAGCCCCATGCCTTTAGTTCCTATTTTCCTTTCCTTGTCCCCTCTCAAATTACACTGGCCCTGGTTCCCCTTCCCAATAGCTAAGACACTGAGAAAGTGTTCTCACAGTCTGCAGCACTGTGCCTTTATTCTTTCTGCTCTTCCTGCTGCTGGCAATGATGGGGTCAACCTCCTCCCCCACAGCTGTAGTCTTCCTGCTGCTGGCTATGCCATGTTTCCAATTCCTCTGGTATGGAAAGGAGGAGGCCTTCCTATTTCCATTGCTGTAGGACCTGGATGCTCATGCCTGGGCTCAGTCTTCGCAGCATAGCTATGCGCCCCTGTTTCTCCTCTCTGGCTCACTGTGGGGTCTGGCTGAGTTAGGATGTGGTGCTCTTTGCTGCTGGGCCAAGCTGGAGCTGGAGCAGGGGCAGGGCTCTTTTTGCCATCACTGTCCCCCTGCCTTCTCCAGCTATGCAAGGAGTGGAGAGGCTTTCAGTCATGGATGGAGCATGCACAGGGGGCCTGATTTTAAAAAGCATTTACTCACGTAAGTGGGTTTTTGAAAATTGCTACCATATATGCCATTGAATTGTCCATTGGATTTATTCACATAAGTGCACTTTACTCGAGTGAATGGCTTTTGAAAATTGCTATGATAGCATGTTACATTTACACACGTAACTCCTTTGAAAATTACCCCGAGTGTTTTTGTTTTCCCAGTGGCAGTGGACCAATCAGGGACCACGCTAGGGGTCCATGGAGCCATCACTGGTCTCCTAGGCCTTACCTTAAAAAACACTGGCTTAGGATTCCAAAGTCTTAAGGTGCCAAACACTTAGGCAACAGAGAAGCCTGATCCCACTAGGGCTGTGTGCCATCATGGCAATCTAGCATTCCTACCCCAACTCTCTGGACTTCACAATCTTAAATCCACTCCTGTGGTGGAACTGAAGGGGTAGAGGGATAGAAAAGGCTGTTGGTGGTACCAGAGGTCCACTAAAAACAAAATGAACCACTCCAATCGCACATGGCATCCCTGTGCCATTGTACAGGTCACATGCTCCAGCCCTAATCTAAAAAAACCACAACCAATCATCTTCCTTTTCCCTTCTGACAGCAGGCACCTAACATGATACCCATCTCTGAGGTGGCTGCATGCATGGCTCTCAGAGTATAACATAATAAATGACGCAATAAAGACCAAACTGATCAATCCAGTCTGCCCAGTAAGGTGTTCAGTGTTGTTACCGCTGCCCCACGCAGGACACCACATGCTCCATTTACCACCATACCTTCTCTTTAAGGTTGCAACCACAGCTCCATGCAGGTTACCCTCATGCCCTCTGTTTAAAATTATAACTGCTGCTCCCAGCAGAAGTGTTACTCCAAAAGTTACATTACCTCATTTCTTTATTTCTCTCTAACTACTAGGGATCCTTTGTGTTTATTCCATTCCCTTTTGAATTATATTACCATGCTTGTCTTCACCACCTCCTTGGGAGAACATTCCAGGCACCCATCACCCTTTCCAAGAAAAAAAAAATAAATCCTGACGTTGTTTTTAAGTTTAGCCCGCCCCCACTTGGAGTTTCAAGTCATGACCCCTTAGTTCTACAGTTTTCTTTCTACTGGAAAGGGTTTTATTCTTGCGCATTATTAATACCCTTCAGGAACTTAAATGCCTAAAAAAGAACAGCAGAAACCCTGATTTTTGCTCATGAAATCAGACGGTGCTTTAAATTGCAAAATCTCGAAGAACAAGGAGGGGGGGAGAGGGGACGGAAGAAAGGAGAAAGAAACAAACTAATGTACTGGAGCTTTTCCCCTCCGACCACCTTCCCTCGGACAAGGAACCATAGCACCCAAGCACAGCCTGGCTATATAACCTGTACCTCCTCCACAACAGCCTCCCGTTCAGCACCACTTCCGGCTTCTGCTTTCCCACAATCCTCTGCTTTGTAGTTTTCTTTCTTTTCTTTTTGTTTGGATCCTTCTGCAAGTGGATTCAATGCAGCATCACCCTTGCGCTGAAGCCAAAACTCAGTTTCGATTATATTAAGGCAGTGGATTTTCTGAGCTAGTGTGAGAAAGATGTTGTTAGAGGGCTGAAAGTGCTTTATAGTGGGCAGATAAAAAAAGAGAGCGCTAAAAGGAAAATCCCAACAACTCAATCCATGTCCTCCTTTTATTAGATAGTGGGTCAGCGTCCTGATTTTTTGTGAATTTGCCCTGTCAGGTAAAGGGGACTGGGTTCTCAATTAAACCTCACCTAATCACCCACTTTTGAGACTTTAAATCTCCCCCCCCCCCCCGAAAAAAAAATAACACTTAACACTTATTTGCAAGCGCCACAGAGTAGAAACTGGCATATATTTCCGTGCAGTGCTGCCTGTTTTATACCACTATACAAAATAACTGGCAGTAGTAGTACATTTCAGCCCCTGTTTTCGCTGCATTTTGCTGGAGCCTCTTCTGGTGTTTCCAGCCCTTGCGCTTTATGCATTTGCTGGAGTCTCCTTGAGTATTTTAGTGTTTCCAGCCGCTGTGCTCTCCGCACTTTCCTGGAGTCTCTCTCGTGTGTAACTCTCTGGTGTGTCAGTAAGAGTCACTCTTCTTTTGATCAGGACGGTGGTAGCCCTGGCGGACATATATCCCAAAAGAAGGCTATGGGAAAGGGGGGTTTAGCAAACCCTAAAATATTTCCTGGATTCAATAAAGCCCCCGGTTGCAATTCTTAGCGGCTTCGGCTGGTTTCTCTTCCTTAGTGTTTAAGATGGAGTATACCTGAAATGCTCAAAGCATAGTCAAACTATCGGAAGACGTAAGAACTGAGGGTAGGGCCCGATTTACATCTCACATGCCCCCATATTCAAACCCTTCTCTTTTCCCAACTATCCTGTCTTCCATTCCCTTCTCACCATCAGCATAATCCTCTGCCGCCAGCAAGATAGCAGCGCTTCTAAACTGCATCTGCTTCCTCCATCTGGCAGCTTCCCTGAGACCACAAGTTCCTGCCTGGTGCAGGGTGACGCCAGTAGAGGAGGAGGTAGACAAGAAAGAAACGCTGCTCTCTTCTCTTGCCAGCGGGAGAGAGAGTGGAGGTAAAGGGACAAGAGGGTATGTGACTATCATTCTGACAGGTCAAAGTGTGGGGCCCCCTCCAAATTTACCACGGATTCTCATTTAATATTACTGATTTTATTTTTTTTTTAGAATTTAAAAAATGTTTGTGGTGTACTTTTTAAAATTTTAGCCAATAGCACCATGTACGGCACAGCCATGTGCCTAATGGGCAATCCACCCTAGCAGAGGGTACAGGTGCAATAAATATCTAAAGGGTGACAGTAGCCAGTTTAGGGTCGATTAGCCCTGCTGAATTGTCCCCACTTCCAGTCCCAGCCAAGGACTAGAATAAGGGGGGATATAAAATATGCACAAAACAATCCCTGGCTAGTTGTGAATGAAGGCTCATGGCTCTGGATCCCAGTCCTGGTTCTGATTGAACTGGGAGCTGAAAGTAGGAGGAAACCGTCAAAAAAGCAAAACAAAACTGCACAGGCAACCCCAAATAGATAAAAAAAACCAAACACATGATGTACCCCTTCTGTTTTGGAGCAATAAGAACATAAGATTTGCATTCCAGGTCAGACCAAAGGTCCATCAAGCCCAATTCTTGTTTCCAGGTCACAAGTACCTGGCAGGATCCCAAAAGGTTGATAGATTCCATGCTGCTTATCTCAGGAATAAGCAATGGATTTCCCCCAAGTCCACCTTAATAATGGACTTTTCTTCCAGTAACTTGTCTAAATCTTTTTTAAACCCAGCTACATTAACCATTTTTACCACATCTTCCAGCAATGAATTCCAGAGTTTAATTATGCTTTGAGTAAAAAAAAAAAAATTTTTCACCAATTTGGCTTAAATGTATCACCTACTAACCCTGAATGTCTTTGTCGTTTTTGAAAAAGTAAACAACCAATTTGTGTTTATCCATTCCACTCATTACTTTATAGACTTCTATCATATCTCCTCTCAGCTATCTCTTCTCAAAACTGAAGAGCTCTAACCTCTTTAGCCTTTCCTCATAGGGGAATTGTTTCATCCCCTTTATCATTTTGGTCACCCTTTTCTATACCTTTTCTAATTCTGCTATATGTTTTTTTAGATACAGTGACCAGAACTGCACACAATACTCAAGATGTGGTTGCATTATGGAACAATATAGAGGCATTATGATATTCTCTGTTTTATTCTTCATTTCTTTCCTTTCCGAATAATGCCTATTATTCGATTTGTTTTCTTGGCTGCTGTCGCACACTGAGCAGAGGATTTCAACATATTATCTATGATGGTGCCTAGATCCTTTTCTTGGGTGGTGACTCCCAATGTGGAACCTTGCATTGTTTTAGCTAGAATTTGGGTTACTCTTCCCTACATGCATCACTTTGCACACATCCACATTAAATATCATCTGCCATTTGGATGCCCAGTCTCCCAGTCATGCAATTTCTCACAATCCTCTTGTGATTTAAGAACTTTGAATAATTTTGTTTCATCAGCAAATTTGATCACCTCACTTATTGCTCCCATCTCTAGATCATTTATGAATATGTTAAAAAGCAGCAGCTCTAGTACAGATCCCTGGGGCACGCCTCTATTTATCTTTCTCCATTAAGAACATTGATCATTTAGTCCTATTCTGATTTCTTTTAACCAGTTCTTGATCCACAATCGAACATTACTTCCTATCCCATGACTTTTTAATTTTTTCAAGTCTTTCATGAGGTACTTTGTCAAATGCTTTCTGAAAATCCAGATACACTGTTATCAACTGGCTCACCTCTAGCAACGTTTATTCACACTAATTGGTGAGGCAAGATTTTTGTCTAAATCCATTTTGACTTCGTCCCACTAAACTATGTCTATCTACAGGGTCAAATTATGTGAAATTGTTGAAAAAATTACATGTATGTAATATGAAATGTATGTATTTAAGGGGTAAGGGATAGGTGCAATATTACATTATGTGGTATGAATGTGGTATGAGTGAATGATGTTTTAAGGGTTTTATGTGAATGTTAAATTAAGTGAATAATAAAATGAAAATTTGGTGTTTAAAATAGAGTCAGGTATCTATGTATATTTATTCATATCTATAGAGTCAGTAATTTTGTTCTTTAGAATAGGTTTAACCATTTTTTCCAGCACTCACATCAGACACTGGTTTGTAGTTTCCCAGCTTGCTCTGTAATCCTTTTTAGAAACTGGCATTACTAACAGTAGGTATGCAATTTTATTTTTCAGTTCTTTCAGCACTCTAGGATATATACCATCTGGTCCAGACAATTTGCTACTCTTTAGTTTGTCAATTTCCCCTAGTAATTCTTCTAGGTTTACTGAGATTTGTTGCAGTTCCTCTGAATCATCACCTTTAAATATCACTTCCGGCATGGAAATCGGCCGAGTAGGTGAAGAAAGAAGTAGTTGGAGCTCACAAAGTTTTATGACATAACCTTGATGCAACTCAATTAGCAAAACATGGCTATGCCAGCTTGATGTTGGATAAAATAAATACTATTGAGGCTGTTTTATTTGGATATTGTCCATAAAGTTACTACAACATATAAGAGATATCAAGCACCTTCATATCCAAGTGGAACATTTTAATGAAAAACATTTTATAAATGGCTGAATAAAAAATTGTTTTGAGAATCTAATATATGATGAAAGAAACATAGTTTTTTTCCTCCTGTGATGGCAGCCTGTGTGCAGGCTTGAAGCTATAAAACACTATGGAAGTTGGAGGTTTCCACAGTGGCTGTCTGAGATTTTCTCTTTCCAAGTAAGTAATGCATAAGTTAAAAAAGAAAAGAAAAACAAAAGAAAACTTCAAAAAATAAAAAATATAAACATATATTATTTAAAAACTAATTTGTGCTTAAGAGTACCTCACTTTTAAAGAAAAAATCATTTTTCGGATATGAAAATTTTAGTGCAAAGAAACTAATAAAAAAATTAGAGGGACTGTAAATTTATAAATATTCACCAGTGTGCTGTATATTCTGGATGTGATGGATATCGGCCTTACATCTTCCTCGGTAAAGGCCAAAGCACTGGGGAAGCTTGCACTGCTGCTGCTCATGATGCACCTCATATGTGTGTGTGTGTATGTGTGAATCTTTCACTGCTGCTGTCTGTGCTGTATCTCTTCTGTGGTAGGGCAGTATGTGTGTGTGGGAATCTTTCACTGCTGCTACCTGTACTTGTTTTGTGATGGGACTGTATATGTGAGGAAAGCTTGCACTGCTGCTGCCTGTGCTGTACCTCTTTTCTGGTGGGGTAGTGGGCATGTGACTGCTCATGAGATATCTGCTCAGTGGATGGGAACATCCAATGATAAACACTGCATTCTAAAATGCATTGAAAAAACACATTCATGAAATCATCTGCCTGAACCCATAGCTGAAGAACTTAAAACATTTAGCAATAGCTTAATGAAATCACAGGGCCAAGTTTTAAAAATCCTGCACGTGCAAAAACCGGGGGATACGCGTGTGGCTGGGCCATGCGCACGCCGCGCGCATTTTACAAACAGCCCGGCCACGCGCACGTATCCCCTGATACGCGCCAAAGTGCTGGGCTATATTAAAGGGGTGGGGGCCAACCGGGACAGCAGCCATTAGGCCCTGTCCCGGGGAAGTGCACGCCGGCAGGTGTAACTTACATCTGCTCATCAGAGCAGGTAAGTTATAAAACAAAATAGGGTAGGTAGGTAGGGGTTAGGGGTCGGGGAGAAGAAGGGAAAAGGTAGGAAGGTTAGATAGGGTTCAGGGAACTGGGGGAGGCCCTATTGCATCACTGCGCGTTTCTTTACAAAATCCCCCCCCCCCCGTTGTGCGTGCAAGTGTGAACCCATATGCTATAAAATCGGCGCCTCCATGTGCGTGCGCCAGGAACTGCGCGCGGGTCTTAAAATTGACCCTACAGTGAATCTCCAACCAAAACAGGTCCTCAGTGCACAGACAGCGCAAGTTATATTAAAAACACAGTATTAGGACCAAAATTACTAACAACATAGCGTGGGGGGAGGGGGAGATGAATATGCAGAAGTCAATAGTCACACAAAAAAACCTCTTAAAGAGTCTCTTTAGTGATAAAAGGCACAGGAAATCAAAAAGAGCCCTTGGGCTAATTCATCTCTGTGTGTGCTGCTACTCTGGAAAGGCCGACTCACATCTGCATTGGTTCATTGGGGTAAAAAAAATAATAATTTTATGGCACATTCCAGGGACCCGCAAAGAGAAAATGAACAGGAAAGCCTAGGCGGTGGGGAATTTTTCCTGTTGTCCAATAGCATAAATTCAACCCGGAACATATCCTGTACTTTGCATGACGTCTTCTCAAAAGGAAAAAAAAAAAAATTTTAACCAGTAAACTGAAGACGCTGAAAGTCGCACATCATGACGCACTGAAATTCTGGAAGATAGTCTTTCTGGCTGCAGCAGCTTTGGATCCTTCCTCTCCTGGATCTTGGGAGTGCTGTCAGGGCTGGGTAGCCTTTGGGTGCAGGCAGACAAGCGTTTCCGCGCGCTGTATGTACTCAGCGGTCCTCTTCTTCACTGCTTCCCGCCGAGCCGCACTGGGGTCCCCTATGGAGGGCCAAGCAGAAAAGAGGATGTATTTAAGGTTGGCTCTTTGATTTCTGGTGGATACAATGACTTAAGCAGCTCAGTCAGCTGAGGATGCGTGCAATGCCTCTCTTATGGTGATGTGGGCTGGATTAGATTGGAGAGCTCTCTTATACTGATAAAAGGTACTGGCATCACTGTTCCCACTAAGCTGTGCACATGTGCATGCACACCCAGTAAATCATAGCACGCCCAAGAAATCCCAATATTATTTGCACTATACTGGCTCGTTGTGCACAAATTTGAACTTGGTTTATAAAAAGATGCACAAGGTTTTCTGCACATTATCTTTCAAAACTTTGAGGGAACACCCGTCATAGCACCCTATAAAAATAACAGTATCAATGCTTGGGCCTCCCTTCTGAGGAGGTTTACTCCATTGGACTCTGGAATTATACCTGAAGCGACAGGAGTAACAGGAGGCGAGACTCCCGTCTCTCTGCTAGTCCATGGCTGAACATGGGGGATTAAGTTTTGTTCTATGTGACCTCCTGGTTTTGTAAGCTCCCTACCTTGCATGCCCTTCAGTAAAATGTCCACGCCATCTTTATAACTCTGCACAGCTCCCCTGAAGTCCTCGGTTGCCTCTTTCTCCAATGCTTGCTTGATCTGTTCAGTGGCCAGCACCAAGTAGTCCCCGAGGTTTGGGGATCCCTCTGCCGACTCAGAAGGGGCATCTCCAGGATGGAAAGGCAGGCTCCAGAGAGGGTCCTGGATGACAGGGAGTTTGTCCTCGCTGGAGGGCTCCATGACCAGGGACCCCAGCTCTTCTTCATGAGATAGGCTGGAAGGGTCCCTGTCTGCAAACAAAAGGAGTAATGAGATGACAAGACCTGGATTCCATTCCCAGCCTGGGGTCCTGATTCTCAGGCTTGAGAGTGCTGCAGAGGTTAGGAGACCCAAGTTCCATTCCCTCCTGCTTATTGGGCTGAGAAGGCTCCAGGGATTAGCTGGATTTCTACGATTTTTTTTATCAGTCAAACCCAAGTCTTCCTAAAGTTGCTATAAAGGCAGGATAACGTTTCACATAAATGGAACAGAATAGTAGTGGCTAGAGCAGCGGGCTGTGAACCAGGGAAGCCAGGGTTCAAATTCTGCTAACACACCTTGTGACTTCACTAAGTCACTTTACCCTCCCTTGCCTCAGGTACAAACTAACACCTAGATTCAGCAAATTGCTATAGGGGGCACATTCAGCTCAGGGTGGTGTTACATACACAGTCAGAGGAACTAACTGCAAATTTGAAATCCCTGAAGAATTTCTATCATTTGAATTGATGAAAGGTACAAGAGGAGTTGATATGTACAATTCAGTCTTTCTCTCTCTCATATAATGGTTGCGGCTGCGCACATAAAAACAAAAGCTGTTGTTATTTCTGAAGTTAAATTCTGCATTACTGTGTATTAATCTACTGCATTCTGCAGTAGAAGACCCCAATTTGCATTAGCCCCTCCCACTTGCATAACAAATTTAAAATGTGCATGCTAACTTGTATTGCGTATCGCTTACATTAGATGCATTTAACGTGCATTCGGGCCCTAACACATTCAGGCCGATACAGTACAGTGCGCTCCGACAGAGCGCACTGTTAGCTGCTATTGGACGCGCGTTTTCCCTTACCCCTTATTCAGTAAGGGGAGGAAAACGCGCGTCCAACCCGCGGCACCTAATAGTGCCCTCAACATGCAGATGCAGGTTGATGGCCCTATTAGGTATGCACGTGGGATACAGAAAGTAAAATGTGCAGCCAAGCCGCACATTTTACTTTCAGAAATTAGCGCCGACCCAAAGGTAGGGCACCGGGAAAGTGCACAGAAAAGCAGTAAAAACTGCTTTTCTGTGCACCCTCCGACTTAATATCATGGCGATATTAAGTCGGAGGTCCTGAAGAGTAAAAAAAAGTAAAAAAAAAAAAAAATACATTTGAATTCGGCCAGCGTCTGTCGGGCCGAAAACCGGACGCTCAATTTTGCCAGCGTCCGGTTTCCGAGCCCGTGGCTGTCAGCGGGCTCGATAACAGACGCCGGCAAAATTGAGCATCGGCTGTCAAACCCGCTGACAGCCGCCGCTCCTGTCAAAAAGGAGGCGCTAGGGACGCGCTAGTGTCCCTAGCGCCTCCTTTTGCTCGGATCTACCGCCGGGCCTAATTTAAATACTGCATCGCACGCACCGGCGAGTGGCCGGTGCGCGTGCCGGGAGAGTGGGCATTCGCCCGCTCTCCCGCAGACTTTACTGTATCGGCCCGATTATGATGAATGACCCGGTAAGTTTACTAAGCATTTTTCCCTTAGTTACAAAATGGGACAACATGTTTAGTAAATAGGCCCCTAAGACTGCAAGCCCCCTGGGAACAGGGAAATAACCTACTGTATCTGGATGTAAATCGCTTTGAGCTACCAATGAAAAGACATGAGCTAAAATCTAAGAGGTCCATATTCAAAGGCATTGAGCTGGATAACCTTTGAATATTTAAGTCATCATCTGGCTCAAATTTAGCCAGATTAAATAAAAAAGCGTTCTGGGGCTAACTTAGCCAATTTTCAATGACATTCAGCTAAAGGGGTCCTTTACTAAGCTATGATATTTTATCACAGGAGGGGACAAATACCTGTTGTATTTTTCCCTTTCACGAAAAACTATTGTGGTGGCTCCCCATGATATTTTTTTCTCACAGAAAAACTTAGCAAGGAAATGTATCGGGGGGGGGGGGGGGGGGGGGGGGGGGGGAGAGGAACAATTTGCAATGGCAGCCCTCTTCACACAGGGCTGCCATCATCTTAAAGGGCCACCAGTGCCCCTAAACAACCCCCACACCGGGGATCTTGGTAGACCCCCATCTACCGCCCCCCCCACCACCTGTAGAGGCAGCCCAAATGTAAAAAAAAAAAAAAAGGTAGAAAAAATTGTTTGGAAAGCTGCACAGAAACACCTACCCAAACCCCAGCCTTTTCAAATACTACAATTCCCCCCACCCCTGCAGGATCCAATCACCGTGGTGGGAGCCATTTTAGCCCCCGCCCCCCTCCCATGCAGCCCCTCCTTCCTTAGAAGAAATCCCTGGTAGTCTAATGGGGCATGGAGCGCCTCCTAGGCTCTGGGCCAGTTGCCACCATTTTCCCCCAATAAAAGGTCATAAGAACATAAGATTTGCCATACTGGGTCAGACCAAAGGTCCTTCAATCCCAGTATCCTGTTTTCAACAGTGGCCAATCCAGGTCAAACTACCTGGCAGGATCCTAAAGGGTGGATAGAGTCCATGCTGCTTATCCCAGGGATAAGCAATAGATTTCTGTATTTCTACCTTAATAATGGTTTATGGACTTTCCCCCCAGAAACTTGTCCCAAACCTTTTTTAAATGCAGCCACACTAACAGCTTTCACCACATCCTCTAGCAACAAATCCCAGAGCTTAATTATGCGCCGAGTAAAAAAATATTTTCTCTTATTGGTTTTACATGTACAACTTAGTAACTTCATTGTGTGTCCCTTAGTTTTTGTACTTTTTGAAAGAGTAAACAACCGATTCATGTTTACTCGTTCCATTCCACTCATTATTTTATAAACCTCAGCCATCTCTTCTCCAAGATGAAGAGTCCTAAACTCTTTAGCTTTTCCTCATAGGGAAATCGGGTGCCTTATTCCTTATAATAAAAGGTTTCTGACAGATCTGTTTGTTGTAGTCAACCTTACTATATCCACCACAGTGGCCATACTGTAAAAAAAAAGAAAAAAAATCACAGAATCCCCTCCCACCCAAAGTAACACAAATGGGTCCTGCCAGGCCAAGTTCCTCTACTCCCAAACCCCTCCACGTAGTCAATAAAAATAAAAATCCAGGAGTCCGCTCACCAGTCGATAGAGGCCCCCCCATCCTGTCAGGAAAATTTGACAGTAATGCCCCCTCTCCTTTCTTTCTCCCAACTCAACCCTTATCCTCCCGACCACCCAGTACATTTGCAAAGGTCTTTCTGGCCCATGCGATTCTGGAAGCTTCTAGCGTCACTCTGACAGCATAAACTACCAGCATTTCTGTAAGAAGAATCTCTGACGAGTAAGCCAACCCTGAATTTATTTTCATTGATTACTTCAAGGGGTTTGGGGAGGGGGACGCGGCCCAGCAGGGCCCATTTGTGTGACTTTGGGTGCTTTCTTTTTCTTTTTACAGTATTGCCACTTAACCAGCTAAATTCTTTTGAATATAGGCTAACGTTATATGGCCACATGAAGCCAGATAAACTTGAATATCACCAGTTAGGTTTAAAGTTAAAAGTTATCCAGCTAAAGTTAGCCAGATAATTTTAATCCTCAATATTCAGCAGAACATTTCATCCGCTGAATATCCCAAATAATTCTTCCAGCTAACCTTAGCCGGATAATTACCCATTTTAAGGGGTTTTGGATATTGACCTCTAAATAAAATAAAAATGGCAGTAAGGTCTTTGGGACAGGGACCTCATCATCTGGTATTTTCAGCCCTGCAATCACCTTCAAATAGCCATCTGATTTCTACTAAATAGCCCATCTGCTGACACTTCTGGGCATCACTACTACATGAAAATAAACCCTATATTATTAATTCTGGAAGGGCCATGAAGTCTCTTTCACACCTTGGTTAAAGCAGGGATCAAACAGAGCCAGTTCGTGGTGCAAGAGTGGGCAGCACGGAGCCTCTTCCTCTTCTCCTGGGCAGTCGAACAGCAGATCCAGTTCCTCTTCTGCCTCCTGCTCCAAGGCCAGTGGGACATCCGCTAACGAAAGGGAGAAAGCAGAAAGAGAGAGAGAGACACCATAGGTCAAAAGTTGGGAACGTAGGGCTGGACTGGTGTTATCTGGGCCTCCCCCTCCCTTTCCCATCTTTTCACCGGCTCTCATCAGGGATCCTCTCCTTACTAGAAGTCTCTCAATATTTCTTCCCATCTGGCTCTCGTCGGGGATTATCTCCCTACAAGACCTCTTCTCCTTACTCCCCATTCAGGTCTCATCAGGGAACAACAGCTTTACCTGGATACAAACCTAAGTTTTCCGCCTTGTTTTCTCCTTCTTCGGAGAGCACTGCAGTCATCTCTCCCACACCACTGTCTTCCAACACCTCGAGGTTCTGACACAGCTCAGCACCCTCTGGAAGTAGAGGTGGAGGTAGTAACAATTGCGAACTTCTGGCCTCCACCACATCTGCCTTCCTTCTCACCTCCCCACCCTGTCAAGTGGAAAAACAAGGACAGACAGAGGTGACCTCAGTGGCCAGTCCATGTGAAATCCCCTCCAGCCAACTGGAAGCACCGAGAGGTGACGGCTATGACCAGTGTGTAAGTGAAAAACAGGCCCCTGGTGTACTAAAGGATTCTTCTCATTGTGCATGTGTGTGAAGAATGCTTAGGACATTGGCCCCAAAGTGAAAAAGTTAATGGCATCTGTACCCTGAAGAAGTTTTTGAGCTCGGGGCTATTGTTCAGGGCTGGGATACCCACAGTGAAATTCAGCATAGTCTCTGCCCCTCGCCGCCGCTCTTCGATTACTGCAGCCTCAAAGCGTCCTGTGGAAGGAACATTTAGAAGGTAACGTGTGCTCTCCAGGAGTTGGTGGGATTGGAACCTGAATCGCTCAGCCTTGATATCCATCCCAAAATACATTGCTGCACTGCAAAAGAAGACTCACCCACAACTTATAGTTTTTCATTCACTTATAAAGCAAGCACCCCATACACTCTCCTTCCCTCACCAAACATGCTTCTGCTGTGTTGTAGAAGGTTCCCTAGGGGTCAGAGGGTTGGGCCAGTCTCCTCAGCAATTCATTCCTTGCCCACTTGGTGGTGGGGCCAAGCACCGCCAGCTATGCTGATGATTCAATGATGTAGACACCTGTCCCCTGAGAACCAGATTGAGACCTGAATCACAGTATTGCCAGAGGAATTCCCTACATAACTTCCTGCCACAAAAGATCCCTGCAAAGAGATACTGCAGCAAGGATGTATGTAGGAAAACTAGGAGAGATAGGGTTTCACCAATTTTAGCCTCGCTGCACTGGCCTCCCATAGTAGATAGGGCAAAATTTAAAATGATTATGCTAGCTTTTTGTTGTTTACGTTTAAATGGCTTTCAGTATTTGTCATCTAAACAGTCATGGCACAATTCTAGGCGGCCACTCTGTACCTCACAGACTGTGCAGTTAGAGCTGCTGTATGGATTTAAATTTAGAATTAGTCATGGCTCAAAATGGGCTTTTACCGCTATCGCCGCCCCCGCAGGTATGGAAAAATTTGCCTGTGACGATAAGAAATGAGGGCAATTATTTAAAATTTCGGAAATTGGTCACAGCTTATCTGTTCTCTTTTCAGAATAGTTCAGGGTGAGTGGGAAGATATGGATATGGAGCAGAGCTGTGATAATCTGGGGAGATAGTGACTTGGTCTCTGGGAAGAGTTGTGGGAGGATAAGTGCAGAAGGATCTTTCCTTTTCTTCAGTTTTTTTCTTTTAAGTTATTTGTATTTGTAGATATGTATATTGTTTATATGGATTTGTATTATAAATTATACTTTTAAATTATATATGTGATTTTTTTTTTGTAAACTGCTTTTATGGTATTGACAAGTTTTATAAATAAATAAAAACGAGGATGGCTATAGGCTTTGGAATCACTGCTGAGTGGAACCGGACCCTAATCCTTACCAAAGAGCTGGGCTTTGGGGAAAGCCGGGAATGCTTCCATCCTGCGGAACAAGTTACGATGGGTGTAGGAGAGGTCTGTATGGAGCTTCTTAAAGTCGCTGTACCGCTTCCAAATCACTATCTGCAAGGACAAGGACACAGCATGGATCGTGGGGTGAGAAGGTCCCGTCTATCAAGAACTTACAGTACGAGGGCCTATGGGGATAGCTCATGGAGAGGGCTGGAAGACAGCACTGTATGGAGTCCAAGCAGTGAGCACTGAGCAATAAAGTGACTTGCTCCAGTTATGCACAGCGAGTCAGTGACAGAAAGGTATACTTATATATATATATATATGCCTCACATATAGAGAGGGGAGGGGGTATGCTCAGCCTTCAGGGAGCCATTTCACTAGCCACATGTTTTCTGTCAGCATTTGTTAGCTAACTGTGTACATTGATTTCCAAGTGTAGCGACCCAAAAAAAAAAAAAAAAAAGGAAGATCGGTGTATAAAAAGAAACTTTATTCTGACATTTTCCGAGTTTCGCTCCATATGAAGAGCTGTCTCAGGGGCTACCTGTGTAGAAGAACTTAATTTCATTGGATTTGAAAGTGATCATGTGGGTCAAAATTCAGCAGTGGTATACAGTCATAGTGTTTTCCGGTTTGTTTTTTTGGGTCCATTGATTTCCCAGGACTTTTTGTGAAAATGTTAATATGATAATGTTAAAGAAATATTAAAGAGTCATTACCTCTTTGACATCCTCTGGATTCTTCTTTGAAATGAACTAGTGAGAAATTAAACAAAATGAAATAGACTAGATTATGGCTCATTTCAATCCTGGGTACCGGGTTTGATTTTCAGGAAATTCACAATAAATATTAAGTATATTTGCATTCATTTGACTCATGTACACGTTGTCATCTTGAAAATTGTATCTTCTTTCTCCCTTGTTGCTTCTAAAGGGTCTCAGGGATTATCTCTTTCTCCCGCTCTCCCAAAGGGTACACAGAGATCTCCCCCATTCTTCCTTAAAGGATCTCCTGTTTATCTATTTTCCTACCTTTTACAGGATCTCAGATTTTTCTCCCCACCCATTTAAGCAAATCCAATAATACTTCATAAACACAGAGAATACTTAATGGCTGGAGGATTGAAATGAAGAAAAGGAGTAACCTATTGCTAACTTTAGATGTAATATTTCTTTATGGGGGTAACCTGCACAGAATGGTAGTTACCACCCTTAACAGAGGCACAGGGTGGGAGGGGGGGTGTAATCTGTACAGAGCAGTAGTTACAACCCAAGCAACTTGCTGGGCAGACAGGATGGACCTTTTGGGTCTTTATCTGCTGTCATTTACTGTATTACTATGTTCCCCCTCAAGGTCTTCAGCATTATTTCACTGATGGTCATTAAGAGTCTCCAGGTTTATTTCCCTAAATTCTTCTTTAAGACTAGATCAGAGTTGGTTTGACTCAATGACACAGTAGCAAGTGTTGCACTCTGGGATGAATTCCCAAGCCTGGTTTCTACCCCCTGGGCTGACTGGAGCTGTAGAGGCAGCATTCACAGCCCCTGGGGATGGAGGGGAGACAAAGCTGACTCCTAGTCACTACTCAACAGTCACATTTAATTTCCGGACTTAGGATGCCTGTAAAGGGAGCTGAGGTTTATAGTCCTGGCAAAGGACTATCACTGCAAAGGCTGGGCTAGGTGGGGGATTACAACATAAGAGTTGTTAACCGGCTCCAGATTCACCTGACAAATTTAATCCTGTACTGGGTTTACCACATTGCATGCAGGGACTTGTAGTTCAGATTTCCCTTTTGTCATTCCTGAAAAAGTAAAACTACAAGTTCCTACATACAATGGGGTAAGCCCAGGATGGATCAAACCTTTGGGGTGAATCTGGAACCAGTTGGCAATCAAAATATAGGAGAAAAATCCTCAGTAGTTGCAAATGAAGGCTAATGATATAGCTGGCTCCAAATGAGATGAAGGCCAAAGGTACCTGAATGTAATCTGCTTTGAAGTGCTGAAAAAAAACCGGAATATAAATCAAATAAATAAATAAGGAGGAGGAGGAGGAGGAAACTGGCCAGCCATAAAAAAAAGTCGAGTGTTATCTTCCCCATTCAATGGTCTCCTGGATTATAGCCAACTCTACACCCAAAAAATGGGAACCCAAGATTTTCTTCCACAATTCATCTTTAAGGGATTACTACAGTATGCACACCATAGTCTCAGACCTTTCCATTATATGTAGGGTTTCTGATTTTAGATGTTTATAAATCATAAATGTAGGTATTTATTTTCCATTTAATTAGAGAGTCTTTGTAGGTACCAAAAATCTGTGTTTTTGCAGCACTGATACTTGTTGGGTACCTTTTCCAGCTGAATTAAATACATATATTTGTGCAGCTGAGGAGTCATTAGTATGAAAAAAACCCCACAAAAAGAAAGTGGAGGATCCAAGCTAGGCAAAGGAGAGGTGAGAGAGTATTAGGGGAAATTATTTATCTAATAAACCTAAAATCAGAAGCCCTAACTATATCTCAGTTCTCCTTAACAGACCTCCCCTCATCCCTCTCCCAGGATTACTCTCCTCTTTAAGGGAATCCAGTATTATCTTCATTCTTGTTTAAAATACTTATGATCACATCGTCCTCCTCCTCTATCTCCCTAGTTCCTCCTTAAGAGATCCCAGGATGATTTCCATCACGCTTCCTTAAGGGACCCCCAGGCTCGCGTCCCTTCTTCCTCGATGACGTAACGGCCCACCCTTAAAAGTGCGCCTCGCACCTGGGCGGTGACCTGGTACTCCGTAAATCCTTTCTCGTGGGTGCGGGTCTCAGTTACGGCGTAGTGCCGCTCGTATTCCTCCTTGCAGCCGCCAGCGCCAGCAGCCCGGCAGGACATGGCAAGGAGCAAGCGCAGGGAGAGACCCTGGTGGTGGTGGTGGTGGTGGCGGCGGCGGCGGAGCCACGCCTCCTTCCGATGGACGTCACCTGCTAACGCCGAGCCCCAGCTTTTCAGAGCTCCGTGTGCGCATGCTCCCCACCCAGGGTTCCTGGTGGCGGTGGAAGCGTTGAGGACGGGAGGAGATGGGTTTGTTAACCATCCTCAAGAAGATGAAGCAGAAGGAGCGCGAAGTGCGGCTGCTCATGCTGTATCCTGCTTCTCGCGGGAGGGGACGAGGAAAGACCCTCCCTCCCCCAACCGTCTTTCGGGAGGGGGTAGTAACACTTTCCTCGCGCCTCCCTGGGTAGTGTTGTGTCACGGAGGGGAAGTGGACAGTAACGCCGACTGGGACGGGCCTATGCCCTGGGCTGGGGAGAGGTGCGTGTGTTAGAGATGAGAGCGGTTATCGTTAATGCCCTGTCAGAGATGTAACGTGAATGAAAGGTTCAGCAGGACTTCCCACGTTTTTAGCCATGGTGATGCCCATTTTAGCACTCGAAAATTCACATGACTCCAGACAACCAAAACAAATCAGTAGGGGTGCAGTCCCCCCTTTCCCCAACAATCACTTCACTCTTATCCTCACCGCACTCCAGCTGATCCTCTGCTCTTGCTCAACCTCCACCCTCTCTAGTCAATCTTCTTTCAACCTTCACCCTATCCAAAAGACCATTTTAACATCCTCCCCTCCAGCTGATTCCCAAGTACATCTCCCACATCCTCTTACCTACCCAGTTTATCCCCTTTCTCTGATCCCTTCCTGCCTTTTTTGTATCCCCCCTCTCAGTTGCTTTTCTCTCACCCAAGCCCTTTATATAGCAGTCAACATCCTCGATCTTTCCCTCTCTCTCATTCCATTTCTATCTCACTCCTGTCCTCCATCGTCCCTCTCACTCCAAGCCTCATCTCTGCCTTTCCTGCTCTTCCACCCCCTCAGCTGATCCCTTCTTACAGTCAGCTCTTCTTACATCCACAGTTGCTTATCATTCCCCCCGCTCTCACCCTCTATACCAATCCCGCTCCAGCTGTTCCAACTCTGAAACCCCTTCTGCATCTGATCTCTCTCATCAAACAATACCTCCTTCAAATAGCTGCCCCCCACTGCCTCAGCTAAGATCAGTGATTTCCTTTGAGCCCCAGGTAAAAGGTGGATGACAACTGGTGGGAAGAGATGGAAGGCTGATGACAGGAGCAATATTTTTCTCTTGGGTAAGTTCAGTGATGGGTGAGGTGAGAGGAACAGTGACACTATCCACTGGCCTGTGCACAGTCAGCCTCCCCTCATGACTGGTCCCAAACCCGAGCGTGATCTGCAAGCATCAGCAGTATTAGTGCTGAAAGTTAGCGCAGGACTTGGTACAAGCTCAAAGACCCTGTATTGGCCCTGAATTATTCTCATGCAGGGCTTCCTATTACCACACAAGCTCATTCAAAGGCAGGGCTTGTGAACAAGTTGTGGCTCACAGGCCCCACACTAACTTACACTATTAATGCTGCTGCTGCCAGTTCTGACACATGGGTCATACTGTCTTCAATTGGAGTCACCATTTGGAGCTCTGAACCACAGTTGGGAAACCTTGCAGTACAGAATCCTGTCAGCAGTGTATTTTTCATCAGCCAGTAAGGCCTTCCACCCTGCCCCAGACAGAGCAGTTTAGACTTCTTCCCTTGGATAAAGTAGTTGAGGCTATTGCTAGATTTGCTGAAGGCCTGAGGCAGGAAGCCTGGGAAAATGAAGAAAGTAGCTGCTGGAAAAGCTTTGTTTGTTTCATTTTTTGTTCCCCTTAACGAGTTTATTCCAGGGGACTGGACAATGCTGGGAAAACCACCATTTTGAAGAAGTTCAACGGGGAGGATGTAGACACAATCTCGCCCACGTTGGGTTTTAATATCAAGACCTTGGAACATAGAGGGTGAGTGAGGCCCCTGGCACCCTCTGCCCTTTTTATACCAGGGTTATAAAACTGCTTATTCTCCCTTCCCCCACACACCTGAAAGCTGAGGTCAGTGGTCATTTGGCCACCTAGAAATAAAAATGGATGACCAGATCTCATGCTTGCAGCTGTCTTGAATATGAATCAAAACTGTTTTAATTTTCTTCACATTCTGTCTAGATTTAAACTGAACATCTGGGATGTGGGTGGACAGAAATCACTACGCTCCTACTGGAGGAATTATTTTGAGAGTACAGATGGACTCATCTGGGTGGTGGATAGTGCAGACAGACTACGGCTACAGGATTGTAGCCAGGAATTGGCCAGCCTACTGGTGGAGGAGGTGAGTAACTGATCCCTGGATCCGCTGCTGTCTACATGGGCCTGTGCTCATCTCAAGGTGAAAACATTTTCCTTTGGGTACCTAGCTGACTTAATTTGAGTAGCTTTTGCTGTTTTCCAAAGAATTAAATAATCTTTAGAATTCATTAACCACAGACCTGATGGGTGAAAAAAGCCCTCAGTTATGTAAAACATTAAACACTTGTTATAGAAATAGGAGAAAAGAACATCATCTGGAAAATTGTATACTAATGCCCATCATGAAATAGTTCTGGATCTAGAGACAGCCATGGAAGAGATTGTGGTAGTGGCTGTCACGGAGACATGGTTGACAGAAAACCACTATTTGGATATAGTTATTCCAGGCTATTTAGGAAGGACATAGTAGGAAGAAAAGGAGGAGGAGTGACACTATATATATAAGAAAAAATATTAAACCAACAGAACATCAGGGCTTATGAAATACAGAGGTGGCTCTGTGGGTTAATCTGGAAAGTGGAAGTGGGACACCAATCTATACTGGTGTGATACTTGAACTTTCTTTGCAGGCAGAAGAAATAAATGGATATAGATTTAATGGAGGTTATTTATTTGATTTATATTCTGCCTTTCAGCCACTTCAGAGCAAATTACATTCAAGTACTGTAGATATTTCCCTGTTTCCAAGGGCTCATAATCTAAGGGCCTCATTTACTAAGCATTTTTCCCATGGACACAGAATGGAAGAAAAGCCTTAATAAATCGGGTTCTAAATTTGTTCCTTAGTGACTTGCCCAAGTGACTTGCCCAAGGGCATAAGGAGCAGTAGTAGGATTTTAACCTTGACGTCCCTGGTTTGTATCCCACTGCTCTAACCACTAAACTGCTCCTCCATTCCAATATTCAGCTATGAAAGAGGAGGTGTTATTCCTAGGTGATTCCTAGGTTACAGTCTGCCAAATGTTGATTAGGACATGATGACTGCAGTATCATCCCAGAAGTGGAGATATCATGGAGTCTCCGCATCAACTGGTAATGGAACCCACAAAGGAGGGAGTGATACTGGACTTGGTGCTTGTCAGTGGGGACAATGTTTCAGATGATATAGTGGATGATTATCTGGGACCCAGTGATTACCGGATGGTGTGAGTCATCATTAGAACTTAAGTGGTGATGTTTCTCTGCATTCAGACAGGTTAATCCATGACCAGTGGGTTATGCACTTCTACCAGCAGATGGAGACTGAGCAAAGCTGACATCGCGGTATATATACCCCTGCTCTGGCATCAGCCCACCAGCAGATGGTGGATGTGCATCTCCCTACTAGGGATTACTTGAGTTTATTTAAAAAAAAAAAAAAAAGAGACAGAAGGATTAATCATGCACCATGTCTCCTGAGGTGATACCTTATGGTCTCTCCCTCAGCTGAATTCTCCTGAGGTGATATCTGGTGATCCCTCCGTCAGTCGAGTGCCTTGGTCTGGTAGCTGGTTTTCGGCGTGGACTTAGCTGCCAGGAGAGAATCAGCTGAGAAGCTAGTGGATGCAGGAAGCCAAACGCAGCAGTGAAGGCATTAACCCTCTCTCCCTGCTGCTGGAGACAGACTCTGTACTCGGCTGGGATAGACTGAGCTCAGGTAAAGAGTTTAAAGAAAAAAAATAGTAAGCTGAGAGAGATTTAGGGATTCTTCTCTCCTCTTCTATTTCTGGTCTCCAAGCCTCGGCGCTCTGATCTGATGTGCATTCCCATCTCCGTGGGGGATTTGTGGAGTCGTGACATTTTTGGCGGGTTGAGCGGCCCTTTGGCCTAGGCCCCGCTCTCAAGCTTCACTGGGACGCAGCGTGCGGCTGTGATGACATTCGCAAATCGCCCCTGAAAGCAGTTGTGATTAAACCAGTCCTAAACTGGCAGACTCGATGATTTGGTACAGTTACCGAACATTTCCTGTACGTACCCGGATCAGTCCAGAGAGTGGGGTTGAGCCTCCTATCCAGCAGATGGAGACAGAGAAAAATTGAAAGGGTATACTATATCAGGACATTGCTCACCCTGTGCCCCCCCCCCCAGTATTTCTCTGTCTCCAGCAGATGCAGATGGTTGAACCTGCGGTTCCCTCCTTTTAGCTATATTTGTTTTGTTTTCTCTTAGTGCGAGGTTGGTTTTTTTTCCTCTTGCCTCTACTTTCACAGGATCAAGCAAGTATTAGCTGTAAAAAAAAAAAAAAAAGTAAAGAGTGTTTTAACTCCACAGGAGACAGTTTTGTCTCCTAGCTCTTATAGGGTCCTAGGGGGGATTTTTCCCCTTGAGTATTCAGCCTAGGACCTCCTATGCCCGGTGACCCTTTGTTCTCCCTGCCTAAGGTTGATACTGGTGGTCCAGTCTCTCCCCCTTTTTTGTTCCTAGCTGACCCTAGAGATGTGGCATGCCTCCGATCCCTATGCAGAGATGATTAATGCCTCTGCTCTTCTACAGTAAAATAAATTACTTAAATAGGAGAAAGCCAGGCAATTCCCGCGATTGGTTTGTCCTGCAGGCAGGGGAAGGTACGGAGCGGGGCTGTTTCGCCGGCTCCCGATCTCAGTTCAGGCAGGCACAGCTGATTTCCTTTCCTCTGCGGCTGTTAATTTCTGCTGCTGATGCCGCGTTCAGCTGTTTGCATAGCCTGCGGGGAGCCTGCTTCGCGGCTCTCCCGCGAAGGGCTGTGCTCTGTTTATTTACTTGGAGGGGAGGGACCCTCCACGGTGACGGGAAAATCTACGGCCCAAGGTTGGTCCATTAAGTGTGCAGCCAGGCCGGCTCCCTCAGGAAAAACTGCGGGAATGGTGGCCATTTTGTGCCTGGATCTCGCTGCCGATTCGGAGCCTCAGGGGGGAGGGGAGCCGGATTTGACTCATTCACCGCCTGATTTAAGTCCCGTGGACTCCCTGGGGGCAGCCCCGACCCCTCCCACGGGATTCTTTCTCCCCTGTTGCCTGGAAAAGCACCAACACCGTTTCTCCACAGAGTTTGTGCTGTTGCTGCATAGGCCCTAACTGGCAAGCTTAGAGGAACAGGGGGATCCTTCCCCGGGCCCCCCCCCCCCCCCCGGCTAAGATCCCTCAGATAGCCATTGGACAGGCCCCTGGGGCCCCAGATTCTCAGGTACCACTAGGGTCAGGACTGTGCCGGACCCACCTGATCCTTCTCAGCCCTCTCCTCTGTCCGATCTGGATCAGGATCCAGATTTGTCGCTCTCAAATCCGCCCGTTGAAGGTGATGACCCACGGGTTTTAAGATTATTCAAACGGGAAGAGCTTGATCCACTGATCCCTATTGTTCTGGATGAACTTGGGATCGAGGTACCTCTGGAGGAATCCATCAATGCTTCCACTTCACGCACCGTGAAGCCAAAATTGCTACGGATCAGTGGGTCCTCGAGGTGATCGAAGGAGGTTACGAGTTAGAATTTGCTCGGGATCTCCTGGACCGCTACTTGATATCTCCCTGCGGAAGTCGGAAGCATCCAGCAGTGTGCCAGACTCTCCACAGGCTTCAAGAGCTCGGGGCCATAGTCCCGGTTCCCCCAGAGGAACAGGGATCCGGCCAGTATTCCATCTACTTCGTCGTCCCCAAGAAGGACGGCTCCTTTCGCCAATCCTGGATCTCAAGAGAGTCAACAAGGCACTCAAGGTGTCCCATTTTCGGATGGAGACCCTGTGGGCGGTCATAGCAGCGGTTTGCACAGGCAAATTCCTTGCCCCCCAGACCTCACGGAGGCCTATCTTCACATCCCGATCCGCAAAGAACACTAGAAGTATCTTCGCTTCAACATCCTGGGCCAGCAATTTCAGTTTCAGGAATTCCCGTTTGGGCTCGCCACCACTCTTCGCACATTCACCAAGGTAATGGTGGTGGCCTTCGGCGGGAGGGAGTCCTAGTCCATCCCTACCTGGACGACTGGCTCATCCGGACAAAGTTGGAGAAGCTCTGTGCGACAGCGGTCAGCAGGGTTCTGTCGGTCCTCACTTCCCTCGGATGGATAGTCAGTTTCTCCAAGAGCAACCTCAAGCCCTCACAGGTCCTGGAATTTCTAGAAGCGCACTTCGACACTCATGTGTCCAAGGTTTTCCTGTCCGAGGTCTGGGCACTCAAGCTCATGATTCAAGTACATCATCTCTTATCTCTCTCTTTGCCCACGGCGTGGGACTACCTCCAAGTTCTAGGCTCTATGGCTTCAACTATAGATTTGGTTCCATGGGCGTTTGGGCATACGCGTCCTTTACAGAAAGCTTTGCTGGCCCATTGGAAGCCGGTCTCGGAGGAGTTTTGGACACCCCTACTGCTCTCCGAATCTACCGTCACCAGCATGCAGTGGTGGCTCTCACTCACTCACCCACCTATTGAAGGGCATGCCTCTGGAGACTCCTCAGTGGATTATTGTAACAACGGATGCCAGCCTCTCAGGCTAGGGAGCGGTGTGTCAAAATCAGTCGACTCTGGGCCAATGGTCCTTGATCCAATCCAAGTGGCACATTAACCGGCTGGAGGCCGAGCCGTCCGGCTGGCACTCAAGGCTTTCCTACCCTTGGTCCGTCGCAAAGCTGTGAGAGTTCTTTCCGACAATACCACCATGGTAGCTTACATCAATCGCCAGGGGGGCACCAGGAGTCGCCTGGTAGCCCTGGCAGCCAGCAAACTGCTCTCCTGGGCAGAGTGACATTTGGAGCAACTGGCAGCCTCCCACATCGCGGGGAAGGAGAATGTTCAAGCCGACTTCCTCAGTTGTCAACTCCTAGATCCCGGAGAGTGGCAGTTGTCCGAAGAGGCAATGGATCTAGTCGTACGCAAGTGGGGAGCTCCCCACTTGGACCTGATGGCGACCTTGTGGAATTCGAAGGCCCCCAGGTTCTTCAGTTGCAGAAGGGAGCACTGCTCGGAAGGCGTAGATGCCGTAGTCCTACCCTGGCCCAGTGACATCCTCCTCTACGTATTCCCGCCAAGGCCTCTGGTGGGAAAAGTTCTCAGAAGGATAGAACTTCACAAGGGTCCAGTCGTTCTCGAGGAGCCAGAGTGGCCACGGAGACCGTGGTTTACGGTCCTCTTCGTCTCGGTCACCTCCCCAACCTTCTTCGACAAAGGTCCCATATTTTTCGATCAGGCAGATCACTTTTGTCTAACGGCCTGGCTTTTGAGCGGCGACGACGACTGAGAAAGAAGGACTATAAGGAGGAAGTGATATCCACGCTGTTGCAGGCCCGTAAAACGTCTACCTCTCTGGCTTACGTTCGGGTTTGGAGAGTGTTTGACAATATGTGTGTCGAGTCGGCGTTTTTGCGCGCAAGGCCTCGGTGTCTCTGGTTCTCTCCTCCAGAAGGGCCTCACTCCTTTCGAGTACAGGTTTCGGCTCTTGGTTCCCTCTTGGGACGAATAGATTGGTATGTGGTGGCGACCCACCCGGATGTCGTCCGTTTTTTTAAGGGGGCTAACATTTGAATCTGCCTGTCTGGGCTACATGTCTGTCCTGGAGCCTTAACCTGGTACTTCGTGTTCTTTGCGAGACTCCTTTCGAACCCCTTCGGCGGGCCACACTCAAAGACTTGACTCTCAAAATAATATTTCTAGTCTCTATTTGCTCGGACAGGAGAGTATCTGAGCTGCAGGTTTTGTGTAGGGAGCCTTTTCTCCATTTTTTGGATTCGGGGGTTTCCCTAAAGACTGTTCCATCCTTTTTTCCTAAGGTAGTGTCCTCCTTTCATGTCATTCAGTCAGTGGAACTTCCTGCCTTTTCTCTGGAAGATATTGCAAGCACGTCTGGCAGGGGACCTGAGGCGTTTGGATGTTAAAAGAGTTCTGCTGCAATACTTAAGGTTGCCTATGAGTTCTGTGTCTCCGATCATCTCTTTGTTTTATGGAGCAGGCCAAATAAGGGCAAACAGGCCTTTAACGCTACAATTGCTCGCTGGCTAAAGGAGGCGATTGCGTCCGCTTATCTTTGCCTGGGCCAGCCGGTTCCGGAGGGTTTAAAAGCCCATTCTTTGCATTCACAGGCTACCTCGTGGGCGGAGAGCCAGCTAGTCTCTCCATAGGAAATTTGCAGAGCAGCAACTTGGAAATCTCTGCATACCTTTGCTCGGCATTATCGTCTTGATGTACAGGCGCCAGTTTTTGGTTCCTTCGGCAGACAGGTGCTTTGAGCGGGACTGTCTCGGTCCCACCCTAGTTAGGGAAACTTTGGTACATCTCACTGTGTGGACTGATTCAGGTACGTACAGGGAAAGGAAAATTGGTTCTTACTTGCTAATTTTCGTTCCTGTAGTACCACGGATCAGTCCAGACTCCCGCCCTGTCTACATTTACTTTTCAGCTTGCTTGAAGCTTTTTCTTCACAGATACATGGGGAATGCCTTCTTCAGTGCAGAACTATGATATGGCAGTACTATATGAGGCACTGGATGTATCTACTAGATAGATATCTTATATAAGAGCTGTTCTTGGACTGTTTCAAGTTTACGTTATATTATTCATGTTTGGTTACTTGCTTGATCTTATTCGGATTCTTTTTCAACTCTGTTTCTCTGCTTTGATAACGTTTATACTGAGGGGTGCAGGGTGAACACTGTCCTGATATAGGATACCCTTTGTTTTTCTCTGTCTCCATCTGCTGGACAGGAGGCTCAACCCCACTGTCTGGACTGATCCATGGTACTACAGGAACGAAAATAAGCAAGTAAGAACCAATTTTCCAATTTCAACCTGCCTTTCATCCCTAAAGTTCTAGAAAAAGCAGAATTATCACAGTTAGAGAACCACCTAGAAGACAACAATATACTATACGCAAACTAATTTGGATTCAGAAAACATTGCTCAACAGAAACCCTACTCATTTCCTTAGCTGACTTGATATAACAAGGGTTTAACAACAATGAATCATATCTTGGTTCTAATCTATCTAACAGCTGCATTTGACACAGTTGACCATACCCTGCTATGCCACTAGCTAAAAGAAATTGTAATTGATGGAAATGTTAACAAATGGTTCTCTTCCTTCCTAAAAGATAGAACATTCCAAGTCAAGCTGGATAATCACATTTCTGACGCCTTCCCAATCAATACAGGTGTCCCCCAAGGTTCAGCACTCTCGGCCACTCTATTCAACATATATTTGCTACCTATTTGTGCACTACTAGCAAATCTAGGTATCAACGTCTTCCTATATGCAGATGACATACCATTCTACATTCCGTTCATCGTCTCTGTCAACATACATGAAGGAAATACAATAAAAACTTTCTTAACTGAAACTGACTCTAAACCCCCCAAAAAACTGAAATTGTGTGGTTAAGGAGAGATAATATGATTAAACCACCAGCCTTAGACTTAGGAATTATTAATATTACACCTTCAGAACAAGTACAAGACCTAGGAATTCAGGTCGATGAGAATTTCACTTTGAAAAAGCATATAAGCAAATTAATCAAAACAGGATATGCCGAACTGAGAATATTACATCGGCTAAAACCACTGCTAAGAACACATGACTTCCGCACTGTTCTACAAACACTAATATTCTCAAACTTGGACTACTGCAATTTCCTATTACTAGGCCTACCTATTTCCTATTACTAGGTCTACTAAAACCACTACAGGTACTTCAAAATGCCTCTGCTAGACCTATTACTAGGGACAAGGAAATTCAACACATCACCCCCTCACTGATAATATTGCACTGGCTTCCGGTACAATCAAGAATTCAATACAGAGTACTAACTCCATCAACAGTATTAACCCATGTTTATTAGGAGTAACACTTCAACATTACATACCACAAAGAGCCCTAAGATCACAAAAACAAAGGTCTTCTAACGGTGCCTTCCTCTCGGAACAAACACTTAACACAAAGAGACCTAATGTTTTCCATAGGGGGCCCCAAATTGTGGAAAACTCTTCCAGAGTCTTTACGTCAGATAACAGAGAGAGTTTCAAGCAATAACTGAAAAGTGGCTCTTTAGAAATGCAAACAATTTAACGTAAAATACCAATATGCTCATATTTCCATCGTCAGTACCAGAGACAAAAGCAGTGGAGCGAGCAAGTAACAATTGATGTAATGTGTAATGTTAACAGAAGCAGAGTTGAGATTTGTCGACCAAAAAAAATAAAAATATATAAATATGAACTAGATTATATAGATGCTATTGCGATGTCCTAGAACATGTATGAATATGAACTAGAATGTTTTTGTTATGATAATCTAGACTGTGAATGTTGCCACATAATATGTGATTATTGATCAAAAATATGAATGCTGATAATGTAAACTGTTGTGATTTTCTTTTGGAATGACAGTATATAAAACGCTTAAATAAGTGTGCATGTGTGTGTATGCGTCTTGTCTGGGCTTGCCGGGGACAGGCGTGCAGTTAGTTGCACAATTTTATTGTTGAGCGTGGTGTCGGTAGCAAAGAAGCCTAAAACCTTGCGATTTGTATGGTTTGCCATAGTTTGGTATTGCATCCGGGGGTTCCCTCTAATCTTTGTTAGTGCTGCTTGGAGGCTCAGGGCACGTTGTCTCCTACTGATTTTGCTGAGCCCGGCCCTTCCCAACAGGTTGCAGGAAGGGAACCGGAGGGAGACCTGTCAAAAGTTTTGCCTGGTTTTGAGTCTCCCCAAACTGGTTAGTCAGCAGGGGAGGGCAACTGACTGGGTGCCAGACCGATGACTTCTGGTTTTGGTATGGACTTTTCTGCCTTCTCTAGGAGTTTTTTCAGGGGCTGCAGTCCTTTTTACAGGCACATTCAGCAGAGCTGTACAAACCTGAAAGTTCAGGATTACAGGTTACATCTGAAGGCGTCTCGAGCTGTTGTGGGTCAGACTGATGGGGACCCAGATGGCATGGATGAGGAAGGCGATCCTTACTCCCTGGAGGATAGGGAAATTCCTCCAGGGTTGGAACCTTTATAGAATGTTGTGCTTCTTTCATAAAGATGAATTGCCGGTGCTAATCTTTCAAGACACTGAAGATGCTGGGTGTACCAGGTACTGATCTCATGTCTGAGCCAAAGAAAAATCCTATTTTGGATACTTTCCTTAAAGCATCATGTTTCTTCCCCATTATGAATGGTATTCAATATATGATTGATCTTGAATGGGGCACTCCGGAAGCTAATTTTAAAGGGGAATGAGCTTTGAAAGGTCTGTACCCCCTGGATTCGGTGGTGAGAGAGCAGTTGTGTTTTCCAAAAGTAGGATGCGCTGGTGTGTTCCCTCACCAAGTGGACGACCATTCCAGTAGAAGGAAGAGCGGCATTGAAGGATGCTCAGGATAGGAGAATTAAGGCTATCCTTAAGCAGGCCTTTGAATCAGTGACAATGAATTTGCAAATAGCTGCTTCCTGGTGGCTCGCGCTTGCTTGCTTCTATCTCAGGAGGTCGATGAGACTGATTTGAGTTCCAGGGCAGTGATGGAACCGGCAGCCACCTTTTTGATGGATGCAGGCTGCGACCTGGTCTGTACTTTTGCCAGAGGGGTGGCTTCGGTGATAGTGGCCAGTCGTTGGCTGTGGCTGCAGAATTGGTCGGCTGATGCAATTTCAAAGTTTTTAATCTTACAAAATTGCCTTTTAAAGGATCACTCTTATTTGGGAGTGAGTTGGAAAAAATGGCCGATAAGTAGGGTGAGTCCAGATTTCTTGGTTGCCAGAAGATAAGAAGCAGGCGCCTTGCTCGTTCGGTGCGAGAGGCCATACTAGGGATTTCAGATGTTTTCAACTCTACAGAGGAGTGACTTTGCAGAGTGCTTAGACCTTTGGGTAGCTCTTGGTCCTTTTGGCCCAGACTGGGCGCAGGTTCGTGTAGGGGTGCCTCCTTACACCCACCCCTCCCCCCATGAAGGTGTACCATCCCACCTCTAGGAGCAGGAGATAGGGGTCCTCTATCTGTTTTATTGAAGGTGGGTCAGGATAACGTCAGACCACTGGGTTGTGGAGGTAATAAGGGATGGCTATGCTCTAGAATTTCTTGGGATGTCTTCTTGAAGTCTCCCTGCAGCTCCCCGCAAAAGAGGCAGGCAGTGGAGACTATGTTGAGGCTCCTGACCTTGCGAGCTGTGAATCTAGTACCTAAATTACAAGAAAATACGGGCCGTTTAATTCTATTTATTTTGTTGTGCCCAAGAAGGAGAGCTCTTTTTGACCCATCCTGGACTTGAAGGGAGTCAGTCATTTGCAAATGATTTGTTTCCGCATGGAAACAGTACGCTTGGTGATAATGGCAGTACAGTTGGGAGTTTCTTAAATCTGGATTTGTCAGAGGCATATCTACACATTCCCATTTGTCTGGAGCATCAACGGTTTCTGTGGTTTGCCATTTTGGAACGATATTATTAGTTTTGAGCGCTCCCTTTCGATTTAACCACTGCGCTGAGAACCTTTTCCAAGGTCATGGTGGTGGAACCAGCAGCGTTGAGAAATTGTGGTATTCTGGTCCATCCATACCTAGACTGACTAATTCAGGCCAAAAGCTTGGAAGAGAGTCTTCAAGCCTCGTGCAAGGTGGTCTCCTTGCTGCAAGAGCTAGGTTGGTCAAGAACAATTTACAGCCGTCCCAGATGCTGGGGTATCTTGGTGTTTGTTTCGACATGAAGCAAGGCAGGGTTTTTCTGCCAGAGATCCGCTTTCAGAAATTGATGGCTCAGGTGTGACTATTAATAGAAGCAGTTTGCCCGACGGTATGAGCTTACCTGCAGGTGCTTGGTTTTTTGGCGTCCACCCTAGAAGTGGTTCCATGGCAAGGGCGCATATGCTTCCTCTTCAGCACAGACTGCTTGCTCGGTGGAGTCCACAGTCTCAGGACTGCTCGAAACGGCTTCAGTTACCGTGGAAATCGGCATCCACCTGAGAAGGTGGTTGCTGGCAGACCATCTAAGGAAGGGAGATTCCTTGTAAGCTCCGGACTGGCTGGTGCTCACGACAGACGGAAGCCCAGGCTTAGGGGGCTCACTGTCAGGAGTTGATGGCACAGGGGCGATAGAGTCAGAGGAGTCACTCTGGAGCATCAATTGTCTGGAAGCACATGCCATTCGGTTGGCATGCTTGCGGTTTGCTGACTGCTTACAGGGTCAAGCGGCCCGAGAGATGTAAGACAATGCAACAGTGGCTTGTATCAGTCACCAGGGAGGCACTAAGAGTCAACATGTCACAGGAAATAGACCAGCTCATGGTATGGGTGGAGGTACGTTTCCAGGAGATCTCTGCCTCCCACATTGCGGGGAAAAGCCAACATGAGAGTCAATTTTCTCAGCAGATAGACTGGATGCAGGAGAATGGGAATTGTCGGACGAAGTATTCCAGCTCATAATGGGCTGCTGGAGCCTATTGTATCTAGACTTGCTAGTGATGTCTCGCAATGCAAAGGTTACTCATTTCTTCAGTCTTAGGCGAGATCCAAAGTCTCTGGGCATTGATGCTCTAGTGCAGGGGTGGCTGAAGGGCAAGCCTTTCTCCCCCCTCGCCCCTCCCCCCCCCCTACCCCCGTGGCCCTTGTTGGGCAGGATGGTTCAGAGGGTAAAGAGACACATGGAGATGGTGCTTCTGGTGGCTCCTGATTGGGAGATCTCCGGAGACTCTTGTCTCTCCTCTCCAGTTTCCACTTCAAAGAGATCTGTTGCAACAAGGGCCCATTCTTCATGAGGATCCAATTCAATTTTGTCTTGTGGTATGGCCCTTGAAAGGGCTCTGTTGCTGAAGTAAGAATATTCCACTGCTGTGATTACCATCTTGCTTCGAGCTTGGAAGTTCTCAACCTCCTTAGCCTATGTTTGGGTTTGGCATATGTTTGAGGCTTGGTTAGAGGAACGAGAGGGGTTCATCCTCATTCGGTTAAGATCCCACTGATTTTGGACTTTTTTCAGGATGGGTTGATTAAGGGCTTGGCCCTTAATTCCTTGAAGGTACAGGTGGCGGCTATTGCCTGTTGCCGGGGTCAGGTGAATGGTGGACCCTTGTCGGCCTATCTGGATGTGTCACGGTTCTTGAAGGGGATGAAGCATATTCGTACTCCCTTGCAGTTGCCGGCACCCTTGTGGAGCCTTAATCTGGATTTTCTGGCAGGTCCCACCTTTCAGCCACTGCGTCCCCTCTCCTTGAGGTTGCTTACCTTGAAGATGTTTTTTCTGGTGGCTATTTGTTCTATGCAAAGTTTCCAAACCTCAAGCTCTTCCTTGCCTGGAATTGTTCCTGCGAGTGATTCTGTGGGTTGTCCAGTTGCAAACTGTTCCGTCTTTTACCAAAAGTGGTTTTGGACTTTTACTTGAATCAATTATTTCCCTGCCGACACTGGGGAAAGAGATGTGGAGGAATATTGTCTGTTGCGGACCTTGGATGTCAAGTGACATCTCTTGAGGTATTTGGAGGTTTTTAGACCTTAGGAAGACCGACCAGCTGTTTGTGCTCCACGGTGGGAGTAAACAGGGGGAACTGGCATCATGGGCTACAATAGCCCGCTGGATTAAGGAAGTTATCACTGCTCTGCGTATGTGGATGCTGAGCAGCCGTTACCTAAGCAGACTAGGGCTCAGGCAGCGTCATGGTGGAGCTTCGATTGTTGTCTCCCATCAAAATTTGCCGAGCGGTGACGTGGTCCTCCTTACACACATATTCCCTAGGTATTACCATCTGGATGTGCAGGCCTGGGAGGATGCATCCTTTGCTTGTGCGGTGTTGGTTGGACCGCGGGCAGCCTCCCACCCTTTTCGGGAGTAGCTTGGGTACATCCCACTGATCATGGAGTAACCTGTCTGAATGCTGAGAAATTACTACATATCTGATCATTTATTTTTCTCTAATTAAGACAGACAAGTTAATCTACCTTCCCACCCTTGGCTGCCTGTTTGTGGCTCCATTGTCGTCCTGAGTGGCTGCGTTCTGGGGATAACTGGTAAGTGTCAGTTTCAGTCCCTATGTTAGTGATGTTACACTCTTTGGCAGAGCTCAGTGTTTCCTGTTGCTGATTGCTTGTGTGGTTGTCTGTTAATGATTATAATCAAGTATTGTTGGTTTTTGCAGAGAATACTGGTGGGCTGATGTTGGAGCAGCGGTATCTATACTGTGATGTCAGCTTTGCTCTGTTGCCATCTTCTGGTAGAGATAGGTTAATCCACAACCAGTGGGTTATACATCTTCATTAGAGAAAAGGAAATTATAAGTTACGTAATAATTTTTCAATTCGTTCTAAGGTTAGGATTCTAAATTGTAGGAATACTAAGTTTTTGTTAAAATTTGGGACTACCTCAAGGAGTCAGCTGGATGGGAAAAACTAGGGGAAGTAGAAGAGCAGTGGCCAAAACTAAAAGCAGATATTATAAAGGCAACTAACCTTTTTATTAGAAAAGTAAACAAAAATAAGAGGAAAAAGTCGCTACAGTTTTGCTGAAGAAATAAGTGTAAAAAAGTTAGCTTTCATAAACTAAAGATCGCAGAAGGAGAGAGACAAGCGACAATATCTGGAAAAGCTAAGAGAAGTTGGGAAAGTATTTAGGAGAGCAAAGATGAAAATGGATGAAAAAATAGTGGGAAGGCTTTAGATATATTAGTGACAGGAGGTGCAAAAGTGGCATGAGACTTTCCTGAGAAAGGAAAGGAATATGTAGAGGCGGATGAGGAAAAAGTAGAATTGCTTAACAGATTTTTCTGAGGAAGGTACCACAAAAAAAAGTGGAAATAAGGTAAACCTCAAACAATTTTCAGAAAAACGTGTTCGTGATGAGCTAACTAAACTTAGATAAAGCAATAGGGTTGGAAGGGATATATCTGAGGGTTTTTAGTGAAAATAAAGAAGTTCTGGTAGCTCCATTGTCTGTCCTTTTCAATGCTGCTTTAGGGTCAGGAGTAGTTCCAGAGGACTAGAAATGGGCGAATGTGGTTCCTAGTCATAAAAGTTGGAGAAGGCTGGGAACTAGAAGCCATTTAGTCTAACATCTGTGGTGAGCAAATTAGTGGAATCACTGCTAAAACAGTTTCTGTAATCCAATGGATTATAAAATCTGAGGAAGCATAGTTTACAAGAGGTAGGTCTTGTCAAACGAATCTTTGGGTGACCAGAGAGTTGGATTGAGGGAGAGCATTAGATATATCTGCATTGATCTTTTCATTTAGATTTGTGGGTAATGAAGGATGAAATAAATGAAAAAAAAAAGTGTACTTGGATTATTTTACATGCAAAAGAAAAATAAAAAAATAATATACATGACTTGCATAAGTGAATTATTCGATGATGGTATATGATTATATTTGAGTGGATTACATAGCCTGTTTAGTGGTGTATACCACAACATATGTATTCTTTCAGTTTTTAATGTTATAATGTAAAGCAATATGCTGAATTAATGTTTGAATGTAAACCGAGGTGATGTTACTTACGTGCCCCGGTATATAAAAAACCCGTAAATAAATAATAATAAATATGATACCAGAGATAGCCATAGGTTATCTCGTCAAGTTGTTTGTTGGTTATTAGCAGGCAGGGCAACTCATGAGGCTTGTTTTTTTCTACTTTTGATCCTGATGATACTAAAATCTGCAATAGGATAGACACCTAGGAAAGTGTGGAAAACAGGCAGGTTCTAGCAAAACTTGAGGTATTGTCTAGAGTTTGATAACTCAGATTTAATGCTAAAAAATGTAAGTCATACATGTAGGCTGCAAAAACTCAAGGTAGTGGTACAGGCTAAAGGGTGAAATTCTAAGCACAAAACAAGAACGAAAAGCTGGGGGTGATCGTATCTGATCTGAAGATGGCCAAACAGGTTGATAAGGTGACAGCAAAAGCCAGAAAAATGCTAGGGTGCATAGGGAAAGGAATGATCATAAGAAATAAGGTGTTTTTCTGTGCATCTTCCTTTTTATTAATGTTAGCTGTTATCTCTTTTAATAATTTAATGTATTTTCTCTGTCAATACAATTGTACACTGCTGTGAAGGCCTTGCCAATGTGATGGTATAGAAAACCAATAAACTATGAACCATAAAACTATATTGCCCCTGTATAAGTTGCTCACAGAGGTGTAGTGAGGGTCTCCAGCGCCTGGAGGCCAATTTTTATTTATTTATTAAAATCTTATATTCCGCAGTTTCTTTGCACAAAGATGAGTCTGCAAACATTATACAAGGCCCTAAGACACCACCTATTAGGAAAATGGAACAAACCAAGCTTCTATAAATCCCTAAGTAGAAATGACGTATTAGCAGAATACTTAACCTCAGTCACATGCAGAAACAGACAGACCCTCACCAAATACAGAATAAAGTGACCATAAAGTAGTAATACAAACGTGCAGACAAAAACTGAACTGAAAATCATAACAGGCCAGACTATGTACATAGTGCAACAATAGAAAAACAGAAACATTACTATTCCTAATAAAACATCAAACAATAAAATCAGGAAATATAAATCATCAATAGAAGTAAAACCATAGTAATAAAAAGAATATTTCAAAACAGCTGACAAGAGTAGCATCCAATAATATAAAACTCATATAAGAACAATAAAATATTTCAAAACAGCAGAGACACACACCATCCAATACTTAAAAAAAAAAAAAGATAAAATCCCTGAGATTGTTGTGGATTAGCAGGGGAGAGGAGAGGGGTTGTTGCTCAGTCTTTCTCCCCTCTCTCATATATACACACATGCTGAATCACAGAATATGCTTTCACAAACACACAGACAGATATGCTCTCGCACACAGACAGACATGCTCTTACAGTCACACACACAGATATGCTCAGCTCCTCCTTCCTCCCCATCAGGACACATTCACTTCCATCTTGAGGCCGCTAGGGCTGATGCCGCACTGTTTACGGGGGGGGGGGGGAGCGGCGCACTGTTGCTCTTCTTGTGCTCCAACATTGTGCGGGCCCAGGGCTGATGCTTCCTCTTTCTGCCATGGTGCTGAGGACACTCTGTTCTTTCCTCTAGCCGTGATTGATTGACTTCTCCTTCCCACACGTGCAGACCCACCACTTCCTTTTCCATGCTGCGTGGGCAGGAAGGAGAAACCTTGCTGTCACCGCCCCCAGACCGGTGGCACGCTAGGCCAGTGTTCTCAACCGTTTTCCCATCGTGACACACCTGACGGACAACGCTCACGTGTGTGACACACCGCTCATTACAATCCATGGCAGATATATTAAAAAAAAAAAAAAAGGCCCAATATTACTTTCATTGTTAAGAATGACACAAGGGAAAGATAAGTGCTCTCTCTAAGTAGAAATTACATAAATAGTAAACCTCCCATACCAAAACAGCACTAACGTCCAGCACTCAAAACAGTAACCACCTTACCTAAGAAAAGGCAATACTGAAAATATTACACTAGGTCTTAAAACACCAATACTCCTATTAGGAAAACAGAACAAGCCAGGCTGCTAGCCCTTCACAGAAACTGCATGCCAGCAGAATACCTCAGCCCAGTCAAATGTGCAGAACCTCACCTAACAGAATAAAGAGATCATAAAGCATAAATAGAAACATGCAGACAAAAACTGAACTGGAAACCGCAACAAGCCAGAAACTCTGTATGCAGTGCAACAAAGGAAAAAGAGAAACATCCACCAGTTCTCATAAAACAAATCAAGAAATATAAAATCAACTGCAGTAAAACCTACTAATATAAAGAACAGAATATTTCAAAACAGCTGATGAATGGCATATCCAATAATTAAAAACTCATATAAAAAATTGTCCAGACACCAATAAAACAGCAGACACACAGACCCAATAATTCAAAATAAGGAAAAAAAATGCTGTGCTCTCCATACCTGGGAACATTGGATTTCCAGGTATCCTGAGAAGTGAATTAACAGGAGGGGAGGGGAGAGTTTGCTTTAAACTTTCTCCTTTCTCTCGTACAGGTTCTCAGTAACACACATACACATGGCTCGCGCTCTCTCTCTCACTTCATAGGCTCTCAATCACACACACATACATGTTTCCTAGCACCCAGACAGATGGAATCAGGCCCAGTGGGTCATGCACCTCTACCAACAGCTAGAGACGGAGCAAACTGACATCATAGTATATATATGTTAGCATTTTGAGGTGTTGAAGTAGATTCTTGGGTACTGCGGAGATGGCCACTCCCATGGGGAGGAGCCCCGTGAGGAACCGCAGTACTAGGCTAGACTCTATACACGCAAAGAGAATTTGTATTTATTATACAGCTTGATAGTACTGCCCGGGGTGGACAATAGGCAACCCAGTAGAAGCAGTCCAGGGGTCCTCGGCAGAGGAGACCAGTCCCACTCTTGAGTAGATGAAAGGCAGCGCAGGGTAGCAAAGGCAGGACCCGGATGTAGACTCGAAGCGCTGAAGCTGATGATGGAACAGACTGAGAGAATTAGTACTCACTGAGTAGTTAGCTGTATTGATGGAGATCCTGGCAGGCAGAAACGAAGCAGTTGCAGGCACCAGTGTAGGGAGCGCAGGCCCTCGAGGAGCGAGTACCCGGTTTTCCCAGATAGATACCTGAAAGAGAGAAGATGGGCCCCCGAAGAGCGGGTACCCAGGTTAGAGATGAATTACCCCGAAGGGCAGAGAGAGAGCTTCCGGCGGCTGCTGGGAAACGGCAGAGCAGCTTAGACCGGAGCAAATCCAATCCTCAGTTTGTTAGCAAATGAAGGGCAGGTAAGGCCTACTACATTACATGTCCCTGGTATTTTATGCTTATTTTATGCTTTTAATGTGTTTGTACATGATTTTATTTTTTGATTTGTTTGTTAATGTAATTTTAGTGTAATATTACTTGTGTATGTACTAATATGTAAACCGCCTAGACGGATAGTTCCCTACCCATTGTGCGGTATATAAGAACTGTAAATAAATAAATAAATACCAGGATGTGCTGACGTCACTCGGAGGGGACGCCCCCAAGGTTCCCGCCATGACGTGAATAAAGACTGCAAGGTTACAGATTTCCAGCCTGGTGACAAAGTCTGGCTATCCACAAAGCACTTAAGACTTAAGCTACCTTCAACTCGCTTTGCTCCACGCTTCGTTGGACCTTTTCCCATTCTCAGACGATTAGGCAATCTCACTTATATTCTGAAGCTACCACCAGCATTGAAGATTCATAATGCGTTCCACCTCTCCCTATTGAAGCCATTGATCCTTAGTGAGTTCTCCACCAAGACACCTGAACCTACACCAATAGATGGAGAAGAAGACATCGAATACAAGGTAGACTCAATCCTTGACGTAAGAAAGAGAGGCAGAGTATGGGAATACCTCCTGTCATGGGTGGGTTATGGACCTGAAGAAAACTCTTGGGAACCTATGGCTAATATCGTGGATAAAGAGTTGCTTCAACAATTCCACAGAATGCATCTTCAGAAACCAAGACCAGGTAGGAAGCCTGGAGGGTGCCCTTTGAAGGGGGGTACTGTTGCGTCCGAGGGTCCTAGAAGGCTTCGCCTCACCTTGTTCACGGCTCCTCCCGCTTACCTTGGGAAAATGGCTACCACCACGTCTGAAAGCCGCCCTCTCCGGCGTCCCCGGAACGGCTATGGTGCTGCCTCCCGCCATACTCCTCCCAAGGACCTACTAGGGTGTGCGTGCGCTACCCTCATCTTTATTCCAGCTATGGCGCGAACCTCGGGGGCGTCCCCCTCAAGTGATGTCACGCCATCCGGGTATTTAGCCTGCCCTTACGTGGTAGCTAATCGAGTTAGCAAGGACTGGATTCAGACTTGGATTCGTCCGATCTAAGCTACTCTGCCGCTTCCTTGCTGTCGCTGGAAGCTCTCTCTGCCCTTCAGGGTATTGACTAACCTGGGTACGCGCTCCTTGGGGGCCCTCTGCTTTATTTCAGGTGCTTTACAGGGATCAGGTACTCACTCCTTGAGGGCCTACTCTCCCTGCCTCGGTGCCAGTACCATCTACTTCAGCCTGGTGGAATCGCATACCTACAGCTACCATCTTGTGAGTAATCTAACTCTGTCTCATCTCTGTAATCAACTCTGTCTGCCTTGCTGGGAAACCTACACCGGAATTCCCCTATACCAACAGGATGAGAAGGGTCCCCTCTGCCGAGGGTCCAGAGACTGCTACATCCAGACTAACTCACTACTGCCACCTCTGGTGGTATACATCAATCTGTACAATAAAAGATCTAATTCTGTGTTTGTGCATCCTGAGTCTAGCCCAGTACTGTGGCTCCCCACGGGGCCCCTCCCCGTGGGCGTGATCATCTGCCACAGTACCCAAGAATCCACCAAACACTGGTTAACCATAACACTTACATCAAGGATGGCATCAACCTTATATTTCCTAGCGTGTAGCAGATGGACTCAAAACAAATGGGTATAGTGTGCTCGTGCTAGCAGTTGGAGACGGATCTGACGTCAGCACGGGTACATATACCCCCACAGGAAGTGAAGCAACTCAGTAATTTCCGTCTCCAAAGCAGTTTGGAGCTACCCACGCTCGCTGAGCGTGTTTTCCAAATTCTATCGACTAAATTCTTACAAGAACTCTACTGCAACAAGCCCCGCACTCCTGTGGTGATACCAGGCGGTCACTCACCCAGTTGAGTTTCCCGAGCTGACTTCCGTGCTCCCTCGGAGGTAGGAGCCTCGGTCCGGTGGTTGGTTCGCGGCAGGGACCCAGCCCCTGAGTGAGAAGGGCTCGGGCGCGGCTTGGCCCCCGAGCGGTTTGGGCGTGGCCTAGAGGCAGCCTCGGTCCTGGCGTGGACTTGGCCCCCGAGCGGTTCGGGCGCAGCCCAGAGGCAGTGGGTGCACTTCCTTAAGCGCGGCGGTGAAGGTATTCCCCTCTCCCCCCGCAGCCAGAGACCGCCCGGGTCGCAGCCAGGAAGCGCCGAAGACAAGGTAAGGCGTACATCTTTATTTGGTCTCCGAGGAAGTGTGGACTTCCTACAAGATGGTCTTCAGAAGGGTCTCTCCCTCAGCTCCATCAAGGTACAGGTAGCAGCGCTGTCTTGCTACGGTCCCAGATGTGACGGCAAATCCATTGCCCAGCACCCAGACGTTTCACGCTTTCTGAAAGGAGTTAAACACATTCGCCCGCCACTGAAGTGGCCAGTGCCCCTGTGGAACCTTAACCTGGTATTGGAATTTCTAGCGGGATCAGCCTTCAGGCCCCTTCGAGGCCTGTCTCTCCGTTTGTTAACCTTGAAGATGGTGTTCTTGCTGGCTGTGTGTTCAGCACGCCGCATCTCGGAGCTACAGGCACTGTCCTGTCGTGATCCATTTCTTAGAATCACTCCAGAGGCTATCCATCTTCGTACAGTTCCTTCCTTTCTACCCAAAGTGGTCTCCCACTTTCACCTCAACCAAACCATATCCTTGCCTACCACGGAAGGTTTGAAGAAATCTGAAGAAGGTCGAATACTACGTCATCTCGACATCGGCAGACTACTGTCCAGATATCTGGACATGTCAGAAGCAGTACGAAAGACGGACCACCTGTTCGTCCTGCACAGCGGGAAGAAGCAAGGGGAAGCGGCCTCACAGCCGACCATCGCCCGCTGGATTAAAGAAGTTATCAAGGCAGCCTACGCAGTCAAACCACCACCTCTACAGGTCAAGGCTCATTCTACCAGAGCACAATCAGCCTCTTGGGCAGAAGCTAAGCTGCTGTCGCCTGCAGAGATATGCAAAGCGGCGACGTGGTCCTCTCTCCATACCTTCTCCAGATTCTACCGTCTGGACGTTCAGGCCAGGGAGGACACAGCATTTGCGAGGGCAATCCTAAACGGTCCTCTGGCAGCCTCCCGCCCAGTCCGGGAGTAGCTTTTGTACATCCCATTTGTTTTGAGTCCATCTGCTACACGCTAGGAAATGTTAAGATAACTTACCTGGTAATCTCCTTTTCCTTAGTGTATGCAGATGGACTCAGCATCCCGCCCGGCTGCCGGTATACATGGGGATTCGCTGACTCACGGTAAGCCATGTTTTGCTTATAATAGGGCTTCCACCCTGCCGGGTGTCGACGCCTTCCGGTTGAGAACACTGGCGGTCTCCAGCTACCATCAATTGGTCAGGGTAATCCTGTTGATTAATCGATCGGTCAGTACACATAGGGCTATAACAGCTTTTGCAAGGAAGATTACTGAGTTGCTTCACTTCCTGTGGGGGTATATGTACCCGTGCTGACGTCAGATCCGTCTCCAACTGCTAGCACGAGCACACTATACCCATTTGTTTTGAGTCCATCTGCATACACTAAGGAAAAGGAGATTACCAGGTAAGTAATCTTAACACTCGATGTCGTCTTCTGCATCAACAGGAGTAGGTTCAGGTGTCTTGGTGGAGAACTTGCTCAGGACAAGCAGTTTCAGCAGCGAAACATGGAACGCATTATGGATCTTCATAGCTGGAGGAAGTTTCAAACTATAGGTGAGAGAGCCCAACCGTCGAAGAATGGGAAAGGGTCTGACAAAGCGTGAAGCAAATCGAGCAGATGGAAGCTTAAGTCTCAGACATTTGGTAGACAGCCAAACTTATCACCAGGCTGAAATTCAGGAGCCTTACTTCGCTGAGCGTCATAGCCTTTCTTTGGTCTTTGTCCGGCCTTTTGGAGCATCACTTTAGTCTCTCTCCAGAGCTGCTGTATATCTTTGGCAGTAGATTGAGCTGCCGGGGACAACACAGTAAGTGGAAGTGGTAAAGGTTGTCGTCCGTAGACCACTTCAAATGGTGTAGATCTAGTAGATGACGCTGGATGGGAATTGATGGCAAATTCAGCCCAGTCATTCTGTCATGAACCAACATAGGTGTGGAGGAACTGCTTGAGCGTTCTATTCATTCTGTTTGGCCATTCGACTGAGGATGATACGCAGAGGTGAAGTCAAGTGTGATGTCGAATTTCTTATACAAGGCTTTCCAGAACTTTGCTGTAAATTGAGCTCCTCTGTCAGAAACAATGTGTTTAGGCATGCTGTGTAGGCAAAAGATGTGACTAATGAATAATTTAGCAAGTTCCATGGCTGTTGGCAAGCCAGGGTGAGCCACGAAGTGAGCCATCTTCGAAAATCAATCCACTGTCACCCAAATGGTATTGTTACCTCCGGAAAGTGGTAGGTCTACCACAAAGTCTGTTGCAATGTGGGTCCAGGGCTCATCCGGTGCTGGCAAGGGTTGAAGCAGGCCCCAAGGATGTCCGGGCGGAGGTTTCTGTCTGGCACAGTTGGAACAAGAGGCTACGTACGCAAGAGTGTCTTCTTTCATGGTGGGCCACCAATAGTACTTCTGTAGCTTAGCCAGTGTTCTCAGTTGACCAGGGTGTCCGGCCAATCTTGAATCGTGAGCCCATGTTAGCAATTTCTTCCTTTAATTGCGGGGTATAGTGGTCTTGCCTGGGGGTACCGGATGTGTAGCTGCGAGAATCACTCTCTTCGGGTCAATAATATGCTGGGTTTCATCAGGTACGTCCTCTGAGTGAAAAGAGCAAGATAATGTATCTGCTCTGACATTCTTGTCACCAGGGCGATATTTCAGCAGAAAATCAAATCTGGGACCACCTTGCCTGTCTATGGTTAAGGCGTTGGGTGTGACGGAGGTACTCCAGATTTTTGTGATCAGTGTAAACAGTGATCTGATGTTGTGCACCTTGAAGTCAGGGGCGCCATTCTTCAAATGCGATTTTTATTGCCAACAGTTCTTTATCCCCAATGCCATAATTCTTCTCCGCTGGCGAGAAGCGTCGGGAAAAGAATGAACAGGGGGTGCAAGATCTTTGAATCACTGGTCTGGCTTAGCACGGCCCCTAAACCTACATCAGAGGCATCAACTTCCACAATGAAAGGTCGTGTAGGATCTGGATGGCGGAGGCATGGTTTGCTTGAAAAGGCGTTTTTAATCTTCTGGAATGCTGTCACAGCTTCTCTAGACCAAGTGGCAACGTTGACTCCCATCTTAGTCGTGGATGTTAATGGAACAGTCAGTGAAGAGTAATTCTTAATAAAGGTCCTGTAGTAATTGGTAAATCCCCAAAACCATCTTAGAGCTTTTAGGCCAGTGGGTTGTGGCCATTTTTGGATACTTTCAAGCTTCTGAGGGTCCATTTGGAAACCTTGGTTTGAGACAATGAACCCTAGGAAGGGTACTGATTCCTTATTAAATTTGCATTTAGTTAATTTGGTGTACAAGCGATTCTCGCGAAGTCTCTGCAGAACTCTTTTGAAATCTTCTTGATGGGATTGCAGGTCCTGAGAAAATATCAAGATGTCGTCTAAGTAGACAACGACACACTGGTAGAGTAAATCACGCAGAATATCGTTCATCATGTTTTGGAAGACAGCCGGGGCATTGCACAAGCCGAAGGGCATCACCAGGTATTCAAAGTGCCCATCCTGGGTATTAAAAGCGGTCTTCCATTCATCACCAGAGCGGATGCGAACTAAATTATAGGCTCCTTTAAGGTCAATCTTGGAAAATATCTTGGCTCCCTGTAACCTGTCTAATAGCTCCGAGATAGTGATCTCATTCAGACCTTATAGTCAGTGCATGGACGTAATGTTCCGTCCTTCTTTCCCATGAAGAAAAATCCTGCTCCGGCAGGAAACCTAGAAGCTCTTATGAAACCTTTCTGGAGATTCTCCTGGATGTACTCTGACATTGCTTTATTCTCCATCACAGAGAGGGGGTAGACTCTTCCTTTGGGTGGCTCCGTATTTGGCTTCAAGTTAATTGCGCAGTCGTATGATCTGTGTGGAGGCGATACATCAGCGGCTTCTTTTGAGAATACATCTTAGTAAGATGCGTATTGAGGCGGCAACCCAGGCAACAACGGGGTAATTGGCATACGTGGTATAGGAGAGATTTCCATCAAGCATTTGCTATGACAATCTGGACCCCAACGTGAAAGCTCCAAAGTGGCCCAGTTGAATTGTGGCATGTGTTTCTGCAGCCACGGTAGCCCAAGTACCAAAGGGTGCATGGCCTTCTCTAGCACAAAGAAGGAAATAGTCTCAGTATGAAGAGCACCAGTACATAAGCTCACTGGTTCTGTAAGCAGGGTTACTTCACCCGGTAAGGGCTCTCCATGAATAGAGGACAAAAGTAATGGAGGCGTCATAGTAGTGATAGGGATCCGCAAATGTTCCATTATATGTTTCAAAATGAAATTTCCCCTGCCCCAGAGTCCACTAAGGCAAGGGTTTGGTATTCCAAAGGTCCGCAGATTAAAGATACTAGAAGAGAGAGTGGAGGAGAGGGTGTAGTTAGACCTAAGAAGAGTCCTCCCACAGGTCTTAGGTCTGCCAGTTTCCCTGACATATAGGGCATGTTTGTATAGCATGACCAGCTTGTCCACAATACATACATAGTCCCAACCTCTTTCGAAATCATCTCTCTTTAGAAGTCAAATGACTGCGGCCCAATTGCATTGGTTCTTCTTCGCCAGCAACAGGCTCTGGGTGTGTAGGCCTGGGTACAGACTTGACATGAGTCTCTCCCTGAAGTGGTCTTCTGGGACTCATGACCTCTTGAACATTGTCGCAAATTCGGCGATCAATCTTTGCTGCCAAGTTCATCAGTTCCACTAAGGTCTCAGGCATCTCACAAGTGACCAGCTCATCTTTCAAGAGGGAGTTCAGGCCTTCAAAGAATAGGGTCTTTAGGCACCTCGGTTCCCAATGTAATTCAGAAGCCAACATCTTGAATTCAATGGCGAAGTCTGATAAAGGTTTATTACCTTGTTTTAGATGAACCAAAGTTGATCCTGCTGTCGAATACCGGGCAGGGTCATCAAAGACTGACTTAAACAGTTCAAGAAACCCGGCAAGAGCATTCAGGATAGGGTCTCTGCGCTCCCACAGTGGGGAGGCCCAAGCCAGCGCTCTTCCATCCAGATACGAAAGAATATAGGTGGTCTTGGCATAAGCTGTGGGGAAATGGTTAGGTTGCAGAGAGAAGTGCATGCAACATTGATAAATCCTCTACATTTCCACACTTCACCTGTGAAGCGTGTCGGAGCAGATAGAGGCACTGTAGACTTGACTCACTTCAGGCGGTGTAGCTTCTTTTTTTTTTTTTTATTTATGTTTTTATTTTATTAAGTTTCACAAAATCTACAGAACATAAGTTCAGGAATATCAGATACAGGATTAGGAAATCTTCCTTTACATCTTCATCATTTAACTTGTAATACTAACTTCCTGGTCTGAATAAATTATAAGAAATAGGGAGCCCAATACATAAATGAGCAGTATTTAGAAGAAAACAAAACATATTATCAACCGATATTCCCTTCCAATAAATGATAGGCGGTGTAGCTTCTTTACCTGCAGTAGGATGGTGCTTTTGGTGTGCAGATCTGTGAAGGTTCCTGGTAGATTTCCCCCTCTGGTTTCTGGCGCGCAGGAATCTGTTGCAGCAGGGACCTGTTCTTCGTGAAGATCCGACTCTGTTTTGTTTTATGGTATAGCCCTTGAGAGGGCTCGCTTGTTGAAGCATAGATATTCTAATGTGATTGCCACCTTACTACAAGCACAAAAGTTCTCCACTTCCTTAGCCTATGTGCGGGTTTGGGTGTGTTTGAGGCTTGGTGTGGAGATCGAGGAGGTCTTCCTCATTCAATTAAGATCCTGCTCATTTTGAAATTTTGACAGAATGGGTTGAATAAAGGGCTGGCCCTTAATTCCTTGAAGATACAGGTAGCGGCTCTTGCCTGTTTCAGGGGTCAGGTGAATGGTGAATCCTTACCGGCTCATCCAGATGTGGCCCATTTCTTGAGAGCAGTGAAACATCTTCATCCTCCCTTGCGGTTACTGGTACCCTTGTGGAGTCTTAATCTGGTTTTGGATTTCTTGGTGGGCCCTATGTTTCAACTGATGTGTAGCCTTTCTTTGGGGTTACTGACCTTGAAAATAGTGTTTCTGGTGGCGATATGTTCTGGATGTTGAATTTCCAAGCTGTAGGCCTTGTCTTGCCAGGCGCCGCACCTTTAGGTGACTCCAGGGGCAATACAACTGCGTACTGTTCCTTCTTTTTTGCCAAAAGTGGTCTCAGATTTTCACTTGAATCAGTCAATTTCCCTGCCGTCCCTGGATAGGGAAAGAGATGTAGAGGAATATCACTTGCTGTGTCCCTTGGATGTCAAGAGACATGTTGTGAGGTATCCGGAGGTTTGTAAAGCTTTCCGAAAGACGGATCATCTGTTTGTCCTTTATGGTGGAGGTAAACAGGGTGAGCTGGCTTTGCGGGCTACAATAGCTCGCTGGATTAAGGAGGTAGTCACGGCTGCGTATGTGGCTGCTGAAAAGCCATTGCCTACTCAGGTTAGTGCTCATTCCACTAGGGCTCAGGCAGTGTCATGGTGGGAAGTTAGATTGTTTTCTCCTGTTGACATTTGCCAAGCTGCAACGTGGTTCTACTTACACACTTTTTCCCAGGTATTATTGTCTGGGTGCAGGCCCAGGAGGACACAGACTTTGCACCTGTGATTTTGGTTGGACTCTGGGCAGCCTCCCACCATATTTGGGAGTAGCTTGGGTACATCCTACTGGTCCTGATTTCATCTCTCTGGGTGCTAGGAAATGAGAAATTACTACTTACTTGATAAATTCCTTTTCTTTAATCCAGACAGATGGATTCAGCTTCCCTCCCTTGGCTGCTGAATGATTGTGTTATGGTCCTCCTTTGTGGCTACAGGTTCCAAGGGTTACTGGTAAGTGTTAATCCAGAACCTATATTAGTGTTCATACATTCTTTGCCTGGGTTCAGTGTTTTCTGATGGTTGAATATTGAAATGGTTATCTATTTTTAATCAAGTTTTTGATAGTCTATCCACAGTTGCTTTTGAAGAGAATACTGGCAGGCTGATGTCATTGCAGGAGTATATATACTGTGCCATCAGTTTGCTCCGTCTCCATCTGCTGGTAGAGGTGCATAACTCACTGTTCCTGAATCTGTCTGGGCGCTAGGAAAAAGAAATTATGAGGTAAGTAGTAATTTCTCACTTTTTCTCATTTATATAGGCTGTCAATCACTCGTTTACATACATGCTCTCTTTCTCACACTTACATACATCCTGTCTTTCACTTACACATACAGGCTCTCAATCACAGACATACATGCTCTTTCTCACCCACCAGGCTCTCAGCCACACACACACATGCTGTTTTGCTTTCAATCACACACTTACATACATGTTCACTTATTCACTCTCTTCCCCCCCCCCCCACCCCCCCATTGAAGAACTGGCTGCAGCAGAAGCCTTCTCCTCTTCCAACCCTTGCAGCCTCGAGAAAGGAGTCCCATTGGCTGTGGGGGCTCACATTGCTCCTCTTTTGGGTCTGGGCTGTGATGCTCTTCTCTTTCGGACCGATGCTGCATGCACTTGGTCTCTTCTTCCCACACGCACGGCCACTGCACAGGACTTCCTCTTCTGGGCTACAGGGGTGGGAAGAAGAGATCATGCTGCTAGTACCACTGAGTGAGTGCATCTTCCAGCCCTCCTGCTGTGTTCTGCCCGGGCTATCAGCATTTCATGCCCAGGCAGGGGGAGTAGCTGGGCCTGCAGGGGACCAGGAAGTCTGGCGACACATTGGTTGAGATTGAGAATCGCTGCTCTAGGCAGCTGTGAGCTTCTGCCTCTTCTGCCGCCGGGCGGAATGAGCTCCCCCGGCGGCCACAGACCTTTTTTTTCCGCTGAGTGCAATGTGTTCCCCCAACGGATGTGGGCCTCCTCTTCTTCTGCCGCCGGGCGGAATGAGCTCCCCCGGCGGCCAGAGACTTTTTTTTTCCGCTGAGTGCAATGTGTTCCCCCAACGGATGTGGGCCTCCTCTTCTTCTGCCGCCAGGTGGAATGGGCTCCCCCAGCGGCCACTAGCCCTTTTCCTTGCCTGGGCAGGATGAGATTCCCTGCTTCTGGGCGCCCCCTACAGCCTGGCACCTGGGGGCCTTGGTTCCCCTGCCCCCCTCCTCACTACACCACTGGTTGCTCATTCAGAACATTGTGTACAATTCTGGAGACTGCATCTTCAAAATGATATAAACAGGATGGGGTCAGTCCAGAGGGTGGCTACTAAAATGGCCACTGGTCTTTGTTATAAAGCATATGGGGATAGACTTAAAAATAAAAATATGTATATCCTAGAGGAAAGATGAGAGAGGGGAGATATGACAGAGACATTTATATTCTTCTGATATATCTTCAGTGGAAAGGAGACTGTAACAGTGAGTCATGGGATAAGGGTGAAAGGGAGTAGAATGAGGATTAATCTAAGGAAGTATTTCTTTATAGAAAGGGTGGTGGATTCTTGGAACAGCTTCCCAGTGGAGGTAAATGAATTCAAGCAAGCATGGGATCTCTGAGGGGAGTGGTAGGGATTGGAGAGCTGAACAATTGTATATATAGGCAGACTAGACAGACCATATGGTTTTTTTCAGCTATCATGTTTCTATGTTTGTGTGTTCAGGCACAGTACATTGCAATGCCCAGTGGGAGGATGGTTCCCTTCATGCCTTGGACTCCTCTGACCAGGAGGAGATGGTTGTGAAGTAATGCCTCTGGAGGAAGGACAATCTGTGCTGCTCTTATGACACTTAAGTGGCCAATCAAAGCAGCATTGGAAATGACTGTTGTGTGTAAACTGCATTTTGGTCTCCCAGCCACAGGAGGGCACTGCAGCATGGGGTATGTAGGTGCGAGGGAATGTAGGAGAAACAGGGATAACAGATGTTGGCATGTGATGGTTTTCTGATGGGAATGCCTCTTGTCATTTCTCTATAGCGACTAGCTGGAGCTACTTTGCTGGTCTTCGCCAACAAGCAGGACCTGCCTGGAGCACTCCCGACAGATGCCATTCGTGAGGTAAGAGCAGCCCTGTAGGGGAAAGGGGGGGGGGGGGGGTGTCAATATCTTAGTGTTACACAGGCACAGAAGAAACTAATTTCCAGATTTTTTATATGATGCTGCATCAAACTTGTGCCATCACTCACATGGGTCACCTTCTCTGCACCACACTGGATTATCTGATATTTGCCCTAGGTGTGGATTAGGCATCTGGTGTAATTAAAGACAACTTTCTTAGTATATGGACAGGTGGATCCAGAACCAGTGGGTTATGCACCTTTACTAGCAGATGGAGATATATACCCCTGCATGACATCAGCCCGCCAGTGTTCTCCATCTCCAGCAGATGGTGGACGTGCATCTCCCTACTGTGGCTTGCTTAAAAAAACATTTTTTTTTCAAAGGAGACTAGAAGAAGGAGACTTATTTGCCCCATTCTCCTGTAGTGATACCTTATGGTCCCTTCCTCAGTTGAAAATTCCTGAGGTGATATCTTTCAATCCCTCCCTCAGATGAGTGCCTGGATCCGGTAGCTGGGTTTTCAGCTGACATGGACTTAGCTGTAAAAAAAACCCCAAAAAAAAACAAAACTGAAAGGCAAGAGGGTGCAGGAAGCAGAGCATGGTGGTTTGAAGGTCCTTGTCCTCTCCCCCCACAGCTGGAGACCAACCTTGTACTCATCCGGGATGGACTGAGCTCAGGTAAAGAGTAATTTAAAAAAATAAAAAGTTTTGTAGGGATTCCTCTCCCCTCCGTGCTCAGTGCGCCAATCCGACATTCGTTCCCGCCTCCGGAGGAGCTTAAGGGATGTTGGCAGCCTGGCGGGTTGAGAAGACTTTTGGCTAGGTCCCGCTGTCAGGTTTGTCTTGTTCAATGCATGGTAGTTTGTGGTGATGTTTTTGCATGTTTTCCTGCGCATAAGTCTACCTCTTTTTAGTTATGTCGGTTCATGCTTGTGTGCCCGGCATCAGTTGTAGTCCAGGTTGTGCGCCTAGTTGGGCACATAGGAGCGCCTACTAGAGCGCTCATTTGGGCGCACTCATACATGCATGCACTTATTTTCGCGCACTATCTGAGGCATCATATTGGGAGCTCAGTTTGTGTGCTTCTCAAGGCACAGTGTTGAGCGCCTTATTTTTGGACGACTAAATTTTGGGTGCCTAGTTTTTGCAGCATGAAAACAGCTGGGTGCTCTTATCAGGTGCCTGTTGGGGTGTATTGACAAATTGATGGCACCCAAAGCAAAGAAGCAACTTTCCATTTATGTGGCTTGTCATATTCAGGCATCCCAGTCTGGCATTCAATCTAACGTCTTGTCACCGCTGTTTGGAGGCTCAGGGAGAATTGCTTCCATCTGATTTTACTAAGCCTGGTTCTTCCTAGCCTGGTGCGGGAATGGAAGAAGAGCTGCCAGAGGTGCCCCCTGATTTTGGGGCTCCCTAACTGTTCCATCAGCAGGGGAAGGTAGTTCAGTGGGCACAGGTCCTGGTTTTGGCATGAATCCCTAAGCCTTTTCTTGGGTAGAATTTTTTTTCATGGACTGCAGTCTCTTCTTCAGTCGCAGTCCTCTGCTTCTGCTAATCTTCAGGTTCACAGGCTGTGGATTCTTGCACGCCTGGTGCTGCAGATAAAGCGTTTGAGTACGTCTAGATCTGCTGCGGGTCTCCCAAATATGGACCTAGATGGCATGGATGATGAAGCCGATCCTTACTCCCTGAAGGAAGGGGACATTCCCCCCAGATTTGGAGCCATATAGAACTTCTCTCCGTTTCTTTCAGAGAGATGAGTTGCCAGATTTGATTTCTCAGACCCTCGGAAGCTGGGCCTGACTCCTTGGGGACGCAGAAAGAGGATGCTATTTTGGTCACCCTGTGCGAGTTGATTGATCTGTAATAGAGTGCCCCAGAGGTACCTTTTTAAAGGAGGACATGTCTTGGTGGGTTTATACCCCTTGGATCTGTAGGCCAGAGACCATAAGATATGCCATACTAGGTCAGACCAAGGGTTCATCAGCCCAGTATCCTGTTTCCAACAGTAGCCAATCCAAGTCACAAGTACCTGGCAAGTACCCAAACATTAGATAGATCACAAGCTACTATTGCTTATTAATTACTGTCATAGCAGTTTAAGGATTTATCCTCAAGGAACTTATCCAAACCCTTTTTTAAACCCAGTTACACTAACTACTGTAACCACATCCTCTGGCAATGAATTCCAAAGCTTAACTATGCACTGAGTGAAAGAATTTTCTTCGATTTGTTTTAAATGAGCTACTTGCTAACTTCATGGAGTGCCCCCTGGTCCTTCTGTTATCTGAGAGAATAAATAACCGATTTACATTAACTTGTTCAAGTCTCTTCATGATTTTGTAGACTTTGATCATATCCCCTCTGTCTTCCTTCTCCTAACTGAACAGCCCTAACTTCTTTAGTATTTCCTCATAGGGTAGCCGTTCCATGCCCCTTATCATTTTCGTCACCCTTCTCTGCACTTTCTCCAATGCAACTATATCCTTTTTGAGATGCGGTGACCAGAACTGCACACAGTATTCAAGGTGCGGTCTCACCATGGAGTGATACAAAGGCATTATTACATCCTCCGTTTTATTTTCCATTCCCTTCTTAATAATTCCTAACTTTCTGTTTGCTTGTTTGATCGCCACAGCACACTGGGCCGACTATTTCAATGTATTATCTTCTATGACGCCTAGATCTCTTTCCTGGGTGGTAACTTCTAAGATAGAACCTAACATTGTGTAACTACAGCAAGGGTTATTTTTCCCTATATTCATCACTTTGCACTTGACCACATTAAATTTCATCTGCCATTTGGAAGTCCAATCTTCCAGTCTCGCAAGATCCTCCTGCAATTCATCACAATCCACTTGAGATTTAACTTCTCTGCATAATTTTTGTGAGAGCAGTTGCGTTTCCCTAGGGTGGATTTCTTGGTGTGTTCTGTCACGAAACATACTATCATCCTAGCCATCGGAGGTGTGGCACTGAAGGATGCTCAGAATAGGAGGATTGAGGCTATTCTAAAGCAAGGCTTTGAGGCAATGTCAATGAATTTGAAAATTGCTTCCTGTTGCACTTTGGTAGCTCGGGCTACCTTGCGTCCTTGTCAAGAATCTGGTGGCGCTGGGTCCAATCTTGGACCTATGGTAGAACCAGGGTCCCGCCACCTTAGCTGATATGGGCTGTGACTTGGTACACACGACTGCCAGAGGAGCTGCTTCAGTTATTGTGGCCTGGCGGCAGCTGTGGCTGCACAATTGGTCTGCAGATACTATTTCAAAGTCCAATCTTACCAAGCTGCCTTTCAAAGGCTCGCTTTTGTTTGGCAGTGTATTGGAAAAAATGGCAAGTAAATGGGGGAGAGACCCAGGTCCCTCAATTGCCAGAGGACAAGAAATCTGTTGCCCCGTCCTTTTGGGCGACTGGCCGCTCTAGACTACTGGCTTTTTTCGGCCTTATAGGGAGGTTCTTCCCAGAGATCCCATTCCTTCCACAGGTCTGTCCTTTTGCCCCTCAGGACCTCGAAAGGATGCGGGCTCCAGAGGTGGAGACCCTCTGTCTTCCCAGTGAAGGTTTGTGGGCCTTTTGTTGGTGCAGGAGATAGGTAGTCGCCTATCCCATTTTTATCACAGGTGGGTCCAGATTACTTTGGATCAATGGGTTCTTGAAGTGATTCGGGATGGGTATGCTCTAGAATTTTTTCACATTCCTCCGGATGCCTTCATGGTCTCTCCATGCAACTCCTCTCAGAAGAGGGTAGAAGTGGAAGCGACACTATAACGGCTGTTGAATCTGAAAGCAGTGATTCCTGTTCCTGAATTACAATGAAATATGGGACTTTATTCCATTTATTTTGTCGTGCCCAAGAAGGAAGGGTGGTTTAGGCCCATACTTGATCTCAAGGGCATCAACCGATATCTACAAGTCACAAATTTCAGGATGGAAATGGTGCACTCTGTCATTATGTTTTGTTCAAGCAGGGGAGTACCTAACTTCTCTGGATCTGATGGAGTATCTGTATATTCCCATCTGGCAGGAACATCAGCGATTCCTCCGATTTGCTATCCTGGATCGTCATTGCCAGTTTCAGGCCTTGCCTTTCGGACTAGCCACGGTGCCCGTGACCTTTTTCAAGGCCATGGTGGTGATAGTGGCTTCCCTTCGCAAGAATCAATAGGCTGAAAGTATCAATAGGCTGAAATGTAAATATTGTGCTGTTCAATTTCTCCCCTTCCATCCCAAGTTTATTTTCCTTGTTTTTTGTAACTTTCCCTCTCCCTTTTTCTGATTCACTGTATTTAAAGTTCAAGGTTCTTATTGAAAATATTGTTTTTTACGTTACGTTATGCTTTACACTCCTTGTTATTTGTAAACCGGGTTGATGTGATGCCTATCATGAAACTCGGTATAACAAAAACAATAAATAAATAAATAAATAAGAAGAGCATTCTAGTTCACCCCTATCTGGACTGGTTGTTTCAAGCCAAGACAGTGGAAGATAGCTTCGCGCTACTTGCAGGGTGGTTTCCTTGCTACAGGAACCAGACTGGATAGTGAATCTGGCCAAGAGCAATTTGCAACCATCTCAGACCCTGGAATATCTCTGGGCTCAATTCGATACAAGGCAGGGCAGAGTATTTCTGCCGGAGTCTCAGATCCACACATTGATGCTGCAAGTTTGATTCCTGTAGAACTTTGTTCACCCGAACGTGTGGTCTTATCCACAGGTCCTAGGATTGATGGCTGCCGCTTTAGAAGTGGTTCTCTGGGTGAGGGCACATATGCACTCTCTTCAGCATGAGTTGTTCTCCCAATGGTGTCCGCAGTTGCAGAAGTATGCAGTGAGGCTGCTCCTTCCATTAAAGGTGAGATCCCAGTTTGACTGGTGATTACATGCGGATCATCTCAGGAAGGGAATTTCCCTGACACCGCCGGATTGGTTGGCACTCACGACAGATGCAAGCTTCTGGGGCTGGGGGCTCACTGTCTGGAGTTGGTGGTGCAAGGGCACTGGAATGCAGCAGAGTGGCAGTGGAACATCCAACAAATTGGAGGGATGAGTGGTTCAGTTGGCGTGCCTGTGGTTTGTTGAGCGGCTGGAGGCTTGGGCAGTCCGGGTTAATGACCGAAAATGCAACGATAGTGGCTAACATCAATCAGGGTGGAACCAAGAGTCAATAGGTGTTGGAGGAGATAGTTGTGCTCATGTGGTGGGCGGAGCAGCATCTCCTAAGCACATCCGCCTCTCACATTGCCTGAAAGGACAATATCAGAAGTAATTTCCTGAGCAGTAGAAACTTGGACCCAGGAGAATGGGAGCTGGTAGACAAGGCCTTTGAGCTCCTGGTGAACCGCTGGGGCCTACCGGATCTAGACATGTTGGCAACCTTCAACAATGCAAAGGGTCCACGCTTCTTCACTTGCAGGCGGGACCCAAAAGTGATGGGCATCAACGCTCTTATTCAGGAGTGGCCATGCAGCACACTTCTGAATGCGTTTTCACCCTGGCCTCTGATGGGCAGGCTGGTCCAGAAGATTGCGAGTCAAACCAATACCATCCCTTTAGTGACTTCGGGTTGGGCTCAAAGGCCGTAGTACGCTGATCTCAAGAGACTTCTGGTGGGCAGTCGCCTCAGGCTGCCATCTCAGATGGCTCTATAACGTCAGGGGCCCATTCTGCATGAGGAACTGGGTCGATTCTGTCTTACGGTTTGGCCATTGAAAGGGCTCGGTTGTTGAAGCTGGGGTTTTTCGCCTGCAGTAATTTCTACTCTTCGGGCCTGGAAACTTTCTACTTTTCTAGCATTTGGAAGGTCTTTGTGGCCTGACGTTCTGAACGAGGTACTCAACCGCTCAAGGTGGTTATTTTTGATTCTGGAATTTTTACAGGATGGCTTTCTTAAGGGTTTGGTCCTTAACACCTTGAAGGTTCGGGTTGCAGCCCTGGTTTGATATAGGGGGAAAATCAATGGGGGGCCTTTGTCTTCCCATCCAGATGTGTGCCGTTTCTTACAGAGAGTTAAGCATGTTTGCCCCCCTTTGCAGCTTCTGGTGCCTCTGTGGGACCTTAACTTGGTCCTTGAGTTTTTAGCAGGTCCGACTTTTCAACCACTGCATACTCTTTCCTTGCGACTACTTACCTTGAAGACAGTTTTTCCGGTAGCAATCTGTTCGTCATGTCAGGTCTCTGAGCTTCAAGTTCTTTCTTGCCATGAGCCGTTTCTCTGTATGACTCTAGGTGTGGTTCAACATCTGACACTGCCCTCCTTTTTGCCCAAAGTGGTTTCAGAGTTTCATTTGAATCAGTCTATTTCTCTGCCTGCCTTGGACAGGGACAGAGATGAAGTTGAATACTGTCTTTTGCGTTCCTTGGATGTCAAGTGTCATTTACTGTGGTACTTGGAAATCACTAAGGCTGTTCGGAAGTCTAATCGTCTGTTTGTGCACCATGGTGGAGGTAAGCAGGAAGCACCGGTGGTGCAGACAACAGTTGTCTGCTGGGTTAAGGAAGTCATTATGGCAGCCTGTGTGGCTGCTGAGGTTGCCTTATGGAAATATATTAGACCGCATTCTTTTTTTTTTTGTTGTTTTTGCTTTGATGTTTTTATTGGTGAATATCAGATTAACACTACCAATAAACAATATAAAATACAATCGTGTCACCCGTGTTTTCATTAATTGCCCTAAGACACCCCCCACCCCCTCATATACTTATCCATCCATATACTTTTCTAACAGACTAGTTGATAGTGAGTATCCCTAAAATGCTGTCACGATGCACAGTCCTTTAGTGATATTCTGCACAGTAACCCACAGTTCTTCTTGATTAGAAAGCACTGTCATGACTAGAATATCCGACGAGATGAGAATAGTTCACGGTGTAATTACCACATGCCCTTAAGTGGCCCAAGATTCACACCAGCGTAGGTAGGGATCATTAGACCACATTCTACTCCCCCTACACAGACCTTTGATGCCGCGCCTGGCTCAGATGGTATCGTGGGCAGAACTTGGTTTGTTGCCTCCTGAAATTTGCCAAGTGGCGACATGGTCATCTTTGCACATCTTCTCCAAGCATTACCGCTTGGATGTTAGGGCTAGGGAGGATACCGTGTTTGCACGGGTGGTATTGACTGGACCACTGGCAGCCTCCTACCCTTTTCGAGATTAGCTTTGGTGCATCCCACTTGTGGGGAATGATCTGCCCAAACACTGAGGAGGGAGAAATTACTACTTTCCTGATAATTTCCTTTCTTCTAGTAAGGGCAAGCCAATCCCCAACTCGCCCTCGGCTGCCGAAGTTTTAATTTGTGGTTAGCCTTTCTTCGGGCGAGCTATGGAGACTGATTCCTGCTCTTCATTGAAAACTGGTAAGTGGCTTCTCTAGCCCTTAGTTTGCTAGATATATTCCTTTTTTCGGCTGAGTTCAGTGTTTTTGTTGGTTGAGAAACATGAATGGTTGGCTGTTGATAAAGTTCAAGTATAATCAGTTTCATTCATAGTTTGGCTTTTCCAGAGAATACTGGCGGGCTGATGTCAGGGCAGGACTATATAGCTAATACATCAGCTTTTGCTCAGTCTCCATCTGCTGGCAGAGGTGCATAACTCACTCGTGGAGACTGACCTGCCCTTACTGGAGGAAAGGAAATTATTAGATAAGTAGTAATTTCTCCTTTTTTTGTTTTTTAGTTGAGCCCTTGACACACGGCAAGAATTTACACCAGCTCCAAGGCTGGCATAAAATTTGGCATGTTAAAAAGTGCATGTCGGGTGCATGGCGTTTTTTGTTTTAATTTTTTTTTTTTTTTTTGCATGGGGGGGTGTTAATAGCTAATAACCGCATTTACATGTGATGAGTGCTATTAGCCACGCATTTGTTTAGACACACGTTTTGGATGCGCTTATTCCCTTTTTTGCATCGGCTGTTAGTCTAATGTGTCCAAACCATGTGTCCAAACCATGTGTCCAACTGCGGGTTAGGCTGAGTGCACTTTAGTGTATCGGACCCTTAAATTGTAAACCCTCTGGAGACGAGGAAATATTACAGTACCTGAATGTAACTTGCATTGATCTACCAAAGAAAAGGCATGAGCAATATAAAAATAAAAGGTGTTCCTCTTTAGTTAGACCAGTCCAGGTTCATGGATTAAGCCAATCAACCAGCAGATGGAGATAGAGATTAATAGGTTTGCTGACATTACTCCTTATACTCTCCTGTGCTGATCTCAGCTTGCCAGTATTCTCTGTCTCCAGCAGATGATAGGCGAGCATCCTGTGCCCTGATCTGAGGCCTAGTTAGGCTTTATCAAGAGGATTGATAATCTAGAAGGGTGGCTCCTGAGGTGAAAGTCCAATTCTCCTTCCCCTCTCTTGAGCCGAGCCCTAGACCAGGGGCCATCCAGGTGCTGGAATCGGGTTGAACGGATATTGATCTGTATTCTATCCCCCTTTCTCCCTCCTTTGCTCATCTGAATTTTTTGTATTCTACTTCTATGGATTTCTTTCTTTAAGAAAAAAAAAAGAGGAGCAAGGAGAAGTTTTTGGGGTTTGTTTGGTTTTTTTTTTTTTGAGGGGGGGGGGGAGGGCTTTGCTGTTTCCTGCCTATGAACCTGCTCTCCAGGCAATAAGGTTTAAAAAAAAAAAAGATAAAAGGGAGTGTGTATGAAGAGAATTTCCGGTCCTCAGAAGGTTTACTGGTGGCAATCGGGCTGAGTGTTTGAGGTGCTTCACTCCTATCAGCCATGCATAGTCAGATTAAAGGCACAGGGAATGAACATGGCTACTTCTCGAAGTGTGGGAAAGGGACCATGCTTTGCATTGGAGGCATCTCTAGCAGCAATTTTTAAACTAGCAGTGCTACATTCCTCTGCTTCAGCTGATTCTTCCCTCGGCCTTAGCTTCTGTTTCAGCTGAGTTTCTAAGGGATTTGCACCAGGCCCTTTGTTTAGGGGAGAGCTCAGCACCTTGGCCCTCTCTGGTAGTCCCTTCTCATGGGCCTTCTCCTGGAGAGGCAGGGTGTAAAAAGGAGGGAGGATGATGGAGATGAGAAACCTTCCAAGTTTGAAGGAGTCGATTGATCTGGAGTGGGCTTTGCCAGAGGCGAACTTAAACAGCAGTTCCCTGTACGTATGCGGATTGGTCCAAACAGCTGGGTTTTGCCTCCCTTCCAGCAGGTGGAGACAGAGAAAAACTTGTGACGCACCCCTCTTAAGCTGGTGTGCTGCCTGTATCTCCTCAGTATTTCTCTGTCTCCAGCAGATGGAGGTGGTGCAAAACCTGCAGTCTGCACTTTTGTGGGTGTAGACAGTTCTCCCTTAAAAAAAAAAAAAAGTGTAATGGTAGAGATCTGTTAGGCTAAGTGCCAGGAAAGTGGAAAAAAAACAAACACAGGGAGAAGGTATTTTATACCAGACTGAGCAGAGAAGCCTCCCAGGGGGTCGGCAGGTCTCAGTTAGACTATTCCCCCTGGTTGTAGGCGGCTAGGAGCGGGGTTGGTGATCCCATAAGGCTCCTTTTGAAGGTAAGGCAAAGGGGGGGGGGGATTACCGGTAGTCCGGTCTCTCCTCCCTCTTCAGTCCTGGGCGGATCGAAGTAAAAAAAAAAAGAGGAACCTTTTCTTTTGGTTTTTCAGGCTGATGCATGTTTTTTGGCTGTCAGGGACTGCTCCGGGGATAGCAGTGTCAGGCGCTTTCCTGCGGGAGTGCAGGGGGTGCAGGGTGCACATTTCTTTCGGCTGCTCAGCCACAACTCCGGTGCCATTTTCTGCTTCTTCTCGCCCTTCCACCTCCTATCCGGACCTTTGATGCCACGCCTGGCTAGATGTACCGCTTGCGGAGAGTCCAACGCATGGCTCTCCCGCTCCGGCCTATGCATTCGGTGCCTCGCAGTTGCTGCTTTGCTCTCGCAAGAGCCAGGCTATTTCTGGCAGCCGGGCCAATCCGTTCCCACTGAGCGTGGGAACGGCAGCCATCTTGAATACTTTTGCCAAGGCACAGGTGAGAGCCTTTGGGGGGAGGGGATCTCCCACCCGATCTCTCTCCCGCCCACGGCAGCCCAGAGGACCGGCAGGAGTGGCCCAGAGAGGGTTTGGATGGTGATGACGATGGTGATAACGATCACCTGCCGTCGGGGGCAGGAGGACCTGATGCTTTTTCTCTGGACATTGTACTTTTAATGCACAAAGCTTTTTTTGGCCACCCAGGCTCATCCAACGGGGGCTTCGGTACAGGGGCGACCGGAGGGGCCCCCAAGCAAGGTCCCGAGGAATCGAGGCCCAGAGCTCTTTGCGTGTTACAAAGCTGCGCAAATCATCCATTCCGGGGGTGGGCACCTGGTTCCCGACACTGTGGGGGAGAGTCCAGCTTGACGCCTTGATGACTCCTGCTCCCCTCTCCGGTGGTGATCTGAAGGACGACTCCAACAAGGTGTCTCCCTTGGAGGGGGATGATCAGAGAGTGGTTTGCCTTTTTCACAAAGAGGAATTGGACCCTCTTATCCCTTGGGTCCTGGCGGAACTCGGGGTGGACCTGCCTCAGGAAGGGCTGCCTCAGGGTTCGGTAGATCTGGTCCTTGCGGGGCTGAGGGGTCTCTCTAGGACTTTACCTCTTCATCCCATGCTCCAGCAGTTAATGACACTGAAGTGGGACGTCCCCAAGGCAGGCCTCAGAGTGGGGTGAGCGATGGAGTAATTATATCCATTGCCTGAAGAGGTCTTAGAACTCCTGCAGTTTCCCAAGGTAGACGCTTCGGTATCGGCAGTCACTAAGAGGACTACGATACCAGTGGCTGGAGCAGCGGCACTGAAGGACCTTCAGGGTAGGAAGCTGGAGGTGCTGCTGAGAGGATATTTGAGATCTCCGCCCTGGGAATTCGGGCGGCTATATGCAGTAGCTTTATGCTCCATGCGAGCTTGCGCTGGGTCCAACAGTTGTTAACTGCTCAAGAACTCCCGCATCCGGAGGCGGTTAAGGCAGAGCGTCTGGAGGCTGCGGTGGCATATGGAGCAGACGCATTATATGACCTCCTCCGGACTTCTTCCAGGACGATGGCATCCGCAGTCTCGGCCAGGAGACTCCTTTGGTTACGTAATTGGGCTGCCGATGCTTCTTCTAAGGCCCAGTTAACTCTTTGCCCTTCAAGGGAAAATTCCTATTTGGAGAGGATTTGGAGCAACTGATCAAGCTGCTGGGTGAAAACAGAGGACAGGCCCAGACCGTCTCGGGGGGTTCACTGCTTCTTGGGTCCGGTTTCAGGGCTAAAGGAGGTTCCATCAGATTAGGGCGCCATTGGCCCCCAGCGTCAGCCCCAGGGCAGGGCGCACCTATGGTCTCCTTCCTTTTGCGGCTGCCGGCCCACAGAGAGGGGGTTGGGTCCACACAGCAGGGATCCAGGTCCACGTAATGAGATATGGTCAGCCCATTCCTCGATTCCCCAGGTGGGAGGATGGCTTTCCATGTTTTACGAGGAATGGGTCAAGATAATCTCCAACCAGTGGGTTCTCAAGGTGATAAGACATGGCTACGCGTTGGAGTTTGCTCGGCCCATCCGAGACCTCTTTCTAGTCTCCCCTTGTGGATCCCGAACAAAGAGGCACGCGGTACAACAGACACTCGACCAGCTGTTAGCCTTGGGGGCCATTGTACCTGTCCCTCCGGCGGAGTGTGCAAGGAGACGTTATTCCATTTCAGACATAATCTCAGACCATCTCAAACCATCTCAGACATTATAATCTGATCAATGCACGCCATTGCCATTCCAAACATTGTACTGGATCTGTCATAGTTCCGAGTTACCTATCTTCTACGGCTTCTTCATCTTCCAAGTTCCATCACCCTTGTTTTATTGTAACTTTTTGCCTTTTCTTCTATGTTATGGTTAATGTTAAAACCTGATGTTCCTTGTAAACCATATGATATGATCTGTATCATGAATGTCAGTATAAAAAAGTACAAAATAAATAAATAAATTTTTTATTTCATCATCCTCAAAAAGGGGCTTTTCGGCCGATCCTCGACTTAAAGAACAAAGCGCTCAAGATCCCACGGTTCCGCATGGAAACCTTATGCTCTGTCATAGCAGTGGTCCGCAAGGGCGAGTTTTTGGCTTCCCTGGTTTTGACAGAGGCGTATCTGCATATAGCCATTCGCAGGGATCATCCGAGGTTCTGCAGCGAAAGTTTCAATTCTTGCAGGAAGGCTTAGCTAAGGGCTTGCCTCTGAACTTATTGAAGATCCAGTTAGCTGCTGTTGCTTGTTTTGAGGGTTGTGATTTGGGTAGACTTTGTCTTCCCATCTGAATTTTTTTTCACGTCCTTAGAGCTGTGAAGCATATCAAACCCCTGGTTAGAGATTAGGTTTCTTCTTGGAGTTTGAACATAGTGGTGTCCTAGCTGTCAGAATGTCCCCTTTGTGCCTTTGAAAGAAATTTCAGTTTAGCTTCTCGCACTTTTAAGACTGTTTCCTTGGTGGCGATATGTTGGGTGAGACAAATTTCTGAATTAAAGACACTGTCGTGCAGGGAATCCTTTTTGACGTTCTCAAACAAAATGGTAAAGATTAGGACCTTTCCTTCCTTTCTGCCAAAATAGTTTTGCCCTTCCATATTAGGCAGTATTTCTTCCTTCCTTTAGTAAAGAGGTGTGCAGAGCTGAATATATTCAATTGTATCATTTGGATATCAAGAGAATCTTATTGCGATACTTGAAAGCCATAAATTATTTCAGAAAATCAGATCCGTTTCTTCTGTTTGGTGCAAGAAAAGGTGAAGCAGCTTCTAAGGTTTGGCCTGCTGGATTAAAGAAGTCATAGGGGGCTGCTTACATAGATAAGGAACTTGCTTCCAAAGGCTTTGAGAGCACATTCTGCAAGAGCGCAGGCATTGTGGATGGAACTACAGTTGGTTTTGACACTGAAAATTTGTAAAGTAACAACTTAGTCTGTTTTACATTCCTTTTCAAAGCATTATTGGTTAGATGTTTGGGTCAGAAGTCTTGAGAATGGGTTTGGCAGTGTCCTGCCTGCATGAGAAGTAGCTTTGGTACATCCCATGTGTCTGGAATAGTCTGGCTGGATAAAGAGGAGAGAGAAATGTATTCATACCTGATAATTTCCTTTCCTTGACTCCAGCCAAGACACTCCTTATTCTGCCAAACATGAGCATTTGATTTCATGTATTTCAGAAAAAGTAAATTTGGTAAGTTCAGAATTTCTTTATGTTCCTTATGAGATTTATGTTCTGTGGTTCTTATTGTGACTTTTTTCTATGATCTCGTGGAAGCCCCTTGGTTTGGGGAAAGGGATAGTTTTTTTCTTATCTTGTTTTGGGATACTGGCAGGCTAAGGTCAGGATGGGACTTTGTAAGGAGTCGCATCATCAAGCTTGTAAGTCTGTCTCCATCTGCTGGTTGGTAGCATGACCCATGCATCTGGACTGGTCTGGCTGGACTCAAGGAAAGGAAATTATCAGGTAACAAAACATGTCTCCTTTCTACTTATACTCTTTTTCTCTGCCCTCTTGTAGGCACTGGCATTAGACAGCATAAAGACCCACCATTGGTGTATCCAGGGCTGTAGTGCCATCACTGGGGAGAATCTGCTGGTGGGCATTGACTGGCTTCTAGATGACATCTCTAGCCGGATATTTACCGCCGACTGATCTGGGCACCAACAGTTAGATGGAAGGACAGATCGCTTTCCTTGTTCATGAGCAGCAAGGACTATTGGCTAAAGCCAATTGGCAGTCGCTGCCTCTGTCCTCTTTTAAAACCTGTAAATTAAAATCTGTTTTAAGGACAGAGGTGGAGGATGGAATATGGGAAACAGCATTCGCTAACATAGTCTGCAAATTATCATGCCACAATTGATAACTGACCAGCAGAGCTTGGCATGGTGGTGCCACCCTATCACCCATTTTTCCCCAAAGTATTTGGACTACAAGTGTCAAAGCTCATGCTTAATATGTTGCCAGCTATTTACATAGTGTCCTGCTGGAGCATCCCATCCTTGCTTGGGCCATGGCACTTCTGGAATAAAGTGGACACCAAAGCGAATATTCCTGCTCCTACTCAGCTACTGCCGGTATTTTTTTTTTTTTTTTTTGAGGGGGTGGTGGGTTTGGAATAGACATTCACATATGCAACTCAAGCAAAGGCTGTGACTGGGGACTGCTTAAAGCACTATGAAGTTATCATTTGTAGAAAAATTTAAAATAAAATTGAAATAAAATCTTTGCTTTCTACTTTGAATGAACACAGAGTTGCTTACCTGTAACAGATGTTCTCTGTGGACAGCAGTACAAATGCCATATAAAATGGGTGATGTCATCTAATGCCAAAGCAGTCAATTTTTTTCTCAGCTCTGAGCTTTTCAGACTGCTCTGGTCATGTGTGGCAGTTCCCACGCGACCCTTCCTCAGTCTGTCTTATCTGATCACATCTTCTCGGGGGAAGAGGGTGGGATTGTGTGGCTTTGTTCTGCTGTTACAGGTAATCAGCTTCACTTTCTTTGTGGATGAATAGCACAAATAGCCACACAACATGGGACTCCCAAGTTGAGGACTACAGGGGAATAATGTTTTTAATGGAACCACTGAAATCCAACAGAAGTTGTGATTCTATTTCAAGAAGATTTTTGAGTACACCTTGACCAAAGGTATATTCCTTGTGGCCTTCCTGTTCTATTATCCTATTTCTTTTTTTATTTTATTTGGGAATTTCAATATTATAGGCAAAGAGAAATCAGTGGAAAATGATTTGATATAACACACAAGAGAAAAATCAGTGAAAAAGTCATTTTACCACTGATTTCTCTTTTGTTATGGCATTGAAATTCCCAGGCAAAATAACTGAAAATGAAGGTCTCTGCCCGGTGAATGTTTGTATTATTGACCATGTAGCTGCTTTGTAAATGTCCTGGATAGAGGCTGAGTTAAGGTGTGCTGTTGAGGTTGCAACAGCTCTGCCTTGATGGGCCTTTGCTTGCTCTGATAGTGTGCACTTAAGGCCTGATTTTTAAAAGCATTTGCACACTTAAAACTGGGTTTTACACTTTACCTGTGTAAGTGGATGTCTGAAAATTCCTACAGTATCTGCCATTGAATTGTCAACGGACTTTACATGCATAAGAGCACTTAATGTGGATAACTGGCTTTTAAAAATTGCTACAATAGTATGTTACATTTCCATGTGTAACTCCTTTGAAAAGTCACCTGTTAGTGTATTTCTCATTGTTGTTTGATCTGTTATCCATCTTGACAAAGAGGTGGAAGGAATTTCCATATGATTTAGTTCTGTCAATATAGAATATGAAAGCTCTTCTGCAGTCCAAAGTATGCAACACAGTCTGAGCAAGTGTTGCATAAGGTTTTGGATAAAATATTGGTAATGTTACAGCTTGGTTGAGATGATACCAATTTAACCCCACCCCGGTGTGCGTGTCCTGCATGGGTGGGGCTATAAGCTCATTTGTAAGTTCTTTGGGGCAGCTACCCTGACTAGCTCTTTTCTATGCCCCTTTCCCCAGGGTGTGGGTTCTTTGGCTTGGGTGGAAAGGGTTTCTTTCAGGTTCTAGTACATGGGTGGTTAACATCTTTTTTTGCATTCCCTGGCAGAGAGCCATTTCTCTCTTGTGTGCTCAAAGATGCTGGATGCACTGCATTAGTGTCCAAAATTAAAGTCTCTACTGTAAACACTGATTGAATAATGGCACAGTAAATGTTTCCAGCACCAGTCTTCCTGACTGTTTTTACAAATCCTTTGTCCTCTATCTGTGCAGGAGTCTTTTTAAGTAGGTGTGGGCTCAATCCACCCTCCTGGATTTGGAAAATGGTGGTCCCAGTGAGCAGGGTAACCCTTAGAAGGTTGTGAAAACGTCTTCCAATATGGTCAAGAATTCTGTCCCTGCATAGAGAGCAAATCCTCTCTCTCTCCCTAGAGGCAATGAAGACCCTGGATAGGTGTTCTCTAAATTGTTAATATGTTCTTACTCACAGTTAGTAGTTCTTTTCCTTTTTACTTGATGGGAATCCCCAGTGGGAGGGATCCTAGCTGGAACTGCAGTGTACAAATCTGTGGATAGGCAGGAAAAGGGGCAAAAAAACCACTTCCTCTCAGATCTTTAAAACTAACTTCTTCTGATCCCCAAACGGAAATAACACTAGAATTATCCCTTTGCAATGGGTCACTACCACCTCGCGGGCAGCTCTTCTGATCCCAGGGTGTCCTAAACACAGGGTTCCCTATTCCCTGAATCTAGGAAAGGCCCATGTGTCCAGCAAGGGTCCTACCACTTAAAATCCCAAATATTCCAAGAACAACCACTCTGCATCTTGGGAGATGGAGTATAGGAGTGGAGTACTCGACCTGTTCCAAAGGAGCCCAGGCCTCCCAGTAGGCCAAAAATTCAACTGAGGAAAAATTTGCAACCTTCCTCCTAAACTGCAAACTTAAGACTATCCCCAGAGCCCTTCGCAGAGCTCTGCTATAAAACCTCGAGAGGGATGTCCATTCCAGCACTTTAAAGGGGAGGGGCTACACATGAAGGGATCTTCCCCTAATTATCTCTCACAAGCTACAATAGTACTATTTCCCAGGGCTTACTGGTAACCTGAAAGGATGCCAGAATAAAACTGTTATTACTTTTGACAAAGTATTTAGAATATATCCAAAACTTATTTTGTTATTAAAATTGTGTGTGTGTACGGAAAGTACGTTAAGTAGAGCAGGCTTCCCAAACTGGGGCTTGGGACCCCAAATGGGGTCACAGAACCTTCAACTGAGGTCACAAATGCCTCAAATGGCAGCATTCTTTAGACTCCACCAGCAGTAGTATTAGTAGTAGAAGCCAGCATGGGGCCTGTGAGCCAGCATGCACTTACAGGCCCTGCTCTTGCATGAGTTTCTGTGGTAACAGGAACCTCTGCACAAGGAGATATCAGGGTCACTGCAGGGCCTATGTGCTTTCACTGACTCAAGGCCCTGTGCTGACTTACATTACTAATGCTGCTGCTTGCAGATCACCACTGGGCTTAGGACCAGCAATGAGGAGAGAAAAAAGGTGAGTGTGCATGGGTGAGTGAAGATTGCTACAGCTCCTCTTTTCTCACCAACCACTGAATCTGCCCAAGAGAAAAATGTTGCCTCTGTCATCTGCCTGCCCTCTCTTCTCATCAGTTTTCATCCATCTTTGAACTGGGGCTCAGAGGGATGTTTAGAGAAGAGCTATTTGAAGAGCGGGATCAAATGGAGGCAGGATCTGAGGACTGGATTAGCTGGAGAGGAACTGGCTGTGAAGGGGGATGCAGTAAGATTGACTGGTGATGAAATAGAAGAGTTGGCAGGGTGAGGGGATTAGGAGGATGTGAGAAAATGGTTGCAGGGGAGGCTGGGAGCTGAGAAAGGGAATAGAGAATGGAGTGAGAAGAAAATGACAGGATCAAGTTGAGAGCCAATTAGAGAACTGACTGGTAGAGCTATTGGTCAAAACTGCTCCTCCTGGCACCCAGTCACCAGTGGCATTCTGCAAGGCTCTGCCTTATTGGCAATATTTAACATTTCCATTTCCAAAGTGCTGGCTTGGTTGTGTTCAAGTTATATATTGTATGCAGATGACATGCAATTCTATATTCCACTTGGTTTATCTGAAACTTCAGCTTTAGTCTCTTGTGTATGAAGCATTAGACAATGGCTTTTCTCACAGGACAAGCAGGATGGAGCCCAATCACAGAACTCTTTTGTCAAAGTTTCTAGAACTTTGGCACCTACTGGGCATGCCCAGGATGGCATTAACCCTGCAACCAGTAGGGGTCCCCCTTCAGTCTTCTTTTTTCCATGCAGCAGTAGCCACTTGGGTTAAGGAGATCTTTGAGATTCCTGACAGGAATTTTCCTCACGGAATTACTTCAAACTTTTATACCCCACAGGGGTCCACCTCTTGAATTTTTACTTCCGTGGTACTCTGGTAAGTTTTTTTTTACCCAATTCCGGTCGATTCCCGTCTAGTTTGGCCCTCGTGGCTTACTGGCCGTCGACTGCACCGCAGCTCAATTTTTCAAAGGCCATGGCGTCGGGGTTCCGTCGGTGACCTGACTGTGCTCGCACCATGTCCATAACAGACTCCCATAAAGTCTGTGTAATGTGCCTAGGGTGTGAGCATGATGTCCTGACTTGTACCAAATGTGCCTTAATGACACCAAAGGGTCGCAAAGCCAGAATGGAGAAGATGGAACTTCTCTTTCGTTCTCAGACTAACGCCGTCTTTTGCTTCGACATCATCCGAACCGATTCCATCCACATCGCGCCAGCATTGGGAACTGGCCGGTGTCGATGACTTCCCAGCCATCAGGACCAAGGGGATCGTAGAGAGAAGCATTGGCATAGACACCGAAAGCCTTGGACCATCGATGTAGGAAAATCATCTACCTCACCACTGTCCTAGCCGCCATCGAAGAAACCCAGTTCAGAAAAGGCATCGACCCTTTCTGAGACCGGGTCACCGAGGCAACCCTCACCCAGACGGGTATTGGAAGCCGCGACTCCGCCTTTAATGGTGGTCCCTCCGGCTATGCCTCTGCCTCCTTCTTCCCTTCCGGAACCGGAGCTGATTGCTCCAGGTCTCTGTGAAGAGCTGGACCGGATGGTTCAGGAGGCCATCGACAAAGCGCTGGAAAGGTTCCAGGTTCCTTCGATGCCAACCCTGGTGCCGATTGCGGAACCGATCCCATTCCAGCAGCGCTCACACCGCTGCTCTTGAGGATGGAAGCGCTTATAGCCACTTTTCCACCGATGGATCCCGGGTCACCGATGGCTCCGGTACCTTCTCCACTTGCTCTGTCATCGGGAGGAGAATCACCGTTCCGTCTTCCTCCATCGGGAGTCCTGCCGATCTCTCAACCATCGATGCCAGTGCCGCCGATCCGTCCATCGATGCCCTTGATGCCTGCATCTGTGCCCTCGATACCTTCATCGGTGCCTCCAGTAGCTCCCTTGATGCCTTCAGAACCTAGACCGGGGCCTTCTGGAATACCTTCGTCCCGTCCCTCTCAGGTTCCTAGAGGGATAGGTGCTGATCCCTATGACACCTGGACTGACTATTCGTCTCCAGACACAGATGAATTACCATAAACACCCTCTCCTACTGAAAGCAGGAAGCATTCTCCTCCAGAGGACTTATCCTTCATCAATTTTGTGAAGGAAATGTCTGAGTTGGTTCCCTTCCAATTACAGACTGAGCAAGATGATAGACATCAGATGATGGAGCTGTTACAATTTCTGGATGCTCCCAAAGAAATCACCTCCTTCCCTATCCATCAAGTTCTTTTGGATCTTCTCAAGAAGAATTGGGAACACCCTGGTTCAGTTGCACCGGAAAGCAGATACCACATCCTTGGTCCAGTCAGCTCCAGGGTTCCAAAAACCTCAAATGGATCACCAATCCGTGGTGCTGGAATCTGCCCAAAAGAAGACACGATGTTCAAAGCCCCATTCTTCCTTCCCTCCAGGCAAGGAGCAGAAATTCCTGGATGCCATTGGTCGGCATGTCTACCAGGGATCAATGCTTATCTCTCGCATCGCCTCTTACCAGCTTTATATGACCCAGTATAATAGGGTCTTATTCAAGCAAATACAGGACTTTTCAGAGTCCCTGCCTCAGCAATTCCAGGAACAGCTACAAAGCCTAGTTCACAAAGGTTTTGAAGCGGGGAAACATGAAATAAGGTCCTCTTATGACATCTTCGACACCGCTTCCAGGGTTTCTGCAGCTGCTATTTCTGCAAGAAGATGGGCCTGGCTTAAGTCTTCGGACTTGCGCCCTGAAGTCCAGGACAGATTGTCTGATCTGCCTTGCGTTGGAGAAAATCTGTTTGGTGAATAGATCCAGCAAACGGTGGCACAACTCAAGGAGCAGCATGAGACCTTCGCCAACTCTCGCTGTTGCCTTCTGAATATTCGGCCAAACAACCATTTAGGAAAGACACCAAAAAGTCGTTCTTTCGTCCAAAGAAGACCTATCCACCACAGTCTAGAGGTCGCTCTACGAGGCCTTTCCAAAAGGCCCAGTCCAGACAACCTCATAAGCAAAAACCACAAGCAGCTCCTCAGCCGGGCCCTGCTTCTGTTTTTTGACTCCTGCATAGAGTGCAGCAGCCAGCTTCCACTGCCACATGTACCAGTGGGAGGTCGATTGTGTCATTTCAACAACATATGGCTCACAATCACCTCAGACTAGTGGGTCCTAGCCATAATCTCTCAAGGGTATCACCTGAACTTTCTCTCCATCCCACCGGATTCCCCACCTTGGCTGATGTGGGGAACATCAGACCATTCACTACTTCTGGATCAGGAAGTCTTCCTCCTCCTTCAATCCAAAGCAATCGAACCAGTGCCCTACTCCCAACAGGGCCTCGAATTCTATTCCTGGTACTTTCTAATCCCCAAAAAGTCAGGCGGCATTCATCCAATCCTGGACCTGCGTGTCCTCAACAAGTACTTCCAATGAGAAAACTTCAAGATGGTAACCTTGGGTTCCCTCCTTCCTCTTCTGCAAAGAGGAGACTGGCTCTGCTAATGAAAAGGTTAGCTTTTTGGTCACAGCGATCTTGTGACTTAGAGGCTATCCATGTTGTTTTCAGATGCCATTGTGCATGTCTCATGTTCATTTCGGCAAGGGAAGTGACATGTACTGTCTGCCATATGGCCTAATAATTTCATGAAATTTCGAGAATTTACCCATTGCTTTGAGAAGCGGGATTGCCCCTTGCTCTGTAACTCTGAAATTTGGCTGCTGTTTGGACAGGAAGATGGACTTTTCCCTTTACCATATCCAGATGACCTCCTGTGAATTCTAGGCTTTGTTTTAGGACTAAACTATTCTCTTTGAAATTTACTATGAACCTCCAGGTATTGCATAGTTTGAATCACTGGTTCACATCTATTACAGAATTCTCGTAGGATGTGCTCAATATTAGCCAATCGTCTAGGTATGAGAAGCCTAGTAAGTTGGGTTTTTTTCCTTTAGGTGTGCAGCCACTACCATAGGACACTTTGTGAACACTCAGTGCTGTGTTAATCGAAAAGGTAATAATTTGTGTTGAAAATGGCTGTAAAAGGTCGCTGACTGGTAGGTTATATATCACAGAATACACAACACATTTTATTTACAAAGTCTAGAAGTTTACTTATAAGTCTGAGAATAAGCAATAAAAGCATATAAGGTTAGAGTTTTGCATTAAAGAATATACACAAAAATACTTCCCCTCACAGTTTCCAATGTGAATCTGATATATCTTTGAAAGATGGAAACACAGCGCTTGAAAACCAGGAACAATTCATCAGGCACTTCATTAACCACTGTAATGTCCAAAAAGCTTTTCCTCTGATCTGTTCTTCCTCTGATTTCCAACAATTTGTCTCATGTTGATCTTTAAGTTAATTCTTCTGACCTTTGCTCTAGCTTCTTCTCTAAGCTACTTCCATTTGTCCTTGAGGCCAACAGTCTATCCTTATCACATCAGCAAACAGATGTAGCCAAGTGGCTACTGTTCTGTTTTCCTCTGATATCTGCACCGTTAGCCTCCTGAGAAACGGCTCTTTTTTTTTTTTGTCAAAATCCTGTTTTTATTAGAGAGCAACACAGGTACAATCCAGAACCCACACTTAAGAGAATAATGTACAATTGAACTCAAATATTATCAAGACAACACATTTCAAGAGCAATTTCCAAGGATGGCAAGGCCAATTATAACAACACCCCGTGGACTCTCCTTTTGTGGTCCTCCTGACCAAGAGAAACAGAGTAAACTCCAAACATAACCCACCACCCAATCACACCACAAACATCCACTAACATTCCACACATTACACATACCACCCCCCCCCCCCCCCCCCTTTTTTTTTTTTTTCCCTGAGAGACACCCCCCCATAACTAGCACTATCCAACAGTGGTAAAAAGAAACAACGTTACATGCCCTTGCAGAACTCAGTCATCCTTGTAATGTACAATGATCTCAAAGCAAGTAATTTCCAAGAGGGTTGATACCCAGCGGCGGTTAAAGTAGATTGAAGGTCTGATGGCAGTAGGTCATAACAAACTGACCAACAAGACTGGTATAACATATCCCGTTCTCTCTCACTGTCCATGGCGGCTAATCGTTCCATTTTCATTGAAAAGGCTAGCCGCCCAAACCACACCCACAGGCTGGGTGTCTTATCTGGTGTTATCCAGTCAGCTAAGATCGTACGGCATGCCAGTAATATGGCCGTATGACTAAATTTATCCAACGATAATTTGTAAGAGGGAAGAGTTCCTCGTAAACCAGAGAGAAGTAACTTCCCCGTCCAACCAATAGACAAGCCAGTGCACTGAACTACTACTGCAAGGACTTTCATCCAAAAGGGTCTCAGGGCATAGAAACAATTTATGTGCCAAAGTACCTGTCACCTGATGACATTTAACACATTTTGGGTTGGGTAGCCATCCCATCCGGCAACGGCGAACAGCATCGCAAAAAATATGGTGCAGAATTTTAAATTGTAATTCCTGAAGAGAGAGATCTGGCAGGCTTTTGGGCATAAACTTAAAACATGAAAGCAGATAAGTAGATATATCCATGTTCCACACCTCTGTCCACTGGCGCGCCAAAGAAGCCACATGCGTCGCAGAGCGGTATGATTTACCAAAATCTCACCAACCTTTAATGGAGTTATGCTTAAAGCCCTCTCCTGTGTAAAGGCTGTCTCCCGACAATATGACTCCTCAGTCCAATGAAAGGATTGGAGATAATGACAGGTCTGTAAATATGCATAAAATGTTTAGCTGGTAAGTCATATTCTCGGGCCAAAAATGTAAAATCGTGTACTATTGGCGAGTCCGGAACATAGAAGCAAAAAATGAACGCTAGACCTTTCTGCAGCCATGTATCAAAAAGAAAGTAATTGTCACAGCCTGGCAGAAAGTCCAAGTTGCCCATTAATGGCATGAAAAGAAACGAAAGACCTGACAAGCCTCCTCTGGACCGTATCAATCGCCAGGCCTGATGACATGGTTGTACCAGAGTACGAGGGATATTTAATGTCCTATAAGCCCCAGGACTAGCCTGAATCAAGTACAAAGGGGACCAAGGTGAAACCATACTGATAACCAACCCATCCTCACAATATGCATATTCAAGGATCCACTCCCCCCACAAATCAAAGTTGGCAGGCCGCATTGTATAACCGAACATCCGGCAGGCCAAGTCCACCCTCTCCTCTCTGAGACATCAACACCTGGTAGCGTAACTTAGCTTTTTTCCCCACCCAAAGAAATTTCTGAAAAGAAGACTGCAACCACTTTAAATCTCTGCTAGAAAGCCAGCAGGGCAACATATGCAATTTATAAAGGAGCTTAGGCATAAGGACCAATTTAATAAGAGCACCCCTACCAAAAAGAGAAAGGGGCAGAAAGTGCCAAGCCTTCAGTTGAGCATCCAAGTCTACCAGTGTGCTTTTTATATTCAAAGCATATAGATCCAAAGTGTCTCGAGAAATCCATACCCCCAAATATTTCAGTTTATTTGGAGCCCACATGAACAGGAACCCTCCCTGCCAATGTTGTTGTACCCCAGGGTCAAGAGCGAGTGCTTCTGATTTAGAGAAATTAATTGTCAGGCCCGAAATGGAGTGAAAAACATTAAAACAGTGAATAATGGTAGGGATGCTAGTCTGAGGTTGCCCCACAAACAAAAAAATATCATCAGCAAACATTGCTAACTTCATTTGGTGACGGCCTATACGGATGCCTCGAAACCTATCCTCCAACCGCAACTTAATAGCCAGAGGTTCCAAGGCTAATACAAATAAAAGAGGGGACAAAGGGCAGCCCTGGCGTGTACCCCACATAGTATAGGGAAAGCTTCTGACAACGTACCGTTGATAAGTAACCTGGCACTCGGATTTGCCTATAGAGCTTGCAACCAAGATAAAAAGGAGCCTGATATGCCATATGCTTGCAAAGCCCAAAATAAATAGTCCCACGAGAGGGAATGAAAACTTTTCCTGCATCCAAGCTCAGCACCAGGGCTTCGATGTTAGAATGAAAATTTAATAAGCCAATCAAGCGCCGCACATTTTTAATGCCTTGACGCCCCTTAATAAAGCCAGTTTGGTCTCCATGTATTATGGAGGGCAAAAGGAGACTCAATCTGGCCGCCAGCACTGCTGCCAATATTTTTAAGTCCCCATTTATAAGAGAGATAGGCCTATATGAGCCCACTTCCTGTAAACCCTTTCCAGGTTTGGGGAGCAACACTATAGTGGACTGATTTTCTGCAAGGGCAACCGGATTCTCCTGTACTAAACTATTATAATATGATCGTAGCACAGGTAAAATAGGGAATTTCAAGATCTTATAAAACTCCAGCCCCAGGCCATCTGGTCCAGCCACCTTACCCAACTTGAGACCGTGTATTACGGCATGAATTTCAGAATCAGTTACGGGCATATTTAACGATAGAATCTGCGCTTCAGTAAGGTGCGGCCAAGGAAGATCAGAAAAGAAAGACTCTCTTAATGGGATATGGCTATCCTTTTTCCCATAAAGGCCACTATAGTATTCCAGAAAACGCTCCATAATTGCTGTGGAAGTGTTTTGACTGGACCCAAACCTATCCCTAATACTTGTTATAAGAGATTTGGGGCCACGTGCCCTAACCAAACTGGCCAGTAACTTACTGGGCCGATTACCATAGCGATACAATTGATATTTATAATATCTCATAGACTTGGATGCTCGCTGAAACAAGAGCGTTTGTAGAGTTTCCCTCAGCTCATCTACTTCACGCTTGCCAGATTCAGACATGGCACTAATATGCCGGAGCTGTGCCTGTTTCAATTCTTCAGTTAGCTTAAGAATCGTAGCATTATGCTTCTTATTCTGGGTAGCAACATAGGCTATAATGTGTCCCCGCATTACTGCATTACCTGCGTCCCAAAGAACCCGTGGTGTAATATCAGAAGTATTATTTAGAAGCATATATTCTTCCCAGCGGGTTACAAGAAAGCGAGAAAACTCCTTATCCAAGAACAGCCTGGGGGACATGCGCCAGGAAAAGGGGGGATTAGGAGTGTGTCCTAATGTTACGGTAACAGAGATTGGCGCATGATCGGACAAGGCAAAGGTGCCTATGGTAGCAGTTGTCACCCTGGGGAACAGGAATTCCGAAATCAGAAAATAATCCAAACGAGAATAAGACCCGTGAGGATGCAAAAAAAAAGTATAATCCTGCTCTCCAGGATGCAATGCCCTCCAAATGTCCAACAGGCGTAATTCATGGCATATAAAATTAGGGCCTTTATGAATGTTAGTAGGTTCTACAGATTTAGGAGGTTTGCAGTCTTCCAATTTGTTGGCTACCATATTGAAGTCTCCTCCCAACAAAAGTGCACCCAGGATCCCTACCAGACAAGTGAAAAACTCATGTTGATAGACATTAGGTGCATATACATTACACAAAGCCACTCTTTGTTGATTACACAATCCCTGGACTATGACATAGCAACCCTCGGGGTCGTGCCATACCCGGTCAGATTGAAAAGGCAGTTGTTTATGAATGAGTATAGCGACCCCTCTTTTTCTGGACGAGTACGAGGAGAAAAAGCACTGCCCCACCCACTCTCTTTGTAATTTAATATGTTCATTCGCTGACAAGTGAGTCTCTTGAAGGAACACGACCTGCGACCCCAGACGTTTAAAAGCCATAAGGAGTTTCTTCCATTTGATAGGGGAGTGTATACCATCTACATTAAGGGATGTACATTTTACTGCAGCCATAGCCGAAGGTACTTAAAAAAATAGTACCAATAAGATGCGACAGAGCCGCCATGGCAACAAAAAAAGATCCTGGGACTCCCCAGCCTAAGCCCTCAGGATCATGAGGAAATGACCTCCAAACATACAGGTCAATGGTCACAAAAAACTGCCTTTTCACCCAGATGAGAGGGACGTCTCCCAGGATTCCCACCCCTCCCCACCCCAGATCCAGCAGACTGAATTTTCCAACCCAAACACACCATTCGCAACACACAAACCACAGCCATACCAACTCACAAGTACACATAACCCACAACACACACACCTGCCCCAAGAGGCTCAGAGCCATTCCTCCTACCCCCATTCTTGGAAGCAATAAAGCAATAGTGAAAAGAAGGCCCCCCCTCTAGGCCCCCCCCCGAAACGACAACAGAACTTGTACAGAGGATCAAGCAACATTAACAGCATTTTAGAGGCATAATGAAGCCACGTGGCCCCCCATCAAGGGGTCCTCGACTTGTCCATTACACTCCAGGGTCTCTGACACCATCGCAGAGGCAGATTAGAACATGCTTCAGCTACAAAAACGTGTGACATGTCCCGTAGACTCCCAAGGTGAGAAGAAGAATTATGTAACAAGAACCAGTATCTTCAGCTTTCTTCCCTCTATTCTGCCATAAAAAAAAGGCTTCCTTAAGACAATCCGCATTTAGTCGTCCCCTGTTACTGGCAAGGCAGCTATAAATCTATCCGCAGCATCTCTGGAGGTGAAGAAAAGAACCTTGTTATCATGGAAAACTCGCAGCTTCGCTGGATAAAGCAACCCAAATTTGATGCCTCGCTTATGCAACTCTGTACACGCCGGGAACATGATTTTTTGTTGCGCCGCTGAGAAATCATTGAATAGAAGTATCTTATGGCCTTGATAATCCAGGGATGCCTGCTTAGACGCTCACATGATCTGCGTTTTCTGTGCCTAGTTCAATAATTTCGCCAGCACCGGCCTGGATCTGTTCTCTCCTTCCCATAAGATTCCAATTCGGTGAACTCATTCGCAGACCATCGACACCACAGAAAACTCCAGACCCAGTTGTCTTGGCAACCAAGATTCCACAAATTAGGACAACTCACTGTCTTTGACTGACTCTGGAACCCCGATAATACGAATATTGTTCCTCCGGCTTCTGTCTTCTAAAGCTTCGATTTTGGCCAGCAAGTCTCGTTGGGTAGCTTGTAGCACTTCCACACTGCGCTCCGACTCGCTCAGCTGGTCACCATGGTCCGACAAAACATGCTCCGCTTCATCCAACCGTTTTGTTTGACCTTCTAATGCCAATTTGATATCGTCCATAGATGCCTGTATTTTGGTGAGACGAAGGTCTAAGGCTGCTGTGACACTTTGAGAAATTTGAAGAAGTGCTTCTGCAGACAGCGAATCAAGAACCTTTGCACCTGCAGGGGCCTCTGCCATCTTGACAGCAGGGACGTGAGACCGACAAACTACGCTCTTCCACATGCTCATCTGGCGCATCGCCCCTTCCTCCAAACAGTAAGGGTGGACCCCTTGGGCAGCAGTACAACAGCAAATCCTAATAGAGCAGGATGAGATATCTAGGAAGGAATGCTCCAATTAACCAGCAGGGTGCAACAGTGCAACCAGAGAGTACAGTATGAGACATCTGAAAAAAAAAATGTCTATATATTCATCGGATTGCAACAGCAAAGCTTGAGATTGCAATATGTGATATCTGGGAAGTAATGTTCCAAAGAATCTTCAGGGTATAACAGCACAACCAGAGAGTACAGTATGAGACATCTGAGAAAAAAAGGTCCATATATTCAGCAGATTGTAACAGCAAGGCTCGATATTGCAATATGTGATATCTGAGAAGTAATAGTCCAAGTAATCATCAAGGTGGAATAATGCAACCAGAGGATACTGTATGAGACTTCTGATAAAAAAAAGGTCCATATATTCAGCAGATTGCAGCAATAAAACTTGAGATTGTAATATGTGATATCGGGGAAGTGATACTCTCAATAATCATCAAGGTGTAACAGCGCAACCAGAGAGTACAGTATGGGACATCTTAAAATGAAAACTCCAAACAGGCAGCGGAGTGCAACAGCAAGGCCTGGGATTGCAAAATGAGATATCTGGGAAGAAATGATTCAAGTATTCAGCAAATTGTTACAGTAAGACCGATCAGGACAGTCTGGGACATCAGTGAGTGAGAATTCCGAATAACCAACTGAGTATAACAGCAATGCCTGGGATTTCAAATAGCCACCACCCTCCTTGGTGCATGGGCCTGTCAAGGTCGAGCTTCAAACTTCCATAGAGCATTTAACCAGTGCCGGCCAGCTGTGCTCCACACCATAAAATAGAGGCTGGGCCCAGAATATATTAAGATTCAAAATATTAAATACAGATGACAGTTCTAAGGCTCCAGCCCCCGCTCCCCAGCATGTGCACTCACTATTACACTGAAGAATGGGGCAATCCCGGTCCGGCAGCTGCTCCTCCAGATTATGTTGTGGCACTGTCCCACCGAGCACAGTATCAAATCCCCGGACCCCCTGGATTATGGCCACATGCTTTCTGCCCCGAAACGCCGCTGTGCTGCAGCTGTGCCTATCTTACGCGGGTCGCTCCACATGGCGGCCGCCATCTTGGCCACGCCGCTGCTGCTCCTATCCCGGCTGCAATCCACCTGCATCCACCACCTGGATAATTATCACGGCTTCGGGGGTCCATCTGCCAGCGAAAACCCCCCGAAGCAAAAGCTACTTAATATGCCGGCTGTTTTGGGGCAATCGGGAGGGGGGGGGGGGGGGGACTCGCAGGGGACCGCGGAGCTCAAGCTTCTCCCTCCGCTCCGGTTGACGTCATCACCGGAAGTCACTGCTCTTTAATATATCTGATGTCATGACATTTGTTGTTACAAGCAGGCTAAGAAAAATGGCATATTTATTCTCAAAACTTACAGGCTGTCAAAGCTGGGGCTTCAGAATGAATCTGTTTCCCTAAGCACAGAGACTGAGGGGACAAATATCCTGCCCACTTTATGTTCGTCTTTATTACTTTTTGGGTTATGAACTCTTTTCTTAAAGTTTCTTATATGCATACTGCTAGAATTCTTTTTTTAATTATTTATATTTTATTGCATTTTCACAATTTTTAAAAGCATTAACATGCTACAGGAAACAGGACAAATGATATATCAATTGTTAAAGAAGTAATAAAAGACAAGAAATTATTTATCCATTATCCTTCATACAAAGGAAATCGGGAGGTTCAAGACTCAATAGAGTGCATAACAAAAACAAATCACTTTCACGTAATAAAGGGGAGCTTAGATAAGCAGTATATATAAGGTATGTGTAAGTCTAACTATCCTCCTCAGGAGGTTAAAGGGAAACAAAAAGGCAATTAAATGAGAAGGTTCAAAGAAAACATGTTGTGTATTATTTGTGCACCTGTCTAGCTCGAGGACACTGGGCCAAAAATTTCTTCCGTCTTAATTGTCACCCTTGATATATCTAGGTAAACCCAAAAGGCCAGATTTTAAGAGGTACACGCGGGCATAGATTTGTGCTCATAAATCTACGCCCAATTTTATAACATCTGCGTGCATGTTATAAAATCTGGGGTTGGCGCGCGCAAGGGGGTGCACAATTGTGCAATTTGCACGCGCTGAGCCCTTGGGGAGCCCGATGGCTTTCTCTGTTCCCTCCCCTACCTAACCCGCCCCCCAGCACTACCTAACCCCCACCACTAACCTTTGTTCCATAAGTTGTGCCTGCCTCTAGGCAGGCGTAGGTTGCATGCATTAGCCAACTGCCAGCGCACGATCCCCCGGCACGGCCACTGTGCTGGAGGCCTCGGCCCCGCCCCTTTTTTCAAGCCCCGGAACATGCGCGCGTTGCCGGGCCTATGCAAAATAGACCCGGCGCACACAGGAGCAGGTACTCGCGGTTACGTGTAATGGTCGTGCGTAACCCTTTTAAAAATCCGCCCAAAATTTTCTAGCCTAAATATATCTCGGCTGCGTAGAGAAAGTCTAAGAATTGTATCAAGAGCCGATGCAAACATCAGATCTTGATACGGATTTTTTAAATCTTCGTGCGCGCGTACTTTTGTTCGCGCACCAGGTGCGAACAAAAGTACGCCAGATTTTATAAGATATGCGCGTATCTTATAAAATCCGGGGTCGGCGCGCGCAAGGGGGTGCACATTTGTTTGCACGCGCCGGCTGGCAGCCCCGCTCCGTGTTCCGGTCCCGGGGGGCTAGTCCAGAGGCCTCGACCACGCCCCCGGGCCGGCACCACACCCCCGCCCCGACACGCCTCCTCCCCGCCCCTTTTCCAAAGCCCCGGTACTTACGCGCGTCCCGGGGCTTTACGCGTGCTGGCGGCCTATGCAAAATAGGCGCGCGAAGGCCCTGCCCGCGTAAATCCTTCCGGATTTTCGCGGGCAGGCCTTTTAAAATCCGCCCCATAGTCTTTAAATTGATCTCTTGCAGAGATCTTTCAAGTTCAGATACCTTGCAGAATTTTCTAGATTTTCCAATCTTTTAAATGTAGAAAGTTCACCTTGAATTAGGCCACTCTATATAGATTGCATTTGAACTACTTTTGAGTTGGGGGTCATCAATCTTCAAGGAATGTGTTGTAATAACAGGCTCCAAAGAATAAACATGGCTCTGTGTCTCTTTCATAACATGAGTAAGTGCAGATATAGAACGTTCCAACGAAGTTAACGCACACTAGAGTGTATCAAGAGTTATCACCGGAGGTTTAACCGGCAGTATCTGGGGCAGTAAACCTTCCCCAGAAAGAAGAAATTTTTTACTTAGTCTGCAAAGATTCCACAGCATGACTCCCGGCTGGAGTGGAAGTTGAGACAGAGTGATTCGATTTCCCTTCCTCCAAACCCATTGCTTCTGAAAGGTCTTTCAATAGTTTAGATGGTATAAACTCTCTTATTTCGCACTGCTCAACGTTCGCTGCCATATCCACCTCAGGGGCAGCTGCTCCTGAGAACGCCATCCATTCTGGCAGCATGCCCGGTCCGGCTGCATCAGAGCGTGCTGGGGGGAATGGGTAGCAGGAGCTCCAGGGCTTAGATATCTCATCCTATATCATCGGTTTGCACTCAATACCGGCATTCCCAGCGGACCCCTCACCTGGAGAAATTGTATCCAAAGTGGTGCAAAAGCCCTCAATGCACATCTGAATCAGGGTAAGTTGAGGAGAGGCCGAGGCTACCTCTCTCGCTGCCTTTCCTCTTTGTATGCGGCGTCTTCTCAAGAACTTCAAAAATAATGACAAGCAAACCGGAGCTCTCAACACTGTGTCCGTCCCTCAAGACGCCATCTTGAATCTCCTACTGCTAGAATTCTAGTGAAAGATGCATGGCTCCAATAATCATTTACTTTCCTAATGTACTTTTACGATTAAGGCCTTAAGATCTTTTATTTACTTAGATATTGACTGGATTATTATTATTACTGCTTTGGTACTTATCGTTTGTATTTCTCTCTCAGGAGTTGGGGGACAGAGTGTATTAGTGATAAAGGACAGGTTTGCGGAAGCCATTTTGATGGAGCACAGAAAAGGGTTAATTTAGCCCCTAATGAGAGAGAAATACAGTTTTATTGATTCACAGTTAAAGGACGCAGATGTCTGTCAGTTCATGGTGTGTCTAGAAATTTACTGTAGCAGGCAGCCCTCCCTATCTCCCTAGTGTGATAAAGGAAGCTGGAACTTTCACAGACACAAACACAGAAACACAAAATACAGTATATTTGGGCAGCTTGCCACACACCTATAACAGCACAGAGACAAATGTAGTTTGATTAGAGAGATTAAATGTAAAAACATTGTAATTCTGTCAGCATTAGGGACCTAGCCAAAGCCATTGTGCACATTTGTATACCAAATAGGGTGCTTCCTAGAAGTGTAGTTAAAATAACACCAAAGAAGCCATTACTGGAGTGCTGCTTCTTTGATATTTGCTGCTAATGCATAGAGGTTACTGTCCAAAAGTGGAAGCATCACTTGTTGGAAGCAAACTGAGCTAAGGCGGTGGGTGGATTCTTTCACAGCACAACCCGACAGGAGCTGTGGCAGTGAAGGTCCCCCGGCCCCTACCAGTCCTCACCGAGAATCGCTTGCTCTCATTGCTCAGGAGTCAGGATAGTTTCTTTCTTTTTTATTTATTATTTATTGAATTTTTCATTATAAAACATCAAGCAATATCACACTTGAGTATAATTACAGGAATGGACCACAATTCCACCAATTATAACATGCATTATACAACATCAAAAACACTAAATTCTTCCATTCCTCAAAAGAGATCCAATTTACACTATTTCAAGTGAATTTATACATGATGCATAAACATAAACAAAGCAATTTGACTATAGGATGTTATTTATCTATTGGGAGATCCAACTCCTATCAATGAGCACATTATGTTGTTCCTGGAGATGAACTCATCAATGGTTTCCCTTTATCAACTAAAAATTGTGTTAAGTGAGCTGGTTGTAGAAATATATATGTGTTTTCATTTAATTTTATTAAACATTTGCAGGGATATTTCAGAATAAAATATATACCAAGGTGTACTGCCTGAGGCCTTAATAAAAGAAATTGTTTTCTAAGTTTCTGAGTCTGACGTGATAGATCAGGGAACATCTGGACCTTACAGCCCATAAACTCCTTTGACTTATTCTGAAAGTATTTTCTAAAAATCCAATCCTTGTCAGACTAACATAAAAGTTACCAAGAGTGTGACATGTTTCACTAACTCGGTCTCTGATCTTTCCAACATCTCCGAAATATTTAAATTAAATTCATGAGCCGATTTCAATTCTTGCATAGGAATACTCTCTCCCTGCACTAATCTGGGAGGTTTTTTTCAATGGAGGGAGGAAATATAATTTAGAAATAATGGGCAATGTAACTTCTGGTATACCTAATACCTCCATTAAATATCTCCTCCAGAGTTGCATTGGAGTTGAAGTCACAGATTTTGGAAAGTTTATGCAACGAATGTTCTTACTTTTTGAAACATTTTCAACCTTATATTGTATGTTTTGGTTTTCTTTAATCATAGCACATTGCATGTCATTAACGTTTCTTATATCATTCTTAGCCAAATTAACATCACAATTAAGCTGTAAATTATCCTTCTCAATTGTCCCAACTCTACTTTCCATATCTTTCACCATTCTAAGTAGAACTTCCGTTTGAGACACCATGTTCTTATTTAAGGCATTAATAGCCTCCCAAATAAGTTCCATGGTAAAGTTCTGAGGTCTTACCACATCTTGAAATGGTAAAAAGGAAAATCCAATAGAGTCCTCTCCAGGATCTTCACCTGTCGCTCTATAGGAGTTTTTACCCACCTCCTGGTTGTTAATTTGCTCCGCTGGTTTATCCAGATGGCCTACTTGCCTCAATGGTGATTCTATCCGGTCCTCCTCTTCGGGTGGTCAGATTGATTCCTGTTCCATCTGGAGCCTGATGGAGTCAGGATGCTTTCTGAGGGACGTGACTAGCGATTATATTATACCTATTGTGTTCATTATTATTACTGGTGTTTTCTCTGTCTTGTATATGTTATGTGTGTTTATTCTCATAAGTGAGCACTAGGGTTTAATATTTCTTGTTTTGGGGAAATTGTTTTTAGCACAGTGTGTATATATATATATATATATATTTCACAATACATATATCTCAGATTATGCACATCAGTTATTGGCTCCTGTGGTTTGTTTGCTTGCTCCGTTTCCCTCAGAGACTCCCATTTGCAATGGGAAGGAGAAAAACTCCTTTTGCCTTATCCTGATAACCCTACCACTTGGCTAAATTTGTGACAGGGTGCAAAAAGGGCGAGAGAAGGGATAAACTAAGGTGAAAAGAGCTGGAGAGGTAGAGGTTGGGAGAGAGGGACTTCTAGAGGGGAGGACCACCTTTGCACAGGGTGGAGGATGAAGAAGGGGTGTAGGTTGAGAGAGTGGATAAGGAGTGCAATAGTGGAATGACTGTTGGGGAACACAACCCTGTTCATTTGGTTTTGTCATCCTCTGGGATCATGTTAATTTTCAAGTGCTAAAATGAGGTTGCATTGGCTAAAGGTTTGGGAAGCCTTTGTTCAAGGTCCTTGAGGTTCACTTTGACAGTCAAAAGAACTCCACATACCAAAGTGTGGAGGCCGCTCCGAAATCGGAGCGGCCTCGGAGGGAATAGGCACACGCAGGTTGCACAAATGTGCACCCCCTTGCGCGCGCTGACCCCAGATTTTATAAGATACGCACGTATCTTATAAAATCCAGCATACTTTTGTTCGCGTCTGGTGCGCAAACAAAAGTACGCACGCACGTATGTTTTTAAGATCTACCCCTTAGATTTTAAGCCCTTTGGGATAGGGAAATGCTTACAGTACCTGACTGTGATCCACTTTGAAGCACTGAAAAAAGTGCGAAAAGCAGAATATAAATCTAAATAAATTTAAATGTACTGATGCAAAATGAGAAAATGGAGTTGACAAGAATTGCAGTCTAGCAGTAGAAACATAAAAGTAAAAATCTTATGGTCCCTTTGGCCTCCCTTACCTTCAGCACTACCCCAGGAACAACTATGGGATCTTTAGTTATTAATACAGACTGTCTCCCTGTTTGTACACTCTTTGTAGCCCTTCAGGATGAATCTCCTGGTTGGGTTTGGAAGAAATCCCAGGGCTACAATCACTTCACTTCTTTATGGTCTGGGTTACTGGAAAATTAGACTCTTCTTATGGGTAGGGAAGTTTAGCACCTTCCCCTTCAAGTCCAGTCTTCCTCCAGAAAGTAGACTTGATTGTGAGCTGCTTCTGTCCTCCAATAACTCCAACCTTTCCCTTAAACCTCTAATGGAACTTGCAAAACACCTCCCATATAGGATGGCTTATACAGATACCACAGAATTTCCTTATACAAACTCTGGGCCTGATGCTCAGCAGAGTGCACAATTTTAGCCATAGTTGTGTGGACTTTTTTTGTGTGCAAACTGTACTCCCTATGCAGCAAGTAGTTTTGTGCACAAAAAACATGCATTATTTTGTGCCTTTGCCTCAAACTCCCACACTAATGAAGGTATTAGCTATTAGGGATGTGCATTTGTTTGCAACAAAATAGGAAATAGAGACGATATTTCCTAGTTCGTCACAGTTCAGGGGTGACAAAATGATAAGAAAACCCATGAAATTTCATGGTTTATCGTTTTTGGGGAGGGGAGAAAGGGCACATAAAAAACCCCCCAAAAAACCCCAAACCCACCCCACCCCTTCAAATTTAATTAATTGCAACCCTCCAAGACTTGCCAAAAGTCCCTGGTGGTCCAGTGGGGTCCCAGGAGCGATCTCCCCCTCTCGGGCCGTTGGTTGCCACTAATCAAAATAGTGCTGATGGACCTTTTCCCTTACCATGTGACAGGGGCTATCGGTGCCATTGGTTGGCCCCTGTCACATGGTAGGAGCAATGAATGGCCCACGCCATTTTTTATAACACAGTGCAGTTATAACATTTCTCTTATGCCACTGCACCACCTGAAAGGAGTCTGCAGATCCTTACATAAAAAAGTAGAGGTTTGTGGCTGTGGCCATCCAAAATAAAATCTGGTTGCTTCTTAGGTGAGAACTGACATGTCATATTAAACTTATACTGCCTCCCTCAACCAGAAGTTTGACCCAAAGCAGTTCACATACAATAACTGTAGAGCAGTGGTTCCTAACTTGGGGTCTTATCATCCCAGGGCTGCCAGAAGGGATGCAAGAAAGTTAAGCTGGACTGCTGCCATAGGCCAGGATAATGAGTGGGGCATACTGCTGCCCTGGAAACTTCACCTCACGTTGCTGCAGGCCAGGAGGAGAGACAGAGGGGCCATTTTTACACAGTAGGAGCCTCAAACTGCACTGTCCCATGTCCAGCGGAGGCAGAGAAGAGAGGGACTGACTGCAGCCCGAGAGTCATAAACCCCACTGCTGTGCTGTGAAGATGTGTTGAAAAAGAGGGGCTGTGGGTGGCTTTCAGCTGCACATTGAGGAAAGCAGGATGGTCACAGCTTTGAGATGCATTTCCTGCTGTGTCATGTGCATATAATTTAAACACAAACGTTATCTTGGGAAGGCACAGACATAGAAATTTCAGAGGCTGCCTTCCCTTTAAAGCAGGCTATTCTGCTTTTTCTAAATTATTTTGTGATTATTTTCTGTATGTGTGTAAAAATCAGAAGGGAAAAGCAGGTCAGTTTTCATGGACAATAATTATCAACACTTATTATGTGGGTAAATACCTGTTTGCTCACATCAAAGCAGATGCAAAGTCCACAGCTACAAAAGTATTGGCTTGCCCCCAGCAGGCTCGTGCCATTTTCCCTTTGAAATTTCACTTGCAGGTCCTGATTTTCTGCCAGGTCATCTAAGTTGCCAACCTGGAACGTTCTTGAACTTGCTTCCGTTTCACTAGTGCAGCTAAGCTGGGAGGTGCATTGTTGGCTTCAACCTTCAATTAGGAGGGCAACTTTTAAATAGCTTTGGAAATGTCCCTCCCTGTGCATGCAGTTTTTTCCCATTATGAATGATCCTGGAGTGCATATCATTTCTTTTGTCATGGCATGCAAAAATTAGAGACGTGCATGGGTGGGGGGGTCTGCAAAAAGGTTTGAGGCTGAAAAGGGGTTAATGTTCCCTAAGACTGGCAACCCCTGCAATAGAGAATACAATTGTAGCAAGGCCTTGGCCTCTGCCACTAATAGTATCCTTGTTTTTCCTGCTATAGAAAGGATTTTACACTTTTTGGGGTCCACCTCCCACCTTCCCTTTTTTCGGATGGGTCTTACGGGTAAAAATTGGCCCCTGAGTACATACAAAAGAGCTTTCTGTTCTCTGGTGGATTGATCCAGCAGTGTCTAAGAGTTGGGAGTTTTTGGAAGAAGTTTGTGGAAGAGTTGAAGACATTTTTTTCCCAGTGCTATTATACTAGGAGGGCTAGTTACCTCCTCTCTAGAATTGGGGTTTTTGCTTGTGCCCAGCAACCAGCAAGGCAGAGACTCTGGAGGTGAAGACTTTTGTGATTAGTTTTGCAATAAGGCCAGTACCACCTCGCTGTAGTAAAGGAAAATTAGTTCTTACCTGTTAATTTTCATTCCTGTAGTACCACGGATCAGTCCAGACAGTGGGTTGAGCCTCCTTTCCAGCAGGTGGAGACAGACTAAAACTGAAAGGATATCCTATATGAGGACAGAGCCTATCCTGTAACCCTTCAATATAACTATTGTCAAAGCAGAAAAATAACAAGACCCAAACAGGATCAAGCAAGTAACCATAAAGTTCAAGGGAGCAACCGTAGAACAACCTAACAAACATGGTATACCTATACGCTCTTGCACATACTTGGTATGAAAAAACGACCAAGGCTTCCGGTGTAATTGCTCAGTATTCTTGCACAACACAGGGAGTAATACAATCTGCAAACCTGTAAGAAACAAGCTTCGAGAGAAAATAAAAAAGACAGACAGGGAAGGGCGTCTGGACTGATCCGTGGTACTACAGGAACGAAAATTAACAGGTAAGAACTAATTTTCCTTTCCCTGTACGTACCCGGATCAGTCCAGACAGTGGGATGTACCAAAGCTTCCCTAAACCGGGTGGGACAGAGACAGTCCCGCTTGAAGCACTTGCCGCCCAAAGGAACCGAAAACCGGAGCGTGCACATCCAGACGGTAGTGCCGAGCAAAGGTATGCAATGACGTCCAAGTGGCGGCCCTGCAAATCTCCTGCGGAGAGACAGATTGACTCTCCGCCCAAGAAGTAGCTTGAGAGCGCAGAGAATGAGCCTTCAGGCCCTCAGGAACCGGTCGACCTTGACAAAGATATGCCAAAGATATGGCTTCTTTCAACCACCGCGCAATCGTGGTCTTAGAAGCCGGTTTACCTCGGTTGGGACCACTCCAAAGGATAAAGAGATGGTCCGAAACGCGAAAGTCATTGGTAACCTAGAGATAGCAAAGCAGGACTTGCTTAACATCTAGACGACGGAGATCACGCCCAGCCGTACCCGCAATCTCCTCTAACGCAGGGAGTTCTACCGACTGGTTGACGTGAAAAGCGGAAACAACTTTAGGCAAGAAAGAAGGAACAGTCTTGAGAGACACCCCTGAATCAGAAAAACGTAAGAAGGGCTCCCGACAGGACAACGCCTGAATCTCGGAGATCCGCCGAGTGGAAGAGATAGAGACCAGAAAGACAGTTTTGAGTGTGAGGTCCTTGAGCGTAGCGTGGTGGTGAAGAGGTTCAAACGGAGCCGCACAGAGAGCACGAAGGACCAGGTTGAGACTCCACGACAGACACGTGGCACAAGAGGGAGGGCGGAGATGTTTAACGCCCCTCAAGAACCGAATTACGTTCGGATGGCCCGCTAGGGAATGACCTTCCACCCGACCCAGGAGAGAGCCGAGCGCCGAGACCTGGACGTGCAGAGAACTGAAGGAGAGGCTCTTGGAGAGACCCCTCTGAAGAAAAGAAAGAACCACAGAGACCGAGGCGGAGCGGGCTGGGATACCCAACTCTGCACAAACAGACTCAAAAACTTTCCAGATGCGCACGTAGGCCAGGGAAGTCAACTGTTTCCGGGCCCGCAGCAAGGTGGAGATGACCTCCTCCTTATACCCTTTACGCCTCAGGCGTCTCCGTTCAAAAGCCAGGCCGCTAGACAGAAGCGATCGGCCTGGTCGAAAAATACAGGCCCCTGTCGAAGGAGACGAGGTAGATGACCGCGGCGCAGGGGTCCGTCCGTCGCCAGGTTGATGAGATCTGCGAACCATGGTCTTAGCGGCCACTCAGGTGCTACCAGAATCACTGGTCCCCGGTGGAGTTCGATTCTTCTGAGAACTTTTCCCACCAGGGATCACGGGGGAAATACATACAAGAGGACGTCCACTGGCCAAGGCAGGGCCAGAGCATCCACGCCCTCTTAAGCCGTGCTCCCTCCAGCAGCTGAAGAACAGATTGGCTTTGGAATTGTGCAGAGTCGCCATGAGGTCTAGGTGGGGGGGGACTCCACCTGTCCACTATCAGAGCCATGGCCGCATCCGAGAGTTCCCACTCCCCCGGATCGAGTGACTGTCGGCTGAGGAAGTCAGCCTGGATATTCTCCTTGCTCACAATGTGGGAGGCCGCCAAGCACTGCAGATGTCGCTCCGCCCAGGTGAAGAGATGGCTGGCTTCCAGGGCCACTAGGGGACTGCGAGTGCCCCCTTGGCGATTGATGTAGGCCACTGTGGTAGAGTTGTCGGAGAGGACTCGTACCGCCTTGCCGCGAAGAAGGGGGAGGAACTCCTGAAGGGCCAGGCGTACCGCCAGGGTCTCCAACCGATTGATGTGCCAGCGGGACTGAGTCGGGGCCCAGGTTCCCTGGGTGGACTGGGAGAGACAAACCGCACCCCAGCCCGACAGACTGGTGTCCGTGGTCACTATCGTCCACTGTGACGCTTCGAGAGGCATCCCCTGGAGGAGATGAGGTAGCGACAGCCACCACTGCAAGTCGCCGACGGTAGAGTCCGAGAGCGGGAGAACTATGTGGAACTGTTCTGACACTGGCTGCCAGCGGGATAGCAAAGCTTTCTGTAACGGACGCATATTAGCAAAAGCCCAGGGGACGAGGTCTATGGTGGAAGCCATGGATCCCAAGACCTGCATGTAGTCCTAGGCCGTTGGGGAAGATAAGGCAATCAGGTTCTGGATCTGCTCGATTAGTTTGAGAGCGCGCACGTGGTAGGAAAACCATGCCTACTCGGGTATCGAAGTGGGCTCCCAGGAACTCTAACTCCTGGGAGGGTTGAAGGTTGCTCTTGGAGAAGTTCACTATCCACCCGAGGGAAGCGAGAAGAGATAATATGCGATCCACCGCCTGTTGACGGGAAGCCGCCAACTTGGCTCTGATGAGCCAGTCGTCCAGATAGGAATGGACAAGGGTTCCGTTCCCTCCCAGCGCAGCGCCGCCGTGACCACCACCATGACCTTTGTGAAGGTGCGAGGTACAGTCACGAGACCAAAAGGAAGCACCCGAAACTGGAAGTCCTGATTGAGAATGTGGAAGCGAAGATACTTCTGGTAGTCGCGGTGAATGGGAATATGGAAGTACGCCTCTGCGAGATCGAGCGAAGCGAGAAACTCTCCGGGACGAACCGCAGCTATGACCGCTCGGAGGGTTTCCATGCGGAAGTGAGGAACTTTGAGGGCCCGATTGACCCTCTTGAGGTCCAGTATCAGGTGAAAGGACCTGTCCTTTTTGGGAAAGATGAAGTAAATAGAATACTGGCCAGCGCCAAGCTCCCTCTCCGGGACTGGAACCACCACGCCCAGAGCCAGGAGTTTGGAAAGAGTTTGTTCCACCGCGTCCCTCTTGGACCGTCCGCATGGCGAGAAAAGAAAAAGATCCGGAAGGTCGCGAACAATCTCGAAGGCGTACCCGTCTCTGATAATGTCGAGAACCCACTGATCAGATGTGATTTTGACCCATTCCTCGAGAAACAGGGAGAGGTGACCGCCGAGGTAAGGGACCGAGGAATGAGTCAGCTGAACTTCATTGCGTGGCAGGCTTAGGGGTGGCACGCACGGTCTGGCCCTCACGAAAAGGCTGCCGCCCACGAAAGGTCTGCGACCAGGACTGAGTATGAGAAGAACCCCTCGAGGAACCACCCCGCCCACGCGGAGCGTAACGACGCTGACCCCGGAAGCGAGAACGAGAGGGTGCGTAAGACCGGGTAGGTTTGGGACGGTCCTCCGGGAGTTTATGGACCTTGTTGTCAGCCAAGGAATCCATAAGCTTCTCAAGGTCCTCTCCAAAAAGCATCTTACCTTTGAAAGGCAACGTGCCTAACCAAGCTTTGGAAGACTGATCGGCCGACCAATTGCATAGCCAGAGGAGCCTCCGGGCAGACACCGCCAAAGCCATCGCCTGAACACGGACCAGATCGTAGAGGGCATCTGCCCCGTAAGCGATTACGGCTTCTAGACACTCAGCCTGCTCCGCCTCCGCTGGTGGAAGTTCTTGAGTGCAAAGTAATTGTTGAACCCACCTGAGGCCTGCCCTCTAGCCTTTAATGATCCAGAGTGTTTATCCCATGCCCCTTTGAAATCCTCTAGCCTTCAGTGATCCACAGTGTTTATCCCAAGCCCCTTTGAAATCCTTCATGGTTTAAGTCTTCACCACTTCCTCCAGAAGGTCATTCCAGGCATCCACCACCCTCTCTGTAAAGAAATATTTTCTAACATTGGTTCTAAGTCTTCCTCCCTGGAGTTTCAAATCATGACCCCTAGTTCTACTAAATTGTTTTCTATGAAAAAGGTCTATTGTTGACCATGGATCATTAAAACCTTTCAAGTATCTGAAAGTCTGTATCATATCACCCCTGCTGCTCCTCTCCTCCAGGGGATACATATTCAGATTCATCAACCTCTCCTCATAAGGCATTCGATGGAGACCACCCACCATTTTGGTCGCCTTCTCTGGACCACCTCCCTCCTGTCTCTGTTCCTTTTGAGATACAGTCTCCAGAAACATCTGGAGGAGACAACAAGGTCTACCATTGGTATGACTTCCATAATGTGCCAATGCTGCAAACAGAAGCTGTTAGGAGTCTTAGGGTCAAACTTTTACTAATCCTCTTACGGAAAACCTAAGATTATTGCTATTTCAACTCAGAGGGTGAAAGTCTCTCACCCTGCATCAACTTTCCAGCACTTTCTAAGCTCTGATACAAGGTATAGATGTGGAAAACTTCCTAGCTCAGAGCAGAGCAGTACCAGTGCTGAAAACAAACCAGATTCAGCAGTCAAGTCCTCTAAAGGGCCAATCGTAAGACTGGAGCTCCCCCAGACTTTCAAATAAAATCAGTCCCTGTTGTCTGAGATCCTTTGGGAATGGCCACCCCATAGGACTGTCTACCAGTAACCAAAAGACGATTGCCGTGGCCAACCAAGTCACCAGGCTTACAGTCCCAGGATGACTTGAGATCCTCCTTTTTACCCTGTTGAACATAGACAAGGGAGGGAGCCCATATCATATGCTGCTCCGCAGCTATCAAAACAAGAACATCAATTTCCAATACCCCAGGATCTTGTCTGTGATTATAGAACCATTGCATCATCACGTAGTGGTATCACGCTATCAGAGCCAGATACCTCTGGCACCATCGAGAAACTATGAATGGAAAAATATCCTCTGCCAGCCAGCTCCAACTCTCTTGATCCAAGTCATGTCTGCTGAGAAAAACAGCCCTTATATTGTCCGTCCTGGCAACGTGATACTGTTTGCTTATGCTGTTCTACACATTTCATGAGAGCATCTATCTTCACCAACACCTGATGACAACTGCTATGGCCTCGAAGGTTTATAAAGGCAACTGTGGTGGCCTTGCCGAACATCACTTTCACCTCTTGTCCCATCTGCCGCTCTATTAACCGTAAACATGTTAGGTCACCCAAACGAGCTTGATAACACCCTGTTGAGCCTCTGCATTTCACAGACCACATTCCATCAATACTTGGTAGGGAGCTTCCCTAGCTAGGTGGCTCACCCTCCCCATTGGGAGCACCTACCATTCCAAGACATGTCAGGATACCCCTTCTCAAGAGGAGCTCACTTAGCAAGCACCTCAGCAACTGCGTGCTCACTTCCATTGGCCAGGATAGCCTTACCATCTACACCTGAGACTGTGAAGTCCACTGTGCCAGCAGGGCCTGCCAAACCAGATACATTTGCGCTCTAATCCAAGGAACTACCTCCAACATTGTCATCATTGACTCCGGGATCCAGAAAGAACTCTACATTATGGAACGAATGGCCAATCTCAAGGATTGAAACAGTGTCAGATATGGTGTTCTGGCAATTCCCGCTTTGTGCCTTATCAAATCTTATTGAGGTAGTCCAAGTTTGTGTTGGTCGCAGACTGCTTTTTTAAGCCTAATATGCAGCCCAGCTCCAGGAGGAAGCAGATAAATTTGTGAAATGCCCCTTAACTCTTGACTGCAAGCTTGGTGCAAATCAACCAGCATGCAGATATGTATGGACCAAAACACCCACCTTGCGCAGAGTGCCACTACTATCTCTCAGATCTTAGAGAAAATTCTGAGCACCATAGCCAAGCCAAATGGCCAAGCTCAATGCAGATAATGCCATCCTAGAACAGTGGAACAGACACTGCAGATGTTCCTGTAGTACAGGGGTATATAGATATGCGGCCTTTAGAAAGACAGGAGAATGTCCTCTTTCCACAGTCAATGACAGCGCACAAGGTTCCATTCTGAAGTGCGCTAAGCGCAAATGCCGCTTGACCCCTTTCAGAGGCAGAAAGCATTGAAAGGAGCCCTATGTCCTCCTGGGCATGACAAAATAAATAGAATAGCCCCCAGTCACTCTTTTGCAGTTCGGAAAACTGGAATTACAGCTCTAAGGTCTATTAGCCTTCTTTTCACTGTCATGTCTGTCCATCTCCGGAGCCTATAGATGGACCCCCACACCTTCATTGCAAGGTCCAAGATGTTTCAGCCTCCAAGATGCTTCAGCAACGTCCATATTTGGATCTCCGAGCAAACTGACAGCAAACCTTTAAAAGGTTTCATCAATCTCCTGTAAGAGGCAAAAACGACTGGAATCTCTGGCTTTATTGTTCTGACAAAAATGAAATCTTGGAATCAGCCCATCAATTCGCCATCCTCTCCATTCAGACTGAACCAGAGATCCCTCACAGGGCAACTTTGTCAAATTTGACAAAAATGGCATCTGCCTACCAGTTCCACAACCATTGAAGACAACTTGCTGCTATAACAAGCTACTTTTCTAATGGCCGCATTCATAAGGTCACAGCCCACATCAGCTAGTAACGTGGCTCCCAGTTCCAACGCAGACCTGAGTGGGACACGAGTCTGCTCAAACCTAGGGTAGCAAAAAGCTATTGGCATATGCATTGCTACCACCTCAAATGTGGCTTGAGGTAAGCCTTGATCTTTACATGCAGGGCTCCTTCAGACCTGTCCCTTCAACCAGGATGGCAGAATGCAGTGATTACACCCACCAGAGCATCAATATCCAGGGATCCAGCTGTTCCCTTGAGTCTACGTTATAGGCCCACCATATATCACCCCCTTTATTTATTTTAACCAGGAAGTACCACTCAATGTTAAGCAACTCCTGTGCTTGTTCCAGGAGTGTCAATAAAAACGCAGCTGCCTTACAAGCTGACCAGGATGGAAACCTCCCATCCACTCCATGCATTTTCAGGGTCTCAACTAATAAACCCAACTTGTGGAAGAAAATGGAGCAGACACCGGGGGGGGGGGGGCTATTGGGTGGGGGGCCCAAATCTTTACCACGAGCTCCCTCACGTCTCTCTTTATTTTGAGCCTAAATCTGGCAACGGCACAGAGACTCAAATGTTCAACTGAGGGAGAGGCCCAAACTGGGATCACTGCAGGAGTTCAAATCTGTCTTTCTTCTTTTTGTTTCCTCAATAAGCAATCCCCACTAGGGTGATGCATAGCCACCCTCTACTGGAGACAGAATACTGGCAGGCTATCAGGGCAAAGCTATATATTTTGGTGCGTTAGCTAATCAGTTCTCACCATCATCTGCTGGGTTATACCAGCAGATGATGGTATAACAGTCATCTGCTGGTATAACCCACTTGGGTGGATTGGCCTGCCTGACTACAGAGGAAGCGAAGCGCAGATGGTACACAGCCTATGAGCATAGATCCACAGGGAGACTTGGTTCTCACGCTCATTGTCTTGTGCTAACAGCTAAGCTAGAGCCCTGAGGCTACAGCACAACAGGGATCACAGGCTGATTCAGTCTCCTTATTCACTAACTTCTGGACAGAGGAACGTAATGAGCATAGGCGGCTAGAGGTCCAGGAAGACTTGCAGTAGGTGCCTGAGATGGAGGGCTTGCAGCACCAAAAATACCTTTTTGTAGCAAAAGTCAACATCCATCACTGCAAAGAGGAAAATTAGTTCTTACCTGTTAATTTTTGTTCCTGTAGTACCACGGATCAGTCCAGACCGTGGGTTGAGCCTCCTGTCTAGGAGATGGAGACAGACCAAAACTTAAAGGGTATCCTATATCAGGACAGAGCCTACCCTGCAGCCCTTCAGTATAACTATTGTCAAAGCAGAAAAACAAGATAAAGAAAAAGATCAAGCAAGTAACAACAAAAAACTCAATGGAGTAACTTTATAACTTTGTAAGGAGCTCTGTAGAAAGAAACGCTCTTGCATGTTCTTGGTCATCAATAACCAATGCTTCCGGTGCTCAGAAGAAGATAAAACAATACTGACATCCGAATACCTGTAGGAAAAGCTTCGAGTAGGTAATGTGAAAAGAGCAACAGGGAAAGGCGTCTGGACTGATCCGTGGTACTATAGGAACGAAAATTAACAGGTAAGAACTAATTTTCCTTTCCCTGTACGTACCCGGATCAGTCCAGACCGTGGGATGTACCAAAGCTTCCCTAACCGAGTGGGACCGCAACAGTCCCGCTCGAAGCACTTGCCAACCAAAAGAACCAAAAACCGGTGCTTGTACATCCAGGTGGTAGTGACGCGCGGAAGTATGTAGGGACGTCCACCTAGCGGTCCTGCAAATTTCTTGCGGAGAAACCGATTGGCTCTCCACCCAAGAAGTAGCTTGAGAACGCAACGAATGAGCCTTTAGACCCTCAGGAACTGCCTGACCTTGGCAAAGATAGGCAGAGGACACCGAGCAATAGTAGTCTTAGATGCCCGTTTGCCCCGATTGGGACCACTTCAGAGGACGAAAAGATGATCCGAGACCCGAAAGTCATTGGTAACCTGGAGATAGTGGAGTAGAACTCGTTTGTCATCAAGTCTGCGGAGATCGCCCCCAGCGGTACCTGCAATTTCCTCTGGAGAGAATGCTGGAAGTTCCGCTGACTGGTTGACATGGAAAGCGGAAACAACCTTCGGTAAGAAAGAAGGCACCGTCTTGAGCGAGACTCCTGAATTGGAAAAACGCAAAAAAAGTTCCCAACAGGACAATGCTTGGATCTCTGAAACCCGCCGAGCGGAAGAAATAGACGTGAGAAAAACCCGTCTTGAGCGTGAGATCCTTTACCGTAGTCCGACGAGGGGTTCGAATGGAGCCGTACAGAGAGCTCGGAGGACGAGATTAAGACTCCACGATGGGCAAGTAGAGCGCGCGGGCAGTCGCAGGTGCTTGACTCCCTTCAAGAACCGAACCACGTCCGGGTGGCCTGCTAAGGGATGAACCTCGGCCCGTCAGAGAGCAGAGACTTGCACGCGCAAGGAACTGAAAGAGAGACCCTTGGAGAGACCCTTCTGTAGAAAGGAAAGAACCAATGAAACCGGAGCGGAACGCGCAGAGATCCCCAACTCTGCACAAACAGTCTCAAAGACTTTCCAAACGTGCACGTAAGCTAGAGAAGTCGACTGCTTCCGAGCTCGCAGCAAGGTGGAGACAATCTCCTCCTTATAGCCCTTACGCCTCAGGAGTCTCCGTTCAAAAGCCAGGCCGCTAGACAAACGCGATCGGCCTGGTCGAAAAATACAGGCCCCTGCCGAAGCAGACGAGGAAGATGGCCGAGCCGGAGAGGTCTGTCCGTTGCCAGGTTGACGAGATCCGCGAACCAAGGTCTGCGAGGCAATTCGGGTGCTACCAGAACCACTGGCCCTCGGTGGAGTTCTATTCTTCGAAGAACCTTTCCCACCAGAGGCCACGGAGGGAACACAAAGAAGAACGTCCGCAGGCCATGGAAGAGCATCCACTCCCTCCAAGCCGTGCTCTCTCCAGCGGCTGAAGAACCTGTTGGCCTTGGCATTGCGCAAGGTTGCCATGAGGTCCAGGTGAGGAGGACCCCACCTGGTCGACGATCAGGTCCATGGCTTCTTCCGAGAGTTCCCACTCTCCCGGATCGAGAGACTGACTGAGGAATATCGGCCTGTACATTCTCCTTGCCCGCTATGTGGGAGGCCGCAAGGCAATCCAGATGCCGTTCCGCCCAGTCGAAGAGACGGCTGGCTTCTAGAGCCACCAGGCTTCTGCGAGTGCCTCCCTGATGGTTGATATAAGCCACGGTGGTGGAGTTGTCTGAGAGAACCCTCACCGCCTTGCCGCAGATCAGGGGCAGAAATTCTTGTAGAGCCAGACGCACACCCCAGGCCTTTAACCGATTGATGTGCCAATGAGAATGAACCGGAGACCAGATCCCCTGCGTGGACTGGGACTGGCAGACTGCGCCCCAGCCAGAGAGACTGGCATCCGTGGTTACCATCGCCCACTGTGGAGTCTGAAGAGGCATTCCCCGGAGAAGGTGAGGAAGCGAAAGCCACCGCTGCAAAGCGGCGACTGTAGAGGCCGAAAGCGGGAGAACTACGTGGAACTGTTCCGATACCGCCTGCCAACGGGATAGCAAAGCTCTCTGTAATGGTCGCATATGAGCAAATGCCCAAGGGACGAGGTTGATGGTGGAGGCCATCGAGCCCAAGACCTGGAGGTAGTCCCATGCTGTTGGGAGAGGGAGTGAGAGAAGATTCCGTACCTGGTCGATCAATTTGAGAGCCCGAGCGCGAGGTAGGAACTCTTTGCCGATCCGAGTATCGAAGCGGGCCCCCAGGAATTCTAACACCTGGGAAGGCCAAAGATTGCTTTTGGGGAAGTTCACTATCCACCCGAGGGATGCGAGGAGAGCTAGAACCCAATCCACCGCCTGCCTGCAGTGACTCTCCGACTTGGCCCGCATGAGCCAGTCGTCCAGATAGGGGTGGACTAGGACTCCTTCGCGGCGGAGGGCAGCCGCCACCACCACCATGACCTTGGTGAAGGTGCGTGGTGCAGTAGCGAAGCCAAAGGACAGCACCCAAAACTGAAAGATACTTCTGGTAATCTCGGTGAATCCGAATGTGGAGGTAGGCCTCTGACAGATCGAGGGAGGCGAGGAACTCTCCGGGATGAACCGCCGCGATGACCGCTCTCAAGGTTTCCATGCGAAAATGTGGGATCTTGAGGGCCCGGTTGACCCTCTTGAGGTCTAAGATCGGCCGAAAGGCACGTCCTTCTTGGGTATCACGAAGTAAATAGAATATTGGCTGGCGCAGAGTTCCTCCTTCGGAACTGGGACAATGGCGCCCAGATTCAGAAGCCTGGTGAGGGTTTGGTCCACCGTCTCCCGTTTGAGACTGCTGCATGGGGAGAATACGAAGAGGTCCGGTAGGTCTCGAACAAATTCTAAAGCGTAGCCGCCTCGGACAATCTTGAGGACCCACTGGTCCGACGTGATTTTGACCCACTCCTTGAAGAACAGGGAGAGACGACTGCTCAGGAGGGGGACCGAGGAATGGGTCAATCGAACTTCATTGTGGGGCTGGCTTTGGGGTGGCGCGCTGGGATGGTCCCTCTCTGAAGAACAGACGCCCACGAAAGGGCTGGGACCAAGATTGAGATAGGGAAGAGTAACCTCTGGAGGAACCACCTCGTCCGTGGAGTGTATATCTTCATTGACCCCGGAAGCGAGGACGGGAGGGTGCAAAAGATTGAGATTGTTTTGGATGGTCCTCCGGTAGCTTATGAACCTTGTTTTCCCCCAAGGAATTAATAAGCTGCTCAAGGTCCTCTCCAAAAAGCAACTTACTCTTGAAAGGCAACGTGCCCAACCTTGCCTTGGAGGACGGGTCCATGGTCCAATTGCGCAGCCAGAGAAGCCTTCTAGCGGAGACCGCTGAGACCACTGCTTTTGCCTCGATGCGGAGGAGGTCGTAGAGCGCATCTGCCCCATATGCGATGACGCCTTCCAAACATTCAGCCTGCTCCGCCTCTGCAGACGGGAAGTCCTGGGTGCCGAGCAATTGTTGAACCCACCTAAGACCTGCCTGCTGCATGAGACTGCTGCAGATAGTCGCCCGGACTACAGAGACCAAAACCTCAAAGATATGCTTTAGATGGGCTTCGAGCTTACGATCCTGTACATCCTTCAGGGTCATCGCCCCCACCACTGGGATAGTTGTGTGCTTGGTGACCGCAGAGACGGAAGAATCGACGGTGGGAATCTTCAGCATGTCCAAGCAGTCCTCCTGGAGGGGATAGAGCTTGTCCATAGCCCTCCCCACATGGAGCCCCGCTTCGGGAGCTTCCCATTCCCATAGGAACAGCAACTTATGCATAGGGTGGAAAGGAAAGACACTTGCCGGAGCCCTGATTCCCGCCAGGACTGGGTCCATATCCTTGGGCAAAGAAGCCTAAGCGTATCCGCAGGGGGCCACTCCAGTACCAGTTCCTGGAGGACAAAGGGGATGAGGGGCTCCAACTCCTCCTTTTGAAACATGCGGAGGACCTGGGGGTCATTGTCCTCCAAAGGGGGGAGCGCCCCCGCAACCACCCGCACCCTAACGGGCCCCTGCAGCTCCAGGGTCGGGAGGACGGGCGGAGTCTGTCGTGGGATTTTTGCCGACAAGGGACCTGGGGAAGTGTCCTCCTCCTCCTGCAAGCTGGCCAAATAAGATTTGTGCAAAGAAGCACAAATTCTGAAGAAAAACGGGCCCTAGCCTTGCCGGGGGGGGGGGGGGGGGGGGGGGGGGGGGAGGCAGGAGGCAGGGACCTCATCCCTAGGTAGCACAGGGCTTAAATCGGGGGGAAACTTCTCCAAAATCGCATCCCCAGCCCCTGGCAGCTCTGAATCAGGAGCTGCCGAAATTCCCAAAATGGCCGCCGTTCCTGCGGTTTGCCGACCCGGGAACGGCCTAGCCATGCAGAGGGGAGCGCGACCTCGGGCTAAATTTGGCAGCGCTGCCGAGGAGGGACCCTCCTCACCCGGCAGGCACGCTGAGCAGAGCCCTTCACGCGATAGGCTCGCCAAGAGCTCCCCACATGCAAGACAGGCACTTGGATGCGGCATCCACAGTGACGAGGAGCCGCGAACTGCACTAAAGAAAAAAAAAAAAAACAGCTGAGAGAAAGAAAAGGTCTTTGAAGTGCCAGTAAGGAGCGGAGGTAGGGGAATGAACCCTACACGCTCTACTGGGTCTGGCTGCTGGCCTGCTTAAGCTTTAAAAATCCTTCCCCCTTTTTGCCAGCCTTTAATAGAATAAAATTTATTGTCCTTTTGGTTATTTAAACTTTTTTTTTTTTTTTTACTGAGGGGAAGAGAAGGGAGAGCCCTGAGCCCTCAAGGCAGCCAGAAAGGGGGGGGAGGGTGAGTGACTGGATCACCAATGTCAAACCCCCCCCCACCGGGGAAGCAGTCTCGGACCTAGGCTATGCCCAGCACAAGGGGCCAAGCCCCCCTAGGTCCGGCAAGAGCCAGGAGATGGAAGCGTCTCCTGTGAAAAAAGGAGAGAGTCCAAAACAAGACAAATTACCAAATGTATTAAAAAAAAAAAAAGTTAAGATTGAATAAATGGAAAAACTATGATACTACTTGCTTGATCCGACAAGGAAAAAAAAACAAGGGCTGAGCAGCTCAGATCAGGAGACCGCAGGGTGAGCTGATCCATCTGCTGGAGACAGACAAATACTGAAGGGCTGCAGGGTAGGCTCTGTCCTGATATAGGATACCCTTTCAGTTTTGGTCTGTCTCCATCTGCTGGACAGGAGGCTCAACCCACGGTCTGGACTGATCCGGGTACGTACAGGGAACTCTCATTTACGCAGAGTAAACAGTGAGATTAGATAAAAGCAAAAAGGCATAGGCAAAGAAACAGTCACCAACCATTCCATCTTTAAAAATATTTATTAGTAGACAGTATGGTGAAAGGAATACTAGCAACAGAATAAAGCCATTGACTAATTCTATACACAACAAAAGAAGTGCCACACTGGGTAAAACAAAAGGAAAATTAGGGCTTACCTGATAATTTTTGTTCCTGTAGTACCAAGGATCAGTCCAGACTGCTGAAAAGGCACCACCTATATACCCTGGTGCGCCCCCCTGCAATCCTTCAGTATAATCGATAACAAAGCAGAATGATAAAAGAAATCCTAGGCAAGAACCTGTGACTAGAACAAGTGAAACATGAACTCTTGGAAAAAAACGAGGAAAAAACCCCGGCTGAAAATGCCACTGAAGGTTGTGTAAGCATATACAGGAATTCTGAAATACAAGAATACAGTGTCGGGACTGCTACTGACATGGGCGGGCGTCTGGACTGATCCTTGGTACTACAGAAACAAAAATTATCAGGTAAGCCCTAATTTTCCTTTCCCTGTACGTACCAGGATCAGTCCAGACTGCTGGGAAGTACCCAAGCTGCCCTAAAAGGGGTGGGACCTTGACAGTCCCGCTCGAAGCACACTGCTGCCAAACGAAGGTACCGTAGGATCCTGTACATCCAAACTGTAATGTCTAGCAAAAGTGTGCAAGGATTTCCAAGTCGCCGCCCGGCAAATTTCCTGAGGGGAAACAAAGGCACTCTCCGCCCAAGACGCCGCCTGGGAACACAGAGAATGAGCCTTAAGACCTTCCGGAACGGCACGTCCCCTACAAATGTAAGTTGAAGCAATAGCATCCTTCAGCCAGCGGGCTATAGTCGTCTTAGAAGCTTTGGACTCCTTCTTAGGGCCACTCCATAAAACGAAAAGATGATCAGACAATCGAAAAGGATTGGTGACCTCCAAGTATCTCAACAATGCCCGAACATCCAGCCTAAGTTCCGAAGCCTCACTGTCTTTCGCCGAAAAGGCTGGGAGTTCTACCGTCTGATTCACATGAAAAGAGGTAACCACCTTAGGCAAGAAGGGACAGTTCGAAGCGAAACACCCGAATCCGAAATGCGGAGGAAAGGCTCTCTGCATGACAACGCTTGGAGCTCTGAAATGCGCCTCGCCAAACAAATAGCCACCAAGAAAACTGTCTTGAGAGTGAGATCTTTGAGCATAGCCCGCTTCAGCGGCTCAAAAGGAGAAGTACTAAGGCCACGAAGAACTAAATTTAGACTCCAAGCGGGACAGATAGGTCGCACCGGCGGACGCAAATGCTTGATCCCCTTCAAAAATCTGGCTACATCAGGGTGCATGGCTATGGAAACACCGTCAATTTTGCCGCGGAAACAGCCCAGAGCCGCCACCTGCACTCTAAGGGAATTATAGGATAAGCCCTTCTTTAGGCCCTCCTGCAGGACCTGTGACACCACGACACCAAGAGTCAAACACTTCCAAACCCGCATGTAGGTAACAGACGTAGACGGCTTACGAGCTTGAAGAAGAGTAGTAATGACCGAATCAGAATATCCCTTCTTCCTCAATTGACGCCTCTCAAAAGCCAAGCCGCTAGACAAAAGCGATCGGCCTGGTCGAAAAACACTGGACCCTGCCGCAATAGGCAAGGAAGGTGACTGAGACGCAAGGGACAGTCTACTGCTAGATTGATCAGATCGGCAAACCATGGCCTCCTGGCCCACTCCGGCGCCACGAGAACGACCGGACCCACGTGGGATTCTATCCGACGCAACACTTTGCCAATCAGCAGCCACGGAGGGAACACGTACAGGAGAACATGTTCGGGCCATGGAAGAACCAACGCGTCCACGCCTTCCGAGCCGTACTCTCGTCTGCGGCTGAAGAAATGCGCTGCCTTTGCATTTAGGCGCATCACCATGAGGTCTACACGGGGCGTTCCCCATCTTTTAACGATGAGTTTGAGTGCCTCTTCTGACAGTTCCCACTCCCCCGGATCTAGCTGCTGCTGGCTGAGATAGTCCGCCTGGATGTTGTCGATGCCGGCAATGTGTGAGGCCGCTAATAGAGACAGATGCGCTTCCGCCCACTCCATTAACTTGCTCGCCTCGGACGCAACCAAGTAACTCCTGGTTCCTCCTTGGCGATTTATATAGGCCACCGTCGTTGCATTGTCTGACAGAACTCGGACTGCTTGATGTCGGATCAGAGGGAGAAACCGCTGCAGCGCCAAGCGGACTGCCCTTGTCTCCAGACGGTTGATGGACCGCTTGGTCTGCGAAGTCATCCAACGTCCCTGTGCGGATTGAGATTGGCAGACCGCCCCCTAACCCGACAGGCTGGCGTCCGTTGTGACGATGATCCATTGCGGAGGCTCCAAATAGACTCCCTGAAGCAAATGGGTCGGCTGCAACCACCATTGCAGACTGGCCCTTGCCGGGTCTAGAAGTGGTAACGGCACCCGGAATTCTTCCGACTTGGGGTCCCATCGAGATAACAGCGCTCTCTGTAATGGTCGCATATGCGCAAAAGCCCAAGGCACCAATTCTAGGGTGGACGCCATATATCCAAGAACCTGTAAATAATCCCATACCACCGGCAGTGACACAGCTAGTAGACGACGAACGTGCGCCATCAGTCGCTCCATTCGCGCCTGCGGCAGGGAAACCTTGCCCCACTCTGTATTGAACAAGGCCCCCAGAAACTCTAGGGTCTGGCAGGGTATCAGCTGGCTCTTGGAGTGGTTGACTACCCAACCTAGGGAGCTCAGATGGTAAATGACTGTGCGTACTGCCTCCTCGCAAAGCCTTCTTGATTTTGCCCGAATGAGCCAGTCGTCCAAGTATGGATGGACGAGCACTCCTTCTCTCCGGAGACTTGCGGCGACGACTACCATTACTTTGGTGAAGACCCTCGGGGCTGTTGCGAGACCAAAGGGGAGAGCACAAAACTGGTAATGGGCTCCCAGGACCATGAACCTTAGGAACCTCTGATGACATTCTTGTATCCAGATGTGCAGGTAAGCCTCCGTGAGATCCAAAGAAGCCAAAAATTTGCCTTTGTGGACCGCCGCAATGACGGAACGCAGAGTCTCCATTCAGAAGCGTGGAATTCTTAGAGCTCTGTTGACCTGTTTTAGATCGAGGATGGGACGGAAGGTACCTTCCTTCTTTGGGACGATGAAATAGATGGAGTAGCGACCCGTGCCTTGCTCGGCTACCGGTATGGGAACTATAGCCCCCAGAGCCTGTAACCGCGCGTTTGCGAAATAGCCTTTTGCTTTTCTCGCGACCCGCAGGGGGAGGCTAGGAAGAAATCGCACAGGGGTCGTGCAAAATCCAAGGCGTAGCCGCGGTTTATAATGTCGAGGACCCACTGGTCCGAGGTTATTCTGGCCCATTCCTCCCGAAAGTGAAATAGAAGACCCCCCACTTCCGGAACGGAGGGATGGACCGGCGTCCCCTCATTGTGACGTCTTATTGGTGAAGGCATGGCTCGAGCCCCCGTGCGCGATTGCCGCCGGCCATGAAAGGAAGGAGACCATCCTTGAGAGCGTGCGGGCGGTTGCTGCGGTGCAAATGACGAGGAACCTCTCCCGGAGCGATACCGGTGCTGTCCGCGAAAACGACCACGAAAGGATCCCGAGGAACGAAATGATTTCTGCCTGTCTTCCAGCAATTTGAAGACCTTGTTCTCTCCCAAGGGCTTAATAAGCTGCTCCAACTCACCCCCAAATAACAACTTACCCCGAAAAGGGAAGGAACCAAGTTGCGCTTTGGAGGATGAGTCCACCGCCCAATGGCGTAGCCAGAGGAGTCGGCGCGCGGAGACTGCTGACGCCATGGAGCGGGCTGAAGTACGGAGAAGATCATACAGGGCGTCCGCCGCATAGGCCACCGCAGATTCCATTCGTTTCGCCTGCTCTGATTCCCCTGGAGGCAAATCCTGAGACGTTAACATTTGCTGCACCCAGCGGAGGGTAGCCCTTTGTACCATGCAACTACAAACCGCCGCTCGCACCCCTAGGGCTGACACTTCAAAGATTCGCTTCAGCAACACTTTCAATTTTCTATCTTGGGGATCCTTAAGGGCCATGCCACCTGTAACTGGGATAGGAAAATTAGGTTCTTACCTTTGCTAATTTTCGTTCCCCGTAGTACCATGGATCAGTCCAGACAGCTGGGTTATGCCTCCCCTCCAGCAGATGGAGTCAGAGAGAAAACTGAAAGCACCCCCTAGATATACTGGTGTGCCACCTGCGATCCCTCAGTATATGTGATATCAAAGCAGAAATAAGGAATGAATCACCTTCAACTGTACCCCCAAGAGAATGTCAAAAAATTGTGATCTAAATCATAACCTAAATGACCAGATCAAGTAGAAACCTCCTTGAGAACAGGTAAAACCAGACATAACAAACAGGACACCACAGAGCGAACAATAAAACACGAGGAAAGGAGACACTTCACCTCGAAACTGTGGCATCTATTACCAATACAAACTGTAATGGAAGAAAACAACAGAAAGGAACACGAGCGGACTCCCAGAAGTACTGAGGGCGGGCGTCTGGACTGATCCATGGTACTACGGGAACGAAAATTAGCAAAGGTAAGAACCTAATTTTCCTTTCCCTGTACGTACCAGGATCAGTCCAGACAGCTGGGATGTACCCAAGCCGCCTTAACTGGGGTGGGACCCTGAGAGTCCCGCTCGAATTACACTGCTCCCAAAGGACTCTGCAGGAGGACCACGAACATCCAGGCGATAATGCCTGGCAAAAGTATGCCAGGATTTCCATGTGGCCGCCCTGCATATCTCTTGGCAAGAGACCAAGTGATTCTCTGCCCATGAAGTCGCTTGCGAACGCAGAGAATGAGCTTTAAGCCCAGCAGGAATAGGCTTACCACATCCAACATACGTGGCCGCAATAGCACCCTTTAGCCAGCGTGCAATCGTAGCTTTAGAAGCCTGAAGACCCTTCTTGGGCCCATTCCACAACACGAACAGGTGATCTGACTTTCTAAAGTCATTGGTAACCTCCAAATAGCGTAAAAGAATCTGACGGACATCCAGACGCCTCAAGTCCCTACCCTGAGAAGACTGCAGTTCCTTGTCCGAAAAGGAAGGTAATTCCACCGTTTGGTTGACATGAACGCGGAGACCACCTTGGGTAGGAAGGAAGGAACAGTCCGTAGGGAAACCCCTGACGCCGATATGCGCAAAAACGGTTCCCTGCAAGAGAGAGCCTGAAGCTCCGACACCCGACGAGCTGAAGAAATGGCCACAAGGAAGACAGCCTTGAGAGTCAGATCCTTCAAGGAAGCCGCCTTAATGGGTTCAAACGGAGCCGCACACAAGCCACGGAGTACCAAGTTCAAGTTCCAAGACGGACAGGGAAGCCTGACGGGAGGACGCAAGTTTCTAACCCCTCGCAAAAAACGCGCCACATCCGGATGACTCGCAAGGGAAGAGCCTTCTACCTTACCTCGCAAGCATCCCAAGGCCGCCACCTGAACTCGGAGCGAATTATATGCTAACCCCTTCTTCAATCCATCTTGTAAGAACATAAGGATATCCGCCACAGATGAACGTCTGGCCGAAGTACCCACCGTGTCACACCAATCATGGAAAACTTTCCAAACTCTCGCGTAGGCGAGCGTAGTGGACGACCGACGGGCCCGAAGGAGAGTAGACACCACCGCGTCCGAATAACCTCTCTTCTTCAACTGCTTCCTCTCATAAGCCAAGCCGCCAGACAAAAACGATCCGCCAGATCGAAAAATACTGGACCCTGACGAAGAAGATTGGGAAGATGACCGAGACGCAGTGGGCCGACTGCCAGGTTGACCAGATCCGCGAACCACGGACGCCGCGGTCATTCCGGAGCCACGAGGATCACCGGACCGTGATGGGACTCTATGCGTCGTGGCACTTTCCCTACGAGGGGCCACGGAGGGAACACAAAGAAGAATGTGACGAGGCCACGGAAGTGCTAGCGCGTCCACTCCTTCTGATGCGTGCTCTCTCCTCCGGCTGAAGAAGCGCACCGCCTTTGCATTTTGACGGGTCGCCATGAGGTCCAAGCGCGGAGTCCCCCAACGCCGCGCAATGAGAGCCATTGCTTCCGACGAGATCTCCCATTCTCCTGGATCCAGGTGCTGCCGGCTGAGGAAATCCGCTTGAACGTTGTCCACGCCGGCAATGTGGGTGGCCGCGAGACGGTCTATGTGCCTTTCCGCCCAAGACATCAACAGCGCCGCCTCGGTCGCTACCGCCAGACATTTTGTGCCTCCTTGTCGATTTATGTACGCCACTGTGGTCGCATTGTCCGACAGAACTCTTACTGCTCGTCCGCGTACCAGTGGAAGGAGACAACGCAAGGCCAGGCGGACCGCTCTGGTCTCCAATCGGTTGATGGACCAAGTCGCTTGGAGTGCTGACCAGGTGCCCTGGACCGCACGGGACTGGCAGACCGCTCCCCAGCCCGACAGGCTGGCATCCGTTGTCACCACCAACCAAGGCGGGGGTTCGAGGGCCACCCCTTGTAGAAGATTGGCTGGAGTCAGCCACCAAGAGAGACTGGAGCGAGCCGGCTCCAGCAAAGGCAACTCTATCCCGTACTCCTCCGAGCGGGGATCCCAGCGAGATAGAAGTGCTCTTTGTAATGGACGCATATGCGCAAAAGCCCATTGTACCATTTCCATAGTAGACACCATATGACCAATGACCTGTAAATAATCCCAGACCGTGGGCATCTCGAGTTCCAACAGGCGCTGTACCTGAGTCATGAGATTGACCATGCGTTGCTGCGTAAGAAAAACCTTGCCCACCAAGGTGTCGAACCGAGCTCCCAGGAACTCCAGCTGTTGGGTCGGTTCGAGTCTGCTCTTCGTGAAGTTGACTACCCAACCCAACTCCTGCAGCTGGTGCACCACTAAGGAGACCGCCCGGTTGCAGGCCGCCTGTGACTTTGCTCGAATGAGCCAATCGTCGAGATAGGGATGCACGAGGACGCCTTGACGGCGGAGGGAGGCCGCTACCACCACGAGAACTTTGGTGAACACCCTCGGCGCGGTGGCCAACCCGAAGGGGAGGGCGCAAAACTGGTAGTGGTCCCCCATCACCGTGAACCTCAAGTACCTTTGATGCCGTTCTCTTATTCCGATGTGAAGATAGGCCTCTGTCAGGTCCAAAGAAGCCAAAAATTCTCCCTTGTGGACGGCCGCAATAACAGACCGGAGGGTCTCCATCCGGAAGCGGGGCACACGCAACGCCTTGTTTACTCCTTTGAGATCCAGAATGGGTCGGAAGGTGCCCTCCTTCTTGGGAACCAGGAAGTATATGGAGTACCGACCCGTCCGTAGCTGGTCCCGCGGAACCGGAACCACCGCCCCCAGAGCCTGTAGATGGGCGACCGTTTGGGCGATAGCTACCTGTTTTTCTACCGGCCCGCATGGCGATACCAGAAAGAGATCCCGGGGGGGACGTACAAAATCCAACTCGTAGCCGTACCGGACCACGTCGAGGACCCATTGATCCGGAGTGATCTTGGCCCACTCCTCCCAGAACCGGGACAGCCGACCTCCGATAACGGGAACGGAGGAGTGGGCCCGCGCACCTTCATTGTGCGGGCTTGATGGCAGGAAAGCCTGTGGAAGCGCCCCCGCGTAGAGGCCTCCTGCCGTGAAAGGAAGAAGACGACCAGGCCTGGGATCTTGTCGCCTGCTGCCGCTGGGGACGGGAACCCCCTCTTCCCCCACGGAAACGCCGTTGCCCCCGAAAGCGAGCCCTAGCGTTCCCAAACGACCGAGGTTGCCGAGGCTTATCCTCCGGCAACTTGTAGACCTTGTTGTCACCCAGGTCCTTAATAAGCTGGTCCAGCTCCTCGCCAAATAGCAACTTGCCCTTAAAGGGGAAGGAACCTAACCTCGCCTTGGAGTTGGCATCCGCCGACCAACGACGGAGCCACAGCAACCTCCTGGCTGATACCGCCGAGGACATAATGCGAGCCGATGTACGCAACAAGTCATATAGGGCATCCGCAGTATAAGCGACCGCCGCCTCAACACAATTCGCCTGCTCAGCCTCTCCCGGCGGGAGCTCCTGCATGGTCAGCAGCTGCTGAACCCAGCGGAGGTTGGCCCTCTGCACAAGGCTGCTGCAAGCCGCCGCTCGGACCCCCAGAGCCGCCACGTCAAAAATACGCTTTAATAAAACCTCAAGCTTGCGGTCTTGGAGGTCCTTCAACGCTATACCCCCCGTCACGGGGATTGTCGTATGCTTTACCACAGCCGTGACAGCCGAATCTACCGCGGGCGTCTTCAAGAGCTCCAATGACTCCTTGGGTAAGGGATATAGCCTTTCCATGGCCCGATTCACCCGCAGGGACGCCTCTGGGAGGTCCCATTCCTTTGAAACGATCTGTAAGACCTTGTGGTGAAAGGGAAAGGTCTGCGGGGGAGCTCTAATCCCTGCCATAGCAATATCCCCTGTAGATGTGTCCGCCTCCTGCGGCGGAGTCGTTAACTCTAGCTCCTGCAACACGTGAAGAATAAGGGAGCTCAATTCCTCCTTTCCAAGCAAACGTAGCACCTGGGGGTCATCCCCTTCTACGGCCCCCTGAGTATCCGCCGTCAAAGAGTCCGGAGCCCCCGGGGACTCCGGCACGGCTGAGTCCTCCGGGTCCGCAGCTCCCCCCCCCCCCCCCGCGGACGGGGACCTTGGCCCCCGGAGGAACCCGCGCCCGGCTGGGTCCCCTGGGGCAAGGCAGTGGACCTGGGGACTTTCGGGGGAGCGGGCGCCTCTGCCTCCCAGCCGGATTCTGCCTGCAAAAAGGCTTTGTGCATTAGGAGCACAAAATCGGAAGAAAAGGGGACCGCCCTTTTCAACCCTTTCTTCGGGGCATCTATAGAGAGGGGGGCTCGAGGAGTCCCCAAATCGGTCTGGGAGCGCGCGCTCTGGGCACCAGGAGAGGGAGGAGGGGAGATTTCCTCCTCCTCCGACGCTGACGATTCAGTCTGCCTCGTGGCCAAGATGGCCGCCGCACTCCTCCCCGAGGGAGGAGGGGCCGGAGAACCACTGCCTGCAGCGCTGCGATGCCGGGACGGAGAGGAGAGAGGAGACCTGCTGCGGGCAGCGCTCGGCCCCCGAGAGGATCCCTCGCCCCCGGGAAAACATCGGGGACAGAGACCCTCTCGGGAGAGTCGCGCCCCCGCCCCCCCACAGGACACGCAGAGCGAAGACCGCGGCATCAGCGCAGCGAACGGAGCTGCTACACAAAAAGGGCGCCAAAGGTAAGGTGAAGAAGGATCCTCACAGATACAGTGCGCCGGGTGAACTAGCCACCCCCTCCGGGTCCAAGAACACGCTGGCAGGCCGGGGTTAAGGAAAAAAAAAATATATATATATATAAAACTCACTGCCTGTCCCCAACAGGACTTAAGTGACTCAGCGAGCCCGATTCAAAACTTACACTTTTTTTTTTTTTTTTTTTAAACCCCCTTCAGGGCTGAATCCCCTGGAATTGGGGGGGAGGGTGACCGGCCCACCGGTAAGCTCTCCCCCAGGTTCAAGGACACTGTAATCCGGGAAAATTAAGGAGGACACTGCCCTCCTGCCTGCCCGCAATGAGCTCCAACCGCGCCGCGCCAGACACTGACAAACAAACGACAGGAGGGAAGAAACCAATTGATCTTTGTCCCTCTCTTTTTTTTTTTTTTTTCAAATGTTTCCCAGTACCGATAAACTGACCAGACCAGGACCGCAGGTTATGCCTCTCAATCTGCTGGAGTCAGAGAATATACTGAGGGATCGCAGGTGGCACACCAGTATATCTAGGGGGTGCTTTCAGTTTTCTCTCTGACTCCATCTGCTGGAGGGGAGGCATAACCCAGCTGTCTGGACTGATCCTGGTACGTACAGGGAATGTGGTATGTTTAGCGATAGCCGTGACCGCCGAATCCACCTTAGGCTCCTTAAGCAATTCCAAAGCCTCAAGAGGAAGTGGGTACAGCTTATCCATAGCTCGTCCAACTCTCAAGGTAGCCTCCGGAGCATCCCATTCCCAGGACACGATTTGGGAAAGTTTGTTATGATAAGGAAATGCATGGGACGGCGCGCGGAGCCCCGTCAACTCCAAGTCTCCTGGTAAGGAATTTGAATCAATCTGTGGGACTGGGATCCCCAGTTCTTGAAGAACATGCGAGATCAAGGGGTCCAACTCCTCCTTATGGAACAATCTGAGGACGAGCGGATCATCGCCCTCTACGAGATCCGCGCTCCCCATGTCCGCCCCTGAATCAGGAGTAGGGGGATCTTGAGGGGCAGGATCCACCGGATTATGCTGCGGGGGCTTAGGAGCTGGGGGAGGAGCAGAATTTCCTAAACCCAGTCCCTCAGGACTTATAGAAATTTTCCCCCGCTTATTGGGAGCCAAAGACCCCTGCTCCCAATCTGCTTCTGCCTCCAGGTAAGCTTTGTGCAGAAAACACACAAATTGAGAAGAGAAGGGGTGTGGCCTCTTCCGAGTATCCCCCTTAGCATGCCCAGATGAACCGCGGCCCCTGGTAGGACTTAACTCCGGCGGGGAGAGGGGATCATCATCCTCTTCCTCCTCTGACAGCTCCGCTTCACGACCGGGTCGATTTAAAATGGCCGCCGCACGATCCAAAATGGCCACCACACTCAGGAATGCTCCCTGTATGTCTACCCCCGCAAGGCCACCCGAGGAGATCAGCCGCGAAGGGAGTGACTTCTCGGTCGGGGCTGCTCTCCGCGAAGGCCCCTCATCCCCAGGGATGCACCGGGAACAGAGGCCTTCGCGAGAGAGCTGGAGCCCCGACTCCCCGCACATGACACAAACGAGTCCCCTGGGCATTGCCCTGAAGAGAAAGGAGCGCGAAACGGGGACGGGTGGCAGGCCACCCCCTCCGGTGACCAGAGAGTACAGCAGGCAGGGAATTTGTAAAAAAACACCTCGTTTTTTGTTTTGTTTTTTTTTAACTCAACAGTGCTTTCCGCGGCAGCTAGCAATGTAGCACTTTTTTTTTTATAAACTTTGAAAACGCTTGGAGCCTGCAGAAAGGAGAAACTCCTTCTGCCAACTTTCTCCGAGGGATGGGCTTCTCTGGAGGCGGAGGGGGAAAGTGACCGGCCCACCGATGAATACTCCCCCTCCTCTCACTGGGCTGGGCAAAATGTACTCCGGGGAAAGGCTTCAGGGCAAAGCCCTGCCTTGCCTGCTATGGCTCCTCACTTCAGCTTTTCCCGAGTTCTAGTCACAGTAGTCTCCCAGAAAACTTAAATCAAACCTGAAATAGTGGATCACTTCACCCCTCTTAATAAATTTTCTGTGGGGGGTTTTTTTTTTTTTTTTCAGTAGATCAGGACCGCAGGTTATGCTCTCTCATCTGCTGGAGTCAGAGATATACTGAAGGATCGCAGGGGGGTGCACCAGGGTATATAGGTGGTGCCTTTTCAGCAGTCTGGACTGATCCTGGTACGTACAGGGAATGATCCTTCAAGCCCAGCATCCTATTTAACAGGGGCCAATTTGGATCACTTGGAAGTAATCATGTAGATACTAATGGAGATCCCTTCCCTGTTATTCATACCCAGACATAAGTAGTAATCCCCATCTCTCTAAGAACATAAGAAATTGCCATACCAAGGGTCCATCAAGCCCAGCATCCAGTTTCCAACAGTGGCCAATCTGGGTTACAAGTACCTGACAATTACCCAAATACTAAGTAGATCCCATGTTACTGATGCCAGTAATAGCAGTGGCTATTCCCTAAGTAAATTTGATTAATAGCAGTTAATGGACTTCTCCTCCAAGAATTTATCCAAACCTTTTTTTTTTTTTTTTTTTTAACTCCAGCTACACTAACTGTACTAACCATATCTTCTGGCAACAAATTTCAGAGCTTAATTGTGCATTGAATGAAAAATAATTTTCTCTGATTAGTTTTAAATGTGCTACTTGTTAACTTCATGGAGTGCCCCCTAGTCCTTCTATTATCCGAAAGAGTAGATAACTGATTCAGTTACCCATTCTAGACCTCTCATTTATTTAGAGAGTTTTCTATACCGACATTAGTATATAAAAACGGAAAATAAATAAATAAAAACCATCATGTCAGTTTACATTGAACTAAAGAATAGAAAATTACAAAAAATAGGGGAAAAGGGAGGGGGGGATACAACATTAAATCAATAGGAAAGAAAGGAAGGCAAAGCAACAGGCAAAATTTGAAACCTTGAAAAACAAGTGCAATGTCAATTCCAACATTATAACATTATACAGCACAGGGGGAGTTGCTGAGGAGGGGCTGTCAAGGATTTTGGGGGAAGGCTTGTTTGAAAAGCCAAGTCTTTAGTTGGGATCTGAATTTTATGATGCATGGTTCTAGCCTGAGGTAGGTCGGGAGTGAGTTCCAATGCATGGGGCCAGCAATGGAGAGGGCCCGATCCCTCGTGGATGTGAGGTGAGCTTTCTTTAATGAGGGCACATGGAGGGTCCCTTTGTTAGAGGTCCTGGTAGGACGATTAGGGCATGTGAGGCGGAATGGCTCATCAAGCCAATTGGAGTTGTGTGCATATATGGCTTTGTGAATAGTGGTGAGGGTTTTATAGAGGATACGAGATGGGTTAGGGAGCCAGTGCAGGTCCTTGAGGATAGGGGAGATGTAATCATATTTATGTGCATTGGAGATAGTTCTGGCTACTGCATTCTGCAGCATTGGAGGGGTTTTATGGAGGCGTAGGGTAAGCCTAGGAAGAGGGAATTGCAGTAATCCATTTTGGACGCGTGTGTGGCCTAGATGACAGTGCGGAAATCGCCGGCATGAAGTAGTGGTTTCAGTTTTTTCATGACATTTAGTTTGTAGAATCCCACTTTAAGGATAGCATTGATGTGTTTTTTGAGGTTCAATTGCTGATCAATCTGAACCCCAAGATTTCTAGCGCACTGCTGCGCGTGAAAGGTCTTGTAGGCGGGGTCATTTGCGAGTGAGGGTTTAATAGGAGAATGTTGGGATATGAGGAGCAGTTCTGTTTTGGAAGTGTTTAGAGCCAGATGGAGGTTGGCGAGTAGGGTATTGATGGCTGCAAGACAACTTCCCCAGAATTCAAGAGCGTTGGATAGAGCGCCTTGGATAGGTATGACGATTTGCACGTCATCCGCATAAGGACAAAATTTGAGGTTGAGTCCTGAAAGGAGTTGGCAAAGAGGGATGAGGTAGATATTAAATAGAGTCGAAGAAAGGGAGGAGCCCTGGGGGACTCCCTAGGAGAGAGTGTAGTAAGTGGACTCAGCATTGCCTATGTTCACAGAGAATTGCCTGTTGTCGAGATAGGAGAACCACTTGAGGGCCGAGCCTGAGAAGCCAATGTCGGATAGGCGGTGATTGTGATTTATTGTATCGAAGGCCGCCGAGATGTCCAGCAGGGCAAGGATTTAGCTGTGACCTTGGTCCATTCCCCTGATGAGGTGGTTGGTTAAGGAGAGGAGGGTCTCCCATATTGAGATATTTGCGGAAGCCGAATTGAGAGGAGTGCAGTAGGTTGTTGGTTTCAAGGAAGTCTTAACTGCGAATTGACAGCCTTTTCCATGACTTTTGAGGTAAGTGGGAGATTGGAAATGGGGCAAAAGTTGGCAGGGTCTTTAGGGTCTAGTGAGGGTTTTTTTGAGCAGTGGTTTAACCACGGCGTGCTTGAGAGAATCGGGGACGATGCCTGAGGAGAGGGAGCAGTTAATGTCAGCAATGGATTTGGAGATGGTGTCAGGTATGGTGAGGAGGGCTTTGTTAAGGATTGTATCAGAAGTGTGGGTTGCAGGATTAATCTTTTTAAGGATTGATGCAATTTCTGTGGACAAGTTCCAGTGAGTTGAAGGAGGCGGCTATTGAGGTAGCGCCTGTGGTTAAAAGGGAGCGGATGGGGGTTAGAGGGAAATCTGAGGATATTTGCAATTTTATTTATCCGAAAGAGTAGATAACCGATTCAGTTACCTATTCTAGACCTCTCATGATTTTAAAGACCTCTATCATATCCCCTCCTCAGCCGTATCTAATAACTGCTCATGGATTTCTCATCCAGAAATTTGTTCAAACCTGTTTTAAACCCATCTATACTATTTTCTTTGATAGCATCTTCAGGCAACAGATTCTAAAGCACAATTGTGTGCCAACTGAAAAAAAAACAAACAAACCCCACACTTCCTGTTTTAAATCTTCCACCAATTTCAGGGAGCAGCCCTTTAACCTTATCTGAAAAGGTAAATCATTCTCTTACTGTCCCATCCAACTCATGATTTTATAAACCTATTGAATCCCTCTTCATTCACCTCTACTCCGAACTGAAGAGCCCTAGTCTGTTTTAGCCTTTCATAAGGGAGCTGTTCCATCCCCTTCTGTGTACTTTTTCTAGTTATGCTATATCATTCACAAGATGGGGTTGCCCAAAATACTTGGAGACATTTCTTAGAAAGAAATGGAAGAATAAATCCTAACATCCAATTTGCTTTTTTAACCCCTGCTATGCACGGACATAAAGATTATACATGAGTGGTCCTAGTTGCGACTCAGAACACCTCATACAGAATAGAGCATTGTATACATATAGATTTTTCAAAAGCAGCTGCTCCATACATATGCATTACTATATCCAAAGTTAGAAAAGTAGGAAAGACAAATGTACGCCACATGCCACTGCCCTCAGACTGCAACATGCACTCTTATACTTGCAAGAGACCACCCTGCTGGGAAATAGCCATCTGATTGAGCTCTTAGGTTTCCAGTTTTCTGCACTGCTCCATGCAGGATGTTGAGTTCATCACTAAACCCTTACCCTGTTCTTACGTTTAAGGCAGCATCAGCTTTTAGCCCAGGCTACAGAATGGCTACCCATTTTAAGTAGTTTTCATAAAACATGCTGGATGAGAGAAGGTGTGAAATCATAGCTCCTAACATCTGGCAGAACACCTCAAACAGTTAAGGGTTAAGAAGCATGTCCGAATCAGGGGAGTGGGACAGTTCCACTGCAAATTCAAACCAAAGGAATTATTTGTGAAGGAATACCCCCTGGGCCCAGAAACACACAGGATGGCTGCAGAGTTTGGCCCCCCTAACTCCATATGGTCTGTGCTGCCACCCCCCGCCCCAGTGACCACATGCAAGGGAGACCACTTAGGAGGCAAGTAACTTACCTGTTTATGCATGCAGTATGCTAAGGTGGAAGAGGAAAGGCAGGGAAGAGGGAAGCTGTAAAAACAGGCTCAGCAAGAACACTGCAAAAGCCATGGCCCCCCCCCACATCACACATCCCTACCAAAAAAATCCAAGTCTGTGCAAGAAGCAGAAACCAGTCATGACGCGATTCTCCAGTAGTCTTGATGGTCCCTGCACTCATGGATCAAAGCCCTTTCTGGAGATTGCCTTGCTGAACTGGTAAGGAGGAAGTAGTGAGAAGACAAAAAATATATAAAATAGTAAAATAAAAATCAAGGTTAGAGAAAACTACTCTAACAAAAAAAAAACAAACAGTATATTCCCTGGCAACAGGACAATAAAAACTAAACACAAACACTATATACCTAAATAGCAGGAGTTAAATGCAAGGACTTGAAATGAAAGACTAATTTCAAATAAGTCACTTGTGGGTTTTTAGAGGTGCCATGAACGCCACCATGAAGAAAGGAGAAATAATCAGTGTATTGGGTTTCTGTGGGCTAATCTGACTGGCAGGGACAAGCAGGTCCAGGCTTGGGTTTGTTGCCATGGCTAGCATGCTTAGGGGGAACTCTTGCATGCTGTTATCTCCTGGAGAACCCTAACCACTTAAATTAGCAGATTCAGCAAGGTCCCAGCTGCACAGGCACAAAGGAGATTGTGCATACTCTGGTTAGTCATATAGGAGGTCTCGTATACAGAAGCACTCATTAACTTACAGAAAATGAACCCAGCTGGTGATGTAAGAACAGGTACCAAACCTGCTGAGCTCCCTCCATTATATAGAGTACCAGGACATTGGCAGCCTCCGTGCATCTTTTCTACACTGGCAGCAGCAGACAGAAATAAAACAGTCAATGTGAAGTTAAGTATATGTCCCTCTTCTAATTTGTCAGGTGAGAACACACACTTACTATGTAACTTGGCCTTTAGATCTGACACCAAAGTCTCTTTTCTTTTTCTGCCCCAATATATTTCATCTGTTTTCAAAACTTCCTAGAATAATTGTGTACCGTATTTTTCGTTCCATAAGACACATCTAGGGTTCAGAGGGGGAAAATTAAAAAAAAAAAATAAAATGGTGTGCTAAACAAAACAGCTCCATTCCCATGTGTCTGTGCGTACAATTTTTTTTGTCCCCATTTCATTTTCGGGTCTGGGGAGGGCCATTTCAGTTCACTCCCCGGATAGGAAAACTTTTTATGCTATTTTGTGGTAAACCCCCCCCCCCAACCCTTCAAATGTAATTAACTACAACCCCCCACCCTCCTGACCCCCCCCCCCCAAAACTTGCCGGCTGGACCACCACTTCCCTGGTGGTCCAGCGGGGGTCCTGGGAGCGATCTCCCCCTCTCAGGCATTCGGCTGCCAGTAATCAAAATGGCGCCGGTGACCCATTGCCCTTACTATGTGACAGGGGCTACCGGTGCCATTGGTCACATGGTAGGAGCAATGGACGGCTGGCGCCATCTTAAAAAATGGCATGGACCATCCATTGGGGGGTTGTAGTTAATTTCTTTTTGTATATTCGCTCCATAAGACACAGACATTTTGCCTCCACTTTTGGGGGAAAAAAGTGTGTCTTATGGAGCGTAAAATACGGTACTTTTTAGGTTCAAATCCTTATGAAACAGGAGCTTATCAAATGGTGAAGTGTGTGTGTGTGCACCCTACCCCCTGTCCATTTCTAAACAGCTAGACAGAGCTGAACAAAACTTCTGGGGGAAGTATATCCTTGGGAAGAGAAAGCATCTGACTTTTGTACCTATCATCTCATCTTGGAAACCGATGGGCTGATTCTAATGAAATTTAATATCTGGACACAACACATACAGAACTTACGGGCCGATACAGTAAAGTCTGCGGGAGAGCAGGCGAACGCCCGCTATCCCGGCGCGCGTGATGCAGTATTTAAATTAGGCCCGGCAGTAGATCCGGGCAAAAGGAGGCGCTAGGGACACTAGCGCGTCCCTAGTGCCTCCTTTTTGACAGGAGCAGTGGCTGTCAGCGGGTTTCACAGCCAACGCTCAATTTTGCAACGTCGGTTCTCGAGCCCGCTGACAGCCACGGGCTCGGAAACCGGACTCCGGCAAAATTGAGCTTCCAGTTTTCGGCCCGACAGCTGCAGGCCGAATTCAATTTTTTTTTTACTTGTTTTACTCTTCGGGACCTCCGACTTAATATCGCTATGATATTAAGTCGCAGGGTGCACAGAAAAGCAGTAAAAACTGCTTTTCTGTGCACTTTCCCAGTGCTGGAAGAAATTAGCGCCGACCTTTGGGTCGGTGCTAATTTCTGAAAGTAAAATGTGCGGCTTGGCTGCACATTTTACTTTCTGTATCCCGCGCGCATACCTAATAGGGCCATCAACATTCATTTGCATGTTGAGGGCGCTATTAGGTGCCTCGGGTTGGACGCGCGTTTTCCTCCCCTTACTGAATAAGGGGTAAGGGAAAACGTGCGGCCAAGAGCAGGCTAACAGTGCGCTCCAACGGAGCGCACTCTACTGTATCGGCCTGTTAATTAGGAACATCAAACTGTAAGAGGTGCCATATTGAGTGAAGCCTACAGTCTATCGAGCTGGAAGATCCTAATGGAAAAATGTGTTCCTTGTTACTCCCAGAAGAATGAAGTGACTAATAACCATTTATAAACTTGTCCTCCCAACAATCTATCTAAAAAAAAAAAAAAAAATCTGCCACCACTTAAGTTTCATGAAGTGTCTCCTATTCCTAGTACTTTTAAAAGGGAAAAATAACTATTAACTAGTTCTACACCACTCATGGTTTTATAAACTTCTCTCATGTTCCCTCCCAATCATCTCTTCTCTAACCTGAGAAGCCCTAACTTGTTAAGCCTTTCTTCATAAGGAAGATCTTCAGAGGGACAGCTATATCAGTCTGGTGTAGCAAAACTGACAAGAGGCGAGTGGCACCTTCTAGATGAACCCATTTGAGGCATGAGCTTTCGAGGACAAGCCCTCTGTCAGATGTGGAACTCTGTCCTCGAAAGCTCATGCCTCAAATGGGTTCATCTGGAAGGTACCACTCACCTCTTGTCATTTTTCTTAAGGGAGATATTCCATTCCCTTCTCTAACTATTGTAGTTCTGCTATATTTCTTATTTGAAATGTGATGACCACAACTGCACACAATTGGGCCTTTGCAATACTGGCGCACGTTAAAGGGGTGCTAATGATTGCGTGCCCGCTCCTTTAACGTTCTGTGACCCACCTCTCTGGAGTGCCCAATGCTACTTGCAAATGGGCTACAGCAATAAAAAAAAAAAAAAGGAGGTGCTAGGGAAAACTGTGCATCCCCTAGTGCTTCCTCAGCAGTGAGCACCTGGGAGAGGTGGCTGTCAGCCACTTAAGAAAACAGCGGCTCAATTTTAGAGCATCTGTTTTCCTAACCTGACCGCCAGCACACCTTTTTTTGGGGGACATTTCTAGTTTCTTTTTTATTTATCGCCACAATATCAAGTTGGAGGAAGTACAGTTTTTGGACTCAAGACAATGCGAGCTCCGAGCTGGCGTTAATTTTTGAGATTAAAAATTTGTGCCTCTGGCGCACAATTTTTATTTTTTGCATGGAAAGTGAATCAAGAATAGCCTCATCAACAGGTATTTGTATGTGATGAGCCTTATTACCTATGTACGCGATAGGACACTCTAACCCCTGTTTTGCATTGGGGGGATATGGACGCACGTCCAATCATGGGTTAACCGTGCACTGCAGCCAGCGCATGGTATAACATCGGCCCAACAGTGTGGTTGCTAAATGGATCAATACTACATTACCCAATTTGTTTTCTATTCCTTTCTGAATAATTCCTAACATTCTATCTGTATTTCTGGTCACTGCCATTTGGTTAGAACGAAATTTGATTTTCATCTGTTGGTAATATTACAATCTAGAATACCATATTTTCCACTGGTTATTATGATCAAACCCCCTCTCCTACACTGGCGGCAGCAGCAGACAGAAATAAAAATATGTCTATCACTGTGATTTGTTTCTAGTATTGCTGCTTTATCCCGAATATTCTGGTTGTAGACCCAAGCTAGTCTATTAAAAATAATTACACTGCAGCTAACAGCCATAAGCAAACCCACATATCGATCCAAGAATCACTGCCCAAGGAAGGGGTGAGCAGGATAGGAAGAACAGGTGTTAACTTCCCACCTGCATCACCATGAGGAACATCATAATGATAGATATGTAATTTAAACAAAAAGTTACTTTATCTGAAATGTTGAGTGGCTGGGATTTGATGTCTGATTTAAGGAAGAAATATTTTTTCATGCACTATGGGGCATACCATGGACCCTAATGTGCCTCCAGGATGACTAATACACCTAATAAGGTGCCTATCAGCTGCTGGGTTCAAGCACCGCCCAGAATTAAAAGAAACAAACTTCATGATTCAATGTTGAACACCCAAGGGAAAAGTCTACAAACTGGTAGGAAAGATGGCAGCACTTTGAATAGAAGCCAAAGCCATCATAACAAGCATAAAAAAAAACTTACAATCCTGCCGCCTCCCCTTTCCCCAGCACGCTCTGATGTCTGATATAGGACATTCGGTTCCAGCTACCTTGTATGGTGGGATCCATCGCAGTGGTCAAAATGTGCATCCGTACCCCTACGCACAATTCTGCTGACAGAATACCAAAAAAAATAAAATAAAAAAAAAAAAAAAAAAGAAGAAACAAAAAAATTGGATGAGCAGGGTGATAAAGTACACCCCCTAGAGGCCGAATCCATCGTGGCGGTCGGAGTTTGCGGTCCTGCAGTCGTCTCTGCAGCGATTTTGCGTGACCGGAAGAGGCGTCGACGTCAAATTTTAAAAACTGGGTCACGAACGTCGAGGGATATGTCAATCTCAAGAGCCGAGACGGAGGAGTGTTAGGTTTAAAGACGTTTAATTAGCGCAAAAAAAAAAAATCGAATTAACGTAACAAACTCGATTTTCAAATGTACAAAAATGCACCAACTTTAGCTATAGTTACAGACACAAAAGAGTAAAGAGAGAGAACATTTTGTATAAGCCACAATTAAAACGAGCATTATGAAATTTTTAAACTCAATACATTGGAGAAAGCGAAAAGGTAAATAAAAACTCTAGAAAGAGCAGGCAGTTAAAGTTTAAATCATTTTTCTCTTGAAAACAGAAACTTATGTTTTGGTTTTCTCTCTCATTTTATGCGAATCGGCATCGTCTTCGGCTCAGTTTCACGGCTGGCGTGTTGGCGGCTTGTCTTTTGAGAGGTGCAACGGCTGGAATTTATTTTCCTTTCTGAAACGCAGCAGTCAGTCCATATTTAAAAAGAAAAAAAAAAGCACACCCCCCAACAGAAATTTTTTTAACTCCTGCCTCATACACTGCTTTTAAGGTAAACAGAATGAAATCTTCTGTCAGATCTCTGAAGTCTATAGGCTCTACAGAAATGTTTCTTTACATGAAATCAGAAAGCTATGACTTTAGCATCTCAGCTGCAAGCAGATCCAAAATCCTCTCTAATAGAAGCAGTTAAGACAATGGGATGCCTCTCTGCTCTTTGTAATGGATTTTCACACCTATGGCTTATTTATAAACAAAAATGTGATTCAGTTTTAATGAAAGACAGGATACATACATGAGATGTGCCATTTCAAGACTACTCTCACCAGCATGACTGTACTGAGTTACTGACCGATTCCAGTTTATCAGAGATGGGCTAAGGAAACTGTGGTTCTACTTCCCTCCTGTTGCATACCAGGGCTTGTAATTCCTGCTTTCCTAGAGAAAATGGATAGAGTCCATAGACATAATGGGAAGTAGAGAGGTGGGGGGGGGGGGGACGGGGACACCCAAGACTAGCTTAGACTATGCCATATAGAAAACCACTTGGTAACCTAACCACTAAGCACTTCAGACAACTTTCTAGATTAACTTTCAAACATCTGATACACTATCATTACCCTATCAGTTACAAAAAAAACCAAATGGAAAGGACAATTAGGTATTCAGTATGACTGGCCATATTGGCCCATATATGCACTAGCATATTTCTCATAGTAATCATCACTATAGCCATACTGGGAGTAGGCAGAAGCATACCCTTGACTATAACCTTGGGCATAACCTTGACTGGCACCGTAGGGGTCTGCATACTGAGCTGATACTGCTGTCCTCCTGCCTATGGGGCTTCTATCTCTATAGCTGGATGCTGATACCATGGAATTAGTGGCAGCTGCGACAGCTGCTGCGGCAGAGGCGGCGGCAGACGGCGGCGGCGGTGGCGGGGGCAGTGCCCTCTCGTAGCCCGACCTGGCGCCTAGCGCGGTGCGGTCATACAAGTCGTAGGAGTACCTTTCATAGTAATCCCGGTCATACCAAGACCTGGCAGGGTAATGCGGGAAGTGAGGTGGCGGAGGTGGAAGGCGTGTCCGGTGGAAAAGGTAGCTGGGGTGCGGAGGAGGGGCTGCAACCGAACCTCCCTTGCCTATCCCCTTCATGGAGTTGTTGCTCTTTGAAAGGGTGACAAAGATCTTCTGGTCTTCCAGTGGGGTGTCGTTCAGGTGCAAAATGGCATCCATGGCTTCTCTCTCCTTGGCCATATGGACAAAGGCATAGTTCTTTACAATGTCACACTCCACCACTTTACCAAACCTCTCGAACAGTTCCTTGAGCTGGGCGGTGGTGGCTGAGCTGGCCACATTGCCCACATAGATCTTGGTGGCATTGCGTATCTTGGACGTGGCATACTCCACAGTAAGATGGGCTCCATGGAACTCATGCTTGTGCAGCTCACTGATAGCCCGGTGGGCCTCATCCTCCTTTTCCATATGCACAAAGGCATAGTTCTTCAGGATATCACACTCATTTACTTGCCCAAACTTTTCGAAGAGCTTCTTCAGCTCCTCGCCAGTCACTGCCGGTGAGACACCACCCACAAAGATCTTCACCATCGTTTCACACAGACCTCTGAAAACAAAAGACAAGTACAGAATAAGAAAGAGTACCTGTAAGATAATGAAGAAAAAAAAAAGTATTCTGTAAACAGTTCATCAAGTTAGCAGCTGTAAACATTCTACGTGAAACACAACTATAGAAAAAAAATCCTCCTCTCGTTTATTTTTCACTTAGCAAGACAAACTTGTTTTAACTGAATCGCTTAACCTCAGACAAAAGGAGTTTCACTGCTCAGAATCCCTCCATAATAAGCAAATGGCCCAGGGAACAACAGAGGGAAAAGGATTAAGCGCGCCAGGCCGCGTAGGCCAAGGCAATCTGCATGGCCGGGGATAATCCAGTCTTCGACACGCAACAGGAGATAGCTACGAACAGGTTAACAGGAAAACTATGGCGGCTCCAAAAACGGAGAAACATAAGAACATGCGTATAAAAGAATGCAGAGCGAATAGAAATGCACAGGCCAAAAAAAACGAATGCACGGACTAAAAGACAAAGAGAAGCGCTCAACAATGCACAAGAAAGGAATAGACGACCAGAAACAGATTATAGAAGAACCCGCAAAGTTACCGAAAAGAAAAGCTAAACCAAATCCTCTTGATCGTGCCCAGCCGTGCAAACCTTAATATCAGAAGGGGAAAAGGCCCGAAGCAGAGGCTCAGCCCGAAAAGTAACGCGGTCAGCAAACGCGCGCAGCTCCAGAACACGCAACAAGGCCCCAGGCAGCCTGGCGCATGCGCACAGAATAACGGCCCACTGAAAGCCCGTATGGGGCGTGCACAACCGTCTCACGTCAGCGAGCACTTGCGTAGGAGAAGCGTCCGCTGTTCACGCATGCTCTATCGCTACTCTCTTGCGTCTTCACCACGAAACTGCAAAGCCCTCATCTGTCACCGCGCGCCAGCGTTGACGACATATGACCGTGTTTAGCCCTTCTGATGCTGGAAATAAGAAACAGAAGCACTCCTGAAGCCCATCTAGGCGTTATCACGGGTTTTCCGTGTCAAGTGAGGGGAAGGGAAATGAGGGAACGGTACTGTCCATTTGATAATCTTTCCCAATATCAACTTGCATTGTTTCTTTTTGCGGACCTATGTGGGTATTAAATCATGGGTCTCTTTTTTTAATTGTGTTTTATTTATTGTTTTTTTTATATATTTTTATGCCAGGACAAGACAATCTAGAGCTTTCTTTCCATTGGGAAAAAAGTTTGCTTTTTCTGCACCATTAATACTTTTTAGTCATTTAAATGTCTCTGATTGTCATCTCCCCTGTTTCTCCTCGCCTGCAAATATGCATCTTTAAACTTTTTAATTTCATCCAAAAGGGCTTTTAGGGTAAATCTTACACCATTTTGGTAGCTCTTTTCTGAAAACCTTCACTCTGTTTATATCCTGGTGAGGTCTCAGCGACAATCTATACAATGGCATACTCTCCTCCTTTTCACTTCTAGCTATGCCTCATACTGCCTGGGCTTTGGCCACTGACTTGTCACACTCTTGTTATCTTAACATCTTTTGATATAATCACTGTGGGCTTTTTTTTTGGCTCTGTGGACATCGGTCTGCCACCCCTGCCATTGTGTACCACTCCCTCAGATATCGGCCCCCAAAATACAAAACTCAGCATTTCTAAAAAGTGGGGGGAGGGGGGGGGGGCATGGCTAAGTGGTAGGTTATATGTCACAGAATACACAACACAATTACAAGTATAGATGCTTTACTTATAAGTCTCAAAGCATTGAGTTTGCAATAAAGAATATGTACACAAAATACTCTTCTCACAATTTCCAATGTGATGTATTTTGGAAAATTCAGGACAACACATTGGAAATCACCAACAACTCATTGGTCACATCATTAACACTAACACAGTGGTTCTCAACCTTTCTAATGCCGTGACCCCGAAATACAGTTCCTCATGTTGCGGTGACCCCTCGCCCCGCCCTGCGAGCGGGGCGAGGGGTCACCGCAACATGAGGAACTGTATTTCGGGGTCACGGCATTAGAAAGGTTGAGAACCACTGTGTTAGTGTTAATGATGTGACCAATGAGTGAGGGCGGGGCTTTGGTCATAAGGGGGGCGGGGTTATGGATGGGGTTGGATTTTAGTGCATACTTATTTATTATGACATTTATAAACAGAACCACCATTCCTCATAAAACAATAAAATTAAGAAACATAAAGCATCAGTTATAATAGTAAAACCATACTAATAAAAGAATATTTTAAAATTACTGATAAATAGAATTTCTATTAATTAAAATCATATACATTTTTATAATTTCCCAAACACCAATAATATTTCAAAACAGCACATATATCAAATAACACACAATAATTAAAACTAATAAGGATTTTAAAAAGCCCCTGCTGTCCATACATGGGAGCTCTTGATTTCCAGTCACCCTGATATTGTCGAGGATTAGGAGGTTATCCTCTCTCTCTCACACATACACTCACATGTCCATTCTCTCTCACACATACACTGTCACATACTTACACATTCATGCTCTTATACCCAGCATAACCTCTCACTCTCACAGACACTGATACACTCTCAGGGTGTAAGACACTCTCTCCCCCCCCCCCCCCCCCACTCACACACACTCTTACTCCCCTGGATTTTCTCATACACACTCATGCTCTCACTCTTACTGGCTCCCTCACAACCTCAGAGCCTCTCAGATAAAACTCTATGCAGCAGAAATAATGCTGAATGTTGAGAATTGTGTTATGCAGACTAATCTGGAAAATGCACTAATTTCTACATGAGTCATAATGAATCAGTCCTCAGCTGCAGGCATCAATTGATTATCCTGGCTCCCTTTATGTTTGCCAAATACAGTTCATGTGTAACAGCAATCCTAATTCTCCACCAGATCAAGCTGATTTCACATCCCACTTCATACTTTGTCACCTCCAGCTGAGTCAAACAATTAATCTAATTACTGCCACTGCTGCCACGTGGCTATTGGGGAGGCACTGATTGCTGCTATTGGCACTGAAGCCCATTCTGCTGCCTCCTCTGTGCAGGCCCCGTGGGTTTCCACTTCCTCCATGTTGATCTCGTACATTGTGAGATCCGCCATAGAGAAAGTGCTACTCTTGCACATTCCCAAAGATTACATGTGCCAATCAGTAAAAAGTAATTTTTTTTTTTTTTTACATCTGCTTCCCTTTCTAATTTTTTGCCATTTCCTTTTATATTGCCTTTTTTTCTATTTCTTTTCTCTCCACCTGTCTTCTTCCCTCAACACACAGTCAGGTTCTCATTCTCACATGCATTTCTCTCTCACACACACATACACAGGCTCTCACTGGCATAGGCTGTCTGAGTCTCACACACAGGCTCTCTCACACCCCCACATGCTGCCTTGCTCAAGCACAGGCTCTCACTCTTACATGCTGTCTCTTTCACACACACAGAGGCTCTCACATGCTGTCTCTGCAAACACACACAGTCTCTCAACTCATCTCATACTCGCACACACCTCTCTCTCACCTCTGGGCCTCTTCTTTACGGGTTGCCACCTGTGGGTCGCGACCCCTGCTGGGGTCGCGACCCACAGGTTGAGAACCGCTGCACTAACAGGATCTCTACCTACATTCATAGATGATACCTTAAATTTGATCTTAGGATCCTCAGGACCAGATTTATCTATGCCCATCAAATCAACAGGTGAAATAAAATCAATTGCTTGGATCATTCCCCTCAATAGGTCTCAAAAATTGGGGAGGATCCAGCCTTTCAACTTGAAATAAAGGAGCTGCTGGTTGGGGAGGAAGTCTACTATCTACAGGACTCAAGGAAACTCCCGTTGAGGAGCTTTCAGCGCAGTCACTAGTAGACAGCTCACCAATCTGAAGTAAATGGTTGTCCATCGGACCTCAGAAAACAGCCGGAGCAGGAGAAGATGTTAATATTTTCGATTTTCTCTTTTCCCCCATTGAGATAAGCTGCTCAAGTCCCTTTGGCAAGTACGGCTTCTGCAGCGCGTTGACGGCTTGCGCCATAGGTCTCTAGATTTTATTTGAGGCAGATGTCCCTTCAAGATGACGTCAGCGATGGTGTTGGGGAAGGGGTGGGCCTTGCCGCGGTTAGAACCAGCGTTCAGGAAGAGCTCACAGTGGGCCTCGAAATTATGCCCATATGTCACCAGCAAAGAAACTCCCACTCACTCGAAGTAGGCCTCTGGATTTTATTGAGGTAGATGTCCCTTCAAGATGACATCAGCAATGGTGTCAGAGAGGGGGTGGGGCGTTGCTGCGGTTGGAGCCAGCATTTAGGAAGAACTCGCAATGGGCCTCGATCTTACGCTCAGGTGTCTCCAGTAAAGTAACTCCCACTCACTCAATGTAGGGCTCTAGATTTTATTGAAGCAGATTGTGCTTCAATGGTGTTGGGGAGAGGGTGGGGTGTCGCTGCGGTTAGAACCAGCATTCAGGAAGAGCTAACAGCGGCCCTTGATCTTACGTCCAGGTGTCTCCAGTAAAGAAACTCACCTCACTAAGCCCGGGTGCGCCTTCTACGCCTGACCCACCGCTCGGGAGAATGATTTCCGAGCAGAATTCAGCTACTACGCCACAGGAAAGAACTGCTGAGGGGGCCGTGGTCTAGAGAAGGAGCGACGAAAGTTTCTCTCCTTCAGTGAGTCAGAGCATGCCTGGCTCCACTGACCGACCAGACCCAGCATGGAGGCGAGTTGAGGAAGAAGGTGAGCCCTTGGAAAAGAGTAAAGGTGACGAGGGAATCCATGTTGTTTGTGGGGCTCCTGAATTTAATCCAAAAAATATAACATTAACTGAGATTATGAAAGCCATTACCTCTATGGAAAAATCTATTTTGTGTTTGACTACAATGGTAAAAGAAGTATTGAAAAACATCAAGACACAGAAAGAAAAGTAGGAATTCTAGAGAATTCTGTTAAGGGATTTGAGCAAATAATTATAGATGTAGAAAAAATTCAGGGGAACCTGATAAAATCTGAAAATATACAGATGGTAAAAATGGAAAATTCTTGAGAATCATCTAAGGAGAAATAATTTATTTATTTATTTATTTTTAACTTTTATATACCGGAATTCCTGTATACAATACAAATCAGTCCGGTTTACATGGAACGAAAAGATAGCCCTGGTCTGGGAAGTCAGATCGGGGTTTTTTTTACAAAGAACATTGAACAATAACATATAATACATTCATAATACAAAGAACATTGAACAATAACAATAAATCCTTAAATATTTTCGTAATTTAATTAAAATTAGGCCAATGGCATGTTGAACTTAAATTAAATGTAAGGTAAATTGAAATTTAATTTTGCATAAAATTGCATATTATTAACTGTAACACAGAATATTCCCAAGTTCAATCAGGATGCAGCGCTTAGTTACATTCTGGAGATTGGAACGCTTGCCTGAAGAGCCAGGTTTTTAACTTTTTTTGAACTCTGGTAGACTGGAAATAATATAAGGATATTGAATTTTCCTAAACTGAGGTTATTATTGCATCGTGAATTATTCAAAAGTTACCTTCAGAATTTGCTTAAAATTCCAGAACATAATTCTCCAACGATTGTCAGAATTTACTACTTGCCTCAGAGGGATAAAGAGAAAAATCCAGATCAAAAGGAAAATTCTTCGTATGATTTAACGGATATACTAGAAAAATCCCATGAGCTAATAGTGGAGGAAAGAGCTACTCTTTTTATACAATTTGCAACGTCGTCTGACAGAGACTTAATCATGAAAACTTTCTTCCGTAATCAACATCAAAAATTTTATGGATATCCATTAAAGATTTTCCCGGATATAACGAAGAGTACTCAAATAAAAAGGAAAGAATTCATTGCTTCATTCCTATCTATATACTGTCACAATACTCTTCCACACACTAACTTCCTCCTTAAAATAATTTCCCACAGCATTTTTTTACTAATGAAATTTAGCTGCCCAGAAGTTAACCATTCGTCAAGTCTTTTTATATCACTTGATGCTCAATATAAATAAATAAATTAACTACTTAGGTGTGTCTGCTCTTGCAGATTTTAAGGTCTAATATTCTAAAGGTTTTTTTTCCCATTTTGGAGATAATTTTCAAAGGAGTTACATGTGTAAATGTATCATGCTATCACAGCAATTTTCAAAAGTCATTTACGGGCATAAAGTGCACTTAATAGGTGGATGACCTCTGGACAATTCAATGGTATATATTGTAGCAATTTTCAAAAACCCATTTACAAGGATAAAGTGTATTTACACATGTAAAACCCAGTTTTATGTGTGCAAATCCTTTTGAAAATGACCTTCTTTGTGCTTATGGGGCAGATGCTTAGTGCACTGGCCCCTTAGTCTCATCTGGAAAGGCAAACTTCCCCTCTTAACCACTTCACATTATCACACACAAAGGGGCTGATAAAATAAGGCATACTGACGGTAGTGCAGGTTTATACTCATGTTTTAGCATGCATTTTTCCACAGTAAGTTAACTCTGGTATTTATTTAACGGGGTTTTTAACTCAAAAAATGTGCACTAAACATGAGTAAAGACCAGCAAAAGTACATGCAAATTTCATATTAAGGAAGGCATTAGCTATTCCCCAGAAAGGCAGGCTGGTGTATTAAAGGGCAGATGGTTTAAGGCACATTTTCTTAATGCTGGAAATTTAACTCTTGTGTCCAGCAGGTGATGTAGTATACTCTTACACTGAGGATATGTCTCCAGGGGCAAATGGCCAAGATTGAAGGGTTAGGACAGCCGTTGCAGTTGGTGATTCGATTATTAGGAAGGTACATAGCTGGGTAGCTGGTGGACATAAGGATTGTGAAGGTGGCAGACCTCACGCGTCACATAGATAGGATTTTAGATAGTGCTGGGGAGGAGCCGGCTGTCTTGTTACTTGAAGGTACCAATGATACAGGAAAGCGCAGGAGGGAGGTTCTAGAAGCCAAATTTAGGATTTTAGGTAGAAAGTTGAAATCCAGAACCTCCAGGATAGCATTCTCAGAAATGTTCCCTGTTATTAGTGCAGGACCCCTCAAACAGACCGAGCTCCAAAGTCTCAATGCATGGATGAGACGATGGTGTAGGGAAGAGGGTTTTTGGGTTTTTTTAATTTAAAACTTTTTATTGAGTGTAACAACAATTCCACAAGTCGTCGTACATGGATCTACATGAACCCTGTAATTATGAACAAACAGGTAACATAAAACATTTGATTATACTATGTAAGAACCTGGTTATAGCTAACAAGTCTGGTCCCACATCAATATATGCACTCATATTTTATGAATTGTCCCCTTAGAATGCAACCCTTACCTCCTCCCTCCCCCCCTCCTGTTCTTCTAGGCATGCATGAGGGTGGCCCAGGATAACCTCTCTCCCCTCTGGAAATGTTTTGTTCTGTGATACGCTTGATTCTCGACACGACCATGTCCTGAATATTAGGTAGCCCGCCTGACGTCCCCCACTGTACTCACATCCGTATTGGTACCGTGTGATTTCCAGATTTCATAGGCCTGCCAATTCTTCCGAAACTTAAGAAGTGTATCATGTTTATGGGCTGATACCTGTGCTACTAAATATATGGACCCTACCCTCTGTTGGATTTCCTTGAGACTCGGTGTGGATTGAGCTGTCCATTTTTTTGCTATTTCGCACCTTGTGGCAGTGCATACATATCTGATCATCACATTATCGCCGGTTGGTAAACCTGGCACTAGCAATCCCAATAGCGCCTGTTTAGGCGTCAGATGCCCCTGGGCAATCCCCATTTCATCGAGCCAGCCAGTAATGGCACTTCATAGTTTATGGATAGCAGGGCAATCCCACCACATGTGCAGAAATGATCCCAGTGCCTTACAATTCCTACAACATTAGGGGCTATGAGTCTTTGCCATACAGTGTAGCTTTTTAGGGGTATTAGTACCAGCGGTAGAGAAGTTTAAGGGCATTTTCCATTAAATTCGCAGCGATGAAACTTTTGCCCAGTAAACTATATACCATCTTCCATTCCCTAGGGGTTATTGCCTGATTTAGATCTCATTCCCAAGCTTTGATGTGAGTAGCTTAAGGCTGATCTTTTGGACTCGGCATGTTATATAGAAGAGATACCACCTTGGGGACCCTGTCGGCTCTGGAACATAGTTTTTCACAAGCAGTCTCCCCGCGCTGCACATGTCCTCCTAGCAGAGTCATAGAAGAGAAATGGTGTACTTGATGATAAGAGAACCGTGCCGTGCTGGATAACTCAAATTCTGATTGCAAGCCCTGGAAAGTCTTAATCTTACCTGGGCCCCAGATCCAGATCCCCTTAGCCCGCCATTCCTGGAAAGCCGGGTTTTCATACCCAGGCGTGAACATTTTATCAGCGGATAGTTAGGTACCCATAAATCTAGAATATGGTTTATGGAGGGGGGTAGCACCAATTTAGGATCCACAAACCAAGTTTTCTTGGGTAGGGAAGAGGGTTTTAGGTTTGTTAGGAGCTGTGCATCATTTTAGGGAAAGATGGGGCCTTTTCTGAAAGGATTGGCTGCACCTTAATTAGAGCAGAACCAGGCTGCTGGCACTAACCTTTAAAAAGGAGATAGCACAGCTTTTAAACTAGATAATGGGGGAAAGCCAACAGTTGGTCAGAAGGGCATGGTTCAGAATGATGCATCTTTGAAGAATACTAAGAGAACAGAGAAAATAGGGCAACCCAGTAGAGAGGTTGCAATAAATGCTAAAGTGGACCAGGTAACTTTAAGTAAAGAGCAGAAAGATTCCAAAGTACCCCATCAACTGATAAGCAGGTGTCACAGTTTTGTCTGCTGATTCTGCCTGCTACTGCACCTCCCCACTAGCAAAGGCCTCCAGTGAGCTCAGCTCCTAGTTAACTGAGCTATCTCCTCATTGGCCACCTAATCCAGCCTGTTGTACAGCCTCCACTCCACAAGGGGCCCTCAGTGAGCTTAACCTCCAGCCTTGCCAAGCTCCTCATTGCTCGCACCACTCTCAAACTACAGACCCATTTAACCCTGCCTTACAAAACCTAAGATGCCTCTTCATGGAGTCACCCTTGGCCCTCTGACCTGGCCACTCTAGTCTTATACTTTGCCTTGTGGCCTCCGGGCCTTCTGCTCTGTTGCTTCTTGCCTTGTGGTCTATCGAGGACTTACCTTGCCTTGTGGTACCTGGACCTTCTTGTTCCTTGCTCTTTACCTTGTGACCTATTTAGACCTTACCTTGCCTTATTGCCTCCAGGCCTGCTCTACCCTTGTATCCCACATTGTGGCCTATCTGTTGCGACTGTCAGTCTGCGACGGCTTTGCCCTTCTACCTCACTCTTGCGGCTCCTCTCGCTCACCTCAGACTACTGGCTGCCGCGGCATCTGTCTGCCGACCTCTCCGGCGTCCCCGGACCGGCTTTTGTGCTGCTTTTCGCCATGCTCCTCTAAGGTACCATAGGGCGTGCGCGCGCACGCCGCCCTCATCTTTATTTCCTCGTTGGCGCGACCCTCAGGGGCGTCCCCCTGAGATGACATCACACTGCCCGGATATTAAAGCCTACAACGTTTGCTAGCTATTCGAGTTAGCAACCAAAACCTTACGGATGGGATTCGCTCTCCGTACTGAAGCTACTCTGCCACTCCAGCGTTATCTGGAACTCTTATTGCTAACGGGGTACCCGCTCCTCGGGGGCCTCGTCTGCTTCTGTCAGGTGCTATCAGGAAACCGGTACTCTCTCCTCGAGGGCCCATGTTCCCTGAGTCGCTACCTGCTTCTACAATCCTTTCTACTTGGAAGACTTCACTAACAGTTTCCATCTGTGAGTACAACTACCATCTATTCCACAGTACTGCTTCCCTGGAATCAGGTACTTGCTCCTCGAGGGCCTGCCCTCTGTTCCAGTGCCAGACCTCTCGTCTAGTGGAATCGCTGTGTGAGTACAATACCACTGAGTCTCTCTGCTCTAAGGGATCAGGTACTCGCTCCTCGAGGGCCTGCTCTCCCTGTCTCAGAGCTTCTCCTGTTTTACCTGGGACTCTGTATGTTTCTCACTGTGTACTCATAACTCTCAGTCTCTTTCCACTACAGCACAGCCAAGCAGAGGATTCGCTGTTCCAGCGTCCTGTGGGATACTCGCCCAGCCGGGCTCAACATCTACTACTCACTACTGCCACCTCTGGTGGTTTCCAAAACTGTTTAAATAAAGATTCAAATCTGTGTTTGTGTGTCCAGAGACTAGCCTGACACCGTAGTCCCTCGTAGGCCCCCGTAGGCGTGGTCAGCTGCCACAGTGTCCAAGGATCCACCCAAACATCAATAACCATAATACTATCCAGGCCTCTCTATATCTAAGGGCCCTCAGGCCTTTAGCCTAGTGGTCCCTCATGGGCTTTCAGCCTTGCAGCCTTTGGGCTTCTATGTTCTTTGTTCTGTGTTATCTTGCCAATTCCTTGTTCAGTGTTGTCCTAGACTATCTTGTCCTGTCCTGTCTCTGTTTGGTCTTGTCATGCACAGTCCAGTCCTTTCCTGGTATTCGCTCCTTGTCTTGTCAGTAGCTTGTCTTGCCCCAGCCAGTATCTAGTTTCAGTTCCCTTCCTGTTTCCTGATTTGCCTGTGTCTCTCCCAGTCCATGCTCAGTACCTTGCCTTATCCCTGTTTAAGTTCCAATCCCAGCTTAGTGTCCTGCTCCAGCCTGTCCAAGCTTTGCCTCATCCAGCTTATCGAAGCTTTGCCTCTTCCAGCCTGTCCAAGCCTTGCCTTGTTCAGCCTTGATCCAGCCTGCTCTACCTTATTCCAGTTTACCCAGGACTCATCGTGATGTACTTTTGCAGCAGAGACCTACTGTCCACCAGAACCCAAGGGTTCAACCTGCAGGGAAGGGGGTTGACTAGGTGGGAGACCAGCCCATGTCTTGCCTTGCAGTCCTATACTACTACTGGGGGCAGTTTATCCTGAATCCAGCCCAGCACCTCGTGACTGCAGGTTGTTAATATAAACAAAAAACACTTTGAAATGTCTGAACACAAATACTTGAAGTTTAAAAAATAAGATGGGAGAGTTAGAGTGTAAAGCAGTGGATGAAGAAGTAGATATAACTGGTATCTCAGAAACTGGTGGAGGGAGGATAACTAATGGGACATTGTGATAACAGGGTATAAGTTATACCAAAATGATAGTATGGATCAAATTAGTGGAGGGGTGGCACTATATATTATGGTTAATCTGTTTGTTTTTTTAATTGTAAAATAGTATAACTGACAAACATAGCATGAAGTGGAGCATGTTGGTTCCTTACATACCCCATAAACACAGATCAAAATAACACTGTTTGTAACGGTGATAGAATTATCAAATCCATCCCCACCACCACCACCCTTATCCCCTGAATAGTCAGAAAAACTCACAGAAAATGTTGGCACTTAAAAAGAAAGGTAGGGAAAGAAAAACCTTGAATGCACAGAGAGTCATATAACATTGTTCAAGACTAAACTTCTGGCTTTTGGAGAAAGTGTAAGTAGCCGAACCAAGTCCTCTTAAAGTCTGTTGTTTCTTAAAGGAGTGGTGCGAAGCTTTAGAATCCATCACAAGTAGATTGTGGAACAGATTGCACCCTAAAAAGAGGGGCCTACAGCTTCTTTCCAGTTCAGCAGGATGGCTTTTTTGTCCAGTAAGCATGCTTTTCGAAAAAGTAAGGCCTCTCCTTGAGATTGGCACTATATATTAAAGCGAGCATTGAATCAAACAGGATAAACGTTCTGCAGGAGAGACCACATGATGCAGTGAGCTTAGTGAGTTGCAGTCACTTGAGCTCCAGGTGCGCCCCCCCCCCCCCCCCCCCCCCCGATTTTGTGTATTTTTGCCTCTTAAAAGAACATTTTTCATTGGTTTGGAAGTCTTCTAATTTATAAGTTATGTATGGACAAATTCATAATAAAACGGGACGAGGAGATGACTACCAAGCCGCTCAGAAAAGAAAAGGAGACGGGTAAAGCAGCTGACATCAAAATGGCCGACAAGCACAAGTCCTTGAGTGTTCTAAATATAGATGATCAGACGGTTCTCAAACTGACGCAGGCAGTAGTTGCAGCATTAGAAACTAAATTTGAGCCCATCAATTTTAATTTCTCTGAATTAAAAGAATCTATAGTTGATATCAGGAGGAGAATGGAAACAGTGGAAGAGAAGATTTCTCTTATAGAGGATGACACTCTGGCTCTGGAGTTGAGAGTTGAGAGTTGAGAGTAAATACTTTGGCGGCAAGCGAGGCTAAATTAAAAGATCTTGAAAATCACTCATGCTGCAATAACTTGCGATGTATAGGCTTACTGCACATTGTTCCAGAATAGCTGTTGACCGTGATAGAGGCCTGGCTCCTGCACAAACTGAAATTACCAGAGATTGAAGGTAAAATTATAATTGAAAGGGCGCATAGAATCAGGCTGAAGAGTGATACAGGGGACATGGCCGAGGATAGTCATTGCCAGATTTTTAAACTCGTCACAAAAAACAGCAATACTTACAGCCCTCAGGAAGTCCAGGGATCTTAAATATAAAGATCAAAAGATTCTGATATTTCAAAATTTTTCTGTGGTAGTTTCATCTCAACACCAGGCTTTCTCAGTGGCATGTAGTGAGCTTGTAAACAAAAATATACAGTTCGCATTACTTTTCCCAGCTAAGTTGAAAGTTTGGAAGAATGGAAAAGTGATCACATTTGAATCTCCTGCTCAAGCCAAGGAACTATTAAAAGTTAGATAAAGTTTGCTTCCTTGCCACAACTCTTTTATAAAGAGCCGTTGTTCTGATTGAGAAACCATTTGTTGTATGATGATTTTTGAGGCACCATTTTGGCGTGTTAGATTTTTGTTTGCCTCGCAGGGTTGATATCCTCTCTCACAGATGGGAGATTGAGAGGAAAGTTCCTTATTAAAAGTCGAGAGGAGAACAATAACATATTGTGTATTTCCGGGGATTATGACATTTAGAGAACATGGAAGCTGTCAAGATCGGTATTAAGAGTCGCTGTGCTATTAGAAGCTGCACACTCTCCATGAGGAATGCAAAACGTTGGTCTGTACAATTTATTTTGCCAGTGTTTCTTTTCTCTTCAGCGAAGATTATATTTTGAGTCCCAAGAGACAGAAGTAATATAAAGTAATCAGTTCATGGCTGGATATATTTATTGTGTAAAGCTGTGGCTATGGTCTTCATATGTTGAACTCAATTGAAATTGGGGGTAACAGTTCAGTATTTTTTTTATGTAAACTGAGTTTGCTTGAAACCCACTTCATTAATGGGAAATAAGAGATGTTATCTGAAGACAAGGGAGATGGAAGGGAGAGAAATCGATTTACAAGAGTTGTTTATTAGGTAGTATGTTCATGCAATTGGTGCTTTTCTGTCTTATATGTTTTTTTTCTCTTGCTCTTATTTTGCCTTCTTTTCTTTTAAGGTAAACTACAGCAGATCTATGACTATCAAACCTTTGGGGTGTGAAGGGGGGTGGCACCCGAATGCAAGAATCACGGATCTCAGTCCCCAGTTAGGAGATAAAGTAGAAAGGATGGAATGTGAAAGGACAAGATAAGGAGGATGGGCTGGGAAAGGGAATGGGCAGGAAAATAAAGGGATTTTGGATGGGTTTCTATTTCCATAGAAAGTAAAGCTAGACCGTAGCCAGGAAACAGTACATGTTTGATGCTTGTTATCATATTGGGAGGTAATAGATGGTGTAGGTTGGGGGTACAGGCTGGGGGATCTCTGGCTAAGGGTTCAAGGTTGTAAATTTTCGCCAATCATTACTTTAACATAAGCTAAATGGATGATACTATAAGGTGTATATCTTGGAATATAGATGGCCTAGGTTCCCTGATTAAGAGGAAAAAAACTGTAGCTGCCCTTCAGAGACACAAAGTATCAATTACATGTATCCAGGAGATGCAACTGACGGATGGGGAGAGTAAGAAATTAGAAAGGAATTGGGTAGGATAATGCTTTTTATGTACCAGCTGTAGGCAGGAAGATGAGAATAGCAGGGTTGTTCCATAAAAAGATAGCATTTCAGCTACTTCAACAAATTGGTGATCTCGTAGGTAAAATTCAGGGCCAAGAATTTACACTATGCATTCTCTATGGGCCAGATGATTATAAGCATTAATGTTTCACAGATTTAGTTAACAACCCGATACCAGTTTTACAGGATTCTCTCATATTGGCCGGGGACTTTAATTGTGTACATATCGTCCCAAGTCAATAAAACAGGGCAAAATAAGGGGATAAAATACTTAAGGAATTAAGACTTTTAGATATATATGGCATACATTAAATCCCACTGTGAGAGATTACACACATGTGTCTAGGGCAAATGCATTTCTTTCTAGGATTAACTATCTTAATGTCAGACTTTCTCTTTGCTAGAATATTAAGGGCAGAAATCGGTCCTACTGAAATATCTGATCATGCAATGATATTGTTGCGTGTCCCGGCCTCGTGGGTGCCACGACTGGGCCTGCTCACCTCGCGCTACCCTCAACTAGCTCTGGTCTTGCCACTGCTGCCAGCTCCCGCCGTCCCCGTCGCTCATCATGGCCCTCTCCTGCCTCCTCTACGCCGCAGGCATCGCAGCGGAGCTCCCATCGGAGCTCCGCGTCTTCGGCCGCCTCGGCCCCACCCCTAGGTGTACGCGCAGCCGACGTGCTCCGATTTAAAGGGCCAAGCACAGGACCACCGATGGGGGCGCAAATTGATGACATCACTTAAAAGCCCTATATATAGCGAGGCCCTGTCCCCAGGACCTTGCCTTGGCAATCGGGTCGACACCGTGGTGTAGTAAGCTTGCCTATCCTGTGTTCCAAGTGTCTCCTTGTTCCAGCGTCTCTTTGTTCCTGAGTCTCCGTGTGTTCCCATATCCTTACTCAGGTAGAACCTCCTTGGACTGATCTCTGGTACTGACCTCGGCCTGTCTGACTACTCTCTTGTCTGCTGCCTGGAACTGACCACTGCCTGCCTGACCATTCTCTTCATCTGCTGCCTGGAACTGACCCTCGCTTGCCTTGACTATGCTCAGACTGACCTTGTTATTTGACCCCTGCTTTGGCTGACCACTTCTGGATTGATACTCTGGCTCTGACCCTTGCACTTCACTTGGACACTCTATTTTGGCCTACTGTGGCTACCAGACCAACCTGCTTGGAATCCACCCATGGCCTTCACCTGACTAGACCCGCAGGCGCTGCCTGCCTCGCCTGGAGAACCTTCCTGAACTGTTACCTCCCTGAGGCCTCCAGAGCTTCCAGTTCGGGTCTGGTCCATCCTCTCTGCATCAGCCGTGTACCCTTGCTTGTGGTGGGCACACCCCTTCGCTACCTCTCCGGTAGACCATCTGAGGTCCACCTATGTCCAGGCGGTCCGGGTACCCAAGGACTCAACCTGCGGAAACCCCGGACTGTTATTGGCGAAGCTCCAGCTAACCTCTGTCTCCTCGTGTGTTCCGCCTCCTGGTGGCAGGCGCTCTCTGGGTCCGACCAGAGGGCAGTACCAATCCTGTAACAGGTGAAGGGTCCACCTCCAGCGCAACACAAAATTCTTGACTCGCAGTTCTTTTCTCTGATCACTAGATGACACTCCAGCAAGAAAAAGAAACAGAAATGCACTGACAATGGAAAAATACTGTTCGGCTGCCAGCTGTGGCAGGCCGCGACCGAGACCGATGGTTAACCTGCGGCGTCGGGGCACCTCTGGGTCTTTGGCGGGAACTGACAGTCTCCTGCGGCGCTCCTCTCGCGGCCATGGCCGCTGCTGAGGCCTGGTTGCATGGCCTCTTCCGGCCGGGCTGACTCCTCCTTCTTCTGAGCTGCATAGGGCCACGCGCACGGCTGAAGAAGAAGATTTAAAGGAGCCATGACAGGAAATTGTCATGGCTCCTCCTGGGGACTCCTCCTCGAGTTCCTATATTTAAGGCAAGGTCTGAGGAGCAGACCTTGCCTTGGTATTGAGGTTCTGTGCTTGGTTCCTGTGTTCCGTGTTCCTGGATCAGCTCTTCGTCCCACTTCTGCTTCTCCACCTCATTGGATTGATTATTTGGCTTCTGACCTTCGGACCGGCGGTGGTGATTCTCTGGTGTTGACCTGGACTGGCTTTGGACCCTTCTCCTGTGTTGCTCCTGGACTGGCTTTGGACCCTTCTCCTGTGTTGCTCCTAGACTGGCTTCGGACCACTCTCCTGTGGGGTCCCTGGATTGGCTTCTGACCACGCTCCCGTCTGCTCTGGGACCGGCTCTCGACCTCTCTCTGGACTTCAACCCTTGGACCGGCTTTAGACTATCCTTCGACGTATACTCCCGGACTGATCACAACCTGCTGGAGGCACCAGTCGTCTGGAACCCACGACCTGCAAGAGGTGCCTGCATCCAGGCTATCTTCAGTCTTCAGGGAGTCTCCTAAGTCCCAGCAGCCGTGTCTCTACGGGCTCCTCCTGGGGGGATCACGAGCTTCCAGGGTGAAGCCTTCATCTAACATCTACATCAGCAGGCCTTGCCATCCGACGGTAAAGACCGAAGAGGGTTGACTCCCTTTTTGGTAGCGCTGATTCTACCTCGGAACAGGGGTCCACTTTCTGAATCATAACAAATACAAGTTATAATGCCTGAAGGCTTGTGCTTGCTAATAATTGTGTGGGCATTGTGCTAAATATGAATCTTTATCTCAAAAATAATTTTGCTCAGAAACCTGCAGATAAAAAAGAAATATGTCAACAAAGAGTTCTTCTTATCAGAGTTTTATCGGCACTTCTAGTACACATTGAACTTTAATAGCTGTTAACTGGAAACCTGGTCAGAATCAGGATTCTGTTAATTAATAAACTGCAGTTAGAGGCAGCCTGAGGGAGTTTCTTGTACACTCCCTCACAAGGACTAAATTGGTCAGTTTTCTCAGTGGAGAAAGGTAAACAGTGGAGTGCCTCAGGGATCTGTACTGGGACCAGTGCTTTTTAATAGGGGTGTGCATTCATTTGCAACGTATTGGCAATCCGCAACGTATAGGGCCATATTAGTTGTATTCGTTGGGAAGCGAAATGTATCGCGATTCCCACGAATACAACAAATCTAATTATTCGGCCGTCTAAAGGAGCGAATTTAAACAAAACCCCCACCCTCCTATCCCCCCCCAAGACTTGCCAAAACTCCCTGGTGGTCCAGTGGGAGTCCAGGAGCAATCTCCTGCACTCACGCCATCGGCTGCTGGTATTCAAAATGGCGCCGATAGCCCCTGTGACATAGTAAGAGGGATGAGTGAGGGGAAGGGAGAGAGTATGTGTGGGAAGTAGGAGGGAAGAAAAGGGAAGTGAGTTGAGTGAGAGGGAAGAATAGGGTAAGTGAGAGGGGAAGGAAGGAGGTGGGTTTGTGAGGGGAGGGAGTCAGCCAGAAGGAAAGGGAGAGAAGGAGAGGGGAGCAAGTAATGGGAAGTAAGGGGGTCAGCCAGAAGGGAAGGGAATAGAGAGTGAGAGGGAAGGGAGGAAGTTGTGAGTGAGCAGAGGTGTGAGTGAGGTTAAGGGAAAGAGGTGAGTCAGAAGTGGGAGGGAAGAAAAGGAAAGGGGTGTGAGAAGGAAGGAGGGTTCGGTGAGAAGGGTTAGATGGAAGGGGTTTGAGTAAGAAGAGGAGGAGGGAAGAAAAGGGAAGGGATGAGTGAGGAGGGAAGAAAAGGGAAGGGATGAGTGGGGAGGGAAGAAAAGGGAATGGTGAGTGAGTATGAGAGGAGGAAGAGGGAATAAGAATGCATGGGGAGTTGTGATTGGCAGAGAGTGCAGGGCAAGTAGAACCTGGCAGACTAGATAGCTGCCTAGAGTGCCACAGTTTTTGGGTGGGACAGCAGTGGCAGGACTGCACTTTCTCTTCCACCTGCATGGGCTCGGGAGAGGAAGTTGTAACATGTGGACCTGCGTGGGTGGAAAGAAGAAGTCACAATCACTGGAGCCATAAGGACAGTGGCAGCGTCAACCTGTGTGGCCAGAAGAAAGGAGAAGGAGCAGCATCAGCGCCTACCCCAAGAAGAAAAAGTAGTTCCATCAATTACATGAGCTGAAAATGGAGGCTGCAGCAGCTTGTGTGTTCCAGAGGGCAAGAAGCATATGTGTATGTGAGCATGTGGGAGTATGAGTGAGAGTGTGTATGTGATAATGTTAGTGTTTGAGATAGTTGTGGGTGGATCCTTGGGCCGGTGGCAGATGATCACGCCCCTGGGGGAAGATCCCGAGAGGGGCCACCAGTCAGGCTCAGAGTTAGGAGACAGACACACACTAGTTCTTTTATTAGACAGTGTACTGAACCACTTGGCCACCATCTACAGATTTGCCGTATCCGTCCAGGAAACTCCTTAGCCCGAGTTCAGTAGGGGTCCTGAACTTGGGTGCAACTTCTCTGGCCCTTCAATTTATCTGTACCAGTTACTCTGATCTGGGATTCTCGATCCTTCCCAGTTCTTGCTCTGGTAGACTCCGGAGCAAGAGGTAATTTTATTCTCAAAGATGTTGTTCAGTTTCTGGGTATAAAGACTCGTTCACTTGACACATTACTATGCATTACTTCTATCTATGGAGAGCCGTTACCCGGCTGAATTTCCTTGACTACGGAACCTGTCCAGTTACGCACTGGGGCTTTATATACCAAGGAACTTGAATTACTAGTGTTGGAGAAATCCATCCATCCCATAGTGCTTGGACTCCGTTATTATTTAGGAGAGTTGTGGGTGGATCCTTGGACCAGTGGCAGATGACCACGCCCCCGGGGGAATATCCCAAGAGGGACCACTGGTCATGCTCAGAATCTGGAGACAAACACACACTAGTTCTTTTATTAAACAGTATATTGAACCACCAGAGGTAGCAGTAGTGAGCTGGAAGCACCCGGCTGGGCTGTAGTCCCTCAGATACTGGAACAGCGATCCTGGATAACTGAGCTGTAGAGAAACTGAATATAGTGAGTAGGCAGGGTATGCAGAGTTCAGGAACAGAACCTTGATGGTAACACTCACACAATAGTCTCTTAGAAGCAGCCCAGGAGCTGGAAATGAATTAGGTGCTCGAGGAGCGAGTACCTGGTTCCAGGGAATGCTCTGAGAGAGAGATGATAACTCACTGGTGTTGTAGGCATGCGAAGACTTCCTGGCAGAAGTATTCAGTAGCAAGTCCGGGAACGTGGGCCCTCGAGGAGCGAGTACCGGTTCCAGACTGCGACCTGAAAAACAAGAGAGAGAGCGAGGCCCCTGAGGAGCGGGCACCTCTGGTAAAGTCCGAGGAGGCAGAGTAGCAAGGTATGTGGAGAGCGAATTCCATCCGCAGCGATACCTGGAGGAAGCTAGGAAACCTTTCCAATCCTTTCCATTGCTAACTCGATTAGTTAGCAAATTCAGAGACCTTAAGTATCCGGTGAGGATGATGTCATCTCAGGGGGATGCCCCTGAGGTTCGCTCCACTGCTGGTATTTGAGTCGGGGCCGAGCTGCGCGCGCGCCCTTAGGCTTCTGGGAAACATGGCAGAGTGCAGCGTCTAGTCGGTCCGGGGACGCCGAAGGAGGTCGGCAAGATGACGCCGAGGCTGCCAATCTTCCATCAAGCAAAGAGGGAGTCGCCAAAGAGGTAAGGTGGGTGTAGTGGAGACGTCGGGCAGCGACGGTCGCAACAGATAATGAACATATTTTTGTTAATGTGTATATATGAGAGAGAGGACAATGTCTGTGTTAGGCTCCAACTGCCTCCCCCATGTAAGCCCTCACCTCTGACCTGAAGACACTCCTGTATAGTCTCCGGCAGCATGCTGTTCCAAGGACACGGGACAGAACTTTCTGTAAACTTGGACTGCCTTAGCTGGGATTATTGTGGCTCTGACTGATGATGTCACATCATCCAGGGTATACAAGGAAGTCTCTTGCAACCAACAGGTCTCTTGAGTAGCCTGCTTCTCAGTGTGTGGTGCTTATTCTTGTTCGTGCCTTGTGCCTCCTGCCCCTGCTCTGGTATTCTATCTCCTTCGTTGTCTGGTGTCAGTGCCTTCCTCTGTCGCTTGTCTTCTTGTGTGTCCTGCCCCTGGTTCCTCTCCTGGCCCTCCCTGCTTCTTCGGATTGACTTCTTGGTTGACCTTGGCTTGGCCCTGGACTCTGCTAACTGCTTCTTGGACCTGACCCTGGCTTTGGACCTGACTACTGTTTGCCTACTGCCTGCCCAGACCCTGGTTTGTCTCTTGGTGTTTGGGATGTGGACCCTTGGGCCGAGGAGGAGTTGTTACCACCTGTGGGAAGGAGACCCACAGGTCCCCTCTGTCGACAGGCAATGCCAGAGAATAGCAGAGGCCCCGCTGGGGCTTCACTACTAGCCAACATTCCCCTCAGGTTCAGCCCTTAGGTACTGGGGCCAGCTGGACTTACCTGGGGCCTCTGCATGGATGGAAGTCCAGGGGTTGCGCTGTCCGTAGTCGATATCCAGGCAAGGTAGTGGCAGGCAGCGTAACTTATAGTCAGTGTCCAGGCAAAGTTTGTGACAGGCAAGGTAGTTCATAGTCAATGTCCAGGCAAAGGTCGTGGCAGGCAGCGTGGCTCGTAGTCAGTGTCCGGTCCAAAGTCAAAGCCAAGGTCAAGCAGAAAAGGCGAGGAGGGCAGGAATGAGGAAGGAACTCGTCGCAGGAAGCAAGGAGACCTGTTGCCAAATCACCCCTTGGAGCTGGATGCAGCCTTAAATAAGGCTGAAGGAATGATGTCATCGGGCTGGACTGGCAGCACTTTCCCACCAGGGCCCTTTAAGGATTGGCAGGAGGTGCGCACGCACGCCTAGGAGGATGTCCCAGGTGGGAGGAAGTCAGCGGTATCCTGGCCGTGGAGAAAGCAAGAGGGACAGGAGGAGCCCTGGGATGACGAGGCTTGTGACGGCGGCGGCTCCTCACCACTGCCAAGGAGCCCTAGCCTGCTGCTGCCACAGGAAGGCAGCCATGGGTGAGCAGAGCCGGTTACGGGGCTCTGCGACTGGCATACATAAAAGTACCCCCTCTCCAAGCCCCCCTCCTGGGGGGTCTTGGCTTCCTGGGGTAAGAGGCATGGAATTGTCTTCAGGTCTTTATCTAGTATGTTGGAGTTCTCTTCTAGGCCAAATCTTTCCCAGGCGAGAAGATACTCCCATCTTCGACCATGTTTCCTCACATCAAGTATGTTGCGCACTTGATAGGTGATTTTGCTCTCCAAGGTGAGCTGTTGTCGCTCAGATATCTTTCTTGAGGGCCAGAAGAGGAGCAGGGGTTTTAGGAGGGAGACGGGAAGGAGTTGTGGATCCTTAAGGATGGAGGTAGTGTTGCGTTCGTGCCTCTTCTCGCCCCTCGCTCCACCCTCTCTACCTTGGGAGCGACTCCCTTCGGCTCTGATGGACAGATGCAGCCGCGGCTTCTCCCTGCCTCTTGTTCCCGGTGTCCCCGGGCTGGCTTGACGCTACGGATCCGCCATGTTCCTGATGACGTAAGGGCGCGAGCGCTCCAGACATTGTACCAGCAAGGGTGCGAACCTCGGGGGGGCGTCCCCCCGTAGTGACGTCATCCATTTTCACTTTAAAAGGTCTTTGTTTGCTAACCTCTAACGAGTTAGCAAGGAACTCCAACAGGACTTGCTTCGGCAGTCCACGATACTTGCAACAATGATCCAAGTCAGCGAGGGGAATCCTTCTCCACTGCTCGGCCTTTTCAAACTTATCAGGAGTACCCGCTCAACGGGGGCTCCGCTCTCTCTTCTTGATTTCAGATTGCCAAGACGGGATCCAGTACTCGCTCCTCGAGGGCCTACGTCCCTGAATACTCAGAAGACTCCTCATTGCCTGGAAGCGATCGCAGACGTGAACATGGTGAGTTCTATTGTAGATAGGAATCGGTACTCACTCCACGAGGGCCTACATTCCTATAGCTCTGAAGACTCCCTTCCATCCAAGACATTATCACAGGTACGGAGCTTGAGAGTTATATTGGCAAGATTGCAGATAGGAACCGGTACTCGCTCCATGAGGGCCTGTGTTCCTAGAATCCTTTACAGACTCTCTTCTACTCTAGAAGCCATTTCATATACAGCTATTGTGAATTCTTATTACAGACTGTTATAGGAACCAGTGCTCGCCTACGGCTCCTGTTCCTGAATATACTAAAGACTCTCTGTGGCATAGATACCATTGCAGACATCTACTATTGTGAGTGTACCATCTTGTATCCAGTATACCCTGTCTACTCACTACTTCTAGTCTCTCTCTACAGTTCAGCGACACAGAGATTATATTCCAGTATCAGAAGGACTTCAGCCCTACCGGACACATCGACTCACTACTGCCACCACTGGTGGTCCAGCTTCCAGCCTAATAAAGAACTATTTGTGTTCATTTCATATTCTAGCCTAGCCGGTGATTCCTCTCAGGATCTCCTCCTGGGGGCGCTGTCATCTGCCATTGGCCCAGGGATTCACCATTTCCTCCAAGTGGTCATTCCTTACACTACTATCATTCTGTGGGAGCCAACCACTACCGACCACTAACACCGCTTACGGAAGTATTATATAGATAGCTACCTTCTCTTTCTTTGGGATTTGCCAGCAGCCTATATATAACAGATTGCTACTTCGTAGCGGAGGCATGATAGATTGCTATCTCAGTAGCGAAGCAGAACAGATTGCTAACTCCGCCCTCCTGGTGGGGTGAGTGATAACAGATTGCTAGCTCCTCCCCTCTGGAGGAGGAAAGCGTAACAGGTAGACAGGGCTGTAGGTCACCGAACCCAATTGGAGGAATATTGGGAAAGGATCGATATATCCTGGAGCCAGCCACATAAACAGGAACTTGAACCGAATGTATCGTGTACTGAGCCAGACCCTTTCCCCAGGCTTAAATTGCAGGGCTGATCTATGGTTAGCATCGGCGAATCTTTTGGCTTTATGCCCTGCTTCTTGAAGCATTTGCTGCATATGGTCCCAGAGTAGATGCAGTTCTTGGGCCGTCAACTGAACCGCAGGAGAGGGAATGATCAATGGGAGTGGGAGAGGGGGAAGTGACCGCCTAGCGTAAACTATCTGGAAGGGCGAAGATCTGGTGGCAAAGCAAGGATGTCAGTTATGAGAAAACTCTGCCCAGGGAAGCAGCATTGCCCAGTTGTCCTAACGAGCATTGACATAGGCTCTGAGGAAAAGCTTCAGAGTATGATTGGTCCTTTCTGCCTGCCTGTAGGTGGTCTTGAAGTAAAGAGTGATATTGAACTTCTTACAGAAAGCCCTCCAGTACTTGGCTGTGAATTGAGTACCACGATCAGATATAATATGCTTGGGGAGTCCATGGAGATTAAATACGTGTTGGACGAGGAACTGTGCCAGCTGAGGTGTAAAAGGAAGACCAGGCAAGGTGATAAAGTGAGACATCTTAGAAAAATGGTCAACTACCACCCAGATGACCGTGTTGCCATTTGAGAGCGGGAGATCCATGACGAGGTCTGTGGAAACATGAGTCCTAGGTTCCTTGGGGGCTTGCAATGGCTATAACAGCCCCCAAGGTCATCCCACCAGAGGTTTCTGCTGCGTACAGATGGGACATGAGTCCACATAAGTCCGGACATCCCTTCACAAATTGGGCCACTAATAGAATTGCTAGAGAGATGCGAGGGTCTGGGCTCATCCAGGGTGCCTGCAATGCGGGAATCATGGGTCCAGTACAACACTTTGTTACGGAATTTACGTTGAATGACCATCATGGTGGTTGAGAGAAGAACCTGTGCAGGATCTATAATATGCCGGAGGGGTTCAATGGCATCCTCAGAGATGAAAGACCTGGAAAGAGCGTCCTGCTCGGACATTTTTGGCTGCGGGTCTATATCGGAGTTTGAAGTCAAAGCGGGTAAAAAAAAGGGCCCACCAGGCTTGACACGGGTTCAGGCACTGGGCTTGGTGGAGATATTCAAGATTTTTATGATCCGTATAGATGGTGATACGGTGCTGGGCTCCCTCTAACCACTGGTGCCACTCCTCCAAGGCGAGTTTAATGGCCAAGAACTCCTTATCGCCAATCACGTAGTTCCACTCCATGGGGGAAAACTTCTTTGAAAAGGAGCATGGGTGTAAGGTGCCTGAAGATGATTACTGGCGCAAGACGGCCCCTAATCCTTTAGAGTAAGCATCAACTTCCACAATGAAAGGGCATTGTGGATCAGGATGCTGGAGACAAGGTTCCTGGTGAAAAGCTGCCTTTAAGTCCTGGAAGGCTGCTACCGCCTCTGGGGACCACAGTTTAGGATTTGCCCCTTTCTGCATCAAAGCCATGAGTGGAGCTGCCACCTTAGAATAGTTGTTAATGAAGGTACGGTAATAATTGGCAAAGCCAAGGAATCTTTGTAGGGCCCGCAAGCCAGTTGGGGACCAACCTTGAATACACTTGAGCTTTTCTGGATCCATTTGAAAACCTTGCTTGGAGACAATGTATCCTAAAATGGCAAGCTTTCCTTTTCGAAAGAACATTTTTCCAGCTTGGCGGTTGTCCTGAAGGCGCTAAAGAATTCAAGAAACATTTCAGCAATGGGTATTTAGATCCTTGGAGAATACTAGGATATCATCGAGATACATGACCACACATTCATAAAGTAGATCCTGGAAAATTTTGTCCATCATATTTTGGAAGACGGCGGGCGCATTGCAAAGTCCAAATGGCATAACAAGGTATTCGTAATGGCCGTCTCTGGTATTGAAGGCCATCTTCCATTCATCACCTTCATGTTTACGGATCAAATTGTCGGCACCTGAAGATCCAACCTGGAGAAGACTCTCGCCCCCTGTAACCGGTCAAATAGTTCCGCAATGAGAGGTAAGGGATAACGGTCTCTCCTGGTGATGGCATTAAACTCACGATAATTGGCCACAAAAAAGAATCCTGCCCCCACAGAGGAGGTAGAGCACCGGATAAAGCCCTTGCCAGGTTTTCCTGTATGTATTCAGACATTGCCCGGGTCTCGGTCAGAGATAGAGGGTAGACTCTACCCTTCGGAGGACGGACACCAGGAAGGAGGTTGATGGCATAATTATACTTGAGGAGGCAGAGTGTCTGCTCCCTTCCTGGAGAAGACATCGGTGAAGAAGGCATATTGTGGTGGGAGGCCAGCGGGAAGGAGCGAAGTCGAGAGACATTGCTGGGTGGTGATCTTCTCCAAACAGGATGTGCGGCAATCCAGACCCCCACCGAGACAGGTGTAGAGAAGCCCAATAAAATTGGGGGGAATGTTTCTGGGGCCAGGGCAGACCAAGGATCACGGGATGAATGGCTTTGCTGATGACATGAAAGGCCAAGTATTCCACATGGAGGGAGCCTGTGCACAACTTCACGGGAACTGTGGTATGTGTAACTCTCCCGGGAAGGCGATCGCCATGGATGGAGCAGAGCACCAACAGGATTGGAGAGAGGAGAGTAGGAATTTGGAGGTGCTCCACTAGAGGCTTCATGATAAAGTTGCCTCCTGCCCTGGAGACCACTAGGGCGAGAGTATGGAAATCCTGGTTGTCCACCGAGAGTATCACAGGAAGAGTTAGTGTGGGAGCTGATGTAGTCAGGCCTAGGGTCAATCCCCCGTTGAGACCTAGGCCCGAGAGTTTAACAGACATACCGGACAGTGGGATATTAAGTGGCCTGCCTCACCACAGTAAAGGCAGAGCCCGGCCTGCCGGAGCTGGAGATATTCTTCCGGGGTTAGCCTGCCACAACCCAGTCGCATGGGTTCTTCCACTGTGGCTCTGGCCGAAGAGGGTCCTTCCATCAGTGAAGAGGAGCACCGGGAGCGATGGACGGCGATCGAGCATTTCTTGGAAGCCTGCAACTCATGGTGTTGGCGGTCAATCCTACCAGTGAGGTTTATGAGAGCATCTAAAGAAGACGGAAGCTCCCAGGGCAGCAGCTCATCCTTAATTCGTGCAGCCAAACTATCCAAGAAAATGGAACGCAGGTCGTTCTCATCCCAGTGGAGTTCTGAGGCCAGGGTCTGGAATTCTATGACATACTCCATGAGGGGACGAGCGCCCTGGCGGATATGAAGAAGATCTAAACCAGAGGCTGTCTGACGGCCAGGATCATCAAAGACCATCCGGAAGAGATCCAAGAAACTTTGTAGGTCCTGTAAGATGGGTTCCGAGCACTCCTACAAGGGAGAAGCCCAGGCTAAGGCCTTACCATCCAAGAGCAAGAGGATGTAGGTGGTCATAGTAACATCATCAGGGAAAAGTGCAGACTGGAGGCAGAAATGCATGTTGCATTGGTTCAAAAAACCCCCGACAGAGTTGAGGGTCCCTGGAATAGCGAGGTGGAGCCGGGAGTAGTATGACGGGTGCATAGTGGGTGCGGAGAGTGCATAACCTAGAGAAGGAGGGATTGGAGAGCGCCCGCTGGGGCAGTGGTATCAAGGCAGACACTAAGACGTTCCAAGGAGGTCGCTAACATTTCCAAGACTTTTTGCTGTTCCAAAATCTTCTGGGCCAGGCCTGGAATAGACTGTAAGTCAGATGCCTCCACCAGGTCCATGAACTTGGCAATCTGTTCGGGATGTAGATTATTGGGCCAAGGAGGAGTTGTTGCCACCTGTAGGAAGGAGCCCCACAGGTCCCCTTCGTCGGCAGGTGATGCCAGAGAATAGCAGAGGCCCTGCTGGGACTTCACCACTCCCAGCCCACGTTCCTCTCAGGTTGAGCCCTTGGGTACCGGGGCCTGCTGGACTTATGTGGGGCCTCTTCACAGATAGAAGTCCAAGGGTTGTGCTGTCCGTAGTCTATGTCCAGGCAAGGTAATGGCAGGCGGCGTAGCTCGTAGTCAGTGTCCAGGCAAAGGTCATGGCAGGCGGAGTAGCTCATAGTCAGTGTCCAGGCAAAGGTCATGGCAGGTGGGATAGCTGATAGTCAGTCTTCAGGCAAAGGTCGTGGCAGGTGGTGTGGCTCACAGTCAGTGTCCGGTCTGAAGTCAAAGCCAAGATCAAGCAGAAAAGGTGAAGAGGGCAGGAACGAGGAAGGAACTCAGGAACCCACAGCAATCGCAGGAAGTGAGGAGACCTGTTGTCAAGTCACCCCTTGGGAGCTGGATGCAGCCTTAAATAAGGCTGAAGGAGTGATGTCATCAGACTGAGCCGGCAGCACTTTCCCACTGCGAGCCCTTTAAGGATTGGCAGGAGGCGCGTGCGCTTAGTAGGACGTCCTGGGAGGGAGGAAGTCAGCGGCATCCCGGCCGTGGAGGAAGCAGGGAGGACAGGAGGAGCCCCAGGATGAAGAGGCCTGCAACGGCAGTGGCTCCTTGCCGCTGCCGTTGCCGGTCGCGGGGCTCCACAAGTGGCACGCGTAGCACTTGGATTCTGCCTTCCGCTGCCGGCCCCACCTTGATTTGTGCCTCAAGGCCCTGCAGAGGTTTTTAGGTTTCGTGAACTACTAACGGCTATTTGTTCTTGGCTATTCTTCCTTGGCCACTTTTCTCACTGCTCTGATGAGGAAAGGGGTGAACACCCAGGTCTGGAATGAAGAAACTCTACTGGCCTTCCAACGTTTTAAAAAAGAATTTACTTGGGACCCCTGTCTACACCACCCAGATCCTACCAAGCTGTTTGCAATTGAGGTAGATGCCTCCACCATTGAAGTAGGGGCTGTTCTCTTGCAGTGTAACCAATACTGAGTATTGGTAATGTGCATATTTCTCGAAGAAGTTCTCCCCTGCGGAAAGGAATTATACCATTGGAGATCGAGAACTATTAGCCATCAAGCTAGCCCTTGAGGAGTGGTGCCATCTGCTGGAGGTGGCCTGACACCAAGTCAAGATATTTACTGACCATATATCTAAAATACTTATCAAGAATTCAGTGCCTGAATCCCAGACAGGCTCGATGGTTACTGTTTTTTAACCATTTCGACTTTGAGCTGCGGTACCAACTAGCCAAAAAGAATCAATGTGCTGATGCACTATCACGCTCCTTTGACTCTGAGAGTCTGCCAGACCCACCCAGCCATATCATCGACCCAGCCAAACTCATACTGACCACAGCCATAATGGTAACCCGAGAGAAAACCATAAACCCTTGACTCCGGGAACGTGTATTAAAATGGGCCCACAACTCACGGCTGGCAGGACACCAGGGGATCAGTAGAAAGCTGGAATTGACTGCCTTTTATTACTGGTGGCTCCACATATGAAAAAATGTAAAGAGATACATAGAATCTTGCCCAGTCTGTGCTGCAAACCAGAGTTCCTGAGCCTGGCCTCTGGGCTTGCTCCATCCTCTACCCGTGCCTAGGGAAATCTGGACGCATTTGGCAATGAATTTTATCACCGACCTTCCATCTTCCCCCTGCAATAGTACCATCTGGGTAGTAGTAGACTGTTTTTCTAAAGTGGCTTATTTTGTGCCCTTGCCTGGATTACCTTCCGATCCTGAGCTGGCTGAATTATTTATTCGACACATCTTTCGTCTACACAGCCTTCCCCATCACATTATTTCTGACCGCTAGTACCGTACGGTACTGACAGTCTTTATGCAAAATATTTGGAATCATGCTAGATTTCTCAACAGCCTACCACACCCAGACCAATGGACAGACTAAGTGGACTAATCAGTCTTTAAAAGGATTCCTCCATTCCTGCCAGGACAACTGGGCCTCCCTTCTCCTCTGGTCAGTGGCCTATCTTAAAAATCATGTTAATAAAGCCACCGGATCCTCTCCCTTTCCCTAGTCTATGGCAGGCATCCCCAAATACCCATGCCCTTAACCACTCTTTGGACCTGACCCACCTCCAACCTGAAAGGTCAGAAACTACTCGACCTGTGGCAGTCAGTTCATCAACTGTTGGAGCAAGATTGTAGCCGTGCCAAGATTCAAGTAGACAAAAAACAATGACCTGCACCCCAGCTACAACTCTGGAACCTAGTCTGGCTGAGTACCCGGAATCTAAGGTTCCGCATGCAATCGCTCAGATTTGCTCCATGCTTCGTTGGGCCTTTTCTGGAGATACGCCAAGTGGGGAGTGTGGCCTACAAGCTGAGATTATCACCCAAGCCTCATATCCATGATGTATTCCACATCTCCCTCTTGAAGCCAGCTGTCTTATCCTGGCCATCAAGATCTCCACCACAATCCGTGGAGATCACAGTGGAGGAGGACACTCAATATAAGGTAGCAAAAATCTTGGATTCTAGAAGCGTAAGGAACACACTTCAGTACCTCATAGCCTGGAAGGGCTATGGACCAGAGGAGAATCCTGGGAACCAGCCTCCAACTTACAGGCTCCTCAGTTAATCTGGGAATTTCACCACTGATTCCCCACAAAACCCAGGCCCACAAGATTGGGGGGAGGGGCGGTACTGTTAGGGTCCAGTTTGTTTTACTATTATGATTTGATGTTTTATATTTCTTGCTTGTATTAAATGTGTTATGAAGAGTGATGATGATGATTTTGTTTTTCCATTGTTTAATTGGCTTGTTGCAATTTCCAGTTCAGTTTTTGTCTGCATGTTTCTGTTTGTATTTTATGGTCTCTTTATTCTATATTTGGTGAAGGTCTTTCTATGTGTTGCATGAGTGACTGAAATGAAGTATGCTGCTGCCATGTAGTTTCTGTGAAGGGATTTATAGAAACCTGGCTTGTTCTATTTTCCTAACAGCAGTTTAGAGCTTGGAGTAATTGCAGTGTTGCTTTTCATAGGGCTGCTGGTGTTTATTCTGGTTTGGTATGGGAGGTTTACTATATTGAAATTTTGTAATTCAGTTTACTCATGGCTTTCTGAGGGCCAAGCTCACACTAACACACTTTTCAATAGATCTAATACCATATGGGTTCAAAGTGGCTTTTTTGCAGGATTTTCTGCTTGGCACTACAACAGTGCATATAAATATCATATACATGTTTTTACCTCCAGAAGAATGTATTTTTCCCTTTTTCATGTAAAATATGTTATTATAAATGCATAATTTTTAATTGTGTGTGTGTGTGTGTGTGCAGTTGCAGATTCCCGATGAAGACCGGCCCGGGGATTCGCCGCCCAGGAGATATCACGTGGTCTGCCGAGCGCGGCTCTGTCACAGCCGCGCTCGGCAGACCACGTGACTAGAGCGACCGGCCCACCGGGGGATGCCCGATCCCCCAATAGGCCAATCCGCCCCTGTGTGTGTGTATATATGGAGAGTTGGGGGGGTGATCACAAAGCTATGAGGTTCACCTAGGGTACTCAATATTGTTGCACCAGCCCAGAGAAAGTGTGTCACATGCTATTCATCCATCCCTCACTTCCCCAGGGGGCAAGTGCAAGGGAAGGGTGGGAAGCAGGTGATAGGGTTCTCAGGAGTGTGAACAGTAGAGATGTGAATCGTGTGATCGATCATCTTAACGATCGATTTCAGCTGGGAGGGGGAGGGAATCGGATCGTCGCAGTTTGGGTTTTTTAAATATCGTGTAAATCGTGTAAATCGAAAACCGGCACACTAAAACATCCCTAAAACCCACCCCGACCCTTTAAAATAAATCCCCCACCCTCCCGAACCCCCCCAAAATGCCTTAAATTACCTGGGGTCCAGTGGGGGGGGAGGGTGGGAAAACCGGCACACTAAAACAACCCTAAAACCCACCCCGACCCTTTAAAATAAATCCCCCACCCTCCCGAACCCCCCCAAAATGCCTTAAATTACCTGGGGTCCAGAGGAAGGGTCCCGGTGTGATCTTTTACTCTCGGACCTCCGTGCGTTGTAGAAATGGCGCCGGCGCTACCTTTGACCTGTCATATGACAGGTCAAAGGTAGCGCCGGCGCCATTTTGTTTTTTTGTCCCCCGACGTCAGGAGCGTAGGAGATCCCTCCCGGACCCCCGCTGGATCCCCAGGGACTTTTGGCCAGCTTGGGGGGGGGGCCTCCTGAACGATCTCCTACCGTGAATTGTTTTTTTGCGCAAAATGGCGCCAGCCGTACGGCAACACGATTCGACTGCAGGAGGTCGTTCCGGACCCCGCTGGACTTTTGGCAAGTCTTGTGGGGGTCAGGAGGCCCCCTCAAGCTGGCCAAAAGTCCCTGGGGGTCCAGCGGGGGTCCGGGAGCGATCTCCTACGCTCCTGACGTCGGGGGACAAAAAAACCAAAATGGCGCCGGCGCTACCTTTGACCTGTCATATGACAGGTCAAAGGTAGCGCCGGCGCCATTTCTACAACGCACGGAGGTCCAAGAGTAAAAGATCACACCGGGACCCTTCCTCTGGACCCCAGGTAATTTAAGGCATTTTGGGGGGGTTCGGGAGGGTGGGGGATTTATTTTAAAGGGTCGGGGTGGGTTTTAGGGTTGTTTTAGTGTGCCGGTTTTCCCGCCCTCCCCCTTCCCCTCCCCCTTCCCCCGATTTACGATTTTTTGACGATAAATCGGGGGAATTCCTATTGTATCGCGGCTCTAACGATTTTTGACGATTTAAAATATATCAGACAATATTTTAAATCATCAAAAAAAGATTCACATCCCTAGTGAACAGCAATGTTCCCTCTAAGCTGTGCGAGTGCACAGCCACGCACAGCTTTTACTCCCCAGCGCAGGAAGATTGGCAGGGCCATGGTGGAGCTCATTCCACCACAGCCCGAAACAAAGAAGAGACTGGCGGCATATCTGGAAACTCTCCAGATTTGGCCTACCTAGAGACTCCAGAATTCTGAAGGAATTATCAAGTCTCTGGGCTAACCACCCAAAACTCCAGGTGCTCCTCCTCCTTTCTGCCTACACAGACACAGAAGAAAAAGTTGTTGGAGGCTTGCAGGCAGGTAGGAGGAGGAGCGTTGTCCTGCGTGCAGAAGAGGAACAGTGTCTGTGTACCTGAGGCAGTGCCACCATGGATTCCATCTCGTGGTGACTCAAGAAAATCAGGGCCCCAGAAGAAGAGTCCCAGTAGCAGGACCACCACGGATCCCATCTCGTGGCAGCCCAGAAAGATCAGGGCCGCTGTGGAGCTCATCCAACAGCAACCCATGAGGAGGAGGCCCATAGGCGAGAGAGAGGCTGAGGCCCTGTAGAGTGTGTGTGAGAGAGTCTGTGTGTGTATGTGACAACATGTGAGAGTGAGAACCTGTGTGTGTATGTGTGTGAGAAAGCATGCGAGAGTGAGAGTCTGAATATGTGTTTGAGGGGAAAAAGGGAAGAAGACAGGTGGAGAGAGAAAAAATAGAAAACAAAAGAGACCCTGTAAAAGGAATTGAGAAAAATAACTTGGGGGGGGGGGGGGTGGGGGGAAGGCTGGGACTAACCAATTAGAAAAATATGATCAGACAACACAGGTAAAAAAAAATATTTTGAATTTTTTGTGATTGGCATATGCTATTTTTGGAAATGTGCACAGGGCGGCACAGGCGGAGGGGCGGCAGAAGAAGCAGCCCGCAAGGATACCAGTGGACCTATCCCACTGGCGGCCGAGTAGAAAAAGCCCATGAAGCCACTGGTAGATCACATTCCACCGGCGACCCAGAAGTAGAGGTGTGTGAGGCCGCTGGTAGACTCTATCGTACCGGCGGCCCATAAGAGAAAGAGGTTTGTGAGGCTGCCAGTGGACCCTATCCCATCGGCAGCCTGGAAGGAGACCCACGAGGCCACCGGTGGACTCTATCCCATTAGCAGCCTGGACGAGGAAAAGGCCCATGAGGCCGCTGGTAGACCCCATCTCACCGGCAGCCCAGAAGAGGATGAGGCCCTCCAAGGCTGCTGGTGGACCCCCATCCCACCAGCGGCCAAAGAAAGAAGGAGCTTGTTCTCCCACTCCTTTTTAGTGCTAGCGTATGCTGTTCAAAACACATGCAGCTAGCAGGTATGCTGATCTCACAATGCACGAGATCAGCATAAAGGAAGTGCTAGGCTCGTGTGGTTTTATTAGCACACAGGCCAGCACATGAGCAGCAACAGTAGAATGGCTCCTGCTGGTATGGGTGTGCGTGAATGAATGAGAGCCTTACTGGGGTGTGGGGGTGTATTTCTGTGTGCATGGGACCCTGACTGGGATGTGTGTGCATGTGTGGGTAGGAACCTGTCTGGGGTGTATGTGTGTGTGAATGGGAACCTGTCTGAGGTGAGTGTGAATGAATGGGAACCTGTCTGTGTGTGTGTGTGTATGGGAACTGTCTGGGGTGTGTGTGTGTATATACATGGGAACCTGTCTGTGTGTGTGGGGGTGTGAATGGGAACCTGCCTAGGGGGGGGGGGGGGGGTGAAGAAAATGTGTGCTGCCTCACTAATCCATGCTTTACTCAGGATGACTGGAAATAAAATGTTTTCAGGTGTGGAGAGCAGTGAATTTTCCATCCTTATTAGTTTTACTTATTGGATGTCTGTGTCTGCCATTTTGAAATAATTTATTGTTTGGGAAATGTTTAAAATTTTGTATGAACTGCTAATTATTGGATGTTATTGTATGCCTTAGATTATTGCAAATATTCTTTTTATAAGTATAGTTTTACTAATATGACTGATTTATATTCCTTGATTTTATTATTAGAGGACTGGTGATTCTGTTTCTCTATTGCTGCATTGCACACAAGAGTCTGGCTTGTTGCGGTTTCCGGTTCAGTTTCTGTTTATAGTTTATAGTCTCTTGATTCTGAATTTGGTGAGGGTGACTCTGTATTCTGTATGTTTAATTGAGGTGGGGTATTGTGTTTAAAAAAAAATGAGGGGGAGCACAGTAATTGTTCGCACAAGGCAGCAAACATGCTAGCACAAACACTGCCCCTTCCCCAGTATTTCAAATCTCAAACGGGCTAAACTCCAAGGAAGAGCCAATACTTGTGACCTGGCTTGGCCACTGTTATACTATCTATTTACAACACTCCCGCCTTCGCCAATAGTATGGAAAAGAGAGAAAAGCAGCGAGCTGCAAAGGTAAAACCCGCTGCTTAAGCGAAACCCCCATTGTCTACGTCACAAAAAGGAATTGCTGGGGAGGGAGCGGGAGCCTCCGGAATCTCCCAGCACGTGATTTCTGGCAGCCCCGATGCATTTAAGGTAAAGCGAAACTCTGGCGCTCCGTGCCGCGAGAAGTGGGCGGAGTGCGCGAGTCGAGGCCGAGCTCCTTGGCTGCGGCATTTCGTCGGCTGCTCAAGCAGCTGAACAGCGGCGGTGGGGTGTGCTCGTGCTTTCCTGGGGCAACGTTTCAGTAGTGCCTGTGCCGAGGGCAGCTGTTCGCATTGCAGCAACTGCGGCTTCCCTACCTTTACCTTCTGATTATTATGCACATCGATCTATAGACTATATTTCATAGTATTTTATTATACAATTTTCGTTGCCTCCTTCTTCCTCCGTCCCTTGCTTCTCTCAGATGTTCTTTCTGAGGATGGATCTCTGCGCCCGAGCCGACAGTAGCACCTGCAGTAGCATCTCTCTCGACTCTCAAGACAGACTTTGTCTATGGTATTCTGTGAGTACTCGGCGGTTAGGCTTTAAAATAATAATAATAATAATAAAAAAAAAAAAGAGTGGGGAGGGGGTTTTAATTAAAGGGCGATCGTTTAATAACAATCGGGAGACTTACGCCGCATTTTGTCCATATAATAATCCCAATTTAAAACTTTTAGAAGGACGCAGGGGTTGCTAGAACCTTTTAGAAACTACTTAGAAGGAAAGCTGTTAATTATTTTTATTTGCATTTGGGTAACCTAGGGCACAGGGAGATAAAACACATTTTTTAAGGATTATTCAGACAATCAACCTGCATGCTAGATGTTATCCTGACTCATGTTTTTTGACCACTGTCCTAAGTGACTGCTCTAGTATGGGAAGGAGCTAAAGTGAGTTACTAAGCTTTTATTTTTTCAAGGTGTACCACATTCTCAAAGATAGCAGGATGTAAGTCCTCACCAGGCTGTTATGTCATCCGACAGACAGGCCAATGCAATAAAAAGTGCGGGAGAGTTGGGGCTCTGTGTTGAGCACCCGCTCTCCTGACGCACGCTCAGGCACCTCTCCTGGGCGCGTAATTCTCTATTTAAATGAGGCCACGTGCTAAAAAGGAGGCGCTAAGGACAAAAGCGCATCCCTAGCACCTCCTTATTAGCGTTAGGGATGGCTGTCAGCGGGTCCGACAACTGACGCTCAGTTTTACTGGCGTCTGTTTTCAAACGCGCTGACAGCGACGGGTTTGGAAAACGGATGCTGGAAAAATTGAGCATTCGTTTTCTAACCCCCCAACCGGCGGGCATATTTTTTTTTTTTTTTAAATTTTTGGTTCCTCCGACTTAATATCGCTAGGATATTAAGTCGGAGGGTGTACAGAAAAGCAGTATTTTCTGCTTTGCTGTACACTTTTCAGGGTTGCTTAGAACCTAATGCCTGCCCTTGGACAGGAGTTAATTTCTGAGAGTAAAATGTACTTGTCCGCACATTTTACTTTCTGGATTCCAGGAGACTAACTAATAGACTCATCAACATGCATTGCATGTGATGAGCGCTATTAGTTTCAGGGGGGTTGGCTGTGCGTTTTTCCACATGCTATTACCCCTTACAGTATAAGGGATAATAGACGCCGATGGGAAACGCGTAGCCATTTGTGTGTTAAAAAGTGCGCTCGGCTGAGCGCACCATTCTGTATCGGCCTGAGAACCTGGTGTGCAAAAAATTACACAATCTTCTAACATCAACAGTGCCACACAGGGACCCCCTTCTTTGTTTTTTTGCTGAGCCCCACAGTCGCAGTTTTTCAAAGGTGCTTAAAATCTTGAATCCTCCTTGTGGTTCTCTTGTTGCCACCTTTCTTATTCTCACTAAGTAGGTTTTGTTGTTTGATTTCAAGTTTTCTTTATTTTTTTTATTGGCTGCTGGGTGCATCGAGCAGCATTGATTAGTTTTGTTAAAACTGATCCATTTAGTTTTGCCTTGCTAATTTTTCAGCTGATTTCCCAGAAAAAGGCTAGCAGCTTCTGTTATGAATGCATTATGTCTATCTCAGATCCCCCCATAGATGTGTGCTTTGCATGGGAGGACTGTAACCGTCTCTTATGTAACCGTCTCTTTTTTGTCAGTAAGGAGGCCCAGACAACTGATCCGTAAAGATAGACTTTTATTGCCAGCAAGATGCAGCTAAGACAACGGCTTAGTACAACTGCATGCCACGCCCCCTTCGGAGCAAACCTTTATACACTTTACAGTTCTTATCTTTCACACATGCGTTCTGGTTTTGCTGAACAAACATTTTACAAACTGCTGAACAAGCAATAGCTAGCGTGGTCTCTAGTAGGTGTAGCTTATGATCAGACTATTGTTTCGTCATTTAATTGACGGGTTAGACATTTGCGACGGCGTTCGTATTAATACAATACAAAATATGAATCCAAAATGGAGTCACGTTCACTAAACGTTAGTGCGTAAGTACGTCATTACGTATTAGGTTCCGTTTGTGTTGCAAATGTTAGTAAATCAAAATGGCTGTGCGTTTCACTGCAGCATGATGAGACGAGAGGCGTCACAGCTGTGCAGTCTGCAGGGGTTCATGGAATCGAACTCCTTCAGGACCACAATATCTTGAGTGCTCCATGAGCAGGAAGATGCCCCCAACAAAAAGCCCAGCAGTGCTGGAAGCATCAAATCAAGGAGCTGTGCTAAATGCTGACTATTATCAGGAATGATAGGTCTTGAACTGGGGACCCTTAGAGCTCAGAGCCCAGACCTTTAGGTTTAGCCACAAGACCAGCTGCTTGCAGAATATGTCAGTAATAATCATCTAGTCATCTTGATGGGGGCTGTCATGCCTCTGGAAGCTCCCTGTTGGACAGATTGAGGGTGGATAGAAGGAGCCTTCACCTTACACACCTTTGCAAATCCAGACTCTGCTCGACTAGTGATTCCTGGTTCATGTCTAGGCCCAGGGCCTTTGGCTCATACAGGCCCTCATGTACTTTCTGGAATAACCAAGTCCTGGCCATGGCCTGCACCCTGGGGCGCAACGTGTGGGGAACAGCCATAGTGTCAGGTGAAGACCCTGCCCAGGTGCCTGGCATGGTAGACTACTGGTCTTGATTCAGCCTCCATTCTTAGACTGCTGCTTAATAAGGCCACTGGTCTCTTCTGGTCGCCTTCTTTGCTCCCTTCTGGAGGGGAACCACAATGACAATGGTGCATCAACATCAGGAGAACATTGATCCCCCTTGACATTGAACATGCATAAGAACTGGGGTATCAGACCGTCATCCGGGCCATCCGGCTCCTCCCACCCAAAGAAAGCGCAGAGTTTTGTTTCTTTGGTGCTGGCATTGAAGAGTCCTGATATGCATTGAGTGAAGGCCAAGAAGCATCAGCTTCAGTCACCATCTGTGCACAATGCTGGGAAAAGGGACATTCTGGCTGCTGCCTTGAAACCGTTGGTCCATAGTAACCTCCGACACTTGGGTTCTCAGCATAGTTAAGAATGGAAACAGACTGCATGTATTGGGAGACCTGCCAAATCGCCCACCGAGAAGCTCTTGGGCAGTTTCTCAGCATCATGAATTAGGAAAGGAGTTCTCTTCTCTCTTGGAGGCCAGTGCAGTCAAACTCTCAAGGGAAAGAGAGTGGGATTTTTATTCTGATCCCAAAGAGAAGTAGAGAGACTGTGCTTCCCTAGACTGAGGGCTTTGAACACATTTCTGGTGAAGAAAAAGTTCAAGATAGTTTTCTTCAACACTTTAATCCCTTTTCTAGAAAAAGGTGACTGGCTGTGCTCTCTAGATCTAAAAGATGCTTATACCTACATAAAAATATTCCCAGATCTCGGATTTGTGGTGGGGAAACATCGTCACCAAGATCACATGTTGCCTTTTGGCCTGGCATCAGCACCATGAATATTCACAAAATATCACGCTGCACATCTATTCAAATTGGGGGTGCAAATATTTCCTTACTTAGAGGTTTGGCTGAGCAAGAGCCCTTCTCAAGGAGGCCCATAGAATCAATGAGGAAACCCCTCCGGGTGGTGGAGTTACTAGGATTTGTCATAAAATACCCCAAGTCCCATTTGAGCCCTTCCTCTCAATTAGAATTTATAGGAATTCAGGAGAGGATCATCACATTAATGTCTGTATTGGAAGGGATAAGAGTGAGTCCGCAATTATCAGCTTTGGATGCGTTGAGGGTATTGGGCCTCTTAGCATCAACAGTACATGTCAGACCCCTGGCACGTCTTCATATGAGATGAGCCCACTGGTCTTTAAGATTACAGAGGACTCAAGTTACTCAGAATCTCTGAGACAACATCTGCATCATCCAGTGACTCAGGGTCTCTGTCCTGGTGGCCAATTCACTCAAATATAGCCAAAAGAATATCCTTCCAAATTTCTCCAGTGCATATTGTCCTAACCACTGATGCATCAAACCTGGACTAGGGAATTCACTTAGAGGAACTTCACACGCAGGGTCTCTGGATGTGTTCAGGAAAGATTTCATCAGATAAACTTCCTAGAGCCGAAGGCTGTACGGTGTGCTCTGAAGGCTTTCAGAGATTGGTTAGCCAACACAAGTGTCCTCATCCAGACAGACAGGTGGTGATGTTCTATGTGAGCAAGGAAGGAGGAACAGGTTCATACCTCCTGTGTGGGTATGGTCCAGATGTGGGACTGGTCCATTTCTTAGAGAGTGGTCCTGAGAGCCTTGTATTTCATGGGAAAGAAGAATGTCCTAGCAGACAGATTAAGTCAAGTCCTGGAACCTCATGAATGGTCCCTGGACAGGGGAGTAGAAAATCAAATATTCCCTGAGGGGCAGATTTTTTAAAAATACGCGAGCGCGAACAAAAGTACGCTGGATTTTATAAGATACGCGCGTATCTTATAAAATCTGGGGTCGGCGCGTGCAAGGGGGTTCACATTTGTGGAACCTGCGCACGCCGAGCCCAGCGCGAGCTGCATGTTCCCTCCGAGGCCGCTCCGATTTCGGAGCGGCCTCGGAGGGAACTTTTCTTCGCCCTCCCCCCACCTTCCCCTCCCTTCCCCTACCTAACCCACCCCCCCGGCCCTATCTAAACCCCCCCCTTACCTTTGTCGGCAAAGTTACGCCTGCTGAAAGCAGGCGTAACTTTGCGCGCGTCGCCGGCAGCCCCGCTCCGTCCTCCGGTCCTGGGGGCTGGTCCGGAGGCCTCGACCATGCCCTCGGGCCGGCGCCATGCCCCCGGGCCCACCCCCGAAACGCCGGGGCCCGCCCCCAAAACGCCGCGTCGTTTCGGGAACGCCCCCGGACACGCCCCCTCCCTTTTCGAAAGCCCCGGGACTTACGCGCATCCCGGGGCTTTACGGCACTGGCGGCCTATGCAAAATAGGCACGCCGGCTGCGAGGGCCCTGCACGCGTAAATCTGGAAGGATTTACGCGCGCGGGCCTTTTAAAATCTGCCCCTGAGTGAAGAATGCTTGTGGTAGATATGTTTCTGTTTCCTCTGAACATAAAGGTCCTGAACTTCTGCTCGAGAACTACATGGATTTTTTAAATAAGGTTTATTTTGTTTGTTTTTTGTGATTTTATAGAATGTTCCTTAGTTTAAAAAATATTTTAAATTACTTGTTAATCTAATGATTTGTTTTCCCCTGTTTCATGTGGTCCATGTCTTTTTTTTTTTTTTTTTTCTTTTCCTGTTCCCCTTTTCTTTTCCCTATTCTTTTTTCCTTTGGTTCACTCTTACCGAATAATAGAAGGATTAGGGGACATTCCATGAAGTTAGCAAGTAGCACATTTAAGACTAATCGGAGAAAATTCTTTTTCACTCAACGCACAATAAAGCTCTGGAATTTGTTGCCAGAGGATGTTGTTAGTGCAGTTAGTGTAGCTGGGTTCAAAAAAGGTTTGGATAAGTTCTTGGAGGAGAAGTCCATTAACTGCTATTAATCAAGTTTACTTAGGGAATAGCCACTGCTATTAATTGCATCAGTAGCATGGGATCTTCTTAGTGTTTGGGTAATTGCCAGGTTCTTGTGGCCTGGTTTGGCCTCTGTTGGAAACAGGATGCTGGGCTGGATGGACCCTTGGTCTGAGCCAGCATGGCAATTTCTTATGTTCTTATATACCTGTTCTTGCCCCTTTTCCCCCCTGTTTTTCTACTCCCCTCAGCTTTCCCTTTCCTTCTTTCTCCCCTCCCCCTTTTCCCCTCCTTTTTCTACATCCCTCTTGTGTGTGTGTGTGTGTGTGTGTGTGTGTGTATGTATATATATATTATGTGTGTGTACATGTGTGTATATATATATATATATTACCCCCAAAAACAAATTATTGGAGAAAAGGAAAAAAGCACTTTAGTTTTCAAACAAAGCACCTTACATCAAATTTTTCAATTATATAAAATCAATTTATTTATTACAAATATATTAAAACAATTTCTTTCCAATTTCAATTTTTTATAAAACCATCCATATTAAATATTCCCTTTTGAAAATATAATGATTATCTCTTCAATAGAATACCTCAACACCTATCAAAAACTTATAAACCCTCAACCCAACTGTTTATAGCCATCAAACTATTCTACTGCTGGACTCAGTCTCTCCCTGAAATATAGTACATTTTCCATTTGATCATCTGGTGTTAATCACTGTTGGTCATTACTAACAGAAAACACCACACTATTAAATTATTTATACATATATCCACATGGTAGTGCTATTGTAACCTTTCAACAATGCTATTACTTAGTGTTTAAATCACTGTTTATAGTCTGCACTATAACATGTAGGTATCCAAGATGCGTTTAAAGATTTCTCCTCTGTAGGGTTCCCTGATTATATTTTTTTCCTTCCCAACAAGGCCCTTGTTTCGCCTTCCTGGCTTCTTCAGGGGAATTGACTGAAAAGGACCAATCTCCAATGAATAAATCACTCCCACCTCTCGATTCTATTGGTGAATAAAATTAAAATTACTAAAAACACAAAAAACGCTATGATATATCATTTATCTTTACCAATATCAACTCAAAAGCAATTTATTCTTAATCTTACTATCTCTCTCCTTCCTTATATCACATGAAGATATCTTATATATGACACATATATATAAAATATAAAAATCTTAATATTGCCCATTTCATATATAAGCTCTAAAATGTTATTTATATAAATAATTAAATCCTATTGAAAAAAGTAATATATATCATGATAGATTTACCTAAACTCACTCCTACCTGAACAAAAAGGAGTGGGTCAGAAAAATCACGTGGTTCAGTATAGCCTCGCGGCTCTCTGTTCACTATTTTGATGCAGTCTTTTCTTTAGATCCCGAACCCTTGTGTTCACCTACAAAAACATCAATGAGAAAACCATCTAACCTCCATCTCTAATCTTCTCCAATATAATAATCTTTAACCACAATCTGTTTAAAAACCTTGCTCAGTCAGGAATCGTCCATATGTACACCTACATCTATGCTACTTACTGACTCGATCACTCTTCAACCCTCGCAACTTGTTGATAGGAGAGTCTCACCAAAAATTCTTTATATATGCCAGAGGCATAAACGTCTCTTAAACATCCTTCTCAAAGATTACCTGTGAAAACATTGTATCACACGGGTCAGACAGGAAGCTTCCAATGACTTTTATCCTCCAAACCTATCCCGTACAGAACATAAACAACCATTCACGTACCTCAATCCTGAAAAAAGGGACTTTCTAGTACTCAAGAGGGATCAGGGCTTAAAGCTCGCAGCTGACGTTTTCTTCATCAGCCGTCCTGGTCAACTTGGGGTAAGCGTTTTAACACGTACTTTATTTCAAAACAATCCCAGTTGTCCGTCACCACTCCTATTTTTCTACATGTACTACAAAAAAGCACAAATCCCCTCATGTGAACAGTAAACTGGAAAAAACTTCCTCTACTCTTATCTCTAACAAATTTGCCCAACATATCGACAAAAACACTCACCCGTACCGCCATCATCGCGGCATCTACCGGTCTCACGGAATCAGTTGATAGCGAGGCTATCTGCACAAAATCCTCCATTCTTATACCACTTCCCTTACTTCAAAAACATCCAATCACATGCTATCTATTCTTCAGCATCTAATCACGTCCTACCCGAATTGTTGTCATAGTTAAATCGCCAATCAGCAAAACCAAAAAAACACACTATCTATCCCCACTCATTCTTGTTTAAAGCCCCGTTGTTCAACTACCTCACTACTATTTCCATAGATACAACAAACCTCCTCATTCGAACGTTATTTCATATAAATGCCTCCCACTCAATCATTGTGTTTAAACCCTTCGGCAAACTGAGCAAAGATTCATTTATTGTTGGCAAACACTAGCGCCGAAGGGTTTAAACACAATGATTGAGTGGGAGGCATTTATATGAAATAATAACGTTCGAATGAGGAGGTTTGTTGTATCTATGGAAATAGTAGTGAGGTAGTTGAACAACGGGGCTTTAAACAAGAATGGTTGGGGATAGATAGTTTTGGTTTTGCCAATTGGCGATTTAGCTATTGTGGATTCTAAAGAAGCACAGCAACAGTTAGTAACTTGAGACTTTTATTTAAAGAAAGACAGAGACAAAGACAACAAGAGAGGGGGAGAAACAAATTATTTTGTTCCTGGAGTATCAGGCTTACAGCAATCGTGTGAATACCTTGGTACTCAGTCGTCCAGCAGTATATCCACACTTTATATATTCCTTAACTGACCAATCAGAGTACATTCAGTGTTGTTTCTAGATAACTATAGTCCATTTCATTTGAGAATGTATTAGGCCAATCAGCTAATGGGTCTGGGGTGTTGGCTGGCTGCATTCCAGCACGTAGGCAAGGTCCTCAATAGTCTTAATCTAAAACTAGCATTCTTGAATACAGCAGAGATGAGGTACTTCAGAAAGTTAGTGCATAATATAACATACATACCCCCTCTTGAAGGGTTACACCTAGGAACCCTTCACATGGGTGGGGCCGTGGGTGCCTGTCTTAGGTTGTCCCTTACATCCTAAGCTAGTCGTAGATGAAGGAATCTTATCTGTCGTTGGCTAACCCCCACTATTGTTCCCTACCCATTTAATTCATGGGGAAACTCATGTATGTCCATCATTAAACACTGACGGATAGTAGTTACTTGATCTTGTACTGCAGATGAAGAATTGACCATAATTTTCAGTTCAGGCATCTTGGGTATGGCTGCAGCGATGGAAGATCCAAATCGTCGAAAGCAGAGGCATATGCATGGTAGGCAAAGGCATATCAAAAGTCCAATACATAGGAATATCATGAGAAAGCAGATAAAAACTTTCAAACCAGCTCCTAGTTTTGAAAACCAGGGACCAAATCCATTGAAGATACCATCAAACCAAGATGAATCCCATAATCCACCTTGATAGTCAGCAACATTAAGCTTAGCAAGATTAACAAACAGAATCCACACTATGACAACAATTCGGGTAGGACGTGATTGGATGCTGAAGAATAGATAGCATGTGATTGGATGTTTTTGAAGTAAGGGGAGTGGTATAAGTATGGAGGATTTTGTGCAGATAGCCTCGCTATCAACTGATTCCGTGAGACCGGTAGATGCCGCGATGATGGCGGTACGGGTGAGTGTTTTTGTCGATATGTTGGGCAAATTACAATTTGTTAGAGGTAAGAGTAGAGGAAGTTTTTTTCAGTTTACTGTTCACATGAGGGGATTTGTGCTTTTTTGTAATACATGTAGAAAAATAGGAGTGGTGACGGACAACCGGGATTGTTTTGAAATAAAGTACGTGTTAAAACGCTTACCCCGAGTTGACCAGGACGGCTGATGAAGAAAACGTCAGCTGCGAGCTTTAAGCCCTGATCCCTCTTGAGTACTAGAAAGTCCCTTTTTTCAGGATTGAGGATCTGACATTCTTACCCCTGCCCTAGTGACTTATCCACCTTATACTTTTTTAACAGGGTGGTTCTGCACATGCATCCTAAGTTCCACCTTAATCAGTCTACCAACATTTGCAGGCCACACAGTAACATAGTAAATGATCATCCAGTCCGCCCAGCATTGCTTATGGTAGTAACTGCTGCTAAAGTTAGCCAGATAACTTGTCCTGTATATTCAGCGGGATAAACATCCTGATGAAGATACTGGCTTAAAGTTATCTAGCTACATGTAGCTGGATAAATAAAACACCTAACCGGCTAGGTTTGAATGTCGCAAGTTAGGTTTGCAAGTTATCCAGTCTTGTGTTGCCGGTTAACTTTCTACTTAACTGCATATCTTCAAAGATATGCAGTTAAGTAGCATTGTCAGTGTCATTCCCCCCCCCCCCCCAAAAAAAAAATAAAAGGGCTCGTGGCCTGAATGTGAGCCTCCCACTCCCTTAAACAAAAATGGCCCTGTCAGGCCCAGCACCCTGCAGCCTTAAAACTTGAACAATCCCTTCCCTACCCTGCTGCAACTTTTGCCTGATTTAATAAAAATTGCTGCAATTGGAACCCCTCCGGACTTCACCCCGTCACACAATAAATAGGCTCCCCTACCCCCCATCCCCTGATGACTAAAATCCATCCCTGCCAGGAATGAGGGCCTTACCCACTCCTGACAGCTCAAGTGCTGCTTCTGATAGGCAGCGCTGGAAGCATAACTGTACGCTGTATCTTTTGATGATATCTGGTTCAGTAGGCCAGATAACGTTAGACCGGCTCAGAAGCCTAGTTAACTGGCTATAATTTAGCTGGACAAGCAGCTGAATATGCTGCATTTAGGTGTTTAGATGGATAACTAGTGAGTGATCTGTCTAAATGAATATTTTGAATATTGACCTCAAAGTTAATATAGGTTACCCTATTTCTTCATTATCATCCTCTAGGGATTTACAGTGTTTATCCCATGCCCTTTTGAATTCCAATACAACTCCCATCTTCACTCCCTCTTCCGGGAGGGCATGCTAGGAATCTACAAAGGTGAAAAGGATTTAGAAAGTACCGTAGCACGGAAACACTTTTGATATCACTTTCTGAGGTGCTACTAAAAGCTTTAGATGCTGGCAAATCATACCTCATCGCCCTTCTTGATATATCAGCTGCTTTCGACACGGTAAACCACAACACCCTTATTATCCGCCTCTCTGAAATAGGTATCTCTGGATCGGCATTACTATGGTTTCAGTCATTCCTGAGCAACAGAACATACAGCGTTAGATGTGGACGAAGAGAATCCAAGCCAAGAAACCTCTCTCAAGGAGTCCCCCAAGGATCATCTCTCTCCTCCACATTATTCAATGTTTACCTTACGCCTCTATGCCGGTTACTTTCAAAAATGGGTCTTCAACACTTCATCTACGCAGATGATGTTCAAATTCTCATACCTATTACCAGCACAATCACAAATGCCCTGAGTACTTGGAAGGCAGCTTTATTAGAAATTAAAATAATCCTCACAGACAACCAATTGGCTATCAATACCAATAAAACTGAGCTTATCATAATTTCACCTCCAAAAAATACAACACTGATCTACTCTGGTATTTCACAAGACAATTCCACTATTTCACAGCATGTACGCAGCCTTGGTATCATCATTGACAGCAATCTCACATTTAAAAAATTCATCGCGGATACGGTCAAAAATGGTTTCTTTAAGCTACACACGCTTAAACGTATTAAATCTCTTTTATACCAATATGACTTCCGCACAGTCTTACAAGCAACTATTTTATCAAAGATTGATTACTGCAGTTCTCTGCTACTGGGTCTTCCTAAAGCCTCCATTCAACCTTTGCAAATGTTGCAAAATGCAGCTGCCTACATTATCACCGACACAAGCCGCCATGATCACATCACCCCAGCACTTCAGTCTTTGCACTGGCTACCCGTGGCTTCTAGGATAATTTATAAATCTATGACGCTGATACATAAAGCCATTCAAAATAGAGAGATGCTCTGGTTCACAGATCAACTACAATTCAAAACTTCTTCCCGCCCAACGAGATTCCAGAATTTAGCCAAACTAAAGATCCCAGCACCCAATCTGACTAAACTCTCTAGTACAAAAGAACGATCTTTCATTATTGCTGGATCAACAATATGGAACACCATGCCCTCTGAATTACGCCAGGAACTTTGTCACAAAAACTTTAAACAAAACCTTAAAACATGGTTATTTAAAAAAGCCTACTATTAATGAACTAAATCTTCTTCTACTCTTCCTAATTTCCACAGTCTCTCATTTATTGTTTATATTCTATTAATACAAAGTTATACATGGTATTGTATTCGTTCAGTTACTAAGTTATATTGTAAAGCGCAATGCTGAATTACTGTTTGAATGTAAACCGAGGTAATGTTACTTACGTACTCCGGTATAAAAAAAAAATCTATAAATAAATAAATAAATAAATAAATAAATACACAGTTTGGCTTGCAGGAGAGCCTTGGCATTCGACCTGGAGCTGATTGAAGCTCTTAGAAAGCCCATTCAGGTTTTGTTTCATTTGACCCCCAACAAACCTTGAACTGCTATTGCCAAGTGCACCCTTTCTAAATTGGCTAGCAGATGGCATCTTTTTCTGTTATGCTCAGATAGGCTTGAATCTGGTGAGTCACATCCAGGCTCATGATGTTAGAGCCATGGCAGCGCCGATGGCCCACCTAAGATCAACCTTCATGGAGGAGATTTGTAAAGCTGCAATTTGGAGTTCTCTCCACAAATTCACATCTTTCTATTGTTTGGGTAGGGACTCCCTGCAGTGACTGACGTGTAAAGCCTAGCTCCATCTCTCCAAATACCCATTATCTTTGTTTTCCAGGCTACCCGTATACAAAAAAATTGCTGTTACCACATAAAAAATAGTCTTTTCTGTTGGCAATGTTTATCTGATTGGTTTTCCCGTTTTCATTTGGGGCAGACTGCTGCTAAGGATTCCCCACTGGTGTGGACTTATCTTGCTTGTCCTTGGAGAAAGCAAAAATTGCTTACCTGTTAATGTGTTCTCTGGGGACAGCAGGATATAAAGCCTCACAAAACCTGCCCACCTCCACTTAGAGTTGGCTCTTCTTGTTCATTGTAATAGCTACGAAAGACCTGGCGCAGTGATGTTGGTCAGGGGTCGGCGCGAGCAAGGGGGTGCACAGTTGTGCACCTTGTGCGCGCCAAGCCGCGCTGCCTTCCCCAGTTCCCTCCCCTAACCTGACCTTCCCACCCCTTTCCTCCCCCTAGCCCTACTCTAATCCCCCCCCCCCCCCAAATTTTTATTTTACCTTTTGCGCCTGCCTCTGGGCAGGCGGAAGTTGCACGTGCCAGCACCCTGCCGGCACACGATCCTCTGACACAGCGGCAATGGCCGCTCTGTCTGAGACCTCTGGCCCCGCCCCCGCTCCCGGACCGCCCCTTTTGTAAAGCCCCGGGACTTACATGCATCCCGGAGCTTTACGCGCGTCTTCGGGCCTTTTTAAAATAGGCCCGGCGTGTGTAACCCTTTTAAAATCCGGCCCTATACTACTGGCCACCCTGGGTAGTTTTCGCTTCCAAATGCGAAAATGCATTTCTGCCAGCATTTTAAAGCAGCAGTAGATATGTGAATAGGTAATGATTGGAAAATATAACAAAATCTCGGTAGAACATTCATTTTTACTGATGCTATTCTGCCCAGCCATGATAATTGGAACGCAGACCAGGTATCTTACTCTTTAAATATACCAGATACCAATGGTACATAATTTAGTCCTGGGGGAATTCTGCCCTACTGTGGAGTGCAGAATTTGCGCAGAATTCCCCCTGTGCAGAATTGCCATTTTCTGCGCAGAATTGCCAGATTCTGCACAGAAAATAGCAGAGGAGACCCCGGCATGCCGCAAATGGAGCACGTCCCGCATGTGCTGGGGAACGCGCTCCATTCGCAGCAAAGATGGAAGGCCTTCGTGTGCCGCAAACGGAATGTGCTCCACTCGCGGCGAAGATGGAAGGCCCCGGTGAGAGAGAATGTGTGTGTGAGCGAGGAGAGGGAGAGGGTGAGAGAGAGCATGGGAGGTAAGAGAGCGGGGGGGGGGGGGGTGGATGCTTGAGTGTGGATTTCAGAGAGAGGGAGCCTATATGAGGAGAGGGGGGGGAGGGAAGAGTGAGAGAGAGCATGGGAGGTAAGAGATCGGGGAGGGATGCTTGAGTGTGGGTTTCAGAGAGGGAGCCTATATGAGGAGATTGTGAAGGAGTGTGTATGTGTGTGAGAGATTGGGGGATCGTGTGTATGTGAGGGTGCTAGCCTGTGTGAAGGGATTGTGTATGTGTGAGAGACAGCCTGTGTGAAGGAGTGCGTGAGAGAGAGAGACATAGGTAGCCTATGTGAGGATGTATGTGTGAGAGAGAAAGGGAGCTTGTGTGGGTGTGTATGCAAGAAAGAGGGCCCTGTATGAGGGGATGTGTGTGTGTGTGTGTGAGGAAGCCTGTATGAGGGTGTGTGTATGTGTATTAGAGAGAGGGAGCATATGTGTGATAGAGGGAGGGACAGAAGAAGCTTGTGTGAGGGGCAGTACTGAGAATGGGGTCAAACTCTGGGACTGGCAATAGAGTGGAAGGGATTAAGCCTAGAGGTGGAGGGGAAAGATACTGACAGGTGGAGGAGTTGGGGCCTGAGAGGGCAAAGTGGCCAGGGGAGTAGGGAGAGCAAGTGGAAGGGACACTTTTACAGTGAATTTCTAGGGAAATTCTGCTCAAAATATTTAAAATTCTGCATCTTTAAATAATAACTTTTTTTTCTGTATTAATTTAAAATGTAATTACTTAAAGACTGTCATGTAAATTGTGTTATTTGGACCAATATAAAGTTTGCAGAATTTTGCAAAATTTTAAGTTTTTGTGCGCAGAATTCTCCCAGGAGTAATAATTCAGGCCAAACAACTCTTCAATCTTACTGCTAAGCATAATGCCCAGGTATTTTATCTTCTTTTCAGCCCATCTGAACGGGAATGCCTGTTGGGAATGCCCGTTTCATGGATGGTAATTGCTCCAAAGGGACAGAGATGTTTAATACCTCAGACTTGTCAAGATTTAATATGAAGCAGAAATGGAGCTGAACTCTGCCATCGTGCCTACTACTCTCTTCAAAGATTGTTGTGGATTGGACAAAGTAAATAAAATGTCATCTGCAAAGAGCCTGTATGAGACACGAACCTGAAAAGCCAGGGGCTCTAAAAATAAAGCGAACAGTAATGGGGATAGCAGGGAACCCTGCCTTGTACCCCTCTGAATAGGGAAGGGATCTAAATAAGATCCATTAACCTTTACACGTGCTTTTGGAGATTTGTAAAGCTGGTGCAAGCAGCTAAGAAAAAAGGGCCCAAAATTCATTTTTTTCAGGGTGTGAAACAAAAATGGCCAATGCACCATATCAAATGCTTTTTCAGCGTTGATTGAAAGCAATACTGCTGGAATGTGTTGGTTCCTTGTCCACCAAATAAGGTTAATGATCTTGCGCACGTTATCAGATGCCATCCTCCCTGGGATAAAGCCCGCCTGATCAGGGTGTATTAATTTAGCCTTTACTCTTTAATACTTTGGCCAAAATCTTTAGGTCCAAATTAATTAAAGAAATGGGTCTATACGATCCACATTCCAAAGGTGTTACGGCCAACGGCTGCGGCGGTCTGTGACTAGGGCTGGCCACTTACCCGCGGGAGCCGGCAGCCGCCGCTGAAGTTTCTTCGCGGCTGTGCCACTTCCAAGATGGCCGCCTCTTCTGCTGACTCCACCCCTGCCGGGTCTCCTAGAGCCATGCGCGCGGACGCTGAGGTAATTTAAAGGGACCATGACAGGAAATGGTCATGGCTTCTCTATAGGACTTCTTCCTGGTTTCCTGTATTTAAGGCAAGGTCTGCTCCTCAGACCTTGCCTTGGTATCTTGGCTGTTGGTCCTGTGTGTTCCTGTGCCTCGAGTTTTTGGTCCGCTGCCTGCTCGCATGGTTCCTGTTCTTCTTGGTCCTTGTTCCTGATTCTCCTCTCATTGGACGGATTCCTTTGGCTTCAAACCCTGGACCGGTTTCCGACCATTCCTCTGGCTTTGAACCCTGGACCAGCTCCCGACCATTCCTCTGGCTTTGAACCCTGGACCGGCTCCCAACCATTCCTCTGGCTTTGAACCCTGGACCGGCTCCCAACCATTCCTCTGGCTTCGAACCCTGGACTGGCTTCTGACCATTCCTCTGGCTTTGAACCCTGGACCGGCTTCCGACCATTCCTCTGGCTTAGACCCTCAGACTGGCTTCGGACCATTCTCCGGATATCTACACTGGAATTGACTTCGACCTGCTGGAGGCGCCAACTATCTGGATTACACGACCTGCAGGAGGCGCCTGCATCCAGATCTTCTTCGGTCTCCAGGGAGTCTCCTAACTCCCAGCGGTCGGGTTCCCACGGGCTCCTCCTAGGGGAATCACGGGCTTCCAGGGTGAAGTCTTCATTCCACGTCTACATCATCAGGCCTCACCTTCCGATGGTAGGGACCTAAGAGGGTTTACCTTCCTAGGTAGCGCTAACTCTACTTCGGACCAAGGGTCCACTGCCAGATCAGTAACAAAAGGATTGCGGCCTGGTTTAGCCAGAATGGTAATACTGGCCACTTTAGATCCTGGGTATAAAGAGGTTCCTTTGCGTAAAGAGTTAAACATAGCTAACAAGAAGGGGACTAAATCCTGTGCAAATTTTTTATAAAACTGGGCCATGTATCCATCTAAACCTGGGGCCTTATTTGGTTTAAGATCTGTAATACCTCGAATTGGGTTATCTCTTTATCAAAGAATTGTAGAATTGTTTATCTTCCTGTGTTTTATTCAGAAGATCTATATTATATAAATACGAGTCTATCTGACTTTCCTGAACGGTATGATCCGCTCCATATAATCCCCCATAGAATTTAGTAAATCTATGCTGGATGTCTTTAGGGGAAGTCAGTAAAGACCCATCTAAATCTCAAATCCTAGTGATTTGGTTCTGGGCTATTTTTTGTTTCAGTTTTCTGGCTAAAAGTCGACTGGCCTTATTTCCCCATTCAAAGTGTTCTTGTTTAAGTAAATTGAGTTACAGTGAGATGGAGTCCGTTTCCAAGGAATTTAGCGCATTTCTTGCTTCCTGTAATTTTAGGAAAATAGAATGATTAGGGGTTCGCTTATGAGACGCCTCTAGAGTAATAATATCTGCCATCAATTTCGTTTTTAAGGCGGTTTTCTCCTTTTTTTTTTTAAGTAGCCAGGATATTAATTTCCCCCTAATTACAGCTTTTAAGCATTCCCATTCGAGGGAAGTATCTTGCTTTTCCCTCCCTATGGATAAGCTCATATTCTTGAATGTCGTGCGATATGGGGGGAACAAAAGTCCTCATCTTCTAATAGGGTGTCATTTCATTTCCAATATTTTTTTCCAGACTTTATACCCCTTATCTGTAAGTCTATCCATATGGGAGCATGATCCAACCAGGTAATCTGGCCAATATCCACCTCGGTAATCCGGTGACAAATAACCTTATTGCTGAAACAGTTTCTAATACTGTCTGATGACCTTGTTTCTGCATGTCAGTTGTGGTGCATTATGGTACATGCAGTACTGATTTCAAATGATAGAAGCAGGGACTTTTTATCCTACAATGCACTGTCTGTGAGTGTTCTAAAATCAGGGCTAGACTGAAGCCTCCAGGGTTGGAGTAATGGAAATTAGAAACCTTAGGCGAACCTTCAGTTTGCACCTTCCTGCTTACACCCCTACCTATTGATAGCAGCTCTGGCCCAGCATCCCTATCTCTGCCCAGCATCATGCCTCTTCTCACCTCACCCAACCGTCTTTCTCCCCTCCCACCCACACTCTGTACCCTTTCCACAATGCCAAGTATCCTTTATCTCGCCAACCTCCACCTGCCCAGCATCCTCTCAGTTCCCCACTCCCCACCAACTGAGCATTCATTTACTCTTTTTCCCTTCCTAATGAGAGAAGCCCCGGGTCTTCTCCTTTCTTTGACTACTGGTAGAATGAGGTCAACCAGCAGCCCTGGGCCTACTTCCACCTTCAGTGGCTGGCGGGATGAGGTCCCCAGCCGTCACAGAGCTCTATTCCTTTTCGGTCACTGGTGGGATCAGTTGTCCCAATGGCTCCATTCCATCAATGCAGGCATTTTGAAACTCATGGGCTGGTTTATCCATTATCCTGACAGTTGATCTCATGAAGCACAAGATCAGCTGTCCCATGAGTTTTAAGAATGTTAGCAGTGCTAAGAATGGGCAGGCAGCACCCAGAAGTTTCTGTTTTGGTTTTGTTTTTTGTTTTTTTTTTTGCTACTCCCTCAAATTTTGAGGGAGTGTGAACTAGGTGACCTCCTAGTTCACAAAATGGAAGAGCCAACCCCGGAAGTCTCTTTCCAGAATCTCGGTGCAAACAGGAAGCTCAAAGTAGTTAAATCTCAAGCAGCTTATGATAAATTTCAGGAGGACCTTGCAAGAATGGAAAATTGGGCTTCCAAATGGCAAATGAAATTTAATGTGGACAAGTGCAAAGGGATGTATATAGGGAAAAATAACCCTTGCTGTAGTTACACAATGTTAGGTTCTATCTTAGGAGTTACCACCCAGGAAAAAGATCTAGGTGTCATAGTAGATAATACATTGAAATCGTCAGCTCAGTGTGCTGTGGTGATCAAAAAGCAAACAGAATGTTAGAATTATTAGGAAAGGAATGGCAAATAAAACAGGATGTCATAATGCCTCTGTATCTCTCCATGGTGAGACCACACCTTGAATACTGTGTGCATTTCTGGTCACCTTATCTCAAAAAGGATATAGTTGAACTGGAGAAAGTGCAGAGAAGGGCGACCAAAATGATAAAGGGTATGGAACGGCTGCCCTTTGAGATAAAGCTAAAGAAGTTAGGTTGTTTAGTTTGGCGAAGAGGTGACTGGGGGGGAGGGAGGGGATATGATAGAAGTCTACAAAATCATGAAAGGACTTGAACAGTTAATATAAATCTGTTATTTACTCTCTCAGATAATAGAAGGACCAGGGGGCACTCTATGAAGTTAGCAAGTAGCTCATTTAAAACAAATCGAAGAAAATTCTTTCTTCGATTTGTTTTAAATGAGCATAGTTAAGCATAGTTAAGCTCTGGAATTCATTGCCAGAGGATGTGGTTACAGCAGTTAGAGTAACTGGGTTTAAAAAAGGTTTGGATAAGTTCCTGGAGGAAAAATCCATAAACTGCTATTACGGTAATTAATAAGCAATAGTAGCTTGTGATTTATCTAATGTTTGGGTACTTGCCAGTTACTTGTGACTTGGATTGACCACTGTTGGAAACAGGATACTGGGCTTGATGGACCCTTGATCTGACCCAGTATGGCATATCTTATGTTTTTATGAGAAAACTAAGATCTGACCTCTTTAATAAGCCTTACAATCCTTATTTTTCCCTGATTTCTATGTGGTCTTATATGAGTAGCCAGCTCAGTGACTGAGGGAAATGCTTGTTTTGGTTGCCAGAGTCCCAGCACAACTGCAAACAAGTTGCAACGGCGAGAGAAGAACAGGGCCGCAGCCCAACGCAGTCGGCAGAAACAGATGGCGAGAGCTGATGAGCTGCACCAGGTATGGTACTAGTAGTCTGGGGCCAGAGGAAAGATAGGGGAAGGGGTGGAGGTTGGAATCTGGTAGAAGCAGAAGGATTTATTGAGACCTGTCACTTCCCTTTCGTGACCCTGACAAGTCATTTAACCACTGAGCTTATTCTTTCTGTCACTTCTTCACAATTTTTTCCCCTGCCCTAACATCTATGAACCAAAAAAAAAAAAGTTGATACCTTTTCATTGGACTAAATATATTTCTTGACTAACTTTAAAAAGCTGCACTCCTTTTTTTAGGCTCTATCTGGCAGGCTGCAAATACAGTAATAACTAGAAGTCCTAGTGAAAATGCAAGCACTCATGTAGTTGGATCTGTCTGTGTTATGTTCGGTGGCCGCCGCCACTCATAAAGATGGCGCCGGCCATCCAGTGCTCCTACCATGTGACAGGGGCCGGCCAATGGCATGGATACCCTGTCACATGGTAAGGGCCATCGGCGCCATCTTTATGAGTGGCAGCCGACGGCCCGAGAACGGGAGCTCACTCCTGGGACCACCACTGGACCACCAGGTAATTTTAAAATGTTTTGGGGGGATCGGGAGGGTGGGGGAAGCTAAGGGGTCATTTTAAAGGGTCGGGTGGGTTTTTTTTTTTATCGAGCCATCGGCGCCATTTTTGAGTGGCAGCCAAAATGGCGCCGATGGCCCGAGAGCAGGAGATCGGTCCCCGCGCCCCCACTGGACCACCAGGTACTCGTAAAAAGTTTTGGGGGGGTTTGGGAGGGTGGGGGAAGGTAAGGGGTCAATTTTAAAGGGTCGGGCCTCACTAAAAAAAAATTAACGATGTGAATCGGAACCGATTTCTATTCACATCTCCACCGATCAGATTTTTTTCTCCCTCCAGCCGAACCCGATCGTTAAGACGATCGGGCACACAATTCACATCCCTATTGGCTATGCTGGTAGTAGTGGCTATTTGGATTGTTGCAGTGGGGGCAATTTTTATAAAATGTAGGGAGCTGTAAGCAAATCCTTTGCAATTTGGGGATGGTCATTGCTATGGGTATTTCTAGTCCTGTGGACTTTGCACCTGCTTCAATCTCTGCATGTTGTCTGCTGACACTGCCCTCCCCCTGCTTCACCCCTTTGCAGGTAAAAATACTTTTACATGCAGATGGGGAGGGCAGTTTTAAATTGTGGATTTTACCCAAGTAACGGCTTAATTACCCTGGTAAAATTGTTTGAAAATTACTCTCCTTGTGGACAGATAAGGGAAATATGGGTACTGGAGGAAACTAATAGGGAATCTTGTATGCTCTTTAATGAAACATGGAGTACAAAGGATGAAGACAAAAAACTGCCCTGGATAAGGAGAGAAATCTTGCAGGGGTGTCACACTCTGTGGCCAGCAGCTGGGATGTACGCTTAGCAGAGTGGACAGGAATAAATGGGCAGATTGGTTGAACTGATTTGTCTTTTTCTGCCAGTACCCACTATGTTACTACTGTGTAAAACAGAATGAGCAGGTAAAAGCAAAGGATGGTGTCTGATCTCTTGTGTTCAGGTGACATCATCCGTTGCCTTCACCTACACCTTCTGTTTTGACTAGCTCCAGCAAGCGAGTCCAGAAATGGATTAACTTAGACCAAGGAGAAAGGTGTTGCCTTGTATGAATTGTGTTGACCTTTATTCATCCACTGCAATGCATTGTGGTAGTCCTAGTCCCAATCCTATTAGTACTCACAAAAAGAATTTCAATTAGCAGGTAAATAGAATGATTACACTTTACCCTTCAATCTCTTTGTTTCTGTTATGATCTTTATTTCATTGCTGAGGAGAGAGCAGTATTTACAAAGTCTTGTAAAGCTCTCCTGGTTTTTGAACAAAATTTGGGAGACACTGTTGTTCTGATCAGTGGAGCCCCCATGCAGGAATCACACTGATGCATGTAAAGTATGAATAGGGCATGGACGGCTGCAGAGCAAATCTTCATCAAAGCATCCATGCAGGCATTGCACTAATACAGTAGCGCATGAATACAGCACAGACACCTAAAGAAAACTTGTGAGGAGTTAGATTCTTTTTTTTGTTGTTGTTTAAAATTGCATTGTTTGTTTTTTAATAGATCATAAAGAGTGAACTTCAGCTACTCTGAGGTGGGAGTAGCAGAACAGTCATACACAAAGGCATATTCAACAGCCTTTATCACCTTTATCATTTCTGTGACATTTTGCAGCAAATGAGTCCCCTCTCTACACTTGCAGGAGAGGATGTATTTTTTTCTAAGTGTGGGGAAATGGGACGGTCTGGATACAGTTTGCCACTGCCAATCTCATGCTAGGAGTTGATATAGCAGATGAACTTTCACAACAGACAACAGGAAGCCCTTTCTGTAGCTATGGCTTAATCATGCCGGAAGAGGCAGAGGACGAAGAAAGGGAAGGCTGTGTCTCAAGTTATTAGGCAGCTACTCTGCATCACATGAGTGGCTTGCATTGTGCAGCAGCACTGGGAAAGGGACAGAGTTTCAGGGAAATGGTGACTTGCCCGAGGGTCACAGAAATGGGGCCCGATGTGATGATAAAAAGTAAAAAAAAATCTGCTTAACTTCTGTGCACGTTTTCTTTACTTGTTCGCTAAAAAAAAAATTATAACCTGGCGCAGTAAGCTAATGATAGACTAATACATCAGGAGGTTGATATTCAAAAAGAATTCAGCGCTATTTAGCCACACAAGTATAGTTTATGTGGTTAAGTAGCGACCACCGCTTAGCCACATAAATCACTTATGCGGCTAACATTTTAGCCGCATAACTTGTGGGTATGTAGTGGACTGATCGGGGTGGAGCAAGTTAGCCATATAAGTTATGTGGCTAACTACCGATTTTCAGTTTTAGCCTTTAACTTATGCAGCTAAGTTAGATGTGCCATAGAGCAGGTCTAAACTTAGCTGGTTATAATTTATATGGCTAAGCTGTGCTGCTGAATATATCTTGTAATTTCACCAGATAAGTTAAATCGGCTAAGGGCCTGATTCAGTAAGGCATTTCTCCCATTTTGTGTCATTGGGAAAATGCCTTGATGAATCAGGTCCTAAGTTACTTAAATGGCCAGCTTTGAATATTCACCTCCAGGTCTTTTAAAAAAAAAAAAAAAAAAAAAAAGCATGCCGGCCCAAAAATGTGAGCAATAAAAAATGTATAGCACACATAAACCATGGTTTGTTCTCCTAAATCATGGTTTAAGTTTATAAATCATGATTTATGGACATGAGCCATGATTTAGGGACACTATACATGGTTTATGTGCACAAACAATATTTTGCATGTTTTCTTAGTGCTGGAAAGTTAACACCTAGGAAAAGGTGGAGTAAAGTTTCCAGGACTAATGTTTGTCTATAGGTGGAAGCTGGAGTTCTGGTGCCAGGACCTATAGTTGGGATTTTATGTGCTGAAAACCTGGTTTATGCACGTTAAATATGAAGCATGCGTACAAAAAATGTTTTGAACATAAATCCCAAGTAACCTGAGTTAGGAGCACAACTTTGTACTCCTAACTTAACTTGAGTGCCAGTACCTGTACTTGGGATTTATGTGCAGAAAATAAGATTTATACATACAAAACATGTTTTTCTGTATACTAAGCAAGACATTTTAAAAAGGAGTTACATGCGTAACGGTAACATGCTATCATAGCAATTCTAAAGAGCCATTTACGCGCGTAAAGGACACTTACATGTGAATATCCTATGAACAAGTCAATGACACATTTGTAGCAATTTTCAAAAGCCCACTCCCCTGTACGTACCTGGATCAGTCCAGATTCCTGGGTTTTGCCTCCCCTCCAGCAGATGGAGACAGAGAAGTTTTTGACTGACACTGCCCTATGCCTCGAGGTGCCACCTACAGTCCGTCAGTATTTCTCTGTCTCCAGCAGATGGTGGAGGTGCAAAATCCTACAGTCTGTGATAGATAGAAAAGTATAGGAGTGAAGATTTCTGAGCCTCCCAGGATTTTTCAGGTCCTGGTGGGATCATCTCCCCTGGTAGTTGAGGCAGTGGAGCAGAGGGTTGGGGACCTTGTAGGCTTGCCCTCCTAGCAGCAGCCAGAGGTGATACCAGGGAGCCTGCTTCACTCACCCTCCAGGGGTCAGAACCAGAGGTCTTTTTCGGGAGCCTTTAGGTTTAATAAATAAATAAATAAATTCAAGAAGACCTTTGAATTTCAGGTAGGAGCTGCAATTGCCTACTGGGACCTCTCCGTTCCCCCAGCGCTATCTTTCTTTCTTCTGCCGCTGCTGGTCCATCTACCCGCCGTTATTGTTATTTTTTTTGGCGTCTCTGATGCCATGTGTATGGCAACACGCGTGTGCAACTTTCGCGCAATGGCTTGTGCTCCAGGGGGAAAGGGCACTACAGGAGCTTCTGCGGGTGGCGATTTAAGTGTGCGCCAAGAGCCTGGGAGGCTTAGTCCGGCACGTCAGCCGTCATCAGGACCCCATTCCCGCTGAGTGCTGGGAACGGAGGCCATTTTGTTGGCCTTCAGAGCGTACAAGCGGACCGCGGTGGGGGAGGGGAACGCTTCTCCTCCCTTATACCTGCAGCCCGGCACCCTCCAGGGGGGGGGGGCGCAGATTTCCTGCTGATTTGGCGATTTCTTCTGAGGAGGGCCCGGGGGGGGGGGGGGCTTCGGACTCCTCTTTGTTCTCCTCTTAGTTCATCTTGCTGCTTCATAAGGCTTTTAAAGCTAGGAAGGCAGCTAGACGGCATTCTGTTAAAGGGGCTCGTTTAAGGCCTGCCACAGTGCTCTCAGCTCCTGGCAAGGAGGGGGTCTCGGCCCTAGAGGGAGAAGGGGGTCGCAAAGCCTAGGCGTCCCCTTAGGACTGCACCTTCTCAGCCCACAGGGGACTTGTCAGAGGCTTCGGCGACGGATGAGCCGTGGCCGCAGGATCCTCAGGACAGATCCAGATCTGGGCGACCAGAATCAAACTTGGCAGTGGGCGGGCACCCCGATGGTTGAGGGGGATGACCCTAAGGTAGTGCATTTGTTCCGCAAGATCCAGCTGGATCCGCTTATTCCTGCAGTTCTGGAAGAATTGGGGATTGAGGCCCCTCAGGAGGACTCTCGGATGGGAGCTGTGAATCAGGTCATGGTGGGTCTCCAGGGTCTGACTCTGTCCTTTCCTATCAGTCACTGACCTATTATTTCGGGAGTGGGACACTCCGGACTTAGGTTAGAAGGTCAGTCAGGCTCTGGATAAGTTGTACCCTCTGCCAGAGGAGGCTCTGGACCTCCTCAGGGTTCCCAAGGTGGATGCGGCAGTATCAGCAGTTACCAAGAAGTCCACCATCCAGGTGACGGGCGTGATGGCCCTTAAGGATATCCAGGATCAAAAGCTAGAGGTGCAGCTTAAGAAGATCTTTGAGGTTTCAGCTCTGAGGCTGTGCACTGCCATGTGTAGCAGTTTCGCGCTGAGAGCAAGTCTTCACTGGGTGCAGCAGTTACAAATGGGAGCATCCCTCTCGGAAGCGGAGGCTATTCAGGCTGGGCGGCTGGAGGCTGCGATGGTTTGCAGCGCAGATGTGCTATATGATCTTCTTTGCACTTCAGGCAGGTCTATGGTTTTGGCTGTTTCTGCCCTGTAACGGCTCACCGCCAGCGCTGCTATGGGTTGCCGCTCCTCTGCATCTCTATCGGGCCTTCCGCGAGTCCCTTCTCTCCTTGGCGTCAGTCAGCCACTCGTAACTCCCTGGGTCCTGGTCTCAGCAGGGCCTGGCTCTGCTGGTTTTCAGGGATCCCCTTATATGGAGTTGGGGGTGAAACCGCCCCCAATTCAAATATAATGCAGAGAGACAGCTTTTTTCAAAAAACAGTTTATAAGTCAATAAATATGTTCTTTACATTTACTCCTTCACCTCCCCCCACCTCCACCAGCTCTTGGGGGCTCAGTGCTTGAACAAATGGCCCTGCACCCGAACACTCCAGCTCCCCTACCACTAGTGCTTGATCAGAGTTACCTTTTAAGTCAAAAACCCTCTATTTGAACACCAAACACAACATGCTCTTTAGAGCCCTTACTCCCAGCTTCCTTTAAGGTATAAGTTGTACCTCTCCCCTTCCTGGCTACTCTGTATCCATGGGTGAGCTGGAGGATTCCTCTCCCCCAGAACCTACCTCCATCCCTTTCTCCTCTTGCTCTGAGGAGCTGGCCTTTTCTGGCCATCGCCACCATGTCAGCACGTCTTCTTCCTCCAACTCCATCGGTTCAGCTGTGTCTGACTCATTATCCTCTAAGTCTGCCACCTGTTCCCCATCATTTATTTATTTATTGTTTTTATATACCGACATTCGATCGAGATATCACATATATATATCATGCTCTGCCCACGGGTCAGGTGGTGGTTCTAAGAATCTGGGAGTTGTAGTTTTTCTTGTCCTCAGCAACTCCCTCTGCTGTCTGCCTCTGGTATTACCTGACGTCATCCTATGGTGCCGTGGCTGTTCCTGACCCCGGCAGTGCTGCACTGCATCACAGCCCGCAGACTCCTCTGGCTGAGGAACTGGTCTGCGGATGTTTCTTCTAAGGCTCAGCTGGGTTCTTTGCCATTCAAGGGCAAATTGCTTTTTGGAAAGGATTTGGAAGACATGATTAAATCTCTGGGGGAGAACAAGGTCCATAAACTGCTGGAGGATAAGCCCAAGGCGAGGGGCTCCTTTCCCCTTTGCTCTTGATTCCGAGGAAATCGGAAGTTTCAGGCCTCCAGATAGTCCAGCTCCTCTTCCCGAGGGCTTGGGCAGGCAGCATTCTTGGAACCAGCCTTTTTGGGACTGGCGCCTTGGCAGAGATGGGGCCACCCAGGGTGCAGGAGGGGTCAAACCCTCCCAATGAGGCGATGCCGGTTCACTCCTCTATTCTGGTAGTAGGAGGCAGGTTGTCTCTCTTTCTTGAGGAGTGGACCAAATTAACTTCAGACCAGTGGGTCCTCAAAATCATAAAACACGGCTATGCTTTAGATTTTGCTCGGCCCCTCCAGGAGCATTTTCTGATTTCCCTGTGCTCTTACGAACAAAAACATCTAGCGGCGCAGGACACTTTGAGGCGCCTCAGGGAGTTAGGCGCCATCATGCCAGTGCCCCCGGAAGAACAGAGAAGAGGCCGCTATTCTATTTACTTTGTAGTGCCCAAAAAAGAGGGCACGTTCCAACCCATCCTTGATTTGAAGAAAGTCAACCGGTCTCTCCGGGTGCCTCGGTTCTGAATGGAAATTCTTTGGTCAGTGATTGTGTTGGTCCACAAGGGGGAATTCCTAGCTTCGCTGGACCTGACTGAGGCGCCTTGCACATAGGCATCTGTCCCGACCACCAGATGTACCTGACATTCACAATCCTGGGCGATCATTTTCAATTCTGCGCTCTGTCTTTTGGACTCATGACAGTGCCCAGGATATTCACCAAGGTGATGGTTGTCATGGCTGCAGCTCTCTGGAAAGAGGGTGTTTTGGTTCATCCTTACTTGGATGACTGGCTGATTGAGCGAAGTCAGAGGTCCTCTGTCAGACGGCGGTGCAGCAAGTACTTCAGCTCTTGAAGTCGTTGGGTTGGATAGTCAATCAGGCCAAGAGTCATCTGGTTCCCTTCTGGTCCTTGGAGTTTTTGGGGGCTCTGTTTGACACATGGTTAGGCAAGGTTTTCCTCACCGAGGAGTGGATGACCAGGCTGCAGGTTCAAGTGTGTGTGTTGCTGGCCAAGCATCATCCCAGGGTCTGGGATTACTTGCAGGTTCTCGGTTCGATGGCTTCTACTCTCGAACTAGTCCCGTGGGCCTTTGCTCATATGAGACCTCTTCAGTCAGCATTACTCTCCTGTTGGGATCCAGTTTCCGAACAATTTCAGTTTCCACTTCCTCTTACGGAATCTGCGCATTCCAGTCTCGCGTGGTGGCTCTTCCCAGACAACTTGCGCCAGGGTGTGGACTTGGAAATCCCCTCTTGGACAGTTGTCACCACCAATGACAACCTCTCCGGTTGGGGAGCGGTTTGTCAAGGGAGAGCGGTATAGGGTCAGTGGTCCATGAGGGAGTCCTTGTGGTTGATCAACAGGTTAGAAATCAGGGCTGTTCAATTGGCTCTGCAGGCCCTGCTTCCTTTGGTGCGGGGGAGATTGGTCAGAATTCTGTCGGACAATGCTACAGCGGTAGCCTAAATAAATCGGCAACGGGGATCCAAGAGTCAACCGGTGGCAATGGAAGCCCGGGAGTTGATCAGCTGGGCAGAGCGCACCTGGACAGGATAGCAACCTCTCATATTGCCGGCGTAGACAACGTTCAAGCTGATTTCCTCAGCTGCCACCAACTGGATCCTGGGGAGTGGGAGTTCTCAGATGACACCTTTTGCCTCTTATGAGATAGATGGACCAGGCCAAGCGTGGACTTGATAGCGACATTCCGCAATACCAAAGCCTCGTTCATTCGACGCTGGGAACCAGGATCAGAAGGAGTAGATGCTCTAGTCCTCCCCTGGTCGAGGGACCACCTGTGTTTCCGCCTTGGCCATTGGTCAGCAAGGTATTGTCATGTAGAAGCTCATCTGGGCAAAGTGGTTCTGTTAGCGCCGGAATGGCCACGGCGTCCATGGTTTGCAGATCTGGTAAAAAAATATTTGCTAGTTGACAATTAGTGATGTGAAATTTTTGTTAAAAATTATATGCTTTATTAATCAACAATGCTTTGTATATAATTTTATCTTTTTTATGTAAAAAGTTATTAAATTTTGTTAAAGGGAAGACCTCAGCATTGGCACCAATCTGATTCAGAAATCTGTTAGCCAATAGTTGCAATCACCATTCTTTGTCCTTTATTTTTACTTAAAATGTGCCATCAAAGTTATTCAAGAAGTATGGTCAAGATGAAGTTAAATAATTCTCTATGACGTTAACTCTCTCAAGGAGCTATATTCTGTCTTGCTGTTCTGAATAAATTCACATTCAGTATCACATTTATCTGGTAATTGCCAGTGTTACTCAAGATTAGCCCATTTCATCTTATATTTTTCAAAGGGAAAATCTCATAAATCATAACAGTGGTATGTCCCGATATAGAGAAGCAAGATGAACTCATCTCAAAGCATAGAATTATTTTTTGCTTTTTTTTGCTGGATACTTGCTTATAGCAACCAGTGGGGTGGATTTATCAAAATGCGATAAGTACCGCATGCGATAGCAAAAGGGGCGTGTTTTATGCTAATATAGCATTTATCGCAATTGTGCTAATTACCTGTGCGAAGAGCTAAGTTAGCGCAAATTGCGATACCATTTTCAGATTCTGCGATAAGTGGCAGACCTGTTGTATTTCCTGCTTTCAACCACCAGGGGACCATTGTTAATGGTCCTAGACACACAGGTGAGAGAGAGAACGAGAACAGTGGTCTCTTGTGAAGATTTGCTGGCCTTCGGAGTGAGGAAACTCACTTCAGCATGAGATTTGGGCAAGGTTCTCTCAACCTAGCTTGAGGGACTCTCTACCTGGGTAACATCAAGCTAGGTTGAGAGAACATACGATATGGTGCGATCGCATGCGTTAAACACGTTTTCGCATGCATTAAGGGCCTATCGCATGCGTTAATAGGGCTTTTCGCATGCGAAAATGCCTTATCGCATTTTGATAAATGACCCCCAGTGTTTGTGATTTAAATCTAGCCGCCATGTTTAAATGCTTTAAACCAAGCCCGACTTTCGAAACGAACAGTTCATATAATAACTGTGAGTACTACCGATTATAACATATTCAGCTTATGAAAACTTTTGTTATCTAGCTGATGTCTGAATTGTTTTTACACCACAGAGCCTGCCCTGAAGCAGCGTTTGAAGTGAAATGTTGACAGCGGTGGTGGTTTACACCAAACACTGTTATGATTTATGAGGTTTTCCCTTTAAAAAATATAAGATGAAATGGGCTAATCTTGAGTAACACTGGGAATTACCAGATCGTACAGATTGGAGATAAATGAGAAATGATTGTTTTCCCGTTGTAAAACCCAAGATGAAAAGGGTTATTCCTAAGTAAACACTGGTAATTACCAAACAATACAGATTGGAGTTAAATGTGATACTGATTGAATTTATTCAGAACAGCAGACAGAATATAGCTCCTTGAGAGAGTTAACGTCATAGAGAATTATTTAACTTCATCTTGACCATACTTCTTGACAACTTTGACGGCAACATTTTAAGTAAAAATAAGGGACAAAGACCGGTGATTGCAACTATTGGCTAACAGATTTCTGTATCAACAGATTGGTGCCAATGCTGAGGTCTTCCCTTTAACAAATTTCAAACTTTTTACATAAAAAAGATAAAATTATATACAAAGCAGTTGTTGATTGATAAAGCATATAATTTTTAACAAAATTTCATATACACTCTATTCTTGAACTTACACTACTTGTCAACTAGCAAATATTTTTTGAACATTTGGAAACTTGCAGATCTAGTCAACCTAGCAGTGGACGGTTGTCACCAAGGGCCTGTTTGTTTGGAAGGGGCAGATCGTTTTGTCTAGCGGCATGGCTTTTGAGAGGTGGCAGTTTGAAGAATAAGGGGTTATTCGGATGCAGTGATTACTAACCTTTTTACAGTCTCTCAAAACCTTCTACCCTCCTTGGCTTACGTTAGGGTGGTGGGGAGTTTTTGAATCCTGGTGCGTGGATCACAAAGTAGAACCTACCCGGGCCTTGATATTGGGGATGTTTTGGCCTTCTTACAAGTGGGCCTGGCTAAAGGTTTGTCCTTTGGTTCCTGAGGGGTCAGGTAGTGACTCTAGGTTGTTTCTGTGGAAAAGTACGGGGAGTTGCCTTGGCAGCACAATCTGGACATGGTGCGTTTTCTGTGGGGGGGGGGGGCAAAACATTATTGCGCCCGTCCAGGTCCGAAGTCCTGTTCTCGCGGAGCTGTGAATTTGGTACTGCGGGTGCCTTGTGTACCATTGCCATTTAAGCCTTAAAGCGGGCAACATTAAAAGATCTTACCTTGAAGGTTGTTTTCCTCGTGGCTATTTCTTCTACTGCGGGCGGGTGTCAGAGCTTCAGGGTCCTATCTGGTAGGGAGCCCTTCTTAAGGATTATGGATACGGGAATTGAGGACAGTCCCTCCTTTCTTCCAAAGGTGGTATTCTCCTCTCATTTGAATCAGTCAGTGGAACTCCCTTCCTTTCCACACTTGGACCCTTCTAATCCTCAGTCGACTAAAATTGCGAAGGTTGGACGTGAGGGCGAGTTGTATTTTGTTGACTTGGAGTTACAAAACAGCTTCCACTTGTCGGACCATCTTTTCGTGCTGTGGGAGTGGCCCCAGGAGAGGACACAAGGCTGCTAGGGCCACTATCACACAGCTGGTTGAAGGAGGCTGTTGCCTCTGCATATATTGTTCAGGGGTCGTCCAGTTCCGGTTGGTTTTTCAAGCTCATTCTGCCGGTCACAAGCGGCTTCGTGGCAGAGTGTCAGCAAGTTTCGCCACAGGAGATTTGTAGATCAGATACTTGGAAGTCTTTGCACATGCTAGGCATTATCAGTTGGATGTCTAGGCCCAAGATTCTGGGGGCTTTGGAGAAGGTGTGCTCCGAATGGGACTCTCGAGGTCCCACCCCACTTAGGGAAGTTTTGGTACATGCCAGGAGTCTGGACTGATCCAGGTACGTACAGGTAAAGGAAGATTTTGTTACCAGCTAATTTTCGTTCTTAGTACCACGGAGCAGTCCAGAGTCCGCCCATTTCAGAGTTGGGGAAATGGAGAGTCTGCTCGGTCGGTGACTATTGATTGTTCTGCAGATTTGTTTGAAAAGTTCACACAGGTTTCTGCTCCCCTTTTGTTTGTTTATTTTATTTTATTTATTTATTTATTTATTTAAAAATGTTTATATACCGCTTTTACAATTTGAGGATTAATCAAAACGGTTAACAATAACCATACATAAGAAATAAGACCACAATAAAAATAAAAATTAATTAAATAGACAAAATACATAAAATTCAACCAAACACTAATAGACAAAACATGGTGCCTTCATAATGCTACGAATTATGTAGATGGATTGAATGGGGGGTCAGTGATGAAGAGAGTAGAAGTGCTGTATGGATGTTTGAGAATTGATCAGTGTACTATAAGCTTTCTGAAATAAGTTTTTAAAGTTTTCTTAAATTGTTGTGTGGAAGGTATAAGATGAAAAGAATCAGGAAGTGAATTCCACAGAATAGGGCCAGCTATTAGGGTGCAAGTATGAGCAGGATTTGTTGTATGCGTTACAGGTTTCTCTTCCCTCTGCTCATTAAGGGGCGAAATTGTTAATAGTTTTTATTAAGGTTTATTCTTTACGCTTGGATACAGTGTAATACTCATGGACTGTAGGTGGCACCTCGAGATATAGGGCACTGTCAGTCAAAAAATTCTCTGTCTCCATCTGCTGGAGGGGAGGCAAAACCCAGAAATCATGACTGATCCGTGGTACTACAGGAATGAAAATTAGCAGGTAAGAACCAATTTTCCTTTACATGGGTAAAGTGTATTTACATGTGAAAAACCCAATTTTAAGCAAGTAATTGCTTTCTAAAATCAGGCTGTTAAGCCTTTTCTTTGCACACATTTTCAGGTTTGTATGCATTTAACGCCCGCTGCATAAGAAGACCATTAGCTTACTAAATTGGGAGTTAAAAAGAAATGAGCTTGAGCTTTAAGAAACTGTTCACTGAATTTCAGTACAAGTCAGTTCTTTACATCTGCCCTTATGGTAGCTTTTTCAAGGATATAAAAGATCCTCCGATAAGGAGCTCTGATTATTGGAAACAGATAAGAAGCTACAAGCTGTGTGGGGGGTCAATGTATCTGGTGGAGTTTGCTTAGTCTTGATTTGAGTACTATGGTCATTCCCTCTTCTGATCTGGGGGCGCCCTCATGTGGCTGTTCTTCTCCTTCTCACCAGAAGCTATCTCTCTCAGATGAAGGATTCAGATGGAGACTTTCTATTCTTTTTTTTTTTTGTCCCTGCAGCTGAGTTGGGTTTCCTCAACAATCCACCGAGATTCTAAATTTTGTTATCGAGTTTATTCTCTACCTTCCCTCAGAAGAAACTGCAGGCAGCAGCCCCAGAGCATCTGTGTGTTCATAGATCTCTTGAGTATTCAGTTGTGGATATCCTAAAAAGCTTATATGGCAATTTGAAACTCCCTCAGGATAACCAGATTGCTCTGTGCAGGTGTCCCCAGCTGACTTCATGGGCCCAGGGACAGGTTGGGTCAGGGCATAGTACCCCATATTGGATCTGTGGGGACTTTTAGGTCCTGCTTTTCCCAGGGACAGTACAATTCTGAATTCATAGGTGAACTGGCTCAGCCTGTACCTGATGCCAACAGTCCTTGTTAAGCTGTTCTGCCTAAGCTCTGTATCACATCTTTTATTTTTTTTTTCCCAGGGCAGGTTTTCAATTACTTTATTTTATCTTTTTCCCAGGAATATGAGCAACTGGAGAGAGAGAACTCTGTCCTTCGGAAAGAGATCCAAACTTTGCAGCAGGAGCTGAGCCGGCTGACACAGGTTCTGCGGAAGCATGAGATGACCTGTGTCCCACGCTGCCCTAACTTCCTGCATGGACTTGCTGCAGAATCCACTGTGGCCAGAGGAGGTGCTGGGATTGAAAGCAATTAATATGCCATCATCTCCCAGCTGCCTCCCACAAGATGTTGTACTGCAGCACAGGATATCGCTCATCTACCTTCTTTCTGCCACAGATTCATATCTATTGCATATGCACCAATCGCTTTACAATCAACTTGTACCAGGCCTGCTGGAGTTCAGACTGCTGGACTGAACTGTTTTATAGGGTCCATAGTGCATGGGAGTGAAATCTTTTTTTTATGCCATGGTAATGACCCATGCTTCCTGGTCCTGCAGCTTTCTTCTAAAGTCAGTGCAAACCTACAATATGTTAGGGGATGCGGTGAGGGTAGGGAATATAAGATCAGCTCAAAAGAGGACGAAGATAGGAGTGGATTTATAGTGCTTTAGATTCCTGGGTAGACAGGTAGAGAGTGGTTTCACAAACTTATGTACGCCCACAACCTTGTGTAGTGGCCCTTGAAAAGGTATTAGACTTACTAAGACTATTTGTCCAGTGGAGCTGTAGAGACAAAAACAGTAACAGCATTTAAGACACCTGGAACGAGCATGGAGCATCCTCAGCAGTAGGTTGATAGATGGGTAAAGACTGGGCTAAGCACAGATGATCCTCAGCGGTAGAGGGAACGAGGTAATAAAGCCTGGGATAAGCACAGAGGATCATTTGTTGTGAAGAAATGAGGGAAAGCCCAGAGATCAGTGACACTAGGAATAAAACTGGGCAGATTACATGAACGTTAAAGATTTTAATTACTGTCAGATTCTGTATTTCTTCAGGACAGTACAGCTACAAGAACTGCACTACACATATAATATTTCAAACTCTAAAGCAATACAGCAATTAATTTATGACTGTATAATATTTAATATTTGTTTCCTAGCACATAGACAGATGGGATCAGGACCAGTTTGTTACGATTCCTCCCGTAGCTGGAGCCATGGGAGGCCTCTCACCTTTCTCTGGAAGCTGTTCTGACCGAAGCCGGAGCCTTGCCTGAACTGGCTTTCCGGATTTTGCTCCACGGCCTGGGAGGCCTTCGATGTCATCGGGGCCTGCCTGAGGCCTGCTCCAGTCTCAGCTTAGACTTTCTTGCGTTTGGGCCCCCGCCCTTCTCTCTAAGGGGGTCGGCCTGCAGCCTCTCTCTCTACTTATAGGGGCCAGCCAGGTATGGCCATCGGAACTCCTCCCAGGGAGTTGCCTGCTTTCTGGCCTATTAAAGGGCTTTACTTTCAGTTCTGCCTTGCCTTGCACATCGGAGTTTCCTGCTCCTGGAAGTCTTGCCTTCCAGCCCTCCGTCAGGTCCATGTTCTTCGTTGGAGCTCATGTCCTGTGTTACCTGTTCCCGATGTTCATGTTCCAGTTCGGTTCCTGATGTCCGTGGATCCCTGTCCGATGCCGCTACCCTTGTTCCTCGTCGCCATCCTTCTCATGTCCCGCGCTCTAGCCTCCGAGGGACCCCTCCTGCCTGAAGCCAAGTCCCGACTTAGTCCTGTATCCTTGCCTGAAGCCAAGTCCTGTCTTGGTCCTGTATCCTTGCCTGAAGCCAAGTTCCATCTTGGTCCTGTGTCTTGAACTCTGTCTTGCCCTCGGATACTTGAGCTTGCTCCGTCCATGCCTAAGATGCTGTTCGAACCTGCTCCGTCCTAGCCGTGGTCTGCGACCAGCCACTGGCGGCTGTGTAGGGCGCGCCCCCGGGCAGGCCTCTTCAGTATCTTCGCCATGTTCCAGCTCCAGCTTCCGCTATTCCACACCTCCTCTGGAGCCTGCTTTACATTCAGCGTGGTCCACGACCAGCCCATGGGTAGTGGCTGTGTAGGGCACGCTGCATGGTAAGGGCTCAACCCAGTACTTACTTCGCTTGCTTCTGAATCCTGCCTGAATTCCTGAATACCTTGAACCTTGCCTCGTTTGAGTCCTTGGTCTTCAGTGCCTTGTCCTCCTAGTCTTTGTGTTCTAGTGCCTTGTCCTGAGCCTTTGTCTGCCCTCGTCCGGAGAGTCTGGCCGCTGCTTCTTGCATTCCAGCGGCAGAGTCCGAAAGGACTGGGAACAGTCGGAGGACTGTTCATTACCAACATCATGATTGTTGGTTCCAGAAGCATGCAGGTCCGGCCAGAAGGTTGGACTTGTCAGCTTCCACCCATGCTGGGCGGGCCTCGCCTACCCTCGGTGTTTCTTGGAGTTCGTCTGGGACTGGTGCGAGGCTCAAGGGCACACAATTCCCCCTCGAGTGGGACCGCTTCTCTCCAGCGCTCCCTATACACCAGTGGGTTTATTGCCTCCCCTGCCAGCAGATGGAGAATGAGCAAACTGATGTCCACAATATAGATAACCCTGCAGTGACATCAGCCTGCAAGTATTCTCTGTCTCCAGCAGATGGTGGATGGTACCCTCCCTACTGGATTGCTTCAGATTTTTAGAAGGAGAGAATTAAAAAAAAAAAAAGAATTGATGCCCTGCTCTCCTGCGATGATACCAGATGGTCCTCTCTCCCAATATGAGAATTCTTGAGGTGTTTTCCATGGTCCCTCAGATGAGTGCTTTGGTCCGGTAGCTGGTTTTCAGCCAGCGTGACTTAGCTGTTTAAAACTGCTGAAAGGCAGAGGGTGCAGGGAGCCGAGTGCAGCGGTGATGATCTATGCCCTCTTCCCCTGCTACCAGAGAGCATCTCTGTACTCAGCTGGGAAAGGCTGAGCTCAGGTAAAATAAAAAAAAATATCTATCTATCTAATATAAATACAGAGATGCATAAGGGAAAGATTTTGGTGTAGGGCTTCCTCCTTACCCAGACTCTGTGCTTGCTGCGCCATTCTGACATTGTCCTGATCCAAGGGATGTTTAAGGGACATGGGCAGCCTGGCGGGTTGAGCAGCCTTTATCGGCTAGGGCCCCACTCTGAGGCTTTTCTCCTGTGCGCCGCATGGTAGGGCACCAGCGGTGTTTTGCGTGTTTTGCCTGAACGTTTGGTTGCCCTCTTCAGGAGAATCAGTAGCAAGGCAGTGCGTTTGTGCATCCAGTTTTTGGATGCTTAGACAGGTGTTGGTGGATCGGTTGAGCGGAATCTAAGCTAGGAATGTGGGCTTAAGCCATGCGCTTAGCTTGGGCATTTATTTTGGGATGCCTAGGTTTGAACACCTAAAATTGTGGATGCTTAATTTTAGACACCTAATTTTTGGACACTTAAAAAAAATAGATTTCGTAGCTATAGGCGCTAAGTCAGGTCTTTCCCTATGCGCTGCCTGGCATATTCAGGTATCTCAGCCTGGCATGCACTCTAAATTGGGGCTCCACTGTCAGGAAACTATCGGCACAAGGGTGTTGGAATTCAGAAGAGTCTTTCTATGGAACATCAATCGGCTGGAAAAGCCCGAGCAGATCCAGTTGGCATGTCTGCAGTTCAGTGGCAGGCTGCAGGGGTCAAGTGGTCCGGATAATGTCAAACAACGCAACAATGGTGGCTTACATCAATCGGCATGGAGGGAACTAAGAGCCAGCAAGTGTCGCAGAAAATAGATCAACTATGGACTGGGTGGAAGTGCATATCTTCAGGAGATCTTGGCCTCGCACAATTGCAGGAAAGACAATGTAAGAGCAGACTTTCTCAACAGGGAGAGTCTGGGAACCAAGAGATGGTATTGTCGAATTGAGGTATTTCAGCTGATAGTGGATCGCTGGGGGCCTTCCATTTCTAGTCCTGTTGGCGACTTCTCGCAATGCCAAAGGTTCCTTAATTCTTCAGTCACAGGAGAGATTCGAGGGTATCTTTGCTTTTGTGCCGGGCTGGTCAGAGGACAAGCTACTGTATGCCTTTCCTCTGTGGCCTGTGTTGGGCAGAATAGTTCAGGGTCAAAGGCCACAGGGGGGATAGTGCTTTTGTGGCACCAGATTAGCCCAGAGACCATGGTATGCAAATCTGCAAAGACTCCTTGGTAGACTCCCCCCTTTGTCTTCCGGCATACAGGATCTGTTGCTGCAAGGGACTTGTCCTTCACGAAGATCCATACTGGTTTTGTCTTACGGTATGGCCCTTGAGAGGTCTCAGCTTGTTTAAGTGTGGATATTCTACTGCGGTGATTGCTACCCTTGCTACTAGTATGAAAATTCTCCACTTCCTTAGTCTATTTACCAGTATGTGAGTGTTTGAGGCTTGGTGTGCTGTAGTGGATCGAGGAGTAATTTCCTCCATTCAATTAGGGATCCCGCTCCATTTTGGAATTTTTGCAGGATGGGTTTGAATAAAGGGTTGAGCCTTACTTTCCTTGAAGGTACAGGTAGTGGCTCTTGTCTGTTTCAGGGGGTCAGGTGAATGGTGAATCCTTATTATCTCATGCCTTAGTGTGGACCCATTTCTTGGAGGGGAGTGAAACATCTTCATCTCCCTTGCAATTATCGGTACCCTTGTGGAGTCTTAATCTGGTTTTGGACTTTTTGTGTGAGTCCTACATTTCAACCAATGTTCTCCCTTCCTTGCGCTTACTACCTTGAAAATGGTGGTTTCTGGTGGCAATCATATTCTGCGCATCGATATTTCAAAGCTGCAGGCCTTTGCTTGTCAGAAATCTTTCCTTCAGGGTGACTCCAGGAGCGATTCAACTGTGTACTGTTCCTTCTTTCTCGCCTAATAGTGGTTTCAGCTTTCACTTGAATCAGTCCAGTTTCCTTGCTCTCTCTGGATAAGGAAAGAGATGAGGAGGAATATAGCCTGTTGCACAACTCCTTGGATTTCAAGAGACTTCTTGAAGTATCTAGAGGTTTTCTAAGCCTTTCCAGAAAGATGGATCGTCTGTTTATCCTTCATGGTGGAGGTAAACAGGGTGAGCTGGCTTCGCAGGCTACAATAGATCGCTGGATTAGGGGAGTAAGGCAAGGACTAAATTGCACAGGCTGGGGTAAACAAGCGTGGGAGCAGCTTTGCTTATTACGGTGGTTACTATCCCTAACCAATTAGGCTTGATACTTCACTTTTATGCAGCTCCAGCACTGCTCTCTACATCAATGGCAGGGGGTGGAAGGAAAATTTGAACCAAAAAGTTACCAATAAGGGCCCTGACCTCAGCGGTCAGAAGTAACAGAGAAGCATGAGAAAAATAACTGTGAAAGCTTGCTGGGCAGACTGGATGGGCCATTGTGTTCTTCTTCTGCTGTCACTTCTATGTTTCTATATAGTCATGGCTGCATATGTGGCCGCTGAAAAGCCATTGCCTGCTCAGGTTAGGGCTAATTCCACTAAGGCTCAGGCAGTGCCATGGGCAGAGGTTAGATTGTTGTCTCCTGTTGACATTTGCCGAGCTGCAATGTGGTCATCCTTACACAGCTTTTCCAGGTATTATCTTCTAGATGTGCAGACCCGGGAGGACACAGCCTTTGCATGGGTGGTTTTGATTGGACTGCAGATAGCCTCCCACTTTATTTGGGAGTAACTTTGGTACCTCCCACTGGTCCTGAAGCCATCTATGTGCTAGGAAATTAGCAATTACTACTTACCTGATAATTTCATTTTCCTAAATATAGACAGATGGCTTCAGCTTCCTGGCTGCCATATGTTTGTTATAGTCCGCCTGGGAGACTACTTGTTCTAGGGGTTACTGGTAAGTGTGACTCCAGTCCTAGACTATTGTTCATGCATTTCTTTTCTGAGCTCAGTGTTTCATGGTGACTAAGTATTGAAATGGTTATCTGTTTTTAATCAAGTTTTTGCTAGTCTGTCCACAGTTGCTTTTGAAGAGAATACTGGCAGGCTGATGTCACTGCAGGAGTATATGTACTGTGACGTCAGTTTGCTCCGTCTCAATCTGCTGGTGAGGTGCATAATCCACTGGTCCTGAACCCATTTGTCTAAATTAAGGAAAAAGAAATTATCAGGTAAGTAGTAATTTCTCATTTTGCTAGCAAAGGCAGGGCTGGTGCAAGGGTATTGGGCACCTTAAGTAAACCTTACAGCCTGCCTTTTCCCCCCACCAAATACACATGATATAAAAAGTATGCATTTATAATTGTTTTTACTGAAAAGAGACATTCTGAGGTAAAAATATCACTTATAACATGTATATTATATTTACATAAATTGCTATGGTGCCAACCAGAAACTCTGCAAAAAAAGACACTTATAGCCCATATGGTCTTAGACCTATTGCAGCTTGTATTGGGTATAGGCTTGGTCCTCTGAAAGCCATTAATAAACTGAATTACAATTACATTATAATAAACCTCCCATACCAAAAGAGCACTAACTGCCAGTGCTCAAACAGTAACAACTCTACTCAGGGCCAAAGCAACACTGCAGATATTACATCAGTCCCTAAAATACCAATACACTTCCTACTAGGAAAACAGAACAAGCAAGGCTGCGATAGATCCCTACATAGAAACTAAACGCTAGCACAATACCTCACCTCTGTTGCACAGACAAACCCTCACTAAATACAGAATAGAGAGACCATAAACTATAAATAGAAATGTGCAGACAAAAACTGAACTGAAAACTATAACAAATCAGACTCTGTATGTAGTGCAACAATAGAAAACCAGAAACACTACCATTCCTCATAATACAAAAATAAAATCAGGAAATATAAAACATCAATTACAATAGTAAAACCATATTAATAAAAAGAAAAATTATTTAAAACTATTGAATATAATAACATCCAATAATTAAAAACTGAAATACAAATTTTTAAAAATTCACCACCATAAAATATTTCAAAACAGCAGACACATCAAATAACACCAAACAATTAAACTAATGAGGATAAAAAAAAAATCCCTGCTGTCCATAGCTGGGAACATCTGATTTCCAGTCACCCTGAGATTTTCCTGAATTGGGGGGAGGGGGGTGCACACACGCACGCAAACTTTCTCCTTTCTCTCACACACAAACACAGTGCAAACCTAAACATTTTGCTGAGCAGAGTGGATGGACTGTTTGGATCTTTATGTTTCATTATTTACTCTGTTAGTACATTATGTTCATTCTTTTTCTCTCTCTTGCACTCACACAGCCACGCGTATACACTCAGACACTTCTTCTGCTCATCTCATAGGCCTGGCAATCCAGCTGCACAGGCCCAGCCACTACTGCTCTATCTCCTGGGTTGACTCCTTTCTTCCTGTGAGGCTGCTTCTGCCCCTGCTCCTTCAGATCATACTGGTCCAGCTGACACTGCTCAGCTTCCCACATCCTGATTAGAGCTAGTGGAAGCACTAGGTGGCCACCCCCAAACCAGTGGCACTCTAGGAGACCACCTAATCCACCTGGTGCTTCCACCACCCCTGAGAGTAGGAGTGTAATCTATTGTAGGGAGCAGTGATGTGTTGGAGGGAAGGAAAGAGGGTTTTAGCTTTGTGTGTCTGATTTTTAAACAGGGTTTTTCCAATATAAAATCTAAGTCTAGGAACCTCCAAGCCCACTTTCTTATTGCATGAGTACAGTAAGGTAGAGAAGCAAAGGATTGCTCCATTAGCATGACCATAAGCCAAGAGAGAGGAAAACTTCTTGTTTGTTCTCCTGCGTTTGAGTGGCTTTGTTTTCAGAAGCATCTGGTGATGCAGCCTACTGGGGATGGGCCTGTAACCTAGTTCACAGGTGCTTTTGAGAATATCCTGTTCTTGATGTGACATTAGCTGAAGCTAGCTGTTCCTGTCAATTTAGCTCTTGCAAGAACCATCCCATGGGCAGCAAAGTGAGAAAAAGGAATCTGCTCTGGGTAGCTGGGTGTGGATGAGGTAGGATGGTTCCCAAACTGGAGTCATAAGACTTATGGAGGAGTTGTAAGATAAAAACCTCAGGCATTACATGGGAATATTTGAAGTTTGAAGCAGGTCAGCAGGGAGCACAGCATCAGGAACACCACAATTCCAGTGTTCTTGCGGTTGTAGTGTATGGCCTGAGAGAAGGTTATAGTTCTCTACACTTGCACCAGTCTAGGTGTTTATCCCAGGGGCTGCAGCCCTAGCATTCCAGCTGTGGACTCCTGTCTTGATTGGCCTGGATGATGGCTGCAGCCCTCTGCACTTGTGCCATTGAAGCAGTGAATCCGAGGGGCTGCAGTGCACTGCAAAGCCTGGGAGATGGCTGTGGTCTGCTGAGAACCAGCTGTCTATCCTTCCTTTTTCAGAGATGGTGGAACCTGCAACTGCTAATCCACAATGTCCAGCAGAACTAGCAGGTATGATGCTTGGAGGCACTTGGGCTGAAAAAGCTCTAAGAACAAGGATGGCTGAGCTGTTCTGTTTTCAAACACCCTTCCCTTCATTACAGCAAATAGTTAGTTCCTATCTTTCTTAGAGAAATTCAAACTAAAAGACTCATAGGTGGAGTGAGGGGAGAGTAAAAGCAGGACTGCCTAGTTCTCCCTGCTGAACTGGAATTTTATAGCCACACTATGGTGATGGTTGTAAGTGTGCTGTGAGCCATGGTTTCCTACATGAGTGATTCCTGCTGGCTGGAAAGCCAACTTTGTGCACTGTCTCACTTTCTCTACTGGTTCATCTGTTTTTAAGCATTAGAGAAGTCACTGTGGACTACAAGAGAAATACTCAGCTAGTTCTACCTCACTTCTGTAAAATATATGTGTAATACCGAGTATGCATACAACTTGCACAATAGTAGCCTTTTTATCATCACCATGAAGCTGAAGTTTTATGCTGTCCTATTTTTGTACATTAATTGTGAAGTGTAGATGCCTGAAATAAAGTTGTTTGTATCCCTCTGTCACATGTGTAATGCTGTTGCACTTTTACCTAAATCTATTTTTTTTTTAAATAATGTGTTTATTGAGATTGTTTCAATTGGTACAACTTGCATTATCTAGATATCTGTCTAAATGGCTTACCTGGGTATATTCATCCATTATCTGGCTAAATTCTAGCCAGATAAAAAGGGGCGTTTTTATGGACATTCCAGGGAAGGGTTGAGTTATCCAGCTAACCTAGCTAAATATTGGGTATATCCAGCTAGGTTAGCCGGATAACGTTAGACCTGCTTCTGAGCAGGTCTAAAATTATCCAACCTTGTGTGGCTGGATAACATTCTACTTAGCAGGATATCTTTTAAAGAGATACAGTTAAGTAGCATTGTCACCCTATAAAATAACAGGTTCAGATTAGAGGGCGGCCAATCTCTGCCCTCCCCCAAAGCATTATGCTAAAGTCTTGCCGGGCCATAGTCTTTTACCCCACCCACCTTCCTCTCCCTATTTAAAACTGAAGTGCCTGGCATATAGCCCCTGCTTCCGATCAGTAAACTCACCATTTGACTGCCTTCCCCCCCCCCCCCCCCCCCCCCACCAGCCATCCACAACAAAGAATCATGACACTGCCCCCCCCCAACCCCCCGCCAACCTTCCCCATCCCAGCCAATACCTTTTTTTATCTGTGCCATGAGCAAGTGACCCTCAACCCCACCCTGGTGCTTCCAGTGCTACTCGTAGCTGGAAGCATAAACTTGAACGTAAGCTTACACACGCGTGCACACACACACACACACACACACACACATATACAAGCAAACACATAGGCTTATGCACAGGCAGGCATGCACTTGCAGAGATACACAGGCAAACAGGTACACATGGATAGGCACAGGCAGACACACATACACACACACACATGCTGGCATACATGCAAAAACACACACAGTCTCACATACATTCACACAAGCTCCCCTACATGCACACACACAGTCTTCCAAACACACAGGCAAGCACACACACAAAGACACAAACATAGGTTTCCACACACCCACATACACAGTGCTGCTGGAAGGGTGTCCAGCCGCCCTAGGCAGTGATGTTGTCACATGATCTCTCTCACTCTCTCAAATTGCACATGACAAACAACCCCAGCTCCTCAAATAATATATACCCAAAAATGGAAAATTCCCTCCATGTCTCACCCATGCCTCTTCTCATCTCATCCATCCTTTCAAAACCGGCACCCTTACTGGCTGCTCTGCCTCCCCACCCACTTCTGGCGCCTGAGGTTACTGCCTATCCCACCTAATGCTTCCAACTGCCCTGCACACACACTTGCATAGGCAGAGGAACAGGTACCAGCGAATAGGTGCACACAGGCACACACATAGGCTCCCCTAAAACACATGCACACACAGGCACAGGAACAGGCATCGGCACCCACATACAGACACAGGCTCCCCCTTACACATAGGCATAGGCCTCCTCACACCCAAAGGCTTCTATAGACCTGACTAGTCAAGCAATGCCGTGCACTTTTCGCTGGTTTATAAATATAAATAATGGATAGAATTAGATCATTCAGACCTTTGTCTTAATGAATCAAATAACTGGATGGATAAATCACTACAGACTTCCCAGATAAATTCATCTTATGTACAGGGAAGAGGATGGAAGATAAGAACATAAGAAAATGCCATACTGGGTCAGACCAAGGGTCCATCAAGCCCAGCATCCTGTTTCCAACAGTGGCCAATCCAGGCCATAAGAACCTGGCAAGTACCCAAAGCTAAGTTATGTTATGTTCCATATTAGGAGAAGTCTATTCCATGTTACCATTGCTACCATGAAGCAGAGTGGATACTTTCACACCCTGCATTAAATAGGATTCATAAGAAATCAGAGAAAATAGAGATGCTATTCCCACTCATTCTCTAAAACAGAAAAATCTAGAGCAGTGGTGCTCACATTGGTCCTTGAGAGCCTCCCTCTCAGCTAGTCAGGTTTTTAGGATATCCCTAATGACTATGCATGATGTATTTTGTGTATTCTAGATGCAGTGCATGTAAATATCTCATGTATATTCCTTAGGGATGTAATAAAACCCTGATGTAGACAGTACAGACCAAAGAAAGGGTATGAATACTACTGATACATTGACCCCCATAATAGGCCCAAACATTACAAAGCACCACTTCTCCATTGCCATAACATATGGAGGCCAATATTTAAAATGTATAGGCACCACGTCACCAATTAATTTTTCAAATTTTTCCAAAAAATTTCAAAACAAGAACTTATCATTTATGTCACACATACCAGGTGTGATTTATAGACCTTCATACCATCCCACGGGTTTTGGGCATCTCTGCTCCTTGTTTAAACTGCTCACGGGATCATCTTTAATCATTTTTTTAAAAATTTATTTATAGACCTTCATACCATCCCACAGTTTTTGGGCATCTCTGCTCCTTGCTTAAACCGCTCACGGGATCATCTTTAGTCATTGATCTTTCTTTCACCGGTATCAATTATTTTTTTGAGAGATTTTTTGTTTATATAAAATATGCTTTCTGCTTTTTCAAGCACATTATTTGCTCAAGTACGAATTAGCTTCAAAACACTTTCCTTTTAACTGGTAGCAAAGTGGAATATGCTTAAAATAAGTTAAATGCAGGATACTTTCCTTTGGCTGATAACAGAGTACAGTTCGAAGTGATCACATTTCGCATCCCAGCTGCCTCAGGAACCTCTCTGGTATCGGGTTTACTCTCCGTTATTCATGCGATGTTCTTTATTGCATTTTAGGTTTGTTCTGAAAAGACAAAACTTTATCACAACCTCTTTCATGGGATTATACTCGCTTTTTCGGCTTCAAGGATACACTTACTAGGGGTGTGAATCGTGTGATCGATCGTCTTAACGATCGATTTTGGCTGGGGAGGGAGGGAAATCTTATCGTCGTGTTTTTTTTTTTTTTTTTTAAATCGTTAAAAATCGTAAATTGGGGGAGGGCGGGAAAACCGGCACACCAAAAAAACCCTAAAACCCACCCCGAACCTTTAAAACAAATCCCCCCACCCTCCCGAACCCCCCCAAAATGTTTTAAATTACCTGGGGTCCAGTGGGGGGGTCCCGACGTGATCTCCAGCTCTCTGGCCATGGCTGCATTGAGAAATGGTGCCCATATGACATAGTGAGGGCAAAGGTAGCGCCGGCGCCATTTTGAAGATTGGCAATATGGCCCGCCTGCAGGAGGTCGCTCCTGGACCACCGCTGGACTTTTGGCAAGTCTTGTGGGGGTCAGGAGGCCCCCCCAAGCTAGCCAAAAGTCCCTGGGGGTCCAGCGGGGGTCCGGGGGCGATCTCCTGCACGCGTGACGTTGGGAGCCAGGAACCAAAATGGCGCCGGCGCTACCTTTGCCCTGTCACATGACAAGGGCAAAGGGCCACCGGCGCCAATTCTCAACACAGCCGTGGCCAGAGAGAGAGGGAGATCGCGTCGGGACACCCCCCCCCCCACTGGACCCCAGGTAATTTAAAACATTTGGGGGGGGGTTCGGGAGGATGGGGGATTTGTTTTAAAGGTTCGGGGTGGGTTTTAGGGTTTTTTTAGTGTGCCGGTTTTCCCGCGCCCTATTTAACGATACAATACAAATGCCCCTGACGATAAATCGGGGGCATTTGTATTGTATCGTGCACTCTAACGATTTTGGACGATTTTAAAATTATCTGACGATAATTTTAATCGTTCAAAAACGATTCACATCCCTAACACTTACGGGTCCGTGAGCATTCTTGCTACGTCGTCGCGGTGCGGGAGATGCCTCCTACTGAGGTGATCTCCATGATCTCATTTTTATGCACATGCATTTGACGTGAATTGGTGAGCAGATTATTCATGGTGATGTCCTTTCGTGGATTGCAAACTGGCTAAAAGACAGGAAACAGAGAGTAGGATTAAATGGACAATTTTCTCAGTAGAAGGGAGTTGGCAGTGGGCAATGGAGTGCCTCAGGGATCTGTATTGGGACCCTTATTTTTCAATATATTTATAAATGATCTGTAAAGAAATACGACGAGTGAGATAATCAAATTTGCAGATGACACAAAATTGTTCAGAGTAGTTAAATCACAAGCAGATTGTGATAAATTGCAGGAAGACCTTGTGAGACTGGAAAATTGGGCATCCAAATGGCAGATGAAATTTAATGTGGATAAGTGCAAGGTGATGCATATAGGGAAAAATAACCCATGCTATAATTACACAATGTTAGGTTCCATATTAGATGCTACAACCCAAGAAAGAGATCTAGGCGTCATAGTGGATAACACATTGAAATCGTCAGTTCAGTGTGCTGCGGCAGTCAAAAAAGCAAACAGAATGTTGGGAATTATTAGAAAGGGAATGGTGAATAAAACGAAAATGTCATAATGCCTCTGTATCGCTCCATGGTGAGACCGCACCTTGAATACTGTGTACAATTCTGGTCGCCGCATCTCAAAAAAGATATAATTGCGATGGAGAAGGTACAGAGAAGGGCTACCAAAATGATAAGGGGAATGGAACAGCTCCCCTATGAGGAAAGACTAAAGAGGTTAGGACTTTTCAGCTTGGAGAAGAGACGGCTGAGGGGGGATATGATAGAGATGTTTAAAATCATGAGAGGTCTAGAACGAGTAGATGTGAATCGTTTTTTTTTACTCTTTCGGATAATAGAAAGACTAGGGGGCACTCCATGAAGTTAGCATGGGGCACATTTAAAACTAATCGGAGAAAGTTCTTTTGTACTCAACCCACAATTAAACTCTGGAATTTGTTGCCAGAGGATGTAGTTAGTACAGTTAGTATAGCTGTGTTTAAAAAAAGGATTGGATAAGTTCTTGGCGGAAAAGTCCATTACCTGCTATTAAGTTCACTTAGAAAATAGCCACTGCCATTAGCAACAGTAACATGGAATAGACTTAGTTTTTGGGTACTTGCCAGGTTCTTATGGCCTGGAATGGCCACTGTTCGAAACAGGATGCTGGGCTTGATGGACCCTTGGTCTGACCCAGTATGGCATGTTCTTATGTTCATAATTAAACACAGATGAAAAACCGGCTTGAATTCGAATCACTGGGATTTAAATGAACTGGGCCCATTCTATTTCTCAGTTCAGCCCATGTGGGGAAACAGTGTTTAATTGAAAGATCCAGCGCTGTTCATGTTGTCTTAATTGTTTCACTCTGTCTCCACCACGCCAATGTTTGGAAATATATTCCAATACTGTCCAACTTAAATCTTCAAAGCAGTGTTGTTGTTCTGCAAAGAGTGCCACTAGAGGCGCTTCCATTTTTCCTGTTTTTAAAGCAGCTATTGTGTTCAATCAATCTTGTTCTCATTAATCGCTTTGTCATCCCGACATATATTAGATTGCAGGGGCAAAAGATTGCATACACTACAATGCTGACTTGACAGGAAAATTCCTCTGGTAACTTGATTTGGCATCCCATGGCTGATAGAGCTGTAGTTTTGGGTGATTTTAAAGTGCAGAAACTGCAACCTTTACATTCTGCTGCCACAACTGTACTCTTTATCAGCCAAAGGAAAGTATCCTGCATTTAACTTATTTTAAGCGAATTACACTTAGCTTCAAAACACTTTCCTTTTAACTGGTAGCAAATTCGTACTTGAGCAAATAATGTGCTTGAAAAAGCAGAAAGCATATTTTATATAAACGAAAAATCTCTGAAAAAAATAATTGATACCGGTTGTAAGGGATATTGCAGAATCAGCTGCAGCACTGACATTTGGCCTGGAGTAGAGATGACCTGACTATCTATCCTTGAGTATTGTTTAGACTGGAACTGCTGGCAGGGATAGTGAGTAATCCTATCCTGCACGCACACTTGTTGACATTGGACTATAAAGGACGAACAGCTATGGCTGCAAAACGGGGAGAGCGAGAAACATACTTTCACTTTGCTGGTATGCAAAGTGCTGCGTGTCCTTTGTAGACGTACAAAGTGACAGGGTCCCTTTTGCCTGTGGTGGGCTCTCTCTCTGAGGCAGGCTGATGAAAAGGGTGTTGTGAGTATTGGCCGAAATATTGTGCATGGATACAGATGAATATGCTTAGCAATAATGCTTAAGAACTGTACATGCTTAGAACTGTATACTTTAGTACTTAGAACTGTATATGTTTAGAATTGTATATTTTAGTACTTAGAACTGTATATGTTTAGAATTGTATATTTTAGTGCTTAGAACTGTATACCTTTAATACTTAGAATTATTAAGATTGTATATCAATAAACATATTATTTTACTTTTACCTTATTCTCGCCTACCTGATTCCTTACATTTGGCGACAAGGGTGGGATGGCTTTATTTAAAAAGGCTTTATTTAAAAAGAAAGCAAAGCAGCCATCCGAACCTGTTACTCCTGTGGATGTTAAAATCCCAGGATGGGAAAAAACTCCCTATTCTGTGCTGGCTCAGGAATGGGCAATGAATATGGGATTGGCAGAGGCATGGGATGTAGGTAGCAAGCCTGTAAACCTTATTCTCGCCTACCTGATTCCTTACACCGGTGAAAGAAAGACCAATGATTAAAGATGATCCCATGAGCGGTTTAAGCAAGGAGCAGAGATGCCCAAAAGCCATGGGATGGTATGAAGGTCTATAAATCACACCTGGTATATATGACATAAATGATAAGTTCTTGTTATGAAACTTTTTGGAAAAATTAATTGGTGATGTGGTGCCTATACATTGTAATAATTTTCGTCATCAAATTAAAGGAGTATTCACAGTATGGCCAATATTTAAAACCATTTAGCTAGATAACTCACAAGTTATCCGCTAAATGGCAAGTTTTGAATATCCCTGGTACTTATTCAGCTAAAATGTAGCCAGATAAGTTAGAATTGTTTCAGGGCGGGATTGAGTTAGCCGAATAATTTATCCAGCTAACTCTGATAATTTGGAGCTAGTTGAATAAGTTATTCGGCTACCTCAAGACTTGACTGATAACAGGTCTAACGTTATCAGGCCAAGTGTGGCTAGATAACTTTAGTCTTAACCAGCTATATTCAAGAGAATATAGGGGTTTTCCATAGATAACAGAATGAATCTTACTTCCTTGCAGAGAGTTCATGATATTGTACCTCCCTAGTTCCTGACATAAAAGATAGCAACCTGGTAGGCTGTTGGAATTAAAATGCTCTTCCCTCAAGACGATGTGTGAACATGGATAAATATTGGAGCGCTCCTTAATTCCAGCAGATTGATCTGATAGTGGCTCTCCTCACAAGACACAGTGCCCTGGGATTGGAATGATCCTGTGTGGGCGCCCCTTTCTTTTGAGGAGGTGTTGTCCTTTGCTAGCGAAACATGAGAAGGAAGAGCGCACAACGGTGCTGCTTCCTGAAGCAAATGGGGGTTTTACCACCAATATTGCTCTCACCTCAGAAACCTGGACTATAATTGATGATGTTTGTTCAGCTCATCCCACTCAGAGTGGAGACCCCTGTGCAGATAACGGATATAAAGGTAGGTCAATGGGACCACATGCAATGGTGACCACCATATTGCATTCGGCAGTCAGTGGGCTACTCCGTGAACTGCCATACTCACCTCCCCTGCCAGGCTGACTCTGCTCCTCTTCAAAGTGGCAAATGCCACTGGTAAGCGATATGGCAGGACACCATTCCTCTATGAGATAGGACACCACCAGCGAGATGCCACTGACAGCATGTGCCATGCCTTCTCACAGGTGTGCGCGTGCACCTCTTCTGGATATTTAAAGGGCCCACGGCACGAAAGTCCCTGTAGTCCCTAGAGATGACATCAATGGCACAGCTCTATATCAGAGCAGCTCTCCAGACGCAATTCACCTCAGCAACACATCCAGCTACTTCCTAATAGTGAGTGTTGCTTCCCTGCATTCCAGCTTGTCATCAGTCTTTGTCCAGCTTGTCCTCAGTCTTCATCCAGCTTGTCTTCATTCTTCGTCAAGCTTGTCCTCAATCTTCTTCCTGCTTGTTCTTATCCTAGTCTACGTGCCCTGACCTTCCATCCCTCTTTTTCTCCTTTGGATGGATGTCCAGTTTTGTGCTTGGCTTGGATCTCAGATACGCCTGATCACTGCCTGCCTCTGACCATTGCCTGGACTTCGGATACACTTGACAGCCCCCTGCCCATGACCCTAGCTACTACAGATCTTCTCTTCTGCCATCAGCAGAGATCCCACCTAAGACCTGCTGGCCCCAGCACCCAAAGGTCCTACTCAAGGAGAACATGGACTGGTATAGGTGAAGGTTCTGACTGGTCTTTGCTTCACCTGATGACTACAGGGCTAAGGGTCCACAGATACACAACACACATGACCTGATGCATCGAGAATTGCTCTGGCTGTCACATTCTGAGAGATCAGTACTTTGTGTTTGAGCAATATCATGGTGTACGATTGATCTGTTGCCAGAAATGCTTTCTCCTTTAGCAAGGCTATCCAATGGATGTCATTCTGTGAGCAGGTGGTTGATCTGACTTTTGAAAAATGGCTAGAAAAAAACAAATTTTTCAGAAGATGGATTGTCTTGCATAGGGAGAAAAACAATGATTTTTCTTGAGAGCTCACTGTGATTAGCCAGTTGTCCAGGTATGGGAAAAACTTGAATCACTTGGCAATGCAGGTATGCAGCTAATAATGCAAGGCATTTTGTAAAAACTTTCAGAGCTGCCAGTAAGGCAAATGAGAGTAGTGGGTACTGGTAGTGGGAAGAATCCACCTTGAAGCAAAGGCAGTGAAATGGGAAGGATAAGAACATAAGATATGCCATGCTGGGTCAGACAAAAAGGGTCCATAAAGCCCAGTATTCTGTGGCCAACAGTGGCCAACCAAGTCACAAGTACTGGCAAGTACCCAAACATTAAATGAATAGATCCCAAGCTTCTAATCCTTATTGATTAATAGCAGTTTATGGACTTCTGCTCTAGGAATTTATCCAAACCGGTTTTAAACCCAGTTACGCTAACTGCCGTAACCACATCCTCTGGTAATGAATTCCAGAGATTAATTACGCATTGAGTGAAAAAGAATTTTCTCTGATTTGTTTTAAATGAGCTACTTACTAACTTCATGGAGTGCCCCCTAATCCTTGTATTAACCGAAAGAGTAAATAACCGATTTACATTTACCCATTCAAGTCCTTTCATGATTTTATAGACCTCTATCATATTCCCCTCAGCCATCTCTTCTCCAAGCTGAACAGTCCTAACCTCTTTAGCCTTTCCTCATAGAGGAGCCGTTCCGTCCCCTTTATCATTTTGGTCGCCTTTCCTGGGTGGTAACTCCTAATGTGGAATCTAACATTGTGTAACCTCAGCAAGGGTTATTTTTCCCTATATGCATCACCTTGCAATTGTCCACATTAAATTTCATCTGCCATTTGGACGCCCAATCTTCCAGTCTCACAAGGTCCTCCTGCAATTTATCACAATCCACTTGTGATTTAACTACTCTGCATAATTTTGTATCATCTGCAAATTTAAGCATCTCACTTGTTGTGCCCCTTTCCAAATCATTTATAAATATATGAAAAAGTACCAGTTGTAGTACAGATCCCTGAGGCATTCCACTGTTTACCTTTTTCCACTGTGAAAACAGACCATTTAATCCTACTCTCTGTTTCCTGCCTTTTAACGAGTTTGTAATCAACAAAAGGATATCACTTCCTATCCCATGACTTTTTAGTTTTATTAGAAGCCTCTCATGAGGGACTTTGTTGAACACCTTCTGAAAATCCAAATACACCACATCTACCGGTTCACCTTTCTCTATTTTTACTTACCCCTTGATAAAACTGTAGATTTGTGAGGCAAGACTTCCCTTGGGTAAATACATGCTGGCTGTGTCCCATTAAACCATATCTATCTAAATGTTCTGTAATTTTATTCTTTATAACAATTTTCATGATTTTTCCCGGCACTGAAGTCGGGCTCACTGGTCTGTAGTTTCCCAGATCTCCCTTGGAGCCTTTTTAAATATTGGGGTTACATTGGCCACCCTCCAGTCTTCAGGTACAATGGATGATTTTAATGATAGGTTACAAATTTTTATTAATAGGTCTGAAATTTCATTTTCGAGTTCTTTTAGAACCCTGGGGTGTATACCATCTGGTTCAGGTGATTTACTACTCTTCAGTTTGTCAATCTGGCCTACTACATCTTCCAGGTTCACCATAATTTGGTTCAGTTCATCCGAATCATCAACCTTGAAAATCATCTCCGGAATGGGTGTCTCCCCCAACATCCTATTCAGCAAACACCGAAGCAAAGAATTTGTTTAGTCTTTCTGCATTGGCCTTATCTTCCCTAAATGCCCCTTTAACCTCTTGATCATCTAATGGTCCAAACTACTCCCTTGCAGGCTTTCTGCTTTGGATATATTTTTTAAAGTTTTTATTATGAGTTTTTGCCTCTTTGGCCAGCTTCTTTTCAAATTCTTTCTCAGCCTTTCTTATCAATGTCTTACATTTAACTTGCCAATGCCTATTCTTTATCCTATTTTCCTCTGATGATCCTTCTTCCAATTTTGAATGAAGATCTTTAGGATAAAATAGCCTCTTTCACCTCACTTTTTAACCATGCTGGCAATCGTTTGGCCTTCCTTCCACCTTTCTTAATGCATGGAATATATCTGGACTGCGCTTCTAAGATGGTATTTAAAAAAAATGTCCACACCTGTTGCACACACTTTGGGGTAGATTTTAAAAAGCATTTACTCGAGCAAAACTGGTTTTTGCTCGAGTAAATACACTTTACTCAAGTAAGTGGGCTTTTCAAAATTGCTACAATATATGCCATTGAATTGTCCATAGGATTTACTCAAGTAAGTGCACTTTACTCGAGTAAATAGCTTTTGAAAATTGCTACGATAGTATGTCACATTTACATGCGTAACTCCTTTGAAAGTGACCCCGTTTACCTTTGTAGCTGCACCTTTCAGTTGGGTTTTTTTTTTAACTATTTTCCTCATTTTATCCAAGTTTGCCTTTTGAAAGTTTAGTGCTAGAACCATGTATTTCCTTCTGTCCCCCTTCCTATCATTAATTCAAATTTGATCATGTTATGATCACTATTGCCAAGTGGCCCTACCACCATTACCTCTCTCACTAAATCCAGGTCGTCACTGAGAACTAGATCTAAAATTGCTCCTTCTCTCATAGGTTCTTGAACCAATTGCTCCATAAAATTGTCATTTATTCCATCCAGGAACTTTATCGCTCTAGCATGTCATGATGTTACATTTACCTAGTCAATATTGGGGTAATTGCTATACTCTTCCCCAACACCAAGGGATTTCTACCCATAAAGATTTGATTGTGCAAAGTCTCTTGCAGGATCTTTATCCTGTTGGACTCTATGCCATCCCAGACATAAAACACCACTCCACCACCAAGTTGTTCCTCTCTATCTTTGCAATATAATTTGTACTCTGGTACAGCACTATCCACCATGTCTCTGAGATGGTTGTGGGCCCTCAAGAGGCAGTCTGCTACATTCCATTCCTGAATTTGTCACTGGAACCAGTATGGTAACCTTTTGTGGACCTCATCTTGGCTGCTACTTGCCCTGAGCCACATCGAATGCCAAGCTCCAACTGAAGTTGAGGAGCTGCATGAAAATGGAATAAAAAAAAGTCATAGACAAAATGAAGAAGGTGACGAATACATTCTTCTAACTTTAAAGTGGTTGTGAGTAATAAGATCGTCCTTCCAGAGTTTGTAAAAAAAAAAAAAAAAAAAAAGCTTCAGAATTTGAATACAGTTGTGAAGATATTGCATCATATAGAATTGCTGCATAGAGATCTGGGCAGTAAGCATGGTGCTTTGGAAGATTCTCTTAGAAGCATTGTCTAGCATTCTTTTTCAGGACGGATTCAAAGCAGTCAGATGACTCCAAATCCCAGAGATATTTAGACTTTGTATTTGAGATTCAGCTTCCTAACTATAGGAACACGAAAGATAGGTATTTCCTACATTTTTTTTCTATAACCAGTCTAGAATGTTGTGGACTGGGAAAGCTGCTGAGTCTGTCAGGGCATCCAATAGCTGGAGAGACCCAAAGACTTCTAAGCAGGGGACTTCAATGCTAAGTGTTATCCCCATCTTTTCCATAAACTTTGAATATGCTAGGTGTTCCAGGGTAATGCATAGTAGCATACCTGTAAAAGGGATAGAGGGTATATCTGTAAATCCATCTTGGGAATGTGAGGGTTTACTAATCCAGGATGAGGACAAATTATGGCTGTACTGTTTGCTGCAGAGGGGGGAAAAAACCCCCCTGATCAACTGAAACCTGACTCCACTGCCATTGAGTAGGAAGATGAAGAATCATATAACAAGAGATGTGATGATGTGTTCACCCTAATGGGTGACACTGGAACTCCAATCTGAGGTATTGTTGCAGCAATCTTGGTGAGGAGCCACTGGATTATTCCCTCCATTTTTTTAAATAGAGAAATAAGAACATTTCTCACTAGACCTGCAATCTGGTTGAGTGACTGACCTGTCCTCTCACCAGCTGTAAGCGGTGGATCATCATCTTCAAGGACAAGGATATGTTCCCAAACCTCAATAGGAGGTTTCCTTTTTTTGGTGGAGGCAAGCAACAGTATGAAGCTTACTGAAGCTGGAGTTTCTAGCGAAGCGCAGCGTAAAGATGTTTTTGTCAAAGTATGCATAAATTGAATCAAAGTGATTGGCTTCCAATGGGCAAGCACACTTGCTTTTGTGCTGCACATTGACCACCATCGACGCATTTCCTGTGCACTATCAGTGTGCTTATAGCACATGCCTGCATGCTTCCTGTGTGCTTCCTGTGCACTTCTCACACAAGTCAGCACTCTTCCCTGCATGCATCAACACTTCCCGTGCATTGATGCTTCCTCCGCATCGAGTGCATCAGTAGTTCCTCTGCATCCATTGCATCAAAGGTTCCTGTGCATTGAGTGCATTCATGGCTCCTCTGTATTGATGCTTCCTATGCATTGGTGCACCATGCATTGAGTGCATTGGCATTAGTGTTCCCTACGTCGAGTACACTGGCATTGGTGTATTGTGCATTAAGTGCATCAGCATAACTGCACGTGTCAAGTGCATCAGAACACCGTGTCTTAGATGCACCATGTCTTGCACCAATGGAGATGACGCTGACTTATGTTCCTTCAATGTAGGGTCTGGTTTCGATTCGGGGCAATCATATCACATAATCCTGTGGCTTCAATTTTGGGTGATGGAGGACTCCTTGAGGATTTCTTACTCAACTCATGTCCCAGCGAGGCAGACAATACTGCACTGTGGAAGGATTTACTGCAGCTTCTGAAAGACTTATGTAGTTCCTCTATGCCCTCTATGAAAATGCGGGACATCTGTCCACAGGTTTAACAGTTTGCCTGGGCATAGTCTGCAGTGAAGCAAGGATAACCGTCAGTAAGAGACATCACCTTACCATAGATGCAGTTCTTGAATCCGCTCACTGTGGCTTTTTTTGCCAGCCATTTTAGGGAAGGTAAAAGTCCTTTTTTTTCTTTTTGTACTCTCGAAAAGTGTTGCTATGGTTGCTGCAGTTCAGCAAGGCAACAAAAAGCAGAAAAAAATGAAAAAGAAGAATTTTGAAAAAATATCTGGAGAGACTGAGGAGGCTCACAATGAAACGCCAACATGGGAACTCCCACACACGTTCAACAGAGATGAAAGCACTACTAGCTAGGAGAGACGAGTTTATTTGGATGATGTCATCCACATGAAATGGCTAATTCAGTCTGCTTATTGATCTAAAGTGGTGCTGTTGTTAAGTGGTGCTGTTATTTAAAAAAAACCTCATGGGCCCAGCAAACTTATCACTGCCCTCCTACCCAAGCAGAAAATCATGGGACCTTGCCTACTGATCTTAAATACTGCCACTCCACCTCCCCTCCCCCAAATGCCTCTGCCAGGTTTTAAAATCCAAAGTTAAAGCGATTTGGGACTGGACACCCTCCCCCCTCCACTCCCTGGTTCCCCAATTATGTTCCCAAATTAGCTCTTCACTGCCTCCATTTCCATCTTCACCTCAACTTTAGCTCTCCCACCCTTCCAATGCAAATAAAAATCTCCAGCCCAGATTGAAGTATACTGCTACTGCAACCCAGGCCCGTGTTTCTAGTATTGCTATGTGAGCAATGCTAGAAGTATAAACTACTACTGTTGTTGTGAACAGCAACACTGATATGTTAATCTGTGAACAGTGCACTCTGTAGACAAGAATTTGGTGTTCCTTCATTAGTAAAAGTAAGGTTGCATGAAACTTGTTCCAGAACATTTTCAGTGGCTCTACCATTGTCATAGAATGCCTTACCTGAACAGCTGCAAAATAAGCCAAATTATTTATCATTCAGGAAAAAGATTAAGGCTAGGTTATTTCATCAGGTCTTTGAGTAAAGCTACCAAGTGCATTGGACATTGGATGGACCTCTGTGCATTTTATAGTTGATTTTATTTTATTATTGTGTGTTTTGTTTTTGTTTTATGATTTAGTATTTTGTATGAGTATGTACTGTATATGCTTATTTTACTTGGAATCCACACCAAATATTTTATGTATTTTCTATCTATAAGCATTCCTTTTCTAATAATTCCTAAAATTCTGTTTACCTTTTTTACTGCCACCGCATACTGAGCCAAGGATGTCAACCTATTGTCCACAATGATGCCTAGATCATTATTATCATCATCATTATAATTTTTTCATTTCATTTAATAAAATTTATTAATCGCTTTACTAGTGGCTGAGACGATGTACAATAAAACATTCATAAAAAAAACATTAATACAAAACGTACTTAACTAAAATAGACAAGTCATATACAAAAAAGCAAGTATTGCTTACCTGTAACAGGTGTTCTCACAGGACAGCAGGATGTTAGTCCTCACATATGGGTGACATCACAGGATGGAGCCCTGTACGGAAAACTTTTCTGTCAAAGTTTCTACAAAGCTTTGACTGACACTGGCACACAGGGGTCTCCCTCAGTCTCATCTTATAGCTAAAAGCGTAAGCGCAAGCTAAAAACGGATACAGACCCAACTCTGTGGGGTGGTGGGTGGGTTTCGTGAGGACTAACATCCTGCTGTCCTGCGAGAACACCTGTCACAGGTAAGCAACACTTGCTTTCTCACAGGACAAGCAGGATAGTAGTCCTCACATATGGGTGAATACCGAGCTGAGGATGCCCGAGAGTGCACCAAATGCACCGAAGACGCGCGAAAGGCACAATGGGTGGAATTTGGAATGGAGGGCATCCTGAAACCCTTAACGGGTTGGTGGAAGGATGTTGGGTAGTTAAACCGAAAAGAATAAGAGTAGACGGACTGGCCAAACATGGAGCACGCTGGCTAGTCGTATCTAAGCAATAATGGGCTGCGAAGGTATGGAGAGAGCTCCAGGTTGCAGCCTGATAAATATGTACAAGCAGCAGCGGCCAAGGGGAAGCTATTGAGGCTGGGATGGACGCAACAGAGTGTTGTAGTGAAATGCCTGCTTGTTGGAAGGAAAAAAGATACAGACCGTCAATTAGGAGGAATAGGTCTGTTTGCCCACCGGAACCCACAGCTTGACTCTTGCCACAGAAGGAAAGAGTTAGGTGGAATTCCTATGGAATGTAGTGCGATCTAGATAGAATGCAAGTGCACTATTAATGTCTAAGAAGTGGAAAAACCCTCTCGCTTTGGTGAGATGCAAAGTCTACCTTAAGAAGGATATGAAGTTGAATACGTAAAACCACTCGGTCACGGAGGAACGCAGGGTCGTATGAGTATGTAACAAGGTGTGTAACTCACTGACCCTGTTGGCAGAAATGACATTTATGAGGGAAAGAATTTCCCATGCCAAACTGTGAAATGAGAGGAATGGAAAGGCTCGAACGGAGAACGTATGAGACTTATGAGGATAAGATATAGGTTCCATTCCGTGACTAGTGAAAATCGAAGCGCTTGATCAGTGGATAATCCATGGTAAGCTGACTCAGAAGGGGTTTACCGTTAATCGGGTATCCCCACTCCCAAACGATACACCAATTGGAACAGAGGTGTACCTATGTGGAGGATGTCTGGGGAGCAGAATCCGAGGGAGCAAGAGAAAAGAGTGGTGTAGAAAAAGAAAAAGGGTAATACCCTTTTGTATGCGTCATGTGGTAAATCATGCCATTTTGAATGGTAGGATTTATGTGTGGAAGGTTTTGTGATGCTACCAGTACCTGAGAACATCAGTGAGTCTACGATTTGAGACTGACTTGTGAGAAGGCTAATTGGTTACTGGTGTGCTAGATTGAGAAGTATGGGAAGCATACTGGTCTCGGCCAGGACGTGGGTCTGAGGAACAGTGAACCCCGTCCTGGTTCAACATTAGAAGAGTGCTGGCTATGAGAGGCAGCAGAAGAGACACATTTAAGAGGCCCTTGATGGAAGAAAGGCATCTATGGGAACGCATTGGAAACATGTGTAGGGAGTAGAATCTGTGCACTGTATGGTTCGATTCGGACGCAGAGGGCAAGTTCGGTTGACCTCAGCGTTAGAAGATTTTTCCTGCTACACATGTAGTCCGAAATCATTCGAGAGGATGGAAACCTACATGGAGAAGGTCTGCTAGTGCGTTCAGTAAATCTCTTAGATAAGTGGCCCAAGGATGCATGAAGTGAGCAAGGGCCAAGGGTAGAGCTGCGCAGCTTCCTTGCAGAGCAGCGAAGAGGTTGTGCGTGCTTTTGTGTTGGAAAGCACATTGTCCCTATGCTGTCTGTCTGTATGCACAAAGATTTGTTGCAGAGGCAGTATTGAAAGGTATAAGGGTATAACTCATGGCTACAAGCTCCAGGAAGTTCATGTGAAACTGTGCCTGGAGTGAATAGACGCATATTGGGTTGAGAAGCTTTTAGGTCAAACTTTACAACCCTGAGTAAATGCGAGCATGAGCAGAATCAGACTAGGTTTTGGTTCTGGATCCGCAATATGGATGAGGGACGAAAGCGGTTGAACAGCTTAGACCCACTGATAATGGAAATTCACTGAATCTAACCCATAGCAGTTTTGGATCTATGAGGAAAGTGCATAGTGAAAAAACCCCATGGCCCGACAATGAAGAATTGAGGGGCTGAGGTTATGGAAAATGCACGCAGGGACATGTAAGAATTTATTAGAATGTCTGTGAGTATGCTGGACAGGAAGGTCATTATGACTGTGGTGTCCAGAAGTGTTGTATAAGGGATTTATGGCAGTGACAGTACTCCCAGGTAGTAAATGTATAGTGAGTCATGAAAAAGTTAGAGCTCCTTGCGTGGACTGATTGTGGTTATGCAGCTGTGCATGCAAGGAAGGCATGAATGATGTTGCACTCCATAGAGAAACAGCAGTCACCGATAGTGATTCAATGAAATACCCTAGTTGCTGAAGCTGGTGCAACCGGCAGAGCTTGGGATTGTAATATTGTTGACTCACCATGAAGCACATAGAAAGATTAGAGGTAATGAACTTACTGCGATATGGAAGCATGGTGACGAGAGATACCATTTTACCTATGCCTTCTGAAGAAAGTTGGTATTTCTGAGGTCCAGGATGGGCGGAGAGTAACTACTTTCTGTTGAAAGAAAGAATAGTGTAATTAAAACTCCCCAACCCCTCCCTCCTGCGCTTTGTAGTGTCTGGGGGAGTGTACCGGGAACCTTGGTACAAAGTGGGATGGCCACTCTGATATCCGGTCAGTTGGGAGACCAGGAGGTGTCCAACTGGAGGGGCTGATGTAATCTGGATATCATGTAAGCTTCCACAGGAGCGTGAGCGGTAAAGTCTTACCCGCATTTCTGTGTGCTGTACAAGGAGACATCGAGACCTGTCGTCAGGCTTCAAGGTGTACTTGCAATTGAGGTAGTAGTTGCTGGATCTCGTGTTTAGCAGATCAGTGAATGTATCTGGAACTTTGGTTCTGAATTAGGAACCAGAAGCCAGAGTATTAATCAGTACAGAGCCCCGTTGCTGAAAAAGGGAGGATGTCCTGATGCAATCCCAAAGAAATGATAGAGAGGTTCTCTTGGTAGTGTGGCTGACATAGCTGGCATAGTGATATGTGACACTAATACAGTTCTTGGAAGGTACATGACCTAGAACTTTTTGAACCATGTGGCCCGAATTAGAGAACACATCTCAATGGGAATGCCACAGAAGCGGGTACTTAACATCCGACGTGGATCGCCAAAAGACGAGCAGGTGAAGATTGCTGGCTCTGTGGATTTCAGGAGTCATCGAGGGAGTAGACGCCTGTCTCAACTCTGATGCCTGGTATGGTGGCGCAGGTATAGAGGAGACAGGCTGAGCATGGCTGGCGCTACCACCGTAATTAGTGGAGGGCCACCATCCCGCACGATGTCGGTGGGGCACGCCTTGGGAACAGGGGAGCCAATTAACAGCTCGTGAACCCGGCCCTCGTTGCAGCGGTTCGAAGTCTCATGACGCCAGTGCAGAATTCTTCGGAACTCGTTCTGGTGTTTCTGGAGCACCAAGGACTGCCAATACTGTGCGGAATAGTGTCGATAGCAGTGGTGATGTTGCTTGGCCCGAGCATTCTCCAGCATCGAGAAGGATAGCACCGATGTGCTGGTTGGCATCGGTGGCGGATGGTCACCGAGTCGGTGATGATGCATGCCACAGTGCTCGGCCTGGTCTTTCCCCAGCGCCGAGATGGATGCTCTCGCTGTCTTGGATGGCGACTGATGACAGACTGTCAGCATGCCTGCACTGCTCCTGGCACTATGCAGTGTCGTAGGCTAATACGGGGCTTTAATAAGAACCCAAGCATGGAGCACTGTGTTTAGGCAAGGGCATTACGTGGCTATGTCGGTATTGACGGTGTCGATGGTGGCCGAAGCAGCCTCGAGGGTATCATCAAAAATATATATGAAAAAACATCGATGATCTGGGCAGCAACGATGAAAGTGATGGAAGCACTGACGGCATTGGCGTAGGTATCTATGAAAAAGATGTGGCATCAAATAATCGAAAAAACATCGTTGGTATCGGAAAAATGATACTGGCATCGATGGAGTCGATGACAGCATCTATAGGAACGTCGAGGACACCGATGGAAGCAACATGGGCGTCAAGGGCATCGATGAATGGAGGTGGGTGCTGACGGCATTGGTGGCATAGCCACAGGCATCGACGGCATGGCCATGGACGTTGACGGTATTGATTGGATCGACTCGGGCACAATGGCGTCGTTGGCATTGATGCCACCAACATAGGCATCGATGGCACTGATATGGCACCGATGGAATCAATGGAATTGACATTGGCATCGATTGCATTGATGGAATCGACCCTTGCATCGATGCCCATCGATGGAATCGACCTGGCTTCAATGCCATGGACAATGGCATCAATGACATTGGAAATGACCCTGGCATCGATGGAAATGCCCTGGGCGATGATGGCATCGACCCGGGCATGGATGGCACCGATGACACAAAGTGTGGGTCGATGGCATCCATCCGGGTGATGATGGCACTGATGAAACCCAAGGAAAAATCAGTGCCATGGATGAAAAACATGAATGGCACTGATAGAAACGATGCAGGGACTGATGGCATCAGTGTACTGCGGGGGGAGGGTGTACCGATGGCACCTAAGAATCCAGGATGGTCTGAAGGGGGTACCGACGGTAGCGATGGGGACATCGACTGTGCGAGGGTACCGAGGAAATTGAAGGACCTGAAATCGACAGGGGCCCTGGCGGCAATGGAAACCATGGAAGTCCCTGTCCCACTAGGGCTAATAACCAGGCAGAGTGTCACAGAGGGACACTCGCAGGCTATGTGTGGCTAACTGAAAACATAGGGAGAGGGAAGGCCGCAGTCGGTTGGCAGGCCAGGGAGGTGACAGGAACTGACCGAAAAAACAGGGCATAGTACTCACCAAGCGTCGAATAAACGTACGCGAAGGGAGACCCGTGCAGGGAAAAGTGTTTGTGAAGTAAAAGTTTAAGTGTTTCTGTATGGAAGAAGTGTTAGAATTTCTCACAGAGCTCCTAACCGCTATGCTTACTACAGAGTGGAAAAAAGAAGACTGAGGGAGACACCTGTGGCTCACAGGGATAATTGCAGTCTGAGTATGCTCAGTGCACTCAGTGTGCCAGTGTCAGTCAAAGCTTTGTAGAAACTTTGACAGAAAAGTTTTCCGTACAGGACTCCATCCTGTGATGTCACCCATATGTGAGGACTACCATCCTGCTTGTCCTGTGAGAAGCACAGATATCCAATCAGAAAATAAATTAATGGTCCAAAAGTTGATGTAAAGGGGGTAGAGCAATATCTTACCCCTTCATGATTGGACTTTGACCATCGGTGAGAGCATAAAATGCAGATTGGCGATTCTGCCTCATTGAAAAGCTGCCTTCTCTCTACCAGTTCCGTCCACTGCTTGGCTGGCCCACAAAAGCATAAAAAACAGGTCTCCACACCAGTGCTTTCACTTAATTCCTGCCCTGACCCAGGCACTAAAAACTTGCATTAAAAAACCCGCACTAACCCATCTCCCTGCTAGTGCAGCTCCCTGCATTGCCAGTGAATATATAATTGCCTCCTTTGCATTCCATTAGCATACACTCGTGCAGGAAAAGCCACAGGTCAGTAAGCGCATTTGTATGCATTTTTTTCACATGCACAAAACCCTTAGAAGTAAAACCTAAGATGTGCACACATTTGCCAGTGCGTGCACATGGATGCGTCAATTTTATAACATATGTGCATATATGCACACTTGTTATAAAATCAGTGGGCCTGGTGGAATCCATTGAGACCTAGGTCTAACCAATGAGATATCTGTACTAGCATCTTGATTTTTAGAAAAAAACAACTTGATTTGCAGAGTGCAAAATAAATGATTAAACTGAATCTGACTCTCAAAGGATTGTGAATCATCGTCGGTACAAAAGACAAACTGTTGTTGAGCACGTGCTCTTGTAGAGATGTCAGTATATGCCTAAAAAGATTGATTACTGCCGATCCTGGACAGTTTGTGAGTGAGTGAATGCCTTGTGCCATGTGATTTTGTCCAGTGGCAGTGGATAATGTTGACACCAGAACGTGCATTGGGGTCTGCTGTAGCGATTCCCTCTCGCTAAAAAAGATAGAGAAGTGGATGAGGGATGTGTATATGGATGATCCATCTGAAGAGGCAAAAGATACCTTCTTAGATGAGTTGGAAACCCCACTATCTGAGGAACAGATCAACATGAGATTGAACATAGTCCTTCCTGTTCATTGCACTGGAATTTAATTTTAGTGTGCTTGATTTCTGCTCTAAATCGATCAATGCTTTGTTAAAGATCCTTCATGAATGTATCAAATGAATCCTGTGATGTTTGCTGATTCAATTCATGTTGTTACTGCTGAAATCTCAACTTGTATTTCTTCTCTGACCATTTTTGTGTACTCTATAATCAACAACATAAGGTCTAATTTACATTATTAAGGATAGCTGCCCATTTGATTAAAAAAATCACTCTTATCCATGAAGATCTTGGGTTCTTTTGATATACATAAACCTCAAGGTGTAATCTGTTTCTTGACATATTCTGTAAGAGCGGCACCATGCAATTCAGCTCGTGTAATTCACTTGTATAATCGCATCTGTTCTATTTGTAGATCTGTAGCGCCTATGGGGGCTGATGTTTCCTCTGAAAAGAGGGATACACCCTGTATCACATTGGCAACATATTCTGTGGAATAACTAAAAGTGTGTCCCCATTCGGACTCAGCCATTGGAGTATTATGTATGTAATACTGAAGTAAGCAAAAAGCTCACAAATGAAATAAAATAAATACCAACTGCAAATTTCAAATTTTATTATTACGAAATGACCATCATAAACATGCCAGTGGACTGCATTAACATCTTATATGACTTGTGTCACAATGGGCATGTGGAATCTAATCATTGGTCAGACAAAGAAACATAATGTCCTTTAAAAGATACCACTGTAATATTTTTTTTAGAGATTTTTAGAATGCATGTAAAATTGCTTATAGAGCCAGCTTATGGAACACTTATCTTGCAAAGCTGCACACATCAGTTGCAGGTGCAAATGCTGACCATCAATTTCCTTGTCAGCAATGAATAGAGCATAGTTAGGAGTAATATCCGACGTCGCAACATTTCAAGAGGAACATACTCTCTGCTTCGGGGATATTGATAAGTGCTCAAGGATACTTCTTATATCATGTCCAGGAATCAACGTGTTTCAGAATCTAAATCAAATAATTTGAAAAAATAAAAATGGTATTGTTATAAGATACCTCAATAAAATAGTTACTGTGTATTACAACTTATAATGCTCTGCAAGAAAAATACTAATAGAATGAAATTGCACAAAACATCCTCATAGACTATATAAAACACAAGGCAATTTTCAAATTGAACTTACTCAAAAATGGACAATCACTGGCATTTAAATGACATGGTGGCAATGCTGTTGCTCTAATTGTCAATGGGGCGGCTCCACTGAACTAGCCACTATGCGTAAGCTCAAATGACATGAGCATTTAAAACAATGACAGGGCAGGAAAAAAACTTAATCAAAAGCTGAAATTAGCTAGAAATACCTTTGGTGTTATAACATATGCCAGTTGATATGGTTATGATTCATGATTCAATATAGCACACCAGACCTGGGGCACACAGAAAATAATCAGTGCTGCTGTATATATTGATGACAATTTTCAACATGTCTTTATTCATGTAAAATAGCTTTTTGAAATTGCTTCCCTCTCCTCACGATTGCAGCTCAAAATATGAGTGCTCTATGACAGTGCACATAATCTTTTAGTGGCTGCAGGGTCAGGGAATGAGGCAAGTAAAGTAAGCACAGTTTGCTTCAGAGCTAGGGCAAATACATGGGTAAAAATGTACCCATGGGCATTGATACCCCAAACTTTCAAAGGGGAAACCCCACAGAGAAAATCTCTTTGAAAATGAGTTTGTTGGTCTGGGTCAAGAAACTTTGAAAATTGTCCCAATTATTTCTGGGAGAAAAAAAAATCTTTGTTAGTTGGATATTTGAACCTCTAGATATCAGATAAGCTTAAACAATCCTCCCATCACCATCTACATAATTAGGCCTGTCAGGGCTAATAGTGAAAGAGGATTTATCTAGATATGAGTTTAAGCAGAAATTCCGTTCTCCATCCAGGAACATATTAGATGAACTGTATCTTGTCCAAATATTAGGCTATTATAGAAAGCTGCAAGAGCAAATTTAGGCTATTAACTAAAGTAAGGCCGACAGAAATCACAATGCAATATTGTAAAGCAGTCTTCTGGGTCTGTAAAGCAGTCTTAAGGGCAGAGTTTACACCCTGGAGAATTATGTGGCAAAAAATAAAAAAATTATATGCGCAATTCTCTCTCTATCACTGCAACATAACAATAACATAGATTTGTTTGAGAGGTCCCGATAGGCAGTTATCATCTCCTGCCCTATGTGGGCTTTGGGGACCAGATCCATAGCCAGGCAATGTGGCACCTATGGCCAAGAGAAAAACTGCTCCCTCACCCATTATACAACACATAGCATGAGTTGGAAAACTTTGTTAAATGTTTGTACAGTAATGCCCATGGACAGTGCAAGGAAAAAGGTAAACAGTGCAGTGCCTCAGGGATCTGTACTTGGACCGGTGCTTTTTAATATATTTATAAATAATCTGGAAAGGGGTACAACGAGTGAGGTGATCAAATTTTATTTATTTATTTATTTGTAAGCTTTTATATACCGAAGTTTAGCTAAAGGCCTTCACTCCAGTTTACAGGTATAACAACGAATTACAAGCGAAAACACAACTGGTATAACAACAGATATGGTAGGTTATAACAACGGATACAAATTGGTTATATATAACAGCTTATATAGCAACAGATTGGGTATATCGTCAGTTACAAAGAAATTAACTATTCGTAATAGTAGGAAGTGACGTTTATCGTGTGAATGATTAGCCAATCCCGTCTTTGTAGGCTTGTCTGAAGAGCCAGGTTTTGAGTGATTTTTAAAATATTTTAGTGTTGTTTTGTAATCTTAGGTGTTGCGGTAGTGAGTTCCAGAGGTGAGGTCCTGCTATTGAAATGGCTCTGTTTCTTAGGGTAGTAAGTTTGGCGATTGAGACTGATGGTATGTCTAGTTGTACTTTGTTTGTTGCTCTCGTATTGCGTTGGGAGTTGTGTCTTTGTATAATGGTGCTTAGGCATGTGCTTTCACTGTTGTGTATTGCATTGTGGAAATTTGAAATTATGCAGAGTAGTTAAATCTCAAGATTTGATGATCTTCAGAGTGAGGAAACTCACCCAAAGATGAGATTTGTGCAATGTTCTCTCAACCTAGCTTGATGTTACCCAGGTAGAGAGTCCATATGCAGATATCGTAAAAGAACTGGTGGAGGAGGTGAAATTGTTGTTTCTGATAGGCTAGGTACATTTTATAACTTTTTGGTGAGTACACTAGGAAATTATTGGTGTTTCTGGTAATTACAGACATTATACAACCATTTTTTATTATAGAAATGGTTAGGTAAGGGGTGCTTTTGGGAGGTTTGGAACGCATTATGGGTATTTCCATTATTTCCTATGGAAAAAATAGTCTTGACTTACAACCAACTTGAGTTAAAACCAGCCCTCTGGAACCAATTGAGTTCGTAAGTCAAGGGACCACTGTATTAAGAAGGGAATGGAAAATAAAACGGAGAATGTCATAATGCCTCTGTATCACTCCATGGTGAGACCGCACCTTGAATACTGTGTGTAGTTCTGGTCACCACATCTCAAAAAAGGTATAGCTGCACTGGAAAAAGTGCAGAGAAGGGCGACCAAAATGATAAGGGGCATGGAATGGCTACCCTATGAGGAAAGGCTTAAGAAATTAGGGCTGTTCAGTTTGGAGAAGAGACGACTGGGGGGGGGGGGGGGGGGGGGGTATGATAGAGGTCTACAAAATCATGAAAGGACTTGAACAAGTTAATGTAAATCGGTTATTTACTCTCTCAGATATTAGAAGGATCAGGGGGCACTCCATGAAGTTAGCAAGTAGCTCATTTAAATCAAATCAAAGAAAATTATTTTTCATTCAGCGCATAGTTAAGCTCTGGAATTCGTTGCCAGAGGATGTGGTTACAGCAGTTAGTGTAACTGGGTTTCAAAAAGGTTTGGATAAGTTCCTAGAGGATAAATCTATAAACTGCTATGACAATAATTAATAAGCAATAGTAGCTTTTGATTTATCTAATGTTTGGGTACTTGTCAGGTACTTGTGACTTGGATTGGCCACTGTTGGAAACAGGATACTTGGCTTGATGAACCCTTGGTCTGACTCAGTATGGCATTTCTTATGTTCTTATGTAAGGGTATCAGGTGTCCTAGAAAACCTTACAGCCTTTTACCCCCACCTCATCACACCCTCCTCACACACAATTAAAAATTATGCATTTATAATAATAACAGATTTTGCATGTAAAAGGACATTCAAAGCATAGTCTTCTGAGGTAAATGTTGTGTGTGCCGGCCGCGGCTCTGCCTTTAAAGGGGCTGTGACAGGAACCCACCCTGCGGCCCCGGATGATGACGTCACTGGGTCCCGTGGCGACCTGTTGCCAATGCTTCCTTGCCTTGGCAACAGGTCACCACGCTTTTTGTGTGCTTACTTGCTGTTCCTGAATTTCCTCCGTGTTCCTGGTTCCTTGTTTGGTCCTGCTTCATCTGTGTTCCTGTTCCTGATCCTAGTATCCATTCCTGCTACTGTGTTCCGTGTCTTCCCTGCTTATCTACCTCTGACTGATACCTGACTTGACCCCTACTTCGTCTGACCACACTACTGATTGATACCCGGCTTGACCTCTGCTTCGTCTGACCACGCTACTGATTGATATCTGGCTTGATCTCTGCTAAGTCTGACTACGCTCCTGCCTGTCTCCTGGTTTGAACTTTGCCTTGCCTGACCATTCTCTATCTGACTCCTGGTTTGATCCATGCTTGTCTTGCCACTCTCCCTTGCCTGCCACCTGCCCTGACTTCAGCCTGCTCTACGATGCTACCGTTGAACCTACTCTGGACTTGGCCTCTCAGACTTCAGCCTGTTCTTACTTGGGCTTACTCTGTCTGTCTCCTGTTCTCATTGGCGCCTGGGTCTCCGGGACTCTGCCTCATCCGGACTGGACCACCGACTTCTACCACAGCTGCTGGCCCCTGACTGACTCCCTCGTCATCCCTAAGAAGACCTCGAACGGAGGCCCATCTAAGTCCAGCCGGCCCCGGTACTCAGGGGCTCAACCTGCAGGTAACGAGAGTTGGTAATGGCGAAGCTCCAGCCGGCCTGTCAATCAGCCAGCTCCACCTGCCGACGATGTGGATCCGTAAGGCTTGCCCTGCGGGTAGCGTCAACCCCACCTCGGCCCAAGGGTCCACCTCCTGCACAACAGTAAAAATATCACTTACAATATGTATATTATACTTACATGCACTGAGGTGGTGCCAACCCAAAACATCCTGCAAAAAAGCAAGAGAGGCTTGGAACTCAGATGATATTAGACCTACTATAATGCATCTTGGGCATTGGTATGACACTCAGAGAGCCACAAAAAACAGAATTACAATGCAATTTACTTTCTGTATCAAAACAACACTAACTGCTAGCACTCAAACAGCAACTACTCTACCTATGAAAGTTAACACTGCAAATATTACACCAGGCTAAAATTCCAATACACCCACTATTAGGAAAAGAGAACAAGCCCAGCTGCTATAGATCTCTACATACAAACTACACACTATTGGAATACCTCAGTCACATATGCAAAACACAGAGAGAGCCTCAAATACAAAATAAAGAGACCATAAGGTATAAATAGAAATGTACAGGCAAAAACTGAACTGGAAACCACAAATCAAATTCTACATGAACTGCAACAATGGAAAAATGGAAGCATTACCATTTCTCATAAAACAAAATTAGTAAAACCATAATGATCAAAAGAATAATTCAAAACTAATGAATAGAATAGCATTCAATATTTAACAACTCACATAAAAAATTTCCAAACATCATTAAAATATTTCAAATAACATATTGAATATCATCCAATAATTAGAACTAATTTGGATTAAAAACACCAGTTATCCATATCTGGAAACTTTTGATTTCCAGAAACTCTAAAATTGTTATGGATTAGCAGGAAGAGAGGAAATGGGGTCAATCTCCCACACACATGCTTGCTCTCTCTCTCTCCCACATGAATATACACATGCATGCTTTCACTCACTCTCATTCTCCCACACACATGCTCTCTCTCTCCCCCATACACATCTACTCTCTCACTCTCCCACACAAATGCTCTCGCTCTCTCACTCTCCCACACAGTCTTGCTTCCCTTCCCCCCACTCTCCAGCACTCTTGGTTCCCTCTCTCTCCAATGCACCCCACTCCCCAGGAGTCTTAATCCCTAGCCTCCTCTCTCCACCCAGGTCCCCCACTCTCCATCAGTTTTGCTTTCCAGACCTCCACTTCCCAGCAGACTTGCTTCTCAGCCTCCTTTCCACTCTACTCCACATCAATCTTGTTCCCCTCCCACCCCTCATTCATTGCAGGTGGCAGGTGTGTGATTTCCTCAATACTGCTCAGCCTGCAGGGTACTACTGCAATCCCCTCATTCACCTCCCTGCTCCTGAAGAATGGCAGGATTGCAACCTTGCCGGTGCCTGAATGACATCATCAGGTGGAGGAAGCAGTCTGCGCTGCAAGGCTGCAATCCTTCCATTCACAGGCAGATGAATGAGGGGATTGCAATAGCATCCCGCTGGGGTGAGCAGCATTCAGGAAATCATGTATCGTCCCACTGCCACTAATAAGGCTACTTTTGTTTTTGGCTGCACCCTGATTCCGATGCCTATGAGTCAAAAAGCAGCACGGCTCTGCCAGAAACATCAGCGGACCACACTGCTTTTCCTTACTGAGGCCCCTCATGGCAGTGGCACAATGGTACCTTTTTGGTAGCAGCGTCTATGGCCGTGGCCATATTGGCCATAGACAGGCTACGGCTCTGTTGGGAACAAGCTGGTCAGTCTTCCCAGCTCCTTGGCCCACACTTCCCACTGGTGGCCATCTTGTTTCCTGTCTGGATATATATAACTAGCCGTTAAGCCCGTAAGAACGGGCTACGTTTAAAAAAATTTTTCGGTCCATTTCCTTCCCACTCATTCTCCTTTCCACCTCCCCACCTCTATTCTCCCTCCCACCTCCCCCCCTCTAGTCTCCCTCCCACTCCCTCACCTCCTCCCTCTAGTCTCTCTCCCTCACCTTCCCCCTCCCCATACTCTCTCCCCTCCCCCCTCCCCTCCCTCTCTCCTCCCTCCCCCTCCCCTCAGTCACTCCCCCCTCTCCCCAGTCACTCCCCTCACCTCACTTTCTCCTCCCTCCCCTCAGTCACTCCCCCTCTCAATCCCCTCCTCTTTCAGCTCATCCACAACCCCTTCCCTCAGATGGCGCAGACGGAAGATCTCCGGGGGGGGGGGGGGTGTCCCTCCCTCGTGCGCGCCGCCGCTACTGCTTCTCGCCTCCGCTCCTCGCCGCCGCTACTGCTCCTCGCCACCGCTACTGCTCCTCCCAGCGCTGTTTTTTTTTTCAGGCACGCTCCGCTCTGATGTGTTCGCCTGCGCATGCACGGTAGAGCTGCTCTCTACTGCGCATTTGCGGCACGTTGGTCAGGGCTCCTTTATCTAGTAGATTTCCAAGTTTCCAATCAACAGCTTGCCAGAGTTTGGTTCTCATTTTCCGGCCTCCTCATGGGTGTCCTGCTTCTAGAGTCCGTCTCGCTGCATAGACTTCAACATATTACTCACTTCTCCAGATCTGCTGATTCATCTTCATCTAGTCTTGCTGTTTCCAGTGTTCACCTTATGCTTCATACTAAGTTCCTGCTTAATCTTAGTTCAGGGCCTGCTACCTAAGCCCTGCCAGCCACCAGTCCACAAGGGAAAGATGATCATAAAAGGCAGAAGACGCTCTGCCACTGTTTTAGCTGACTCACCTTACTAGTGTAATGGTCACTCCAGTCTTGGGGGGTCACACAGACTATGCTGTCAAAGTGTTACAGTAAGTGAAAACTATGCAGCAAATTAATTTTTATGTTTAACAATTTTTTATTGCTTTTCCATTATAACATGAATAATAATACAACAAGCTGGACACCGTTGACTTCAGTGCCCAACATCTGGGAACAAAGCAAAAACCACAGAGCAAATTACCCAACCCACTGCTGAACACCCACCCCTCACCTCCCACCTTTAGTGGCACAGAATAAACATTTTCCTTTAATCTTTGTGTCTGGTGTTTTTCTTTGTTTCCCTGCAGCTGTCTCTCTCCACCCTCCTGTTTCTCTGCTTCTTTCTGCAGCTGGTTCTCCCTCCTACTTTTGCCTCTTCGCCCACCCAAAGGACTTGATCTGCCTCTCCTGCCTCCTCAGGTCTGAAGGTCCTCTTCCATCAGGCCCCTTCTGTTAGATCTAGTCTGACTGAAGAAACCCCTTCACAGGCTTACTGCATCTGTGTCCTTAACCTTAGATCATCTTGGATCCCTGTGACTCTTCAGGATGCATGTGCTGTTCACCAAGCAGCCTCCTGATCTTTTGGGCTTCCAGCACAATTGTAATTAGGGCTGGAATATGGCACCATGAGCCTTTATTTGCAACTACCTGGGGATTTTTCTCTATTTTATATCTGCTCCCAGCTCACCTAGCCCAATAATTGCAGTGGCAATCCTCGGCCACGGAGCATGCACCAAGTCTGGAACCATACAATCCTGGGTCCTAAATCAAGCCACTAGATATCGCTATTGCACAATGATTATGACTCTCAACCTCCATGGGCTGCCAGCACTGTCTCTGCAGCATCGCCAGCTTTGGCTGGCCTGGGGAGCAGAAGACTTGACCTGGCATTTAAACCCAGGTCCTATGCATGGTGATACATAGCATTGCTGGTGAACCACTGGGCAGGTCCATACACATTTTTTAAACTCTTCTTTGTCTTAGAAAAAATTCATAATACAAAAATGAAGACTCAACTATCAAAGTTTCCATTACCTGCTCCTGCTAGTAGTTTCCTATTCCGCAAATGAAGTGGAAAATATTCTCTGTAGGAGTTAGAGCCCATTCATTCCCAGCACACCTCTCTCCTGTCTCTTGGTAATTCACACATATTTGTTTCAACATTGACACATCAGAAAAATGACAGAAACTCTGAATTAGCCTCTCCAAATTACTTTACCTGTTTGTTCCCCCTCCCCCTTTTCTTTGACATTTTTTTTTGTAGAAGGATAACCTGACTGGAAATTTAATTGTAAGGGCATCTTTTAACATTAAGCCACAACGGATCATGAGTAAGGCATTTTTGGGGAAGAGAAAGCATTTTTCCATCGCCTCACTGCCTGGGTGATTGCTACCAACTATTTCAGAGCACTGATATCACTCCAAGTTGTTCAAAAGGCATTCTAAATTTGAAACCACACCTGTCCTGGGGATAAACAGAAAGATCTGCTGTAATGGAGATTCCCTGGAAAAAAGGTGACTCAGAAGTAGTGAAACTTCATTTTATTTCACAGAAGGCTAACATTCATACATATATGATCCTTGTTATAAATCCCTTGCATATGATTTAACCTCACTATACAGCCCTTATTTGCTGTGGAATATCAAACAAAAATCGTGTGCCATCATGTGCAGTCTTTAGAAGCTGCAAAAACCTCATTATAAAGACCACATACAGAAAAGCCATATTATACAGACAGACCCTGCTGTTATGTCACCAAAGACAGAAATCTATAGTATGCAGTGATAACCCATAATACTTCCTGGCTTATAAAGTTATCATGGCTAGAAAGACAGTAAATGTGTTTAATGTTTTGTTGAAGTTTATGCTGACCCAATGCTTCAGTGGGGTTGTCTGAAAGTGGCAGCATGCCCCCACACCTGACAGACAATGTCTTTAGGAAAGGGTCAGTATTATACATAAAACAGCGTTTCAGTTGCCTGAACGCATACTTCTTTGCCTTCCTCTTCAAACAAGTGCTGGCAAATTGCATGCCAGGTCTTGCTGAAAAGCCCAGGGGGCAGGGATGAGTCTCAGCAGTGATACTGACAAGGATAATGGGTTTACTTATTTTTAATTTGAACTCAGTTTTGCTATACCTTCCTAATCCCTGCTCCTTTCTGTTCCATTTAATCCAGACCCTATAGCTATGCTCCAGCTCATCCGCCCAACAGCGGATCTTTTCACATTGCATCAGTGCAGAGTCTTCAAGTGCACAAAGACATACAGATCTGTGGAGGAGGGAGGGAGGGAGGGAGGCTTTGGGTTCAGAGCAAGTTTGAGGCCTGCTCAGGGCATAGCTGGGAACTCTTGATTTCCAGTTACCCTGAGATTGTCAAGGATTAGGGGGCTAGCGAGGACACAAACTTTATCCTCTCTCTCTCATACACACTCACATGTTCATTCTCTCTCACACATACACTGTCGCATACACATACATACATGCTTTCATACACATACACACACACACACACACACACACACTCATATACATGCTCTAAGACCCTCTCCCCCCCTACACACACACAAAAGCTCTTACTCCCCCAGATTCCCTCATACACACACAGGCTCTCACCCAGACAGACTCCCAGGCAGACATCCATTTATTCTCACACACTAACCCCCAGGCAGGCACCCATTCATTCTCTTACACACAGACAGACTCCTAAACAGGCACCTATTCATTCTCACACACATACACACAGACAGACCCCCAGGCAGGCACCCATTCATTCTCACATACATACATACAGACAGACCCCCAGGGAGGCACCAATTCTCACACACAGAGACCCCCCAGGCAGGCACCCGTTCTCACACACACACAGACCCCCTCAGGCAGGCACCCATTCATAATCACACGCACATAGACCTCCAGGCAGGCACCCAGTCTCTCACACACACAAACACACACAGACAGACCCCCAGGCAGGCACCCATTCTCTCCCCTCTCTCACACATACACACATAGAGATCCCCAGCTAGGCACTCATTCTCTTATATGCATAGACAGGCCCACAGGCAGGCACTCATTCATCTCTTTCTCTCTCACACACACACACATACACATACACACACACATAGACCCCCAGGTAGGCACTTATTCTCTCTCTCACACACACACAAACAAACAGACCACCAGGCAGACACCTATTCTCTCTCACACACACAGACCCCCAGGCCGGCTCCCATTCATCTCTCTCTCTCTCTCTCACACACACACACACATACACACACCCCTAGACAGGCACCCATTCATCTCTCTCTCTCTCACACACACATATTCTTCTCTCTCTCACTCTTTCACACACACACACAGACCCCCAGGTAGGCACCCATTCTCTCTCACACACACAGACCCCCAGGCAGGCATCCATTCATCTCTCTCTCACATACACATAGGCCCCCAGGCAAGCACCCATTCTCTCTCTCTTTCTCACCACACACACACACACACACATAGGCCCCCAGGTGGGCAACCATTCATCTCTCTTTCTCTCTCACACACACACATAGACCCCCCAGGCATGCACCCATTCTCTCTCTCTCTCTCACACAGACAGACCCCAGGCAGATACCCATTCATCTCTCACTCTGACAGACCCCAGGCAGGCATCCATTCTCTCTCACACACAGACAAACCTCCAGGCAGGCACACATTCTCTTTCATATACATACATACAGACTCCCAGACAGACACCAATTCATTCATACACAGACACAAGCTCCCATTCATGCACATACACACACTGAAGGTGTTGCAGGAGTGGACCCTTAGAGGTGAGGTTGGTGCTACCCACAGAGATGAACCCTGCAGGTCCTCACCATTGGCAGGCAGAGCTGGCAGGAGCAGAGGCCCAACAGAAACTTCACCAATACCAGCCCTTGTTCCCCTTAGGTTGAGCACGCGGGTGCCAGCGTCAGCTGGACTTAGGTACGAGCATCTGTGAAGAGAAGAAACCATCACTGAAGAAGTCGATGGCCGGAAGGAAGAAAAAAAAGTCAGTCCACGCAGAGGTCGGGGCAGGCAGCAAACAGCAGAGACGAAAGAAGGCCGAGGTCAGGGCAGGCGGAGGACAAAGGGGTCGACAAGCAGTCTGAGGTTAAGCCAGGAATCCAAATGAAGACGAGCTGATAATCCAACCAAAGTCAAGCCGAGAAGTCAATCCAGGAACAGGGGCAAGTGGAATAGCAGAAGACACAGAAGATGAACGAGGACCACCAGACAGGAACACAGGAACTCTGAAGATGCAGGAAGGACACAGGAACACTAGGACAAGGCACAGGAACAAAATCAGGAACAGGAACCAGGAATAGCGAGGCAAACAGTTACTCCAAAGAGTTAGACCTATTGCAGAGGCGTTTAAGGAAAGGCAGAGAAGGCTTTATATAGTAGAAGGCCTGTGATGTCATCCAGGGGCACCGCGGTGGTTTTCCCACCGCAGGTCCTTTAAAAGTGCCCAAGCTGCGCGTGCGGACACCAAGGGACACCCGGTCAGCTAAGTGGTGTCACATTGGGCCTGTGTGGCGGTTGGCCGCAATCTCACTAACCACGGCATTGGTGGCCCCCCCCCCTCAACCCAGGACTGGAGATAAGAGCGGCCAGTTGTGGGATAGACCCGAGACTGGCCAAACGCAACAGAAGGTAGGCCCTCTCTCTTTGTTTTGCTGGCAGCCACAGAAATTCTCTCTCCTCTGTTGCCGCTGCTGTCATCACCGCATGGCTGTTGGGGTTCAGCCAATCACTCATCGTGGCTTCTGCCTCCACTATGCAGGCCCCACAATATTAAAACTTTGCGAGGCTAGCACTTTCTCCATGCTGATCGTGCTACTTTCGTGAACACATGGTTAGCAGGATGATTTATGTGTGAGATAATTCTTAGTTAACATGTATTATTCAGATCCACAACCCAGGCCAGTAAGAACATAAGAACATGCCATACTGGGTCAGACCAAGGGTCCATCAAGCCCAGCATCCTGTTTCCAACAGTGGCCAATCCAGGCCACAAGAACCTGGCAAGTACCCAAAAACTAAGTCTATTCCATGTAACCATTGCTAATGGCAGTGGCTATTCTCTAAGTGAACTTAATAGCAGGTAATGGACTTCTCCTCCAAGAACTTATCCAATCCTTTTTTAAACACAGCTATACTAACTGCACTAACCACATCCTCTGGCAACAAATTCCAGAGTTTAATTGTGCGTTGAGTAAAAAATAACTTTCTCTGATTAGTTTTAAATGTGCCCCATGCTAACTTCATGGAGTGCCCCCTAGTCTTTCTACTATCCGAAAGAGTAAATAACCGATTCACATCTACCCGTTCTAGACCTCTCATAATTTTAAACTTCTCTATTATATCCCCTCTCAGCCATCTCTTCTCCAAGCTGAAAAGTCCTAACCTCTTTAGTCTTTCCTCATAGGGGAGCTGTTCCATTCCCCTTATAATTTTGGTAGCCTTTCTCTGTACCTTCTCCATCGCAATTATATCTTTTTTGAGATGCGGCGACCAGAATTGTACACAGTATTCAAGGTGCGGTCTCACCATGGAGTGATACAGAGGCATTATGACATTTTCCGTTTTATTCACCATTCCCTTTCTAATAATTCCCAACATTCTGTTTGCTTTTTTGACTGCTGCAGCATACTGAACCGACGATTTCAATGTGTTATTCACTATGACGCCTAGATCTCTTTCTTGGGTTGTAGCACCTAATATGGAACCTAACATTGTGTAACTATAGCATGGGTTATTTTTCCCTATATGCATCACCTTGCACTTATCCACATTAAATTTCATCTGCCATTTTGATGCCAAATTTTCCAGTCTCACAAGGTCTTCCTGCAATTTATCACAATCTGCTTGTGATTTAACTACTCTGAACAATTTTGTATCATCTGCAAATTTGATTATCTCACTCGTCGTATTTCTTTCCAGATCATTTATAAATATATTGAAAAGTAAGGGTCCCAATACAGATCCCTGAAGCACTCCACTGCCCACTGCCTTCCACTGAGAAAATTGTCCATTTAATCCAACTCTCTGTTTCCTGTCTTTTAGCCAGTTCACAATCCACGAAAGGACATCGCCACTTATCCCATGACTTTTTACTTTTCCTAGAAGCCTCTCATGAGGAACTTTGTCAAACGCCTTCTGAAAATCCAAGTATACTACATCTACCGGTTCACCTTTATCCACATATTTATTAACTCCTTCAAAAAAGTGAAGCAGGTTTGTGAGGCAAGACCTGCCTTGGGTAAAGCCATGCTGACTTTGTTCCATAAAACCATGTCTTTCTATATGTTCTGTGATTCTGATGTTTAGAACACTTTCCACTATTTTTCCTGGCACTGAAGTCAGGCTAACCGGTCTGTAGTTTCCCGGGATGGCAGCCAGTCTGCTGAAGTCTGCCTGGTCCCAAGCAACAGCAGGATTCATTGCTGACTGCTCTTCGACTGTGGGGATTATCTCTCCTACACAACTCCCTGACTCCTCCTCAGTTGTCACATAACAGCTGACACGTTGTTAGAGCAGGCTGGAAGGAGGCTGCTTGGGTTTTGATTGCCTTTTAAATGGAGTAAGGACATTAGTAAGGGGCCCATTTTCATGTCTTGTGAGATAATTAGTGTCACTTCATCTTAACAGCACACAAGATTTACCTGTACACTATGTACTCTCTGGCTTTGATACCTGCAACTGCACATTTTGCCTTACTAGAGATGAACAAGACCTAGGGTTTTATGCACTTTTCAAGTATGCCTCTGACTAAAGAGTTATGTGATGAGAGCATTCAGTGCTAGATCCAGAGAGAAGGCCCATTGTTTGGTTAGAAGTGATAGATTTTCACAATGGAGAGGCCAATGGTTTTTTATAGCTGCTTTACGACATTTGCATAGAAACATAGAAGTGACGACAGAAGAAGACCAAACGGCCCATCCAGTCTGCCCAGCAAGCTTTCACACCGATTTGTTTTCATACTTATCTGTTACTCTGACCGGTGAGGTCAGGGCCCTTATTGGTAACTTTTTGGTTCCAATACCCTTCCACCCCCACCATCGATGCAGACAGCAGTACTGGAGCTGCATCTAAGTGAAGTATCAGCTAAAGTTAGAAGAATGCTGGGTTGCATAGAGTGAGGAATAACCAGTAAGAAAAAGGATTTGATGATGCCCTGTACAGGTCCTTGGTGAAGCCTCACCTGGAATACTGCGTTTAGTTCTGGAACCCATATCTCAAAAAGACAGGATGGAGGTGGTCCAGGGCAGGGCAACCAAAATAGTGTGAGGTCAGTATCGGAAGACTTATGAGGAGAGGCTAAAGGATCTAAATATGTATACCCTGGAAGAGAGGAAGTGCAGGGGAGTTATGATACAGACCTTCAGGTACCTGAAAGGTTTTACTCATGCACGAACTTCAAACCTTTTCCATTGGAAAGAAATCAGTAGAACTAGGGGTCATAAAATGAAACTCCAGAGGGGGACGACACAGAACCAATATCAGGAAATATTTCTTCATGGAGAAGGTGGTAGATGCCTGGAATTCCCTTCTGGAGGAGGTGAAGATGAAAACAGTCAAGAATTTAAAGGGGTATGGGATAAATACTGTGGCTTCCTAAAGGCTAGAGAATGAAAATGAAGAAAAGAGTGCATGGGGGTAAATTGCTGGTGTGGTGGTTACTCTTTTTCTCTCCTCCCACACCAAAAAGAGCTCTGCAAATCGCATGTCACCACCGTCCCCATCTCCATACCTCAGCTGTGTCTCATTCTTCTTTGCTCCGTTCAAAAATACCACCCTTACCTCCATCTCTGCCATCCCGCCCACTTCCGGTACCTAGGTGACTGCCTACCTCAACTAATGCTCCCACCGGCTCTGACTGCATAAATGGTCTTGTCACAGCTGGGCCACTGACTGAGGCTGCTGGGACTCATTCAATATACCTGTGGCTCTTAGGAACTCTTCTACAGGAGTAGAAGGAAAAGTCTTTTTTTTAAACTCCTGAATGGCATTTTGCTGAAAGGGATATTAGGGTTCAGCACTTTATATGAAATGTGTTCAGAAAGAAAGGGGGGGGGGGGGGGTGAGTGGAAAAAAAGAGAACCTGCTGTACTTTTTTTGCAGCCAGGAAGCATTGAATGGGGAGAAAATAAAATGATACACCTGTGTAAGCCTTCACACAGGAGTCTAGGCTTGCTTAGCTCTGTGCAAGCTATTCAAAATAGAAAGGGGGGTAAAAAAGAAAAGAAAATTTAAGGGAGCTTAATTTTTGCTCTGAGAGTAATATAAGGAAGCATTGAATGCTGGAGTAGAAATGGGTGTGGCAGGTAACAAACCAAATAAAACACTCACTCATACAATTAAACTGAGGGGAAAGGAAGGAAAAAAATCATTTTCTGAAAAGGAAAAAAAACTATTCTAGATCAAAAGGAAACTACTGTGAGAAAAAGAAAAACCTGAGGAAAGGTAAGAGAAAACTAAGAGGGGAGATGGTTGGAGAGGGCAGGCATGAGGCAGGGAGTGGGAAGGGGTTTTAGTTTGCTTCAAGCCGCCAAGAAAAAAGCTAGGGAAGGAAAAAAACTTCTTTCAGTAGTTCTGCTTTCCCCCAGGTATCTGCCCACACAGCTGTCCTTGCTGCCCTAAAAGATATCCCAGAAAAGAAAAGGTGGACTTATGTCCTTCTCCTAAGAGCAGCAGGGGAAATTCAGCTGGTGAGCAGTTCCAGGAGGAAAGCAGATACAAGCTGAGAGGAGAGGAGGAGGGGAGAAGTTGACTAGCTAGTCCTAAAAAAAAAGTGTGTGTGTGTGTGTGTGTGTAGGGGGGGGGGGGGGAGGAGGGGGAATGTGGTTGTTGCAGTTATTGGATGAGGGAGAAAAGTAAATAGTGTTAATGGTAGAGGAAAATTGAGCAACAATTTTCTTCTAAAAACTCCACTACCACGTCAAGCTGGTTGCTGCAGCCTTGGCAGATTGCACAGATTGGAAGGCATAGGATTGGCCTGCACCCTACAATCAGCTGCCTCCTCCCTTTTCCTTACCCCCACAGGCCAATAAGATGCCTCCTCCCTTTATCCTGTCTTCACTGGCCAATCGGATGCTTCCTCCCTTCTTGTCCATTGGCCCACTGCAGGATTAGGAGATGGCATGGCATGGCTGGAAGAAGGGGGAGTCCCATTAGTCGCAAGGGCCCTAAGTAAGAGGTTGCTGCCACTGGTGGGCTCAGGGTGGGGATAGATAATGTGGAGAAAGGGAGTGTATGCGAGGGGGATGTGTGTGCCTGTATGTGAGTGGGAATTTGTAAGTTGAGGGGAGGGAGAGTATGTGAGGGGGAGAATGAGAGGAATGTGAGTGAGCATGTGTGTGAAAATGAGCATGTATGTGTGTGAGAGTGAACAGGTAAGTGTGGGTATGAAAAAGGAGAAAGCTTATGCATATACAGCCTGACTTGCTCCCCTCATGCACTCCTTTACCCTGCTAATTGATGAAAATCTCAGGGTGATTATAAATCAAAAGTTCCCAGGTATGCCTATAGCAGCAAAATATGTGGTATCATGCCACCAGGCCAGAAATGAAATCTGGCCTGGTGGCATGATATGGACAATATGGACCAATATCATAACCTGAGACATGTCCCTGATACTGTACTTTCTGTAACCTGTAATTTTACTTGATTTATTACCATTGTAATTTTCCTTCTTTTCCTACCCTTTTACTTTAATTATTAAACTGTTACGCCAATAAAGTTATTTGAATTTGTTTAACGTATGAAGATACAGTTACTAGCTGTTATCCTGCAAATACAACTAGTTTCAATTATTAGTTTCCAAACTTCAGTGTAACTAGTTATGGTTACAATTGCCTTCCTATCTGCTTTGCATAAAACTAATTAAAACAATACATTCATAATCTTTTTCTTCCTTATATAGTATCTTTAAAAAGTGTAAAATCCCAATTTTTGAGAAATCAACACCCCCCCCCCCCCACCATCTTTGAATGCTGTACTATTTCTAGAGGAAAGAGCTCATAGGATATTCTGTGACTTTGCACAAGGGCATGCATAGAATCATCTGTGGGATGGCCTTACATGCTATGTCTCTATCATGTGATACCTGCTTTCTGTGGCAAGGTTCAGCAGGGGGCAAGGGGGCACAACATGAGACCAGCCACAGCTGAAGTACATGCACATGGTTGGATTGGTCCCTCAGTCAATCAGATGGCTGCATTATTTCCACATTCCATTCCCTGGAATCTCAGAATGTTTTAGCACTGATGATGCTGGGAGTGACCAGGCAGAACTGTTGACTTTTGTGATGTCACTGACCTGGGGAGACCTACCTGCTGAGGACACCTCCAGCTCACCAGCAAGGGAAGGAAAGGCACCTTCCCAGGCTGTCTCCATGGGGACATGTTCTGTCCAAAGAGGCTCTTCTGCCTCTTACTCTGCTGTGTTCTAGGATGCCCCTGTCTGATCAGGCCTCAGGAGCCCCTGAGCACTGCAAAAGGCTCCCGGAATAGCCAGCAGAAGCCATTGCCCCAATCTGGCCTCCCCTGCCATTGCCCCAGGTTACGAGTAAATGAGGACCCCAGCAACCAAGCCAGGGGTAGGAAGGAAGAGATCCTACTGTGGGCTATGGCCTTGGGCCTCCTCTACTGCGTGTTTGAGATTATAAAAGAAAACCCAAATTCTACAGTCAATGAGGTAAGTGCACTCAATGAAAGGATGAGAGCCTTCTGCTGTCTTTCATGCTTTCTAGCGTAGCCTATGCAGAAATCTAGTTCCTCCTGATTTTCTTTTTTTTCCAAAATGTTTATTGGCATGTCAAAACATGAAACACAAACACTGTACAACTGTATTTATTTATTTATTTAATATTATTTGTAGTCCACACCCTCTGTTAGCTTGGGGTGTGGCATAATAAAACTTCAACAAAACAAGACTAACAGAATAAAATTTTATACATTCTGAATACATATCGCTGTGGTATGCCTAGCAATTACCCAGGTGGTAAGCTTTTTTGTTGAGGGCTGACCTATGGGGGAGTCTGACTGTGTAGGAAAATGCTGTTGAAAAAAGATATGTTTTTAGTGCTTTCCTGAATTCCTTCGTGTCTGTCAGCTGTTGTGGGAGGGAGTTCCAAAGAGTAGGGACAGCCAAGGAGAAGGCCCTTTCACGAGTGCATGATAATAACTGGGAGGCAGAGCGAAATTATCTTGTGGGGATGTAAAATTTGATGGTGCTGCTGGTCCATGGGGATTTGACCTGGTGTAATAGGTTATGAGTTAAAGATGCCAGTTTGTACTGAATGTGAAACTGGATAGGAAGCCAGGCAAAGCTTGTAATATAGGAGTTATATGTTCATACCTTTTTGTGCTGGTAAGAAGATGTGCAGTGGAATTTTGAATTATCTATAATGGTCTTAAAATGGAGTCTGGGAAGCCGGTGTATAAGGCATTACAATAGTTTAGGGAAGTTATTAGGGACAGTAGGACTGACCTACATTTTTGTGACTCTAATAAAGGGTTAAGCTGTCAGAGGAGACAGAGTTTGAAAAATGATAAACTTACCACAGTCTTTATGTGAGCTTTAATAGATAATGTTGAATCTAGCTGAATACCTAGGTTACGAGCGGTCTTAATGATGGGAATGGATTGACAGTCAGATTGTAAACATGATGAAAAATCAAATAAGGTGGAGGACCTTAGTATCATTTCCATTTTTTTGAGAGATAGCCTATTGTGATTGAGCCAGGCTCTGATTGATGAAAGACAGAGAAAAATACATTGTGAGGGAAATGACCATGGTGCAGTAATAGTAAAAAAAACTCTAAATGGGAGACCACGTGACCCGATGAGCGGGTAAGCAGCAAGCTGACCGCGCTCCCGGCTCCCCCGAAAAACCGGACTATTAAACGCTCCAAAACGCTCCTACAGTGCACCGTGGCGACTTCTTCGGAATCGGGGCCCCTACAAACCACGCTTGACTCCTTCTTCCCGACCAAAGACCCGGGGATGGCGGCTAAGCCACAAAGAAGAGAAAAACCTCCCCCACGGCAACCCGATGGCAAGATGGCCGTCGGCTCGCCAAGCCCCAGCTCGCCTGCAGAAAAGCCTGACTTGGTAGGCGAGGTTACACAAGCAGTGGTGCAGGCATTAGAGCCCCGTTTCTCTGAGCTTGCTCACAAAATCAGCACTGGCAATGAAACACTACAGGAAATTAGGAATCAAGTAGCTGATACACAGCAAAGAATTGCGGACGTTGAAACAGAGACCCAGTCCCTCCTTCAAAAACAAGACGCCTTGCAAAAACAAATCACTGCCATGGAAAGTAAAGTGGAGGATTTGGAAATTAGGTCAAGAAGGAACAACATCAGGTTTGTGGGGATCCCAGAATCTGTCCCTGAGAGAGAGTTAGCAAAGACCCTGGAAACATGGCTGCTAAAAGAGCTGGGATTAGGGGAGCTGGAGGGAAGTGTAGTTGTTGAACGAGTGCACCGATTGGGGGCCCGACACCAGGACACTGCAAAGCCCAGGGTTGTAATAGCCAGATTCCTGAATTTTTGTCATAAAGCTGCCATTATGTAAGCGTATAGGCGTTGTTCTGCATTGAAATATGAGGACAGCAGAATAATGATTTTTCAAGATTACTCTGCGGCAGTCTCCGCCAAATGCAGAGAATTTCTCCTATCTATATGTGCAGAACTTTTCAATAGGAAAATGAAGTTCACGCTCCAATATCCTGCAAGGCTCCGATTGGAGTTTAAAGGAACCTGGCACAGTTTTGAATCTGCGGCAGCAGTGAAACAGTTCATCCAGGATACTGTGGATCTCAGATGATTTATTTGGAGTACATAGTAGAATCTTCTTTACCCTCCACAGTCCCAATGAGTTATAGCTATTTTCCAGTTCTGATTTGTCTATATTGCTGGCCTTAAATGTTTGGGACATTGTTCATGCTGTATTTTTCTTGTCTGTTAACCCGTTATAAGTTACAGGGAAAGGTGGGGGAGCCGGAGGGACATATTCTGGTGGTCTGTTACCGCCTTTTTATGGAGGAGTTTGGTAAATGCACAGGGTTGGGTGGGGAAGGTGGGGATTTGGGGTGCGCTGAGGTTTATCCATGGAGGCATTGTATAGTGTTTTATATGTACTTGCTCTTGTTTTCTAATTACCAATGTAGGCTCAAGGATCAGAAAATATCAGACTGGGTGGCACCCCTAGACTGGGGGGGGGGGGGGGGGTGTCCCTTATGGACAAGCACAGGAATACTCTCTGGTTGGTTAGTAATACTTCCCATTCAAAAGTATGGCTGAAAAGATTAGATGCATATCCTGGAATGTGGCAGGTCTGGGGTCCCCAGTAAAAAGAGCAAAAATCTTACAATCCCTGCACAGGCATCATGCTAAAATAGCATTTTTGCAAGAAACTCACTTATCTGCTGCCGAAAGTCAAAAGTTAACCAGAGACTGGGTGGAGAAGGTTTACTATTCTCCTGCTTTAAACAGAAAAGCAGGTGTAGCCATATTGATTGGAAAAAACACTGTTTTTGAAGAAGCACAGGTGATCTCAGATATCTGCTTTACCGGCTAACGCCCCGCTATGTTTAGATATTATAATTAAGCCGCCGTTTCTTTTGTTTCATTGCCTTTTCTAGTTACACTGTCCTATACCTCTGACTAGCCTAGCCTCCAAGTTAACTACCCTTGTTATATGTAACTTCCGCTTCTAGTGAATTGTTCTTGTTTAAGTTATACCCTTGTTACATGTAAACCGATCTGATATGAAATTTTTTCATGAAGGTCGGTATAGAAAAGTGTTAAATAAATAAATAAATAAATATTGAAGGCAGGTATATATTAGTGTCGGGGAAATTATTTGGCACGGAATTACTTTATGTAGCGTATACGCACCCAATAATTACCAACACAGTTTCTTTACAAATTTAGTACACACCATTACCCTACATAGGAAAGGTTTATTATTCGTAGCAGGCGATTTTAACCAAGTAATGGACCCAAGCCTGGATCGCTCCCATGCAGATCCTCATACAAGAACTACGAAGCACAGGGGCCTCCCGTATCTTTGCCACCAACTACAAGTGGTAGATCCAGGGAGGGTTTTACATCCAGAAGCCAAAGATTACACACACTTTGCTAGAGCCCACGTCTCAATGTCCTGCATAGATTACTTATTCGTATCCCCACAATGCTTTAATAAGATCGGAACAGCAGAGATAGGGCCCGACGAATGCTCAGACCACGCTATGATCTGGGTTGATGCGGGGCTAGGGGGTCCTAGGAGACTGCAGCCTAGATGGCGTTTCCCCGCACACCTTTCTGCGGATAAAGGTTTTCAGTCTTATATCAAAGACAAATGGAAGGAATACACTCAGCATAATTCCCAACATCAGGATAACCCGACCCTTTTCTGGGCTGCAAGCAAGGCCACGTTAAGGGGGGAGATTATTGCATACGTCATATAGCAGAAAAAATTAGCTAGTAAACAGATTATTGACTTAGGGAAGGAAGTTCGGAAAGCTAAAAACAGACTTATAGCACATCCCACCACCCAATCCAAGCAAGATTATAGGGATTTATTGCAAACTTTAAATTGCTATATTCATCGTCGAACACAGCAGGATATATTATATTATTCTCATAAATTATACAAATTTGGTAATAAAATGGGCAAACTTCTAGCGAATCAAGTTCGAGCGCAGAGGGGCACTACGTTTATCCCTGCACTTAAGGATAATCAGGGAAAACGGCACACTTCTGGTTCACAAATATGCAAATTGTTCCGGCAATTTTATGAAAACCTATATACTGCTGCACCTCCGCCACCGGACGCTTCAGCAGAACATTTTTTTCGCAATGTGTCTTTGCCTACACTTACCTCCGAGCACTTAACTTTTTTAAATGCCCCAATCACTACTCGGGAAATCTGGGAGGGTATTGGCTCTAGTCAATCTCACAAGGCTCCAGGCCCCAACGATTTAAATGCAGACTATTATAAACTTTTAAAGAGCAAAATTGGTGAACCATTTCGACTCTATTTCTCAGCAGTATCCCAAGAGGGATTTCCCAAAGAAGCCACTACAGCCTACATTACTGTTCTCCCCAAAAGTGGCAAAGACTTGCTAAGCCCTGCCTCTTATCGCCCAATATCCTTATTGAACTATGATGTTAAATTATATGCTCGAGGGGGGCGCGCTGACGTCACCGGCAGGAATGGCCGCTTAGAGTGAGAGCTCCCGGCGCAGCTTTAAGAAATCAGCCCGAATCTGCACCATCCAGCCTGAATATCTCGCCCTGCTCACCCTCACACGGCAGCGCTATCACCCCTGATGGCCCAAAAGAGAAAAACCCACAATCTCACCCAGTTTTCGTACACTAAACTCGGAGAAGATCGCGGAGTGGTCATAGAGGATTCGGCTGAGGGAGAGGCCCTCTCGCCAGAGCCGGAGCATACTGCCCCTGAAACTCTCTCCGAATTGCCCTCTCGATCTGAAATGAGAGACTGGTTTATACAGTTAAGAGCGGATATGAAACAGCATAAGAGGGAGCTTCTACAGTCTATATCGGAGGTGAGGGAAGACTTGGCGGCCTTGGGAACTAGGGTCGATGAACTGGATACCCGCGTGGAGAGGCAGGAGGATGTGTTGACCAAAATGGAGGAAGCCCAGCAGCGCAGCAGCACTGAACAAATGATATTAGCCGAAAAAGTGGAAGATCTGGAGAACAGATTGCACCGCAATAACTTGCGAATTCGAGGGGTCCCCGACACGCCTGAATATGCTGATAGTGAGGAAGTGGCTAAGAAGATATTTCGCCATTTACTGACAGCTGGGGTGGCAGAGGAGGCGGCCATTATAGAGGACACATGCTCTTTTCATATTGAAAGAGCACACCGGACACTAGGCCCCAGAGTCGCGGACAAGCCAAGAGACATACTAGTTTGCCTACAAACCTATAAAGAAAAATCGTGACTGTATGAGGCATCTAGAAAGTTGCAGGATCAGCTCTGGGAAGGTAATAAACTTTCTATCTATAATGATCTTGCTGCTGTTACACTGCGTAAGTGTTTTGAATTGCGCCCTGCCACAATAGCTCTGCAAGAGAGTAACAAATGAAGCCGCTATACATTTCCATTCAGCCTTCAATTTACGGTGGAGGGGGTTACCCACCGAGTAAAGTCGATGGCAGATGCGGCAGCAGCATTTACTAAAGCTAACATATCGTTGCCTTCATCGGTTGCTCGTGCGACCACCAACTCGCATACTGTACCACCAACTCCACGCTGGCAAAGGGTGGGCAATAACAGGCGCCTGGAATGACAGAAGCGAACGCCACACGATTCATCGGCCCTGAGGAATACTGCTTCACCAGTGCGCTGAACACTAGATTTAATTGAAGGCTGTTTTTCAATATCCAGTAAAGCAACCATGATTCGGGACTGAGTTCTGGACTTACTTATGAGTTACTCGCCGGGAATGCGGCTAACTTGTCGGCGGCTAAGACCGACAAGTTAGCCGCAAATGGGGGATACAAATGGTAATTTGGGGTGGGGGGGAAGGCTTATGTCCAAGAGCTCAAAGGGAAAGTGTTGTCATCTAACCAGGTTATGTTATGTAAGCAATGTAGATGGTGCCAGGGAGTTTCAGCGGGGAGCCCTATCCATTTTTAGAAAACGACAATGGCTTTAAAGCTTTGGTCCCTAAATGTAAAGGGACTTAACACCCACACTAAGCGCCAGTTGCTCACATGTGATCTCCGCCGCCAACATGTTGATATCGCTCTGTTACAGGAAACACATGTACGGAAGCACCATGAGCGGTTGTTGCAATTTAAGGGCTATCCTAACTCCTTTTTTGCGGCCAGTACCAAAACATCCAGATATACTGGAGTGGGTATTCTTATTGCTCACCATGTTACATATGATTATAAATCCCACATAGCAGATCCTCAAGGACGTTATTTATTATTAAAAATACAAATGGATAAGCAATTGTATACCATCATTAATATATATGCTCCTAATGTAGAACAGGGGTCCTTTTTCCAGGCACTGATGGAGGTTATCTCCGCGTTTGCTGAAGGCCATCTATTATGGGGAGGAGATCACAATGTGGTGCGCAATCCTAGGGTGGATACATCCCACTATAGAAATGCAGGGAGTTGGAAGGCCACGTCAGTGTTATCTAGCCTTATGCACGATTGGGGTCTGGTGGACATTTGGAGACAGCGCCATCCCACCTCCAGGTCCTACACATTCTATTCTAACCCCCACAAAACATATTCTAGGATTGACTTTGTATTAGTTGATAGAAGAATACAAAATCAGGTGATAGATACAGGAATAGAGGCTATTACTTGGTCGGACCATGCCCCGGTGTGGATCACCGTCCTTCTGGCTGACCCAGATCCAGGTTACCACTATTGGCGGTTGCGGGAAGATTTATTGCGGGACCCCACTCACAGTAAGCTCCTCTCGGATCACTTCCGGGAATACTTTAATTTTAATAAAGGATCGGTCCAGAAGGTGGGCTCCCTATGGGAATGTTCGAAAATAGTTATGAGGGGTCGCATTATAGCGCTCACCTCTGCCCTGCGAAAACAGAAGGAAAAGCAGCGCACTGCTTTGCTTCTACAATTACGCACTTAACACACAAGCATACACAACACCCTAATTTATTTATTTATTTTATTTATTTAAACATTTTTATATACCGATGTTCGTATGGACATCACATCGGTTTATATATAACGAAAGAGGAGAGGAGGAAGAGACCTAATGACCATGACCTTAAAAAATTACAAGCAGCATGTTCTGAACTACACATATTAGACGCCGCACAGATAGCATACAATTTGGACCGCCTGAAACATCGTTATTTTGAGGGCAATAAAAAGGCTGGTCGGGTCCTTGCCAGGCAATTGAAGCAGCGCTCTTTCCAATGTAATATTGCTAAGATTAAAGATCACCAAGGCCAAATGTTGACTACCACAAAGGATATAAGAGAGTGCTTCACCAAGTTTTATTCCCGCCTATATCGCGTGGACCAGAACATCACACCTGACAACATTGATCGGTATTTACAGTCCATTTCCTTGCCCACTTTAACCATCTCCCAACGACATTTCTTGGATAGCCCAATTCATACTATTGAGGTGCAAGCGGCTATCAAGGACCTTAAGGCTGGAAAATCCCCAGGCCTAGATGGCTTTTCGGGGGGCTATTATAAGAGGTATAGTGCACAATTAGTGGGGCCCCTTACCGATTTCTTTAACGGGTTACGCGAAGGGGACTCCTTACCCCAGCATACTAACGTGGCCGGAGTAACAGTCTTGGTGAAACCTGGGAGGGATCCAACTCAATGTGGGTCCTATCGACCCATATCCTTGCTTAATATGGACTTAAAAATTTTAGCCAAGGTTTTAGCGGCCAGACTTAATACCTTCCTCCCGCAGTTGGTCCATAGTGATCAGGTAGGTTTTATACCACACAGAATGGCAGCGGACAATGTTCGGAAAGTTACGGATGCCATATGGTGGGCAAAACAGACAAAAGTCCCCTTAGTGCTAATGGCCATTGATGCCGAGAAGGCCTTTGACCTGGTGCATTGGAACTTCTTGTTCACCACACTAGCACGGATGTCATTTGGCCCAAGTTTTTTACGTTGGGTCCAGTGCTTATACCAAGACCCCGGAGCCAGGATAAAAATTAATGGTGGATATGGGGACCTCTTTCAGGTTCAGAGAGGGACTAGGCAGGGATGCCCTTTGTCTCCCTTGCTCTTCACTTTATTCCTGGAACCTCTCACCACAAGGATACGAACTTCTGAGTATATAACAGGAATCCCCATGGGCCGCACCTCTTTGAAAATATCTCTTTTTGCAGATGAAATCCTATTGACTCTCACTAATCCCAGGGCATCGATTGGGGAGGTTGTGGAGGAGATACAGGAATTTAGTGCAGCTTCAGGTTTTAAAATAATTATGGATAAAACGGAGTTGTTAAATGTAAATGCAGGCCAGGATGTCATTATGGACTTGATGAAGCACTACCCCTTTAAAATCACCCATAAATCCCTTAAATATTTAGGGGTCCAAATTGGAGCGGAAGTGAGTGACTTATTCCGACTCAATTATATGCCGTTATTACAAAAAATACAGACAGACTTATTAAAGTGGGACAGAGAGCAATATTCATGGCTGGGGCGCGTTGCCATCATTAAGATGAATGTCCTGCCCAGATTCCTTTACTTCTTTCACACTAGTCCAATTATAATTTCCACACCTATACTACGATCCTGGCAGAAAATCCTGTTCGATTTCATTTGGCATAAACGCCCACCCCGAGTATCCAGGAGACTGTTGTTTCAATCTCGAGATAGGGGAAGCCTAGGAGTCCCCAATATTGAGTGGTACTATGTAGCTGCCCAATTAGCTGCGATTCCCAATATGCATAGGAAGGGCTCCCCTAAACAGTGGGCTAGTTTCGAAGGTCATATCATTGGGGGTATGCCATTGACAGCTCTGGTGTGGCAACCACGCGCCACCTGGGTAGCGTCTGGCCACCTGACGGCGGCACTAGATACCACTTTACGATTATGGGACAAATGGAAAAAGCACGTGGTCGGGGATTGGGTGTATTATTACTCCACAGGCTTATATTATAATTCACAATTCCCGGCAGGACACTCAACTCGAGCATTTCAAGTCTGGACAGCGAAGGGAATCCATCGAATTGAACACTTACTTAAAGGAGGATCTTTAATGAACTGGCAAGACATACAAACTCTATACAAGCTGCCTCCTGCAGATTTTCTTGCGGGGAGTCAGGTTTTACATTTTCTCTGCAATCCCCTAATTCTCTCCTCCCTTCAACAGGGGAAATCGCAATTTGAGACATACTGTATGGACATTGATAAAACACGCGGGATAATTTCCAAGATTTACACCCTTTTACTTGGAAGGACAGATGAACCCTTCCTGCATATGCAGTCCTGGGACTTGGATCTGGGTACCCACTTGACCAAAAAGGATTGGATGCACATTTACTTACAGGCTCATGAATGCTCGGTATCCGCCTCCCTACAGGAGAACTGTTACAAGATGATCACCCGTTGGTATCTCACACCGCAAATTCTCCACCGCAGATACCCTCGACTTAACGCATCATGCTGGAGAGAGTGCGGACAGCTTGGGACCTTTTTTCATGTTTGGTGGACATGTGACAAAATTCAAACTTTATGGACTCATGGAGCACAGTGGATTGAAGAAATTTTAGAGGTCCGTGGAGTTCTGGACCCCAGTTTCATGCTCCTTCACCGCCCGCCATTCTCCATGAATAAACCACACACTCTCTTTTGCCAACAAGTATTTATTGCAACCCGCTTGTTGATAGCCAGATGCTGGAAACAAACTGTGATGCCATCTCTCGGTATGGTACAACACAAAGTGCATTTGTTGTACAAAATGGCCGCTATAACAGCAGAACTTCAAGCTACCCCGCAAAATTTTCAGGAGAACTGGGCTCCGTATCTGCAATGGGAAAAGCAACAGGCGGCATGAATATACCTGGGCGTCAAATGAACTCTCATTGCCTTGCTCCTGGCCACTTGTATTTTATCTTGCATACCCCATTGTTAACATAGCTATACATGGGGATTTCCCGTAGGCTGTCATTGCTATGACTGATTTTTGATGATCATGAGTTTTTGACCTTGGACTACATTGCCAGAGCTCTTGGACATGGGAGGGGTGGGGGTGGGGGGAGGTGACTAGGGGATAGCTGGGGGGGGGGCATAGGGAAGTTTAACTGGACTAAAGTTCTGTTTCACATCATTGTGTTTCATGTTTCTTGTTTGTTCTCTTAAAAATGTAATAAAACTATAAGTTCAAAAAAAATAAAATTATATGCTCGAATACTTGCTACCAGGCTGAGTGGGATTCTCCCCCATTTAATATCACACAATCAGGTGGGCTTTGTACAAGGCAGGAAGGCGAGTCGGCATATTCTTAGTCTTTGGGTAGCCATGACGCATTGCAAGTCTCGTAATATCCCAGCACTGGCAGTTGGGTTTGATGCAGAAAAAGCTTTCGATCGTGTAGCTTGGGATTACCTGCTCTCTGTACTGCAGAGATATGGATTCCAGGGGCCCATACTCCAGAGTATTATGCAACTTTACCGGCAGCCTTGCTCCATTATAGTGGCTAATGGCCTGCTCTCTGCCCCCTTTGAGATTTGTAGAGGTGTTAGACAAGGGTGTCCTCTCTCTCCCTTGCTTTATATTCTATCCTTAGATCCTCTTTTAAGAGTCATAAATGAAAGTGAGGAGATAAAGGGTCTATGGGTGGGCAACAATACAGTGTTTAAGATTGCAGCCTTTGCTGATGATGTGCTTATTTTTGTGGTTGACCCAGTTCCTTCTTTGATGCATGTACTAGCCTTACAAGCCCACTTTGGTACATTTTCTGGTTTAAAAATTAATACAGATAAATCTGAAGCTATAGACGTCACTGGTCAGGTACACACGAGTTGGCCTGGGGTATTCCCACTACGGTGGGTTACCTCCACGATGCGATATCTGGGTATTCAAATTCCGATAGACATAGCCAATCTTTATACCGCTAATTTCACCCCACTGTTAACCGGGACAAAACGGAGATTGCAGGACTGGGTAAACCTACCGTTAACTATATCTGGGAGAATACAGCTTTTCAAAATGATAGAACTGCCAAAATGGCTTTATGTCATGCAGATGCTACCTGCTTGGATCCATAAACAGCACATAGTGGAACTTCATGCAGTACTACGGAGATTCATATGGCACAATAAGAAAGCAAGGATTGGTCTGGCCACGGTAATGCGCCCTGTCGCCGATGGTGGACTGACTTGTCCCAACATACACCGCTACAATGTAGCCCACCTGCTTTGCCATATCCGAGACTGGCTAGGACCAACAGCAGCCTTAGCACCAAGAGAACTACTCAGAGATTGGTGTAAGCCATTAGAACTGGGAAACTTGTTAGTGGCCCCGAGCTCATAGCTCCCTGCCCATGTCCGCACTTTTCCATATTTTATAGCTTGCGTTTGGCGTGGAAACGAATCTGCTTATGCTACTATTGTGGGACTACCCACCTTTTCTCCTAGTTGGGAGAACTCCGCGTTTACTCATTGGAGGGACTCAGGTCTTCTTCATGTTTCTCAATTGCTGGACTCTTCGGGAAACCAAATGTGCTCCTTTACGGACCTGCAAGCGACCTTTGGGATCTCACACAGGAGTCTCATTGCTTATCTTCAAATTAGACATTTTCTGCAGACCTGGGAAGGCCACCCAACAACGGTCTTTGATCAAGAACGTCTAAACAAGTTCTTCTCGCCCAGACAACAACAGGTAACTTCTATGGTAAAACTTTTGATCCCGCTGGAAACTTCGGATAAGCTCCTGAAATTAGCGAATATATGGACTCAGGACTTGGCGAGTCTGATATCGGTATCTAAAATGGCAGGCTGCTTTAAAGCCATTGCACACAGTGTGGAAAACGTGCAGCTGCGAGAAACGCACTATAAATTGTTACACAGAATCTATATTGCTCCAAATGTGGCCTTTAAATGGAAACTGACGACTTCCGCGTCCTGTTTGAAATGTGCGGCAGAGGATGCCAATCTTCACCATAACTTTTGGGACTGTGCTGTCATCCAACGGTTTTGGATCAAAGTTTTGGGCTACCTAGAACGCCTTTTGGCTCAGAGCTTGCCCATGGATCCTAAATTATGCCTTTTATACCTTATCAGAGAAGCTGCACCAGAGATCCACCGCCAAACACAGCGTACCTTCTTGACCAAAGCTCTTCTGTTAGCTAACCAAACGATTCTAACACAGTGGCTTCTCAAGGAACCTCCGACACTCATTCAATGGAGACTGAAACTACATAAACTTGTCATCTATGAACAGCTCTCAGCGAAAACATCCTCTTCAGCCAAACGATATGACATATTTCTAGACGTCTGGAAACCTTATCTACTTTCGCTCAACCCTCGGGCCCAAAGTAAAATTCTGGACCTAACAGGGTAGTTACTACATTTGTCATCCCTGTTTCAGATTTGATATCCTTGCAGGTCTCATATGGACTGTGATCCAATGCCTACCTCCTTGACCGCTGACTTTCCTTAGTCTGCCTACTCAACTTCTGACTATGGGGCCACTGCTGATGCCTTTGGGACAGCCTGAATGGCACAACTCGTAAACTTCCTGATGGAAAAGAGATCATGCACTATGGTTCCTGATCCTGGCACCTATATGCTATGGAAGTTTCATAGATCATTACTGACTATTCATACCTCATATTACTATAATGCAAGTAAGCCTCTATAGGAGTATCATCCTATTGGCCGATGGACCAGCGCTGGGGGGGGGGAGGGAGGGGTAAATAAATAAATAAATGAGAGAACACACACCGACTATAAGGTACATTGTTTACTTATAATGCAGAGGCTTGATGGGGACATGATATGTTACTGTTACAATTCAAATGTTATCACATGAGGTTTCCTTCCCTGATCATTTTGTTTAAATGCTCTTTTTCCATATATGATTCACTCTACTCTGCCTTATCCTGTTACAATTTTTGCTTGTTGTATGGAAATTCAGAAATAAATATTAAAAAAAACCAAAAAAAACCCCCCTCTAAATATCATAAGAACATAAGAAAATGCCATACTGGGTCAGACCAAGGGTCCATCAAGCCCAGCATCCTGTTTCCAACAGTGGCCAATCCCAGGCCATAAGAACCTGGCAAGTACCCAAAAACTAAGTCTATTCCATGTTACCATGCTAATGGCAGTGGCTATTCTCTAAGTGAACTTAATAGCAGGTAATGGACTTCTCCTCCAAGAACTTATCCAATCCTTTTTTAAACACAGCTATACTAACTGCACTAAACACATCCTCTGGCAACAAATTCCAGAGTTTAATTGTGCGTTGAGTAAAAAAGAACTTTCTCCGATTAGTTTTAAATGTGCCCCATGCTAACTTCATGGAGTGCCCCCTAGTCTTTCTACTATCCGAAAGAGTAAATAACCGATTCACATCTACCCATTCTAGACCTCTCATGATTTTAAACACCTCTATCATATCCCCCCTCAGTCGTCTCTTCTCCAAGCTGAAAAGTCCTAACCTCTTTAGTCTTTTCTCATAGGGGAGTTGTTCCATTCCCCTTATCATTTTGGTAGCCCTTCTCTGTACCTTCTCCATCGCAATTATATCTTTTTTGAGATGCGGCGACCAGAATTGTACACAGTATTCAAGGTGGATGCGATACAGAGCGATACAGAGGCATTATGACATTTTCCGTTTTATTCACCATTCCCTTTCTAATAATTCCCAACATTCTGTTTGCTTTTTTGACTGCCGCAGCACACTGTACCGACGATTTCAATGTGTTATCCACTATGACACCTAGATCTCTTTCTTGGGTTGTAGCACCTAATATGGAACCCAACATTGTGTAATTATAGCATGGGTTATTTTTCCCTATATGCATCACCTTGCACTTATCCACATTATATTTCATCTGCCATTTGGATGCCCAATTTTCCAGTCTCACAAGGTCTTCCTGCAATTTATCACAATCTGCTTGTGATTTAACTACTCTGAACAATTTTGTGTCATCTGCAAATTTGATTATCTCACTCGTCGTATTTCTTTCCAGATCATTTATAAATATATTGAAAAGTAAGGGTCCCAATACAGATCCCTGAGGCACTCCACTGTCCACTCCCTTCCACTGAGAAAATTGCCCATTTAATCCTACTCTCTGTTTCCTGTCTTTTAGCCAGTTTGCAATCCACGAAAGGACATCGCCACCTATCCCATGACTTTTTACTTTTCCTAGAAGCCTCTCATGAGGAACTTTGTCAAACGTCTCTCATGAGGAACTTTGTCAAACGCCTTCTGAAAATCCAAGAACACGATATCTACCAGTTCACCTTTATCCACATGTTTATTAACTCCTTCAAAAAAGTGAAGCAGATTTGTGAGGCAAGACTTGCCCTGGGTAAAGCCATGCTGACTTTGTTCCATTAAACCATGTCTTTCTATATGTTCTGTGATTTTGATGTTTAGAACACTTTCCACTATTTTTCCTGGCACTGAAGTCAGGCTAACCGGTCTGTAGTTTCCCGGATCACCCCTAGAGCCCTTCTTAAATATTGGGGTTACATTTGCTATCCTCCAGCCTTCAGGTACAATGGATGATTTTAATGATAAGTTACACATTTTTACTAATAGGTCTGAAATTTCATTTTTGAGTTCCTTCAGAACTCTGGGGTGTATACCATCCGGTCCAGGTGATTTACTACTCTTCAGTTTGTCAATCAGGCCTACCACATCTTCTAGGTTCACCATGATTTGATTCAGTCCATCTGAATCATTACCCATGAAAACCTTCTCCATTACGGGTACCTCCCCAACATCCTCTTCAGTAAACACCGAAGCAAAGAAATCATTTAATCTTTCCGCGATGGCCTTATCTTCTCTAAGTGCCCCTTTAACCCCTCGATCATCTAACGGTCCAACTGATTCCCTCACAGGCTTTCTGCTTCGGATATATTTAAAAAAGTTTTTACTGTGAGTTTTTGCCTCTACAGCCAACTTCTTTTCAAATTCTCTCTTAGCCTGTCTTATCAATGTCTTACATTTAACTTGCCAATGTTTACGCTTTATCCTATTTTCTTCTGTTGGATCCTTCTTCCAATTTTTGAATGAAGATCTTTTGGCTAAAATAGCTTCTTTCACCTCCCCTTTTAACCATGCTGGTAATCGTTTTGCCTTCTTTCCACCTTTCTTAATGTGTGGAATACATCTGGACTGTGCTTCTAGAATGGTATTTTTTAACAATGACCACGCCTCTTGGACATTTTTTAGTTTTGTAGCTGCTCCTTTCAGTTTTTTTCTAACAATTTTTCTCATTTTATCAAAGTTTCCCTTTTGAAAGTTTATCACGAGAGCCTTGGATTTGCACACTGTTCCTTTTCCAGTCATTAAATCAAATTTGATCATATTATGATCACTATTGCCAAGCGGCCCCACCACCGTTACCTCTCTCACCAAGTCCTGTGCTCCACTGAGAATTAGATCTAAAATTGCTCCCTCTCTCGTCGGTTCCTGAACCAATTGCTCCATAAAGCTATCATTTATTCCATCCAGGAATGTTATCTCTCTAGCGTGACCCGATGATACATTTACCCAGCCTATATTGGGGTAATTGAAGTCTCCCATTATTACCGCACTACCAATTTGGTTAGCTTCCCTAACTTCTCTTAGCATTTCACTGTCCGTCTCACCATCTTGACCAGGTGGACAGTAGTATACCCCTATCACTATAGTCTTCCCCAACACACAAGGGATTTCTACCCATAAAGATTCAATTTTGTTTTTAGTCTCATGCAGGATGTTTATCCTGTTGGACTCTATGCCATCCCGGACATAAAGCGCCACACCTCCTCAAGTGCTCCTCTCTGTCATTGCGATATAATTTGTACCCTGGTATAGCACTGTCCCATTGGTTATCCTCTTTCCACCATATCTCTGAGATGCCAATTAAGTCTATGTCATCATTTACTGCTATACATTCTAATTCTCCCTTCTTACTTCTTAGACTTCTGGCATTAGCATACAAACATTTCAAAGTTTGTTTTTTGTTTGTATTTTCATTCTGCTTTTTAATTGATAGGGATAAGTTAGAATTTTTTAGCTCAGGTGAGTTTTTAGTTACAGGCACTTGGACTACTTTTCTAATTATTGGAACCTCACTGTTGGGATGCCCTAATTCTAATGCATCATTAGTATCCTTTAAAGATACCTCTCTCCGAACCATGCGCTGCTGAGCGACTGTCGGCTTTCCCCTTTGTTCTAGTTTAAAAGCTGCTCTATCTCCTTTTTAAAGGTTAGCGCCAGCAGTCTGGTTCCACCTTGGTTAAGGTGGAGCCCATCCCTTTGGAAGAGACTCCCCCTTCCCCAAAAGGTTCCCCAGTTCCTGACAAAACTGAATCCCTCTTTCTTGCACCATCGTATCATCCACGCATTGAGACTCCGGAGCTCTGCCTGCCTCTGGTGACCTGCGCGTGGAACAGGGAGCATTTCAGAGAATGCTACCCTGGAGGTTCTGGATTTAATCTTTCTACCTAACAGCCTAAATTTGGCTTCCAGAACCTCCCTCCCACATTTTCCTATGTCGTTGGTGCCCACATGTACCACGACAGCTGGCTCCTCCCCAGCACTGTCTAAAATCCTATCTAGGTGACGCGTCTGCATAGACTCTGTATAAAGATCCAAGTTTGAGAGAAGATGAAAAAGAGGTGCAATGTAGATATTAAATAGGGCAGCAGAGAGTGCTGAACCTTGTCATGACTGAGAACCAGGAAGATTGTGAAGGATAGTGGTGTAGTTGATGCAGCCGCGAGGGCAGACTCCCGAGGTCTATGCCGGCAGCTGGCGAACGCAGTCTGAACTTCACATTTATCAGCCGCCTCCCCCACAAATTGAACCCTTGGTTTCTGATGGCTAGCAGGATTTAAGAGGGTCCCTAGGTTGATGAAGATAAAAAGTCTGAGAGCACACTGGAGTCAGGGCAGGCAGCAGACTAACAGAGTCAGAGACAAGCCAAAGTTGGGGCAGGCAGCTAGCAAGAGTGGTCAGGTCCAGGCAAAGGTGGCAGGTAGTCATAATCAAATCCAGGTAAGGTGTCAGATCCAGGAGGCAGGCAATTGTGGTCAGGTTCAAGCAAGAGGTGATGAACCAGAGAGTCAGGTCAAGGGCAGATGAGACACACTGAAGACACTTGACAAGACAAATAATAGAAGATGAGGCTGGACAAGGTAGACTAGACAAGATAAAATTGGGAGGTGAGGCAAAGCTAAATGAGGCAAGGCTAGAAGAGGCAAGGCTAGATGAGGCAAGGCTGGGAGGCTGTCATGGTTTTGTTTGCCATGCAACCTCACTGTGCCCTATTTCTGCCTACTATGGCAAATCCCCACCAGCAGAGGCCTCCAGGGAGCTCTACTCCTAGTTACCTGAGCCATCTCCTCACTGGCCAGCTGATTCAGCCTGTTGTTGGGCCTCTGCTTCACCATGGGTTCTCGGTGAGCTTAACCTCCAGCCTTGCTAAGCTCCTCCTTGTTGCTCATACCATACCCAAGCTCCAGACCTATTTAACCCTGCCTTGCCAAACCCAAGATGCCTCTTCATGGAGTCACCCTTGGCTCTCTCTCACCTGGCCAGTCTAATACCTTGCCTTGTGGAGTCATCCTTGGTTCTCTGTCCTGGCCAGTCTAGTCTTATACCTTGCCTTCTTGTTCCTTGCTTCTTGCCTTGTGGGCTATTTAGGTCTTACCTTCCCTTGTGGCCTCCAAGCCGGCCTTCTTGTTCCTTGCCTTGGGGGTTTACTCTAGGCCTTACCTTGCATTGTGGCCTCTGGGCCTGCTCTATGCTTGTATCCTGATTTGTGGCCTATCCAGGCCTCTTTGTACCCATGGGCCTTTGGGTCTACAGCCTAGTGGCCTTCAGATATCCTGCCTTGCTACCTTTGGGCTTCTATGTTGGCTTATCAAGTCCTTGTCCGGTCCTGTTCTGTCTCTGAATGGTCTTGCCGTGCCCAGCCCAGTCCTATTCATGGTATTTACTCCCTATCTTGTCAGTACCTTGTCTTGCCACAGCCAGTATCTAGTTTCTGACCTCTATCCTGCCTTGCCTGTGACTCTCCCAGTCCATGCTCAGTACCTTTGCTTGTTCCTGTTTGTGTTTATTTCCAGTCCCAGCTCAGTATAGTGCTCTAATAACTGCTCCAGTCTGTCTAAGCCTTGCTTCATCCAGTCTGTCCAAGTCTTGCCTTGTCCAGCATTGATTGAGCCTGCTCCACCCTGCCTGCGCTCATCATGTTGTACTACTGCAGCAAAGACCTACTGGCACCTAGAACCCAAGGCCTCACTCAACCTGTTTGGGAGGGGGCTGGCTAGGCAGAAGACAAGTAATTGTTCAATCCAATGTCCTGCCTTACAGTTCTTCACAGCTCTTGGGGTGGTGTACCCAGCTCCTAGGAATCATGGCAGAGGCAAGGCAAGGCACAGGAAAACAGGAAACAGGAGCACAAGGCAACACACACTGGAAGGCAGGAGACTTGTTGCTGAGGCGAGGTGGTACTACAGGGACTCTTGTTTAAATGGGCCAGTCGGCCTGACATCATTGGAGGGAGCTGCTCAGCGTTTCCTACCATGGGGCTTTTATTATGTGCACGCCTAAGGAAAGGCCATTGCTTGGCAACATCAGCGGCAGTCAGTGGCGTGCGATAGTGCCATTCCTCCAAGACAGGAGGTCCTCAGCAGCGTGAGTTAGCGATGGGGGTGAGTGCAGCAGCTTGCAGGGCTCTCCTGCAAGCTGCCAAATGTAACAAAGATGAGTCTAGCTATCCTGATTTGATAATCGATCCGAGCAATAAGATTTAATCCAAGATAGAACAGTGCCTGAGAATCCAAAGTTAGAGAGACAGGTGAAGAAGATGTCTTGATTCTTCACAGTGTCAAAAGTAGACCTAATATCAAGCAGAATTAAACGATAGGATGTACTGGAATCGAAACCTCTATGGATAATATCAGTCCTGGATAGGAGCAGTGTTTCGGTGTTATGGTTTTTCCTAATTCTGAACTGGTATTGGTCCATAACTGAATGATCGCCAAGAAACTGAGTAAGTTGTTTAAGGACTGCTGACTTGATATCTTAGCTAAGAACAGTAAAGAAGAAACTGGACGGTAAGTCTGAAAGTCAGTGGAATTGGCCGAGGCTTTTTCATGATTGGATTCATGGATGCCCTCCTTAATTCTGATGGAAGACTGCCAGTGGAGAATGATGAGTTCACAATTTTGCATAATTATGTTGGGGTCCATATTCTGCCTCTGAGTGGCTAGTAAAGTTAGCCAGATACACCTATTCAGATAACTTCACCAGGATATTCAGTGGTGCAGCAGCGCCGCTGAATATACCTGGATTTCTTAAAGTTAGCCGGATAGGTATATCTGGCTAACTGTAGATCAGCCCTACAGTTATCCAGTTAACCTAACTGGCTAACTCTGCTCCTCCCAGGAACACCTATTGCCCGCCCCAGAATGCCTCAACTTAACCAGCTATATTCTAGCCAAATAACTCTTTATCTGGCTAGAATATAGCCAGTTAAGATTTTTAAAATAGCAGCTTAGCCATTTAGATGGATAAACTTTTAGTTATCCATCTAATCTAATTGACTTTGAATATCTATCCTGTTATGTATTCGTGGGAAATGACTTAACAGATCGGTGAAACATGGGTTCAATGGGCAGTTTGTTGAATTTAGTGAGGAAATTGTCTGTAGTAATCCTGGTTTTAAAATAATATCAAATTCTGGGGCGGCAGGTGCTGTAGATGATAGAAAGTTGGCACACAGTGTTATGGGAGATTTGATGACCTTCAGAGTGAGGAAACTCACCCAAAGATGAGATTTGTGCAATGTTCTCTCAACCTAGCTTGATGGACTCTCTACCTGGGTAACATCAAGCTAGGTTGAGAGAACAATGCACAAATCTCATCTTTGGGTGAGTTTCCTCACTCCGAATATCATCAAATCCTCACAAGAGAGCACTGTTCTGTTCGTATGTCTCACTCTGAATGTCAAAGTGGCCCCTAACCCCTACATTCCTACCTAAATCTCACCTCGAGTAACAATGTGGGCCTCATATAGAGGTATAAATACGTACCTAGTATGAGGTCTCTCTTATATGAGGGCCCTCGTAGCTAGGATGGCTCTCCAGCAGCTTAAATACTAAAAACGCTATTTGCAAAAACATAGCAAAGCACGATAAAGCCATATCGCACAGCCTAATGCAATTGAAAAAGGTGTAGTTAAAATCCGTGTTACAGCCATGCAATATGGCTTTGCAAAATTGTGAAGCCAGCCCACTTGGCCACAAATCCTACCCCAAACTCCTCTCCTTTTTCTTATTTGTATCACACCATACGTTAAGGCGTTTTCGCATGCATTAAGCACCTTTAACGCATGCGAAAATGCCTTAACGTATGTGAAAACTCCATATAGCACATTGATCAATGACCCCCTAAATTTGTACCTGAGGCAATGGAGGGTAAAGTGACCTAACTACTGAGAAAAGTCCTTCATAGATAAAAATATAACATTGTAACCTAGTAATGACAGCAGAAAAGGACCAAACGGTCCATCCAGTCTGTCCAGCAAGCTTGTACCGTGCCATATAGGTCACCCCTAAGTTTCTCTTAAGGATAGTCTGTGCAGTTATCCTAATCCTTATGATAAAGGTAGTAATATTTACAAGCAACTGTCAAACCAATAAAAAATTACTGCTAGCAACATTTTTACTGGGTGAGGAGCTTTCCTGACAATTCAGGCAATGCTGACTTGCTTTGCTTTTGAACTTGACCATAGAAGCATGTGAGGGAGTGTATAGGAAACTTCCTCGGTCTACCCTTAAAGGACCAGGGACAGATATCCCATCCGGTCCTCCTTAAGATAGACAATCCTGGGTAAAAGGAGAGGCCCTTCCCCAGAGCATAAGACTGGAGGCCCTAGAAGAGTTACCTGGGCCCCCGGGGGCTGACGACTTCCCAGCATGTGTGGAGACCAGATAGGTCTCAAGGTTGGTTAAAGATTATCCTTTGCATAAAGACTTCCCTGTTTGAAAGACTGTGTTTTGCCTGAGACTAAGGTAAACTGCTATAGGGTTTTGCTTTCTGTTTGACTACTGTTTTGAAAGATACCTGAAGTAAAGGTGCTGCCATTTTTGTTAATCTCACTGTAAATAAAGAGTCTACGTATGGTTTCCTCTGGCTATACCCAAGTCTCTTGTCGCTCAAGTTATCACATATGGTGGTAGCAGAGGGATTTCTTGCCTAAAATGTGAAGCACAGACAATCAGCAGCTGCAGAGCAGAAGAAAAAAAAAGAAAAAACCCTCCTTTTCAGGGTTTTTTTCCTCTTTTCCTGGAGCCTCCCTGTTCCAACCCAGCTTGTGCACAGGTCAAGGAGGCTATCCCCACCTGGTTAGTCAGGGGTCAAGAAGTCAGTAAGGGCCGGAGAGGCCAGCAGGATTTTTTTGTTTTTTTGCTCTCCCATATTCCTGGAGATATACATTGTCGGCTGGATTTTCAAAGTTTACACGCGTGGCGGGCCAATTTTCATAGGGCCTGGCCACACACGTAAACCCCTGGGACGCTTGTAAGTTCTGGGGCTAGCCAAAGGGGCGGTCCTGGGGGCGGGGCGGCATGGTCTAGGGGCAGGGCTAGAGGCCATTTGCCGCTGTTCCAGCGCGCAACTTGCTCCTGCTCGGAAGCAGGAGCAAAAGGTACGATAAGGAATTTGGGGGCATTTAGAATAGGGATAGGGGGAGGGCAGGATAGGGAAGGGGAAGGGGAAGGGAGGTTAGGCTAGGGGCTTGGGAAGTTCCCTCCCAGTCCGCTCCTTAATTGGAGCGGACTGGGAGGGAACTGAGGAAGGCCCCGATGTGTCACTGAGCGAATTTGTGAAAGTTGTTCCCCCTTTGCGTGTGCCGACCCGGCATGTTATAAAATCATGCATCCATGTGTGCACGCCTGGTGTGATCATTGGTTGAGACTGTCCAAATTTCAAGTCTCTTTTGACTCAGCCTATGGCAAGTTTGTTCAGTCACAACCCTGAAGTGTTGGAGTTCCCAGAGCTCTTTCCATTGGAGGACCCTGATCTTTTACACAAAAACTCTAAGTCTCCTAAGTCCCAGAGGCAACACCAGCAGGCCAAATACACCTATGCTGCTACCTTAAAGACTGATGAAGATGAGAGGTCGGAGTCGGAGGGAGAACAACCACCCACCCAGTATGTCTTACCAGGTCCCTGGAAGTGGGAATGGGGTGATCTGGGGAAAGTTAGGTGAGCTCAGAGGGAGAATGAATCCTTCAAGTTGGCCTGTGAGAACATACAAACAGGTGGATGGGAAGGTAGCCCTGGGGGCTCAGAGGGCAGCCCCTGTTACTCACTATTTTGTGATAAAAGAGGATTTCTTGTACAATAACAAAGGGAAGTGTGGAAGGGGAGGTGATAGAACTACTCTTGGTTGCCAAACCCTATTGTCAACAGATCATCTTTTTTTTTTTTGGGGGGTGGGGGGGTGTTACCTGGGAGAGGAAAAGACTTGTGAAAAGATACAGACACAATTCTATTGGCTAGGCCTTCATAAGCAGGTCCAGTGGTATTGCCAGTCCTATCCTACCTGCCAACTCACAAAGCCTGCTGGGGTACAGGCAGAAACTCTCATACCAATGCCTATCATCGAGACACCCTTTGAAAGAGTGGGCATGGACCTGGTGGGGTCACTAGAGAGAATGACCCAAGGAAACAAATATATCCTCATCATACTGGACTATGCTACCAGGTATCTGGAGGCAGTGCCCTGACAGAATATGAAGACTGCCCTAATGGAGGTGTTCTCATGACTTGGGCTATCCAAGGAGATCCTGACAAATCATGAAACAACTCTGCACCTTGCTTAAAGTAAAGACCCTCCAGACCTCAGTGTATCACCTAGAGACGGATGGCCTGGTCGAGTACTTCAATCAGGCATTCAAATAGATGTTAAGAATATTTGTGAATGAAGATGGGAAGAACTGCAATCTACTACTACCCTACGTACTGTTCGCAATCCGTGAGGTATCACAAAGCTCAATAGAGTTTTCCCCATTTGAGTTACTATATGGAAGGAGACCAAGTGGAATCTGGATATAGCTTATGAGACCTGGGAAAAAGAAGTGAATCTCGGGCAGAACATAGTGGACTATGTGCTCAGAGTACAAGATCATTTAAAGAAGGCTGGCAAAGTGGCTCACCTATGTCTGGAGAAGGCTCAGAGTTCTCAAGCTCAAGCTTATAATCGCCCCACAGTCCAGCGAGTATTCCAACCAGGGGACTAGGTCCTTGACCTTCTTCCATCATCAGAAAGCAAACCTTTAGCCCATTGGCAAGAACCTTATGAAGTCCTGGAGAAAACAGGGCCCATGGACTACAAGATAGTTCCGCCAGATAAGCGAAAGAAGACCCAAATCTACCACATAAACCTCCTGAAGAAATGGGTGCCACAGACTGTGGCATGGTTCAGAGAGGAGAATTTGGCCCAGAGAATGGGCTAAAACTGGACCAAGCCCACGTACCCTTTGGAGAAGAGCTGTCCACTATACAGACAACTGATTTGAAGCAACTGCTAGAGAACAACAAGGAGATCTTCTCGAACCTTCCTGGTCATATCCAGCTGGTAGAAAATGATATTATTACACCTCCTGGAGTGGTGCTAAGCCAGAGACCTTATCATATCTCCGAGTCCAGGTGCCACATCATCGAGGCCGAAGTGAAGGAGATGCTCCAGCTCGGTGTAATTGATGAATCCAACAGTGACTGGTCCTCACCCATTGTATTGTTGCTGAAGCCAGATGGCAGCATCAGGTTCTGTATAGATTTCAAAACGGTCAACAAGGTGTCGAAACTAGATGCCTATCCAATACCACAAGTGGATGAACTGATTGAGCATCTGGGGTTGTCCCAGTTCATCTCTACCCTCCATCTTACCAAGGGATACTGGCAGGTACCTCTTACACCTTCGGTGAAAGAGAAGACAACATTATCAATGCCTGCTGGGCTGTTCCAGTTCACGGAATTCCAGGGGGGCCTTCATGGCGCTCTCACCACATTTCAACTGTTGGTCGACCTCCTGCTTCGCTCACATTAAGGGTATGCCGCCGCCTATTTAGATGACCTCGATCTACAGCCATGACTGGAAGACTCATCTTAGCCAATTCCAGGGTGTATTAACCAGTCTGAAGAAAGAAGGGCTGACAGTTAATCCCAAGAAGTGCTTGCAAGGTGGGCAAGAGGTCCAGTACCTTGGGTATACCCTGGGGAAGGGCAAGGTCATCCACAGACCAGAAAGACTGAGGCGATCACCCAGGTGCCAATCCCCCAAATGAAGGCAACAGTGAGAGCATTTTTAGGATTTATGGGATATTATAGGAGGTTTATCCCTAACTATTCAGAGAAGGCGGAGCCTCTCACAAGGCTACTGGTAAAGAAAGCATCGGAGAAGATCCAGTGATTGGAGGAAGTGGAGAAGGCCTTCAGAGCTCTGAAGGAGGCAATATGCTCTGAACTGGTCCTGATCAGCCCAGACTTCACCAAACCCTTCATAGTGCAAACTGATGCCTGAGGTCAGCTTGGAGGCCATCTTGGCCCAGAAGGATGGCCAAAAACATCCTGTGGCAATCATAAGCCGAAAGCTAATACCACATGAAAAACTGTACTCAACTGTTGAGAAGGAAGCCTTGGCGGTCAAATGGGCCTTAGAGGCCTTGCACTACTATCTGCTGGGGCAGATGTTTATGCTCATAACTGACCATCTACTGCTCTTATGTTCAATACAAACAAGGAATCCGATGCAAGAGTTATGTGGTGGTTCCTGGCCCTGCAGCATTTCAACTACAAGATCTGTCACAGGGCAGGTAAAGAGAATGCAAATGTAGATTTCCTTTCAAGAAAGGTGTCCCTTACACAGGCAAGCGCTCATCCCAGCAAGGTTGAACTGAAGGGGAGGATACGTGAGGGAGTGTATAGGAAACTCCCTCAGTCTACCTTTAAGGACCGGGCACAGATATCCCACATGGTCCTCCTTAAGAAATAGACATGCAGGGAATCCTGGGTAATGGGAGGAGCCCTTCCCCAGAGCATAAGACCATAGGCCCTAGAGGGGTTAGACGGACCTTGAGGAGCTGATGGGAGTCCTAGCTCATGTGCAGACCAGATACGTCTCAAGGTTGGTTAAAGATTTTCCCTTGCGTAAAGATTTCCCTATTTGAAAGACTGTGTTTTTCCTGAGACTATGGTGAACTGCCACAAAGTTTTGCTTTCTATTTGCACTGATGTTTTGAAAGATACCTGAAATAAAGGTGCTGCCATTTTTGTTAATCTCACTGAGGCCGATGCAATACTGTATGCAGAGGCTAGCTACAGTTTAACATGCAACTAGACGCGTGCAATATAGGGATTAACGAGTTCAAAATGTGTGTCCAAATCACCGTCTAGCTAATAGCGCTTATCACATGTAAATTCCATGTAGATGAGGCTATTAGCTAATCCCTGTGATGGACAAAATTTCCTGCACAGTCACTGCACCCAGTGCAATGCGGCAAATTTTATGTCAGCTCGGGGCTGGCGTAAAGGTATGCCACGTTCAAGGGCACATTGAAAAAAAAGAAAAACCCTGCTTTCTGTGATTCTGCCTAATAGTATCAAAGCAATACTAAGGAAGAATCAAATAAAGCAGATTTAGTTAAAAAAATTAAAACTTAAAAAAAAAAATTCTGGATGCCCAATAGACACACATAAGATACACGGTCCAGGCCGTGTACCTTGTGCGTGTCTATGCCAGAAGTGGGAAAAAACGGACGCACGTAGATTGAGTGTCTGTTTCCCAACCCGCTTGACAGCCACCTCTTCTGTGTGCCTGATGCCAAGGAGGTGCTAGGGACACACACATTTTCCCTAGCGCCTCCTTTTTTGCGGGACTCCTAATTTAAATATTGGATTATGTGCCCAGGAGAGGTGGCTGGGCGTGCATTAGGAAAATGGGTGTTCAAAAGTGAGCGCCTGTTTTCTGCACACATATATTGCATTGGCCCCACTGTAAATAAAATGCACTGAAGCACAGCCAGAGTCTACATGTGGTTTCCTCTGGCTATATATACCCAAGCCTCTTGTTGCTCGAGTTACCACAAAGCAGTCCTGTGCTTTTTCCCTTTTGTCTGCATATCAGTACCCCAGACCATAAAAGTTGGGGCCTGTGTTGGTTACCATCTGAATCCAATTCCCCTGTCCTCCCCTTTTTTTCCTAACCCTTGTAGAGTTAGTCCCAAATATAAACAATTCGGGAATAACTCTTATAAGGGTAAGGAAAAAAAGTAAAATCTTCCCCTGGCTGCAACTATCTCCAAATATTTAGTACTCCTATCATAATAATTTAACCCCCCTCTGACTTTCCTGAAGTTTAGGTAGTTTTGGAGGTTGGCAATCATTTTCACTGAAGTAACCCCCATGAATTAGTGTGTAATTAGGTTAACCAAAAAGCTTAACTATCAATTGAGAAAAGAAATCTGGGGAGTAGATATTAGGAGCATATACATTACCCATTAAGATATATTTATCTCTTTCTGCTTGGCACACTGAATGATGTTATCTACCTTCCTCATCCCTTCTCATTTTATCTAAAACAAAAGGGAGATCTTTGTGAATTAGAGTTGCTACTCCTCTTTACCTACGGGAATATGATGCATTGCCACAAATACCCACCCAATCTCTTTTCAATTTCAAGTGTTACTCATCAGATAAATGTATTTCCTGTAAATATGCAATATTTACTTTATCTTTTTTCAGAAGTATAAGTATTTTTGTATGTTTCATCAGAGAATGCATTCCACTTACATTTAACCCCTTTCAGGACGAGAAAACACAATACAATAGGCTCACCGACGAATACATTCGGGGTGGATCGGAAAGGAGTTAAAGTAGCAATCTTGATATCAGGTATTATCAAAATGACACTGTTGGACATGAAACATGATCCAGATTAAAAGTACTAATAATCCCTGCACCCACCAGCCTAGGCACAAGCAATCCTCACAGAATATATGCCTCAGTAGAATCTCAGCCTCCATCCCCATCACTGCCCATCTTGGTACTTGGTTATGTCTCCATTTCCCCTAATTTCCCCTCTCATTGCTACCCCACCCACATACCACTTACACTCCGTCATACTCCCAGCCATCCAACAAACACCCAAAATCATAATCCCAACCCAAGCCCCATTTGCTCCAAGGGTCCACAATTCCTCTGCTGCAATGTACTACTCATCTTCTTAGTTTCAGCAAGGAGAATGGGCCCATGGTGAATCCTCCTACCTGAAAGAAACAACCTAAGCAGATACATAAAAGTTTCTCCCTTAGATTTAAACAGTAACCCAAAAAGTAGTAAACATATGTACAGCTTGGTAAAAAATGAGCAGATTAGATCCTCTCCATGGAAGACAAAAATTAGCAGAAATTATATATTATTATTAGAACAAAGCAAAGTCTGATGCTTCAATAAGCAGCAGCGATTCCACAGAGAATAAAAAGAACAAAAAATACCCCTGACTTCTCAACTAAGGTTTCAAGGAGTCAGTCTCCAATGGACCGGTCCATTTTTTTTTTTTTTTTGCCAATGAAAATCAGTACTAGATGCCAACCTAACTGAGGGTCTAAAACAAAAACTGCTGATTAACAAAATATGAGGGGGGACAAACAAAATAAATAAATAAAATAAAAGTCTTCAACATTTATTCACATACTAAAGAAAGAGACTATGAATTATTTCTGGAAAGTACAGTGTAGTCTCCAAACAAGACCATAACCCAAGCTTCATATCACCGAAAAAGTAAGATATAAAGGAATGAGAGACAAAGCAAAATATTCCATAGCTTAACAATATATGTGTAAGGAAGGGTATACTTTAATTGGCCCCGAAACCCTGAACTGTTTAGCTTCTGGTAAATGGTACATACACATTTTTATGTGATTGTGATACAGAATTAATAATAAAGTTTTGTTACCTCTCTTATGTATATGTGATATTATAGCGTTGTGGAGAGGATAGGTAAACGTCACCCAATGTGTATACCTTACCAGTCCATCTTAAGACATACCCCAGCAAGGAATCCTGATCCTAAGGGGTTTCCTTTCGAAGGGGGATAACAAGCCAGGCTCTGGAGGGAAGATAAGGCCCCATGAGAGGAGCAAGAAACTCAGGATATGCTAAGACTACATAACATCTGATTTTGCTGTGAGTTTCTTTGCAAGATTGCTGAGGTAAACAGATCTGTTTTGCTTGTTTTTCTTTGTGTATATAATAAGTTTTGTAAAGAGGCAGTCTGAGTCCAGTCACTTTGTCCTGTGGCAAATTCCCAAGCCATGGGCTGCTCCCAGGGCATCAAAGAGGTTAGCATGCCTTCCTCGGAGTTCGCTGTCACAAGCCAGTCATCTAGGTAAAGGAAGATTCCGATGCCCTGACGCCATAGATGTGCTGCTACTACAGCCAAAAACACTTGGTGAAGACTCTCTGTGCTGCTGAGAGGCTGTTCACACGAGGATCTTTGTCCCTACGCACATTAACTCTGAATGTTTTTCCCAGCTTGTTCAGAAATCTGAAGTAAGAAAGATCTTCTGGTGGAGATAAGTGTTCTGGAGGGTCTGGAAGGGGATCAGAAGAGATTTTAGTCAACCCATCTTCTGAGCCTAGAAGAGTGGGAACACTGATCCAGGATCCCACTGATGAAGAAGGTGACTGAGGAGAGGTCCTTAGTCCACCTGGTGGACATCCTCTGACTGGCTGGACTCCACTGCAAGCAAATGTTTTGGACTAGAACAAACTCAAAGGGGTTCTGATGGAATAGCCACCCAAATCGGGGATACTTGGACTACTTCTCATAGAAGTAGATCTGATATCCTGAAAAGGAGAGGTTGGAAGATACTCTCCTTATCCTTTACCACCACAGAGGTAAAGAATTCTTTCATCAGCTCCACTATCTGGTCAAGGGGCTGACATGCCATTTGACCTAGAGAGGATGATGGAACATCCTCTTCTGATACCAAAATGGAATTCTGTACATTTTCTGGGTTCTGTAAAATTTGAATTGGAGGCTGACTGCATGTGAGAGCTACCAGAGAACAAATGGGATCTTGAATCTCCAGTCATAGTTCTTGTTCCAATAATTTTGTTGGTGGTGGGGGCAATTGGTGGGGATAGGGATATTATATCCCCTTCTGCCCCTGTCAAAATTCTGTGCAGGTTCAACTTCTTCTCTCCTCTGAATTCACAATAGTTACTTTTTAGAAATTTAATCCTTGATTAGATCATTGGAGGACTCAAAATAGAGATACTGCGATGCTAAGGTATATGATAAAAGGGGAACAATTTAAATATGAACAAACAGATTTATGGTTTACATTGATTATACAGGCATTTGTAAAATAGTGTTTTCAGAGGGTTCTTGGTCCTGTCTTGATATTTTGTAATTATTTTACAAATTGGTCGAGAAACGAGTATAAATCTGCATTGCCAAATCTTAAAATGTACTGGCACACAGCACGAGCGGTCTATGGCTGGCTGGTGGACAGAGTCACAGTCTAGACTCTAGTTTTCCTCAGCACAACCTTATTCTTCAGACATCAAACATAATTCAAAACTGCTTACCTTGCAGAATATCAGTAGATCAGTTATGTTATAAGGAGCTGCCTTCTCCTTGGGACCTATCTTGCTCTCCTCTGAACCTAGCTTTATTCCTGCTCAGAGGAGACACCCTGTACTCATAATGCCCTGTGTTAAGGTGGACTGGATCCAGACTGCTGGGGCTGATCTATTAGGGTGTTCTGAGGGTTTCTATAGGGCCACAGTACTTATATTTCCATATGTATACCTCTTTTTATTCCAAAAAATTTCATAAAGAATTAAAAAAATCTTCTGTGCAGGCTGGCATATAGCTGCTTTGAAAGCACTGCAGTATGATGCATTGAAAATGGAGTAATCTATCCTGATGGTAAAGGTGTTGAGGACCGATGTATTTCACTTTCCGAGGCTTGCTGCGTCAAGGATTTGTGCATTAAGGCCTGTGTCTTTAACAGTGTCAAAGACACAGGCCTTAATGCATAAATCTCTGTCAAATGACTTTGACAGTGTGTTAGACTTTTGCATTAACAGCGCTGGGGCCTTGTGCTTTGATGGTGGTGGGGCCTTGTACGTTGATGTTGTTGATGTGCTATGCATTGCTGGTGTCGATGCGCTGTGTGTTGACCATACCGATAAGCAGTGCATCGGCAGCATCAGTGCAACAGAGACTTGGTGAGGTCAGTATTCAGCACTACTTAGCTGGATAAGAAGACACTTATCTGGCTAAGTGGTAGTGGCTGAATATCTGGCTACAATCAGCGGTCACCACTTAGCCAGATAAGTAGTATGTGGGTGGATCGGGGAGAAGCTACTTATCCAGTTAACTTAGCTAGATTTCTGATATTTGGACTTATACGGTTAAGTTAACAGAGTAAGTTAGACTTGCTCAATAGCAGGTCTAAAGTTAGCCGGATAAGACTTATCCAGTTAACTAGCTGTGCTGCTGAATATCCCTTCTAAATTAGCTGGATAATTCTTAACTGGCTAACTTACTTATCCAGATAGGTTTGAAATTCTATTCTAGAAGAGTGGCGCTTCTTCGACACATGCTTCTTACTTGATCCCAAGGATTTGACCTGTTCTGTTAATGGGGAGGAGGACTGACTGCAGCTTCTGAGAGACTTACTCAGTCCCTCCATTTTCCAGGCTCCCAATCTTTGGGTATGTGAGGACATCCATTCACAATGGTAATAGCTGTGGTCTGGTTCCAGAGAGTACTAGCAGAGTTCATGTCCATTGATGATGGGCATTCTCCTCCCACAAATACAGTCCTTGAATCCATTTACTAAGAATTTCTTCTTACCAGATATGGTGAGGACAAAAAAGGTCTTAATTTTCCTCTTCTGTTTTTTGGTTGCAGTTAAAAATGCTTTTTGGGGGCTGCTGAGGCAGCGAAGCAACTTTAAAGAAAATGTTTATAGATTTTCATAGAAAAAACAGAGTTTCACATCCATGTAGGTGCTCAGACAAAAAAACTGAGGGGGCTAATGAGGCAACACCGAGCTGGAATTCCCACACATGCTCAGTAGAGCAAAAGCTCTACTAGCTAAGAGAGAGGTCCTTTTGATGCCACTGGATGGCATCACCCACATATAACGGCTAATTTAGCCCTGATTACTGATGAAAAAAATAATTTTGAAAATTGTCCTTTCTATTCTTTCTTTGGATATTGCAGCGGCATAATTTGGACTTTGAATTCTTTACTTCATTTTCTGTTTTTCCATTTGCTGAATCTGACAGGTGTTCCAAAATGCTATTGCTTTTGGAATCACATGATTCTTAATGAGCTGCAGCTGCAACAGTGCCTATATGTGGGAGTATGGGCACAAGACATAAGATGCCTGAGGGGAGCAGGCAGGCTATTCTGGGGTAGTGATTGTGAGTAGAAACAGGGCAGTGGCTATGAACAGGGCATCAGGTAATAAGTTTTCAGGGGCAGCAGCTGTGAGCAGAAGGGAACAAGGCAGCAAGTGATCCTCTGTTCTGGGGCAATGTCTGTGAGCAGGACAGCAAGTGATCTGCTGTTCAGGAGCAGCAACTAGAACAGTAGGAAGTGGCACAGTAGTTGATCAGTTTTCAGGGGGCAGGAGAAAAGAGCAGGACATCAGACTATCAGCTGTTCTTAGGCAGAACCAGTGTGAATAGTAGTTTAGTTTAGTTTATTGTTGTTTATATACCGATGTATCAGACGAACCATCACACCGGTTTACAAAGATTACAATATTACAAGAAAATACAATAATTCATAAAATAGTAACAGCTAAAAACTACGCAGGGTAAGAAAATAAATTAGCTGTTAAAACGAATGAAATAAAACTCATAAAACCTAGTCAACATAAGAGCATAATAAAGCATTAAATACAAAATATGTAATAAAACGATCATCAAACCAAAAACTAGTAAAAAATGTTGGTAGCCTTTGCGATAGTCAGTAGATTTAAATGAACACGCTGTTTTCTACTCATTTGTTGGAGCTGTATGGTACTGGTACCATACAGCTCCAATTCACTGAGAGACAGGCAATGCCTGACTGAAGCAGGCAATCAGCTGTTCTTGGGTAGTGGACTACTAGTCTCTCTTCTTTCTTGGGTCCTCCTGATAGCTAAGTTTCTATACAGATACCTCTGGAGTAGCCCTAAAACAAAATTGACTAAACTAATGCTTCTCAACAAGTGATATCCTTCTATGTGGATTCTTGTCTTTGCAGGGTGGTGACGGCACATCCTTTCCCAATCGTCCAGTTTCTCCACCACAAGGATCTTCCACTGATGAGATATCTGCAGGGAGCAGTTTGGATATACTGAAGCAGATTGAGTCCGAGCTGGCCATGACCCTCTCAGAAGTGAGGAGCCTAAAGGCTCTGCTGTCCCCTTCCTGCCCTGCTCGTATTGACAAAGTCCAGGAAGATCTTACTGACCACAGAACCAAAAGAATTATACTTTGGGACCTGTCAGATGAAGAGTTTCAGTAGACTACTTTTAATGTAGATGTGTATATTCTTTTTCTTATGAAAAAACTGAGTGCTTTATTCTGTGTAATAAAGTATTTAAAACAAAAAACATTTTTGTTTGTTTCTTTCTGAACAGAGATTCCCAAAAGGTAATGAGCTTCTTTAAATATAAAACCCACACTTGTCCATCTCAAAATTCAGACAAAACCTGCACATGGCAGATAATCAACTTCTTAATACTTAACCTTACCAGGATATTGGGCCAGCCAGATGGCTCAGTGATAATGCTGTGAAATACCATGCAGAAATACCAATTTGCTCCTTGAATTAGGTCTTCCACTCTCCAAGTCAACCAGGACTGGGGATGCTGCATAGGCAGTGGGAAGGGAGTCATGGGTGTTGCATAACATAGTAACATAATAAATGATGGCAGATAAAGACCAAAAAGGCCCATCCAGGTGGAACGGCTCGTGGAATGGCCCTGCCAGCTTCCTCACTTACCCCTGCTGCTGCGCCACTTCAACGTGGCAGGACACTGCCATGACCCCAGTTTCTGATTGTCCTTCCTTAGGTGTGCGAGTGCCCCTGACAGCCAATTTATTAAAGGGCCGTGGTGGGAAAGTCATCAGGGTGCCTCCTGATGATATCATGCAGCCTTCTGTAAGGGCGCCTCAGACTGCTAGTCTTCATCTCAGCAATGGGCATTGCTGCATTCCTTGCAAAGCGTGTTGCGAACATGCCTGTTCCTTGTTCAGTCTTCCAGCCTTACCTCATCCACCCTTGCTTTGCCTCTTCTTCCAGCCTTGCCTCATCTTGTCACCCATTCCAACCTCATCCAGCCTGTCTTCCTTGTTCCCAACATCAGTGTCTCCTGTGTGTCCACAGTTCCCTTGGCTTGCTGCTCTGGATCTGACATCTTGCCTAGACCTGACTACGTTTGCCTGCCACCTAGATTTTGACTTCTAGCCTGGACCTGACCATGATTGCCTGTTGCCTGGATCTTGACCTCTTGCTTGTTTATTTATTTATTTATAACTTTTTTTAATATACCGAGATTCAATTAACAAGATTAATTATCACTTCGGTTTACATTACAACCAGCAAAAAATAACAGAGACAAAGTCTTGTTTTACAATGAACAGGGTAGAAGTAACCTGGATTAAAACAATGAACAGGGTAGAAGTAACCTGGATAAACATAAGATGGGTGAAGCAAGTATAGAGAATTGGGTCTGTATAACTTGGGCGAAAAGCAGGGAAATTAAATAGGGGAGGACTATGAAGGCCTCAAGCTGGATAGTGTACTCATGATGCGGATAAGAACCAAGGCTGAAGTGAGTAGTTATGGGAAGGCTTGTTCGAATAACAAAGTCTTAAGTCTCTTCTTAAAGGTGATTGGACATCGTTCCAGCAGGGAGCAGGTTCCATTGCTTGGGGCCCGAGGCGGATATAGCTCTCTTGCTGAGGGAGGTCGTGATGGAGGGTGCTTGAAGAGTGCCTCTCTGGGCCAGTCTAATTGGACGGACCGAGGTGTGGAGTTGCAAAGGTATTGTAAGATCCAGAGGAGTAATGTTGTGTATGGCTTTGTGAGTGACTGTTAAAAGTTTATGAAGGATTCTAAACTTAATTGGTAGCCAATGTAGGTTCTTTAAAATTGGAGTTATATGGTCCCTCTTGTTGGATTTTGTGAGGATCCTGGCCGTAGCATTCTGTAGTAGCTGGAGAGGTTTGAGTGAAATATCAGGCAGGCCGTGAAGGAGTGAATTACAATAGTCAATTTTGGAGAATATGATGGCTTGTAAGACTGACCTAAAATCATGGAAATGGAGGAGGGGTCTTAGGCGTTTTAGAACTTGGAGTTTAAAATAACATTCCTTTACTATGTTGTTGATGAAGCCTGTGAAGGTCATTTGGCTGTCTATGATTACCCCGAGGTTTCTTACCTTGGGTGAGAAAGTAGGGGACATTGACTGTTGAACGTTATTTAGTGGTACGCTGCCATCTTGTGTGATTAGGATGTATTCTGTTTTGTCAGTGTTGAGTAGCAAATTAAGCTTTGAGAGGAGGTTGTTGATGTGGATGAGGCAAGCATTCCAATAGAGAAGGGTTTTTTGCAGCGAGTCGGTGATCGGTATCAGGATTTGGACATCGTCTGCATAAAGGTAATATGTAAGTTTCAGATCGGAGAGTAGATTGCAAAGGGGGGAGAAGATAGATATTGAATAGTGTTGGGGATAAAGATGAACCTTGAGGAACTCCTAGGGAAGAGGTGAAAGGGGGGGATTCTTTGCTGTTAATCTTGACTTTGTATTGCCTATTTTGAAGGAAGGACTTGAACCAGTTTAGTGCGGTATTTTTGATTCCAATCTCCGCTAGCCTGTCCTTGAGACACTGATGGTTCACTGTGTCGAATGCAGCCGATAAATCTAGGAGGATGAGAAGACAGGGCCGTTTCTTTTCCAGGTTCATGAGGATGATATCTGACAGAGAAATAAGGAGAGATTCTGTATTTCTAGCTTTACGAAATCCTAGTTGGGCTGGAGAGAGGATATTGTTATTGTCCAGAAACTCGGAGAGTTGTTTGTTGACAATTCTTTCTAGGATCTTGGCGATGATAGGAAGGTTTGCAATAGGACGAAAGTTTGCTGGGTTGTCGGTGGAGAGGTTATTTTTTTTTAGAAGGGGTTTGAAGATAGCCAGTTTAAGAGGGTCGGGGACATGACCTTGTGCTAAGGAGGCATTGATAAGCGAGATGGGCTTAGAAACTTCTGTGGCGCTTGAGATGAGAAGATTGGCAGGAATCGCATCGAAAGGGTGGGAGGCTGGTTTTAGTTTCCTCAGTAGTGATTCTATTTCTAGTGAGGAAGTTGATTCGAATTCCTCCAGGAATGCTGTAAGAGGCAATGAGGCTTTGAAAGGTTGATTAGTCATAGAGATGAGAGGGGGTGCCGTGAGAAGAGGACATGATTGGCCCAGGGATGTTAGTGTTGTTCGGGCGGCCAGTAAGTTAGTTATTTTGTCTTTGAAGTAGTTGGCAAGTTCAATGAATTTGAGAGCTGCTTTGTCATCTGGGATAGCCGGAATTGGAGGTTTAGTAAGAGAAGAAACCAGTGAGAAAAGGGCTTTTGGATCAAAAATGAAATTGTGGATTTTCTGGGAGTAGAAATCTTTTTTTGTCTGAAGCATTTTGATCCTGTAATGGTGCATGAACGATTTGAAAGATGCTAGGTTTGAGGAGGAAGGATTCCTGCACCAGCTCTGTTCCCTTTTTCTATGTTCGCGTTTAATGGATTTTATTTCTGGAGAGAACCAAGGTTTTTTCATGTCCTTGTTAGAGGGGATAACCTTAGTTTTTAGGGGGCAGGTCAAGTCTGCCACTTTACTCGTTATTTTAGACCACGAGGATAAGGCAGTGTCTACGTCTGTGAGGTCCAAAAGGTTAAGCTCTGGAGAGAGGTGAGAGATTAAAGTTTCCTGCTTGCATAATTTTCTGAGTTGAATTGTGGCTTTCTGTGAAGAGTAGGGCATAGAGAGTTGGTTGAGGAGTGACATGGAGATAAGTTTGTGGTCAGACCAGGGAATTGGCTGACAGACAATGTGGGATGCTTGGGCTAGGCTTTGATTGATAAAAATTAAATCCAAGGTGTGCCCTGCTTTGTGAGTGGGCTCCTTTATAAGTTGTTTGAAGCCCATGCAGGAAAGAGTATTAAGGAAGGATTCGCAGTTAGAGGGAAGCGGAGTGGCGTCCACATGGAGATTGAAGTCGCCTAACAAGATGGCCGGGGCGTCAGAATTGATGTGTTTAGCTATAATTTCTATCAGGGGAGATGGGTCAGAATCTAGGCATCCAGGTGGGGCATAAGTGAGACCTATTTGAAGTTGAGCTGATTTGAATACTGCAAATTCAAGGGAGCTGGACGAGGTAGTTGATTGAAGTGTTAGCCCCAGATTTTTTTTTGCAGCAAGGAGCAGACCACCTCCTCTTTTCTTCTTTCTGGGAATGGAGAATATGTCGTATATGTGGATAGGTAATTGATTCAGCAGAACCGTATCTTCTGGTTTGAGCCAGGTTTCTGTAACTGCACATAGGTTTGGCGATTCGTCCAAAAGGTGGTCATATAGAAGATGGGGGGGTTTTTGTGAGTGATTGGGCATTTAAAAGAGTTAGGGAGAAAAGGGTAAGACCTAGTACTTGGTTAAGTGGTGAAAGCATGATGGGGATGATTCTTTTTTGTTGTTGTTGATGTTTGGTGATTGTTTGGCATGTAATAGTTGCTGCTGGTCTTCTGTGATAAGGAATGATCGGAATGGTGGGAAAGGGCATGGTGGAGGGAGGGAGTTTGGGCAGGATGGGAGGCAGGGAAGAGCAGAATGCGCTTAGTTATGGAGGGAGGCTGTCTGTGAGAGCTAAGAATGCTGGAGAAGGACAAATTTTGCAAAACAGCCAGTTAGGACTGCAGGTTATGTGTCTCGGTCAGTGTTGCGTGTAGAACTGCTGTGGTGGGGTACTGTAGCGAAAGGAGGGCCTTTCGTCTGAATCCTCACAAAGGCTCACAAAGGGGCGCACTAAGGGGCAAGCCCCTTAGGGCGCGCGACGCCCCGGGGAGCGTCTGTAATTTAAGGGCCTGAAAACAGTGCTGGGCTGTCGACCTGACTATGCTGTGTTTGGACCTGACTATGATTGCTTGCATGTGGACTCTAGCTACAACCTCTGTCCAGGGGCCCTGCTTAAGTCCAGCCAGCTGCCAGAACCCAAGGGCTCAACTGAAAGGGGGGGGGGGGGGAAGGCGGCTGGTATAGGCGAAACTCCAGTCTGACCCTTTATCAAGTCTGTTCGCCCGCTACCGGCATAGGCCTTGGGGGTTTGCCTTCAAGTCTGTGTCAATTACACCGCACCACTAAGACTTCACATATTCCTTATCCATTACAGATTTCTGAGGACAAGAACTCGGTGAAGCTCAACCCAGACTGCTGCCCTAGCTGCAATAGTCCACCAGTTGCAGCAGCAGCAGGGTCAACTTTTTATTTTTTATGTGTTTTCCAAAACATTCAAGAACAAAAATCTTGAAGATGAAAAAGAAAAGAAGAAAGAAAATAAATATCATAGTATAAACAAACACAAAAAGAAATACATATAATTCTTCATTTCCATAAGTCCTCAATAAGGGATCCAATATCAAAAGTTAAAGAAATAACCCTAAAAGGATCTTAAAGAAAATTTGTTAAAGAGTATTATAAATACAGCGGGTACAAAACTGTATCATAGGATACTCAACCGTCTAGAGGAGGAACATGCTGAACAAGATCATGACTATCAGACAATATGTTAGGATTCTGTAAATATCAGTTGGTATGTGAACCCTAGGCCGAAGTGAGAGGTGGTACTGCCCACAGGGAGGAGCCCCATGACCCTCACTGTCAGGAGGCTGGGTCTCAGCTGGGGATAGACACAGAAGCAATATAGTTTTTATTAAAGAGATAGAAGCACTACCCGTGGAGCAGTGGGTGCCAGAGAGGAGGTCACACAGACCCAGAGACACAGGGTCGATGGAATAGGAAGTGCCCATAGGGAATACCTCCGTAGTGTTGGTAGAAGTCCGTGGAGCGGGTACACCGAAAAGGTCTCCTATAGAGATATTAGTGGCCCGTGAGGCGGGGTACCTCAAAGGGGTCTTGGTAGAGATGGTAGTGGCCCTCGGAGCAGGGTACACCAATAGTGTCCTCGGTAGAGATGATAATAACCCGCAGAGCAGGGTATGCTGGTGGGGTCCTCTGTAGAGATGACAGTGGTCCGCAAAGTGAAGTGCACAGTTGAGGCCCTAGGTGGAGGTGGCAATGGCCCGCAGAGTAGGGTAAACTGGTGAGGGTCCTTGGTAGAACTGGTAGCGGTCCACAAGGCGGGTGCACCTGTGAGGTCCTCGATAGCATGGTAACAGTCTGTAGAGAGGGTACCTCTGAAGGAGTCCTCTGTAGAGATGGTAATGGCCCGCAGCGCGGGGTACACCAGAGATGCACTTGGTAAAGCAGAAAGTGATCCCCGGGGAACGGGGCAGGCAGAGTTCCAGGCATCAGGCCCTCCAAGAAGCAGATAGCCAGGACGAGAGAGAGGCCCCCGAGGAGCGGGTACCTGAGACGTCCACGTCGGAATAGGAACTGGAATGCAGGGTCCTCAGGAAGCGAAGCTGAATTAGCAAGGATGAGACTCTTTGCCAAATCGTCTTAGGGCCGGACCAGCAGGTTTAAATATCCAAAGGGAATGACGTCATCTGGAGGGGACGCTCCCGAGGTTCCCGCCATGATGTGGATAAGACTGGCCCGTGTGCGCGTGCTCGCGCCTAGAGGGACCTGATGGCAAGATGGTGGTCGGCGGCGTCCGTGCCAACCCAGGAGGCCTGGGAGTGGTAGGCAGGTCGTCGGTAGCTACCGGAGGCTGCCAATCTACCCCATGGAGTCAGGGAAGCAAAGAAGGAGGTGAGCAGTAGTGGTCGCAGCCGTCTGCGACTGATGGGCGTAACAGTACCCCCCTTCTTAGGGCCCCTCCCAGGGGGTTTGGGTTTTCTAGGATGCGAAGCATGGAACTGTCTAATCAACTCCTTGTCAAGGATGTTAGTAGCAGGCTCCCAGCAGTTCTCTTCGAGACCAAATCCTTCCCAAGAGATCAGATTGTTATGATATCAAGGTGGTTGGTGGATTCTCAGGGGCAACAGTGATGTTATCTCCTACGGGGAGGAGCCCCGTAGGGAGACTGATACACCAGGCTAGACTCAATAGCACAGACACAGACATAGTTTCTTTTATTGTACAGCTAGGATGACCACCAGAGGTGGCAGTAGAGAGCAGGTTAGCTGGTAACAGTCTGTAATCCTTGGCGAGGGAGACCCATCCCACAATGGTGGTGTAAGGCCCCGATGCAGATGTCCAATAAGGCACTGTAGGAGAGACAGACTGGCAGATGTTAAAACACTCCCGTAGCTGAGTACAGAGAATCCCAATGAGCAATAGAGAGGATAGGTGTTAGAAAAAATGCCAAAAATGCCAAACCTGGCAAAGTTTTTGATTACCCTGTTGGGTGGACAGAGTTGATTAAGGTGAATTAAGGTTCAGTTGGAGTCTGGAAAGGCTCCAACTGAAGTTGATGCCTCTGCCATAGGGGCTGGGGCGGTCATAAGTCAACGCACCGCCTCTGGTACCGTAGTTCCTTGTTCCTTCTATTCCATACAATTTTAATCCGCTGAGCAAAATTACAGCATCGGGGATCGTGAGCTACCCGCCATAAAATTGGCTCTCGAAGAGTGGTGCCTGTGGCTAGAGGGTGCACAACACAAATTCACTGTGTCCACCGATCATAAGAATCTGGAACATTTAAACCAAGCACGTCTCAATGCCCGCTAGGCTCGATGGGCCTTGTTCTTCTCCAGATTCGACTTCGAACTTTGTTATCACCCAGCCGATAAAAACCTCCAGGCAGACACCCTATCACGATCTTTCGAGCCCGAAGACACTCCAAAAGAACCAACTCATATAATCGACCCGACCTGTATTTGCTTATCTGCCACTCATCCAGCTCTAGCTGGGAAAACAGTCGTGCCCAGACGACTCCAAGAAAGAGTTCTTCGATGGGCGCACGATTCCAAATTGGCTGGTCACCCAGGACGAGCACGAATCATGGCACTGCTCCAGCAGTTCTTCTGGTGGCCTACCATGGTCTCCGACGCGAAAGCGTACGTTCAATCCTGTAATGTATGTGTACAGCAAAAACCCTCGGTCGGATGACCTTGGGGTCTCTTACAACCACTTCCAGCACCCGAAGAACCGTGGACTCACTTATCTACGGATTTCATCGTGGACCTGCCGCCTTCTAAGGGTCACACTGTAATATGGGTCATCATAGACCGTTTTTCAAAGATAGCCCATTTTGTACCTCTACCGGGCCTACCATCTGCTCCAGAGCTAGCACGATTATTCGGTGGCTTTACCCAGGGCAAGTCTTGCCTCACAAATCTGCTTCACTTTTTTGAAGGAGTTAATAAACATGTGGATAAAAGTGAACCGGTAGATATAGTATACTTGGATTTTCAGAAGGCGTTTGACAAAGTTCCTCATGAGAGGCTTCTCATGAGGCACTTCAGTGCCAGGAAAAATAGTGGAAAGTGTTCTAAACATCAAAATCACAGAACATATAGAAAGACATGGTTTAATGGAACAAAGTCAGCATGGCTTTACCCAGGGCAAGTCTTGCCTCACAAATCTGCTTCACTTTTTTGAAGGAGTTAATAAACATGTGGATAAAGGTGAACCGGTAGATATAGTATACTTGGATTTTCAGAAGGCGTTTGACAAAGTTCCTCATGAGAGGCTTCTAGGAAAAGTAAAAAGTCATGGGATAGGTGGCGATGTCCTTTCATGGATTGCAAACTGGCTAAAAGACAGGAAACAGAGCGAAGGATTAAATGGACAATTTTCTCAGTGGAAGGGAGTGGACAGTGGAGTGCCTCAGGGATCTGTATTGGGACCCTTACTTTTCAATATATTTATAAATGATCTGGAAAGAAATACGACGAGTGAGATAATCAAATTTGCAGATGACACAAAATTGTTCAGAGTAGTTAAATCACAAGCAGATTGTGATAAATTGCAGGAAGACCTTGTGAGACTGGAAAATTGGGCATCCAAATGGCAGATGAAATTTAATGTGGATAAGTGCAAGGTGATGCATAAGGGGAATGGAACAGCTCCCCTATGAGGAAAGACTAAAGAGGTTAGGACTTTTCAGCTTGGAGAAGAGACGGCTGAGGGGGGATATGATAGAGATGTTTAAAATTATGAGAGGTCTAGAATGGGTAGATGTGAATCGGTTATTTACTCTTTCGGATAGTAGAAAGACTAGGGGGCACTCCATGAAGTTAGCATGGGGCACATTTAAAACTAATCGGAAGAAAGTTCTTTTTTACTCAACGCACAATTAAACTCTGGAATTTGTTGCCAGAGGATGTGGTTAGTGCAGTTAGTATAGCTGTGTTTAAAAAAGGATTGGATAAGTTCTTGGAGAAGAAGTCCATTACCTGCTATTAAGTTCACTTAGAGAATAGCCACTGCCAATAGCAATGGTAACATAGAATAGACTTAGTTTTTGGGTACTTGCCAGGTTCTTATTGCCTGGATTGGCCACTGTTGGAAACAGGATTCTGGGCTTGATGGACCCTTGGTCTGACCCAGTATGGCATTTTCTTATGTTTTTATGTTCTTATCTCAGAGATTCACTCCTAGATACATCGGTCCCTTCGCTGTTACCTGACGCATCGGACCTGTTACTTATCAGCTGCGGCTGCCTCCTACGCTGGGAATACATAATACATTCCATGTATCACTCTTGAAACCTGTGATTTTATCTTGGCCTGCCCAGAAAGCTCCTGAGCCACCTCCTTTGGTGGCAGAAACCAATACGACGTATAAGGTCCATGAAGTCCTAGATGTCCGCTGTAGGGGCCGCCGGTGGAAATACCTCCTTTCCTGGGAGGGATATGGACCCGAAGAGAATTTGTGGGAACCAGCTCAAAATATCCTGGACAAGACTCTCCTCTTAAATTACCATCGTGCCCATCCAGGCAAACCCCGACCTTCAAGAGGGGGGCGTAAAGGGGGGGAATACTGTTATGAGTGCCATCCATGGCAGACCTGTGGCGCGGCCCCCTCACCTTCTTGTACGGACTCCAGCTCCTGGTTCCTCTTCACTGGCAGCGGTGGGCCGCCAGCTCCGACCTCGGTTCGCCTCCGGTGCCTCCAGCTCTGCCATGATCCCCAGTGTTGCCAGCCAAGATGTCCCTGCTCGTCGGGCCTCTCCGTGTAGCCCGCAGACAGACGCCGCCATTGGTGCCGCGCTCCTCCCTAGCCATGCACGCATCGCTGATTCTTTTAAAGGGTCCGCAGTGGGAACCTGGCCACGGCCCTGGATGCTGACATCAGACTTTTCAGCATATATAAGCTCAGGCCTCGTTCCATAGTGTTGCCTGTGCAACAGGTCTCCTCGTACTCAGAGCTGATAGAGAATCATCTCTACGTTGTGTTCCTGTCTCCTGTGGTTCCAGTCTTCCTTGTTCCTGCCCTGTCTATGGGGTAGATTTTCAAAAACCGCGAATAGGCGTACTTTTGTTGGCGCTCCAGGCGCAAACAAAAGTACGCTGGATTTCAGTAGATACGCGCGTAGCCGCACGTATCCGCTGAAATCCGGGATCGGCGCGCAAGGCTATCGATTTCATATAGCCGGCGCGCGCCGAGCCGCGCAGCCTACCCCCATTCCCTCCGAGGCCGCTCCGAAATCGGAGCGGCCTCGGAGGGAACTTTCTTTTGCCCTCCCCTCACCTTCCCCTCCCTTCCCCTACCTAACCCACCCGCCCGGCCCTGTCTAAACCCCCCCCTTACCTTTGTTGGGGGATTTACGCCTCCCGGAGGGAGAAGTAAATCCCCGCGCGCCAGGACGCGATCTGGGGGCGGGTCCGGAGGGCGCGGCCATGCCCCCGGGCCGCAGCCACGCCCCCGGAACGCTCCCGACACGCCCCGAAAACGCCGCGCGGTTCGGGCCCGCCCCCCAACACGCCCCCTCCGAAAACCCCGGGACTTACGTGAGTCCCGGGGCTCTGCGCGCGCCGGTAGGCCTATGTAAAATAGGCTTACCAGCGCGCAGGGCCCTGCTCGCCTAAATCCGCCCGGATTTGGGCGGATTTAGGCGAGCAGGGCTCTGAAAATCCGCCCCTATGTGTTGGACTGACTTTCTGGATTTCGACTCGGCTTTGTTTGACCACTCTTCAGCCTATCTCCAACCCCGGACCTTCGCTAAGTTTGACCACACCTGCCTTCTCCGTGCCCTGACCATTGCCTTGATTGACTACGCCTGCCTTCTCCATGTCTTGACCATTGCCTTGATTGACTACGCCTGCCTTCTCCGTGGTCTGACCATTGCCTTGATTGACTACGCCTGCCTTCTCCGTGGTCTGACCATTGCCTTGATTGACTACGCTACAGATTACTTCGTGTCCAGAGTTCTTCATTATTTGCGACGACCTTTGCTTGCCGCCAGCCTTGACTCCAGCCTGTCAGTGATGCCTCCTCCAGCATACTTCCTTGACGTGGACTTACAAGGCTTCGGCTTTTCTTTGCTCAGGTACCTCCAGTTACCTCCTGTTCCATTGGTGCCTGAGTTCCTGTACCGAACCCAGTCCAGAGTAGGACTATGCCACCTATCGACTGCTGTCTCTGGGCTGAATCACCTTACTTCACAAACCAACTCGAGGCCCACCTAAGTCCTGCCGGCCCTGGCACCCAAAGGCTCAACCCGCAGGGAACAAAGGCTGGTATAGGTGAAGCTCCAGCGGTCTCTATCTTCAGCCCACTCCACCTGCTGACGGTGGGGACCAATAGGTCCCTACCAAGCATTGCGTCAACCACACCTCAGCCCAAGGGTCCACCTCCGACGCAACATTAACAACTTGTTTGATTTAGGGATGGAAAGAGAAAGTATTGTTTAAGATTACGCCGAGACTTTTAACTTGTTTCTTCAATGGAAAAACAGAGTTTTCTAAAGATAGACTTTTCAGGAAAAGTTGTGTATGGACTATAAATAGGAAGAATTTCAGTTTTGGACATTTTAAGTGAAAGCTTGAAATATTGGAGCCACTTTTTAAGAGTTCAATGGTATCTTGCTAAGCAGATCGTATACGCAGAACAAACTGAATATTGTCTGCATATACTTTACAGCAATCTGTCAGGTTAGAAAGAATTTTGCAGACAGGAGCGAGATATATATTGAACAATACAGAAGACAAAGCTGAACCTTGAGGACCACTAGTTTTGATATGGCTACAGGATGAAATTTCATTGTTAAACTTGAATGATTGAAAGAGATCAGAAAGGTATGATTGAAAGCAGTCTAACACTTTACCACATAAGCCACATTCTTGTAATCTAAAAGGAGAATTTCATGGTCAATGGTATCAAAAGCCGAAGATATATCAAGTGAAATAAGTAAAAATTATTGACCATAATGACAATAATGAGTCTGAGGACCTCTTTGATCAAGAGGGGAGTATAACCCATGTATCTGGGCTGGTCTGGATATGGAAATATCTACAATATCTGAATGTAATTTACTTTGAACTGCCTGAAAGACAGAATAAAAAATAAAGTATAAATAAATAAACAAACAAATAAAAGACAAAGCTATGTTTAACTTCTGCATATCTTTTTCCAGCTCTTCATTCCATCCTGGAAAAGGCAAGGGATTTCACTTTCTCCCTCAAGAGAAATGTGATGGTTTGATTCAACTGATGGACTTAGAAAAAGAATGTGAGAAACATTTGGTCAGGTTGATCTATGATACTTTCAAGACAGCATTGATAATATCTGTCATAGGTATTGGTGCCTGGAGACGTTCCTGGTTGTGGGTTTCAGACCTCAGAAATGAGCAGGACAGGCTTGCTGACATACCCTGCAAGGGAGTAAATCTCTTTGGAGATACTAGAGAAAGTGGAAGCTACTTCCGACTCACCCTCCTCTTTGTCTAATTGTTATTTGAGTGGCCTTGTTGTGGATGTCCTCTCTTGCGCTTGCTCTCAACCATGCCATGCGCCGTGCCGCTATTGCTGTAGCTGAGGATCTCACAGAAGATTCAAATGATTCATATACAGATCGAAGTAAATGTCGAAAACCTTCCTCCATGTCTGTAAATGGTTATGGTAAGGAATCATCTGAAGCCAAACATACTGGACATAATCTCTGGAGACATTTAAATAAATACCGGATTACGTAAAATTGATGGCATTGGATTTTTGTGGCTAGCATGGACGACTGGTACACCTTGTGGCTGAAGTCATCCATGGATTTATTGTCTTTGCCTGGTGGAGAATTGGCATGAAGTTTTGTTCTTTTGGCTTTTGACAGTGCAGATTCCACTACTATGGAGTTGTGTGGTAATTGCGTGGAATCGTAAATTGTGGAATTACGCATACAATATTTTAAGTCAGTTTTTCTGGATGCAGCTGTGGTGGTAAAAGGTTTTTCCCACATCTTACGTAGAACTACATCCAGAATGGCATGAGGTGGCAGAGCTGTGGGCTCCGGCGGCATTTCAAATATTGTATAATATGCCTAGAACCTCTGTTCGAGGATCAGGTACCTTTCCTGTTTCAATATTTAAAAAAGAGCCTACTTTCTCGATTAATTTTGTGAAAGATAGGTCCTCAGGAGGGGAATAAGGTTCCGGGAGGCCCTCAGGAAGATTCATTGGGAATCCGGTGGATGAGCTCGGCGATGATGTAGACCATTGTGAATCTGGAGAATCTGGTCGGTCTGGAATTGTAGGTGGTGCCGCTGGCTGAGATGGAAGGAGAGGGTTCGGCACCACAGATGACGAAGGTTGAGACGGTGGGACTGGAGGCTAAGAGTGAGCGGACTCCAGATCCTGGAAGAAAGTATATAATGCCTGCGTAATTTGCAGCATCACTTTTGATGCGAGATGATGCTGTGAAGGACCTGGAGATAGATCCAGTCCTGGAGGCAATGCTGGGAAATTCAAACCTTGAGGAGGTAGGCAAGGTACTGGAAACATAAGGGAACGTGGTCTACTAGGTGAGGACCAATCAGATTGAGAACCCTTGCTGTATGAGGAGTCGTGGTCCGAGACTAGTGCAACATCTGGTTCAGTGTTTCGTTTTAGGTGTCTTCTTTCCCTGCTAGTGAAGACTGAGATGAAGCAGGTGTTGGAGTCGAGAGCTTCGCACATTTCGCGTCGTCATGCTTCGAGGTGGAACGTTTTGGATCAGCATCATGTGGTGCGCCGTGTTTTTGTGCCCTATGTGGTGATGCTCCATGTCTTGATGCGCTGTGCGCCAGCGTGTCATGATCTGATGCTCCATGCGCCGTTGTGTCGCATCCCGTGCGCCAATATGTTGCATCCCGCGCCGTGCGCCGTGTCCTGCACCCTGTCTTCTTATGCCTTGCATTGATACATCATGTGTCGAATGCCTCGGTCATTTAGATTTTCCATTCTCCGAGTGCTTCAGTGTCGAGGAGTGGGAACGAACGGGTACAGGGCTGTGTGACCCAGACGGCGCATGAAGGGTCTTCTGCATGAGAGGAGTCGAGGCCTCAATTCCCTTCAGCAGCCCTGGTGGTAGTACCAACCTGGCCGAGGCTCCTTCCAGCGACGCTGAACTTTTCAGTGGTTTCTTTTTAGGTCTCTTGGCCGGTCCTGGCGAAGAATGTGGAGACCTTAAATGCGCGATTTTCTCAGCGTGTTGCTTTTGGGCCCAGGGCGACATGCGACCACAGTCTCAACATAAGGCTTGGTCGTGCGCCGGGCCCAGGCAGCTATAACAATAATTATGTCCATCTGTTATGGACATAATTTTCCCACATTGGCAGTACTTAAAACCAGATGGCTTAGGAGTCATCATTGCCAATAAAAAAAAGAGAAAATTCGAAGAATCTTAAACAATTCTCTTCAGAGACGAGAAGGAGAAAAAACAATGCATGCAGTCCTGCTCGCAGATAAAAAGAGACCGAGGTGAACAGGGCAATCGCGAGGGAGCCTCACTGCGCAACCGTACAGAGTTCAAAACTCTGTACTAACTGAGAAAAACTCCGCCTACTGACCGGTCGCGACACGCTCCCAGACAGCATGGCTAATTCAGTCCTGCTATCGACGGGAAAATTCCCTTGAGCTCCAGGCATTCTGAATGTTCTAAAAGCTTACAGAGATCAGGTGGCCAACAAAATTGTCTTAGTTCAAATAATCACAGAAACATAGAAATGATGGCAGAAAAGGACCAAATGGTCCATCCAGTCTGCCCAGCAAGCTTATGGTAGCATCTGCCGTGCCATACAGGTCAACTCCATACTTAGTTTCCTAGACCGTCAAAGTCAGGGCCCTTATTGGTTGCTCTCTGAGTCCAATTCCCCATTACCTCTTTCCATTGAAGCAAAGACCAATGTTGGAGTTGTATCAAATGTATCAGGCTTATTGGTGAAGGGTAGTAACAGCCACATCAGCAAGTTATCCCCATATTGTTTCCCCAGACCGTAAAATTCAATGTCATTGTTGGTTGCTGAATGAATTTAAAATCCCCATTTCCTCTTTTCTCCCCTGCAGTTAAAAGCAGACAGCAATAGTGGAGTTGCATCAACAGTATGATGGTTTATTGGTTAAGGGCAGTAACCACCACACCAGCAAGTTACCCCCATGTACTCTTTTATTCATTTCCATTCTCTAGCCTTTAGGGATCCACAGTGTTTATCCCATGCCCTTTTTAAATCTTTCACTGTTTTTATTTTCACCACCTCCTCTGGAAGGGCATTCCAGTCATCCACCACCCTCTCTGTAAAGAAATATTTCCTGTTGTTGCTTCTAAGTTGTCCTTGCTGGAGTTTCATCACATGATCCCTAGTTCTACTGATTTCTTTCCAACAAAAAGGTTTGTTGATTGTGCATCACTAAAACCTTTCAGGTGGTATGTGAAGGTCTGTATCATATCACCCCTGTGCCTCCTCTCTTCCAGGGTATACCTATTCACATTCTTCAGTCTCTCCTCATAGTTTTTCTGATACTGACCCCAGAGCATTTTGGTAGCCTTTCTCTGTCCTGTCTCTATCCCTTTTGAGATAAGGGCTCCAGAACTGAACACAATATTCCAGGTGAGACCTCACCAAGGAGCTGTACAAGGGCATCACCACCTCCATTTTCTTAATGGTTATTCCTCTCTCTATGCAGCCCAGCATTCTTCTGGCTTTAGCTATCACCTTGTCACATTGCTTTGCTGTTTTCAGATCGCTAGACACTATCACCCAAAGGTCCCTCTCTTGCTCCGTGCAAAACAGCCTTTTATGCCCCATCTCATACAGCTCTTTTGGATTACTGCACCCCAGATGCATGACTCTGTACATATTGGCATTGAATCCCAGTTGCCATATCTTCAACCACTGTTCAAGATTTCTTAAATCACGTCTCATTCTCTCTACTCCTTCCAGCATGTCCACTCTGTTGCAGATCTTAGTATCATCTGCAAATAGACAAACTTTACCTTCTATCCCTTCCGCAATGTTGCTCACAAAGATATTGAACAGAACCAGTCCCAACACCGATCCTTATGGCACTCCGCTTAACATTGTTCTCTCTTCAGAGAAGGTTCCATTTACCATTACACGCTGTCTCCAATCTGTCAACCAGTTTGTAATCCAGGCCACCACCTTGGCACTCACTCCCAAGCTTCCCATTTTATTCATAAGCCTCCTATGCGGGACTGTATCAAAAGCTTTGCTGAAATCCAAGAAGATCACATTGAGTGCAGATGAAATTTAATGTGGATAAGTGCAAGGTGATGCATATAGGGAAAAATAACCCATGCTATAATTACACAATGTTGGGTTCCATATTAGGTGCTACAACTCAAGAAAGAGATCTAGGCGTCATAGTGGATAACACATTGAAATCGTCGGTTCAGTGTGCTGCGGCAGTCAAAAAAGCAAACAGAATGTTGGGAATTATTAGAAAGGGAATGGTGAATAAAACGGAAAATGTCATAATGCCTCTGTATCGCTCCATGGTAAGACCGCACCTTGAATACTGTGTATAATTCTGGTCACCACATCTCAAAAAAGATATAATTGCGATGGAGAAGGTACAGAGAAGGGCTACCAAAATGATAAGGGGAATGGAACAGCTCCCCTATGAGGAAAGACTAAAGAGGTTAGGACTTTTCAGCTTGGAGAAGAGACGGCTGAGGGGGGATATGATAGAGATGTTTAAAATTATGAGAGGTCTAGAATGGGTAGATATGAATCGGTTATTTACTCTTTCGGATAATAGAAAGACTAGGGGGCACCCCATGAAGTTAGCATGGGGCACATTTAAAACTAATCGGAGAAAGTTCTTTTTTACTCAACGCACAATTAAACTCTGGAATTTGTTGCCAGAGGATGTGGTTAGTGCAGTTAGTATAGCTGTGTTTAAAAAAGGATTGGATAAGTTCTTGGAGAAGAAGTCCATTACCTGCTATTAAGTTCATTTAGAGAATAGCCACTGCCATTAGCAATGGTAACATGGAATAGACTTAGTTTTTGGGTACTTGCCAGGTTCTTATGGCCTGGATTGGCCACTGTTGGAAACAGGATGCTGGGCTTGATGGACCCTTGGTCTGACCCAGTATGGCATTTTCTTATGTTCTTATGTTCCATTTCTTTAGTCACCTAATCAAAAAAATAAATTAGATTTGTCTGACAGGACCTTCCCCTGGTGAACCCATGCTGCCTCACATCCAACAATTCTCCTGACTGTAGATAGTTCACTATCCTTTCCTTCAGCAGAATCTCCCTGAGTTTTCCCACCATCGAGTTGAAGCTATCTGGTCAAGAGTTTCCAGCCTCCTCTGTGCTCCCACTCTTGAGAAGCGAGACTACCACTCCTGTTTCCAGGGATCTATTGAACAGATCATGCAGCGGACCCACCAACATGTCTCTGAGCTCCCTCAATATCCTGGGATGACCCTCATCCAGCCCCATGGACTTGTCCACTTTCAGTTTTCCTCTTCCCTTCTCTTCTGTAAATGGAGTTTCATCTGCCCCATCTCCATCTATGGTCTTGTCAACCAGCAACAGTCCTTCTCCAGGGTCTTCTTTAGTGAACACAGAACTGAAGTATTTAATATTTCTGCCATTTCTTCATCTCTCTCCACACAGTGCTCCTTGTAACATTTCAATTTCTCTATACCATGTCGGGCCTCCCTTCTTTCTCTGATATACCTGAAAAATAATTTTGTCTCTTCTCTTTACCTCTTTGGCAATTCTTTCTTCTGCTTGACATTTTGCTTTTCTGCTTTCCTCCCTCATTTTTAACAGATATTCTTCCATGTGTTCCTTTTTTGAGACATTTTATACTTCTTGAATGCAGTTCTTTTTGCCTTAATTTTTCAGCCAACTCCTTAGAGAACCATATCAGTTTCATTTTCCTCTTACTCTTCTTTACTTTCCTAACATATAGATTTGTTGCCTTTGCAATAGCTCCTTCTAATTTGGCCCACTGTTCCACCTCACCCATTTTCTCCCAGTCTTCCAGTTCTTCCTTCAGGTACATCCCCATTTTGACAAAGTCAATATTTCTGAAATTCAAACCTTGGGTCTTGCTGTGACTTCTCTGTATTCTATTTGCAATATCAAATCATATTGTCCGATGATTACTACTGTTCAGGTGAGCCCCTACCTGAATATCAGAGACATTATCCCCATTAGTAAGCACTAGATCAAGGATCACACCCTCCCTCATGGGTTCCATTACTATTTGTTTGAGCAGAGCACCTTGAAGGACATCCACTATCTCTCTACTTTTTGTAGATTCCTCAGAAGGGATGCTCCATTCCACATCCGGAAGATTAAAATCTCCAATGAGCAACACTTCTCCCTTCTTTCCCAACTTTTGGATGTCCTCGATCTGGTCTCTGTCCAGTTCATCCATTTGGGTTGGAGGCTTGTAGATAACACCAGTAAAAATGGAAGCACCATCTTCTCTTTTTAGGGCTGTCCATAATGCTTCTTCTTTACACCACATGCCTTGCAGTTCAGTTGCTTGGATATTATTTTTGACAAAAAGAGCTACTCTTTCCCATTTTCTGCACTCTGTCCTTCCTTAACAAGTGATAGCCTGAGATGGCCGCATCCCAATCATGAGACTCAGTGAACTATGTCTCCGTAACACAATCCAGTGGGAGCACTGAGAGGAGAGGATCACCTTGCTGGTGGCTGAAAGGAATCAGTAAGTTTTTGCTTGGGACATTGTCTTTTTTAAAAGTATTGGGGCAAAGTTAACTATTTGGGAATATTATTTAGTGTGTTTGTGCTTTTAATAGTCAGTAAGGCAGCGAATAAACAGAAGTTAGACTGTTTGTATTTTTAAATAGTCAGTCTGCAAGGCAGCTAGTAAGCAGAAGTTAGAGTGTTTGTATATTAAAAAAAAAAAAAAAAAGTAGCCAGAAGCTAGAAATAAGCTAGGAGCAGTGTATATCTAAGTAAAAAGGTTGAAAAGTTCAGTTCAGTTACCTTGGAAAGGTGTTGAGGTAGTGAGATTTGGTTTGATTTAGGTACCAACATTTGTTAATCAAGAGAGCAGTGAGTCACTCTGGCTGACTAACTGAGAAATTTGTTGGAGCTCAGAGCCATTAGGTATGCACTGAAAGTTCCTAATGGGCCAAACCATAATGATACATACCGACAATCAAGTAGCAATGCTCTACATAAACAAACAAGGAAGGTCAGGTTCCTGGACCCTTTGCAGGGAAGCCATGTGGATATGAGACTGGGCCCTCCAAAATTCAATATTACTAAGAGCAACCTATCTACCAGGTGTGGACAATACGTTGGCAGATCGCCTCAGCAGAATTTTTCACCCTCATGAATGGTCGCTGAACCTTGCGGACAAGATATTCCTCCACTTGGGTTACCCTTGGATAGACCTTTTCGCAACGGAACACAATCGGAAAGTCCCATCAGATACAGACAGGATGCTTTCCTGATGTCATGGTCTCACGGTCTTCTCTATGCATTTTCACCAATTCCTCTTATATCAAAGACATTTCAGAAACTGATACAAGATCGTTCACACTTGATACTCATAGCTCCTGCTTGGCCAAGACAACCCTGGTTCGTCTATCTAGTACAGTACTCTAAAATGGATGCTTGGAATCTAGGTCAAGATCCAAGCCTCCTGACACAGGAGGGAGAAACCTTCCTTCATCCCCTCCATTCCTCCCTTCACCTGACAACATGGATGTTGAACCCGAGATCTTAAAAGGTTTCACTCTCTCAGAGAACATTCAACACATCATCATAGCAGCTAGAAAACCCTCAACTAGGAGAAATTACTCCTTCAAATGGAAACGATACATTACCTGGTGCCACTCTCAAAAATTACCAACCTTTTTTTCAGGGAGGCGCGCTGGGCTTGTCCTGGCGCGCCGAAGGTAACCAAGGGTCGAGCGGCGCGAGCACATTACGAAGTGGAGGGGTAGGGAAAGAGGGGAAAGCCCAGGGGACCAATGGTGGCGCTGCACGTTTGAATTGCAGCGTCACCATTGGTCAGGGGGTTAGGGATATAAGCAGGGAGAAGGGGGGGGGGGGGAGCAGTTGAAAATTCAGAAGCGGAGCGGAGGCTGATTTTTGGCTTTGAGCTGCTGCGAATTTTCAACTGCCTTTTGAGGTAATTTTTTCGTGGGCCACGGCGAGAGAGCGATGAAGGGAGCCAGGGTGCAGCCTGCACCTAAGCCGGCGGGGGTGAGTACTCGGGGAATACGGGCCCGTAACCGACGGGTTAGAAGGGTTTCAGGCGGCGCTCCAGCCTCTCCAGGGGCAGCAGCGAGCGTGGGGACTTCGGTAGTCCCCCCCCCTTCGCAAATTGCTTTGTCCTCCCCTGCTGCAGCGCCAACTGATTCTGGGGAAAGCGGTCCTGAGCCATCCGCTTCCCCCCGTGCCGTCAGCCCGAGTCCCAGCTCTCCCCGCCCGGTCGGAGCACCTCTCCTCCCGAGCCTGCCCATCATATTACCGTCGGGTGTTTTTTCACCGCGCCGTAAGTCCGATGACGCCGCCTCCTCGATGAGTGGGGGGACAGGCAAAGCTTGTCCGCGGGCTGCAGCGGGAGGTACAGGTGTTGGCCCGACTAGAGCGCCATTTGCGCCCCGCATTCGCAGAGGTTTTTCCCCTCTGGCGCGGGCCTTCAGGGGCAGTGAATTTCCTCGCCAAAAGGGCGCGCCATTTTTGAAAGGGAGGAGTCTGGGGCTTGCCTCCCCTACGCCTACCGGGTCCAGGGCAGTTTTGGGCAGTTCGGGTAAGGGCAGGCAGGGATTCAGAGGGCGGAACGCGAGACCCAAGGGTAGACCAAAAGGGCCCTTTCCTGAGGGGGGTGGTTTAGACCTGGGAACCGGGCAGGAGGGGAATGATATCCCTACTAATGCCCCCCCTCTCCTTACTCAGGCTTCTGGCCCGGGAGCTACCGCGGAGCTAATTGCGGATATCCTTAGCCACATGGCCAGGTCTGGGTATGGTTTCCTGCCGCGGGAGTCTAGGCAGGGTGACGACACGAATGCAGGCATAGGAGGGTGGCCGGGGGTACTGAGTTCTCAGATGGGGGAGCAGGTTTTTCCAGAGGGTGGGAGTACTCCTCGGGATGGTGGTATGGGTTTGCAGTCGGGCAGGAGGCAAGCGATGGGATATGCACAGATGAGTGTGTTGCCTGCGCCACAAGCGGCAGGGGGTTTGAGGCAGGACAGTGTTAGGAGTTTTTTCGCAGATGACGGGGGAGACGACCGGCCGGGACCGTCCAGCAGGGAGGCTTGGAGGGAGCGTGCGGACACAGCACGCTGGCAGGACAAAAGGCAAGGGACGCAGGGAGTGAGAAGGACACCGACGGTGGGGACGCCTGGCCTGCCATTAGCATCCAAGGACAGTAGCGCGTTCGGAGGGGAGCACACACAGGTAAGAAAAAACTGTTGCGGGAACGTAAGGTAGGGAGAAAGAAGAGGAGGAGGTCGAATGTGGCTACAAGTTCAAGTTCATCGTCATCCTCTTCCTCATCTAGCGAGAGTCTATGCAGCAGGAGGGAGGTTTTAGCGGAAGGTCCCAAATGTGATGTAGGGCAGCCGGCACTGGCATCGCTTACGGAGTTATGGGAGGAAGTACCTACTAGGTTGGTGAGACGCATTAAAAGGAGGAAGTTTATAGATATATTTAAGTTACTTGAAGGAAGGCGGGGAGGGAGAAAGGCATCTAAGAAGGATAAGAAGCGTCGCGAGAAAGAAGGGTATGGGCCCAAAATTGCTAAAAATATAGTTAATTGGGTTCGGGGGTTCCTGCGTCTGGCCAGCCTAGTCAGTCATTTTGATCCCTCCCAATATGGAGCGTTGCTATCCTACGCGGATAGCATCCTGGGGGCGTTCAGGGATTATGAAGGTTGGGCTTGGCTCAACTATGATGAGAAGTTTAGGGATAAAATGGCGGGCAATAAATATATGTCATGGGGTTCGCAAGACATTCATCTGTGGCTTACGCAGATGACTAACAAGAGTTCAGGTTTTGGTAGGGGAGGGGCACCCAAAGCGGGAGGTGCGGTTGTTTCGGGTTCGCAACCGTCGACTGGGAGCAAGGGCTCATCCTTTCGTACGGGGCCCTTTCGGAAAGGAGAATCAGGAGTCAAGGGAGTTGGGGGGGGGAGTGGAGACGTATGTTGGAGATTCAACAAGCTCACTTGCTTGTTTCCCGACTGCAAATTCAAACATGCCTGTGCAATGTGTGGCGGAGGGCACTCCGCCCTTAAGTGCCCACAGGGGCAAGGGGGTTTGGGTGGTAAAGGAGCCAAGTACCGTATTTCCACGCATATAACCCGCGGGTAATGTGCGTTTTTACCTACCCCGCATGCCCCCCGCGGGGTATAAACGTGGGCGGGTTATCCAGAAAAAATTTTACAACCAATAAAGTTTCCCGACTCTGAATAGGCTGCAGCTGAGAGGAGTCCGTCCTATCCCTGCGCCCGGCCGCTTCCTGATTGGTCGCGTGTTAAATCTAGGCCGCAGGCGGGTGGGCGCTTGTTCCAGGCGGCGGCGGGTGGACGCGTGTTAAATCTAGGCCGGGTCGCACAGGCGCGCATTCATTCACTGCCGGTGGGGGCAGCCCCCACCGGCAGTGAATGAATGCGCGCCGAAAGCAGCTTGTTCCAGGCGGCGGTGGCGGGTGGACGCGCGTTAGTTCGAGGCGGGTGGTCGCGTGTTAAATCTAGGCCGGGTCGCTCAAGGCAATCTAGGCCGGGTCGCTCAAGGCAGTCACATGCCGTGACGTCACGGCATGTGACTGCCTTGAGCATCGAATCGCAGGGGTCGCATTCATTCACTGCCGGTGGGGGCTGGGGCAGCCCCCACCGGCAGTGAATGAATTCATTCATCCAGGCGGAGGAGCCGGCTGCTTTCAGCTGCCGCTGCCGGCTGCTTTCGGCGCTCAAGGCAGTAGCGGCGAAAGCAGCCGGCTCCTCCGCCTGGATGAATGAATGCGACCCCTGCGATTCGATGCTCAAGGCAGTCACATGCCGTGACGTCACGGCATGTGACTGCCTTGAGCGACCCGGCCTAGATTGCCTTGAGCGACCCGGCCTAGATTTAACACGCGACCACCCGCCTCGAACTAACGCGCGTCCACCCGCCACCGCCGCCTGGAACAAGCTGCTTTCGGCGCGCATTCATTCACTGCCGGTGGGGGCTGCCGCAGCCCCCACCGGCAGTGAATGAATGCGCGCCTGTGCGACCCGGCCTAGATTTAACACGCGACCACCCGCCGGCCGTCTCGAACTAACGCGCGTCCACCCGCCCCCGCCTGGAACAAGCGCCCACCCGCCCGCGGCCTAGATTTAACACGCGACCACCCGGCTCCCGCCGCCCGCCTGGACCCACGCGGCCCTCCGACAGGTATTTAAAAATTTATTTTTTTTTTGAATTGCGGGTTATATGAGGAGGCGGGGTATATTAAAACTTTTTTTCATAAATCTTGAAAACCTGCGGGTTATGTGTGTGGGCGGGTTATATACGTGGGCGGGTTATTGTCGTGGAAATACGGTAATCAATGTTTGCTTTCGAAGGCTGAAACGCCTATAAATGTGGCGGCCTTAGTGGATGGTTTAAGAGCCTATCCGGACAAGGGTGCAGCTTTCATGTTGTCTACGGGTTTTACTAGCGGTTTTATCATTCCGTACACGGGTCCTGGGGAGGGGGGAACCAGGAGGAACTCTAGGTCGGTTTCTAGGAGGGCGGACGTTGCCCGCGCAAAGTTACAAGAGAAAATAAGCTTGGGGAGGATAGCAGGGCCTTTTCGCGCTAGACCTTTTGAGCATATGCATTTGTCGCTGTTAGCGGTTATCCCAAAAAAGGTTCCGGGGAAATTTCGTTTAATCCTTAACTTGTCATACCCAGATGGTTCCTCAGTTAATGATTTTATTCCGAGGCACGCTTGTGCTGTGAAATATGCATCTTTCGACGAAGCCCTGGCTTTGGTGCGTAAAGCGGGTCCAGGCGCATGGATGGCTAAGGTGGACATCGAATCGGCGTTTCGGTTATTACCAATACATCCGTCATGTTTTCCTTTGCTGGGCTTTTCGTTCGAAGGTTTTTATTTTATTGATCGTTGTTTGCCTATGGGATGTGCGGTGTCTTGCGCCTTTTTTGAAGCTTTTAGCACTTTTATTCATTGGGCTACTAAGTGCTTTATTGGCTGCGATGACTCGTTGCATTACTTGGATGATTTTCTGTTTGTAGGGCCCAAAAATTCTGACGCTTGCCAACAGCAACTCTCAGGTTTTTTACAAACGGCGGGATACTATGGGGTACCGATAGCGGCTGACAAAACGGAAGGGCCAGTTGCGAACTTAGTTTTCCTAGGAATTGAGTTGGATTCGATATCAATGGTGTCCAGGTTGCCAAGGGATAAACTTGATCAGTTACGGGAGGACATCAGGGTGGTTCGGGGATCAGTTAAGGTTACGTTGCGTCAGTTGCAATCCTTGATAGGTTCCCTTAATTTTGCGTGTCGTGTTATCCCAATGGGTAGGGCTTTCATTCGGCGTCTGTCAGCCAGGACGGCGGGGGTTCGAGCGGGGCATCATATCATCAGGGTCACCAGGGCTGTGCAGGATGAATTGGCGGTCTGGGAGAGTTTTTTGCAATCTTTTAACGGTATTCGTATAATCCCAGAGGCAGAAATTTCAAACATCGATTTGGAATTGTTTTCGGATGCAGCGGGTGCTACGGGTTTGGGGGTGTATTTTCGTGGGAATTGGTGTGCGGAGCGCTGGCCTGTACAGTGGGTTACGGAAGGGGTAGTCAAGAATATTACTTTTTTAGAACTGTTTCCTATTATCGTTGCATTAACCATTTGGTGTGCAGAGCTGGCGAACAGACAAGTGATTTGGTGGTGCGACAACCTGGGGGTTGTTCAGGTTGTCAATAAGCAGTCCGCCAAATGTCCTAGAGTTTCAGCTCTGTTGCGCGAAATGGTTATGTTGTGTTTACGATGGAATGTCACGGTAAAAGCTAGTCATGTGCCAGGGACGTTGAACCTTATTGCGGATGCTCTCTCTCGTTTTAAGTGGGAGGCTTTCCGCGCAGAGGCACCTCAGGCGAATCAGCAGGGAGTACCAGTCCCAGAGCATCTATGGGATCTTGGAATGAAGAACAGTGGAAGTTGATTCGGCAATCGGTGTCTCCGGCTACATGGAAATCGTACAGTGCAGGACGGAGATTAGTTTCCTGTTTTTTGTTTAATAGGGGTTGGGATGGAGGGGACGTCCGTGAAGGTGAGGTAGTCCAGTTCATCCTGTGGGCCAGGTCTGAAGGGTACTCTTTGGCATCAGTTAGGAGGTATTTAGCGGGGTTCGTTTTCTTTCAAAAGCTGGGGGGATGGGGTAACCCAACAAGTGGTTTTCTAGCTCGAAAAGTGTTGGAGGGCTGGAGTCGGGGCGCCGGGAGTAGTCCGGATATTAGGCTGCCCATCAGATACAGGGAATTGCTTACGATAGCCGACAATCTATGTTTCGTGTGTAGTTCTGAATTTGAGTTGGTACTATTTCGCTTAGCTTTTGCATGGGCATTCTTTGGAGCCTTCAGAGTAAGCGAAGTGGTTGCAAGAACAAAATTGCAAGGGGATGTTTCGGGTTTGTTACACACGGACGTGCGAGTTTATGAACATAGAGTGACTATCTATGTTCGTAGATCCAAAACGGATCAGAGGGGCAGGGGGGCGTGGATTTCTTTGATTCGGGCGAATAATGCTGTAGTGTGTCCAGTAAGGTTGGCGCTGGCCTATTTACGGGTGCGGCCGTCTTGGGCTAAACAATTTTTGGTACATGAGAATGGTAGTCCGTTAACCATGTATCAATTTTCTGCGGTCTTGAGTAAAGTTGTGGGATATTTGGGGTGGGATGTTCGAAGATATACTTCACATTCATTTCGCATAGGGGCTGCCACGGCGGCTGCGGAACTGGGATGGTCAGAGCAGAGAATACAGGCTCTGGGGCGCTGGAGGTCGAAGGTTTTTAGGGGCTATGTTAGGAAATAGAAAGGGAGGTGAATCAAGTTGAATGGTCGGACCACGATGGTAATGCTTGCATTTGTTTTTCAGCATCGGTTGGGGTGGAGCTGAATAGCGAATGTGCTTGGATCGTGGGCCATTCTTTCGTACATCGAGCGCAACGGTGGGCGAGACAGAGGCCGTACGGCGAGAACTTGAACATTGATCCCAAAAAATTGTTTGTGCATTGGTTTGGCAAAGGGGGATTAAGGTGGGGGGAGTTGCGTGCATTCCTGCAAGGCAAAATAGGAGAATGGGGGGTTCCCAGCCTAATTGTGTTACACCTAGGAGGCAATGATATTGGAAAATTTACGTGTAGGGAGTTAATTTCAATAATGAGGAAGGATTTGGCTTGGTTAATGAATTGCCTCCCTCACACCAACTTCGGTTGGTCAGATATCATAATTCGGCTACGGCATGGCGATGAGCTGGTGTGGCGTAATGGTGTAAAAAAGTTGAATAGGCAAATTGGGAAATGGTTAATTAGGGAAGGGGGATTCTGGATTAGACATACATGGTCGTGGGAAGTTTTGAGTGGTTACTATTTGGGAGATGGGGTTCACCTGTCTCAGGTGGGAATGGACTTATTTAATGATGCCTTGGAGGAAGGTTTGAAGCAACAAATGATTAGTTAATGGCCACAGTGGGGGAACAAAGGCAACTAGTTGTCTTTGTTAGTGGCGGAATAACCCGAGCCAGATTTATAATGTATTGTTTGTAATTGCCAAAGAGATGTTGGAGGGGGGGGGAAATGCTCGTGTAGCGTGGGGGCTGCTACACGGGAAGGCCTAAAGAGCAAGAGGGGGCCGATGCTCAGGCCGCACGCTTACTCTCGCTGGTGCCGTGGCGGGGTAAGCAGGGGGGGGGGGGGAACAACACCGGTTTACCATTGGGCCGCGATGGTAAGTGAAGAGAGGTATGCGGCAGACGAAGAGGAGGGGGGGGGTGGGGGGGGGGGGGGGGGGGGGGGGGGGAGTTTGGATTGATGTTAATTTAAAGGCTCGGGTTAGGTTTAATAAACTGCGGCCTTTGATTTCAATGCCACACTGTTGTCATGTCTAATTTGTTAAACGAAATAAAGGGGGAAGGGGAGCATTAGTGGGAGCGGCTGGTCTCGAGCTCCTTTGTTAAGGGAGGCGCGCTGGGCTTGTCCTGGCGCGCCGAAGGTAACCAAGGGTCGAGCGGCGCGAGCACATTAAGAAGCGGGGGGGTAGGGAAAGAGGGGAAAGCCCAGGGGACCAATGGTGGCGCTGCACGTTTGAATTGCAGCGTCACCATTGGTCAGGGGGTTAGGGATATAAGCAGGGAGAAGGGGGGGGGAGCAGTTGAAAATTCGGAAGCGGAGCGGAGGCTGATTTTTGGCTTCCCTCCCTCCCTTATAAAAACAAACAATGTTTTAAAATGTGTTAAAATGGTTTTGTTACAAATATGTTGAAGTTTTGGATGTTGTCGCAGTATTGGCGGAATAACCCGAGCCAGATTTATAATGTATTGTTTGTAATTGCCAAAGAGATGTTGGAGGGGGGGGAAATGCTCGTGTAGCGTGGGGGCTGCTACACGGGAAGGCCTAAAGAGCAAGAGGGGGCCGATGCTCAGGCCGCACGCTTACTCTCGCTGGTGCCGTGGCGGGGTAAGCAGGGGGGGGGGGGGGGAACAACACCGGTTTACCATTGGGCCGCGATGGTAAGCGAAGAGAGGTATGCGGCAGACGAAGAGGAAGGGGGGGGGGGGGGGGGGGGGGGGGGGAGTTTGGATTGATGTTAATTTAAAGGCTCGGGTTAGGTTTAATAAACTGCGGCCTTTGATTTCAATGCCACACTGTTGTCATGTCTAATTTGTTAAACGAAATAAAGGGAAGGGGAGCATTAGTGGGAGCGGCTGGTCTCGAGCTCCTTTGTTAAAGTCCTCGCAGATACTGACCTATTTACTTCATCTTTCTAAGTCAGGCTTGACCACCTCATCAGTGAAGGTACATTTAAATGCCATAGCAGCTTATCATGAAAAACTAAATGGTATTTCCATAGCCTCACATCCTTTGATAACTCATTTCATGAGAACTCTTCTCAACCTCCACCCTTCTCTTTGAAAACCTCAGATTCCCTGGAACCTAAATATAGTTTTATCACAATTAATGAAACCTCCATTCGAGTCTCTTCTCATTTAAAATACCTAACTTGCAGGTCGATCCAGTATCGTCTGCTCGAGGATTGCCCGTCTGTAACGTGCTCGTAGCGCACAATTCGGGCGCGCAAGGCAATTCGGCGATACAGTCTCCAGTTTCACGCGTCCGTATCGCTTCTGAAAACAGACGCATAACCCTTTCCGCACCCGGCATGTAAATGAACGAAAAAGCTGTATAATGAAGGAATTAGCTATTCCCCTGCGATACTGTAACGGGCGCTGATATTATCTCCTCCGTAACCCGCTGTTCTGCCGCGGCCTTAACCTGCTAGTTTACCGCCTCCCCCTAGTAGGAGTTAGTGTAGTGTAGTGTAGGGTAAAAACATTGCTTACCCGCCCTGGTCCCGTCCGGTCTCCTGCAGCCCCGTCCGGACCGGACGGGGCTGCAGGAGACCGGACGGGACCAGGGCAAAAAAAAAACAAACGAAAAAGTAGCAAGGCTCGGGCCTGCTATGGTAAGTGTAAAAAGTGTAAAAAACAAAAAACCTGTGTGTTATATAAAAAAAAAAAACAATTTTAAATACCTGTCAGAGGGCCGTGGGTCCAGGCGGCCGGTGGGCAGCCATCAGCGGCATCCGGTAGTCCCTTCTCCCTTTCTCCCTCCCTCCCCTGCCTGGATGAGCGCCAAAATCGCACGGGCGGGTCGGCAGCGGGAGGGGGGGGGGGGGGTCGGCAGCGGGGGGGCGGCAGCAGGATCCGGGAGCGGCGGGTAGGCAGCAGCGGGGTCCGGGGGGGTAGCGGCAGCGGGGTCCGGGGGGGGCAGCGACAGTGGGGTCCGGGGGGGGGCTGCGGCAGCGGGGTCCGGGGGGGGGCTGCGAGATCCGGGGAGCCAGCAGCGGCAGCATGTTCGATCGAGCAGGCAGGTAGGTGGCAAAGTAAAGATGGCCGCCTGCACGGGAAAATCGTGCAATTGGCCGCTGAAGACGTGACGTCACGACGTTTGGCGTCACGGGGTGTGACGTCACGTCTTCAGCGGCCAATTGCACGATTTTCCCGTGCAGGCGGCCATCTTTACTTTGCCACCTACCTGCCTGCTCGATCGAACATGCTGCCGCTGCTGGCTCCCCGGATCTCGCTGCCACCCCCGGACCCCGCTGCCGCTGCCCCCCCGGACCCCGCTGCTGCCTACCCGCCGCTCCCGGATCCTGCTGCCGCCCCCCCCCCCCCGCTGCCGACCCGCCCGTGCGATTTTGGCGCTCATCCAGGCAGGGGAGGGAGGGAGGAAGGGAGAAGGGACTACCGGATGCCGCTGATGGCTGCCCGCCGCCCACCGGCCGCCTGGACCCACGGCCCTCCGACAGGTATTTAAAATTGTTTTTTTTTTTTATATAACACACAGGTTTTTTGTTTTTTACACTTTTTAAACTTTTTTACACTTCCTGGTGCCTGTCATTTCAAATGTCATTTGAAATGACAGGTACCAGCGCACCCAGGTTACTGTACAGGCGCTGTTACAGCGCCTATACAGTAAAATGGGTTGCGCGGGCATAACCCTTCCCTAACGCTTCACAGCCGCGGCATGCATTTGCATGCGATTAGAGGAGAGTATCGGGGAGTTAGTGAAGAGAACTGTGCGTGCGGGGAGGAAGGGTGCGCCTGACACTACCTCACTGTTTTTACCGCGGCCTTACTGGATCGCGCCGTTGGAAGGTAGTTTTTCTAGTCACAATAACCTCAGCTCGCAGAGTGAGCGAACTCCTCACTTTGGTTAACTATTCTCCCTACCTAATTTTTTCATGATAAAGAGAACACATCCAAAGTTTCTACCTAAAGTAATTTAAATTTTCCATATAAATCAGAGCATTACACTACCAATATTTTTCCCTAAGCCACATGCTAACAAAAAGGAGTCTCAACTCCATACTCTAGACTGCAAAAGAGTATTAGCGTATTACAAGCAAAGAACTCAGAGCTTTTGCAAATCTTCGCAATTATTTATATTTTTCAACCCTAACTCATTTGGGATTGCAGTTTCCAAAAGAATTATATCTAACTGGATCTCAAACTGTATTCAATTCTGCCATAGTTCATCACAGACTCCTCTATCCCGATCAGTTTCAGCACACCAACTCCGGAAAAAGGCATCTTCTATCGCCCATCTAAAAAATGTTCCAATGGAAGAAATATGCAAGGCTGCAACTTGGTCTTCAGTTTATACCTTCACAGCTTACTACCGCCTAGATCGCCCAACATCTTCCGACAGCATGGTCGGTCAAGCAGTTCTATCTTGTATTTTATATCAGAAAACCACATCCACTAAGGAATAAAAAAGAAAAAACAGCTACCAATATATACCAGCAAGTATTAAATTAATGCTTGTTTCCATCTTGGTTTTCTACTCATGCTTGGGGATTCCTCCCCCCGGCCCAAAACCCCACTCCATAGGCTGGGCACTCCCCGAGGAAGGACCTCACCAAGGCTGGCTTCCCTGAAGCGCAGAACCCTAGACCCAGGATACCGGAGCTGGGTGCCCCAGCCCCGAACTCAGTCACCCTTCCTAACCCCCCGCCCCATCTCCCGACAACTAGTTTCCCCACTCAAGAAGCCCGCACGCCCTGACCCACTTCATGCAAGGAAATCTCCCAATGCCCCAGACACTTACCCTCACCTCGGATACTTTCATTACGCCATCATCTCCCCGAAGGCTTGCCCCCTCCGATAAGTGGGACTTAAAAAAAAAACACAACAACTCCGTCTCGTTCCCGCCTCTTTGGTGAGGAAATCCAAAATAGCACCGACTGACGTCATGCAGCGCTAACGCTCGCAACGTGAGGAGGCCATAATACTGATAAGACTTCAGCCGCCGGCATTTTGGATTTCCTCACCATCGAGGTAGAAACGAGGTTGCATTTCTCCTTTTTAAAATTTGAAGGCTTCACTATTAGAGGGATACGCTTTGGGCGTTCTCTGGTGTTGGGGGAAACTAGTATGGGATCAGGGGTGGCTTCAGTGTGTGTTTCAGATGTGACGGTAGCACAGAGGGAGAATTTAAGTGGGTGGAGGTGGGGTAAGTTAGTGAGGGGACATGTGGGAGGGTTTTTGTTTTTTTTGAATAGGGGAGGTTTGGAGCAGGTGGGAAGATTAGTAGGAGACCCTTGGCAGGGATTGGGGAGGCTTTGAATACGAGTTAGGGTTAATTGTTGGGGAGGCTTTGAATGGGGGCTTATTGTATAAGGGGCTGCTGAGTGGAGAGGTTAGAGGGTGTGCTGCTGGGGTTCCTTGAATGGGATGGTCTTGAGGGAGTGGGTGAGGGAATCTTGCGTGTGGGGGTTAATGATTGTGAAGAGGTGCCTTGCAGCGGGGGACGAGTTTAGTAAGGTAATTTGGAGTGGGTGATGGGTTTAGTACGGGGAATATGTTGGGGGGGAGGATTCCTTGAGTCGGGAGCTTAGTGTGTTGGGGAGGGGCTATTGAGCTTGTTGAAATGTTATCATGTGTAAGGGGTAGGGTTTTGATTGGGCCAGTGAGCCACTTTAACTTTTGTGTGTGTTGGCTGGGGTTATGATGCTGCTGCCTGCGCCATGAAGTTAGGTGCGTTGGTTTTGAGTGTATTAAAGGGGTGGGCCGCAGAGTCCACTTAATTTTTGTCTGCTAAATTGGGGGATATTATATTTAGTCCTGGGTTGAGTGGATCTTGTGGTTGGGCCATCGACCCCATTTAATTTTTATATTGTGTGTATGTCGAGGGGTAGATGTTTCCCGACGATAGCAGGGCTGAATTAGCCATGCTGTCATGGGAACTGCCAATCAGGCCCAGGAGGCGGAGCTTCTAAGTGATGTCAGAGCTTTGCTCTGAGGCTGCGCGTGAGTTCCCCCGCTGGAATCAGTCCGTTTTTCTGCGCATGGGATCGCACGCGGAGCTTCAGACCTCAGCAAAACTTCTTCAAAACGCAAAAACTTAAAAAAAAAAAAAAATCGACTTAGGATGAAAGACTGCGGTAAGAAGGAAGAGGGGCGACCCTCGGGCTTCAAGCCGTGCCCCTGCGGCAAGGTCCTGTCCATCACGGATGGACATGACCACTGCTATCGGTGTCTGGGACCAGACCACTTGATGCAGGCCTGCCAACATTGTGGGAAAATGTCCCCAAGAGCATGCCGGCAAAGGCACGAAAAGATGATGGCGCTCATAGGGCAGAGAAAGGGCTCCTACACCCCACCCTCTGAGGCCCGATTGTCCCCGGGGCTGCCTGCCCAATGCCCCCGCAGATGCATTGAGCGTCGTCGCTAGAGTCAGCACCATCCACACGGAGCGCCGACAGAAGGCTCAAACTTACGCACAACATGCCTCGAAGCAGGGACCTGAAACGCGTCGACCGACAGAGTCGAGATGCTCCCATCGGCGTCGGAAGGCCAAAAACGTCGGAAGTGGGCGCTAGGGACCGAGGCTTCGGTCAAGGCGCACGGCGCAAAGGCGTCGAAGGGCGCAACTTCATCACCATCGCACGGTGCATCGACGGCGCAACCGCATGGCGCATCCTTGACGCGGACGCACGGCGCACCCTCTTCAGCAAAGTCGGTACACGGAGCACCCGCTATGTCGACGCAGGCACATGGCGCGATGCAGACGCAAAAGAGCAGCTCCAAGGCAACGCCTACGAGAGAACCCAAGACCGGTCAAGGCCATCCACCGACGACACACGAGAAGCGATTATAGAACACCCGCGAAGCACATCGCAATCACGGGAGAGGCCACACAGATCATCCCCGGTACGTCTCATTGCGGCGCCGTCGATGCAGCCTTCGACATCAGGACTGAAAATTGCCTATAGGTTGATGGATACGGCAACCAAAGCACACGGGGCGTCCACCAGTGAACAGGGCTTCTCAGGTTCCTCTTCACCATCTGAGGGAGATGGCCCCCCACCGATAACACCCATATCCTCGGGATCCTCTTCACCATCCCTACAGGTATTCTGGACCTTTCCTCGGTGTTACACAGATCCACCAGAGGATCACTGCAAGAACCTCTATCGAAAAAATCCAGATTGCTTACGGAATCTCGGGTACCCCTGTACCACACACCGCCGCCAGACTCAGACATCCTCGCAGCGGCATTACCACCACAGTGGTCCTTGGCCTCACCTCGCCCTCCGATACCTCTTCAAACAAAGGAGGCTTTTATGAGTCTGTCCTTGGCTCTAGCGGGGTTTTATGAGGTGATGCAAGCCTCCTTTAACATGCCAGCTTCTTCCCCAGACAGCGGTGAACGATCTCCACCGCCCTCGACTCACAAGTCTCCTGCACGGTCCAGATTACCTTCTCCAGGGGCCAAATCACCGCCTAGGTTACCACCCTTGCTGGACCAAATCACACGGCCAGTCTCTCCGGGGGATCCAACTACATCGCCCGATTCCTCCACGGGATACCCGTCCGACCCAGGAGAAGGGCCAGTGGAACCCTACTTCCCCCCCCCCCCAACCCCCCGGAGGACTTAACGTATCCCAAGTTCTTGGATACGGTGGGAAAAGCGCTCAACATACAACTCCAGAAGGTGCCAGATCCGCGAGCCGAGACATTAGGCCTCTTAAAAATTTTTGACCTCCCAGCGGAGCCCACTGCCCTTCCAGCACATGACGTCCTAAACAGAGTTCTGGACAAATCTTGGGAGACACCCTTCACGTTACCCGTGGTGTCTAGAAAAACGGATCTAAAATACAAAATGCAACAGTCCCCTTACTATGCTTCACCGCAATTACCCCATGCATCAATTCTGGTGGAATCGGCGATGACTAAAGACAAAAAATCCAAACTTCATTCCACAGCCCCACCCCCCCCCCCCCCCCCCCCCCCCCCACCGGGAAGAGACCTGCACTCCTTGGATGAGTTTGCAAAAAGGGCCTTCCAATCTTCCATGCTGGCGACCAGGATCAACCATCATCAATTCTATATTGTACAATACATCTATGAGTTGATCCAACGGGTGAAGGACACCTCCCAGCCTACAGAACCAGATTCCAATGCCTCGGACCTCATCAGAGACCTAGAGGAAGCCACCCATCATATGTTGAGAACAGTTTATGAAGGATTTGAAGCCTCGTCGCGCACTTCGGCTGCAGCAATTGCAGCACGTCGCCTTGCCTGGCTTCGAGTGAGTTCCATCAGGGAAGATGTCCACGACAAGTTAGCCAACTTACCATGTAAAGGGGACAATTTGTTCGGCACCAGGTTCCAGGAGACCGTAGCCCAACTAAAGGAATTGTCGGTGGCGGTTTGGTCACTTACTGCACCTTCGGCACGCAGATATTACGCCCCTCCCAGGAGACAACCTTTCCAGAGACGCGCCTTTCGCCATATGCCGCACACCGACCAGTTCCATATCAAACTCAACCGAAGCAACAGAATCAATCCTCCCAAAATAGAAGAGGTCGTTCTAGACTGCAACGGACCCAACCCCAACAGCCAGCCACCTCTAACAAGCCGGCGCAGTCTTTTAACAACAACCACGCCACCATCCACACAGGTATTCGCAGGAGGCATCCAGTCGCACATTTAACACTGGCAAGCCATCACCACAAATCAGTGGGTACTGGACATAGTCCACCTCGGCTACCGGATTCCCTTTCCATCCCTACCTCCGCTTCCACACTTAACGTCCAGAGGGACCAAATCCAACCTCTCTCGGTTGGAAAGAGAGATCTCCCTACTGTTACAACAAAAGGCGATTTAATAACTTCCACCTTCCCAACAGCATACGGGGTTCTACTCCCCTTACTTCATCATACCCAAGAAGTCGGTGGATCTACGTCCCATCCTGGACCTCCGAGACCTCAACAAATACATAGTCACGGAAAAGTTCAAGATGATATCACTCAAGGCCATATTACCTCTTATCCAACCCAATGCTTGGATGTGTTCTATAAGAACATAAGAAATTGCCATGCTAGATCAGACCAAGGGTCCATCAAGCCCAGCATCCTGTTTCCAACAGAGGCCAAACCAGGCCACAAGAACCTGGCAATTATCCAAACACTAAGAAGATCCCATGCTACTGATGCAATTAATAGCAGTGGCTATTCCCTAAGTAAACTTAATTAATAGCCGTTAATGGACTTCTCCTCCAAGATCTTATCCAAACCTTTTTTGAACCCAGCTACACTAACTGCACTAACCACATCCTCTGGCAACAAATTCCAGAGCTTTATTGTGCGTTGAATGAAAAAGAATTTTCTCTGCTTAGTCTTAAATGTGCTACTTGCTAACTTCATGGAATGCCCCCTAGTCCTTCTATTATTTGAAAGTGTAAATAACCGAGTCACATCTACTCGTTCAAGACCTCTCATGATCTTAAAGACCTCTATCATATCCCCCCCTCAGTCGTCTCTTCTCCAAGCTGAACAGCCCTAACCTCTTCAGCCTTTCCTCATAGGGGAGCTGTTCCATCCCCTTTATCATTTTGGTTGCCCTTCTCTGTACCTTCTCCATCGCAACTATATCTTTTTTGAGATGCGGCGACCAGAATTGTACACAGTATTCAAGGTGCGGTCTCACCATGGAGCGATATAGAGGCATTATGACATTTTCCGTTTTATTAACCATTCCCTTCCTAATAATTCCTAACATTCTGTTTGCTTTTTTGACCGCTGCAGCACACTGAGCCGACGATTTTAAAGTATTATCCACTATGATGCCTAGACCTTTTCCCTAGGTGGCAGCTCCTAATATGGAACCTAACATCGTGTAACTACAGCAAGGGTAATTTTTCCCTATATGCAACACCTTGCACTTGTCCACATTAAATTTAATCTGCCATTTGGATGCCCAGTCTTCCAAGGTCCTCCTGTAATGTATCAGTCTGCTTGTGATTTAACTACTCTGAACAATTTTGTATCATCCGCAAATTTGATAACCTCCCTCGTCGTATTCCTTTCCAGATCATTATTATATATATATTGAAAAGCACCGGTCCAAGTACAGATCCCAGAGGCACTCCACTGTTTACCCTTTTCCACTGAGAAAATTGACCATTTAATCCTACTCTGTTTATTGTCTTTTAACCAGTTTGTAATCCACGAAAGGACATCGCCTCCTATCCCATGACTTTTTAGTTTTCGTAGAAGCCTCTCATGAGGGACTTTGTCAAATGCCTTCTGAAAATCCAAATACACTACATCTACTGATTCACCTTTATCCACATGTTTATTACCCCTTCAAAAAAATGAAGCAGATTTGTTAGGCAAGACTTCCCTTGGGTAAATCCGTGTTGACTGTGTTCCATTAAATCATATCTTTCTATATGCTCTACGATTTTGATCTTGAGAATAGTTTCCACTATTTTTCCTAGCACTGAAGTTAGGCTCACTGGTCTATAGTTACCTGGATCGCCCCTGGAACCTTTTTTAAATATTGGGGTTACATTGACCACCCTACAGTCTTCAGGTACATTGGATGATTTTAATGATAGGTTACAAATTTTAACTAATAGATCAGAAATTTCATTTTTGAGTTCCTTCAGTACCCTAGGATGCATACCATCTGGTCCAGATGATTTGTACTTTTTAGTTTGTCAATCTGGCCTACCACATCTTCCAGGTTCACAGTGATTTCGTTCAGTTCATCTGACTCATCACCCCTGAAAATCATCTCCGGAACTGGTATCTCCCCAACATCCTCATTAGTAAACAGGGAAGCAAAGATTTCATTTAGTCTTTCTGCAATGGTCTTATCTTCCCTAAGAGCCCCTTTAACCCCTCTGTCATCTAATGGTCCAACCGACTCCCTCACAGGTTTCTTGCTTCAGATATATTTAAAAAAGGTTTTATTATGAGTTTTTGCCTCTCTGGCCAACTTCATTTCAAATTCTCTCTTCGCCTGTCTTATCAATGTTTATACTTAACTTGACAATGCTTAGGTTGTATCCTATTTTCTTCAGATGGATCCTTCTTCCAATTTTTGAAGGATTTTTTTTGGCTAAAATAGCCTCTTTCACCTCACCTTTTAACCATGACTGTAATCATTTTGCCTTCCTTCCACCTTTCTTAATGCGTGGAATACATATGGACTGCGCCTCTAGGATTGTATTTTTAAACAATGTCCAAGCCTGTTGAACACTTTTAACCTTTGCAGCTGCACCTTTCAGCTTTTTTCTAACTATTTTCCTCATTTTATCAAAGTTTTCCTTTTGAAAGTTTAGTGTTAGAGCTGCCGATATACTTATTGTCCCCCTTCCAGTTATTAGTTTAAATTTGATCATGTTATGATCACTGTTGCCAAGTGGCCCCACCACAGTTACCTCTCTCACCAAATCTTGCGTTCCACTAAGAATTAAATCTAAAATAGCTCCCTCTCTTGTTGGTTCCTGAACCAATTGCTCCATGAAGCAATCATTTATTACATCCAGGAACTTACACTCATATTCCAATGCACCCTTCCTCCTGGCAATACCTGTCTTTCCAAGTCAACAGCCAACACTTCCAATACAGGGTACTCCCCTTTGGTCTCTCGACTGCACCTCGGGTGTTTACCAAATACTCTTATATGGTCAATGGACCATATAAGAGCAGTCCTACCAAATCAACTTCCTAGAACTACGGGCAATAAGGTACGTCCTTCGAACCTTTGTTTCTCACCTTCAGGGCCACAGAGTCATGGTATACACAGACAATCAAGTGGCTATGTTCTACATCAACAAGCAAGGAGGGTCGGGCTCCTGGATCCTGTGCAAGGAAGCCCTCACCATCTTCCAGTGGGCCAACAGTCACTCAATTCTGTTACAAGCCACTTATCTTCCCGGCATCACCAACACTCAAGCGGACAGGCTGAGTCAAGTGTTCCACCCCCGCAAATGGTCTCTCCATCACGAAGTGGCCAAAAATCTCTTCCACAGGTGGGGCACACCCTCGATAGACCTCTTCGCCACCGAGGTCAACCGGAAAGCGGATCGCTTTTGCTCAGTGTGGCCTAGCCCATACAGAGACGCTCAAGATGCTTTTCTTCTACCATGGACAGAGCCACTAATGTATGCGTTTCCACTGATTCCACTTATCACTCGTACTCTACAAAACTGCATGCAGGACAAGGCCCAACTAATCTTAGTGGCACCTGCATCAATCATGGTACACACACCTTCTGCAGTTATTAATAGATACACTGCTACGACTACCACAGCGGGAAGACCTACTTTCCTAAGAGCAAGGGACACTTCTTCACCCGTTCCACTTGTCTCTGCATCAAACAGCTTGGAGGTTGAATGGGTCCTGTTATCTGAGCAGGGATTCTCCATCACAGTCCAAGACATAATGTTGGAATCCAGAAAACCTTCTACCAGACGCAGTTATCAATTCAAATGGAAAAGGTATGCAACTTGGTGCGGTTCCAAGGGCATAGACCCCCCCCCCTCACATGTGCACCGGAAAAGCTATTAGATTATCTGCACTCCTTATATGCCGCAGGGTTCGCTACTGCCTCAGTTAGAGTTCACCTTAGTGCCATCGCGACTTTTCACAGACTGTATAAAGGTCAATCCATCTCACACCCTTCAGTGTCTAGATTCATTAGGGGTCTTTGCCATCTCCGACCACCGGTCTCTAAACCGCCAGTACCCTGGAATCTCAGTCTCGTGCTAGAACAACTAATGTTACCACCATTTGAGCCAGTGGACTCTGCGCATATTAAATTCCTTTAACAGCGATCACGTCAGCTCGACAAGTCAGTGAATTACAGGCGTTAGTGCATTATAGCCCATATCTTCAATTTTACCACAATAAGGTACTTTTGCGTACTCATCCTACTTTCTTACTGAAAGTTATTTCCCAATTCCATCTCAATCAATCTATTGAACTTCCAATGTTCTGCAAAAGCCACATCGTAACAAACGCGAGAAACTACTACACACCTTAGACTGTAAAAGAGCATTGGCTTACTATAAGCAACGAAGCAACTCGCAAACCAGATCTCAGCTTTTCGTCTCATTCAACCCCAGTGCTCCAGGTCTTCCAGTAGCAAAACGTACGATTTCTAGCTGGATCATCCAATGTATCCAATTCTGTTATGAAAAACAACAGTGCAAACTATCTTCCCTACCCACGGCTCATCAAACCCGTGCAGTGGCAACTTCATTGGCCCATTTTCGACACGTGGCTCCACTGGACATTTGTAAAGCTGCCACATGGGCCTCTCTTCACACTTTCACTTCCCATTACTGTTTAGACCAACAGACTGCGGAGGATGCCAAACTGGGAAGCATTATTCTACAAACATTGTCCACAGAGTAACAGAGTCGACTGTCACTAATTTCATCACACTGACGGAAGAATGAGACAATATTTAATTAATTCAGTGTGGTGTGGAGCTTAGGACTCCCATGACAGCATGGCTAATTCAGCCCTGCTATCGACGGGAAAAAGCAAGTTTGCTTACCGTAAACGGTGTTTCTGTAGATAGCAGGATGAATCAGCCATGCTGACCCGCCCACCTCCCTGGACAGCAACTTACAACAAAAGACATCAAAGGCATACGGCTACTATATATTACAGACTAAGGAGAATCTGCTTTTCCTGCATGGGAATCCACGCGCAGCCGCACAGAGTTGAACTCTGTGTGATAGCTTTGACAAGCTCCGCCTTTCCGGGCCTGATGGACAGCCCAAGACAGCATGGCTGATTCATCCTGCTACCTACGGAAACACCGTTTACGGTAAGCAAACTTGCTTTTCTCCTCAGTCTCTTTTCTTCTGCCCTGCTAGCTGCACACAGAGTTCTTCTCTCGTCTCCTCGGAAAGATTTTTCATCTGATTGAATCACCCAACTAGCCCTTTTAAGTGCTACCATGGCACCCAAGTCACCGGGATTCAAATATTGCCAATGTGGCAAAGTTATGTCCATCACAGATGAGCATTTCTCAGTGGGAGCCTCTGCCTCATCCCAGAGAGTCTATTTGGATGTCTTCTGTATCAAAGAAGAAAAGGCACTTGCCTCAATTACAGGAGCCCCTGCAAAGAGGGACAGACTGAACAGGGATGAGAATCCAACTGTACTTAATAAGGACCTATTCTGCTATCCTCTTAGATACAGTGCCTCCTCCAACCAGAAGGGCTAAGTCCACCCTGGACAAAGGGCAGGAAGGAATCTCACCCACTGCCCAGAAGCCACAGAGGAGGCAGCAGATCCCTAGAGAGGGAGAACTAGCTTCCCAAACAATGTCTCAAATTTCTCAATTCTGAGCACTTTTTTCACATCTCTAGAGAATGGCAAGCAAGGGCGTCAAACATCCAGCCCCTCGATGGAAGAATTCTCTCTTGCAAGGGATATTCTCTCCCCCCCCCCCCCACGGGATTATAGCCCACGGGATGAGACAGTGGACCCCCATCCACAGTTCTTACCACGACCAGACTCTGAGCCTAGAGACTCCCCTCCAACTTCACCGGGGTCTCCACAGGAATCTCGTTGGATCCACTGGAGGAGCCACTGGAACAGTCTTCGCTCCCAGAAGACCTGGCCTACTCTGTTTGAGAAGGTAGGGACACTTTTGAAGATCAAAACCAAAAAGGTGCCAGACCCAAGATCGGAAATTCCAGCTGAGCCTACAGCCTTGCCCTCCCATGCAGTTCTGGATGCAGTAATGGACAAGACCAGCAACGTCTAGGAAAACTGACCTTAAGTTCTGGATGAGGAAGTGTTGCATCCGTCGCTGCTCGACGCTCTCACTCCGCCCTCTTTACCTCCGGGTCTGATGGACGGCTGGCTGCCATGGTGTCTCCATGCCGTCTCCCTCTGGCGTTCCCGGACTGGCTCGACGCTGCAACTCCACCATCTTGTCCTGATGCCTAGGGCGCGCGCGTGCGTCCTGACTCTTGTACCAGCAAGGGCGCGAACCTCGGGTGTACCCCTGAGATGACGTCATCTGCTTCCAATATTTAAAGGTCTTTGAAAACGCTAACAAATCGAGTTAGCAAGGGTAAGGGGATTGCTTCGGCTACACCTCCCAAGCTACTCTGCCTCCTCGGACTTATCAGAAGTACCTGCTCCTCGGGGGCCTCGCTCTTTTCTTTATTTTCAGATTACAGATAGGAACCGGTACTCGCTCCTCGAGGGCCCATGCTCCTGAACACTCTGAAGATTCTCTACTGCCTGGAAGCTATTACTGCTACATACAAATGTGAGTTACCATCGTTCTCTCAGAGCTTTCCCTGGAACCAGGTACTCGCTCCTCGAAGGCCTAATCCTTTCCAGCTCCTGAGCTTACTTGAGACCTTACATGAGTTTTATCATCTAGTTCTATTCATGAACTCTGCCTACTCTGCCTACTCACTTTCTACAGTTTTTCAACAGCTCAGCCATCCTGGGATCGTTGTTCTAGTACCTGAGGGACTACAGCCCTGCCGGGCATATCAGCTCACTACTGCCACCTCTGGTGGTTTCTAAATACCTGTCTAATAAAAGTACTAATGTGTCTGTCTCCATACTCCAGCCTAGCCGGTGGTCCTTCTTTGGGTATCCTCCCGAGAGCGTGGTCATCTGCCATCGGCCCAGGGATCCACCACTACTATATCAGATTCATTACAGATTGCTACTCCTTAGCAAGATGATATCTGAGACACTACAAGATTGCTGACTCCTCCCTCTTCAGGAGCCTGCCACACAGAGCCTTCTCTATAGATTGCTCCTCCTAACTGACTGCTCCTCCCACCAAGCATCTTCTCCATACAGATTGCTACTCGAGCAGTCAGTCACTAGCAGGTTGCTAACTCCTCCATTCAGTTCTCTAACAGGAAGTCCCCATACTATGAAACCATGCAACTGCCACATGCTTCTTTAGTTATAGAATCAGCCATGAAGAAGTCTTAAAAAATCTAGGCTATACTCGTACACTCCACCAGGCACGGATAACCACTACTTGGATAAGTTCAGATGGAAAACCTTCCAAGTGGCAATGTTGAATGCCAAGATTCAACATCAATTCTATATCACTCAATACTTGTACGAGTGTCTACGGTCCCTCAAACAGCATTTCACGTCTGACACGGACTATGTGTTGCCTCATCCCTTTGGAACTGGAGGAGGGATTGTGCCACCTCCTTTGCATGGTGTATGAGGCATTTGAAACATCAGCCTGTACAATGGTGGTGTCCATTGCACCCCAAAGAATAGCCTGGCTTGAGGGCCAGTGCCATACGTGAGGATAGCCATGAGAAGTTGGCAGATCTTCCATGTAAGGGAGACTACCTGTTTGGGGACAAGCTGTAGGTGACAGTATCCCAGTTTAAGAAGCAGAAACGTGGCAGTCTTGTCCCTAGCTTCCCCGATAGAACAACTCTCTGCCAGGAAATATTACTCAACCTACAAAAAGTGATATTACCAAAGGTGCCCTTTCAGGATGTACACACCCTACCTTCCACTGGCATGCCAGCAGCCCAGGCAGCAGTCGCAGCAGTCACAGCCCATGAATAGATCAACGGGACATCAACAGAGGCACCAACTTGAAGCCGCAACAAGGTTTTTGAGGATGGCCCGGCTATGGCTACTGCTATTGGTGGGAGGCAGAATATCCAAGTGTTACGACTCTTGGAAAGCAATCGCATCAGATCATTGAGTATTGAGCATTGTCTGCAAGGGGTACAGATTGAACTTCAAAAAGAATCAGTCTTTCTCGCACCTGGTTCCTTCAACGCGGGACTGCATGCAAGCGCAATTATTGTAAACGGAAATGGACTCGCTACTACAACAGGCAATCCAAGCAGTGCCTTCACACCGCACAGCAAGTTTTCTATTTCCAATACTTGCTCATTCCTAAAAAATCGGGAGGTCTCTGCTCAATTTTGGATTTATTTATTTATTTAAATTTTTTTTATTTAAGTTTTTTTTATATACCAACATTCAAGACAGTAGTCCCATCATGCTGGTTCACAAGAAACAGGGGTGCAATAAACTTTACAATTTGAACAATGGTGCAGAAAAGCAGTTACATGTAACAGGGAATCAATAACTAGGAGTAAGAAGGAAAATGAAGATCAGATAATTATATATATATATATATATATATATATATATTTATGAGCCCTCAACAAATTAATTCAAAGAGAGAAGTTCAAGATAACATCCTTCAAATCCATTCTCCCTTTTCTGCAACCCAACGATTGGATGTGCTCACTGGATCTCAAAGATGCTTACTCCCACATATCAATACACCATTTTTCATGGCACCGGCTGTTTCCAGGTCAGTGCATGGCATTACTATTACAAAGTTCTTCCTTTTGGACTCTTATCCACCCCAAGAATTTACAAAATGTTTAGCAGTTGTGGTGGCCTACCTGAGAAGGAAGGGGATTCAACTGTTTCCCGTCGATAGCAGGGCTGAATTAGCCATGCTGTCTGGGAGCATAGACGCAACCGGGAGTAGGCGGAGTTTCTCTCAGGTAGTGTCAAGTTTTTAACTCTGTGCTTCTGCGTGGTCATCTTCCCGCCCGAATCCGTTTCTCTCCTCAGTCTCTTTTTTCCTCGAGCCGATAGCATGTGGGGTTTCTCTCTCTCCTTGTCAGAAATTTTTTGCGATTTTTCTTTTCATTTTTTGATCTCTAATTTTTTGAGCAGTATGGCGCCTAAACCATCAGGTTTAAGTACTGCCAATATTGGCAAAATTATGTTGTTACATTTGCCTGGGCCCAGAGCGCAACCAGGCCTCCTGCAGGGACTTTGGTTGATGTCTCCCCAGGCCCGGAGGCAACATGCAGACAGAATAGCACGTTTGAGAGCGCCCTCAACTCAATCTTCTCTGGGACCGGAGAAGACACAGAAGAGGCCCGAAAAAAGAACTGCGTCATTGGAGCATGGGGGATAAAGCGTCGACGAGGTCAGGAAAGTGTCCAGTGCCGTTAAAAGGGGTCGAGGTTTTTCCTCCTAAATCCCCTCATGAGGCTGCCGGGATTCAGGGCTCTGTTCCCGCCACCCCCCTTGTGTTGACAAAAAGCTTGGCGCAACCCGGCTCGAAGCACTGGAGGCACGGCGCAGTGGATCCTACCTCCACAAAGCACCGTAAGCGGTTGGCGCATGGCACAACAAGGCATGATGCGCCGAAACATCATGGCGCACCATGGCGCATCGGCGTGCCGTGGAACACCTCCAAGTGGGGTTCAACCTTGGAAGACTGCACAAAAAACTAAGCACATGCTTCAAACACTGTTCCTCTCCATTGCACCATGACCAGATTTGGATGTAGAAGTTGAACTCTCCTTTGAATGTGCTTCATCTATAGCTCCTTCCCTTAGCGGTGTATCGCTGTCGAGTGGGGAATCACCATCTCATAGTGGAATACAGTCACCTCCATCACAACCATCTCCGCAGACAATCAAGAAACCCTCGGTACCAATTACTGAACCTCTTCTATCAATTTTTCCACAAACACCACTTCCATTACAGCCGCAGACCCATCTCGCCTCTAAAGCAATGCTTCAGATCTCTCAAGCATTAAATACATTTTTTCAAGATTTATAATCTACTCATCCATGGCCGGTGACTCCTTCACCGCCTGCTTCTCCTGGTCCTTCACAACCAATTCCACTGATGTTGTCTCCAACCCCAGCACGTCCAGATAACCCGCTTTCTGATAGGTCAACATCTTTGCCCAATTCATCTACGGGCATGCTTCTAAGCCACCTGAGGGCCTCCCAGAGCCCTATTCCCCACCTGAAGACCTGACCTATTCAAAGTTTATAGAAAAGGTGGGGAATATCTTAAATATTGAAACAGCAACAATTCCAGACCCCAGGTCGGAGGTTCTCGGCATTTAAAAAATTTCCAATACGCCACAGGAACCCACAGCTTTGCCCCCACATGAAGTTTTAAACTCTGTTTTACACAAGATATAGGAAAAACCATTCTCTACGGGACCTGCATCCAGGAAGATTGACTTGAAATATAGGATACGAAGTTCCACCATTTATGACTCTGTGCAATTGCCTCATAATTCTATTGTGTGGAGTCCGCTCTATCTTAAGTCGAAGCGGTCTAAACTACATGCTAACTTTCCACCAGGAAAGGAACATAAATCCATGGATGATTTCCGACGCAAAGTTTATCATTCCTCTATGCTCTCCACAAGGATTCAGCACCATCAATTTTATATGATCCAGTATTTGTTTGAAACTCTGCAAAAGTTGCATCCTCTCTGCATAGCCCCTGACGACTCTTTGCCACAACCATTCACTGACATGGAGGAGGGGCTACGACATTTACTAAGATCAGTATACGAGTCTTTCGAATGTTCCTCATGCTCGTCTGCAATAGTCATAGCAGCACACAGAATGTCTTGGTTGAGAGCTAGTTCCATAAGAGAAGACGTGCACGATACGTTGGCTGATATTCCCTGCATGGGAGACAACTTATTTGGTGATAAGTTTGCAGAAACCATTGCACATCTCAAAGAGCAAAAGACTATGGTGCTAGCGCTCACAACACCCACAGATTCTCATTCATCATATAAGAAATTTTTTCCTACCTTTCGAAGGAGGTCGTACCCGAGGTCTACTTTCAGGCCCTACCAGCCTTATCGCCCACAAAATTATCCTCAGCAGCGATATCAATCCCCATCTCAGCAGTCATGTGGACATTCTCGCCAACAGCGTCCACAAAAACAAGGAACTCCTGCACCTCAAAAGCAAACACCGGCTTTTTGAGCCGCCCCGAGCCATCCCCACCACTATTCATCGATGGTCGCCTACTACACTTTTTTTTTTTTTTTTTATTTATATTTTATTGAGTTATAACATTTAGTTACAAATACAATAAACCAAGAACTATCAGAAATTTTTTTTAACAATTCAAACATAAGTACATAACATGTTTTATTTCCTAGCCCACATCTAGGGGTACAGGAGGAGTATTCTGACTGATGCAAGTCTAACATTTAATACAACCCTACTCCTATTAACTTAATTTTCTTACTGTTTAGGAGTCTTGTCTTTCAAGAATCGCTCCAAGTGAGAGGGGTCAGTAAAAATAAACTTATTATTCCGAAAGGTTACTTGACATTTGCAGGGAAACTAAGAAATAACTGGCTCCCAGCTCGAGAACCTGTTTTTTCAAATTTAAAAATAGTTTCCTACGCGCTTGTGTAGCGTGTGAAACATCCGGGAATATTTGAATTTTCTGCCCGCAAAAAATAAAGTCCTTAGTTTGGAAGTACTTTGAAAAAAAATACATCCTTATCTTTCTTTAAAGAAAAAGATACCAACAATGTGGCTCTCATATGAACATTTTCCATGGAGTCCTCCAAAAACGTGGAGACTCCAGGACTATTCAATATGTCTGTAACCCCTTCTTGATCTTGGAGCAATCTTTTAGTAGGAAGGTAATACAATCTTGATAACACTGGGATTTTATCTATCAAAAGACAATATCTCAACTACATATTTATTGAATAATTCAGTAGCTGACATTAATCTAGTTTTAGGAAAATTCAATAATCTTAAATTGAACGATCTTAACTCGTTCTCCAATAATTCAACTTGATTATGTAGCATTAAATTATCCTTAATAAAAGAGGTATTGGTGGCATGCAAAACATTTACTTGCGGGGTTAATACTGCAGCTGCTTGTTCTAATTTTACAGTCCTATTTTCTAAATCTTCAAATTTAGATCTCACTTGGAGAGAAAAATCATGCACTTGAGACACAGATTTAGTCAATTTTTTGTCAATTTTTGCAGATAGCCTCCAAACATCTAACAAGGTTACATTCTCTGGTTCAACATTGTTTTCTTCACTCTCATTAATTATATCAGGTATTACCATTGGATATGGCACAAAACTATCACTAACAGTTGTTCTCTCATTTTCTATTTCATTAGGCAATTGCCTATTCCCTTGCGCAATGATCCCAGTTCCTACTTGGTCTTGGGTCATTGACTGAAGGTTTTCAGCTATAATAACTTCACCAATACCCTCACTCAAAGGTTGTAAGGGGGGTTGTGGGGACCTGGGACTTAAGGAGACCCCCAACTGGGAAATCCCTTCTACACCGTCCCTTACCAGACTCACCCATATGTATAATATGGTTATCCATGGGTCCTACTATTCTAGACGCTGGTGTTGTTGGCGAGGAAGTCCAAGTCTTGGATTTACATTGCCTTCCCATAATCTCTAAAGGGAAGGAAAACTAACCAAGAAAATATTTGGGATTAACCAAAGAAGAAAAAAAAATTTACCAGGGGCGCGCCCCTTTGGCGCGCGGCTTCGGCTGCGCACCGGCGGCTGCACGCCGCAGGGCCCAACTTTTATGCTGGTCCGGGGGCCCTTGTAGATGACGTCACAAACGGGGTGGACTCTCGAGCTGCGCCTCCCTCCTCCCTCGGCGAGGAGTAAAAGTTTTTGTATCTCTCACCACAATTAGCGACTCGTCTCGGGGACCAGGCAGCAGTCAGCTCTCCTCCTTTCCCCAATCTGCGCGCTGCAGGGCCCAACTTTTATGCTGGTCCGGGGGCCCTTATAGATGACGTCACAAACGGGGCGGTCTCTCGAGCCGCGCCTCCCTCTTCCCTCGGCGAGGAGTAAAAGTTTTTATATTTCTCACCGCAATTAGCGACTCGTCTCGGGGACCAGGCAGCAGTCAGCTCTCCTCCTTTCCCCGCCTACTACACTTCTATGCCAATTGGACAGCAATCACGACAGATCGTTGAGTGTTGGAGATCATCAAGGAAGGTTATCTTCTAAATTTCATTATCCCTCCAAGAGTTCCTTACGTTCCTCGTCTCCGAGAAACATCATCCCACTCTACTTATCTTCAAAGAGAAATAAGCAATCTCTGCATCCAAAAATCCATTCACAAACTTCTTCCATCACAGAAGAACCAAAGGTTCTATTCCCATTATTTTCTCATTCAAAAAAAATCCGGAGGCCTTCGTCCAATCCTGGATTTACGAAATCTCAACAAATACGTTCAAAAGGAAAAATTCGAGATGACCTCCCTAAAGAACATTTCTACCTCTCCTGCAACCCAAAGACTGGCTGTGTTCCGTAGATCTGAAAGATGCTTACTCCCATATACCCATGCACCCTTTGTCATGGCGATACCTTTGCTTCAAAGCTCTGAGGGAGCACTACCAATACAGAGTCCTACCCTTTGGCCTCCATTCAGCCCCGAGGGTTTTCATGAAATGTTTAGCAGTGGTGGTGGCTCACCTCAGAAAATTATCAATCCAAATCTTTCCCTACCTAGATGATTGGCTATTGGTAACTTTGGATCCTGCTACCCTTCGAGCTCACACGACCCAGACTATAAATTGTCTTCAGTCATTGGGGTTCCTCATAAATTACGAGAAATCGAATCTACAGCCGACCTAAACACTACAATTTATTGGAGCATTCCTCAACCCATTGGAGGTGAGAGCCTACCTTCCACAAGAGAGGATTCACACTCTCACTTTCTTGGCTCAGAAGTTGCACAAGCAAGCGCAAACCTCCACATGTCGTGTCCTTCAGCTCCTAGGCAACATGGCAGCAGCTATCCATGTCATTCCTTACACGAGGCTACACATGAGACGTCTTCAATGGGGCCTAAAGAATCAATGGTCACAGTTTCTGCAACCTCTCTCCTCCAACTTACAGATCACCAAACAAATGAGAACGGACATTCAATGGATGTCTCCCATCAACTTATCCTCGGGAGCACCGTTTCGGCTACCTCCACATCAACTAACCCTCACAACGGATGCGTCCCGAAAGGGTTGGGAAGCCCATTTTCTAGACTTAAAAACCCAAGATCACTGGGCTACCCGGGAAACTACGCTCCAAACCAATCTCCTAGAACTTCGTGCAATCTGGAGAGCTTTACAGATCTTCTCTCCACAAATAAAGGGAAAAAGCCTCATGGTATACACAGACAACCAGGTTTCAATGTTCTACATAAATAAGGAAGGGAGGACCAGGTTCATGGACACTTTGTTGGGAAGCACTTCGAATACTACAGTAGGCGAACTCAAAGGGAATTACGCTTCAAGCTACTTACCTGCCGGGCCTGGACAATGTCACGGCGGATCGCTCAAGGAGAATATTCCATTCACACGAATGGACCCAAAATTGGGAAGTGGCTCTGATTTTTCAACGCTGGGGTTTCCCGACAATCGACCTCTTTGCCCCGCAAACCAATCGACAAACGGAGATATTTTGCTCAATCTACCCAAGCAACCTTCGTTACACTCCACATGCCTTCCTCATTCCGTGGACAACGGGCCTTCTGTACGCCTATTCCCCCCCATTCCGCTAATCTCCAGAACAATCCAGAAATGCATCCAAGACGTAGCAGACTTGATCCTCATAGCTTCGGCATGACCAAGATAACCTTGGTATGCGTATCTCATGCGTCTCTCCATATGCCCACCAATTCCACTGGGAGATCACCCAAGCCTTTTGACTCAGGAAGGGGGCACCCTCCTCCACCCGATGCACCAATCCCTCCATCTGATAACATGGAGATTGAAAGGACTATATTAACTCACTTAGGCCTCCCATGGTATCTAGAGGACCTACTGATCGCCTCAAGGAAATCCTCTACTAGACGTAGCTATGCAGGAAAATGGTGCTTCTTTGCAGACTGGTGTGCACCTCGACAATTAGATCCTTTCTCATCCACAGCAGCCCAACTGCTTGAATACCTCCATACGCTCTACCTTTCCGGTTTAGCATATGCTTCAATTCGGGTACACATCAGCACCATAGCAGCATTTCATCACTGTCATGAAGGTCTCCCCATTTCTAATCATCCTCTCATCTCCAGAGTCATGCGAGGCATGCTACATTTAAAACCACCAATGACGAAACCACCTGTACCATGGAATCTGAATGTTGTGCTAGAACAACTCATGGCTCCTCCCTTTGAGTCTTTAGATTCCTGCCACATTAAATACTTCACTTGGAAAGCAGTTTTTCTTGTTGCAATTACATCTGCACGAAGAGTTCGTGAACTGCATGCCTTGGTTCACTGTTCTTCTTATTTGGAATTTTACCATGACAAAGTCACTATGCGGCCCCACCCATCATATTTCTCCCAAAGGTGGTTACGCCGTTTCATCTCAATCAAACGATTGCGTTGCCTATCTTCAAACCAAAGCCTCATCTTAATGACCGGGACAAACTCCTACACTCATTGGACTGCAAAAGGGCTTTGGCTTATTACAAACGGAGAACACATTCTCCATCCAGACTATCTCAGTTGTTCCTTTCCTTCAATCCAAACAACCCAGGTCAACCTGTTTCTAAAAGAATCATAGTGAACTGGTTGTGCTATTGTATAGAATTCTGTTACAACAAAACGTTCTGCCAAGCTTAACAGAAAACCAAAAATGCATCAAATACGTGCGAAAGCAACCTCAATTGCTCACCTTCGAAAGGTACCCCTGATGGATATTTGCAAAGCAGCAACTTGGTCTTCTTTTCATACCTTCACATCACACTAATGTATTGACAAGCAAGCTGCTACGGATGCTTCATTGGGTACAGCAGTCTTGTCAACTATTACCATTACTTAGGGCTGTCTACTATACCAAGGGTTGTCATCCAGAACTTCACGTACATCCTATACGGACACAACTGGGAGCTTGTGACTCCCAGACAGAATGGCTAATTCAGCCCTGCTATCGACGGGAAAAAGCAAGTTTGCTTACCGTAAACGGTGTTTCCATAGATAGGATGAATTAGCCATGACAGTCCACTATTACTCTACACTTTTCTTGCCATACACCTCGCTTGGTTACAAAGAGAATGAGGAGAGAAACGGATTCGCAAGGGAAGATGACCAGTAGTGTCACTACCTGAGAGAAACTCTGCCTACTCCCGGTCGCGTCGACGCTCCCAGACAGCATGGCGAATTCATCCTGCTATCTACGGAAACACAGTTTACGATAAGCAAACTTGCTTTTCCCTTATCTGGATGATTGGCCTCTGGTAGCATCAGAGGAGACTACTCTTCAGACACTTGATGAACACGATAAATTGCTTAGAAGGGCTAGGGTTCATAATAAATTACGAGAAATCCAGCCTTCAACCAATACAAACAATTCAGTTCATAGGTGCCAGTATAAACACCATTGTAGGGAAAGCATTCCTGTTGGGAATCAAGGCTCAAACCTTTTGCACTCTAACCACACAATTGAAGAATTATGCATGTCCATCTGCACATCAAATTTTAACCCTTTGGGTCACATGGCAGTGATTAGATGTGGTGCCAAACACTCGACTGCATATGCGCTGCCTGCAGTGGGGGCTAAAGGCCCAATGGACCCAGTTTACTCAATCATTGTCCAAGACGGTAACACTGATGCGGGCTATGAGAAGGGACGTTTTATGGTGGCTTTCCCCACCAATCCTTACTATGGGAGCTCCATTCCACAACCTGGCGCACCAACTAGTTCTAACCACAGACACCACAACAAGGTTGGGGAGCTCATTTAAGGCACATAAAGACACAAGGTATGTGGACACCATCGGAGAGAGCCCAACAAATAAACCTAAAGTGGAGAGCGATAAAGAATGCCCTACATACGTTTTGTGACAACCTTCGAGGAAGAAACGTCATGATCTACACAGACAACCAGGTGGCCATGTTTTACATAAACAAGGAAGGAGGGTCAGGTTCCTAGATCCTATGTAATGAAGCGATTCAGATCCTGGAATTGGCAGAAGCACGCTCCATCTCATTGCAAGCGACCTATCTCCCAGGGATTGTGAACCCCAAAACAGACTGTCTCAGCAGGATATTCCATCCACCAGAATGGGCTCTCAACCAGGAGGTAGCGGATGATCTCTTTGCGGCATGGGGGCCTCCCATGCATGGACCTCTGTGCAATGATGCACAACAGGAAAGTTTGAACATTCTGCTCGGTCTACTGAGCCGGGAGTGATTTGCACAAGATGCATTCCTTATCCCTTGGTCGGAGGGACTCTACTATGCTTACCCACAGATACCGCTGATATCCCGGACAATCCAGTAATGCATTGCGAATGTCGCAGACATGATCCTTATTGCTCCAGCATGGCCAAGACAACCTTTATATGCCTATTTATTTCAACTACCCATCATGCCTTCTATCTCATTGGGGAACAGCGTGGATCTGCTGACTCAGGAAGGAGGCATGCTGCTACACCCCATGCATTCCTCGCTTCATCTCACTGCTTGGAGATTGAAAGGAGAGTATTAAATCACTTTCAGTTGTCAACAAGAGTCCAAGATGTTTGTCAGCTAGGAAAGTTTCCACAAGGAAAAGCTATTAAGGCAGGTGGCAGCGTTATACAGCTTCCTCTGAGTCTGATCAGGGATTGCCACCTGGGACTCGTAGGATGCAGGATTTAACTGAGGAACCGCGAAAGGTCCCGACATTGGAAGGTGATGATCCCAAGGTGCTTCATCATTTTTCAAAAGGAAGAGTTGGGCCCCCTGATTCCGCATGTCCTGGAGTTAGGAATATCTGCTCCTCATGAGGAGTCTGACCAGGAGGAAGTGGACCCTGTCATGGCAGGCTTACAGGGACCAGCCAAAACTTTTTTCTTTTTCACAAGTCGGTCATACAGTTGGTAGTCAGAGAGTGGGACACACCGGAGACTGTCCTTAAGGTGAGCAGAGCTATGGATAAGCAGTATCTGTTGCCCGAGGATACTCTTGAGCATCCGAAGGTGGATGCTTCCGTCTCTGCAGTCACGAAGAGGACGACTGTTCCTGAGGCTGGGGCCGCAGCTCTGAAGGATATACAAAACCGGAACCTTGAGGTGCATCTCAAAAAGATATTTGAGGTATTGGCACTGGACATCCTTACCAGCATGATATGGGAATGGAAAACGGGTTGACAGAGGTTTTGCCTGGAATTGGGGCTCCCCTAACTAGTTCTTCAGCAGGTAAGGTAGCTCAGAGGGTGCAGGACCGATGCCCCCTGGTTTTGGCATTGACCCCTCTGCCTTTTCTTGGGTGGAATTTTTTTAAGGGCTGCAGTCCTTTCTTCAGGTGTAGTCATTGGCCCTGGTCAATCTTAACAATTCAGGATCACAGGCTTCAGATTCTTGCTCGCCTGGTGCATCCGGTAAGTGTCTGAGTACATCTAGGCCTTCTGCGGGTCATGCCAATAGGGACCCATTTGGCACGGATGATGAAGCCAATCCTTGCTCTCTGGAGGATGGGGAAATTCCTCCGGGCCTGGAGCCGTATAGAACTATATTGTGTTTCTTTCATAGAGATGAGTAATCCAACTGATTTCACAGACATTAAAGATGCTGGGGGTACCGGGGACTGATTGCATGTCTGAGCCAAAGAAAGATCCTATTTTGATTTCTTTGCATAAAGCTTCATGTTTCTTACCGATTTATGGAGGCTATTTAAGAATTGATCTTGAATGGGGTGCCCCAGAAGTTAATTTTAAAGGGGGACGAACCTTGGGAGGGCTGTACCTCCCTGGATCCGGCTGCGATTAGCAATTGTGGTTTCCAAAAGTGAATGTACTTGTGTGTGCAGTTACCAAGTGGACAACTATCCCTGGAGAAGGGGGGTAGCGGCAAAGAAGGATGCACAAGATAGAAGAATTGAGGCCATCCTTAAGCAGGCCTTTGAAGTGATGGCAGTGAATTTACAGAGAGCTTCTTGTTGCTCCCTGGTGGCTCGCTCTTGTTTACTTCTCTCTCAGGAAGTCAGTGAATCTGGTGTAAATTCCAGGGCAGTGATGGAACCGGCATCTGCCTTTTTGGTGGATGCGGGCTGCGACCTGGTCCGAACTTCGGCCAGAGGGGTGGCTTTGGTAATAGCGGCCAGGCATCAGCTATGGCTCAGGAATTGGTCGGGTAATACAATTTCAAAGTCTAATCTTATGAAACTTCCCTTTAAGGGATCTCTCTTGTTTGGGAGTGGGGTGGAAAAAATGGCCAATAAGTGGAGAGAGGCCCAGGCTTCTCATTTGCCAGAGGATACGAAGCAGACGCTGTGCTCCTTCGGCATGAGAGGTTGTGCCAGGAGTTTGACGCTTTCAACTCACAGAGGAGCAGCTTCCCAGAGGATTCAGCTTTTGAGTAGGCCTCGGTCCTTTCGTCCCAGGCAGCCCAGAAGGGGCGCAGGCTTGGGTAGTGGTGCCCTCTAGCCTCTCACTGAAGGTGTGCCAACCCACTTCCGGGAACAGGATATAGGTGTTCGCCTCCCCTTTTTTTTTTTTAATCGGAGTGGGTAGAGATCACATCAGACTAGTGGGTTCTGGAAGTGATAAGAGATGGTTATGCTTATAGAAACATAGAAATGACGGCAGAAGAAGACCAAACGGCCCATCCAGTCTGCCCAGCAAGCTTCACACATTTTTTTCTCATACTTATCTGTTTCTCTTAGCTCTTTGGTTCTATTTCCCTTCCACCCCGCCATTAATGTAGAGAGCAGTGATGGAGCTGCATCCGAGTGAAATATCAAGCTTGATTAGTTAGGGGTAGTAGGGGTAGTAACCGCCGCAATAAGCAAGCTACACCCATGCTTATTTGTTTTACCCAGACTATGTTATTCAGCCCTTATTGGTTGTTTTTCTTCTCTCCTGCCTTTGAAGCAGAGAGCTATGCTGGATATGCGTGAAGTATCAGTTTTTCTTCTCCCCTGCCGTTGAAGCAGAGAGCTATGCTGGATATGCGTGAAGTATCAGTTTCTCTTCTCCCCTGCCGTTGAAGCAGAGAGCTATGCTGGATATGCGTGAAGTATCAGTTTTTCTTCTCCCCTGCCGTTGAAGCAGAGAGCTATGCTGGATATGCGTGAAGTATAATTTTTCTTCTCCCCTGCCGTTGAAGCAGAGAGCTATGCTGGATATGCATTGAAAGTGAAGTATCAGGCTTATTTGGATTGGGGTAGTAACCGCCGTAACAAGCCAGCTACTCCCCGCTTTGTGAGCGCAAATCCTTTTTTCCACATTTCCTCTTGCTGTTGAAGCTTAGAGTGATGTTGGAGTCACAGTAACCCTGTGTATGTTTATTGAATAAGGGTATTATCTCCAGGCAGTAGCCGTCATTTTGGCGAGCCACCCACTCTTCATTGACTGCTTCTTGACTTTATGGATCCACAGTGTTTATCCCACGCCCCTTTGAAGTCCTTCACAGTTCTGGTCTTCACTACTTCCTCCGGAAGGGCATTCCAGGCATCTACCACCCTCTCCGTGAAGAAATACTTCCTGACATTGGTTCTGAATCTTCCTCCCTGGAGCTTCAAATCGTGACCCCTGGTTTTGCTGATTTTTTTCCTACGGAAAAGGTTTGTCGTTGTCTTTGGATCATTAAAACCTTTCAAGTATCTGAAAGTCTGTATCATATCACCTCTGCTCCTCCTTTCCTCCAGGGTGTACATATTTAGATTCTTCAATCTATCCTCATAAGTCATTTGATGAAGACCTTCCACCTTTTTGGTCGCCCTTCTCTGGACCGCGTCCATCTTGTCTCTGTCTCTTCGGAGATACGGTCTCCAGAACTGAACACAATACTCTTCTCCAGGTGAGGTCTCACCAAGGACCTGTACAAGGGGATAATCACTTCCCTTTTCTTAGTCGATATTCCTCTCTCTATGCAGCCCAGCATTCTTCTGGCTTTAGCTATCGCCTTGTCACATTGTTTCGCCGACTTCAGATCATTAGACACCATCACCCCAAGGTCTCTCTCCTGCTCCGTGCACATCAGCCTTTCTCCCCCCATCGAATACAGTTCATTCGGATTTCCACTCCCCATATGCATGACTCTGCACTTCTTGGCATTGAATCTCAGCTGCCATATTATGCTCTGGAGTTTCTCACTGTTCCTCGGGACGTCTTCATGGTGTCTCCCTACAATTCTCTGCAGAAGATACAAGCAGTGGAGTGTGCGTTATCAAGGCTCCTCAGCCTGTGGGCCGTAGTTCCAGTGCCCAGGTCTTTAGAAAATATGAGCTGACATTCCATTTATTTAGTTGTGCCCAAGAAGGAGGGCTCCTTTCGCCCCATCCTAGATTTCAAGGGAGTCAACCATCATTTGCAGTTGACTCATTTTCGCATGGAAACCTTACGCTCAGTGATAATGGCAGTATAGTTGGGGGGAGTTTCTGACGTCCCTGGATTTTTCAGAGGTGTGTCTTCATTCCCATCCAACTGGAACAGCAACGGTTTCTGCATTTTACTGTTTTGGGGTAACATTATCAGTTTTGAACACTGCTCTTAGGGTTGGCCACCTCACCCAGAACCTTTTCCAAAGTTATGGTGGTAGTTGCGGCAGTGTTGAGAGAGGATGGCATTCTGATTCACCCATACTTAGACGATTGGCTGGTTCGGACCAAGAGTCTGGAAGAGAGCCTTCCGGTCTCATGCAAGGTGATCTCCTTGCTACAGTGGTGAACTTGGCCAAGAGCATCTACAGCAGCGGTTCTCAACCTGTGGGTCGCAACTCTGGCGGGGGTCGAACGACCAAAACACAGGGGTCGCCTAAAGCCATCGGAAAATACATATTTCTGATGGCTTTAGCCGCTGAGAAGTCGCGCTACCGTCTGCAGCAGCGCTATTCAGCTGGAACGCACGCCGTTATGGATACGCGTTCCAAACTGAATGCCTGCGCGCATGCGCAGACGTGATTGCATCATCCGTCCGGGGCCTAAGGGGCGGGGGAAGCGGGGGGAACGCTCCACAGTCCATAGCAGTGCATTACATGTGTCCGGCGCTTGCTGTCGTCATCAGTGGGCGGACGCAGCAAGCGCCGGAGGACAGAAGCCTAGGCGGCGGAGAGGCAAGAGGCAGAGAGCCAAGAGAGCCTGCGAGACAGCCTGCTGGTGTAAAAAAGGTTAATAATGTAAAAACAGTACACACACCATACACACAATACTGTGTAAGTGTAAGGTGCTTTGTGTGTAATCATTACACAGTACACAAAGCAGCTTACACTTACACAAAGCACCATACATTTAAAAATGTGAACTACATCGGTCTTATACTATAAAGGACCACTATAAGATGTAGTTCACACTGTTCCCCAATGTATAATTATGTTTGATTTGTAGCAATGAGAATACATAATGCATATCAGGTATTTACATTCCGAATCATAACTGTAGCAAAATTACAGTTTTGAAGTAGCCACCAAAATTATTTTTTGGTTTGGGGTCACCGCAACATGAGGAACTGTATTGCGGGGTCACGGCATTAGAAAGGTTGAGAACCACTGATCTACAGCCATCCCAGTCACTGGAGTATCTCTGTGTTCGGTTCGAAACGAAGTGAGGCAGGGTGCTCCTGCCAGAGGGCCACATTCAGAAGTTGATGGCGCAAGTGCGACTATTGACAGAAACAATATGCCCAACAGTGTGATCTTATCTACAGGTGCTCAGTTTGATGGTGGCCACCCTAGAGGTGGTTCTATGGGCAAGGGCGCATATGCGCCCTTTTCAGCACACTCTGCTGGTTTGTTGGAGTCTACAGTCTCAAGACTATTCAATAAGGCTTCACCTGCCAATGGTGCTCCAGCATACAGCTGCAGTAGTGGTTGCAAGCAACCATCTAAGGAAGGAGGTTTCCCTACGATCACGGGACTGGCTAGTACTTATGATGGATGCGAGCCTCCTGGGTTGGGGGACCCACTGCCAAGAGTTGACAGTACAAGGGCGCTGGAGTATAGAAGAGTCTCTGGAGCATCCATTGCCTGGAAGCCTGGGCCATTCGATTGGCTTGTTTAAGATTTGTCAATTAATTGCAGGGTCAAGCAGTCTGGATAATGTCAGACAATCAGTCGCCAGAGAGGAACCAAGAGCCAGCAAGTGTCACAGAAAATAGCCCAACTCATGGAATGGACGGAAGTGCATCTTCAGGAGATCTCCGCATCTCATATTGCAGGGAAAAGAGAATGTAAGAGCAGACTTTCTTAGCAGAGTATGGACCCAGGAGAATGGGAATGTCAAATGAATTCCAGCTCGTAGTGGACCGCTGGGGCCTACCTTTTCTAGACCTGCTAGCAACATCTTTCAATGCAAAGGTTCCTCGCTTCTTCAGTCACAGGAGAGATCAAAGGTTTTGGGCATAGATACCTTCAAGCAGGAGTGACTGGTGGTCAAGCTCCTATATCTTTTCCCCATGACCCATGTTGGGCAGAATGATTCGGAGGATCAAGAGTCACATGGGGATGGTGCTTCTGGTGGCACCAGATTGGCCCAGGAGGCCATGGTATGTAGATTTGCAAAGGCTCCTTGTGGACCCTCCTTCCCGATTACCTGTTCACAGGGATCTGCTAAGGCAGGGTCTGCTCTTCATGAAGATCCAACTTAATTTTGTTTTACAGTTTGGCCCTTGAGAGGGCTCGGATGCTGAAGCATGGATATTCCACTGTGGTGATTGCCACCTTGTATGATTGAGAAAGTTCTCCACTTCCTTAGCCTATGTGTGGGTTTGGTAAGTGTTTGAGACTTGGTGTGAGGATCAAGGGATTCTCCCTCATTCAGTTAAAATCCCACTCATTTTGGAATTTTGCACGATGATTTGCAAAAAGGGTTGGCCCTTAATTCATTGAAGGTAAAGGTGGCGGCTTTTGTCTGTTTCAGAGGTCGGGTGAACGGTGGACCCTTGTTGGCTCATCCAGATGTGGCTTGTTTCTTAAAAGGGGTGAAGCATCTTTGTTCTCCTCTGCAGTTGCCTGTACACTTGTGGAGTCTTAATCTGGTTTTGGATTTCCTGGCAGGTCCCACTTTTCAACTGCTGCGCAGCCTTTCCTTGAGGTTACTTACATTGAAAATGGTGTTTCTTGTGACAGTTCTGCAAGGTGAGTCTCCAGGAACAGTTTCTGCGAATTATTTCAGGGTCGATACAGTTGCGTACTGTTCCATCTTTTTTTCAGAGGTGGTCTCTGATCTTCACTTAAATCAATCAATTTCTCTGCCAACTCTGGACAAGGGGAGAGATGTGGAGGAATATCGTGTTACGATCCTTGGATGTCAAGAAGCATATCTTGAGGTATTTAGATGTTTCTGAACCTCTCAGGAAGACGGACTTGCTGTTTATACTGCATGGTGGAAGTAAACTGGGTGAGCCGGTGTCGCGGGCTACAATAACTCACTGGATTAAGGAGATTATCGCAGCTACATATGTGGATACTGAGCAGCCATTGAGTAGTCAGTTTAGGGCACATTCCACTAGGGCTCAGGCAGAGTCATAGGCAGAGATTAGATTGCTGTTTCCCATCTAGATTTGCCGAGCTGCACCATGGTCGACCTTACATACCTTTTCCAGGCATTACCACCTGGATGTGCAGGCCCTGGAGGACACAACCTTCGCATGTGCAGTATTGATTGGACTGACAAAACAGCAAGGAAGGCTGCTTAATAAAGCCGTGAGAGCAGAAATACACAATAAGCAGCCAGATGTCCAATCTGTAAAAATTTATTGTGCAGAACCAAATATGTGCAAATGAGCCCGACTCCAGCCGAGTTTCGCCCTCTTTCAGTAGGGCTGCATCAGGGGTATTTGCATATATGAATTCTATATCTTTAACGAAATGTTGTGTATGAACTATGAACCATACCCGATCTGCCGAGCACACAGCGCAAAAAATGCAGTAAGAAACTGGCACACAAGTCAAAGGTTTCTCAAAGTGGCGCTCTGGATCCTGAGTACTACACAAACAATGTGGTAACTTTCAGAGCAGTTTGACAACACGTATTGATTGGACAACAGGAAGCCTCCCGCTCTGTTCGGGAGTAGCTCTGATACATCCTACTGGTTCTGGATCCACCTATCCAATTGCTAAAACAGGAGAAATTACTACTTACCTGATAATTTCATTTTCTTTAAGGATAGGTGGATCCACCTTCCCATCCTCTATTGCTGGCTATTTGTGCTATTCTCCTGTGTGGCTGCTTGTTCCAGGAATTACTAGTAAGTGTCAGTCCAGTCCCTATACTAGTGTTATTACACTCATTGTCTGAGCTCAGTGTTTTCCTGTTATCTGAGTGCTAGAGTGGTTGTCTATTAATAATCAAGTTTTTCTTTGTCCACAGTTGGCTTTTTTCAGAGAATACTGGTGGACTGATGTCTGTCTGTGCAGGTGTATGTATACAGTGACATCAGCTTTGCTCATTCTCCATCTGCTGGTAGAGTTGCATAATCCACTGGTCCTGAATCCACTTATCCTTATTAAATAAAAGGAAATTATCAGGTAAGTAGTAATTGCTCCTTTAAAAATTTAATCTAGTGTAGTGGTTTCCATCCTGGGGTCTGTGAGATCATCCCAGGGGGTCCTCCAAAAGAGATGTCAAAGTCTAGCTAGGGAAAAAATGAATGGTCTGCTGCTACCTGATTAGTTGAGCTGCTGCCACAGGCCAGAAGCATGAGAATGGGGCCTTTATTGTCCTGTAAAATTTTACTCCACATTTCTGCAGACTAGGAGGAGAAGGGGCAAAGCAGGGCTGATTGCACCCATTAAAAGCTTCAAACCGCACTGCCACAAGTTTAGCGGAGGTGGTGGAAGAGAGGGGACCGATTGCAAGCCCTTGAGAATCATGAACCCTACTGCTGCACTTTTTGAGGATGTGCAAAAGAGAGGGACTGATTGTGGCTATTGGAACCTTTGCAGCCTCTGCTGCATACTGAAGAAAGTAGAGGAAAGCTTGGTTATGGTGGTGAGAAACATTCCCTACTACTGCCATATACTCTGCCACTGACCTGACAGAGAGGAGAGGATAGCTGCACCAGAAAAGTGAGTAATGTGGCTCAAAGGAGGACGTTTATTTATTTATTTATTTAACATTTTTCTATACCGAACTTCATGACAAGCTTCATATCATACCGGTTTACATCAAACTTAGGGATTAACTGAACATAACCATATAACAGGAAGGCCGAAGCGCAGTTACAAATAACAGGGAGAATGAAACTAGGGGGCTAGGGTAGCCAGGAAATAAAGGACAGAAAAAAAACTGGAGGATGAGAACGTATGTCTATACAGTGGTTGGGTCGGTCATTTAGTCTATTGGGCTAAATGAACGTACTGTTGCAATGTTAGGCTTAAGGGAAGGCTTGGAGGAAAAGCCAGGTCTTGAGTTTTTTTCGGAAGGTAATCAGACAGGGTTCCAGTCTTAGGTCAGTCGGTAGGTTGTTCCAGATGATGGGGCCAGCTGTGGAGAATGCCCGTTCTTTTGTGGAAGTTAGACGAGAGGATTTGGTTGGGGGGACTTGAAGGGTTCCTTTGTGTGCCGCTCTGATAGGTCTTGCAGATGTGTATAGTTTGAGTGGGAACTGCAGGTCTAGAGGTAGTTGGTTGTGGATGGATTTGTGGATAATGGTGAGTGCTTTGTGCAAGATTCTGTATTTAATAGGTAGCCAGTGTAGGTTTCTAAGTGTAGGAGTGATGTGAGTTCTCTGGTTGGTGTTGGTTAATATCCTGGCTGCTGAGTTCTGGAGCATTTGTAGTGGTTTGGTGGCAGAGATTGGGAGTCCTAAGAGGAGAGTGTTACAGTAGTCAGTTTTGGAGAATATTGTTGACTGAAGGACAGTTCTGAAGTCCTGGAGATGGAGAAGGGGAAGGAAATGGAACTAAGGTTGAAATAACCTGGGCATGCTGTAGCTTCCTGGAATCCCACCCCCGTCCCTGACCCATTGTCAACAATGCTCTTTGAGTGGATAAAAATAGCCACAGGCATACAAGCATGAACTTAAACATAACATACAGAAATACTTTGTGCAAACTTAACATTTAACCTTTTATAAGAGACTGGCCTACACCCCCACCAGCAACGACTGGTGAGGCTGCAGCTCTCCAACCTTCTGCTCTATGAAGGTGGTTCCCACTGGCATCCTGCTCCATGCAGTGTGCCGCTGCCTCACCAACCCTCTAGCCTTCCTTGCAGGCCACACCTATTTGTTTATGCAGCCCTCCATTTGGCTTCCCCCAGTCCGGCCACTGTCTCAGACTGTGCTATCCATTGCATAGGTATATCGCCCCCTGCCTATTAATAGGCTGACCATTAGCACTCTGCTTCATGTGCTCCACACAAGCTTCCCCCTATGCCTAATCTTTGGTGCCTGGACCCTTCCCCCTCCCACAAATACCAAAGCATCTCCCTATGCACCGGTGAGGGCCCTGCCATAGTAGGGACCAGTAACCCCTTACTTGGTCCCTACACGCTGGACCAAGGTAGAGAGACAAGACAGAGGCGATCTCATAAGTCTTCCCATTGAAAAGCAGGTTATTTTGCTTTTTCTAAAATGTAAATTATTTAGTGGCTATCATTTTCTGTATATGTTTGTAAAAAAATCTTAAGAAAATAAAGAATAAAAGAAAAGCAGGCTAAAGGAGGGGGTTCATTTTCAAGAAGGTTAAGTTTCAAAACTTTTATGTGGGTAAGCATCTGTTTATCCACATTAAAAAAAACCCTTTTGAAAATACTTCTACCTTCAGTGGCAGGGAATAGTTATGCTGTGAACAGCATACATACTTTTTTGTACTGGGGGGGGGGAGCAGGGGAGGGAAAGACATGCACATATTTAATTTTGAAATCCTCATTCTACTTTTCACACATGTACTTTGCATCTGTTTAAAAGCAGGTGCAAAGTAAACAGCTACAAAAGTACTGGCTTCCCCCACCTGCCCAGATTTTCAAAAGAAATTTCTACAGGTAGTTTCCCTTTGAAAATTAGATTGCAGGTCTACAGGTACTGGTGCATGTTTTCTGCCAGGCAATACCAATTTGCCAACCTGGAACGTTTTTTAAAATTGTTTCCTTTACCTCATTGCAGCTGGATTGGAAAGTGGAATGGCCTCAGCTGTCAATTATGAGGGCAATTTTTAAATAGCTTTGGAAAGTGCCTTCCCTGCATATTTAGTTTAGATCAAAGTTTATTATGAATGATTTTGGCGTGCATATCCTTATTTTGTTACCGCATGCAAAAATGAAAGAGAAGTGTGTGGGGGTACATGAACATTTTTGAAACTGAAAGGGGATCAGTGTTCCCTGAAAGGTTGGTAACCTCTGATCTACTGCTTTATTTCCATCCCCTGACTTAAACATGATCCCAGGCCCCCCTATTTTTTATCCATATAAATGTATGTACATTGTTGATCCCCATGTGTACTTTTAGCCAGGTAATGGCTGTACAATTTTCAAATAACCAGTTTACCCAGATAAATTGGTACTTACCCAGGTAAATGGGTTCTTAAAATTGCTGTCAAAGTTTCTAATACTTGCTATAACGTAATGAGGCCCTATAAACATGTAATAAGTGCTGTAGCCCTGCAAAAGAATACAATTCTGGAATATGCCACAAACCAGTAAATGCTGGCAATCATATATTTTGGTAAAGTATTTAAAAAATGGAATGCTTTCTCTTGCCTCTTATTCAGGCATTTGGCCAAATATCAAAATTTATATTGCCAGTTTTGAACTTGTGCTGGGCCAGATAAAAACCAGTCAGGTCAACTGAATACCAAACAATTACCAAACAATTGGAGGGTGGGAGAAGGCTGATGAAGTGAAGAACTAACAGTGGGGGATGGGGAGGAGTGAATTTTGTTGTCTCGTCCCGTTCTCCCCCCCCCTCCCCCCGGCCAAAAACATTTTTTATCATCCAAATTTGCCACTTTAGCTTACTTAATTTACCAGGCAGCTTTTTTTCTTTTAGAATATTTTGTTGATTCTTTATGTAAGTACAATAAATAAACATTGTGATTGTCTTGTCTGATTATAAAATTGAACAAAGATGTATAGAATTCCCCTCATGTGCAGAATTTGGCAGGCCCCGGTGTGCCATGAGCAGAAGCCGGCCCACTTGTGCCGAAGATGGAGCAGGCCTGTGTGTGTGTGTGTGTGCGCGCAAGACTGCAAGCTTAGGGGTTGAGAGAGCGCATATGTGAGGGGGTTTGGGTGCCAGAGAGAGAGGGAGCTTATGCGAGCAGATAATGGAGTGTCTATATGTGTGAGAGATTGGGAACCGGTGTGTGTGAAAAGGGGATTGTGTGTATGTGAGAGTTTTTGTGAAAAAGGGAGCCTGTGTGAGGGGGTGTGTATGTGTAAGAAAGAGAGTATGTAAAGGGATGTGTGTGTAGGGGGGTGAGCGAGAGTGAGCCAGTATGCAGGGGTTGTGAGAGAGACAGCCTGTGTGTGCGAGAGAGAGAGAGGGAGCCCAGTATGAGGGGATGTGTTGTGTGCGAGAGAGAAGGAAGCCTGTATGAGGGGATGTGTGTATGTGAGAGACAGAGCCTGTATGAGGGTGTGTGACAGAGAGAAGGGGACAGAGGGAGCCTGTGTGAGGGGCAGTATTGAGCTAGGGGTCAAACTCTGGAGTGGAGATAGTAGAAGGGATTGAGCCTAGAGTGGGAGGAGAGACATAGTGGCAGATGGAGGAGTTGGGCCCTGAGAGGGTGGAAGAGAGATACCATCAGTGAACTTCTAGGGAAATTCTACTCAAAGTATTTAAAATTCTGCATCTTTAAGTAATACCTTTTTTTTTCTGGATTACATTTTAAATTAATTACTAAATTGTCATGAATATTGTGTTATTTTGACCCAATATAAAGTATGCAGAATTTTGTACAATTTTAAGTTTTGTGTGCAGAATTCCCCCAGAAGTATAAGATGGATTTAACAAAGAACTTGGAGAACAACTTGGTATTTGCTTGCACTGTCTCTACTGCATGAACATCTATCTCATGCATATTCATTATGGATATCCTGAAAACCAGACCTTTTTGTGGCTCTTGAGGGCTGGAGTTGGCCACCCCAACTTATAAATTGAAGGGGAACTACATATTCATGTATGCAAATGAGGTAAAACTAGGACTGGATCAGTCATTTGGTACCCTTAAATTAAAAAATTTCTCTGTGATTAATAGATCCTATAGAGGACTAGCATGCCCATTCCTCCTTCCACTTCTCTTGTGTTTTTTTTTTTTTTTTTTCTTCATGGTTTTCTGCCTAGGTCAGCACTCTGAGATGCCATTAAAACCTTTCACTTATCCGCTACCTGAAACCAGGTTTTTCCATGCAGGGACAAGCGTGTACAAGTTTAAATTCAGATACGGCAACATTGCATAGTAAGTATGAGCATACTCCAGGACTCTTGGCAGTCGTCTAGCCTGTATATGTCTAAGACTTTCCATGGAAACAGGAAGCCTGTAAGTATGCTAGGTCTGTAAGTCAGGAATTCTTTAATTATGAATCAAAATGCAAATGGTACCTGATGAGGGCAGATTATAAGAGTACCATGCTATTTTGCCCTTTTCCCCAACATTTTTCCTGACTTTGACTTAATGTTTGAGCTCCAAAGATAATTTCTATGTCTTAAACTTCACAATCTGTGAATAACAAATGTGTGGCGTTGTTTTAGTTTTTTTTTGCTTCCAAAAACAGAAAGGGAAGCAAATACAAAGTTTTAGAAAAAAGAATGTTCTCTCTTTTTTTTTTTTTATGGTAAGTAGGGAAAGTATGTAGAAGTTTGGCTTTGGGATTGCTTCCATTCTATACTGTTCTACCCTCACTTTCTTTGAGAACTGTGGATTCTGTTGTTGGATAAAGTAATATTGACTGCTTAATAATGAGCCTTTATGATTAGAAAATTAGAACTGAGCAGAACAAAGGTAGGTTACTCACTGTCTGCAGCATGCTAGCAGTTAGTGCTCTTAGAATATGAGAGAGCAATCTGTTCCAGAGCAACCCCATTCCATTCTATATCTCACAACCTGCTCTTCCCCAGAGGACACTGGGGCAGGAGGAAGAGGGGGAAAATATAGCTTCCTCCAAGATTCCTAACTTTACCCTCTGTTGAACATGGTGGGAAGCTTTCCTACATCCCTTTTCTTCCCTCACAGAAATTACTACCAAACACATGAATGCCATACTGGGTCAGATCAAAGATCCATTAAGCCGAGCATTCTGTTTCCGAAAATGGCCAGTCAAGTGAAAGGTACCTGGAAGGATCTCAGAGAATAGATCCAGTTCTTGCTCCATAACCAGAGATAAGAAGTGTGTAACATTTGGCCAGCTGCACTCACCCCTGAAAGCCACCAACCTACCCTGATGCCGATTTTGCACACCGTTATGCTCCTTCTTTTTCTGGGGCTGCCTCAGGTACGTGTGTGTGATGCACGCCTATTCTTAAAAGGGCCGCAGCAGGAAAGCTCTGCACCGCCCTTAGATTAAATCATCAGGTCCTGCCTATTTAAAGCTCTCTCTGATTCCAGCTAAATCCTTCAGCAACAGGTCCTCCTGCCTTGCAATGCATGTTGTTACTTCCATGCTTTGTTTCACTGTTCTTCTGCCTTGTCTAGTTCCTGCCTGTGTTCTTGCTGTTTGCCTGTCTTGGTTTGTGTCTTGCTCTGCCATTCCTCATCTTGCCCCTGGCCTTGCCCTGGTTATCGTAATCTTGTCTCTTGTCTCGTGGTGTGTCGTCCTTGTCAGTCCTGTCTGTCTTAGTTTGACTTCCTGGTTCTGACCCCTGTTTGGATTCAGACTTCCCTCTGTTCGTTGCATGCCCTGACCCTGGGCTTGCAAGGACTGACAGTCTTCTCGCTGCCTGCCTTGACTCTTAAACTGATTTTGGATATTCTCTGTTTACTGTCAGTCCTGACCACTTTCTATACCCGAAATCTTTGACTGCTCTTTGAGGAGCATTCTCCTAAGCCATGCTGGCCCCTGGAACACAAAGGCTTAACCCATGGGGAGCAAGGCTCTTGCAGGTCAAGCTCCTGCTTCTGTCCCAGCAAGCTGTTGGCATGGGCCTAATGGGTTTGCCTACTAGGCAAAATCAACTGCCCCACAGCTTAAGGGCCACACCTATGACACAGTAGCTTTCCCAAGTCTTTATGGCTAATAAGGTTTATGGACTTTTCCTCCAGCAACTTGTCTAAACCCTTTTTAATCCCAACTATGCTAACTGCTTTCACCATATCCGCTGGTAACAGATTCCACAGTTTGTATGTTGCATGAAAAATACTTTTTCCAATTTGTGTTTTATTGATTTTATTATATAATAATTCAAATTGTCTGTCTTGTTTTGTAATAGTTTAAATGTGATCTGCTTTTAAACAGTTTTATCTGGAAATAGTGGAATAGAAGAACAAATAGAGAGGGGAGAGGGTGTAAAGATAAGTCAGTCATCCTAAAATGGAGTGTGCAACTGAACCAAATTGGGTATAGGCTCAAGCAACGCAAGCTGGCAGTAAAGCCATATAATGGCCCCTGCAATTTTAATGCCATTAAGAACTGCAATGAGAAGAAGCTGCTGTTGTCCATTTGGAGTAATCTGTCTTCACCTTCTAAGAGCTGTGTTGGAGTCTTTTTTTTTTTTTGTTACTTTTTGCTGAGGATGTAGATAGAGGATAGGCCGTATTGATTCAGAGTTCACCTGCACACAAACTAGTTTGAAGGCCACAGGCCAACCTCTGAGTGAACTCCTGTTTACTGTCTTATCCTGTGAAATGTTTATGAACAAGTGAGATCCTGTTTAGTTATACACCGTCTATGATGAGAAAACTAGCAACCCCCCAGGTATAATCCCAGTAATTGTGTGTGTTTATATGAGATTAGTCCCCCAGGTCTGAATCCGTAACAAGCTGGTACCGCTGGACACAAATTTGCTAAATTTGTAGTCTTGACAAACTTTATATCCATTCATGAGGCATAGTTCTGTTCACCAGATGTCTTCCAGCCCCCGTTATCATCCATGTGAAAATCTGTATACACATACCAGCTAAGAAGTTGTTATATTAGAAGCACATCAGTCCTAGGCCAGTGTATTGTGGTAACTTCCAATCAATAATTGACTTTTGGATCATATGCTTATGCATGAAGGCCTGATGAAAAAAAGACTTCAGATTTCACACACATGGGGTTTCATATACTAGACTTTTAATGAAACTTCACACCAGGCTTTGAGACTGAGTTTGGCTTACCTTAGCCCTGCTCAGTTAACTTTGGAGTACTTGCCGATCTTACAATTGCACAAGCTTTTGCAAGCCAACCCAATCTTTGCTCCTGCCTGCATAACTTACAGAGCCTTCTGTAAGCACTGGTTCCACTGTATTGAGACTATGGTGTTAATCTGGCATTTGCCCACCAGAAGTCTAGCTGGCTACCCTCCATGCCACAAGACAAGACTGACCCTTTAAGAAGGACCCTTTAAGAAGGACAACTTGATTGCACTGAAGAGTGAGAGAACCTGAGACTGTCCTTGAGATCTTTTTGCACTCCTCATGAGCATAAGATAAACTGGCAAAATTACTACTTTAAGTGGGGTAGTTAATTGACAGTGTGCTTGAGATGTGCAAGTTAACTTTGAATTAGACGGAAGGACTTTCTAGACCATTGCAACAAAAGTGATTTACTCTATTAAACTTAAAACACTTACATATTACGCCTGTAATATGCAATATAAAATATTGCATATTACAGGCGTAAAGCGAAATGAACATATTACTCCAATTTTAATTGTACTGCATTGGCTTTCTATTAATCAGTGTATTAAGTATAAACTTGGAATTCTTGTATACTTCTCAGTGACTGAACATGTCATTGGGCTAATGCAATTCTTAAATTTTACTGACCTACCAGACTCTTGCGCTCTTCACAGCGAGGCCCGTTGGAACTCCCATCTCCCAAATTAGCCAGGCTTCACATCACTCGTCAGTGCGTCTTTTCTATCGCAGCACCAACTCTATGGCACTCTATTCCTATAGATATTAGGCAATGCGATTCACTTAAGTTCAGAAAACAGATTAAGCTGTTTTTATTTAATTTGGCCTATAACTACCGGTAATTTTGTGCCTCTTTGCTTATTTATTTCAGTGTGTTTACTATTCATTAAAAAAATTTTTTAACAGTTAGCTTTTTCTAAGATGTTTTAGCTTATTTATTTTGATTGCTTTATGTTTTATTGATTTATATTCTCATGTTTATTTGTTCCACTATATTATGAATGTAAGCTTGTTCACTGCCTAGACCTTACAGTGTTAGGCGGTTTATAAATTCAAATAAATGAAAATGTAAAATCTTTAATAAAATTATCCACCTCAAGAAAGGTATAGACATTCTGCTCTCTTTACATAAGCTTGGACCTTATTTTATCTGATTTAAGTGTCAGATAATTATGTAAGAATAATTATTATTCCTTAAAGATTGGGAGTTCATCCAGGATATTAAGATTTAATCAGAATTAATTATACTTTGAGTCATTTTGGATATAGCCTCAGCTTAAGACACTTGACCACATGATTTTGTTGAAACACACAACTTTGTTTATCAATTAATTGTTTGAAAGAGAACAGTGAATTTCTTTTGATGATAACTCAAATTGGTTTGGGCTGGCTTCTGGGGCCCATAGGGTTCAATTCTATTTGCAGCTCTTTTTAATTTTTATCTTTGTTTTTCAATTGAACAATTAGGGCTTGAATTAAGAGTATACACAATAATATACAGTTCTTCCCTGTGAAAGACTCATTTTCCATAGCACTGGGTCATATTTTAGATTGCCTTTCTTCTATCACTTAACTGTTACATAATGCTTTTGTTTTGGATAAATTTATTTTTCATAATTCTTACTCTCCTCTTAGTGTAGAGAATAGTTCTTTGTGAATGTAACTGCTGTCCATTTTAAAGCTGTGATTAGAAATTTAGGATGGGTGAACAAAACACTAAAGTAAACAATTAAATACTTGTATAGAAATGGGAAAACCAAGAGCAGTATCTGGAAAGCTATGTACACTAATGTTCATAGTATGGGGAAATAAAGTCCTGGGTCTAGAGGCAGTTATTGAAGAAGCTGATTTAGATATAGTGGCTATTATGGAGACTTGATACACACAAAACTATGACTGGGGTATAGTTATACCAGGTTACAAGCTATTCAGGAAGGACCTGATAGGAAGGGAGGAGGCATGTCATTATATTTAAAAAAAAAAAAAATTAGTAATAAAGCAACCAAATTGTAGAGCTTATGAGTTAAAGCGGAGGCACTGTAGGTTAATTTGGAAAAAGGGACATCATTTTGAATTTGGAACATCCTATTTACTTTGGTGTAATATACAGACTTTCATCACACCAAAGAAGATGGGTAAAGAATTAATGAAGTATATTTTCCCATAGATAAGCAGCGTGAATTAGCTACGCTGTCTGGGACGTCCTTCGGGCAGCTAGGTGGTGGAGCTCTCTTAAAACATAGTCTTTAGTAGCAGGGCGTCTGCGTGGATGTTCCCGTGTCGCCCCAATCCTCCTCTGTCTGTTTTTTCTGTGCGACTTTCAGCACGTGGAGCTCCTTCCTCTGTGAAGATTTTTTTCAGGAAACTGATTTCAGTACCATCATGCTGCGGCCGCCTGGCTTTAAATTCTGCCAGTGTGACAAAATAATGTCTATAACCAATGGCCATGCTAAATGCTATCTGTGTCTCGGTCCGGACCATGAACAGGTGACTTGCAGGGACTGTGGACGCATATCCCCCTGGGCCCAGCGGCAGCGGGCTGCTAGAATTGCCAAATTACGAGAAGTGGCATCGAGCTCGTATGCTCCCAGCCAAGGGGTTGGCCCAGTCTTCCCCGGGATCGACACATCAAAGAGCCTCCTCAGTAGGGCCCCCCAGTCCATCCAGGTTGGTGCCATAGCGTGCCCCTCCCCCCCATCACACATTCGCATGGAGCAGGGGATGCATCAATACCTCCACCGCCATCTGCGTCACCCAACATCAAGCCTCCAATGCACCACTGGTGCCAGTGCGTTGCAGCGTCGTCCGCCTGAACATGCTTCAAAGCATAAACAAAATATCGATGCAGCAAAACGAGACAGACTCCATTGATGCAGGGCATTCCAAAAGCCCTGAAGAAAAAATTCCACGGGGCATAAACGCCCTAGGGAGGCTTCCCCTCTTGTGGTTGTGGACTCTGATCTAGAGTCAGTGTCCCCAGCCGACTCTCAAGGTTCCTCTGCTTCATCCAGGGTGTATTCAGTCCTGTCCACCACCTCACAGCGCAGGGACAACTCACATCTTCAGGAACCACTGAAGAAGAAGGATAAGGGCCCACCTAAGGCCACCCATTGGCTGAAAGGACCAAACTTGGACATACTCCTGGCAGTGGTACCACCCAGGGGTGCTCCCAAAGAACCCCCACCTGCCCCCCAGGACACACTAGCCTCTCAGGCGATGTTGCAAATCTCGCTTATCTTGTCCCAATTTTTAGTTTAAAATGATTTTTTTTAAGCATCATAAAACCAAAATAACAATAGTGTTGGTCACATATTAATCATATAACACGTCCAACAATGCCAGACAATCTTGCCACCAGAATAAAAACAAGACACTCATAACATTTTCCCCCTGTCAGTTAAACCCCCCTCCCCCACCCCATTCTCCTGTGACCTGTATGACTGTATTGGAACATCCTGGTTATAATAGATACACTGCTTTGTTAAGGTAGTGGCCGCTTCTCGTCAGAGTACTAATTGTTAAGTAGTAGACTCTGGGGACGGTGCGGCAAAGTTAAAATATAGGGTCCCCATACTTGCAAAAATTGACGTCTATGTTGGCAAGAAAGATTTGCTAACTCCCTGTCCATCAGTAACATGCCATGAAAGTGGTTCCTCCCACGTCCAGTAAGATGGTGATCTGAAGACCTCCATTGAAGTAGGATGACCTTTTCCCCCATACTCAGGGCTTTCTGCAACAAGACCTATTGCCCTTTCCGTTTAGTCACCATGGTCGGCAGAATTCCAAATAGGACCAATCGTGGTGTCTGTTTCAAAGAGATCCCTAATAAGTGAGATACATATTGAAGAATGCGCACCCAAAAATTTCCAACCCGGGAGCAACCCCAGAACCATATGCATTAACTTGCCAACTTTTGTCAAACAACTCCCACAAAGATCAGAGGCAGCAATATTAAAGTGTATCGCTACACTAGGAGGAACATATGCACGCCACAAAAATTTGAATTGCAACTCCCGATAATATACATTAGGGGATATCTGGGAGATAGAGCGAAAGCTCCTTTTAATCAGATCTTCAGTGATCCCACGCTCACTTTCCGCATTCCAGCGGGCCGCTAACAGGGAAAATATTCCCTCCTTACCTCGATTAGTTAATTTTTTAATGTGTATCTTTATTTGAGGCGGATAGCCAATATTGCCTTTATCGCCTTTATTCATGTGCATACAAGTTGGGATGCTTATCTAGTTTTTATGCATTTTGTATACCTGTGTTATATTACTGTTGTTCTCATGTTTATTGCCAAATAATAAAAATATCAATTAAAAAAAAAAAAAAAGAAAGTGGCTAATAAAGCATATAGCAATAGTTTTAAATATCGAAACATGTATATCCTAGAGGAAAGGCAAGATAGGGGACATATGATAGATATTTAAATATCACAAAGGTTTCCATGCACAGGAGGCTAGTCTCAACAGAAAGGAGGCTGTAGAACAAGGGGTCATGGGATGATGGTGAAAGGGGTAAGACTCGGGAGTAATCTTCAGAAGTATATCTTTAGAGAGGGTAAGGATTCATGGAACTGTCACCCAGTGGAAGTGGTGGAGGCAAAAATGGTAGCTGAATTCAAGAAAGCATTAGATAAATACAGGGGATCTCAGAGGGAGTGATGGCAATTGTAAGGACTAGATAAACTGGATGGATGGGTCATATGGTCTTCCTACCATGTTTCTATGTTTTTCATTTTATCCCAGGACAAGCAGGATGCTAGTCCGGAGCAGAATTGTGGAGAAATTCAGCGAAGCAGCTGTCTGCTATTGAGAGACTGATACATTCCCGCCCTTACAGCCAGCCAGCTTGACTGGCTCCGTCCCAACTTACGTCATCATTAAGGGACGCCCCCTGCTGTTAAAGAGCGCGGCGAGACTGCGGTGTCGTGCGACGAAGGAGCGTGACAAAGGGGCACACCCCTTTGTTAGCCCCTTCGTTAGCTCCTTAGATAGCTCCGGATCCACGCTTCTTACTGTGTTTACTCTTAGTGAGAGTGTGTTATTTTTCATCCTTATTCCTTTCTTGTACTAATATGGAGAAAATTGAGACGGTGACCGGTTATGGCAGGTATGGCCAATATTCCACTTCTAAAAAGTGTCATTACTTACATGCAAATGTGTATAGGCCTCTTTTAATCCACATTCCTTTAGTAACTATGTTATCTACTGTTGTTAACTTTTCTTTATTGTAATGCACAGTCCATTAGGCAAAAAAAACCCCATCTTTGTGGACTTGCGTAATGAACAACAACCAGATTATCTATTAGTTACTGAATCATGGCTCACGGAATCTGATTCGGTGACTATAAATAGCATTTGTTTAACTAGCTATTGCGCTTTTTCAGTTGCTCGAGTGGGGCGTAAAGGAGGGGGAGTGTTAGCACTTGTTAAAGACAATCTTAAACCTATAAGAAAACTAATTCTTAACACTGATCCGTTTGAAATCTTGGTGTTCCCTGTACGTACCTGGATCAGTCCAGACAGTGGGTTATGTCCCCAATCCAGCAGATGGAGTCAGCCCAAAGCTTCGAGGGGGCGTCACCATAAATACTACTACCCCCTCTGCAGGAGTTCAGTATCTTCTGACTCCAGCAGATGCGAGTAGTGGAATCTGGGCTTGCTCCCGATTCTCTTGTTCCTTTGTTCTTTTGCTTCCCTTGGTTGGAGGCTTTATTGAGTTTGTTTGTTTGGTTGGATCAAGTTGTGTTACAAAAAAAAAAAAAAAAAAAAATTAATTAGGTTAATTGATTGATTGGGGAGGCGTGGCTTCTGTTTTGTGCTCTGTCTCTCCTTTCTCTATTTACCGGCGCTGTCCGGGGCTGCTGCGGGGTAAGTGTGATTTTCTTCTCCCCCTTCCTTTGCAGCTAGGTTACACGCGGCTGCCGGTGCTCCGGCCTCCTCGCGTCTTCACCCTCTCCCGCGGCCATTTTGCGGCTCCACGTGGGCTGCACCGGGGAGAGGGCTGCTCATCACCGGCGGGTCGTGCGGCCAGGAGGGCCCCCCCGCGGCGCCGTTTCTATTTTTGGCGGGTAGCGCAGGCCACCCGGGCCCCCCCGCAGCGGCGATCCGTTTCGCGGCCCCCCCCCGGGTTTTTCAAGGCGTTCTGGGCTGTCGGGGGCTGTTCCCCTTGCGCTCCAGATGCCGCGGCCGGCGCGTTGCTCGGCCTGTGGGGAACCTGGATCGCGCGTTTCAAGGGAGGGAATTTGTGCTCGATGCCTTCCCGGTGGAGAAGGCACCTCTCGGCCCCTCACACATCGGGCCTCCATGACAGCCTTACCCGGGCGGCGCGGGCTGGCCCCTCCCCCATTCATGGCGGGAACGGCGGCCATCTTACATACGCTGCGCCCTGAAGGAGCCCAGGCAGCGCAGGGGGACGAGGTGGCTTCAGAGGGCTCTCCCCGAGGTTAGTGCCGGAGACAGACCCGGAGGAAGGCCCGCGGGGGCAGGGTCCCTCGGGGCCCCCCACCCGCGGAGGCCCCCCCGACTAGGCCGGGATTTTCGCCGGAGTTCATACGGCTGATGCATACAGCCTACCTGCAGGACCTGGCTGCGCCCGCAGATCCGCCTCCACCCAAGCTCCCGCGACCTTCGTCCGCCTATCCGGCCCCCCCCGCCCCGGCGGGTGTGGGGGCCCCACAGCTCCCCAGCCAACCACGGCTCCCCGTGGGCTCGGGGGGGCCTGGGTCGCCACCAGCCTCCCCTGGGTCGGACCCCGCGGCGGCGGGCCAAGGGGACTCCACGTCTGAGGGTGAGGACCCACGCACCCTGCGCCTCTTCCAGCGGGACGAGCTGGATGACCTGATCCCACAGATCATTCAGGGATTGGACCTTGATCCCCCGCCGGACCCGCCAGCTCCCGTCGCGCCCGCTGTAGTCACCTCCTCGAAGAAGGGAGACCCGGTGCTGGCAGCCCTTCGCCCGAGGGCTCGGGCTTTTCCCATTCATGAGTCGTTCCTGCAGTTGCTCACCAGGGAATGGGATACCCCGGAAGCCGCTCTGAAGGGTAGCCGCGCCATGGAACGGCTATATCCGCTGCCGGAAGATTTTCTGGATCTCATCAAGGTACCCAGAGTGGACTCCGCGGTGTCAGCGGTCACGAAGAGGACGACCATTCCGGTGACAGGTGGAGCAGCGTTAAGGGATACGCAGGATCGCAAGTTGGAAGTCTTCCTCAAGCGGGTCTTCGAGGTCTCCGCAGTGGGGCTGCGGGCTGCGATGTGCAGCTCGCTTGCCCAGCGAGCCAGTCTTCTCTGGGTGCAGCTACTGCTCACGTCTCAGGTGTTGCCACCCGAAGAAGCCGCCCAGGCGGATAGACTGGAAGCTGCGGTGGCATACGGGGCAGACGCTTCCTATGATCTGTTTCGGGTCCTTGCCCGCTCCATGGCCTCGGTGGTGGCGGCACGTCGACTTCTATGGCTCCGCAACTGGGCGGCGGACACGTCCTCCAAGTCAAGTCTGGGTTCCCTGCCATTCAGGGGTAAATTCCTGTTCGGCGAGGATCTGGACCAGATTATCAAGTCTCTGGGGGAAAACGCGGTCCATCGCCTGCCGGAAGACAGATATCGCTCCAGCAGGGTGTTTTCGTCCTCTCGGACCAGAGCCAGAGCGCAAAGGCGCTATAGGAGTTATAGGCCGGCGGCGGCTCGGCCCTCTGCCCCCAGGTCTCAGCCCTGGTCTCGCTCCTTTCGCGGGCGCCGCCCCGCGCGCCCCGCTTCCACGGCGGGACAACCTTCGCCAAAGTCCTCTCAATGATGTTCAGCTCGCCCACTCCGCCGTCCCCAAGATTGGGGGGCGGCTGGCGTTCTTTTACGAGGAGTGGGCACGGATCACCTCGGACCAGTGGGTCTTGGACACCATAGGACGCGGCTACGCTTTGGAACTTGTCCGCGCTCCGAAGGGTCGATTCATCTTCTCGCCCTGCGGCTCGGCCATCAAGCGAGAGGCGGTGCAGGCGACGCTGGACAGACTGTGGGAGATAGGCGCCATTGTGCCCGTACCCTCCGGAGAGGTGGGCTCGGGCCACTATTCCATCTACTTCGTGGTACCAAAGAAAGACGGCTCCTTCCGCCCCATACTGGACTTGAAGGAAGTCAACAAATCCCTCAGAGTGATCCGGTTTCCGCATGGAAACGCTGCGTTCGGTGATCGCGGCGGTACACCGAGGGGAGTTTTTGGCCTCCTTGGATCTGACGGAGGCCTACCTTCATATCCCCATTCGCCAAGAACACCATTGCCTTCTCCGGTTCAAGATCCTGGACCAGCATTTCCAATTCGTGGCGCTTCCGTTCGGCCTAGCAACGGCCCCACGTACCTTCACCAAGATCATGGTAGTTGTGGCGGCTGCCCTTCGGAAGGAGGGTATTCTAGTTCATCCTTACTTGGACGACTGGCTCATACGGGCGAAGTCCTTCCGGCATGGCCAGGCGGCAGTGGCCAGGGTAATAGAGTTTCTGCAGTCCCTAGGATGGGTGGTGAACTTCTCCAAGAGCTCCCTCGTGCCTTCGCAGCGCTTGGATTTCTTGGGGGCAACCTTCGACACCCGTCTGGGGGCGGTTTTTTCTGCGGCAGGACAAGGCGCACGCCCTGCGGGAGCACATACAGCGGTTCTCTGCATTACCAGCGCCCACTTCCTGGGACTATCTACAGCTCCTGGGGGTGATGGGTTCCACCATCGACATGGTTCCCTGGGCCTTTGCGCGCCTCCGGCCTCTACAAAGGGCACTTCTATCCCGCTGGAAGCCACTTTCGCAGGACTACCAGGTGATACTCCCGCTGCCCCAGGTTGCACGGACCAGCCTGGACTGGTGGATGGTCCCGGAGAATCTGGCTCGAGGCATGTCCCTCGACCTTCCGAATTGGGTAGTGGTAACCACCGACGCCAGTCTCGTAGGCTGGGGGGCAGTCCGCGACCGCAGCGCCACGCAGGGGACGTGGTCCGCGGAGGAGTCGACGTGGTCCATCAATCGTCTGGAGACCCGAGCGGTCAGGCTGGCTCTTCTTCACTTCCTGCCACTCCTTCGGAATCGGGAAGTCAGAGTCTTGTCGGACAACGCGACCACGGTGGCCTATATCAACCGACAGGGCGGAACCCGCAGCCCGCAGGTCGCGCTCGAGGCAGAGATGTTGATGCAGTGGGCGGAACGACACCTGGCCCGACTGGCGGCCTCGCACATAGCGGGAGTGGACAACGTCCAGGCGGATTTCCTCAGTCGCCAGCTCCTGGATCCCGGAGAGTGGGCCCTCTCCGACGAGGCCATGCAGCTGATCGTTCGGCGGTGGGGTCCTCCCCACCTGGATCTTATGGCATCCGCTCAAAACACCAAGGCGCCTCGTTTCTTCAGTCGCCGGAGAGAACGGGGGGCGGAGGGCGTCGATGCCCTAGCGCTCCCGTGGCCGGCCGAGCTACTTCTATACGCGTTCCCCCCGTGGCCACTGGTGGGAAGGCTACTACGACGGATAGAGGTTCATCGGGGGACTGTCATCTTCGTCGCGCCAGAGTGGCCGAGACGTCCTTGGTTCGCGGACCTTCTCCACCTAGTAATCGACGGGCCCATACGGTTGGGACATCTTCCCCGACTCCTCCACCAGGGACCAGTATTTTTCGACCAGGCAGAACTCTTCTGTCTTGCGGCCTGGCTTTTGAGAGGCGTCGCCTCCGACGACGGGGATACCCGGAGGCGGTAGTATCCACGCTGCTGCGGTCTCGGAAGACCTCGACGTCGGTGGCCTATGTGCGGGTCTGGAAGGTGTTCGAGCTGTGGTGTACCGGCCTGAACACAAGACCCTCGGAAGCGTCTGTTCCTCAGATCCTCCAGTTCCTGCAAGCAGGGGTGGACAAGGGGCTCGCCTACAACTCGCTTCGGGTTCAAGTGGCCGCTCTTGGCTCTCTCCTGCGTGACGGAGGAGCTCTGTGGCGACATCCGGACATCGCCCGTTTCCTCAAGGGGGTCAAGCATTTGCGGCCTCCACTGCGCGATCCTTGTCCCTCGTGGAGTCTCAATCTGGTACTACGCGCTATGTCAGGACCTCCGTTTGAACCGCTGCGGAATGCGACGATCAAGGATCTCACCCTCAAGGCGGTGTTCCTAGTGGCCATCTGCTCCGCTCGGCGTATTTCGGAGCTACAGGCCCTGTCGTGTAGGGAACCTTATCTCAGGTTCTCTGATTCGGGTGTTTCACTTCGCACTGTCCCCTCCTTCCTTCCGAAGGTGGTGTCTGCGTTCCACGTGAATCAGACGGTGGAACTTCCATCGTTCTCTTCGTCGGAGCCGCGGTCTCTTCGTCTCCTTGACGTCAAGCGCACCCTGAGGCTCTACCTGGAGGCTACGAATGATTTCCGGACTTCTGACCATCTCTTCGTCCTTTGGTCCGGTCCCCGCAAGGGATCTCAGGCTTCGAAGACGACTATTGCCAGATGGCTGAAGGCCGGCATTGCCGCCTCCTATATTGGGGTGGGGCGGATTCCCCCACCCGGCATCGTAGCACACTCGACACGCGCTCAGGCGGCCTCCTGGGCAGAGAGTCGCTCGGTGTCTTCGCAAGAAATCTGTAGAGCGGCCACCTGGAAATCGTTGCACACGTTCTCGAGACACTATAGACTACATCTCGCCTCGTCCGTCCAGGGACATTTTGGCGAACAGGTCCTACGAGCAGGTCTCGCAGGATCCCACCCGGGTTAGGGAAGCTTGGGTACATCCCACTGTCTGGACTGATCCAGGTACGTACAGGGAAAAGAAAATTATTACTTACCTGCTAATTTTCGTTCCTGTAGTACCATGGATCAGTCCAGACGCCCACCGCGTTTTGGGTCCTAGGGCCTACTCCTGCTCGACTGTATGTGGATGCTGAGTCTGTTCAGCTGTGTCTCCTTTTTACAGTAGTGCACTTACTGCTGTTGTTGTTGTTGTTACGTGTTTCCAGTTTTCCCTGTCACTGTTTACTCCCTTGGAGGTTGACACGCTATGTTCGTGTCCGACCACCCGTTGGTGGGTCGGTTTTTTCAGTTTACTCAGTTATCACTCAGCGGCTTATTGTTGCCGTCCTGTTTCAACTTGATCCAAGCAGGGGGTTTCGGTTTACTCGGGCTTTGATATACTCGATACTGAACTCCTGCAGAGGGGGTAGTAGTATTTATGGTGACGCCCCCTCGAAGCTTTGGGCTGACTCCATCTGCTGGATTGGGGACATAACCCACTGTCTGGACTGATCCATGGTACTACAGGAACGAAAATTAGCAGGTAAGTAATAATTTTCTTTTAACTACTAAGTATTTGAATGTGATTTTAGTATATTGTCCGCCTAGATCGTTAAACTTATATCTATCTAAATTCTTGGAGATTATTTCTTCTTTAACCCTAAATTTAGTCGAAACAATTCTTATAGGCGATTTTAATTTGCAAATAAATAAGGATTCATATTTCTCCATCACCACCCCCTTTTTAGATGCTATGCTGGGATTAAGCTGGCTCCAACTTATTTCTGAGCCTACTCATATTAAAGGAAACACCTTGGACGTAATCTTTTATAACCCTTTACATGTGAACATCTCATCAGCTGACCTAAAAAATCAATCAGTTCCATTGTCACCGGTTACCGACTACATTTTCTCACTGTACCAAAAGAAACTCCACCACTCTCATCTTGGACAGTGAATCAACATTCCAAAATTCTACAAGCAGAATTATCCACCCTTCTGAGAGCCAGGGCCATGGAACCAGTCCCCGGGCCTCAGCAGGGCAGAGGATTCTACTCCCGCTACTTCCTCATTCCAAAGAAAACCGGAGGCCTTCGACCCATCCTAGACCTCAGAAATCTCAACAAATTTCTCAAAAAAGAAAAATTCAGGATGGTATCGTTAGGCACCGTGCTAACTCTCCTTCAAAGAGGAGATTGGCTCTGCTCTCTGGATCTTCAAGACGCATACGCTCACATTCCCATCTTTCCTCCACATCGCCAGTACTTGCGATTCCTGGTCAAAGGTCAACATTTTCAATACCGAGTGCTACCATTCGGCTTAGCCTCAGCACCTCAAGTGTTCACAAAGTGTCTGGCAGTAGTGGTGGCACATCTTCACAAACAAAAGGTGCATGTATTCCCTTATCTGGATGATTGGCTCATCAACAGTCAAACACAAGAAGGAGCTCTCAATTCCCTCAAGCTCACAGTCAATTTGCTTCACTCCTTGGGATTTCTCATCAACTACCAAAAATCCCATCTCACACCATCTCACCTACTACAATTCATAGGTGCAGATTTAAACACCATCATAGCAAAAGCATTTCTTCCAAGAGACCGTGCTCAAACACTTGTTCTACTAGCACACTCTCTCCGAAATCAATCTCAAGTTACAGCTCATCAGTGCCTCACCCTACTCGGACACATGGCCTCCGCAGTTCACGTCACTCCCATGGCCAGATTGACCATGCAACTAATGCAATGGACACGCAAATCTCAGTGGATTCAAGCCATTCAACCATTGTCCACTCCCATTCAGATAATGCAGGAACTGCGTTCCTCTCTCCTCTGGTGGACATCAATGAACAATTTGCTCAAAGGTCTGCCTTTCCAGCAACCAGTTCCACAAGTGACATTAACCTCAGATGCGTCCACCTTAGGCTGGGGAGCACACATTGGTCATCTCAAGACCCAAGGGACATGGACAAATGCCGAAGCCTCTTTTCAAATAAACTTCCTAGAGCTTCGAGCTATACGTTATGCGCTACATGCGTTCAAGGACTGCCTCTCACACAAGACTGTGCTGATTCAAACGGACAACACAGTAGCCATGTGGTACATCAACAAACAAGGGGGAACAGGTTCCTACCTCCTTTGCCAAGAAGCAGCTCAGATTTGGGACTGGGCCCTAGCCCACTCCATTCTTCTTCGAGCCACTTACCTGGCAGGCATCCGCAACATAATAGCCGATCGCCTCAGTCGTCAGTTCCAACCACACGAGTGGTCCTTGGATCCAGCGATAGCAACCAAGATCTTCCAACGCTGGGGTCAACCAACAATAGATCTCTTTGCATCCCATCTGAACTACAAAGTGAACAATTACTGCTCCCTGTTGCAACAGGAAAGCAACCTACCAACGGACGCCTTTGCTCGCCATTGGAACTCAGGCCTCTTATATGCGTATCCACCAAAACTCTAGTGAAGCTTCAACAGGACAAAGGGACCATGATACTCATAGCCCCATACTGGCCTCGGCAGGTATGGTTTCCCACACTGCTAGACTTCTCAGTCAGGGATCCAATTCGCTTGGGAGTAGCTCCCAATCTCATAACTCAGGATCAGGGTCGGTTGCGCCATCCCAACCCTCAATCCCTATCCCTGAAAGCATGGATGTTGAAAGCTTGATCTTACAACCACTCAACCTTCCAACCACTATATCTTAAGTGCTGATAGCTTCACGTAAACCTTCCACTAGAAAGAATTATTCCTACAAATGGAAACGGTTTACTTTGTGGTGCACTCAGAAGTCTATAGATCCTTTCACTTGCCCCACTACCTCACTACTAGATTACCTATACCATCTTTCAGACTCTGGTCTTAGAACTTCATCTGTAGGAGTACATCTAAATGCTATCTCAGCTTACCACAACAAGCAGGGAGAAACACCTATCTCTACACAGCCTCTCGTTAGTAAATTTATGAAAGGTTTAACTCACCTAAAACCTCCAGTTCATTCCCCAAGCATACAATGGGACCTGAACGTAGTATTAGCCAGGCTCATGCGTTCTCCATTTGAACCCATAGATACCTGTGACCTTAAATATCTTACATGGAAAACTGTATTCCTCATAGCCATTACATCAGCTAGACGAGTTAGTGAGCTACAAGCACTTGTCACATACGAACCTTTCACAAAGTTCCTACATGACAGGGTGGTCCTCCGTACTCATCCTAAATTCCTTCCAAAAGTAGTCACGGAATTCCACATGAACCAATCTATAGTTTTACCAACATTTTTTCCAAGGCCTCACTCTCACCAGGGAGAAAGAGCCTTACATACCTTGGACTGTAAACGTGCGCTGTCCTTCTACTTAAACCGCACCACAGTCCAAAGGAAATCTAGTCAACTATTTGTATCTTATGATCCAAACAAGCCCAGTAAAGCAGTGGGTAAACATACTTTGTCAAACTGGCTAGCAGACTGCATACAAGTTTTGTTATGAGAAAGCAGGCCTTACTCTCCAAGGGCGAGTAAAAGCACATTCAGTCAGAGCGATGTCAACCTCAGTAGCACACCTTCGCTCTGTACCTATTCTGGACATTTGTAAAGCAGCAACATGGAGTTCTCTTCACACCTTTGCAGCTCACTATTGTTTGGACAAAGAAGGAAGACAAGATTCAGCCTATGGACAATCCTTCTTAAAGAACTTGTTTCCAGTGTAATCCCAACTCCTTCTACATCCAACCTGCTGTGATCTTCGGCTGATTCATTTCAACAACAATACTTCACTGTTGCTTCACTGCAAAATGACTCAGCCTCTAGCTTGCTAATCACCCATATGTGAGGACAAGCATCCTGCTTGTCCTGGGATAAAGCAAAATTGCTTACCTTGTAATAGGTGTTATCCCAGGACAGCAGGATGTAGTCCTCACGAAACCCACCCGCCACCCCACGGAGTTGGGTACGTTACGTTTTATTATTTTATTTTTTAGCTAACGCTACATTGCTACAAAACAGACTGAAGGGAGACCCCTGTGGCAGGGAATATCATGGCATGCTGGGCATGCTCAGTGGGCACACTGGTGCCAGTCAAAAGTTTCATAGAAACTTTGATAGAAGTTTTTCCGTATATAGGGCTCCATTACTGATGTCACCCATATGTGAGGACTACATCCTGCTGTCCTAGGATAACACCTATTACAAGGTAAGCAATTTTGCTTTACTTTTAAATGACACATTCAAGTGGTTTTAAAATCTGGATATTTTGAGCTTTGGATGTTATATGAAATACAATATATCCTGGATCACAATAATTTCAGGTCTGTTGTACAATTATTTGTTCTTTTTTTAATGTATTCTTTTTTAAGTTTTAGTTTTTGTATCATGTAAATGGTCTAATAAAAATACAATAATAAACTTTACCTAGTCTATTACGGAAAAAAGAAATTCTTATCCACATTAAAGGGGGAGCATAAAACATAATATAGCAAAGATCTTTATACCACTTTTCCTGAAAGGACAGGAAATCATTGAGATTTATCTACTAAGAAAGTTTACATATGAATAGAATCAACAAAAATATATCTATTCCCTTGATATGCTATCAAGCATTTACAGTGGCACTTTAAAAAGAAGGAAGCCCCCAGAGTCAAGAACCGTTGTTTTAACTGTAGGAAAAGTTTCCTTTTAGCCTGCATCTCCCTCTAGGCATCAGGGAAAATACAAACCTTTTGCCCACAAAACAGATTCTCTTTTTATTTAAAATATTGCCTTAAAAATAAATCTGACAGCTTCTAGGGCACATGTAATCACAAATTTAGCTTTAGATGTTATGTTGTCATCTTGAAAAACTTTGGAACAGTCGGGGCTAAAGAGAGGAGCAAAAACAACAAATGCTCTTTCCATAGACCTGGAATTCTTCCTATATTAGGTAAATAATATTAGATAATATAAAAGTCTTTTCAGAAGAAAGCTATAAAACCTCAGTGACATAACAGTTAAATAATTCTGTCCCAGACAATAAAAGATTTTGGAAAAGTCAAAAATCTAAAAGGTGAATTTTAAAAGCCTGGCATGCGCATTTATTAGGAATGCATGAATAAGTCAGGTTTGCATACACACTGAGCAGATTTTAAAAGCTGCCTGGATATGCACATATCTCCCAAGGCATGCACGTCCTCAAAGTTTTCAAAAAAGGGCGGGCTATGGATAGGGGAATGGAGTTTCGAGGCGTGAACCAGAGCTGTGTGTGTAAATACTTCCTTGCTTGGGCATGTGCCTAGATCCCCTGCCATGTAAGTTTGCATCTGCTATGGAGGAGGTGTAAGTTATAAAATATAGAAAAATAGGCAAATCTGCAGGGTTTTAAGGATTGGGGAGTGAAGGCTATTAAACTAGGAGGTTTGGAGGATCTACCCCTTAACTGGGCAAACTGGGGACAAGTTAAACTGGCAATGGCTTTGGTGCGTGCCACTTTGAAAACCCCCAACCTAAGCAGTAGAAGCAGGATTTTTCTTGCACATGTGTGTGTCCACTTAAAATTTGGTGCACATGTATGTGTGGCCAGACTATTTTATAACATGCATATATGTTATAAAATGGCTGCGTCCCTGGGCATGGGCCGATGCGCTAGTTTGAAAGTTACCATCCCAGATTTCTAAATCTAATACTATTTTAATTCCTTCCATACTGATAATTTGAATATTCATTATCTTTAATACTAGCTTCCATAGGAGTTTGCAAAGTAGTTATTGAACCAGAATATGGAGCACTTGAGATTAAAACGCACCCATTCTAAATCAGACAGCTTAGATGACACACCCAATGAAAAGGAACATAGATTAGTCACAGTTCTTGTCAAGGATTTATCAATTCTGTTGATAATCCTCCATATAATCTGTGAGAAATATGTTCAGGTGAGGCAGAGTCCACTAGTCCCACACCCAAAGATTTAACAACCAGTACAGGTTCTGGGACAGAAATGACCAGGCTGAGTTTTAAAAAAGATTTGGACAAGTTCCTGGAGGAGAAGTCCATAAACTGTTGTTAACTAAGTAGATTTAGGGAATAGCCATTGCTTATCCCTGTGCGATAGCAGCATGGGATCTGTTTACTGTTTGGGATCTTACCAGGTACTTGTGACCTGGTTTGGCCACTGTTTGAAACAGGATACTGACCTTGATGGATACTTGTTCTGACCCATTATGACAATTCTTATGTTCTTATAGTTATTACATACTACCGTATATTTTGACTTATGATATATTACAACACCTATTTGATTTCAATAGCAATGTCTATTGATTGTGCCTATGATCTTAATTCAACTTGCGTATTTATATTTGCTAGTGAGGTTTAAGAGTAATGCACCCCTTGCAACATATTCCATCTTAAAAGGGGGAACTGTAGGAATAAACCAGTCATCTTAGAAAGGAGTATGTAACTGAACCACATTGTGTGCAGGCTTGAGCAATACAAAATGGAAGTCAAACCATGTGATTGTTCTTGCAGTTTTAATGTGAATGCCAGTGAGAACTGCACTAAGGAGAAGAAGCTGCTATTGTTCTCCATATCAAGCAATCTGTCTTCACATTATAATTTAACAGGTACTGCTGGACACAAACTTATTAAGCTTGTAGCCTTGATAAATTTGTATCCATTCATGAGGCACGATTCTGTTCAGATGACTTCCACATACCAGCTAAGAAGTATCAGAAACTCATCAATCCTATGCCAGTAGATTGTGGTAACCACCAATCAATATTGACTTTTAGATCATATGTATATGCATGAAGTCCTGATGGGAAAAAAAGACTTTGGACTTCACAAACATGAACTTCACAAACTCAGGACTTCGCATCCAAGACTTTTAATGAAACTTCACATCAGGCTGCAAATCAGCCCTACCCTATTAACTTTGTAGTACTTGCTGATCTCATACTTGCACAAGTCTTTGCAAGCCAACCCAATCTTTGCTCTTGTGTCCATAACTTAGAAAGCCTTTTGTAAGCACTGGATCCACTGCTCTGAGACGTGGTGTTAACCCGTCATTTGCCCACCAGAGGTCCAACTGATTACCCGCCATACTACAAGATGTTTTCATACATTCCTGTTAGTGTAAGATAAACTGGCTTAATTGCTTCTTTAAGTGGGTTAGTTAATGTTAGCGATCCGCCCGCCAGGAGGGCGGAGTTAGCAATCTGTTAGCGATCACCCTGCCAGGAGAGCGGAGTTGGCAATCTGTTGTAATCTGACTCCTGTAGAAGAGAGGGATTAGCAATCTGTTATGGCTTACCCCGCCAGGAGGCGGAATTATTAATCTGTTAGAGTGTCTGCTAGGAGTTAACAGTCTGTTATAGATTAGGACTGCTGCTTAGCAATCTGTAATAGAAGCTGCTATGGAGTTGCTCCCCAGAGGAGAGGTCAGCAACCATCTAAGATCTGTTCTTCCAGAGAGGAGGAAATAGTATCTGCTATGAATCTCCGCACAGAGTGGCATACAGTTCCTGAGGAAGAAGATGTAAGCAACAGTTGAGGGTAGACTGCAAGGTAGCAGTTTTTTGTACTCGGCTCTTGAGTGTGAGAGATGAGCACTCTAATGTAGAATGGTGAATCCTTGGGTCGATGGCAGATGGCAGCGGCCTCAAGAGGATATCAAGAGAGGGATCACCAACTAGGCTGGAGTATGGAGACAGACACAGATAGTTCTTTATTAGACAGGTAGTAGAACCACCAGAGGTGGCAGTAGTGAGCTGATGTGCCTGGCAGGGCTGAAGTCCCTCAGATCCTGGAACTGCAATCTCCGGGTTAGCTGAGCTGTAGAGAAAGACTCATAGATAGTGAGTAGACAGGTATGCTGGATACATAACCAGAAGTAGATGATACACTCACATAGATATTAATAAGGCTCAGTAGCTGGAGAGAGTTAGGCCTTCGAGGAGCGAGTACCTGGTTCCAGGAACAGCTCTGAGAGAGCAATGGTAACTCACAGTAATTATCTTTGTAATGGTTTCTAAGCAGACTGTAATAAGAACTCACAATATCCATATATGAAATAACTTCTGAAATAGAAGTGAGTCTTCGTAAGGTTTTAGGAATATAGGCCCTCAAGGAGCGAGTACCGGTCCCTATCTGCAATCTGTAATAACTCACGATCTCTGTACCTGCGATAGCAGCTTAGACAGAAGAGAGTCTTCAGAGTTCTAGGAACATGGGCCCTCGAGGAGCGAGTACCGGTTCCTATATGCAACTGGAAAGGAAACTCACAATGTTCACGTCTGCGATCACTTCCAGGCAGTAGGGAGTCTTCTGAGCGTTCAGGGACATAGGCCCTTGAGGAGCAAATACCGGATCCCATCTTAGCAATCTGAAAATAAGAGGAGAGAGCGGGGCCCCCAAGGAGCGGGTAGCCCTGGTAAGTTTGAAGAGGCAGAACAGCGGAGAATGAAGCTGGTCAGAATGGTCCCCGCAATCAATCTCTTGCTAACTCGATTCGTAAGCATAAGCAAAGACCTTTTATGTTGGAAGTAGATGACGTCACTATGGGTGGACACCCCCGAGGTTCGCGCCCTTGCTGGTATAAACTTCGAAGCGCGCGCGCGCGTCCTACGTCATCAGGAACATGGTGGATCTGCAGCGTCAGGCCAGCTCGGGGACTCCGGGAAGAAAAGGCGAGGAGAAGCCGCGGCAGCATCTGTCCATCAGACCTGAAGGGAATCGCCTCAGAAGTAAAGAGGGTGGAGCGAGGGCAAGAACAGGCACTAACACAACAGTTAATTGGCAGTTTGTTTGAAATGTTGTAAGTTAACTTTGAGCTAGACATAAGGTCTTTCCAGACCATTGCATCAAGAGTGATTTACTCTGTTAAACCAAATTTAAAACAGTATCTGCCATATATAAAACCACTGGCATATTTTATGCTACTATAATACAAATTATTATCCATTTCAAGAAAAGTGTAGATATTCTTCTCTGTTTACATGAACTTGGACCTTATTTTATCTGATTTAAATGTCAGATAACCATGTAAGACTAATTCTCAGAGGACAAGGAGGATAGTAGTCCTCACACATGGGTGACATTGGATGGAGCCCAGTCCGGAACTTTGATCTAAAAAATTATAGAACTTTCAAACATGTCCTATTGAACTTGTGCAGCTGGGTTATCATCCTGCCCTCTAGGCAGAGTCTCTCGGTTTCTTTTTTTTTTTCCGTGGAGCCTTTTGATCACAGGAGCTGTGTGTGTCATGGTATTCAGCTTTGCTTTCTCCTCACAGTTTTTGTAATTGATTTTTTTCTAGAGCTGCAGCTGTTTTTCTTTCCCTTACCTTATGGTAGTTTTATTTTATTTATTTCCTCTTCTTTCCACTGTCTGCCATCTGCATGGCAGGTCTTAATCGCTGTGCAGCCTGGCAGAGTCTAATATTATCCCTTATTAAATAAATACTACACCTGTGTCCTCTCCTTGCTTTGTCTGTTTTTGTACCTTTGTTAGGTGCTGGCAGGACTGGGGACTTGCTCGAGTTCTGCCTGGGCAGGAGTTCCATGTCGTTTCATCAATCGATCTGCATCAATTGAGGTTTGGAAAGTGAAAAGATCCAGGACCACACCGTTTCTGTGGGGGGAGAGCTCATCCTCTCCACATTCAAAGGAACTAGTCTTCACGGGCATGAGCCCTGGTAGATGTAGCCTCACCCTTTTTTTTTTTTCTCTTTTTTAATGAATTTACACTTTCAACCACAAGAATCCTTGTACCAGAAAAGTTGAGTGTGTAAATCAATATAACATCACAAAATACATGTATGCAAAAGAATGATATTACTTACATTTGCCTCTATATAAAAAGAAAAAAGAGGGGGAGACCAAGAAAGAAAAAAGAGCAAAATATTGAAATAGAAAAAAGGAAAAAGTATACCAAACAGCATTAATTAAAAAAAAATGCCAATTCTTCATAGAGAGCTAATCCTTGGCATGGGAATCCAGGAATAATCGCAATTGAGAATGCTCAAAGTAAAGTTAGTTGATATGGTATTTCACTAGACATTTACATGGATACAGCAATATAAATTGTGCACGTAATGACAAAACCTCTGATCGTATGGCAAGAAACTTTTTTCTATGATCTTGAGCAACCCTAGTAATATCAGAGTATATCCATATTTTCTGATCGTAGAATAGAAGTAGCCGGGGAGAACAAAATGGCCGCCATGAGAGAAAGACGCGCTTAGAGGGCTCTCCTGACTCGTCAATATTTTTTACCTGCTATCCGAATATGCCGCACACAAAAAGAAAGGGAAAGGTGAGGGAAGGATCCTCGACCCCCCCCAGACGCCTACCCTACAACAGACGAGAATAAGGGAGTTCTTTACCGCTGTGGGAAATGCTCCGGGAGAGCCGGCTGCAGCGTCTGAGGGGGAGCAGGCTCTAATGCTGCTCGGTGAGATATCTTTGAGCCCCAGAGCCCCGGCAACTCCTTCTCCTCCTGTCCATTCTAGCCCGCTGGGCCCGACCCTAAACCACGGACGGATGTCGTTTGCTGGGGAAGTGGCCATCGAGGGGGTCCCAGCTGTCTGTCTTCTGGGACAGTCCCAGGGCGGAGATGTGTTAACTGCCTGTGTGAGGCTAATATTGGAGGACTAAGAACTGCTGATGGAAGTTTTCCAGTGGGGCCTACACAAGAAAGGAGTCAGACGGAACACCCTAAGGAACCCATGGATCAACAAAAAGGTTTACCCTTAAAGTTACTTGAAAAACCTTCGGTAGTGACTCTGGAGACAGTATGGAGTGCTTTAACTTTGCTTGAAAATGCAATCTTGTCTTTAACCACTGTGATTAAAGACTCACAAACACAACTAAATACTGTGAATCCGGTGTTGTTGAATTACTCAAGTAAGATCCAAGAGATGGATTCGCAAATCCAGCAGATTAAATCTGTGCAAGCCAATTTAATACAAGGAGATACAAGAATTGAAAAGCGGATGGAGAATCTGGAAAATAATGCACACTATAATAACTTATGGGTACTTAACTTTCTGAAATGCAAGTTAATTTCCCCTAAAGAGCAGTTTAAAAAGTATTTGCAAGATGTACTGTCTTGGCCTAATGGAGAAACACTGAATATTATAAAAATGTATTTCCTTAATGATCAAAGACAAGATGGTATAAATGTGAATACTCAAGTGGAATTGCCTCAGATGGAGTCACCATTAAGGGATTTAACAGGCTTCTTAGAAACTACACAAGAAGAACAAGTAGAAAAAAGAGGGGCTTTAATTGTCAGATTTATGATACCCACGGAGCATGACAGTGTGTTAAGATTATTTCTTAGAAATCGCAATAAAACGTACTTGGGGGAAAAAATTTGGGTTTACCCCGATATAGTGAGATCTACGCAAGTACGTCGGAAAAGATTTCTGGCACTGTGTCCCAAAGCTCGCCAGCTGGGAGCTTTGATAACTATAAGATTTCCCTGCAAATGTATTATGAAAATAAACAATGTACATTATGTTTTCATGGAACCTGACCAGTTAGAGAAATTTCTAAATTCACGTGGGGATATTGGGGATGATTCTGTTAGAAATGCCATTGTGTAATAAGTACCGCAATTTCTCTCTTTCCTATTTTTTTTTTCTTTTTGAGATATACATTGTATTATTGCTCCAATTTCATTTTGTTCTCCCTAAAATTGCATAGTAACCACAGGGAAAAGTTAATATATGTATACCACTTTTTAGTGGATTGTTTACCGGAGAAATGTGTATAATGATATTCCCTGGAAATTCCATGACATGTTGATATTGTCTTTTTGTTTATAATAAAACCTAATAAAGATTAAATAAAAAAAAAAAAATAGAAGTAGCCTGTTATGAAAGAAGAATCTAAGAACAGAATTTCTATAGTTCAAAAAGGCAACTTTGCTTTATTCCTTACAGTAGGCTCCTGGGAGGTGGAGAGAAATAGAGAGCCTGCTAAGGAAGACAGAAAAGGAGCGAGAGTGGGGGGAGAAAGAAGGAAGAGAAGCTGTGGAAAGGGAAAAAAGTGGACGTGAGTAGGGAGGGAAAGGGGGAGGGCAAAAGGCTGATGGGGAGAAATAGAAGCTGAGTGAAAGGGAAAAGAGACTGGTGCAAGACGAGAGAGGGGAAATAGGCTGCCTATGTATCATTCATGTTTTTTGACTGAGAAAATGTTTTTTTCTAAAACCTCTAATTTGCATGTTGTGTGGATCTTTCTTTCTTTCACTTTTCATTCCAGTAGTGAAGATGAAGAAAATAAAGACTGCATCAACAAGGAACTAGAGGTACAGTAGGTTATGGGGTAAAATGGCATACTTCTATACTCCTTACTATATTTAATGCTATTACGTGTTTGTATGTGAGGCAGTACCAGAATAAGGATGGGATGAACAGGGTGTTTGGCCCTGGCGTAATGCTGAAAGGGTGTTACAATGATGAGGAACACTGCTGTACATGATAACACTGACCTGAAACTACCCAGTGAATAGGCTGTCAATCAATTTTGGAGGACTGCTTACCGAAAATGGAACTTTGTGGGCCCTCTAGGCTGCCATGTGCAGCCCTGAGCTATCCATGAACACAGAGCTTCTAACGAGGCAGGCTCGTGTGACTCTAGGGTCACCAATGAAGTAGGCAAGTAATGTAACCCCAGAACTTCCAAAGACCAAGGGATGCCATGTGTTTCCAAAGCCACAAACAAATGAGGTAGGCAGTGTGACCACAGTGCTGCCAAAGATTGAGGCAGGCAGTGCAACCCAGGGTCACGTATAACCTAACAAGTAAGGGAGGTGTTGCATCTCCTGGGCTGCCAAACATCAAGGGAGGTACTGCAGTTTTGGGGCACAGTCAAGCAAAGCAGCTGGTGAGGCCTTGGGGCTGCTGAAAATCAAGGAATGAAATCAATATGAATGAAAGATGGATGGGGAAAATAGGGTTTGAGCAGGAACTGGATGAGGAGAGGGTTGTGCAAAAGGGAGCTTGAAAGAGTGTGAGAGCGAGTCTGGAAAGTAAGCTGAATAGGAAGTGTGTGTGAGAGGGAGCTGGATGGGGAGAGGTGGTGTAAAAGGGAGCTGGAAAGAAAGGGAGAACTGGTTTGGAGAGTCAAGAAGCTGGATGGAGAGATGTGCATGAGAAGCAGCTGCTGTGAGGAAGATTTTGAAAGGAAACTGGAGAGCTGTGTGAGACAGCAACCTGGAGAAGATTGGATTGAAAGAGGGAGCTGCAGGAGTAGAGGTTGATGGGATATGAGAGCAGGAGAGGGTTATGATAGAAATGGAGCGAAGTGAGATGAAGGTTGGAAGGGGATAATGGTAATCATGAGGGAGTACTGAGACCAGAAGCAATCTGGTGATTGAACAAAGATTTGTGAGTAATGCTTTATGGAGAATTTTTGTGACTTAAAGCCTGGGAGAGAAGAGAGGTTATGGGATAAACTGGTTATTCCTGTCCCCTTTGGCCTTTAGAATTTAAATGCCAGCTTAGTCTTATATCTTTGGCCATTAGAATTCAAATGCTACCTTATTCCTGTGTCCTTTAGAATTTAAATACTAGGTTATTTCTGTCTCTTTGCCTACACTTCCTCTCAAACCCCTACCCACCTCAAGTGTGTTGTCTGATTTATAGACTTATCCCAGTTAAAAAAAAAAAAAAAAGAAAAAAAAAAGACATTTTCACAAGAGTCAAATTAGGGAATTAAATAAAATAAGTGGATTAATTTATTAGATTAACTGTCCTCTTGCTGGCCATTGACAACATAAAATATACCAAATAAATTTAAGGGACTTTACAGCTGATTAAACATAACTACTCCCTTAGCAACTTTAAATAACTAACAATTGAATAACACAAACATGCAGACAGCAGTCCAGCAGAAAGATGTGGACTATCCAGTATTTTACACTGGTTGACACATGTATGATTATCCACCGATTAGTGAGAAGTTGTATATTTGTACCCAGTTCAAAGAGCTTCTAGCTCTGAGAATGAGTCCAGTCTCTGGAGGCTAGAGTAGCAGACCTGGACAAGCTGAGGCAAACTTAGAGGTTTAAGAAGAGACCTTTAGAGACATAGTAGAGTGGTCCCAATTCCAGTCTGGCAGCCTCTGTGCTGCCTTGAAAGGTGTTGTGTCCGTCGGTTCCCGACGCCCTCTATCCGCCCTCCTTACCTCTTTGGCGCCTCCCTCTTCACCCGCGGGAAGAATGGTTGCCGCGGTGTTCTTCTGCCAAGGTCCTCCGGCATCCCTGGACTGGCTAGACGCTGCAAATCGCCATGTTTCCTGGAAGCCTAGGGGTGCGCAGCGCAGCCCCGACTGAAGTACCGGTGATGGCGCAAACCTCGGGGGCATCCCCCGAAGATGACGTCACCCGTGACGGATATATAAGGTCTTAGAATTTGCTAACAGATTGAGTTAGCAAGGGTTACTCTACCTAAGCTACTCTGCCTCCTCGGACTTACTAGGGGTACCTGCTCCTCGGGGGCCTCGCTCTCTTCTTTGTTTTTCAGGTGACAGTCTGGAACCAGTACTCGCTCCTTGAGGGCCCTCTTTCCCAGACTTACTCAGTACTCTCTTCTGCCTGGAAGTCATTACTGCCAACTACATCAGTGATTTACCATCGCTCTCTCAGAGCTTTCCCTGGAACCAGGTACTTGCTTCTCGAGGGCCTATACATTCCAGCTCCTGGGCTTCTATGAGACATTGTGTGAGTGTTACCATTTGGTTTAGAACATGAACTCTGCATACCCTGCCTCCTCACTATATTTCAGTTTCTCTACAGCTCAGCCTCCAGGGATCGCTGTTCCAGTATCTGAGGGACTACAGCCCAGCTGGGCATTCCAGCTCACTACTGCCACCTCAGGTGGTTCAGTATACTGTCTAATAAAAGAACTAGTGTGTGTCTGTCTCCATACTCTGAGCCTGACCGGTGGTCCCTCTCGGGATCTTCCCCCGGGGGCGTGGTCATCTGCCACCAGTCCAAGGATCCACCCACAACTCTCCTAAATAACAACAGATTGTTAACTCCATGGATCCGGCACAACTGAATGCCTTGCAGGCCATACCGGGCCTGGCCCAGCGCATTGTGGAGCAGCAAGACGCCTTGGAGAAACTTACTGCAGCATTTCATCAGCTACACACACAGACATTTCAAGGCACAGCTTCCAACCAAGAAGGTCAGTCACCAGAGGTAACTTTGAAGGCTGCTGTTCCACTGGCGGCTCAAATCTGCTTTTACGGAGAAATCCAGAAGATCTGGGGCTTTTTGAACCAGTGCTGCATGCACTTTGCCTTACAGCTGTCTCTATTTCCTACAGCTCTCTCCAAGACTACCTACATCCTTTCATACCTGGATGGTAGGGCCTTGTCTTGGGCATCTACCTTGTGGGAACGCAAGGACTCCATTTTGCAGGACATAGAAGGATTTATGGACTTATTTAAATCCGTTTTCGATGACCCTGCTCGAATGTCTGTAGCTTGTTCTGCTTTAGTGGATTTGAAGCAAGGTAGCAGATCATTGGCTGAATTTGTCATAGAGTTCAAAACTCTTGCGGCAGAACTCCGCTGGGACCCCAGATGTCTCAAGACTCTCTTTTGCAGAGGCCTGGATAACCATTTGAAGGACGAGCTGGCTGCTCGCCAGACACCTGGCTGCTCACCAGACACCTGGCTCGCTGGACAAATTAATAGCCTTGGCTACTCGGATTGATCACCGGCTCCGGGACAAGGTGAAGGAAGTCCGGCCTAGGGTGTTACCCGGGTTGAATCAGGCCAGTGCTGTCTCTACACCTCGGATGGTTCCAGTAGTCCCTGCTGCTGATACAGATGAACCTGTGCAACTTGGTCACGGTCGCTTGTCCTCCAAAGAGAAAAGATTTCGGAAGAAGCGCGGCCTTTGCATGTACTGTGGTCAGCCCGGCCATAATGTCTTCACATGCTCCATTTGTCACGGATGGGCCTAAGTCCTGCAGGAGGACTGTTCTTAGGCCATACCGCGACATTTCATCCATGCTCTCTCCCAGTCTCTTTGACCTACGGACTGATCACGGTTCAGACTCCTACCCTAGTGGACTCAGGGGCAGGAGGCAACTCTCCTAAATAAGTGGAAGACCTGAAGATTCCCCTCATCAAATTAGAAGATCCACTATTGTGTTACAACTTGAAGTGGGCTTTGGACGTTCCCCAACTTCGCTACTTCCACTGAAGATCTCAGTGACGTCCCCAGCAGCTCATCCATCGCTGCTGATATCTACAACATCATACTCAGTGAATTTTCTTCCAAGATTCAAGATCTACCTGTCATCTTTAGAGGTCTTAGAATTTGCTAACAGATTGTGTTAGCAAGGGTTACTCTCCCTAAGCTATTCTGCCTCCTCGGACTTACTAGGGTACCCGCTCCTCGGGGGTCTCGCTCTCTTCTTTGTTTTTCAGGTGACAGTCTGGAACCGGTACTCGCTCCTCGAGGACCCTCGTTCCCAGACTTACTCGGTACTCTCTTCTGCCTGGAAGTCATCACTGCCAACTACATCAATGAGTTACCATCGCTCTCTCAGAGCTTTCCCTGGAACCAGGTACTCGCTCCTCGAGGGCCTATACATTCCAGCTCCTGGGCTTCTATGAGTCATTGTGTGAGTGTTACCATCTGGTTCAGTACATGAACTCTGCATACCCTGCCTCCTCACTATATTTCAGTTTCTCTACAGCTCAGCCTCCAGGGATTGCTGTTCCAGTATCTGAGGGACTACAGCCTAGCCAGGCATTCCAGCTCACTACTGCCACCAGGTGGTGTTCAGTATACTGTCTAATAAAAGAACTAGTGTGTGTCTATCTCCATACTCTGAGCCTGACCGGTAGTCCTTCTCGGGATCTTCCCCCGGGGGCGTGGTCATCTGCCACCGGTCCAAGGATACACCCACAACTCTCCTAAATAACAACAGATTCCTAATCCCAAGCAGACTGTTAACTCCGAACCGAACAAAAGGAGCAAGATCACCTGGAAGGAAAGCATCATCCTGGTGTGGCAGGAAATGATCCTATAGCTATGGCCTACCCTCCAGGTGATGCAGTATCTCCAGGAATATGTGCCCTAGAAGGATATGTCTCCAGGGGTATGTGTCCTAGAAGGAAGGTTTAGGTTGACCACTGTAATTGGTATTTCAGTCATAAGGAACATACAAAGCTGGGTGGATGGTGAGCATAAGAATCATTTGTTAATTTGCCTGTCTGTGCGAAGATGGTGGACCTCATACATCACTTAAATAGGATTTTAGATAGTGCTGGGGGGGAGCTGGCTGTCATGGTACATGGTGGCACCAGCCATATAGGAGAGTGCAGGAGGCAAGATCTGGAAGCCAAATTTAGGATTTTAGGTTGAAAGTTGAAATCCTGAACCTATTGGGTAGCATTCTCAGAAATGCTCCCCATTCCAAACAGAGGATCCCAGAGGCAGGAAGAACTCTAATGTGTAGATGAGGTGATGGTGAAGGGAAGAGGATTTAAGATTTTTTAGGAACTGGGCGACATTTTGAGGAAGGGGAGCTAATGTTTAAAAAATAGAGGTAAAGCAGCTTTTAAACTAAAACATTGGGGGAAAGCCAATATTGCTCAGTAGCGTATGGTTCAGAGTGAGGTATTTTTAAAAGATATTGGCATAAAGGGGAAGTTAGAGTATCTTGATAGAGAGGTTGCAATTGTCAGAAGTAGCTCAGGTACATTTAAATAAAGAGCTTGCAAATATATAAATGATTCCAAACTACCCATTTCAACTGCTAGGCAGGTTGTGAATATAATTAGAAATCATATTTTGAATTGTCTGTGCGAGAATGCCAAAAGTCTAAAAAAAAATAAAAATTAGGAGAGTTGAAATATATGGCACTGAACAAAGATGCAGACATAATAGGCATCTCAGAGACCTCGGGGATCTGGTGAAAAGGTCATACTGAGCTATGAGGGATAAGTTCTGCCCATTTGTTTAAGGTATAGCCAGAATCAAGATTCCTAATGTATTTATTTTTGTCCTTTTATCTACTTCTCTTTTAAGTGCTGAAAAGCAGAATAGAGCTAGCAGTCTTGATACATGTGGGCACCAACAGCATAGGAAAACGTGGGTGGGAAGTACTGGAAGCCAAATTTAGGCTCTTAGGTAGAAAGTTGAAATCCAGAACCTCTAGGGTAGCATTCTCTGAAACGTTTTACGAGCAGGTCCCCAGAGGCAGGCAGAGCTCCGGAGTCTTAATGTGTGGATGAGACGATGGTGCAAGGAAGAGGGATTCAGTTTTGTAAGGATCTGGGGAAACTTTTGAGAAAAGGGGAGTCTTTTTTCAAAGGGATGGGCTCTACTTTAACCAGGGTGAAACAGGATGCTGGCACTAACCTTTTAAAAGGAGATAGAGCAGCTTTTAAACTAGACAAACGGGAAAGCAGACAGTCACTCAGCAGCACATGGTTTGGAGGGAAGTATCTTCGAAGGATATTAATGAAGCATTAGAATTAGGGCATCCCAGCAGAAGTTCTGATAATAGGAAAAGTAGCTTTACCTGTACGTAAAGAATCACCTGTGCAAAAGATTTCAAATTATCCCTGTTAACTGGAAAGCAGAATGTTAATACAAACAAAATGCCACTGCTATTAATTGCATCAGTAGCATGGGATCTTCTTAGTGTGTGGGTAATTGCCAGGTTCTTGTGGCCTGGTTTGCCTCTGTTGGAAACAGGATGCTGGGCTTGATGGACCCTTGGTCTGACCCAGCTTGGCAATTTCTTATGTTCTTTGAAATGTTTGTATGCTAATGCCTTGATGGACCCTTGGTCTGACCCAGCTTGGCAATTTCTTATGTTCTTTGAAATGTTTGTATGCTAATGCCAGAAGTTGAAGAAGTAAGATGGGAGAGTTAAGAGGGTATAGCAGTGGATAATGACATAGATTTAACTGGCATCTCAGAGACATAGTGGAAGTAGGATAACCAATGGGACAGTGCTATACCAGGGTACAAATTATATCGCAATGATGGAGAGGAGCAACTTGGTGGCAGGGGTGGCACTTTATGTCGAGGATGACAGAGTCCAACAGGATAAAGATCCTGCAAGAGACTAAATGCACAATTGAATCTTTATGGGTAGAAATCCCTTGTGTGTTGAGGAAGAGTATAGCGATAGGAATATACTCTCATCTACCTGGCCAAAATGATGAGACGGACAGCGAAATTGTAAGAGAAATTAGGAAAGCTAACCAAATTGGTAGTGGTGGTACTGGGAGATTTTAATTACCCAAATATTGACTGGGTAAATGTAACAGGACATGCTAGAGAGATAAGTTCCTGGATGGAATAAATGACAGTTTTATGGAGCAATTGGTTCAGGAATCGACGAGAGGGAACAGTTTTAGATCTAATTCTCAGTGGAGCACAGGATTTGGTGAGAGAGGTAACGATGATGGGGCCAAATGATAAAGGGCGACCAAAATGATAAAGGGAATGGAACAGCTCCCCTATGAGGAAAGAATAAAGAGGTTAGGACTTTTCAGCTTGGAGAAGAGACGGCTGAGGGGGGCGATATGATAGAGGTGTTTAAAATCATGAGAGGTCTAGAACAGGTAGATGTGAATCGGTTATTTACTCTTTCGGATAATAGAAGGACAAGGGGGCACTCCATGAAGTTAGCATGTGACACATTTAAAACTAATCGGAGAAAGTTCTTTTTCATTTAACGAACAATTAAATTCTGAAATTTGTTGCCAGAGGATGTGGTTAGTGCAGTTGGTATAGCTGTGTTAAAAAAGGATTGGATAAGTTCTTGGAGAAGAAGTTCATTACCTGCTATTAATTAAGTTGACTTAGAAAATAGCCACTGCTATTACTAGCAACAGTAGCATGGAATAGACTTAGTTTTTGGGTACTTGCCAGGTTCTTGTGGCCTGGATTGGCCACTGTTGGAAATAGGATACTGGGCTTGATAGACCCTTGGTCTGACCCAGTATGGCATGTTCTTATAATAACATGACTAAATTTGAATTAATGACTGGAAGGGGGACACTAAGTAAATCCATGGCTCTAGCACTAAACTTTCAAAAGAGAAACTTTAATAAAATGAAAAAAAAAATAGTTTAAAAAAAAAAAAAAGATACAGTTACAAAGGTTAAGAGTGTGCAACAGGCATAGACATTGTTAAAAAAAAACATCTTGGAAGTGCAGTCCAGATGTATTCCATGCATTAATAAAGGTGGAAGGAAAGCCAAATGATTGCTGGCATGGTTAAAAAGTGAGGTGAAAGAGGCTATTTTAACTAAAAGATTTTCATTCAAGAAAATAAGATAAAGCATACACTTTGGCAAGTTAAATGTAAGACATTGATAAGACAGACAAAGAAAGAATTTGAAAAGAAGTTGGCCGTAGAGGCAAAACTCATAGTAAAAACTTTTAAAAATATATCCGAAGCAGAAAATCTGTGAGGAAGTTGGTTAGACCATTAGTTGATAGAAAGGTTAAAAGAGCACTTAGGGAAGATAAGGCCATTGCGGAAAAACTAAATGAATTCTTTGCTTTGGTGTTTACTGAGGAGGATGTTGGGGAGATAGTGTTCTGGAGACGGTTTTCAAGGGTGATGATTCAGATGAACTGAACCAAATCATGGTGAACCTGGAAGATGGAGTAGGCCAGATTGACAAACTGAAGAGTAGTAAATTACCTGGACTGGTTAGTATACACCCCCAGGGTTCTGAAAAGCTCAAAAATGAAATTTCAGCTATTACAATTAATTTGTAAACCCATTAAAATCATTCCTGGTACCTGAAGACTGGAAGGTGGCCAATGTAATCCTGATATTTAAAAAGGGCTCCAGGGGTGATCTGGGAAACTATAGACCGGTGAGCCTGACTTCAATGCTGAGAAAAATAATGGAAACTGTTATACAGAATTTAATCTCAGAATATTTAGGTAGACATGGTTTAATGGGACACAGCCAGCATGGATTTACTCAAAGGAAGTCTTGCCTCACAAATCTCCTACATTTTTTTGAAGGGGTGAATAAACATGTACAAAGGTGAACCAGTAGATGTAGCATATTTGGATTTTCAGAAGGCATTCGACAAAGTTCCTCATGAGAGGCTTCAATGAAAACTCATGGGATAGGAGGCGATGTCTTTTTGTTGATTGCAAACTGGATAAAAGACAGGAAACAGAGTAGGATTCAATAGTCTGGTTTCACAGTGGAAAAAGGTAAACAGTGGAGTGCCTCAGGGATCTGTACTTGGACCGGTGCTTTTTAATATATTTATAAATGATTTGGAAAGGGATATGATGAGTGAGGTGATTGACATTTGCGGATGAGACAAAATTATTCAGAGTAGTTAAATCTCAAGCGGATTGTGATAAATTGCTGAAAGACTTTGTGAGACTGGAAGATTGGGCTTCCAAATGGCAGATGAAATTTAACGTGGACAAGTGCAAGATGATGCATATAGAGAAAAATAATCCTTGCTATAGTTATACCATGTTAGGTTCCATATTAGAAGTTGCCATCTACCAGTAGGAAATAGATCTAGGCATCATTCTGGATAATACATTGAAATCGTCTGCTCAGTGTGCTGTGGCGGTCAAAAAAGAAAACAGAATGTTAGGAATTATTAGGAAGGGAATGGTGAATAAAATGTAGATGTCATAATGCCTCTGTATCACTCCTTGGTGAGACCGTACCGCTGCAGGGCCGATTTAAAGGCCTCTCTGACGTCCCATGCCAATGTCGACAGGACGCTGGAGTGTCCTCGGCTGTAGCCCCCTCAGAGCCAAGATGCACACCGCATTCCCGGGATAGCCGCCGGATCTCCTCTCACCTCTCTCTCCTCCCTAGTCCCAATGGAGTCGCCACTGCAGGGCCGATTTAAAGGCCCCTCCGACGTCCCATGCCGATGACGTCAGGATGCTGGGGTGTCCTCGACTGTAGCCCCATCGGAGCCAAGATGCACACCGCACTCCTGGGATGGCTGCCGGATCTCCTCTCACCTCTCTCTCCTCCCCAGTTCCCGGGTTGTGGGTTCTCAGTATCGTTGAGGAATGGATACAGACCGAATTTCAGAGGATTCCACCAGTGCCTCACCTTGCACACAAGAGAAAACAGACCATATGCTGCTCCAACAGGAAGTGCAGTCGTTGCTCAAACAACGGGTGATCCACTTGATATCTTGATATCAACAAAATCGAGGATTCTTTTCATTTACTTCCTCATCCCCAAAAAGAGGGAGGGGGGGATTGCGGCCCATCTTGGACCTCCGAGCCCTCAACAAATTCATTCTTCGAAAAAAATTCAAAATGACTTCTCTCACATCCATTCTGCCTTTTTCTGCAACCCAATGACTGGATGTACTCCTTGGATCTCAAGGATGCGTATTCCCACTGTTGCGTCCGTCGCTGCTCGACGCCCTCACTCTGCCCTCTTTACCTCTGTGGCGACTCCCTCCGGGCCTGATGGACGGCTGGCTGCCGCGGCGTCTTCTTGCCGTTTCCCTCCGGTGTCCCTGGACTGGCACTGCGCTGTGGATCCGCCATGTTTCCTGATGATATAGGGCGCACGCGTGTGTTCCCATTGATGTACCAGCAAGGGCGCGAACCTCTGGGACGTCCCCCGAAATGACGTCATCCGCTTCCAATATAAAAGGTCTCAGTATTCGCTAACGTATTGAGTTAGCAAGGAATCGCTTCGGCTGTCCAAGCAACTCTGCAAGGATTCGTCGAAGCTACTCTGCCTCCTTGGACTTACCAGGGGTACCCGCTCCTTGGGGCCTCGCTTTCTTTTCTTTATTTCAGATTGCAGCTAGGAACCGGTACTCGCTCCTCGAGGGCCTATGTTCCTGAATACTCTGAAGAATCTCTACTGCTTGGAAGCTATCGCAGATACAGACTTGTGAGTTACCATCGCTCTCTCAGAGCTTTCCCTGGAACCAGGTACTCGCTCCTCGAGGGTCTAACCCTTTCCAGCTACTGAGCTTCATTAAGACCTTATGTGAGTTGTCATCCAGTTCTGGCTATGAACACTGCATACCCTGTCTACTCACTATCTATAGTTTCTCTACAGCTCAGCAACCCTGGTATCGCTGTTCCAGTATCTGAGGGACTTCAGCCCTGCCGGGCATATCAGCTCACTACTGCCACCTCTGGTGGTTCTACTAACCTGTCTAATAAAAGAACTATCTGTGTCTGTCTCCATATCCAAGCCTAGCCGGTGGTCCCTCTCAGGATATCCTCCTGGGGGCACTGTCATCTGCCATCGGCCCAAGGATCCACCTATCTACATTCCTCTACAGTTGAGTGTCCTCTCCAAGCACTCCGCTGATAACAGATTGCTACTCCTTTCCCATCAGGAGCCTTCAGCTACAGATTCATATCAGATTGCTACCTCCGCAGTCTATACCTTAAAAAGTTGTTTACTACTCCCTCTACAGGAGCAAAGCGTAACAGATTGCTAACTCCTCCCCTCTGCAGAAGTAAAACCTAACTGATTGCTAACTCCTAGCTCTAACACAGAGCTTTCCTAACTCCTATCTGATTGCTCCGCCCACCCGGCATCAGATTTATAACACCCACATCCCGATGTACCCTTCCTCCTGGCACTACCTTTGTTTTCAAGTGAATGCTGAACACTACCAGTGCAAGGTTCTTCCGTTTTGGCCTGTCGTCGGCACCCAGAGTGTCCACAAAATGTCTAGCATAGTTGTGGCCCATCTATGCAGAAAGGGGATAAAGGTTTTTCCCTATTTGGACGATTGGCTGTTAGTGGCCTCGAATTCCAAAATGTTCTGCTCCCATCAAACACAGACAATAACATGCTTAGAGAATCTGGGATTCATCATCAACTACGAGAAGTCTAGTCTCAAACCCCAATTCCCTTTCCCCCCCTTCCTCCCTACTCACGCTCATATCTCTCGTTCCTCCCCCTTTCTACCTCTTCCCTCTCCCCGCCCCCCCCCCTTTCATCCCCCAAAAGCATCTCACCCACCATTACCCCTCTCCCCCATGAGTCCCACCCTCTACCCCCCATGTTACCCGAAGTCACCATTTGTTATACAGTGCTCTACCCAGTTTGTATTCGTTGTTCCCCCTTAACCTCACCCTAACTCAGTTCTCTGCTAGGGTGCCCCAGTGTTACCAATTTTGTTACCAATTTGTTACCAATTTGTATAAGTTGTATAAGTTCTATAAGTTCTATAATTTGTATAAGTTACCAATTTGTTACCAATTTGTATTTGTATAAGTTGTTATCTTGTAAACCGGAGTGAAGGCAACCCGCTAAACTTCGGTATAAAAAAGCCCCGAAATAAATAAATAAATAAATAAACATTCAAATCCTTCAATTCATAGGAGTGGTCATAAACACCAAAATTTTCAAAGCCTTTCTTACCACAGACAGAGTTTGAACCTTTTGTGAACTAGCCTACACGTTACAAAGCCATTCACATCCCACAGCTTGTCAGATACTCAATATCTTGGGACATGTGGCAACAGCAATAAATGTGGTTCCCCATACCTGCCTTCACATGCGTCTACTACAATGGTGTCTCAAGACTCAGTGGTCTTAGCATGACCACCCAATGTCGTCACAGGTGGTCATGACTCAGTCAATGATCTCAGACTTGAATTGGTGGTTATCACCTACGAAACTTAAGTCAGGCTCTGTTTCGAAACCTGGTGCATCAGATATTCATGACGACGGACGTGTCCACAAAGAGCTGGGGTGCGCACATACTACACTTAAAAATGCAGGGAATTTGGTCTCCTAGGGAAAGGACTCTGCAAATCAACCTTCTGGAGTTGAGCTGTAAGGAACGCCATCTATAGTTTCTCCCATCTACTCAAGGGGAAAAGAGTGATGGACAACACAGACAATCAAGTAGCCATGTTTTTTTTAAACAAGGAAGGCAGGTCCGGTTCAAAGATGCTTTTCAGGAAATCAATGCTGATCCTGGAGTGGGCACTGGCTCACGCCATTCAGTTGCAGGCGACTTACCTTCCAGGTATCAAGAACACAGAAGCCGACAGGTTCAGCAGAACTTTTCACACCCACAAGTGGGCACTGCATCAAGATGTAGTGGACTATCTGTTCAGGAGGTGGGGGATACCCTGCATTGACCTTTTTGCAATGGAGTCTAGTGCAAAACTGCTGAAGTTTTGTTCTCTTTACCCAAGTGGGCGCAGAGTCACTCAGGAAGCATTCTTGATTCCGTGGGAGCGAAACCTGTTTATGCGTACCTTCTAATACCTCTAATAGGTCGAGTAATTAAAAAATGCATTATGGAAAGGGCAGATCTCTTCCTCATTGCATCAGCATGGCCCAGGCAGCCGTGGTTTGACCTATCTCATTCACCTCTCCATTCAGCTGCCAATCCCTCTGGGAAACAGAATGGACCCACTGACGCAGGAAGATGACACACTTCTTCATCCAAAGCAGGACTCTCTGCATCTGATGGCTTGGAGGTTGAAAGGAAAGTGTTAAGTCACCTGCCGCTCCCTACTGAAATTCAGGACATTCTAATATCCTCCAGAAAGCCATCCACAAGAAAATGTTACGCTGGCAAATGTCACAGATACTTACACTCGTGCGCAATGGTGTCAATAGACCCATTTAGATATTCACCGGAGCAATTGCTACAATATCTACATTTGTTGTATTCTTCAGGTCTGGCAATATCATCCATCAGAGTACACCTCAGCATCATAGCAGCGTATCATCTTTCCATTCAGGGAAATTCAGTATCCATGCATCCCTTGATATCTCGTTTCATAAGGGGCGCTATGAAACTCCATCTGGTTTCAAGGCTGGCAGTTCCTTGGGATATCAACCTAGTGTTGGAAACTTTTATGCTTCTGAACTTTGAACCGATGCAGACCACTTCCATGAAATTGATGTGGAAGTTATTTTTTCTAGTAGCAATAACTTCAAGCGCTAGTCCACTATCCACCTTATTTGCAATTCTACCATGACAAGGTCACCTTCCTTTCAAAGATGGTCTCGTCTTTTCATCTGAATCAGACAATAGCTTTACCATCCTTTTTTTCCAAAATCACATGCATCCGATAGGGCAATAATTCTTCATACTCTGGTTTGCAAGAGAGCCCTGGCATACTACAAACAGAGGACTCATTCGCCTAACCAGCATTCCCAACTCTTTGTCTCCTTCAACCCTAATGCTCCGGGGTTGCCCTTAGCCAAAAGAAAATTAACCAATTGGTTAACCCAATGTATTCAGTTCTGCTACTCATCTCAGCCAAAACGCCTGAAATCAAAGGTGAAAGCGCATCAGCTCCAAGCCAAGGTAAGACATATGTAAAGCATCGACTTGGTCCTTTCAACATATCTTCAAATCTCATTATTGCTTCCAGCAACAAGCGAGATCAGATGCAGCTATGGGGCAGGCAATACTACATTATGCCACCTTCACATAGAACTCTTCACCAATGAGTGGGTCTTTCCGCAACCTGAGCATCTGCAGTATGACAATAGAAAGGACTGTCACCTTTTGCCATTTGCAACAGTGTGTTAATCTACCTTTAGCTGGGGACTCCCAGACAGCATGGCTAATTCATCTTGCTTATCGACTGGAAAACCAACTTTACTTACCATAAACAATGTTTTCCGTAGATAGCAGGATGAATTTGCAATGCATCCCCGCCCTTCCTCCCTGGACAGTCTCTCATCTTTTCTACCTGCTCTTACTCATTTTTTCTGTTCACTGCTCGCCCATGCTAAATCATCCTGCTATCTACAGAAAACACCAAGTATGGTAAGAAAGCTTGCTTTTCAGTTGTTATTTCTCATTATTATTAATCATTATTCATTATTTGAATTATTGCCACACACACTTCTTAAAAAGGGGGGGGGGGGGATGTAGGAATAAAGCCCTCACATTTTACTACTGTATATACAGCAATATGGATTCTCTGACTCTAATGGAGATTTGGCCTGAAGTTCAAGGAGACACAGAAATGCTGAATTTCTAATTAGCTGAATTATCTGGTTGCTAAGCAGGCACTATTTACATGGGCCGCTTGATAATGATAGGAGTTGAGAGCACAAGCAACCCTGTGCTTAAATGCTGAGTCCTTCAAAAATGGGGCTCAGAAAGACAATACAGGCTATGTGTGTATGTGTAAAAACAGATCCAAATGTGTAAGTAGGGCTCAGTTCTGCCTGGAGTCAGGACCCTCCAATCACAAAAAGGGGCCTTATCAGACAGGTCAGCTATCACAAGGTCTGGTCAGTGTGATCACAAGGCCTGGTCAGCTTTCTGTCACACGCCTGACTGATGGTCTTGCTGGAGGAGGGGGGGGTCAAGAAGTCTACATAAAGAAGGACCCAATCAAAATTGGACTCATGTCACTAAATTAGTATGTATTAAGCCTCTGAATGTATATATACTGGCTTTTAAAATCCATTGGGAAAAAGTGGGTGGCTCACCAGATTGCACACACCAGTGAGAAGACGTCTGAGACATTGCTCCCTGCCCCACCCTGCAATTGTGCTGACCGATGAGATCCAGCAGCCTGAAGTGCTGTATGGAAGAGCTCTCCAGCCCTGCTATGGTATTCAGAGTGACACTTGCGGAGTCTTCCCAAGGAATTAGGCAAATCCTTTGCACTCATTCAGGGGCGAGACCCACAGCTTGCTTCAGTACTGTTAGCTTCCCTCACAGTTTGGAGACCAAGGATCTTCAAACTATTTCCACCAAATAGACTTCCTCCTCTGAGGCTCCAGACACACACAAGTCTCCACCCGGTTCTATTTCTGCCTCTGGAAAGCTGTTAGCTTCAGCCATTCCAATGGCTGACTTGGTCCTGGTGGCCATCTTGAATCAGCCTTCCAGGACATCAGCATCGAGGGCAGGACCCGTATCAGGTCAGGGACTCCCTTAATTACTGCCAGGGCTAGACTTCCTTCATGAAACAAAGCAGAAAGTTCATAGCACTAGTGCAAGTGCCTTTTCTCTTGACTTTAAGTTTTTGCATCAGGCTTTTCATGCCTTGCAGGATCAGCAAGACTGCATAGCAGATCATGTTCAAGGTGAAATTTCAGGTGCTAAAATTTACAAGTTTCATAAGAGAAGGAGATTGGAATCAGAGGATCAGGAAACTCTCTCCTTAGAGGTGGATTGTTCCTCTTATTTAAGATTTGAGGATGATAGAAGTGGAAGTGGACTGCACTCATTGGAAGAAGGTGAAATTCAGACAGGAGAAGATGATGAGGAACAGATAAGATTGTTCCATAAGGAGAAAATGTCAGCACTAATTTTGCAGGTTATGTCTGCATTACATCTTGAGGAAGAAAAATTTGAGGAGTCCCTAGGTTGGGATCCAATCTTAAGAGGAATACTGAAGACAGCTTCTTGATTTCCTCTGCACCTGGAGATTGAAGCTATGATTATGTCAGAGTAGAAATCTCCAGAGGCAGGCTATAAGCGCCTAAGAGTTTTTTAATAGGCTGTATCCTGTGCCGCCAGAAGTGTTGGATCGTCTTTTCCAAAACCAAGAGTAGATGCAATAGTCACTACAGTAGCCAGGAGAGCTGCCATCTGTTACGGGGAGTGGACCCTTGGGCCGGCTGAGACTGATGGTGTGCACTGTGGGGACCCACAGTGGGCGTCACAGCCGGTGGGCGGCCTGAAGAAGGCTTCACCACTGGAAACCGGAAGTCCCCCCAGGAGGAGCCTGTAGGGACCCAGGCCTCTTGGACTTAGGTGTGATCCTATGCGACCAAGGACCAGAGAAGCAGCGGAAGAGGTAGTCGACGGAAGCAGTAGAGGCGAGAAGAGACTTCACCCTTGGAAGCCGTGGTCCTCTCGAGAGGAGCCCTTGAGGACCCGAGCCGCTGGGACTTAGGAGAATCCTCCAGGGCGAGCGAAGAACCAGGTACCTGTAGAAGAGATGAGGACTGAAGCTGGAGTCCAGGGACAAGTCAAGGTCAGAAGTCCGAAGTCAGATGCTGAAGACAAGCCAGGAATGGAAGCTGAAGCCATAAAGTCAGAAGCCAAAGCGAGGGACAGAAGCTGTAGCCGGAGTCAATGGATGAAGCAGGGTCAGAAGTCAGAAGTCCGAAGCCAAAACCAGGAACAGAAGCTGAAGCCGGAGTCGATGGACGAAGCAGGGTCAGAGGTCAGAAGCCGAAGACAGACAGGAGTCCAAAGCAGCAACTAGCAACTCAGAAGAGTGAACCTCGTTGCAGGGCAAGGTCTAGTGGAAGCTGCAGGGTTTAAATGGCCCGGCAGCATCTGATGTCATCATTGGGGCTGTCCTAGAGTTCCCATGCTGGCCCCTTTAAATTCAGAGCCCCTGCGCATTCGCGCGTGCCTAGGGGGCGGGGCCAGACGCGATGGAACGCCGGCGTTTCCCTCGAGGTGGGAGCACCGAGGCCTGGCTAGGCCTAGTCGGCACCTCAGCGGCCCGGGCCGGCCTTGAGGTAAATGGAGGACCCGGGGCACAGCCCAGGGCCATAACAGTACCCCCCTCCTATGCTCCCGCCCCGGGGGCTTGGGCTTAGCCGGATGATCCATATGGAACTGGTGGAGGAGGTCCTTGTCCAAGATGTGGGAGGCTGGTTCCCAGGAGTTCTCCTCGGGACCATAGCCCTCTCAAGAGAGGAGGTACTCCCAGCATCTGAGGCGGAACTGCACATCTAGTACTTCCTTGACTTGATAGACTGTATCCTCGTGTGCCTCAGGAGTGGCTGGTGCAGGTGTCTTCCTATGGAAGAGGGAGAGAACCAGTGGCTTCAGCAGGGAAACGTGGAAGACATTGTGTACCCTGAGCATAGGTGGGAGACAGAGGCGGTAGGAAACTACCCCTACCCGTTCCATGATAGAAAACGGGCCAATGTACCTTGGAGCCAGGCTCATTGAAGGAAGCTGCAAGCGGAGGTGTTTGGTGCTTAGCCACACCTTATCCCCAGGGAGAAATGACGGGGCTGGACGTCATAGGCAGTCTGCAAACTTCTTCGCAATAACCACAGTGCGTTGAAGTTTCTCCTGGGTGGATCTCCAGAGCTGACGAAACTGTTGGGCCGTGAGTTGTATGGATGGACATGGCACTTCCAACGGCAAGGGCAAGGGAGGTCAAAGGCGTTTCCCATATACCGTATAGAAGAGAGAACTGCCAGTGGCGGAGTGTTTGTGGTGGTTGTATGAGAACTCCGCCACGGGAGTAGTGGCCACCCAATCATTCTGCAAATCTCCCACGAAGGACTGGAAGAACGTTTTCAATGTCCAGTTCATGCGTTCCACTTGGCCGTTAGCTTGGGGTGGAAGGCGGTCGTGAAGTCTAGCTGGACCCCAAACGTTTTACAGAGCGCCCTCCAATACTTTGCCGTGAATTGAGAGCCCCTATCCGAGGCGATGTGTTGGGGGAGTCCATGAAGGCGAAAGATGTGGCGGGTAAACAGGTTCGCAAGTTCAGGTGCTGTGGGCAGCTTAGCGAGGGGAACAAAGTGAGCCATTTTGGAGAACCTGTCCATCGTAACCCAGATCACCATCTTCCCTTCAGAAGCGGGTAGATCGACAATGAAGTTCATGGGTCCACGGCTCAGTAGGAGTAGGCAGTGGCTGAAGAAGGCCCCAGGGGCGGCCGATAGGGGGTCTTCTGTTGGGCACAGGTCGGGCAGGAGCTGACATAGAGCCGGATGTCCTCCTTAAACTGGGGCCACCAGTAGAACTCGGAGAGTAATTCTTGGGTTCTAGCTACCCCTGGGTGATCTGCGGTCAGGGAGTCATGGGCCCAAGAGAGTACCTTTTTTCGGAGACTGACTGGTACCACAGTCTTTCCCATAGGAACCAAGTCGGATGCTGCGAGAAGCACCTTGACCGGGTCAAGTATGTATTGTGGCGAATTAGGAGTGTCCTGCGTCTCCGCCGTACAGGAAAGGGCATCCACCCAGATGTTCTTGGCTGCTGGTCTGAGCGGAGGTGGAAGTTGAAGTGGCTAAAAAAGAGGAACCACCGAGCCTGTCAGGAATTGAGATGTTGGGCGTGGCATAAACATTCTAGATTCTTGTGGTCCGTATACACGATTATTGGATGCTGGGCTCCCTCCAGCCACTGGCGCCATTCTTCGAAAGCCATTTTGATGGCCAGAAGTTCCTTGTCTCCTATGCCATAATTTCTTTCTGCAGGTGAGAATTTCCGGGAAAAATAGGAACACGGCAGGGACTTGCTGTTACTTGATATTTGACTCAGGACAGCTCCGACCGCCATATTGGAGGCGTCCTCTTCTACAATGAATTGACGTTGGGGGTCCAGGTGATGGAGACATGTGTCCTGGAAAAAGGCCATCTTCAGGTCTGGGAACGCTCGTACCGCCGTTGCAGGCCCGTTCCTGGCGTCAGCCCTCTTCTTGGTGAGGGCCGTAAGCGGTGCTACCATCGTGGAGTAGTGTGGTAGAAATTGGCGAAGCCAAGGAAGCGTTGAAGCGCCTTGATCCCCACAGGTTGAGGCCAATCCTTGATGGCTGCCACCTTCTCGGGATCCATACGGAAACCTGTGGAGGACATGATAAACTCAAGGAAGGGTAAGGACTCTTGCTCAAATTGACACTCCTCCATTTTCGCAAAGAGCTGGTTATCCCGAAGTTTCTGGAGTACCCTGTGGACCTCTCTGCGGTACGTGTCCAAATCTTTGAGAATATCAGCACGTCATCTAAGTAGACAATGACCGACGTATGTAACATGTCTCTTAGTTCCTCGTTCATGAGGTTCTGGAAAACCGCAGGGGCGTTGCAGAGGCCGAAGGGCATGACCAGGTATTCGTAGTGGCCATCCCTTGCGTTGAACGCCGTCTTCCACTCATCGCCTGGCCGAATCCTGACCAGGTTATACGCCCCACAGAGATCCAGCTTCATGAACAGCTTGGCTCTCTGTAGTCGGTCCAGTAGTTCCGGAATCAAGGGCAATGGGTAACGGTCGCGTCGGGTAATACTGTTCAGACCACAGTAATCTATACAGGGTTGGAGGGACCCGTCCTTCTTCCCTACGAAGAAAAACCCGGCTCCAGCCAGGGAGTTGGACGGTCGGATGAACCCTCGGTCCAGGTTTCCCTTGATATATGCGGACATAGCTCGTGTCTCCGGGAGTGACAACGGGTACATCCGTCCTCGAGGCGGCGTGGTACCCGGGATCAGATTGATAGCACAGTCGAATGGTCGGTGCTCTGGGAGAAGCTCAGCTTTCTCCTTTGAGAAGACATCATGGTAGTCTTGATAATGGGGCGTCAGTGCTAAAGGAGCGGTCAGAAGAGGTATCGAAGGTCGCGGAACAGCGGTCAGACATGAGTCAAAACACGACGAACCCCAGGACGCCACCTGGAGAGTATCCCAACAGATTACCGGGGAATGCTTCCGCAACCAGGGTAGTCCCAATATGACCGGGTGCATGGACTTTTCCAAGATGAAGAACGAGATTTCCTTCACATGCAGAAGGCCTGTGCGTAGCGTGAAGGGCTTGGTACAAGTAGAGATAGTCACTGGAAGAGGGGTTCCATGAATGGAAGACACCCGGACGGGGGGGGGGGGGTCTTTGGGGTTGAACCCCAATCTGGAGTTGTTGGACTAAGTCCTTGAGGATAAAATTGCCCCAGCTCTGGAGTCAATCAAAGCCAGGGTATCAAAGCATCCCTCGGGAAGAAGTATGGTCACTGGAACAGTACATGGGGAGGCTGAAGTGGTGTTACCTAGGGTTAGCTCCCCGACAATCTCTAGGTCCAGGCGTTTCCCAGCCGCTCACCACATCAAGCAAGGAAGAGGCCCTTGCCCCCACAATACAGACACAGACCTTGGGACCAGCGTCTTCTTCTCTCCTCCTGAGAGATTGGACCTCGGCCCAACTGCATGGGTTCTGCGTCTTGACTTCCTGGAGAGGCCGAAGAAGAGGGTACTGGTTGGGAAAATGGGGTTCCAGAATTCCTGAGCCTCCGAGCAGATCTCCCCTCCTGGAAGTGGCGTTGGATACAGCGGTCTACGCGACCCGCCAGGTCGATGAGGCTGTTCAGGTCGTCCGGGATGTCCCTGCTCACCAGCTCATCTTGGAGTCTTGAGGAGAGACCCTCCAGGAATATGCCATGAAGGCTGTCATTCCCCCAGTTCAGCTCGGCTGCTAGCGTCTGGAATTCTGTGGCATACTCAAACAGGGGCCGGTTGCCCTGATGTAGCTGAAGCAACTCTGAAGCGGCGGTGGGTCTATGGGAGGGCTCATGAAAAGCCTGCCGGAAGGCTGCGACAAATTGCTCCAGGTTAGCTAGGCGGGAGTCCTGACGCTCCCATAGGGATGAGGCCCACGCAAGAGGTTTCCCATCCAACAACTTAATAATGTAATTGGTTTTAATCCGATCCGTGGGGAACTGAGCGGGCAGTAGATTGAACCTTATGAAACACTGATTAAGAAATCCTCGGCATAACTTGGCGTCCCCAGAGTACCGTGTGGGCGCCGGTAGATGTGTGGGCGTGGACGGACCGACTTCTGCCACAGCTATGGGGACCAGGGGCTGAGGGCAGCGGCTCCATCAATCCGATTTGCTAATCTCTGCACGGTCGTCATCAGGGAGTCAATACAGATTTGTTGTTGTTGCAAGCGCTGTGCAATACTGGGAATGGCTTCCACGCCCATGGCTTCCGCCGGGTCTATGGCCTTGCAAACTGTTACGGGGAATGGACCCTTGGGCCAGCTGAGTCTGTTGGTGTGCACCGTGGGGATCCACAGGGGGCGTCGCAGCCAGGAAGCGGCGCTGAAGAGGTGTTCCGAAGAAGGCGTCACTACTGGAAACCTGAGGTCCCCCCAGGAGGAGCCTGTAGGGACTCAGGCCTCTTGGACTTAGGTGTGATCCTATGCGACCAAGGACCAGAGAAGCAGCTGAAGAGGTAGTCAACGGAAGCAGTAGAGCCCAGGAGGCCAGAAGAGACTTCACCCTTGGAAGCCCACAGTCCTCCCGAGAGGAGCCCTTGAGGACCCGAGTCGCTGGGACTTAGGAGAATCCTCTGGGCGAGCGAAGAATCAGGTACCTGTAGAAGAGATGAGGACTGAAGCTGGAGTCCAGGGATAAGCCAAGGTTAGAAGTCTGAAGTCAGATGCCGAAGCCAAAGCCAGGGACGGAAGCTGTAGCCAGAGTCAATGGATGAAGCAGGGTCAGGAGCCAGAAGTCAGAAGTCCGAAGCCAAAACCAGGAACGGAAGCTGAAGCCGGAGTCGATGGATGAAGCAGGGTCAGAAGCCGAAGACAGGAGCCTGAAGCAGCAACTAGCAACTCAGAAGAGTGAACTTTGTTGCAAGGCGAGGTCTAGCGGCGGCTGCAGGGTTTAAATGGCCCGGCAGCATCTGACGTCGTCATTGGGGCTGTCCTAGAGTTCCCGTGCTGGCTCCTTTAAATTCAGAACCCCTGCGCGCGCGCGCCTAGGGGGCGGGGCCAGATGCGACAGAACGCCAGCGTCTCCCTCGAGGAGGGAGCGCCGAGGCCTGGCCAGGCCTAGTCGGCACCTCAGCGGCCCGGGCCGGCCTCGAGGTAAGTGGAGGACCCGGGGCACGGCCCAGGGCCATAACACCATCCTTGTGGAGGGGAGTGCAACCCTTCGGGATGTCCAAGATAGGAATCTAGAGTCAGTTCTTAAGCATCTTTTTTCCACAGGCTCCTTTGTGCTTCAGGGAGCAGTCTGTGCTAGCTATGTTTCTAGATCTTTGCTCCACTGGATTCAGCAATTATTTGAGATTGAAAGTACCGCAAAGTTAGAATCAGTTGCTGCCTATTTCTCTGATGCATTATATGACATAATTAGAATTGCAGCTAGGTCTGTAGCTCTTTCTGTAGAGCTAGACGGCTTCTATGGCTAAGAAATTGGTCTGCAGATTCATGGTCCAAATCCAGACTTTCGCATTTACCCTTTAAGGGTAAATATCTCTTTGGTGGGGAGCTGGATTGATTAATAAAATATCGGAGTGATCCAAAAGTTCAAAAATTACCTGAAGATAAAACCCATCTCAGTTTTCGACTTGACCGGGGTCTCAGTCAATTCATGGAAGCTAAGAGATATGGACTGGGTAAGCGAGGAATTACTCAGTTTTCAAGAGGTAACGGGTAGATCTCAGCCCTTTCGACGAGCAAAAAGACCAAGTGGTGATTCTACCCAGTCCACCGGAGCTTCACAGAGTGCACAGTGAAGCCCAGAGGATTCATTCTCTAGGGGAATCTATGGGAGGCAGGTTACAGGCTTTTCTTGGGGAATGGATCCACATTACCTCAGAGCAGTGGGTTTTGGATATAATCCAAAATGATTACACCCCATAATTAAGAAGATTGATAAGAGATAATTTTGTTATTTTACCCTCCCGTACTCCAATCAGGGTTGCCACAATTCACTGGACATTGAACAAGTTGACCAGTTCCATTCAAGGAATGTCAAAAGGGGTATTATTCAGTCTATTTTGTGATTCCAAAAAGGACAGTTCATTCAGTCCCATTTTGGATTTAAAGGGCTTAAATTGAAATTATATATATCCCTCTATTCCGGATGGAATCTCTTTGCACAGTTATCACTTCAGTTCGCAAGAGCGAGTTTTTATCATCCCTCAACTTAAGAGGCTTACTTTCTTATTCCAATGAAACTAAATTTCCAAAACTTTCTCCATTTTTGTATAATCGGTCAACATTACCAGTTTGTTGCCCTACCTTTTGGGCTGGCAACAGAACCAAAACTTTTACAAAAGTTATAGTTGTCTAACTGCCTTTTTAAGAAGGAAAGGAATTTTGATTCATCCTTATTTGGAAGATTGGTTAATAAGGACCAAATCATATTCCAAGGGAGTAGCATCGATGGAAGCGGTAGTTTCATTACTCCAACGGTTAGGCTGGGAGATAAATTTTGTAAAAAGTCATTTAGTACCCTCCCAAACTATTGAAGATCTAGGGGCAGTATTTAATATGGCCACAGGTATGGTATACCGACCACAAAAGAGAATCTCAAAGATTTGTTCCCAGGTGAAGAGTTTTTCAGTTCAGCAAGCACCAACTACTTGGCATTGCATGCAGCTTCTAGGTTCAATGGCTTCGACACTGGAATTAGTTCTTTGGGCAAGGGCTCATATGAGACTTCTACAAATCTCATTCCTTTCGCGATGGGATCCACAACTTCAGGACTGCGGTGTATGCCTTCCATTATCAAACGAGATTCAAGCATCTCTAAAATGGTGATTGCATCCCCCGAATTTGCAAAAAGGAATGCCCTTGGAAAGTCCCGATTGGGATCTGCTAACAATGGAGACCAGGCTATTAGGCTGGGGAGCTCATTACAAGAATCATTATGTTAGAATCTCTAGAGCCAGAGTGAGGCTCAATGGTCTATAAATCACTTAAGAGACCAAAGGCATCAGCTTGGCTCTGTTACATTTTTAGAATCTCCTTCAGGGGAAGGCAGTGAGAGACTTATGCAACAATGCAATAGCTGTTGCATATATAAACAAGCAGGGTAGAATACGCAGTCAGCATTTCGGAGGAGATAGATCACTTGGATTGAGAGCCATCTGTTTCAGTTGACAGCTCAATACGTAGCAGACCAAAACAATTTTCAGGCAGACTAAGTCAGAATGTAATAGATCCTGGACAATGGTCATTGTCAGGACACCTATTTTCAGATAGTGTAAAAATGGGGACCACATCAGATAGATTTGATGGCCTCCAGTTTAAATATGAAAGAAAGAAGGTTTTTCAGTCACCATAGAGAAGTAGGCAGTGAGGCGATAGATGCATTTCAATAAAGTTGGAGGGGATACAGCTCTTGTATTATTTTCCTCCATGGCTGCTAATAGCTCGCATATTGAGAAAATAGAAAAGGAAAGAGTGTCAGTGGTCTTAGTAGCTCCTGACTGGCCAGGAAAGCCATGATATGCAGACCTAAGGAGGTTATTAATAGATCAGCCTCTGCATCTGCCACAGGTCAAGGACCTTCTACATCAGGGGCCTGTAGAGATAGAGGCTTCAACTCCATTCTTGCTTACGGCTTGGCTATTGAAATGGCAAGGTTAGCAAAGAAAGATTACTCCCCCTCAGTGATTACTACAATGTTGCACTCTATGAAAAGATCTGCTTCTGTATCTTATATAAGACTTTGGCGCATTTTTTAGGATTTTTGCAGAAATAGGAATTGATCTCCATGGGTTGCACAGATAAGGGGATATTCTAGCCTGTTTACAGTGTAGATTGGATAAAGATTTAGCTTTAAATTCTTTAAAGGTTCATATAGCTGCCATTTCTTGTTTTTGAGGGCGAATAAAGGGTAGTTTGATTTCCTCCCAAATGGATGTTTCCCATTTTCTCAGTGAGGTGAAACATATACTTCCTCCAATCAGAACTGTTTTTTTCTCATTAACCTTTTAGGTACCAACATTCCACAAGTGGAACATTTTTTCATATACTTTTAATTACTTGCAAATTTTTTATACCATATTTGGGCTAGTTAACTAATGTTAAAAGGAGTAACTTCTGTCTAATTAAATCAATTAATACCAGTTTCAAATAGTTTAAAAAGGATTTATTAATGAAGGAAGACATTGATTCCTTCATGGAGAAGCAACACAAAAGAAGTGGAAAATGAATCTAAGCTTGCTCAAGGATCTGACGTGAGTGCTCAATCTTATAAGGGATTCCATCAGCCCATCCCAGAATGTCTGCAAAAGCCAACCCATTTACCTTATAGCCAATCAATACATTTTAGCATGTGTCGTGCTCTTATTGTGGGGGCCTCTTGTTACCAGAAGTAGAGAATAAGAACAAATTAGTTTCGTTTTCCTAGGAATTATGTCATCTGTGCTGGCTAATTCTCTGGTAAGTTTAGTTACCATAGTGCTATCAATAGACTAGGTGTAATTCAGCGCTGGGATATGTAAAAAGGGGCATCAGGAAATAATTCCTTCAATGAGCAGGATCTAAAAGGTTAAAATTTAGTTTTACAAGCTTCTATCTAGACCTCCTTTCGAGCCTTTAAGTCAATCAACTATAAAGGAATCAATTCTTCACCTTAGCCTTAAAGACAGTGGGGTAGATTTTAAAAGCCATGCGTGCCGGCGCGCCTATTTTGCATAGGCCGCTGGCGCGAGCAAAGCCCCAGGATGCGCATAAGTCCCGGGGCATGTCGGGGGTGGCGCAGCGTTCGGGGCGTGTCCAGAGGCGTGACGGTGGTCTAGGGGCGGGGGCAGAGTGCTCCGGCACAGCGGCCTCTCTGAAGTGCACAGGTTATGCCTGCCAGAGGCAGGCGTAACTCAACGAAATAAGGTAGGGGAGGGGGATTTAGTTAGGGCTGGGGGGTGGGTTAGATAGGGGAAGGGAGGGAAAGGTGGGGGGGACAAAAAAAAAAGTTCCCTCTAAGGCTGCTCTGATTTCGGAGCGGCCTCGGAGGGAACGGAGGCAGGCTGCGCGGCTCGGCACAGATAGGCTGCCGATTTTGCACAGCCTTGCGCGCGCCGACCCTGGATTTTAAAAGATATGCGCAGCTACGAGCGTATCTTTTAAAATCCGGGGTACTTTTGTTTGCGCCTTTTGCGCGAACAAAAGTACACGCGCGCATACTTTTTAAAAATCTACCCCAGTCTTTTTAGTAGCAATTTCATCTGCAAAGTGAATTTCTGAATTGCAGGCTTTGTCATGCCAAACCCCTTTTTTGAGATTCACTAAAAATTCAGTTATTTTGAGACCGGTCCCTTCTTTTTTTGCCTAAGATAATATTTTGGTTTCATATTAATAGCGTCTTGTTCTTCCTGCCTTTAACAAGAAGGATTGTAAGGAAAACTTAGGCCTGAATTCACTAATGCCGTAAGGCTTAATGAATCCCGGCGATAATGGGGGGCGGGGGCCGGTCCTGTGCTAGCTGGCAGCGATCGCACCGCCATGGTGCGATTGCTGCCGGTGTCACGCCGAATAACTACACCATAAAAGGTGTAGTTATTCGGCGCGAAATAGGCAGCGAAAAGGCTCCTTACCTTTTCGCTGTCGGCGCCATCTTCGCTGAGTCAGCTCCGGTGTCGCCCGGAATCTTCCTCTTCTGGGCCCGACTCCACCCCGATGCAGCTAGCGCAGGCCTGCGCTAAGCTTTCCAGCTATCGCATGCTTGCGCTGGTAGCGCAAACATGCGATAGCCTTAGAAAATAAGGCCCTTAGAATCATTAAAGTATCTGGATGTTAAGAGATGTTTAAAAGTTTACCTTGAGAGAACTAAAGATTTTTGTAAATCGGAAAGACTGTTTATGCTCTATTGTGGATCACGAAAGGGAGAATCTGCTTCAAAGGCTTCTGTTGCTAGGTGGTTAAAGAATGCCATTTCTTCGGCTTATTTACTGCAGGGCAAACGTGTACCTAAAATGATTAAGGCTCATTCAACATGAGCACAGGTTTTATTGTGGGCCGAAAGATTAGCAGTAAGTCCAATGGAGATTTGTAAAGCGGCCACATGGACCTCTTTGGGGCCATTTGCAAGGCACTATAGATTGGATCTTCTTGCTAGATAAGGTACCATTTTTGGTTCTTCAGTCTTAGAGGTGAGATTGTCATCCACCCACCCTTAGATGGGCTTTGGTATTTCTCATAGGTTCAGGACTGGTGGGGCAGAAGAAACAGGAAGTAGAAATGGTCTCACCTGCTCAATTCCTTTCCTTTACATCTGCTACACCAGTCCAGAACCCCTCCCATTATACAAAAAAAAAGAAAGAGAAAATATCAGATTTAGGTGTTTTCATATTTGCTTTGTTTTTGCAATGAGATTGATTTTCCTTCAAGAAAAAATTTTCTTTAAAGGGAAAATGTTAAAAAAATAATAATAATAAGCATAGCTGGCTTAGTCTGTGACAATGCAAGATAGGATATGCAAAATGTTTTTATTTATTTTTATTTATTTATTTAGAGTCTCTTCTATACCGATAGCCGTTTGCACATCGTATCGGTTTACATACAACTAATAAGTTTGGGCATGGCCCTTACACGGAACAGTCGAAAGAAAGTAACAAATTAAATATGAGTGATATACAAGTGATAGGAACCGGGACTATATAAGGATAGGAACCAGGACTATAAAAGGCTACAGTAAATAAACTATATAAAATGCTGAAGAGCAACAGTGTAAACAGAAACTATAATACAGAATGGGATAATGTGAGGCAGCGTTCTTAAGGTGTGGTAAAGAGGGTATCGGGTAGAAGGAGTTCAGGGGGGGGGGGGCAGTCAGATGTATCGCAGGGAGTCAGATGCATCTCAGGTCAACTACTCGGTTTCCTGTTAAGTGTTTTTCGTGAGGAGGGAGGCGAGATGTGGTAGGCTTGACAGAACAACCATGTTTTAAGTTTTTTTTAAATTTATGAGTTGAGGTCTCAGTGCGTAGATCAGGAGGTAGGGAATTCCAAAGGGTAGGGCCGGCAAGGGAAAAAGCTCTGCTCATGGTAGAGGAGAGTTTGATAGATTTAATAGAGGGGGTACGGAGGGTTCCTTGGAGGGCAGGGCGGGTAGGTCTAGTGGAAATGCGAGGGAGGAGGGGGGGGATTGATCCAGTTGAGGTTTGCATTTGTAAGACTTTTATGGATGAGGGAGAGAGCTTTGTAAAGTATTCGTGAAGGTATTGGGAGCCAATGAAGTTCAATAAGTGTGGGTGTAATGTGGTCCCTTTTTTTAGAGTTTGTTAGAATACGAGCAGCAGCGTTCTGTAAAAGTTGTAAAGTTTTGGTATGCGTTGAAGGGAGGCCAAGAAGGAGAGCGTTACAGTAGTCTATTTTAGAAAAAATAATAGAATGAAGAACTGTACGAAAATCAGAGAAGTGTAGTAAAGGTCTGAGTTTTTTTATCGTTTGTAGCTTAAAATAGCAGTCTCTAATGATGGCGTTAATGAAGGGTTTGAAAGTGAGTTGATTATCAATGAGGACCCCTGGGTTGCGAGTGCTTCAGAGGAGCAGTAAGTATTAAAAAAAAAAATTGGGGAGCTAGGTAGGGTTAGGTTAGGGGTTGGGAAAGAGGGAGGAGGGATAGGGTTAGAGATAGGGAAGTTCCTTCCAGTCCACTCCTTAATTGGAGCAGACTGGGAGGGAACCGGCCAATCGTGTTGCCGCGCGTAGGTTGTAAAATATCCCCCCCTCCCGCACACAAGTCACAGATGTTAAAATCCGGCGCATGCGCATACCTTTTAAAATCTACCCCATAATGCATACCTTGTTTGCATGTCATTAACATCTGTCATTAATACATGTGATAAACATGTTTGTGTGTATTAATGGCTAATGTTAATGCATATTAGTACATAGGCTCCCCAAAGTGTGTAAAAATGGCAGAGTAAGGAAGGGGCATAATTCTGAATATCTGCCTTAGGCACAGATAAATGTGATCCTAGCACTGGTGTGAGGGAAACTTGTACTTTGCTGTCTGTGGTGTACCTATTCTGTATGTGGGGCAGCGAGTTGATTTTAATAATTTTTATATTCTGCATCTTCCATAAAATAATGTTCAGCAAGGATGTATGTGCACATGTGTGTGTGTGTTAATCTTGCACCATCACTTTCCGTGCTGTATCTCTTTGTCAGGTCGATACAGTAAGGCCGCGTTAGAAAGAGTGCAGCAGTGCCGGGCGCACCCTCGTTCCCCGCACGCACAGTTCTCTTCACATACCGCTCGATACTCTATGTAAATTGCTTGCAAATGCAAGCCGCATCTGCGAAGCGTTAGGGAAGTGTTAGGCCCGCGCAACCAATTTTACTGTATAGGCGCTTAATACAGCGCCTATACAGTATCCTGGGTGCGCTGGTACCTGTCATTTCAAATGTCATTTCAACTGACATTTGAAATGACAGGTACCAGGAAGTGGATGGTTCCCCCCCTCCCGAAGCAAGGCGCAGGGCGAAAATTAAAACAAAAGGGAATAAAGTGTAAAAAAAAAGTAAACTTACTGGCGGGAACCGGTGGGCGCGCGTTCGATCCAGGCGGCGGCGGGAACCAGCGGGCGGGTGGGCGCCCGTTCAATCCAGGCCGCGGCGGGAGCCGGTGGGCGGGTGGGCGTGCTTGATCCAGGCTGCGGCGGGAGCTGGCAGGCGGGTGGGCGCCCGTTCGATCCAGGCCGCGGCGGGAGCCGGTGGGCGCGCGTTCGATCCAGGCGGCGGCGGGCGGGTGGGCGCCCATTCATCCAGGCGGCGGCGGGAGCCGGCGGGCGGCTGGGCACGCGTTCGATCCAGGCGGTGGCGCGGGCGGGTGGGCGCCCGTTCATCCAGGCGGCAGCGGGCGCGCGTTCGATCCAGGCGGCGGCGGGCGGGTGGGCGCCCGTTCATCCAGGCGGCGGGAGGGTGGGCGTGCGTTCGATCCAGGCCACGGCGGGAGCCGGCGGGCGGCTGGGCGTGCATTCATACAGGTGGAGGGAGCCGGCAGCGAAAGCAGCCTCCAGCAGCCCCCGCCGGCAGTGAATGAATGCACGCCTGTGTATGCCCGTGCGATTTCGGCGCTCAAGGCGTGACGTCATGACGCTTGACGTCACAGCATGTGACTGCCTTGAGCGCCGAAATCGCACGGGCATACACAGGCGTGCATTCATTCACTGCTGGCAGGGGCTGCCGGAGGCCACTTTCGCCGCCGGCTCCCTCCACCTGCATGAATGACGCCCACCGGCCCGCCGGCTCCCGCCGCCGCCTGGATCGAACGCGCGCCCACCCTCCCGCCGTCTGGATGAACGGGCGCCCGCCGCCACCTGGATCGAACGTGCGCCCACCCGCCCGCCGGCTCCCGCCGCCGCCTGGATCGAACACACGCCCACCCGCTCGCCGGCTTCCGCCGCCGCCGCCGCCTGGATGAACGGGCGCCCACCCGCCCGCCGGCTCCCACCGCCGCCTCGAGGACCGCACACCCACCCACCCGTGTGGAGATAGGGGATTCAGAAAGTGACAGGTATTTATATATATATAATATATAACAACTTTACGCTGCAAATGTTAGTATATATGGTGCAGTCCGGTACGTAGCTTTTCGAACACCACACTAACACCAGGTAAAGGGTAGGCGGTAAACTAACAGGTTAAGGACGCGGCAAAATAGCGGGTTACAAAGGAGATAATCGGAGCGCGCGTCACAGTATCGGAGGGGAATAGCTAATTCGTTCATTAAATAGCTAATTCGTTCATTTACATGTCATATACATGCTGGGTGTGGAAAGGGTTACGCGTCGGTTTCAAGAAGCGTTAAGGACGTGTGAAACTGGAGACTGTATCGCAGGATCGCCTTACGCGTCCGAATTGTGCGCCCACAGCGGGTTACAGACGGGGAATCTCCAACCGCACTTTACAGTATTGAGCTGTGTGTGTGGGGCAGTGTGTGAAGCTTGCACTGCTAATTTTAATAATTATACTGATTGTATTTAAACATTTTTTAAAACATTATTTGCAGCAAGCAATTCGAGCTGTCCTCGGAAACGTCAATAATTTACAACCATTTGCTACCAAGCATTTCATTATATTTCCATGTATCCTTTCTAGGTGTCTCATTTATATTTACAGACTGCTTTTGTCCGGATTCCCATCATCCCCAAATGAATGTGAGATAAAGAGGCTTATGATGATAACTTTTTATTTCTGTTTTATATTTTGTAAACCTTAAAATGAATTAAATGAGTATGGTACCATAAAAGGGACATGCATTTGAGGAATAGTTTATTTTTAACTTTAAAAAATTAACCTTAACCAAAATTTCTAGATAAAAGTAAATGGGAGAGTGTATCAAAACTGAAATTTAAACATGGTAATACTTTCCTAGTCCCCTACCCTTATATTTTCATTATGTATGTGGAAATCAACTCATTTCAGCAAGACATGCTTTCAGGTGAGTACGGGAGCATAGGGTGAAAGTTCAGAGGAGAGAGAGAAGATAGGCTCTTATGGGTTGTTTTTTTAAGTTCTCCTGTATGTTCTGGTAACCCAGAAAGGGCCCACTGCAGAAATGGGGATGACAAAATAACCACATGCAAACTAGGACCAGTCCTGGTTTTGCCCCCCCTCCCCCAAAAAAAAAAAAAAAAATCATCAAGAGCTATTTCGTCATGCCTCCATGCATGCAAGGGAGGGGTTAGGATTATAAAACCAAGACTGGAACATCCTTTCCCAAATGACCATGGCAAGCCTATATAGGGAACAATGCAAAAAATTCTCATTTGTAAGTACCGAATTTGTGCTTATTTTACAGAAAAGGAGGCAGGCAGCCCCCAAAACTCTGTAAGTATTCCTATAAAACTCTGCATTTGTGCTGCATGCTTGTAATCAAGAAGTGCATCTATGAAGCATCTCCCTTCATCTGTCCTCCTTACACAGGTCATCTAAGTAAGCATTCTGGGCCAGGGACACACTAGATGTGTAGAATGACCTAGTGTGGCATCGTGTATGCTGATGATATAATTAAAGTAAATAAAGAAAGATTTTCTTAATAAAGAAAATCTCTCCTGGGCCTCCCTGTAAAGAAGCAATTACCCTGAGACTCCCGGACTCAGTTCAAAGGAGTACAAGGATTCCAATCAATGCATATACTTCTGGCTAAATACTTTGGATACTATATTAGTGAAAGCAATCCAAACAGAAGCAAGCAACACAATACATTGTGCTTTATTTCTTTTATTTAATGTATTTTTCTTTTTGAAAGGTGAAAGCTGAGCAGCAACATGAGAATAAAGAAAGGGAATCCATATTGACATGCAGAAGGATGCAGGAGCCAGCTAAATGTGGCCATGCAGAGCCTAGTATGAAAAGGTGGGCCTATGATCAATGCATAAGAACATAAGAATTACCATGCTGGTCAGGCCAAGGGTCCATCATATCCAGTATCCTTTCTCCAGCAATGGCAAATTCGGATCACAAGATCCCAAACAGTAAATAGACCCCCTATAGCTAATGCTCAGCAATAAGTAGTAGCTTTCCTTAAGTCCAACTGTTCAGTAACAGTTTATGGATTTTGAACCCAGCTATACTAATTGCTTTAACCACATCTTTTGGCAATAAATTCCAGAGTTTAATGGTGTGTTGCAGGAAAAAGTATTTTTTCCTATTTGTTTTAAATGTGCTACTTGCTAGCTTCATGGAGTGACCCCCTAGTCTTTGTATTTTTTAAAGTGTAAATAACTGATTCACATTTACTCATTCTAATCAATTCATGATTTTATAAACCTCTATCATATCCCTCCTCAGCTATCTCTTCTCTAAGATGAACAGCCCTAATCTGTTTAACCTTTCTGCATAGGGGAGCCGTTCCATCTTCTTTATCATTTTGGTTGCCCTTCACTGTACATTTTCCAATTCAACTATATTTTTTATAAGATGAGGCGATCAGAATTGCACACAGTACTTCAGATGTGGTCTCACCATAGAGCAATACAGAGGTATTATGACATTCTGCATTTTATTTTCCATTCCTTTCCCAATAATTCCTTTTTTGATCACTGCCACACACTGAGCCAGTGATTTCAAATTATTGTCCATGATGACTCCTACCTAGATCCTTGTCCTGGGTGGTAACCCCTAATGTGGAACCTAACATTGTGTAATACATTGTGGGGTACTTTTCCCTATGTACATCATTTTGCACTTGTCCACAAATTTCATCTGTCATTTGGATGCCAGACTTCCATTTCACAAGGTCCTTCTGCAATTTCTCACAATTGTCTTGCAATTTAACAGCTCAAAATAATTTTGTGTCGCCTGCAGATTTGATCACCTCATTCATTCCTCTTTTCAGATCATTTATAAATATATTTAAAAAAACATTGGCCATGAGGCATTCCACTGTTTACCTTTCTTCACTGACCATATAGTCCTACTATCTGTTTCCTATATTTTAACCAGTTTGCAATTCACAGCAAGACATTGCCTCCTATCCTATCCTATGACTTCTTAATTTTCTCAGAAGTATCTTGTGGGGCATTTTTTAAATTTTCAGAAGGCATTTGACATACACTACATCCACCTGCTCACCATCATCCATGTTTTATTAACCCCTTAAAAAATGTAGCAGATTGGTGAGGCAAGATTTCACTTGTGTAAATCCATGCTGGCTGTGTCCCAGTAAATCATGTTTTTCTATTATGTTCTGTGATTTTGTTCTTTAGAATAGATTCCACGGATGTTCCCAGCATTGAACTGAGATTCACCAATCTATAGTTTCCCGGATCACCCCGGAACACTTTTTAAAGTTTGGCCACCCTCCTATCTTCAGGTGCAACAGACGATTTTAGTGATAGATTACAAGTTACAAATATTAGATCTGAAATTTCATTTTTGAGTTCTTTCAGAATTCCGGTGTGTATACCATCTGGTCTGGGCAATTTGCTGCTCTTTAGTTTGTCAATCTGTCCTACTACATCTTCCAGGTTTATCATGATTTGTTTCAGTTCTTCTGAATCATCACCACTGATTACTGTTTCCCGGATGGGTATGTCCTCAACATCCTCTTCAGTAAACACTGAAGCAAAGAATTCATTTAGTCTTTCCTTAATGGCTTTACCCTCCCTAAGTGCCCCTTTAACTCCTCGCCTCCCTCATAGGCTTCCTACTTCATACATATTTTTTAAAGTTTTTATTGTGAGTTTTTTGCCTCTACAGCCAGCTTCTTTTCATTTCTTTCTTAGCTTATTTAATCAATGTTTTGCATCTAACTTTGCCAGTACTTATGCTTTTTCCTATTTTCTTCAGATGGATTCTTTTTCCAAATTTTGAAAGAAGAATTTGTTGGCTAAAATAGCCTCTCTCTTCACCCTTTAACTATGCCAGCAGTCGTTTTGCCTTCTTTCCACCTTTTTTAATGCATAGAGTGCATCTGATCTGGGCTTCCAAGATGGTATTTTTAAACAATGATTATAAGTACGGTATAGCGCTAGAGATGTGAGGATCCTTAAAGTTCAAATAAAAAGTTCAGTCAATAAGGTCGTTGTCAAGCAATCACATCTTTTATTGTGAGTGATAGGATAAAACAGATTTTGGTCCCCTGACACGGACACTCTTTTGCCATTCCGGCTGCATCGGGAGGGACAGAAGCCCAAATAAATGGCAAACAAACATTTGTTACATTGTCACAGTAAAAAGGAGAGCCAGCAGCTCTCCCAGTTGACATCATGCTGCATCAACTACAGATCAGAATGTGAGAAAACCCTTTCTCTTATAATTCTACAGCAAGGAAATTGTATCTAGACTAGAGAAAATACTTGGATTTAAACTAGTTCAATTACGTGGTCATTCTTTTTCATAGAATCTGTCCTGTGAAAAGGAAAAGAAAACAAAGATTTATTCATATTCACCTCGAGGGAAAGACCCCATTCTACTTGACAATTTCAGAAAGAAAGAATTTCAGACTGCTCATATCTCTGTTCATCAGTTTAATATGCTGCAATATCTTTATGACTGCATACAAAAACTAAAACCATTCCTTCAACCAACCAAAGGCCTCAGCCACTTCTGGATGTGGAAGAGTGGATACGACATCTCTTTCACTCAGTTTATGAATTGTTTGACACTGCATGATGTATCTCAACTGCCTCTATCAGAGCTTGACGCAGGGTCTGGTTAAGAGCCAGCAACATTTGCGATGATGATTATGAAAAGCTGATGGATGGGCTTGGTCTGGGGAAGCATCTATTTGGAGAAAAGCTCAGAGAAACAGTTGCTCAAATAAAGGAACAGAATTTGGTTGTCCAGGCCTTTTCAATGGGGCCCAGGAAACTCACTTCTTCGAGATGCTCCTTCTATTTGTACAAGAGGCCAAACTTCTAGAGATGCCCATTCCAACCGTTTCAAAGTCCATGCACCCACTTCTTCTAGCTCAGCAGCAGCAACAACTTCCAACTTGAGTTCGTCAGCGTGAATGCTGTCAACCGAAGACGCCACACTCAGGCTCAACCAAAGCCTGGACCTAGTTTTTGATCTTTGTAAGTGGCACCAGATAACCAAGGACCACAAGGTTCTCAAGATGGTGGAATCTGAATACTGTGTGCCTTTCTCCCGGTTGCCATTTCTCCCTCATTGCTTGACTCTCAATCCAGATCAGTCTCTCTTAACACAACTCCATCTGGAAGTGGAATCACTCCTCCAGCAACAAACGATAAAGCAAATCCCTGTTCTCCAAATAGACAGGGATTCTATTCCTAGTATTTTCTCCACCCCAGAAAATTGGAGGAATTGAGACCCATTTTAGATTTGAGAAGCCTGGACAAGCATCTACTCCAAGAGAAATTCAGAATGAATTCCATTACCACAATTCTTCCCTGTATCCAGAAGGGATAATGGATGCACGCTCTTGATCTGAAAGATGCATATGCTCACATACCCATCCATGCCATCCACTGGCATTACCTTCACTTCACAGTAGATTTTTCCCATTATCAATACAGAGTACTTCCTCTCGAACTGTTGGCAGCTCTGAAAGTCTTCACCAAATGCCTGGCTATAGTAGCAGCACACCTATGGTATCAAGAAGTTCAAGTTTTTCCGTAGCTGGATGATTGGCTAGTCACAACCAGCTCCCGAAAAGGCATACTAGACTCTCTATAATTGGTTCTTACCTGATAAGTTTCGTTCCTGTAGTACCATGGACCAGTCCAGACTCCTAGGTTTTGCCTCTCTTCCAGCAGATGGAGACAGAGAAAGTTTTGACAGACTCTGCCATATATACCAAGGTGCCACCCACAGTCTGCCAGTATTACTCAATGTCAAAGCAGAATGGATGAAACCAAACTAACTATATACAGAAAATGGAACCCAAACCTGAACAACCGGATCACTAGGGCTGACCGTGACCCAAACTGGAAAAAATCAAATCTGCAGAACTATCTTAAACAATTATCGACCGAGCGGACTCTCCCCCGACTTAATGCTGAGAAATAAAGGGTGGGACTCTGGACTGATCCATGGTATTACAGGAACGAAAATTATCAGGTAAGAACCAATTTTCCTTTCCCTGTACGTACCCGGATCAGTCCAGATGCCTGGGATGTACCAGAGCGCAATTATTTAGAGTGGGACCCGGAGAGGCCCGCTCGAAACACACCTTCTCCAAACTCCCCTACCGGGACCGGTGTCCAGACATCCAAATGATAATGTTTCACAAACGTATGCAAAGATTTCCACGTGGCCGCTCTATAAATCTCTTGTGGAGAAATATGCTGACTCTCTGCCCAGGAGGCCGCCTGGGCTCTAGTAGAGTGTGCTTGCACATTGACCGGCGAAGTCTTGCCCCGCAGCAAATAAGCCGAGCTAATAGCTTCCTTCAGCCAGCAAGCGATAGTAGTCCTGGAAGCCATATTTCACCTCTTCGGACCACTCCACAATACAAAGAGATGGTCCGACAATCGCAAAGCATTCGTGACTTCCAGGTACCGTAGGATCACTCTCCGAACATCCAACCTCTGCAAGTCTTGCACGAGGGGATCTGAACGATCCATGTTCGCAAACGAGGGAAGTTCCACCAACTGATTCAGGTGAAAAGAGGACTCTACCTTCGGCAGAAAGGACGGGACCGTACACAATGAAACTCCTGACTCCGAAATCCGTAGGAAAGGCTCCCTACACGACAACGCTTGAAGTTCCGACATCCTTCAAGCCGAGGAAATAGCAACCAAAAACACCACTTTTAAAGTAAGATCTTTCAGAGTCGCTCTCTTTAAAGGCTCAAAGGATGCACACACAACGCTTTGAGAACCAAATTCAGATTCCATGAAGGACAAGGGGATCGAAGCAGAGGACACAAATGTTTGGCTCCTCGAAGAAAACGCGCTACATCCGAATGAGTAGCCAACGACCTTCCATGAAGAGAACCTCGGAAACAACCAAGCGCCACAACCTGAACCCGAAGCGAACTGCATGACAAATCCTTTGCGAGACCATCCTGCAGAAAACACAAAATGTCTGCGATAGCCGCCCGAATGGGATCAACTTCCTGTGCTATGCACCAATCTTCAAACACTTTCCACACCCTAGCGTACGCTAAGGACGTAGACGACTTTTGTGATCTCAAGAGGATAGCAATCACTGCGTCCAAGTAACCCTTGCCTTTTAAGAGTCGCCTCTCAAAAGCCATGCCGCTAGACAAAAGTGATCTGCATCTTGCGGACATACAGGGCCTTGATGAAGGAGAGACGGGATGGCCCGTAGAAAGAGAGGCCCTGCCACCGTCAGATTGAGCAGATCTGCAAACCACGGGCGTCTTGGCCACTCCGGGACTACCAGTATGACCTCTGCCGGGTGTAGTTCTATCTGACGAAGCATCTTCCCTATGAGGGGCCATGGTGGAAAAGCATACTGTAGTATGTCTGTTGGCCACGGGAGGACTAACGCATCCATGCCCTCAGCACCTCTCTCCCTGCACCTGCTGAAAAACCGCAGTGCCTTGGCATTCTTGAAGGTCGCCATCAGATCGAGAGCGGGAGTTCCCCATTCGTCGCAAATGAGTCGAAAGGCTTCGTCTGCCAATTCCCACTCTCCCGGGTCGAGACGGTTGCGACTGAGAAAATCAGTCTGAACATTTTCAACGCCCACTATGTGAGACGCCGCTATACGGGACAAGTGTTGCTCCACCCAATGTATCAGCTTCTGTGCTTCCTCTGCCACCGGGCGACTTTTGCCCCTCCTTGGCGGTTGATATATGCCACCGTGGTCGCATTGTCGGACAGGACCCGGACCGACTTCCCCTGAATCAGAGGGCGGAAAGCTTGCAAGCCCAGAAGAACTGCTCTGGTCTCCAGACGATTGATGGACCACTGAGACTCCTGTAGCGACCATAGGCCCTGCACCGACTTGCGGAGGCATACTGCTCCCCAACTGGACAGACTGGCATCCATAGTCACAATCGTCCACTCGGGCATTACTAAGGAGACTCCCTTTTGTAAGTTGTCCGAACAAAGCCACCAGTCGAGACTGGACCTCGCCCCCTCCGGAAGTGGGAGATGAAGATGAAACTGTTCTGAGACCGGACTCCACCTGGACAGCAATGCCGACTGTAACGGATGCATATGCGCAAAGGCCCACGAACAAGCTCCAGAGTGGAAGTCATGGATCCCAAGACCCTCAGGTAATCCCACACCCGAGGAAGACGCTTTACCGACAGAGCCCGAACCTGACTCTGTAACTTGGCAATGTGATCCATTGTTAGGAACACCTTCCCTTGACTCGTGTCGAACAGCGCTCCCAGAAACTCCAAGGTCTGGGAAGGAACCAGCTGACTCTTGGCCTAGCTGATCACCCACCCAAAGGATCTCAACAGCTGCAGCACTCGGCGAATCGCCGCATGACAAAGCTCTTCGGACTTTGCTCGAATCAGCCAGTCGTCCAGATAGGATGTACTAACCAGCCTTCCCTGCGAAGCTGAGCCGCCACTACCACCATGATTTTGGTGAATGTTCTGGGAGCGGTGGCCAGCCCGAAAGGCAGGGCTTGAAATTGATAATGATGACCAAGGACGAAAAACCGTAGAAACGTCGTATGCCGATGTGCAGATAAGCTTCTGTTAAGTCCAGCGACGCCAGAAACTCGCCCGGACGTACGGACGCAATCACCAATCGCAGGGTCTCCATGCGGAAGCGAGGCACCCGAAGACAGCAATTGACACCCTTGAGGTCAAGGATGGGTCGGAAGGTTCCCTCTGTCTTTGGGACCAAAAAGTAGATGGAATACTGGCCCTTCCTTTGTTCCCTGAACGGGACCGGGACAATTGCCCCCAGATCCCGAAGTCGACGTAACGTGGCGAGCACCACCTGCCGCTTTTCTCGATACGCGCACGGGGACCTCAGGAATAGGTCGTGGGGCCGGCGTACAAAATCTAAAGTGTAACCGTGTTTTATCACCTTGAGGACCCACTGATCTGACGTCACCCTGGCCCACTCCTCGTAAAACAAGGACAGTCTGCCCCCCACAACAGCTTCCGAGGAGTGGGTCAGCCTCATCTCATTGCGCAGCCTTGACTCCAGTGGATGCTGGGGAAGCTCCGGGTCTCCCGAACCGGCGGCCACGAAAGGACTGAGACCACGACTGTTGCCAGTTAGCCCCTGGCCTGAAAGCAGGACCCGGAGCCCTGGCAGGACGGAACTTCCGATTACCTCGAAAATGAGATCTCGCAGCAAAGGAATCTCTGGCCTTGGCCGATCCTCCGGCAGACGATGGACCTTATTCTCTCCCAGGGATTGGATCAAATCCTCTAACTGCTTACCAAAGAGCAACTTTCCCTTAAAGGGCATAGAACCAAGCTGTGCTTTCGACGAAACATCCGCTGCCCAGTTTCGTAACTACAGGAGCCTGCGTGCTGACACCGCAGATACCTGGACCTGGCCGAGGCCCTCAACAGATCATGAAGGGCATCAGCACTATACGCAACCACTGACTCCAGTCGGCCCGCTTGGAGGCCTCATCCTCTGACAGGCCCTCATTTGCCTGTAGTTGCTGAATCCAGCGAACTACAGGCAATTTTGCCCACAGGGCAAAATTGCTACACATGGCGGCCCGCACCGCCAGCACTGAAATTTCAAAAATCTTCTTGTTGAACCTCCAACTTCCTATCCTGTAGGTCCTTGAGGGCCGTCGCTCCAGTGACTGGTATAGTGGTCCGCTTAGTAACCTCCGACACTGCCGAGTCCACCTTGGGAACTTGTAACATCTCCAGGGCGTCCTCTGGCAACGGATATAGCTTGTCCATAGCCTTACTCATCTTGAGCCCGAGGTCAGGGGTATCCCACTCACGGAATAAAAAATCCGTGACGGAAAAATGGAATGGGAAGGAGGTAGTGGGGCCCTTCAGGCCCAACAAGACCGGATCCATATTTCCCTGTTTGTCCTCCACCGGGGGCCTCTCGATCCCCAACTCTCTCAAAATTAAGGGGATGAGCGGGCCGAGCTCATCTCTACGGAACAGCCGGACTACCTTCGGATCGTCCCCCCTCAGTGACCTGTGCCCCTTGGACCTCGTCCATTGGCAAATCCGGATTCTCTTCCACCCCTCTTGAGGGCTTTTCCGTCGAATCCGGCTCATCCGAGGTGTCCACATCCGACTGATGGCCCCCTGTTCTCAAAGGTCATCGTACCTTAGGGGGTCCGGAGCCCCCGGACTCCAGATCCTGGCTCCCCTTAGGCCTACGCCGCTTGTGAGTCAATTTGTGGGAGCCACTAGGGGAGGGACCCTCCTCAACCTGCTTCCTATCTGCCTTCTTGGCCCTAAAGGCCTTATGCTTTTCACCCCCAAGGGAATGGGCAGGTGGAACGGATCAATAGAGGTTTAAAGGTGTTTTTACGCCTATTCGTGAACCACCGCCAAGATGATTTGTCCACACTTTTACCCTGGGCCGAATTTTCACATAATTTCCATGTACACTCGGCTACTGGAAATTCTCCTTTTCAGATCGTTTTTGGCAAGCAGCCTTGGCCTCCACTTCCCCTGCCTCTTACAGTCGCCTCCCCAGCAGCTCAACTTTCGGCACAACAGCTCCATGAACTTTGGGAAGTTACTAATGCTCGCCTTCTACATGCTGCCGAGACCGCGAAACGGATGTCTGACAAACGTCGTCGACCTGCTCCACAATTCAATACGGGAGACCAGGTTTGGCTCTGCACGCGTCATTTACGTCTCCGGGTTCCTTCTATGTGGCTCGCTCCCAGATATATTGGACCTTTTCTCATCAGTAAACGTCTGGGGCCAGTAACCTATCGGTTGCAACTTCCCACCAGTCTTCGCATTCATAACTCATTCCATGTCTCCTTGCTGAAGCCTTTGATTTCCTCTTCTTTCCATGCTATTCCACTCCAGCCTCCTGCCGTCGAGTCAGATGATGATCCCATCTACCAAGTACGAGAGATTCTGGACGTCCGTCATATTCATAGACGGTGGGAATATCTGATTGCATGGGAAGGTTTTGGTCCGGAAGAAAACTCCTGGGAACCATCATCGAATATCCTGGATAAATCTTTACTTCAACACTTCCATCATACCTATCCTAACAAGCCGGGTCCTTCCAGGAGGGGGCGTAAGAGGGGGGTACTGTTGTGGTTCCCGGCCGCGCTTACCCGTGGCCAGGCCCCCCTACCTTGATCATGCTGCCGGCACAGGGTCCCTCTCGTTGCGGCCAGCCACGCACGGTTCGCGGCGCGACTGCCTCCGGACGTCGGGGAAGGCACGGCAAACTCTGCCTCTTAAAGGGGCCGTGGTGCGAAGACCAGGCCGGCCCCTGAAGTTGACATCATCAGCCAGGGAGATTTAAACCTCTCCCTGAAGACAGGAAGACGCTTTTGCAACAAGGTTCCAGTGGTTGCCTGCTAGTTTCTTCTGGATTCCCTGTCTTCTGGCTTGACTTGGATTGGACTTGGACTTTGTTGCTCTCCGCCTGCCTTGGACCCTTTGCCTGGAATTTGGACTTTGTTGCTCACCACCTGCCTCAGACCCTTTGCCTGGAATTTGGACTTTGTTGCTCGCCACCTGCCTCGGACCCTTTGCCTGGAACTTGGACTTTGTTGCTCGCTGCCTGCCTGGGACCCTTTGCCTGGACTTGAACTCGTCACTCCTGTCCCTGCTCCTCGGGGATCTCCAGTCGTTGCTGATTCATCCCCGCTGTGTGGGCCTGGTCAGTTCAGTGGAGCTTCTCATCACTGTGCTGCGGTACATTCCACCTTCCGGAGATGAGTGCCCCTGGGCACTGCTGGTGGATATCATCCCTCATCCTGGACCAAGGATCCACTAACATAACACTTTGCACACTGTTATTTGTTAGTTAATTCTATTGTTCTTGATCCATCCTGATTTTCCTCTTTGCTTTGATATACTCCATACTGAGGATTAGTAGAGGGTGCACTACCTTATAAGGAAGCATCCTTCAAAGTTCTATTTGACTCCATCTGCTGGAAGGGGGAGATAACCCACTGTCTGGACTGATCCTTGGTACTACAGGAACAAAAATTAGCAGGTAAGGAATAATTTTCTTATCATCTTGTTAACTCAAGATGAAGAAATTCTATTCCATCCCTCAACTTGATGGCTTGGATGTTGAAAACTCTGTAATCACTGATCTCTCTTTGCCCAGAGAAATTGAAGACAACATTTCAACTAGGAAGTCACCAACTAGGAAAACCTGTGACTTCAAATGGAAAAGATTTGCAATATGAGGTCGACATTATGCCTTGGATCCGCTTTCTTGCAGTCCCAAACAATTGCTAATTTACTGTCTCTTCTTTTCTTAATCTAGCCTTACTACATCTTTTATATGGTGTCATAGCGGCATACCATGTTACAGTTGACAATAAACCTATCTCAACTCATCTGTTGGTATTGAGATTTATGAAAGACTGGTACGTTAAACCTCTTGTACCATGGGATCTAAATGTGGTCCTCTCTCAATTAATGTTGATGTGATAAGGGGCATAGCCTCAGGCTATCTGTGGGGCTGGTTTTTACAGTTAAGGAGTAGCAGGTGTGTGAGTCCTTAGTGCTGTGGCATAGGAAGACCTATGAGGCCTATGCCGGCAGCTGGTGAACAGACTCTATAATGGGCCAGACTGGAACTTAATCTATATTAGCCATTTCCCCCTTGGCTTGAGCCCTTGGGTTCTGGAAGTCGGCAAGACTTAGGCAGGGCCCTGGGACAGAGTACAAGACAAGAATCTAATATACACAAGGAACAGGGCAGATACCAGGTAACAGAGTCAGAAACAGGCCAAGGTCAGTGCAGGCAGCTAGCAAGAATGGTTAGGTCAAAGCCAGAAGTCAGGTACAGGCAGCAGGCAATCGTGGTCAAGTACAAGCAAAAGGTCAGGTCTAGGTGGCAGGCAATCGTGGTCAGGTACAAGAAAGAGGTAGGTCTGGAAGATCCAGGACAAGGGTGGACAAAGACACACTGAAGACATTGGACAGGACAAATAAGGAAGAAAAGGCACTGGAAGGCAAGGCTGGACAGGCAGAAAATCAGGAATGCTACAACACGCATTGCTAGGCAAGAGACCCATTGCTGAGGAAGTCTGGTAAGCTTTTAAGTAGGCCCAAAGCTGCTGACGATATGTTAAGGTGCTGCGGGGCTCTCTCGCCATGGACCAGTTGGACGCACACAAACCTAGGAGAAGTAGGAGGAGGCACAGTGCGACAGCACTGCATTCCATGCCAGTCTTGGCAATAACAGTTCCACCTGTGAGGTAACAAATCCCTGATGGGAGAGCACCAACCAGGTGTAGCAGGAAGGGATCCTGTAGCAAGGACCTGCTCTCTAGGTGATGCATTATCCTTTCACACTGAGGATATCTCCCCAAGGCCTACTGCCCAGGAGGGAAGGGTTAGGTCGGCCGTCATAGTTGGTGATTCAATTATTAGGAATGTAGATAGCTGGGTGGCTGGTGGGCGTGAGGGTCGCCTGGTAACATGCCTACCTGGTGCGAAGGTGGCGGACCTCACGCGTCACCTAGATAGGATTTTAGACAGTGCGGGGAGGAGCCGGCTGTCGTGGTACATGTGGGCACCAACGACATAGGAAAATGTGGGAGGGAGGTTCTGGAAGCCAAATTTAGGCTCTTAGGTAGAAAGATTAAATCCAGAACCTCCAGGGTAGCATTCTCTGAAATGCTCCCTGTTCCACGCGCAGGTCACCAGAGGCAGGCAGAGCTCCGGAGTCTCAATGCGTGGATGAGACGATGGTGCAAGGAAGAGGGATTCAGTTTTGTTAGGAACTGGGGAACCTTTTGGGGAAGGGGGAGTCTCTTCCGAAGGGATGTGCTCCACCTTAACCAGGGTGGAACCAGACTGCTGGTGCTAACCTTTAAAAAGGAGATAGAGCAGCTTTTAAACTAGAACAAAGGGGAAAGCCGATAGTCGCTCAGCAGCGCATGGTTCGGAGAGAGGTATCTTCAAAGGATACTAATGATGCATTAGAATTAGGGCATCCCGACAGTGAGGTTCCAATAATTAGAAAAGTAGTCCAAGTGCCTGTAACTAAAAACTCACCTGAGCTAAAAAATTCTAACTTATCCCTATCAATTAAAAAGCAGAATGAAAATACAAACAAAAAACAAACTTTGAAATGTTTGTATGCTAATGCCAGAAGTCTAAGAAGTAAGATGGGAGAATTAGAATGTATAGCAGTAAATGATGACATAGACTTAATTGGCATCTCAGAGACATGGTGGAAAGAGGATAACCAATGGGACAGTGCTATACCGGGGTACAAATTATATCGCAATGACAGAGAGGAGCTCTCGGGAGGAGGTGTGGCACTTTATGTCCGGGATGGCATAGAGTCCAACAGGATAAACATCCTGCATGAGACTAAATACAAAATTGAATCTTTATGGGTAGAAATCCCTTGTGTGTCGGGGAAGACTATAGTGATAGGGGTATACTACCGTCCACCTGGTCAAGATGGTGAGATGGACAGTGAAATGCTAAGAGAAATTAGGGAAGCTAACCAAATTGGTAGTGCAGTAATAATGGGAGACTTCAATTACCCCAATATAGACTGGGTAAATGTATCATCGGGTCACGCTAGAGAGATAACATTCCTGGATGGAATAAATGATAGCTTTATGGAGCAATTGGTTCAGGAACCGACGAGAGAGGGAGCAATTTTAGATCTAATTCTCAGTGGAGCACAGGACTTGGTGAGAGAGGTAACGGTGGTGGGGCCGCTTGGCAATAGTGATCATAATATGATCAAATTTGATTTAATGACTGGAAAAGGAACAGTGTGCAAATTCAAGGCTCTCGTGCTAAACTTTCAAAAGGGAAACTTTGATAAAATGAGAAACATTGTTAGAAAAAAACTGAAAGGAGCAGCTGCAAAAGTAAAAAATGTCCAAGAGGCGTGGTCATTGTTAAAAAATACCATTCTAGAAGCACAGTCCAGATGTATTCCACACATTAAGAAAGGTGGAAAGAAGGCAAAACAATTACCAGCATGGTTAAAAGGGGAGGTGAAAGAAGCTATTTTAGCCAAAAGATCTTCATTCAAAAATTGGAAGAAGGATCCAACAGAAGAAAATAGGGTAAATCATAAACATTGGCAAGTTAAATGTAAGACATTGATAAGACAGGCTAAGAGAGAATTTGAAAAGAAGTGGGCTGTAGAGGCAAAAACTCACAGTAAAAACGTTTTTAAATATATCCGAAGCAGAAAGCCTGTGAGGGAGTCAGTTGGACCGTTAGATGATCGAGGAGTTAAAGGGGCACTTAGAGAAGATAAGGCCATCGCGGAAAGATTAAATGATTTCTTTGCTTCGGTGTTTACTGAAGAGGATGTTGGGGAGGTACCCGTAATGGAGAAGGTTTTCATGGGTAATGATTCAGATGGACTGAATCAAATCACGGTGAAGCTAGAAGATGTGGTAGGCCTGATTGACAAACTGAAGAGTAGTAAATCACCTGGACCGGATGGTATACACCCCAGAGTTCTGAAGGAACTAAAAAATGAAATTTCAGACCTATTAGTAAAAATTTGTAACTTATCATTAAAATCATCCATTGTACCTGAAGACTGGAGGATAGCAAATGTAACCCCAATATTTAAGAAGGGCTCCAGGGGCGATCCAGGAAACTACAGACCGGTTAGCCTGACTTCAGTGCCAGGAAAAATAGTGGAAAGTGTTCTAAACATCAAAATCACAGAACATATAGAAAGACATGGTTTAATGGAACAAAGTCAGCATGGCTTTACCCAGGGCAAGTCTTGCCTCACAAATCTGCTTCACTTTTTTGAAGGAGTTAATAAACATGTGGATAAAGGTGAACCAGTAGATGTAGTATACTTGGATTTTCAGAAGGCATTTGACAAAGTTCCTCATGAGAGGCTTCTAGGAAAAGTAAAAAGTCATGGGATAGGTGGCAATGTCCTTTCATGGATTACAAACTGGCTAAAAGACAGGAAACAGAGAGTAGGATTAAATGGGCAATTTTCTCAGTGGAAGGGAGTGGACAGTGGAGTGCCTCAGGGATCTGTATTGGGACCCTTACTTTTCAATATATTTATAAATGATCTGGAAAGAAATACGACGAGTGAGATAATCAAATTTGCAGATGACACAAAATTGTTCAGAGTAGTTAAATCACAAGCAGATTGTGATAAATTGCAGGAAGACCTTGTGAGACTGGAAAATTGGGCATCCAAATGGCAGATGAAATTTAATGTGGATACGTGCAAGGTGATGCATATAGGGAAAAATAACCCATGCTATAATTACACAATGTTGGGTTCCATATTAAGTGCTACAACCCAAGAAAGAGATCTAGGTGTCATAGTGGATAACACATTGAAATCGTCGGTACAGTGTGCTGCGGCAGTCAAAAAAGCAAACAGAATGTTGGGAATTATTAGAAAGGGAATGGTGAATAAAACGGAAAATGTCATAATGCCTCTGTATCACTCCATGGTGAGACCGCACCTTGAATACTGTGTACAATTCTGGTCGCCGCATCTCAAAAAAGATATAATTGCAATGGAGAAGGTACAGAGAAGGGCTACCAAAATAAGGGGAATGGAACAACTCTCCTATGAGGAAAGACTAAAGAGGTTAGGACTTTTCAGCTTGGAGAAGAGACGACTGAGGGGGGATATGATAGAGGTGTTTAAAATCATGAGAGGTCTAGAACGGGTAGATGTGAATCGGTTATTTACTCTTTCGGATAGTAGAAAGATTAGGGGGCAAAACTAATCGGAGAAAGTTCTTTTTTACTCAACGCACAATTAGACTCTGGAATTTGTTGCCGGAGGATGTGGTTAGTGCAGTTAATATAGCTGTGTTTAAAAAAGGATTGGATAAGTTCTTGGAGGAAAAGTCTATTACCTGCTATTAAGTTCACTTGGAGAATAGCCACTGCCATTAGCAATGGTTACATGGAATAGACTTAGTTTTTGGGTACTTGCCAGGTTCTTATGGCCTGGATTGGCCACTGTTGGAAACAGGATGCTGGGCTTGATGGACCCTTGGTCTGACCCAGTATGGCATTTTCTTATGTTCTTATGTTCTTATGATAAAAGGAGGAATGTGAAGATGGCGTGACCAAAAGCTCACAATGATTGGTCTGATGAGGCAGGAGAAAATAATCAGAGATATAATGAAAAAATGTATTATTATTTCTTATGTCAGACAGATCTCCGGCCCTGCCAAAACGGGCTGTTATCCAAGAACGAGATATTTCCACTTCATTTAATTCTCTGAAATCTGGTTGTTTGTAGGCATCCACTCAGAATATTAACACAGCCCACAATTTGCATTTTTTTGAATATGAGGAACATAACCTGCTCCTGATGCACGGCTCCTATTTGCAGCTTCAAGGAAGTGGTTTTCATGGCTAGACTGCCCAGTTGGGGTTCCCCATAGACTGAAGAAATCTTCATGGGAAGCACTCAGAGAAGCAAGGGTAGATTATAATGCCTTATCAGGGTACTCTCAATGAAATTCCCTGTGGTGCCCCAGTCCAGGAAGGGCCTCTGTGATGAATTCCTCAGTGTTGGTTTTCAGAATGACTGGGACCAGCATTTGTGGAGGGGAGGAGGAGGAATGGCCTAGGGCTGCCTCTATGGTGAACCCTAAGCTTGGAAGTTGCTGGACCTGGTGGGCCAGACTGGGACTAGCTTGAACCAAAGGAGTGTCAGCCAAACTCATGGCCTCAGCAATCTGTCACAGAGTGAGTGAGAGTCCTTTGAAGGATGGGTGCAGCCCAGCAGGTGAACCAGCTAGACCCATGCCACAGCAAGCACACACTCAATTGGGACTGGAACTAAGCTTCACCTTTACTAGCCTCTTCCACCGCAGTTTGAGCCCTTGGTTTCAGAGGCCAGCAGGACTTAGCAGAGAAACCAGCAAGAGAGCAATGCAATGTGTGAACACAGCCGAGGTCAGGGTAGGCAGCAAATAAAACAGTCCGTATCTGAGCAGGTATCAAACAGGCAGTGATGGTATCTGGGCAGATGTCAAGGCAAGCAGTAATCATGCAAATTCAGAATCCAGACAAGAGTCAGGTAACCAGTAGACAGTCCGAGAGGCATGCGAAAAGAGGACAGAGAAGGGAGCCAAGGACTGGGACTAGGCAAGGCAAGAACAGACAGGCAAGACAAAGACTGGAACAGGCAAGGAAAAGCAGGACACAAAGCAACCAGCACTGTAGGCAGAAAGCACGACAGGAGACCTGTTGCTGAGGCACCTGCTGGTTGCAAGACTGGGCTATAAATAGGCCAGCTCTGGTGACATCATCAGGAGGACCCACGATCCTCTTCTCCGGCGCTGGGCCTTTAAGACTCTGTGACCTGCACATGCCTAGGGAAAGCCAGCTGGAGGGAGGAGTGGCGGTGTGCAATGAGCAGTTGTGTTGGTAGCATCCGCAATGAGTAGGGTTGACAGCGGTGGCAAACATTAAAACAAGCTTGATCAAGATCCCCTGTTTGAGTAAGCTGACTCTAGACTTTTTTTCTTCTTTCCTTGTTTTAATGTGTTTTTTTGTTAGAACTGACACTGTCTGGCTTTTTTATGAGTTGTGCTATATGAAAGCTAACATTCTGCAGTGTTCCTATTACATTAACCCAAAGTCTAACAACCTACTGTTTCCTACATAGGTTCTCAAATTCCCAAGAAAAGTAAATATTTACCTTCTGTTTTATAGGTAAAAGACTTAGCTTAAAAACTGGAATGTCCATCTGGCTCTGCCACCGCCTCATTAGTACTGCAGTACTTGGTTATGCCAGATGCTGTCTTCTCTCCACCTCCTCTCCTCTATCCTCGCTGTTCCCCTTTGATTCCTTTTATGGGCACTAGCAGCCTATTTGGTGGGCTGAAAATGACATCCTCTGACTCAGCCACTTCTTGTACCACCTTTCAAACTGTTCCTGCTTTATTCTTAAAGGCTGTCTTTTGCTCAGAGACCAATATTAATACCATTATATCATTACAGTCAGCTTCCCTTAAATTCATGGCATGGAGGGTATTTTTTCTTGTGGCAGTAACATCAGTTAGAAGAGGCAGTGAACTCCAAGCTTTGGTTCACTACCCACCAAATGTGCAATTCTTCCATAATAGGGTGGTGCTCTGAACTCACCCGAAGTTTCTTCCAAAAGTCATATCAACTTTCTATATCAATCAATCCGTCGTATTGCCTACCTTCTTTCCGAGGCCACATGCGCAGGAGAAAGCCTTTCATACTTTGAATTGTATAAGAGCCTTAGCCTATTAAAAGAAAAGAACTCAGCCACATCACCAAGCTTCATAGCTCTTCATATTTTTTGATCCTAAAAAATTTAGCAAAGCAGTTACCAAATGTACATTGACTAACTAGATAGTAGACTGCATTCAGCACTGCTACACAGTTGCAGACCTGCAAATTACAGACTCTGTCCAAGTTCATCAAATTAGAGCTGTGGCCCCTTCTGTTGCTCATCTGCGAGAGATACTTCTCAAAGGTAACTTTATGTCTCATTACTGTCTGGACAATCTCTCAAGGAGTGATAGTAAATTCAGACAAGCAGTTTTGCATAGTCTACTCTCCACGGTAGCTTCCGGATTGCTTACTAAGTAAATCCTTTGCTTGGAACTCTGCTTGCAACCTTCAGCTTGGGACTCCCTACATGTCATGGCTAATTCAGTCTGCTTATCAACAGATAAAGCAGGTTTGTTTATCATAAATGCTGTTCTTCATAGATAGCAGGATGAATTAGCCATGCTAAATACCCGCCTGCCTCCCTCTGATATCGACTGAGGAGGCTTACGAGGCAACGCCATTGCGGCAATTCCCACATATACACAGTAGAGCTAAAAGCTGTACTAGTTAGGAGGAACAAGTCTGTCGGTGCCGCCAGATGTCATCATCCAAATGTCATTGTTAATTCATCCTACTATCTATAGAAAACACCATTTATGGCAAGCAAACTTGCTTTTCAGGTGTCCGAATCACTATACCAGACAGTGGCTTGCTTAGTGGCTCTTTTTCATCTGGATAGTCTGAACTAGTCCATGTTTAGCTCCCCATCCCTGACTTTCCATATATGGAACTTATAGGCATTGCTATTCCAATTACCCATCGGAGCCTGACCATGAAACCAGAAATAAACTGTTATAAGAAACCAAGCCAAGTTAAAGCTACGCAGTTATCCTTTGTAAAATATTTATTTTAAGAATGTAGCTGTCAGGTAATTGCTCCAGTTACTTACCACAGAACTCTTCCCATTTGGTGGGGGGTGTTGTATCTTGTTTTAGGGCTGGACCTGAAATTTCGACCTGTCTTCTCAAGGAACAGAAGCCCTGGGCTGAACAGAGAGAGGTAAACTTTATTACATCAGTAGCTCCTTCATATGTAGTATCTCTCTGATTCTCATCAGAGAAAAAGGTTACCAGTTCACATGGTTCAACCTAAAGAGATTGATCCCAATCCCGGTATCTCCCCATTGCATGCATGGAGAGTTCCTACTTTTCTTAAGGGAAATGAGAACTACAACCATGCATATGAAGCAGAAAAAGGGCTGGGATCAGCCTCTCTAGGTGGCAACCCTGAAAGTGTTTTTTTGCCCCAATTCCCTCTGCAGACACAGCATCAACTCACTTGCCAATGTTTCCCAACATCTGACTGGCATCAATCCTGGTAAGCTAGCTGCCAAATATCTACAGCTATCTGATGCAAATTTGCAGTAAAATTCTGCAATAAATGTCCAAAAGAGGTACAAAAAGGGGGAGAGGAGGCTGAAATAGGGTGGCCACTAGTCTGCGATTGAACGATGATCCTATAGTGTGGTTAATGAAAATAACTTTTTTCCATTCTGTCCTGCAAACCAATCAATGCATGACAGTGGTATCTGAAACATGTTCTTCTTTCCACCCCAAAATGCCTCCAACCCTGCACTGCTGAAGTAGAATTTGCAAACTGGTCATCCCAATTCAAACCAGAAATATTTCTAGTTTACCTCAATTTGATAAGGACTAAATGATATGTTCCTCAACAATGAAAAGCACTCTTCTTTAGTGTCCCTTACCAGACCAGTGGGTTATTCCTCCCTACCAGCAAATGGAGACAGAGAAAAACTAAAAGCAGACCCTGCTCCTTTCAACGGCTAGAGCAACAAGCAGATTGGGCAGGACTGGAAGCAGCAGGATTAGACAAGGACCTGGGACAGAGAGCCAAATTGGATCTTACTTTCCCTTAAGACTGCTTTGGGGGCTTCCAGGCGATGGCCTCTGGGTTGTTCTCCTGTACCAGGAGGAACCAGTCTTATTTAGATTAGGTCCTTTGCAGAAACCCTGGGGAATCTGAAAGGTTTGGCGCTGTAAAGTTAAAAAAAAAAAAAAAAAAGAATTAAAGCTATGAAAGAGAGCAATAGCACCTTTCTGGTCAGGGATATAGAGTGCTGCTGACAGCAGAGGTAGAGTGTAAGTTCTCTATGTCAGGTTTTGAGTCCCTTCCTCCTTGAGCATGTCTGTGGAGAAAGGTTAAAGATGTCCTGGGTGTAAGACCCAAAGATCCAACACAACTGGCATTCCCTGTACGTACCCAGAGCAGTTCAGCCTCCTGAGTTTTGCCTCCCCTCCAGCAGATGAAGAGAGAGATAGTTTTACTGACACTGCCAAATAACCCGAAGTGCCACCTGCAGTCATTCAGTATTTCTCTGTCTCCAGCAGATGGTGGAGGTGCAAAGCCTGCAGTCTGAATGGAAAAAAAAAGAGGAATCTTCTCATCAGAGTTTTCCAAGAGCCTCCCAGGGGGTTGCCAGATTCTGGTAGGGTCATCCCTCCTGGTTTCTGAGGCAGACGAGCAGGGGGGGTTGAAAACTCTTTGTTGCTCATTCCTTCGTCCCTGTGCAGGGCTGAATCATGGGGGTCCCAGTTCCCTCGCCCTGCAGGACTGCTCAAGCCTTTGGCCATTCTTCAGCAGAGAAGTGACTCTCTTTATTTATTTATTATTTATTTATTTAACATTTTTATATACCGACATTTGTTAATAACATCACATCGGTTACCATTAAACAAAAAATGCAACCACAAAGGCTTTACAGTGTAACTGATTATGAAACTGGGGGGAGAGAGAAACAATAAACAGGAGCTACTGAGTGGGGGACTTTGATTATTAAAGTTTCCTTAAAAAAAAAAAAAAAGGAACCTTTGCTAGAGAGCTGAGCGCTGGCAGGTGCAGAGAAGTGCCGTGGGACGGCATACCTTACCCGATGCTACAGTGCTGTTTTATTTTAGTGGATGGCTCGGAGCTTCTTTCCCCCCTCCTCCGGCAGTGCCTCCTGGGGTTCTCAGGGCCAATTGGCATGCTGCGTGCAGTGGCTTGCATTGCGTGTGGGGACGCACGCGCCTGTCCCTTGACAGTGCGCCTGATGCCTCTCCAGCGGGGAGGGCCCTTCAGGGATCGCAGTGAACAGCAAGTGCACTCTACGCCGAGAGCCTGGGAGGCTCTCTCCAGCATGGAGGTCGGCCAGCGATGTTTTAACGCTAAGCATAGGAATGGAGGCCATTTTGTCCTTCAGAGCTGCTACGTGTGCCGTGAAAGGTGAGGGGGATTTCCCTCCTGCCTTGTTGCTGGAGCAGGAGACCTCTGGTGGGGTCCAGTGTCTGGGGGGTCCCCTTCTGGCTGTGAAGAGGAGGTCCTCTTCTTTTTCTCGGACTTTGTGCTTCTTTTGCGCAAAGCCTATAAGGCACAAAAGTCCCTGAAGCGCGCAGGGCTACTCAGGATGCTCCTGTGCCTTCGGCTAAACACTTCAAGCCCTCTGGGGCTCCGGGGGCCACCAGGATCAGGCGGGATCCTGGCCTTACGGTTCTGACGCCCGCCACAGCCGACTCTCCTGACTATTTCGGCAGTTGAAGACGATGACCCTAAAGTGGTTCAGCTGCTCCACAAGGAGGAATTGGCTCCCCTTATATCAGCTATTCTGCAGGAACTGGGTATAGAAGTCCCGCAGGAGCACTCAGAGTTGGGTGCAGTGGATCCGGTCATGTTTGGCCTTCGTGGTCCTACATATGCTTTTCCTTTCCAGCGACTTGCTGTTTAGGGAGTGGGATACTCCTGACACCGGCCTAAAGGTCAGCAGGGCCATGGACAAGTTATATCCTTGCCCGAGGATGCGCTAGAGCTTCTCAAGATCCCGAAGGTGGATGCTTTTTTGTCAGCAGTTACTAAGAACACGACCATCCCCGTGGCCGGTGCAACGGCATTGAAGGATCTTCAGGATCGGAAGCTGAAGTGCACCTCAAAAAGATTTTTGAGGTGTCTGCCCTAGGCGTTCGAGTGGCTATGTATAGCAGATTTATGTTGAGAGCCGGTTTGCGCTGGGTGCAACAGCTACAGGCTGATAGGTCCTTATCCGAGTTGGAAGCGCGACAAACTGAACGTCTGGAGGCCGTGGTGGCATATAGTGCTGATGCCTTATATGATCTCATTCAGACTTCCTCAAGAACTATGATGTCGGCAGTTTCGGTTCCGGGCCTCCTCTGGCTGAGGAACTGGGCAGCCGATGTTTCATCCAAGGCCCAGTTGGGTTCATTGCCTTTTAAAGGAAAATTGCTGTTTCCCTGTACGTACCAGGATCAGTCCAGACTGCTGGGTTATGCTTCCCCTCCAACAGATGGAGTCAGAGAGAAACTGAAAAGGCACCTCCCATATACCCTGGTGTGCCACCTGTGATCCCTCAGTATATCTCTGTCTCCAGCAGATTGAGAGGCATAACCTGCTGTCCTGATCCTTCGCAAATTTCTCTTTTGGTGCACAGGTTTGCTCCTAACTCCTCTGACTAGACCAATTGGTTTTTCCATCAGGGTTTCTCACTCTTTCTATTTAAAAAAAAAAAGAAAACATTTATTTCACTTCTCTTCTTTTGGCGCTGGCGTAGCTGCAGCATATTTAGTGGCAGGCCAGGTAGGGCAGTGCCCTGAAGACTGGTACCCGGAGTTTAGGTTCCCTGAGTGGCTGGGGGAGAATTTACCGGTGGGCCGGTCACTCTCCCCCCCCCCCCCCTAATCAGTATACCAGAGAAGTAGTACTTTTCTGAAGGGGGCTTTTATTTTCTATTGCTCAGTAAAAAAAAAAAAAAAAGGAAGAGAGCTTCAAAGCAAACACCAAACGCTCTGGAATCTCACAGCCCATCGGTGACGGGTTAGAGTTGAGTTTCTGATTTCATTTTCAGCCCCAGCCTGCCGCGCTTAGCTCAGGGGCTCCGGAGGGTGTGGTCTTGCCACTCAGCGTTTTCGCGCGCTTTTCCCTTTTGCCTTTATGCCGCGCGCATTGACATGTGCGTCTTGCGGGGAAGCGGGGACCTGGCTTTCTCGGTAGGGTCCCTGCTCCTGGTGTATTCCCGGGGGCGAGGAACCCTCCCGACGGCCGGGGGCTACCCGAGCTCCTTCTCTATCGCGACCGCAGGAGAAGCGAAGCGGTCCGGCAGTTTGGGGGCAGAGGCTAGCCCCGCCCCCATTTGATGCCGACGCAGCGGCCATCTTGGATGCGCCGGAGAACCAAGATGATGCAGATTCGGAGGGGAAAAGTTTTCGCCATCCTCTCCGCCTGCACTAAGCCCGCAGCGGCAGTGCGACTCAGACTCACCTGCTATTCCTCGAGGGGATTTGTAGAGGCCGCAGCCTTTTTCATCTAAAATTTGGGCTATTAATGCACACAGCCTTCCTAGAGGCTGAGGCTGACTGGGAGAAGTCCCCCCCCCCCCTCCTAAGCTTTCTAAACCTACACGAGGAGGGGACCCGCCTTCCTCGCCCTGCTACGAATGTTTATCCGGTGATTCCCACAGCTGTGGATACGTATATGCAGGACATGGGGGGGGGGGGATGGGGACAGCCATGTGCCAGTGGAGGGGGAGGATCCTCAGATCCTTGGGCCTTTTAGCAAGGATGAATTGGATCCCTTGAGTCCACAGGTCTTATAGGAATTGGAGATCCCGGCTCCGAATCCCAAAGCAGATGCTGCTCCCAGGGATACGGTTTTAGCGGGAATTAAGGGTCCTTCATAAACCTTCCCTTTGTCACCATGAGCTCTTCCAGATTGTATCCAGGGAATGAGATTTTCCTGAGGCTTCCTTAAGAGTTAGCAGGGCTATGGAAAAGCAGTATCCTTTACCAAGTGATTCCTTAAAGTCCCCAAGGTAGACTCTGTCGTCACGGCTGTTATTCAACATACCACTATTCCAGTGACTGGCGGAACGGCGCTGAAAGACCTTCAGGATAGGAAATTGGAAGTATTGTTGAAGCGCATTTTTGAGGTGTCTGCACTGGGCTCCGGGCCGTGGTCTGTAGCAGCCTTATGCAGAGGGCTATTCTCCGCTAGGTTCAGCACAGGAACTCCCTCCTGGGGGGGCGGAACAGGCTTACCGCATGGAGTCCGCGGTTGCCTACACAGCGGATGCATTATATGATCTTTTACGGCCTTCTGCGCACACCATGGTGTCCGCAGTGTCAGCTGGATGGCTCTGGTGGTTACGACACTGGTCGGCAGATGCCTCCACCAAATCTCGTTTGGGTTCCTTTCTCTTTAAGGGTAAGTTACTGTTTGGAGAAGAGCTGGAACAACTCATTAAAGACTTGGGGGACAACAAGGTGTACAAGCTGCCTGAGGACAAGCCTAAGCAGTTTCGTTCCTCGGAACATTCAGAGGCTGTTTTTGCGGTCAACGCCAGTTTCGTGCGGGGAGGGGGTCTTCCTTCACGCAGCGACAATCGTCTTTCTGGACACAGTCCTGGTCGCCTTCCTTTTGAGGCAGGAGGCCTCAGCGTTCGGGGGCTCCCCATGCCTTTACCCCCAATAAGCCTTCACAATGAGGGGGCGCCGACCCATTCCTCTGTTCCTATGATCAGGGGCCGGTTGTACCTTTTTTGGGAGGAATGGGTCAAAATAACATCAGACCAATGGATACTGAGTATTATAAGTCATGGCTATGCTTTGGATTTTTCTCGGCCACTTCGAGATCTCTTTATAGTCTCCCCATGCGGTCCCCCGGACAAACAACGGTTGATTGCTCAGACACTGTCTCGGTTACGGGTGTTAGGAGCAGTGGTTCCTGTTCTGACCGCCGAGGGCAGGACCGGTCGTTACTCCTTTTCCTTCATAGTTCCCAAGAAGGAGGGCACTTTTCGACCGATTCTGGATCGGAGGCTTATCTGCACATTGGAATTCAAGAACATCATCAGAGGTGTCTTCGGTTCGAGATCCTGGGAGAGCATTATCAGTTTTGTGCCCTACCGTTCGGGTTGGCGACGGCCCCCAGAGTATTTACCAAGGTGATGGTCGTAGTGGCAGCTTCCCTTCTACGTCGGGGAATTTTGGTCCATCCCTACCTGGACGATTGGCTCATTCGGGCAAAGTCGAAAGCGCTTTGCATAATAGCGGTACAGTCAGTGTTGGACAGCCTGCAGTCCTTGGGATAGATAGTGAACTTTGCCAAGAGCCACCTGGTAACATCTCAGGAGTTGGAATTTCTAGGAGCCCGGTTCGACACGGCGGCTGGCAAGGTGTTTCTCCCCCGTCAGCGCATGATCAATTTAGTGTTTGCAAGTTCAGCGCCTCCCAGCTCTTCCTGTGCCCACGGCCTGGGATTATTAGCAAGTGCTTGGTCATATGGCGTCTACCCTGGAGTTGGTCCCCTGGGCTTTTGCTCATATGCGGCCGTTGCAAAGGGCGCTGCTTTCCCGCTGGGACCCCAAGTCAGAGGACTATGTCCTGTCCTTGCCTTTGTTGGAGCCCGCATGGTCCAGCCTCAATTGGTGGTTGGTACAGGAACATTTTCTTTCGGGAGTGGACCTGGAACCACCCCGTGGATCATCATTACGACCGATGCCAGTCTGACAGGCTGTGGAGCGGTGTGTCAATCCAAGTCTGCTCAGGGGAGGTGGTCCCCACGACAGTCTAAGTGGTCCATCAATCGGTTGGAGACCAGGGCGGTACGCCTGGCCTTACAGCACTTTCTCCCTTTGGTCCACCACAGAGCGGTAAGGATCCTCTCCGACAATGCGACAACGGTGGCTTATATAAACCGACAAGGCGGTACACGAAGTCGTCCGGTGGCGTCCGAAGCAGATCTGTTGATGGCCTGGGCAGAGCGTCACCTGAGCTGGTTTGCGGCCTCCCGCATTGTGGGCGTGGACAACGTTCAGGCCGATTTTTTTCTCAGCCGACAACGATTAGATCCCGGAGAGTGGGAGCTGTCGCCCGAAGCGATGAGTCTCATTATTCGCCGTTGGGGAACCCCACACCTGGACTTACTGGCGACTCGGAGCAACGCAAAAGCGGCTCATTTCTTCAGTTGCAGGAGAGAACACGGGTCGGAAGGAGTGGATGCTCTGGTGCTCCCATGGCCCCCAAACATTCTGCTTTATGTATTCCTTCCTTGGCCGCTGATGGGGAAGGTTCTGAGGTGCATAGAATCTCATCAGGGGATGGTAGTTCTAGTGGTTCCGGAATGACCAAGGAGGCCATGGTTCGCGGACCTCGCCACCCTGGTGGTCGACGGCCTGTTACGTCTGAACCACATATCGGCACTACTGCATCAGGGCCCCGTATTTTTCAATCAGGCAGATCGCTTTTGTCTAGCGGCTTGGCTTCTGAGGGGCGGCAACTCAGAAGAACAGGTTATCTGGAAGCAGTAATTTCTACTCTCCTCAGGGTTCGTAAGACCTCCACTTCCCTGGCATATATCCGGGTGTGGAAGGTTTTTGAGTCATGGTGTGACGGGTTGAAGGTGTCCCCGCAAAGAACCACTATAGTGCATATTTTGGCTTTTCTGCAGGAAGGTTTTAAAAAGGGGCTCGCCTATAATTCCCTTTGGGTCCAGGTCGCAGCATTGGGCTGTTTGCGTGGTAAGATTGAAGGTTCTACCATTGCGCAGCATTCAGATGTTATTCGATTTTGCGCGGGGTCAAGCGTTTGCATCCTCCGGTATGTTCACTTTGTCCATCCTGGAGTTTTGACTTTGGTTTTCCGTGGTCTCTGATAAAGGGGATGGAACAGCTTCCCTATGAGGAAAGGCTGAAGAGATTAGGGCTGTTCAGCTTGGAGAAGAGACGACTGAGGGGGGATATGATAGAGGTCTTTAAGATCATGAGAGGTCTTGAACGAGTAGATGTGACTCGGTTATTTTCACTTTCGAATAAGAGAAGGACTAGGGGGCATTCCATGAAGTTAGCAAGTAGCACATTTAAGACTAATCGGAGAAAATTCTTTTTCACTCAACGCACAATAAAGCTCTGGAATTTGTTACCAGAGGATGTGGTTAGTGCAGTTAGTGTAGCTGGGTTCAAAAAAGGTTTGGATAAGTTCTTGGAGGAGAAGTCCATTAATGGCTATTAATCAATTTTACTTAGGGAATAGCCACTGCTATTAATTGCATCAGTAGCATGGGATCTTCTTAGTGTTTGGGTAATTGCCAGGTTCTTGTGGCCTGGTTTTGGCCTCTGTTGGAAACAGGATGCTGGGCTTGATGGACCCTTGGTCTGACCCAGCATGGCAATTTCTTATGTTCTTATGAATAAGGTTATGTATAATGGTGAGTAGATTATACTGGATGCGCCAATTGATAATTAACCAATGGAGATTATACAAGACAGGAGTAATATGGACAGAAATCGCAGTGCTGGAAAGTAATCTGGCAGCAGTGTTTTGTACAAGTTGAAGGAGACAAAGTAAAGAAAAAGGGAGACCAGTGTAGAGAGAGTTACAATAGTCTAAACCGGTTAAGACCAGGGATTGCAAAACTGTACAAAATGTATCATATTCCAGAAGAAGTTTGATGTGTTTTAATAATCGAATTTTGTAAAAGAAGTTTTAATAACTGATTGAATATTTATTTTTATTTATTTATGCATGTTAAGTTTTGGATCATAGAATATACCAAGGTTCTGAGCTTTATTAGTGATTTTGATGTTAATATTGTCTATTGAAATTTGAGTGGGTATTTCATCAAAGGAAGGGTTTTGGACAAGTTTAGACTTAGGGGGTCATTTTCTAAAAGGATCGCACGCGAAAAGGGACTTTTTGCACGCGATACCTGGATTGGGGCAGAGTCCGCACCGGAAGGTGAGGAGTCGGGGTGGACTCCACGATAACTTCGCTGACGGCGAAAGATAAGACTCCTTATCACTGCCAGTAGCATGCCCAATAGCACTGCCTTTCACGGTGGCGCTATTGGGTGCAAAAGCCAGCAGCGATAACACTGCGGTGGTGTGATTGCTGCTGGCTTTCGCAGGCCCGCCCCCCACTTCGCCCCCCCCGTTACCGCCGGATTCCCTAAGGTCTGCGACCTTAGAAAATCCAGGCCTTAGTTTGTGATGAAACAACCAGGTTTTTATATATGTTAGACAAAGGATAAGAAACTATAGGGTGGAGCACCAATCATTACAGATAGGGAAGAAGAACTGAATATTGTCTGCATAAATGCGATACAGAATACCCAGTGTGGATAGAAGTTGGCATATAGGAGACAGGTAGATGTTAAACAGAGCTGCGGAGAGGGCTGATCCTTGTGGGACACCAGTGTTTAGCGTAAACCAAGAAGAAGTATTGGAGTCAGTTATGACAGACTGAGTTCTATTGAAGAGGTATGATTTTAACCATTGTAAGACTGTGCCGGTTAAGCCAATGTTAGATAATTGTGAGAGTAATATGTCATGATTAATGGTGTCGAATGCTGCAGACAGATTTAAGAAAATTTACACATAAGAAGTTCCAGAGTCAAATCCATGGTGTACAATATCAGTGCAAGATAGTGAGAGGGTTCCAGTGTTGAGATGTGGACGAAAACCAAAATGATGTTGGTCTAAATATTCAGAAAGTTGTTTTAGTACTACGGATTCAATGATTTTGGCGATAAAAGGTAAGGTGGAAATAGGGCAGAAATTACTGTATTCAGGTGATGTATTAATATAATTTTTGGGAATTGAAGAAATGATAGCCTTTTTTAATGAACTGGGAAATAATCCAGTAGACAATGATGAGTTAACTATGTTTGCAATGGGTAATGCAATTTCATTTTTGATAGATTTGAGTAGAGAATTTGAGCCAGGAGAAAGAGGATAGGTAGAGGGATTCATTTTGGATATGATCTGAATTACGTCAGAGAACCCCCTCTCGGTGGCTCCTGTGAATAAGAAGGCAGGTGCAATATATCTCATCCAAAAGGCTCCTGATTTCGACAAACATCAGCTACCACACCAATCTGTGGTGGTCAGATCTGCTCTCAAGAAGGCCAAGCAATCTAGGACTCACTCCTCAGTGCCTCCAGGGAGAGATCCTAGAGCCATGGAAACTCTTGGGAGGAAAATGTTTCAGGGTGCTATGCTGATTGTCCGCATAGCAGCCTACCAACTTATGAATCAGTATTTGCAAGACATCCTGAAGCAGGTGCAGAAAGTAGCTGAGCAGCTTCCTCAAAAGCAGCACAACACCCTCTAGTCATTGGTGGCCAAGGGGCTGAAGTGTGAAAAACACAGGATCGGTTCGACTTATAGTGCTTTTGAGACAGTATCAAGAGTCTCTGCCGTTGGGATAGTAGCATGCAGACTCACTCCACCCAGAGGTACAGGAAAGGCTTGCTGATATGGCCATGTACTGAGGAAAATCTCTTCAGATATCGAGTTAAGTATGCGATAGCACAGATCCTCCCTTCTCCTCTAGGAAGTATCTGAGTTCGTGGCAGAGGTAGCACTTCTGCCAGAGGAGGAACTATCTTCTGCTCCCTCTATCCTGTGCATAGCAGACACCTCATAACCATTGCAAGCAACAGAGAGCACCTAAGCCGCAGACAGTGTTCTAGCCAACATTTGGGATGGGATTTTGACTGAACTGCAGAGAGCATAGCCAGGTTCCTTTCTTTAAAAAGGGAACTAGCTATGCTCTCTCAATCTCAAGGATGCCTAGACTCACTTTGAGATATTCCCCATTCACAGTCTCTCAGATATGTGGTGGGAAACCGTCACCTCCAGTACTGCGTTCAGCTGATTGGGTTTGCATCACCCCTCGTGCCTTCACAAAATACCTGACCATGGTGGCAGCTCACTTGCGCAAGCAGGGGCTGCATATGTTTTCTTTTGGAAGATTGTGTAGAATTGCTGAATGACTTCAGGCTGGAGACACACTCCACATTGACTCCAGCCTCTTTCACACAGGATTCCAGCTTTATTATAGCACTTCAAACAGCATTCACAACATAGGATGTAAACTGCTTACCTTCTGCAGTGTATTCACAGCTTCAACTTAGGTCAGAGAGATTACAGGAGCTGCTGTCTCCTGGACTCATGGGGGCCTCCTGATCCCAGCTGGGTTCACACTTTTATCCTATCCCAGCAGGGTCTTACCCACAGAGCTCTCTCTCCCTGTAGGATTTAAGGTGGACCAGGCTAGATGCCTAGTCCAGCACTGGTTAAGGAGGGGTTTTAGGGCCACTCCTTCATAGGCTGGTCAAGAATGTGTCTCGGGCAGGAACCGAGGTGTCTATGCACATGACCATCTGGGTGTTGGAGCTACTAGGGTTTGTCATCAATTATCCAAGTCTCACCTTAGTTGGAGTTTATCAGACTCAGGCAAAAGCCTTCCTTCTGCAGCAATGGGCTGCAACCTTGATGACCATAGCGGCTTGGCATCTGTTGAGATTGTTGGACCACATGGCTGCAATGATGCACATTATGCCCTTGGCATGTCTTTACATGAGAAGAGCCCAAAGGACTTTAAGGTCTCAGTGGCTTCGGGCACCTCAGTACCTATGGGACTGCATCCACATCACTCCACTGCTAAGGGACTCTGTCCTAGTGGCTAACCATTCCAATCTGGTATGGGAATCCCTTTCCAAATTTCTGCAATTGAAATTGTCTTAACCACGGATGCATCCAGCCTGGATTGAGGAGCTCATGTAGATGGGCTTTGCACCCAGGGCTATTGGTCTGCTCAGGAACATCCTTACCAAATAAATTTCCTGGAGCTCCAGGCAATTGGGTACGCTCTATAGGCTTTCAGATACCAGCAGTCAACAAAGTTGCCCTTGTCCAGATGGACAATCAAGTGGCAATGTAGTTTATCAACAAGCAGGGAGGGAAGAATTCATACCTTCTGGGTTAGGAAGCTGTCCAGCAGTGCAACTGAGCCAAGAATCTCTCAAGGGATTCTGCTCAGAGCCACTAACCTGGCTAGCATGGAGAACATGTTAGCAGACAGACTGAGTTGGCCCTTGAGACTCCACAAATTGTCCCTGGACTAGGGCAAGGCAGATTAGATCTTTTGCCTCTGGGGCACTCCAGAGGTGGGTCTGTTCCTATCTCTCTGGAACAAGAAGGTGCTATTCTTCTGTTTCACATAAAGGGCACAAGGCAAGCCAGCCTCATATGCCTTTGCCCTTCACTGGGGCCAGGGTCTTCTGTACATGTATCTTCCAGTCCCACTGATAGCGAAGACTTTGTTGAAGCTCAAGAAGAACAGGGGGACTATGAGTCTCATAGCCCCCAATTTGCTGAGAGAGATTTTCCTCTCCTGTGGGAGCTGTCTATTTGAGACCGATCAAGCTGGTGGGGTTCAGGATGTCCTCTACCAAATTTCACCCCAGTTGTTGTGCCTGTTGCACGCCGTTGGGTACATTTGGTGCATGTTCGGACATCCTCAGCTCGGTACTCACCCGTATGTGAGGACTACCCCTCCTGCTTGTCCTGTGAGAAAGCAAATGTTGCTTACCTGTAACAGGTGTTCTCACAGGACAGCAGGATGTTAGTCCTCACGAAACCCGCCCGCCGCCCCGCGGTGTTGGGTTCGTAAAGTTTTGTTGTTTTATTTTTTCGGCACTACCTGTAGCTATCAAATAAGACTGAAGGGGGACCCCCTGCTGGCTGCAGGGTTAGTGCCATGCTGGGCATGCTCAGTAGGGGCCAATAGGGGCCAGTCAAAGTTCTGGAAACTTTGACAGAAGTTTTCCGTGATTGGGCTCCATCCTGATGATGTGACATCATCAGCGCGATCCCCTCGGTGCCGCACCCGATCGTGAAGGCTGCTAGGCCTGCGCATCCGGCGCTGAAGCCCGTCGGGGCAAGGCCTTAAAAAAACGCCCTGCACTCCGGGGCTCCAACGCCGGCCACGCGGACGATCCCTCCGCTCCGCCCCTCACAGACGAAGCAGACGATTGGCCCAGCCTTACCTCAATGTCAGCGGTAAGCGGGGACTTTAAATTCCGGACTCGCTGCTCGGCGTCCATCTTCAGCGCGATCCCCTCGGTGCCGCACCCGATCGTGAAGGCTGCTAGGCCTGCGCATCCGGCGCTGAAGCCCGTCGGGGCAAGGCCTTAAAAAAACGCCCTGCACTCCGGGGCTCCAACGCCGGCCATGCGGACGATCCCTCCGCTCCGCCCCTCACAGACGAAGCAGACGATTGGCCCAGCCTTACCTCAACGTCAGCGGTAAGCGGGGGCTTTAAATTCCGGACTCGCTGCTCGGCGTCCATCTTCAGCGCGATCCCCTCGGTGCCGCACCCGATCGTGACCTCGCGGTGAGTGACAAACACACCCACCGTAAGGCACCTGGCCAATCAGAGGGCAGAGGGAAGCCCTTTAAATTTTAGAGCGCACGGACGGCGTCGCGCGCCGGGCGTCGCGCGTCCGAAGGGGCGCGATCTAAGGGGCTTGCCCCTTAGTGAGCCCCTTTGTGACCCCAGGACTCACATCACCACATGCAGCTCGCCTCGCCAGTCCTCACATCTCTTCATCCCCAAGCGGATTCGAAGACCTCCAGCGGAAACAGCAACCATCCTCTCAACATTCATCCCAACATTCATTTTCTTATCCAGCATTCAACCAACCACCCCAGCATTCAACCCACTACCTCAGCATTCAACCAACTACCTCAGCATTCAACCAACCACCCCAGCATTCAACCACCCCAGCATTCCCCAGCATTCAACCACCCCAGCATTCAACCACCCCAGCATTCATCCAGCAAAAAAGATTGACACAATTCATCCAGCAAAAAAGATTGACACAACCAAACATATTAGTCTGAATACTTCCACAATCCACTACCGCCACAACTCCATAGAACACCAGCTGCTGACAATCCCATCAAAGTAATCTCCCTAGTACTATCATGTTACTAGGACACCCAATACACATCATACATCACAATACCTGCTTCAAGATGAAGCCAACGCTAAGATATCAATCTATAACTCGTAGAAATCTAACCCCTGTAATGATCTCACCCATTACACAACTACTTGGACTGGCTCTATTCACCTTATCACTCTTCAATGCCCAGTCAATCACTAAAAAAACCCACATCCTTAATGACCACTTGCTAGATACCGGACCAGACATCTGTGCCATCACAGAGACCTGGTTAAAACCCTCTGATACAGTCTTAATAAATCAATTACCTACACAGATATATGATGTCTTCTCCTTACCCAGAAAGAAAAAAAAAGGAGGAGGTCTCCTAATAGCTGCAAAAAAACTTTTTAACCTCACTCAACAACCAATCTATACTATACCTAAACTTGAGGTAGGCTTATTGAAATCTAAGTCGCTTCAAATCCTCCTCACCTACGCTCCTCCCGGACTTTTAGATCAAGACGCCTCTCCTATGGTAGAAGTTATAGCCAAATACTTAAAACCAGACTCTCCAGCCATAATCATTGGAGATTTTAACTTCCACATTGATGCCAATCCTCGATCATCCAATTGTGAAGCTTTCCTATCAGCCCTCTCGGACATGGGCTTCAAACAGCACATCAACCAACCAACACATAAAGCAGGTCACACACTTGACCTTATCTTCACAAACTCCAATCTCACTCCACTCTCACCTCCCTTATGCCTCCCAGTCCCATGGTCAGATCACTTTATGATCAACTCCACCTTCAGGTCATTGACAGGATTGTCCGCACCTCATCAGCCTACCACTCTATACTACAGGAAAACATGTCCTTCAGAAGATCTCGGCAAATCCCTGATCAGAAAACTTTCTAACTTGGATCTTTCCAATCCCAATTCAGCTATCACCTCATGGCAAAACATTACCGAAACGATAGCCAACGATTTATGCCCACTGTCAAAAAAAAATATAAATCCTTCTCAAAAAAATAAGCAACCTTGGTTCTCAAACGAACTCCGCACTCAGAAGCAAAATCTAAGACGGAAAGAAAAAGAATGGAGGAAGAATCCTAATCCCTTCTCTCTTTCCATATACAAAACAGCTCTCCATCATTACAGATCAGCAACACTTCGAACAAAAAGAGATTTCTATGCTCACCGTATCCATGATATGCTGTATGATGCGAAGGCCCTCTTCTCATATGTTTCGGAGCTTACCAAAACGGTTCCTCCTACAATCCCTGACGATACAGCCCAATCAAAGGCCAATGACCTGGCCTTATTCTTTCAGAACAAAATCTCCAACACCCTGGCCAAATTACCTACCAGCCCAAATCCTCTTCTTCTGGACACAGTTCTCCTACCAAACACAGACATAAGATTGGATTCCTTTGATCCTACCCACACTTTAGAGGTAGAATCCCTGATAAAAAGAATGAAACCTTCGACCCACCCCCTGGACCAAATACCTTCCAAGTTACTGATTCTCATACCAGAATACATTTCCAAATATCTGGCCGATATCATCAATTGTTCCCTTTCACAAGGAACATTCCCGGACGCTCTCAAATTGGCCACGCTCAAACCCATACTCAAAAAATCAAACCTGGACCCAGTAGACCTCAACAATTACCGCCCCATATCAAATCTCCCATTTGTAGCTAAGATCATGGAGAAAATTGTAAATAAGCAACTTTCAAATTACCTAGAAGACCACAACATATTACACACGTCTCAATATGGTTTCCGAAAAGAACACAATACTGAAACCCTTCTCACCTCACTCCTTGATCAATTATATATTGGCTTTGACAAAGGACAGTCGTTTCTCTTAGCTCTCCTTGACATCTCTGCGGCTTTTGATACGGTAAATCACAATATCCTTCTAAACCGGCTTTCAGACATAGGAATTACAGGTTCAGCCCTCAGATGGTTCGAATCCTTCCTTAGCAATAGAGGCTATAAGATAAAAATCAAAAACAAGGAATCACCTCATACTAATGCTCCTTTTGGCGTCCCCCAGGGCTCCTCCTTATCACCCACCCTGTTTAACATTTACATACTCCCCCTCTGTCACCTACTCTCAAACCTCAAACTCAAATTTTATATTTACGCAGATGACGTTCAAATTTTAATCCCCATATCCAATTCACTGGACTCAACACTCAGGTTATGGAACTCTCATCTACAAACTATTAACCATTACCTATCAAGCCTCAACCTTGTGCTCAACACTTCTAAAACCGAACTCTTGCTAATTACTCCAGAAGGCAGTCCCATTCTTCACCAATCACAAACTATTCCACATATATCACATGCCAGAGATCTTGGAGTCTTAATTGACAGTCACCTGAACCTAAAGCATTTTATAAAACACACTACTAAGGAGTGCTTCTACAAGCTACAAGTACTCAAAAAACTCAAACCGCTCCTATTCCATTACGATTTCAGATCCGTCCTCCAAGCTATTCTGTTCTCAAAGATCGACTATTGCAATTCCATTCTGCATGGTCTTCCAGCCTCTACTATTAAACCTCTCCAGTTGCTACAAAATGCAGCGGCAAGAATTTTGACAAATACCAATCGGAGAGAGCATATCTCTCCCATTCTAAAAGATCTCCACTGGCTCCCAGTAAACTTCCGGATCCTTCATAAATCTCTCACAATCATTCATAAAAATATCCACCATCAGACCCCTCTTGATCTGCTTCATCCTCTCAGACTGCACTCCACGGCCAGGCCTTTAAGGGATGCCTACAAGGGATCCTTACACGTTCCTCCAATCAAATTAGTACACCACTCAAATATCAGAGACCGATCATTCTCTACTGCAGGCCCTTCCATTTGGAACGCCATGCCTCCGGACCTCAGACTGAAGACCTGTCTAATAACTTTTAAAAAGAAACTAAAGACATGGCTGTTCAGCCAAGCCTTCCCCACTACAGACCCCATTGCCTGATCAAGAATTGTTCCATCACCCACTTATGTAAACAAATTTTTCCATATTTCTCATGCATAGTATCTATTAACGAGGTTGGCTCCTTGCCCCCCTCTTTTGTATATAGTATTTATTTATTTATGTTTTCGTTCACCCCCCTCTTTATTTCTTACTCCAGGTTAAGGCATCCTTGTTATAATGTAACTTTTATGCTCCTTTATCTCTTGTTGATTGGTTAATTATATTTTCTGCTTAGTTCATTGTAAACCGAGTTGATTTGATTTGTATCAAGAAAGTCGGTATATAAAAGCCTTTAATAAATAAAAATAAATAAATGTGAGGACTAACATCCTGCTGTCCTGTGAGAAACACCTGTTACGGGTAAGCAACATTTGCTTTCTTAACGCACAGATTATAATTTTTTTAACTCTCGTTGCAGTAAGCTAAAGTTATTGCTAATGACTTGGGAATTTAAAAAATGCACTGACTGGAAAATGTGATCACATACTCGAGTTAAAATGTGACAGCACAGGCTTGAATGCACATTGTAAACTTGGGGGAGTGGTGGAGTCTCTCAGCTGTGATTTATGCGCATAAAACATGATTTGCACACACAAAATATGATTTATGCACACAAAAATGCTTTTGGCGCATTAGAGCATATTTATTTACAGAAAACATGCTTTTGTGTGTGCAAAGCATGTTTTCTGCTCATATATCCTGATTACAGGTCCTGGTGTTGGAATGTCAATTTCTGCCCATAGACTGACACAAGCACTAGAAACTTTACTCCATCTCTGACCAGGAGTAAAATTTCCAGTGCTATGAAACCTGAGTTAAGCCAGAACATCTCTCTGCATTGGGGGTTAATAGTTAATGCCTTCATTTTGCATGGCACTTCCACATACGGGCACTAAGCAGATCACAGTTTTACATACAAATTTTTTTGTGCACAAAATTCCTTGTTCCCTGTACGTACCCGGATCAGTCCAGACAGTGGGTTGAGCCTCCTGTCCAGCAGATGGAGACAGACCAAAACTGAAAGGGTATCCTATATCAGGACAGAGCCTACCCTGCAGCCCTTCAGTATTTGTCTGTCTCCAGCAGATGGATCAGCTCACCCTGTGGTCTCCTGATTTGGGCTAGTCAGCCTTTTCTTTTTCTTCCTTTGGGATCAAGCAAGTACTAATTTCTTTAGGGATTCTTTGAGGATTAAAAAAAAAAAAAAAAGAATTTTAAGTCTAATTGATTTTAGTTCCTCTCCTTTTTGCAGGAGACGATCCCGTCTCCTGGCTCTTGCCGGACTTAGGGGAGCTTCGCCTCTTGTGCTGGGCATAGCCTAAGTCCATGATTGCTTCCCTGGTGTAGGGACCGAGGCTGGTGGTCGAATCATTTGTCTCCCCCCCCCCCCCCCACTCTGGCTGCCTAGGGAGCACAGTGCTCCATTGCCTTCTTTTTCCCTCAGTCTTTTTGCTTCATTCTTGAAAAATAAATAAATAAATAACTTCATATTAGGAGATAGCCGGCAGCCAGACACAGAGGAGCGTGCAGGGTTCACTCCCCTGCCTCCGCTCCTGCCGGCAGGGTTTTCAGGGGCTATTTTTAGATATCAGCTGTTTTCTTTCTTCAGCTCGTGGCTCCTCTTTGCTGGGGATGCGGTGGCCAAACGCCTGCCTAGCCTGTGGGGAGCCCTCGTCGCGTGAGGGGCCCTGCCCTGCCCTGCCCTGGCGGGTGAGGAAGGTCCCTCCTCGGCAGGGCAGGCAAATTTACCTCGGGGCCAAAATCCCCCGCACATGGCTAGGCCGTTCCCGGGTCGGCAAACCGCGGGAATGGCGGCCATCTTGGGGATTTCGGCAGCTCCTGATTCAGAGCTGCCAGGGGCTGGGGAGCAGAATTTCCAGGATTTTCCCCCCGATTTAAGCCCCGAGCTGCCCCAGGATGTGGTCCCCGAGCCCCCCTCCTCCCCCTCCTCCCCCACCGCCACAACCCCCCTCCGGTAAATCCAGGACCCGGTTTTCTTCTGATTTTGTTCTCCTCCTGCATAAATCCTATTTGGCCAGCTTGCAGGAGGAGGAGGAGGACCCTCCCCCAGGCCCCCTTCCTCTGAAAATTCCGTGTCCGACCCCGCTGCATGTTCTCCCTGTCCCGGAACCCCCGAAGTCTGTTAGGGTGTGAGTGGTCCCGGGGGTGGCCCCTACTCCTGATCCCCCGGTGCCCCTAGTTTCTCCGGATCCGGATCCTGCTGCAGATTTGGTGAGCGCACTCCCGCCCTTGGAGGGGGATGATCCCAGGGTCCTCCGTATGTTTCAAAGGGAGGAGTTGGAGTCCCTCATCCCCTTTGTCCTTCAGGAGCTGGAGCTGGACACGCTTACGGCCTCGTTACCCAAGGATATGGACCCGGTCCTGGCGGGACTTAGGGCTCCGGCAAGCCCTTTTCCTTTTCACCCCATGCATAAGTTGCTGCTCCTACGGGAATGGGAGACTCCTGAAGCGGGACCCCGGGTGGGGAGGACTATGGACAAGCTATAGCCCCCTCCCGGAGGAGTGCTTGGACATGCTGAAGATTCCCACCGTTGATTCTTCCATTTCGGCAGTCACCAAGCACACCACTATCCCCGTGGTGGGAGCGATGGCTCTGAAGGACAGACAGGATCGTAAGCTCGAAGCCCATCTGAAGCGGATCTTTGAGGTCTTGGCTCTGGGAGTCTGGGTGACTATCTGCAGCAGTCTCATGCAGCGGGCAGGTCTCAGGTGGGTTCAACAATTACTTGGCACCCAGGACCTCCCGTCTGCAGAGGCGGAGCAGGCTGAACATTTGGAAGGCGTCATAGCATATGGGGCTGATGCGCTCTACGACCTCCGCGTCCAGGTGAAGGCGATGGTCTCGGCGGTTTCCCGCCGACCCGTCCTCCACAGCAAGGCTGGGCACGTTGCCCTTCAAAGGTAAGTTGCTCTTTGGAGAGGACCTTGAGCAGCTTATTAATTCCTTGGGGGAAAACAAGGTTCATAAGCTACCGGAGGACCATCCGAAACAATCTCCATCCTTCACGCCCTCCCGTCCTCGCTTCCGGGGTCAGCGGAGATATACACCCCGCGGACGAGGTGACTCCTCCAGAGGTTATTCTTCCCGGTCTCAATCTTGGTCTCAGCCCTTTCGTGGGCGTCGCTCCTTCTGCGAGGGACCGTCTCAGCGCACCACCGCAAAGCCCGCCACACAATGAAGTTCAGTTGACCCATTCCTCAGTCCCCTTTCTTTGCGGTCATCTCTCCCTGTTCTTTGAGGAGTGGGTCAAAATTACGTCGGACCAGTGGGTCCTCGACATTGTCCTCGACGGTTATGCCTTAGAATTTGTACGAGATCTTCCAGACCTCTTTGTATTCTCCCCATGCGGCCGTCTCAAGCGGGAGGTGGTGGAGCAAACCCTCACCAGGCTTCTGAGTCTGGGCACAGTTGTCCCAGTTCCGGAGGAGGAGCTCGGCGCCGGCCAGTATTCTATTTACTTCATGGTGCCCAAGAAGGACGGTGCCTTTCGGCCGATCTTAGACCTCAAGAGGGTCAACCGGGTCCTCAAGATCCCACATTTTCGCATGGAAAGCTTGAGAGAGGTCATCGCGGCGGTTCACCCCAGAGAGTTCCTCGCCTCTCTCGATTTGACAGAGGCCTACTTCCACATTCCGATTCACTGCGATTACCAGAAGTATCTTCGCTTCCACATCCTCAACCAGGATTTTCAGTTTCGGGCGCTGTTTTTTGGCCTCGCTACCGCACCACGCACCTTCACCAAGGTCATGGTGGTGGTGGCGGCGGCCCTCCGCCACGAAGGAGTCCAAGTCCACCCCTATCTGGACAACTGGCTCGTGAGGGCCAAGTCGGAGAGTCTTTGCAGGCAGGCGGTGGATCGGGTTCTAGCTCTCCTCGCATCTCTCGGCTGGATAGTGAATTTTCCCAAAAGACATCTTCGGCCTTCCCAGGTGTTAGAGTTCCTGGGGGCCCACTTCGATACTCGGATCAGCAAGGTGTTCCTATCTCACGCGCGGTCTCTCAAGTTGATCGAACAGGTTCGGAATCTGCTCGCACTGCCTCTTCCGACGGCCTGGGACTATCTACAGGTCTTGGGCTCGATGGCCTCCACCATCGACCTCGTCCCGTGAGCATTTGCTCATATGCGACTGTTACAGAGAGCTTTGCTATCCCGTTGGCAGCCGGTGTCGGAACAGTTTCATGTAGTTCTCCTGCTTTCGGCCTCTGCCGTCGCCGCCTTGCAGTGGTGGCTTTCGCTTCCTCATCTCCTCCGGGGAATGCCTCTTCAGTTTCCACAGTGGACGATAGTAAACACGGACGCCAGTCTCTCGGGCTGGGGCGCAGTCTGCCAGTCCCAGTCCACACAGGGGATCTGGTCTCCGGTTCAGTCTCGTTGGCACATCAATTGGTTGGAGGCCCGGGCGGTGCGTCTGGCTCTACAGGAGTTTCTGCCCCTGATAAGTGGCAAAGCGGTGAGGGTTCTCTCTGACAACTCCACCACCATGGCTTATATCAACCTTCAGGGAGGCATTCGCAGTCGCCTGGTGGCTCTAGAAGCCAGCTGTCTCTTCAACTGGGCGGAACGGCATCTGGAATGCCTGGCGGCCTCCCACATAACGGGCAAGGAGAATGTACAGGCCGATTTCCTCAGTCGTCAGTCACTCGATCAGGGAGAGTGGGAACTCTCTGAAGAAGCCATGGATCTGATCGTCGACAGGTGGGGTCCCCCTCACCTGGACCTCATGGCGATCTTGCGCAATGCCAAGGCCAACCGGTTCTTCAGCCGCTGGAGAGAGCACGGCTCGGAGGGAGTGGATGCTCTGGCTCTTTCTTGGCCCACGGACGTCCTTCTGTATGTGTTCCCTCCGTGGCCTCTGGTGGGAAAAGTCCTCCGAAGGATAAAACTCCACCGTGGGCCAGTGGTTCTGGTAGCACCCGAATGGCCTCGCAGACCGTGGTTCGCGGATCTCATCAACCTAGCGACAGACGGACCTCTCCATCTATGCCATCTTCCTCATCTGCTTCGGCAGGGGCCCGTATTTTTCGACCAGGCCGATCACTTTTTTCTAGCGGCCTGGCTTTTGAACGGAGATGCCTGAGGCGTAAGGGCTATAAGAAGGAGGTTATCTCCACTTTGCTGCGAGCTCGGAAGCAGTCGACTTCTCTAGCTTACGTGCGCATTTGGAAAGTCTTTGAGACTGTTTGTGCGGAGTCGGGCGTCTCAGCATGCTCCGCTTTGATCTCGTTGGTTCTTTTCTACAGAAGGGTCTCTCCAAGGGCATCTCAGTTCCCTGCGTGTTCAAGTTTCCGCTCTCGGCTCTCTCCTTGGATGGGTCGAGGGTCATCCTTTAGCGGGCCACCCAGATGTGGTTAGGTTCTTGAAGGGAGTCAAGCACCTGCGACCGCCTGCTCACTCTACTTGCCCATCGTGGAGTCTTAATCTCGTCCTCCGGGCTCTCTGTGTGGCTCCATTCGAGCCTCTCCGTCAGGCTATGGTAAAGGACCTCACACTCAAGACGGTCTTTCTCGTCTGTATCTCTTCCGCTCGGTGGATTTCCGAGATTCAAGCATTGTCCTGTCGGGAACCTTTTTTGCGTTTTTCCGATTCAGGAGTTTCTCTCAAGATGGTGCCTTCTTTCTTGCCGATAGTTGTCTCCACTTTCCATGTCAACCAGTCGGTGGAACTTCCAGCATTCTCTCCAGAGGAGATTGCGGGTACCGCTGGGGGCGATCTTCGCAGACTTGACGTCAAACGAGTTCTACTCCGGTATCTCCAGGTCACCAATGACTTTCGGGTCTCTGATCATCTTTTTGTCCGCTGGAGTGGTCCCAATCGGGGCAAACCGGCTTCTAAGACTACTATTGTGCGGTGCTTGAAGGAGGCGATTTCCTCGGCCTATATTTGCCAAGGTCGGGCGGTTCCTGAGGACCTAAAGGCTCATTTGTTGCGTTCTCAAGCTACTTCCTAGGCAGATAGCCAATTGGTCTCTCCGCAAGAGATTTGCAGGGCCGCTACATGGGCGACCCTGCATACTTTGCTCGACACTACCGCCTGGATGTGCAAGCACCGGTTTTTGGTTCCTTTGGGCGGCAAGTGCTTCGAGCGGGACTGTCTCGGTCCCACCCGGTTTAGGGAAGCTTTGGTACATCCCACGGTCTGGACTGATCCAGGTACGTACAGGGAAAGGAAAATTAGTTCTTACCTGTTAATTTTCATTCCTGTAGTACCACGGATCAGTCCAGACGCCCTTCCCTGTTTCTCTTTTCTTACTGTTCACTCGACGCTTGTTATTGCAGATTCTCAAAAGTCGATACTTCATTTTCTACTGAACACCGGACGATTACACCGGAAGCCTTGGTTGTTCAGAACCAAGTATATGCAAGAGCGCTTAGTTCTACCATGTTCTTTACAATGTTATTGAGTTGCTCAATTGAGCTTTTTGGTTACTTGATTGATCCTATTTATGTTTGTTGTTTTCTGCTTTGACAATGGTTATACTGAAGGGCAACAGGGTAGGCTCTGTCCTGATATAGGACACCCTTTCAGTTTTGGTCTGTCTCCATCTGCTGGACAGGAGGCTCAACCCATGGTCTGGACTGATCCGTGGTACTACAGGAACAAAAATTAACAGGTAAGAACTAATTTTCCTCTACATTGGGCGTAGCATTTACAATAAAAAAATATGCATCAGCCCCTTTGAAAGGTATCAGGAAACTTACAGGATATTTTCCCTTCCCACAAACCATGAAGGCAGGGCCGGAGGAACCACTAGGCGAGCTAGGCCCGCACAAAACCAGCACAAAAGTTGAGGTATATGTATTATCACATTTCATTTTTTTAAACTGGCAGATTCCTTTCTCACATACATATCGCATACACACATACAGAAGCACCATTCCTTTCTCACATACATACCAAATACACACACACACAAGCACCATTCCTTTCTCACATACACACACAGAAGCACCATTCCTTTCTCACATACACATCACATACACACACACAGAAGCACCATTCCTCACATCACATACACAGAAGCACCATTCCTTTCTCACATACACACACACACAGAAGCGCCAGCCTTTCTCACATAGAGGAGGAATGATATGTGTGTATGTGAGAAAGGAATGGTGCTTGTGTGTGTGTGTATTTGGTATGTATGTGAGAAAGGAATGGTGCTTCTGTGTGTGTGTATGCGATATGTATGTGAGAAAGGAATCTGCCAGTTTAAAAAAATGAAATGTGATAATACATATAGGCGTCAGGAGGGTGGCACTGGGGGGAGGCAGGGTGAGTCGGGGGCTGGCTGCCTGGCGCGGAGCCCCCTAAGTCTCGGCGCCTGATCTTCTGCTGTGCCAATCTTCCTTTCTTCGGCCACATGAATAGCTAGACCGGCTGCGCCGATCTTCTTTCTGTGTGTGTGTATGTGGTGTGTATGTGAGAAAGGAATGGTACTTCTGTGTATGTGATGTGAGGAATGGTGCTTCTGTGTGTGTGTGTATGTGATGTGTATGTGAGAAAGGAATGGTGCCTCTATGTGTGTATGTGAGAAAGGAATGGTGCTTCTGTGTGTGTATATGCGATATGTATGTGAGAAAGGAATCTGCCAGTTTAAAAAAATGAAATGTGATAATATATATACCTCAACTTTTGTGCTGGTTTTGTTGAAAAGTTGGATGAAAGATGAAATTACTGAATTTTAAGCATCCCTCTTCTGGAAAATAAAATTTAACAAAGTGGGTAGAGACAAATACTAAAGTAAAAAAAAAATTAAAGTATTTAAAATGTTCATCTCAGCAAAATCACAAATTTAAGATACTGATGCCAGGTGGGGTTGGGGTTTTTTGTTTTGTTTTTTTAAGCATAATTTAAGCATGAAGATTAGAATAGTTCCAATCTGAAACAGTTTTGCTTTTTTTTTTTTTTTTTTTTTAAGCCGTTAGAAAATGTATATTTTTAAATGACTAAGACTGGAATCTTCCCATTTAAAAGGGAAGCTAAGGATGTCTTTCTGTTCCATATCTCCCACATGAATAATCATACGACTGATAGTTTGAAGAAAAACACTTGCTTTATTGCCTGAAAGTGTAAAACAAGAGAAGCTGTACGGTGTGGGTGACTGTCCCTTGGGAGGACAGAACCTGGTGTCATTTTGCCTTCTGATAGGAATGTGGTTTTCTTATTTAATGGTTGGGAGCATCACTTTCACTTTTAGTAAAAGTGAAAAATGCTGCAAGTCTGAAAGCAAGGTGCTTCTGTGAGAGTGTAATGTGTAAGTGAGACAGGGAGGGTGCTTCATGTATGTGAGACAGGGAGGGTGCTTCTGTATGTTTGTGGTGTATATGTGAGTCAGGGAGGGTGCTTGTGTGTGTCAATGTGTGTGCGTGAGAGAAATGGAGCATGTTTTTGGCTGGCTTGTGGCTGTGAGAGAGGGCATGTGTGTGATTGAGCCTGTTTGTAAGTAAGATAGAACATGTGTGTGATTGAGAGCTTGTGTGTAAGTGAAATAGAGAGAGCATGTGTGTGATTGAAAGCCTGTGTGTAAGTAAAAGAGAGCAAGAGCATTGTGTGATTGAGAGAGACTGGCCAGAGAGGTGACGTGTGTATGTATGAGAGAGACTGATCAGGGAGATGACTGGTATGTGTGTGCTTCTGTGTGTGTGTGTGAGAGAGAGAGAGAGACTGGTTGGGGAGATGATTGATGTGTGAGAGACAGAAACTGGTCCTGAGGGTGTGACTGGAGTGTGTTTGTGTGAGAGAGAGAAGAGACTGGTTGTGGTCCCTAAGGAAGAGGACTGTGAGGACAGCTTCAGCAGCTACTGCTGCTTCTGGTGTGGCCTGCAAAGGAAAGGAATAGGAGAACTGCTGGAGAGGGTAAGTAAAGGTGGCTTTTTAAGTTCATTTTTCTTGATTGACTACCATTTTAATTATTGGGTAGTATGTAATGTGTCTGCTGTTTGAAATATTTTATTAGTGTTTGGTAAAGCTTTCAAAATTTGCATGAGTCTTTAATTATTGGATATTCTATTCATCAGCTGTTTTGAAATTATTTTATTTGTTTGGTTTTATAATTATGATTAATGATTTATATATCTTGATTTTATTGATTTGTTTCACGAGGAATGGTGAAATTTTTGTTTTTCCATTGTTACACTGTATAGAGTCTGGCGTGATGCGTTTTACAGTGCAGTTTTTGTCTGCATATTTCTATTTATACTTTATATAACTTTATTCTGTATTTGGTGAGGGTCTGCCTATGCTCTGTGTGTGTGACCATGATGAGAGATTCTGCTAGCATATAGTGTCTGTATAGGGATCTATAGCAATCGGGTTTGTTTTGTTTCCTCAGTAGGTGGTGTATTGGTATTCTAGGTCCCAGTGTAATATTTACCCTTGCTTTTTCACAGGTAGGGTTATTGTTGTTTGAGTCCTCGGTGTTATTACTGTTATTTATTTATTTATTTATTTTTGGTTTTTATATACCGGAAGTTCCTGTATACAATACATATCACTCCGGTTCACATTTAACAGAGATAACTATCGCCGGGGAGGCGGTTTACATGGAACATATCGAAATAATGAACGGATAATATATAATAAAGTACAATCTATTGGGAAAACAACTAAGATCAACTTAGAACAACTAAGTTATGTACTGTTATGTTACAATGGGATTACAATATAGATTTTTGAGTGTCTTTTTTGCGGGGTTTTGTGTTAGTTCACAATGTGCCTGGCAGTGGAAGGTTTTTGTGCTGCTTTTACTGTGAGGTGACACCAGAATTTGAAAATATCTTTTAGTATGATGAGCTGTAAGGGAAACATCCAACCTCCATTGTTTGGGGGAATTTCAGTGGATGCACAGAGTTACAGAACTGGAGGTGCAGGATTTGTATTGACATTCTGTCCCTTCCTATATATTCCAGACTTCATAGCCATATAGAATTAGTTGAATGAGGCTATCAAATAATTTTATAGTGTGAAATTGGCCAGCTTTTTAAAATTACTCAGAAGACCCTTTGGATTTTTTTATTAACACTTTTTTTATAACCAATTTTAAAGCAGGATCCATGCTATAGAGGTGGGTGTGATGAAGAAATTTCATTTTGGCTCCCCCCCCCCCCCCCCCCCAACAATTCTTCTGCCTAGAGACGCCACTGATTTTCTGTGACCTTAAGCATTAGTGCAAGATGGATTAAGGGGGGGATGCTGGAGAGGCACACAAATGCATTGGCCCCCGGGCGCCAGAGACCCTTGGTGTGCCACTGGGTGTGTGCCATATGGGGCCGCAAGCGGTGGCAAAGAGGAGTGGAGATTTGGCAGGCCGTGAGCAGTGCCCAACCTGCTCATGACCCAGAAAACCACATAGTCGGCGGGCGTGATCGAGAATGAAGTAGGAGTCGGGGCTGAGACTGGGGGGGTGGCGGCGTGACCCGGGGGGGGGGGGGGGGAGGGGGTGCAAGGGAGAAGGCTCGCCTAGGGCGTCAAATCCGCTTGCACCGGCCCTGCATGAAGGACATGGTGGTAGAAGAATAGGAAATTCCAGAATCTCAGTTTAAGGTTGCACAGACTGTAGCTAAGTTATACCTGCTGTCTAAAGAGGTGCTGGAGATAGTGTGTTTCAGCAGCCTAAGGGGGGTGCTTTGGAAGCAGTGATCACAGGCAAGACTACTGTCCTAGCGGAAGATGGCACTGCCTTTAAGGATCCTTCAAATCGTAAGTTAGACTGTGCTGAAACAAGCCTTTGAGACTTTCACTGCGTCCTTGCAGAGCACAGTGGGGCTGATGCACTACCATGCACTGCAGCTAGCTCACAGCTTAACACGCGATTGGACGTGCATTTTGGGCGTGCGTCCATAACCCCCAATTCAATACAGGGATTACGTATCTAAAACGCGCATCCAAACTACCACGTAGCTAATGGCGCTCATCAAGTGTAAATTCCATGTAGATGAGGCTGTTAGCTAATATCCACAATGCAAAAAATTTCACGTGCAGCCAATGTGCCCATTGCAATGTGGCAAATTTTACGCCAGCCCGGGACTGGCATAAAAGTATGCCACACTCAAGATGTAATTGATACAAAAAATCCTGCTTTCTGTGATTCCTCCTATTAATATTGTCACTATACTAAGTAGGCATGACCACAGAAATCAGATTGCGGTAAAAGAAAATAACAATTTTCACATAAATAAGCAGATGAATTAGCCATGCTGTCTGGGATACATCTTCTGTGCCACTAGGTGGCGGAGTGCTCTAAGATTAGTAAAGTCTTTCAGCTAGGTGCTCCCTCTTGTATCTTCCCGCGCTTGCCTGAGGCTCCTCAGTCCGTTTTTATCTGTGTGACTGTTCGCACACGAAGCTCTTTTCTCCTGAGAAGAAATTTTCTGTGAGGTAAAAAAAACAAACCATCAAACCACAGGAGAGTCAATCCAGCAGGATACCTCGACCAGGGTTAAATTCTGTGCCTGTGGCAAGATTATGTCGGTCACTGACGGCCACATATCTTGTTATTTATGCCTGGGTTCAGATCATGACCAGGCAAACCGTGAGGACTGCGGCCGCATGTCCCTAAGAGCGCAGCGTCAGCGAGCTGCCAAGATCCAACAACTAAAAACAAGACCATCGGGCTCTTACACACCTTCGGAGGCCTCCACAAGACCTCCCCAAGCCCGAAGAGGAGAAAGAAGTCCCTTTCTCACAGAAGAGCTTCTTCAGTCGACCTCCCCCCCCCCCTGGTGAGAACACCCGCCGACGATGCCCTGCCAAAAATCAGCACAGGGCGCAGGAGATGCACCAGTAGCATCGCGGCAGCATGCTACATCTATGTCATCGACGCACCGAAGCTCATCGTGCCGACTCTCCATTGAGGCATCAGCGCCTCAACGCAAAGACAGTGGTGCGTCGCATCCACGTCCGGCCGACGCACCACCGACACAATCGATGCACACCAGTGTAGATTTATCTATTTATTTATTTATTTGTTTGTTTTTATATACCGACGTTCGTAGGATACATCACATCGGTTTACAATCTCTTTCCTCTGATGCTGCCGACACAGCTGAAGCCCAAGAAGCACACCACCGGTCATAAAAGACTTTGGGAGGTATCACCTCTACTGGTCATCAACTCTGGCTGGATATCTCTCCTCCTCAATTGTCAGACAGCGCATCATCTTCCCCAGGTGCACTATCGGGCTTCTCTTCAGTTTCCATCGGCTGAACCACCTGTACCTCAACCGGTTATTAGACCTCCAGGGAAGGTTCCACGCACTAAAGGCACACAGGCAGATACACTCAGGGCCACCCTACCACCTGTAGCGGACCCACCTTTTATGCCTTCTACCTCGGGATTAGCCAACCAAGCTATGTCCCAGATCACTTCCATACTATCTCAGTTTCTACAGTCAGTGGAGCAGTCACATCTGCCACCTCAACATATTCCAGCCGTATCACCGCCTGCTCCAGAAGACCCTGCTATTCCTTGTCCATCTCCAAAAGACCTGCTGAGGGGACCTTCCTCGCCAATTGAAGAAATCTTAGATACAGATTCTTCATCAGGCTCATCAATGGGCTATCCATCTGACCCAGCCGAGGTCCCACCTGAACCCGCCTCTCCACCAGAAGACCTCACTTATTCCAAGTTTCTGGAAAAAGTAGGTCAAATGCTCAATGTAGAGACAAAGAAAATTCCAGATCCACAACAGGAAATGTTAGGGATTTTAAAAATCTTTAATACTCCAAATGAGCCGGTAGCACTCCCACAACATTCGGTATTGACTGCACTAATGGAGAAGGCATGGGATACCCCGCTATCCACTTCACCAATATCACGAAAAATAGACCTAAAATACCACATGAAGGACTTTCCCTTCTATTCAGCAGTTCAACTCCCACATAATTCGATAGTGGTCGAGTCTGCTATGCAGTAGGAAAGGAAGTTGTGACTTCACTCAAACACACCACCAGCTCGAGATAATAGATTTCTTGATGATTTCGCAAAAAAGTCATTTCAATCTGGTATGCTAAACACATGTATATAGAACCATCAGTTCTACCTAGCGCAATATCTGTTTGAAAACTTACAGGCTCTGAAACCACATTTGCAACAGGGATCCCCAGAGGCCAATTTGCCTGCAGAATACCACAATCTAGAAGAAGGTCTGCCACACCTCTTTCGGTTGATTTAGGAGGGATTTGAGATTTCCTCCAAAGTCTATGTAAATGCCATAGCAGCAAGACAACTTGCATGGTTGAGATCCAGTGCCATCAGGGACGACGTACATGATAAGTTAGTGAACCTTCCATGCCGTCCCAATAATCTATTTGGAGATAAATTTACTGACTCAAAGAACAAAAAACAGCAGTTCTTTCACTCACATCCCCTCATCAAACTTCCACATCCAGGTGTCAATATTCTTCTTCTAATACTTACAGAAGAATCAAATTCAGAGCCTATAAGCCGTACTCATTCCATAAGCCTCCAACCTATCAGCCTTCCAAGCAACAACCTTACCAACACCACGCTAGCATTCTAGAGCCCCTCGTAAGCCTCGTCAACAAGCTGACCCTCAACCCTCAAAAACCCAGCCAGGTTTTTAGAACTACTATTGCCACCGATGCAGACACCTCTAGTAGGGGGCAGATTGTCCCAGTTTCTTCCAGCCTGGAACCACATCATGTACGATCAATGGGTCCTGACAATAATAGAACAAGATTACTCTCTCCATTTCACATCCCTCCCAACCCTCCCACACTTAGTTCCTCAGAAGCATCAAACAGCACATCGAGGACCTCTCCTTCGGGAACTCAAAATGCTCCTCCAGAACAAGTGCATTCAGAAATTGCCTTACCCACAATTTCGTCAAGGGTTCTACTCACAATACTTCCTTATTCCCAAGAAATCAGGGGGGCTGTGTCCCATCTTGGACCTACGCTCACTCAACAGACACCTTCACAAAGAGAAGTACAAAATGACTTCTCTCAAGTCCATTCTTACCTTCCTTCGACCCAACGATTGGATGTGTTCACTGACACTTCCAGTACAAAGTTCTGCCATTTGGCCTCTCTTCTGCCCCAAGAGTCTTCACCAGATGTCTAGCAGTAGCGGTGGCACACCTCCATCGACAGGGGGTTCAAATATTTTCTTATCTGGATGATTGGCTTATAGTAGCACCCAATCAGACTCTCTTACGGGACAATCTACTTCGAACTATTTCTTGCCTAGACAATCTAGGTCTCCTAATCAACTACGAAAAGTCAAATCTACACTGTCCAAGACAAAGCATTCCTGCCACACCCACGAACATTAGCTCTCTCCGCACTATCTTCAGTTCTACTTCGCAGTACGACTGTTCCAGCCTGCCAAATCCTAACAGTTCTAGGACACATGGCAGTATCCATCTACGTAGTCCCACATACAAGACTACACATTCGTCGCTTACAATGGTGTCTGAAGAATCAATGGATCCAGTTCCTACATCCATTGTCAACTCCCATCGCCCTAACCATCAGCATGAAGAGAGACCTGCAATGGTGGCTACTCCCTTCGACATTACTAACGGGATCTCCTCTATGACCCCCTCGACATCAGATAATACTCACCACAGACGCCTCTCCCAAGGGATGGCGAGCTCACCTAGACCATCTTCAAACTCAAGGACTATGGTCCACAAAGGAATGCACGCTACAATAAATCTTCTAGAACTCAGAGCAGTCAGAAACACCCTTCGAGCCTTCGAAAAACCCCTACAGGGGAAAACAGTGATGGTTCACACAGACAACCAAGTCACAATATTCTACATAAACAAGGAAGGAGGGTCCAATTCTTGGAACCTCTGCAGGGAAACAGTCCAGATACTGGAGTGGGCCCACTACAGATCCATCTCTCTGCAAGCAACTTACTTGCGTGGAATCAGCAATTCCAGAGCAGACAAACTCAGCAGAATATTTCACCCCCACAAATGGGAATTACATCAAGAGGTTGCGCATCACATATTCTCCACTTGGGGCCTTCCTTCCGTCGATCTCTTCACGACAGAACGCAACAGGAAAGTGGAGAACGTTTGGTCGGTTTACCCAAGCCCACTCAGACTAGCTCAAGGCGCATTCCTCATAAGCTGGTCTCACAATCTACTGTATGCATTCCCTCCGATACCACTCATCTCTCGCATGATTCAGAGATGCATCGACGACCAGGCGGATCTGATTTTAATCGCGCCAGCATGGCCAAGACAACCATGGTACAGCTACCTCATACAGCTATCAATTCACAACCCAATTCCCCTGGGCAACAGCCCTCGGCTCCTTACCCAGGAGAACGGATCACTCCTTCATCCTCTTCACTCCTCCCTGCACCTCACGGCATGGAGATTGAAAGGCTTGTGTACCAAAACTTAAACATTCCTCCTTTTCTTCAGGACATACTAGTCTCCTCGAGAAAACCATCGACCAGACTCAACTACCAAAGAAAGTGGTCACGCTATGCTTCCTGGTGTTCAACGGCGGGCATGGACGCAGTCATCTGCCCACCAGAACACCTTCTGATATACCTCCATCTTCTCTACAGCGAAGGTCTAGCCACGGCCTCACTCCAAGTGCATTTAAGTGCTATTGCAGCTTACCATACTCCCCTAAACGGGGAACCCATATCATGTCATTCTCTCATATCCAGATTCATGAAAGCGGTATTACACGCCCACCGATAAAGAAACCGCCAGTGCTGGGTTATTAACATAATCCTTGAACAACTGATGCTACCATCATTTGAACCATTGGACACTTGTCACCTACGATACCTTTCATGGAAAGTATTCTTCTTAACTGCCCTCACATCAGCAAGGAGAGTTAGTGAACTTCAAGCCTTAGTTCACTACCCTCCTTATCTGCAATTTCACCATGGCAAAGTGACATTTTGCACACACCCCAATTTTCTACCAAAGATGATTTCCAGTTTTCACATTAACCAAACCATCACCTTACCTACCTTTCATCTAAAACCTCATGCAAATGACAATGAGCAGAAACTTCACACTCTAGATTGTAAGCGTGCGCTTGCCTACTACAAAAAGCACACCATTCACCCAACAAATCCTCACTATGAATGGTATTGTAGGCGCTATGAATGGTATTGTAGGCGGGGAGTATCGGATCATTCATTAGTTATAAGGGGGGTGCATTGAAGGAGATCATGGAGGGTAGAGAGAATTGGATGGGAGGGAGGTGGGAGAGGAGAACATTTGAACAAGTTTAGTGTGAGTAACCGGGAATGGACATTGGGTAATGGTTTAGTGTGAGTAGCCGGGAATAGAAATTGGGTAATGGTAGTGGTAGTGATATGCCACTTAGCCCACGCCATCTCTGTACGTTTGGCTGAAAATCTAGGTTTTGAGTTCTTTTTTGAAGGATTTGATGTCGCTCAGTGTGCTTAGGTATTGTGGTAAAGAGTTCCATAATTTTGGTCCTGCTGTGGAGAAGGCTCTGTTCCTAGTGTTAGTGAGCTTCACCAAAGGAAGAGAGGGGATGTCTAGATGTAGTTTGTCGGTGGTTCTGGTCGTTCGTCGAGGTTTGTGTTGTTGGATCATGTTGTTGAGTGTGGTGTTTTCTGCTTTGTATATAGCATTATGAACTATTGTTAGAGTTTTGAACTCAATTCTTTGCTCGATTGGAAGCCAGTGAAGACTTCTCAGAACAGGGGTGATGTGTTCTGATTTCTTCTTGCCGGTTAGGATTCTGGCTGCGGTGTTTTGTAACAGTTGTAGTGGTTTTAATGTAGATTTAGGAAGGCCAATCAGGAGTGAGTTGCAGTAGTCGAGGCTGTTGAAGATAAGAGATTGCAGCACTGTTCGGAATTCATGTTGGTGAAGAAGCGGTTTTAGATGTTTCAGGATGTGAAGCTTGTGAAATCCTTCTTTAGTTTTAGTTGCTATGTTCTTTTTTAGATTTAGTTCGTTGTCGATCCAGATTCCGAGGTCTTTAACTGAATTTTTCAGCTGGATGTTGAGATTATCAACTTGTAGGGAGTGTATTGGGGTTGTTTGTTCTGAGTTGTTTCTACCTCTGAGGATGCATTCGATTTTGTCTATGTTGAGGCATAGCTTTAGTTGGTTCAGCATGTTTCTGATTGAGATTAGGTGTTTGGCTGCAGAGCTCAGTGCATCTTTAATTGTGGTGGTTACTGGGATGAGGAGTTGAATGTCATTGGCGTACATATAATATGTTATGCTGAGACTTGAGATGAGGTGGCAGAGTGGGAATAGGTAGATATTAAAGAGGGTGGCCGAGAGGGCGGATCCTTGAGGTACTCCAGTTTCCAGTGGGAGGGGATTGGAGGATTTGTTGTTAATGGTGACCTTGAAGTATCTGTCTTTTAGGAATGATGTGAACCAGTTGAGAGTTTTACTGGAGAGACCGATGCTTGCAAGTCTTAATAACAGGTTTTTGTGGTCTACAGTATCGAATGCCGCGGATAGATCGAGAAGGATTAGAAGGTGGCTTCGTTTGTTGTCAAAACCCCTTATTATTTTGTTTGAGAGGTTGACGAGTAGTGTTTCCGTACTCCGATTTTTCCTGAATCCATGTTGTGAGGTATGTAGAATGTTGTTGTTCTCTAGGTGTTCGTTCAGCTGTACCAGTGCCGCTTTCTCAGTCATCTTTGCGAGTAAGGGTAGGTTTGAGATAGGATGGTAGTTATTCAAATCAGCGGGATCTAGGTTCTTCTTCTTTAGTATAGGAGTGATAGTTGCAGTTTTTAGTTCGGTTGGAAGCTCACCTTCTTCGAGTGATTTGTTGATAATTGCCGTTATGGTTGGGGCGATGATGTGCGCCATTTCTTTCAGAATGCGTGTAGGGATTGCATCAAGCTCGTGACGTGCTGGGTTGATTTTTTTTAGCATTTTTCTTAGCATTTTACTTTCTGGATCGCGCGGGAATGACTAATAGGCCCATCAACATGCATACTCCCCTAAACGGGGAACCCATATCATGTCATTCTCTCATATCCAAATTCATGAAAGTAGTATTACATGTCCACCGACAAAGAAGCTGCCAGTGCCGTGGGATATTAACATAATCCTTGAACAACTGATACTACCACCATTTGAACCTTTGGACACTTGTCACCTACGATACCTTTCATGGAAAGTATTCTTCTTAACTGCCCTCACATCAGCAAGGAGAGTTAGTGAGCTTCAAGCTCAAGCTTAGCCTGAGCGCACTTTATTGCATCGGCCCGATAGACAACTGTAAAGCGGCAACGTGGTCATCACTGCATATTTTCACATCCCATTACTGTTTAGACAAACAAACTGCGGATGATGCACACATGGGGCGGACTATACTGCAGAAGAGCACATGTTCCACACATAAAATACTTTCATAAGAACTGTCCAACTATAATTCCCATATTGAGCAAAATAAACATACCTTACTCACATCAATATGCTCAGTATGACAGCTGGGGACTCCCAGACAACATGGCTGATTCAGCTGCTTATCTACGTGAAAAAAGTAGGTCTTTTGGTGGAATGTATCAAAAGTTGACCATGCTAAACAAATAGTTGTACAACATCTCAAATCACTGTGGAATGTTACTCAAGGAGCAGTATTTCATAAAATCTCAATGTAGTAGACAACATAGGCCATGTTTCACCAGAAGGCCTGCGTTGGGAAGGACATAAAGATATTAATCTTGAGATTGAAATGGTATCTGAAAAGAGAGAAGAAACCCAATGCACGCAGAAATTCCATAATACAATCAATAACCATAAGAAAAAGCTCATTGTGCTTGGTGACTCAGTCATCAAAGACACTAATTTGGGAACTCTTTTCGAGGGAAACACTACAGTTAAAAGCCTTCCAGGATCATCAGCTGGTAGAAATGCTAATCAAATAGTCAAGGCAATCAAAGAAAAAAGCAAAGACTCTTTTAATACTATCATCCATCTGGGAACCAACGACCTTGCTAGAAACAGCATCCAAGTGGTACAGGGAGATTTCCAGTCTCTCGCGAAGCAGATTAGTCACATGGTGAAGACAATTGCCTTTTCAGAAGTGTTACCTGTTCATGGAAAGGGGAAAGAGAGGCTAAGCCATATAGATAACGTCAGTGCATGGCTCGAAACTTGGTGTAAGGAACAAAGTTTTGGATACATTGGAAGCTGGGCCATATATGGAACAGTAAAAGGCTTTATGTCAAAGATGGCTTACATCTGTCTGTGAGACAAACTTATATTTGAAATCCACTACCCAGGTGATTTTATATAAATCAAATCAAAATACCGGACCTCGCCAATCACCTGCAAGTCCTTATTAAACCAGGACTATACCAAACATCTTTGGCTATTTCACATTATATTGTATTGTAACCAACTACTTGCTACCTCTGCCGATTTATTTAAACATTATTTCAAAATTGCAGCCAATATTCAGCAAATCACTACATTTTATAAATCTAATTTTATGAAGAAGGGATTGTTGGTTTCATATATTTACGCTTGCCCCATGGCAATGAATTTTCTATTCTTGTAATCATTAGCCGCCAACCTCCTTCCATTGTATTATGAATCACACTGAAATGCTCAAAAAACTGGCAGCAATTTTTTCTTTAAGTATTCTCAAAATGATTTCCAAAGTGAATGGCATGAAAATTCAATTTTAGCTCTAACTTTCCACTGTATGGCTTGCTCTATATGGCATAGTTGAAAAACAAAGAAAACGCTTACTGCCCTCCCCAACATGCCGTGTTTCAGACCAAAGGTCCTTCCTCAGGGGATGTCCAATTGTCTTGAATGTGGAAGATCCTTTCCATGAAATCAACAGTTGTTAATTATATTTCTTCATGCCTTCCTTCCAATACTCCAACTGCTGTTTGATGCCACCGCCATTCACTGGCATTTGTTTTATGGCAATGCCCTTTATATACATCACCAGAGACTTCTATGCTAGCCAATAGGGAGAAAAGGGGATCAGAATCACCTTTATGCTCACCAACAGATGCCTATGAATTGACACAAAAATGTCTCACTTGTATATTTATAATACTGATGCTAAATTCAACTCCTCATTCATGCCCTTTGGTATCGACGTATTAAGGGTATAAATCCAAAAGGCTTCACGATAATCTAAATGAGCCTCGATGTCACCTCCTTTAATTGCCCTATATATTTGTTCGATGATAGTCCACCTCAGATCTATAAAAGTGTGTCTGGCCTCTAATAAATGTTGAACCATCGGTATTGTAAGTTTGCCTGTATTAAACCGAGATTTGTGTTCTGTGAGCCTCACTCTTATTAGGCGTGTTGTGGGCCCCATATAAAGTTTTGGACATGGACAGACTATGGCATATATGACATTCATGGAAAAACAATTGGTATGCGTTTTTCTAACAATCCTGTACTCCATGGTGGGTTCCTGCCATTCTTTGCCTGTTATAGTGAATTGACACCATTTACATTGTCCGCATTCAAAGTGTCCAAGGGGGCCAATAGGAGTGTTTTCTTCCTGTAATTGCACATGGACCACTTTATCCCAAATGTTAAAACCTCTGGTGGTAAATATCAAAGAGGGATCTTTGAATACTTCATGAAGTGCTAATATGTGCCAATGATGAAAACCGTTGTCGTCTGCTTTAATACACAAGTCATACGCAATAGCTCCTTTCTTGCTTTATACTGCAAAAGCTGTTGCCTGTCACTATATTTGGCTGCCATTTTTTTGTGTGATTCATAACACGGTGGAAGGAGGTTGGTGGTTAATGATTACAAAAATAAAAAATTCATTGCTATGGGGCAAGCATAAATATATGAAACCAACAACCTCTTCTTCATAAAATTAGATTTATAAAATGTAGTGATTTGCTGAGTATTGGCTACAATTTTGAAATCATGTTTAAATAAATTGACTGGAGAATTCCTTATGCAGAATCTAACAGAAGTAGAGATAGTGGATGCCCTCAAGAGGCTCTGTCTGACTTAGTGAACTTGAGCATTTTGATGGGGTAAGGAGGTTGTTTTGGTGCTTGACTGGAAAACCAATACTGTGCCACAATATTCTTTAAATAAGAATGAGGGAGTGTATAGGAAACTCTCTCAAACCACCTTAAAAAACCGGCCACAGCTTTCCAGTCCAGTCCTCTTTAAGGATCAGCCCGTAAGGCTTTCTGGGTGAAGGGTGGCTCCTCTCATCATACTATGAGGAGTCAGGGCCCAGAATGGTTAGACAGGCCCCAGGAAGCCAGCGTATGCAGCTGTGTTTGAGTTTGATTGTACCCAGCACTACAAGGTGAGCAATTTCCTTTCTGTTTTGTTTTGCACCTAAGGAAACAGCCAGTCTACCTACTTATTCCTTTTGGCTATTTCCTAACCTATGATAGACCACGTTCCACAAAGAGTAAAAGAAAAAGACACTTGCAGGCTAGAGAAATTGGATTCAAAGTGTTATATTTTAAGTTCCTAGTTTTGAAAATCTTTTAAATGCTTCCTGGGAACAGCCATGCGTGGAATAGTATGAGGTGGTTCTGTGATATCCTGGATGCAATTCTGATATCCTCAACGATACTTTACTGGGAGGGCTGGGGATATGTGACTGAAATGGCTCCAACAGAAATGGTAGCAACCAAAATAGTGACTGAATTCAAGCATACATGGATCAGATACATAAGGTAGCTGTAAGGTCTAGGGAAGGAGGTGACCAGAAATACAATAGGCTGTGTGGTGTGACAGAGTAGTTAAGGGAACATCAGGGCAGATCGAGTGGCCAAGAGGTCTTTCTTTGCTGATAGTTACTTTGTTATTATGACATCATGTATACAGTTTGACCCAATTAGATACCAGAGATGGTAATGTCATTTGTAACCCTCTCCCAGATGTGACTGTTTTAACTAAAGCTTGTTGCAATATTTAAGTCTATCCAAAACATGTTTGAGGGGCAGCCATTCTGTGGAAATGTGGAGCTCAGAGGTGTGCAGTAGTTGACAATATTTTCTGTGTCAAGGTTCCATAAACATGACTGCTGTTCCAGCCCATCTTGGGGCTTGCTCAGGCATATGTTACAGTAGCTCTGGATGGAAGCCATGTATGAGAAAAAAAGGTTCACACTTGTTTCACTCTTGCATTCTAGAGACAAGGTAAGGCTGTGGCAATATTTTAAACATGCATATTTTTTGTTCCACCTAGGGTCTCTTGACAGATATTCGGTTTGAAAACTATCATGACGCTCATGCTTGTAACTGTCAGGATATGTGTAAGTAGAAATGTATTAAAATACTATAAGGCTTGTTTGGAGTGTGTTTTTTGTAGTTTTTCTACAAAGGACTTTCTTCTGAGTCTCATCCCATCCTACATGGGGCTGACCCAAGATGTACATTTTAAAGAGATTTTCAAGATTGTAAACCCTCTGGGGATAGGGAAATACCTACAGTACCTGAATGTAATCCACTTTGAAGTGCTGAAAAAAGTGCAAAAAGCAGAATATAAATCTAAATAAATAAGATAAGTCAAAAATATTTTCCCAAGACAAACTCTCATCCTTCCCATTAGACACCATTTTTTTACAAACGTACCAAATAAGGGCATCCAGCAACACTGCCCTGGGATCTCCCAAACTCATGAGGGATCTCAGAAGCTGTGTAGGGTAAGGCCTGGGTGGGAGACTACAGGGGTGACTGGGTGTTATGGGCTTCAAAAGGCAATGGAAAACCACTGCGGTATCCTAAGAATGTCAACGTCACTATGGAGGACTTAGGGTGCTTTTAAAAGAGGTGCATTTTAAAGAGGAAGATTCATTTACCAAATCAAATTACTCTGCTGGTTGTGGACTAGGGTGTTTATGACATGGTACTTGCCATCATTACCATCAAGTAAGAGATTTCAACCAGCAGAGTAATTCGATTTTGTAAATCAATCTTCCTCTTTAAAATGCACAAAATAGTTACTTTTAGTGATCTGTAGGAACAGGCAACCCCCAACACTATACCTAGTGAGTGGCTAGATGGCTATTTGGCAAAATATCATGCTTTCCCAAATTTGCCTGGCATCCTTTGGGTTATAAGCTCAGCTCCTGCCATGCTTGCATCACTTGTGTTTGTCTGTTTCAGATGAACCATTGGCCTGCAATGTCAAACGAAAGATACCAGAAAGGCAGGAAGGACACACAGTACCACTTCAGCAGCAGAACCACAAGATTGGAGATACAGAATGCTCACAGCCAGGAAGTGTGAGCCTCATGCAGTTCTTTACCAGGTACTGTCACCCTTCACGGTACTTCCTTAAGAACTCAAGAATATAAGAAATGCCATGCTGGGTCAAACCAAGGCCCATCAAGCCCAGTACTGTCTCTGGTCAGTGGTCAGTCCAGTTTGCACATACCCGGGAGATCCCTTTCCTGGAATATCTCATGAACTAATAATATGGTGTGGGGTAATTGGAGAGATCTCATATAACATCTTTAGTTTTCCATTGGAGAATCACTGGATCTGAACTATAAGTCCTGTTGTCTGAGTGACAAACTCTGAGGGAAGGATAGCATTGGATGAGAATCCACGACAATTTCTTTCTATCTCGTCAGTTGGGGACAACTGAATCTCTTCAGACCAAAGACATGTTTCATTTTGTTTAAAAACATTTCAGCCTTGGTCAGCCCGGTGGTTCGGTGGCAGTGATGTGCAGTGCCATGCAAAGAACAAAGATTTGATTCCCGAGTTAGGTTTTCTACTCCCCATATCTGCTGGAATTGAAGGTGCTGCAGAGTCAGAAGCATTAACAGCTGCTGAGGGTAGAGAATCCCAGTCATTGCACAACAGTAACACCTAATAGCTGAATCCTGGGCCCATGATTGCAGGATTCTGGAAGGAGCCCTGGTTCAGGGTCCCTGGCCCAGGATTGCTGCTGTGCTGACTGAACTAACAGGCCGATACAGTACAGTGCGCTCCGACAGGGAACAGTTTTTTCTGCTTTTCTGTACTTTTTTTCAATGTGCTCAGCTATTAACGTCTGCTCCAGGCAGGCGTTAATAACTGAGCGATAAATGTGCGTCTGAGACGCACATTTATTTTTTGCATTGGAGTGAATGAGTAATAACCTCATTCACATGCATTTGCATGTGCTGAGCGCTATCTCATTCACTCTGCGTCGGTTGAGTGCACTGTATTGCATGGCCCCTTGCATTTTCTTCACACAAACACGTTTTTGATTTTAAAAAACTTTTCATATGAGACCTATGATTATAAAATGGCAAACATGGTTTACGCTAAGCATTCCTATTAATAAGTATAGAACAGCTGTTTAGCGAACGCTTTAGCGCCACATTGTGATTGTCTCTTATGTTAGGCGTGCACTCTATTTATTTGTTTAACTTTATTTTTCTTTTTTATGGTAACTATATCAAAGGCATCAATACAAGCTATGCAACATCAGCAGGCTCAATCTAGATAGCGAGCTAGAGATTGGCCTCGAAGCAAGGTATCCCAGATCTTTGTAGAAACAGACATAGGGCCTTTAACTATAATCATCTTCCAGTGGGGATGTTACCGTGGAATGGAGAAGACTTTCAGCACGTTTATCATCAGTGAACACTTGTTACATCCAATCAATGGGTCCTAAATATTATACAGAGTGGTTACAGACTAAATTTTGAAAATCTTCCTCCAGTAAATTTCATCAGTCCTCATCAAGTTCCCAAGAATCAGATATTTATATTTTGTGAAGCTTCAAAGCAGATTACATTCAGGTACTGAGGGAATTTCACTATTTGCAAAGGGCTTACAATCTAATTATACCTAATTTATAAAAAAGAGTACTATCTTCTTCTTTCCTGTCCAGCAATAGAATTGATACCAAAAGTGGAGATAAGCAAAGGATCCTACTCAAGGTACTTTCTCATCCCAAAAAGGAGACGGGGCCTTAGACCCATCATAGATTTGAGGGAATTACGAATCCCTTTCGCATTTCTGACCATTTGTTTGTTTTGTGTACGGGTCGCAAGAGGGGAAGTGCGGCCTCCAAGACTACGATCGCTCGGTGGCTCAAGGAAGCCATTGGCACCGCATAACTTACTACGGGGAAAACCTCCTCCTGTGGGTATTCGGGCTCATTCGACGAGGTCTCAGGCCACCTCTTGGGCGGAATCCTCATAAGTGTCGCCTCAGGAAATTTGTCGGGCTGCTACTTGGAAATTGTTGCATACTTTTGCGAGGCATTATCGTTTGGATGTTCAGGCTACAGCTTCGGGTGCTTTTAGTGAGGGAGTTCTTCGAGTGGGACTCTCTGGGCCCCACCCTAAGTAAGTTAGCTCTGGTACGTCCCAGGTGTCTGGACTGATCCGGGTACGTACAGGGACCAATATGGTACATATTTTTCGAACATACAGTCACAGTCCTTGTGTGTATTATGATTCTGTGACTGTATGTTCGAAAAATATGTACCATATTGGTGACTGTATGTATAATTAAAAACATTTTACATTTCTAAGAGATATTGACCAGTAGATTGTTTGCCTCACATTATTTCGTTGTTGTATGTTTCCTACATGTGTGCGCTGTTTACTCCACCTGCCTTGTCTGCTTTTGCCCAGACTACAATCATTACCAGTACAAAGTCTTACCCTTTGGTCTGTCAGCAGCCCCACAAGTTTTCACAAAATGCCTAGCAGTAGTAGCAGCTCATGTTTTCCCTACTTAGATAGTTGACTAATTTTCAGCAGATCACCCACGAAGCCAAAACTTCCACAGTGCTTACATTCCAGACTCTCTTCTCCCTAGAATTTGACATAAACTATGAAAAGTCTCTTCTACAACCTTCTTGTCATATAGAGTTTATAGGAGCAGTTCTAGACATGTAACTGGGAAAAGCTACCAACTCAATGTCCAACCTGCAATCTGTGGTCAGGTCGGTTCAATCTCAAAATTCAGCCTCTGCCAGAAGATTCATGGAACTTGTAGGTCACATGACTGCAACAGTACATGTAATTCCGTATGCAAGACTGTGCATGAGGATACCACAGTAGCAGCTCAAAAGTCACTGGAGCCAGTGGATGCAGTCTCTAAACCAAAGAGTATGGATTACTTGTCCACATTCCAACTCACTGCATTAATGGACTCACCCAAGCAATCTCCTCAGGAAAAAATGTCCATGTTCCAAATGTATCAAATGTCATTAATGATGGATGCATCCATTCAGGCATGGAGAGCCCACTTGACAACAAATGCTCTTAAGGTGCAAACAAGAGAAGTTATGTCAGATAAAAATATTGGAACTCAAGGCTATTTGCAAGCCACGCCTAGCATTCAAAACTTTCATAAAGGTTGAACTTTCTCCAGATTTGGACAGTTGTATTTCCTAGCGTGTAGCAGATGGACTCAGGACCAATGGGTATAGTGTACTCCTGATAGCAGTTAGAGACGGAGTCAGATTTCAATCTGACGTCAGCACTACATATATCCGTGCAGGCAGCTCTGCTCTTCAGTATGTCTCCGTCTCCATAGCAGTTTGGGACTCTATACACGCTTGCACAGTATTAGAAAATCCAAACCAAAGAAGAAAGAAAATTCCAAACCAAAGAAAAAATAATCTTACCTCTACAGACGAGCCCTGCTCTCCTGAGGTGATACCTAAGGGTCCCTCCCCCAGTCAAGAATTCCTGAGGTGATTTCCAAGATCCTCAGAGGTAAGCTACCTAAACAATGGGGAATGGGGGTCTCTAACATTACATCAAAAAGCTTTAAAAATATGACTTGAGCAATCAAAAAGTAGATATATTTCAATACCATTCACATACCAGGGAATTCAATCATTGTAGCAGATTTATCAAGTCAGCTACTACAACCTCACAAGTGGGAGCTTCACAGTGATACTCTCCTGAATATCATTCAGAGATGGGGAGTTCCTCAAATGGATCTATTCACAGCTCCATCAACCACAAGTTTCTGGTCTATTGTTCCAAAAGACCAAATCCCAAGGCTTTAGCATCAGATGCATTGACAATTTTGGGGTCAATAGGCCCAATGTACACATTTCCACTGATAGCTCTCATTCTAAAACTGACTCAGGGCAAAGTAAGCATGATTTTTAATAGCACCATACTGGCCACACCAAGGGAACCATGCTACCAATTTCCCCATACCTACTGTCATGCTGTAGGGAAGTAAGCCTTAGAACAGCTGTTAGGCTGTGCCAACTTATCTAATGCAGGCACAAGATAAGAACATAAGATAGGCCTTAACAGGCTGCAGCTGACATACCCCAGGTCTTCGCTTAGCCAACCACCTCCCTCTTGGGTTGAGCCTGCAGGTTCTGGCAGCCAGCAGAAATTATGCATCTTGATCTGAAGAAGAGTGTAGAGAACAGAATAGCAGGCAAGAGAAGCAAGTTAGGGTAATTTGTTACAGTTTTAATTGTTTAAAAATTATGTTACAAATTTAAGTCTTTAGGTAGATTTGTGATCTTTCTTTTTAATAAATTTGAATGGTTCAATTTAATTCCAGTTAGTAAGTCCAATTTCTCTTTCTATCAAATCAACATTAGGGCAATTTTTAAGCTCAGAGGATAGTTCGCATAGTTCTTACTGTCCAATTTAGTCATACAGAAAAAAGCCTATCACTCCAACCGTTCCTTTAGTTCTTCTTTCTCTTACGGTACTTGATAAGCACCTTTATAGGTCTCTTCTCCTTGAGATAATAGTGAACCTACTACTAGGTCCAGGCAACTTCTCTCCTCCTCACTCCTTCATATATAAATATATATAGAAACATAACAACCATAAACACTCATTACCGAGTGGAATAAAAGCACAATTGGTTCTACTTAATATTGTCTTTATTTAGTTTCTATACCAACAATTGTGACCGTTATAACAAATTCTGATTATCATAAAATAACACAACTGATCTCTATCTCACTAAAATCACCATCCATTCATACTCAACCACACCACTCTTACTTTTTGCGCAATATATGCAAAATAGAAATTACATAATATTTACTTAAAATATTACAATGACAAACATTTATGTAATTTTATACAACTTGATATAATTCATCTTGATATTAACACGTTATCATCAAAATACGTTACCAGTTTAACCCTTGAACCACTATTAATGATCACGAAGTGCTTGTCACTGATGTTGTTCTTGTCAATTTTTATCTATCCCAACCGGGCCCTGGTTTCGCCTTCCGGCTTCTTCAGGGGAATATGTATGTTGTTCGACCAGTGTTTAATCTCTCACAACACTTCCATGTAAACTCTACCATTCCATAAGGGCACTTATGATCTTCATTGCATCTGCAACTATGTATTAGGTCTATATCTTGTATATCTGTATCAATTTTCATAAACCGCTGTCATCACTATCAACGAAATCCATCTTTTAAATGATAATGTCTCGCAGATCTCATCCTTTAAAAAAACTCTTTTAGAGCCATTGAAGCTTCCCTGTTGTATTCAAGGACCGATATTTAACCAACACGACTTGTCCTTTCCAAGTTTGGCACTTCTTGCTACTTCAATAGCGTGACACAAGCTGCGCATACAAATTTCACCGATAGCTCCAATGTTGCTCCTCCAATCTCAAAGACACGGTCTTAGAAACATAGAAATGACGGCAGAAGAAGACCAAACGGCCCATCCAGTCTGCCCAGCAAGCTTTCGCACTTTTTTTTCTCATACTTATCTGTTACTCTTGGCTCTTAGTAATCTTTTGGTTCTATTTCCCTTCCACCCCCACCATTAATGTAGAGAGCAGTGTTGGAACTGCATCTAAGTGAAATAGCTTAATTAGTTAGGGGTATTAACCGCCGCAATAAGCAAGCTGCACCCATGCTTATTTGTTTACCCAGACTATGTAATTCAGTCCTTGGTTGTTGCCTGTATATATCCCCTTTTCTTCATCCCCCTACCACTGAAGCAGAGAGCTATGCTGGATATACATTGAAAATGAAGTATCGGTCTTTCTCCCCTGCCGTTGAAGCAGAGAGCTATGCTGGATATACATTGAAAATGAAGTATCAGACTTTCTCCCCTGCCGTTATAATAGATGAGAACTCATTTCCTCTTCAGGACTCTCTACAGTTCACCCATGTTATCTGGTTGAGAAACACTGACCCTCAGTTTATATACTCTGGTTGAGTGCTTATGCATGTTAAAAACAGAAGACTTAAAGAGGGAAAAACAAATCATGAGAATAGAAGGATGGAAAAATTCCCATCTCAAGGAACAAAAAGGGTTCCAAAATAGAGCAAAGGCTCTCTATTTCCTATCTGAACTCAGGTCTTAATCCAGAGACCCCAGAGGCCTTCCTCCTTAAAAATAAAGAAAACAAGGAAACAGCCACATGGAAGGTCACCCAAAAATCCACACCTAAGATGGTGGCAAGAGTTTATATACTCTAAGAGCACACCATTCTAAGCTCCACATAGGGGAGATACATACCCACACTAACTACTTATCCATTTTCTCCCCATACAAATGGAATGTTGCTTCTGATATAAATCTCATTCTGGTAGAGATATGGGAGGATTTCTACACGAGAACACAAATGCAGTGGGAGCTAAACTTGGTGTTATAAGTTCTGATGATAATCTTTTGAGCCAATGACTACATATACGTTCAAACTTCTTTCATGGAAAACTCTATTTTTCATGGTGATCACGTCAGCTAGAAGAGTGAGTGAACTTCAAACATTAGTAATTGATCCTCCATTATGACAGATATGAAAGGATTAAGTAATGATGTAAATACAACCGCCATTCTTGCCAAAAGTGGTGTCACAATTCCACATATATCAATCTATAGTGCTGCCTACATTCTTCCCAAAGCCACATGTCAACATAGCTGAACAAAAACTTAAAACATTGGACTGTAGAAAAGTTGTATTTTTCTATATTAAGTGAATCAAGCTGTTAAGACAGAATTCTCAATTATTTGTTTCAATAGATCCAAACAAACAAAGCAAACCCTATCATCATGGTTCTATAATGCAGAAAAGATAGACCTCCTAAAGAAAATTAGAGCACATCAAGTACAAGCTTCAGCAACATCAGAAGCTTTTCATTGATTAGTTCCAATACAGGACATCTGTAAGGCAGCACCATGTTCAAACCTCTGCCAAGTATTATTGTCTTCACCAGGAAGTGTTGTGGCTGAGGACCCAGTCAGGCTGGGGAACCCCCACGAGAACAATCCAGGGCTACAGGGCAAGAAAGAACTGAGCTAGGGAGTCTTCGACCTATATTAGCCATCTCCCCTGCAGGTTGAGCCCTTGGTTTCTGGCAGCCTGCAGGAGAGACAGGGGCTGGTATTGAGGGTAATGCTGGACTGGAACCCAGACTAAACTGGGACTGGCACCGGTGAAGCTGAAGAGTACTGGAGGACCGGAAGCTGCAACAAGTTTGAGGTTAGAACAATGGCTAGGTACAGGAACAGGATAGGACCAGACAGGACAAGACACAGAAAAAATAGAGACTAGATTAGACAGACAGGGAAGGCCCAGAGACCATACACAGAAGACCTGAAGGTCACTTTGGCTTTCAGCCTAGCTCTGCGGCCTTTGCAGGCCTTTTGCCAAAGAGGCCACAGGACAGGGCTAGAGTAGAATCTATTCAAATAAATATTTCAACTCTCCCTCCTCCACAATAATTTGGGTTGCTTACAAATAGTAATATATAACTTAATATGAATGTTGTCAGAAGCCTTCAAGCTAGGGAATCTCCACTTATGTAGCTGTTGTTATCCTGCTTATGCATGCAGAAAGCAAAGTTGCTTACCTGTAATAGGTGTTATATGTAGACAGGACAAATCAGCCAACTAATCTCACCTATCTCCTCATAGCATTGAAGTTCAGCTGTAGAAAGTTGATTGAGACTTGTGTGGTATCGGCACATACTCAAAGATTTTTCATTTGAAATAGCTTGCCTGGGCTGGCACCATCATCACCCACTTGTGTGGCTGATTTGCCTTGCTGTCTACAGAGAACACCTATTACAGGTAAGCAACTTTGCTTTATATGCCTTCCCAATTTACAGTCATTGCAGTGATGATCCTCCGCTGTAAGCCATGCATCAGGGCTCTTTCTAGAAACCTGCAATTATGTGCCCTAAATCCAGGCACTACTTGATGGCAATGACTGGCTTCTTTCCCCTCCCCTACTGCCAAAGAGGTTGTAAATGCTGCCTCCACATCATCCCAGCACCGGCTAGCTTGGAGAGCAGAAGCTCTGAGCAGGCAAATGTGAACACACATCCCTCTACATGGCAGTGCACTGAGCTGGGCTTGCCTCTGGCAGACAAATCGATAGGCATATGTACACACAAATGGACACACACTCTTTGATTGCAAAAGCCAAGCTAAGTTCACTAAGATCTGAGTCTGCAATTCCTATATGACTGCCTCTGCCATTTAGTTTTCTTTATTCTCAGTTTAAATTCATGTGATCATCACCTGCCTTCAGGCACTGCAATGATTTATATTTAGATCTGATGTCAGAGGTTTTAAATGGGATTCCTTCAAGTCAGATGGAATAATTCTCTGTGAATTAACCTATAAACCAAGGAAGAGAGGAAACTTGCTTACTTCAAAGGAATTTTTTTCATGTACCTTTTTAATATACCTTAAATTAGCTGAACTAAGACCACTTAAAAAGGTACCAACATCAGAATTATAAGGTTCCTCTTATGGCACAAGAGTGTTAGTTGGTGAAAGTTTGGTCTTTTCCATTCAAATTCAGTTTTATGTACTTAAATGAATATTCTAAAATTGACCCCAGCTCACCTTATGTAAAAGTACGTTCGTAACCTGATTTCATGTATATTTTTGTGTGCATTGAGGAGTTTTGGAGGGTTGAAGGTGGGGTGGAGTTGACACACACACACATTTTTATTTTAAAAAGAATGTACCTATGTACATGCGTATGTTATGCCCTCCAAAGAGGAAGTGTAACTTAACACAAGTGAATATGTCCACATAAGTTTGCACTGAAAATACTCTGTGCACACAGATTTTACTTTTATGTGATCTGTTTGAAAAGTACCCTCAAAATGTACCAGATGCAAAAAGTACAGATTTATTGTAAGCAATCTCAAATTTCATACTGGTAAGCACAGGAGACTGCATCAGTCAATACAGCGATCCAGTATGACCAAAAGTATACTTTTACCTTACTTTTCTGTTTAGCCTTGGTTAATGGTAAAATATGTGTGTTGTGGTTTGTGTTTTTTCCGTCGATAAGCAGGGATTTTAACAATGCAGTATGGGTGATGTCACCCGTGATGTCACGAGGCGGAGCTTACTCTCTTAAGAGCTTTGAAGTGCGCATGCACCGGCATTTCCTCGCTCCTCGAGTGGTCTCCTCAGTTTTTAGTTTTCCAAGGTACTTCACAGACGGATATTTTTCTACTCTCTCCAACTCCTCAGAAAACTGGAAAAAAAAAAAAAAAAAGATCAACATGCCGAAGAACCCAGGATTTAAGTATTGTTCCTATGGAAAAATCATGTCGGTGACCGATGGACATAATTATTGTTATTTATGTCTCAGTCCCAACCTCGACCAGGCCACATGTAAAGACTGCGGCAGGATGTCCCCGTGGGCTAGACGCCAACGGGTGGAAAAAATGGAGAGGTTGAGGCACTCCTCATTGTATGCCCCCTCTCCTGCTGACAAAAGATCCACCAAGTCCTATCCGGGTAAGAAAAAACCCCGGTCCGAGGCTCCACAAAGCGCGCATTTGGTTTCAGAGAGCCGAGCGGCGAAGACTGAGTTGGCATCCACGCCTCATGCGTCGAGCACCGCGCCGAGCACAACGCATATGACGCATGCGTTGTCAAACCCTGCGTCACTCTTTTCCGTTTTGCCTCAGACGGCATAACCAATGCATGCGTCGATACCTTTAAGAGCATCGATCCCTACGATGCACTCCGATGCACCAAAGGAAAAAAACGACACACCTGACTATAAAACCAAGAAACCTTCTCAATATCATCCAGAGAAGCAGATTTCAAAAACAAAACCGGACGATGCACCCCATAAGTCTTCTTCAAAGAGGAGACCATAATGCCTCCATCAGCACCCTCTTCTTCAAGGTCCACCACTCAGCATCCCACATCTCCACAGAGGAGCCACCACTCCCCCTCTTCAGTATTCTTGGATATAATCATAAATGAACCAGTGGGTAATTGTGACTCATTACCAGAAATTGGCCCCCTTCCTCACCACTCTCGGAAGCGAGCAAAATCTCCACATTCTCTACTTCCCAAAATGCCCATCAAGCGGATATGCACAGCTACCACGGACCTACTCCACCTCAGCATCCATCGGCCCAAGAAACAATGTCTCAAATCTCTACTCTTTTACAAAATTTTTTCCAGGGATTGCCAACAAATCCCACTCCACCACTTCCAGACCCACAAAAAAACTGCATCACCACATGTTTCTCCTTCTTCACCTCAAGGAGTAACATCCCCACGAGATTCCAATTCTCCTACATCTTCCACTCATGCTATTTCCTCAGATCTCTCCCCACTGTCATCTCCAGGCAGTTCTACGGGAATTCCTTCGGACCCTCCACAAGAACACCCCCAACCTTCTTCACCACCGGAAGATCTCACGTATGCGAAATTCCTTGAAAAATTGGGATTAGCTCTTAATATAGAAGCCCAGAAACTACCAGATCTGAGGTAATGGGAATCCTTTAAATATTGGAAGTTCCAGCTGAATCAACTGCACTTCCTTCTCACCAAGTTTTGGAAACCCTTATGGACAAGACTTGGGGATACTCCACATCTTGTTGCTCCTACATCTAGGAAACTAGACTTAAAGTATAGGATGCAGAAAACTTCTTACTATTCTAATGTCCAGATTCCTCACAATTCAGTGGTAGTAGAATCAGCATTGAGAAGAGCTAAAAAGAACAGGCTATATTCCAAGACGACAAACTTCTGGATGACTTTGCTCGGAAGATTTATCAAAACTCAATGCTGGGTTCTCGTATACATCAACACCAGTTCTATATCATTCAATACTTGTTCAACTGTACTCAACAACTTCAACCTTTACTTGCCACTTCGTACGGGGATGCCGCCCTTCCGCAACCTTTACAGGACTTGCAAGAAGGTCTACGCCACTTATTCAGAACAGCATATGAGGTATTCGATACATCTGCGAAGTCTTCTGCAACTTCAATATCAGCTAGATATCTAGCATGGCTGCGTGCAAGTAGCATAACAGGTTGGCGAATTTGCCATGTAGATCGGACAATCATTTTGGGGAAAAACTCAGGGAAACAGTTTCCCAAATAAAAGAACAAAACATTGCAGTTCAGTCATTAACGTCACCCTCGGACACACCTTCAACATCCAGGCGTTACTACAGCCAATACAAAAGGGAAATCCTTAATGATTCACATGGACAACCAAGTAGCAATGTTCTACGTAAACAAACAAGGTGGATCCGGTTCCTTGATACTTTGCAAGGAAGCAATTCAAATATGGGAATGGGCGGAACACAACAGAGTTCTCCTTCAAGCATCATAACTACTGGGTCTTGCAAATACAAAAGCGGACAAACTCAGCAGGGTTTTCCACCCACATGAATGGTCATTAAAATAAACAGAAGCGGACAGGATCTTTGCACACTGGGGTACTCCAGAGATGGACCTGTTCACGTCAGAAGACAACAGGAAAGTAAAGCTCTTCTCCCCAGCATACACAGGACAGCTTCCTATACGCCTTCTGTTCTCCCCAGCATACACAGTACAGCCTTCTATACGCCTTCCCTCCCATTCCACTAATCTCACGCACAATCCAGAAATGTATAGAGGACAAGGATTTAATCCTCATCGCGCCTGCCTGGCTGAGACAACCATGGTATGCTTATCTTCTTCATCTTTCGATCAGTCCACCGATGCCTCTAACCAACAACCCCTTTCTCTGGACAGAGGGAATCTGATTCACCCCATGCAGTCGTCTCTTCACTTGACAGCATGGAGGTTGAACGGCAAATATTGAACGCACTAGATCTCCCTCCTAGTATCATAGACGTTCTGATTGCATCCAGGAAACCTTTCACCAGGAAGAATTACGCTTTCAAATGGAAAAGATATTCTAATTGGTGCAACCACCGAAGGATTGACCCTTTTTTTTTGTCCTCCAAAAGCACTACTTTCCTATCTGCATGGCTTATCCCTCTCAGGTCTAGCAGTAACGTCCATCCAGGTTCACCTCAGTGCTATAGCAGCTTACCACACCACGGATAACGGCTCCTCCATTTCTTCTCATCCTCTAATTTCAAAATTCATGAAAGGGTTGCATCACTTCCACCCGCCTATTCAAAAACCTATAGTTCCATGGGATGTCAATCTAGTCCTAGAAGCACTAATGAATCCTCCATTTGAACCCATGTTCTCCTCATTGTTCAAGTACCTAACCTGGAAAGTTCTTTTCTTGGTAGCCATCACTTCAGTGAGAAGAATAAGTGAACTACAAGCACTGGTAGTCAACTTCCCTTATCTACAATTTCACCACGATAAAGTCTTACTATGGACTCACCCTACCTTTCTACCAAAGGTGGTCTCAGCCTTTCATTTGAATGAAACAATCTCCTTACCAGTCTTTTACCCTAAACCACAAAAAACTCTTCATACACTGGACTGTAAGAGAGCTTTAGCCTTTACAAAAACAGGACTCAACCAATAAGGCGTTCCTCTCAATTGTTTCTCTTTCACCCAAACAACCCGGGACAATCGGTCTCTAAAAGAACTCTATCAAATTGGCTTACGGCTTGCATCCAATTTTGTTACTCCCAAAAGTCAGTTCCTCTATCAACTCCAGTTAGAGCTCATTAAATCAGAGCCACTGCCACTTCAATGGCACATATCCAGGGCGTGCCTATCCAAGACATCTGCAAGGCGGCGACCTGGTCTTCCATTCATACTTTTACTTCACACTATTGCCTTGATCAGCAATCCGCACCGGATTCATCCTTAGGATCGGCAATTCTTCATACTGTTAAAAACTTGTAATGGCTGTCCACAGTCCATAGGTTGCTTAAAAAAGAAAGATTTCTTCAAGATCCTTTGTGTGCAACCTATGAGCTTGGGACTCCCACGCTGCATGGCTAAATGCCCTGCTTATCGATTGGAAAAAAGCAAGTTTGCTTACCGTAAATGGTGCTTTCCGTAGATAGCAGGGAATTTAGCCATGCAATCCCGCCCACCTCCCTGGACAGCCATTTCATTTCAACACCTACACTCGCATTTAGCTTGGAAAACCAACTGAGAAGATGGCTCAAGGAGCACAGGAACGCCGGTACATGCGCACTTCAAAGCTCTTCGAGCTAAGAGAGTAAGCTTCGCCTTGTGACATCACGGATGATGTCACCCACGCTGCATGGCTAAATTCCCTGCTATCTATTTAAAACACAGTTTTTATGTGTTTTTGTCCCCCTAACAACTTTGGAATGGCCTGATCTAGCTGCACTGATCTTTGTGTGGAGGTAGATTTTTGGGGAGACATCTGATTTTCCATTTTTAAAACTTAGTGTGTGTTTTGGGGGGGGGCATGGGAGGAGAACAAACTTAGCAGTTTTCTCATAAGAAATGTGTGTCCCACATACCCCCTCTTCCTTCCCCCCTCCCCCCCCCCCCCCCCAATAACCTTGAAACAGATGGAATTAGCTCTTCCCAACTGTGTGAAGGTAGATCCTTGGGAGACATTAGATGTTTCCACTTCTAAAAGTTAGTGAGTTATTTGGGGAGGGCACAGAAGGATGGCAAAGTTGGTACCTTTTGAAAAGGAATGTTTGGGGGGGGGGGGTGGTATTTAGAATGTCAAGGCTTCTACTTGTTTTATTGTTATATCTTTTCCCAGTGCTTTCTTTCCACTCTGGCAGCTCTTTGGCAGAAGAAAATCCCTTTGAGTCACTGCTTGCCAGCAGCAGAGTGCAGACAACACCTTACTGATCCGTGAAAACGAGAGGGGAAAAACTAACAAAACAAGATTACTTCTGCTGTCAGCACCATCAGTTTGACTGAAGTTTTGCATTCTGTAATTTTCAGTTTACATTTTGCTCACATTAGTAGAATGGTATTTGCCAAGTGTTTTATTTTTTTATGAATATAGGGCTTATAGGACACATCAAATAGCTGAGATGCAGCAGATCAGCACAGTAAGGAAAAATCCACTTTAAATATGGTTAAGGATGCTTTTATGATTAAAAAAAAAGTTCTCATATTTGGACAGATGATTGTTTTCGGAATAAACAGACTCCTACAGCAAACCCAAAAATTGTTTTGCAAAGTTTTTTTTTAATTTAGTTTTCTTAAACTTAAGACATAAAAGTAATTGTCTACTCCTGAAAATGTGTAGCACTGTATCTCAGCACTATTCGGCAATGGGTAGCAGTTGAGTCCGGTTGATGGAGTGACTTGGAAGTAATATGCTCAACCGAAAAATACAGAAAACTCCCTCCAAAGAGAGTGAGAACCTTTTATAGGCCAGAGCCTGTGAAGTCATCAGTGAGCACCATGGGGGATTTCCTGCTGCAGGCCCTTTAAATATGGTGACATCAGGCGCGCACGTGCCTAGGGGATGCTGATGGAGAGTGTCAGCGGTGTTCTGCCATAAGCCGCATCTGGCCTGATGGAATGCAGTGGCCTGCCGTGCAGCTGCGCGGGGGATCCTTGGCAGTGTCACAGGGCAGTGGCTTGGGGCCAGAGGTAAGTACAGCGGTTCGCAGGGGGAACCCACTAACCACCAAATGTGACAAGTGCTCAATCTCACACTCAACCTCTTTTTTTCTCTCTCACTCCCATACACACATACCCTCTCTCTACAAACACAATCTCACATACAAACTCAGACACAACCTCTCACACACACTCAGTCACACAGACTCATTAATACACAACCTCTCACAGACACAGCCTTTCTTACACACATGTTCAGTCTCACACACAGATGGTCTCTCTCACAAATACATGCTCAGTCACATAGACATACACAGCCTCTCACACATACTCAATCTCAAACACATATACAGACAATAGAGCCTCTCTCATTCACTCTGTACTCTCCCCAGCACAAATAATAGTAGAAGCAGCTTTCTTCTTCAGTTCCAACCACCAACAGGACTCTTCCTCCTCCTTTCCACTACCTGGGCAACGGTGCTGCTCTTTCTGACAACATGCTCCAGCTCCCAATATGGGGAAGTGGAGTAGGCCAGGCCCTATTGCTTTGCAGCTGCAACCCACTCCTGCTCAGGCTGTGCAGCCTGTTGCTTCTGAGTTCTGTGGGGCCTGCAGCTCTGCTCCACTCCGTTCCAGCTGACTCATGATGCTATTCCAGCAGCCTGAGCCACCATAATCCAGTGCACACTGCTGCAGTTTATGACCTCTTATCTTCCTGCCCCCCAAGTCCATAAAATAGCACTTCCTCTTCCAGGTCACAGGGGCAGGAAAGAATAGATGCCATTGCTGCACTGCCCCCAGCACAGTGATGCTGTAGGCAGTTCCACCGCACCCCTAATCCGCTCCTTTTTTGAGCCTGTAATTTGAGTACAAAACTGAAAATACATCTGTACTTTTGATGTTCATTAAATAGCATATATATCAATACAAACTACATATGTGTATATATGCTAATTTTCCATGCTTATCCCCTTAGAAAATGTACTCATATGTTACTGTTCTCTGGAGATAAGGTGACTCTTCCAGTCATGCTGAGTGACATCATCAAACAGCACTACCATGCAGGGCTGGTGCTAGGTTTTTTGCTGCCCTGTGCGAACAGTCGCTGCTGCTCCCCCACCGTTCATTCATTCTCTGTCCTGGGCCCACGAAAATAAATGCCCAGCTCCCTTCAGTGATACAAACTTTAAAAACTGACACCATTCCCCTCCCCCCAAACTCATGGCTGGGGTCCTAGGTGAACCTTATAGCCTTGCACAACGCCCCGCTGCCCCATTCCACACACAGTTAAGAGTTAAGCATTTATATTTTACATGTACAGTATTCTGAGATAAAAATATCACATATTTACATGCATTGCTGTAATGCCAACCAGAAATCCCTGCAAAAAAGACATTTGGAACCCATTTGGTATTGGGCCTATTGTGTTGGGTGTAGGCTTGACCCTCCAAAAGCCCTAATACACTTCCTATTAGGAGAATGCCTCACCTCAGTCACACATGCAGAACATAAACAGACCCTCACCAAATACAGAACAGAGCAACCATAAAGTAGAAATATAAATGCTCAGACAAAAACTGAACTGACAATCACAAGAAACCAGACAGTCTATGAAGTGCAACACTAAGCAGAACCATCACCATTCTTCAAACATCGTAATAAGAAAGTCCAAAGGATCTTCTGCATAATTTTTAAAAGCTGGCTAGTTTCACACTTCTAGTAAAACTACTATTAAAATTATTTGATAGCCTCATTCAACTAAATCTATATGGCTATGAGAGTGAAGTCTGAAATGTATATAGGAAGGGACTGAATGTCAGTATAAATTCTGCACCTCCAGTTCTGTGCATCCACAGAAATTCCCCCAACAATGGAGCTTGGATGTTTTTCCCTTACAGCTCATCATACAAAAAATATTTTTAAGTTCTGGTGTCACTTCACAGTAATAGCAGCAGAAACACCTTCCACTGCCAGGCATGTTGTGACCAACACAAAACCCTGCAAAAAAGATACTCAAAATCTATACAGCAAATTTATGATAACTTAACAGTAGTAACACCAAGGACTCAAACAAGAACCCTACCTGTGAAAAAGCACAGGTAAATATTACATTGGGTCCCAAAATACCAATATACCACCTATGGGGAAACAAAACAAACTCAATTGTTATAAATCCCTATACAGACACTACACACTAGCAGAATCTCTCAGTTTGGTCACACGCTCAAAGCAGAAACATACCCTCACCAAATACAGAATAAAAGATCACAAATTAGAACCAGCAATATGCAATCAAAAACTGAAATGGAAACCCCAAGAAGCCAGACTCTGTGTATTAATAATGGAAAAACAGAACCACCATTCCTCATAAAATAATAAAATCAAGAAACATAAAGCATCAATTATAATGGTAAAACCATACTAATAAAAGAAAATTTTAAAACTACTGACAAATAGAACAACTTCTATTAATTAAAATCATATACATTTTAAAAACATTTTCCAAGCACCAATAAAATGTTTCAAAATAGCACATATAACAAATAATACCAAATAATTAAAACTAATAAGGATTTAAAAAAAAAAAAGTCCCTGCTGAACATACCTGGGAAATCTTGATTTCCAGTCACCCTGAGATTATCCAGGATTAGGGGGTTAAGGGGGCACAAACATTATCCTCTCACATGTCCATTCTCTCTCACACATATACTGTCACATATGCACACATACATACATGCTCTAATATACACCCACAATCTCTCTCTCACAAACACTGACACACTCTCAAGCCCTAGGACCCTCTTTCCACCTCCCCCCCCCTACCCTCCACAAGCTCTTACTCCCCTGGATTTTCTCATACACACACACACACATGCTTTCTCACCAACTCCTTCACATACACACACCCAGGCAAGCTCCCAGTCATTCTCACACACACACACAGAACCCCAGGTAGGCACCAATTCATTCTCATACACACAGGTAGGCACCCATTCTCAGACAGACCCCAGGAAGGCACCCATTCATTCTCTTACACAGACATACCCTTAGGCAGGCAACCATTCATTCATGCACACTCCCCCAGGTAGACTCCCATTCATACACATGCACACACTGAAGGCAGACTCCCTCTCTTTTGTCAGCAATCTTGGAGTCTCTTTCATTTCTCTGCTGCCACTGTCACTGCTGCCCTATGGCTAATAGGGAGGTGCCGATCACTGCTACTGGCAATGAAGCCCATTCTGCTGCCTCCTCTGTGCAGGCCCCAAGGTATTAAAAATTTGCAGGGCTTCCAGTTCCTCCAAGCTGATCTCGTACATCGCGAAATTGGCATAAAGTGCTACTTTTGCACATTCCCAAAGATAACATATGCCAATCACTAAGAATTCAAAATATTTTTTTTAACTTTGCTATCTGATCTTAGTTTTCTAATCGGTTGGTCACAGGCTTTTTTTCCCACCTTCCCTTTCTTGGTCTTTTGCCAATTCCTTTTATAGGGTCTCTTTTTTTTTCTGTTTGTTTCCTATTCACCTGTCTTCTTCTCTTCTTCCCTCAAACACACACTCAGGTTCTCATTTTCAATACTGTTTCTCTCACACATACTCATACTCATTCTCACACACACACACACAGGCTCTCATTCTCACATGCTGGCTCTGACACACAGGCACAGGCTCTCACATGCTGTCTCATGCACACAGCTCTTACTCAAATGCTCTCATATATAAATACACATTGTCTCACATACAGGCTCTTACTCTCACATGCTGTCACACACACACACACACACACAGGCTCTCACATGCTGTCTCTCCAATCATACAGGCTCTCACTCCCACACACAGTCTCTCAACTCACTCTCACACACAATCTCTTAACTTTCATACACACACACACACACACTCTACAGGGCCTTAGCCTTTCTTACCTCTGGGCCTCATCTTCACGGGTTGCCATGGGATGGCTTCAGCAGCAGCCCTGATCTTCTTAGACCATTGCAAGGTAGGATCCACAGTGGCCCTGCTAGTGGGCCTCCTCTTATCTGGCCGCCACGAGGTGGGATCCATGGATCCATGGCGGCCCTGCCATAAACACTGCTCTTCATCTACATGTGGCCGATGCTCCTCCTCCTTCTGCCCGCCCGGCTCCAGCAGGCAGGAAGGAGGAGGAGCATCTGGATGTGATTTTTTTCTTTGGGCCATGGTGGGATGAGCTTAACCACGGCCCCACCGATCTTCATGCTTTGCGTGGCTGGCACACAGCATAAAAGTAACACGCTTCCCTGTTCATCTGCCGGTGGTATGATATCCACCTGTGGCCACATGGGCCTCCCTGTTGGCCATCAGTGCCCCCCTCTGCCCCCCACCCTCGAAACTGCCTCCTGCTTTTTTTCTTCTTCTGCCAGTGGACCCGATCCCACCAGCAGCACCACAGGCCTCCATTTCTTTCACTGCTGGTGGGATCGGGTCCACTGGTGGCAACACGGACCTCTCCCTACTCCTGATGCTGTGCTCTCCCCAGCCTCACTCTTGACCCAGATTTAATTTTCTTTTCATTTTCTTAAGCCCTGGAGGAAGCTGGCAGCATAGATCACTTCTGGTTCCCCCTTCCCTGGAGTAAGTTGGCAGAGCAGAGCCTGAGGAACCATAAAAGTAGCAATCTGTGTAGCACACAGTTAATATAAATATGCTGGGGTGGACCCCTAACAAGTGGAGGCAAGCTGCTATCATAGAAAGGGAGGAATCAGCCAGAAAGCCTGTGCAGTGTTAGTGAGGCTTCTGTCAGAGGTGACTGGGCTTTGAGAGGGGCAGTTGGCAATGAAATCAGTGAGTCTCCAGGAGAGAGAGGGGTGCTGAGAAGGGCTGAGACTGGGAAAGAGAGTCTGCTGCAGGATCAAGAAAGGCTGGCAACAAGCAAGAATTTTTACATAATGATGTGGAAGTGCTGGGGTAGAGGGCATTTGCTGAGTGAGCATTTGAGCAGCATCACAACAGCAAATGACTTTGTGTGTATGAATGAGCCACTGGTTGACAGTGTGGTTGTCTCATTAATTGGCAATTGGTTCAATATTTGAAAGGTTGACAATCAAAATTAACCAGACCAGGATATATATATCAGAGATATAACCAAACTTGTGGCGGGCCTAACAAATTGCTTGGATGGAAGGGGGACTGCAGTTTGCTCACCCCTGGTCTAAATGTCTGCTGTAATTGTTTAGAAAAATATGAAATTAGTTGGAGATTTTTTGCCTCAGTTCTGCCAGGAGGAGGAGGAAGTGGAGCGCATGTCCCGCAGGCTTGGGGAAAGAGGAGGCTCCTGTGGCTAATGAGAATCAAGGTGAGAAGAGACAATGAGTGTGCGTGTATATGCACGAACCTTGAAAACATCCCGGAGATTTGTTTTACAAACTCCCTGTGATTACTAGTGCAGCAAATAGATACATTTGTTCTTATCTTGTAAAAGACAAATCCCAGATACTCAGCTGTTTCTTGGGCTCATAATTGCATCAATATTGTCCACTTGCTTTCCCTGTTGAAGAGAGGAGGGCAACACTCCGGCTCGTCTTTCTTGCCGTGCAACACCGGGCTGGGGGCCGCCACCAGAGCTCAGGCCGGTGGTGGCTGAAGAATGGAGATAGGCTGGGGGCCGCCGGCAGAGCTCAGGTGGGTAAATTAATGGAGACTCTGCTGAAGGAAAGGATAGTGAACTATCTATAATCTGGTGGGTTGCTGGACCCAAGGGAACGAGCTCTCACCAGAGAAAGGTCCTGTCAAATTAATTTTTTTTTTTTTTTGAAAGGATGTCTAGAGAATTAGATCAAGGAATAGCATTCAATGTGATTTACTTGGATTTCAGCAAACTTTTGATACAGTCCCATGTAGGAGGCTCATGAATAAAATGAGATAGCTTGGGAGTGGGTGCCAAGATGGCAAAATGGATTACAAATTGGTTGACTCTCGAGAGACAGTGTGTAAGGTTAAAGGGAGCCTACTCTAAAGAGAGAATAGTGTTGAGGAATGATTCAAAGTCAGTTTTGGGACCAGTTCTGTTTAATAACTTTGAGAGTGACATTGCGTAGGGCAGTGGTCCCCAACCTTTTTTACACCAGGGACCGGCTTCAAGCAAGACCATTTTTCCATGGCCCGGTAGGGCAGGGGCGGGACTTTGGTCATATGGGGCGGGGTTATGGAGGGGGTTAGATTTTAGTGCACACTTATTTAATTATGACATTTATAATGTGAATGTGACTCAACTCACCATAGGTTCTCACATGCATGACACACTGACCCATGATCGTCACGGGACTAGATGTAAAAGTACAGTTTGCATCCACGGGAACCCCCCTGACCCACAATAATGGATGTAAAGCAGAATTATGACATTCCCCATACAACTCACCCTACAAAAAAGATATTCTGGTTCTGGTGACATCTCAGTAACAACAACTCAAACTCCTTCTACTTCCAGGCTCAATAGCCCTACTTATGAAAAGACAGCAGTTTACCACCATTGCATGTCCTCTTGAGAAAACACAACAAATAAGACTGATAAAACTCTTACATGCTAGCAAAATATCTCATCTCGGTAACAGACACAGAACCGACCTAACATACTCCCAGGATCTGTAGTAATGCACATAAACTAATCCGCACACAGTTACACCTGTATTATGGAATACACTCAAACAGGAGCAACCCTATCTATGAAAAGGCAACACTACAAATATTAAATCAGGTCCTAAAAACCAATACACCTCTTATTAGGAAAACAGAACTAGCCAAGCAGCTATAGATCCCCACACAGAAATAATTGTAAAACTATACTAATAAGCAGAATAAATGTTTCAAAACAGCTATGAACAGAATAACATCCAACAATTAAAAACTCATAAAAACTATTAAACATGCTCAAAACACCAATAAAATATTTCAAAAAAGCAGATGTCACACAATTAAAATGGCAGTCAAGAAAAATAAACTTAAAAAGCCACCTTTACTTACCTCCTCCAGCAGCTCTCCTACTCCCCTTCCCTGCAAGCCGTGGCACACACCAGAAGCAGCAGTAGAAGCTAAGCTCTATACTCATGGTCCTCTTCCTTAGTGCCCATGTCTCTCATACACACACACCATACCAGTCATGCCCCCATGACCAGTTTCTGTCTCTCACACACCAGTCATCTCCCAGTCTTTGGCACACGCACACCAGTCACCTTCCTGAACAGTTTCTCTCATGCCATACACACACACAGGCTTCCCACTCACATGTTCTACTTACATATATGGGCTTCTCACTCTCATAATCACTTTCTCTGTCTCTCTCAAACACACACACTCACCAGTCTCTCACTCCCATGTTCTCTTTCAGATATACAGGCTTCTCACTCCCATGCTGTGTCTCACACACACCCAGGTTTCTCACTCCCATGCTCACTCTCTTCACATGCACAGGCTTCTCATTCCCATAATCACTTTCTCTCTGTTACACACACACAACAGTCTCTCTCATTTCCATGCTCACTCTCCACATGCACAGGCTTCTCATTCCCTGAATCACATTCTCTCACATTCACACACACCGTCACCTTACCAACCAGTCTCTCTCTCTCATGCATGCACACTCACCCAGGTTTCTCACTCCCATGCTTTCTTTCACCCCCTCCCCCCCCAACACCAGGCTTCTTACGCCCATGCTTTCCCACATACCCAGACTTCTCACTTCCATGCTTTTTCTCTCTCTCACACACACATCAGTCACCTCCCTGACTAATGTCTCACACTCTCACATACACATCAGTCATCTCCCTGAGCAATCACTTTCATTGTCTCTCACATACACACACACATCAGCTCTCTGACCAGTCAATCACACACAGGCGGGCTGGCTGCTTCTCTCTCTTTCTCTCACTCACTTCCTCTCCCCCCCCTCCCCCCCCCCCCGGGAGCACAAATGGGAGCTGCAGCAGCCCCCGCAAGCCAAGAAAGAAGAATCCCATCGGCCGCGGGAGGCTCATGCTGCTGACTCCTTTACTGATTACTGCTTCGATTACACGGGGGCCAATGCTGCTGCCGCCGCTATTTTTCCACGCGGCACGGCTCTTTCTCCTTCCCGCGCACCACTTCCTGTTCCGGGTCATGGGGGAGCAGGCGCGGGAAGAAGAAAAGGCCAGCCACGGGTGCCACAGCTTCCTCAAACACCGCTGCCGTTCCCGCTGGGCTCGAACGTGCTGACAACCCAGCGGCAACGGCAGCAGGGAAGGAGGAGCAGCGGGAGAGCCCGGGAGCACGCGACACACCTGCTGGTGCTTGGCGGCGGCGCCGCGGACCGGCAAAAATCCCCAACAGCCTGGTCCGCGGATCGGTGGTTGGGGACCCCTGGCGTAGGGGAAAGAGGGAAAATGTGTCTTTTTGCGGATGATACTAAGATCTGCAACAGAGTGGATACGCTTGAAGTAGTAGAGAGAATGAAAAGCAATTTACGAAAGAATGGTTGCTAGTTTGGCAGCTGGGATTCAATGCCAAGAATTTGAGATATAGTAATCCAAAAGAGCTGTATGCAATGGGGGTGAAAGACTAATGTGCATGGACCAGGAGAGGGACCTTGGGGTGATTGTGTCTGGCAATCTGAAAGCAATGAAGCCAGGGTCAGTGCCAGCTTTTTAGCTGTCCTGTGTGAAAAATGATTGTGCTTCCCCTCCCAATTCATTCAATGTCTGTCCTAGGCCCATCAAATAAAGCCCAACTCGTAATCATGCAGATTCTTGGGTGGCCTTAGAGCGTGAACAGGCAGACCTGGCTAACTTAGCAACTTTACTATTTCTATATCCGGATTCAGCGCGTAGCCAAAGGGTCTGTAGAGCTAGCCCAGTGTTAGCCCACACGCAGATTTGGAAGCAGGTTAATACATTCCTGAGTAAAGATGGTAAGAATTTATTTCCTGTCTCCCCTATTTATGCTAATCCTGATATCTCTGGATATACCTTCATGCCTATGGTGTGAGATTGGTGAGACAAAGGTCTATTATGTATAGCCCAGCTGTGGGAGGAGACAGGATTCCTGGAGTTTAATGAGCTTCAGAGTGATTATGAGCTTGATGAGGGTTCTCAAGCCTGTTTTTTCCGATCGAGACAGGCCTTAGAGGACCACTTAGATCTGGCACAGCCTGTTCGTCCCTTGAATGGTATGGAGAGTTATATCACTGATGTGGGCTCTACTAAAAAAGGTATAGTGGTCATTTGCTGGGGTATATTGGCAAATAAATTTGGCAGGGATACTTCCCAAAAGCTGATTGATGCTTGGAACACAGATCTAGGTATGGATCTTGACTCAAAAGATTAGAAAATCATTTGGACCTCTGCTCATTATATTACTATTTGTACAAGATGACCAGAGCTCACAGTCCACTTGTTCCACAGAACCTATTGTACCCCATTGTTTTATTCAAAGTTTTTTCTAGATGCTTGTTCTGACTGCTGGAGGGAATGTGGTAAAAGAGGCTCATTTATTCGCATGTGGTGGTTCTGTCCAGTACTCCAACAATTTTGGTCCCAAATTACACAAGAAATTGCTGATATTCTTAATATTGCTGTACATGTTCTGCCATTACTGGGTCTCCTGGGGAAATGGAATGGATCCTTGGTGCCGATGCAGTATCGGAAATGAATTGGGCAGTGGTTATTGGTGGCACGCTTCACTATTGCTACCTTCTGGAAATCTACTCCTTCCCTGGATCATTGGCCGGCCCAAGTTTTTAATATTGCTGATCTAGAAAAACTGTGCTTTGACTTAAAGGGGGAATTTTTTAAGTATGGAAAAATCTGGGGTATATATCATTTCCATTATGAGCATCCTTTACCTGCTGTACACTGAGGACCAGATTGACTCTTTATGTAGCATATGTTCATGGGGGTTTTTTCTCCATTTTTCTGTTGGGTCTCTTAGCTTTAGCCTATTCCTTTTTCTGCTATCTATTTGATGTGCATTGAATCCGTATGTACTATGTATGCCGGAAAAACTTGTTGAAGAGTTATTAAAAAAAAATAAAGCTCAGCTCCCTCCTGCAATCTATATTTTTAAAAACTCCCATGCTCCCCCACCTAGGAACACGTGGATAGGGAAAGATATTAGGTACCCCAGGCAAACCTTACAGCCTTACACACACACACTAACCCCCCCCCCCACACACACACACACACACACATGCACTCACACCCTTTACAGAGACACCCAATTAAATTATGCATTTATAACAACAAATTTTACATGAAAAAGAACATTCAAAAGTATAGTCTTCTGAGGCAAAAAGAACATTTATAACATGAATATTTTATTTAAATGCACTCCAGTGGTTCCAACCAGAAAACTCTGCAAAAAAAGACACTTGGAACTCCTATGAAAGACTTTTTGTAATGCGTATTAAGTGTGTGCTTGGGCCCTCAGAAAGCCATGAATAAACAGAATTACCATTACAATGTAGTAAACCTCCCATACCAAAACAATCCTAACAATCTTATCTATAAAAAAGCAACACTTCACATATTACACCAGGCCCTAGAACACCACCAAAACTCTTATTATGAAACCAGGCTGCTATAGATCCCTAAACAGAAATTACATGCCAACAAAATACCTCACCTAAATACCTCACCTCGGTGACATATGCAGAGCACAGAGAGACTCTCACCAAATACAGAATAAAAAGATCAGAAAGTATAAACAGAAATGTGCTGAGAAGAACTGAACTGGAACCCCTAACAAGCCAGCCTCTATATGCAGAGCAACAATGGAAAAACAGAAAAATTACCATTCTTCATAAAACATTAAGTAATAAAATCAAGAAATATAAAATATAAATCATAATAGTAAAATCATATCCATAAAAATAATAAATATTTTAAACCAGTTAATGAATAGAATATCCAAAATTTTCCAAACACCAATAAAATATTTCAAAACAACTGATGAATAAAAATTCCAATAATTAATAAATGTTTTATTCTCTTCCCGAAAATAATTAAATATTTCAAAAGATCAGAAACAACAAATTACACCCAATAATTAAAACTAATAAAGATTAAAAAATATCCTGCTCTCCATACCTGTGATCTGATTTCCAGTCACCCTGCGATTGTCTTGGATTGGGAGAGGTAGGGCTGCACAAATTTTATCTTCTGTCTCACACACAAGCACAATAACACATTCATTATCTCACACACTCCCTCTGTCTGACATACACAGACTTCCTCTCACTCAAAGATATATTGTGTATGTGTATGCTTGCCTGTGAGATCCTATATGTGACACACAAGCACACAGGATCTCACACAAACACATTCACAGGCACCCAAGCTCTCACACAGACACACACATATGCTCTCACATAGTCACACACAAACACACAGGCTTTCACACAGACACACACACACACACACACACATAGGCTCTCACACAGACACATGCACACACACTTAAGCCTTCTCTTAAGTTCCAATATATCAACATACATCTCAAACAGACTCAACCCAATTGGCTAGACCAGAGCTTTCCAAACTTTTCATGTTGGTGACACACTTTTTAGACAAACATAATTTCACGACACGGTAATTCAGTCTACTAGTAAACCAGAGGTTAAAGGTTAAACGAACGAAACATTTCGACAATTTATGTATGTTTCCTTAAATATATACATAAATAAAATGTTTCACGACACAACCTATCTCATGAAAACCTTAAATTTATATTAAAAATATATATTCCAAGATTCATGTTATTGTTATAATTTGAGAAACAATAATAAAACAAATTGTCTGTCCCCCACACACTCATCTCTCGCCCCCTCAAGCACATGTCTGTCCCCCCAGCACGTTTGCCCCCCACTCACTCATCTCTCTCCCCCCAGCACATGTCTGGCCCCCACACTCATGTACCTCGTCTTTTTGATTGTTGCCAGTTAAGTGCTTCACTCCCTTCCATGATCACCAGACACTGCTGCTTGCAGTCAGTACTCCTCATGGCCAGGCCTCATCGGCAGGAGCAGGCAATGCAAGGATGGCTGGGCTCGTTCCACCCACCAAGCCCCCCCAAAAAACGCGATTGACAGCAAAAATCACCCAATAATAAGCAACCCATAAACTGAAAAAAAAAAGTGAATCTCTAGAAAAAAAAAAGCCCAAACTCGCATCAGAGTTGACCGGGCTTGCGCGACACACCTGCACACTGCAGGCGACACACTAACGTGTCCCGACACACAGTTTGGAAAGCTCTGGGCTAGACTCTCGGTCCAGCCCCAGTATATACATATGTACTCTACCTCTAGTTTTTGCTATCCTTTTACTTCCTGGCTACTCTAGCCCCCAAGTTCAATCTCCCTGTTATATGTAACTGTGCTTCGGCCTTCCTGTTATAGGGTTATGTTGTTAATTCCTTAGTTCCATGTAAACCGGTTTGATATGAATCTTGTCATGAAGATCGGTATAGAAAATGTCAAACAAACAAACAAATAAATAAATAAATAAATACATACATACATACATACAGGCTCTCAGACGCACAGGTTCGGCCTTGGTGGGATGAGCTCCATCATGGCCCCGCGGGCCTTCTCTTATAGTTGGGCCATGGTGGGATGAGTTCCACCACAGCTCACCGACCTTCCTGTTTGGGAGAGGGAGAGCAGAAGCTGAGTGCGCCCCTGGGAAAGGTTATGCATGGGTGTGCATGCACGCAAATAAAGGGAACATGGGCCTCTCATTTTCAGCCGTTGGCAGAATGAATACCACCAGTGGCCTGTGGCCTCTCTCCTTCGTCTGCCAACAGGTAAGGGTCTGCTGGCAGCCCCATGGCCTCTCCTGCTGCTGCCAGCTTGCCACTCCCCTGGGTGTGCTGCTCCAGGTAAATGCATGTTATGCACACCTGGTCGCATGGACCTGAATGAAGCAATGTGACAAGGTGGTGACTAAAGCCAGGGGGATGCTGGGCTGCATACAGAGAGCAATAACCAGCAGGAAAAAGGAGGTGATAATGGCCTTGAACAGGTCTTTGGTGAGACCTCACCTGGAGTACTGTGTTCATATCTGTAAACTGAAACTCAAAAAGGATAGAGAGTGGATGGAAATGGTCCAGGAAAGGGTGACCAAAATGGTGTGGGGTCTGTATCAGAAGTCTTATGAGAAAAGGCTGAAGGATCTAAATATGTATACTCTGGAGGAGAGGAAGTGCAGGAGAGAGATTTATTTATTTATTTATTTAAGCAATTTATAGCCCTCTGATCCACCAATCTCATGATACCTGAAATATATTAATGATGCACAAAAATCAAACCTTTCCCATTGGAAATGACACTGTAGAACAAGGGGTCACAATATTTAACTCTAGGGAGGACAACTCAGAACCAACATCAGGAAATATTTCTTCACGGAGAGGGTGGTGGATCCCTGGAATGCCCTTCTGGAAGAGGTGGTGAAAATGAGAATGATACTGGAATTCCAAAGGGCATGGGATAAACACCGCAGATCCTTGGAGGCTAAATGATGGAAATTAAGAAATGGGGTAGCCTATATTTTTTAGGTGTAACATTTCTGCATGGGCTTAACCTGCACGGAGCAGCAGTTGCTATTCTTAACAGAAGGCTTGGGAGTAACCTGCACAGAACTGCAGTTCTACTCTTAACAGAAGACATGGAGGTTACCTGCACAGAGCGGCAGTTACTACCATAAGCAACTTGCTGGGCAGACTGAATGGACCGTTTGGTCTTTATCTGCTGTCGTTTACCTCATTGCTATATATGTTACAGGGAGGAACATGCACAACTTCATTGTTTGGATATGAAAATGATTCTTCTGTGATATTTGAAAGTTACCAATTCTTTCAGAAAGTCAGATCATTAGTTTATTCTGTTCAATGAAAGGTGAAGTGGCTTCCATGGCTTCACTGGTTCATTGGATTAAGAAGATGATAGGAGTGGCCGAGACAGATAGGGAACTTCCTCTACCCAAGCGTTGGAAAGCACATTCTACTATAGTGCAGATGGTTTTGTGGGCAGAGCTCCAGTTAGTTCTGCTACTGGAGATCTGCAAAGCAACAACCTGGTCGTTCTTACATTCATCCATATCATGTAGATAATGAGGCCAATATTCAGTAGGCTGTTTAGTGGACAAGTTATCCAGCTACAGTTAGCCGGATAACTTGTCCCGAATATTCAGTGGGATAAATCTCTCGCTGAATATACTTGTTTAAAGTTATCCGGCTAACTTTCACCCTAACCTGCCATTGTTTGAATATGACCGGCTAAGCCTAACGTTATCCAGCTTCGTGTGGCCGAATAGCTATCTACTTAGCTGGATATTTTCAGAGATAACCAGATAGGTAGCACAACTTAAAAAATAAACACCAAGTTGCATGCCTCCCTGCCCGATGCCCCCCCTCCCGCACTAAATATCACTACCCTCCCCCCTCCGCTGACCAAGAAAACTGGTGCAACCTGAAAAATTGAATTTAAAGTAGCAAGATGATCACCCCCAGCCGGGGCCTCCAGGCATTCCCCCTCCCTCCCCTTTAAAATCTGTTTACATGACCCCTTCTTCCCATCACCTAAACAGCCACATTACACCCCCTCCCAAGCAGATACCCTCCAAAACATCCATTATCTTTATAATCATCCCCCTCATCTTGCCAGATCACTTTGCTATATGATCCCATCCTCTTCCAGCATTACTTAGGTAATAATGCTGGAAGCGTACTTTTACACTAAAAAGTATGCTTTCAGCCAGGCCTGATGCAACCGGGTGTGCACACCGTGCATTTTCATGGGGTAACACACCTGAGGGGCAGCAGCAGCAGGAGAGGAGGCGGAGACGCTGGCTGGGCTCAGCTGGCCAGCAGCCAAAAACAAAAAAAGGCCTGCGAAGAAGAGAGGTGGGCCACCGGCAGGGCTCAGCCCGCCAGCAACTAAAAGTGACTAGCCCGCAGGGCTCATCCCACCACGGCCCAAACGTAAGGGAGAAGGAGGCTGGCAGGGCCGTGGTGGAGCTCATCCCACCATGGCTCGAAGTGAAAAGGAGGACGGAGGTGGCTCTGGTGGAGCCCATCCCACTGTGGACTGCAGAAAGGAGGCTGCGTGGATGTGTGAGAACCTGTGTAATTGTGTCTGTGTCAGAGCATGTGTTCATGTGTGTGTGTGTCTGTGTCAGAGTTTGAGTGTGTATCCATGTCAGAACTTGTCTTCATGTGTATGTGTGTATGTCTGAGTCAGAGCTTGTGTGGATCTGAGAGCTTGAGTGCATCTGTGTCAGAGCTTGTGTTCATACATATGTGTGTGTCTGTGTCTGTGTGAGAACCTGTGTGCATGTGTGTGTGTGTGTGTTTATGTGTGTGCCTGTGAGAGCCTTTGGAGTAGATTTTAAAAAGGTCCGCACGGGTGAACAGACACCAGCATAATTGAGCATCCGTCTTCCGACCCGCGGGCCGTGAGCAGATTTTAAATTTTTTTTTAATTTTGGGGCCTCCGACTTAATATCGCTATGATATTAAGTCGGAGGATGCACAGAAAAGCAGTTTTTTCTGCTTTTCTTACACTTCCTCGGCCGGCAGAAATTAATGCCAGCCTTTGGGCAGGCGTTAATTTTTAAAAGTAAAATGTGTGGCTTCGCTGCACATTTTGCTTTCTGGATTGCGCGGGAATAACTAATAGGGCCATCAACATGCATTTGCATGTTGCGGGCGCTATTAGTTTTGGGGGGGTTGGCCGTGCATTTTCAACGTGCTATTACCCCTTACTGTATAAGGGGTAAAGCTAGCGCATCAAAAACGCGCAGTCAAACCTGGGCTAACAATGCGCTCCTCCGCACTGAACTGTATCGGCCTGATAGTTGGATACACCTGATATTCGACTAAGTTATCTGGATAACTGAACCCCTCCTCGTAACGCCCCCAGAACACCCCTTTTATATCCGGCTATAATTTAGCTGGATAACTGGCCGGAATTGCCAAATTTGCCAGATATTCAGCGACTGCCTCTTATCCAGCTAAGTCCTACTTTCCAGCTAAGTAACATTTCAATATTGGCCCCGATGCATCTAGCTGCAACCAACATATAAGTAACTTAGGATGAGTAGTGGAACCCACATTAAGAACATGTAAGTTATATCCTAACAATGCTGTGGCTGGATCCAAGGGAATTTTCACCTTAATTATCTGGTGAATCCACAACATAACTTCAGACTAAGAAATTTTAATGACAGGGCCCTGTTCCCTAAATCCCTTCCGAAAAAAAGGATTTCTTTTAAGCCCCGTTTTAAACAACTACGCTGAGGTGTAATACCAACAGTAAACATTTTTACCCATCATCTGGATATTTGAGCCAGGGAAGAGGCTTCCTTTGGTTCAGAAGTTTTAAGAGCGGTTTTGGCAGTATCCCACTCAGTTGAGGGCATCTGGATTGATCTGGCCAAATGAAGAGGAAGGAGAAATGTATTCTTTCGGTGATAAATGTATTTTTCTTGAATCCAGCCAGATCAGTCCAGGACCCTCCTCCCCCATTCTGTCAAACATATATTTTCAGCTGTCTATTTTTATAGGAAGAGTGCTTTCCAGTGGGACGTTCTTATAATGTTAGTTCAAAGGTTGTCTGTTTGTTGACCCCTTTTCTCTTCTAAGTGTTCTCTCTTGGAAGCCTCCTGGTTGGGGCTGGAAGAGTTTTGGGAAATAGGTTTTCGCTTGTTACAGAAGGTACTAGCAGGTTGATATCAGCACTGGAGCTATAAGGATTGACATCAGCAATCCTGTTAGTCTCTGTTTTCCATCTAGTGGATGGTGGGCATAACCCATGCATCTAGGCTGGTCTGACTAGACTCAAGAAAGGAAATTATCAGGTAAAAATACATTTCTCCTTTGGTGTGGTCAGATTTATACGTATATTCTGCTGCACATTTAGCTGGTTAAGTGCGGCTGAATATCTGGATAAAAGTAATGGGGTAAAGCTAGTCGATTATCTTTGCCAACTCCACAGCCACTGAATACCAACCCCTCTAATTTGTTTAAAAAAATACAACAAAAAACGGGCCAGCCCAGTGGCAAGTGGTAAGCACTGAGCTCACCTGGAACAGCATTTTATATTTAGCCAGCTCTTTCTGAGTCTTCAGGGAGTGCCTCCCCTCTCCAGTTCACGTTTGCTTAATCCCCTGATTTAACTAGACTGCGCAGTACCATTGTAGTCTACTGAGGCTTGTTTTAGCAAGGAGGGAAGTTACTGCAGAGCTGCAATCCACAAAAAAGTGAGTTGTAACTGTCAGCTAGTCCATACCTCTGCCTGGGGACTGCCTGCAGAACAGTTTAAATTATTATTGTCCCTATTCCATTCTCCTGTTGAAATGTTCTAAACTCAAATAGAGCTGAATGGAACATTGGATTTATTTTCTGGTGATGGGCAATCTTTCCAGTGGTCTCATCTTGCAATTGAGCTTTGTAAAATATTTTTTTGAATGGTGGGTAATTGGGTTTGGTTAAAAATCTTTCCCCTGTACCTATTTGTTTTTTTAAATAAAATATATAGACCACTTTCCTGATTTAAATGAAATCACTCCAAGTGGTGTATAGTAGTAAAATTCAAATATAAAACAATAAAGGAGACAGAAGACCTAGTCTTTCAGAGTAGGGAGATAACTGAGAAATTTCGTATCTGATGGCAGATAAAAACCTCCAGACCCCTCTAGTCTCTTCCCCATTATCCCTCCCTGCTGCAAATACCCTGCTTGATCCCCGTTCATGCCCTTGTTGCCAAGGATCCCAGGCTTTCTTGAATTCTGATACCATTTTTATCCCTACCACCTCCTTTAAAAAGCTGTTCCATGCACCCACCACCCTATCTGTGATTAAATATTCCCTTATGTTACCCCACTACCCTCTTTGAGCCTTCTAGAATTTCCTCCCCACTGACAAAGATTTGGTTCTTGTGCATGATGTATACCTTTGAGATAGATGAATATCTCTACGATATCTAGGATTGCCACCTCAATCCTAAGTCAGCCAAATAGGCTGATTCAGTCCTAGCTTTCCTTCTTGCATGCATGGATTTGCAATTCTGATTTTCTTAGAGAAATGAATAGAAAAATCAGATCTACAAGTCCATGCTTGCAGTGAGGTAAAACCAGGACTGCATCAGCCTGACCTGGGGTGAGGTGGCAATCCTAATTTTATCCCTTTTTGCCCACTTCTACTCTAAAGTATACATATTTTGGTCCTTAACTCTCACTGCATAGGTCATCTGGTGCAGATTTGTACAAACCAGTATCTTTGCTCAGGAAGGAAGGGTCAGATGAGATTATCCAGAGGAATTGAGGTTGTGGGTGACCCACAATGACCTCACTATTGTTCCATTCTGCATCCCCAGTTCTGAGATGATATTAGGATGAAGGAGAATCTGCTGAAAATCCCAATTGCATATTTATCCTAAGAACTCTCTGAATCAAGTTGAACAAGTCCTTTGGCTTCAGAATTTTATTTGGTAACCTCTTCCAGCCAGAGGCATCACACAAAATATCAGTTATTTAGAACAATGCCAAATATATTGATGGCGTGCTTCAAAAATCTCTATATATGATGTACTTGGGTCCATCTTGGTAGAGTCCATCTATCAGAGATTGGTGGTATGGTCATGCTTGCACACCCCGCCAATGAGCATATCCATCTGTTCCCTCAGCCAGTTTGCAAACATAACTGCTCTCACTCATCCACCCAGAAGATAGTGAAGAAGGAGTTGGTGGTGCTGGCTGGAAGATCAGGCATTGACCTCTAACCTATCTGGCCAGAGGATCATGGAGGAGAAATGGGCAATACAGGTTGATGCACCTAGATGATATTGGCCTGCGGACAGATCAAACAATTGTGATGATTGTTTTGGCCTACATGGACCAGAGGACTGAGACTGTGGAAAGATTGAGGTCAGACTAGAGAGAGGGACAAGGAGAGAATGCTTTGGTCACACTGGAGGAGGAGGGTTGAAGAGGAGAGAATGCTCGGGTTGGACTGGAGGGTGAAGGAGAGAGGGCTAGGGTCGGGCTAGACAGGGGGAGGAAGAAAATGTTGGGCCTAGGCTTGGGTTTAGGGGGTGGGGGTTGAGCTGGGGGAAAAGAGACAACTGGAGCCAGTTTGAGATGGGGAGGAAAGATGGCTGAGTTTAGACAAGAGATTGGGTGGAGAAAGGGCTGGGGAAGGAGGAGATAATGTTTGGGTCAGATGGAAGGGGGAGAGGAGGAGAAAATGGGGGTCAAGCTGGTGGGGAGTAGAGAAGGTTCAGGTCAAGCTGTGGAGGGGGGAATTCACAGGTCATCCTTGAGTGGGAGGAGGAGAGAAAGTTGGATTCAGGCTGGGAAAGTTGAAAAGAGAGAGAGCTCGGGACAGACTGGAGGGCAGAGGTGGAAATAGTGTTGGGATCAGGCTGGGAGAGAAAAGGAAGAGGAGAGGGTATTGTGTTTTTGTCCTTGGTGGGGGATGAAAAGGTGTGACAGCCCTGGTAGCCCCATCCCCAACACTATAATTCCCTGTCAGCCAGAGTTCCAGGGCCTGCTGCAGTTGATTTGCCCTGGGCTGTGCACCTTCCTAAGATCAGTTGTGGGTGTTGTGGTTGGGCTAGAGAGGGCTAGAGAGCAGGAGGAGAGAATGCTTGGGTCAAGCAGTGGGTAGAGTGATGAGAGAGTGCTCATGTCAGACAGTGGGCATGAAGGAGGAGAATGTTGGAGGAGATGGGAGGAAAGACTGCTGGGAAGGGGGTGGAGAAGAGATTAGAGAGATAGAGTGGGGAGGAGGAGAGAGTGTTGGCATCAGGCTGGGATGGAGGAAGAGGAAAGGGCGCAGGTCATGCCAAGGTGGGATTAGCGTGTTGAGGTTGGACTGGGATGAAGGAGGAGGAAAGGGCTCAAGTCGTGCTGAGGTGGGATAAGAGAGTTAGATGGGGCTGGGAAGGAAGAGGAGCTGAGAGTGCTTGGATTGGTCTGTGGGTAGGAAGGAGGAGAGAGTGTTGGGGTTAGGCTGAGGGAAAGAGAGAGCTAGGGATGGGGCTGAAAGAATGAGATAAGCTTGCGGTCTCGCTGGAGATGGGGTGGAGGAGAGAAGGCTGGGGAGGGGAGGAGGAGACAGTGATGGCATAGGGATATGGGATGTAATCCTTCTTAAAATTTCAATGGGTGGCAGATAGTTGTTATAATAATAAGAGTTTTGGCTTTTTTTTTTTTTTAATTAGCAGTGATGGGGCAGCAGGATAATGAGGATTTCCTAGTTTTCCACAATGTAGCGCAGGCTAAGTTTAAGATTTCAAGAAGATTCTGTTTATTAGATGACATACGTGCAATAAACTGATAAAGGAAACAGGTTTAAGCCAAGCTGTGGGGAGATTGGATGTGCAGGTGGGAATGTGTGACTGTATGGGCAGCAACCATCAAATACAATTAATAGTTTATGAATGGAAATTCTCTCTCTTTTTTAAGGGGGAAAGAGAGGTGGAGCATGCAGAGAAGGGAGCTGAAAATTGATAGCATCAGAAGGTGTGTTCAGGTGTTAAATATTTGTACCAGAGGTACAAATAGCTCCAGAGCAGAGAGGAACTTCAGCAAGGCAGGCAGAGAGGGAGCTAAGACTTTCCTTCCTGGGGAACACACAGTGGGAGAGAGAGCAGAGCAGAAAAGAAGAAAAAGGAAAAAGAGAAAAAAGAAAGAAGAAAGAAGAAAAGAGACAGTAAAAGGAAGAAAAAAAAAAAGAAAAAAAAGAAGAGGAAAGTCAAGAGGAAGAATAGAGAATACAGGAAAGATAACGGAACAAAAGGGAAAAGACCAAACATGTACAAGGAAGAAAAAAAGTAAAGAAAAGAAAGAAAACGAGGAAGAAAAAGAGAAAGAAATTAAGAAAAAACAGAAAAGAAAAAATTAGGAAAGGGAGACAAGAAAAAAAGGAAGAAAACAGGACAGTACGTGGTAAGTAGCAGAGTTCATGTGTGCAGTGAAACACTGGCAGGAAGTGCTCACCTGAATTAATTGCCAGATTATGTTGTGCATATGGCTCCAGCAGCAGGATGGGTCCTGCAGGAAACTGAACTCTTTGCAGGTTGTGAGACTGTGCTTTGGACCAGCAGAGAAAGTGCTGGGGCTCTTGTGAGGGCAATTTTCCAAAGCTATTTGAATGGACATTTTTTAAGTTGTCCACCCTCCCTGAAAGAGAGGCAATGCTGGAGTTGGGAAATGCAGAAAAGCGCTTCATTTTGAAGGGCAAAAATCCTTTAGAGAAAGCAGGTACAAATTTCCCCTAGGCAATTTTCAAAGGGAAAGTAGCCGCAGACGGTTAGAAATTGCTCCCAAAATGAGCCTTCAAGGCCACGGGTACATTTGAAGGACGGACCTGTGTGATCTAGAAGGCTCCTGTATAGTATCTTCAATTCTGCTGGCTCAGCACAAGGTGTCATAATACCCCAAGGCTCCAGTCCTTTTCTGCCATTATTGTAAGTCATGGGTAATTTACAGAGCTTTTCCTTCCCTCTGCTGATTTGCTGTTTACAGGTAGGACAGGATTTAGTTATCACCTGCACCCACAATCTCCTGTATTCCACACTTTGGTTAAAAATGCCAAGCACCTGAATGTGGGGAGACAGGTGCAGCAGGATGATGTTGTCTCTGCTCTACTTATACTTTGCATAGATTGAATTCCTCGGCATCAATCTAGTCTGCAGACAATTATTTCCTTGGTTTTGTCTGTACAGTTACATGAAGTTCTTTTCTTTACTGCTTACATATAGGAGATATCAAGGTGAAATATAAAAATACAGGGCTTTCCTCCTTTTATAGCATACCTTACTATAACAAAGGCAAGTCTTGTTACTCTTCCAAAGTGACTAAACTAAGCTTCATTTATAGGGAAACAGCTTTATATAGTAAGCACTTTTTATAAACAGATGTACGCTACCACTGTATCTGTTCTGTAGCAGGGCAGTGCATGTGTGTGCGTGAGCGAAGTGTGCACTACTGCTCCCTGTGCTGTACTTGTTCTCTGAGCATGCACCTTTGTTTGAAAGAAACAATAAGGGGATTTTGATACATATTCTTTCTTTTTCCTCACAAATAAATGACAATGTGTATAGCAGAAGTCACAAACTGGCAGGGGCCACAGTGTGAACACTTTTGTTTTGATCTCCAGAACTGGACAGTGGCCTCCTGCTCATTTCACATAAGCCACTTTCTTAAATGCCTACCAGCCTGGGTTGGATTTGAACTGGTGATCTAGAGATGACAAGCTTTACAATGCTGTGAACCATCTTGGATCCACTAGCATAGTTTTTATTCTCTTCCTCGTAGATTTAAAAGTAAAAGCGGGACTCAATTTCCCATTATCCTTCTCTTGCAGCCCCTCCTGCCATGTCTGCCCTCAGTGCCCTGCCATTAGGTCTCAGTCTGCTGCTGCTGGTCTCCAAATCTTGGAACTATGAAGCCATTGGGCCCGGCTGTCATCTCTATCGTAAGTGCCAGGATCTGATTTCTTCTGCATGTTTATCTGCATCATCCTTAGACATTTTCTTTAATATTAAATTGGCATGACTAAGTCTGTTCAGAGAGTGACAATTGAGGATAACTGGGCTCTAAATAAGCGGTGAGCCATAGAGAGGCTATTGACATATAAATATATGAGTGAGAAGCAAAAAGGCAAAAGCAAGATCTTCCCAATAATAATAATAATGATGTTTCTCTCTTTCTTAGCATTCAATGTGACCATAAAGAGTGACCGCCAAGGGACATGTCGAGGAACCCACATAATCCATGCCTGTGTAGGCTACTGTGAGTCCAGTGCATTCCCCTCCAAGTACTCTGTGCTCCTGGCAAGTGGCTTCAAGCACAACATCACCTCAGTTTCCCAGTGCTGCACTGTCAGTAAAATGCAAAAGGTAGTTCCCCACTGCATGACACCTCATCACGTAACAGGTACAGCACAGGCGACAACACACACTTGTTTCATGCACACTTTTCCCTAGGACAGAATAGGTAGAGTAGAACTAACAGCAATGCAAGCTACACACAGTCACACCCACCGCTCCACTACCACAGCATAGATACAACACAGGCAGCGATAACACACTTCCTTTATGCTTCCCTTGTGCACATAACACCTCATGACAGAATGGGTTCAGTAGGGGCAACAGAAGTGCAAGCTTCCCTCACATACACACTGCCCTAACACAGAATATGTACAGCACAGGCAGCAACAGCACAGCTTCCTTCACACCTACACACACACACATTGCCCCATGATAAAATGGGTACAGCAGGGGCAAGCTCCCTCCCCCCATACAGTGCCTCACCACACACACACACACACACACACACGGTAAGCTTCCCTCAGACCCACTACAACAGAGTACACAGACACACAGGGTAAGCTTCCCTCAGACCCACTACAACAGAGCACACACACACACACACACACACACACAGGGTAAGCTTCCCTCAGACCCACTACAACAGAGCACACACACACACACACACACACAGGGTAAGCTTCCCTCAGACCCACTACAACAGAGCACACACACACACACACAGGGTAAGCTTCCCTCAGACCCACTACAACAGAGCACACACACACACACACACACACACACAGGGTAAGCTTCCCTCAGACCCACTACAACAGAGCACACACACACACACAGGGTAAGCTTCCCTCAGACCCACTACAAGAGAGCACACACACACACACACACACAGGGTAAGCTTCCCTCAGACCCACTACAAGAGAGCACACACACACACACACACAGGGTAAGCTTCCCTCAGACCCACTACAACAGAGCACACACACACACACACACACACAGGGTAAGCTTCCCTCAGACTCACTACAACAGAGCACACACACACACACAGGGTAAGCTTCCCTCAGACCCACTACAAGAGAGCACACACACACACACACACACAGGGTAAGCTTCCCTCAGACCCACTACAACAGAGCACACACACACACACACACACAGGGTAAGCTTCCCTCAGACCCCCTACAACAGAGCACACACACACACACAGGGTAAGCTTCCCTCAGACCCACTACAACAGAGCACACACACACACACACACACACACACACAGGTTAAGCTTCCCTCAGACCCACTACAACAGAGCACACACACACACACACACACACACACAGGGTAAGCTTCCCTCAGACCCACTACAACAGAGCACACACACACACACACACACACACACACACACAGGGTAAGCTTCCCTCAGACCCACTACAACAGAGCACACACACACACACAGGGTAAGCTTCCCTCAGACCCACTACAACAGAGCACACACACACACACACACAGGGTAAGCTTCCCTCAGACCCACTACAACAGAGCACACACACACACACACACACACACACACACACACACAGGGTAAGCTTCCCTCAGACCCACTACAACAGAGCACACACACACACACAGGGTAAGCTTCCCTCAGACCCACTACAACAGAGCACACACACACACACACACAGGGTAAGCTTCCCTCAGACCCACTACAACAGAGCACACACACACACACACACACACACACACACACACAGGGTAAGCTTCCCTCAGACCCACTACAACAGAGCGCAGGCAGCAGCTGAACAAACTTAATTTACATTTCCTGTCTATCAAGACAGCCAAACAGGCTGCTAGTGCAGTGGCCAGATTTGCCAGCACCTCTTAACCTTTCTCTAACTGCTGCTTCTCTGGGCTTTTACTTCTAGGTTAAAGTTCGTTTACATTGTGGCTTTGTCTGGCAGGAGGAGATCGAGATTTTCACAGCCAAGGCCTGCCAGTGTGACATGTGCCGGCTATCGCGGTACTAACGTCCAGAAATGGAAGATTCTATCCACCTCGACAAACCCTGGACTGCTAGGCTTCCTCAGGCAGGGAGCCCACAAAGGTCCCAGGCCGCTGATATTTTTATTTATAAGCCAAAAACACTGCTGTATCTTATAACTCCACAAAAAATGCACTAGACGTGATAATTTAGTGTCACTGTAGAGATATATGCAAAATAAAAATAATGTATAGGTATATTATACAGTGTCTGACTGGGTTTGTGTGTTGCAGCTGTTGGGGGGGGGGAAGGATGCCCCAGCCGTGGCTCTTTGATGCAGGGCCAGGACACAGAGTTGATAGCTGGCTCCTTGTCACCTCAGGCAGTTGGGATATGATGGATGCAGATGGCCCTGTAATGAGCTCCAGTTAATCCACCCCATGCTGGCTGATGGTTTTTCGGCTGGGCTTCAGCTTACAGGAATGTCAGCTAGGAGTTAGCAAGAGCACAAAAGCCACTTTCAGAACCAGGATGAGAAGGCTGGGGCAGAGGGGCCACTGTAGTTGTTGAGGATGTGCACCCTCCTGTGATACAGAGATCCATGCATCAGCAATGTGGACCCGTGCCTCTCTCCAGTTATCCTCCCATTGCTGGACAACAGTCACCACTACCATCCCCCACAAAGCAGTATATACACCACTGGCTCCAGGAATGTGTACATAGCTCCCTACACACATACACCAGGTATAATCATGCATATGTACAGATGTAGAGAAGTACAGGTAATGCTAGGTTGGACAGTGTCACCTTTTTAATATTCAAGTACAGAACAGACTCTGGCCAGCAGTAGTGGAAGAGGGTATTGTATTCAGTACTATTCTCCCCCTCTCCCTCTCCTGTAAGCTTTCAGTAACATATATCCTCAACCTCCTCTCCCCCTCAGTGTATCAGATATCTTAGATTCAGAGTGAAAGTGGCATCCTGGCCTACTCACCTTCCAAGCAAGGGGCCCAAAATAGACAGGTGTTTACAATGATTTGCTGTAAGCCACACATCAGGACCTGAAGAAACAGAAACAAGAGCGACACATATAGAGGAAGAAAGGCAAAGAGATGGGACAGATACAGACATAGAGACATTCACATACACAACGATGGAACCTTATTCAAGTCAGAATAGGAAAGTCAGTTTTGAATAAGGCCCACCGCGAAAAACAGATATACAGAGAGAGATACAAAGAGTAGGATTCCCCGCACAGACTGGGAAATAGACACCGCTGCTCAGGAAATAAAACCTTCAGATTACAATTTTGTGAAGTTTGAACCCATCAAGGACATAGTTCCGGATTTAGATATAGGCAACCACCTAAAGCACCAAATTTCAAAGGGGCCAAACATCCAGGCCAAAGTGGAGCCTGCTTCTACTAGCTTTATAGCCATGTGCTGGCAGAGCTTCAAAGGGGTGCTGCCCTAGCAATCTGCCGGTGGGCACCAAAATCTTAAATCTGGCCTGCATGGACACTAGTGCAAGAATGTGCATGGATACCCTGGCCATCTTCCCTTCTCTACCTCCTAGCTGTACCCAGCTCCAGGCAAAGGTGGCCCACTCCTTTTAACAAGCAGAATCAGGAGCTCTATCTGACATCTCATCCAAAGCATTTTATTTTGCATGTGTGTATCTCATTCCACGCACAAACGCTGCAGACTGATGGAAGTGGTAACCATCTGCAGGGCTGCTGCATACACTTTAGCCTCATGGCTGCTATTTTGCGGGCTGGCAACCTGAACACTGCAAGCTCTCAGGTTTATTGCTCTTAAAACCTGAACAGTCCCAGCTCGATGCCAGGGAGGAGGGGGGTGATCATACACCCTAAATGTCAGGAAGGTTGTGCTGTGCAATTAATTTCAGAAGTAAGCACAATGGAAAAGCAGATGGAGGTAAGGAGGAAGACAAAGGCCCAGCCAGAATTTATCATCAAATCCTTCCCCCTCTACAAAATGACATGAGCTGGCTGAGTTGAAACAGCAGGCTGTGGGTAGACTGTCTGGAAAGCAGCTCATGGGTCCAGGTGGATACTGAAAACACAATGTACAATATGAAATGCAAAACTTTTAGACATGAAAAGGACATTAGGAAAGCAGAAGTGCTCCTCTCTCCTCCCACGTATCTGGTAAGAGCAAACACCAATCAACTAGAAAGTAGCGCTATAAATGCAGCTTTCCCCAAGGGTGGAAGCTGGAGGTGGCAACTACTGCTGCTACTTCCCAACTGCCTGGTTAGTGGTGCAGGGCCAGAACCCAAAGCAGCTGCTTTTTAGCCCTCCTGTACTGCAGCAGGGCAGGTTAATGTAAATTAAAAAAAAATGAAAACTACAAAAATAATTTAAAATGCAGTGGAGGGAAATGAGAAGGGGTTCCTTTGGAACATCGCACACCTGTACTGACAGGAGAGGGCTTGCTTGGAGAAATACAAAGCTAAACCGGTACAGTGGGTCCCAAGAAGTGCAGGTTTCACTTTAGAAGCTTGGGTCCTGCCTGGAATGCCACACAGGGGTATAAAGATTAATCGGTTTCCCAGCCCAGCGGGTTCTCTAGCTGGTCCTTGAGGACTACCTGGCTAATATGGTTTTCAGGACATTCATAAGAAGTATCTGCATACAATGGCAGCAGTATATGCAAATATATTTCATGAATTGTGGATGGCCTGAAAACCTGATTGGCCCGGCAGTCCCAAGGATTGAATTAATAACCAGTGTCCTAGAATAAGCACAAACAAGTCCCAGGTTATGGAACATCCTACCCTTCAAGTTTTAAATCTGACTTTATTTATGCTTCAGGGAAAAGATTAAGGCCTGGCTGTTCGGTCAAGCCTTCAACTAAGTAAGTTAGTGTTGGTCTTGCCACACCGCTATTTTATTAAGTTATTATGGTATAATACCCTGAACATAATCCGCTTTGAAGTGACTAGAGTGCAGAATTTAAATCAAATAAATAAAATATGGCCAGACTGCTGGGGAGGTGATATGGGCAGTTAGCATTAGCATCCTGATTAGATGGCCAGGCTAAAATTAGGCAGTATTTATTAATTTGCATTTTAATTTGAGAAGATTGAGCAGGCTATTCTGAGAAGTTTTGGGTTGGGGAAAGATAAGTAGAGAGTGGGATGGGGTTTTTTTTGGGTTTGTTTTTTTTAACATGTTTTTGATCTTTTACACAGAAGTTTATCAGTGTGTGACTGGGAATTGAACCAAGATATATCAGTAAACCAGGCTGGGTAGTTTTATCTATGACTTTTGTGTGAAAGAGAGGGTTATTTGAGTGCTTGAGTTAGAAATGTGTTTTTCCTTCTGTTCTGTAATTTTGTTTATTGTAACCACCTTGAGAGTGCTCTGATAAAGTGGAGAATGAAATCTAAATGAATATCTGATGAATATTCACTGCAGGTATGCTGAAAACCAGACCAGAGCTAGCTGAACCCTGCACTTTCACACATTATAACCAGAAAGAAAATGAAGAAACTAAATAGCCCTGCTCATGTAACTAGGGCTTCCCACAGCTGTCCTAGTGACCCCACAGCTAATGGATTTTCAGGATATCCACAATGAATGTAAATGAGAAAAAATTTGCTTGGGTTGGAGAACTAGCATATGTAACTTTATCTCATGTCTATTCACATCCTGAAAACCCAACTGGCTTCAAGATCACTAGGACAGGTTTGGGAAGCCATGACATATACACTGTCCAGAAATGTCCCAGAGGAAGAGAGGAAAAGCAAAAAATAAATATGTGTCCATCAAAAACGCAAAAGTGTGCTTAAACAAATTGGGGGTTATTTTCATTAAGCCAGCTAGTGGCAAGGTACAAGAGTACTTTTGTAGCTGCATAACGTGTAATCGGTTTTCAAAGGACAGCCGCCTCACTATTTTCACTTTAAAAATGTGCTAGCTCAGATGCTTTGGCCCTGCTGTATATGTGGCTGGGATTCGGTGGGAGAAACTACATGCATATATTTGGAACTTCAATATAAATTAACGATTACACTTCCACGCCAAGTCCTCTTATTGCTAGGTGGTAGGTGGGAGGGGAGCTGTTTTTACCCCAAGGCTATAGCTGGCTAACTCTTTAGCTTGCTGGCCAGATCCCTGTGCGAATGGCACTCATATTTTGGGGGAACACTAAAACAACTTACAGTGCCTCAAACCTTTACTGCTTCCTCAGTTATAACCACATCAGCCCATTTCTTACTTTATGAAACTGGATATAAAGACTCCAAAAAATACCATAAAATATCTTGAAAACTTGCTGTCTCATTTCAAAATAAAGGTTTGGCTCCTTTAGGGAAAGGGTTTTCAGGAGCTCTGAAGCAGGCTTTTTTTTTTTGCAGAAAGACAGCTTGTATATGGATCATTTCACTAGGGCTGCAGCTGTTTCTCGCATGCTGGAGCTGGCTTTCTAGGGGCGATTTTTCAGCTTGTCCTTATTGGGACACAGAGTACATGTGCTTTTAGCCCCTTTCACACCACTGCACAAGGTACACACATTCTTGGGCTTTGAAACCTGCTGGAGGTAGAAAGTATGGGTGATCATTTGCAGCTGTTTTCCCACCAGGTAAATGTTTGGGGGAGAAAAATATGTCTTAAGACTTGAAAATACAATCTAGATACGCAGTTTTCCTTTCACCACCTAAACAATACCCGGGACCCCTCCTTTCATTATGGCTAAAAGTACATCTGCTGAGGTACAACACGTATATTTTTAGTCAAATTGAAAGGGGAGGAGAGAGGAGTTTCAGACAGCTCATTAACCTCATGTAAAGCAAGTTTGCTTACTGTAAATGGTGTTTCCATAGATAGCAGGATGAATTACCTATTACATGTGGGTGACGTCATTAGGCAGCATCAAACAGAACCCTCTCTCTTAGCAAGTAGCGCTTTTGCTCTACTGAGCTTGGGTGGGAATTTGTGATCGGGCATGGCTTCATGACCCGCTCAGTCAGCTTTAGAGCTAATTCTAGCTAGGTAGTTTACTTTCCAGGAAGGCAGGCAGGGTTTTAGTATGGCTAATTCATCCTGCTATCTATGGAAAGCATAGTTTACGGTAATCAAACTTGCTTTTTCCATCAATAAGCAGGGTTGAATTAGCCATTACATGTAGGGAGTCCCAAGTTGAGGGTAGCAGCAAAGCATTAACTGAAATAAGCAACCCAGATCCCACCCTGGAGAGTAGACTACTGGGTGAACAGGCTATGCAAAACTTTTTATCCAAATTTATTATCACTCTCAGAAATTGTAATGGGATACAATGGGCCACAAAGGTGTGCAGTGATGACCAAGTTGCAGTTTTGCAGATACCTTCAAGTTGTACGACTTAAAGATGAGCTACTGATGCAGCCACAGTTCTAATATGATGAACCTTGGTGGTGTCTGTAAGGTGTAGACTTGCTAGCATATGATGTATTCTACTATCTAGTTGTAAAATGTATGTTTGACCAATGCTTTGCCCAGTGTGGTAGGACTGTAAGAAATGAATAGTTGCCAAGCCTAACAATGAGGCAGAGTCCTTCTTTTGTAATAAGGCAAGGCTCTTTTACTCTCTAAAGGTATGAAGGGTCTTCTTGCCTTCATGTATGTGTGGCCTTGGGAAGAACATATGTAACACAATGGCTTAATTAATCTGAAAAACTGATCTTACTTCGGTACAAAAATTTGAATGGGTGCAGAGCGCCACTTTATTTTGGAAAAACTGTGCATAAAGTCAATAATGAACTAAAGACTGAAGCTTGCCCACTTCTGGAGTAAGAACAACGTGGCAATCACTAAGCCCTCAACATTCAAGCCATCAAGTTGAGGAAGGGAAGGTTCAGATGAAAGAGACATTTCTCTTCTTGAGTTAAAAGGAATGTATCTGATCTGAAAGGGATTGGAGGACTACTGGACAGCTGTACCAGATACATAAACCAAACTTGTCTAGGCCATACTGGTGCTAAGAGGTTCAGACGGGCTTGGTTTTGAGCACTTTTTGTACTTACTGGCTATCAGTGGAATTGGAAAAGTGTATATGAGATCTGTATTCTAGTAGAGTAGAAAAATGTGTCCTGAGTGATACGAGTTCGCTGAGAAGAATAGAGTAACATTTATCCAATTTTTTGTTTTGCTCTGATGCAAATAGGTCAGTTGCTGAAAGTCCCCATGGACTGAACAGTCTGTCAACTGTTGATTGCTGCAGAGACCATTAGTGTGGTTGAAATACTCCATTTAGGCAACCTACTAACTTTTTTGGAGATCCCTGGAATGTAGGCACTTGCAGGACAGTCTAATGTTTGCAAGCCCATTCAATTATTTTTATGCCTTCTAGGTAAACAGTCCATGACCCTGTGCCCCCTTGTTTGTTCACATAGGGGCGGATTTTAAAAGGTGCGCGAATAGCCTACTTTTGTTTGCGCTCCAGGCGCAAACAAAAGTACGCTGGATTTTAGTAGATACGCGCGGCTCCGCGCGTATCTGCTAAAAACCTGGATCGGCGCGTGCAAGGCTATGGATTTTGTATAGCCGGCGCGTGCCGAGCCGCGCAGCCTACCCCTATTCCCTCCGAGGCCGCTCTGAAATCGGAGCGGCCTCGGAGGGAACTTTCCTTTGCCCTCCCCTCACCTTCCCCTCCCTTCCCCTACCTAACCCACCCGCCCGGCCCTGTCTAAACCCCCCCCTTACCTTTGTCGGGGGATTTACGCCTCCCAGAGGGAGGCGTAAATCCCCGCGCGCCAGCGGGCCTCCTGCGCGCCGGGCCGCGACCTGGGGGCGGGTACGGAGGGCGCGGCCACGCCCCCGGACCGCCCCGGGCCGTAGCCACGCCCCCGTACCCGCCCCCAAAACGCTGCCGACACGACCCCGAAACGCCGCGACGACCGGGCCCGCCCCCGACACGCCCCCCTCGGAGAACCCCGGGACTTACGCGAGTCCCGGGGCTCTGCGCGTGCCGGGAGGCCTATGTAAAATAGGCTTCCCGGCGCGCAGGGCCCTGCTCGCGTAAATCCGCCCGGTTTTGGGCGGATTTACGGGAGCAGGGCTCTGAAAATCCGCCCCATAGAATATAGCAACTTAGGAACTTGGTCTTCCCTTGCAGAATGCAAGTGAAAATTATTAGAGTGTACCTGATTGCTCTCAATTCTAGGAGTTTGAACTGAAATTGCTTCTCTAGGGATGGCTGAGTCACTCAAGTTCCAAAAGGGTTTCTGTGGTCCTCCCAACACCTTGTGAAGGCATCCATTGCTACGTTGCTTGCTGAGGGAGTAGATGAAGGAGTCTAACCACTAGTGCAATTCCTATTTCATTTCTTTCAAAATCTCCACATTGCTAAGTTAGCTGACCTCATTGGGAAGGAAGACCCCACTGCAGGAGCCATAGATGAAGGAGAGTTAGTGAAACTATGTGAATTGCTTGTCATGTGGCCCAGATCAACCAGCAGCTTCCTGGTCAAAGACTGAGCTGCGTTCAATAGTTTGCATACAAGGGACCCAAGAGTGTTCACCGAACCTGATAGAAGGAACACTCTCTCCTTCAGAAAATCTATCCACATTCTAATGAACTAGATTTTCTGGAAGGGAATTAGAATCGATTTTCTGAAATTCACCAAGCACCTAACAACATTAAGAGTTGTTTTGATTTTTGCACGGAGGTTAGTATACCTTGGGTATTCATTGTCACAAGTCACTTGTAAAGGTAAGGGAAGGCTCAGATGTCCTATCACTGCAGATGCACTGCTACTACATCCAGGAATTTGGTGGAGTTGTGCTGTGGTGCTGACAAACTGAAGGGGAGCACTCTAAAATACAGTGGGAATACTCCACCATAAAGTATAGGTAATGGCAGTGGGAGAGATGGATGATAATGTGAGCATCCTTTAGATCCAGAGCACACATTCACTCTTGAATTTAGATGAAGGAGAGAATTTTGTTGAAGGAATTAATTTTGAATTTCTCCTGGGAGTATATGCTTGTTCAGGCTTCTTAAAGCCAGGATGGGTCTAAGTCCCCAAGAAGTGTTTGGGATAAGGAAGAAGCGGGGTGTAGAAACCCTGGCCATGGTGATGGAGAACAACTAATTCTATCGTCCACTATTAGAGGAGCAACCATTTCCAGGCAGAGTTGCATCAGATGAGATGGACCAGGATTGAAGGCTGAGTGATGAGGAAGTTTGGGAAGCCAGGAAAAATGCACATGGTATACACACTCCACGCTGTAGGGAACCCAGCCAACTTTGGTGACCTTGCATAATTCTCCCTGCTACCGATTTGAGTTGGACTTGTTGCATTGCTTTTGGTTGATGGTGCTCATACCACGGAGCACAAGCCAAAAGTTGTTGCTATTGCAGAAATAGGAGGCAGGATCTAGTATCATTGGTATTGCCAGAATGACTGTTTCTGGAAACACAGTCATTTGAAAGTGTAGTAAGTGTAATTCACCGAAGGCTGCTGTTCCAGTCCTGTAGCCAGGGACTGGACTGCTATATACTCTTCCTTTATTTGAGCTACTGTTTTTCTGAAGTTTTTGTCCCCCAAAGAGGTGATCAGGCAGGCAGGGGACATCTGCCAACTTATAGTGGACATCTTCCCGTAAGGTACTGGTGTGATTCCACCTTCACTGGGTTAAAAAAAAGGAGCAAGTGAAGATCCATGTATTGAGCATGAAGCTTGGGAAATTTTTTTTTTTAATACAGAAATTGTCCAGATAGAGTATTCAAATGTATGCCTTTAAGAGCAGATTCTACCACAAGTGAATAATGGGGTATTTGTATTAGTCCAAATCCCAGGGATTTTGCACTCTATATTGCAACTTAGGCACAGGAAATAGGATTTTCCTATATTCTCGTTTGCAATTCTTGTAGGATATCATGGCTCAGGATAGCTGCTGAGCTTTGCACAAGGATGTTTGTCCTTAAGCACATTAACTCCAAATGCTGTACACAACTTGTCCAGAAACCTGAAGTAGGAAAGGTCTTCCGCTGGAGAGGAGTGGCCTGAAAGCTCTGGAAGAGGGTTGGAGGGGATCCCCTTCAATACCTCTTCAGACTGTAGAGGTGAGAGAATACTAATCTAGGACCTCAATGATGAAGAAGGTCCTTGGACACCTTGGCAGGGTATACTCCTGCTGCACATTTTCTGACGGGCTGGACTCTGCTGTAAGTGAATTTCAAGGCCTAGAACCACTTCATTGGGGTTCTGATGGTGTATCTGTATGAACCGGGGATACTGGGACTGCTTTCCAGGATATCAGATTTACTCCCACAAGAAGAAGATGTTGGAAGATTCCCTTTTTATCCTTAGTCATCAAAGAGGTAAAAAAATCCTTTATCATCCCCACTATATGGCTGAGAGACTAAATGTGCCTTATGTCCTGGTATGAGTGGTAGAACATCCTCTTCTGATAGTAGAATGGAATCTGGTACATCTTCCATACTCTGCAAAATTTCAAATCGAAGCCAATTAGATATGAGAGGTAGCAGAGAGCAAATGGAGCTGGCATCTCCAGACATAGGCCTTTGTAAGTGCTCTTGTAATTGGTGGGTGCAGGGGTATCATGTCTCCTTCTATCCCTGTTAAATTCTCAGCAGGCTAGCATATAGGTATGTAGGAAGTTCTGGAGCACAATGCATTGGTGATGGAATAGCCTGTTCTGATGGTTTAACAGCCAAAGATGTTGGGGATCAATGGGTTGAATGCATCGAAGACTTGTGCATTGATGGGGCTCATATGCACCTTGTATTGACAGTGCAGTCAACAGCTTCTTTTCCTTCGACACAGGCTACTTTTGCTTACTTGATCCTGAGGATTTAGCCACCAATGGGGGTGATATTTTTGAGCAGCTTCTGCTCAACTCCATTCCCAGGGAGACAGACGAGATTGCATTTTGGGAAGAGAACCAACTGTGACTTCTCAGAGACCTACGCAGTTCCTTCGTTTTCTAGCCCCACAATCTTTGGGTACACAAGGTCCACAATCATAACTGTTGGCCGGGTTTGTCAGGTCATATCCATCGATAATGGATATTCCACAAATGCAGTCCTTAAAGCCACTCACTGTGGTTTTCTTCTTTCTGAAGAAAACAAATCTCTTTTTTGAAAAGTAGCATTGAAATGTACTGTTGGGGTTGCTGAAACAGTGAGGCAACTTTTAAGTAAAATTATCAAGATTTTCACTGAAAAATATAGATAGATGTACATGGCCATGCTGGTCCTCGGATGAAAAAAAGACAGGTGGCTTGCGAGGCAATGCCCAAGTGAGAATTCCTGCGCATGCTCAGTAGAGCAAAAGCTCTAATAGCTAAGAGAGAGAGGTCCATTTGGTGCTGCCGGATGATGTCACTCACATGTAATGGCTAATTCAGCCCTGCTTATCGACGGAAAAAAACCCAACACTTTTTACCCATATAAATTGCTTTGACAAATCTTCCTTCAAGAAGGTCATTTTCAAAGGCATTTCCATGGGTATAAACAGTACTTTACCCAGAGAAATGGTATTTTATAAAACTGACTGCACACTATACAGTTAAACTTAAGCATATGTCCAGGCATTCCCCTGGGAGAGGGCATAATTTTGAGTTATGCACATACTTTTTCATTTTCAAAAGTATGCGTGTACATTTTCTTGAACATCTTCCACATAAATAATAGCAGGTATAATTATGTGTGAAAAAATGTGGTTGGTTAATTTTCAAAACAGACTTATATACCCAAAATCCGCTTTGTAAAATAGGTGTAATTTTCTGAAGGGGGGTGTGTGTGAAATGCCACCTAATGTAAGTGGGCTGTTAAAAAAAACCAATTACTCTCTAAGAAGGCAATATTCAAAAACTACCAAAGTGCCTAACTTAACTGGCTAAATTTTCAGTTGAAAATTACCTAAATTTAGCCAGCTAAAACTCAAATGTGACTGTCTCAACTTAGTTAACTAGCACTAATTTAAGTCGGCGATTTTCTCTCCCTCCTATCGACGTGATAAGTCAAGCAGTAGAAGTGGGGGCTTGGCCCCCTCAACAGTCTACCCCGCTCTCCCCCACGCCAGCCTGAGAAAGTGATTAATTCAGGCAGGGGTCCAATAGCCAACCCCACAATCCCCCTTCCACTCACATGCCAGACACCAAGCCCAGAGGACAGCTGGCTCAGCTGGAGATTTGGAGGAGCATGGCATTGGGTTTGCAGATCAGTGGTGAGGGCATGGGTGGGGGGAGGGAGTTTTTACAGAAGAAAGGAGATCAAAAGTGAAGGGACATGGATACCACTTTTTTTTTTTTAATTTTAAAGTTAACTGGGCTTGAGGATGGATTGCAGAGTAGGCACTCTATTCTCTGTCAGACTTCACACTTTTGAGGGTGGGCAAGGGGGATCTAGCTTGGGTAGTTGGCCCACTTACCAGCCTGGATCACTAGAACTAGAGCGAGGATTGAAGGTGGGTGAATGGGGTAGTAGGCAGTTGGAGCCTCCCTCTCTGGCCAACTTGTCATTTTGAGTCGGACCTATCACCAACTTTTACTTTACAAAAGGGAAGCTCGGGATGACCAAATTCAAGCCAGCTACAGCAGCACTTAAATTTTGCCAGTTATGTGTCTAGCCATGAAATCAGAGCTAGCTACCTAACCTTTCCCCACCCTCTTAGTGAAACTTTAGCAGCTAAATTTGCCCGCATAGGCAAGCCAGTTTAGAAGGCCAGCCAGCTAGCTCAAAGCCTATGTTCTTATTTAGTTGACTAGAGCCTTTGAAAACTGACTGCTCAGTCTTTACTTTTTATTTAATAAATGAGGCAATATAACTGAGAAAGTGCCAAAGTTTTCATGCCCTATAACCAGTTTTATGAATTACCCTAAAATATATCTAGGCATTTGCATTTGAGTGTTTGTTAAGCACTTATTTTTGCTTTTTTTTTCTCTCCTGCCTTGCAGACGTTTTGCAAATAATTTTAGCTCTTTTGTTCAATCAGAATCTTGTCATCTCTTCTTAAGTCTACACTCAAGGGCTTTCAATTCTGCTGTCTTTAATTCTGTTCCAGTGGAAATGTTTCAAACAGCTAGGCTCTTGGGAATAGGGAGAGGGGATGCTGAGAGTTAAGGTACAGTCCTATTGTATTAAATGTGTAATAAATAATATTACATGTTTGGACTTCCATTAGCCCTGACCACCTCTTCCACCTCCCCCTCAAAAACACCTAAGCCCCCTACCCTTGTAACAAAAAAAAATAAATATATATATATATATATTATATATATTCATTCATTCAAGTATTCTAGCACATACATAATTCTCAAACACAATATGGTATCCCCCTACCCCAACCACCCACCCACCCATCCATTCACCTGGCAATGACTTAAGTCCTTTATCAGAACCCATCCCCACTCTCACATCCTCTCCTTTGACCCGGACTCTAAGCCAAGGCCACAAGACCCTCCCCCTTGCAGCCTCAGCACATTTACCCCTACAGGGGGTGGAGTGGTAGCAATAAATGTTGAACGTCCACAACATTCCAGAATTGAGTCTTTTCTCTCCCCCCACCCCAAGCTTGATAGCCTGTAAAAGCAGTCCCAGAAGTCTCTGCTTCTCTCACAGTTCAGGTAGAGCAGGGGTGAAAGGAGCATCGGCTCCTCCAATATCATTCCCGGCTTCCCAGCCTCACGGTGTAGTCTTGTTTCCACTTTGGATGAGGCTGGAGGGGACAAGGGTAGGGTGGGGATGCCATTGGGTGCTGAATACGCTCTAACTTTTGCTACCACTCTGAAGGTTGAGGCTGTTCTGTAGGTTAAGGCGGTTCATCTCAGCCTCTTCCAGGTTCTGCATCCTCCTGAGCTGCAGCTCATCTAGCCTTCGCCACAGTTCCTGACGCTCCTTTTGCTTTTTCAGCTCCCTGTGACAAATGAGGAGATGGGGTGGAAAGAACAGAGCAGAAGAGCATCACTAAGCCATGCCAGTATGGAGAGGAGGCACAGAACACAAAATTCAACATGGAGAAATTACTACTTACCTGATAATTTCCTTTCCTCTAAGGCAGGCAGGCCAATCTACACCAGTAGATTATGAACTTCTACCAGCAGATGGAGACTAAGTATAGGTGACTCGCTGACGTCACTGACATATAGCCCTGACCTAACATCAGCCTGCCAGTATCTCTAGAAAAGCCAAACTGTGGACACACTGATTATACTTGAACATGACTATAAACAGTCAACCACTCATGCTTCCAACCAACTGGGAAATATTGAGCTCAGCAAAAAAGTTATCAACTAATCTTAAGGGCTGGTTATGTCACTTACTAGTCCTTCAACAAAGTAATAGAAATAACAGTTTTCATCATCCACTTATAAAGGTCAAATTCAAAGCAAGTAGGCAGCCCAGGGAGTTTTGTGGATTGGCCTTTGCTTCCTTAGAGTAAAGTAAATTATCAGGTAAGTAGTAATTTCTCCTGCTACTGCTGTCAGGCAGGCCAATCCACACCAGTAGGATGTACCAAAGCTACTCCCAAAAAGGGTGGGAAGCTGTTTGCTGTCCCATGCATCCTCCTGAGCCCTAATATCCAAGCCGTAATGCATGGAGAAAGTGTGAAAGGAGGACCATATTGCTACCCTGCAAATCTCAACAGGAGACAACAACCAAAGCTCCACTAACGAAACTACCTGAGCTCTCTAGAATGCGCCCTGACCTGTCTAGGTAATTGGACATCTGCATCCACATAGGCGGCCAAAATGACTTCTTTCATCCAACGGGCTATAGTCGCCACGTCAATGGTTCATATTGTTTACCTCCATCATTGAGCACAAACAATTGATTAGACTTCCCGATGGAGCAAGTAATCTTCAAGTACCGCACCAGATGCAGTTTGACATCCAAGGCATTCAACAGACGATAATCCTGTTCATTTCTATCCTTGTCCAACATAGGCAGGGAAATAGGCTGATTCAAATCAAACTCCAAAACCACTTTCAGTAAAAAGGAAAGTACAGCCCTAAGCTGTACTGTCACTAGATTCATTCGTAGAAACAGCTCACAGCAAGAAAGAGCTTGCAACTCAGAGACCCACCGTGTTGAACAGATTGCTACCAGGAAAAAAGTTTTCAAGGTGACCAGCCACAAAGAGATACCACGCAGTGGCCGAAATGTAGCACCCACCAAAAAATACAAGACCAGATTAATGTCCCAAAGATGGCCCACTGCTGCTCCTCAGCAATCCATCGACTTTGCGCCACCAACTCTTGTCAGTGAGCTCTCCAACCCAGAAGGTTTGCATCTGTTGTGAGCACTAAACAGTCCAGTGTCTCCAAGGGAACCCCCCCCCCTTCCTGAAATAATCTGCTTGTAAGCCTGCAATTGGACACTCACTTCCAATGGCAAGTGGAGTCTCACTGTGTACTCCTGCGACTGCGGATTCCACCCGGAGAGCAACACACGCTGAAGGGGCCTCAAGTGTACTCTCACCCAGGGAACTATGTCTAATTTGGCTGCCATTGATCCCAGGACCAGCAGGTAAGACCACACCATTGGGCAAATAGGCCATCCCAAGGCCTGAATTAGAGTAACCAACTTCTGAATGTGACTCTCTGAACACATGCCGAGATCCTCGAGCATATGAGAAGGCTGCAATTTGCTCTTGGCCAGTTTCACCACCCAGCCTAGCTCCTGAAGGGAGGAGACTACCTTGCGAGATACTAAGTGACTTTCTTCTGCATTTTTGTCCCAAATCAAATAGTCTTCCAGATACAGATGGACTAGAATGCCCTCCTTGCGCATGACCATGGTCATGTCACCATCATGACCTTGGAGAAGGTCCTGGGTGCAGTAGCCAGCCCAAAGGGCAGAGCCTGAATTTGAAGATGATGTTACAAAAACAGCAAAGTGTAGGAAACAATGTTCCTGGTGACCTGAGAAATTCCCTATTTCTACTGCCATCATTATAGGAAATAGAGTTTCCATCCTGAGGAGAGTCAACCGCAAATGTTGATTGACTCCCCTCGGATCCAGGATGGACCAAAAAAAACCCTCTTCTTTCTTGGGAATGACAAAATAAATGGAATAGCAGCCCATATTTTCTTGCAATCTGGGAACATGAATTACAGACTTCAGATCCAACAGCCTCCTTAACCTAGCATCCACAGCCACTCTCTTCTGTAGAGAGTTGCATGGAGAGACCATAAATGCATCTGGAGGATTATGGAGAAATTCTAGAGCACAGCCATCCCTTACTACCTCCAGGATCCAATCTGGGCCCACCTTTGATAAAAGTGAGATGTATGCTCGCCTATCTCCCTGATTCAGTACGTGAGCCCCCCGCCTTCATTGCGAAGATCAAGATGCTCCAGCCTCGGAGCCCGCAGCTTACGAGGCTTCTTAGGCCGAAAGGAATGAGATCTTCCAAAGGGACAAGATTTTTGAGTAGTTGCTTCTCTGTAAGGATTAAACAGACAGGAATCCATGGAGCAGCCCTTTGCCCCAACATGATACAACGTCCTTTCTTGTCCTCCGGCAATCAAGGAACCTTGGATTCACCCCAGCTATTTGCCATCTTCTCAAACTCACTTCTGAATAAAAGAGAACCTTTAAAGAGTAATCTTGTGAAAATGGACTTGGAAATAGTGTCTGCTGTCCAGTTTCGTAACCACAACTGGCATCTAGCCTCTATCACGTAAGCCACCCCTGAGGCAAACATCCGCACCAAGTCACAGCTCACAATGGATAAGAATGTGGCTCCCGGTTCCATCAATGATCCGCCATTAGACCCCGCTCCTTGGGTTTCCTGAGAAAGACACAAAGCAATCCAAGCCACCAGGCAGCAGCAAGAAGCAATTTGCAAATTCTTTTGCCATGGTGTCAAAGGCCTGTTTAAGACTGGCCTCAACCTCTTATCCTGAGCACCCATTAGTGCTGCCTCTCCTTCAACTGGGATGGTAGTACGCTTGGTAACAGCACATACCAAGGCATACACCTTTGGGAATCGTAACTGTTCCCTTGCCTTTGGATCCAAGGGGTACAAACCCGACAATGCATGCTCCCTATAAAACTTGCCTCTGGGGCGTTCCACTCAAAGTCAATTAACTCTTGAATTGGATCCAAGAAGGGAAAGAAACAGGACACTTTGTGTAAAGTGACCAAAATGTGATCTTTCTTTTGTAACCTGTAGCATCACCCCCACATACACTGAGCATCTTCAGGGTCTGAGTTAACAGGCTCAGCAATTCATCTCTATGAAAAAACCGGCATAGAGTCTGAAACGGCTCCAAATCAGGTGGAATTTCTCCCTCTTCTAGAGGTGAGAAAGCTAAATCCCCATAGGAATCATCCAACATGTCATCCGGATCCCCCTGAACATCTCCAGGGATAGCCTTCCTACAGCATTTGCCCACAGTGGATGACAATTGGGAGGACCCAAGAATGTAATCACTTCTTAGTAGGTTGTGTCACCTCCGCTGAGCACCACTGCAGAAATGCTTGTGGGCCCTGGAAAAATTCTACCTAGGAGAGGAGGATGGATCCATACCAGGGCTCACATGCCCAAACCTGGCACTCTCCGACCCTTTTCCCGGAGATATCTCTGCCATCAGAAATAAGGGTGGTGGGGAATTGTCCACAGTGTCACTGCCTCCCACCCCACACCCTTCTGGAGCTACCCTGGGCCAAGGAGATGTCCCAACATCAGCAAAATCTGTAGTAGCCAAATCAGCTTGAGCATCTAAACAACGTTGACACAGGCGTATAGAGAGCAATGGCTGGATTTCCCTTATATGGCAAGCCTCACAGACAGCAAGGTGCTTAGACCTTTTTGTCCCTGGTGTCATAGTTTTTCTGAACCCGGCTCTAGATGGCCTCCTGCGCGCACACCAACAGTGCCCGGCTGTACCCGCGCAAATACATGCTCAAATCTAGGCCAGGGCTTTATGCACATACAAACCCTCCATGCCCATTACAGGACACTGTCAAGCAGCGAGAATGTGTGAACACACTTAAGTACATAGGAAAAAAAAATGTCGCTGCGGCCTATAATGCAGCTGACTGAACCGAGCTTGAGGCTTAGTCAAAATCTGCTCAACCTGCTGAGCCTGAGCTGCCTCCACTCCCCAAAGAAATGAGACGGAAAAGGGGATAAGAGGTGTAGAGGAAAACGTCAAGGGAAAAGAGGACATGTAAGGAAAAAGGAGGGGGCCTAAAATTCCCTCCTAACTCTTTTACATGAGCTCAGCCCTCCCTGGCTGACAGCACAATTGGGTCACCGGCTACGATGAGGACAGGCCACAAGCCTTCACTGCCGAGTACTCCCTTATCCACTTTTCCGCATTTTTTTTTTTTTCCGCCTATGCCTGGCCAGGCAGCTAGACTTAAAGTGCTCAACTGAGGGAGGGACCAAATGGGTGTCACCGCAAGAGCTCAAGTGTTGCATCTGAATCTTCTCCTAGTCTTCCATCTTTTTTCTCTTTGTTATTTTTTTTACACCACAAGCAATCTCCACAAGGGAGATGCATGTCCACCATTTGCTGGAGATGGAGAATATTGGCAAGCTGATGACAGGGCAGGGCTATATGACAGTGACGTCAGTGATGGACCGACAAAACAGGAGGGTAGGCTGTCTAAGAAAGCCGTTAGTCCAATCTCTGAGCTTTATTTTAATGGAGACGTGATCTTTGTATATATTCCCGACTCAGGCCGCGTTTCGCCCCACACAGGGGCTGCCTCAGGGGCTAAAACACATAAATAACAAATATAACTTAACGTACAAGACAAATAATAGAAAATAATTTTAAAATTAAAATTCCATAACAAAAGGTAACACATAGAATCTAAAGACATATCATAATTGACCAGTTGCTAATTAAAAAATAAATACAAATAAATACAATAAAAAATGGATAATAAAAAAATGACCAGAAACAACTGTGCAATATATGATTTTACCTGTATATAAAAAGACTTAATGTATATGAATGTAATTTAATAAAATAAATACACAAAATCTCAGGAATCTGGTGGTCTGTTAAAATGTGCCTTAAGAAAAATATAATGCAAACTAACATACTCTAAAAATGTATGAATGGGGGAATGCTAAGAAATAGATAAATCAAAGTGAGAAGCAAGCCCATGGCAATACAAAACAATAAAAGAATTAAATTCAACTTCTATATTAGTTTGCATTATATTTTTCTTAAGGCACATTTTAACAGACCACCAGATTCCTGAGATTTTGTGTATTTATTTTATTAAATTACATTCATATACATTAAGTCTTTTTATATACAGGTAAAAAATTTTTTTTTTATTATCCATTTTTTATTTTACTTGTATTTATTTTTTAATTAGCAACTGGTCAATTATGATATGTCTTTAGATTCTATGTGTTACCTTTTGTTATGGAATTTTAATTTTAAAATTATTTTCTATTATTTGTCTTGTACGTTAAGTTATATTTGTTATTTATGTGTTTTAGCCCCTGAGGCAGCCCCTGTGTGGGGTGAAACTCGGCCTGAGTTGAGCATATATACAAAGATCACGTCTCGATTATAATAAAGCTCAGAGATTGGACTATTTTGTGGCATCTAATCCATTTTGTTATCCTAGTGACGTCAGTGAGCCAGCTTTACTCCATCTCCTGGAGAAGGGCATAACTCACTGGTCTGGATAGGCCTGCATGAGCGCAGAAGAAAGTGGCATTTCCTTTTCATACAAGCTCAACTTAGGACATACCTCTCCTAAAGGGGTGCCCTGCAGGCATCACTTTGTAAATGCAGTGAGCACTGACCAGCACAAATGAAGTGCTGCCCTTGCACACAGGAATAAAATTCTTAGGGCTGGCCATGCACTGCCAACATGAGGCCCAGAGATGGTACTCACAGGCCTGACAAAATGCAGGACCCTAGGTTGCTTGGAGGATCCTGTATCTCTGCAATATGCTACAGGTTTGTTTTTACAATGAAGCCCTGGGTATCTTCTGGGCAGGTTCAACGCATACAGCAGAGGATACTCAGCCCTTACTCTGTAGATACTAAGAATGGATACCCAGCCCTTACTCTGAAGATACCTACTGTTGCTTTTCTACTTTGTAGGATGCAGTCAGGTCATCAAAGAGCTTGCCGTTCATCTCCATGAAAGTTTTAAGCACATTGTAGATCAAGGAGACAATCGTTCTGCAGAAAAATTAGGAAGGAGAGAAAGGAAAGAAAAAAACAGACAGCACAAGATGAGACAGTGAAAGGTAACAAAGACAGCATATGGAAAGAAGAGATGGGAGAGAGCAAAGAACACGTGGACATATGTGTTTGTCATCTCTGTACGTACACATTGATAGAGTGTCTCACTTGAGACACAGCCACAGAGAACTGTGGCTTTAAATCTTACACACATATATGGGCCGATGCAATATGGTGCGCTCAGCCTAGCACACAGCTTAATGCGTGCGAGAATAACTCCCAATGCAATAAGGGGATTAGCATGTCCAAAACGCACCTCGAAACAAGTGCTTAGCTAATAGCGCTCATCACATGTGAATGCTATTGCCCATGATGCAGAAAATCCCCCCCCCCAGTGCCCAATGCACACTCATTAATGCGGCAAACTTAACGGCAGCCCCGGAGCTGGCGATAAGTCATACCACAAGTCAAGGGCTCAAGAAAACCCCCCCCCAAAATACTGTTGTCAGTGGTTCCTCCTACTTAGTATTGAACCAGAGCCGGGAATGGAATCCAGATCTGTTGCAATACTAAGATCCACTGCTTGCGGGAATTGAAATTTACAAAAACAGGAAGGGCTCGATAAAAAAAAAAAAAAAAAAAGCTGACACCCAATATAAACGCTGCTGTTATGTGTGCGAGTTATCTGTGGCGGGACAAAACAGACGCTTGAATTAAGCTCCGTTTCCCTAACCCGCGTATAGCCACGTCTCCAGGGCACCCAGTGCTTTTGTGCAATAGGGACGCACAATTTCTCTCTTGTGCATCCTTTTAAACATGGTCACTAATTTACATACTACTTCAGGCGTCCAGGGGCTGTGGATGTGTGCACATTATGTAAAGGGATGCTCAATATGAGCACCCATAGAATCCAGCTCCTGGCAGTTGCTTTGGGTGCTAACCTACAGCTGGCCAGTAGGAGTCACTATAGTACCTGTGTTCAGCAGCACTCCAGCCCACGGAGCCAGAACCAGAGCCGGGAATGGAATCCAGATCTGCTAACCTCTGTAGCCCTTCCAGGCCGAAAAAGCAGGAGCCAGAGCTGGGAATGAAACCCAGGTCTCCTACCCTCTGCAGTGCTCCCTGCCTCAGGATTAAGAGCCTGAACTGGGAAGAGAGTGAAGGTTTCCCACTTCTCAGCATAGCACTGCCCCTTGCTGCCCCATGTGGGCCTCTTACTGGTTCCAGTGCTCCTTTGAGACGCAGTAGAGGGTGCTGAAGATGAGTGGAAGGATGGTATTGCAGTTGTCCTCAATCAGGCTCAGAATGTACTCGTTGTTCCAGAAGTAGAGTGCCCGCTCTGCCACCTGAAGATGGAGAGAAACAACAACATGACAATACACAGAGATGATACCTCCTGAGTGCATGAGACCAGTGGGGGGTGAGCTGGGCAGTCAAAACCCATTAATTTTGTATTTGGATACCTAGAAAGAAAAGTAATCCATTGCAGTACTTCGTTACTGTGAGGTATAACCTAACTAAAGTTACTGTCAAAAGTGATTTGTTCCAGTACCACTGGAGAAACCTCGTCTGGACTACAGTTGCCAGTTCTGGAAGCTGCATCTCCAGAAGGGGATAGAAAGCAGACGCAGTCCAGAGTAGGGCTACAAAGAATGCAGAGCCTGCATCAAAAAACCTATGAGGGGAAGCTTAGGCTCCTCAATCTGTATATTTTTTAACATACAGAAATGGTAGATAAAAACATAAGGCCCATTTAGTCTACCCATCTCCATCTTCTGTCCTACTTGCTGCAGACTTTAATTGATCCTTAGCATTAATTCTTTTCCCCACCCCCAGGGATCCCCTATGCTTGTCCCACACACTCTTGAAATAGAACACCTTTTTTTCTGGTCTACTACTTCCAAAGGGAGACTGCTCCATGGATCTGCCACTATTTCCATAAAAGAAAAATGTCCTTAGATTGCACCTTGTTAGGACCAGAAGTGATGTCACCGTCTTCCCAGGATCACCAATCAGTCCAGAATTCATTCACAATGCTGCAGCTACATTGTGGTCCTCATCCCAAATTCACTCACACTCTGCCTTTCCCATAACAAACAGCTGACAATCGCATTCACCATCATAATCACCAACAGCCTCTCTTATAGCCCCCTTCTCTTCAGGGTGCTCCAACATAGTGCACTGTCTCAAATGGCCTCTACTGTTGTCACTGTGTTCTTCCCTGCTGGCCCCAGGATCAGCTGTCCCTGTGAACAGTGGATCTTCCTTTTGTTGTTATTATCGTGAGGCCGAATTCCAAGTTTGTTGCCATCACCATATACTAGATATATGGTGGTGGCAGCAATAAAATAAAAACAAAAAAGGAAGATCAGCCGTTCACAGGGCCAGCAGAGAAAGGTACAGCAGTGGCAGTAGAGGTCAATTGAAACTGTACTATGTTGGGGTACCTGGAAATGATGTTGCCATTGCGGACAAGGACACATGGGGCCATAATAAGCCAGAAGAAAGGTGCCCACTTGTGGTCCACAACCTATACTTTGCCCACTCCTGCTCTAGACAGAGCACAAGCAAACCTTTTTTCAGTGGAAATAATATTTGAGAAAAAAGGAGAAATTTAATCTTACCTGATAATTTCCTTTCCTTGAATCCTGCTAAACCAGTCCAGATGTCTGGATTATATCCCCCTACTAGCAGATGAAGACAGAGGACATACCTCATTCTGTGACATCATCACTGGTAGTTACCATGGTACAGCTCCAGTTAAAAGCCAGTATTTTTATGTCAAAGCCATGGAGGCAAAAACTAACAATAGAATCAAATTCTTAAAATACATGTATATAATTGAAACACTTAAAAGGATCCTCCCAAAAAAACTATTCTTCCAAACTTTTCTTGGATAAATGAAGAGGTAGAGAAAGGAAAAGAGGAAGCAAAAAGTAAACCTCCAGGTGCCTCTTAATCTCTGTAAATCAAAGTCCACCACTTCTAAAACTGCACAGGCCCAACTTCCTGGGAGGGTCCTAGAATTGTGTAGCAGGATACAAGGAAAGAAAATCATCAGGTAAAACTCAATGTCTCCTCCTCTATCATCCTGCTATACCAGTCCAGATGGTGGGAAGTATCCAAGCCCATTTAATCTAGGAGGCTAGAAGTTATGGCTGCCCTGAAAACATAAACTCCAAAGGCTGAACATCCAGTTTTAAATATTTAGTGAAATAATATAAGGAAGAACAAATGATAGCCTTACAAATATTCTCCAGGGCAAGAGCAGAAATTCCATCCAAGAAGAAATTTGAGCTTTCACTGAGTTTGCTCAAAGGATCTCCAGAAGCTATGGACCTTTCAATAAATAAGCAATCAATTGCTTTTTTTTTTTTCTTTCAAACCAGGGGTGGACAAACTATGGCAGGCAGGCCAAAACTGGCCCAACTCCTCCATCTTTCTAGCCTGCCTACCTCCTGCATGCTGCCTATAGGATCCAGCCCATTGCTGTCCTCCAGCAGCCTGCCCAAACACCTCGACGTTATCAGCGATGGCCCCTAATGACATGCTGATGTCTGCAACGTGGGCCATTGTTGATAATGTTGGGCAATGCCTTAGGTGGACTGCTGGAGGATGGTGAAGGATGGTGGCATCATGTTGGGATCCTAGATGTGCTGTTGAGGAAGAGAAGGCAGATTTCATTGGCTGGAGACTGGGCAACAAACGCCCTAGAATGGTAGATATGTTCATGTGCCTACTGTAGGGGTTGCTTTTCATTGGCACTTATTGGCAAGGGACCTACGGGAGATAGAGTAAGAACAGGAGGCCAAAACAATAGCGGTGAGGATGGGCTACTCTTGCAGTCACAGCTCATCTCACTCCAAGCATGTGAAGAGTGGGAAGCACAACAAGAAACAGAGTTGCTCGCACTCGAGGGAGGAGGAGTGGGTAAGGAAATACTCTGTCATAGGAGGACAAGTATAGTTGGTGACAAGAGTCCCTTTCCTGGTTCCACCAACACTGCTTCATATTGGCACAAGCACGTCACATCTCCACCTGACCATATTGACATTTTCGGTCATACTTTATTTATTTAGGCATTTTATATACCATCATTCCAGAATAAGATCATGACAGTTTACAAAATCATCATTCATATTCTTGTTTTACGATCACATTCTGTGCCAGCATTCATAATCTAGGTCAAAACTACAGCAGATATATATTCTTATTCATGTTTGTATAATTTCTTGGTCAACATGACAGTTGACTTATTGACTTCATATTTGTACATTTTCAAAGTTGGCATTACAGCAAATGCAGACTCTAATTTAATTACCTATGTACTTTACATCAATCATTACTTATTGCTCACTTCACTACCATTGTCTCTTGTATTTACAATGAGGTTTTCAGTATATTGGTGTTTTATATTAAATCGTAAACTTCTCTGGAGAGCCATGTTTTCAGTTCACATTTGAAATTCTTTTTTTTCTGTTATCTGGCATAATGACTCTGGGAGGGAGTTCCACAACTTGGGGCCTGCTATGGAGAACATTCAATCCCTTATTTGTGTTAGATGTGGATTCCGAGTAGAAGGCACTGTTAGAAGTCCCTTGTCCCAGAAAGGCTAACCCAACAAATATCTGTAGCCTAGGGTGGGTCGGGGATTGGCCTGCCCTCATTAAAGGAAAGGAAATTATTAGGTAAGTAGTAATTTCTCCTTCCTCTGCATTCAGGCAAGCCAACCCCCACCAGTCGGATGTACCAAAGCTAATCCTGAAGAGGGCAGGAGGCTGCCAGTGGTCCAATTAATATCGCCCATGTGAATGCGACATCCTCCCTGATCCAAACATCCAAGTGATAATGCTTGGAAAAGGTATGCAAAAATGGCCATGTCGCCACTTGGCAAATCTTGGCAGGCAATGACAAAGTTCCAACCACAAAACCGCCTGAGCCTTCATGGAATGCGGTCTAATCTATTTCGGCAAAGGAATCACAGCAGCCATATTGGCAGCTATAAATGACTTCTTTAACCCAATGAGCTATCATTGTCTACGTCACTGGTGCTCCCTGCCTACTGCCACCATGGAGCACAAACAGGCGATCAGACTTTCATACAGATTTAGTCACTTCCAAGTACCACAGCAAATGTCACTTGATGTCCAAGGAATGCAAAAAAGACGATACTCCCAAGGTGGGAAGGGAAATGAACAGATTCAAATAAAACTCCAAAACCACTTTTGGCAAAAATTAGGGCACAGTCCAAAGCTGTACCTGGAGTTATACACAGAAAAGGCTCACAGCAAGAAAAGAGCCTGCAGCTCGGAGACAGACATGCGGAACAGATCACTTTCAGAAAAACTGTCTTCAAGGTAAGCAGCCACATGGAAAGAGCATGCAGCGGCCGAAAGGTTGGACCTGCCAAACATTCCAGGATCAAATTAGGGTCCCACACAGAGGCACTGGAAGCCACAGAGAGGGACAAAGATGCTTAACTCTCTTCAAGAAACAGGACACGTCTGGATGGGAAGGCAGAGGCCCTCCAGTGACTCGCCCCCTATAACAAGCAAGGCCTACAACTTGAACCTTCAAGGTGTTAAGGGCCAAGCCTTTATGTAAGCCATCTTATAAGAATCTCAAAATTAAAGGAATATCCACCTTGCGAGTTTGAGAACCTCGCTCAGAACACCAGGCCTCAAAAACTCTCCAAACCCTAACATAGGCTAGAGAAGTAGAAAATTTCCGGCCCAAAGTAAGGTGGAAATCAAGCAGGTGAATAAGCCTGCTTCAACAACTGAGCCCTTTCAATGGGCAAACTATAAGACAAAATTGACCCAGATCCTCATGTAGAATGGATCCCTGCTGCAACAGATCCTTCCAAGGTGGTAGCTTGAGGGGACTGTCCACCAGTAGTCTCTGCGGATCAGCACACCACAGCCTCAGAGCACAATCCAGAGCCACTAAAAGGACAGTGTTGATTTGACTTGCAATCTTCCGGACGATCTTGCCCATCAGAGGCCAGGGTGGGAATGTATAGAGCAGAGCACTGCACAGCCACTCCTTAATGTGAGCGTTGATACCCAGCACTTTTGGGTCCCTTCTGCAACTGAAAAAGCATGGAACTTTCGTGTTGTTGAAGGTCACCAACAGGTCTAGCTCCGGGTGGTCTCAGCAGTCCACAAGGAGCTGAAAGGCTTTGTCCGCCAGCTCCCATTCTCCTGGATCCAAATTTCTCCTGCCGAGGTTTCTGGCAATGTGAGAGGCGGATATGCCTAGAATATGCTGCTCCGCCCACATCATGAGCATATCTATTTCCTCCGACACATGTTGACTCTTGGTTCCACCCTGATGATTAATGCAAGCCAAGTAATTGCATTGTCTGACACTATTCAGACCACCTGAGCCTCTAAATGCGCAGTGAACCGCAAACACACTAAATGAACTGCCCGTGCTTCAAATCAGTTGATGCTCCACTGCAGTTCCTCTGCATTCCAGCAACTTTGCATTATCAGCTCCTGAAAGTGAGTCCCCCAACCCAGAAGGCTTGCATCTGTTGTGAGCACCAACCAATCTGGCATCTCCAGGAATACTCCCTTCCTGAGTTGATCCACCAGTAACCACTGTGCAATTGAGACTTCACCTCCAATGGTAGGAACAGCCTCACCGCATAGTCCTGCGACTGCGGGTTCCATCAGGAAAGCAACATACCTTCAAGAGATTGCATGTGTGCTCTTTCCATGGAACTACATCCAATGTGGCAGCTATCAACCCCAGGATCTGTAGATAAGACCACACTGTTGGGCAAATAGTATTTGTCAGGGTTCAAACTCGAGCCATCAACCTTTGGATTAGAGTCTCCGGCAGAAATACTCTGCCCAGCTTCGTATCGAAGCAAACTCTGAGATACTCCAGAGTCTGAGCCAGCTGCAAACTGCTCTTAGCCAGATTCACTACCCCACCTATCTCCTGTAGTAATGAAACTAACTTGCAAGAAGCCCAAACACTCTCTTCTATGCTCTTGGCTCAAATTAACCAGTCATCCAGATACGGGTGAACCAGACTGCCATCTTTGTGTAAGACTACCACTAACACCACCATGACCTTGGAAAGGGTCCTGGGCACAGTGGCCAGCCTGAAAGGCAAGGCCTGAAACTAGTAATGACGATTCAGAATGGTAAACTGTAGGAACTGTTGATGTTCCCAGCGAAAGGAAATATGCAGATACGCCTCCGTGAGATCCAGAGACGTGAGGTATTCCCCTGATTGTACTGCCATTACGACAGAGCACACCATGTCCATCCTGAGATGAGTGACTTGCAAATGATAATTGACTCCCTTGAGATCCAGTATGGGTCGAACGGACCCTTCTTTCTTGGGCATGACAAAATTAATGGAATAACGGCCCGTATTTTGCTGCAATTAGGGAACAGGAATCATGGCTTTCAGGTTTAACAGCCTTTGCAATATAGCTTCCACTGCTACCCTCTTCTGAGGGGAGTTGTATGGAGATATCATAAAGCCATATGGAGGAATACTGAACCACTTCAAGGACCCATTGATCCAAAGTAATCTGGACCCACCTGTGATAAAAACGAGATAGGTGCCCACTTATTTCCTGCACCAACAGGTGAACCTGCAAATCTTCATTAAGAAGAAGCTCGAGGGGCTCCACTTCCGGAACCCGCATCCTTTCAAGATCTTTGGGGGGGAGAAAGGACTGAGATCTGCAGAAAGGATGGGATCTCTGAGAAGAACTTCCCCTATAAGGCCAAAAACACCAGTAGTCTCAAAAGCGGCTACTTACCCAAAAAGTCTGGGAACCAGCTTGTCCTCTGGCAAGCGAGGAACCTGGGCTTCCCCCCATTTATTTACTATTTTCTCCAACTCGCTGCCAAACAAAAGCAAACCCTTGAAGGGCAGCTTGGTGAGATTGGATTTCAAAATAGTATCTGCTGACCAGTTGCACAGCCACAGCTGCCATCTAGCTGCTATAACAGAAGCAACTAATCTGCTGGCTGTGTGAACCAGGTCACAGCCCTCATCAGCTAAGGTGGTAGCCCCCGGTTCTACCATGGGTCCGCTATCTGAAATGGCGCTCCCAGATTCTTGAGAAAGACGCAAGGTAGCTCAAGCTACCAGGGCATAAGAAGAAGCAATTTGCAAGTTCATCACAATGCATCAAAGGCTTGCTTTAGGATAGCCTCAATTTTCCTAATCTGAGCATCCTTAAGAGCTGCACCTCCCTCTACTGGGATGGTAGTTCGGTTTTGTGACAAAACACACCAAAGCATCTACTTTAGGGAAATGCAATTGCTAGGGATGTGAATCGTTTTTTGACGATTTAAAATATCGTCCGATATATTTTAAATCGTCAAAAATCGTTAAAGGCGATATATAATAGGAATTCCCCCGATTTATCGTCAAAAATCGTAAATCGGGGGAAGGGGGAGGGGAAGGGGGAGGGCGGGAAAACCGGCACACTAAAATAACCCTAAAACCCACCCCGACCCTTTAAAATAAATCCCCCACCCTCCCGAACCCCCCCAAAATGTCTTAAATTACCTGGGGTCCAGTGGGGGGGTCCCGGTGTGATGTTCCACTCTCGGGCCATGGGTGCATTGATAGAAATGGCGCCGGCGCTACCTTTGCCCTGTCATATGACAGGGCAAAGGTAGCGCCGGCGCCATTTTGGTTCCTGTCCCCCGACGTCACGAGCATAGGAGATCGCTCCCGGACCCCCGCTGGACCCCCAGGGACTTTTGGCCAGCTTGGGGGGGGGGGCCTCCTGACCCCCACAAGACTTGCCAAAAGTCCAGCGGGGGTCCGGGAACGACCTCCTGCACTCGAATCGTGTTGCCGTAATGTAAAATGGCGCCGGCCGTGCAGTACGGCAATATGGCCATACGGCCGGCACCATTTTGCAACGAGTATTGCAAAATGGCGCCGGCCATTTCTATGTGGTTCCAAATCTGGGGGAATTTCCTTTTCCTCAACAGGGGAGCCACCCCCATCATCGGTGACATCTTGATCCACATGCATTTGAACCTTGTTAGGCCACGTTGCACCACAGTGCTTGACTGTGGTGGCAGACACAGGAGAATTCTAAGTGCACAGACCTAAACTGTAGAAAAATCTGTAAATCCTGGAAGAATTTCACCCAGAAAAAGGACGGCTCCATAGGCCCGAACCTGACTGTTACGCATGCTGTCCACGGCAGACACGCGGCACAGCCCCTCACCTTTCTACAGTGACTCTAGCTCCTGGTTCCTCCTTGCTGGCAGCGGTGGGCCAGCAGCTCCATCCTCAGTGCCTCCGGGCCAGCTGCAGTCCCTGGCATTCCCAGTCCAGCCACCACATCCATTTGCTTCTCATCAGGTCTCTCTGTGTGGCCCGCGGAGAGACGCTGCTACTCGGTGCCGCGCCCATCACTGATGTTTAAGTAGGGACAGCGGCGGGAACCTAGCCGCGGCCCTGGATGATTATGTCAACGGAGCTTCAGTATTTAAGCGCAGGCTCCACTCCCTAGCTTTGCCTTTGCAACAGGTCTCCTCGCTGGTTGAGTACTCATTGCCTCCTAGAGATTCGTCTCATTCTTGCATTCCTGTTCCTAGTTTGTTCCTGGTTCCTGACTCCTTGTTCCTGTCTTAATCCATACCTTGGATTGCCTACACAGACTTTGCTTCGCTTGACCACGCCATTGATTCTCTCCAAGCCCAGACCTCTGCTTCACCTGACTACACTATTGCATATCCCCAGACCCAGACCTCTGCTTCGCCTGACTACCCTATTGCCTATTTCCAGAACCAGACCTCTGCTTTGCCTGACTAAGCTGTTGCCTATTTCCAGACCCAGACCTTAGCATCGTTTGACTACTCTTGACTATCTCCGTGATCAGACCTCAGCCTTGCTTGCCACTGCCTCTGGATTGCCACCAGCCCTGATTCAAGCCTGTTCGACGACTCTCCAGCTTACTTCCTGGACTTGGTCTATTCAGGTTTCGGCCTGCTCTTGCTCGGGCGCCCCCCATCTGCCTTCGTTCCTTTGGCGCCAGAGTCTCCAGGACACTACCTTGTCCAGTGTAAGACTGTATCATCTCTCACCTGTTGTCTCTGGGCTGAACCGATCTCTACATCGACTACACCTAAGTCCAGCTGGCCCCGGCACCCAAAGGCTCAACCCGCAGGGAACAAGGGCTGGTACTGGTGAAGCTCTAGCGGCCTCTGTCCATCAGCCCTCTCCGCCTGCTGACGGTGGGGACCTTAGGTCCCTACCTATGGGTTGCGTCAACCCCACCTCAGCCCAAGGGTCCACCTTCGGCGCAACACTGACATCCTGAGACTGCCTCTCCCCTGATTGCTCGGCCAGAGGATCAACCAAAGGAGGGGACACCCGCATTGTGTTGCCTTCGGTCCCACTCCTCTCAGACAGAGGAGACTGACCATAGTTGGTAAAAATCAGAAGGAGGCAAATCCCCATGAGCATCCAGGCAGCGCTGACACAGGCTTGTAGAAAGTTCTGGCTATATCACCCTGATGTGGCATGCAGCACAAACACATAAGCGCTTAGACTTCTTTGCCACTGGCACCATGGTTATAATGCACTCAGACAGAGATATAGGCATGCGCCCAGCTAGATGCTGAAGAGATTTAGGTTATTTGTTAATTGCTGCTTTAAGAAATCTGCCTCATGTTGACAAGTAACTGGAATAAGAAGGCCTGAAGAGAGAAAAATGCAATTCTCAGCCCAAGGCTGAGCATGGTGTGAGAGTGCTGATAAGCAAGGCTCCAAGAAAGTTATAACAAAGAAAAGCACTGAGTAAAAAGAATGTGAGAGGCATATGAAGGAATATTACCGGCTGACGTAGGGGATGAGCAAGGTGGGGGATGGGGGGGGGGGGGGGGGAGTCGAGCCAGGTTTAGTAGTGTATAAAAAGGGAATACAAATTTAAAACAATGAGTAATTGGCATTGCTCATATAACAGTATATTCTATAAAGTTGGGCTCCTTTACTCCCGTAAGGAAACACACTCTGATTCCCTTGTCCTGACGTAACTTCACGAGAGTCTTTGAGAGAAGTGGAAGTGGAGGGAATGTATATAGGAGACCGGTCGCCCATGAGAGGGAGAACACATCTCTTGGCTGAGAGTGTTGGCTGCGAGTGAGAGATCAAATGTTCTCTACTTTACGGTTTTGAAGTGACGCAAAGAGATCTATATGAGGGTAACCCCATTGTTGGAAGATCAAGTCCGCCACTGAGGAGTTGAGAGACCACTCGTGCGGCTGAAAGGTGCGACTCAGCTTGAGTGCCAACACATTGTCCACTCTCGGCAAGTAAGTGGCCCTGAGGTACATCGAGTGGGAGAGGGCCTCCGCCCATATCTGCGCAGCTTCCTGACAGAGAAGGTAGGAGCCCGTACCTCCCTGTTTGTTGATGTACCACATGGCCACCTGGTTGTCCGTCTGAATCAGGATGACTTGATTGGACAGGCGATCCTGAAATACCCTGAGAGCATATCTGATTGCTCGCAGCTCCAGGAAATTGATTTGGTGTTTGGCTTCCTCTGGAGACTAAGATCCTTGTGTCTGCAGTTCGGCCACATGGGCTCCCCAGCCAAGGTTGGAAGCATCGGTGGTGAGAATGATTTGAGGGTCTGGAGGCTGGAAGGGCAAGTCTTGGAGGAGATTGATCTGGTTTTTCCACCAGGCCAGAGACTGACGGAGTGAGTCGGTGACGTGGACAATGATCGACAGGGGCTGATTGGATTGAGTCCATTATGACCTTAGAGTCCACTGCATGACTCTCATGGCCAAGCGGGCCATTGGGGTAACCTGAACTGAGGACGCCATGTGTCCCAGCAGGATGAGGAAGTGGCGTGCAGTCGTGCGGTGCTGAGACTGTAGCTGGTGTGCGAGAGAGATGAGAGTGAGTGCTCGCTGTCGAGGCAGAAAAGCTTTTGCCTGCAAGGTGTCCAAGTCTGCCCCTATGAATGATAAAGTTTGAGATGGGACTAAGAAGGAGTTGTCATAATTGACGAGAAATCCTAACGAAATCAGAGTGTGTAAGGTAAGATGTAGGGACGACAGAGCAGTTTGCTGAGTAGGACCCCTGATCAACCAATCGTCTAGATAGGGGTAGACGTGAACACCTTGAGTCCTGAGGAAGGCTGCAACTATTACGAGGCATTTTGTGAAGATTCGTGGTGCAAACGCGAGGCCAAATAGAAGCACTCTGTACTGATAGTGCTTGGGGCCTACCAGAAATCTCAGGAATTTGCGATGAGATGGAGTTATCGCAATATGTGTGTATGCATCCTGGAAGTCTAGAGAGCAGAGCCAGTCTTCTCTTTGCAGAAGAGGAAGAAGAGAGCCCAAGGTTACCATTTTTAACTTTTCTCGATGGAGGTACTTGTTGAGGGCATGTAGGTCCAGAATAGGGTGAATGCCTCCCAATTTTTTGGGGATTAGAAAGTACCGGGAATAGAACTCTAGGCCGTGTTGAGAGTAGGGCACTGGTTCTATTGCTTTGGACTGGAGGAGGAGGGAGACTTCCTGTTCCAGGAGGATGGAGTGGTCAGATGTTCTCCACATCGGTAGAGGTGGGGAGTCCGGTGGGATGGAGAGAAAGTTCAGATGATAACCTTGAGCGATTATCGCCAGGACCCACTGGTCTGTTGTTGAAATGGCACAATCGACCTCCCACTGGTATCTGAGGCAGTGGAAGCTGGCTGCTGCTCTCTATGCAGGAGTCAAAAACCGGAAGCAGGGCCCGGATGAGGAGCTGCTTGAGTCTTTTGTTTTCGTAGTTGACGAGACTGGGTTTTTTGGAAAGGTCTTGTAGAACGAGTTCTAGACAGTGGCGGGTAGGATTTCTTCAGATGGAAAAATGACTTCTTAGCGTCCTTTCGGAGAGCCTGTTTTGAGGAATACTCAGAAGGCATCAGAGAGAGCTGTCTCAGGGTCTCATGATGGTCCTTGAGTTCCGCCACCATCCGTTGAATTGGTTCGCCAAAGAGATTGTCTCCTACACAGGGCAGGTCGGACAATCTGTCCTGTACTTCAGGGCGAAGGTCCGAAGACTTGAACCAGGCCCATCTTCTTGCCAAAATAGCAGCTGCAGATACCCTGGTAGCAGTGTCAAACATATCGTAAGATGATCTTATCTCATTCTTGCCTGCCTCAAAGCCCTTGTTCACTAGGGTTTGAAGTTGTTCTTGGAATTGTTGAGGCAGGGAGTATGTTAATTCTTGTATCTGCTTAAATAAGACCCTGTTGTTTTGGGTCATATAGAACTGATAGGAGGCGATTCGGGAGACGAGCATTGAGCCCTGGAAGACACGGCGACCAATGGCATCTAGAAATGTCTGCTCCTTGCCTGGGGGAAAGAAGAGTGGGGTTTTGATCTCCTTGCCCTCTTTTGGGCCGATTCTACAACCACAGATTGGTGATCCAACTGAGGTTTTTGAAAACCTGGGGCTGACTGTACCAAATAAGTGGTGTCAGCCTTCCTGTTGATTGGAGCAACAAGCCAGGGTGTTCCCAGTTCTTTTTGAGGAAATCCAGAAGAACCTGGTGAATAGGGATGGAGGTTATTTCCTTGGGAGCATCCAGGAATTGCAACAGCTCCATCATTTGATGCCTGTCATCTTGTTCGGTCTGTAATTGGAAGGGAACCAATTCAGATATCTCCTTCACAAAATTTATGAAGGAAAGGTCCTCTGGAGGAGAACGCTTTCTCCCGAAGACAAAGTAAGTGGAGAGGGCACCGGAGCTATCGGTGACCCGGGATCCAACGGTGGAAAAGTGATAATAAGCGCTTCCATCCTCGAGAGCAGCGGTGTCAACGCTGCTGGAATTGGGTCGGTGGTCGGTTTCACGATTGGCACTGGTGTCGGTGCCAGAGGAACTTGGAGTCGATGCATCACCTTGGCGATGGCCTCCTGAACCATCCAGTCCAGGTCTCCATGGAGACCTGGAGCAATCAGCCCCGGCTCCAGAAGGGGAGAAGGAGGCAGAGGCATAGCCGGAGGGACCACCATTAAAGGTGGAGTCGCGGCTCCCGAAACCCGTCCGGCTGAGGGTGACCTTGGTGACCCAGTCGCAGAAAAGGTTGGTGCCTTTTGTGGATGGGGTTTTTTCGATGGCGGCTCGGACGGCGGCTTGGTCGATGATTTCGCTCCCTCGATGGTCTGAGACTTCCGATGTCAATGGCGATGTTTCTCTCTACGATCCCCTCGGTACTGATGGGAAGTAGAGGTAGCTGAAGGCCGAAAAGTTGTCGATGCCGGATGTAATCAGCCGGTGGTCGATACTGGTGCGAAGTGGACGGTGCCGGTTCTGACGATGTTGATGCAATAGACGGTGTCGGGGTTTGAGCACAGAAGAGAAGTTCCATCTTCTCCATTCTGGCCTTGCGACCTTTTGTTGTCATTAGGGCACATTTGGTGCAGGTCAGGACATCGTGCTCACATCCGAGACACATTACACAGACTTTATGAGGGTCTGTTATGGACATGGTGCAGTTACAGTCCAGGCACCGACGGAACCCCGACGCCATGGCCTTGAAAAATTTGAGCCGCGGTACGGTCAACGGCCAGTAGGCCGCGAGGGCCAAACAACGGGAATTGACCGAAAATGGGTAAAAAGCTTACTGGAGTACCGCGGCTTAAAAAAGTTGAAGGAGGGACCCCTGTGGAGTAAGAAAGTTTTCAGTAATTCCGTGAGGAAAATTCCTGCCAGGAATCTCTGCGGAGCTCCTTAACCGCGTGGCTACTGCTGCGCGGAAAAAAGAAGACTGAAGGGAGACCCCTGCTGGCTGCAGGGTTAGTGCCATGCTGGGCATGCCTAGTAGGTGCCAGACAAAGTTCTAGAAACTTTTACAAAATTGTTCCGTGATTGGGCTCCATCCTGACCTGAAATGAGTGACTTGGGGGAGAGCACAACCTGTGTGCATAATCTGTTGGAGAAGTTTGCAGAAAAAAAATTCTAAAAAGCTGAATTCCCATTTCGGGATGTTTGTGGACAGTGGAATCCATACATGAGAGTGCTGCAAGAACTGAGGAACATGACACGAAAATAACTGACCTTAATGTGTCTGTTATGTCCACTAGTGCCAAACTGAAAAAGTTGGCACTAGTGGACATAGCACAGGATCCGGCGCTGTAATATCTGAGTGCTCAGAGTCCTGGAAAAAGTGGAGGACAACAATTCTTCTCCAAATAGTTGCCGGACGTTTTAAACATTGAATGGAGCAAAGGGATAATTAAAATACATCATGCGCATATGGCTCTTGTCCCAGTCCCTTCACAGAGGAGCTGTCCATGTGCATTTATTATAAAGCTCTACAACTTTAATAAGTGGATGATCCTAAACCCAGCTAGGGAGGTAAAAGATTTAAAATACCAAGATCAGCATGTTATGATTTTACAACACTTTTCCTCGTAGCTACAAAGGAAACAACAAGCGTTCACTAATGTTAATCATGAGTTGCAAAAACATAACTTGTGATAATCCATGCTTTACCCGACAAACTTAAGAGTACTTTACAACAGAAAAGCTGCTATTTTGAATAGTGTGAAGGAGGCCAAGGAGTGGGTGTGACAGCACCTGGCAGACCACATGGACAAAGCCTAGTTGCAGCCTGTACAGCCTTGTCAGTTTCACAGTTGGAGATTCTCGGCGGGAGCCTGGACTGGGTGGCTCTGGACTTTTGATTTAGCGTTTCTACTGGCTCCAGAATCCATGAGAAAACCTGTTCATGACTGTTTTCTCCGATAACAGTTTTGCTTTTTTATTTATTTAATTTTTAATACATTCTATGGTTTATACTATTTTGAAGGGGGCTATGTGCTTTGTCTTCTGCCATATTTATCTGTTAATTATGTCTGGCTCTGATCTGAATACTATTTTGTTCTAAGGAATTCTTTATGGGACAATGACCAATACTGGGTATTTTGAAGCTGAGAGAATGTTCAAAAACATGTCTTGTACTTGGACATTGTGATTATGCTTTTTTTCTTCTTTTTGGCCAAGAGTCCTGTTGATAGACAAGTTTATTCTTCAATATTTTTGTTTTTTTGGAGCTCATCCCAAAGTGACAAGGTGGTCACTGATAAAAGATGCTGGTTTGGGCTCTTTAATCAGAAGGTCATGTCTAAATGGTTACATGTGCAAAGCTCTCTTTTTTTTTTTTTTTAAATATAGATTTGCTACCTGTATAAATATAAGTTTGTTCTTGCTTTGTTAATGTTCTATTGGACACAGTTATCACTGTGGGTTGTATGCGAGCTGTGTGGGTTAGAGAGATCTTAGAGGTTAATGGGTGGGTTAAATTTTGGGTTGCATTTAGTGTACAAGATGGGTTGGAGGATGAGGGGTGGGAGAGAAATGGGTAGAGTTTGGTGGGTTCTTACTAGGGATAATCTACTTATTGTGTCCCGATGGCAGACACATTTGAGTGGTTATGGATTGTTAAGGTTGCTATGGAAGATTAAAGGGGTAAGGAGGATGAGGGTTTTATATGGTTGGGGATTTTTTGTTTCTGGTTGTTAGTTTTAAAGCTTGTGGCTTTGGTAGTGGGAGTAAAAGGCATGCTCAGCAGAAAGTAACAGTTATACATTTCACCTTAGTGCTGAAGGAGAAGGATTTTCTTTTTTGCTAGGGTACTATTGGTCTTGAACCATAACAGTCTATGACTCTTTGATGCCATTCAATAGATTGAATTTTATCTATTAATTACTTATGTTATGGTGTTAATCTCCTACATATGGATTTATGCGTTAAATTCATGTCCATTAAAAGAGAGATTTCATCACCTATTAAAAGAAAATGCATTCTTCAATTTGCAAGAAGAAATAAGGTTCAGATTTTAATACTACAGGAGACGCATCAATCCAAAAAGGAGAAGCTGAACGCAGGTTGGATGGGGCAGATGGGAGGGGAATATATTCTCATAGATAAGAATCTACCATTACTTGTCTGTCATTCTCTGTCCAATTCCAAAAGCAGATATGTGTTTTTTGAACGCAGTCTGTATTCTGTCAGTTTTACAATAGTGAACATATATGGACCCAACTCTGATCAGGCTGTTTTATTTTCAAATTCCTACAGACAAAATAGCTCTTTTTGAGTTTGAGGATGACTGGAACGTCTGCCCTGACCTCCCTCTGTAGACAAGATCTCAGTACCTAAATCGAGGTCAGGTGTTCCTCTAAGTACTAAAGATTTGATTGAGACTTTCCACCATAGATACTTTAGATGCCAGCACCCTACAGACAGAGCATACACTTTTTACTTCCCAAGGCATAATATGCACAGTAGGTTTGATTATTTTGTATGTTCTCTTAACTTAGTCTCTAAGGTTTATACGAGCGATATTATGGCCAGATCTCTCTCTGATCATAGCCATGCTGAGCTCAGTGTTTCATTTGAAGCTGCTCAGTTTAGAGCATTTTCATGGAGACTCAACACTTTCCTACTGGGAGATAAGAACTTTTCCATCTTGATTAAAGAAGCCATTACTGCCTTTAATGCATGTAATCCAGTGAATGATTATTCACCAGTGTTAAAATGGGAGGCGTTTAAAGCATTTCTGAGAGGGAAAATAATCAGCTATGTTAGTTTTCTCCAGGAGAAGTGTTGGAGACAGGCTGATGACTTGCTGAGCAAAATTAGGGTCTTGGAGGCTAGACACAAAAACGCTGACCTACATTCAGCTGATACTACTATCTCACTTATATATAAAAAAGGAAAAGATGCCATGCACTGTAGTACCTATTGTTCAATTTCTCTTCTGAATTCTGCCTGGTTTATACATAGTGAACAAATAGGTTTTGTTAAGGGGAAGCTGTCTACGTCAAATACCAGGCATCTATTTAACATTTTAGACATCGCAGCATAAAGGCATATCTGGTCCAATTACATCTCTAGATGCTGAAAAAGCATTCGATAGGCTGACCTGGCCTTTCCTGTTCGAGGTTTTGCAGCATGCTGGTCTTCCAAACAAGGTTTATTGCTCGAGTTGCCATCATGTATGTGAATCCTAGGGCACATTTGTTCATCAGTGGCTCTCTACCTTAATTTATATTGCTCAAAGCACCAGGCAGGGACGCCTGTTGTTGCCATTACTTTTTGATCTGACCATTGAGCCCTTAGCAACTGCTATCGGGCAACAACCAGATATTCTGAGTATTTTAATAGGGGGCAGAGAGCACAAGATCTTTTTATGTGTAGATGATGTGCTAATCTATTTAGTAGACCCACATTAATCTGGCCCAGCTTTATTGACTTTTCTTTCTGATTATGGTGCCCTTGCAAGGTATAAAGTTAATCTAGATAAGTCTGAATTACTTCTGATTGGACCTAGAATGATAATTCCAGATTGTCTGGCTGATTCAGAGTAGCACGAGAGGGATTTAAATATCTTGGTGCTTTTATTACTAAAGCTTTTAAAGATCTATTAAAAAAAAAATTTGGAATGCTGATTGGTAAGAAAAAAAACTGAACTAACCACCTGGGATTCTTTAGCTTTATCTTGGGGAGGTAGAATTAAAATGATAAAAATGACTGTGCTACCTAAATTACTTTATTTGTTTCAGCATGATCCATGCTCCATCCCAGTTAATGTATTTGTTGACTTACACAGCTTATTCAGTAACATAAGACAAGCCAGAGTGAAATTAAGCTGACGTTGGTTGTGCAAAAGACAGGGGGGGGAGATGACTTTGCTTAACCTGCAATTCTGGTCGCCGCATCTCAAAGAAGATATAGTTGCACTGGAGAAGGTACAGAGAAGGGTGACCAAAATGATAAAGGGGATGGAACAGCTCCCCTATGAGGAAAGGCTGAAGAGGTTAGGGCTGTTCAGTTTGGAGAAGAGATGGCTGAGAGTGGATATGACAGAGGTGTACAAAATCATAAAAGGACTTGAACAAGTTAATGTAAATCAGTTATTTACTCTCTCAGATAATAGAAGAACTAGGGGGGGCACTCCATGAAGTTAGCAAGTAGCTCATTTAAAACAAACTGAAGAAAATTATTTCACTCAGCGCATAGTTAAACTCTGGAATTCATTGCCAGAGGATGTGGTTACGGCAGTTACTGTAACTGGGTTTTACAACAGTTTGGATACGTTCCTAGAGGAAAAATCCATAAACTGCTATTAATCAATAAGGAATAGTAGCTTGAGATCTATTTAATGTTTGGGTACTTGCCAGGTTCTTATGGCCTGGATTGGCCACTGTTGGAAACAGGATGCTGGGCTTAATGGACCCTTGGTCTGACCCAGTATGGCATTTCTAATGCTCTTATATACTACTAGGTGGCAAGATTGTTTTTTCTTGAAGCCTGGTGAAGTAACTCTGAGGTCTCCTAGCTTGGTCTGGTAAAATAGGCAAAAGCAGTTAATTTAGATAGGCTTCCTTTTATACTATGATTCTCCCAATAGAATGAGTAGAGCAAGTCCCATTCTGGCCCATACTCTGCAGATTTGGAGGCAGGTATGTTAATTTTTAGGCAGGGCCGGTACAAGGGAATTAAACAACCTAGGTCAGTGATGGCAAACTCCATTCTCAAGTACCACAAACAGGCCAGATTTTCAGGATATCCACAATGAATATGCATGAGATTGATCTGCATACAATGGAGGTAGTGCATGCAAATCTTTCTCATGCATATTCATTATAGATATCCTGAAAACCTGGCCAGTCTGTGGCATTCAAGGACTAGAGTTCACCATCACTGTCTTAGGATTACCTTACAGCCTTGCGCCCCCACCCCTCTCTTCACACGCCATTAAAAAGTATGTGTTTACAGTATATTTAACATGCAAAGGAAGATTCTCACTTAAAAATAAATCACAAATTCTTTGTAACCAGGGAGGTTAATAGAAAGACTTATAGTAGTATATTATTCCTCTCAATATCTGGACTTATATTAGACCTATTATAAAATGTGTTTGGTAGGAGCTTCACCCTCAGAAAGCCATGAGGAAACTGAATTACATTTGCAATATACCAAAAGAGTACTAGCTGCCAGAACTCAAACAGTAACAATCCTACCTATGAAAAGAAAATACTGCAAATATTACATCAGGTGCTAAAACACCAATACACCTCCAAATAGGAAAATGGAATAAGCCAGACTGCTACAGATCCCTACACCAGTGTTGTCAGATGGGCGGTTTTTATGCCCAATTGGGCTACTTTCCAATGAGGGTGTGTAGGAATTTTTCTGTTTTTTCGGCTGCGGGATTTTGGGCTTCCCTTTTTTTGGGCGTCTTACAGAAAGTGGAAGGGATGCATGGTGGGTGGGGAATATGTACATTAAGCTGCAAAGCATGAAGTACCAACTTTTCCCTGAGGCCTTACTGTCACAAGAAGGTACTGCAAGCCGTGAAAAAGGGGCAGACAACGGTGACGGCATGGCATCAACACAGGTTGGCCAATATAGGTGAACGTGTTTCTCTGTGTTGATTTCTGCATGCAGACAATGCAGGAATTTGTGTACTTTCTGGACTTGAAATGTTTAACCTCTGTTTAATATGCACATTGTTATACTTTTTCCACAAATGTTAAGAGAGTTACAATTTAAATTTTGTAAACCGTTATGATGGCTTTACCGAATGACGGTATATAAAACTCAACAAATAAATAAATAAATAAAGACTATCGTGCCTGCTGGGTTTTTTCCCCTTTGTTCTGCACCCCTTTCTTTAGCTAAACCATTAAAAAAAAAAAAGAAAATCTCTTACAAGCACCACTTAGAGGCAGGAGGCAACACTGAATGGAACAACTTTGATTTTTAGGTGGAGCTTCTACACCTCTGTTAAAGAGTCTCGACCAATTCTTGTGCATATCACATATTTGCCAGCATGCTTTTCAAACCCAAGCTGTGTGCGAGAATTCAATATCTGCACAACACATTTTTTTTTTTTTTTTTTAATTTTCACTTGCTTTTACAATATTGCACTGAATGTGCAGGGGTCAACATGGCCAGGGCAAAAATATATAGTGCTCTAGTAGGGGTCAGGATAGGTCCCCAACCTGGACTTGCTTCTAAATTAGAAGTTCTAATACATCTTGAATGGCACAGCTCTGCACACTGAACATAACCTTGATTTTATACTTTTCTATCAATCCTTTTTTTACTTTTTATATACATTGTTAATTTTGTAAACTTGTATGCAGACATTGCAGGAATTTGTATACTATCATGCAGACTAAAAACTAATTTTCACAACGTTTGCATTTTGGGCTAAGTTAGGGTGAAATTGGGTGACTAATTGGGCTGAAAGAATTTTTGGCATCTGGCAACACTACCCTACACAGAAACTACATGATAACCTACAGAATACCTCACCATGTTCACGCATGCAAAACACACCAAATTCAGAACAAAGAGGCCATAAAGTATAAATAGAAACATGTAGACAAAAACTGAACTGGAAACAGCAACAAGCCAAACTCTATGCAGTGCAACACTGGAAAAACAGAATCACCATGCCTCATAAAACATCAATCATCAAGAAACATAAAACAATCAAAACAGAAAAACTTTTCTAATAAAAAATATTTCAAAACTGCTAATGAACAGAATTAGAGGAAGGATGAGATAAATAAAATCTCAAAACAACACATACAATAAACAACCACCAATAATAAAGATTAAAATATCCCCTGCTCTCTTGGGAACTTTTGATTTCCAGTCGCCCAGAAATTGTCGTTCATTGGTGAAGGGAAGGGGGTAGGGCACAACATTTCTCTCTTACATACACACACACGCATACACCTGCAAACATGCATGATTTCACATATGCTTTCACACACACACACGCTTTAACAGAATGCTTTCACACACACACACAAACCTTTGTACATATACTGTCACATACACATCGCACAAACACACTCAAGCTCTCTTTCCCTCCCTCCTCCCGAAATGCATAAGTGGCAGTAATAGTAGCAGCCTTCTTGGCAGGCCCACAATACTGACACCTCCTCTCTCTCTCTCTCTTCTGTTTGCAGCCCAGGCTTCTCCTGCATCCATAACAGGAAAAAAAGCAAGAGGCTTTAAGCAAGCAGACCAAAATGGGATTCTTCTTTGGCTCTGCCAAAGAATCCGTCCCAGGCACTCCCAGCATCTTCATTGTCTGGGAAATCAGGGCTGGCAATTCATCTCTCAGAAAGAAGCATAAAATGGTTCGATACGGCTCCAAACCAGGAGGAATTTCACCATCTTCCAAGGAATCGTGATCTGCCTAGTCATCCGTGCCACCCGAGTCCCCATCGGAGATACCAGTGTTGAACCGAGGCGCGCCACAATGCTTAACTGTAGGAGTGGAAGAGGGAGGGGCCACCGGCTGAGGGTCCGACCTGACCGGAGTGGGCAAAGGGGAGGACTGCACCTGAACAAAGTTCTGTGCACAAAAGTTGCACCTAGCATGGCATGCACAACACATGCACAGAGCCAATGCACTGAGTGTGCGCGAGAATGGCGTGGCGGCCTACCACGCAGTGTGCCGAGAAAAGCCTATCCCAGGGCCTAGCCCACCTGGGCTGTTCAACCGCCAGGCTGCCTGGTTTCCCAACCCCAACGGGAGTAGGAATGACGTCGGGACAGTGTGCAGAGCCCGGAGACTGAAGGAATGTCTAAAACACCCTGTCTCTGTAGGTAAAAGTTCTTTTTTTTTTTTTTTTTTTTAACTTACCAGAGCTTAGCACTTACTGGCTAAGTACAGAGAAGGTTTCCGGCTGCAGTGGAAGAGGGCATCTGCTGTCACCACCGCACTCGGCCTTCTGCACCCACTGCCTTTCAGCTGTACAAGCAGTACAGTCCACGTGCTGGGAACCAGCTACTGGACCAAGACACACCTCTGAGGGAACATGGAAATCACCTCAGGAATTCTCAACTGGGGGAGGGACCTTTAGGAATCACCGCAGGAGAGGGGAGTTTTCGTTTCTCATGTGAAATTCTCCTTTCAGTATTCACAGCAATCCCTATAGTGAGGTGCATGTTCACCATCTGCTGGAGACGGAGAATACAGGCAGGCTGGGGACATTGCAGGAATATATATACTGTGATGTCAGCTTGCTCCGTCTCCATCTGCTGGCAGGGGAACATAATCCACTGGTCGAGTCCATCTGTCTACAGGCTAGAAAAACTGGCTTTTTCCTAGAGCTGCACCATGGTAACTGCCAGTGATGATATCATGGAAAAAGGTGTCTGTCTGCATCTGCTAATAGGGGAACTGAACTGTTGTAGTAGGATAAGAAAGGGTCATGATATGTGGTTCAGAGGGGACAGACGTAGGAGTAATGTTGTCAAGAAATATTTCTTCATGGAAAGGGTGGAGAATGCATGGAATGGCTTCCCTGGGAGATGATGGAGATAAAAAAATAATAAAAGTATTAAGGAAAACCTCAAACAGACAGAGGATCTTCACTAGTGAGAGGTGAAGCCTGGAGACAGATACAGAGGATCCACAGTAGTGGGGGAAGAAGGGGTAAAGCCTGGAATAAGCACAGAGAATCCTCAGTGGTGGGAGGTGAGGGGGTAAAGCATAGAGGATCCTCAGCAGTGGGGAAGGGAGGGATAAAGCCTGGGATGACACAGAAGATTCTTAGTGGTGGGAGGATGATAGCTACCACACAAAGCATTCTCATTAGAAGCAGAATGAGAGGTAAACTGCAGATCAAGCAAGATCTGTAGTACTGCAATAGGAAGGGAGACTGGAGCAAAGACCAGATGGGTCTGGAGTTCTTTGTTTACTGTCATATTCTACATTTCTCTGTTACTTGTTTACTCTAAAAATGAACTTATCACAGATCCGCAGACTCCCCACTATCCACCACAGAATGCACACCTGAAAGTGAGGGCTGGAGACACAGTTTGCGATTTGCTTGAACAGAGGTTCCTGAATCTTTACAAACTGAGAGGGCTCAATGACATCCAGAATCTCTTCAATCTCTCCTAGAAACATCACCTGTAGGGGGATAAGAAAATCAGGAGGAGGAAGAGGAGGCAATTAATTAAATACTGTGTATAGAGGTCATGGCATCCTTCAGAGCCTACAAAATGGAACATTCCCTACAAAAGGGTAAAGGCAAGAAACACTGGGCACCATCCCTGCACTGATTCCATGGATTCTAGGGTTGCTACTTCACAAGGCCAACAAGAAGATGCTGATTCAAGTCTGGTTTTGTCCACTGCATGCAGGGGAGTTGTCGGGTCTATTTTTCTTAAGGGAAATCAGAAGCCCAACCCCATACATGCAACGGGACAAAAACAGCATCTTTGGATTGACCTGGGTAAAGTGATGACCTTACTACCCCCTTCCTCCTTCCTGCACCACCCAGTCACACCATGCAGTCCAGCCAATCCTAACTTCGGCAAGAAGGCAATGCTACAACCAATTGGAATGCAGCTCTCAGATCAAGCAGCCTTCTGATTGGGTTACCCTCAGTATATGGCATCATTAGATTTGCTGAACTTCTACTTTAAGACACACAGATGGGCGACAGCAAGGGAGTTTGGTACCTCTTTCTGAGTGCACGTCTTGGGCCAGTACTTCAGCAGTCCTCGAATAACCTAATCTCCAAAGAAAAAAAAAAATCACAGAAATGAAAAACAACACACGGTCCTGGTATAAAATCCATTTTTTTCAATTCCAAAAATGTTGACAAAAGACAAAGAAAAACAAAACCACAGCTCAGAAACCCCTTCATGAAATAAAACAAAGGAGGAAGGGAAAACCATGCTGAGGCAAGGATTCTCTGGCACTTTTCAACTCTGACCTTATCGGAAATCACATTTGTTTCCAAACAATGTCAGCGCCAGATTCATGCTCTGCCTTTGGACCTGATCAGTAAATTTTCATGAACGGTTAGCTTGCTTCTGCCCAAACAGAAAGTGGGATGGACTGAACCAGCTCTAGGCACTTTTTCTGAGTTGAAAAGCGCTATAACGGAATAAACAATGACATCTTCGCAGCTCAAACTGCTGCAGGCAAAACAAGCTGCAATGTCAGCACAAACGTGAGAGGATGGTGCTTTATTTATTTTGAAGTTTCAAGAAATGGCTTTCCAAATTTTCATGTTAATAAATCAGCTCTGGGCATCTGAGTCCTCTTTCACCACTAGGAAAGGAAAACATTTCCCCAACCCCCCCCCCCCCCCCCCCCCCAACCAGAAAGCCATTTTGGAGAACAAAAGCCTTTTTTTTTTTAATGCATTTATTTATTGGTTCCTAAATTAAATGCAGGAAAGAGTTTTACAAAGCACTGCCAAGGGCACTAAATTATTTTTACATGGCAGAGCGATCTTCAAATACCTGAAAAGTATTAATAGCGGACAAGAAGCAAACCTTTTTCAATGAAAATACATTTCTCGAACAAGGGCGCTCAAATTCGGGAAATATTTTTTGCATGGAAAGAATAAGGGATGTGTGCATTGCCCTCCCAAAGAGGGTGGTGGAGGCCAAAATGGTAATGGATTTCAAGATAAGCTAAGCACAAAGGATCCTTAGCTGCAAAAAAGTGAGGCACCGAATGGAAGAATTAATTAGCAGCTAGGGAGTGTCCGACAGGTTGCAAGCAGAGTAATAAATGGGGCAGCCCGGACACCCGTGGTTCTTCTCCCACCCTCGTATACCAAAAATTACACATACAAGGAAAACACTATAACTTTGGAAGAAATGGCCACAGCTGTTTGTTAAGAGGACCCTAACAGGAGAGTCTAATTTAGGCGCCGAATCCTGTTATCTCTGCCTGCTCTCAACAACCAGGCAGGTGCCAATAATCCAATTCTCCTCCACTCAAGTGGAAACCAAGAGGTCTTGCTCCTGCGAGCCCCAACAAGGGTCCCGGGCAGGCCACCATGCAGCAGCCCCACCAGAGCCCCTCCCAGACATATCCAGCTGTCGACCGTCAAGGCACAATCCCCAGGCCTGACATTCGCTGTCTTGGCCAACCGCTGTGAGGTGTGGCCCAAGCCCCCTCTCTTCTTTACCAGCACCTCCCTGATCCCTTTATTTCCTCACATTGTTTTCTAATAGCCCCTCCTGGACTCAGTCGCCATCGCCACAACAGAACAACAAATGAACAATTAACATTCTAAAGCTCTATTCTGGCTAATGAAGGGTGGGCTGGATGGGAATCGTGCTGCACTGGGCCGAGGAGGAAGAGGCTGAACAACCAGAGCCAGTGGGTCCAATCATGTGGTCCAGCACTGGGAAGCATTGATGATGATGATGTCACCACGCCCAATGCTGGACCAATCAGGAGGAGTGGCATCACTAATCTGCAACGGTCACGCTGCAATCGACATCCCCTCCCCCCCGCCAGAGCACTCAACCCCGCCTGATGCAGGCTCCATCATGGGGACGGACCCACCGTGCCCAGGTAAATGCGCCACGACGGGGTGAGGGTGGCTGCCCTCATGGGTCTGTCAGGTGGCCGGTTATTTGTGCAACCGCACATCCCTGCTTGGGGAGGGGCACCCATTTACTAGAAGTCCTAGCAGAAATGCAGGCCCTCACTCATATAGCCAGGGCTGTCATGCATCCTGCTCCTCATGACGACCAGGCTGGTGCAGCACCATCCAGAAAGGTCAAGAGCAGCTGGCAGGCCAGACATTCAGGTAATAGCCACACTGGTACCGGGGGCTGTTTGGATTATTTGCAGGTCCTTGTGCTTGGATATGGGAGGAGAAGGATGCTAAGGGGGTACCAAAAAGAAGATCTTGTCTGCTCAGCTACCCAGGAAAATGGAGTACAATGGAGGAAAAGGACAACAATTTTCCTAGATATACAATGATATCCTACAGGTGGTCACGCTCTCTAGCTAGCAGCGAGGGCAGGAAGAATTGGGAAGAGCGGATGGCTCAGTTGTTCTTTTTCTGCTATGAAGCCTATAATTAAAAAAAAAAAGAAAAAAGAAAATGCTGAGCACCTATTTTTTGCCAAACTTAGGGGCATACGTTTTCAGCTGAAAATTCACCTAAATTTAGGGCCCTAAAAAAAACAACTTAGGGACCAAAATGTAGGTTCCTAAGTTAGATGTCTAGTGCTGAAAAATAGGGCGAGGCAGCGAACTTTGCTTCCCACCCGAGCTCTGCCCCCTCAAAGCCACCCGCTGTTTAGGTTCCTAAATTTAGAAGTCTAGTGAAACTAGGGGAGCCACATTCAACCACTGGCTGGCTTGCAAAGTTGGCCAAATAAACGACAAATGTTCTGCCAATTACCGCTGCTATTGACCAGTGACAATTCCCACACAATGCTCCAAGCGCTTGCATGGACAACCCTGGGCTACTGCACTCCACTTACATTGGGGCTCTGGCAAACATGCTAAGGGCGCTGAAAATTGCACAAAACTCCACTGCACATATTCTGACAAATCCTAGCATCAGGGAAACACATCACACCTACATTAGTCACTCCATTGGTTCCCAGTCCTAAGGTGGGTCAAATATAACACTGCGGCGATAATTCATAACTAGTTATTGAACAAAAACGCTTCACCATGGATTTGTGAAATTCCCATGCTCCAAAATTGGCACATCATGATTTTCTTGGAAGTCCCTTCCACACAGTTGGCTCATTTAACAGAAAATCGTGAGAAAGTATTTTCGATGGCTGGCCCTATCCTCTAGAATATTCTCTTGGAAACCTTAACGCTTACAAGCCTGCAGAAAATCTTTTTGTAAAAGGCATTCCTGTTTAGACAGCATTTCAAGTGGATGAATAATACTCTCCGACTTTTCTATCTGCTATTCTCCATCTATTGGGGATACACATTACTCTAGGCATATGCGGTTCATTTTATTTGTGCTGTTTTATGTCTGTTGGCTTGAGGAGTTATTGTGTGTGTTTTGGTTATTCCCCACACTGAATGAAGGATAAGGTTTGTTATAAATTTTTTAATAAATAACTTGCTTGAGATATTTGGCAGCACCACTGAATATACCCAACTAACTTGAAGATAGCAGAATAAATGTATCTGGCTAACATGACGACTCCTCTATGACACGATCAAATAAGGTATGCAGCTAATCTTGAATATTGGAGTTAGTTGGATAATTAATCTGGCTAACATAACTCTGCCCCAAAGCGCCTCTACATTATCCGGCTAAATTTTAGCTCTATAAAATGGTGGAAATATTCAAAACTCCTCATTTAGCTGCATAATTCACAAGTTATCTAGCTAAATACCATCAAATACGGACTCCTAGGATCTGAAATGTAAGCACTCAGCCCTAGTAAATTTTCAAGAGAGCCAATTCAGCAGCCTAACACCCAAAGTTAGACTCCTAAACCCTTTGAAAAATGAACTCTATGTTATTATGATTATTAAATTTGCAACTATGAAAATTAAGCTGCAATTTCCCCAAAGACCAGCCAGGTCAGTGCAGCAAATTATTATTACCTAGAAACTGGCTATTCAGATGGTAGACCTGCTGGTGCTGGCGACTGTTTGAATCATTGTAGAGCTTTTGTGGTTGAATATGGCAGGGGAAGGGTGCTGGGAGTTATCTAAATAGGGGAATATTGTATGCTTATCTACTCAAGAAGGTGGAGGTACAGACAAGGAAGATAACCAAAAACTGTCCTGGCTATGGATTTGAGATATCCTACAGGTGGTCAACACTCAAAACTCATATCTGGTATATATCTTTGGTAGTGTGGATAGTAATAAGTGGGCAGACTGGATCAGCCAATTGGTCTTTCCCTGCTGTCACTTAGTATCTTTTTTTAAGGAGGGGGTGGGGGAACGACTTGTTATATTTGGGCATTGTACTCACATGTTCCGTCAGCGTAGCATCTTTCTCCAGAAACTGTACAACGCAGTAAGCCAGCTAGGGAAGAGAGAAGGAAACAGATGGACAGAGAGAGAGAGAGAGAAAAAGAGAAGGAAAGGGATATAGCAAGAGAGAAAAGGGACAGATAGAGAAAAACAGAGGGAGAAAAAGGAAGAGACGGAAGACAATACAGAGATATTGAGAATGGGAGAAAGAGTGAGAAAAATGGAGGAGACGCAGAGAGACAGAAAGAATGGGCGAGAAAGAAATAAAAGAGAAAAAGGTTAAAAATCACACGCGCATGGAGGAAAAGCAATGAAGTGTTAAACCGAGCCGCTTTATACTGGGAGGAAGCTCTTTACCTGGGCGTGGAACACGGAGAGGGACCTGACGGAGTGCAGAGGGATCAGCACCCGCACCAAGAACTGCTTGTGCTCGGCCTTCAGGGGCAGCGCAAAGCCGTTAATAATGCTGGCAAACGAGAGAGAGAGAGAACAGAGACAGGCACAGGACACAGCCAGACGTTAATGCATTATTAACTGGGGAGGGGGGGGGGGGGGGGGGACGCACACACAAACACCTCTCTGTCCAGCCAGATGCCAGGGATTTTATACTTTCCTAAAAACCTTCACACCAGCAGACCGGCGTTATGTTTAAGATTCATGAGGTGGAGCAGTTTAAGTCATTTCGGTTTTTTGCTTGGGGGCTGAATAAAGCCCTGAACCTGAACAGGTGAGAATTCGTACGCTCTCTCTTACAAGTAAAAAAAAAAATATATATATATATAAATAATAATAATAATAATCATCAGGGCAGCCTGAGCAGCTGAAACTGCTCTGCACTGGCACTCTTAAATAATGTCCTGCTAACTGTGGGCGGTTGGATTATCCCTGGCTTCTCACCAGACGAGGGTCCCCAGTGAGCATGGACTCACCTGCCCAGAATTTCCAGCAGCTCAGCTACTCCATTGAAGTGTTCCATCTCATATACAAACCTGGGAAAGAGAAGGAGAGGAAACCAATGGTTACTGATGCTCTCGGACCCACCCATGCGACATGTGACCCTGGCACCCCTCTATATTAGATATGGCATCCTCATACTCCCTCATCCCCCCCGAGTTTCACCAATCAAACACTACTGCAGACCAGAGGTGCATGGAGAAGCCATGCTGGGTCCATCGAGCCCAGCATCCTCTTTCCCCACAGTGCCTGGAAGCATGTGGCAAATCCCAACATGAAAGTCTATTTCATGTTGCTCCCCCCCAAGACTTCAGAGTTGAAGAAGCCAATGGTGGTAATTTTCCAAAGGATTCACGCATGTAAATGTAGCATATATCATAGCAACTTTCAAAAGCCCACTTACACGCGTAAAGTGCATTCACACGCATAAAACCCAGTATTAAAGCGCACAAGTTCTTTGGAAAATTACCACCTAGGTCTATCTGGCCAGCACTCGATAGGTTTTCTTGGAAAGAAAAGACTATAAGTAGTTTTAAATAAAACTTCTCCAAATTTTTTTTTTTTTAAACTCAGTCATGTTATCAGCCTTAGCCACATTTTCTGGCAACAAGTTCCATAGCTTAATTATGCGTAAACTGACAAAACACTTTTATAAATTTGTTTTAAATCTGCTACTTGTTAATTTCAAGGAATGTCCCCTTGTCCTGGAAATATTTGATAGTGTAAATAACCACTCCCTGTTTATCTGTTCCACATCACACAATTTTATACAACTCAATCATACCCCCTCTAAGTCATCTCTTCTCCAAGTTGATTTGCCCTAATCTGTTTAGCTTTTCTTCATAAGGGAGCTGTTCCATCACCTTAAAATCGCTTCACACTTTACTTCTTTTTCCAGATCATTAATGAATGTGTTAGACTACACTGGTGCCCATACAGATCCCTGGAACACTCCACTATTCACATCTCTCCATTGGGAAAACTCACCATTTAGATCTACGTTCTGTTTCCTATCTTATAACCAGTTACCAACCTAGAACAGGACAATGCCTCTTATCCCATGACTCTGTAATGTCCTGAGGAGACTCATTTGACTTGAACAAATGCCTTCTGAAAATCCAGATACAATGCACATTTACAGGCTCAGTTTTATCCCTATATTTACTTACCGCTTCATAATATTCTAAGAGATTGGTAAGGCATGATTTCCCTTTGCTAAAACCATGTTGAGCTTTCCCATTGAATCATGCCTAGCCATATGCCCATATGCCATATGCCAAGCAGCCATTTTAAAAACCTGCATTACATTGGCCACTGTCCATTCTTTAGGTATAGGGGCAGATTTTAAATGGTATGTTAAAGATGAATAGGCGAAGATCTACAATTTCACATTTGAGTACTTTCAGAACTCTGGAGTGAATACCATCAGGTCCTAGTGATTTGTTGCTATTTAGCCTGTTAATTTGCTTTAATAGATTCTCTAGTTAAACAGTGATTTTGCTTCAGTTCCTCTGTCTCTCACCTTCAAAGAATAGTTTCTTTGTGGGTATTTATTTATTTATAGCTTTTTTTATACCAGTATTAGTAGTTACATCATACCGGTTTACATCATAACTGCAGGTTGAAATTACATTAAACAGGTGCAGGGTATGGGACTAGAAGGAAAAAGAGCGATAGCAAGGAGCTAGCAAACAAGTGCAAAACAAAAAGTGCATCTCCTCAACATCCTTTTCAGTAAAGACCAAAGTAAAGAATTCATTTAGTTTTTCTGCAATGGCTTTGTCTTCTGAGCACCTCATTACCCCTGGTCATATAGGGCCAGATTTTATTACATGCGCGTGGGCATATATTTGTTCGCGCAACCCGGTGCGAACAAATCTACGCCCGATTTTATAATATGTGCGCGCAGTCGCATGCATGTTATAAAATCCAGTGTGGCGCGCGCAAGGGGGTGCACAATTGTGCAACTTGTGCGCGCTGCTCCGAGCCGAGCAGCCTTCCTCCGTTGCCTCCGAGGCCGCTCCGAAATCGGAGCGGCCTCGGAGGGAACTTTCCTTCCACCCTCCTGCACCTTCCCCTTTCTAACCCACCCCCCAGCCCTAACTAAAAAAAACCCCTGACCTTTGTTGGAGAAGTTACGCCTCCCTCCGGGCAGGCGTAACTAGCGCGCACCGGCTCTCCATTCCCTGGCCCGGTGGCTGTTCCGGAGGCCTCGGTCCTGCCCCCGGAAAGTCCCCGGGCCGGCGCCCTGCCCATGGCCCCGCCCTCGGAATGCTCATTTTTTCAAGCCCCGGGACTTACACGCGTCCTGGGGCTTGCACGCGCCGCCAAGCCTATGCAAGATAGGCTTGGTGCGTGCAAGGGGAGGCAGGGGTAGGTTTTCCGGGGTTGCGCGCATATCTTACACACACAACCCTTTGAAAATCTACCCCTTAACATTCACCCAATCAATATTGGGATAACTGAAATCCTCCATTGTTTCCAAAATTATTAGCCTGTCTAATATCGGTTAGCATTTCAGTCTGTTTCATTATCATGGTAGATAAATGACAGAATACTCCTATTGTTATACTCTCCCTCATCTCAATGGAATTTCTCTCCAGAGATTCCAGAGTGCAGTTCCTGCTGAATTTTTATCCTACCTGATTGTATGCCATCCTTAACATGTAGTGCCACCTAATCACCTATTTAATCTGCTCTGTCATTTTGATGTGCAGTTAGTAAAGCTGGGTTTAAAAAAGGTTTGGATAAGTTCTTGGAGGAGAAGTCCATTAACTGCTATTAATCAAGTTGCCTTAGGGAATGGCCTCTACTATTACTGGCATCAGTAGCATGGGATCTTCTTGGTGTTTGGGTACTTGCCAGGTTCTTGTGGCCTGGTTTGGCCTCTGTTGGAAAGAAGATGCTAGGCTTGATAGACCCTTGGTCTGAGCCAGCATGGCAATTTCTTATGTTCTTATATTCTTATCATATATTTTGTAACATGATATCACTTTGTCCCATTGGTTATTCTCCTTCAACTAGGGTCTCTGAGATGCCTGTTAGGTCTATATCTTCATTAAGTGCCATACATTCTAACTCTCCAATCTTATTTTTTTTAGACTTTTAGTATTTGCATACAGAAAAGTAGATCTATTTTTTAATCCCTAATCACAGCCTGCTTGTTGTTAGTAATTGATTCAGGTAGTTTTGAAGCATTTATATTCCTGTGTTCTCCATTTAAATCCACCTGAGCTGCCTCAGTTTTTATTACCTCCTTTCTATCGGGCAAGTCTAACTTTTTTGTTTTAAGAGTATCCTTTGAAGGTAGTAACTCAGGAGCACATGGCTTGGATTAAGGTATGGAGCTTTCCCCCAGGAGCTAGTCTATAAACTATTCTCTCATTTTTAAATATATATATATATTTTAATTTAAAAAGTACTTGTATCCAATGCCCTCATTTTGGGGTGGGTTGCTTAAAACACACATAAGAATCATTATAAAAACAAAAATCATCATAAAAACTAAACAAACCAACATCACCTTTTTAACACCAGCAGCCAGGTTCCACCTTGGTTAAGGTGAAGCCCTCCCCCATCAGAATAGGTTCCCCTTCCCCAAAAAGTTCCCCAGTTCCTAATTAATCTAAATCTCTCTTCCCTGTACTATCATTTCATCCATACATTGAGATTCTGGAGCTCAGCCTGCCTCTGGGGTCCTATGCGTGGAAATTCAGAACATCCAGGATACCTAAAATTCTAAATTTAGCCTCCACAACCTCCCTCCTGCTACCTGCTATATACACCACCAGCTCCTCCCCAGCACTCTCCAAAATTCTTAGGTAATTTGTGAAATCCACTACATTTGCACCAGACAGGCCAATTACCAAGTGATTCTCACACCCACCAGCTGTCCATATTTCTTTATTTTTTAGCCTTCATTTTTTATTAAAGGTGAAAACAGAAATAAAGATATATTATTCAAACCATCTCAAAACAATGTACAACATAACTGAAGATCGTATACAACAGAAGATACAGAGCCATCTTAAGTTCAGCTCACCAAAATTTTCATTTTACTTTCATTTAGTTGCTCCCCAACCCAGTATCCAACCTTCATATACCAAACATGCTCACATCACGCAACTATTACCATTCATACCAACATCAAAGCAACAGCACGTAAAGGGCCGACGATCCCATCACAATGCAAATCAGCCCACTTATCTGTAAACTTGTAATTGCCATTACAAAATTGAAGACACTCTATCCCACAAACGAAAATAAGCCCTCAATTTTAAAAGTGCCTTGAAATTAGACTGAGATATCTTTGCTCCTTAACCTTTCAATATTTGCATGCTTTAACATTGCTTGCTTCCATTCTTGAACAGATGGCACTGATTCATCCTTCCAATAATGGAGGATTCATCTTTTCGCCAATATTATAGACACAGCAAAAAATCTCTGTCCCCCAGCAGGTAGTGTAGCATTTTTATCAAGTCGATGAAAAATATAACTACTTGTCATTCCAATCTACGGAGACATCAGGCAAGTTTTCAACTATCGTCACAACTGAGTTCCAAAAAAGGTTGTAATTTATCACATGTAACACAAAGACAAGGGCAGGGCTTGCACTTCAGGCAAATGTCCAAACTCCAGAGTTGAATATGAACTCCCCTGGTAATATAAACGTTATATATTTTTAAAATTGAATTTCATGAAGACCAGCTGGCATTAGGACTCTATAAATTCCAGTAAAGGCAGCAATAAGATCACCCTCCTCCACCTGATAACCAAAATCTGTACTCCAGTGCTCTTCTAATTTTAATAAAAATCCATCCAACTCTGGATGGATTAGATGGCACAAACAAAAAAAAAGCCCTTCAACATCCAAGAATTAAAAAGAACACTATTTAAACCAGTCGGGAAATCATCATCACCCATAAAAAAAGAAATGGAGAACTGTAAAAATCTATAAATACTCTTTCTCCACCATCTCCAAGCTCTCCAAAAGGATAGAATCCAGAAATCTGTAGAGAATGCAGCACTGCCCTGGGCTTATGCAAAAGATTAATAACTCTATATGGCCAAAACCATTCCTGTAGTAAGCCTTCACAGTCAAATTACTATGCAAGGACACCCATTCTTGTATATATATATATATATATATATATATATATATATATATATATATATATATATATAAAATCGCATAAGACAAGCTATGTTATAAAGATGCAAATCAGGCACAGCCATGTCTCCCATTTTATTTTTGACACAGTTAAGCTATCCAGTTTTAAGCATCACGCTTGCCACTCCAAATAAAAGAAATAAGCAAAGATCTAAAGCAATGTATGTCTTTGTTCTTTATCTAAATAGGTAACATTAGCATATAATACAAACTTTTTGGAAGGATAACCATTTTTATAATTGTACATCTTCCCATCAAATTCAAGGGATATGTTACCCATTTATTAAGAAGTGCTTTGATTTTATGTAGGTTCTTTGAAATATTATATTTGTAAAGATCCTGAACAGTACGAGCAAGCCAGATGCCCAAGAAACAGAGCTTTTCCATGGACTATTTAAGGGGGAATGTTTCTGTCCATCTATCTGGTAATGTGGTATCTAAAAGAAATACCTCAGATTTATTGTAATTAATTTTTAGTCCCGAGAAGGACCCAAATAACTGTATGGTATTAATGATTTCAAATAAACTAGTTCTTGGGTTACATATATATCATCTGCAAAAAGACTAAGTTTAATCCTGTTTTATTTTAATAGTAACTCTTTGAAAAATATTGAAACTTCTCTATTTAATAGCTAGGGGTTCCAACACTAAAACATATAACAAAGGGGACAGTGGGCATCCCTGTCTTGTCTCCTTGCCCAAGGCAAAAATACTGGAAATGGAATTATTTAACCAAGATCTGGGCACAAGGGTATATATATATATATAAGAGTTGTACCCAATGTAAAGAATTATTCCTAAAATTATACTTTTCAATATCCACCACATAAAAGACCACTCTACGAGGTTGAAGGCTTTTTTTGCATCCAGACTTACAAGAACATTTATATTATTTTGGTTGTTAATATCTGAATAGATAACCATTAAGATCTTTAAAAGATTAGCAGAAGAATGTCTTCCAGTAATAAAACCAGTTTGATCTGATACTATGGTGAAATTTATACTTACCAGATAATTTCCTTTCCTTTAGTCTTAGCAAACCAGTCCACACCTGTGGGATTCTCCTGCTTGCCAGTAGGTGGAGGTAGAAAACTTTTTCCACGCTTTTTTTTTTTTGTTTGTTTATGTCATTCACGTTATATATCCTGGGATAGCTGGGAGGTCCCTCAGTAGCCTCTTGCCCTAGCCTATTAGGTTGATGTTCTGTATTTTTCTAACTCCCACATTTTTTTTGGGGGGGGGGGGGGGGACTTGGACTGGTCTTCTAGGACTAAAGGAAAGGAAATTATCTAGCATATATAAATTTCACCTTCCTTTTCGTCCTGCAGACCACTCCACACTGCGGGACGTACCCAAGCAGTAACTAATTTGAGTGAGTTGAGGCCTTAGAGGTCCCCAACATTATTTTGCTAAACGTCAGATCCTCTTCTACCTGCAGGTCCAGCCTGTAATGGTTTGTGAAAGTACCCCAGAAGGACCATGTGGCCACACTACAAAAATCCTGAGGCATTGCCACACTACTCTCCACCCACAAGGTTGCTTAAGCTCTAGTAGAGTGGGCGCACAAGGCCCTTGGAGCCTGCTTACCCTTCGCAACACATGCTGCCACTATTGCTTCCTTAATCCAGTGTGCAATTAAGGGCTTAGAAGCTGCCTGGCTCCTTCTTTGTCCCTCTAACAGGACAAACAATCTGTTTCCTGAATTCATTGGTGATCTTTAAGTAATGTAGCAGAATCATTCAGATGTCTAGAGGGTGAAGGCTGCTCCCTGTCTGTCTCCCCTCTGTCCTCATCAGAGCTGGTAAAACAATAACCTGATAACCTGATTTGTGTGAAATTCTGACACCATAACTATTCTGTCCTTGTGAATCAACAGGTAGGGCTCCCTATAGGACAAAGCCTGGATCTCCGAGAACCTCCGGGCTGAGCATATTGCCACTAGAAAGACTGCCTTTGAAGTGAGGTCCTTTAATGTCGCCCCTGCAAGTGGTTCAAAGGGTGCCCTGGACAAGACCCTAAGGACCACATTAAGGTCCCACGTGGGCATCACCTGGTGCTTCGGAGACAGCATGCATTTCCCTGCCCTCAAGAAACATGCTATATCAGAGTGAGCCCCTAGGGAGCTTCCTTGCACCTGCTCCCTAAAACAGGCTAATGCTGCCACCTGCACTTTGAGAGAGTTCAGAGCCCTCCTTTTCTCTAGGCCATCCTGCAGGAACTGCAAGATTTTCCTTTGTTTTCGCTGTTTCTGGGGAGACATTCCTTCCCTTGCACCACTCTTCGAAAATCTTTCAGACCCTACCATACACCCGGAAGGTAGAGTGTTTCCTAGATCTTACCAAGGTGGCTACGATTGCCCTTGAATATCCTTTTTTCTCTAACCTGTCCCTTTCAAGAGCCAGGCTGTAAGATAATAATGATCTGATTTTCTCCATTTGACCGGGCCCTGCCTGAGCAGGCTCCCAAGCCTTCCCTGCTCTGCCTCACTAGGTCCACATACCATGACTTTCTGGGCCAGTCTGGGGCCACCAGAATGATCCAGCCCCTGTGACCTGCTGCTTCCCTCAGCACTCTCGCTGTTAAGGGCCATAGCGGAAATACATAGAGCAGCTGGTCCACTGGCCACGGTTGGATTAGGGCACCTACTCCTTTTGAACCCTGTTCCTGGTGCCTGCTGAAAAGTGTTTCAGCCTTGACATTCCTTCCTATTGCCATCAAGTCCCATTCTGGCCTTCCCCACCTCCCTACCACTCTTGAAAATGCTTCTTCCACTAATTCCCATTCTCCCTGGTCTAGCGCATGCCTGCTAAGGTGGTCTGTCTGTGTGTCCTCCTGCCCTGCTATGTAACTGGCTGTTAACCCTGCCAGATTCCTTTCTGCCCATCTCATTAGCTGTTCCGCGTGTCCTTCCTTGCCTGTTTATATAGGACACTCCTGTCGGAAAGGACTCTTACTGGCTTCGCTCTGACCCTGGGGCTTAGGTGTTTGAGCGCCACCTTACTGCTCTCAGCACCAGCAGGTTCATTGAGGCCTCCTTTTCCATGGCTGACCATCTGCACTGCACCACGGGATCTTCATAATGCACCCCCCACCCCACCCCAGCTTAACCTGCTGGCATCTGTTGCTAACATCACCCAGTCCGGTGGAACTAGACTGACCCCTGCTTTTTACTAGCCACCAATGAAGGCTGCCTCTGGCCTTGGAGGTGAGCCTGAACCTCTCTCCATATCTTCGTGTGCTGGGGTTCCATCTTAATGTTCTCTGTAGTGGGCGCATATGAGCCTTTGCCCATGGAACTTTGTGTCTCCTTGGTCACTGCCATCGACCCCAACACCTGCTGCCGGTCTCCTGGCCACTGCAAGCTTCCTCACCTGGTAACTCAGTTTGCCTGTACTTTTCTGCAGTTAAAAACATCTTTGCCTGCTAGATATCTAACTGGGCCCCTAGATAAACTAGCCTTTGGCAAGGTTGTAAATGGCTTTTGGCCTCATTTACTACCCAACCCAACTTCTCAAGGAGCACCCTCACTCTCCTTGTGAAGCTGCTGCTCTCCTCCTCTGTCCTGGCTCTGATTAGCCAATCATCCAGATATGGGTGCACTGGAATACCTTCCTTCCTTAGTGCTACTGTCACTACTACCATCACCTTCATAAAGGTTCTTGGTGCTGTGGCTAGTCCAAATGGAAGTGCTTTGAACTGATAATGGTTCCCCACTACTGCAAACCTCAGGTATCTGCAATGCAATTCTCTGATGGGGATATGCAAATATACTTCTGCTAGGTCCAGCACAGTCAGAAATTCCCTCTTTCTGACTGACCTCAATTTTTCCATTCTGAACCCTCTCACCTTGAGGGCTCCATTCACCCTTTTTTGGGGGTACTACAAAATATAGAGAGTAACAACTTGTCCCCCTCTCTGGGACTGGAACCAGTACTATCACTTCTAATACCATCAGTTTGTCTAGAGTCATTCCAATTGCCTTGCTTTTCTCCTGCGATCTTCAGGGGGACTCCAAACAGAATTATTGTACTGTGATAGCCAACTCCAAGGAGTACCCTAGGCGGAATCCCTCCAGGACCTACCTGTCCCTGGTGACTTGGGCCCACTCCTCAAAACATAATGTTAGGAGACTGCCCACTGGAGGAGGCTCAAGGTGGGGTCCCCCCAACCATCACTTAGCCCCTTTAAATCCCCGGGAGTTCTGGGGGCTTTCTCTCTAACCCAGCCCTGTACTGACTACCCAGGACTCTCACTTACCTAAACCTTCTAAATCAGCGGTTCTCAACCGGTGTGTCACCAAGCACATGCAGGTGTGTCGCCACACTTCCCAGTCCTCCGCTGGCCCAGCTGCTCCCCCTGCCCCAGGGAGTTGTGCACTCTTCCTCCGCCCGGGCTTGAAATGCTGATAGCCCGGGTGGAACATGGCAGGAAAGCTGGAGTCAGTGGCACTTGCAGCATGGGCTCTTCTTTCTGCCCCCTGCGGCCTGGAAGAGGAAGTGGTGAGCAGCAGCCACACACATGGGAAGAAGAGACCATGCTAGGTACAAGTGCTGCAGCATCGGCCTGAAGAGGAAGAGCAGCGTGGCCCAGAGCAATGTCAGCCCCCGCGGCCAATGGGACTCCTTTCTCAAGGCTACAAGGGCTGGAAGAGTAGGCTGTTGCTACCACTAGTTGTTCGATGGGGGGGAAAGAGAGTGAGTGAGCATATGTGTTTGAGATCGTGTGTGTGTGTGTGTGTGTGACAGCATGTATGTAAGAGAATGATTAAGAAAGTGTATGTGTGTTAGTGTGTGATTGAAAACCGGTATGTTTGAAAGAGAGCATGTATTTGTGATTGAGAGCCTGTGTGTGAGAAACAGCATGTATGTAAGTGTGTGATTGAGAACCTGATGTAGACTGATGTAGACTGATGTAGCCAGATGTAGACTGGAAAATCCCATCTGCAGAAACTAAAAATAGTAGAGCGATAGTGGATGCCATGCAAGTATCTTTGTTCAAACAAATGGTGTTGGAACCCACGAGAGAAGGAGCTATACTCGACTTAGTGCTCACTAATGCAGATAATGTCTCAGATGTCCAGGTGGGCGCCCACCTCAGCAGCAGTGATCATCAAACGGTATGGTTTAATATCAATAAAAGAATAGGGAAAAGAACCACAAAGACCCGAGTTTTACAGTTCAAAAACACAGACTTTGAGGAAATGGGGAACTACCTGGAGGAAGAACTTAAAGGATGGGAGAACGAGAGAGATGTGGATCAGCAGTGGACCAATCTAAAAGGAGCAATCACCAAGGCAACTGCTCTATATGTTAGAAATGTAAAGAAAAGCAAAAGAAAACTGAAACCTATCTGGTTCTCAAAGGAGGTGGCTGATAAAATTAAAGCTAAAAGAACAGCATTCAAGAAATATAAAGGATCCCAAAGGGAGGAGCACAAAGAAGAATATTTGTATCAACTGAGGGAGACAAAGAAATTAATCAAGTTGGCAAAGAGTCAAGCAGAAGAGAGGATTGCCAAGGAGATAAAAAATGGTGACAAAACATTTTTCAGATACATCAGCGAAAAGAGAAAGGTCCAAAGTGGTATAGTGAAATTGAAAGGTGGTAATGATCAATGTGTGGAGAGAGACGAAGAAATGGCAGAAATATTAAACGAATACTTCAGCTCTGTCTTCACTAAAGAAGACCCTGGAGAAGGACCATCTCTACACAACAAGAAACTGGAGGGAAGTGGAATAGATGAAAATCCTTTTACAGTAGAAAATGTGTGGGAAGAACTAAAGAACCTGAAAGTGGACAAAGCCATGGGGCCTGATGGGATTCATCCAAGGATATTGAGGGAGCTCAGAGATGTTCTGGCAGGTCCGCTGTGTGACCTGTTTAATAGATCCCTAGAAACGGGAGTGGTGCCGAGTGATTGGAGAAGAGCGGTGGTAGTCCCGCTTCACAAGAGTGGGAACAGGGAGGAGGCTGGCAACTACAGACCGGTTAGCCTCACTTCGGTGGTGGGAAAAGTAATGGAGTCACTGCTGAAAGAGAGAATAGTGAACTATCTACAGTCTGGAGAATTGATGGACCAGAGGCAGCATGGATTCACCAGGGGAAGATTCTGTCAGACAAATCTGATTGACTTTTTTGACTGGGTAACCAAGGAATTGGATCGAGGAAGAGCGCTCGATATCATATACTTGGATTTCAGCAAAGCTTTTGATACGGTTCCGCACAGGAGACTGGTGAATAAAACGAGAAGCTTGGGAGTGAGTGCCGAGGTGGTGACCTGGATTGCAAATTGGTTGACGGACAGAAGACAATGTGTGATGGTAAATGGAACCTTCTCTAAAGAGAGAGCGGTTTTAAGTGGTGTACCGCAAGGATCGGTGTTGGGACCGGTCCTGTTCAATATCTTTGTGAGCGACATTGCGGACGGGATAGAAGGTAAGGTTTGTCTTTTTGCGGATGACACTAAGATCTGCAACAGAGTGGACATGCCGGAAGGAGTGGAGAGAATGAGACAGGATCTAAGGAAACTGGAAGAGTGGTTTACGATATGGCAGCTGAGATTCAATGCCAAGAAGTGCAAAGTCATGCATATGGGGAGTGGAAATCCGAATGAACTGTATTCGATGGGGGGGGGGGAAGGCTGATGTGCACGGAGCAGGAGAGGGACCTTGGGGTGATAGTGTCTAATGATGTGAAGACAGCGAAACAATGCGACAAGGCGATAGCAAAAGCCAGAAGAATGCTGGGCTGCATAGAGAGAGGAATATCGAGTAAGAAAAGGGAAGTGATTATTCCCTTGTACAGGTCCTTGGTGAGGCCTCACCTGGAGTACTGTGTTCAGTTCTGGAGACCGTATCTACAAAAAGACAAAGACAAGATGGAAGCGGTACAGAGAAGGGCGACCAGGAAGGTGGAGGATCTTCATCGGATGACGTACGAGGAGAGATTGAAGAATCTAAATATGTACACCCTGGAGGAAAGGAGGAGCAGAGGTGATATGATACAGACTTTCAGATACTTGAAAGGTTTTAATGATCCAAAAACAACAACAAACCTTTTCCATAGGAAAAAAATCAGCAGAACCAGGGGTCACGATTTGAGGCTCCAGGGAGGAAGATTCAGAACCAATGTCAGGAAGTATTTCTTCACGGAGAGGGTGGTGGATGCCTGGAATGCCCTTCCGGAGGAAGTGGTGAAGACCAGAACTGTGAAAGACTTCAAAGGGGCGTGGGATAAACACTGTGGATCCATAAAGTCAAGAGGCCGCCAATGAAGAGTGGGTGACTCGCCAGAATGATGGCTACTGCCTGGACACAATACCCTTATTCAATAAACATACACATGCTTACTGTGACTCCAACATCGCTCTAAGCTTCAACAGCAAGAGGAAATGGAAAAAAGGATTTGCACTCACAAAGAGGGGAGTAGCTGGCTTGTTACGGTGGTTACTACCCCAAACCAAATATGCCTGATACTTCACTTTCAATGCATATACAGCATAGCTCTCTGCTTCAACGACAGGGGAGAAGAATAACTGTTACTTCAGACATCCAGCAGAGCTCTCTGCTTCAACGGCAAGGGAGAAGAAAAACAGGGTTCGCACTCACAAAGCGGGGAGTAGCTGGCTTGTTACGGCGGTTACTACCCCAAACCAAATGTGCCTGATACTTCACTTTCCATGCATATCCAGCATGGTTCTCTGCTTCAACGGCATGGGAGAAAGACTGATACATCACGCATTTCCAGCATAGCTCTCTGCTTCAACAGCAGGGAAAAAAAAAAAAAAACCAAAAAAAAAAAACCTGATGCTTCACGCATATCCTGCATAGCTTCAACGACAGGGGTGAAGAAAAAAAGGATTCGCAATCACAAAGGGGTAGATTTTCAAACACGGCGCGTAGTCGCGCGTATCCGCTAAAATCCTGGATCGGCGCGCGCAAGGCCGAGCCGCGCAGCCTACCCCCGTTCCCTCCAAGGCCACTCCGAAATCGGAGCGGCCTTGGAGGGAATCCTCTAACGCCCTCCCCTCACCTTCCCCTCCCTTCCTCTACCTAACCCACCCCCCCGGCCCTGTCTAACCCCCCCCCTTACCTTTGTCGGGGGATTTACGCCTCCCGGAGGGAGACGTAAATCCCCGCGCGCCAGCGGGCCGCTAGCGCGCCGGGACGCCACCTGGGGGCGGGTACGGAGGGCGCGGCCACGCCCCCGGACCGCCCCGGGCCGTAACCACGCCCCCGGACCCGCCCCCAGAACGCTGCCGACATGCCCCCTAAACGCCGCGACGACCGGGCCCGCCCCCCGACACGCCCCCCTCGGAGAACCCCAGGACTTACGCGAGTCCTGGGGTCTGCGCGCGCCGGTGAGCCTATGTAAAATAGGCTCACCGGCGCGCAGGGCCCTGCTCGCCTAAATCCGCCCGGATTTGGGCGGATTTAGGCGAGCAGGGCTCTTAAAATCCGCCCCTTAGCGAGGAGTAGCTGGCTTGTTATGGCGGTTACTACCCCAAACCAAATGTGCCTGATACTTCACTTTCAATGCATATCCAGCATGGCTCTCTGCTTCAACGGCAGGGGAGGAAAAAAAAAAACTGATACTTCACCCATATCCAGCATAGCTCCCTGCTTCAACGGCAGGGGAGAAGAAAAAACAACCAACAAGGGCTGTACAACATAGTCTAGGTAAAACAAATAAGCATGGGTGTAGCTTGCTTATTGCGGCGGTTACTACCCCTAACTAATCAAGCTTGATATTTCACTTGGATGCAGCTCCATCACTGCTCTCTACATTAATGGTGGGGGTGGAAGGGGAATAGAACAAAGAGCTAAGAGAAACAGATAAGTATGAGAGAAAAAATGTGTGAAGCTTGCTGGGCAGACTGGATGGGCCGTTCGGTCTTCTTCTGCCGTCATTTCTATGTTTCTATGTATATTTAAGTGAGAGAGAGCATTTGTATGTATGATTAAAGCTTGTGTGTAGAAGAGAAAGAGAGCATGTGTGTAACTGTGATTCAGAGTTTGTGTGAGAGAGAGAAGAAAGTTGCGAGCAACCCCCCGCCCCGAATTCACAACAATCTCAGGACAGCCAGAAATTGAACGTTTCCAGGAATGGAGAACAGAGCTTTTTTTTTTTAATCCTTATTTTTAAATTATTGGATCTTTGTGTCTGCTGTTTTGAAATATTTTATTTGTGTCTGGAAATTTTGTATATGCGTTTTTAATTATTGGATATTCCATTCATCAGCTGTTTTGAAATAATCTGTTCTTTTTGTTAGTACAGTTTTACTGCTATTGATTTTATATTTCTTGATTTGTTTCGAGGACTGGTGATGTTTCTCATTATCCTTTGTTGCACTGCAACAGTCTTTCTGGCTTATTGAGGTTTCCAGTTCAGTTTTTGTCTGAATGATTCTAGTTATGCGTTTTGGTCTCTTTATTCTTTGTTAGGTGAGGGTCAGCACATGTGATTTAGGTGAGGTTTTCTGCTGGCGTATAGTTTCTGTGCAGAGCTCTATAGCAGCCTGGCTTGTTCCGTTTTCCTAATAGGAGATGTATTGGAGTTTTAAGGCCTGGTGTAATATTTTCAGTGTTGCCTTTTCTTAGGTAAGGTGGTTACTGTTTGAGTGCTGGAAGTTGATGCTGTTCTGGTTTACTCTTTATGTAATTTCTGTTCAGAAAGAGTACTTATCTTTCTCTTGTGTCATTCTTAACAATAAAAGTAATACTAGGACTTTTTTTTTTTGCCATGGATTATAATGAGCAGTGTATCACATGTGAATGTTGTCGATCAGGTGTGTCATAACAGGAAAAATTTGAGAACCACTGCTCTAAATTCTTTCATTTTTTTGTTTAAAGGGTCTTAAGTGACCTTTGGGCCAACCCTCTGGGAGTCTCTATGGCTTTGAATCTACCAGGCTCTTTATTAGGGCGTCTAACCAGTTCTGGAGATGGTTTTCAAGGGTGATGAGTCAGACGAACTGAACCAAATCACTGTGAACCGGGAAGATGTAGTAGGCCAGATTGACAAACTAAAGAGTAGCAAATCACCTGGACCGGATGGTATGCATCCTAGGGTACTGAAGGAACTAAAAAATGAAATTTCTGATCTAATGGTTAAAATTTGTAACCTATCATTAAAATCATCCATTGTACCTGAAGACTGGAGGGTGGCCAATGTAACACCAATATTTAAAAAGAGCTCCAGGGGCGATCAGGGTAACTATAGACCAGTGAGCTTGACTTCAGTGCCGGGAAAAATAGTGGAAACTATTCTAAAGATCAAAATCGTAGAGCATAAAGAAAGACATGATTTAATGGAACACAGTCAACAGATTTACCCAAGGGAAGTCTTGCCTAACAAATGTGCTTCATTTTTTTTGAAGGGGGTTAATAAACATGTGGATAAAGGTGAACCAGTAGATGTAGTGTATTTGGATTTTCAGAAGGCGTTAGACAGAGTCCCTCATGAGAGGCTTCTAAGAAACTAAAAAGTCATGGGATAAGAGACAATGTCCTTTTGTGGATTACAAAAGACAGGAAACAATTTTCTCAATGGAAAAGGGTAAACAGTGGAGTGCCTCAGGGATCTATACTTGGACTGGTGCTTTTATATATATATATATATATATATATATATATATATATGTGCTTTTATACTGGTGCTTTTATATATATATATATATATATATATATATATATATATATATATGATCCTTTCCAGATCATATATATATGATCTGGAAAGGAATACAACAAGTGAGGTTATCAAATTTGCGGATGATACAAAATTATTCAGAGTAGTTAAATCACAAGCGGATTGTGATACATTACAGGAGGACTTTGCAAGACTGGAAGATTGGGCATCCAAATGGCAGATGAAATTTAATGTGGACAAGTGCAAGGTGTTGCATATAGGGAAAAATAGCCCTCGCTGTAGTTACACGATGTAAGGTTCCATATTAGGAGCTACCATCCAAGAAAAAGATCTAGGCATCATAGTGGATAATACTTTAAAATCGTCGGCTCAGTGTGCTGTAGCAGTCAAAAAAGCAAACAGAATGTTAGGAATTATTAAGAAGGGAATGGTTAATAAAACAGAAAATGTTATAATGCCTCTGTATCGCTCCATGGTGAGAATGCATCTCAAAAAAGATATAGTTGCGATGCAGAAGGTACAGAGAAGGGCAACCAAAATGATAAAGGGGATGGAACAGCTTCCCTATGAGAAAAGGCTGAAGAGGTTAGGGCTGTTCAGCTTGGAGAAGAGACGGCTGAGGGGGGATATGATAAAGGTCTTTAAGATCATGAGAGGTCTTGAACAAGTAGATGTGAATTGGTTATTTACACTTTCGGATAATAGAAGGACTAGGGGGCACTCCATGAAATTAGCAAGTGGCACATCTAAGACTAATCAGAGAAAATTCTTTTTCACTCAACGCACAATTAAGCTCTGGAATTTGTTGCCAGAGGATGTGGTTAGTGCAGTTAGTGTAGCTGGGTTCAAAAAAGGTTTGCATAAGTTTTTGGAGAAGAAGTCCATTAACTGCTATTAATCAAGTTTACTTGGGGAATAGCCACTGCTATTAATTGCATCAGTAGCATGGGATCTTCTTAGTGTTTGGGTAATTGCCAGGTTCTTGTGGCCTGGTTTGGCCACTGTTGGAAACAGGATGCTGGGCTTGATGGACCCTTAGTCTGACCCAGCATGGCAATTTCTTATGTTCTTAACTCTTCCCCAAAGAGGAGATGCCCTTTGAAGGGCAGGACACTTAACTTTGCCTTCGAGGGTGCATCCGCTGCCCAATGTCTGAGCCACAAAAACGTCCTTGCCACCAGCACTGATGCCATCTGCTTGGCTGAGGTTCTGATGAGATCATACAGCGTTGTCTGCCAGAAAGGCCGTCCCCGACTGTTCTGGCCATATTATCTCCTGGACCTTCTCCTATCCCTAGCATTTCTTCCTGGAGCTGCTGGAACCATATGACCAACGCTCTGGCTACATAGCCCCTACATACCACTGCTTGTAAAGACAAACTGGCTCTCCCAAATGCCTTCTTCAAAAAGGCTTCTACCTTTCTATCCTCTGCATCACTTAAGGAGGTGCCTCCTTCTACCGGTGTAGTCATCTTTTTTGACACTGCTGCCACTGGGGCATCTACCTTTGGGACTTTTAGTAACCTATCTTCCTCCCCTGTTGTAGTGGGTAGAGGGAGGTCATTAAGGATCTCGCTTTCAGGGTTGAATCAGGCATGACCCATGCTCCTTCAATCATCTCCTCTATAGCAGGGTGGAGGGGAAAGGCTTTTGCTAGTCTCCTTATACCTCCCAGGATTGTGTCCCTAGGACATTCTTTTCCTCATTTTCCTTGCCTGACTCCTGCAGACCTAAGGCTTGCATAACCTTTTACTATGAGGATGCTCAGTACTTTCTTTCTAAACAGTTTTACTGCTACATCTCCTCCTTCACAGGAGCTTCCTCTGGGAGTTCTACATCCCCTGCATCACTCTCCAAACCACCAGGGAAGGGCGGTGGCCGGGTCCCTCTTTCCTCACTTTCTTTAAACCTGGCATATGCGAGTCCAAAGGGGAATCGCCCCCTGAGGGACCTTCTAATGCAGCCCCTTTGGCTTTCGTTTCTTTATAGGCCTGGTACATTAGCAAGGTAAATTCTGTGGAAAACTCAGTTCCCAGCACTGTGCCTTGCCTTTTTCCCTCTAGGGATTCTCTCGCTATCACAAGGCCTGCTTGCACCTCAGCTGCAGCCCCCCCCCACCGCCCCCCCCAAGATGGGCCTTCTGCCCCATCAAGTTCCTCTTGCGGCTCCCTCAGAGCTGACATCGGCAGTACATCTGCTTGCAGCCCAGTGCCTGTTTTCCGGCAATTCACAGCCATCCCAGCGAGGGCAAAAGGAGCCCTCGATGGAGCTCTTCCTTCTTTTCCCACATTGCGTGCATTTCCTGCCTCTCTCGGCCACAGTTCTTGCCATTGGAGAGGGAGAAGCCTGTGTTCCCACCGCTGTGGCTAAGGATGCCAAATTGCTCCCTATGAGCGTGTGCCTCCCCCTTTTGGAATTGCTCTATGCAGACCGTGGCTTGTTTAGGACTACTCCAGCGTTTTTTTTGTTTTGTTTTAAAAGATGAGGAGGGGTTCTCCCTGGAGTCTAACTACCTTGCCCTGTTACCTCTTCTCTCTTTTTCTTCTTTTGATAGTTCCCAGCTATCCCAGTATACACCCCCATGTAACCAGAGGCAAAGAACTACTGAGGGACCTCCTAGCTATCCCAGGATATAGAATGTGAGTGCCGCAAGCAAAAAAAAAAAATAGCGTGGAAAACGTTCTCTGCCTCCACCTACTGGCAGGCAGGGGAAAGCCACAGGTGTGGACTGGTCTGCAGAATGAAAAGTAATAATAATTGAATATAATGATTCATTCGATTGGCAAGAATAGCAGCTAAAATCTTGATATTCTGGTTAGGTAAAGATATGGGTCGATAAGATTCAGGACACAGAATATGACCTACCTCAAAATGACCAACTTCTTTAGCCACAAAAAACCATCTCCTTCAAAGGGATAATTTTATCTCCCAGAATTTTATAGAATTCTCCTCTAAATCCATCCAGGCCAGGCAATTTTCCCAAGTGTAAGTTACTAATAATCCTCTTAATTTCCTTGCCTTTGATAAATTCCTCTAAGGCAATTCTATCTTCATGAGTTAACTCAAGAAGAGGAAGATCATAAAAGAACTTCAACTGAGCCTCCGCTGAAGAACCCTCACCTGTAAACAGCTGATGAAAAAAAACTCTGAAATGCCTCCAATATAGAAGTAGTAGTACAATGCATGACATTTTTGATCAAATTTGCAACTAGTTTTCCAGACTTATTACTCCTTTGAAACAGTCTATACTGGAAATAAAGTATATTTTGTTTTGCCTTATAACTTAAAAGCTCATCTACAATTTTTTTGAGTACCTACAATTTTTTTGTGAACCGGTGGATCAAAAGTAGTGTGATGTGGGCATCTAAGCTGAGATAATGTTTTAGCTAGAGCTAAAATGTTACCAGAGCATACTCGTCATTGCCTAATCTGATATGCAATAATATCCCCTCTTAATACTACTTTTCCTGCATTCCAAAAAGTAAGAGCATTAAGATCTTTATCAGAGTTAAATTGTACATATTCTTCCCATTGCTGTTTCAAAAACTTTACAAAGTATCTGTTATGGTAAAGTAATGCTGACATTCTCCAACTTGGAGGCTTCCCTCCCTCTCTAGTGATTCTATTTGTAGCCCGAGCATAGAATGATCTGAGAAGGCAACCTCAAGAATTTCACAGCTTTGCACCTTGTCAAACCAAGACTCCGGTAATAATATACAATCTAAACGCGAATATACCTTACGCACATGTGGGTAAGAGTTATATTCTTTATTTAAATGCGTGAGGCTCCATCAATTGAAGTTCCTGACATAAAAGCCAACTTTAATATCCGTCTAATTTTGTTTTGGTGTCTTAGAAGGTAAACAATCTATCAAGGATTATCAGTGATATTAAAGTTACCTTCAATCAATAGATTGTACCCTTGTTTAGAAACCAATTTTGTGACTATATCCATAAAAAAGCTATGGGAGTATTTATGTTTGGCATATATATTAGCCAATAACACTTTAAGCTCTCCTAGAGAACACATCACAGTTATAGAATGCCCAGTCAGGTCTTTATATTGATGCTCAAAATCAAGAGACAATTATTTATGTATTAAGATCGCACCTCCCTCCTTTGGCGATTTGAAAAGGAAGAAAAGAAAACCTGGCCCACCCATTCTCTCTTTAATTTCCCATGTTCCACATCATCAAGATGTTTTTCTTGTAGAAGGGAAATATCAGTTTTATTATTTTTAAGCTCTACCAAGTTTTTTTTGCATTTAATAAGCAAATATAATCTATCTGCATTAAGATAGCAGATCACTAGGTTAGTCATAGGGTAAAACATAAGGTAGACTTGCCACACGATTGTTGCATCCGGTGGTGCTAGACGGCTTCGCCCCGTTTACCTCGCTTTATTTACGGCTACTCTCGCTTACCTAGGAAAGATGGCTACCACAGCGTCTACAAGCCGACCTCTCTGGCATCCCTGGAACGGCTATGGTGCAGCCTCCCGCCATTGCTCCTCCCAGGTACCTACTAGGCTGCATGCGCGCAACCCACATCTTTATACCACTCTTGGTGCGAACCTCGAGAGCGTTCCCTCATGCTGACGTCACGCCATCCGGGTATATTACCTTCACTAGTTTGCTAGCTCATTGAGTTAGCAAGGACTCTAATTCGTTCTTGTCTACGCTACTCTGCCGCTTCCGTGCTGCCGCTGGAAGCTCTCTCTCTGCCCTTTGGGTTAACGACTAACCTGGGTACCTGCTCCTCGGGGGCCCTCTGCTTTATTTCAGGTGCCTTAGAGAGAACAGGTACTCGCTCCTCGAGGGCCTGCTCTCCCTGCCTCGGTGCCTGTACTTTCTTCAACATACCTGGTGGAATCGCATACCAACAGCAAACACCTAGTGAGTACTCTAACTCTCAGTCTCTCTCATCCACAGTATCTCCTAGCTGGGAAACCTGCTGCAGAACCTCCTTTCATCATCAAGGAGAGAAGGGCTCCCTCTGTCGAGGTCCCTGAGACTGCAACTACCAGACTGCCTCACTACTGCCACCTCTGGTGGCTCTCTTCAAGCTGTTTAATAAAGAACTAACTGTGTTTTGTGCATTACGAGTCTAGCCCAGTGATGTGGCTCCTCATGGGGCTCCTCCCTGTGGGCATGGTCATCTCCCACAGCACCCAAGGATCCACCAAAACACACTTAACCATAACAATGATATTCAAATATTTGTAAAGAAGGAATCCCCCAGCCTGGGTTCCCCCTCCCATTTCCCAAGATCACACAATGTATAGATTATATAAATAAAACAAGTGGACCACTAACATGCTGTTGAATTCAGACACCAACCATATCCCCCATTCACACCGAACACACAAAGCTCACTTTACCCTATCACACTGAACACAATCATCTAGTCACACAGACTCTCAAATTTGCTTTTCAGATCCCAATCTTATCCCTGCAGAACCCAAAAGGGACCGAGGTCCCAACTTCATGGAATGAACAGTGTTGCCATGTCCATCAGCAACAAAGTGTTTCCTTCTCTCCCCACTAAAGATCTGTGACTCATTCACTTCCTAGGAGCTCCCAAAAACAGTGGCTATAAATCACTGTAAGATCTTAAGAACATGAACATAAGAAATTGCCATGCTGAGTCAGACGAAGGGTCCATCAAGCCCAGCATCCTGTTTCCAATAGAGGACAAACCAGGTCACAAGAACCCGGCAATTATCCAAACACTAAGAAGATCCCATGCTACTGATGCAATTAATAGCAGTGGTTATTCCCTAAGTATAATTGATTACTAGCCATTAATGGACTTCTCCTCCAAGAACTTATCCAAACCTTTTTTGAACCCAGATACACTAACTGCACTAACCACATCCTCTGGCAACAAATTCCAGAGCTTTATTGTGCGTTGAGTGAAAAAGAATTTTCTCCGATTAGTCTTAAATGTGGTACTGGCTAACTTCATAGAATGCCCCCTAGTCCTTCTATTATTCAAAGGTGTAAATAACCGATTCACATCTACTCGTTCAAGACCTCTCATGATCTTAAAGACCTCTATCATATCCCCCCTCAGCCGTCTCTTCTCCAAGCTGAACAGCCCTAACCTCTTCAGCCTTTTCTCATAGGGGAGCTGATCCATCCCCTTTATCATTTTGGTTGCCCTTCTCTGTACCTTCTCCATCTCAGCTATATCTTTTTTGAGATGCGGCGACCAGAATCTTGTTCTGCAAACATGATGTAACAATTTTTAATTAAAGTCTCATCTTCTCACGAAGCCTTGAACCAATGAGCATCGAACAAGGAAAAAACAATCTTATGAAGAGAGGAAAATATACCTCCTGGTACATTATAATCAACCAGTGATCACATACGATCAGAGATTTGTTAATATCCAGGGTAATAAACAGATACTGCAAACAACTGAAAACGAGTAATCTACCCCATAAAAGGGAAAGATCCAACGATGAATCATGCAACCAACGCAACGATACCATTTCCTGGCGTTAAACGATAGGACTGGGCTTATTATTCATGTCATCCAAGAGTGTTCACAAAGATTTTCGCTTCTATGCTTGAGAAAAATTGTTTCTTCATTATGAAATATTTTTAAATTTGGCCGGGAATTGCAATGAGAATTTGACACCCTTGCAATACATTTGAGTGCAATACGGGGTGAATTCTTTGCAACGTGCCAGCGCTTTTGTAGAAAAATCAGAAAAGATCAAAAGTTTATTGCTTTCATATTTAAGTTCCTCTACTCTGCAATAAGTCATTAATATTTTTATTTTATCAGTATAGTTCAAATATTTTACAATCACCTGGCAGGACCTGCTCGATTCTACAAATCCTGCTCCCAGTCGATATGCATGCTCTACAAAAACAGGCCACTCCGTGATGCAGTTGTTAAGAGCACCAGGTAGGCATGTTTCACAGAAGTTGAGCAGAGCTTCTCCTTGCAAGGTTTCCAGCACCCCCAGAATTCATGTTATTACGTCTGCTCGATTCTCAAGCTAGACTAACTTGTCCTCCAGGTATTTATGCCACATCAGGGGATTTGCAATCGTATGAACCAACAATGCCAAGCGTTTGACATGATCTGTTACAGCGATACTCAGCCCTGCCAGCATAGTATTATAATTTTCTACTTTCTCTCTCAGCTCGTCATCAGATGATTGTAATTTCTGTAACAGCAGCGGTAACCATTCTGGTTAGCTCCTTAAGTGTCGCCTCCGACAGGCCTTCCACAGGCCCCATGGACCCCGCTTTCGGCACCATCTTGTCCTCACTAGTAGAAATGTTATCAATCCCCATCCACTTTGGATGCCCCAACATATCGTTCGGTATTTTAAACATGAAATTATCCATGAAACAAAGATTCAATTCAACTGAATATCTTTCGCTTACGTGATTTTATTGCATGATATTTGCAGATTTACCACTGATTCCTAGGGAGCAGGTCTTAGAGGTGACTACTCAGCCTGACATGTTCGTTGGTTTTTAAAAAGGGTTCCAGTAAGCCCAGTGTCAGTACTGGGAAAAATGGTTTAAACTATCTAAAGAACAAAATTACTGAACATATAGAGAGACATAGTTTAAAGGGACAAAGTCAACATGAATTTAGCCATGGGAAGTCTTATCTCACCAATTTGCTATATTTTTTTTTGAAGGCGTGAATAAACGTGGATAAAAGTGAGCCAGTTGCTATAGTGTATCTGGAGCTTCAGAAAGCATTTGACAAAATTACCTCATGAGAGACTCCTGAGGAAACTAAAAAGTCAAAGGATAGAAGGAAATGTTCTGTTATGGATTGAGAACTGGTTAAAAGATAGAAAACAGAGCATAGGGCTAAATAGTCAATTTTCTCAATGGAGAATGGTGCCTCAAGGATTTGTACTAGGGTCGCTGCTTTTTAATATATTAATAAATAACCTAGAGATGGAAACAATGAATGAAGTGATCACATTTGCTGATGTCACAAAATTATTCAAAATTGTTAAATCACAAGAGGATTGTGAGAAATTGAAAGAGGACGTGAAACACTGGGAGACTGGGCATCCAAAATGGCAGATGACATTTAATGTGGATAAGTGCAAAGTGATACATGTAGGGAATAGCAACCCAAATTACAGCTACACAATGCAAGGTTCCACATTGGGAGTCACCACTCAGGAAAATAACCTAGACATCATTGTAGATATATTGAATTCCTTTGCTCAGTGTGTGGCAGCAGCCAAGAAAGCAAATAGAATGCTAGAAAATATTAGAAAAGGAATGGAGAAAAAAAACAGAGAATATCATAATGCCACTGTATCACTCCACGGTGTGGCTGCTCCTTGAGAACTGCATGTAGTGCTGGTCAATGCATCTCAAAAAAAAGATATAGCAGAATTAGAAAAGATATGGAGAAAGGCAACAAAAATGATAAACAGTATGGAATGATTCCCCTATGAGGAAAGGCTAAAGATATTAGGGCTCTTCAGTTTGGAGAAAAGATCACTGAGAGGAGATATAATAGAGGGTCTATAAAATAAGGAGTGGATTGGAACGGGTAAACATGAATTAGTTTACTTTTTCAGAAAACACAAAGACTAGAGACATTGAATGAAGTTACTAACTAGGTGACACATTTATGACAAATAGAACAATTTTTTTTAATCAACACAAACTCTGGATTTCGTTACTGGAGGATGTGGTGAAAGCTATTAGTGAAAAGATTTAGACAAGTTCCTGGAAGAAAAGTCCATAAACCATTATTAATGTGGACATGGGGAAATCCACTGCTTATCCCTGGGATAATCAGCAGGCAATCTATCGACCCTTTGGGATCCAATCTTCCCCAGCCAGGGAAACAAACAGGCCGAGGGACACAAAAAGAGCCTCCTCCTGTCAACCCTCCTCCACTCAGAGGGAAAGGGAAGGTGAAGGTAAGATCAGGCAACCCCCTTCCAAGAAGGATCATAAAGCCTCAATTTCCAGCTCTTCTCGGAGCCGTGATGCGTCGTCTGTGTCAGGACAACTGCTGTTGGCACAGGGAGATGTGCCAAGCCGAGACAAAGATCCAGTGCGTTGAACTTCAACCGACGCACAACCTAAACTGACTCACAACGCACAGTGCAGATTCCCTGACGCTTCTGACACAGACGCAGCCTCCAATGCGCCCGAAGCCTTACGGTGTATTGGATGATCCATCACTGCACCCGACGCACACCTCCTTCTCCTCAACACTCAAATCTTAAGCATTTCAGGTCCCCATGGCAGACAATATTTCAAGCAACCAGAAGCCCCTTCTCCACCATTTCCCTGCTCTTCCACAGGAATACCTTCTAACCCCCCTGGTGGGTCACTGGAGCTGACATCTCTGCCCGAAAATCTAACTTACTCCAGATTTGTTGAGAAACTGGTCTCCGTACTGAACCTTGAAACCAAGAAGATTCCAGATCCACGTTCAGAGGTGCACGACCTTCTCAAAATATTTGACACTCCAGCAGAACCTACAGCACTTCCATCTCACTCAGTGCTCAATGCAGTCATGGACAAAGCCTGGGAGACCCCTTTCTCCATGCCCACCACTTCTAGGAAAACAAAGCTGAAATTCAAAATGCAAAAATCTCAGCACTTTGACACAGTACAACTTCCACATGCCTCTATCGTTGTAGAGTCTGCCATGAAAAAGGCCAGAAAGACATGTTTATATTCAAATGCTCTGCCAGGCAAAGACAATCGTTACCTAGCTGACTTTGGGCGAAAAGTATTCCAGGGATCGATGTTAAATGCCAAGGTGCAACAGCACCAATGTTATATTACTCAATATCTATATGAGGGTCTCCAACGTCTAAAATCTGAAGAAGACTAACCGTCAGGGTCAGGCCAACGTAGGCATTTGGTGAATGATTTAGAAGAAGGCCTAAGTCACCTTTTACGCACTGTCTATGAAGCCTTTGACATATCAGCCCGGACATCTACAGCCGCTATTGCAGCACGACGCATAGCTTGGTTAAGAGCAAGCGCAATCCGCGAGGATGTTCATGACAAACTCGCCGATCTCCCCTATAAAGGAGATAACTTATTCAGTGATAAGCTTTGTGATACTGTCTCTCAACTTAAAGAACAGAGTGTGGCGGTATCCTCTCTTACCTCCTTCCAGGATCAACCAACCTCAAGACGTTATTGTTCCTCCAACAGAAGGCCTTTCTACCCCTGGTGCTCTTACAAGCTGTACCCTCCATACTGCCCTCCTTCCTACGTCTCCCAAAGGCCTCAACCACCCCAGACACAACCTCAACAGAGCAGACCCTGAACACAGCGTACGCCCAAGCCAACCCCAACCACTGCTCTGAAGACTCCAACGTCTTTTTGATCCCTCTGCAACCACAACTACCTCAAGTCATAGGAGGCAGACTTCTTTTGCATCAGCATGGGAACAGATTAAATCAGGATCTTTGGGTCCTCAGCATCATCCGGAACAGTTTCCATCTGAATTTCAAAATGCTTCCCGCATTACCACATGTAATAGTTCCTTCCTGAGGGCCAATGATCCCCTCCTTTTACAGGAGGAGATCGAGCTCCTTCTGAGCCAGAGGGCAATACAGAAGGTACCCCGCTACCAACAGTTCCTGGGATTTTATTCGCAATACTTCCTCATACCCAAGAAAACCGCAGGGCTGAGACCCATCCTCGACCTCAGAGGGCTGAACAGATTCCTCATCAAAGAGAATTCAAGATTACCTCTCTTAAGAACATCCTACCCTACCTACAACCAAAGGACTGGATGTGCTCACTGGACCTCAAAAATACTTATGCCCACATAGCCATGCACCCCTCTTCATGGTGCTACCTATGCTTCCAAGCTCACAATCAGCACTATCAGAATCAAGTACTTCCCTTTGGCCTCTCCTCCATCCCGAGAGTTTTCACCAAATGTCTTGCAGTAGCTGTGGCCCACTTCACAAGGAGGGCATAACCCTCTTCCCTATCTCGATGATTGGCTCCTAGTAGTCCCAAATTGCGACCCACAACTCACACCCAGCAACTACGAGTCCTATCCTTCCTGGAGAATCTAGGCTTCTTGGTCAATTACAAGAAATCTCACCTAGAACCGACGCAAATAATACAATTCTTGGAACGCTTATCAATAGCCAACTCTGCAAAGCCTTTCTCTCGGAAAACAGAATCCTCATCTTTCAGACCCTAGCCAGATCAATGAGGGATCTGTTCTTTAAGTTGCGAGACAGTCTTACAACAACCCATGTGGCAGGAGAAACTTATGTGATCCCTCATACGCGTCTATACATGCCATGCTTCCAGTGTGGCTTGAAATCCCAGTGGTTGTAATGTTTTCACCACATGTCTCAAAACATAATCTTGACCCATTCCATGATCAAAGATATCGACTGGTGGCTACATCCAACAACTCTGCACTCAGGTGCACCCTTCCGGCATCCACCACATCAGATTGTACTGACTATAGACACCTCCACGACGGGATAGGGAGCCCATGTGTGACAATCTAAAGACTCAAGGTCTATGGTCAATGAAGGAATGAAACTACCTAATCAATCTGTTAGAACTACGTGCCATTCGCTATACCATCTACACCTTCCCAAAGATTCTTCAACAATAATCAGTCATGATTTATACAGACAGCCAGGTCGCTATGTACTACGTAAACAAGTAAGGAGGGTCAGGTTCCAGGACTCTCTGCAAGGAATCTGTACTACTACTGGAGTGGGCACTAGCGCACCCAATTCAACTTCAAGCAACTTATCTCCCTGGTGTGAGGAACTCTGAAGCAGACAGACTCAGCTGCCTCTTCCACTCTAATGACGAGGTGATGGCCTACATCTTCTGCTGCTGGGGCACGCCTCTAATAGACATCTTTGCCATGGAACAGAACGCAAAAGTACCACAATTCTGCTCCCTATAACCGAGCCATCACAGAATAGCCCAGGACGCCTTCTTCTTAAACAAGCATTTTATAAAGATAAAGAAAAGGAGAAAAATAGTTGAGCGATAAGGACGCACCAAGCTAGAAGTTTTTAGTAACCCACATAAGCATATTAATGTTAAAATCAATCTGCCTAATTTGTTCCTAACAATCAGGTTTAATTTACACACCTAGTTTATTATTTTACATTGTTACTGTACTATGATGGCACACGAGTAATTTGTAATCTATACCACCCATATTTCTCTTTATCGTGCCCTTCTGTAAACCGTTGTGATGGTATTTAACTTAACGACGTAATAGAAAAAATTTTAAATAAATAAATTCTGTAGTGGTCAAACAGCCTTCTTTATGCATTTCCTCCAATCCCACTGATAGGACGGGTACTACAAATATGCATCTCTGACAACTCCAATCTCATTCTCATAGCCCCGGCAACCCTGGTATGCCTACCTGGTCAATCTCTCTGTATATCCACCCATTCCACTCAAGAACAAACTGGGCCTTCTATCACAGAAACAGGGAACATTACTACATCCCATGCAGAACTCCCTCCACCTCCTAGCATAGAGACTGAAAGGAAGGCGCTGAGTCACTGCACCATCACTCAAGACATACAAGAATTTTGATCGCTGTGAGAAAACCTTCCACAAGGAATGATACCAACGTTGGTGCATAACAGAATCCTTGGACCCATTCCATTCTTCACCAGAACATCTACTTAAATACCTTCACATACTATTTAGCTCTGGCCTTGCAATATCCTCAATCAGGGTACATCTCAGTGTCATTGCAGTGTACAATTCCCCGGGCGAGAATGACTCCATTTCTACGCACTCTCTGATATGCTTCATGAGGGGCACCCTATGCCTCAGACCCCCCCTCCCTCCTGTGATACCCCCCACTGTCCCGTGGGACCTCAATATTGTCCTAGAAGCACTTATGTTTCCACCCTTCAAACCACTGGGAAAAGTGGATTTAACATTTTTAACCTGGAAAAAGCTATTTCTCGTTACAATCACATCAGCCCGATGAGTCAGGGAACTGCAAGCACTAGTACATTACCCTCCTTTCCTCCAGTTTTATCACAACAAGGTCACCCTTTGGACTTATGCTTCCTTTGTCCACAAAGTAGTCTTTGCCTTCCATTTCAACCAATTACTCTACCAATTTTCTTCCCAAAACCTCATGCCTTGGCTTACTATAAACAGAGAACCAATTGCCCTGGCAGACTGTCACAACTCCTTCTTTCCTACAATCCGAATGCCCCAGGACTACTGGTGTCCAAGCGCACACTGTCTAGTTGGTTAACACAATACAACAATTTTGGCTATCAAACAACCAGTCTCTCCGTCCTCAAAGGCTAAAGCCCATCAACTGAGGGTGGTAGTGACTTCCATTGCCCATTTGAGACAAGTTCCTCTTCAAGATATTTGCAAAGCAGCAACGTGGACGTCCCTACACACTTTCACCTCCCACTAGTGCCTACAACAGCAAGCTAAATCGGATACCTAATGGGCCATGCAATCTTAAGTTAGGCACTAACCCATAGAGATGTCCACTGAACTATCAGGCTTCTCAGCAAAAAAAAAAAAAAAAAAGACGATGTACTGTTTTATGTATCACAACAGGCAGATGGTTATCACCACTTACTCTTGATAACTCCTTTCTCTCGAACCATTAACTGTCTGGCTGCGAAGCCTTGCGCTGGGGACTCCCAAAAAGCATGGCTAATTCAGCCCTGCTTATCTGCGGAAAAAAGCAAGTTTGCCTACTATAAACGGTATTTTCCATAGATAGCAGAAAGAATTAGCCAAGTGTCCCCACCCGCCTCCCTGGACACTCCGTGTCTTTCTTTGTTACTCTGACTACTACTCCTTTATGCTTCTACTTTCTATGTTTTGGAATGAACTGGCAGGAGACCATTGGCTGCGCGGGAAGGGCACCGTGCAAGTGTGCAGCAGCAAAAAATGAGCTGCTAGAAGTTCCCACCGAGAGCCGCCAGGGGGCGCTCCTAGAAAGCACGGCTATTTCATCCTGCTATCTATGGAAAATACTGTTTACAGTAAGCAAACTAGCTTTTTTCCATTGTTGCAGTGCATATAGAATTTGGCTTGTTGTTTCCAGTTCAGTTTTTGTCTATACATTTCTATTTATACTTTACTGTCTCATTATTTGAGGGTGTTTTGCATGTGTGACTGAAGTGAGGCATTCCAATATTGACTAGTTTCTATATAGGGATCTATAGCAGCTTGGGTGTATTACTGTTTTAGGCCTGGTGTAATATTTACAGTGTTAACTTTCATAAGTAGAGTTGTTACTGTTTGAGTGTTGGCTGTTTGTTGGGCTTGACGGACCCTTGGTCTGACCCAGTATGGCATGTTCTTATGATATAGAAAGTTATTGCATTGTAATTCTATTTTCTTAAGGCTCTCTGAGTGTCATGCCCAAGTCCAAGATGCATTACAGTAGATCTAATACCATATGGGTTCCAAGCGTTTCTTGCTTTTTTTGCAGGGCTTTTGGGTTGGTACCACAGCAGTGCATGTCAATACAATATACATATTGTAAGTGATATTTTTACCTCAAAAGACTGTGCTTTGAATGTCCTTTTCATGTAAAACCTATTATAAATGCATAATTTTTAATTGTGTGTTATGAGGGTGTGATGGAGTGAGGAGTGCAAGGCTATAAGGTTTTCCTAGGGTGCAATATACTCTTGCACCGGCCGTGGGTATTGCTGTACAAACCTTTAACAGAGACTCCCAACTCATGGTGTCATGTGTTGTATAATGGGCGAGGGCGCAGTTTTTCATCTGGCCATAGGCACCATATTGCCCTGCTACGACTCTGGATTATAATGATTACTATTACCGTGTGTAAATAGAACAGCTGATATAGTACAACACATGAGCTCAGTGTTTCCCCAACTAGTGTGCCTTCAGACCTGATCAGGCGTGCCATGGAAAAGTCACCACTGACTGATGCTCAGACCCAAGTCAGCACCTGAGCTCTGCTCTCGGTATCTTGCAGCAACAAGAGATACGAGTGGTGGCTCTTAAACATGTTGAAGCTCCTTTCTGGGAACTTGTGTAATTATGCATACCTCTTCTTTCTACCTACAGGCTGAGCCCCAAAGTGAAGTGATTAATGGGGCAGCATGCAGGGTGTGTACAGCCAGGCCCTGCTTTGTGCAGTACACAGTGCTCAGAGCACCTCCTAGCCTCTGTCTTATCCCCAGGCTGAATGAGATGGGAGTGTATGTACTGAGCACGGGATGTGACTCACTCGGAGTACTGGAAGAGGCAGCAGAGAAGGAGCTCTGGCAGCCACATGCGGCAGCTAAGGTAAATAGCTGAGCTGGCTGTCCGCACCACACCAACATATCCCTTCTCCCAACTTCTATCTGATCCAGTGTAACAGATTCATGTGTGTCTCTGCCCCCTCTCTCCCTTTGTTGTAAAATATGGAAGAGAGATAGGTGAAGCTCTCAGGGCTTCCCTAACTCTGCTTTGGCCATATAAGTTTCTCTATACCGCCTGCTCGGTGCAGTGCGTGTGCCTCACAGCATTTTTGTTAATGAAGGTGTGCCTTGGGCTTTAAAAAGTTGGGAAGCGCTGTATTATTTAACTCCATAACTCAGGACAGAGAATAACAGTAGGTATAAATAGTGTAATGCAATATATGGAGCTAAATGCAGAGTCTTAGGATCAACTGCAGGTTTTCACCAGTTTCCTGAAAGATAAGTAGATCTGGAGTGAGTCTGTTGAGAGGATGCGGTTCCACATGGCTATGGCTTATCCTGCAGCAGTGTTGGAGAGGCACATTGTTCTGGGGCATGGTACCACCAGGTGAGCCTGAGACAGTGACCGTAGCAAACGAGAGGGCATATAGGGGGTGAAAGATCTGTTGCATTAAGTCTGATTCAAACTTTTAAGGGTTGGGTTGGCTTGGCTTTGACAAAGGTTTCGAACTTGGTGCGGCAGAGCGCTGGGAGCCAGGGTAAGATTTTCAGAACCAGCATGTTCCCACTCATCCTCATGTGGGTGGCTGCATTCTGTACTACTTCAGGAGGTAGTTTAGGGGGTTGGGGATTTTGACATACAGAGAGAGAGTTGCTGTAGTCCAAACGGGAAATCACAAAGGCCTGAAACAGCCGTTTGGAAGGCAGTGTCATCCAGAAGGAGATGAGAGGTCAGAGGAGGAAAAAGGCCATTTTGGTCACTGCTTGGACTTGGGCTTTTGGTGGCAAATTGAGAGTCTAGTATAAAGCCCGGACTCTGGACTTCTCAGTCTCCCTCAGCTTCTCTAGGACAGCCATTTTAGCCTGCAGGGATCAGACTTCTTCTCTGACAGCACAAACCTATGACAAATCCCCAACATATAATCATACATGTAGCACTCTGTGCAAAAGACTGGATAGCCCTCATCTCACTATTCTAAAAACGTATTTCTTATATTTAGTTGATTTTTTAGTTTACTCTCTAAACAAGAGAATTATAAATTGATGTACTATTTCTTTTTTAAATTTAAGTGAAGGTTTATTTTGTATCTATCTGTCCAAAGAAATAGTTGGTTCCTATTATGTAAATACCTCCTAACTGGGCAAAAGTATACAAATGTAGCTTTGAGACAGGGGTGGGTGGGAGTTGAAGTGAGAGAGTGGGAAAAACAAACAGCTCTATCACACACCCCAGTTTTTATACACAGCAAGTCCTCCTCTCACCAGCTCTTGCTTCAGCAGCTGTTTCCTCAGACTCAGCATGCCTGGTGTCCTCCTCCTCCTCATATGACTTCACCAGATGGCAGTTCATGGGCCACACAGCTGGTTCAGGGTTGAGGTGAATCAAGTTGAAATGTTTCATCACAAGCTGGGAAGGTAGCCCTGGTCTCCAGCTGCTTTCTAATGCAGTGGCTGCAGGGAGTTATCTGAACCTCCTCATGCACAGCACTTTCACCCATCCCACCTTTTACTACAAGTTGTCCTAGAAAAGCAAGTTTTCTTACCGTAAACGGTGTTCTCTGTGGATTGCAGGGTGAATTAGCCATGTTGTCTGGGGAACGTCCTCCGGGTGGCGGAGCTCCTCAAAGCACACAGAGCTCTGGCTTTCCCCATGCCTGGGAGATAAGTCGCCTGGAGGGAGATCCTCTCTGTCTCTGCCCATTCCCAGGTGCGCACAGCTTCTTGGCAAAGTGTCCGAGAACCAGACCCTCCTTGTTTGTTTATGTAGAACACTGCTGTTTGATTGTTGGTGTAAATCATCACTGTTTTCCCCCACAGCATGTTCCTGAACGTATGCATGGTGTATCTCACCGCCCGCAGCTCCAGCAGATTGATCTGCTGCAACCTCTCCTGCTGAGACCATCGCCCCTGGGTCTGCATCTGGCCTATGTAGGCTCCCCAACCTCGCAGAGAGGCATCCATGGTTAAGACAATCTGGGGCTGTGGCTGTCAGAAGGGCATGCCCTCGGTCAGGACTCTGGACTGCAGCCACCACTGGAGATCTTTCCTCATGCTTGCAGTGATTAAAGCTCATTGTGACAAGGGATGCAAATGTTGTGTCCTTTGTCTCTTCAGGCCCCACTGCAGCCTGCGCATACGTAGGTGCGTGTGCGGTACTGCCTGGCCTGCTGCTATCATGTGGCCTAAGAGGGTCACTACTTGTTTGGCTGGCACGTATATGGTTACTAGCAGTTGCGCTGCCAGGGTCCTTATGGTACATGCCCTAGAATCTGGTAGATAGGCCTTGCCAATTCTTGTGTTGATGATTGCTTCAATGAACTGCAGAAGCAGTGTTGGCTGCAGGTGCAAATTCTCGTAATTGATCAGTAAGCCCAGGTCCCCCTTGCAGTTGGTGGTGATCTTCAGGCTGCGTTGTAGGGTGGGCTGGCTCGGGGCCACTATCAGTCAGTCATTGAGATAGGGGAACAGTTGTATTCCCTGTCTCCTGAGGTGGGCGGCCACCACTGCCAGACAATTGGTGAAATCCCTGGGGGATGATGACAGTCTAAATGGGAGCACCTTGTATTGGAAATGCTGTTCCCCGACTTGGAAGCAGAGGTACTTCCAACAGACACGGTGTATAGGGACATGGGCATGTGCATCTTTCAGATCTAGCGCACTTATCTAGTTGCTGGACTGTAAGAAAAGGAGGAAGATCTTGAGGGAGGTCATCTTGAATTTTTCCCTGCAAATGAACCTGTTCAGCACCCTCAGGTCCAGGATGGGTCAGAGGCTCCCTGACTTCTTGGGAATGAGGAAGTATGGGGCATAGAAACCCTGGTGCCTCTGGGTGACAGGGATATGGCGGATGCAGTTCTGCTGAAGTAGCCTGGCCACCTCCTCCTCTAGAGCCCTCTCATCGTGCGTTCCACCCCCCTCGTGGTTGTAGGGCTGCGGAAGAGTTGGTGTACTGGTGAAATTCAAGGTATATCCCTCCTTGACAATTCAGAGCAGCCAGCAGTCGGTGGTAATCCTCTCCCAAGCAAGGTAGAAATGGGATATTCTGCCCCCCCACCGCTAGCGGCAGGGTTGACCGGGGTGTTGTTAAAATCCAGACTATTCCTTTTGATTGTTGGGCTCCACGGGTCCCCATGGGGGGGCCGTGTGCTGTACTATCGGTTCCGATTCTGTGGCTGCTGCGGCTGTGCTCTCCTTGTTGGCTGATATGTCGGCTGGCGAAAGGTGGAGTACGCTCTAACCCCCCCCCCCCCCCCCCCGATGCGCATGGTATGGTAGTACCTCCTCGATAACACTCTGTCCCTTGGGGAAGTCAGGGACTGGACTTCCACACTTTGCTCTTTCAACTGCATCACTGTCTCTTTCAGCTTGTCTCCGAACAGATTGTCTGTGAAGCAAGGAAAATCCCCAAGCTTTTTGTGAACATCTTTCCGGATTGAGCTCACCTGCAGCCATGCTAGCCGCCTTGCCACGATGGCTCCTGCGGTGATCCTGGCCAAGGTGTCAAATGTCTCGTAGATGGAGCAGAGCAAGTGGCAAGGCCCTTCTTCCATTGTGTGCAGCTGTAGCGGTGGATTCTCTCCTGGGGACAAAGTTGCTATGAGTGGGTTCAATGATTGCAGACATTCATAAAGATACTGGGCCATGTAAAACTAATGCTGCTGGATCTTAGCATCTAGCATGCCCGCCTGGAACATCCCTTTCCCAAACCTATCCAGGAGCTTGTCATCTCTCCCTGGTGGAGTACTGGAATGAAGTCTCGATTTTTTTGCTTTTTTCAATCGCTGACTCCACTACAATGGAGGCAGCTGTACCACCACGTAGAAGGGCGACTCACACATCCGGAATTTCAGGTCGGTCTTCCTCGAGGTCGAGGACCCTGACGACAGAGCTGCCACGCTCTAGTCATCAACTCATCCAGCACTGCATGCGAGGGCAAGGCTGTGGGCTCCGTGGGTGTCTCAAATATTTTTAGGATACCCAAGACCTCCGCCCTGGGGTCTGATATTTTCTGAGTTCCCACATGGAGGAGAATTCCTATCTTCTCCACAAATTTGGAGTAGGATAGGTCTTCTGGCGGAGATACCGGCCGTGGCTGCTCCTCTGGGGGAGGGGGGTCCGAAGGGTACCCAGTGGATGATCCCAGGGACGTGGTATCCAATCCTGATAATGAGAGACTCTGTGGGAACTCTTGCAGGGGACTCCCTGGCTGCTGTTTGGTATCACGAGGCCCTGTAGGTGTGGGACTGTGCCCATAATGGTCTTCTCCACTCTCCGCTGTGCTTTGTTCCACTGATGACAGGAACAGAGTTAGGATCTGAGATATGTGTCATTGCATGGGAGGCTAGCGTCCCCTGCGGCCCTGGATAGTGCCCCCTTCCTCGGGGGGGGGGGGGGGGAGGGGGTGGAAACTGCCGCTAACAAGATGTCAAAATCTGGGCCCCTGGATCGGGCCGCTGCCCGCTCCACCCCAGGGCCTGGTCTGTCTCTCTTCTCCAGGGGCTCTTAGAAGTGCAACCCCTCCCGCTTATGCCTCAAGGCCGCTGACAGATCTGAGAAGAACCGTGATAAGTGGGATGACCCAGATGATCTGCGCACGGATACTGGCTCCACATCTGAAGAGACGAGCTCTAGGTCTGGGACCAAGTCTCCCTGTGCCATTGGCGGCCGTGCCACCCTTGATGAATCTCCTTCTCTTGGTGAAATGTGTGGGACTCTATGGTTTATAGGCTTTATGGCCTTCGATGCACCGTTCCTGGACACATGATGCTTTGGCATCGACTCCTTGCATCTGTGTGTCGGCTGAGGCTCTCCGACTCCCTGACGCTGCGTTGCGCTTCTTTCTCTTCGATGCATGCGAGTTGGCATTGCGCCGTGTGTCACATCGATCACGTGTGTCAGGCGGTTGCGTCGATGTACTTGTGTCACCTGAGCTTCGCCTGGGTCTTACTTCCCGCAGATCCTCCCATGCTCCTGGGTGTGCTTTAGCGGGGCCCCTGGGTGGCCTCAGGGTCCTACTGAGGCAGCCCTCTTCCCCCTCAACCTCGGGGGTTCCCGAATGAGCCCCGAGGACTGTGTGGATCCTTGAGCTGGTTCTGGAGCGTACGAGCCAGAGGCTGTCTCCCTCAGCTTCTCTATCTTCACCAGTCGCTGCTTCCTCGCTCTCAGGGACATGCGGCTGCAGTCCCTGCAGCTGGATGGCTCATGGTCTGGTCCCAGGCAGAGGTAACAGAGCACATGGCCGTCTGTTACAGACTTAATCTTGCCACACTGACAGAAATTAAAGCTAGGTGGCCTAGGCATTGCTGCCCTGCTGTATCCACAACAAACCAAAGAAAAAAGTACTTGTAGTCTAACACTGGCAACACTAGTGAGGAGCTCTACATGCAACCTGCACCGCAGAGAACACTAGACCGAGACAAGCTTGGAACCAAGGGGGAGGACATGTAGGCTTTGAGGAGCTCTGCCACCTAGAGGCCGGGAGGACGTCCCCAGACAACATGGCTAATTCAGCCTGCTTATCCATGGGAAAAATACCTGAATCTCTTACCTGCAAAGCTATAATCAAAGGAAATACTGCTGCCCAGGTGTGCCATTAGGGTAATCACCCAGAGTCATAATTGCAGAGCAGGCTGACCCACTCCTGGTTTTATCCCTCTGCAAACATGGACCTGGAAATTCTTGCTTTTCATAAGAAAAATTGTTATTCTATGGGATAAAAGCATGGATCAGTCTTCCCTGGGGGGAAAAAGATAGAGCCAGCTGGTCACCCTATGAGGAGCCAATAGTTAAATCTGATGAGGCTTACGCCATCATGCAATGGGTCAAGAGACTAGAAATATAATCTAGTGAAGACATGCTGGGTAGCAAAGGTAAGCAAATCCCACAGAAAGAAAAAAGTCCCTAGAATGGTGTTTCCCAAGCCTCTCCCAGAGGAATACCTAATCAGTCGGGTTTTCAGGATATCCGTAATGAATATGCATGATTTGCAACACCGAGACCTAGAATATGCAAATCTCTCATATGCATATTCATTGTGGCACTCCTAAAAACCTGACTGGGAGAGGACTGGCAAACACTGTCCTAGAAAGTTGGCCCTAGGACAGGACCTCTCCAAACTGTGGGCCACAACACCAAATGTGGTCACAAAACCTCCAGCTGGGATTGCAAGTGCCTCACGCGGCAGCAGGAGCATTAGTAGTGGAAGTCAGCATGGGGCCTGTGAGTCAGCACACACTCACAGGTCCTGATGTGACCCCGCTGTCACAAGAGTTTCTGTGGTAACAGCAAGCTCTGCAGATAACTGGATTAAAGCTGCTGCAGGAACTGACAGTTTGCACTGGTTTACAGACCCCATGTTGACATCCACTACTAATGCTGCTGCCGCTTGCAGATCACTGCTGGGCTTGGGCCCAGTCACGATTTGAGGGAAGGGCTGTGCACGAGCGAGTGGAGATTTACTACAGTTCCTCTTCCACTACTGAACTTACCCAAGAGAAAAAAAAAAACTGGCCCTGATGTTGGCTTTCCTTTCCTACCACTAACTGGCATCCACCCCCAACCCAGGACCCAAAGGAAAATGTTGCTGCTGACCTGGCCAGGGGGACACTTGGAGGAAGGGGGTGTTTGAAGGGAGAGGTAGGTTGCAAGAAGGATTTGAGGATGGGATCAGCTGGAGAGAGTTGGCTGTGGAGGATTTGGGGGTGGGAGTGAAAGAGAATCAACTGACAGATGTAAGAGGAGCTGGGAGGTGAGGGAATCTGCTGAGGCAATAGGAGAGGACTAGAAAGGATGAGGTGAGGCAGGATGGTGAATGAAATGGGATAATTGAGGATCAGATGGGAGTTATAAAAGGAGCTGGCAGGTTGCGAGTTGCTAGGGGATGTACTAAGGGATCAAATAGAAAAAGGTTCAGGGGTCAGCTGGAGAAGGAATTGTCAGGGGTTGAGATTGGCTGGAGGGGAGGAGTTGAGACTGGGAGCAGTGAGCAGAAGGGGATGGGCTGGAGGTGAGAGCAAGGGTGATGGGGTGGGGATGATAAGAGGATCAGCTGGGGGTTGTAAGAGGGGCTTGAGGGATGAGACAAAGGGCTGGAGGGGATAGGTTTAGGGGGGTGGGTAGAATTGCTAGGGGACAAAAGAGGGGCTGAACTGGAATGGACAGAGATTGAGAGACAAAAATAAGGGGTGAGAGAGGGGATAGGTTGATGGGTGAGAGAAGCTGGGGGTTGTAAGAGGGATTGATTGGAGAGGAAGGGGATTGAGAAAGCAGTTCAGCTCAAGCTGGAGTGGGGAGGAGGGAGATGGGAAGTTTGAGAGGACCTCAACCCCACCCTGCCACTACTTCGATTTGGTCGTTTGGGGGTCATGTTAATTTTCAAGCCCTAAAACGGGATCACACTGACTAAAAGCCCTGCCCCAGAGGTCACAGCCCAGCTGGTGAGTATTTAATACATAAAGTTGCTTCCATGACTGTTGTTCTGCTGCCTGCTGGTGGCAAGTAGATGGCATTATATTTTTTGAGCAAACCTCTGTTTTGCTTGGTTTCAGTCTCTCTCTGAAGTACAGGTGTAGTGCTGTTTCCTTGGTGCTGGATGTGGCACCAGGACATGAAACAAGAGAGGACTTGCTGCCACAGGCACCGCTCACCTGAGGAAAATGTTACTGCACTGCTTCCTGATGTAGGCCCGCAGGCCCAGAAACTTGCCATAGACTCGGTGCAGGATGGTCTTCAGGTACTCCCGCTCCCGGGGGTCTTCGCTATCGAAGAGCTCCAGAAGCTGGAGGGAGGGAGAGAAAAGAGAAACCGACATGAGCGTCAAAGAGAGGGAGGTGGGTGAGACACACAATTGGAGCAGGCAAAAACAGGAAAGGGGCAATTTTTCAAACTATGTGGGTAGATGAAGTCCGTGGGTATGCTCCCTTTGAAAATTGCCTGGGAATAAAATACCTGCAGAGATCTGCTCTGCTTTTCCTGCAGATACTTTTTCCCTAAAACAAAACAAAACAAAAAAAAACCACCACATAGTTTTGAGAATCCAGAACTATGTGCATTGTTGCTGCCCCCCCCCTAACCTAATGTCACGTCCTTTCCCTGCAAGCAAATGTGTGCACATTTTAGCTTCCCCAGCCTATCCTGCCTCCTTTTCCCATGTTATTGACTTCCCTGTGTATCTCAGACGGCCTCTGAATTCTTAACCAGGACTGAGGCAGGTCCTTTCCTTAGTGCTTTGCTTTTTGTTCATCCCAATTACTGGACTAAAAACTAGAAAAAAAACCAAAACAAAAAAACCCCAAGAGATTCCATGCAGCCTACTTTATGGGACATGAATGCATGGATCCCCCAAAAAAAAATGTCCATCGAGATTCTTCAGGACCCCCCCGCCCCTGGCATGTTCTGAAAGTCATTAAGGACAAGCACACACATCTTATAAGCCACCTTCCATTTCGAAAGAAGACAAAAAAGAAACCACAAAAAAATCTTTGCAACACACATGAGCCTATGTATGCATTCCAGCAAACAGGCACTAGCCTCTATTGCAGAAATAAGAGAACGTCACAGGCCCGGCGATGAAGATGTGAGGAGGGGGAGGGGCAGTAGTGATGTGCCTGCGAGTGTTCATCTCCTGTGCCCACTCACTCAGGCTGAGTCACACAAGCAGCTTAATGACAACCAGAAATACATACTTGTATTTATAGCTCAGGTAGCAATGGAGGGCTTCAAGGAGAGATGAATAGTTACAAGAGAAAGCACATAAGCACACAGTGACAAACCAGAAAGTCGGGTACCCGGGAGCTCATCCCACTGCTGTTAAACACATTTTCCTTAATAATTTGGGGAAATTGGTTTTGGTCGTGTCCTCTGGCCCAACAGAGAAACTGTGAGGGAGCAACGGATGCCTTGAGCAGGATTGCCAGGCATCTTCAGAGCCACTGCTAGCTAGTCCAGGGCTCAGGAAAGGTTGCTAGGATTTTAAGAGTATGCATCTATCTTTCTTTATTCTGCAGAGTGTCCACCTTTAAAACAAACTGCAGCATTAACTAGGGAGGGAGAGGGCAATATAGGCAGACACACGTTGCAAAAGCAGCACAAGAACACACCTTTGTGCCTTACCAAACTTACCATCATGACAAACTTCTGGTCCACATATCTTTTGGCCACAGATGGCTGAAAGTCTGGACTCTCCAGGAAGCGCAGAAAAAACTCATATACCAGCTGTGGGCATGAAGAAAAGTGGGGTTAAAAACCCACGGTTGCCACTAGAAGGGTCCCCCCACTACCCATGTAGATTCACATCCTTCATTACCTGCAGGTGGGGCCAGGATGGCTCCAGGTTGGGTTCATCTTCTTCTGGGTCAAATTCTGGGTTCTCACTGGGAGGGAGGGTTCGGAAAATATTGCCAGAGATCTGGAGGCAAGAAGCGAGAGTGAAGGAGAGAACTTTCTCCCAAGACTGAAAGGGGAGGCAGCTCATATTTGCTGTTACACTTACACATCACATATTAAATCTAATTATGTGTGATGTTTGATCATTTCCCAGCAGTCAGGAAGAAAACAATTTGTTGTTTCATTTTGTACGGTTTTATTACTGTTTTAATTATTTTTTTGTGTTTTTTTTGTACATCGCTTTGAGTGATTTTTTAATTTGGAAGGCGATTTATAAGTAATGTTAAATGGATAAATAAAACTACAATAGCTGTGCCCTAAGCATGGGATCTCACATAATGCTAATAGTAGGATTAGAACCTGGGTCTGTAGGTGTCACAGCTCTGTATTCTCAGCACTGGATTACACAATGTGAGTTTCTGGCAGTGGTCGGATTGGAACCAGAGTCTAGAGGTATCACAGCAGGTCTGTGCTCAGCACTGGGGACATATAGTGAGAGTTGATGTCAGTGGTGGGACTGGAACCTAGGTCTCAGATGTCACAGAACATATAAGAGAGTTAGTGATAAAAGTGGGATCCGAACCTCACCATTTTGATGATCTCAGGGTAGACTGGCTCAATCAGGATGCCACGGTTCGTGGCAATGCATTCCACCAGCTCATTCAGGGCTGCACGTTTAATCTCTTTGCCCTTCAGATCCGCCACACAGTCCAGGAAATCGAAGAGCACAGAACACTGCTGGAGCTTCTTACATATCAGATCATGCAGCTCCGACACCGGGGTATCTGTGGAGACAAGAGGCAGTGTAGCCCCCATCCAGTATTAGAACTCTCCAACTAAGAGGAAACTTCAGACCTTCAACTCATATCCATGTCAAACTACCCATGTATGGGGCAATTGTCTTGGCTGACCAGAGGACAGGCAAAAAAAAACAAACCACCCCTTACCCTGCAGAAAGTCAGTCAGTACTGCTACTCATAGAAGTAATGCTTGTTATAAGATTACTCCTTTTAAAAGAACATTTGTTTGTCTATTTGAAGTAGCAGCAATACCCACAGAATAATTAACTGATTTTTTCAAAAGGTACAATTAAGAAGCAGGTCCCAGCCTGAAAATGCATTAATAAGAACAATCTTAGGCCAAAAAAAAACATAATCATCTGATAGTACTTTACAATCAATAAGGCAGGAGCAGAGAAGACAAACTTATATCTTTCCATCCAGTTCTCACCAGGAATCCCCCCCACCCGTGAGGCTGCTTTCCTTACTGTTTCCCATCCAGCTCTCATCAGGGAGATTCCCTGGCCTCAGGCCTTTCCCCTGACCTCTTTAAGTCAGTTGCAATAGATGAGGTTTTTGTTTTTTTTTATCAGATTCTATCTGTGAATCCTTTCTAAGCAGGTGGTTAATAGTTAGGTTAATATATTGGGCCCAGCCACAGCAGGGAAAGAAAAACAATCCCCAGGGGTAAATGGGTGTAACCAGGGTGACGCCAGGTTACCAGGTGTGGAGAGATCAGAAGCAGAGCTTCTGTCCTCCCCAGCCCTTACAATGGAAATGCAACCCCAAAAGCAAGCAAGCACTGCCTGTGTGACAAATTACTGCTGGATATGGCCAGGCTGCCACAACTTCATCTCAACCTGCTGAGCCCTTGAGATTTCTGATATTTAAGGTGAGGGAGGAGGGGTGGAGCTGTAGGACAGGGCTGGAACAGAGATTTAAGAAAAGAAATCTATGGAAGGACTTTAAGGGGAGGGAGGGGATGGAATAGCTCGGGGGAAAGAGAGATTTAACAGAAGAAAGCCACTGAGGACTATGGAGGAAAGTAACCCCGGATAGATTTAACAAGGAGGCGCCACTGAAGTGCTGCCCTCTTTCCCAGGCTGGGATCAAAGACTACAAGGGATACATACTCTTCCCTTTGGCACCTGGATTCTTACTCTCCTGATCCTCTTGTGGAAAAACCATATGCACTTATGATCTTAGAAGTCCACTCGACTGTTCTCTTTGCAGGGATTATCACTTTAATTTCCTGACATATCACTTTGCACACAGTGGGGCTGATGCAATAAGATCTATGGTGAAAATCTGCACTATTTTTCAGTGCGGATATATATTTTTTTTTTTTAGTGTGAGCAAAAATAGACACCTCCGCGGGATGTAATAAGGGGACGGCATGCAAATGAGATGTGCGCAGAAAATCCACACAAAACATATCTGGGCAGGTATGCACGCTCCAGCGGGCACCGAAGACCCTATGCAAATAAATCACGCATAAACCAATGGGGTGACCCATGACTGATTCTCGGTTGAATATCTTCCCCTTTCATAAGGCAGTAGTGAGTTAGTGGTCTGGAAGTGAAGCTGAAGGTGGGTAGAGCAATGTTTAACCCTTTCATGATCCATCACCGACTGCGTGGGAGCTATAATGGTGGATGCCGGCGAGTGGGGGAAATGCAGCAGAGATTTGGAAGGGGCTACAAAAGCATTCAGCATTTCTGACATGTGCCCATTCCCTCTCCGACCTCTCTTCTGGCTTTTGCCACTTAATTCTTTGACCTCCAGACAGGCGCTTACACTTAACTCCTACCCTGACCCAGGTACTAAAAAGCCCGCTTAAAAAAACACAACCCGCACTAACACCAGCGTGGCTCTCTGCATTGCCTCTTTTGCACAGAATTAGTATGGACTCGTGCTAGACCAGCCGCGGCTTTTTGAGCAGGTTTGTTCGCTCATTTTTTCTCCCCCCACGCTAACCACATTCATTATATAATCACGCGGTAAAACGCGCAAAAACCCATGGCAGGTCTACCGCAGCTTATTACATCGGACCAAGTAAGAGCAAAGGAGAAGATGGCAAGAGCCATCTGCAACAAAGTAAGATAAAACACACAAAAGCCCTTCCATGCCATTCAATACAGCTCCAGTAAAAAGAAAACATATATGTTACATGTTATCCTGTTTCTCCGATTAGGAAGCAGACTGCCCCAGATTTGTTACTTTAAAAGGAAAGTTGTTTCCTTTCACCAGAGCAAGCTCCAGGGTGGTCCTGCCACAGTGATTTCTCTTAGTGGGGCTTCTCCTCATCACCCCTGAAACGCTCTGGGGGTCACAGCCATTTCCCTCCTCCCCGATCCAAATGAGCACCAGCTCGTCAGGAACCCACCCACATGAAGCTCTGTCACTGTGCCCGCTTCGGGACAATCTAGTGGGTCCACTCCATCCACAAAGTAGATTTGGAAGATTCTGGTTCAGGAGATTTGGAGCCACCAGGACATGATGGTTTAGCTCTGTCTAAACCCCCAGACATAATCTCTCTTTGCCATCTAACTGCAGGACGGTCTTTAGCGAGAGAGGGGGTGAAATTGGGGCAAGTGCAATGGTAGCCCCACCTGACATCACTTCTGGAGAGCGGCAGAGGAGCTGCTCATCGCCATGGCAGCTGCAACTCTTCTGCTCTCCTCCACAGCAGAGCGAGCAGCTGATCGCAGCTGGAGCTGGCCACGACTTTTGGGGTTCATTGGCCAGTTCTGCTGCTTCTCTCCCCCTATTCCCGCAATACTGTTTGTTGTAGTGCTGACCCAGCCAACACTTGCAGGTCTGTGGTCATTGCTGTCCTTGTGGTCTCATCAGTGTTCCTGTTCTTCCTGCTGGCTCCCTCCAGCTGCTAGCGAGAAATAAACTTTGGAGCCAGCACGGCCTCACACTCCTACAGCAAAACAGGCAAGTGCTGCAGTCATAAGAGCTGCCAAAGAATCCAGAGCCCTTAAAGGGGCAATGTCTAAGGCACGGGCCACCAACGTGAGGGGGTAGGAGTAGGAATAGTGTTATGCCAGGAGGGTAAGGGAGGAGAAAAAGGCATGAGTAGGGGAGTGGCGGGGACAGACTGGGCCCCTCAACCCACTTGGGTCATCTCTGATTCTACAGGAATGATGCAGTACTGGCAGCCATCTTCAGTCTCTTCCTCTCTAGGCTCAAGCACATTGTCTCTGTGGTATTCCCTTAACTCTGACAGCCCCATTGGACAGGAGACTCAACCACTCCCCAACCTCTGGTGATAGTGGTCGAAGGGAAAGAATCCCCCACTTTCACGTTTCTGTCTCTTGGTATTGGGGGGGGGGGGGGGGGGGGGGGCGCTTGGGCAGATTTCCTCTGGGTCTACCTAGTTCCAGCAACAGTATGGGAGCGATCCACAATTCATTACAGCAGATCTCCATCAAGGTGTGAACCCAGCACCTCTGACTGTAGCACAGCAAAACTCTCCCAGAGCCTGACTGCACCCTTCACTAACCCAGCAATAAAGCATCCTCTGGTTCTCGCTAATTCAATAGCTCTACACCCACAGTCCCTACAGAAATCAGAAGACCAACCAACTAGGTCTTTCTGATTTCTCCCACCAGTGGTATGCATCATCAAAAGAGTAGGGGCTCTAAGCTAAAATATTTTTCTAAAAGCTGGTAGGATAAGGACCCAATTTTGGGATCCTGCCATATAAGTGTGTGGAGTTAAATTATGTGGAAAAAGAGAAATTTAAGAGGGTGATAATGTCAGCAGCCAGCAAGATTTAAACCAATGATCCTGGAGGGATGATACCAGCAACTTTTACAAAAGCAACAAGAGGCTGAAGGCTTAGTATAATCCTGCAGCATCCAAGAAAGACTGCCCAGGAATTTCCTCATTGGTGGAACAGGGGAAATGTCCTGATCGGTAGTAGGATTTAATGAGAAATTACTACTTATCTGAATTTTCTTTAGGACAGTCAGATGAATCCAGAAGAATTGGGTTATGCACCTCTACAAGCAGATGGAGACGGAGCAAACTGATGGCACAGTATATATACCCTGCAGTGACATCAGCCTGCCAGTATTCTCTTCAAAAGCAACTGTGGACAGACTATCAAAACTTGATCAAACAGATAACCATTTCAATACTCAGCCAACAGGCAACACTGAGCTCAGACAAGAATATATTAACACTAGTCTAGGGACTGGACAAACACCAGTAATCCCTGTAACATGTAGCCATGGAGGAGGACCATAATACAATCATTCAGCAGCCAAGGGAGGGAAACTGGATTCATCTGACTGTCCTAAACAGCTAAGTGGTAATTTCTCATTTCTTAGTGTCCAGTCAAATGAATCCAGAACAAGTGGGATGTACCCAACCTACTCCCTCATAAGGTGGGAGGCTGCCTGGGGTCCAGTCAAAACCACACGTGCAAAGGCCATGTCCTCTCGGGCCTGCACATCCAGACGATAATACCTGAAAAAAGTGTGTAAAGTGGACCATGTTGCAGCTCAGCAAATGTCGATGGGAGACAACAATTTCACTTCCACCCATGACACTGCCTGAGCCCTAGTGGAACAAGCCCTGACCTGACTAACGGGCCAATTCAGTAAAAACGCAGGAGAGCGGACGAACGCCCGCTCTCCTGGCGCGTGCACCGGCCACTTGCCGGTGTGCGCGATTCAGTATGTAAATTAGGTGATGCGGTAGAAACGGGCAAAAGGAGGCGCTAGCACCTCCTTTTGACCCGGAGCGGCGGCTGTCAGTGGGTTTGACAGCCTTTGCTCAATTTTGCCGGCGTCAGTTCTCGAGCCCGCCGACAGCCACGGGCTCGGAAACCGAACGCCGGCAAAATTGAACATCTAGTTTTCGGCCCGACAGCCGCTGGCCCAATTTAAATTTTTTTCTTTTACTTTTTACACTCTTCGGGACCTCCGACTTAATATCACTATGATATTAAGTACAGCTGGTACTGTTCCTTCTTTTCTACAGAAAGTGGTCACTGACTTTCACTTGAATCAGTCCAGCTCCCTGCCGTCTCTGGACAGAGAAAGAGATGTAGAGGGGTATCGATGTCAGGAGACATATTGTCAGGTATCTAGAGGTTTCTAAGCCTTTACAGAAGATGGATTGCCTGTTTGTCCTTCATGGCGGTACTAGGCATGGAGAGCCGGCCTCACGGGCTGTCATGGCTGCATATGTTGATGCTGGGGCGCAATTACTTACAGGCCGATACAGTACAGTGCGCTCCGACAAAGCGCACTGTTAACCTGCTCTTGGACGTGCGTTTTCCCTTATCCCTTATTCAGTAAGGGGTGGAAAACGCGCGTCTAACCCGCGGCACCTACTAGTGCCCTCAAAATGCAAATGCATGTTGATGACCCTATTAGGTATGCCTGCGGGATACAGTAAGTAAAATGTGCAGCCAAGCCGCACATTTTACTCTAAGAAATTAGCGCCTACCTTTGGGTAGGCGCTAGTTTTTGCCAGCACTGGGAAAGCACCCTCCGACTTAATATCAGTCGGAGGGTGCACAGAAAAGCAGTTTTTACTGCTTTTCTGTGCACTTTCCCGGTGCTGGCAAAAACTAGTGCCTACCCAAAGGTAGGCGCTAATTTCTTAGAGTAAAATGTGCGGCTTGGCTGCACATTTTACTTACTGTATCCCGCAGGCATACCTAATAGGGTCATCAACATGCATTTGCATTTTGAGGGCACTAGTAGGTGCCGCGGGTTAGACGCGCGTTTTCCACCCCTTACTGAATAAGGGAAAACGCACGTCCAAGAGCAGGTTAACAGTGCGCTTTGTCGGAGCGCACTGTACTGTATCGGCCTGTAAGTAATTGCTCCCCAGCATCAACATATGCAGCCATGACAGCCCGTGAGGCCGGCTCTCCATGCCTAGTACCGCCATGAAGGACAAACAGGCAATCCATCTTCTGTAAAGGCTTAGAAACCTCTAGATACCTGACAATATGTCTCCTGACATCGATACCCCTCTACATCTCTTTCTCTGTCCAGAGACGGCGGGGAGCTGGACTGATTCAAGTGAAAGTCAGTGACCACTTTCTGTAGAAAAGAAGGAACAGTACCAGCTGTACTGCCCCTGGAGTCACCCAGAGGAACGGCTCCTGGCAAAACAAGGCCTGCAGTTCGGAAACCCTACACACAGAACAAATTGCCACAAGAAACACCGTTTTCAAGATCAGGAACTGCAATATGGGCCAGCGGTTCATCTCTATGGAAGAACCATAGCATAGTCCTATACGGTTCTAATCCTGGAGGAACTTCACCATCCTCAAGAGAGTTAGGATCGGCGGCGTCATCATCCGTGCCATCCAGATCTCTATCGGGCAGTCTCGCTGCCTCTCTAGGAGTGCTCCAGCACTTAACTGCACCTGCAACTCTGCCCTGGGAGCAGTGGACGGGACTGAGGACTGCGCCTGAAGAAATCTTTGGAAAAATTCTACCCATGAAAATGTAGAAGTATCCAGACCAGGAGGTACCTGAGGTGTATTCACTGGGCTGCCTTCCCCTGCTGAAGACCCAGTTAGGGGATTTCCAAAATCAGGCGCCCCACCTGAAACATTTTTACCCAGACCTACATCTGGCTGGGAAGAACCAGGCTTAGTGAAATCAGCGGAAGATAATTCTCCCTGAGCCTCCAAACAGCGCTGGCACAAGTTAGCAGGCATTCCTGGCTGAGATGCCTGAATATGACAGGCAGTGCAAAGAGAAAGGTTTCTTAGATATAGGCACCTGATCGGTGGCTGGAGGCATGCATCTAACTTTTTTTTTTTTAAGGCATCTAAATAATTCTAGGCCTCAAAAAATTTAAGCGTTCAGCAACACTCAACTTGTGAGCAAAAGTAATGCACCGCTTAACTTGGACACACAGACTACAGGCTTCCTAAGCGTCCAAAATTGGACACACACTGAACCAACAGTCCTGTAGAGGGCAGTCTAAAGAAAGCATGTGAAACACCATTGAGGCCCACATGCAGCGTGCAGCGAAAAGGCCTCAGAGCAGGGCCTAGCCTACAGAGACTGCTCACGTCCCTCAACCTCCCATGGAGTGGGATGAATGTTGGAACGGCACACCAAGCATGGAAACTGGGGGAAGGAGGAAGCCCTACAGTAAAAAAAACTAAACAAAAAAAACCCTCCTCTGTATTTTTTTTTTAAACTTACCTGAGCTCAGCCTTACCTGGCTGAGTTCAGAGATGATCTCCGGCTGTGGGAGGAGAGGGCATATTCCGTCACCGCTGTGCTCTGCTTCCTGCACCTGCTGCCTTTCAGCTGCTTAACAGCTAAGTCCATGCTGGCTGTAAAACCAGCTACTGGACCAAGGCACTCATCTGAGGGACCACGGAAATCACCTCAGGAATTCTCAACTGGGGGAGGGACCTTTTGGTATCAACGCAGGAGAGCGAGGCGAATTTAGTTTCCCTATTTCTCCTTTTTCAAATCGAAGCAATCCCCAGTAGGGAAATGCACGTCCACCATCTGCTGGAGACAGAGAATACTGGCAGGCTGATGTCACTGCAGGGGTGTTTTTACTGTGACGTCAGTTTGCTCCATCTCCATCTGCTGGTAGAGGTGCATAACCCACTTGTTCTGGATTCATCTAAAAAATAACCTTTTTGGAAACCAGCCCTTCTGTGCTGCAGCCTGCTCCTGTCTTCCCCGATTCATGCCTTGTTTCCAAGTGTTCCCTGTCTTCATGGAGCCTACCTTGCCTCTGAGTGTTCCTAGTTCCCTGGACTGACTTGTCAGCTTCCTGACTTCAGCATAGACTAGGCTTACGCCATCTTCTACTTTCCCTCCGAAGAAGGAAAGGACCAACTCCCATTCAGAACTGAGCTCTCAACAGGGATTGGTTGATTCACTGAGACAGGGTAGTGAATATATAAATACTAAGTGCTGGTAGCTGTCAGCTGTACTGGCACTTAGTATTCAGCCCAGGAGGAGGAAAAGAGCATCTCCTCCGCCTGCTAGGGTTCCAGGACACTTCTAGGGATTCAGGGTGGGGATTTGCTGCAAGACATTTTTGTTTTAAACTTAGAGGATTTGTGGAAAGGGGAAAGCAGCGCTGCTCGGTCTGTGCTACCTTTACTGAAATATTTTTTGGGGATAAAGAGGGGGATTGTTCAGTCCTTGTTACATTTTTTCAAACATCCTGGGGGACAGAAGGAAAGGGTCTCTTGGCCTGCATTACATTTTTTTTTTTTTTTAATCAATGGTATACATGGAGGCGGGGGGAGGGGGAGGGGAGAAAATCAGTCACCTTCCACCCATTCATTTTATTTCAGTTACCCTGCTAACTCTAGAACCACAATTGTTTCCTAACAGTTACCAGATAACTTTCAGGCTGACACGATAAGACACGCGTTGAAAATGAGCTCTCGTATTTAGCGCCCGTTTTCCCAATGCGCACTTAGCCACATCCCTAGGCACCCAATGCAATATTTAAACGAGAGGCTGCGTAAAAAAGGGCACACTCTGGGACAATGTGCGTCTCTGGCACTCAAAAGATGTTACTGCCACGGGCGCTCATTACGAACATCCGACCTGATTGCGCTTCCGTTGCTTATTTTCCCTGAGGTGCCGATTTCAGTGCTGCAGTTTATTATATCAGGCGCCCATTGCCATGGGCAATGGGCGCCTGATTGTGTGGTCATAAGAAACATGCACTTCTTTTTCAGCAAATCAATATATTATATATAGATATTTAGATGCCTGTGGCAATGGGCGCCTGATATAATAAACTGCAGCACTGAAGTCGGCACCTCAGCAAAATAACCAACAAAAGCGCAATCAGGTCGGATATATATTTTTTTCACCACCGAAAGCAGTAAATTCAAGAGCCGGAGTAACACTAAGGAGGCGGACACATTTATCGCAACACAGAGCATCATATTTTGTAATGTTTCTCATGAGCCCTTGACTGCAAGTTGACTTTGCTCCACCTTTGGGGCTGGAGTTAAATTCCCCACATTAAAAAGTGTGCATTGGGCACCCAGCATTTTCCTTCATCGGGCGGTAATAGCTAATGACCTCATCTACATGTAATTAGCTTATGTTGGGTGCTATTGGATTCGCGTTTCTTAGGGCACACTTTTTGGATGCGCTAATCTTCTTACTGCATCAGGCACTAGTCTTGCATGCCCAAAATACCCGCTGAACCGCAAGAAAATCTGTATATGTTAGGCTGGGCGCACCTTATTGCACCAGCCTGTTTCTCTGGCTCAGCACTAGCCAGATAAAGTTTAATTATTCCCCTGGAATGCCTTCATCGTCACCTCTTTTATCCAGCTAAATTTTGTCTGGGTAAGAAGTTACTGGGACAAAATTTAGCAGGAGAGCTGAGGGAAAATTGTAATGTCTGCTACCTGGACATAGCCCTTAACCAATAAGCCTTGATACTCTTAATGCAACTCCAACAGTGCTCTCTGCTTCAACGGCAGGAGAAAAGGGGAATGGGATTCAAACAGCAACCAACAAGGGCCCTGACTTTTACTGTCTGGGGAAACATCAAGCAAAGGGGTAACTTGTTGATGTGGCGGATACTACCCTTAACCAATAAGCCTTCATACTGTTAACACAACTCCAACATTGCTCTCTGCTTCAACGGCAAGGGGTAACAGAGAATTGGATTCAAGCAGTAACCAACGAGGGCCTGACTTTTATGGTCTGGGAAACTGGTAAGCATGGGGGTAACCTGCACAGAACAGCAGATACTACCATAAGCTTTCTGGGCAGACTGGATGGGCCATTTGGTTCTTTTCTGCCGCCATTTCTAAATGTCTATGTACGAATATCGACCTCATAGACTTTACTGCAGAATTCCTATGGCTCAAGGAAACAAGGTAATCATGGTAACTGTTTTCTCAATTTCAAAGATGGTGCATTTCACACCATTTCCAGTTTAACTTCCACTATGTTCACAGCTCAGCTTTTTCTCAGAGAAATAGTGACACTATATGGCCTACCCTCATGTATCACCTCCGACAAGGATCACAATTCATGGCCCAGTTCTGGTAGCAGTTAATGAAGCTCTTAAGGATTCAGTCTCAGCTGTCGACAGTTTGCTACCCACAGATAAATGGCCAATGATGGCAAGTAAACCAGATCAAGGAACAATACTTCCAGTGTGTTTCTGTGGATTCTAACTACATGACCAGACTCTTACTCCAAGGCAGAATTCGCCTACAACAATGTTAGGCATTCAATGGTGCAATCATCTCCATTCTTTGTAAACCATGACATCCACCTGAGATTCCACACATCAAACACACAAGCAGCCAAGACCTCCACAGCCTCAGAGTGGACCAAAACCCTGTAGGAAATGCAGGCTGAAGTTCAATGCAATCTAGAACAAGCTAAAAGCTTACAGAGAAGCCATGCAGTCTGGTTACATCAGCAAGGTACCCAGTTTAAGGAAAGAGGTAAGCTCTTGATATCAACTTGACACATAAAGCTTAGCAGACAATCCACTAAATTAGACTACAAATTCATGGGACCTTTCATTCTAGTAAAAAAGCAGATCAACCAGTAGCATTCAAAGTGCATCTCCCACCAACCATGCAGATACACCTAGTATTCCACATGGCTCTAATGAAACCATTTCAAGAGTACCCATTTTGGGGGGTTCTAGTAGTGGTATTAACCAAACAAGAGTTTGTGATCAAACAGATCCTGAACTCCTGAATAACCCAAGGTCAACTGCAGTACTTGAGTGGGAAGGATATGCGCCAGATGACCAAATGTAGGAACTGACTTATAAATGTGCATGTGCAAGATCTGATTAGAGACTCCCAATCAAATATATCCCCAACAACCCAGACTACGGCAGCTAAAGAGGAGCTCACAGAAAGATGGTGGGGTGGGGAGTATTGTCAGGAACCCATAACTCTTAAAAGAAGAAACCAACAATTTTCACAAGAGCCATGGGAGGCTTGGTGCAATCTTAACTTATGCCTATCCTAAAACAGCTAAGGCAGCCACCCCAGAAGCTCCCTGACTGGAGGAACAGAGAAGATACCTGGAACGGTAGTAGGACTGAAAAACAGCTCTAGAAAACAATCCTTGCTGGCACAACTTTATTCTGGGATGCTTCCTTCAGAAAAACTGCACTCTGGCCTGTTCTTGTCTTTGATTCCTGCCTTATTCTGGAGTGTTCCTGTCCTCCCAAAGTCCTTCTTTTCTCCCAAGTGTTCCTGGTTCCCTGAACGCGACTTCCCAGCTTCCTGACCTCAGTAGAGACCAGGCTTAAGGTATCTTCTATCTCCATCCAAAGCCCTTGCCAGCAGCTCAGGAGACACTCTTGATTGCTCTGGGGATAAGCTGTGCCTCTACTTACGTCCACGAGACTCTAATAGATGCCACTGAAGTGTATGGAGGTGAATAACACGGGAAGAAATGAATGATGCAGAGAAGACACAGTATTTAAGAGGGACATGCTACTGGAATCTCAAGAAGTGAATGATGCAGGGAAAGAGATTATGAGCCACTGTAGTACCGCATTCTGAGTAATAATATTATTACAGCTTTTTCTGTATGTTGTCTTATAGCACACCACATTGGACCCAAGCAACTGGTAACCGACAGCAGCAGGAATAATCTAGAAAGGCGAAATCACATTTTTTCAGAGAGATATTTAAGATGGGAATGCCATTAGGTCTCAGGAAGTGAACGATTACTGGGATGAAATCTTTGGAAATGAATGACGTAAGAAAGAGAGCTTGAGGAGGGTGATGCCGTTGTATTTTTATAAAGTCTCAAAGTACAGGAATTAATTTTCTCTAGGAAAAGAAATTCAGGGGCAAAGGGTTATGATATAAAGTACGAGGGAGGAAAGTTAAAAGGAAACATGATAAAATCTCTCATTAATCAGGAAGTAGCAGATGCCTAGAATAGCTTACTGGCAGAGGTGGTGGCAACCACAATGCTTGCAACAGATAAAGCACAGCGGTAAGGGCTGATGGGCCTAGCAGGTAGAAGAAACGAGGGAGGGGATGTGAGCGTTTCCTCAGTCAAATGAATCTTTAGAAGGGACCTAAGAAGGGACATTACAAACAAACAGTCAGAGTGGTGTTACGTCTATGTAAGACTTTCAAGAAGGCTGTAATGACCTGCACAGAGTGGCTATGGGTTATAATAATGCTGGCATTGAGCATGGGGGAAGTTGGATGTTTTAGAGATAACCATCTCACTAGTTTTGGTGGCTGTATGGATTATTACAAAATTTGGTAGTGAAAAATGAAGGGGGACTGGGTAGTGAATTAAGTAAGGGACTTATAACAGCCAGAGAGGAAGATGACACGAACTGGAACAGCTTATCAGCAGAGGTGGTGGCGGCCAGACAGTGCAGTAACGGAAACGCTCAGGACAGATAAAGAGATCAGAGGTAGGAACAGGATTGGGAAACCAAATAAAAGGCATGGAGGTTGATATTCAGTGCCACTTACACAGTCAGCCAGTTAACTGGCACTATCTGAAAATTCAGCTGTGCTGACCAGCTGCTACTCTGCCGGTTGTTTACCAGCTATACAACTGGATAAATGAGGGGTGGGTCAGGGCATTCCGAGAAGGAGCCATTTATCTGGCTACCTTAGCCAGATAAGTGGCAATATTTAGGTTTATCTAGCTTAGTTAGCCGGTTAAGTCTAGGACAGATATCTGGCTGTGCTACTGAATGTCCTGACCAAGTTAGCCAGATAGGTTTATCTGGCTCGTCCAGGTAGTGGCCGAATATTGACTTCATTGAAAGTGGGTGGAACTGGCATTGGTTTAAGTATGGGAATTTATGTGCTCATCTATCCAAAGTGGTAGAGAATCAGAGAGAAAGGACAACTGGGCAGACTGGATGGACTAACTGCCTTCTAATCTTACTATGTAGGTAAGAGCTGTTTAAAAGGTGGATGCCATGGAGGCCTCTAGAGGTGAATGACATGGGGAGGAACTATAGAAGAGAGACCACCACCGAAATGGAGTTAGAAGGGTGATGGTCTTTCACGTTAATGATGTGCTTACAAGGATGAGGGTGTTGAAGGGCAAGTGACAAGCCTGGAGAACGAAATGAGGCGATATTTACGAGGTGGGGTTCTGAATTCTGAATTCTTTATGAGAACTGGTGGGGTATGGGCTAAATAAAAGAAAAAAAAAAACAAAAACAATGCAATAAAATACATTACCATGAAGCAATCTGTGGAAACATGAGCCTGCTATTACAGGATGCTCCAGTACAATGAAAGCTACCCTCTCAGGAGAGAGAAATCAATACCCATTACAGCAAATGCCTACCCTGCATCCCCTCCTTTACCAGCTGCTCTTCGCCACTAAGCCAGGGCCAGATGGGCGGAAGAAAAGGGCACAGCCACTCCAAGACCTATACGGATTCAGCTAGAAAAGGTCTAGGTGTGTTCTCAGTCTGCTTATCTGTCCCCACATTCAGCTCACACCTGCCCCACACGTTGTTCGAGAAATTTTCCACATTCAGCATTCTCTTCTGTCTCAGAACTAGTGGAGAGATGCTAGTCTGAATCCTTTTTTCTACAGGATAAGTCTTTGTGCTACCAAGCATGGCCTCACCTCCACTGAGGAATGCTGAGCACAAGACAAAATAAAACCCAACCTTCTTTACCTGCCTCGGGTCACAAAGAGATTTTTCTTACAGAGAAAAGGCCAGACTTAGCTAACCGTGTGTGTTTGTGATTTACACAAAATCTTATCTGCTTAGCAACATGAATGGCAGAGGCCTGCAAACTCATCTCACAAGTGACCGAGATGATTGCCACACCATCCCCGACCCCCCCCCCCCCACCACACACACACACTCCCTCTCTCTCAAGCACCTGTTCCTCCCAGCTCCATCTGTTACTGTAATCGAACGGACTCCTTCAGCAAAAGAACCCATTTAGGTGACATTAAAGCCAAGGTGGCACCTTCTGTGATTAGACTGCAATTATTAGCTGCTCACCCACAGAAAGAAAGAAACATGCACTTCCACACCTCTCCCTCTGTATGTCCACTTCCAATGTACTTCTCCCTCACCAGGTACCTGTCACCCCTTCCTTCCCCAAATCTGTTCTGTGGTGGGGCAGTGCGTGTGTGTGTGAGGAAGGTGTCTGTATGCTGGGTATCGTGCACGCCCACCTGCTTTTACCTTTCAGCAGTGGAAGAGGGGTCAGCTCCTGTTGGTTACTCTGGTACCGGAACTGGGATGAGCTATGGGACCTCCGCTGGCGGGAGCGCCGCAAGGAGCGCCGGGAGAAGCCATCCACCTTGTCCGCAGGGAGAACTGGCGAGAGCCCTGGTGAGGACGGGCTGGTCGGTGTCACCGCCGGGGGGAGCTTAGTCTCCATAGTTATTCACGGTGACTAAAGCCAGCAAGATGTTCTGCGATGATGGCGGGAGGAGAACCTTTCCACTTCCCCTGTAAAATATTGAATTGGTTACCTTGCCCAACCGAAGTGAGGAGGCCAAATATACAGTAACATGCAGGCCAGTTAGTTCAGGGGATCCACCAGTAGGACCTGGCTTTGGGGCCTACCACACTTTTCTCCAGAGGGCATCACCGCCCACGATCGCTGCCAGCTTAGGGCCCAGCGAAAAAACAAAACAAAAAAACAGCAAAGGCGGAGGTCCGAGTTGGGATCCAAGAAATCTAGCGCAGAATCCACTCCAAAGAAAAGCCTTCCCGTACAGATTTGATGGTTTGTCCACTTTCCCCTGTACAGGAGGAACAATTTGATATCTGCATCGGTGTTTTTGTGCTGCTACCAATCTCTGGAAAAAATGGATAATTTTATCCCAGTATGGCTTCTCCCCCCCCAGCCCCACTTTAGAAGATGACCTGACCGCCCCAGAAAAGAGTCACATTGGGCACTTCTTTCCCAAATGAATTGGTCCAGATAAAAAGGTGGGCCTTCTGGAGTCATGCGAGCTTCACTTACATTGACACCTTTCTATGGGAACAGGTCATTCCCCCTTCCTTAGAGTCAAGTTTACTATTTTTAAAGTCATCTTTTAACAATATTCCTCAGGTGCCTGGTTTCAAAATTCTTTTTTTTTTTTTTTTGTTTTTTACTTTCTGTGTTCCGTTATCATGTCCAGTCTGAAAGATACCTGGTTTCAAAAGCCTAAACTCCACATCATCCAGTTTGGTTCATTCTGTAGGGAAGCAACCACCAGAAATCCCAGAAAAAACAAAACAAAACACAACAATCCAGGTAGAAAGAGTCTCAATCGCTGGATCCTTTTGCCCCTATGCCTAGAAGCCCGTGGAAAAGGAAAATGAAATATTAATTTAGCTATAACCTTGTCAAGGGCGGACAGGTTTTATGGCTTTAATGATTGGGCTTAATTTAGGTTGTGCAGTCCAGGCAAAAGTGATCTTAACAACCCCCTCCCTTCTTGTCCCTGTCCCAAAAGCAGATTATCCTACTGGTGTCTTGGACCCAGGGGCAGGGATGGTAATTAATATCTTGAGATCAAATGACAGGAGGAGGTGGCTGTCACTGCTCCAAGCTTTCAGGGTTAATTCTGCTTTCCACCAATGCACCTTGCCTGCTCCCTTTTTCTTTTTATATTTTCATGCCTGGATTACACGGGTCTGGCCATATCCTACGGACTGCAACCTAGCAGCAACTCCCTGCCGACCCTTGCAATTTATTATCTATTTTTTTTTCTATTTCTAATGGCAGTAGCTTCCGATGCTTTAATGCTACCCTAGCCACCTCCAGGAGGGCGGAGAGACAACCATCAGCTGGCACACGAATTAAGCCCTGGCCGCACAGAACGTGGTGCTCCCGGCTGGAGAGAAGACAGAGTTGGGGGTAGGGGTGGACGCCTGTACCAGTCCGGTAGGGATGCCAGATCGTCGGCCTCGGATCCCACGATGCGGTCCCCCAGCCCCAGATCTCAAGGCGAAAGTGAGTCTGGGCACATGCAAAATGCTGCCCGCGTCCTCTCGGGAGTTTCAGCCTCCGGCGGGACGCCTACAACCCAGGAAAGCCTTGCATCCCGCTCCTTCCTCGGAGGCATTTCCCGCAGCCTGGGTCTGATGCATGCCCGGCCCCCGGCTCCTGCTTCCCTGCCCCGATCACCCCCTTTCCTGACTCCGATATGCTCTTCATTAAAATGACATTCACCGTACCCCCGCCCCTTCTCTCCCCTAATCCCTTCCAGAAGCATGTGACCCAACCCCAGCCAGCTGATTGGTCCCTCTAAAAATAGCACCTGCGTCACTGCTTTAGGATGATGTCACCCTACAGAGCTCTGCTGCTGTCCCAGGAGCTGGGGAGATGTCCCGGATTTAAAGGGATAGCAAATCTATTTTTCGCATACGGTGCGCGGTGACTGTTTCGGAAGTGATATTAGGGTTCAGAGATAGGGACTCGGCTGAGGGGAGGAAAAGTTTTACCTATGATATGTGCCCGAAAAAGAACTAACTAGAAGGCAAGTGTTAACCGAACATCCCTCCACCTGGCTTCTGCTCCTTGGGCTGGCCGGAGCTGGAGTATAGCAGAAAGCAATAAAAAGTGCATTTTATTATAGCTTCTTGTTTAAAAAATGAAATCTCCATCCTTGAGTCCACCGTGCTGTAGTCATGCTTTATGTGTGTCAATGTGACCCTGCAGGAAGCTCTGACGAAGAGCTCTTCAGCTGTCTGTACTGTGTTCTATGATTTAGCTGCATCATTGTGAAGCCTGCATGGAGGGAGTAGTCATTCATGACATTTGGCACAGCAGCAGCCATGATTTAATAAGTTTCACAATGATGGGAGCAGCTAAGCAGGGGAAACTATCAAAAACACTATAAAAACCAGTATTATCGCAGGATCAAAAAATAAAATTAGAAAACAAAAAAATAAATTGTAAAATGCCACTGCTTTAATAAAATTTAAATTGTCATGATGCATTAATACAGACAGTCTCTTTGCCTGTTTCCAGTGACTTAATGAGTTAACAGGAAGGGTGGTTAGGAAACACCCATAGAGATATAAGCATTGGGCATGATGGGAGTTGTAGTCATACTTCTCAGCAATGATGGGCCATAGTGCTCCCCCTTAAAAGTGAATATTACACTCTGCAAGGTGAACAGACAACTCCAAGCCATCAGGCATAGGCTAAACCAGACCTGGATTTATCCCCAATGTATGAATTTGTAGTGCCAGCTTTTCTTAGGGAAAATCAGATCTACAAATCCCACAGATATGCTAGGGTTAAAACCAGAACTAGCTTCGCCTATCCTTGAGGACCTGGAGTCACCCTTCCCTCCTAAAATAGGGTGCACAACTCTAATCCTGGGGAAGCTGCAACCAGATCTGGTTTTCAAGGTAACCAAGTTATACAAGGTAAATCGGTTTCTTAAATAGAATGCATGCAAATCTCTTTCATGCATATACATTATAGATATCCCCAAAACAGAGACTGGCTGGGTGGGCTTCAAGGAGCTGGTGGGGAACTACTGCCCCAACAGGAAATCTTCCTTGTCTCCAGGTTATCTGGGCTGGGGTTTCAGTACCTAATTAAAAAAAAAAAAAAAGAGTTCCCTATAAGAAAGATTTTTAAGCTTAAACCAGATGTTTCATCAACTGCATATATAGCAAAAGTGGCTCCAGAAGCATAAGGTATTAGAAAAAATAGGCAAAAAAACCCACAACTGGACAAAAAAAGTAGTGTTAATCTCAAGGGATAAAAGATTGATGCCTTTGGGCTATAGGCATTTTTATTGCCAAGTTCCTCTGTATCCTACTGAATATTTTTCAGTCGTGTTTCTAAATACAGTTTTGGTTTTACCACTCTAGCTTTTTTATTTGGAACATCCAGAAATATAAGAACATGTCATAAGATGTATCATGCTGGATTACACCAAGGTCCATTACGCCCAACATCCTATCTCTGACAGTGGCAGAGCTGCCAAGTTGTCCATTTCCAGGAGGAAGACTTTCTGGCCAATCCTGGTTTTGAATTTACATCCCACAGCAGTATGGTATCTGTAGTCCCTGATTCTACCCATTGAAATCAGTAGAGCAGGACTCATAATGCAGAAGTGGCCAACTCCAGTCCTCGAGAGCCACAAACGGGCCAGGTTTTCAGGATATCCACAATGAGTATGCATGAGATAGATTTGCATATAAAGGAGGCAGTACATGCAAACTCTCTCATTCATATTCATTGTGGATTTTCTGAAAACCTGGCCTGTTTGTGGTTCTCAGGAATCAGAGTTGGCCACCTCTGCCATAACGTATTAGGATAGGGTTATCAGAAATCAAGGCCTGGCCTAAAATCTGCCTCCTGGAACTGAGTAACTTGGCAGCTCTGCAGTCGCTAGTCCAGGTCACAAATACCTGGCAGATCCCAAGGAGTAGATCTGTTCCTTGTTGCTCACTTCCAAATCCCTAGTCTACCTGGCTAATGATTGTTTATGGCAAGGGTGGCCAATTCCAGGCCTCGAGAGCCACAAACAGGCCTGGTTTTCAGGAAATTCACAATGAATATGTATGAGACAGATTTCAATACAATGGGGGCAGTGCATGCAAATCTATCTCATGCATATTCATTGTGGATATCCTGAAAATCTGAGCTATTTGTGGCTCCCGAGGACTGGCGTTGGCCATCCCAGATTTATGGAACTTTTCCTCCAGGAACTTGTCCAAATCTCTTTTAAATTCAGCTATGCTAGTCGCCTTGACAACATCCTCGGTTAACAAATTGTGCATTGAGTGAACAAATATTTTCTCCAGTTTCTTTTAAATTTGCTACCTGCTAGTTCCATGGACTGTCCCCTAGTCCTTGTACTATTTGAAAGGGTGAATTACTGTTCCCTAGCCACCCCTGTCATGATTTTATACACCTCTATCGTACCCCTCAGACATCTCTCCTCCAAGCTGAAGAGCCCTAATCTGTTTAACCTTTCTTAATAAGGGAGCCATTCCATTCCCTTTGTTATTTTTGTTACCCTTTTCTAGTGCCGCTATGCCTTTTTTTGAGTTGGGGTGACCAGAACTGCACACAGTACTCAAGGTGTGGTCACACCATAGATCTATTCAGAAGCATTATATTATTCATAGTTTTATTCTACATTCCTTTCCAAATAATTCCTAGCATATTGTTTGCTTTTTTTTTTGACTGCTGCTGCCACACGCTCAGGCCGATGTAATATCAGTGTGCGGAAAACAGTCACTCATGATGGAGCGCCCACTCTCCTAACGCGTGCCGATCCACCTCTCCAGGGCACCTGATATAACATTTAAATTGGCTGCTGAAATAAAAAGGAGGCACATGGGGAAACCGTGCACCCCTAGTACCTCCTTGGCAGTGGGCGCTCAGGAGAGATGGCTGTCAGTCAGTGCGGGTTGGGAAACGAACGCTCAATTTTACGAGTGTCCGTTTTCCTAACCTGTGCACAGTCACGGGTTAGGAAAGCGGACACTCGTTAATTGAGCATCCGTTTTCCTAACCCGCACTGACAGCCACCTCTCCTTAGCACCTGCTGGCACATCCAAAACACGCGTCCAAGCATGTGTTAAGCAGTGCGCTTGACTGAGTGCACTATATTGCATTGGCCTGACCGAGCTGGAGATTGCAACATATTGTCCACAATGACTGCTAGATCCTTTTTCTTAATGTGGAACCCAGCACTATGTACCTATCGTCACACCTGGATTTGTTAATAGGCACACAAGACCTGAGTGTAGGGTGGCAAGAATCTAGGGGCTGAAGATTTGCTGCCTTCCAGCTGTGCTGAATCTCACTTGCGTAGGGGCCGGTGTAATAAGCCACGCTGAGCCTCCCGTGGTTTTTTACTCTGGTTTTAGCATATGTTTTTCAGTGCTAACGCTGGAAAAAAACAGTTTACTTAGCATGGGTGCATGCAAATCATAATTTTTTTTTAAATGTTTTATTTTAAATGGCAGAATATACATAATGTTCATCAAAGACCAAAGGCACATATACAGGTACAGAGTATTGGCAAATATTTTATCAGGTTTACCCAAGCTCACAACTAATAGAAAATAGTACAGTATAGAAAAACACATTCTAGACATAAAATGTATCTATTAGCAAATTCTCAATGCTTTCCTCTTATTTTATCATACATAACACTTTTATTCTGTAGCTCATATGTCAGCTTCTCAATCAATGCCACTCTGTGCATCTGCTTCTGCCAACATATGATCATTGGGATTAATTTCCAGAAGGTGGCTATTGTGAATCTTACTGCCAATAGCAATTATCACATAACTTATGCTGAAATTTATCAAGTGAGTAGTTCTCCCACCATCCCAGTAAGCATAATGCTGGTGATAGTCACAAGACTGGCACAAAATTAACCCCATAAAAGAGGAAATCAAACAGCAAGACCACCACATGTGAATAAATTATCCTTCCTTATGTTACATTGGGCCAACAACGGTTCTACGCCATGGCTGGCCTGCACTTACCCTGACACCAACAGGACCACTTCGCGGTAGAAACACCGCCATCGGACTCTCCTGGATGCGCCGCCTCCTAAAGTGTGCACGCACACACACCAGCCCTGGCTTTGAAGGACCCGTGACGGGAAAGCTGAAGCTGTGCTGGGAGATGACATCAGTGCAGGCTGGGGCCTCGCAACAGGTCCTCCTATGATCTTGTACTTTGTGTTGCTTTCTTCATTGCATTGTCTCTCTGTTGCCTTGTTGCCTTGCCGTGTCTACCCCTGTTGTGTCTTGGTCTCTCTGCCCTGCCCTGGGTCTTGTCTGTCTCTGTTGACCTTGGCCTGGACCTCGACTATTCTACTCCTCTGGATATCCACCTGCTCTAACCCCTGCTTGGACCTTGACAATGCCTGAACTCCGCCTGCCCCCACCTTGGCCTGGACCTCGACACTGCTTGCTCGTTGCCCACCCTGACCTTGGCCTGATACTCAACTTTGTCTGACTGCTCCTTACCGGACCTTCGCCAAAGACCTGCCAGCTCCTGGAATCCAAGGACTCAACCGGCGGGGAACGGGGCTGGAATAGGTGAGGCCCTAGCCCTAATCCTTATAAGAGCCTGTCCACCTGCTGTTGGCATGAGCCTAGTGGGTTTGCTTGCTAGGCTGCATCAACCACGCCACAGCCTAAAGGCTCACATCCATGATAGACTGATGAGGCCATGAGCTCGGTGGACTCGTCCTTGACTCAAGCTATCTCAGGGTTGGCTCTCCAGTTCCAGCAGTAGCAACATCACTAGCAATGTTTTGCCGCGTGCATTGTGACCAGGCCTAAAGGTAGGAACAGCAGTCTGTGGAGCAACCCGCAAACCACCAATCAGAACACCTTCCATTCATGTATCTGGATGAGGTTATAAACTCCTCTGAGGTCCAATTTGGTAAATGTTTGCGCTCCACATAAATGATGAAAGAGTTCCATTATTAAGGGCTGTTTTTGCAGATTATGGCATTGAGACCCCTGTAGTCAATTCAGGGCCTGAGGAGCCCATCCTTCTTCCCAACAAAGAAGTCTGCTCCTGATAGAGAGAAAGAAGGGCAGATAAACCATTGCTCCAGGTTTTCTTGGATGTACGTTGTCATGGCTGCTGTTTCAGGAGTGGATAGGGGATGACCCTGCCCCTAGGGGGCATCTTCCCTGGGAACAGGTCAATAATACAATCATAGGACCTTTGGGGTGGTAGTGTTTCTGTTGCGACCGTCGCTGCCTGACGTCTCCACTCCGCCCACCTTACCGAATTGGCGCCTCCCTCCAGGGTTGATGGAAAGCTGGCTGCCGCGGCGTCTTTCGGTCTACTCACTATATTTCAGTTTCTCTACAGCTCAGTCTCCAGGGATTGCTGTTCCAGTATCTGAGAGACTACAGTCCAGCCAGGCATTCCAGCTCACTACTGCCACCTCTGGTGGTTCAGTATACTGTCTAATAAAAGAACTAGTGTGTGTCTGTCTCCTAACTCTGAGCCTGACCTCTCGGGATCTTCCCCCGGGGGCGTGGTCATCTGCCACCGGCCCAAGGATCCACCCACAACTCTCCTAAATAATAACAGATTGCTAACTCCATGGATCCAGCATAACTCAATGTCTTGCAGGCCATACCGGGCCTGGCCCAGCGCATTGTGGAGCAGCAAGACGCCTTGGAGAAACTTACTTCAGCATTTCATCAGCTACACATACAGAAGGTTCAAGGCACAGCCTCCAACCAAGAAATTCAGTTACCGGAGGTAACTTTGAAGACTGCTGTACCACTGACGGCTCCAATCCACTTTTCCGGAGAAATCCAGAAGACCCGGGGCTTTTTGAACCAGTGCTGCATGCACTTTGCCTTACAGCCATCTCTATTTCCTACAGCTCTCTCCAAGATTACCTACATCCTTTCATACCTGGATGGTAGAGCCCTGTCTTGGGCATCCACCTTGTGGGAATGCAAGGACTCTATTTTGCAGGACATAGAAGGATTTATGGACTTGTTTAAATCCGTTTTTGATGACCCTGCTCAAACTTCTGTAGCCGGTTCTGCTTTAGTGGATTTGAAGCAAGGCAACAGACCATTGGCTGAATTCATCATAGAGTTCAAAACTCTTGCGGCAGAACTTCGCTGGGACCCCAAATGTCTCAAGACTCTCTTTTGCAGAGGCCTGGATAACCATTTAAAGGACGAGCTGGCTGCTCGCCAAACACCTGACTTGCTGGACGAATTAGTAGCCTCACTCCGGGACAAGGTGAAGGAACTCCGGCCTAGGGTGTTACCCGGGTTGAAACAGGCCAGTGCTGTCTCTACACCTCGGATGGTTCCAGTAATCCCTGCTGCTGATACAGATGAACCTATGCAACTTGGTCATGGATGCTTGACTTCAAAGAAGAGAAGATTTCGGAAGAAGCGCGGCCTTTGCATGTACTGTGGTCAACCTGGCCATGTTGTTTCTACATGCTCCATTCGTCCGGGAAATGGACAGGCCTAAATCCTGCAGGAGGACTGTTCTTAGGCCATACCGCAACATCTCCTCCGCTCTCTCTCCCAGTCTCTTTGACCTACAGACCGATCACGGTTCAGACTCCTGCCCTGGTGGACTCAGGGGCAGGAGGCAACTTCATTCTCAGACATCTAGTGGAAGACCTGAGGAAACCCCTCATCAAATTAGAAGATCCACTATTGTGTTACAACTTGAAGTGGGCTTTGGATGTTCCCCAACTTCGCCACTTCCACTGAAGATCTCAGTGACGTCCCCAGCAGCATCCATCACTGCTGACATCTACAACATACTCAGTGAATTTTCTTCCAAGACTCAAGATCCACCTGCCATCAATGCAGAAGACGACTTAGAATACAAAGTCGAAGAGATTCTGGATGTTCATACTGGCTGCTGGGCTGGGATCTGCCAAACGGCCTGTGGCCTCTATTGCACAACTGCAGTCCTTGCTTCATTTCAGCCGCCCTTGGGTTAGGGTCTGAAGCCGGCGGCCACCCAGTGAGTTGGGGTTCACCAGGCAGTCCCTCAGCTTTGACTTCTTTGTGGCCCTCAGATGCCACTTTTTCTGGGCTGCCCAGTTGGCTGGGGTCAGTGGGTGACCTGCGGCTTCCACTTGACTGTGGCCCCCAGGCCATCACACAATCAAGGCCACTGCCCTGTGCAAGTGCACAGTTTACACAGTAGGTTGTACCATCCCTGCAGCTAGGACAGTGTATTAACTCCTGTGCAACCTTTCTTTCAGACAAGCTAACCTGGAGGCCCAATAATATGCCAATATATTAGGCAATGCCATCCCACCACTCAGTTAGACTTCCAGAGAAAGCTGATACCAACCCTTGGCAACTTGCACTGCCAAATAAAGCCTCCAGTTATGTGTGTGGACCTTTAGGCCGTGGTGGAGTTGGTGCAGCCTGCAGGGAGGGGGCCTGCAAGTCCCCATTGTTGGCAGGTGGATCTGAATGAGGCAGAGGCCCAACTGGAGCTTTGCCTTTACCAGCCCTTATTCCTCTCGGGTGCTGGGGCCAGCAGGTCTTAGGAGGGGGCCTCTATGGATGACTGAGATTCTTCAATGTAGCAGGGTCAGAGCAGACAGAAACAAGGCATATCCTGAGGTAGGCTCAAGTCCAGGCAGGTGACGTTCACAGAAGGTCCGGTAGTCAGGCAGTGGTCAGTGGCAGGCAGCAATCAAGGAAGGTCCAGCAGTCAGGCGATGGTCAGTAACAGGTGGCAATCAAAAGACAACCAGGATGCAAGCCGAGGATCCTTCCAAGGGAAGGTGGGACAGATGGGCAGGGCTGGAGGACATGGAGCAAACAAAGATAAAGCACATTGAAGAACTGAAGACTGACCACAAGAACTGAAGACCAAGAAGAAGACCACAAGAAATGAAAACCAGGATGAAGACCAGGAAGCAAAGACACAATGAAGACCAGGAACTGAAGACACAATGAAGACCAGGAATGCTGAGGCAACTCATGCTACAGAGGCTGTAGGAGACCTGTTGCTGAGGCACTAAAGCAATGTCAGGAGAGGGCTTTTATAGGCCAAGAAGTTGACATCCATCCAGGTGCACCGCAGTGCTTCTCCCACCATGGGTCCTTTAAATCAAACAGCGTAGCGTCTTCACCTAGGAAAAAGCCTAAAGGAAGGTTGGTGTGGTAGCGTCTTGCCGCATTGACGAGCAGCAGGCTGGACCGAGATCACTAGTGGTGTCCTGCTGCATGCCCTGGGACCAGGCCTCAGGTAGGAGTGGTGGTCTGTGAAGCAACCCATGGACTGCTAATCTTAAGAGTACCCTCCTCTAAAGCCACCCTCCTTGCAGGTATCAGCATAAGATTCCTTTGGATCCTTACATTTTTCTTGGTTTGGTTGATAAATTCTACAACCAAATGACTGGTTTTCTCCCCTAGTTCTTCCAATTCTGGGGATGGAAGCAGAGCCTCATGTGAAGGAATGGTCTCCTCTGGGCTGACAGGTGATGAAGCACATTATCTTCTTGCTGAAGTCGAGTATGCAGGATTTGTATCTCTGCATATTTGTCTTTGATAAATGTCTCAATCTTCTGCATGCCAAGATGGTTTTCCTTTTCCATGCTTTCTTGTGTGTATCTCTCTTGTTCTAACTGTTCTTTAGCTATTCATAGACTACTTTAAGGATGTTTTCTTGGAGGTGCTCTGGAGCAGGATGTCAGGTTTTCTGGGTTCTTGGCATGGTGCTGAAGGTCACGGAAGAATGGAAGCCATGATCATCAGGTGAGATGATCTCTCGAGTTCTATACAGAATTTGATACAGCCAGGTCCCCACTGGATGAGTTCAGACTTGGACCAGTTAAATTGTGGCTGATGTCACTGGAGCCTCGGTAGGCCTAATAAAATCAGTTATGGCTCTAGACAGTACGTGGAAGCTAATGGTTTTGGTGTGTGAGGGGCCAACATGTAACTTGAGTGGCATGGTGGACCAAGTTACCCAACCTGGAAGGGGGTATCTCTAGATAGATGAGAGTGCCAAGGGAGGAGTCATGGGGACCATAGGAATTTGGAACTGGTCAGCAAGCTCCTGCTGGATGAAATTCTCTCCTGAGCCAGAGCCCACCAAGGCCCAAGTGGAAAAACAGATGGAAGACTGTTCCAAGTTGACTGGCATGATCAACTGGGGAGTCGAGGTAGTCAGGCCTAGGATCATCTGCCCAGGTGACTCTGAGTGTGGTAAGGTTTTGCTTCCCTCTGGGCATTGTGCTAAGAGGTGGCTGTGAACTGTGCAGAATAAGCAGAGACCTAATTGTCTGCATCGGATCCTCTCTTTGGGTGCCAAACAAGAGCGACCCAATTGCATTGGCTTTTCTGGTGACAGGGTCTCTGACATGGCAGAATCAGTTGAAGGCGAGGGTTGACATAATGGGGCCCAGGTTATGTCCCTCTTTGTCAAGTGGCCTTCTCGGAGGCATCTGTCCTTCTTTCCTGTGAGGTCAATCACAGGGAAGAAGGTCTTAGGATGGGGCCTCTGGGGATGACTGAGATCCTTCGACATAGCAGGTTCGAAAGACGGAGACAAGGCATATCCTGAGGCAGGCTGGGGTCCAGGCAGCAGCGTTTAAGGAAGGTCTGGTAGTCAGGAGGTGGTCAGTGGCAGGCAGCAATCAAGGAAGGTCCAGTAGTCAGGTGCCTGTTAGTGGCAGGCAGCAATCAAGATAAGTCCAGGAATCAAGCTGAGGACAAGCCAAGGATCCATCCAAGGAAAGGCAGGACGAATGGGCATAGCTGGAGGACATGGAGCACACAGAAGGCAAGGCACACTGAAGAACTGAAAACTTATGGAAGAGACAAAGACCACAAGAATTGAAGACCAAGACGAAGACCAGAGAGCAAAAACACAATGAAGACCAAGAACTGAAGATACAATGAACACCAGGAACTGAAGACACAATGAAGACCAGGAATGCTGAGGCAACTCATGCAACAGAGGCTGTAGGAGACCTGTTGCAAGGCACTGAAGCAATGTCAGGAGAGGGCTTTTATAGGCCAAGAAGTTGACATCATCCAGGGGTACTGTGGGGCTTCTCCCACCGCGAGCCCTGTAAATCAAATAGTGTTGCATGCATGTGCCTAGAAGGAAGCCTGAGGGAGTGCAGGAGCGGCAGCATCTGCCACGCATTGGCGTCATCTCGCCATGTTGCCGAGCGGCCGGCTGGATAGAGATCACTAGCAGTGTTTTGCCGCGTACATTGTGACCAGGCCTAAAGGTAGGAACAGCAGTCCGTGGAGCAACCCGCAGACCACCAATCAGAACACCTCCATTGAGATTAGTAAAGAAATGCATAGTTAGCGAGTATCGAAGGTGCTGAAAAAGATATATTAGCTTAGGAAATATGTTTATTTTAAGAATTGCTATCCTTCCAGCCCAAGATAACATATCTTGCCAATTCTTCAAGTTGGTTTGAATTTTTTGGACTATTGGGGCATAATTAGTTTTATATAGATCAGCCCATCTACTAGGAAAGAAAACTCCCAAATATTTAAAACCCACCTGTGATCTCCAAAAATGCTACAGACATCTGGGCACAACACAACTTGCCTCTGGCCCTACAGCAAACAATTCAGATTTTTTTTTAAATTTTATTTTATATCCCAACACTGTAGACCTCGAGCACCTCTAGAAGTTTGGGTGCTGAAATTGAGAGATCAGTAGGAAACAGAAGCATGTTATCTGCAGAAAAAGAGATTTTATGCATCTTATTTTATTAAACTGTAATCCCTGGATGTTCCTTTATAAGCAAATGTCTTGGGCCAGAGCTTCAACAGAGAGATCAAAGAAAAGAAGAGATGGAGGGCATCTTGTCTGGTTCCCCTCTGGATTGGGAAGGGGTTGGAGAGATATCTGTTTGTCAATACTCTTGCCATAGGATGATCATATAACGCCTGACCCCACTTTAGAAACCCTACATCAAATCCATAAGCTCTTAATACTTTGAACAAAAAGGATCAGTGTATCCGATCGAACAATTTTCAGTGACCAAAGATATGATTAAGCCAGGTATCCTTTGCTTATTAGCCAAAGAAACAGTATTGAACACCCTATGTTTATTGGTCATGGACAATCTCCGTTGATAAAGCCAGCCTGTTCATCCTTAACTATTACCTCCATCATCCCTTCAAGACGCAGTTGCATAATCTTTGCCAGGATCTTGATATCAGTATTTAGAAGGGAAATCAGGTGATAAGAACCTGGGTTCAAAGGCTCTCTGCCCTTTAGGTGACTCAAAACAATATAAACATTTGTCAACTTGCGTGGGCAAGTGGGATGATCCTGTAGGTATTACAGAGCCCTAGCCAGTGGCAAGGCAAAGTCAGAAAAAAATATAGTATAAAATCAATAAAACATCCATCAGGACCAGAGCTCTTACGAATGTGCAGATTAGATATGACCTTCTTCATTTCCTGCAGAAAGAGGAGACCTTTCAACTTCAGCCCCTAAACCTCCGACAGTTGAGGGAGCCAAGCCTTTTCAAGGAAAGCAGAGATAGGATCAGAATTGCTCGCCTCCTCATTCGAATAAAGCTCAGAAAAGAAAGTGAAAAGACTGCACTGCCTTTCTGAATATTGGGCTCTGTGTTCTTCCAGCAAGGTCTTCAGCTGATCCTGATCAAAGAAGTCTAACCTCTTGATATTTGACAGTGCACTTACAGGGGAAAAGTCCATTCCCATTGAAACAACCTGAAGCTGCATAGCCAGACATTTTTATTCTTGACTATGAGGTCAGGCTAAAGAGGTTAGGATTCTTTAGCTTACAGAAGAGATGGCTGAGGGGAGATATGATAGAGGTTTATAAAATAATGAGTGGAGTGGAATGAGTAAACATTAACCACTTGTTTACTCATTCCATTCCAAAAAGTACAAAGACCAGGGGACACACATAGAAGTTTTTACAGGGAATTGTAATAATGCAATCAAGATATATATAAAAATTAAAGTCCATTTACATCCAGGTTTTATAGAAAATTTAGAGTACAAAATATTTACAGTTCTTTTCCTGTGTAAGTGTCCCTCAGTGTGGGAAATTGAGATATGTTTCCTCCATTTGGAAAGAGTGAGTATCCCAGTGTGGCAGGAGTGTCCTAGCTGTGTGTAGAGTTTCTTGAGGTCCACGTCGCTTGTCCCAATCTCCACTCTGTCTGTGGTCCTGCTACCCAGGGTGGGACTCCGATTGGGGGGTCTTCAGATGTTCTTTCTTCTCTCAAAGTCGATTATTGTGAGATTGTTTCTGGGGGACAGGTCTAGTCTGGAAGCAGATCATAACTTCTATTCCTAGGCAAGGAAGGGGGCAGAAAAAAAACATTTCCTTTCCAATATATGGTACAAGCTTGGGGTAGATTTTTAAACTTATGCGCGTGCGTCCATGAGTGCACGCTTCCTGGTGTGCACACATGGACGCAGCTATTTTATAACATGCATGCATCGGCACGTGTTATAAAATACGAGGGGCGCGCGCATGTGCATGCGGCCAGGACTTGTGCACGCAGGGGGAGTTAAATTTTTAATTTACAAGCGGCAACGCAATGGTCCCTTTTCCCAGTCCCTTCTGAGTCCAATTAAGGAGCGGACTGGGAGAGAACTTCCCTACCCCTTTGTCCTACCTTTTTTAATTTTTATTTTGTAGCAACATGTGCATGCTGGCAATCCCTTCCATGGTACAGCGCCCGCCTCCAGCACCGCCCCTCCCTGCCCCTTTAACTGAGCCCAGCACTTCGGCGCGTAACGGGGGTTGCATGCGTGGCTGGGCCCCTTTGAAGATGCGTGCGGCACGCCAAGACCCGGCCATGCACATAACCCCCGATTTTTGCGCGCGAGGGGGGATTTAAAATTTGGCTGTTTAACAATAAGTAACCAAAGAGCCAATGGTAATCCCAAATAGATGATGCCCACCAAAAAACAAACAAGGGACCCAGAACAGAGCACAACTCTTAAATATTCAACAGAACTCACATTCAAATTTGTTTTAAATGTGAGAAAGGTGTCAGCAAGCCTGATGATGTGTCCTGCTGATTTATGCAGACAGTTCAATCATTCACCTTATAAAAAAAGTTTTTAAGTAATTTTGTAGCAAGTAAAAATACAACAGTCTAAACTGATAGTCACCGAGCCCAACACGGTCAGTGTTTCGCTGTAACAAGCTTCTTCAGGAGCAAATTCTATAGTTTATAATCCATCAACAAGACTGCTGTCTGCAACACAATCACATCATCAAATTAATAGTCTTTCAATATGAAAGAAAAGGTTACTTATCTGCAGGCCAAAATGTCCTTCATACTGGACTAGCAGTCTCCATCAAATGTCAGCTAGGCAGCAGAGAGAGTCAATGTCCTTTTAAATGTCAAAGATGATGTAGCACATCCACAGCGGAGGATCACTTGGAAACCAACATAAATTAAATGAGTGAGCATGATATCAGCTTTCAGCGTAAAAATCAGCCCAAATAACTTAAGTCTAACTCAGTATTCAGTCCATCAGGGCCAAATGATTGCGATTTATAAATCCATTTTTGCTCCAAACGCAATAGTTGGCCATCTAGATCTCCTCCAAGCCAGTGTGAAATTCCTTGATCAATGACATAAAACAACAGTTTATCAAAAGAATGACACATAGCAACACAGTGAGAGATGATCAATGCATTCTGTCGCTTGTGTGCTAGGCAATTATGTGCATCTTAAACATGCGCAAACTTTTGCTTACATATATTTTTTAACATGGACACTCAGTCAAGTAGATGACAGATGCAGAAAGACATGATGTTTAATGTTTTAAGAAAATCCTGTAGTTAGCTGAGGTAGTTATGGAAACATGACACGTTTTATTTATGTCATTTTATAGTTTGAGATTTTCGATGTAATCAATATAATAAGTTTTATTGGACCAGGATTAATACTTGGTCCTCATTTATAATGTAAACCGACGTGAAGTGTATACAAATGTTCGGTATATAAAAACGTTACATAAATAAATACATAAATGAATAAACCGAACAGTTACTGCACAGTTGATGCAAACCAGTGGGACGAGTAACATCTGTGGTGAACTGCTGAAAAAATCAGAATGCACCAACAATCCCTAAGATTATTCCCTCTTGTATAGGCAATCCTGGGTAATTCATGAAATACTTTATGAATTTGTAAAAGCCTCCAGTTTTGTAAAATAGAGGTACAGATAGCGTGGATCTGCTAATTGTGTGTGAGGAGGCATGAGGGGTGGGGTGCAAAGCTGTAAGGTTCACCTAGGGTGCCTAATTCCCTTGCACCGGCCCTGGCTGCTCTCCACCACCGGGATCCTCCATCTCTGCTACCCACCAGGCCTGGATTTGTCAATAGGCACACTAAGCCTATGCCTAGGGTATCAAAAATCTGGGGAGGCAGCAGGATGACTGAAGATATGCTGCCTTTCAGATGTGCTGAATCTCATTCAGCAGAGAACAACCCTCTGATTCCTGATCCAGCTTTCAAGGCAGTGTGCAGTGAACAAGACAAGACACAGGGAAGACGGGCAATACATAGGCAAGATATGCCATCAGGGGGCCTAGATAGGACAAGGACAAGGCAAGGAATACACAGGAAAGCTAGGCCACCAGAGACCTAGATAGGACAAAAACAAGGAAAGAAGCTGTGGGAAATTATTTTAAGGAGTTATTTAGTTTATGTGAAGAACTTTGTACCACAATATAAATTAGTACAGCAGAGAATCACTCTAGTTACTAGTGTAATCACTCTAATTACTAGTGTAATTATTTGATATAGAGCCTATAAGTTCTGAGAATAAATATGCCATTTTTCTTAGCCTGTTTGTAACAAGAAACAAGTCATGAGATCAGATATATTAAAGAGCAGTTAGGAGGGAAAACAAGACTTTAGCCACTTGGCCATACTGAACCTTTTGCTGATGTGATAAAGGCAGACATTTGAGGCCTCAAGAACACATGGGAGTAGCCCAGAGAAGAAACTAGAGCAAAGGTCAGAAGAATTAACTTAAAAAGAGCAATATGAGTCAAACTGTTTGAAATCAGAGAAAGAACAGATCAGAGGAAAAACTTGCTGGACATTACAGTGGTTAATGAAGTGACTGGTTTTCCAGCACTGTGTTTCCGTCTTTCCAAAGATATATCAGACTCATATTGGAAATTGTGAGGGGAATTATTTTTGTACATTTTCTTTAATGCAAAACTCTAATCTTGTATGCTTTTATTGCTTATTCTCAGATTTAAGTAAACTTCTATACTTGTAAATACGTGTGTTGTGTATTCTGTGCCGTATAACCTACCAGTCAGTCACCTTTTATAGGAGCACAAGAACAAGGCAAGGTATACACACAGGCAAGGCAAACAGGAACCATAGACAAAGCAAGGTAATCACAAGATGGCCAAGGCAAGGAAGCAGGGCGGCTCGTTGATAAGTCCCCAAGCAAGCTATAAGGAAGGTTTTATAAGGCTGGCCATGCATGATTCAGCCTTCAAGGCAGAGGCTAGAGCATAGCTCAGTAAGGGCCCCTGCTGGCAGGGAGGCAGCTAGCAGCCAGTATCATTGCACAATGGAATTCGTTTAATTGTGAATTTGAACACTAAATCCAAGGATTTGTTTAATCAGAGGCTGGTATTATAACCTGAAGCTGTAACCACTAAAAGGTCAGTTTTAATTTGAGACCTGCTCAGGGTTTGATTGGAGATAACTCTCCTAGTTAATAACTGGGGAGAGAAACTCTAAGGAAGATTTCTCTGCTAACTAAAATCCTTCTCTACTAGAGCTGTATGTCAGTAATACTAACAGATATATAATCAGACAAAGAAAGTAAATTTGAGTAGTTGGCAAAAATTAGATAAGCACACAGGCTTATATTGGGTTTTTTTATTAGTTCACAATCCAATTCAGTGGTTCCAGCGAATGAAACATATGCCAACCTAGATTCTGCCGGAAAATAACTCATGTAAAGAGTAGATAGTCTCTCTTTTTAATTTGATAAAGCCTAGGATAGAAGATGGTGTGGCCAGACATAGACCAGTGGACTCAAGGACAGGATGATCAAAGATTTCAATATGAAAGCATGCCAATGAACTCCAGCAGTATAAGCAAGGACTGCAGAAGTGAGCTATTTCTTGAACATCTGTTACAAAGACAGTATATTTCTGCCCTTTGAGCTACCGCACACACCCCAGAACCTGCCTGATGCTGCCAGAGGCCTCCTGTCACGGCAGGATGCCACCATCTCTGCATGCCACTGACGCTGCCATCCTGGCCAAGCCACTACCTCCCATTGGGGGTGCAAATAATATAGGCCCCATGGTGGGAAACTCAGAGCAGCACCTCCTGATTACATCAGCTGTATCGGGTTATTTAAGCAAAGGCCCATGTAGCATTGCCTTGCCTCAAAAATGGGTCTCCTGCCTAGAGCCTTGCTTTGCCTAGCCTGTCTCATCCAGTGTCTCCTGTGTATTTTCGTCCATCCTTGGCCTGACATCCTGATAATGACCTCTTGCTTTGTACCTGACCATGATTGCCTGCCACCGGGATCTGACTTCTTGCTTGGACCTGGCCATAATTGTATGCTGCCTAGGAGTAGCCTAATGCTTAGAGAAGCAGGCTATAAGCCAGGGAGACCAGGGTTCAAATCCCACTGTCGCTCCTTGTGACCTTGGGCATGTCACTTCACCCTCCGTTGCCTCAGGTACAAAATTAGATTGCAAGCCTTGTGGGGATAGGGAAATACCTATAGTACCTGAATATAATCTGCTTTTATGTACACTTTGAAGTGCCAAAAAGTGCTGCACTGTGTGGGTTACCCTTGTGCTTATCAGTTTTCCAGACTGTAAAAGTCAGGGCTCTCCAATGCTGTTTGAAACCAATTTCCATTAACCATTGCCATGGAAACAGAGAGCAATGATGGAGCTGCATCAAAAGTATCAGGCTAGTAAGGGTAGTAAAAGCCAAATTAGAAAGTTACCCCCATGTTTATTTGTTCCCCAAACCATAAAAGTCGGGACCCTTGTTGGTTGCTGTATGAATCGAAATCCCCCTTTCCCACTGCCATTGAAGCAGAGAGCAATGATGAAGTTGCATTAACAGTATCAAGGCTTATTTGTTAAGAGAAGCAACTGCCACACCAGCAAGTTACCCCCAATTATCCCCAGCATTCTTTTCTTTATTTCCAACCTCCTAGTCCACAGTGTTTATCCCATGCCCCTTTGAATTCCTTCACTGTTTTCATCTTCACCACCGCCTCTGGAAGGGCATTCCAGGCATTTACCACCCTCTCTGTGAAGAAATATTTTCTGACATTGATTCTGAGTCATCCTCCCTGGAGTTTAATTTTATGACCTCTATTTCTATTGATTTCTTTCTAACAGAAAAGGTTTGTATCGTATCTCCCCTATACCTCCTCTCTTCCAGGGTATACATATTCAGATACTTCAGCCTCTCCTCATAAGTCTTCCAATGCTGACCCTTCACCATTTTGGTTGCTCTTCTTCGAACCGCCTCTATCCTATCAATAAAACTAAGATGAAGGCAACAGTCCAGCAGGAAGTGGGGGGCTTTCCAGTCTTTTGCATTGAGTGTCACATGTATGATTTTTTACCCACCGGTGAGAGATTGTATGTGTGCACTCGGTGCAAAGAGCTCCTGGCTCTCAGGAAACAAGTCTGACCTCTGGAGGCTAGAGTAGCAGACTTGGAGGAGCTGAGGCAGACAGAGAGGTACATTTATGAGACCTTCAGGGACATAGTAGCCAAGTCCCAAATCCAGTCTGGCAGCCCCAGTGCTGCCTTGGATCAGAAAGGTCTCCCAGTAGGAGAACATCACCCTGTTGTAGCAGGAAGTGATCCTGTAGCAAGGTCCTGCTCTCCAGGTGATGTATTGTCCTCTCGCACTGAGGTCAAGTCTCCCAGGGCTACTGCCCAGGAGGGAAGGGTTAGGCTGGCCATCATAGTTGGTGATTTGATTATTAGAAATGTAGATAGCAAGGTAGCTGGTGGACGTGAGGACCGCCTGGTAACTTGCCTGCCTGGTGCGAAGGTGGCAGACCTCACGCGTCACCTAGATAGGATTATAGACATTACTGGGGAGGAGCCAGCTGTCGTGGTACATGTGGGCACCAACGACATAGGAAAATGTGGGAGAGAGGTTCTGGAAGCCACATTTAGGATTTTAGGTAGGAAGCTGAAATCCAGAACCTCCAGGGTGGCATTCTCTGAAATGCTTCCTGTTCCACGTGCAGGTCCCCAGAGGCAGGCAGAGCTCCAGAGTTTCAATGTGTGGATGAGATGATGGTGCAGGGAAGAGGGATTCAGCTTTGTGAGGAACTGGGGAAACTTTTGGGGAAAGGGGAGACTTTTCCGAAAGGATGGGCTCCACCTTAACCAGAATGGAACCAAGCTGCTGGCACTAACTTTCAAAAAGGAGATAGAGCAGCTTTTAAACTAGAACAAGGGGGAAAGCCGATGGTCACTCAGCAGTGCATGGTTCAGAGAAATGTATCCTTGAAGGATACTAATGAAACATGAGAGTTAGGGCATCCCAACAGATAGGTTCCATTAAAAGCAAACATAGTCCATGTGCCTATACATAAAAAGTCACTGAAGCTAATGATTTCTGAATTATCCCTAATAACTGAAAAGCAGGTTGTTAATACAAACAAAAAACACACTTTGAAATCTCTGTATGCCAATGCCAGAAGTGTAAGAAGTAAGATGGGAGAGTTAGAATGTATAGCAGCAAATGATGAGATTGACATAATTGGCATCACAGAGACTTGGTGGAAGGAGGATAACCAATGGGACAGTGCTATATCAGGGTACAAATTATATTAGAATGATAGGGAGGATCAACTTGGTGGGGGTGTGGCACTTTATGTCCGAGAGGGTATAGAATCCAACAGGATAAAGATCATACAAGAGACTAAATGCTCAGTAGAATCTATATGGGTAGAAATCCCATGTGTGTTGGATAAGAGTATAGTGATAGGAGTATACTACCATCCACTTGGACAAAATGGTCAGACAGATGATGAAATGCTAAGAGAAATCAGGGAAGCTAACCAATTTGGCAGTGCAATAATAATGGGAGATTTCAATTACCCCAATACTGACTGGGTAAATGTAACATCAGGACTTACTAGAGTCATAAAGTTCCTGGATGTAATAAATGACTGCTTCATGGAGCAATTGGTTCAGGAACCAACAAGAGAGGGAGCTATTTTAGATTTAATTCTTAATGGAACGCAGGATTTGGTGAGCGAGGTAACGGTGGTGGGGCCTCTTGGCAACAGTGATCATAACATGATCAAATTTACACTAATAACTGGAAGGGGGACAATAAGTAAATCTGCAGCTCTAACACTAAACTTTCAAAAGGGAAACTTTTATAAAATGAGGAAAATAGTTAGAAAAAAACTGAAAGGTGCAGCTGCAAAGGTTAAAAGGATTCAACAGGCATGGACATTGTTTAAAAATACAATCCTAGAGGCGCAGTCCATATGTATTCCACACATTAAGAAAGGTGGAAGGAAGGCAAAACAATTACTGTCATGGTTAAAAGGTGAGGTGAAAGAGGCTATGTTAGACAAAAAAAACATCCTTCAAAAATTGGAAGAAGGATCCATCTGAAGAAAATAGGATAAAACATAAGCATTGTCAAGTTAAGTGTAAAACATTGAAAAGACAGGCAAAGAGAGAATTTGAAATGAAGTTGACCATAGAGGCAAAAACTCATAATAAAACTTTTTAAAATATATCCGAAGCAAGAAACCTGTGAGGGAGTTTGTTGGACCATTAGATGACCGAGGGGTTAAAGGGGCTCTTAGGGAAGATAAGGCCATTGCAGAAAGACTAAATTAATTCTTTGCTTCCATGTTTACTAATGAGGATGTTGGGGAGATACCAGTTCCGGAGATGGTTTTCAGGGGTGATGAGTCAGACAAACTGAACAAAATCACTGTGAACCTGGAAGATGTAGTAGGCCAGATTGACAAACTAAAGAGTAACAAATCACCTGCATCCTAGGGTACTGAAGGAACTCAAAAATGAAATTTCTGATCTATTAGTTAAAATTTGTAACCTATCATTAAAATCATCCATTGTACCTGAAGACTGGAGGGTGGCCAATGTAATCCCAATATTTAAAAAAGGCTCCAGGGGCGATCTGGATAACTGTAGACCAGTGAGCCTGACTTCAGTGTTGGGAAAAATAGTGGAAACTATTCTCAAGATCAAAATTGTAGAGCATAAAGAAAGACATGGTTTAATGGAACACAGTCACCATGGATTTACCCAAGGGAAGTCTTGCCTAACAAATCTGCTTCATTTTTTTGGAGGGGTTAATAAACATGTGGATAAAGGTGAACCGGTAGATGTAGTGTATTTGGATTTTCAGAAGGCGTTTGACAAAGTCCCTCATGACAGGCTTCTAAGAAAACTAAAAAGTCATGGGATAGGAGGCGATGTCCTTTCGTGGATTACAAACTGGTTAAAAGACAGGAAACAGAGAGTAGGATTAAATGGTCAATTTTCTCAGTGGAAAAGGGTAAACAGTGGAGTGCCTCAGGGATCTGTACTTGGACCGGTGCTTTTCAATATATATATAAATGATCTGGAAAGGAATACGACGAGTGCAGTTATCAAATTTGCGGATGATACAAAATTATTCAGAGTAGTTAAATCACAAGCGGATTGTGATACATTACAGGAGGACCTTGCAAGACTGGAAGATTGGGCATCCAAATGGCAGATGAAATTTAATGTGGACAAGTGCAAGGTGTTGCATATAGGGAAAAATAACCCTTGCTGTAATTACACGATGTTAGATTCCATATTAGGAGCTACCATCCAGGAAAAAGTTCTAGGCATCATAGTGGATAATACTTTAAAATCGTCAGCTCAGTGTGCTGCAGCAGTCAAAAAAGCAAACAGAATGTTAGGAATTATTAGGAAGGGAACTGTTAATAAAACGGAAAATGTCATAATGCCTCTATATTGCTCCATGGTGAGACCTCACCTTGAATACTGTTTACAATTCTGGTCGCCGCATCTCAAAAAAGATATAGTTGCGATGGAGAAGTTACAGAGAAGGGCAACCAAAATGATAAAGGGGATGGAACAGCTCCCCTATGAGGAAAGGCTGAAGAGGTTAGGGCTGTTCAGCTTGGAGAAGAGACAGCTGAGGGGGATATGATAGAGGTCTTTAAGATCATGAGAGGTCTTGAAAGAGTAGATGTGAATCAGTTATTTACACTTTCGAATAATAGAAGGACTAGGGGACATTCCATGAAGTTAGCAAGTACCACATTTAAGACTAATCGGAGAAAATTCTTTTTCTCTCAATGTACAATAAAACTCTGGAATTTGTTGCCAGAGGATGTGGTTAGTGCAGTTAGTGTAGTTGGGTTAAAAAAAGGTTTGGATAAGTTCTTGGAGGAGACGTCCATTAACTGCTAATAATCGAGTTTACTTAGGGAATAGCCACTGCTATTAATTGCATCAATAGCATGGGATCTTCTTAGTGTTTGGGTAATTGCCAGGTTCTTGTGGCATGGTTTGGTCTCTGTTGGATCAAACAACAAAATCGGGGAATAACTAGTATACAATCAATAACGAACAATAACTAGCTATATAACTTGATGTTTACTGCAGAATGTAAAAGAAATCAATTTTACTGATAAAATGATGTACACTTTATTCAATCTATAACTGTGTAATTAATAACTATATGTGTAAATAAATTTTTTTATGATAGAGATAAGACCTCAGTATTGGCAAGAGATCTGAAATATCAGAAACTTCTTATTGGCCAATTGTTACAATCACTGGTCTTGTATTCTCTAATTTTTAATTTTTAATAAAATTATCTGAATTACTTTACTTGACTTAATTTAAATTGTTGACTGTAATTTTTTAATTTTGATAAAATAATTTAAACAGAATATTTATTTTATTTATTTATTTAACATTTTTATATATCGGAGTTCATGTAGCAGAATTACATATCACTTCGGTTTACATTATAATGGTAACAAGCATGTAAGAATGCGAATACATTAAACAAGGGAATTAACATGGATCAACGGAACAGGGGAAAGAATAGCTGAAAAAATAGAATAAACGATTATTTACATGGAGCCAAGGCTAAACCTAGCTCAGGGTCTTAGAGCATGCTGGATAAACTTGGGGTTAAGGTGCGAGGTGCATCAGTATTAATGATCAACTATAGAGATGGAAAGCTAGTCATCAAGGTAGTCTCTTAGGTGGTATGAAAAGCTTGTTCAAACAGCCAAGTTTTGAGTCTCTTTTTAAAGGTGTTTGGGCATAGTTCCATCCGGAGCTTTGGTTGTAGAGAGTTCCATTGTGCGGGGCCAGCTGAAGACAGAGCTCGTTTTCCTAGGGAGGTTTTGATGGGTGGGGCAAGGAGAGTGTCTCTGTATGCTGCTCTCACTGGTCTGGAGGGAATATGTGGTGAAAAGGAGTGTTGAGCTCCAGTGGAATGAGCTTGTGAATGGCTTTATGAATGATTGTTAGTACTTTGTACTTGATTCTAAACTTAATTGGGAGCCAATGTAGGTTCCTCAAGATTGGAGTGATATGGACTCTTTTATTGGTCTTGGTCAGGATCCTAGCTGAGGCGTTTTGAAGCATTTGTAAAGGTTTAATGGAGTTGTTTTAATTTTATTTTTAATTTTGATTTATTTTTAATTTTGATAAAATAATTTAAACAGAATATGTATCTCTGAATGATTCTTTTGACGGCACTATATTTGATCTTGATATAATTGCAACAATTAAGCACTTCAATTCTATATTTTAAACCATGTCCATCGTGATTTTTGTCTCCAATTTTCCACAAGTTAATTTCACTTAAAATGAAGAGATGATTTTACTTTTGTGGCTTCTCAATTGTAACTTTGTTGCAAAATGTCTTGACGATAATGTTACAATGTTCATGGGACAATGTTTAACACCTGTACAGCAAAATTGACTCGGCTGGTGTTGCGGTCTCCACCGCTTCCCCTCTATCTGCTGTGCTCAGGACTCACCTCTGGTCGGGGGAACGCCGCTCCCGCGGCTCCGCTGGGCCTTCGGGGCGTCCGCCATTGCTGGGCCATCTCGCTGCGAGGACGCGCATTATGGATGCACGGTCGCCGGAAGTCTGGCCCCGCCTGGGTTAACTACGCCACGCCCCAAGCCTGATTTAACCAGTGTTTGTCTGCCTTCTCATTGCCTTGCAACGAGGGTCACTACTGTTAGTAGTTCTTAGTTGCGCTTCTGCTGTCCTGCTTTCCGGTTGACCTCAGCTTGTTCCTGACTCCGCTTCTGCCTGCCGCCTGCCATTGACCTCAGCTTGTTCCTGACTCCGCTTCTGCCTGCCGCCTGCCATTGACCTCAGCTTGTTCCTGACTCCGCTTCTGCCTGCCGCCTGCCATTGACCTCAGCTTGTTCCTGACTCCGCTTCTGCCTGCCGCCTGCCACTGACCTCAGCTTGTGCCCGACTCCGCTCCTGCTTGCCGCCAGCCTCCGACCCTTGCCTGCACCTGAGACTGCTTCTACTGGCTGCCAGCCTGACTTGGGTTCGTCTCCGTTCCTACTCACTGCCCGGTCCGGCTCTATTGCACGCTACTAACTCCAGTCCTGCCTTCAGCTGGTCACAGTCTACGATACGCTACAGACTCTGTTCCTGTTACCTGGCTGTTCTGCTCCGCGGCATACAACAGACCCCGGGCCTGCTCACTGACTGCTTTTGTTCAGCAGGCTAGAGACTCTATCTGACTGCCCCGCTCTCGCCGGGCCCTCCTGCTCCCTGTTGCTGGACTCTGTGGGTTACCCTTGCCCAGGCCTTTTCCTATAGAGACTGTTCCTGTGCTCCTAAGTCCCAAGGTTCTAGGACCCTACGGGCTCCTCCTGGGGGGTTCCTGGTTCCCGGGTGAAGACCTTGCCTGTGGCTCCGCCTCCCGACCTACTCTGTCTCCAGGGTAGTTCGGCTCAAGGGTTCACACCTGGACTGCAGCTTCCCAGACTGCAACAGCTGGGTGTTACATAAATATCACAATGAAAAAGGAAGTTGTTTTTCTTCTCAATTGTAACTTTGTAACAAGAAAACAAAAAAAAATTTTTGTTGCAATGTTTTAAAACAATGTTAAGCGCCGTAACAGCTGAATTGGCTTGACTGACTCCTCGAAGGTCTATTGACCGCCGCCTCAGGCGGGTCTGAGGCACGGCAGAGTGGTTAAAATTCGCAGCAAAGGCGGTCACCACAAACAAAAAGATAACTGTTCTGCCGTTTCCAAAATTTGTCGGGACTATTATCAAAATATATTTGAGACAGTGTGATATATACCATCCGTCCGGCGTTTAAACAACGAGACTGAAATTATATTGTAAAGTTTCAGTGTATGTTTTGCTGCAGAGCTTGAGCTGTTACTGAGTTAGTTAAGCAAGCTTGGATATGCTATCGTCTGAGGAGTCAGTCAAGCCAATTCAGCTGTTACGGCGCTTAACATTGTTTTAAAACATTGCAGCAAAAAATTTTTTTGTTTTCTTGTTACAAAGTTACAGTTGAGAAGAAAAACAACTTCCTTTTTCATTGTGATATTTATGTAACACCCAGCCGAGTCAATTTTGCTGTACAGGTGTTAAACATTGTCCCATTGTAACATTATCGTCAAGACATTTTGCAACAAAGTTACAATTGAGAAGACACAAAAGTAAAATCATCTCTTCGTTTTAAGTGAAATTAACTTGTGGAAAATTGGAGACAAAAATCACGATGGACATGGTTTAAAATATATAATTGAAGTGCTTAATTGTTGCAATTATATCAAGATCAAATAGTGCCGTCAAAAGAATCATTCAGAGATACATATTCTGTTTAAATTATTTTATCAAAATTAAAAATTAAAAAATTAGAGTTAATTTAAATTGTCAAGTAAAGTAATTCAGATAATTTTATTAAAAATTAAAAATTAGAGAGTACAAGACCAGTGATTGTAACAATTGGCCAATAAGAAGTTTCTGATATTTCAGATCTCTTGCCAATACTGAGGTCTTATCTCTATCATAAAAAAATGTATTTGCACATATAGTTATTAATTACACAGTCATAGATTGAATAAAGTGTACATCATTTTATCAGTAAAATTGATTTCTTGTTACATTCTGCAGTAAACATCAAGTTATATAGCTAGTTATTGTTCGTTATTGGTCTCTGTTGGAAACAGGATGCTTGGCTTGATGGACCCTTGTTCTGACCCAGCATGGCAATTTCTTATGTTCTTATGTTCTTATGAGATACGGGCACCAGTAATGAACACATTACTCCAGGTGAGGTCTCACCAAGGACCTGTACAAGGGCATTATCACCTCTTTTTTTCTTATTGGTTATTCCTTTCTCTAAGACCAGTGCATTTATATACAGTCATTCTGTGACCAATCATAACGGTTTACAAAGAGTAAAATCATAAAATAATAAAATCAATAAAAAACATAAGATAATGTATAAATACATTAAAAGAAAATAAAACAAAGCTAACAATCATAATAAAACAAGTAAATTATACATATCATAAAATCACAAAGAGACAGACAAAAGGAAATAAAACCTTAATCACCAATATTCAATTCGCATCATACTCCTTAAATAAACTAATTCCAGTGTGTTGCCTATTCAATCAGATCTTTCAAATGCCTACTTAAAAAAACACGTTTTCAGGTTTTTTTAAACCTGAAAGTCTCTTTGCAACCTTAATTCTTCTTGCTTTAGCTATCGCCTTGTCACATTCCTTTGCTGCCTTCAGATCATCAGACACTACCACACCAAGGTCCCTCTCCCAGTCCGTGTGCATTAGTCTTTCACCGCCCATCACATACAGCTCTTTTGTATTGCAGCAATCCAGATGCATGGCTCTGCACTTCCTGGCATTGAATCCCAGCTGCCAAATCTTCAACCACTCTTCCATCTTCACTTTTCATTCTCTCTACTCCTTCAGGCATGTCCACACTGTTGCAGATCTTAGTATCATCCGCAAATAGACAAACTTTACCTTCTAACCCTTCTACCAAGTTGCTCACAAACAGGTCAATCCAGTAACGAGTGGTAGGAAGAGCTGCGTTAGTGCCTGGCGCACCCGGGGTTGCCGCACGCACAGTCCAGCTCACCTACCGCTCGATCCTGTATGTAAATAGATTGCAAATGCAAGCTGCGTCTAAGAAGCGTCCTTGAAGCGTTAGGGCCCGCGCAACCCATTTTACTGTATAGAGCGCTATACAGCGCCTATACAGTAACCTGGGTGCGCGGGCCTAACGCTTCATGGACACGCTGGTATCTGTCATTTCAAATGTCATTTCAAATGACATTTTGCAGTGTAAAGCGACGAAGCGACTTACTTTTTTTGCAACCCCCCTCCGGAGACGGACATCGGCGAAGATGACCGTGGCTCCCCTGCCTCCAGCTGCCCGCGAAGATGGATGCATCACACGGGCGAAAGCAGCCCCTGTGCGTGCAATTTGGCCGCTCAAGATGTGATGTCACATGCCATGACGCCAAACGTCGTGACATCACTCCTTGAGAGGCCCAATTGCATGAACAGGGGCCGCTTTCACCCGTGCAGGCGTCCATCTTCGCGGGCAGCTGGAGGCAGGGGAGCCGCGGTCATCTTTGCCGATGTCCGTCTCCGGAGGGGGGCTGCAAAAAAAGTAAGTCGCTTCGTCGCTTTACACTGCCAGTCCTCTCTCCCCTCCTCCCGGAGCAAGGCTGCTTTTCGCGCCTTGCTTCGGGAGGAGGGGAGAGAGGACTGGCAATCCCGAGCATAGGATTGCCCGTCCTCTCTCCCCTCTCTCTCTTGCAACTTTTTTTTTTCGCTTTTTTTTTTTTCGGGGATTTAAGGACGCGGTAAGAGTAGGTTAAAGAGGATTGTGGATCGCAGGAAGGGCTAATGCGGCCGGAAAGTGAGTAGAAAGTGGGTTAGGAGCGGGGTAAACGTGGCCGCACTTTACTGGATTGACCTGAAAGATATTGAATAGACCCGGTCACAAAACCAATCCCTGTGGCACTCCACTTAACACCGTTCTTTCTTCAGAGTAGGTTCCATTTACCATTACACCCTGTCTCCTGTCAGTCAACCAGTTTGGAATCCACTCTACTACCTTGGCACCCACTCCCAAGCTTCTCATTTTGTTCACGAGTCTCCTATATGGGACCGTATCAAAAGCTTTTCCAAAATCCAAGTAAATCACATCCAACATTCTTCCCTGATCCAATTCTCTAGTCACCCAATCAAAAAAAATCAATCAGATTATCTGCCAGGACCTTCCCTGGTGAATCCACACTGCCTCGGGTCAAGCAACCCACTGGATTGTAGATAGTTCACTATCCTTTCCTTCAGCAAAGTCTCCATTAATTTTCCAACCACTGAGGTGAGGCTAACCATCCTGTCATTTCCAGCCTCCTCTCTGCTCCCACTCTTGTGAAGCGGGACCACCACCGCTCTTCTCCAATCTTGCAGCACCATTTATTGAACAGGTCTTTCAGCGTACCCACCAGCACATCTCTGAGCTTCCTCAGTATCCTAGAATGTACCTCATCCAGCCCCATGGCTTTGTCCACTTTCAGTTTTCCTAGCCCTTCCCATACATTCTCTTCTGTAAATGGAGTTTCGTCTCCTCCACCCCCATCCATAGTCTTGTCAACTAGTAATGGTCCTTCTGCAGGGTCTTCTTTAGTGAACACTGAACTGAAGCATTTGTTTAATATTTCAGCCATTTCTTTATCTCTCTAGACACATTGATCTTTGTCACTTTTTAATTTCACTATAACATTTTGGACCTTTCTCCTTTCTCTGATATATCTGAAAAATGTTTTGTCACCTCACTTTACCTCTTTGGCAATCCTTTCTTCCACTTGACTTTTTGCTTTCTTAATTTCTTTCTTCATCTCCCTCAGTTTCACAGAGATGCTTCCCTGTGTTTCTCTTTATGGGATCCTTTATATTTATTGAACACTGTTTTGTTTTCTTTTGCCTTTATTTTATCAGCCATATCCTTTGAGAACCAGATCAGTTTCTTATTTCTTTTACTTTTGTTTACTTTTATAACATATAGATTTGTTGCCTTTGTAATTGCTCCTTTTAGTTTGGTGTTCCGAATGCTACTGTGGACCCTTGGGCCAGCCTGATGGAGAGAATGGAGGGGTGTCTCCGTGAGTGGAATTCAGGCTGGGAGGCGGATACTGGGTGAAGTGAACTGCAGGATCTTCACCCTGGAAGCCCACACTCTCCCAGGAGAAGCCTGTAGAAGTCGGGCCGCTGGGACTTAGGAGATCGGAAGAGACGACTTCACCCTGGAAGCCCGAGACTCCCCCGGGAGGAGCCCGGGCCGCTGGGGCTTAGGCGAATCAGCGAAGCCAGTAGAGGAGATCCGGTGTCGAGGCAGGTGGCAAGCAAGAGACGTCAAGAGCAGGCAAAGGTCAGGGCCGGAGAAGCAATACCTGGGCAGGCAGGGAGGGTCTGAACTGGAACAAGGACGGAACCGGACTTTGGGGCCCAGGAACCGGGGCTGGAACTGAAGCAGGAACTGAAGACAGGAATCCGGGAACCAGGACTGGAACTGAAGCAGGAACTGAAGACAGGAATCCGGGAACCAGGACTGGAACTGAAGCAGGAACTGAAGACAGGAATCCGGGAACCAGGACTGGAACTGAAGCAGGAACTGAAGACAGGAATCCGGGAACCAGGACTGGAACTGAAGCAGGAACTGAAGACAGGAATCCGGGAACCAGGACTGGAACTGAAGCAGGAACTGAAGACAGGAATCCGGGAACCAGGACTGGAACTGAAGCAGGAACTGAAGACAGGAATCCGGGAACCAGGACTGGAACTGAAGCAGGAACTGAAGACAGGAATCCGGGAACCAGGACTGGAACTGAAGCAGGAACTGAAGACAGGAATCCGGGAACCAGGACTGGAACTGAAGCAGGAACTGAAGACAGTGACCAAGAGAGCCAAGCGGACACTACGACATGCAGCAACTACGCACCCTGAGGTAACCTCGTTGCAAGGCATCTATCCGGAGCAGATACTGGCTTTAAATATCGGCCAGCATCTGACGTCAGGGAAAGGGCCGGGCCGCCAAAAGGCAGGAAAGGCCCTTTAATTTCAGCCCCTTCGCGCGTGCGCCTAGAAAGGGAGGAGCTACCTTCCGCAAGCCAGCAGCATCTCCCTCATGGAGATGCCGCTGCCGAACAGGCCGTGCCAGCCTGCCTGACCACCGCGACTGCCACCAGCGGCCCAGCTCGAGACCTGTGGGGGTATCGCGGGGCTCCCGGACCCGAACCCCGGAGGAACGAGGTAAGGTCCCGGTTGCAAGTGCTGCGACCGGGGCCGCAACAGTATCCCCCCTCTTACGCCCCCTCCTAGAAGGCCCAGGTTTACCGGGGTGCAGATGGTGAAATTCCTGCAGAAGAGACTTATCCAGGATGTTACGGGCTGGTTCCCATGTGTTGTCTTCTGGACCACAACCTTCCCAGGCGAGCAGATACTCCCAACGTCGGAGATGGAACCGGACATCCAGAACCTCCTGAACTTGATATGTAGGTTCGTCATGTACAGGCAGATCCGTGGGATCAGGAACTTGAAGGTGGTACCTGGAGAGGATGAGAGGCTTTAACAGAGAGACATGGAACACGTTATGTATACGCATGGAGGACGGTAAGCGCAACCGATATGAAACTGAGCCCACACATTCAGCTATACGGAAGGGACCGCAGTACTTAGGGGCCAACCTTTGGGACGGAATTGGAGCTGAATGTTTTTTGTGCTAAGCAGGACTCGATCTCAGGGGAGGAATATGGGTGCCGGCCACCGATGTTGATCCGCCAATTTCTTCATAGCCCTGGCTGCTTTGGCAAGTTTCCCTTGGATGGATGTCCACAGGGATTGTAACTGCTGGGCGGAGAGCTGAACTGCCGGTAACACACTGGGAAGAGGCAGAGGTAAAGGCAGTCTTAACTGCTTCCCAAAAACGATAAGGAAAGGCGAGCTTCCTGTGGCAGAATGGGTATGGTTGCTATAAGAAAACTCAGCCCATGGTAACAACCTCGCCCAATTACCTTGTCTTTCATTTGCAAAAGAATGAAGAAATGTCTTCAAGGAACGATTGGTGCATTCTGTCTGTCCATTGCTTTGAGGGTGGAAGGCAGTGGAAAGGTTGAGTTGTACATTGAACTTTTTGCACAATGCCCTCCAGTAACGAGCGGTGAACTGTGGCCCTCGATCTGAAACAATGTCTTGTGGCAGGCCATGGATTCTGAAGATATGTTGTGTGAACAGATGAGCCAGTTCAGGTGCTGATGGTAACTTAGGTAGCAGAACAAAGTGGGCCATTTTGGAGAACCGGTCCATGGTTACCCAGATAACTGTGTTCCCCTCTGAGGTCGGAAGGTCCACCACAAAGTCCGTGGCAATGTGGGTCCACAACTATTATGGGCTTCCACAGGAAATTCCCCAGGAAGCCCAAGCTCAGAAGACTGGGGAGAGGCTTTGGAGGTGGGGTACTGTTAAATTTGATGGTTCATAGGTCTGCCCTGTGAGTCGCTACACTCACTCCAGATGCAGCTGACGCTGCCAGGGGCTTCCTGTCGCAGCAGGATACCGCCATTGCTGCACACCACTGACTGCTGCTGGGCCAGACCACCACCTCCCCTTGGGCACGCACACGTGAGCACATAATATAGGCCCCACAGCGGGAAACTCAGAGCAGTGCCTCCTGATGATGTCAGCCCTATCAGGCTATTTAAGCAAAGGCCTCATAGCATTGCCTTGCCTCAGCACCAGGTCTCCTATCTAAAGCAGTGTGTATGTCCTGTGGTTCCTGTTTACTCCTGAGTTCCTGGTTCCTTGCTCCTGCATTCCTGTTCTCCAGCCTTGCCTCGCCCAGCCAGTCTTGTTCAATCTTGTCCTATGCTGCCTGTCTTGTCTAGTATTTCTTGTGTGTTTTCATCCATCCTTGGCCTTACTTCCTGATACTGACCTCTTGCTTTGGACCTGACCTCTTGCCTTGCACCTGACTATGCTTGCTTGCTGCCTGCCCTGACCCTTAGCCTGTCCGGGAATCTCCAATATACTGCCTGTCCTGACACCGAAGTGCCCTTGGACTCTTACTCTCTATACTGTCCTTGGGACTCATCTAAGTCCTACCGGCTGCCAGAACCCAAGGGCTCAACCTGTGGGGAAGGCAACTGGTATAGGCGAAGCTGCAGCCTGTCCTGCATCAGGGTGCGTTAACCAGCTGTCAGCATAGGTTGCATAGGTTGACCTATGAAGCTGCGCCAACTATGCCACAGTATAAAGGGCTCACACCCATGCCACTCATCACAAACAGAGAAGCACACACACAAAATATACACAGTGTTGCATCTGTTGGTCTCAGATGGCTTCGCCCGACATATCTCACCTCTGTTTCAGCCTTCTCCACCAGCCTCGGGAGAATGGTGGCCGTAGCATCTCCTTGCCGCACCCTCAGGCTTCCCCGGAGCGGCTCTGGCACGGCGTCGCGCCATGTTGACCTGAGGACTCCTAGGGCGCGCGCACGCTTCATGTCTCGTAGCAGTGTTGGCGCGAACCTCGGGGGGTGTCCCCCTCGAGTGACGTCACTGCTTCCGTATTCAAAAGGTTGCCCATTTGCTGACTCTCGCCGAGTTAGCAACAGATTGGATTTGCTCCGGTCTGAAGCTGCTCTGCTGCTTCTACTCTGCTGGAAGCCACCTTCACCCTCCGGGGTTCTACTAACCTGGGTACCCGCTCCTCGGAGGCCCTTTGCTTATTTCCAGGTGCCTATCCTAAATACAGGTACTCGCTCCACGAGGGCCTGTGTCTATCCTGGTGCCTGCAACCAATTCTTCATCCTGCTGGAACACTACCTATCAGCTACAGAGAGTGAGTACAACTTCTCCCAGTCTGTCCATCTACAGCTCCTCGCTGCTCATCTGCATCGGGCACTACACCATCATTGTGGAACGAGTCTCCTCTGCCGAGGATTACAGACTGTTAATACCTATCCTCTCTCTACTGCTCATTGGGAACTCTATCTACTCAGCTACCAGGGAGTGTGTTAAAACATCTACCAGTCTGTCTCTCCTACAGGGCCTTACTGGACATCTGCATCGGGGCCTTACACCACCATTGTGGGATGGGTCTCCAACGCCAAGGATCACAGACTGTTGCTATCTAATCTACTCTCTACTGCCACCTCTGGTGGACCATACTAGCTGTATAATAAAAGATATAGTCTCTGTGTTTGTGCATCTGAGTCTAGCCTGGTGCTTCAGTTCCCTATGGGGCTCCTCCCCGTAGGAGATACCATCACTGTTGCCCCTGAGAATCCACCAAAGACCTCAATATCATAACACACAGAAATACTTAAGGACACACAGAGAGTTGTCACTGTGTTGCCTGCCATACAGCCTCATGGTGCCCTAATCCAATCTGCTGTGACACCTCCCCACTAGCTGAGATCTCCAGTGAGCACTGTTCCGAGCTACCCGAGCCATCTACTCACTGTTCCACCTGACTGAGCCTGTGGTTGCAGCCTCCTCTCCACCAGAGATCCTCAGTGAGCTTCATCTCCAGCCTTTCCAATCTCTGCCTTGTTGCCTGCACCACATCCAAGCTTCAGCCCTATTTAACCCTGCCTTGCCAGAACCTAGACACCGTTTCATGAAGTCACCCTTGACTCTCTTACTTTGTGCTATGCCTTGTGGCCATCGGGCCTTCCTGTGTCTTGCTCTTTGCCTTGCGGTCTAACTAGGCCTTACCTTGCCTTGTGTCCAGGTCTTCTGTCTCCTTAGGCCTTGCTCTGCGGCTTACTCAGCATACGGGCCTTCTGTATTGCTGCCTTCGGGCCTCAGTGTTCTCTTTTCTGTGTTGCCCTTGTCTGCCTTGATTGTCCTGCCTTATTCTGCCCTGTTTAATCCTGGTCCTGTCGTGTCCTGCCCAGGCCAGTCACCTGTATCCATCCCCTTCTTTTCCTTGTCCTCAGCCTGAACCAGTATCTAGTACCTCTCCTTGGACCTCAGCTCCAGTCTGTCTCTGCCCACTACATGTAGTCTGTGTCTGTCCTGCCTTGTCTAGCTTATCCAGCCTGTCCAGTTAAGCCCTGCTGGCCCCCAGAACCCAAGGGCTCACGCTGTAGGGAGGAGGCTGGCTACGCTGAAGACCAGCCCAACTACCACCATGATGTTCAGCTGACATAGCTAAGTTCTGCTGGCCACCAGACCCCAAGCGCTTAACCTGCAGGGGAGGAGGCTGGCCAGGCAGAAGATAATCCCAGCCCTGCCCTGCTCCTGAGAGGGTAGCTCCAGATCCAAGCCCTCATGACAAAGTTGATGCCCAGAATGAGGCACAAGGAAAGATTGACAAAAGTTTAGTGTTCTCACCTCTTGAGTACTGAAGAGAATCTGTATTTTCCTGGTAATTTTCTGAGTAAGAACTGAAACTTGTAAGAAAGAAAGAGTGAAAATATTTTGAGAAAAGAAGCATATTTTTGATTTAAGAAATTTGCACTACAGGTTTATGTTGACGATTTGAACTGAAACTTATCTGATGTTTTATTGTTGGTGAATCTTTGTGCCTGCAAGGTAAAAGAAAAAAAAAGAAAGTTAATATTTGAAGTTCTTTGAAAAACCTGGAAAGAGAAAACAAAGTAGTTAATAGTGAAAGGCAAACAGTTAAACGAAATATACTTACCTGTTGAATATTTCACTTTGAAGTTGTTAAAGGTGTTCCTGGAAAGTATTTAAAGAAGTTTTAAGTTAACAAAATTAATTTTCTTGAATTCAGGTTCTTTTCAAAATAAATTCTATTGAATTAGAGAATTTAAGTCAAAGTGTTTATTGCTGTGAATGATCACTTATTGTATTTCAGGATTTTATTATTGAAAATTTTTTTTCTACATCCAAATCTTATGGCACTTATTTCTCTTCCCTACCTTCTGGTAAACCAATCGTATCATTTATAATCAAAATACAGAGAAGAAATATTCTTTTATGTGTGACTGCCTGCCACTGGAGGAAGAGTGAGAGAGAGAAGCTGTTCACTTTTTCTCCATGACAGTTCTAAAGCTCTCCCTTTCCTGTTCCGCCCTTGTGGGTTACACTTATTTGCTTATTCCTTTAAGTAAGTGTATGGGAGAGAAAGAACTCGTAGAGGGAAGATGGCCTGGATTTATAAGACTGAATTTCTGAGCACGGGAATGTGGCAAAATGGAGATCTTTGTGCCTGTTAAGATTTCTTATTTTGCACTAAGGCCTTTTGGTTTCCCTAGTAAGGACCTCCTTTCCCTTGCAATCCTTGAACTGACAAAGCAAGTGGCAGCCTAATTCCTGCTGTGCTCTGCAATTTATGGCAGCTACAACTACATAGTTAACATGCCATGTACACCAAAATAAGGCTTGGAAATGCATACTTCCTGAGTCTCCACAAGGTGGCGCAATGTTGCAACATTTTGTATAGGTATTGGTCAGGACACTGGTGGCTTGAACTTTGTTTGTTTGTATAGGTACCAGTGCCAGAGTGACCTAGCCCAGAATTTTCAAAATATCATTTGGACGTGCAAAGGAACTACCTCTTTTCCAAGGTACTGTCCCTGACCTCTATATAACCTTGTAAGGACAGGGTCTCCTGAAGTTCCCTAGGCACTGGATAATGTACAGCAGGAGCTGGTGGGGCAGAAGTGACTGAGGATCACTTCTTTGCCTATCTAGATTGAAGACCCTGTGGAAGGAGTATGTAGGGGCTGGGAAGGCCTCATTTCAGGCCCGGGACGGGGACATCCAGGGAGGCCTGGTTTTTGTTTTGTTTTTACAAACCAAAAATATCCAAAGATTTTGGGGTATTTTCAGGTAAGTCAATTTTCAATTTCATTCCTAATGAACCAACATTTCTTTGTTAGAAAATGTACTTTTATTTAAAAGAAATGCAGATTATTAAACCCCAGCATAAGGACTCTTATTTTATATGCCTCCAGCATCAGGATTCTTTTATTTTCTGTACCCCTACCAGAGATTACGTTGGGACATCATTTTCTAAATCTTGTAAGGGAGACTATCACCAAATATCCTTTTGAAAATGTAGGGGCTAGCTATGCTGTGGATACATTACAGCAGAGACAAAGTCATGGCTTATAAAAACGCATGGGGTTTCACAATGAAATCCCCACGTTTTCGGCTAGCTCCATCATCCCCCCCTGCCAGTCCCATCCCTCCTCTGAACCTGCCCCTGATCATCAAGGGTAAAAGTGGTCGCAGAGGGGGAGGGCAATATTCAGCTCACCATTTTACTTAGGTATCTGCTTTCTTGCATCTAATTTATTTATTTTCCACTTTTCAGGCACTTCAGTCAGGTACTGTAGGTATTTTCCTGCCCTGAGTGGGTTCAATCTGGAGACCCTTGAAAAGTGCTGCTAGATATCAGGAATTAATAGAAATTATGCTAAACTGGAGCTTCATTAGGTACGATCTCAACTCCTTGTTTAAGAAATCTGAAGAGGAATTCATATTCCCTGGTCAGGCCAGTTCATTTATTTACATTTACTCGATCGGAATTTACATTTTCAATCTTGAGGGAGGGAAAGATTCATCATAAGAGCTCTAATGTTAGCGAAGAAAATATTATTGTTAACTTGGAATAGTCCCGTCCTGCCTACTTTTAGTTCCTGGAAAAATCTAATGAAACAAACTGCTCAGAGAGAACCATCACGGAGTACGAAAGTGTTGAATCCCAGACAAATGGCCTCACAACTGGGATACTTTCAGTTCTGGGAATATGTGTGCCGTCTTCTTTAATGGATATTCTTGATATTTTTTCTTATTTTTTTTTTTTACAGAAACATTTCTCTCTTTTTCCTCTGCAGACTATATTTTGCTAAACTGTTTTGAACATGTACCAGAAGGACGTGAATGTGTGCATGATTGTGGTGTGTATGGGAGGCACGAGAGTGACTCAGGGAGGTTGGGATGGGGGATTTAACTAGGAAAACTGTAGCAGTAATGAAGAGCTTTCATCGCAGGCAGGCAGGAGGGAAGGCAAAGAGGGCAAAGAGGGTTTGTCCTCCCGAGCCTCTTCCTTTTATTGTACATTCATACAAAGGCAGATGATGTGTCATTACATGATTGGCTACTTTCCCATAGCAACAGAAGAGTCATTACACCATTGGCTTTGGCTCAGGGGGTGTGCACGGATCATATCATTGGCTGCTGAAATCTACACCTCCTGACTTTGTCCTGCCTCTGACTAGGGAAAACCCAGCCCTTCTTTCAGGCTAACAGGATTAATTATAGGCCAGAGAAATACATGAAGTCAGGTATCCTCTCCTAGGCAGAGGGGCTTAAGCACAAGTGATGCTTTTATTCAGGCAAATGTCAGGGAGAAGGGAAGTTAGTGTTTAACCCTGAAATGGCTTGCTGGCAAGCGCATATTTCCCACATCTCACCCTTTCTGTTTTTGTTTAGGGCAGCACAGTAAAGCTTTAGACCCTAACTGAAATCTGTTATGTCTTGGTATGGGCTGGAAATAGGGGAAGAGGGATTATGGAGAGAAGAAAGCTATAATTCGACGTGGTGTGCCAGCTGTCGATGAGCTTCTGAATCTCCATATCACCCAGAGCTGGTGCAGGTGGTGTGCCAACTCTGCAGGGCTCCGGATTCCCTATTAGGCATCTTACAAGACATCTTTATATCCGGGCTGAGAGCAAGGTTTCAATATGGATATGAGGGTTGGGTATGCACTGAATACAGCATCACAGGCAAACAATTAAGATAATTACAGTAATTATAATAGAAATCACCCCTTTTGAGACCAGAAATATCAGGGAGCCAGGACCATAGCCAGTCCCATGGAGAAGTTGGTATTCTGTCTGAAAGTGGTGCATCAGCAACCATGGTTTCTATCTGCTCTATGGTATGTGTGAGGTTTGCTTTATAAACTGATATGTACACACAGCAATGAGATCCAATTAATGCACAAACACCACCCTTTAAGGCTAAAATGTTGTCTAAGGTTAAAGCTAAAATAGTGTCTAAGGTATAGCTGTTCTGTAATGCTACTTCTCTAATCTGAGAAACTTCTGTTGTGAGTAATTTTAATGCATGGACTGTCTGATTAAATATGGCAGTCGTCCAGTTAGCTAGGATGTGTAAGTCTCTGTAATTTATAGCTGTCCCCATTGGAGGAAACAGGCTTCTAGCTATCTGAGTTTCTGTATACTTTTCTATGGGATTATTTATCACCTCCCTTTTGTTACGGAGCCTTGCTTTGGGTAAATTTATGACTGCATAGTATGAGGGAAGGATGTAGCCTAAAGTGCATCTGTCTTTCCATCTTGGGGAAATGAACATATATGCTCTACACCCACATAACATCCATATGTTTCCTAACAGATTAGTGGACATGTCATTGGTTATCATTTGGGCTATATAACTACAAAAGGTAAATCCTTCATCCCCTCTATACTTTCTGTACTTGCTTGGGTCTCCCACTGCACATCCTGAAATCTGCCAATTGCATACATATATGTGGTATAATAATGTAAGTGTTCAGTGATTAATACAAATGTTCGGTTACAATATGGATATTTCCCATCTGAATTCCCTTTCCATCCCCTGTATCATAGTCCCAACAAAGAGCGGCAGTCTCTTGAATACAGCTACCAATGTGTAGTATGGTATTATTAACTGGAGAGTTAATGAAAACACCTCTCTGTAAAGGATAATTAGTCCATACTGTAAGGTTAAATGGTACAGCATGCATCAGTCGTTCTCCGCAGGCTTGGGTTGGCATGTGTGTGCAGATCCAACAGTCTGTTCGATTCAACAGGTGTGAAAAGTTCTGTGCATCGAGGATGTATATGTTGTCCTGTCAGAGTCCTTGTTCTGAAATCGCCATAGCTGGAGAAATAAGGCAAAGGAGGAGGATGCAGAACACAATTGTTAATGAGTTGGCATTCAGGCAAGAAAAAGCAGCTAATAAGTTCTCTGGAGTTTTCTCAAGGCCTTGCTGTTCTAAGAGTTGTGCAGATTGGTTGGATAGGGCCTTGATCTGTCCCCAGGTCATGTGGTGCTGCTTTTTGCAAGGAGTCCGATCTCTGTCCTTCTGAGGGCTGTGGAGGTTCAGGGAGAAGTTTGTGATCGGGTCCTGTAGACCTGGACACCTTTCCATCTTTCCACGGCTTGATACCTGTGGAAGCAAGCAGAGAAACATATCCTCGTTCCCCATTTTAAGGGAACGGGACCGTACCAGACATTAAATATTCTATACAAAACTGATGGCTGTGGGTGACTAACCCTAGTCCCATAATGATTACTCATGGCTGTGGTCTTAAATTTGATATGTTTGGATGATTTAAAGTAAACAATACTTTGTTCAGGGGGAAAATCCAGGGGCAATCCCCCTTTTTTCTTTTTGTTTGGTCCAGAGCTCTTAAGGGTATGATTTGCTCTCTCCACAATGGCTTGCCCTGTGGTGTTGTAGGGGATGCCAAATAAGTATTTAATATTCAATTAACAAAATTCATGCAAAGGAATGGCTGCAGTAAGCAGAGCCATTTTTAGTTTTCAGAACATAGGGTAGGCCCATTATCAAGAATTTTTTATGCAGTGATCAATTTTCATTCAGTAAAATAGCAATAAATGTAAATTAATCATTTAAAGGAAAAGTCATTTGCAGTAAGCAGAATCAAATGACAAGTATATTAGACATTACATTAAACATATGTTACACAAGACTGACATATATTCATTCATCTTGCAAATATTAATTTACACAAAACTGACACATATTCATCCATCCTGCAAATATTTCTTGCATCAAGACAGACAACAGATAACACATAATATGAGCTAAAAATCTTATCAAAAAGTTATCAAAAACAAAATTCAAAAGTCAAAAGGTGTTAGAAAAATGTTTGAAAATGTTAAAATAAACTGCAAAGTGTCCATCTTCACATCTCTTCATGGCAGGAAGGCTGTAAATCTGGAAAATATTAAAAACTGGCATACAGCAAAAAATTACTAAGGTAAGGATAAAAGTGAAATTCTTACTTTTTTAACCTTGAAGAAATCAATTCTATTATTCAATTTAATAAAATCAATTTGGATTTGCAAGAAAAGGTTTGGGAGGGATTGCTTTAGATGTAGCAACCTCTATCAGTAAAAATTTTAAGGTTCAGAATTCTGTAAAAGTTTTGTGAAAAATAAAACTGAAGTGTCCTTAATACAGAAGGTCTGTAGGCCTGAAAAATAAAAACTATTATACAACAGAATTATTAAAACAATAATATAATATAACTTGTAGAATAACATAGCGCCTCCTAGTGGAGACCCCATCATTACTTTATAGATTGCAACTATTGTTCCAGGTTGCAATCAATAATACTCTGAGCTTAAATTCAATGTGGAGTATCAGAATAGAATTTCTTCTTATAATTATTAGAATAGGAAATTAAACACGCTGTTTGCTCAGCTCTGTCTGCTGCATGCTAAAGTTTGAAAGTATTAAAAGATTAAAGACATATAGAAAGTAGAGAGAGAAATTGCAGGACTAAGTCCAGTTTTTTTCTTTTCAAAAGTTCTCCCTCCCTCCCCCATGAGTGGCTAGCAAGAGTTACAGAAAAAGGGGGGGAGGAGCAGTGTTTCTCAAAAGAAAAGAACTGCACCCAAGGAGTTAATCCTTCAGTCAATAGAAACTTAAAGATAGCATTGTTTAACAATTGACCACAGACAATGGCTGGCCCAGGATTTGCTGATTCTTTGCAGACAGATACTATTTTTCTCCTGTAGAGAAAATTGCAATAAGAATCTGAGCGCTGGCAATTCAAGCAATTGCTTATAAACTTAAATCTCAGAGAAATGGAGTCATTTTTAAATGCGAGCCAAATAAACTTTGCAAAAGGGAAACTTTCACATGTAATTTACACAGAATATTATTCAAATTTCAGTACAGTTTGTAACATAAGCTCTGCATACACTTTGTGGGGGAAAATATTCTCAAAGTATGCAGATTTTTTGTAACTGAATTAAAATACTAATAGAAACCATTTTTTCCAAATTTGTACTGTCTGCACAGTTACTTTGCCTAATCTGTTCTGCAAGAGGTCATTGAAGTGTATAATTAAATCAATTTTTTCATAGTGATATTTTCTTTGCTTGTAACGCAGGAGTCTAATTAAATCCTTTTTTTCATAATGATATTTTCTTTGCTTGTAACACAGGCCCAAGCTCTTACACGCTGATTTCTTTGAAGACCTGGGGGCATAGTCACTGCACATGGCACTCAACTCTATTGCTGCCACACCTAGTTCTTTGTTTCTTTCTGTAATGGGAAGGGCTTGAATCCCTTTCAATAATTCCTCTCTTGTGAGATTTCCATGTTTTAGGTGAAATCCCATGGTGGTTGGTGGGGGAAGGGCTTGCAGGCAAGATGGAGGAAGGCTAATTTTTCTGACCTCAGTGTTTTCTATTTCCTGGGGCATTTTCTCTGAGGTGGATGCAGAGGAAGCCACAGGAGCCATGTGAGTGTGTGTCCCCAGATGTTCTATTTCATTTTCTGTCCCCCTTTGTTCATGGTTCTTTTCTGAGATGGGGAAGGCTTGAAGTCCTTCTAATAATTCTGTTTCTGTAAGGTTTTCTTTCTGCAGTTTCTGCTGAAATTCAATGCTAATCGCCCCACCCAGGCCAGGTGGTGGCTCTATTGTTCTCAAGGGTTGCTTTTCTGAAGAAATGGGGAAGGTGTGAATTGCTTGTGCTTTGAGTGTAGGTATGGGGAGCTGAGGATACAAAGAATTTGCTGTCTCTGAGGAAGACTGAGAAGATGGGGGAAGGGTATGTCTGCCTGCTTCTAAAAGCACATGGTTTGAAACTGCTGTTTTTAAACCTTTTTTTTCTTTGCATTCGATGGCTTCTGTACATTTTTGCCAGATTAATCTTAGCTTTATGGGAGCTCTGGGAGCCGTATGAAGATAATTGCCGATTGAAATCCAATTCTGGGTATTTAGAGTTCCAGACTCCATCGAATACCAAGGGCAACGGCAAGCTATTTCACTTATTAATTTTTCTAAGTCCCCCAGGCTGACTTGCGCTATTTTTCTTCTGGTGATGAAATAATGATTATTGATGATTTGCTGCAACTTTCTGGCATGTAGCCGCTGCTGTATAGTCAAATCATTACCCATTCTTACGAGTGTGGGGAACAAACTTGCTGAGAAATACTTAAATATACTAAAAAGTACTTTAATATACTTACGATTGCAAATCTGTTGAACGATACGTATCTAGGCTATGACCAGCCGAAATAAGCATGGAGTTTATCATCACTGTCGCGGGTCACCAGATGTAGCAGTAATGAAGAGCTTTCATCGCAGGCAGGCAGGAGGGAAGGCAAAGAGGGCAAAGAGGGTTTGTCCTCCCGAGCCTCTTCCTTTTATTGTACATTCATACAAAGGCAGATGATGTGTCATTACATGATTGGCTACTTTCCCATAGCAACAGAAGAGTCATTACACCATTGGCTTTGGCTCAGGGGGTGTGCACGGATCATATCATTGGCTGCTGAAATCTACACCTCCTGACTTTGTCCTGCCTCTGACTAGGGAAAACCCAGCCCTTCTTTCAGGCTAACAGGATTAATTATAGGCCAGAGAAATACATGAAGTCAGGTATCCTCTCCTAGGCAGAGGGGCTTAAGCACAAGTGATGCTTTTATTCAGGCAAATGTCAGGGAGAAGGGAAGTTAGTGTTTAACCCTGAAATGGCTTGCTGGCAAGCGCATATTTCCCACAGAAAACAAATGTAAAAAAAAAAAAAAAAGAAAATTTATCACTTAAGAGTAACTCAGTTGACATTCTATGTTTTTATCTTTAATGCTTTGTTGTTTACAGTGTCAGATATTCATCACTATTGTTCTTCCACATTGTTTGATACTTTGTATTTGCTCTCTGTGATTCCAAGTTAATGGTCATGGTGACAACCACTCTGGCACAAGGGGCTCATGATCCACCTGTATCTCAATGATTGGTTAATCTGAGCTGTGTTTCAAGTAGAGGCAGAGCGAGTAACTCGTCAAATGGTTCAGTTTTTAGGAAGCTTGGGCTGGGTGATCAGTTTTGCCAAAAGTTCCCTACAGCCCACGCAGTTCTTGGAGTACTTGGGGGCACAGTTCAATACTGTTGCAGTTGTGGAGCTAAGGACCGAGGGGGAGTTGGCACTGCTTGCGGGAGGAGCCCCACAGGTCCCCACTGTCGGCAGGCAGAGCTGGCAAAAGCAGAAGCCCAATAGTAGTTTTGCCAGCCTACATTTCCCTTAGATTGAGCCCTCAGGTGCTGGGGCCGGCTGGTCTTAGGTGGAGGCCTCTGTAGTGGTGGAAGTCCAGGCAGGCAGCATGCTGAGAAATCAATCATAGGACAAAGTGGAGTCCAGTCGAGATTGAGGCAAGTGGAGCACAGCAACATTGGTGTCCAGGCTGTGGTCTGAGGCAGGCGGTGAAGCAAGGTAGGACATGCGGTTAATATGTTTTAGATGTTGTGTTAACCTATACTGTGAATGTCACTTTTTGTAAACCATTGTGATCTTCTTTTTTGAACGACGGTATATAAAAATGCATAAATAAATAGTTGTGGCAGGCGGAGTACATGCAGCGTCCGGGTCCAGTCCAGGGTCAATCCAGAGGATCAATCCACAGGAGAGATGAAGGGGAGGAAAACGGGGACCACAGGGACATGAGGAGACACTGAAGACAGACAAGAGGAACCGACTGCAGATGAGGAAATCCAGGAGCTGTTATGCTGGAGGTGGACCCTTGGGCCGAGGTGGGGTTGACGCTACCCGTAGGAGGGATCCTATGGGTCCCCACCGTCGGCAGGTGGAGTGGACTGAAGGATGGATGCCAGCTGGCGCTTCACCAATACCGCCTTCGTTCCCCGTGGGATGAGCCTATAGGTACCGGGGTCGGCTGGGCTTAGGTGGGCCTCCATATGTCGTTGATGGAAGGATCAATAGATCAGCCTAGTGAAGAAATCTGTGCTGGATGAGGCGGAGTCCCGGAGACCCGGGCGCCAATAGAACCAAAGTCAGACATGCAGTGCCCGAGCAAGAACAGGCCGAAGCCTGAATAGGCCAAGCCCAGGACATAGACTGAAGAAGCCTCATGGGGCAAGCTGAAGTCAGGGTCAGTGGCAATCAGGAAGCAGTGGCAAGACAAAGCTGAGGTCTGGATGAGGAGAGAGTCAATAACGTAGTCAGGCGATGCAGAGATCCGGGCTTGGAGAGAGTCAACGACGTGGTCAGGCAATGCATATGTCCAGGCTTGGAGAGTCAACGACGTGGTCAGGCAATGCAGAGGTCCGGGTTTGGAGAGAGTCAACGACGTGGTCAGGCAAAGAGAAATCGTGTCCAAGAAGGCAATCCAAGGGAAGGTTAGGAATCAGGAACGCAGGAACAAGGAGAACTGGAACAGGAGTCAGTGAGGATAGGAACCAGAAACATAGGAGAATCACCAGGAGGCAAGTATAAGACCAGCATGGAGACCTGCAAAGGCAATCCTTAGGAGTGGAGCCCAGCCTTAAGTAACATAACTCCGCTGACGTCATCATCCGAGCCAGGGCCAAGTTCCTGCCACGGGCCCTACTTAAGACTCAATGATGCGTGCGTGCCTAGGGAGGGGCGCAGCACTGGATGGCGGCGTCTCTCCACGGACCAAGCGGAGAGGCCTGACGCAGAGCACGAGGATCTGCAGCTGAGCCGGAGGCAACAGGGGCGGCCCGAGGATGTAGCCGGCGGCCCACCGCTGCCAGGGATGAGGAACCAGGCACTGGAATCGTCTGAGAGAGGTGAGGGGGGCCGGGCTATGGGTCTGCCGCGGCCGGCATGCATAACAGGAGCAACCAGGTGAAGGGACCCACAGAAGATGACACAGAGACAGGAACCACAGCAAGGCAGGAACCAGGAACTGAAAACAGGAACCACAGCAAGCAGAAATGAGAAACTGAAGACAAGAATCACAGCAAAGCAGGAACCAAGAACTGGAGACAGGAATACTGCAAATTTCTACTCCTAGAGGAGGTGACCTATTGCCAAGGAGAGAAGGAGCTGCCAAGGTGGCTTTTTATAGGCCTCTCCGATGACCTCATCTTGATGTATCTCCAAAGTTTTCCCGCCACAGGCCCTTTAAGAGGGCTGTCATCGGCATGTGCACGTGCCTAGAGAGGGCCTGGAACAGAAGCAGCCTCGGCACCCAGACCAGAGCAGAGGTCTGCTGTGCGGGAGGAGGCATTCAGCCCAACGGTAGAGGAAGCAGCAATGAAGGCTGACTGCATGCGGGGAAGCACCATGCAGTCTCGGGGAGGCCTTCCTCGGCGGCAGGGCTGGTGGTAAGTGTGGCAGTTCATAGGAAAGGCCTGTGGACCGCCAATTGTAACAATACCACCCCCCTCCTCTAAACCTCCCCCAGAGGGTTTGGGTCTCCTGGAGTGCATGGCATGGAACTCACATAAGAGGTTCTTATCCAGGATGTTAGAGGCAGGTTCCCATGTGTTTTTCCTCTGGTCCATATCCTTCCCAGGAAAGGAGGTATTCCCATCTTTTGCCACCCTTCCTCACATCCAAGACTTCTCTTACTTGATATGTAGTATCATCTTCTGAGGTTTGCTCTTGTGGCTGCGGCACCTTCCGCAAGGGCCAAGAGAGTATCAAGGATTTTAGGAGCAAGACATGAAAGGAGTTGTGAATCCTCAGAGATGCGCTTAACCGAAGTTGGTAGGTTACTGGCCCAAGCTACTTCAGCACTGGAAATGGCCTGATGTACTGGGGAGCGATTTGTATGGACGGAACTTGAAGCCTGATGTGGCATGTACTGAGCCATACCTTATCTCCAGCTTTAAACTGTGGCGTGGACCTGTGATGAAAGTCAGTGAATCTCTTGGCTTTTAGGCCCGCTTTTTTTAACATCTGTTGAGTGTGAATCCAAAGCTTTTGACGTTCTTGCATAGACAGTTGAGCTGCTGGCAACAGAACTGTTAGAGGAAGAGGTAGAGGAGGTAATGGCTGTCTACCATATTCGATTTGAAAGGGCAAAGAGCCCATGGCTGCACATGGGTGAGAGTTGTGGGAAAACTCCACCCAGGGAGTAGGAACGTCCAGTCATCTTGGCGGGCATTGATATAGGCCTGTAGGAAGTTTTTAAAAAATTAAAAAAAAAACTTATTTAAAAAAAAAATAATCTGCCTGCAGCCCGCAGGTTGGAAAACGGACGCTCAATTTTGCCGGCGTCCATTTTCCAAACCTGTGGTTGTCAGCAGTTTCGACAACCGGCGGTAAAATTAAGCTTCAGCTGTCAGACCTGCTGACAGCCACTGCTTTCTTATTAGCGCGGGCCCTAATTTAAATAAAGAATCGCGCACCCAGGAGAGGTGCCTGGGCGCTCGAAGGGAGAGCGGGCACTCGCCTCGGAGCGCCGGCTCTCCAGCGGACTTTATTGAATGGGCCTGTCCGTTCGTGGCATACGGGGGCCTTCCATCTTCGCTGCAAGTGGAGCACACACCGTTCGCGGCACATGGGGCCTTCCATTTTCGCTGCGTATGGCACGCCCGGGCCTTCATCTTTGCCATGAACGGAGCGCATCCTGCGGCACACGCGGGACACACTCTGTTTGCAGCATGCTGGGGTCTCCTCTGCTATTTCTGCATAGAATTTAGCAATTCTGCACAGAAAATGGCAATTCTGCACAGGAGGAGAATTCTGCGCAAATTCTGCGCTCCGCAGTGGCGCAGAATTTCCCCAGGACTAAAATTGTTCTTTTCCTCTCTTCACGTAAGTTGACTGCTCAGATGTCACATGCAATAGACACATCTTTAGCTGTGCTAGAAGCCAACACCATGAGTGGAGCTTTTGGAAAAAAAGCAAGGTAGCAGATATCACAGCATTAGAAATTGTGACTTACTTGCGTAGAGGTCACTCATGACTTGCCACTTAATTTAGTCTGCTTATTGGTACTACATCTTAATGCAATTCATTTACGATCTCCTTTTTCTACATAATTTTGTGTTATTAGGTGTATTGATGGTACCTTATTTTTTGTGTCTTTATAAAAAAAAAAAGTGGTTGAGAAAAAAGATCAGCCATTAATCTCAATTCAATAATCGATCGCTCTATACTATAGAATTATCTCTAATTATGCCTGTGAAGAGTAGGGGAGAGGGTCTCAATACTGGAACAGCAAGGCATGCTTCAGGCAGGAATAAGGTGCATTGACAGAGCAATGCAAGTGTATATCTCATTACTAGATGACAGGATAGTTGTATATTGACTATTGTATTGTCCAGTGGCAGTGCATTTCTTACCTATCGCCCTTCAATGACATTTTATGATGCATTCTTACTTTACATGTACATTCTGGTTGGAGCAGTCCCTCGGTGTGACCTCAAGAGCTGCCACTGAAAGTTGTCTGAGGTTTCTGTCAGCTGAAGTGAAGCGCTTTGAACTCCATGAGGCCCAAGAACTCATTAACATTAATTACAGAGCCAAACAGGAAAACTGGGGGCTGTGAGAGGAGAAGTATCTGATGCTCTACTGACCAAGGTGAAAAACCAGTACAGCTTTTGCTGGGAATATTTAACAAGGGTGGTGTTGCAGCAAATGTGTGAATAGAGAAAGAGAGAGAGAGAGAGCAATGGAGATTTAGAGCCTGATATTCAAAAGACCTAAGTGCCACACTTTCAAAGTTAGGAGCCTAAACTTTTGAATGTGAACATTTTCCCAGGATTAGCAACTAAATTTAGATGCCTAAAAAGGGAGCGGAGTTAGAGCGGTGGACTGAATTTAGGTGCTCAATGCTCATTTCCAGCACTGGGCACTTAAGCTAGGGCCTAAAGTTAGGTTGTCCCTATACCTGGCTCAGTTAAAGTTAGACACCTATATTTGAAGAAATCTTTTTGGCACCTGACTTATGCATGTATATTCGAACCTTCAGTACTCTTTGAATATCAGGCTCAGTATTTCTCAAGGACCAAGAGAATGAAATATGCATTTAACTAGGTATAGGGGCAGCTACTGGCAACTAGTGCCCTCTCAGGAGGATATCAAGGTACAAAGGAAGGGCAGAAGGACCTAGGCAGGACCCTGGGGTGCTTCATGGCGCCTTGAGGGAGTGGCATCTCCCACCAATGTTGCAGCTGGCCATGGGGATCCTCATCCCCGATGGTGTGACTGATCCAGGATTTGGGGGGCTCTCTAATATCACCAGTAGTGACAGTAGCAGCAGTGCCATGATCCCCCCCCCCCCCCAAGCCTGGCACCTCTGCCAAAGGCGCTGAACCCAAATGACATTAATAGATCAACAAATCATCAGGGATTGGCTGAGTTAGTTCTGGGTTATTCCAGTGTATTTATGGACTCGTAGGCTCTGTGTAAGGAGAGCATAGATGACTGGAAGAGCGTGTCTACTGGTCAGAAAGCAGTGCGTGAAGGTTCCACATTCACAGTGCCCTCTGCAACACCACAGCATATTTTTCAAAATGGGGATCTCAGGATTTGAAACTGAAACCTTCAATGGCAAGCCAGTATTCTACTAATGAGTTAAAGGAGCAGATTTCCTAGCTGAGCTAGTAGGAGAAACTTATCTTACATAAGAACATAAGAAATTGCCATGCTGGGTCAGACCAAGGGTCCATCAAGCCCAGCATCCTGTTTCCAACAGTGGACAATCCAAGTCAATCCAAGCCAAGTTGTTCACGTCCAACCCCTTATTACTCTACCCTAGAACATATCCTCCTGCTCAAGAGGGAAACAGTTTTTCTCAATAACCCCCATCTGACCAACTGTCCAGGGTCAGGTTTGGGATCCCATTGCTTCCACTATGAGTGAAGGTTCCACGCTGGCTGTGCATTTTATAGTGCAACAGCCTATTTTTCCAATAGGAGATCTTGCGATCTGAACCTGCAACTTTGTGGTCCCAACCAGAAATTATACTGCTGTGTTTATTTATTTATTGTATTCATATACTGTGATTCTATGACCAATCACATTGGGTTTACAAGAAAAATAAGAAAATAAAAATGATCAAAATCAATAAAATCATGAAATTACATTAAAATAAGAGATAACATAAAAAACTTTAGCATAATATTAACAATAAAACAATTTAGTACATTTCCTAAATAAAAGAAAAAAAGCCTCAATTGTTTCTAATTTTCCAATTCTATCTTATCTCCTTACATTAACCTAATTCCGATAGCTCACCTAGTTTAAGTTAAATCAGCGCTGTCATGTGCCTGTTTAAACAGCCAGGTTTTTAAATTTTTCTTAAATCTCCGAAAAGTCTCTTTGCAATCTTAGGCCTGGATTTATCAAAATGCGGTAAGTACCGCATGCGATAGCAAAAGGGGTGTGTTTTATGCTAATATAGTATTTATCACAATTTGCACTAATTACCTGTGTGAAGAGCTAAGTTAGTGCAAATTGTGATACCATTTCAGATTCTGTGATAAGTGCCTGACCTGTTGTATTTCCTGCATTCAACCACTGGGGGACCATTTGTAATGAGAGAGAGAGAGAGAGAGAGAGAGAGAGAGAGAGAGAGAGAGAGAGAGAGAGAGAGACTGACTGGCCATAATATCATGGCCCATAGGCAGGTATTTGTATCCCTAGGGTAGGCCCACCTAGTAACTCGAGGTGAGGATTAGGTAAGTGTGTAGGGGGTTAGGGGCCACTTTGACATGCTACGTGACACCTACGAACAGAACAGTGATCTCTTGTGAAGTTTTGATGGCCTTCGGAGTGAGGAAACTCACTCCAAGATGAGATTTGGGCAATGTTCTCTCAACCTAGCTTGATGGACTCTCTACCTGGGTAACATCAAGCTAGATGTAGAGAACATTGCCCAAATCTCATCTTGGAGTGAGTTTCCTCACACCGAAGGCCATCAAATCTTCACAAGAGACTACTGTTCTGTTCGTAGGTGTCACGTAGCATGTCAAAGTGGCCCCTAACCCCCTACACACTTACCTAATCCCCACCTCGAGTTACTAGGTGGGCCTACCCTAGGGATACAAATACCTGCCTATGGGCCATGATATTATGGCCAGTCTCTCTCTCTCCCTCTCCCTCCCTCTCCCTCCCTCCCCCTCCCCCCCTCAGGGCTCTGGAGCCTTCAAATTGTCTGAAATAAGCCTTACAGGACACATCACAAATGGCAATGAAACCTCACAGCCTAATGCATTTGAAAGAGGTGTAGTTAAAATCTGCGTTATGGCTGTGCAATAGCTCTTTGCAGACAGGCTAATCCACCCCTAACTCCTCCTATTTTTAGAATTTGCATTGCACCATACGATATGGTGTGATCGCATGCGGTAAACACGTTTTCACATGCATTAAAGGCCTATCGCATGCAAAAACAGGGCTTTTCGCATGCGTTAAGCCCTTAACGCATGCGAAAACGCCTTACCGCATTTTGAAAAATGACCCCCTTAGTTCACAGGGTAAAGTGTTCCATAATTTGGGTCCAGCAATTGATATAGCTATTTCCCTTACCTTGCTTAAATGCTGTCCTAATTGAGCTAGTAGGAGAATCCTATCTGTTTTAGCCAAGTTGCTCACATCCATCTCCTTATTACTTCACCCTGTCACACAGTGGAAAGGAGCACAGGGCATCTGGGAGACCTCTTCTATTTCTAAGAAAGAGTGGAAAGGAGCACAGATAGCTAGGAGTGCTCGCCTACTGCTCAGAGGCAATGGAAGGGCCTGCAAGCAGCTGGGAGAGCTTTTGTATTGCTCAGAAGCTATGGAAGGGAGCACAGGCAGTTGGGATTGATCTTCTATTGGTCAGATCAGCACCGGCCTTTGGGTACGGTGCGCTAGGCGGGGTGTCATGAATTGAGGGGCACCCTATGTGTGACCAGCATTGTCTGTTACTACCGCCAAAACTGAAGAGCTGGTGGCGAACCAGTTTTCGCCCAGGGGTGCCATCTGACCTAGAGGTTGCCCTGGGTCAGACTTGCTGAATCTGAGCTCAGGACAGCGGGACTTTCTATTTTTCAGATGTTAACAGTTTGCACTTTCTAATGTCGGATGTTTTTCAGGAATAGGGACAGCTGTCCACGTGGGAGTTATGTGAAGTCCTGGCTGCAGATACAGCTTGCTTGTCGCACTTGTACACAAGGTTCCCTTCTACTTTTCCTGGAAAACGTTCTGGGTTGTCACTGCATCCTGTGAGACTGGCGGGATGGAAGCAAGACACTGTTCCCCTGAACTAGAGGTGCTGCTGCACTGTGTCACAAGACTCCAGCTAAGAAGAAACAAGGTGTTCCCAAACCCTCCCCCAGCTAACGGGCAAACTCCATACATAGCTTACTAAGTAAAGCAGCCCAGGACTGGAGCTATTTCTACCTCTGTTTTCAAACTACCACTGTCTAAAAATAAATCAGACCATTTCTGTTTGGAAGGAAATGCAATCATTCACCATAATTAACTCAATCTACGTAAGTCCCTGCTATAACCATTCAGAAATCAGCTTATCCAGTGATACTTTGACTAAGTTACTGGGAGGGGTGTATCTTAAATGTGAAGATCTGGTAGGTAGAAGAACATCCTTAATGAAGAAAAATAAACAAGGACAATTACTTACTAAAAGGTCATGCTGACTGATTATCTTAGTCTTTTTTTTTTTTCTGTTATTTATAGGCAAGTCAGATTTTAAGGGGCTTGATTCACTCAAAATAATTTTTGGCTTCTGGAAGGTGAATATTGGAAGGACACTGTTGTGAAAAGGAGATGTTTAGGAAAACCAAAATAAATAAAAATGAACACATTCTAAACAGCCTGGCACTGGTGGTTGGAGCTGGGACATTTGGAGTGAACTTACTATTTCCATACTATGCCTTGCCTCATTAGATGCCTACATTATAGGCACCTGATGAAACAAACCCTGTCCCTTTCTCTCCGCTCCCTTCCCCCCCAGTCCATTCCCATAACTTACAATGCTATGTCCAGTCCCGTGGATGTACTTCTTTCCTGCCAAGCTCCCCCAATAATTACTGTCAAACATTGCAAACTGCAAAAGTCACATCCCTGCCTAAGTCTCTTTGAGCCCCCAGATTTTATACTTCTCTCTGCAGCCAAGTTGTAAGGAGTGGGGGAGAGACACACACAGAGCCACCAAAACTGCAACACACACAGACATTGTACAATCTGCTAAGCCTCTATTTTGACAGAACTGAGCCTAAAAAAAAAGAGAGACAATATCTAACATGGTCTGCAATAACAATGTTTCCCAACCCTCTTCTGGAGGCACACCTAACTAGTTGGGTTTTTTTTTTGTTTGTTTTACTCTTTATTTAAACTTTCAAAATATTTATATAAGCATACCATGCTCAGAGAAATAGCAATCAATAAAGAAAATATCACAGATATCAGCTAAGGAAAAAAAACAAACCATATCAAATGCTTATACACAAACCACTATAAACTGATAGGGCCCAGAAAAATCAGGGAGAGATAAAAGAAAACAGAAAGAAAAGGAAATCTAAGCCCAGAAGATGATCTTCTCAGATAAAACAAAACCAGGAATGACCCCACATGTCCACCTTCACTCATTAATATATTGGACAGGAGAGGGTCTTCCTCTGAGAACCCAAGAATCTATAAACCTACATAACTGAGAAGGCGCGAAAAAACCAAACCTCTCAGTAGAGAAAACAACCACGAATTGAATTTACAGGGAAAACATAGGAAAAAATCAAGCCCCCAGAGTCAACCTCCTGGGGCACAGCCAAGAGCTTCTATCTACGTTTTTGCATTGCTCTACAAAAATCAGAAACAATCTGAACTTTAAAACCCATGAAAAGTATATGAGCAGAACAAAAAGAAACAGACGGAGCACCAAGTCATGAACTTGCAAAGAGGAAAAAGTCACTAAGAGAGTGGCCCTATGTGCCTCATCCACCACTGATGATTCAAAAATAGCTGAAATGTCCAAAGCTTATTAACATGTGGGCGTGCAAAAAAGAAATCTACTATGACAGCATTTAGCTTTCAAAAAGGTGACTATGATAAAATGAGGAAAATGGTTAGGAAAAAACTGAAAGGAGCAACTGCAAAAGTTTAGAGTTTACCTCAGGCATGGTTGTTGTTTAAAAATAACATCTTGAAAGGCCAGACTAGACATATTCAATGCATTAGAAAAGATGGAAGGAAGGCTAAACGGCAACTGGCATGATTGAAAGGTGAGGTGTGAGAGGCTATAATATCTAAAAGAACATCTTTCAAGAAATGGAAAAGGGATCGGAATGAAGAAAACTGGAAGCAGCATAAGTACTGGCAAGATAGATGCAAAGCATTGATAAGGAAGGCAAAAATAAATTTTGAAAAAAAGCTTGCATGGAAGCAAAAACTCATAATAAAACCATTTTCAGGTACATTCAAAGTAAAAATCCTGCAAGAGAGTCAGTTGGACCATTAGAGGATCAAGGGGTACTTTGCACTGGCCCTACACAACCTCTACCTTCAGCCCTCACAGCTAATGGGACTACTCTTTCCTCTTGGGGCATGGGCGGACACTGCTCTTGACAATGCAGAGATTAGATGAATTATTTGCTTCAGTATTCACTGAGAAAGATGTAAGAGATATACCCATGGCAGAAATTATATTCAAAGGTGATGATTCAGAGGAACTGAAACAAATCTCAGTGAACCTGGAAGATGTACAAGGGAAAATTGACAAAGAGGGTAGCAAATCACCTGAACCAGATGGTATACATCCCAGAGTGCTGAAAGAACTGAGAAATGAAATTGTGGACCTGCTATTGGAAATTTGTAAACTATCAGTAATATCATCTATACTAACTGAAGACTGGAGGGTTGCCAATGTAACACCCAATTTTAAAAAAGGGACCAAGAGATGTTCCAGAAACTATAGACCAGTGAGTCTGACGTCTGTCCCAGGCAAAATGTAGAAACTATCATAAAAGAACAAAATTGCTGAACACATAGATAAGCATAGTAAAATGGACAAAGCCAACATGGATTTAGCCAAGGGAAGTCTTGCCTCACAAATTTGCTACATCTTTTTGAGGGCATAAATAAACGTGGATAAAGGTAGGCCAGCTGATATAGTGTAGCTGGATTTCCAGAAAGTATTTGACAAAGTCCCTCATGAGAGACGTCTTAGGAAATTAAAATGTCATGGGATGGGGGGGGCAGTGTCCTATTGTGGATTGCCAACTGGTTAAAAGATAGAAAACAGAGAGTAGGGCTAAATGGTAAATTTTCCCAATGGAAAAAAGCTGAATAGTGGAGTGCCCCAGGGATCTATTCTGGGGCCGATGCTGTTTAATATATTTATAAATGACCTAGAAATGGGAACGAGTGAGGTGATAAAATTTGCCAATGATACAAAATTATTCAAAGCTCTTAAATCACAAGTGGATTGTGAGAAATTGCAAGAGGACATTGCAAAACTGGAGACTGGGTATGCAAATGTCAAATAATTTGTTGTGGACAAGTGCAAAGTGATGCACTTAAGGAAGAGTAACCCAAATTATAGTTACATAATGCAAGGTTCCCCATTAGGAGTCACCACTCAGGAAAATAATCTAGGGGGGTCATTTTCTAAAGGGATCGCATGCGAAAAGGGGCAGAGTCGGGGCAAAGTCCACACTGGAAGGGGAGGAGTCGGGGCGGCGGCAGGGCAGACTCCGCGACGACTTTGCTGACGGTGAAAAGGTAGGACCCTTTATCGCTGCCAGTAGCGCGCCCAATAGCGCCACCTTTCACAGTGGCGCTATTGGGTACGAAAGCCGACAGTGATAACACCACGGTGATGCGGTCGCTGCCGGCTTTTGCAGGCCCGCCCCCCCCCCCGCCCCCGTTACCGCGGGATTCACAAATCCCTGCGGTGTTAGAAAATCCAGCCCTAGGTGACATAATCGAAAATACGTTGAAATGTTCTGCTCAGTGTTCAGCAACCAAGAAAACAAATAGAATGCTAGGGATTATTAGGAAAGGAATGGAGAATAAAACAGAGAATATTATAATGCCTATGTATTGCTCCATGGTGCGACCTCATCTTGAGTACTGTGTGCAGTTCTGGTCACCACATCTCAAGAAAGATATAGCAGAATTAGAAAAGGTACAGGGAAGGGCAACCAAAATGATAAAGGGAATGGAAAAATTCCCCTATGAAGAAAGACTATAGAGGTTAGGACTCTTCAGCTTGGAAAAGAGACAACTGAGGGGAAATATGACAGAGATCCATAAAATAATGAGTGGAATAATCAGTTAAACTGCAAAGACCAGAGGACACACAATGAAGTTACTAGGTAATACATTTCAAACTAATAAGAGAAATATTTTTTACTCATTGCATAACTACACTCCGGAATTTGTTGCCAGAGGATGTGGTGAAAGCTATTAGTATAGCTGCATTTAAAAAAGGTTTGGACAAGTTCCTGGAGGAAAAGTCCATTAACCATTATTAAGGTAGAGTTGCAGAAATCCACTGCTTATTCTTGGGATAAGCAGTTCAGAATTTATGTAACCCTTGGGATCCTGCCAGATATTTGATGGATCTTTGGTCTGACCCAGTATAGTAAGTCTTATGTTCTTATGTTCTTTTCTGTCTTGATGAATTATGTCCTGAACATTGCCATCACTCGCCATTCTTCTCTCTCAATAAGATAGAAAGCTTTGAAAATGGTAGGCATGGCACCATGTGATATGCCAAGTACATCTCGCATATATGATTTAAAAAGCTCACCAGGAGATACTATAGCCATCACAGGGAAGTTCAACATAATGGAAGTTCAACCCACGAAAGTTCAAATGTCTGACAGAGTTCTTAAGGTTTTCTCTCCTTCAATGAATCACATTCTTCTTCTGGACAAGGGAAGCCTGGACCACAGATAATTGTTACGCGTGCCGCCCGCGGCAGCCCTGCAACACACTCCTCTCACCTTCTCAGATGGATTCCAGGGCCTGGCTCCTCTTCTCTGGCGGTGGTGGGCCGTCAGCTCCGACCACGGGTTCCCTCCAGTGCCTCCGGTCCTGCCACGCTACCCAGTGTGGCCAGCCAAGATGTCCCTGCTCGTCGGGCCTCTCCGCGTAGCCTGCAAAGAGATGCCCCCATCAGCGCCACGCCCCTTCCTAGGCGCTCGCGCATGCATCACTAGTTCTTTTATAGGGCTCGCGGCGGGAATCTGGCCGCAGACCTGGATGCTGACGTCAGACTCTTCAGTGTATAAAAGCTCAGGCCTCGCTCCATAGCGTTGCCTTTGCAACAGGTCTCCTCGTAATCCGAGTGTTGCATCCGTCGGTGCTAGACAGCTTCGCCCCATTTGCCTCACCTTGTTCATGGCTCCTCCCGCTTCCCTTGGGAAAATGGCTGCCGCTGCGTCTACAAGCCGACCTCTCCGGCGTCCCCGGAACGGCTATGGTGCTGCCTCCCGCCATGCTCCTCCCAAGGGCCTACTAGGATGCGCACGCGCACGCCACCTACGTCTTTATTCCAGCATTGGCGTGAACCTCTGAGCCGTTCCCCTCTACTGACGTCACGCCATCCGGGTATATGGCCTGTACTAAGTTGCTAGCTTGTTGAGTTAGCAAAGGATTGGTCTCGGCCGGTCTAAGCTACTCTGCCACTTCCGTGCTGCCGCTGGAAGCTCTCTCTCTGCCCTTCGGGGTATTGCTAACCTGGGTACCCGCTCCTCAGGGGCCTTCTGCTTTATTTCAGGTGCCTTACAGGGATCAGGTACTCACTCCTCAAGGGCCTGCTCTCTCTGCCTTGGTGCCTGCACCATCTTCCTCAACCTGGTGGAATCGCATACCTACAGCAACCATCTAGTGAGTAATCTAACTCTCAGTCTATCTCATCCATAGTACTGCCTTGCTGTGAAACCTACACCAGAATTCCCCTATACCAACGCAGTGAGAAGGGTCCCTTCTGCCGAGGGTCCTGAGACTGCTACATCCAGACTACCTCACTACTGTCACCTCTGGTGGTACAATTCAAGCTGTATAAATAAAGAACTAACTCTGCGTTTGTGCGTCCTGCGTTTAGCCCAGTAATGCGGCGCCTCATGTGGCTCCTCCCCGTGGGCGTGGTCATCTGCCACAGTACCCAAGAATCCACCCAAATACTGCTTATCCATAACAGCTGTGACTTCATTAGTGGCATTAACTATGGATATACACAAGAAAATGATATTCAATGATTCTGCCCTTAACACCAGAGAGAAGAAATTAATTCTTTGCAACAACAGGTTGGGAATGCAGAGCAGATGTAGAATGAAGATTTGCAAGGCAATGTGATTTTCTCTCATAAAATGGAAAATCTAGAAAATCCTGCTAGGTACCTCAGTGGTAGGGTTTGTGGTAACTTGAGCGGTAGCAGCTTGGAGACAGCCAGAAGAAAAAAGGAGGCAGACCCTGGCTATTCACTTAGTGCAGTTTATTTACAGTGAAAACAAAGGAAAGTGAAGTGCCAGCCAAACAAAACAACTTAGGTAAATCACCTTGGCTTCAGGTATCTCACAAATAACAAAGGATAGTGCAAAGCAAAACAATCACTGATAGGCAGCTCACTTTGGCTTCAGGCAAGTTCCAAACTTAAAGTTAGCAGCAGGTCTCAGCAATTGTCAGTCTCAAACTTTGAATGTAGAAGGTCTTCTCATACTGTGGAACTCTTCTCTCTTTCCAGGGGCCCACTTAACCTTTCTAGGTCCTGACCTCTTATATTCTAATAAAGGGCTCCTCCCTTCACCCAGGATTCCCTGTGGCTCTCAGTCTTAAGGAGGACCAGGTGAGACAGCTGTGCCTGTCCTTTAAGGTAGCCTGAGGGAGTTTTCTGCATACTACCTCACAGAGCTGTTAACGTTTCCAAAATGCTTACTAACTCTCCTTTGGGTGTATTTAAGGAGTACATGACAGAAGTATTGCATGACCTGTCTGAATCCCTTCCACTCATTAGCAAAGCCTTCTTTTTACCGTTGGATGGGATAGGCACTGGTTCAGTTCAAGTGCAGAGGGAAGAAAGGCATCTTACAGGGGACAGTTTGGATATTACCCCAATTATCGAGGAACTAAGTGACACTAAAGTAACTGTTAAAGGGACACTTTTGGTTACCTTTTTTTCCCTCAAAATAAGGATTCCACTATGAAACTTTGTTTCATAATAGGTCATGTTTATTTCATGGTTAAAAGGTCTGGTTATAGGCTGTCATTTCACTCATGTTCTTATCCTTTGGTTTTTTCATTTAGAGGGCTTGGACTTTACTTGGATTTCCTCTTATAGTGGACTCTCAAACATGGCTGAAAATATTTTCTTTGATTTCTTTTTTCCCCTTTTTTTCTCTTACTTGCAATGCTGGAACAAGTCGATGCTTGTGTTAAAATCTGAAATCTCATAAAGAGTAAAAAAAACAAAGATAGAAAAAAAGATTAGGACCTAATGGTCACTATTTGTTACAGACCTGCTCCCCAGAGGGGAGGAGTTAGCAATCTGTTATAGATCTACTCCCCCAGAGGGGAGGAGTTAGCAATCTGTTATGAATCTGGCTGCTGGATACTCCCATTGAAGGAGGAGTTAACAATCTGTTAGCAATCACCCTGCCAGGGGAAGTGGAGTTAGCACTCTGTTACGGATCTTGCTAAGGAGTAGCAATCTGTTAGTGCTCTGCTCTTCCAGAGGGAAGGAGTAGCAACTGTTATGCTTTGTTCCTGTAGAAAGATGAACCAGCAACCTGTATGATTCCCACGGGGAGGTAGCTATCTGATATGGATCAGCTTCCGCAGAGAGAGGAGTAATGGTCTGATGTGGGTTGGCTCCCACAGAGTGGTAGATGAATAATACCGATCTATGGGGCAGATTTTAAAAGGCCCGCGCGCGTAAATCCTTCCGGATTTACATGCGCAGGGCCCTCGCGCGCCAGCGCGCCTATTTTGCATAGGCTGCTGGCGCGCGTAAAGCCCCGGGACGCACGTAAGTCCCAGGGCTTTCGAAAAGGGGCGGGAGGGGGCGTGTCCGGGGCGTTCCCGAAATGACGCAGCATTTTGGGGGCGTGCCGTGGCATTTCGGGGGCGGGCCCGGGGGCGTGGTGCCGGCCCGGGGGCGTGGTTGAGGCCTCCGGACCAGCCCCCAGGACTGGAGGACGGAGCGGGGCTGCCGGCAACGCACCCAACAACGCACCCAACAACGCACCCAACAACCCCGGCCCTATCTAAATCCCCCCCCTACCGTAGGGGGGGATTTAGATAGGGCCGGGGGGGTGGGTTAGGTAGGGGAAGGGAGGGGAAGGTGGGGGGAGGGCGAAGGAAAGTTCCCTCCGAGGCCGCTCCGAAATCGGAGCGGCCTCAGAGGGAACAGGCAGCGCGCGCTGGGCTCGGCGCGCGTAGGTTGCACAAATGTGCACCCCCTTGCGCGCGCCAACCCCGGATTTTATAAGATACGCGTGGCTACGCCCGTATCTTATAAAATCCAGCGTACTTTTGTTCGCACCTGGTGCGCCTGATCGCGCAAGTATTTAAAATCTACCCCTATTAGTGCGCCTGGTGCACCTGATCGCGCAAGTATTTAAAATCTACCCCTATTAGTGTAGGAAGTAACACTTAGTAGAAATAGTGAATCCCTGGGCCGATGGCAGATGACTGATCTGCAAAAAGGCCTGGGCACACCTAACTGGACACACCCAAGAGTGAATCCCTTGCCTCAAAATAATCATGTGACCCTTACCACCCTGATCAACCTTATACCTGTGAATTTTAAATGAAAAATGATCCCCGTAAACAGACATTTGATATCAACAATCCCCCAGACCCCGGACATGCCTGGGGTTCAGCAAGCAACTCCCCCACAGGCAACGCCCCAAAAAAGGCAAATGAAAACGCCAACCTAAACAACATTACTTCATAATCTGACCAACATATCTCCAACAAGTGCTGCAAAATCACCAACAATTCCCCATAACGAATTGGCTGCCACCTGTCCTTTGCAACCCCCCTCCTACTGCACCCCTTAAACATACGCTTGACGACAAAACTAAACATCAGATTACCCCAACCCATAATCTTTTGAAAGAAAGAAAAACTCACCAAATGCATCCTCACTGATGCCAAAGAATAACTCATCCTTTTAACCCATAATATATACTGCATTACGGCAGCTTCAGAAATGGCCCCCCCCCCACACCCACCCACCCACACTAAAAAAAACAGACACCACAGTTCTGTCCTGCATGTATGATGCCTAAGTTCTTGGTGCCACAGACGACTGAATCATGTCCCATGCTCTTTCAGGCCAAACTTCCAAAGATATTCAGGAACCTCTGCTCCAACCGCATCTGACTGCTGGACCAATCTCTGAAAGGTTTCCCATTTAAAATGAGAAAGAGCATCAGCTATTGAGTTATCCACACCAGGAACATGTCTTGCAGAAGCAAAAACATTCCAGCTCAAACATAACAATACTAATTCCCATAACAATGCCGAAACCCTGACAATTGATAACTTCCACCACCCCACAATTGTCAACCAAAACTGTTGCGTTCGTTGGTCTTCAATGGCTTTGCCTCGCCTACCTCTCTCTACTTGCGTCTCCTCCCGCTCACCTTGGACTGATGGCCGCCACGGCGTCTGCTTGCTGTTCTCTCCGGCGTCCCCGGACCGGCTTTGGTGCTGCCTCTCGCCATTCTCCTTCAAGGTACCTCTAGGGTGCGTGCGCGCATGCCACCCTCATCTTTATCTTCAGGGTGGTGCGAACCTCAGGGGAATCCCCTGTTCTGACATCACAACTCCAGGGTAAATCTGCCTACAGTATTTGCTAGCTCATTGAGTTAGCAACAGGATTCGTATGGTTGGGATTTGCTCTCCTTTCCTAAGCTACTCTGCCACTCCAGCTCTACCTGGAACTCTTACTACCCTTTGGGGTCACTAACAGGGTACCCGCTCCTCGGAGGCCTTTTGCTTCTTTCAGGTGCTATCAGGAAACCGGTACTCGCTCCTCGAGGGCCCATGTTCCCTGTGTCGCTGCTTGCCAATTCTACCCTCTACTTGGAAGAACTAACTTACAGTCACCATCAGTGAGTACAGAAAACATCTCTCTCTACAGTACCGCTTCGCCGGAATCAGGTACTCGCTCCTCGAGGGCCTGCTCTCTGCTCCAGTGCCAGACCTCTCGTCTAGTGGAATCTCTGCTACTGTTAGTGAGTACAACGCTAGTGAGTCTCTCTGCTCTAAGGGCGCGCACTGTACTGTATCAGCCAGATTGTAACTTATCACTCACAACTTTTGCAAAACGATTTACAGACCTTGCATTCTTTGCCCCATCCCCTTCCCCTGGCCCCTCATAAGGAATCCGAAAGCCCTCACCAAAGCCCTCCCGCAATACATCCACCACCCCAGGGTTCACATACCGCACCAGCCACTCCAACATTGCCTCCAAGCGAACTGGCAATGGAGCGACCTGCAACAACACCTCACTGCTTGGCTCCAGATCCCTGGCCTCCACCTGACTGCTTAGCACACTTAGAAGCTGAGTGGGGCCCTCCTCAGACCGAACATGCATGTCTGAACTTACATCCAGGGAAGACACATGACGTTGTGTTAAAATGCCAGCAAACATCAGCACCACCTCCCTTACCCCCAACTGAGGACTAACAAATGGAACCCACCTGACTTATACCCCACTCCCTTTGCTTCCCCACCATGCCCTTTATTTGTCATTTGAGTCAGCCATAACTAATATCCTGCGAACCCCAAATCATAAAATGATTACCCTCCATCTTATCCCTAAACAACTCATCATAATTTAACCAAGCCCACCACTCGTAATCCTTAAATGCCCCCAAAATACTATCCACATAAACCAGTGAGGCCCCATACTGCGACAGATCAAAATGCCCAACCACACTAGCCAAATGCAAAAAACATCAGACCCAATTAATGATATTCCTAGGAATGTTCCTAGACCCCCTCACTATCCTTGTCCTTCTTTTTCCCCTTCTTCTTCTTCCCCTTCCTAACTCCCTGTCTACCCTCCAAAAACCTAAAAATATCAATATAATGACACTTCCTAATTTTCCTCCTAAGCCGTCTCGGAACAGCCTACACAATTCATTAAACTATCTCCTCTTGACTTTCTCCTTTTTGCCTTCCTACCTGAATCCTCCTCACCATCCCCTTTACCCAACTCTCCATCAAGTCTTATCAACACTCTGACCAGATGCACCTGCAGCTGATGCCCACTCCGCATGCTCCTCCTGTTCAACCTCCTCCTGACGTGACTCCTGCCTGCCATCTGCCAACTGCTGTCTCTGCTCCTTACACTGAGGTGTCTCAGGACCCTCATCCTCCACCACTGCACCTGAAACCAAAGGAACCAGGCAAGCACCGGGACCAGAACCCCCTATACCACCCAAGACCGACCTATCACTCACATCAAGGTGCCTGCTGCATTCCCCAACCCCAGACTGCCCCTCCCAAGGCCCAACACTCCCCATACCACCCCAAGACGGGAAACCTGAAACACTCCAACAAGAACTTTGGACCCCCGAATCCCAACCAGTCCAACCCACCCTACCCCAACCCACTGGCTGATCTCCCAAGGGAAAAACTCCAAAAGAAGGAACTTGCCACCCTGCCTCAGATCCACCAGAACCAACTGCACCTACTCCCATACAAAAATCATCAAATAAACCCGGAGCTACCCCCCACCCCCCAACTGTGATAAGGGAACCCCCAAACCCCAGCAACAGGATGACATTGCCCCTCCAAATGTCCACCCCAAATGTCTACCCCACAGGGATCGGGAAACACCACCCGAGCCCAAACCAGACATACTGCTTGGAGCCGCCCCAAAATGCTCCAACCTAGAAAGTTTTCCTGCAAAAGAAGAATGCAGGGCTTAGGTGCCCTGCCCTTTTCTTTTATCACCCTTGGGCCCTCCCCTGGATACACCTTTACTGCCGCCCATCCAAAGCCCAGAAGGGGTCCGGTCAGGAGGAGGCAAATCAGAGCCTGAAACCCCCACCTCTCGCCCTCACCCGCCAAGAGAAGGCTCAGAAACGGCTGCAGCAGGCAGGCAGCCTGAACTGGAGGCCAGAGCAGCAACAAGAAGAGAACGCAGCGACGGGCACTGAATGCACTGCACCACCGAACGGCCCGGGAGCAAACAAGAGGAAGGAGGAGGAACACCATCACTAGGAACCACCAGGGGAGGGGGAGGAGAAGAGCCCCCACTGCCTGTCGATGAATCACCATCACTCATCGTTGCCGAAACGTCGTCTTGTGTCCCAAACTCTCCATCCGCAGGAAGCAACGACTTGACACTCCTCCCTGAAATACTTAACCCAGCCCTACCGCACTTACAAATAAGACAAAACTACACGAAAAAACCAACAAAGGAAAGAAAAAACAACCACAGCAAAAGGAAAAGTCATGTGACAAACATGCAAAAAAGAAAAAAGACCACAAAAATCTGAAGGCAAGGAAAGGAAAAGAAAAATCACAATGTGGAAAAGGAAAAACCCACACCAGAAGAAAAAACAGCTTGTCATCCATGGACTTCACAAGAAGCTCCCTCCACAATCCTGGTAAACAAGAAAAAGGCACCAAGCAACAGATGCACATCCCCTCATACCCCCTCTATTCCCATCAACCCTTACTCCCACCAACTAATTCTAACTCCATGCCAACTTTCAAATACCTACACTGCCTTTCCCCACTATCCCAAGAAAAACAAACACGGCTGGGAATAACTGCCCACCATCATGTTAATGGTGACATGAGGGACCCAGCCCCCCTGCCTTGTACATATAATAGAAATTTATAAAATTGAGTGAGGTATAACAGGTAAATAGGAGATGGTTATTAATCCTTTCAAATATTACTCAATGAAATTAACGGGTAACAGGTGTAAAACAAATTGGAGAAAGTATTTTTTCACTCAACACACAATCAAGCTGTGGAATTTGTTGCTGAAGGATATGATTAAGGCATGTAGTTTAGCTGGGTTTAAAGGGTGTGGACAAGTTCCTGGAGGAAAAGTCTATAACAGTTATTAACCAGGTGATTCTGGGAAACCCACCACTTATCCCTGGGAGTGAGTAACAAGCAATTGAATCTGGTTTTTGGGATCTGCCGAGTACTTGTGACCTGGATCGGCCACTGTCAGAGACAGGCTGAGCTCGAAGGACTTATGATATGATACAACATGGTGCGTCTGATGTTCTTAAGCATGAGATGGGACTGTTGTGAGAGGAAGTGCAGATGGCTGTCAGGAGCTCATCCATGGGACAGTGGAAGAGAATGCTGGCAAATGGGATAGCTTTTGTATCAGTCACAGGCTGTAGAAGGGGGCACAGAAGGCTAGGACAGCTCTTCTATTGGTCACAGTTTGGGGGAGGAGTGCTGACAGCTGGAAGAGATTTTCTCTTAGACTAAGAGTAAACTCTTGTAACCTGTGTGATAAGGGTCTATGCTAGGCAACTGTTCTCTCAACTGGGGCAAGGGGATTGGTGCCAAATCCTACTACTGCAAGGAATATATAATATCATGGGATGAGGGTTTGCGTGGCATGGAGATACAGTCTCTCAATGTTCTGATCATCCCAAACTGATCACTGGAAGCTGGAAGCAAAGTTTGGTTAATGTTAACATAAATTTTAACTTATTTTCATGAAAGGGGAAGTAATTAGACCCGAGATTGCCTCAGCAGTTAGCAACACATTTGCTTGGTCATTTTGTTGCTCCATGTGAAGTTCTAATGATGGTGAAAGGTCCAGGATTCAACTGGCTGGATTTCAAAAGCCTTCTTGTCGGGCACATAAACCTGGGACGGTTGAACCCGGTTAGTGGTTCCAGAGGCTATATCTCAAATACAGCTTTAGATGGTAAATTTCTCATAATGTTAAAATGTCTCAAACTGCAGGGTTCCCTGAGCAGAGGGGGAGATTCACTTTCCAGGTCTTTCACATTGCAACACTTAATTCCCAATCGGAGTTCTTGTATACAGCAGTAATGATAATAGCACTGCTAAGAATTAAAGTCACTAAGCACTAAAAATCATACTGGAAGCTGACTTTGGTTTACCTTACTGATACATTGTAAAAATGATGAAAATATTCTTTACATCTGTTTGGTTCACTTATCGATGTTACAAGTGATTTTGAATAAATTTGTGACTTCTCAAAGTCTTGTTTAAGTTTAAGAAGATAAAGTCAATTAATTCAGTCTCTAATCTGATGTTTCTCCCATTCCACTGGCATAGGGCAAGTTGAAATTCATTTTATACATTCATTTATCTCCTACCTCTCCATAATGTATTCTCCTCGGAACTCACATTCTCCTCACAGTACCTGAAAGGCACCACTTATGTAAAAGGGGCACTTTCAACTCAGGGTGGGTTTGGGGGGGGGGGGCAGTGTTACAAGAGTCTACAGACCTTTGCGTCCTAGGCAGATTAATGAAACACTGCCCCCCCCCTCAAAACCCACCCTGAGTTGAAAGTGCCCCTCTTACAGTGGGAGATATATAGAGTGTCATATTCTCTCTCTCTCTCTCTCCCTCCCTCCCTCTCTAGCCCCTCCCCCCACCATGTTCAGGACCCCTCTGGTTCCTTGACCTGTAAGCCCCACACTTGATCCTGAACTTTGCTCCTCTTCAGGACCAGCAGTAAAGTTACGCAGGTAACATGCCAACATACACCATGATCAGCCTTTGCAAAATTTGGGATTACATGCATAAGTCTTGACCCGGCCTTGGAATGCCCATGTCTCACCCTTTTCCACATCCTTAGTCTTGATGTGCATACTTCCCAGCTTCTTAAAATTTGTGTGGCTCGCATGTAGCCCTCATATGTGTGCATGAGGCCGTTTTTTTGCACAAGCAACACTTTTAAAATCTACCTGTCAGTGAGGGGACCTCTCCCTTTTGTTGTTAGAACAGGAAACACATAAAGTAACCGAGTCCCTAGTTACTGGGTACTCAAAACTTAAATAAAGCAGCAGCAAAATACAAAAAGGATAGGGAGGGTGGAAAGAAACTCCTGTATCCAAAATAAAAGTCTCCATGGAGGCATTCTTAAGCAATCAGAAAAAATATCAGGGGACAGCCATGACATGCTGCACCTACAAAATGAAACAGAAAATCCACAACCTAAGCTGTTGGTCTGGTTTTATATACCAGAGGAACTTATCAAATACTCTCTTCCACATGAGGGAGCTATACACCCACATTTATACACCCACATTATTGCTTCGTTTCTTCCACGCACAAATGGACTATTCCATATTGTTCCTGGTAGAGAGCTGACAGGATCTCTATAGACATATGAAAATAAGAAATATCTCTTTATCTTTATCTTTTATTGAATTTGTTAATTGCCCATATCCTGGCCGATGTAGATAAAAACAAACACAGCAATAAAAACACAACCAAATAAAAATCAACAAAAACAAAAGATCGTGGACAAAATACAAAGACCTTCTGTGGACTTAATAAAAGGCTTTATTTTTATTTTTTATTTTATTTAACGTTTTTATATACCGACGTTCGTTAATAACATCACATCGGTTTCCATGAAACAAAAATGCAGCATAAAGGCTTTACAATAAAACAGCATAAAGGCTTTACAATAAAACAGATTTAGAACTGGAGGGGGGGGGGAGATAATATGTAAAAGAAACTAGGAGGTAGGAGAGGGGAGTGGGGGGGAAATAGTGTGGGAGGTGGGGGGAGAAACGAAACTAAGAATGGGGGAGAGGGGGGGAAGAGAACAAGTGGTTTAAAAGGAGGGCTTAAACAGCCAGGTTTTTAGCTGGGTCTTAAAAGTCTTAACACTGCTGTACATAGGGCTTCTGGGAGAGAATTCCAGATAGTCGGGGCAGCCACAGAGAAGGCGCAGTCTCTGGTGAAGCTCAGCTTGGCATGCAAGGGTGAAGGTACATCTAACAGGCCTCGTTATGTGGAGCGGAGCTGACGGGACAGACAATAAAGACGTAAAAGACCATTGTTCCAGGGTAAAGCATCAGAGGAAATAAGGTTAAATGTGATCTTTGCAACCTTGTATTTGATACGTTCTACTCTTGGAAGCCAGTGTAAATCAGTGAGGACTGGGGAAATGTGCTCATGTTTGTTGGTACCGGTGATAAGTTGCGCTGCAGCATTTAGCAGTAATTGGAGAGGTTGAAGTGTGACTGCAGGGAAGCCTAGACGTGTGGAGTTACAATAGTCTACTAACAGTAGAATGGAGGCTTTACCACAGTTTGAAAATCTGCTTTCTCTAGCGAGTGTTTAAGGCCACAGAGCACCTGAAGTTTGTAAAAGCCTGCCTTGAGTCTGTTTTTAACAAATGGATGGAAAGATAGGGCAGAGTCAAATAAAACACCCAGATTGTGAATACAGGAGTTCAGCGAATAGGAGATTTGATCAATCGTAATGGAGTCATGACAGCTTATTGAAAAATAGCCAATGTTTAATAGTGGAAACACATAGAATTATGAGATTGACTGTATCAGTCCACGAGGGGTGCACTCGAATGAAAAACTGGATGACATCCACATACAATTTATATCCATCACACAGCTCGGCTAGCATTTTGCACAAAGGAGAAAGATATACGTTAAATAGTATGGCTGATAATGCTAAGCCTTGTGGCAAATGATGGTGATTTCAGCCCATTGAGAGGACTGATTGTTGAATTTAACACACTGGTATTGCTGAGAGACAAAAAAGGTAAACCATTATAACTCGGTTCTAGTAATTCCACAATCGCGAAGGCGATGCAGTAAGATAGAGTGATCAACGGTGTCGAAAGCTGCGGTGATATCTAGCGACACCAAGATGAAGCTGTAGCCTGAGTCAAGACCTCTTCTAAATGAGTCAGTGAGAGACAAGATTAGCAGTTCAGCACTTAAAGATTTTCTGAATCCAAACTGGTGGGGATCCAAGATTTGATGAGACTCAATGAATTCGATCAATTGATTAAGGACACTGCATTCTATTAGTTTAGCCAAGAACGAAAGAGTAGAGATGGGCCTAAAATTGTTGAGGTTTGCCGGGTCTAAATTACTCTTTTTCAAGAGGAGCTTGACTACAGCTTTCTTCCAGGAAATGGGGAGAGAACCCTCAGATAACAATATATTGATTAAGACACACAGAGATGGTAATTAGAGTGTCTTTTATCCCCTTCAGCATTGCAAGGGTTCAGGGAAGAACAGGATAGGTTTCTTAGAAATGATCTGTCCTAGTTCCAAAGAGGAAGCAAATTCAAAATTGCTCTCTATAGGATCGGGAAATAATACGTCCAAATGGAGCCAGTCAGGAACAGAGGAGAAAGAAGCAGCAAGAGTGGATATTTTACTCACAAAATGTGTCAGGAAATCAGTGCAATTGAAATCACAGGAAGGGATTGAAGAGGTGTAGAGGGCACTAGCAGAGGTGTTGGTAAGGGATTTAGCTATCCTAAACAATTCTTCGGGGTTAAAACCAATGTCATGTATGCATTTAGAATAGAAAGAGCATTTAGCATCCTGGATGGCAGTGCGGTATAAATCTAATAAGGAGCAAAAGTTTGTTAAGGAATCAATAGAGCGAGTTTTACGCCAACGGTGTACACTGTGTCTTAGCTGTACCTTCAAAGATTTAACTTTAGTGGTGAGCCAAGGGGAAAATGTTTTCCTCGATTTACATTTCAATACTAGTAGAGTGACATTATCAAGGGAGTCTTCTAGAAGCTCTATCCAACTAGCGACACCTTCCTCAATATTGAATGGGCAGAAAGAACAAAAATTGATTTTGACTGTTTCGCTCAGTTCAACGATATTGATAAAACCTCTAGAGACAAATGGAACATTAAGAGCATCCTTGAATGTCCTGGGGTTAGATGGGACAGCACCCAGCAGTGAAAAATTGATAGAAAAATGGTCAGACTGGGTACTGGGGTCACTGTGGCCGATTTGGTGCAAATGTCCAATGTAGTATTGTTGACAAAAACAAGATCTAAGATGTTGCCCAGCTTGTGTGTTGGGGATGAAATAATCATTTCCCATCCTAAAGAGAATAGAATATCATAAAAGATGGCGCCTTGGGGGGAGATGGCAATATTACCATAATGTAGGTTAAAATCGCCTAACATGACCATATTATTCAGGTTGGCTTTAGAAATAACTAGCTGCTCAAAGAATGGCAATAGGTTATTAGAAAGCAGCACAGACAGGCAGTAAATTAGACATAGACTGAACCAGTCAGAAAAAAGGACCATTCATAGGGCGAATTGTCACTGAGGTCTTCGTGCACCATCTTGAAAATATCCCGATAAATGATTAGAAGTCTCCCTCTGCGACCCTTTTTCCTTGGTTAGGAAATTGCTGTGTATCCTGAAATAGAAATTTGGTTTAGTAGGTCTGCATTGGATGGCAGTAATGCAGAAGAAATCAGGGTTGCTGTCTCTGATCAAATCAGAGACTATATGAATTTTCTTTCTAACTGCCTGTGCATTGATTAGATATATATTTAGTAGACATGATTGGGGAGAAGAAAAAGAGGGTAAGGTAGAGAGACAGATGGCAATCCAGCAAGATGGCGAGCAATTACCTCGATGATGCCGTACCCTGCTGAGATCACCGTATCTCCCTTGATGTAAAACAACAGGAATTGGCTGACTTGAAATTGACTGATGTTCATCTGGAGAGGATGCAGAGTCAATCGTGCTGGGCCTGATGCTACTCGGCACGAACGAAGGAGCGCGTGCACCTCCAGTGCACAGTGCCTCTGGCGTTGGCTGCTGGCTCTTCTCCCTCCCACGTGTGTGATGTCATCAGGGGTGTGGGGCTAGCACCCAATGTCATCTTGGCCGGCGGGAAACACGCTGGGAAGCAAATGCTCAGTCTCTCTGATGAAAAGCCAGCTGAGAATGGTTCGGATGTCCCGGAGAGATGGGGTCTCGCAGACAAAGTCCCACAGACAGGCTCTCGTCTGGCATTGGCCGCTGGCTCTTCCCCCCCACCACCACCCCCCGCATATGTGATGTCATCAGGAGGTGGGGCTAACGCCCAATGTCATCTCAGCTGGCGGGAAACACACCGGGAAACAACTGCTCAGTCTCTCTGATGAAAAGCCAGCTGGGAATGGCTCGGATATCCCGGAGAGATGGGGCCTCGCAGACAAAGTCCCACAGACCATATCAATTGGAAGGAATGCATTAGTGTAGATGCATATTGATGGCTCAGAGGGAAGAGCACCCCTTTATACTCTGCTGAGACACTGGATCAGCATTGACTCAAAGGGAAGCGTTCCCTCTAATCATGGCCAGCCTTTGGGTAGGGCAAGCTGGATAATTACCTGGGGTGCTGAGGGACAAGTGGTGCTATGGATGCCATTGGCATCACCCATTAGGCTGGTCCGCCAGGAGGCCAAACAGTGGTGGTGCTGGTTAGATGTGGACTTGATGCAGAAAAGGCAAATATTAGTTACAGAGAATCTGCCCCTTAAAGGCATAAGTGTTCCCAGGTCAGTGGCACTGAAATTACTGCTGACCTATGCACCACTGCACCTTTAAGGAGATGAACTCAGATGCTCCTGTTTACTAGGGCAGCACCTTTCTTCTTTGTCTGTGGCTGCAAGGTTCCCTGCTGAGCTGTTCAAACCACATGGGCTTAGAATAAAGAGAAAAGGCACTGGCACCACAGAGGAAGGAGGAGCAGCTATATTAGAAGTGACAGCCAGGACATGAAAGTGGGGTGGTGTCTTCCAAACTGTTGGGAGTCTGACTGCCTGCAGATACTATGGGCTATATATAGTTATACTTCGCTGTCACCCATGAGCTTGTTGAGTAACAGAAAAGGGGATAACCCATGGATATGCTTTTGGGACCAAAGTTAGTTGCAAAAGTTTTTTAGGTGTATTTGAAAAGTTTCATAGAGGTCAGTATTCAACTAGATATGTACAGGTAAAATTATTCAGACAGCTTTGTCTATCTGTATATTTAGCTCAAAGTGTATTGGCTGAATATCTGGTCTAAAGTTACCCTGAAAACGTTGTCTGGTAAATTTAGGACTGCTATCTACCCAGACAGAGTCACTTGGATATTTTTGTCTGGGCTTGAGAGAAGTGAGGCAGCCGGGGCCTGGAAAGTCAAGATGGAGGGAGAGATAATGCCTGAAGAGAGGGAGAGAGGAAAAGGGAGAGAGAATGCTTTGAAGGGAGCAAAAGAAGAGTCAGGAAATGCCAAGAGAGGGAGAGAAGGAGAAAAATTAATGGAAGGAGGGAGAATGCTGGGAGGGAGAGAGAGAATGCATAAAGAGAGGGAGAAGAAGGGGGAGAGAGTGCATGTAGGGAGGGAGCAAAGTGAGAGAATGGATAGAGGCAAGAAGAAGCAGGGAGGATGCCTGAAGGAAGAAGGGAGGATAACGGTTGGAGGGGGACAGAGAATGCCGTGAGCGAGGGGGGAGAGACTGTCTGCGGTATGAGGGGCACTATCAACAATTTTCACCTGGGGTATTGTTTGCATGAGGTCAGCACTGGGTCAAGGGCAAAAGTGCCCCAATACCATGTTGGGACACTGAGCCAGTACAGACTCACAGACAAGAATTAGCTCTAACACTACAGTGGGGCATTGGGTCACTATACTCTCATAGGAAAGAACATCACCTAATGCCACGTCAGGGCTTTGGATTAGGCCTGGCTCAAGAGGGAGATTGCCCCCTAACATCATGCAGAGACACTGAGTCAGTACTAGCTCAGAGATTAATATTTTCTCTTTTATATATAGGTCTTCTGCACCTGATCAGCACATAAAGACAGAAATGTGAGCAACACCACAGGAAAACCAAGGGGCTATATGGCATCTTATAAGAGGAGTTGGGATGGAGAAGGGAAAAAGCGAAACAGGAAGCTCTTGAGATCCCCTGTGACAAAGGATAAAAGCAAGATATGGGTCCAAGCCACTCATGGAACTATTAGGTAGTATTATTACTTTTATGCACCCAGCTCCACTTCCTCCCTTCCTTGCATAACTCTTGGTTGCAGGGTCAATCTTTAACTGTCAGCTGAATCGATAGCTGGAGCACTGTATATATAACCTGCAGAGCCAGCCAGACAGAAGGCAAGAGAAAATATCCAGAGACACTTTGCCTTGAGGAGACCCAGCAGGTTGAGGACATCATTACCACACTGAGACAATATGGCTTTTGGAGATCTCTTGGAAAAAGTGGGCAGCATGGGGCTCTTCCAAATTGTCTATGTCTGCTTTCTCTCCATCCCAGTCCTCATGATAGCCAGCCACAATCTGATCCAGAACTTCAGTGCAGCCGTTCCTGAGCATCACTGCCAGACCAGTATCCAGATGAATGGCACCCAGTCTAACCTCACCCAGCATCTGCACCCAGAGGACCTGTTGAAGGTGTCCATTCCCCTGGATGGGAAGCAGAAGCCGGAGCAATGCCTGCAGTTCACCACCACACAGTGGCAGCTGTTGGAGGGCAATGCCACGCTCCTTGAAGTGGAGACAGAGCCCTGCCGAGACGGCTGGGTCTTTGATGACAGCGTCTTCGCCTCCTCTATTGTCACTGAGGTAGGAGAAGTAGGGTAATTAGAATTGGCTATAAAAGGTTGGGGGCCCAAGAGTGCAAAGTTGCATGTCCCAGGTTGGGGTCTAGAGTTAGTCAACCACCAATCCAACTGGAGGAGCTCTTGTGATTAGCCAATAAGAGAGCAGTCCCAATTGGCTGAGCAGTTGGAGCACCAATGCCTTTTATGTCACACCTTACTCCTACCACTAGAGGGCACTTTTTACACTACTATTAATAAAAAGAAAAGCGGCATTAAGTCTGTGTAACAATAGAAGACATTTTATCTTTTGTTATTTACCGTGTTACTAAAGAACTGAAGATATACCTCAATGAGTGGCTGAGTACTATAAATCGCTGAGTATTAATGAGATGTTCCAGTCTACAACATTTGCCTCAGGCCCTGCTCAGATTGTGGGTTCCAATCCTAGAGCTGACAAGTTACCCAGTTCCAGGAGAGAGATTTTTAGTCCAGTCCTGATTTCTTACAACCTCATCCTGATCATTATGGGACCTGCAGCACTGATTTCAATGGGTAGAATCAGGAACTGCAAATACCATGCTGCTTTGGGATGTAAATTCAAAACCAGAACTGGCCAAAACATCTCGCTCCTGGAACTGGGTAATTTGGCAGCTCTGCAATCCCCTTGGAACTCAAATGCAACACTAGGGGTGTGGTTCTTCCTACAGGTAACATTAGGTGTGAATGACCCCCCCCCGAGTGTGTGGCCACTGGAGCTACAGAAAAACACATCCTTGGCTTCAGAATCAATTTCCTTTCTGCAGAAACTGCATGTGTAAAAAAAAAATAAAATAAGAAGAAGGAGCAAGCAACCAGGAGTTGGGAGTCACAAAACTGCTGCACAAATGGGCTTTATCCTGTATGTCTGCTTTAAAACATTTTAGGGGCAATTTCCAATTGTGCAAGATAATTAGCAGGTGTAAAAGTATGAGAATAACTTGTCAAATATATGTGCGTAAGTCTCTTATAAAATAACTTGCGCAAGTACCTCTTGGCCCCACTGTGGAACACTCCTAGACTGAAAATACATATATACTTTTTATGTTTATAAAATAGCACATATGCGAGTTCTAACTACTTAAGCATATATATGATAACTTTATGCTCGTAAATGTTATGAAAATATACTCCATACTGAACAACTGGTGTGTTGACAATGAGATTATGTCAGGGCTTCCCCCACCTTTCTGGTGACACCACAGTCAGTTGGGTTTCAAGTTATCCACAATGTATGCAAATTCATTAGGTATATCCTAAAAACCCAAATGGTCGTGGTATCTTCAGGACAGGATTAGGAAGCCCTAGGCTATGCACCAAGGGTGCTCAAACTGATCTTTAGGGTCCCGTCCCCCCCCCCCCCCGCCAGTCAGGTTTTCAGGATATCTCAAATTAATATGTATGATATTTGCATAAGGTACCACCTATGTATGCAAATATTTCTCATGAATATTCATTAGGGGTTTCCAGACAACCCAAATGGCTGGGAAGGGGGGGTGTTTGCCCAAGAACCACTTTGAGCACCCCTGCTATACCACAATCGAAGAGGGGGGGGGGGGTTTCCATGTCATCAGGAGCAGGTTAAGCTACTTTCTGGTTTCACCCCATTGCATCTTGGGACCTGTAGTTCTACTTGTAAGAAAATCCAGAAACTATGTGCATAAAGACCTGAGGTAAAAACCAAGACTGAATCCACTTTAAAAACACATGGTGTTGCTGGTAACTGTTTTTTCTCCACTATTGACACCATCTTGCTTCCCTCATGCAGTGGGAGCTGGTATGTGATCTGCGATCTCTCAAGGAGCTGGCACAGTCTCTATTCATGGCTGGTGTGCTGATTGGAGCTCTCATATTTGGAAGTCTCTCTGACAGGTGGGTGACACACTACAGAGACCAAAGACAACCAATGACAACAATAAGTTCTAATATCAAGCATATACCTAACAATTCAGTCCACATTCAAGTTAATGTGGAAGAAAGCCATTTTGTTTACTAGTTATGTCATCTCCATCACTAGCTACGGTAGAGGAGCCATTTTGTTTACTAGTGAAGTTGTTGCTGTTCACAACTAATATATAGGGAGTTATTTTGTCAATTAGTGCAATATGACTGCTGTTATCTGGAGCTTGAAAAAAAATACCTTTCCTTTATTTTCTTGTGGTTAGGTGCGGTCGGCGGGCAGTTCTCCTTTGGTCATTGTTGATGATAGCATTAATGGGCACAGGAGCTGCTTTCTCCCCCAGCTTTACCATCTACTGCTTCTTTCGCTTCCTGAGTGGTGTGGGACTCTCTGGACTCCTCTTGAATTACATTTGTCTGAGTGAGTGCAAGCTCTACAGAAGTCTTGAGTCTAGGGATGTCCTCTGACCCAGGTCAGCGCTGCCCAGGCTGAGTTAATCGTGGTTTTACTCTGACCTCATTCTTGGGCTTGTAATGCCTGTTTTTCATAGAGAAATTAGAATTACAAGGCCACAGATGCAACGGGGCAAATCCAGGCCTTGGTCAGCCTGTTCCTGATGATCTGAGTCAGGCAACCACTCTACTTGTTTCAGCTTTATCTTGTTTACAAAGTGAGAAATTAAAGAGCTCGGTCAATGGATGTGCAGCTCTGCGGTATGATGATGATATGAGAGTTATTTGAGGAAACAGAGTGCTACTGCCTACTGGAGAAAAGAATGCAGCAGGAAGATTAAGGAAAGCATGTAGAGGGGGGTGGAGTCCTCATGGCTGTTCTTTCTTCCAGGTCTAGAATGGGTCCCCACCAAGTTTCGTGCCATTGTGGTGTCCATCCAGGCATACTGCAGCACTGCTGGGCAGGTGATCTTGGCAGGCTTGGCCTACTGGCTCCGAGACTGGCGCTGGCTGCAGCTAGCAATTTCTCTTCCCTTTTTTGCATTCTTCCTGTATTCCTGGTGAGTTGATTTAGAGGCTTCTTTTGGTGCTTGCTCAGGACACAAAGGAATCATTTTTCATTTGCCAAGGCTATTTGGGGTCTCATACAACCAATTGACAGTGCTCAGCCTAAGGCTTGCACTGTGTATTTGCAAATCTGAGTCAAGATGCAGAGTTTTCTGTCTTTTCTGCATGTTTCCCTGTGTAGTTTGATAATTTCAACTCTGTTTTCAGCTTCAGATATGCAGATTAATCCACTTAACTTACACACATTTATTTCTGAACAATGAAAGAGAATTAAGAATAATTATACTGAGTGTAACCCCTAGGAAAGTGTACCTTTGAAGGACTCCAAAGAAGATACCCCAAATAAGGGTTAAACTGGTAAAGTCCTCTCCTGATATTAATCCTGTCGGGAGGGGGGAAAGGTGGAAGAAGATTACTTCCGAGGCCTTGAGCATTGTTTAATAGTTAATTCAGTATCAAAGTCTCATGTAGACTGTACTAATAATCACTGTGAGGTAGATATTCAAAACATAGCCGGCTGTCTAACTTAGCTGGATAGATTTATCTGGCTAAATTAGATGGGATATTTAGCTGCACAGCTATGTAGCTGAATATCCCCGGATAAATTGCTACTTAACCGGATAAGTCTTATCTGTCTAAGTTTAGACCTGCTATTGAGATAACTTATCTGGATAAATTTGAATATTGCTACTTAGCCAGATAACTTATCCGGCTAAGTAGTGCTACCCCCGTTAACGCCCCTATTATCCAGCTAAAAACTTACGCGAAGGCTGCTACTTAGCCAAATAAGTATTTGGTGAATTCCAACTTACCTTTTACTAATTAATTATGGAAAGTTGATAGAAATGTTTAATTACAAATCCCTGTTATTTATAATACATTTCTCAGCTTTGGATCTTCTAATAAATTTGTGACTCTCAACTTCCAGTTAATGTATTTGGTTACCAATTTCAATTGATATATCTCATTCCTGATCTATTCCAATTAATGGGGTAGTTATGGAGCTTCCTCACAGAATTTGGTGGAAAATATAATATTTTCCCAGTTTAAGTATACTGAAATAAAGTCCCGTTTTATCATACCGTACTCCATTTGTTCAGTTACCTTCTTACTTCTGTTGTTTGTATCTGGATGGTATTTCCATTCTCGTCTTTCCAACATCTTGATGGTGTGGATGTGGCTACAATTGGATGGATGCAACAGATCATCTACTCCTTTCTCCCAGGAATGAACCCAGATTCATTCCTCCACAGGCGTTCCAATAGTCCCTCTGTGCTCTCTGCTTTCCCAAACCACACTGAGCCCCAGAGCCTCAGGGTACTCAGGCAGTTGTAAAAATAAAACCTTAAGACCTGATTTTAAAAAGTATTTTCACTTCAAATTGGGATTTACATGTGTAAGAGCACTTTACTTGAGTACATGGCTTTTGAAAATTGCTATGATAGCGAGGCCAATATTCAGAAGGTCGTTTGGTGTTAGCCGGATAACTTGTCCAGTATATTCAGCAGGATAATATCTTGCTGAATATACTTCTTTAAAGTTATCTGGCTACTTACTGTACTACTGTACTATACTTCTTATCTGGATACCTCTGAGAGAGAGAGAGAGAGAGAGAGAGACATGGCGTTGCAAACTCAGCTCAGAAGCTTTGTCTGAAATGGGACTTTTCTGCCAGGGGAAAACAACTTTCCCAGGTTGCCTTAGGTTTTGGGGGTGACCGGTTGGGAAAAAGATTACACTCTGAGTCAGGATATGCAAAGCAGGGACTGTCTGATCAGAAAGCCTTGGATTACCCAAAATCCATTTGTCATGACTTACTGGATCAAGTGTTACATGTCTTCACAGTGTAACTGAGTTAATCAATACAACCACAGGTCACAAGGTGGCAGTATAACAAAAAATAAAAGTTGGGTATAACAAAACGCACTTTCCCGGTGCTTTATCATGTGACAGTGGAGTTGGGAGTATGCACAATTAAGTCTAACTTGGTCCTGATTATGTCTCTTTGGCAGGTGGTTGCCTGAATCAGCTCGGTGGTTGATTGTGAATAACAAGACGGAGGTCGCCCTGAGGAACTTGAAACGAGTGGCAAAGATGAACGGGAAAAAAGAGGAAGGGGAGAAGATCTCTCTGGAGGTCAGAGAATGGATGAAGAGTGTTGTGGAGTCTCAGTCTCAGGGAGGGGTTGGATGGCACACTATAGGTGCTTCAGGGGTGGGCAGAGCAGCTGAGACTGCACAGGGCTTAAGAAGTACTTGCTTCCTTTTTTGAACAACAGTTAACAGCTGCCTCCATTTCCTTCCCAAGATGCTGCAGTTGGAAGTGGCAGAGAAGTCGCCAAAGGCCAGCACCCACTCCATCCTAGACCTCTTCCGCACCCCAGCCATGTGCCGGATCTCCTGCTGCCTCATGTTCGTCAGGTACCGACTCCTCTTCCACCTTTGCAAAGCCAAAGAGCACCCCTGCTCACCAGCCTTCACCTGCAGCTCACCCCTGACTTCTGATAAAGCGTAAAAGTCATCGCGAGGGAATTTTTTTACTGAGGAAAGACCTGTGCTGCACTGAGCAAGGCAGGCTTTGATGAGGGCCATTTGTAAAGTTGTGCAGGTATTTGCAAGGCCCGCGGGGACTTTTCCCCACGGACCTTGCACCGGTTATCAAAGGGAAAGTATGCATGGACTTCCCCTTTGAAAAGTGGCCCAGGAAAAAGTACCTGAAGAGATTTGCACCTGCTTCTGGATAGTTTAGAAATTGCAGACTGCCTGCTTGTTGCCTCTCTTGACCTGACTCAGTCTCCAAGCCCATCATCCACTTTGTCCTTGGGTAAAAGTGTGCGCGTTCGTGATCCCTGCAGGTACTTTTACTTGCCTAGGCGGTGGGCAATTTTCAGGCAGCCTATTTTGCTGGGTAAATGGCTTTTGAAAATTGTCCTCCCCATAACTTATTAGTGCACTTAGAAATCACCTCTAGAAAAGTGTTTACTAATTCAAGGTCAGAGACCTAAGAATCTTGCATCTCTGTGCTCGACATTTGGCAACAGTTTGCCCTTTGCTGCTGGCAATGTGTTTGCAGGAAGCTTGACAGAACCAGCCAATAGGGTCATCAATTGACTCCAGCTTTTTCAGAACAGGTTGATCTAGTCCGGTTTTGAGTCCACAAAGGCATGGCCCTGGAATTCTGATTTTCCCAAGACAGGTAAGCACAGAGGGTCAGATTTAGGTAGAGGCAACATAGGCCAAGTACCTAGGACACCAAATTCTGAAGGTGCCCCAAAAACTGGGAGTCTGCATGCTGCTCTTTGATTTTCAAGGGCCAACCCCACCCCGTCCCAGTCCTCTGCCTCTGGTTGCCATAATCTTAAATCCGGCTCTGGCAGCTTATGTGCAGCTGGGGGACAAAACTAGGATGGCATTCGTTTGTTCTGAAAACTTAAAAGCTGCTGGGTGACCCTGCTTGACCGTCCAGCTCTGCAGAATCCGTGATGTCATGTGCCGTCTGTGCCCTGTTCAATAAACCCTTCTTTTCTTCCCATGTCCATCTGCAGTTTTTCCACCAACTTTGCCTATTTTGGCCTCTCCATGGATCTGCGGAATTTTGGCTTCAGTACACATCTGGTCCAGATGCTGTTCGGCAGCATTGATGTATTTGCCAAAATCCTCTGTGGAGTGATGCTGACCTTCTTCGGGCGCCGCACTGTCCAGGCATCCTCTCTGATCCTGGCAGGGATCTTCCTCTTGGCAAACACGGCTCTGCCTTTAGGTAAAGCTGGAGAAAGCGTTCTGGGTCATGGAGTTTGGAGGAGGGGCAGTTCTGTTTTCGGACTCATACAATAGAGGCATTTCCACTACCAAGCATTTCTAGTCTGAAAGGCAGATTTAAAAAAGAGTAGGAGTGTACACAGAAACCAATATTGTTTGGGGTTTTTATGTTTCATTTTACTTTGTTTATTTTGTTTCATTTTTCCATCTATTTTTTGTTTTAATCATGTCATTTTTTTATTTGTAGCATGCACTTTTTTTTTTATAACACGTGTTCATTTTTTTTACTTGTATTGCTTTGTGAGTAGCACATGCTAAAATGGCAAAAACTATATTTCAATATTTTTTTGTGTTTTGGATGGGAAACAGCACAAAACCCATAAGAAATCTCATTGATGTTTCATGACCTTTTAAAGTGGCAGCACATTTCTAAAAATAAGATACTTCAATATGCTCTTCTGCTACAAATTCATGCAAGCCCAGCTTCTAAGACAGATTAACTTTCACTGGGGACTTTAAAACAACTTCAAATCCTGCATTTGAAATAGAATCATGGAGGTTAAAACCAGGACTGGTTCAGCCTGTCCCTGATGACATGATCTGGTGACCCTAAAGAAAGCTGTGAATTGAAAGATATACGCACACAGGAGTGTGGAATTTCATCGTTTATCATGACGTCGTATTTGAATAATCTGCGTCATAGCATGTTATTCTTTTTTTCTCTAGACATGCAGACATTTCGCATCACACTGGTCATGCTGGGCAAAGGATGCCTTTCTGCCTCCTCCCTCTGCTCCTACCTGTACAGCGGAGAGCTGTTTCCCACCGTAGTCAGGTACGATTCACCCATGCAAAAGGTCAGCCATGTCCATTTGCATTTCAGAGAGTGTAGGAGCTGAAATAATAGAAGGCTTTCTGGCAAAACGCAGAGAGAGTGTATGGGCTGGAAATAACAGAGGAGATTCTGGCAAAGTGTGGAGGGCACAGGAGCTGGAAATACCAGAAGAGACTCCAGCAAAATGCAGAGAGCTCAGGGACTGGAAGCACCCGACGAGACTCTAGGGAAACGCAGAGAACTCAGGGGCTGAAACTGTTGAAAGATGCAATATATATATATTTAAATAATGTAAATAATTATTTATATATATAAAGATGACATGGCTCCCTTCCACAGCAGCAATTGATGGTGTGATTTCTTTGTTTTGTTTTGGTTTTTTTTTGCAGGCAAACAGGAATGGGTTTAACAACTATGATGGCTAGACTGGGTGGTATTGTGGCCCCCATGGTTCTAATGGCTGGAGACTATGTGGCTTTCCTGCCCCTGGTGATATTTGGGGGGGCTCCAATCATATCTGGGGTGGCTGCCTGCTTCTTACCGGAAATGCTGAATGCACCACTACTGGACACCATCGAGGAGGTAGAAGACAGGTCAGTGAAATCAGGGCTGGGGCAGGTGCAGCACCTGGCAAAGCCTTTCCATCCTTGCTTCAACTTTCCACCCAGAGATTGCTGTATCCATGCAGAGTGATTCAGATCCACCCTCTCCGGGAGGGGACACCCTGGGGGATGGTAAAAAGAGGTTCTTAGAACAGGGATGGACAATGAAAAAAAAACAAACCAAAAGAAAAGAAACAATGGCTTTGGTATATTTCAATATTCTTTTCCTAATCTCTCTCTTTTCAGAGCCAGGAGAAAAGAGATTGTGACGATCCAGGAGAAAAGAGCGGAAATTGTGATTGAGGTAATTGAAGGCACAAGACTTTAAGAGTACTGGAGGAGCCTCCTACAGTCTCTGTGCAAGAGACTGACAACACCATGTATGTCTCGTGGTGGCCAAGCAAACCTGTTTGCAAAAGCAGGAAGGTCTGTGGAGGTCGGGATGTCATGGAACTTCCAGAAGCCCGGAGCAGAAGAAAGGGGACGCATTTCTTCCACCCCCCATTTTGAAGAGGATGAAGGAGGCAGGTCCCTTCAACAGAATTAGAAGGCCATGCAGGGGAGGGGTGGGAACCCTGCATCCCAATTGGCCACTCTCCGATGTTCTGTGTGGTTCCAGTGCCACATCATCTTACTGAAAAGCGAGACTTGGAAACTGCCAGCGGCTACTCAGATGGAAGCGTAAACCCCCCCTGCAGCAATCCCTAACATATCAGCTGGGATTTGAGCTGCTGGGCCAAACTAAAGCTCTCTGCTATGCCGAACCTCTCAGAAAACTGCTTCTAAAAATAACAATGAACTCCACCCCTCCTCCCCTGAAATAAAAGAATTTCTGAAGACGGTCCATCAGTGAATGCTGATGGTCAGTGCCCCACATCTCTTCAGCTGACAGGATTCTATTAAAGGGTTCTTACTACTGTCCTTATTGTTAATATTATAAAAGAGGTGTAGATATGTCATTATTAATCGTTGTACATGGTTTTGTGAAAATGTTTTTGTACTGTATTGTGGATATATTTGTCTATTTATTTTCAGTGTAAACTGGGTTGCTATCAAAATAATAAAATTTATCTGAAGCAATTTTGGTCTTTTCTGAGAGGTAATCATTTAAACCAAAGCTAGAAGAAAACATGACTAACAAGATATTGTGCAGGGGACATGCCATGAAACTAAAGGCAGTGGCGGCCTTAGGGTTGTTGAGGCCCTGGACAAAATAGTTGCTTGAGGTCCCTTACAGGCCTAATTTTCATGATCTACAAGCAAGTTGAACATTTCTGATTTCAACCTCATGTTGCCCTATTCATGAAATTGCAATGAAAGTATATTAATACAAATATTCAGTGCTGCAAAATTTTGGGGCCCTGAGTAGTTACTCAGTTTGCCATTTGCTAAGCCTGCCACTGCTAACTGGTAGCAGATTTAAAACAGTTTAAGAAAGTATTTTTTTCAGTCAACACACAATTACACTATGGAATTTGTTGCTGGAGGATGTGGTTAGAACCAGTAGAATAACTGAGTTTAAAAAGGTTTGGACACATTTATGTAAACAGTGACTTAGGAGCAGTTATTAATTTAAAGCTGTTTCTACCTCTGGTAAGATTTATTTCCAGAGACAAATGAAAATATGAAAATTTAAAATGGAAGAGGAAGAGGAAGTACCTAACTGTAGGAGAGAGCAAATACTCTATTGAAAGACAAAAAAGGGCAATCAACTTATGTTTAAGATGGCAATTGAGTCTTATACTTTTCCTTTGAAGAATTAGTACATAGAGGAGAGGAAAAGACTTTTGGTACTCTGTAATTTCAAACTAAGAACTGAATGATCCTATTGGTTGGAAGCCATTTGTTGGATAACAGTGAATACTCTGTGGAAATTCATAATATCAGGCTTTTGTCTCAAAGCTTAGTTAAGCAATACATTACCTATTCATCTCTGTAACCAATAACAGGCAAGGGACAGAGTACTAATAAGTCTTCTTAACCAGTCACAGCTGGTTTTTTTTTCATCTGAGAATAAAATATAAGAATTATTTTGTTTGAATGGACAGAGAGACAGAGTGAAAGAAACCAGATTTCTTTGTACAGGAGTTTTTAAAAGGTTGAAAGAAGACTCCTACCTATCAAAATGTTTTAATTATCTGGTTTGGGAGAAAAGTTGTCTTCTTTGTAAGTGAACTGAAACAAGTATAGTCTTTTGTTGTTTTCGATTTGTTTTATTTCTAGCTAGGTAAACAGGATAGTGCTTATATCCTATAAGCTAGTAGATCTCAACTGTTTTCCCATCGTGACACATCTGATGGACAACACTCACATGTGTGACACATTGCTCATTACAATAAAGGTTCAGTATTATTATTATTATTATTATTATTTTTATTGTTAACAATGACACAAAAGAAAGATAAGTACTCTGTCTGAACAGAAATTACATAAATAGTAAATCTCCTATACCAATAAAGTAGCAACTTCCAGCACTCCAACAGTAACCACCTTACCTAAGAAAAGGCAATGCTGAAAATATTACACCAGGCCTTAAAACACCAATACTACTTCTATTAGGAAAACAGAACAAGCCAGGTTGCTATAGAGCCCTACACAGAAACTACACGCCAGCAGAATACCTCACCTCAGTCACATGTGTCGGACCCTCGCCTAACAGAATAAAGAGACCATAAAGCATAACTAGAAACATACAGAACAAAACTGAACTGGAAACCGCAACAAGCCAGAGAGACTGTATGCAGTGTAATAAAGGAAAAAGAGAAATATGACCAGTCCTCATAAAACAAATCAAGAAATATAAAATCAATTGCAGTAAAACCATACTAATAAAAAGAACAGATTATTTCAAAACAGCAGATAAATGGAATATTCAATAATTAAAAACTCAAATAAAAAATTTCCAGATATCAATAAAATATTTCAAAACAGCAGATACAAAGATCCAATAATTAAAATAATAAGGATAAAAAAATGCTTTGCTCGCCATATCTGAGAATATTTGATAATCAGTTGCCCAAAGGTTTTTTTTAATTAGGGAGGAGGTTGCTTGCAACTTTCTCCTCTCTCTCAGTCACACACAAGCTCTCTCTCTCAGGGGCCGATGCTATAATGTTTGCGGAAAGCGGGCACTGATTTTTCAGCACCCGATTTCTTAATGCACGCATAGCGCCCGCAAATGGGGCGCCATGCAATATGTAAATTAGGGGGTCGTACTAGGAAGGAGGTGCTAGGGTCGCTTGCGCGAACTTAGCGCCTCCTTGCTAATGCGACCCGCCGCGGCTGCCGGTTATGAAGAGTGACGCCGGTAAACTCGGCCTCGGTTTTCATAAACTGCCTTTCTGCCAGTAATGAAAATGGCCGCCGAGCTTACCAGCATCAGTCTTCATAACTCGGTGGTCTGCTGAGTTATTTTATTTTTTTTACTTTAAAAAAGAAATACAGAAAAGCAGTTTTTTTGCATGCGGAGTGAATGAGTAATAGGCTCATTCACATGCATTTGCATGTGATGAGCGCTAAATCATTCACTCCGCGTCGGACGCATGTAAAATAGGCGCTAATCCCCCTATTGCATTAGGGGGTGGATTAGCGCCTATTTATCCCACGTCCGACTGCGGGTTATACAGTGCGCTCAGTTGAGCGCACTGTATTGCATCGGCCCCTCAGACTGGCTCTCAGTCACACACATTTACACATACTCTCTCTCACTTACATAGGCTCTCAATCATGCACATATACTACTGGGGGAATTCTGCGCAAAAAATTTTAAAATTCTGCGCACAAAAACTTAACATTCTGCAAACTTTATATTGGTCAAAATAACGCAATTTACATAACAGTCTTTAAGTAATTACATTTTAAATTAATACAGAAAAAGTTATTACTTAAAGATGCAGAATTTTAAATATTTTGAGCTGAATTTCCCTAGAAATTCACTGTAAGAGTGTCCCTTCCTCTTGCTCTCCCTACTCCCCTGGCCACTTTGCCCTCTCAGGCCCCAACTTCTCCATCTGCCAGTATCCCTCCCATCCACATCTAGGCTCAACCCCTTCCACTCTATTGCCCAGTCCCAGAGTTTGACCCCGTTCTCAGTACTGCCCCTCACACAGGCTCCCTCTGTCCCTCTCTCTAATACATATACACACACCTTCATACAGGCTCCTTCACTCTCTTGCACACACACACACATCCCCTCATACGGGGCCCTCTCTCTTGCTTACGCTCTCACACAAGCTCCCTTTCTCTTTCACACATACATCCTCACACAGGCTACCTATGTCTCTCTCTCATGCACCCCTTCACGCAGGCTCTGTCTCACACATACACAATCCCTTCACACAGACTAGCACCCTCACATACACACAATCCCTTTTTCATACACACGAGCTCCCAATCTCTCACACACATACACACTCCTTCACAATCTCCTCATATAGGCTCCCTCTCTCTGAAACCCACACTCAAACCTTTTCATAGATAGGGTTGTTACTGTTTGAGTGCTAGCAGTTAGTCTGTTTTATTATGGGACATTAACTGTATTTAATTCAGTTTGCTCATGGCTTTCTGAGGGCCAAACTATCATTCAACATCCTTTACTGTTGCATCCGTCGGTCTTCGACGGCTTCGCACCGCTTGTCTCACCTTATTCTCGGCTCCTCTCGCTTTCCTGGGCAAGATGGCTACTGCCGCATCTGCAAGCCGACCTCTCTGGCGTCCCCGGAACGGCTATGGTGCAGCCTCCCGCCATTACTCCTCCCAGGTACCTACTAGGGTGCGCGCGCGCAACCCACGTCTTTGTACCACTCTTGGTGCGAACCTCGAGGGCGTTCCCTCTTGCTTACATCACGCCATCTGGGTATATTACCTTCACTCATTTGCTAGCTCCCCGAGTTAGCAAGGACTCGAATCCATTCCTGTCTACGCTACTCTGCCGCTTCCATGCTGCCACAGGAAGCTTTCTCTCTGCCCTTTGGGGTAACGACTAACCTGGGTACCCGCTCCTCGGGGGCCCTCTGCTTTATTTCAGGTGCCTTACAGGGAACAGGTACTCGCTCCTCGAGGGCCTGCTCTGCCTGCCTCGGTGCCTGTACCTTCTACAACATATCTGGTGGAATCGCATATCAACAGCAACACCTAGTGAGTACTTTAACTCTCAGTCTATCTCATCCACAGTATCTCCTCGCTGGGAGACCTGCTGCAGAACCTCCTGACGTCATCTAGGAGAGAAGGGCTCCCTCTGCCGAGGTCCCTGAGACTGCAACTACCTCACTACTGCCACCTGCTGGCTATCACCATGCTGTCTAATAAAGAACTGTTCTTGTGTGTTTGTGTATACGAGTCTAGCCCAGTGCTGTGGCTCCTCACGGGGCTCCTCCCCTTAGGCGTGGTCATCACCACAGCACCCAAGGATCCACCAAAACACACGTAATAACAACATTTACAACAGGCCTAATACCATATGGGTTCCAAGTATCTTTTTTGCTTCTTTGCAGATGTAATCCCTGGGCTAGCATCCCGTCTCAGGAACCTCAGATTATGGGTTTAAACGTGTAACTTTCCTTTCCTGATATTAAACCTCTCTGAAGTCCAAGATTCCCTGTTTGGGGGTAGGGGTGGGGGGAAGCTTACTTCTTAGTCCCTGAATATTGTTTCATAGTTAATTCATCATTAAAGACTCTTGTACACAGCAGTAATAACCAAACTAGAGGCAATTGGTTATTTCCAACATAACTTTTATTGAAGTAAGAATGGAAAGTTGAATAAAATATTCAGTTACAAGTTCCTGTTATTTACAATCCATTTTTACAGCTTCGGCTCTTCTCAAATTATGACTTTAAGATTCCAAATTAATTCAGTCCGTTACAGATGTCAGTTGATAGATCTCATTCCTGACTCATTCTAATTAATGGGGTAGTTTTGGAACTGCCTCCCAGAATTTGTTGGGTAGGATAATATTTTCCCAATTTAGAAACATTTAGTAAAGTCTAATTCCTAATGCCTTTAATCCAATTGTTCAGAGTTCTTACTCCTTCTCCTTGTTGGTACCTGGACAGTACCTCCATGCTCCTCTCTTCTACCACCTGACAAGGTAGATGTAGTTAACAATGGATGTGTGTCACAGATCTTCTTCTCCTTCTCCTCCCCAGGAATTTGTAGAGGTCCATTTGTCCATCAGGACTTACAATAATCCACCCGTGCTCTCTGGTTTGAGAGACATGGCTCCTCTAGGTGGCATACACTGAGCCCCTGGGCCTTAGGATACTACTCCGGATAGTACTAAAAAATAAAATCCTTAGAAAAAAGGGAAACCAATATAGAGACAGGAAGGGTGAAAAACATCCATCTCTGCAAAGCAAAAAGGTTCCCCAAAACATCCTGAAGTTAGGCATAGGCAACCTGTTTATTGTTCCATACCTAGGCCTCAACCTTAAGAGTTCCAGAGGGTCCTTTCCTAAGAAAACTAAACAAAAATGGAGCAAGTATAGTGGCATGCTGCCTCTACAAGGGATACTAAAGAGTCCACACCCTAAAATGAACACATGGGGTTTATACTCTGGAAACTCACCATTCCTGCCTCCCATATGGGGGAGCTAAAACCTACAATACTACTACTCCTGTTTCCTCAGTGACAAATGGAACAAACCTCTTTAGTAGATCCTATAGACTCTTTACAAAGTGTTTGCAGGTCGTGCAGTACATGCAAATCTGTTTATCTGTCTATCTATATAAGGCTTGTGTCAGTCGGCAGTTCACATTGTTGTGTCTGTCTATGGCCACCAGGTGGTGCCTGGAACAGTGGAAGGTGAACGGTGGAAAGAAAATATGCTCTGTTTACACATACTCACACAGGTTCCCCCAAACACACACACACAAACAAAAACACAGGCAGAGGCACACACCCAGAAGTACGCACACACACAAAGGTTGTTATTGACCAGACAACCTGAGAAATACTGGGTAATGTTTGCTAATTTGCTGTCTACAAGCCCTGTCACTGACGTTTCCACACACAGGGATAGGCAAGCACAGGCACACACAGGCTCACATACATGCACAGCCACCCACACTCACCGCCCCCCCCCCCCCCCCCCCCCCTCCAATACACACACACAGGCACAAACCCCTGCAAATAGGCGCAGACCTATATACACACAGTCAGGGGCACCCACACACATGCACAGGCTTCCACACACACAGATGCAAAGTCACAGGCAGACAAACACACACACAGGCACCTACACACACACAAGCACAGGCCCCATACCACAGGCTGTTATAGGCCAGATTACCCAAGCAATGTCGGGCAATTTTCGCTACAATAATACACATGTTGTAAATGATATTTTTATCTCAGAAGACTATACTTTGAATTTCCTTTTTCTTGTAAAATCTTTTATTATAAATTAATATAATTTTTAATCCATGTGGAGACGGGGGAGGTCCACAAGGCTGTAAGGTTTACCTAGGGTACCTAACACCCTTGCACTGACTCAGAGAGAGCGTGCCTCACACAGACCACCACCATTCACCCATCTCCTACTTCCCCAGGGAACAAATGCAGGGGAAGGGTGAGAGGCTGGTGATAAGATTCCTGGGAATGTGAGAGGGTTGTCAGCTTCCTATAATTATTATCATTAACACTCTCTGTCACTCCTTTGGGACGTCCTCCCTTCCCCAGCATTTTAAATCAACAAAAAGGGCCAGATTCCAAGAGGGTCCTCCTCCCTTTGTCCTCTGCCTGATTTTACCTGTACCATACAAGGGCGGGGGAGGGGACATCTGATTCCTCACCTCAGGCAGCCAATTGCCTTGAGCAGCTCTGTCTATGCTCCTCCCCTGAGCTCTTCAGACGTAGAGGTAATAGGCTCTGGTGCACTCCAGGAGAGAGGGGGTGCCAGCATGGCCATTTGGCTAGGGCCTACAATGTTCAAGGGGCCTACTTTTGTTGGGCAAAATTTAAAAAAAAAGCTAAATATATCTATTTTTAACATGAGTAAATAAAAATTTCAATTGTAATTGAAGAATTTGCTAACAAAAAAGCTCTTAAAGCCTTCTTAAATAAATAAAAATTAATTGGGAAATTTAGAAAACGATTTCTCTTATTAAGTATCACATAGGGGCCTACTTTTCTTAGCTGGCACAGGCCTAATTCCTGCTCTCTCCGGCCCTGCTCTGGTGTCCTTGCACATATCACCTGAGCCTCCAGTCCTGGAGGTGACAGGCTCCGTATCCCCGTGCCTTTCCCTTGAACCTTCCATCCCTAGAGGTGACAGGCTTCATATGCCTGTGCCCATCCACTGAGCCCTCTAGTTCTAGAGGTGACAGGTTCTACATCCCTATGCTCGATTCCTGAGCCCTTCAGTCCTAGAGGTGACAGGCTCTAGTCTCCCTGCACCCATTCCCTGATCGCCTCCAGTCCTAGAGGTGACAGGCTCAGTATTCCTGTGCCCATCCCCTGAGAAATACAGGTGACCACATCTGCATCCCTGTGCATGACCCCTGAGCTTTCCAGACCTGAAGGTGAAGGTCTCTATATACTTGCGCCCATCTCATGAGCTCTCCAGTCCTAGAGGTAACAGGCCCCTTAGTCTAGTCTGTCTACTCTTCTTCAGCACTGAATATAACCAGGATTTACATTCTCTCCGATCACACACTAGAAGGAGCTAATTTCATAAACGAAATGGGCCATACTAGTGTATAAATTGTAGAATGTATGGCTTCATTAACTCAGGTTTATAGTAAACCTGCCTGACTGGACTGCTCAAGGTTCACGACTTATCCAGCATTGCTGATTCTGGCACAACAGCTGCTTTTTTTGGCACTGATATAGCTTTATCCTCTCCATGTCTTACTACATTAATAAAATAATAAACTTATGCGACCTTCCTGAGCACATCAAAGTCACCAGACAGTCAGCACAGGCTGAATTGCTCCTGCTTCCTGCCAACTGTTACGGTCCCGGGCCGTGCCCCGGGACCTCCACTTACCACGCAGCCTGGTCCGGCCGCAGGAGACCTTCGTCAGCCGCCCAGGCCTGGAACGCGGCCTACCACGGCGCTCCCCATGAGAGGGAGACGCCGCCGACGGCCCACGGCTGGCCCTGCCACCTAGGCGCACGCCGGGGCTCTGCATTTAAAGGGGCCAGTGCGGGAATCACAGGATAGCCCTCCTGGTGACGTCAGACACTGCTGAGTTATTTAAACTCGACAGCCACAGCTGTACCTCGCCTTGCAAGGAGGTTCTCTCAGTTCCCCTGAGTTGCCAGTTGCTGCGGTGAATCCTGATCGTCCCTCTGTCTTCTGGCTCCTGACCTGGCTTGGTTCTCGACTACGTCTTCAGCTTCCGCCCTTGGCTTTGGTTCGTCTTCTGCCTTCTGGCTCCTGACTCAGCTTCGTCTTTTGAGTATGTCTTCAGCTTCTGCTCCTGGTTTTGATATTGACTTCTGACTCCTGGCTTCCGACCCGGCTCCGTCCTGCGACTCTGTCTTCAGCTTCCGCCCCTGGCTTTGGTTTGGATCTCTGACTTCTGGCTTCTGACCCGGCTTCGCTCCTGGACTCCGACTTCGGCTTCTTACACCACCTCAGGTATCCGGTACTTGCTGGACCAGAGGATTCTCCTAAGTCCCAGCGGCTCGGGCTCTCACGGGCTCCTCCCAGGGGAGCCGCGGGCTTCCGAGGGTGAAGACTCGTCCAGCCTCCTGGGTCCAGCCGTCCTCTTCGCCCACTTCTCCGGACGCTGCCCGGATCCTTGGCCGCAGAAGGTCCCGCCTAAGTCCAAGAGGCCCGGGTTCCTACGGGCTCCTCCTGGGGAGACCTCGGGCTTCCAGTGGTGAATTCTCCTCCAGCGTCTCTTCAGCGCCGCCTCCCGGCTGTGACACTTCCTGTGGGTTCCCACAGTATTCCATCTACTGTCCCAGCCAGCTCAAGGGTCCACATCCGTAACAAACTGTATGCTGGGAGCCCTAGTGTCAATTGGCTATGTTTAGTCTTTTATTGTTCTTACTCCTAGTTTTCCTTTCTTTTGGTTGTATTTTGGTATCCGAGTGTACATATATATTTTTTTCATAATCCAAGATTAGTACTTCCAGTGATGTGATCCAGCAATTCTGCTTACAGACCCTTACAGGGTACTATGAATCTATCCAATTTAATAGGAAGTGAAGTAACATAAACTCTGAGGCTGCAATACTGTATGTTTGAGGAAATTATCCAGAGCCTCAATGGTATTTTGCAATGTGTTTAAAGATGTTAACCCCGACAGCCTTAATCACACAAAGAGTTAAAAAACACCCTTCCCCTCTACCCTAAATATATAGAAATATTTAATATATGGCTCCTCCCAATGAAGACATTAACCCCAGAAGATCTCCAGCTCATCATTTTTAATACTAATTTTTTAAATAAAGGTATGTGCCTTTTTTTTATGACAGGAAAAAAGAAATATCCAACTTAATTTTCTATTCATCCTGAAACTGAAATGAAGCGCTTTTGTATCAACATCTTTGAACAGCAGCAAGAAGATAAAATCAAACTATCTTATTGAAGTGTCTTGAGCTGTATTGGGGGTATCATAGTTCTGGCATAGTAATATCACAGGGATGGCCTCCACCTCCTTGTATTGCACGAGTCTCAGTTTCTCACATTTTGCCGAGTCATTCATCAAAACTTACTTAACAAAGAGTAAATTATTAACCAGTTGTCCAGGTCAGTCCCAGAATCACACTTGTATTCTGAAAAACTCTGGCAGATGGGCACGCACCTATGCAGATGACCTGGATGAGTGTTCACAGCCGGACACAGCCTCTTCGCACACCACCATGGTCTTCCGGGAGCTGATTGAGAAAGAGAGCCGCCTAGGACCCTTCCACATGGTGCACATAACCTTGATGTGCTGTCCCTTGCTACTGGTAAACAGCCACAACCTCATGCAGATTTTCACAGCTGCCATTCCCACCCATCACTGCCACGTCAAGGTCAATAGCACTCTCTATTCCAATGCCACCAGCAGTGCCAACATTAGCAAGGATCTCTGGCACGTATTTGTGCCCATGGACCCAGATCAGAAGCCAGAGCGGTGCCTGCGCTTCAGAGCACCCCAGTGGCAGCTCCTGGCTGGCAACATATCATCCGCGGGAAACGAGACGGTGCCCTGCCAAGAAGGATGGGAGTACGACAGGAGTGTCTTCACATCCACCATTGTGACAGAGGTAAGAGAGAAAAAAAATGTTTGGAGAAATCTTCCTAATCTCTGCTCGAGGAGAAAGCTATTTGAGAGCACAAAATAGTTATATTTGTTAACAGCACTAGCATGGGTTAATAAAAAATTTTTCTTTAATTTGTGGATCTCTCACTCCAGCATTTTTTTCTTCTTACATACTAAAACTTTATCCTCTATCCCCACCTCTCTCTCTTTCTTCTTTGCAGTGGAATCTGGTTTGTGATCTGCAGTCCTCCAAGGAGTTTGCTCAGTCTGTATATATGGCTGGGGTGCTGATGGGTGCCTTGGTATTTGGAGGCCTTGCTGACAGGTGGGTTCTAAATAAAACAAATTCTCAGAGTATTAATAGGGATGCCACCTTACTCTAGCTCAACTGAAAACAGGCTGATTTTAGCCCTGGTTTTGTTTTTTTTCATTCCACCATGGATTTGTAATTTTGATTTCCCCCTAAGGAAAACCAGAACTACATCCCCAATTATGCCAAGGAGAAACTTAGGGCTGGATTAGCCTTTTCAGTTGACCTGGCATGAGGTGACAACCTTAACTACAAACTCTCAGGGTGATCCAGTACCGAGCGGTAGGAAGAGCTGCGTTAGTGCCTACGGCACCCGCGGTTACCGCCCGCACAGTGCAGCTCACCTACCGCTCGATCCTGAAGCCTAATTATATGTAAATGTAAGCCGCGTCCGAAAAGCCTTAGTCCCGCGCAACCCAGGATACTGGATAGAGCGCCTATACAGGATCCTGGGTGCGCGGGCCTAAGGCTTCACGCCACGCTGGTATCTGTCATTTCAAATGTCATTTGAAATGACAGATACCAGGAAGTCTGGTCTGATCGGATGCAAAAATAAGTTGCTTCGCCGCTGTCATCTCTCTCCTCTCCTCCCGAAGCAGGCCTTGCTCCGGGAGGTGGAGAGAGAGATGACAGTGGCGAAGCAACTTACTTTTCCATCTGATCTGACCCGACAGCGCTTCTCCCCCCCTCCCGGAGCAAGGCCTGCTTTGGGAGGAGGGGAGAGAGATGACAGCGGCGAAGCTTTCCCCCAGCCCGGACCCGACCCGGACCCCCAACCCGGACCCGACCTGACCGCTGTCAGTCTGTTCTCCCTCCTCCCGGAGCAAGGCTGCTTTCGCGCCCTGCTCCGGGAGGGGGGGAGAAGAGGTGACAGCGGCGAAGCAAAAAAAAAAAGGGGAGCAAATTTTGTTTTTTTTCAAAAGCGACTTACTTTTGGGATCTGTCAAGATCCCAAAAGTAAGTCGCTTTTGGACGCCGGCAAAACTTATCTTTTTTGCAGCCATCAGCCATCAGCAGGAACACGATCTGGCTCCCGTAGCTCCTCCCAACAAGATGGCCGCCTGCACGGGGAAAGCGTACAATTGGCCGCTGAAGACGTGACGTCACGACATCATGTCTTCAGCGGCCAATTGCACGCTTTCCCGTGCAGGCGGCCATCTTTGTCTTCATCGGGAGGAGCTACGATCGCATGTGTTCCTGATGATGGCTTCAGAAAAGTAAGTTGCTTCATCGTTGCTAGTGTCCCCCCTCCTCCCGGAGCAAGGCGGCTTTTCGCGCCCTGCTCCGAGAGGAGGGGGGACACTGAAAAGTCGCTTCGCTGCTGTCTTCGTCGTTGCTTCGCCGCTGTCAGTGTCCCCCCTCCTCTCGGAGCAAGGCGGCTTTTCGCGCCCTGCTCCGAGAGGAGGGGGGACACTGAAAAGTCGCTTCGCCACTTTCTTCGTCATTGCTTCGCCGCTGTCAGTGTCCCCCCTCCTCCCGGAGCAAGGCGGCTTTTCGCGCCCTGCTCCGAGAGGAGGGGGGACACTGAAATGTCGCTTTGCCGTTGCAGTCTCCGTGGCAGCCCCAGTCCGGACATCGGAGGGGGGCTGCAACGTTTTTTTACGCTTTTTTTTTTTTGGCTTCGGGAGCAGGGGAGAGGACTGGGCCTGCCACGGAGACCGGCACCCATGATCGCGGCCGGGGCAGGCGAGCGGGGGCTGGGGGAAAGCTTTCCACCTACCCTTACCCATGCCTCTACCGCCTGGGTCAGGGTAGGTGGTAAGTTTGCAGGTTAAACGCGCGACAAAACGGCAGGGAAAGGTAGCGTTAGTCGGGGCGCGGGTTACGGGATGCTAGGTGAATAGCTAATTCGCTCGTTTGCATGCAACATCGCGCTAATTCGCTCGTTTGCATGCAATATGCATGCCGCGGGCGGAAGGGGTTGCCCAGGGAATTTAGGACGCGGTAGGAGTAGGTTAAAGGGGATTCGGGATCGCAGGAAGGGCTAACGCGGCCGAAAACGAAGTTAAAAACGGCTTAGGAGCAGGGTAAACGCGGCCGCACTTTACAGGATAGGCCTGTCTGGGAGTAAATTTGTTACTACCCACAGTACAACAAAGTCCGTGGGTAAGTTTTAGCCACAGATTTTGAACCAATTTTCAAAGTGAAAAGCGCATACTTTCCCTTTGAAAAGTATCCAAGTAAAGCTACCCACCCAGTCTGCTAAGCTATGTGGCTGGTTCTTCTGAGAAAACTTCTGCACGTAAGGGCAAACCCTCCTCAGCCCCACCCTTGGAAATGCCTCACGTGTGTAGTGGCACTATGCATATAAACGTTTACCCACACTCAGGAAGGATAATTTTAGAAAGCCCTGATCCACGGGGAAGGCTCTGGTTTACTCATGGAGATGGCTTTGAAAGTGACCCTTTCTATGCACATCCCGGATGTCAGGGTGACCATCTGGTTCTGTATCGTCAGGGACGTGCTGCTAATCCGATCTTGGTTTTAGTGCCCTCCACCTATGGAAGGGTTAAACCGGGACTGGGTTAGACTTTGCAATGGAGTCAGTAACCTGCTGGGCGCATACATGTTTCAGTTTGCTGCACAGAGTTTCAGTGTTCCCAGTTTAGTTTAACAGTCTGTGTCAGATTTAGGCACAAGGATCCTGCTTGGGTGCAAAAAAAATCAGCTCAACATTGAGGTCTCAACATCTTATTAATACCACATCATGCTTTTAACACTAGTAGTAATTAATGTCATTTCTATACATTAACTGATTCTGACAATATAAATTATCAAAATGACAGAGCTATTATCATACCACACAAACATTAAAATTAAACAACTCAGCAATATGCATTAGGGATGTACACAGAATAAAATGTCAGTTTTGTTTGCTATTTTGGTTCATTTGCCATTTTCTGGTGTTTCATTTTGTTTCAGTTCCAAAGTTATTTAGTTTATTTTGTGATATCAATTTGATTTGTTTCCATTAAAGTGAATGGGGGAAGCAGGGCATCCTATTTTGGACTCTAATATTGCAGTTTTCTATCCCAAGCTATTACTCATTCACTCCCAATGCAAAAAGATAAATGTGCATCTCAGACGCACATTTATTGCTCAGATATAGAGCAGACGTTAATAGCTGAGCGCATTGAAAAGAAGTACAGAAAAGCAGAATAACTGCTTTTCTGTACTTCTTTTTTAAGGTATAAAAAAAAAAACAAAACTTGGCAGACCGCCGAGTTATGAAGACCGACGTCGGTAAACTCAGCGTCAGTTTTCATAACCTGCCGTCTGCCAGTAATGAAAATGGCCGCCGATAAACTCGCAAGCGACCCTAGCGCCTCCTTCCTAGCGCGACCCCCTAATTTAAATATTGCATGGCGCCCCCTCCCCTTTGGGGCACCATGCGTGTGTTAAGAGAGCGGGCGCTGACGTTCAGTGCCCGCTTTCTATGCGCCTTTATTGCATCGGCCCCATAAGTTGGCAGGGCCCAGAAAGGTTGGGGAGCCCCCAGGGAGCAGGCACGAATCAGCAATATGCTGTTATATCTGATCCCCATTATTTGTGGGATACCAGAACGTCAAGGTGAGCTGCCTAATTTGTTTTGTTTTGCTTTTCACTGAGCTTTGTTTTCACTATAAATTAACTGCATTTAATGAACAGCCAGATCTGCCTCCTTTTTCCTCTGGCTTTTTCCAAGCTGCTACTGCTCAAGTTACCACATATGGGGGTCAACAGTGGAATTTCTTGCCAAAGGGAGAAACACAGACAAGAGCCCACAGTTGCAGCAGAATAAAATAAAAAACTGCAGAGTTTTTTTTCTTTTTATTTCTGGGGCCTCCCAGTTCTACTCACTGAGTTCTTGCACAACAGGCAACAGGGGCTATCCCCTCTTATATAGCCAGGAGTCAAGCAGTGAGTATGGGCAGACAGGCCAGGAGTATCCCCCCCCCCCCCCCCACTCTCCTATCCCCGGAGAGGTACATTGTTGGAGGCAGCTCGGTAAGCAGCGGAAATGGAGCAGGTGACCCAGGTCCTTGCTACAGGGCAGCAACAATTACAAAATGCCCTGCAAATGCAAACTAATCAGCAGCAGGCCTTATCAGAGTAGGTGGTGCAGCAGCAAAACGGTGCTAATCTAGATAGCCCAAGCTCTCCAAACAGCCATTACCAGTGCACATCCGGGTCACCAACAATACTTAAAATGACCCCATGGGAAGACCCCGATGGGATCTTGAAAAATGTTGAATGTTCCCTGGACCTTACCAACATGTATTGGCAAGTGTGGATAAAGGTGAACCGGTAGATGTAGTGCACTTGTGTAGTAGCTGGGTTCAAAAAAGGTTTGGATAAGTTCTTGGAGGAGAAGTCCATTAACTGCTATTAATCAATTTTACTTAGGTAACAGCCACTGCTATTAATTGCATCAGTAGCATGGGATCTTCTTGGTGTTTGGGTAATTTCCAGGTTCTTGTGGCCTGGTTTTGGCCTCTGTTGGAAACAGGATGCTGGGCTTGATGCAGTGGCGTAGCCACGGGTGGGCCTGGGTGGGCAGGTGCCCACCCAACTTAGACCCAGGCCCACCCAACTGGCACCGGAACTGCAAGGCTGTCGCGGGATCCCATCCCCGCGACAGCGAACAAGAGAACCCACGCCTCGCGCGCCATCACTGCACACGTGGGGAAGCGCTGCTGCGGCGGCCGTATGGCCAACCGGTCTTCCTGTTCGGGGGGGAGCGGAAGCGCCGCGCGCAGCTTCCGCTTCCTCCCCCCAATGCAGGAAGATCAGCTGCCTCTCCTGCTGCCACCCGTTCTCCTGCTATCTTCGGGCCAAACGGCCGCCGAACTTCCTGTTTGGGGGAGCGGAAGCGCCACGCACAGCTTCCACTCCCCCAAAGCAGGAAGATCAGCTGCCTCTCCTGCTGCCACCCGGCCTCCTGCTATCTTCGGGCGTCGGGCCGTACTGCCGCCGATCTCCTGCTTGGGGGGGGGGGGAGGAAGCGGAGGAAGCGGACGTTCCGCCCCCCCCCCCGACAGAAGTTCGGCGGGCAGTACGGCCCGACGCCCGAAGATCATACAGGAGGCCGGTGGCAGCAGGAGAGGCAGCTGATCTTCCTGCTCTGGGGGAGAAAGCGGAAGCTGTGGCACGTGCTTGAATGTGTATGTGTGGATGAGAATGGGAGTGTGTGTGGGTGAAAACTGGAGCCTGGGTGTGTATGTGGGTGAGAATGGAAGCTTGAATATGTGGGTGAATGGGAGCTCAAATGTGTGTATGTGTGGTTGAGAATGGGAGCCTGGGTTTGTGGGTGGTGAGAATGGGAGCTTGAATGTGTGTATATATGGGTGAGAATGAGAGCCTGGGTTTGTGTGTGGGTGGGTGAGAATGGAAGTTTGAATATGTGGATAAGAATGGGTGCTTGAATGTGTGTATGTGGTGGGTGAGAATAGTACCTTAAATGTGTATATGTATGGATGAGAATGGGAGCTTGAATATGTGTGGGTGAGACTGGGAGCATGGGTTTGTGGGTGAGAATGGGAGTCTGGGTTTATGTGTGTGGGTGAGAATGGGTGCCTGGATGTGCGTCTGTGTGTGCATAAGAATATAAGCCTGGGGAGAGGTGAGAAAGTGAGAACTTGAATGTGAGCTTGTGGGGGGGGGGGGGGGGGGGAGAGCATATGAGAGTGACAGCTTGAGTGTGTGAGAGGGAGTCTGTGAGAGAAAGCGTGTATGTGTGTGTGTGTGTAAGGGAAGAAGACAGTAATAGAAGAAAGACACTGAAAAGGAATTAGGAAATGAGCTATAAGGGAAAAAATGGGAAAAAGAGACCAGGACCAACTGATTAGAAAAATACAAAGATCAGACAACAAAGGTAAAAATATATATCTATATTTTGAGATGTTAGAAATTTAAATATAAGCAACACAACCGCTCTCTCAAAATTTATGGACAGGTAGGAGCCGTGTATAAAATCGTAATAATAAGAAGGCTAAAGTACCACAAATCACCGTGAATTATGTTTGTATCATTAAGTAAACCTCATACTTAGGCGTAGATGTGAATGCTATGCTGCATAATTTGGCATTATTTATCAGTAAAAAAACAACTCGTAGACCTGCATGCCTACAGCCCACCCATGTTAACCTTGTGCCCACCCAAAAAATCAATTCTGGCTACGCCACTGGCTTGATGGACCCTTGGTCTGACCCAGCATGGCAATTTCTTATGTTCTTATGTTCTTATGAGATGCACATTTATCTTTTTGCATTTGGAGTGAATGAGTAATAGCCTCATTCACATGCATTTGCATGTGATGAGTGCTAACTCCTTCACTCCGCGTCAGATGCGCGTTAAATAGGCACTAATCCCCCTATTGCATTAGGGGGTGGATTAGCGCCTATTTAAACCACATCCGACAGCGGGTTAAACAGTGCGCTCGGCTGAGCGTACCATATTGCATTGGCCCCTTCAAAAGCATACTTCCCTCATTTCTGTTCAGACTAACTGCTGATTTTGAAAAAGCTTGGTATGGTTCCTGAGCTGACTTTCGCTGTTTTGTTTTGTTTTTTCTTGTAATCCCTTCTCATAGGCTGAACACTCACTGATAATTTGTTCTTGAACATGCTGACTCCTCAATGGTTCTATTGGCATGTGACCCCCGTTCAGCCAATGGCTGCAACCTTTGATTCAGGCTGGCTTGTTCTTCCTTATTTCCCCTGGAGTCCACCCTTTCAGCTGCTGTTGGTCTGTAAAAATATAGCTCTCCCAGCTGTAAGGGTCAAAGTCCTGGGTTTAAACTGTGACAACTTCTCTCAGTCACTTTGCAGCTGGCCACAGCACAGTCAAACAGTAGCCAACAGATCTCCTTTTTTTTGATTGTCTGGATTGTGCTTGCTCCAGTCCATACTTAATTGTCCCAGGGCTGCATTGTACAACTCTTACACAAGGTAAGCTAAGCTCAGGGCCCTGGGATCCTGCCATATATATAAATTGTAATAAATAAAATATACAGAGGTCGATAATCAAAGCGCCTTCAGCGCTATTTAGCCGGATAAGTAGGACTTATGTGGCTAAGTGGCGGCTGCTGAATATGCGCCTGTGTTCAGCAGCTGCCACTTAGCCGTATAAGTCACATATTCAGCTAAAAAGTTAGCCGCATAAGTTGTGGGCACGTAGTGGACAGATCAGGGCGGAGCAAGTTAGCTGCATAACTTATCCAGCTCACTAGCGATATTTGAAGTTAGCCGCATAAGTTATATGGCTAACTTTGACACGCCTGATAGCAGGTTTAGACTTAGCCAGTTAGAACTTATTCGGCTAAGCACTTAGTTATATGCATATATTCAGCGGCTTAGCTGTGCCGCTGCATATACATCGTAATAAGTTCAATCAGGCTAAGTTACTTAACTGGCTATTTCTGAATATCAGTCCCCTTTGTTACGGCGGTGGCTGCTGTGCTACCGCCTCACCACCAGGGGTCCCTCTAGGGCTGGCTTTCCTGACAGGCCCAGTCCATCTCCTATGTCCACTCTATGCTCTGGGTGTGCCCTCTTAACCCTGCCTGACAGTTGCCTCGGGGCTTCGGCATCGAGCTCACCTGGGCTCCCTGCTCTAGCCTGCCTTGCGCGGCCTTCGGGGCCTATCCTTGCCTTGCCTTGCCTTGCGCGGCCTTCGGGCCTATCCTTGCCTTGCCTTGCCTTGCGCGGCCTTCGGGCCTATCCTTGCCTTGCCTTGCCTTGCGCGGCCTTCGGGCCTATCCTTGCCTTGCCTTGCCTTGCGCGGCCTTCGGGCCTATCCTTGCCTTGCCTTGCCTTGCGTGGCCTTCGGGCCTATCCTTGCCTTGCCTTGCCTTGCGCGGCCTTCGGGCCTATCCTTGCCTTGCCTTGCCTTGCGTGGCCTTCGGGCCTATCCTTGCCTTGCCTTGCCTTGCGCGGCCTTCGGGCCTATCCTTGCCTTGCCTTGCCTTGCGTGGCCTTCGGGCCTATCCTTGCCTTGCCTTGCCTTGCGCGGCCTTCGGGCCTATCCTTGCCTTGTCTTGCCTTGCGTGGCCTTCGGGCCTTTCCTTTCCTTGCCTTGCCTTGTGCGGCCTTTTGGCCTTCTTCCTTGATTTCCATTCCTGGCCTACGGGCCTTCCGTGTGTGTGTGTGTGGCCTACGGGCCTTCTGACCTGCCTTGCCCCGCTATTGGTGTGTGGCCTACGGGCCTTCCGTGTGTGTGTGTGGGTGGCCTACGGGCCTTCTGACCTGCCCTGCCCTGCTTACTGTGCCCTGACCCAGCCTGGACCCAGACACTGCTGACTGCCGCCTGCCCTGACCCAGCCTGTACTTGACACTGCCACTTGCCGCCTGCCCTGACCCAGCCTGTACTTAGACACTGCCATTTGCCGCCTGCCCTGACCCAGCCTGAACCCAGACTCTGATTCTTGCTGCCTGCCCTGACCCAGCCTGGTACCTGACTCTGTTCGAGCTTCCTGTCTCTCTCCACCTGGAGCCACCCTGCTGGGTGGTGTGCACGACTCCTGTCCGGAGCCCAAGCGTAACAGTATGCCGAAGCCATCACATTTTCCAGGGGAAGAGATAGGTCTGTGTCCTGCCGGTGAGTCAACTTTTCACTAATTCAAGATGCCTCCTTCTTTAAAGTTTTATACCTGCAATTCCTGTCAAACTTTGAATTATCCAAGCTATCAGAACTGTCTAGCCTGTGAACTTGTTGGTCAGGAACACTGGTCATGCAATAACTGCAACAAGAAAAATGTCTCTGTCTATCAGGAGTGTTTGAACTGTCTGGCTCCTAAACCAGGGTGGTGGAAATGCTCCTGTCTCCCGTGTTTGTTACCTCCAGGCAAACCCTGCCCCTGTTGTTCTGCTCTAGGACCAGCTGTGCAATTAGAAAAAGCTATCAGCTCTCCTAACCAGTATTCTGTTTCTGGCTCAACTAAAACAGACATTTTTGCTGGCAGTTTGTGGGTAGAAAAACCCAGGACTTACCTGGCCAAGAAGGCTTCTGTGAGACCAGTGCTAGAGCCTCGGGAACAGGTTTCTCTACAACGGAGAGAGCTGATTAACTCTAGCAGGGCTCAGCTTCCCACAGCTGCCAAGCGGACACTAACGAGCACCTTCCCTAGACGTCCTAGAACTGCCTGTGCCTTCTCTAAACTGCTCCCCCAGAAACAAAATCAGGAGCATCAGACTTTGGCTCGAGGTATCAAGCCCACGGCAGTACAATCTGTGTCTTCCATGCACACTACCTCTAACCATGCTACTCTGCCATCCGAACCTGCTACAACGCCCCGAGAGGGGTCCGAACCTGCTACAACGCCCAGAGAGGTGTTCGAGCCTGCCTCATCGCCCCGAGAGGGGTCCGAGCCTGCCTCGTCGCCCCGAGAGGGGTCCGAGCCTGCCTCATCGCCCCGAGAGGGGTCCGAGCCTGCCTCATCGCCCCGAGAGGGGTCCGAGCCTGCCTCATCGCCCCGAGAGGGGTCCGAACCTGTTTCATCGCCCCGAGAGGGGTTCGAGCCTGCCTCATCGCCCCGAGAGGGGTCCGAGCCTGCTACAACGCCCCGAGAGGGGTCCGAACCTGCTACAACGCCCGGAGAGGTGTTCGAGCCTGCCTCATCGCCCCGAGAGGGGTCCGAGCCTGCCTCATCCCGAGAGGGGTCCGAACCTGCTACAACGCCCCGAGAGGGGTCCGAACCTGCTACAACGCCCGGAGAGGTGTTCGAGCCTGCCTCATCGCCCCGAGAGGGGTCCGAGCCTGCCTCGTCGCCCCGAGAGGGGTCCGAGCCTGCCTCATCGCCCCGAGAGGGGTCCGAACCTGCTACAACGCCCCGAGAGGGGTCCGAACCTGTTTCATCGCCCCAAGAGGGGTCCGAGCCTGCCTCATCGCCCCGAGAGGGGTCCGAACCTGCTACAACGCCCGGAGAGGTGTTCGAGCCTGCCTCATCGCCCCGAGAGGGGTCCGAGCCTGCCTCATCGCCCCGAGAGGGGTCCGAGCCTGCCTCATCGCCCCGAGAGGGGTCCGAGCCTGCTACAACGCCCCGAGAGGGGTCCGAACCGGCCCTGCTGCCGTCCTCGGAGGGGTCCGAACCGGTCCTACTGACAGACTTCCTGAGTCAGCCATCGGAGTCTGCTGAACTGGTCCTGCTGCCACCCCTGGAGGGGTCCATACCGGTCCTGCTGCCGCCCTTGGAGGGGTCTGAACTGGCCCTGCTGACGCCCCCGGAGGGGCCCGAACCGGTCCTGCCAACTGACTTTGTTACTCAACTATCTGAGCCTGCTGTACCGGCCTTGCTGCCGCCCCTGGAGGGGCCTGTACCGGTCTTGATGCCGACCTTGGAAGGGTCCGGACCGGTCCTACGATCGCCTCAAGAAGGGTTACGGACTATTTCTCTGCCCCAGGTGGGGTTTGTGTTCCCCTTGTCACCCCAGGAGGGGTTATGGAAATCTGCACCGCCTCTGCTACCCCAGGAGGGGTCTAACCCTGCCGCCTTGTCCCAGGAGGGGTTATGGACTGCCTTATTGCCTCGGAAAGGAGTTGAACCTGCCGCATCACCCCCGGAGTGGTCTCCCGTTATTCTTGATTACCTCCTGCACAGATGGGATCCAGGAGGAGGGGGAGGCCTTGAGGGGGGGGTACTGTTACGGCGGTGGCTGCTGTGCTACCGCCTCACCACCAGGGGTCCCTCTAGGGCTGGCTTTCCTGACAGGCCCAGTCCATCTCCTATGTCCACTCTATGCTCTGGGTGTGCCCTCTTAACCCTGCCTGACAGTTGCCTCGGGGCTTCGGCATCGAGCTCACCTGGGCTCCCTGCTCTAGCCTGCCTTGCGCGGCCTTCGGGCCTATCCTTGCCTTGCCTTGCCTTGCGCGGCCTTCGGGCCTATCCTTGCCTTGCCTTGCCTTGCGCGGCCTTCGGGCCTATCCTTGCCTTGCCTTGCCTTGCGCGGCCTTCGGGCCTATCCTTGCCTTGCCTTGCCTTGCGCGGCCTTCGGGCCTATCCTTGCCTTGCCTTGCCTTGCGCGGCCTTCGGGCCTATCCTTGCCTTGCCTTGCCTTGCGTGGCCTTCGGGCCTATCCTTGCCTTGCCTTGCCTTGCGCGGCCTTCGGGCCTATCCTTGCCTTGCCTTGCCTTGCGTGGCCTTCGGGCCTATCCTTGCCTTGCCTTGCCTTGCGCGGCCTTCGGGCCTATCCTTGCCTTGTCTTGCCTTGCGTGGCCTTCGGGCCTTTCCTTTCCTTGCCTTGCCTTGTGCGGCCTTTTGGCCTTCTTCCTTGATTTCCATTCCTGGCCTACGGGCCTTCCGTGTGTGTGTGTGTGGCCTACGGGCCTTCTGACCTGCCTTGCCCCGCTATTGGTGTGTGGCCTACGGGCCTTCCGTGTGTGTGTGTGGGTGGCCTACGGGCCTTCTGACCTGCCCTGCCCTGCTTACTGTGCCCTGACCCAGCCTGGACCCAGACACTGCTGACTGCCGCCTGCCCTGACCCAGCCTGTACTTGACACTGCCACTTGCCGCCTGCCCTGACCCAGCCTGTACTTAGACACTGCCATTTGCCGCCTGCCCTGACCCAGCCTGAACCCAGACTCTGATTCTTGCTGCCTGCCCTGACCCAGCCTGGTACCTGACTCTGTTCGAGCTTCCTGTCTCTCTCCACCTGGAGCCACCCTGCTGGGTGGTGTGCACGACTCCTGTCCGGAGCCCAAGCGTAACACCCTTACTTTGTGTGTTACCACAAATTGGGTGCAGGAGGCACACTCCGTCCCATGGTTAAGTCCCAGTTCACAGATATCAGTCCTTTTTCTCCGGGGCATGGATCCTTTCAGGTTACTAGGTCTTCTATCTCTCTTCTGATGTTCCAAGGGACTTCTCAAGTAGAGAGTTCCACAAGCAGCAAAAAATGTACTCCTCAGTTTCTTCTCCCAGATAGGAATGGTAGGTAAAAATCTCTCCCAACAAAAGGGAACACATTTCTCCCATCAAAAACTCTGCCTGCTTCTTTCTTGTGGTAAGGAAAACTGCTGACTCTCCCAAATGAGCCACAGAATTATTTTTCCCAGACTTCCACCAGGCAGGGGATAGATTCTCCCAGAGGCAGGAGTAGGATCCACACAAAAACAAAAATACTCTTCTCTGAGACAACCCCCTTCCAGGCCAGTTGGATGCTAGACAGGGATATGACCTTTTCCTTCTCCCAGGTATCAGACTGTGGGCCTAACTTTAGAAGCTGGGGAAACTCCAAACTGCACGTTTCTCCTGTCTCAAAACAATTTCAGAACTCTCACCAACAGCCTCAAAGGAGGTGCTGGTTAGGGATAGTCTGTGCCCCCCCTTAGAGTTGCCAACTGGCTCTAGATTTTCAGGGCAGGTTAATCCAGTCCTGGTTTTACTCCTCTATATGCAGGTACTTATAGTCTTGCTTTTCTTAGGGAACACAATAGGGAAATCAGAATAAGTACCAGCATGAAATGGGCTAAAACCAGGACTGGATCAACCTGTCCTTAAATCTGGAGCCAATTGGCAACCCTACCCCGCCTCCTTCCTGCAAGACTAGTGGAGTAAGTGAATCATAAAAGTGATTTACTATCATAAAATGATAGTATGAAGGGGAAGGGATGGAGGAACAGGGATGAGAGACAGGCAATATAATTTTCTAGTTCATGATGTGACAGGAAACCTATTGAGTGTTTTTTTTGTCAGTTCCAAAATGTCTGATCATTTTGACTTTGGATTGTTTTAAATTTTCCTTTGATTATCCTGATCGTAAGCTCATTGATGCAGTGGTCTGGTTCTGAAACGTTCTCCCCCATGGAGGTGTTGGCCTGGTCTTCCCTGGGATGATTATCTGGATATTCAGTGGAATACTTAATCCCAATAAGTTTCCCATAGAATTTCCCTTTGAAAATTCAGGGTCTGGTGATGCCGTGGATAATTTAGTGCCTATAGCATTGGGTCCGCACCATAAATTGCAAAGGAATTCCAAATTGATGTTCCTATATGTGAAACAGTGCAGGTACTTTTACTCATAGAGAAGGAGGGCAATTTCTGTTCCTAATTTTACTCATGTTGCTGCTTAGTTCCCCAGGTAAAATCTTTAGAAAATTGCCTTTGATAATATTTAACGACAACTTTTGAATTTAAATATAACCCAGCCATTTATTCATCTCCCCCTGATCTTGTAATTTAGGTTCGGCCGGAGGGCAATCCTGCTCTGGTGTTCCCTACAAATTGCAGCTATGGGGTCCGGGACTGCCTTCTCTCCCAGCTTCACAGCCTACTGCATCTTCCGCTTCCTGACAGGCATGGGGATGAGTGGTCTTATCCTCAGCGACTTCAGTCTGGGTAAGGACACAAAGCTCTTTTAAGTAGGGAGGCTCAGCAGACTCCATTTAGTCAGTAGATCTATCGTCACCGGCTCCAATGTCCTGTGGCAGCTCAAAGATAGATACTGCGGCAAAGTTTCTGAAATGCTGGGCAATTGTATGACATATTTGCATACATTTGCTTATTTTTGCATATTTTATGATGCACATTTTACTTTATTTATTCCCTGTGATGGTTGAACCCGGATATTAGTTCCGTGTGCCATATCTCAAATGTATATGCTAGATGGAACACTGTTATTATGCAGCGAGATGTATTTCCAGGGTTTCCTGCATGGTGGGAAAGTTTACCTTCAAGGCCCTTTGCATTGCAACGGACACTTCCCATCTTAAAGGTTTTGCACACAGCACAGAAGATAACAGCATAAATGAGCATCGTAGTCAATATGCAATAAAACACAGGAGAGTTATGGTGGTTTCCAACAATACTCTGAACTGATAAGATGTAAAGTGATGATTTCAATTCTTTACAGCTGTTTGATTCACTTTTATGTGATTCAAGTGCTTTTTAGTAAGTTTGTGACTTCTTACAGTCTTTCTCAAGTTCAAATGTTAAATCCAATGCATTCAATTCTTTAAGTTACTGATTTCTTCCCTCCCATTGGATACAGGGCAAAACCAGCGCTTCTTTCCCGATAAAGATGAAGTATCAGAGATAGAATTTATTTTATACAATCATTTACTCTCCTACCTCCTCCACATTGTCTTCTCTCACTCCTTGATCTCCTCACACTACCTGAATGGCACAACTCCTCCTCCTCATCTCCTTTTCAGTATCAGGAAAGGATACCTTTTGTGCCTCTTCTCCAAATCTTCAGGAGATGTACATGGGCCCTAGATGGGGGCAATCTACTCTCCTCTCTCCCTTTCTTCCTCCTTTCTCTCAGGATGGCTGAAAGTCATCCTCTCCTTGGATCTTGATGATCTCAGGTTCATCTTGCACAAAGTGAACTTATCCCTTTTGTTGGTAGAGCAGAAATTAAATTGGCTGAAATGAGTCCAAATTTACTGGGTACTCCAAACTTAAATAACTTAATTAAAGAGATAAGGGTGGATTGGGAAGGTGGAAAGAAACCCCTATTCAAATAAAAGATCTCCATGGAGGCATCAACTCAACACAGAAAATCAGAGGACAGCCAGGACATACTGGTTCAGATTATATTTTCACAATAGATACCAGCAAATCCAAATCTCTACTGCTACATCTCAAAAGATCACATTATCCACAGTTTTATTTAACATAGCTCCCCTCTGCTCTCTTCTCTTTTCTTTAAGAAAAATCTAAAAACATGGTTCTTTAAAAAAGCCTTCAGTAAAGAGTCTGGAGGGTAGAGAATGAAAGTACAGGGAAACGCAGATGAGAATGAACACAACAGCAATTCCAAAAAGTGCATGATATTAATGTATTCAATCCTACAACTAAGAAGTAATACTTCAAATAGAGAGTAACACAATAATACACCCGGACTAGACCAACATTACTCAAATATTGATTTTATTGATGAAATTGTAACTGAACTTTATTGGCACCTGTTAGAATGTAAGATAACCTACATTTACATACCTTAGTCTATGTGCCTATTTGTAAACCGTTGCGATGGTATATAACTTAGCGACGGTATAGAAAAGTTTTTAAATAAATAAATGTTAGATTTATCATACAGGCTGGACATGGATGATATCCAGTTCATTTTCCTCTCAAAAGCACATGGTCAGATCTCTATATCTTCTATATATAAATATTTCCATTCTACCAGGACCAAATATCAGGCACTTATTTATTTATTATTAAAGGCTTTTATATACCGACTTTCTTGATACAAATCAAATCAACTCGGTTTACATCGAACTAAGCAGTAACTATAACCAACCAATCAACAAGAGACAATTTAAAGGAGCATAAAGTTACATTGTAACAAGGATGCCTTAACTGGGAGTAGGAAATAAAGAAGGGGAGAACGAAGATAAAGTACTACCGGTATATACATGGGAGGGAGGCGAGGAGCCGACCTCAATATAACTTGTAGGCGTGATTTAGCGTTTGTTTGTTTACATAAGTGATGGAACAATTCTAAGTCAGGCTGTTGGGCTAGTAGTGGGGAAGGCTCGGCAGAACAGCCATGTCTTTAGTTTCTTTTTAAAAGTTGGTAGACAAGTTTCCTGCCTGAGGTCCGATAGTTGGTAGACAAGTTTCCTGCCTGAGGTCCGATATTGCTGATATTTGGTCCAAAGATCTCAAGATACATTTAATAGAAGAATAATCTGATTGTTAAAAGTACAGAGAATATAATATTGAGAGAACTACATTTCATAATCCTACTCAGGATCACCGTTTGGCCAGTAAAAGCATGTAGAGACAAAATTGCCAGTTCAGACAATTGTTTGAAATGTTCCCAAGCAGGAGCTATTTTTCTTCATTGCTTATGGGATTGTATTAAGATTCAGGTATACTGCATTACCAGATGATTATAACCACTAAAGAGGTTCCTTGGACTGTGGCCTTCTGTCTCCTAGGTAATTTAGAGCATTCTATATATATTGGTAGAGTCCATAGATTTCTGTTGGCAAAAAGCTGTCTCATTGCATGAAAATGTATCTTGAACAAATGGTTGGATACAGAGGGTGCAGACCTGGCCTATCCCAGAAATTGCAGGCACTACAGAAGGCCTTGGATCCTCAAGTCATGGACATGAATCATCTCGCTGCATGTTTGGACATCTTGACCATACCCGCCACACTACCTCCACCAGTAGTGGCACCAGCACCACCATCAGTCACTGACCATCTTATGCAACAACTGCTGGCCCTGCTCCAGTATGCCACCCAGGAGCTGCCAAGCTCTCTGGAAGCGCTTATTGACCTCAAGGAGAAGATAGACAGATGCCTCCATGAGAGGTCCCGAGAGGGCTGCTTGACAAAGAGGGACACAAGCCGGGCTCCGTCAATTCAATCCTTGCTTTTGCCTGATTCTGCTATGCCAGAAACCCTGCCGTCAGAAGAGCCCATGCAATTGGGTCGTTCTTGTTTGGCAGCCGAGGAGGGGACCCAATGCAGACAATTAGGCCTCTGTTTATACTAATATTATATAACTATAGAATGGGTTATTTTCCCTATATGCATCACTTTGCACTTATCCACATTGAATTTCATCTGCCATTTGGATGCCCAATTTTCCAGTCCTGCAAGGTCCTCCTGCAATTTATCACAATCTGCTTGTGATTTAACTACTCTGAATAATTTTGTATCATCTGCAAATTTGATTACCTCACTCATCGTATTTCTTTCCAGATCATTTATAAATATATTGAACAGTAAGGGTCCCAATACAGATCCCTGAGGCACTCCACTGTCCACTCCCTTCCACTGAGAAAATTGCCCATTTAATCCTACTCTCTCTTTCCTGTCTTTTAGCCAGTTTGCAATCCACGAAAGGACATCGCCACCTATCCCATGACTTTTTACTTTTCCTAGAAGCCTCTCATGAGGAACTTTGTCAAACGCCTTCTGAAAATCCAAATATACTACATCTACTGATTCACCTTTATCTACATGTTTATTAACCCCTTCAAAAAAGTGAAGCAGATTTGTGAAGCAAGACTTGCCCTGGGTAAAGCCATGCTGACTTTGTTCCATTAAACCATGCCTTTCTATATGTTCTGTGATTTTGATCTTTAGAACACTTTCCACTATTTTTCCTGGCACTGAAGTCAGGCTAACTGACTTCAGTGCCAGGATCGCCCCTGAAGCCCTTTTTAAATATTGGGGTTATATTGGCCACCCTCCAGTCTTCAGGTACAATGGATGATTTTAATGATGTTACAAATTTTTACTAATAGATCTGAAATTTCATTTTTGAGTCCCTTCAGATGCATTCTGCTAAATTGATCGTCTGTATCAGAGACTCTTCTTTCCATTTCCTGGAGTTTTTTTTTTTTTAGAAACATCCATAGGCTGTGATGAAAGAGTTTCAAACTTTTGATATATTTTAGCAAACCTCCCTTCAAAGGCAGCGACTATAACAGCAGCGACTTAACTGACCTGCTGGTCATTTCTTCCTGGAGTTAGGCCCTCTTCGAATGTGTCAGTCATTTTCCCATCTGCAGCCTTACTCTTTTCTCTGTCTTTCCTTGCCAATTTATTGGATATTTCAAAGTCCCCAAAAAGTAGGATGTGATCAGTGAATGAGGAGGATATTATTACAGAGTACTTCCTGACCAAAATATGTTTATTTTAGCTCTCACATCACATCACATAACCTCCCTTAGCTGAGGCTTTAAATAGAATATCGGGATGGTCTGAAGCAAGTTGGTCTTGAATCCTTCCAGGACTAACATGCTTTGGGTAAGAAGCCCCAAAATGAATTATTCTACTATGATTGGTAATTTTCAGAGGTATATTCTCCTGGTGCAATCGTAGGTAAGAATTTTAGGAGTCATTTTGTACTCTGATCTAGCAGTGCATGCTCATATTAATAAGATAGTTAGTTTAGCATTGTTTCAGTTTAGAATACTGCATAATCTTTGCCTTTATTTGTCTAGAGAAAATGTGATCACTGTTATACATACATCTGCTTTAGATGTTGAATTGCCTGAAAAAATGCTCAATTGTTTGCAGTATCTATATTCAAAATATGACCACTAGAATTTTGTTGTGTTTGAAACTTTAAGATCATATTTATATTTATATTTAAGACCATATTTATATTGTACTTTTGTATATAATTAACCTCCTCTATCTCTTTCTATTTCTTACATTCCCAGTTCATTAGCCCTTGTTAATTGTAACTGCTTCTCTTCATCACGTTATTTATGTTTGGTTGTATTATTCGCACCCCTGTTATCTGTAAACCGACATGATGTGAACGAGTTCATGAATGCCGGTATAAAAAAACCTTAAATAAATAAAATAAAATAAATATTACCAGCTTCACAGGGTTCCTATATATTTTTATATAATGTTTAAGTTAGACATGTTGAGGTTGGTATTCAGTGCCACTTAATTAGATAAGTTCAGACTTATCCAGCTAAGTGGTGCGGTTTGAATATTTGGCTGCATTCAGTGTCCGCAGCTTAACTGGATAACTATTTATTACCTGCTATTAAGTTCACTTAGAGAATAGCCACTGCCATTAGCAATGGTTACATGGAATAGACTTAGTTTTTGGGTACTTGCCAGGTTCTTATGGCCTGGATTGGCCACTGTTGGAAACAGGATGCTGGGATTGATGGACCCTTGGTCTGACCCAGTATGGCATTTTCTTATGTTCTTATGTTCTTATGTTCTTATCTAGCTAATTATCTGTCTAAGTGGTGGGTGGGATGGGATTGTTCTGGGGCACAGCTATTTATTTGGCTAACTTACAGGGTCATTCATCAAAATGCATTATGGCAAAATTAACACATGTGTTATGGTATTATTGTGGGCGTTAGGGCCCTAATGCCCGCGATAATGCCCTAATGCATTTTGATGAATGACCCTGTAAATTAGGCTTGTATAACCTTTTGAAAATTGACCCTTTTGTGTGCAGCAAGCGATTCAGCATGTGTTGTGTTCCGCGCTTGTGGAAGGCCACAAGCGCGGCCCCCTACCTTGCCCGCGACGGCGACCCGCCGCGGGAACTCTGGGGGAGACCCCTGAACCGATGCCTGTCGCTTCGGCGCGGGCCCCCGCTCTGGCTGCTGGGTGGAGAGCCGTCCCTGCTCTTCCCTCGCGGTGTCCTGCAGCATTTCCTCCTCGGAGGTATTCCAAGATGGTCGCCGCCATTTTTAGGCGCGAGGCTGTGCCTCCTCATTAGATTTAAAGGCACCTGATCTCTTTAACCAGGTTCAGCTGTTACCTATGAGCCAGAGCAGAGGAAGTATAAAAGGAGGCTTCCTCTGCTCATTCCTCGACTTGGCAACTTCCGTGGTTGGTAAGGTCTACTTGCTTCGGTGAGTTCTTGTGCTTTGGATCCTTGTTCCTGTCTCGTCTTGGTGTTCCTGGTTCCTGACTTCGGATCGGCTAGCGGTGATTCCTGGTGTGTGACTTCGGATCGGCTAGCAGTGATTCCTGATATCTGACTTCGGTTTGGCAAGCGGTGATTCTCTGGTGTGTGACTTCGGACTGGCAAGTGGTGATCCCTCGGTGTGTGACCTCGGACTGGTAAGCGACGACCCTCTGGCACTTGACCTTGGACTTCCTCTTGACCATCATCTCCAAGGGCCCACCTAAGTCCCAGCAGCCCGGGTCTCTACGGGCTCCTCTCGGGGGGGACCGCGGGCTTCCAGGGGTGAAGCTCCAGTCAGCCCTTGCACCGAACGCTCGACTCCTTGAGCTCTCAAAGGTCCGCCTAAGTCCCAGCGGTCCAGGTCCCTACGGGCTCCTCTTGGGTGGACCATGGACTTCTAGTGGTGAAGACACACTTCCTCCTCGACGTCACGACTCTTCGTCTGCCTCCACAGTCGCCTCTGTCTCCAGTGCCGAGGGTCAGCTGGTCACGTCTTCTGTTCCTGCCTCGCCACCCGACGGGAGAACCTACGGATCTTCCTCCTAAGATATACCATCCTCCCGTCGGCCCAAGGATTCACAAGCCTGAGCATAACAGCATGCACACTCAACAGCCTTAGAATGCATGGTAAGCTTTAGTGCATAGGTCCCATTGTGTCTGATAACAGATTGCTTTAACCTTTGAAGAATTCAGAATACAGAATATAATGTAATTCTGTCTGCCATCATTGCTGATCACCATGCTTAATCATATGGACAGATTGAAATAATAGTACAGGCAGCTAAAGATGCTTTAGGATGGATAAGGTGACTGGCTGACAATATTGGTTGGATTTCTTCTTGTTCAGCATGTCACTAGTCGAGTTAATCCAATAAATCGAGCTTCTTATGAGATGTCATCTGATGACTATCTAAACCCAAACATATTTGAGAACTTACAGCAAAAGGAAGACTAGGATATTATCATCATCCTTGTGTTTCTTCACTCCTCAAGACCTTGTTTTTGCAAGCAACTATGGATATGGTCCAAAGTGGATTCTTGCTACAGTTACAGTGATTATAGATTCCTATAGAGTGCAAACTACTTATGGAAAATCTGGTATCTCCATATTGATCAATTACAAAGATACTCATCCGTAAGTGACAATATTATAGATGAGCCTTAGACAGATTCTTCTTGGGAGCAATTTCTTTTTACTCCAATTGTACCTACATTTCTATATATCCATGAATATGCTGAGATTTCATCTGCAGAGGCTCATCCACCCTGTCTTGTCAGATATTCAGGATCAAATAGTGCATGCACCTCTTTCTCTAATAAGCAATTTAGAGTGACCACAGTGCAGCAGATTGCTTTCCTCCACCCCCCAAAACATATTTATTTATTTATCTAAAAAATAATTTATATCCCATATAATCTAAGTTATTCAAATGCAGATTACAATAAAACATTCATAAAATATAAACACAAACACATAAAATGCAATTAAATACTACAATATAATATATATTAAATAAATCAACTAATCAGTTAAAATAAAAGGTTATCACAAAATCCAAACCTTAAAAAATTTAAAACCGCTTCTATACCAATCCGATTTCAGAATGGTTTTGCAACTACTCATCTTTGCTAATATTGATTATTGTAACTCACTCTTGCTTGGTTTACCCACCTCCACCATTTGTCCATTACAAATCCTACAAAACACTGCAGTTAGAATCCTAACAGGCACCAAAAAACATGACCATATTTCTCCAATCCTTATATTTCTGCATTGGTTACTGGTTAACTATCGAATACAATATAAACTTTTATGCATCCTGCACTAAGTTATATATGGAGAACAAACTGACTCTCTGTTGTGAACCTGCCCGCGAGGAGCACGGGCAGGTCCCCTACCTCCTGCGGCCAGTCAGACCACTGACGCCTTTTCTTCGTGGCAGGATGCTGCCAACTCTGTCCTCCGCGGCCCGGAGGCTGCAGCTGTCTCCTACCCTGCGCGGCAGGGCTGACGCCGTCGGGAGCTCCTCCTGGGTCCTCAGACGGCAGAGAGCTGTCCTCGCCGCTGCCGGGGTCTTTGAAGTGAAGAGGTGCCGGCGCGCGCCTCTTCACTTCATTTAAAGGGCCCACAGCCGGATATGCCCCGGGCTCCACCTGATGACAACTTCCTGCTTCAGCCCTATAAAAGGGGTTCTTCTTCAGTCATTCCTGGCCTTCAGATCGGGTTCCACAATCGTCTGTGTCTTCTCTCTGGTCCAGGTCCTCCATGGTCTTCTCCTGCTTTGATGGCTTCATCTTCGTGTTCCTGATGTCCTTCATCCAGGTCTCCAGTTGTCTTCATGTTCCTGATGTCCTTCATCCGTGCCTCCAGATGTCTTCAGATTCCTGATGTCCTTCCTCCGTGTCTTCAGATGTCTCCATGTTCCTGATGTCCTTTGCTTGTACGTCCTGATGTCTGATGTCCTTCCTGATGCCTTTGTCTTTGCCTCTACCTCCATGCCTTGGTCCCTTGATGTCCACTTTCCTGCCGTGCCGTTGTCGTGGTTTCATGACCAGTCCCATGAATGGGCTGTGTAGGGCACCTCACGGTACAAAGGCCATCCTCATCTCTGCAGTGCAATCCTCCAGAAGACTTCTGCTTCAGTCCTAACTTTTTAATCCTTGAAAATCGTGAATCCTGTGCTTGAGTCTTGTCCCAGTCTTCGGAGTCTATTGCAATTCGCATTCGTCCATGCAAGACTTTGTTCGAACCTGCTCCGCACCAGCATGGTCTGCGACCAGTCCCGCGGGTGGACTGTGTAGGGCGTACCCCGGTGCAGGCTCGTCAGTATCTTCGTCATGTTCTGGTATCAGCTTCCACTATCTCTCCTAGAGTCTGCTTCGAGCCCAGCGTGGTCCTTGACCAGTCCCGCGGGTGGACTGTGTAGGGCGCGCTGCGTCGCAGTCTCGACCCAGCGCTTTGATCCTTGCCTTTGTCTACAGTACCTTGATCCTTTCCTTCGTCTACAGTGTCTTCGCCTAAGTCTTCGTCTACAGTGTCCTTGCCTGAGTCTTCGTCCAAAGTCTTCTGTGTTCTAAGTACTCCATCTGCCCTCGTCCTCTGTCCGGCCTACCGCCTCTTGCCGTACCCAGCGGCGGGTCCGAAAGGGCTTGGAACGGTTGGAGAACTGTTCAACGATCAGCATTGCATTGTTGGTCATCACCCTCTACCGGACCTGCACTGGCGTGCAGGTCCGGTAGAGGGTCAGACCTTATATCCTTATCTTCACTTCAGCCTTGCCCTGCTCCTTGTACCCGTGCTCGTACCAGCTCAACTCCCGCGGTGTGTCTTGGGGCTCCTCCTTGAGTCATGCCATGGCCCAAGGGCTCATATCACCTGCTTTAGAAACGACCGTGCCTCCGCGCTCATAACAATAGCCGAAGGCCTTCAAACCCTCGGTTCGTAACAGCTGCCGGAGGTTGCGCTTGTAACACTCGCTCACTGTAGCAATTCGACTTCACACTCCACAACGCAATCTTCGCTCAGCCAATAAAGATTTTCTGTCCATCCCTTCTGTACAATCTGCTTACCTATGTCTAGTAAGAGAATGTGCACTATCATTGGCAGGCCCCAAAATTTGGAACTCATTACCCACAGACTTACGTCTCCAACCTGACTTAAAGATTTTTAGAATGGAGGTAAAAACATGGCTATTTTCGAAGGCCTATCAGGATGCAACATAATTTCTATTCCTTTGATTCAATCTTCCTTTTTAATGATAATTCAGGATCGATGACTTTCTAGCTGTGTCCATTTTATTCACGTTTTTATATTTTATTTTGCTTTATTTATTCTATTTTATTGTCAATTTCAATTTTAGGCCATTGTTTTGTTTTATTTTTGTCTTTAAATTTTTTTATATATTTACTGTATTGTATTATTTTCCTTTTATTCTATGCTTAAATTATGTAAACCGTTGTGATGTTTTGAGAGTGACGGTATATAAAATCATTAAATAAATATACCTTGCCTTAAGCTTTCACAACACTTCCAAGTCACCCTCTGCAAAAGCTTTGTGGAATAGATCTGCTTTTAATAACTTTCTACATTTTAAGTACTCAGATGCACCTCTTATTGCCATAAGTAGCACATTCCACATAGCTGGTGCAACAATATAGAGAGTTATGTCAACTAAGGAGGGGGACGGGTGCTGTGCATCTATAGAGACTAAGGGTGCTTTAACATTTGAAGTAACGTGTGTCCTCTTAGTAACTCTTTCTTTACTTGATACTTGTTGACTCCTTAGGTTGGTTTCACTTCTGTTGGTGCATGTGTGTCTTGGCCAGGCTATTTGCTAATGAAACAACCAAAGAGTTGTGAGTTACCACACCATCTTGAGCCTATGGGATCGGCAGAAAATTGATCAATCACTCAAATAAATTGTTTTGCTTTTTGACCAATCACATTACCCCTAAATACTCTATAGAGGCTAAACTAGAGCCAGATCCACCTACTTACAACCCTGTTTCTTAAGCTGAAATCTTGTGGTGTCTGTGCACAGTAGTTGAGACTCAGGGCTGATTTTAGGCCAGGTCGTGCCCTGTGCAAAAACTGAAATTAGCACTTCTCCTCCCCTTCAACAGTTGCAATTCCAACACTGCACTCTCTTCTTCGGTAGTCATAGTGTCTCCAGCAGAGCATCATTCTTTTGCTCTCTCTCTCTCTATTTTCCTCCCATCCTGACTCTTTCTCTCTGCCTACATGATGTGGAAGGACATTGGTGGAAGGGGTGCTGACATGGCAGTGCCTCTTTTGTGCATGGCACACTGTGGAAACACGCATGTCGCACATCCCAAAAGCCGGCCACGCACCTCCCCATACCCCATACCTAGAAAACAAGTTTGAATTTGGTCTACGAGCATGATTAATTTGTATGTTTATGGGCATCCTGAAAACCAGACCTGTTAAGGAAGGACTGGTTGTGGAAGCCTGCAACAGTTTATTCATTTTCCAAAGGGTTAACCTCACATGACTTGTTTTTCTTTTCTTTTTTCCCTTTTCTGCTAGCTGTGGAATGGATGCCAACCAAATTCCGAGGTATTATCTTTACCATCATGGGCTACTGTGCCACCTGTGGCCAACTGGTCCTTGCCGGCATAGCGTATGGGATCCGGGACTGGCGCCAGCTGCAGTTGGTGCTGTCAGTGCCATATTTCATCATCTTTCTCTACAGCTGGTATGTTGCAGTGTTGTGTGTTGGAAGAAGATGGGATTACAGGTGTCAGAATGCTTAGGGATGGCAACATAAAGAACCAGGGCTGGTTCAGCAGAGCCCCTAGTGGTTTGGAAGGTCAACTGGTTGGTGGCAACATTGCCATAGGCAGATGAGAAATGATGACCCATTCAGGTTTTAAGGTGGCCACTGGCCATTTGTCCCTGGCCAGTCCATTTGAGATTTGGTTACATTCATAAGGTGGTAGCTTTAACTTGTTACTGTGAAATTTGAGAACATAAAATGTTCATAAATGCAATTACTATCAATCAGTAACTGTTCCTAGTTACTTTTAACCCGCTCCTACAGCAGTATCATTGGTCACACAGTTCTGAAGCAGGATAATACTGTGTCATGAGATGGTGAGCCAAATTCTGGTGTTTTTTTTAGGAAGGGGGTTCAACTCCTCCTTCCAAGACATTCTTTATATATATTTATACACACACACACACACACACACACATATATATATATATATAGAGAGAGCGAGAGAGAGATCTATATCTGTATCTATATATACTGTAATATAATCTGTGGCCTTAAATTAACTGTCACTACATGGGTACTCAGTAAATCAATATAAATATGAGAGAGTATCACCATCAACATTACATTTCCATCAAATTATTATATAACAATCTTTTATTACAAAATATATTTGAAATTATGACATACAAAATATTTATTTTATTTATTTATTTAAAGCTTTTTTTATACCGACATTCGAAGAACATCACATCGGTTTACATGGAACAGGTAGAAAAATAAAAATGGTTTACATGAAACGGGTGGAAAAATAAATATTAAAAAGCCGTCGGGGCTGTGCTAAGTCAACTGTCCACCTGAGGCAAATCCCTGCCATGTTCCTACTACTCATGTAAGTTCACGCCCACAGAGAGGAACTACGGCATCGGTGATAAGGAGCTGCTGGCCATCAAATTAGCTTTCGAAGAATGGCGCCAATGGTTGGAGGGGGCCCAACATCCGATAGTCGTCTACCCCGACCACAAGAACCTGGAATACCTGTGCCGTGCCCAGCGTCTTAATCCACGGCCAGCGCACTGGTCACTCTTCTTCAGCCGTTTCAAGTTTTCCCTCCGTTACCGACCAGCATCCTGAGGGAAATGTTACATACCTCCGTAATTGTCTACCTTGATGATGTGCTAATATATTCCAGGGACTTGGGAACACACCATCACGATGTCTGCCAAGTACTGCAGAAATTGCGAGAGAATCGACTCTACGCGAAACTCAAGAAATGCCAATTCGAGCAGGAATCACTACCCTTCTTGGGGTATATCGTCTCCTCCACAGGGTTCCGGATGGACCCGGACAAGGTTGTTGCCATCAAGGATTGGCCTCAACTGGTGGGAGTTAAGGCACTACAGCAGTTCCTCGGGTTTGCCAGTTTTTATCGGCAATTCATCCCCCATTATTCCCAGATGGTGGCTCCACTGACGGCCCTCACCAGGAAGGGGGCCGATGCCAGGAACTGGCCGGCCACAGCCACGTGGGCCTTTCAGGAGTTAAAGAACGCATTCCTCCAGGACACCTGCCTTTGCCACCCAGACCCTCAACGCCAGTTCATCGTAGAGGTTGACGCTTCGGACATAGCCAAGAACGTCCAGGCGGATGCTCTCTCCCATACGACAGAGACTGAAGACACCACCAACCCACCTCAGTACATTTTGGACCCAGCCAAAGTCCTGCTGGCCGCATCCAAGGTGGCCCCCACAGGTAAGACTGTGGTGCCCTCTCGTTCCCGCAGGAAATTCTTAGCGTGGGCCCACGATTCACTGACCGCCGGGCATCCAGGAACTGCCAGGACCCTAGAACTTTGACAGAGTTCTATTGGTGGCCACAGGTCAAGAAAGACATACGAGACTATGTCCAGTCGTGTCCTACCTGTGCCCGGCAGAAACCGCTACACGGACGCCCCTGGGGCTCCTGCAGTCGCTACCAATTAACACTGAACCCTGGACTCACCTGTCCACAGATTTTATTGTGGATTTGCCTGTTTCTGATGGGAAGACCGTGATCTGGGTCACGGTCGACCGTTTCTCGAAAATGGCCCACTTCGTGTCTCTTGCCAAACTGCCTTCTGCGCCAGAGTTGGCTAGTCTCTTCACACAGCACGTCTTCCGACTACATAGACTCCCTTCGCACATCACCTCAGACCGTGGTCCCCAGTTTACGGTGAAGTATTGGAAGTCCCTCTGCAGGAAGTTCGGGGTGCGGCTGGACCTGACAACCGCCTTCCACCCTCAGGCCAATGGCCAGGCCGAACGGACCAACCGAACTCTGAAGGCCTTCCTCTGGGCCCTCGTCGGAAATCTGCAAAATGACTGGGTCACTTTAGTACCTTGGGTGGAATTTTCGTATAACCGCCACAAACACTCTGCAACTAACCTGTCCCCTTTTCAGCTGGTCTATGGAAAGAGCCCTAGACCTCCATTGCCTTTGCCGCTGACAGTACCCTCGCCTGCGGTTCAGTTTATGGCGCGTCAGTTGCGCATCCTCTGGACTTCCACCCAGGAGAAACTTCGTTTGGCGGCAGCCAAGGCAAGAAATATGCGGATAGATCACGACCGCCTGCTCCGACCTTCCTTCCAGGGCAGAGAGTTTGGTTGAGTACCAGGAACATCCACCTGCAGACTCCCTCTATGCGTCTGGCCCCCAGGTACATTGGCCCATTCACGGTAGGGGAGCGGGTGGGGGCAGTCTCCTATCGGCTACGGCTGCCGTCCACCCTGAGGATCCACAACATGTTCCATGTGTCTCTGCTTAAGCCAGTGGTGCTCTCCACATTCCATGCCACACCTCCAGAACCTACCCCCGCTGAAGCTGATGCCGACGTCACCTATATGGTAAAGGATGTTCTGGACGTTCGGTTCCACCGTCACCGGTGGGAGTACCTCCTCTCCTGGGAGGGGTATGGCCTGGAGGAGAATTCCTGGGAGCCTTCTCCTAATATCCTGGACAAGTCCCTCCTCCGTCAGTTTCACTTGGCTCATCCTGCCAAGCCCGGACCCCCGGGAAGGGGGTGTAGGAGGGGGGGTACTGTTACGGGACCGGGCCAGGCCCCGGTCCTACCTCTTACCTCCGAGCCGGCCCGGCCTGCACGGATGCCTCCTAGGCCACTGATTCGCGGCCTGCTGCGGCTCTCCCTGTGCGAGGGAGACGCCGCCGGCCTGACGCGCTTGGCCCCGTCCCCTAGGCGCGCCCAGGGGCTGGACTCTTAAAGGGGCCAGTGCGGGAAAACCAGAGGGGACGCCCCGGATGACGTCAGATGCTGCAGGGTATTTAAACCCTGCAGCTCAATCAGGACAGGGCCTTGCAATGAGGTTCACACAGTTCCCCTGTGTCTCAAGTTGCTGCGATGGACTCCGGTTCGTCTTCGCTGACTCTTGACTCCTGGCTTCTGACCCGGCTTGCCTCCTGACTTCGTCTTCAGCTTTTGTCCCTGGTTTTGGTTCGTCCTCTGACTTCTGGCTTTGACCCGGCTCCCTCCCACGACTCCGTTTTCTGCTTTCATCCCTGGCTTTGGTTTGGATCTGTGGCTTCTGACCAGGCTCGCTCTTGGACTCCGACTTCGGCTTTTTCCATCACCTCAGATCAGGGCCGGTGCAAGGGGATTAGGCGCCCTAGGCGAGCCTTCTCCCTTGCGCCCCCTCCCCCTTGTTGGCCCCGATTCCTACCTCATTCTCGATCTCGCCCACTGACTGTGTGGTTTTCTGGGTTGCGAGCAGGTTGGGCACTGCTTGCGGCCCGCCAAATCTCCACTCCTCTTTGTCATCGCTTGCGGCCCCATATGGCTTGCACCCAGTGGCGCACCAAGGGTCTCCAGCACCCGGGGGCCAATAAATTTGTGTGCCTCTCGAGCATCCCCCCCGTAATCCTTCTTATTTATTTATTTATTTATTTATTTATTTTTAGATTTTTATATACCGGTGTTCCTGTATGAAATACAAATCACATCGGTTTACATTGAAACTGAACATAAATATTTGCCGATAGGCATTACATAGAACAAGGTTGTGGAACATGGAAGAGGGTAAAACTAGATCAAAATAAACATTGTAATGTAAACAAATTGTCTAACAAATCTCAGAGAGCAGTATAAATAAAAACAAAAGCATAAAAGCAAAACAGTAGATGTCACGTGAGACCTGCAGCAAGAGAATGGATACAGAGTCAAGTAGATCCTGGAGAATGATATGATGAGGAACTCTTGCTGGTTGTAGGGGAAAAAGGTGCATATGGTCCTGTAAAGGCTTGTTTAAAGAGCCAGGTTTTAAGTTTCTTTTTGAATGTGGAGTGGCAGATCTCTAGACGGATATCTGGCGGGAGCGCGTTCCATTGAATGGGGCCAGCAGTAGATATGGTACGTTTCTGGAGCGAGGATTTTGTTGAGGGAACATGTAGAGTGCCTTTGTAAGCTCCTCTGATGGGTCTAGCTGAAGAGTGATGACGTAGTTGGGTGCTTAACTGAAGTGGGGATATATTGTGAATTGATTTGTGAATTACTGTGAGCACTTTATAAAGAATCCTTTGCTTAATTGGAAGCCAATGGAGGAGTTTGAGGACGGGGGTGATGTGATCTCTCTTATTCGTATTTGTAAGAATTCTAGCTGCAGAGTTCTGTAACATCTGGAGGGGTCTGAAGGAAGAGATTGGGAGGCCGAAGAGAAGCGAATTGCAATAGTCGATTTTTGATAGTATAATGGCTTGAAGAACCAACCGAAAATCATTGTAATGAAGAAGAGGTTTCAGCTTTCTCAGGACTTGTAGCTTGTAGAAACAGTCTTTAGTGGTGGTATGAACACATTTTTTAAGGTTAAGCTGATCGTCTAGAATGACGCCTAGGTCTCGTACCTGTGTTGAATTATTTAGTGAAGGAATGGTTGCAGTGAGTGGGTTAGCTGGGTTTAGTAGCTTGTTGTTGAAGTCCTGATTGATAATTAGGATCTCAGTTTTGTTGTTGTTAAGAATAAGATTAAGGCTAGCAAGAAGATGGTTGATTTGTTGCAAACAATTGTTCCAATGAATCAGGGTTTTGTGTATAGATTCGGTGATTGGGATGAGTATTTGGATGTCATCTGCGTAAAGGTAATGGGTTAGATTTAGTTTAGAAAGTAGTCGACAGAGAGGTAAGAGGTAAATATTAAAAAGGGTTGGGGAGAGTGAGGAACCTTGAGGGACCCCATGGTTGGATGGGACCGGATGAGATTCTTTTTTGTTAATTTTTACCTTAAATTGTCTATTTGCCAGGAAGGACTTGAACCAGCTGAGCACTGTGCCCTTAATGCCTATGTCTGCCAGACCTGTTAATAGAGATGAGTGGTTGACAGTGTAAAAGGCCGCAGATAGATCTAAAAGTATCAGGAGATGTGGTTGTTTTTTGTCCATATTAGCTAGAATAGTGTCAGTAAGAGAGATAAGTAGGGATTCCGTACTCAATGATTTACGAAAGCCGTATTGGGATGGTGCAAGAATAGAGTTTTCTTCCAGGTACTCGGATAGCTGTTTATTGACTATCTTTTCCATAAGTTTGGCGATCATTGGCAAATTGGCTATCGGGCGGAAGTTGGCAGGATCTGTGGTCGGTAGGTTCTTGTTCTAATGCTTAAGGTCACAGAAAATCAGTGGCATCTCTAGACAGAAGAATGTTTTTTTTTGGGGGGGGGGGGGTAGCCAAAATAACATTTCTTCATCACACCCACCTCTATAGCATGGATCCTGCTTTAAAACTGGTTATAAAAAAAGTGTTAATAAAAAAGTCGAAAGGGTCTTCTGCGTAATTTTAAAAAGCTGGCCAGTTTCACACTTCTAGTAAAACTACTATAAAATTATTTTGATAGCCTCATTCAACTAATTCTATATGGCTATGAACATGAAGTCTGGAATATATTGGAAGGGACAGAATGACAATATATATCCTGCACCTCCAGTTCTGTAACTCTGTGCATCCACTGAAATTCCCCCAAACAATGGAGCTTGGATGTTTCCCTTACTGCTCATCATACTAAAAGATATTGTTATGTTATGGGCCTCGAAAGGCCTTGCATTCTGTTAGGTACCGGTGGTTTTCGTGTGCCCATGGCCCGACCCCGGCCATCCAGGGCCGAACCAAGGGTTGACGGTGGCTCCTCGTGGCTGGACACCCTCTGCCAGGCTGGCAAGCTCCCATGGCCAAACATCCGAGGATGTTGGAAGGTGAATGGTCCTCCGACCATTCCGGGCCCTTTCGGACCTGCTGCGAGCAGCATGGAGCAGCAGGCCTGGCCTGAGGTTGAGGACAGACGGGCCTTGACACGAAGACACTGGAGTTGATGCAACGGCATCACATGGCACGAAGACACTTGGCAGAAGACGTGACACCAGGGCTGTGGATACAAGACACCAGGATCGATGCGGACGGCATCGCAGACGAGACACTTGACGAGGTTGATGCAGACGGCATCCAAGACGAGGATACATGGCTGGGATGATGCAGACGGCATCCGAGGCAAGACACATGGCTGGATAAGGCAGACGAAGACACATGGCATCAAAAGGCTAACACAGGACATGGACATTGGCACTGTCTCTCAGGGCGCCCTACTCAGGCCACCCGCGGGACTGAGTCGCGGACCACCCTGTCGGTTACGCGCCCTACACAGCCCCAAGGCTGGTCGCAGACCACGACGGGAGCGGGACAGCGCAGGAACACACATCAGGCTTCACGGCTCAGGAGCACAGGACAACCATCCACCGGCAGGCAGCCCACCCAGGAATACTGCATCTGAGGGACTCCCCGGCCTACCGGTACCAGAAGGCTCCAGAGCGAAGACGAGGCGGAGTGAAGGCAAGAACATCAGGAAGGCAGGAATACCGAGACGAAGGCTGAAGAAACCTGGACATGGACCTCAGGCGAAGACATGGACATGGCATAGCATGACGAGACGACATCAAGGTGAGGAGCTCCACAAAGAAGACCTTACATGGGCCCTGGCAGGCAGGAGCCTCCAGGGTGAAGACCAACGACGATGCAAGGCCAAGCACAATGAACGAAGCAGCCCTATATAGGGCTCAGGCAGGAAACAGTCATTGAGGTGGGGCCCAGACACATCCTGTGTCTGGCCCTTTAAATCCTGTAGAGAGACGCGGCCGCGCGTCTAAGGAGCAGGAGCAGGGCTGTGCAGGACCGCGGACAGCGGCCTGCACAGCGTCTAGCGTCAGACGCTGAAGAGAAGGCAGAGGAGAGCCTGGACGCAGGCTCCGACGAGTGCAGCGGCTCCAGCCGCCCTTGGGGCCTCCTGCAGCCTCCTGCAGCGGCTGGAGCCGCTGCAGGAGGCCCCAAGGGCGGCTCCAGCTGCCAGGAAACACCGGGACTTTTGCGGCCTCCAGCCGCGAAGATGAAGATGACGTCGGGGGCGTTCCAGCCCCGAAGACAGCCGCGGTTCCGGCCGCGGAGGCTGAAGCAAGTCCGGAGTGGCCTCCGGGCCGCGTGGGAAGACCAATGGCGGCGTCCTGCCGCATCGGCGAAGAACAGCATGGGGTGAGTCCGTGCCTGCTCGCGGGGGGACCCGCGGGCAGAGCCAATTCATAACAGATATTTTCAAATTCTGGTGTCACCTGACAGTAACAGCAGCACAAACACCTTCCACTGCCAGACACATTGTGAACTAACAAAACCCCGCAAAAAAGACACTCAAAATCTATACTGCAATCCCATTGTAACATAACAGTAATAACACCAAGGACTCAAACAACAATAACCCTACCTGTGAATAAGCAAGGGTAAATATTACACTGGGTCCTAGAATACCAATACATCACCTACTGAGGAAACAAAACAAACCCAATTGCTATAGATCACTATACAAACAATACATGCTAGCAGAATCTCTCATCATGGTCACACACACAGAGCAGAGACAGACCCTCACCAAATACAGAATACAAAATAAAGGAGCACAAATTAGAAAAAACTGAAATGGAAACCCCAAGAAGCCAGACTCTGTGTATTAATAATGGAAAAACAGAACCACCATTCCTCATAAAACAATAAAATCAAGAAACAAAGCATCAGTTATAATAGTAAAACCATACTAATAAAATAATATTTTAAAACTACTGATAAATAGAATTTCTATTAATTAAAATCATATACTTTTTTTACAATTTCCCAAACACCAATAAAATATTTCAAAACAGCACATATATCAAATAACACCCAATAATTAAAACTAATAAGGATTTTAAAAAGCCCCTGCTGTCCATGCATGGGAGCTCTTGATTTCCAGTCACCCTGATATTGTCGAGGATTAGGAGGTTATCCTCTCTCTCACACATACTCACATGTCCATTCTCTCTCACACATACACTGTCACATACATACACATTCATGCTCTTATAGCCACCATAACCTCTCGCTCTCACAGACACTGACACACTCTCAGGGTGTAAGACACTCCCTCCCCCCAACACACACACACCCCCCACACACACACTCTTACTCCCCTGGATTTTCTCATACACACTCATGCTCTCACTGGCTCCCTCACATACACACAAACACACACACCCAGGCAAGCTCCCAATCATTCTCACACAAACACACACACCCAGGCAAGCTCCCAGTCATTCTCACACTGACCCCCAGGCAGGTTCCCATTCATTTTCTCACCACTCCCTCCCCATCCCCCAGGCATGCACACATTCATTCTCATACACAGACCCCCAGGCAGGCACCAATTCATTCACACATATACATGCACCACACACAGGCAGGCACCTATTCTCACACATACAAATCCTAGGAAGACACCCATTCATTCTCATACACAGACACACCCTCAGGCAGGCACCCATGTATTCACACACATACACCCCCAGGCAGACTCCCATTCATACACATGCACATACTAAAGGCAGACCCCTCTCTTTCTTTTGCCAGCAACCTCAGAGCCTCTCTCATTCCTCTGCTGCCACTGTCACTGCTGCCACGTGGCTATTGGGGAGGTGCTGATTGCTGCTACTGGCAGTGAAGCCCATTCTGCTGCCTCCTCTCTGCAGGCCCCGTGGGCTTCCACTTCCTCCATTCTGATCTCCTACATTGTGAGATCTGCATAGAGAAAGTGCTACTCTGGCACATTCCCAAAGATTACATGTGCCAATCAGTAAAAAGTAATCAATTTTTTTTACTTTGCTGTCTGATTTTAGTTTTCTAATTGGTTGGTCACAGGATTTTTTTTCCACCTTTCCTTTCTTATTGTTTTTGCCAATTCCTTTTATATTGTCTTTTTTTCTATTTATTTTCTCTCCATCTGTCTTCTTCCCTCAATCACACAGTCAGATTCTCATTCTCACATGCTTTCTCTCTCTCTCTCTCTCTCACACACACACACACACACACACACATGCTCTCTCTCATGCAATCACTCATGCATACAGTCTCTCACTGGCACATGCTGTCTGACTCACACACCCAGGCTCTCTCTCTTTCACTCCCATATGCTGTCTTGCTCAAGCACAGGCTCTCACTGTCACATGCTCTCTCTCATACAATCATTCATACACACAGGCTCTCACTGACACATGCTGTCTCTCTCACACACACAGAGGCTCTCACATGCTGTCTCTGCAAATATTCAGGTCCTCACTCCCACACACAGTCTCTCAACTCATCCCATGCACGCACACACTCTACAGATCCTCAGCCTCTCTCTCTCCTCTAGGCCTCCTCTTCACGGGTCGCCGCAGGATGGGCTCTGCAGCAGCCCTGGTCTTTTCGGGCCGCCCGCAATGTGGGATTTGCGGCGGCCCGTAAGCGCTGCTTCTCTTCTGTACATGGCTGATGCTCCTCCTCCTTTCGGCACGCGGCTGATGCTCCTCTTCCGGCAAGCGGCTGATGCACCTCCTCCTTCCTGCCCGCGCAGCTCCGGCAACATTTTTCTTCCGGGACCGCGGGGACAGGAAGGAGGAGTACTTGCAGGCTTAGATGCGACCTTTTTCTTTGGGCCGTGGTGACGTGAGGTCCACCACGGCCCTGCCGATCTTCGGCGGCCATATGAGCCTTCTTGTCGACCACCAGCGGTTCGCCTAGTTCTTCCACCGGCCCTGCCTCAAGTATCCAGTACTTGCTGGCCCAGAGGATTCTCCTAAGTCCCAACGGCTCGGGCTCTCACGGGCTTCTCCCGGGGGAGCCGCAGGCTTCCAAGGGTGAAGCCTCTTCAGCTACCTGGGCCCAGCCATCCTTTGTCCATCTCTTTGGCCGCAGCCCGGATCCTTGGCCGCATAGGGTCCCACCTAAAGTCCAAGAGGTCCGGGTCCCTACGGGCTCCTCCTGGAGGGACCTCGGACTTCCAGTGGTGAAGCCTTCCGACTCTCTTCCATGCCGCCTCCCGGCTGTGACATTCGCTGTGGGCCTTCACAGCACTCCATCCAGTCTCAGCCGGCCCAAGTGTCCGCGACCATAACAATACCTCTCCATGTTCTTCGTCCATAAAGAGGAGGGTGTTGGGTGTGCTCAAACACCTCTATGTATTCTTCTATTATACTTTCCTATATATGGAATGTGAGAAATAATTTTGTAAAAGGACTCTGTATCTGCTCGTTTGTCTAGAGGCAAAACACAATCTCAAAAGCAGGGATTCTCAACCCAGTCCTCAGGACATACCTTGCCAGTCAGGTTTTCAGGCTATCCACCATGAATATACATGAGATAGATTTGAATACAATGGAGGCACTGCATGCAAATCTATCTTATCCATATTCATGGTGGATAGCCTGAAAATCTGACTGGATAGGTTTGTCTTGAGGAATGGATTGAGAATCTTTGCTCCAAAGAAAGGATGGAAAGTCACCAAATTTGTCTGGCTGGAAAAAAAATATGAATATCTCAGATGAGGCTGAAAACTAGAAATACTGAGTCTGTGATTTCAGAGAATGAACATTCCCAAAAAATCCATATTAAGTTACCATAGAAGTCACTCACTCCCGTACCGCAGCCCCACAACCACCACCACCACCACCACATATACACACATATGAAATTTATCACTGTTCTTATGTGTGTGTGTGTGTGTGTGTGTTTGTGTCCAAATCTCTTCAAATGTAACACCCTACTCCTGGACTTTACATACAGAAAGTAAATGAGGTTAATATTCAAAGCTTTTGTAGAGGTAACTTTTTGAGTTATGTGCACAAGAAAATGAGCTTTGAATATTTGCCCCTGTCAAACACATATATTTTGTGCACCCAAAATTTATCCCTACAAAAGGGGCATCAATGGAGGCTTTTTAGGAGTGGGAATAAATTTTAGCTGATGAGAGCGCATATTCAGTGTTCTCCAACTATAATTAGGTGCATAAATCTGGTCGTAGAAATCACAGTTCTAAATTTATCTGGGGAAAATTACATGCATTACTTTATCCATGAATATTCAGCAGGGGACTTATGTGCACAAGTCCTGCTGACTATCCATGATAAGTTATGCATATAACTTTTCCTGGATACATTTTCACTTACTATTGACATCAGTGTTATTCAGAGCTCTTATTTTTTGCTTTTCAGCTGATATTCATACACAAGGTATCTGTGTACTTTGTATATGAATATTGGCTTGTTATGTGGCTAAAAGCATGTGTATACTTAGACCATCCAAAATGATGGTGCAAAAAACCTACCTGCACTATGCATGTACACTTTTTAAACTTTATCGAACATATATAAAGGTAGATTTTAAAAGGAGCACGCACATGGACGTGGCTATTTTATAACAAGCGCGCATTGGCGCGCACATGTTATAAAATATGGGTCCTGCGCGCACATGTGCACTGGATTTTCATGTCCACGCACGCATGTGCGGGCAGGTGGCCTGCTCTGCATGTGGGGGGGGGGGGAGAATATTAGAAAACTATGTGCGGCAACACAAGTAGGGCTTCCCCAGTTCCCTCCCAGTCCGCTCCAATTAAGGAGCAGCAGTTGACTCTGTGCATTGGCCACCAGCATGTGCTTCCCTGGGACAATGGCTAAAGGCGTTGTCCCGGCTTGCCGCCCGCCCCTCCCTGCCCAGACCATGCCCCCCCCAATCCACTCCCTTCAGCAGGCCTGGCACTTGTGCGTGTATTGGGGGTTACGCACATGGCCGGGTCCATTGTAAAATGTGCGCAGCGCACACAAGGCTCAGCCACGTGCGTAACCCCTGAAATTTATACACGCACACGTTTTAAACTCGGGCTGATAGTTTTCTCCCCTGACCAAGTTACATGCTGGGGAAGGCCTCCTTTTACTGTGGCTGGAAGTACATACACTGTGGAAATAAGCGCATACATTTAGCCTGCTGAAAATCTGGTTAGGTGGATTCAACCAGTCTATGTGCAGAATATCTTTAATTGTAGTATTATGCATGTTTTGCAGGACAGATTCTTACCACCCGCTCTCAAGTTTTCCCAGAAACATTCTGGTGAATCACCAGGGTCAGGATGGGACTGTTGTTACCCATTTAGAGTATTCGTGTATGAGAACTGAGAAGGCAGGCCTTAAAACGAAACAAAGTAAAGTAAAATTAAAGCTGACTCAAGACCTTATATCCATTTAAGTCCCATTTGTGCGCTCATTCGGACCCACTGACCCAGGCTGTCTCTTTGCCAGGTGGGTGCCAGAATCTGCCCGTTGGCTCGTACTGAACAACAAGGCAGAGGTTGCCCTGAGGAACCTGAAGTGGGTGGCAAAGATGAATGGAAAGAAAGAGGAAGCAGAGAGGATGTCTTTGGAGGTAAATGTTGGGAACATCAGCTCCCAAGAGTATAAAATGGAAGAGAGTATTCATATGTGTGTTGCACTAATGAATAGTTACGTAAAAAAGGTAATGTTACATTTTCTATATCCTCCTTTAATTTCCAACTTACTGCTTGTGGTTGGACAAAGGGTAAAGCTGATGTCATAAGACCCACTCTTTTTTTTTTTCTTCTCTCTTTGCTTGTTTGCTGTTTTCATTTCACTTGTGATCTGCCCTGCAACAGTGCTGTGGTTACTAAAGAGAATAGTCTGTAACAGATCTTAATCACAGAAGGTGTTTTAAGCCAGGCCAGAAAGTTCCACAGAAATTAATTTGTTTTGTGCAACCTGGCTTGAGCTAAAGTGGAAGACCTTGTGATACTAGAAGATGGAAAATCTTTCCCTGCATGGTCAATGAAAATGTGGGCCTTCTTCAACAAAATGTACATCATAGATGCATTGGAATAGGATTGACCACCTAAAGGAAAAGTCAAGAAATGGTGGAAAATGTGCTGCACTGTGATGAGACGGAGCGCAACTGGGAACTCTCCAGCGTGGGACGAGGAGAGTGTGTGCCCTTGCAGTGAAACCAGTCCAAGTCTGGGAGGCTAGGACAGGCAAGGAAAGTCCTTGAAGACTTGGAACAGACGTGGAAAGTCCTTGAAGAGTTGGAGTAGACGAGGAAAGTCCTTGAAGACTTGGAGTAGACATGAAGCCTTAGAGTGGACATGGAAAGTCCTTGAAGGCTTGGAGTAGACTTGAAGACTTGGAGCGGACATGAAGACTTGGAGTGGATGTGGAAAGTCCTTGAAGACTTGGAACAGACATGAAGACTTGGACAAAGACCCAGAGGGTGTGAGCAAGGTCCTCAGGTGCCCTACACAGCCCGGAGGCTAGTCGTGGACCACACTGTCCCAACATGCCCTCCACAGCCCGAGGCTGGGCGCGGACCACGTGGGGAGCGGGACAGGCTCGGGAGGTCTCATACCACAGGAGTGAAGCAACCTCTTGGATCCTCCGGAGTCAGGACTGGATTCAGGAGCAGATAAAACATGGAACTTGGAACTCGGATTAAAAGCAAGGAATCTCCAGAGGCAGGAGTAGTTCAGGACCTGGAACATCAGGACCAGGACGAGACATCAGACATCAAGACTGGAACAGAACATCAGGACTGGAATGGAACATCAGGATTGGAACGGAGCATACAAGAAGATCCATGGATGAAGATCAGAGATACCAGGCAGGAGCTGGAGATGAGGAGTCCTTGGAAGGATCAAGCCCCTTGCCGAATCAAAGACCGAATGAGCGAGGAGCCCTTATGTAGGGCTTGAAGAACAACGCCTAGGGAGGAGTCTTCAGGGGGCCAGATATTTCACTTAGATGCATCTCCAACACTGTATAAGTATGGAAGAGAGCTGTGGGCCTGCCCCTTAGGAGGAGCAGGAAGAGGAAGTCTGCAGGACCCTGGACAGCAGCCCTGCAGACACTGAAGCAGGGAGGAGCCAGAGCTGGGCCGTGCAGGCCCCGACATGGGAGGCAGAGCAAGGTGGCGTCCCTGCCGCTAGGGAGCAGGCCTCCAGGCCTGTCGAGGGGTGGCGTGGGTGGTGGCCCGAGCTGCGAAGAGGAGTCCGGGGATGCGGCCTCCAGGCCATGGGACAAGATGGTGTCGGGCCGGCTGGAGCCACACTCGGGCGGCTCCTGCCGCTTAGGAGAGTCCGGGGATGTGAGCGGCCTTCGGCCGCAGAGGTAAGAGCCTGCTTGCAGCCCTGTCATGAGCAGGATCGCAACAAAATGGGTAAAGCCAAGCACCAAATCAGAAAGCATCCTGCATGTAAGTGATAGAAATGAAATGACATGAAACATAGAAATGACGGCAGAAGAAGACCAAACGGCCCATCCAGTCTGCCCAGCAAGTTTCGCACTTTTTTTTTTTCATACTTATCTGTTTCTCTTGGCTCTTAGTAACCTTTTGGTTCTATTTTCCTTCCACCCCCCACCATTAATGTAGAGAGCAGTGTTGGAGATGCATCTAAGTGAAATATCTAGCTTAATTAGTTAGGGGTAGTAACCGCCGCAATAAGCAAGCTACACCCATGCTTATTTGTTTACCCGGACTATGTAATTCAATCCTTGTTGGTTGTCTGTATATAGATCCACTTTTCTTCATTCCCCCTGCCGTTGAAGCAGAGAGTTATGCTGGATATGCATTGAAAGTGAAGTATCAGTCTTTCTCCCCTGCCGTTGAAGCAGAGAGCTATGCTGGATATGCGTGAAGTGTCAGACTTTCTCCCCTGCCGTTGAAGCAGAGAGCTATGCTGGATATGGTTGAAGTGTCAGACTTTCTCCCCTGCTGTTGAAGCAGAGAGCTATGCTGGATATGCTTGAAGTGTCAGACTTTCTCCCCTGCCGTTGAAGCAGAGAGCTATGCTGGATATGCTTGAAGTGTCAGACATTCTCCCCTGCCGTTGAAGCAGAGAGCTATGCTGGATATGCTTGAAGTATCAGACTTTTCTCCCCTGCCGTTGAAGCAGAGAGCTGATATGCTTGAAGTATCAGACTTTCTTCCCTGCCGTTGAAGCAGAGAGCTATACTGGATATGCTTGAAGTGTCAGACTTTCTCCCCTGCCGTTGAAGCAGAGAGCTATGCTGGATATGCTTGAAGTATCAGACTTTTCTCCCCTGCCGTTGAAGCAGAGAGCTGATATGCTTGAAGTATCAGACTTTTCTCCCCTGCCGTTGAAGCAGAGAGCTATGCTGGATATGCATTGAAAATGAAGTATCAGGCTTATTTGGTTTGGGGTAGTAACTGCCATAAAAAGCAAGCTACTCCCTGCTTTTTTGTGAATGCAAATCTTTTTTTTTCCCCACATTCATTTATGTCCTGTAGACTTTATGGATCCACAGTGTTTATCCCACGCCCCTTTGAAGTTTTTCACACTTCTGGTCTTCACCACTTCCTCCAGAAGGGCATTCCAGGCATCCACCACCCTCTCCGTGATGATATCTTAAAGCTAATTGCAGATCTGCCTATAGGGAAGAAGATGTGGCAAATACTTAAGGAGAAGTTCAGACAGGTATCTATGATTTCCACATCTATAATTTTCCAAGAACTGTTAAGTACAAATTTAACAGAAGGGGAACCTGACTACACGTGTGTCTGTTACAGAAGGGTTTTTCATGTGCCCTTGGGCCTCAGCCCGACCCCAGACGAATCCAGGACCGAACCGAGGTTTGGCGGCATGTCCCAGCATGGCAGAGACATGGTCTTACCCTCTGCCGGACCTGCATGCTCCCGGAGCCAACAGATAGATGTTGGTAGACGAACAGTCCTCCGACCGCTCCCAGCCCTTTCGGACCTGCCGCTTAGGATCGGCATGGAGCAGCAGGCCAGACTGAGGATGAGGGCAGGCGGAGTCCTTGGAACATGGAAGACTTTGGACTAGGACTGAGACGAAGACATCACAGATGAGGGCTGATGCAAAGACATCACAGACAAGGCAAGAAGCTGGGAAGGCTCTTGGACGAGACAAGGAACTTGGAAGAGCCAAGACGAGACGAGAGGATGGGAAGGTAGACATTGTCACTGTCTCTCAGGGCGCCCTACACAGCCCACCTACATGGGCAGACCCAATGGGCTGGTCGCGGACCACTCTGTCCCATTGCGCGCCCTACACAGCCTGAAGAGACTGGTCACAGACCACGAGGAGAGCGGGACAAGTGCAGGGAAGAATCCAGCCCAAAGTGAGACTCCAATGATGGAGCTGGTGTCATCCGGAGAACCGCAAGAGCTGGCAGGTCATGAAGGCTGAGGAGCACAGGAAACGAATCCACTGCAGGCAACTCCAATGACAGAGACGTGTTACCCGGAGAACCAAGGAGCCAGCAGAACAAGAAGGCTCAAGAGCACAGGAGAACGTGGAAGGCACTGGTGAAGAACATCAAGGAAGTGAGATGTCAGGAGATGAGACATCAGGAGACCTGGGCGAGGACCTCAGGAGACGAAGAATGGCACAAGACGCAGACGAGACATGGAGCTCCAACGATGAACACGAAGGACCTGACGGAGTGCTGGGAGGCAGGAACTCCCAGAAGAGAAGGAACTCAGATGCAAGGCCAAGGTGGAATGCAGGAGCAGCCCTTTTATAGGGCTGGTACAGGAAACAGTCCATAGGTGGGGCCCAGGGCATATCCGGCCGTGGGCCCTTTAAATCTTGAAGAGAGGCGCGGCCGTGCGCTTAGAGAGAGGAAACAGGAAGCTGTGCAGGACCGTGGACAGCGGCCCTGCACCGACGTCTGCGTGGAGAAGCAGGGCTGGGCCGAGGAGCAGGCTCCAACGTCAGCAGTGGCTCCTGCCGCTGCAGGAGGAGCCAGGAGCGAAGATGACCCCGATGTCAGCAGCGGCTCCGGCCACGAAGAACCACGGTGGCAGGCCTGCCGCGCCGGGGGGGAAGCCCGAAGTCCGCGGCTCCCACCACTGCAAAGAGGAACATGAGGGCAGCCTCCGGGTTGCAAGAGGTAACTAGAGTCCGCGGCTCCGGCCGCGGGAGAGGCCCGACGTCGGCGGCATCTGGCCGCATCGGGAGAGCAGCAAGCAAAGGTGAGGAGCCTGCTCATGGGGGGACCCGCGGGCAGGATTCATAACAGTGTCAGAGTTTATATCAATGCAAAAGACTTAAAAATAATGATGCCAGTTTCTATGATGGGCTCATAAAGGAGTTTATACTCCATTTGCTGTCTGAGAGCTTTGTAGACACTGTAGAACTGCTTAGACTACAGCCTGAAATGTCATTCAAACAGGCAATAGCTCAATTTGAAACATGTAGGCAACTACGAGAACAGAAAAATTCAGAATGTGCTTAGAATGTCTTTAAAGCATAAACAAGAAATGTGGTGTGCTATCTATGTAAGAAGAAAGGGCATGTAAAAAGGCATTGCAAACTAAACAAAGACCATATTAAAACTGCATCTACTAACAGGGAATCAAAACCCTTTGAAGAAGCAAAAGGGGAAGGAAAGTCTCTAAACCACAGTAAAGTTAAAACACAAGTCAAAAGGAAATATGAATAATGATGTTAGCAGATAAATGCTCATTAAAGATAGCAAACAACCTATATGAATATATGAAGCATAAGTATTTTCTGGATTCAGGTGCCTCATACAAATATTTATTTATTTATTTAGTTTAACATGTTTTGTATACCGTATATTCGGTTTTGCCATCATAACGGTTTACATTAGGAGAAATATGTATACAATGAAAGTTTTCTTGTTTAGACAAATTCTTCAGAGCAAAGCTTTGCCTGGCAGATGGGAGATCTTTTGAAGTCCATGGAATAGGACAGATCAAAGAAGGTTACATGTTAAAATTGGCTCAACCTGTCCATGAGGTCTTCATAGTCTCTCCCTGTTCATCTCAGACGAAGGAAGAGGTGGTTCATTCCACCTTGGAGTGTCATGCTATCCTGGAGCATCTCCAATGGTCCCAGTGCCTTTAAGAGAAGAAGATTGAGGATGTTATTCCATTTATTCCATGGTCTCAAAAAAGAAGGGACGTTCTGCCCCATATTGGATTTAAAAAGGGTGAATACATATTTGAAGGTACTGTACTTTTGTAGGGAAATTCTTTGATCTGTGATTGCAGTGGCCAGACAAGGAGAGTTTCTGGTTTCCTTGGATCTTTTAGAGGCATACCTGCATATTCCAGTCTGACTGGATCATAAGAAGTACCTCAGGGTTGCGGTGTTAGGCAAGCATTTCCAGTTTCAGGTACTTCCTTTTGGTCTGGCAACAGCTCCTTGCACATTCAAAGTTATGGTGGTTGTGTGGCAGCATTATACAGAGAAGGGATTTTGGTGCACCTATGTCTGGACAACTGGTTGTTTCAGGCAAAGCTCATGGTAATAAAACTGCTGTAGAGCTTAGGTTGTCAAGAGCAAGTTGCACTCCTCTCAAAGTCTGGATTATCTGGGGGCCCATTTCAAAATGAGAATAGGCAAAATCTTCCTAACCAAGGAGGGACAACTAAAGATTCAGGAGCAAATCTGGAATCTTTTGGGCATGCAGGGCCCCAGAGCTTGGGATTAGCTTCAGGTTTTGGTCTCCATGGCCTTGATTCTGGATCTTTTTCCCTGGGAGGCAGTGCATATGAGACCACGTCAGAGAGTCTTGCTTTCCTGTTGGAATCCTTAATCTCAGAAATACAAAGCTTTCTGCTTCGGGGAAAAATCCACGTTAGGTCTCTCCAGGTGGTTTCTCAGAGCAATCTTTCACAGGAGGTTCAGTTGGAAATTCCTGATTGGATTCTGGTACCGAATGATGCCAGTTTGCAGGGTTGGGGGGCGATTTGTCATGGTCACATGGCATAGGGCCAGTGTCCTGGGTGAGGCCTCCTGGTCAGTAAATCGCTTGGAGACTCAAGCAATATTTATTTATTTATTTTATATTCTTATAGTCTGCTGCATCCAAATCCAATTGATCATAGTGGATGACACAATGTACACACATAATCAGTAAAAACATTTACATCAGCATAGCCAAATACGCAAACTAAAAACATAAAAGCAAACACCAAAATAATACAATACAAGTCTCATGAAAATATGACTGGCATTATGCTGTTTTCTCCTCTTGCTCAGAAACAGAGTGGTACAAGTGATGTCAGACAATGCGACAGGTGTCCTTGGAGGTGAGCAGGTTGCTTTGATGGGCCGAAAGGCATCTGGACATTTTGTCAACGTCTCACATGGCCAGGGTGGACTGTAAGAATATCTTGAATGAGAGACCTTTCAGTCGATTATCAGATTTAACCAATAACCTTACGATACAAATTCATTAGCTTTTAGGGAGCAGATCCAGACACTTTTATGAGGTAGTCAATTAGTTTATTAGCAGCATAAGTGAAAACAATTGTAATACGATACAATTATTTCTTTGGTTTTGGTTTGTTACAGTTTCAGTGTGAATTTTAGTTTTACAGTGTGAACATGTTGTGGATACTGCTGCGGGATGGGCCTGTGAGTGGCTTACTCACCTCCCTTGCCAGCCGTCACTGCTGTGCCCTGCAGCAGGAGGAGCACCACCTTCGCCCGACGCCACTACTTCCTGCTTCTATGCGGCTTGTCAGGCGCTGCCACTGTGGTTCATAGCTGGGAGTAGCCACTGAGGCCATCTTTATGGGGGAGTGCCACTGCTGGCTTTTGTTCCTGCATGAAAAACCCGCTGACATTCCTCTTTGCGGTGTGCTGCCTCCCTAGGCACTCATGTGCACCTCTCTTGGACATTTAAAGGGCCCACTGCAGGAAAAGGTCCGTGGCCCTTCTTGATGATGTCAAACTGCTTGCTTTATAAAAGGGCTATTCAGTCAGTTCATCATTGCCTTCTCAAGGAGTTGCTTGCCCCTGGAGTTCCTGTTCCAGCTTCTTGCTCCTGGAGTTCTTCCTGTTCCAGTCTTTGCTTCTTCAAGGCATTCATGTTTTTTGTTCTTTGTGGGAGTTCCTCTGTGTTCTTTATTCAATGTTCCTGGCCTCTTGATGGTCCTGTGTCTTGTTTCTGATGTTAGGTTCCTGAAGTTCCAGTTCTTGCCTTCAAGTCCTGCCTTTCCGGTCTTCTGTTTCATCCACTCCTCCAGGCGCGCCAGCGTCATGGTCCGCGACCAGCCCATGGATTGTGTAGGGAGCTTTGTGGCACAAGGTCTGCCTTCATCGCTGGTCAAGTCTCCGGAAATCCCTTGTTTTTAAATACTGGGGTAGCATCCCTGGTTCTGAGTTCCTGAATCGTTGGGGTCCTGTCCCTGGTTCTGAGTTCCTGAGTCCCTGAATCCTGTTCCTGGTCTTCAGAGTTTCTTGTCCAGCTTCCATCTATGTCCAAGTCTCAAGACCAGGGCCTGCTTCACCTTCAGCATGGTCCACAACCAAGCCTTCAGGTTGCATAGGGTGTGCAGTGGTGTTCTCACCCTTTAAAATAATGCGTCAGTCCAGGATCACTCCTGTAATAGGATGCAGTTTGACATCCAGGGATGGATCCGTATCCCTTTAATGGATGGCAGATAAAACCCAAAAATCTCCGTGAGGTGTGACGGCAGAAAAAATTGATAAATATACTTTCAGGCACATAGTTGCATGCACTTTAATGAGTAACTGTGCTGAATAAAACTCAGTCTTAACTTGAAAGTCACAATGATAGTGACTGGAACAATCAGGTCTGATAACATGACTTTCAGACCGCTTTCCAAAGTCTGTGAAGGAAATCACAGTAAGAAACCCTTGGCCAAGGTTCTTTTCAGATAAAATCTGAAGAGAGTTTGTTCGAATGCTGTCAGACATCAAAAATCATCTGTCTGATATTAAAGTTCATCTGTCTGTGTAACTCAGAGTCTGTCTTGGATATCCAGCTCCATAGGGTTTCAACATTACTCTGGGTAGGATATTGCCACCTCCTATAGACACAGGATTGGTGGGTTGCAAATGATGTCCTCTATGCCTCAATGTGTAGGAATATTCTCATCTGCTCATTAACATTCATCGGTGAGAACAGGTGTTAGAATAATACCCGTTTCATAGCTGGTCTTCAAGCTCCCAATACAAGCTCCCAATACAAGCTCCCAATACATAGCTGGTCTTCAAGCTCCCAATACAAAGCTCCCAATACAAAGCTCCCAATACAAAACCCTTACCATCCTTCATAACACCCTCTACAAAAACAACCCCCCTTGGCTTAAAGAAATGCCCCACTTCCACCTCTCAACCCGCCAGACAAGATCCACCTCCACAGGCACCCTTCACACCCCCCCCCTCAAAACAGCCCGATTATCCACCACCAGAAAAAGAGCCTTCACCATCGCGGGCCCCGTCCTCTGGAATTCCCTCCCTACACACCTCCGTCTTGAACCCTCCCTACCCATCTTCAAAAAAGGCATTAAGACCTGGCTCTTCAAGCAGGCTTACCCCAACTCCAGCCCCTCGTAGCCTTCCCCCTAGTCCACCCAGTCTCCCCCCTCTAGCCTCTCCCTAGTCCCTCCTCCCTTATTCCACCCCAGCCTCCCTCATCCACCCCAGCCTCCCCCCTCACCCCCTCCCTCCCCTCACCTGTTCCTATATCCCCCCCAGCCCACCTCTCACTCCTGTGCTACCCTTTACCGTCCTCCGCTGCATTATCAATTTTAAAACATTTAACCTGCGCCAAAAACCTTAAATCAAGCTCCCTTTTAGTACCTGCTATAACCATAACTGTTGTAAATAAGCTAATATTTTACATTTTTGTGTTTTTAAATGTTCAAATAAGTTTTCATTATATCCCATAACTGTTGTAAGTAAGCATCCACTCTTCTCCCCTATATAATCTTTTACCCCCCCTTAACCGCTGTAATTAAACAACAATGTATAACCCCGTTAAGCAACCTCTCTTGTAAATACTGCTACGTTCCTTTTACCTGCTCAGCTGCTCTCTTTCCTCCTTACCTTCCTCCCTCTCTCTCCCCCCCCCCCCCTTTTTCGCTCCTGCTCCATCCCCCACTCCCTGTTTTTTGTAATTTCCTCCTTTCTCAAGTTTATTGTAAACCGGTGTGATGTGCTTGCACGAACACCGGTATATTAAAAGCTGTTAAATAAATTAAAAAATAAATAATAAATTTACCAAGGACATGTTCTCCTTCCTGGTCCAAAGGTTCTTCTTCTCATTTGGGAGGAGTTGACAACTCTCTGATATGAAGAAACAAACACAATCTTTTTTCCTCTGTGTGAAAAACAGTCTTATATAAAGGTTGCCAAAAATATCACATGGTTGTAAAACTCCATGCTTGCAGATTTAGGTCTTTACTTTGGTCGGTCTGTGTGCATAGCAGTTAGGCCTGAAAGTTCATGATGCACATCCTGTTTAGGGTCACTGGTGTCTACCTTACAGGAGAATGTGCAGGTGAATTATTTAAGCCAGCACAGACTGGACCCTGCTGTCATCTTGAACTTCAATGTCAGTCATGTAGTTAGTGTAGCTGGGTTCAAAAAAGGTTTGGCTAAGTTCTTGGAGGAGAAGACCATTATCGGCTATTAATCAATTTTACTTAGGGACTAGCCACTGCTATTAATTGCATCAGTAGCATGGGATCTTCTTAGTGTTTGGGTAATTGCCAGGTTCTTGTGGCCTGGTTTGGCCTCTGTTGGAAACAGGATGCTGGGCTTGATGGACCCTTGGTCTGACCCAGCATGGCAATTTCTTATGTTCCTATGCTGCACAATGAGAATAAATGATTTCCTCTGAGGCAGGAAGTCAGGTCCAAAACATGGCTGGTGTTGGGACACTAACATGGCCATCTGAAGTAACTACAGATACAACTGTCATTTGTTTGTGAAACTGTCAGTTGCAGCATTTGACTAGCTTACACTTGCGAAACTCGCCGTTTTGAGCCACAGCAAGTTCTAGTGTTCACAGTAAGTTCCAGTATTCACAGATTCATAAGATAAGTAGAATCTGTTTTATTTGCAGACAAAATAAGTCAAACAAAATGTTAAAAAATAAGTATTTTAGTATAAAAAGGACCAATGATTAAAATTAGGGCTTTGTAATTATTATTTACAGTTAGAGCCAGAGGTGATCTATCTAGCCCATTATTATGAATGTCCTAAATATTAAGCATTAAGCAGTAAGCATCAATTTAAATTGATGCTGCAGTGTGTAGCTTTAAATTCACTAGCATTAACTGCAGTGCAAACAAAATCACAATATAACATATTGAGGAGTTTTTGTTTTCTTGTTTTTGTGTATAATTTTTCTCCTCTCTGGACTCTATAATTGGCAGTTCATAATAAATAAATAACAGTATTAACACCCATAACTCAAATAGCAAATATCCTATGTATGAAAAGGCAGCACTAAAATATTGTAAAGTGCCCTAGACCAGTGATTCTCAATCCAGTCCTTGGGACACGTATTCTGTTAGGTTTCCAGGATATCAGAAACAGTGCATGGAAATCTCTATTATACAAATTCATTTGTGGATATCCTGACTGGATGGGGTTGTCCTGAGGATCGAGTTGAGAGCCCCTGCCCTAGAACACCAATATACTTTATACGAGAAAATGCAGATTGGAAAATAGAACAAGCTGGATTATAGATCCTGAGTAATTGGATAGAAAATTCATTGCTCAAAACAAATGAAAACATGATGTCTTCTTTTTGACAGCAAATGTTTCTCTTTAATTACTATTGTTTTTCAACCTGCCTGCCCACAAATCCCTTTTCCTCTGACCCTCCCCAGTACCAGTTCATCACCCTGCTCATGAATCCCTCTTCCCTCTTCCCCCTGCTCCAGTTCCAATCTGAGTTCCAATCTTACCACCAATATTAGCAGCTTCCTCTCTGCCCCCCTCCCCAGGCAGAAAAGTCACACTGTTTTGATTTCTAGCAGGGTGAATCTTGGTGGCAGCGCTCAAGGAATTCACACATCAGTCGCCTCCCCATCCCTCCACACCAGTCTCACACACACCAGTCACCCTCACACACACCATCATCCCCCCACACATCTCTCTCACACATCAGTCACCCTCGCACCAGTTTCTCTCACACACACCAGTCATCCCCACATACCATTAACCTCTCCCACACCAATCTCCCTCTCACACACACCAGTCACCCCTCCTCCACCCCCAGTATCTTTCTCTCTCTCTTATCTCATATCCTTCCTACCAAGGTCCTTGAAGATAGGCAAGCTGCCTATAGAAGCAGCAGCATTACTCAGTAATCAGTGCTTCTGCCTGCTCCATAGAAAGAGAAACTGCAGCCTTTAATGAAATCTAAAAAGCTTTTTACACCTACCATTATTTTAATCCATGCCCCAGAGTAGCGTGTTCCTCTTCCCTGGTCCTGACGGCCTCTTTCCCAGGCTGGGGAGCTGGAGCCTGCGTTTGGCCCCAGAGGCATGGCCTTGTCCCTGCAGCGCTGCTGCCGAAGAGGGGCTGCCCAATGCCTTCCGGGCCTCTGCTCTGCTCCACTCCCCCAGCCTCCTCCGGTCAGTATGCTATCTCAGTTCTTCCATCTTCTCAGACCCTGCCTCTTTTCCATTCCCATTGCTCCTGCTGGCTGCTGCCATTTGGAGCAAGCAACAAAGCAATGATAATTTAAATAAGGCTGCTGACAGTGCTCGCCTCTTCACTAACCTCAAGATCCCTGGTGACAGGCAGAGCAGAAGTAGCAGCAGAGACCAGAACCGTGTCATCAGCCCTTGGAATATGAAGCTTTGCAGTGCTGCACAAGGCACAGTGTGGGGAACCTGCATGCCACGGTGACATCAAGCTCCGCTGCAGTTTTCAAATGTCTGCACTCTAGTTCAATTAATGAGGCAGATGCGGCAGGGCCTTTTTTTGGGGGATGGCACTTGGAGGGGGTGGGGGGGGGGGGGGAGGCACTTCCTGCTTCCCTAAAATTTTGCCTAATGAAAGAATCACCCCTGAGTCATCATACATTTGCAGTGGCTTAAAGGTTCTGACAGGTCTTCAAGTTCATTCGACTAGAACTCAGACAGTGTTTTGGACCGAGTATCAGTTGGTCTCACCTCAAGAGATTTGTAGATTGGCCACTTGGTATACATTGCATACTTTTGCCAAGCACTATCAACTGGATGTTCTGGTACCAGACTTAGAACAATTTGAAGCAAATATTCTACAAATGAGTCTGACAGGCTCTCACCCATTGTAGGGAGGTTAGGGTACTTCCCATGTGTCTGGACTGATCTGGGGGATGACAGGGAAGGCAAAATTGGTTCTTACCTGCTAATTTTCTTTCCTTGAATCCCACAGATCAGTCCACTGTACTTGCTGTAGACCGCTCTTTGCTGAAATTGCTGTATAATCTGTCAGCATTTTGTAGATAGTTGTTTTTGGACTGTTTGTATCCTTTTGATCAAAGGGTAGTCCTGTTGAGATTCAAGTTCTCTGACGCCCCTGCTCGGAGGGGATTTGGGGTTATTTATTTGATTCAGCTTTGTTACATGTTTGTTTTATTTATTTATTTATTTAAAACTTTTCTATACCGTCGTATAGTAGTACACCATCACAACGGTTTACAGTTAGGCACAAATATGTGGTTTCTCAATTATCCATAGGGTGCCATTATTATACGGTTACATAGTTCAATAATATACTCTAAATGGGGAATGGGTGTGGTTACCATTTATGATTAACTGTCTTTCTAATTTAATACTTAATTGTGAGAAAATAATAAAAAATAAGCAATTCTGCTTTTTCTTGGTGACTTCCTGCTTTGTGTATGTTGTTATTCCGCTACCTCACTGTGAAATGCTTTTTTGAAGAGCCATGTTTTTAAGCCTTTTTTGAAGAGTTTTAATTCCTTCATTAGTCTTAATTCCAGTGGTAATGTGTTCCATAATAATGGTCCTGCCAAGGTTAGTGCTCTCTCTCTAACTTGGGTCAACTTTGCTGTTCTGACTGAGGGTATGGTTAGTAGAGCTTTATTGGCCGATCTGAGAGTTCTTTGAGGGACATGTAGTCGTAATGCAGTGTTTAGCCAGTCGGCATTTTCGTCATTTATTAGCTTATGAACTGTGCATAGTGTTTTAAATTGAACTCTCTGTTCTATTGGGAGCCAGTGTAAATCCGCCAGCGTTTGGGTGATATGATCTCTTCTGCCTTTCCCAGTAAGTATTCTGGCAGCCGAGTTCTGTAATATTTGCAGTGGTCTGATAGTGGTGTATGGTAATCCTAGGAAAAGTGTGTTACAGTAGTCCGTGCTGGCAAATATTAATGCTTGTAGTACTGTATGAAAGTGTTCCTGATTTAATAAGGGTTTTAGTCTTCTAAGGACCATTAGTTTGGCGTAGCTTTCTCTTGCTTACTGGAAAACTGCAGATGGCACACTGGCATATGTACTGAGAGAATGCAGTCAAGCTTTTGTTCTCTGCCTCTATCTGCTAGTAGGGGAAAATAACCTACGTGTCTGGACTGATTTGTGCTGCAGCTAAAAGAAAACAAAATATAGGTTGGTTTATGCAGATGTTTGTGGCCCCTGAGTGGCAAGAGCTATTTTCTTATTTATGTGGATAACTATTCAAAGTACACCTATCTGCTGTCAAATAAAAGTGAGGTTTTTGAAAAGTTTAAAAATTATTGTGCCTATGTTGAAAATAAATTTCAAAGAAAAATTAAGAAATTTAGAACTGACAATGGAGGAGAATTCTGCAGCAAAGAAATGGAGGAATTTCTTTTTTTTTATTTATACTTTATTAATTTTCACAAGAAATGGAGGAATTTCTAAAAAAAAAAAAAAAAGTGGAACAATCATAAGTTTCAGTCCTGAACAAAATGGACAGGCAGAAAGAAAGAATTAAAGCTTGCTAAACATGATTAGATGTCTATTGTCTGATGCCAAATTATTTGATGACTTCTGGGGTGAAGCAGTCAACACTGCCACCTATTTACAAAATTGCTTACCAACCACTGGTGCAGATAAAACATCTTATGAACTGTGGAAGGGGCATAAGCCTAATTTATCTCATCTGAAAGTGTTTGGTTGCAACGCTTATGTGTATATTCCCAAACTGCAATGCAGGTGTGAACTGGGAATCATGCTGGGATATGCTGTAGAAACTAAAGCTTATAGAATCCTGGATCTCAAGACAAAAGAATTAAGCATATTTAATGAAATGGAATGAATCACTAAGCCTTGGATCTGAAATAACAAAAGCAAGATCCACCAGCAGCACATGACCCTACCCAGAGAGAGAGCAAGAATGGGCTACTGAGCAAGAGGCTGATGATTCTGACATGCAAGCAGAGGTATACACAGTTGCCAGTGATAATGATCTACAAGAAGAATGCTGATATTTTTCTCAAACAAAGAAATTCATGTCGTCTCAGAACCTGAGGAGCATGACAATGATAACCAGTGTTGCGTCCGTCGGTCTCAGAAGGCTTCAACCTCTGTGCCTCACCTTTCTTCCTTCTCTCTCCTCAAGTCTTGGGAAGATGGATGCTGCTGTGTCTTCATGCCGCTCTCTCCGGCATCCCCAGAACAGCTATGGTGACGGTGTTCGTCATGATTCTCCTGAGGGCCTCCTAGGGTGTGCGCGCGCACGCCACCCACATCTTTATCCACGTCATGGCGGGAACCTCGGGGGCGTCCCCTCTGAGTGATGTCATCACATCCTGGTATTTAGCCTGCCCTTCGTTTGCTAACAAACTGAGTTAGCAAGGATTGGACTGCCTCCAGTCTAAGCTGCTCTGCCGCTTCCTAGCTGCCACAGGAAGCTCTCTCTCTGCCCTTTGGGGTAATTCATCGCTAACCTGGATACTCGCTCCTCGGGGACCCTTATGCTCTCTCACAGGTACCTATCTGGGATATTGTGTACTCGCTTCTCAAGGGCCTGCTCTTCCTACTTTGGTGCCTATTGCTGATCATCTACTTCTGCCTGCTAGGATCTTCATCAATACAGCTATCTACTTCAGTGAGTAACTAACCCTGTCAGTCTTTCTCACCTTCAGCTTCAGCGCTCGGAGTCTGCATCCAGGACTTTCCTCTACTACCCTGCGCTGCCTACCATCTACTCGAGTGTGGGACTGGTCTCCTCTGCTGAGGACCCCTGGACTACTTCTACTGGGTTACCTCACTGCTGCTCGCTCCCTGGGCAGTACCATCAAGCTGTATAATAATTACAAATTCTCTGTGCTGCATGTATAGAGTCTAGCCTAGTACTGCGGTTCCTCATGGGGCTCCTCCCCGTGGGAGTGGCCATCACCGCAGGACCTAAGAATCCACTCCAACACCTCAAAACCATAACAGATTGCTAACTCCATGGATTCGGCTCAGCTCACCGCTTTGCAGGCCATTCTGGGCCTGGCCCAGCGAATCTCCGAACAACAGAATTCGTTGGACAACTTGACTGTTGCCTTTAACGAGTTACATGCACAGATGAATACACCGACTACTGCAGGTAAAGAAGTTACACCGCCAGAAGTGATGGTCAAGACTACATTGCCTCTATCTGCTCCGACACGCTTCGTGGGTGAAATTTGGAAATGTAGAGGATTTATCAATCAATGTTGCATGCACTTTTCTCTGCAACCTAACCATTTTCCTACAGCGTATGCCAAGACCACCTATATCCTTTTGCATCTGGATGGAAGAGCGCTGGCTTGGGCCTCACCGCTGTGGAAGCGCAATGACCCTATCCTGAATGATCTTGCCGGGTTTCTTGAACTGTTCAAATCAGTATTCGATGAACCTGCCCGGTACTCGACAGCAGGATCAACTTTGCTTCATCTAAAACAAGGTAATAAACATTTACCAGACTTCGCCATTGAATTCAAGACATTGGCTTCTGAATTACATTAGGACCCTAGATGCCTGAAAACCCTCTTATTTGAAGGCCTGAACTCCCAGTTGAAAGATGAGCTGGTGACTCGTGAGATGCCTGAAACCTTAGCAGAACTGATGAAGTTGGCAGCAAAGATTGATCGCCGATATTGCGACAATGTTCAAGAGGTCAAGAGTCCCAGAATTCCACTTCAGGGAGAGACTCGAGTCAAGTCTGTATCCAGGCCTACACACCCAGGACGTGTTGCTGGCGAAGTAGAACCAATGCAATTGGGCCGCAGTCATTTGACTTCTAAAGAGAGACAAACTCGAAAGAGGTTGGGACTATGCATGTATTGTGGACAAGCTAGTCATGCTGTACAAACATGTCCTATATGTCTGGGAAACTGGCAGACCTAAGTCCTGTGGGAGAACTTCTTAAGTCTAACTGCACCCTCTCCTCCACTCTCTCTTCCAGTCTCTTTAATCTGCGGGCCTCTAGAATACCAGACCCTTGCGTGGACTCTGGGGCAGGGGGAAATTTCATTTTGAAATGTCTAGTGAAATTTTGCAGAACCCTACCACTACCATGACGTCTCCATTACTTTTGTCCTCTATTCATGGAGAGCCCTTACCGGGTGAAGTAAACCTACTTACAGAACCAGTGAGCTTACGTACCAGTGCTCTTCATACAGAGACTATTTCCTTCTTTGTGCTAGAGAAGGCCATGCACCCTTTGGTACTTGGGCTACTGTGGCTACAGAAACATATGCCACAATTCAGCTAGGCCACTTTGGAGCTTTCACGTTCCATCAAGCATTTGTCATGGCAAATGCTTGATGGAAGTCTCTCCAATACCATGCATGCCAACTACCCCGTTGTTGCCTGGGTTGCTGCCTCAATATGCATCTTACCAAGATGTATTCTCAAAAGAAGCTGCTGATGTGTTGCCTCCTCACAGATCATATGCCTGCACAATTAATTTCAAGCCAAATACGGAACCACCCAAAGGAAGGGTCTATCCTCTCTCCGTAGTAGAGAAAAAAGCGATGTCAGAGTACATCCAGGAGAATCTCCAGAACGGCTTCATAAGATCTGCCAAGTCTCCTGCCGGCGCGGGATTCTTCTTCGTGGGGAAGAAGGACGGAACATTATGTCCATGCATTGACTACAGAGGTCTGAATGAGATCACCATAAAGGACCGCTACCCCTTACCACTCATCTCGGAGCTATTCGACAGGTTACAGGGAGCCAAGATATTCTCCAAGCTTGACCTCAAAGGAGCGTATAATTTAGTTCGCATCCATTCTGGCGATGAATGGAAGATGGCCTTTAATACCCGGGATGGACACTTTGAATACCTGGTGATGCCCTTTGGCTTGTGCAATGCTCCGGCTGTCTTCCAAAACATGATGAACGATATTCTGCGTGATTTACTCTACCAATGTGTCGTTGTCTACTTAGATGACATCTTGATATTTTCCCAGGACCTGCAATCCCATCAGGAAGATGTCAAAAGAGTTCTGCAGAGACTTCGCGAGAACCACTTGTATGCCAAGTTGACTAAATGCGAATTCCACAAGGGATCCGTGCCCTTCTTAGGGTCCATTGTCTCAAACAAAGGGTTCCAAATGGACCCTCAGAAGCTTGAGAGTATTAAAAAATGGATACAACCCACTGGCCTAAAAGCTCTAAGACAATTTTTGGGATTTACCAACTACTACTGGACCTTCATCAAAAATTACTCTTCATTGACTGTTCCATTAACGGCAATGACTAAGAAGGGAGCCAACGTTGCCACTTGGTCTACGGAAGCTGTGACAGCATTTCAGAAGTTAAAAGATGCCTTCTCAAGCAAACCATGGCTCCGCCATCTGGACCCTACACGACCCTTCATTGTGGAAGTCGATGTCTCTGATGAAGGCATAGGGCTCGTGCTAAGCCAGACCAGTGATTCTAAGATCTTGCACCCCTGTTCATTCTTTTCCCGTGGGAGTGGCCATCACCGCAGTACCCAAGAATCCACTCCAACACCTCAAAACCATAACAGCCAGATGGAAAGCGAACAGCACCTTTAGAACTAGAGCCAAAGCTAAGGAGATCTAAAAGACCAAATAAAGGAAATCCACCAGAACGCATATGCAGAACATTTAAAAAAAAAAGATGTGTCTGATCCAACTTGCCTCCTTCTAAGGCAGAAGAATGGAGAAATGCAACAAAAGAAGAAATAGAGACTCTTCATAAAAATAAGACATGGACACAGACTAAATTGCCAAAAGCCTTTGGATTTTTAAAACTAAGTATGATGCAGAGGGAAATGTGCAAAGAAACAAGGTAAAATTGGTAGCTAAAGGCTACACACAAAAATATGGCATTGACTTCAACAAAGCGTTTGCACCAGTTGTGAAGTACACAATTGTAAGAATCCTGCTTAGTCTGGTAGCAAGCAAAAATTTACAAGTGGAACATCTTGACATAAAGACTAATTTTCTGCATGGTGAACTTAAGGCAGAAATATATGTGTATTGTTAAACCAAAGACAAAAGATCAAAGAAAGGCTAATGAACTTAGGGCTGTTCAGTTTGGAGAAGAGAAGACTGAGGGGGGATATGATAGAAGCCTATAAATTCATGAAAGGATTTGAACAAGTTAATGTAAATCAGTTATTTAGTCTCTCAGATAACAGAAGGGCCAAGGGGCATTCCATGAAGTTAGCAAGTAGCTAATTTAAAACAAATAAAATTATTTTTCACTCAGTGCATAGTTAAGCTCTGGACAGCACTTAGGGCCTCATTGATGTTTTCCCAGTGTGTGATGATTCTTTCAGTCTTTTATCACGGTGCATGATATTTGCCGATTTTTGGACTTCAATCATCACAGGCCACAATAGTCCCAGACAGCCTGTTTCAGGGGAGAGAGAGAGAGAGAGAGAGAGAGAGAGAGAGAGAGAGAGAGAGAGAGAAACTTACTATACTGCCTATGCCCTAGACAGGTATTTGAATCCCTATGGGAGGGCCACCTACTAACTCGGGGTGGGGATTAGGTATGAGCGTCGGGGGTTGGGGGCCACTTTCGCATTCCACATGAGACCTACGGACAGAACAGTGGTCTCTAGTGCAAATTTGCTGGCCGTCGGAGTGAGGACGCTCACTCCAAGAAGTGGTTTGGGCAACGTTCTCTCTACCTAGCTTGATGGACACTCTACCTGGGCAACAACATGCTAGGTGGAGAGAATGTTGCCCAAATCTCCTCTTGGAGTGAGCGTCCTCACTCCGACGGCCAGCAAATCTGCACTAGAGACCACTGTTCTGTCCGTAGGTCTCATGTGGAATGCGAAAGTGGCCCCCAACCCCCGACGCTCATACCTAATCCCCACCCCGAGTTAGTAGGTGGCCCTCCCATAGGGATTCAAATACCTGTCTAGGGCATAGGCAGTACAGTGAGGCTCTCGCTCTCTCTCTCTTGCTCTCTCTCTCTCTCTCTCCCCCCCCCCCCCCCCGAAGCCTGAAACAGGCTGTCCGGAACTATCGTGGATGGCGATAATCCTTTTCTGGCCCGTAGCGCAGTCCATAACGCAAATTTGAGGTTGTAGTTATTAGCCGCGCTAGCAGCCGCGCTAACACTGCGGCTGTTTCGCCGCACACGATAAACAGGTTCCCGCTTTACATATGCTCTGCCCCAACTCCGCCCCCTGAATACCAAATTACGAATTTGCATTCGCAAATCGCGTTAACAGCTGTTAACGCGATTTGCGAATTTATCGCAGGCGGTAAAGTGCTTGGAAAATGAGGCCCTTAGTGTAACTGGGTTTAAAAAAGGTTTGGATAAGTTCCTCGAGAATAAATTCATAAACTGCTTATGGTAATTAATAAGCAATGTAGCTTGTAATCTGTCTAATGTTTAAGTACTTGCCAGGTACTTGTGACTTGGATTGGCCACTTTTGGAAACAGGATTCTGGGCTTGATGGACCCTTGGTCTGACCCAGTATGTTATTTCTTATGTTCTTATGTAGATTTTCTGGGTCTGTCTAAAGCCAGTGAAGCAGGCTACCAAACAGGAGGTGAAAATCAAAGAAGACTCATCACTAGTAACCATTACAGGTCAGCAGTTGGGAAACTTCTCTATATTATATTGCAACAGTATCCAGACTTGACATAGCCAATGCTGTGAGTCTGCTTAGCAGAAGAGTGACTAATCCAACTCAGGAGACTGGACAGTAGTTAAAAGGCTGCAAAGGTAACTAAAAGGGATAATTACCGGTAACTTAAAACTAAAGTTATCAGCTACTGAGAGCAAAGACCTGACTAGCTATGTGAATGGGGAGGGTTCAGGACAGATAGAAAATTAACAACAGGATATGTCTTCTTTCACAAAAATGCAGCTTTAGGGACTGATGCAATAAGACACGCACTGAAAATGAGAGCTCGTATTCAGTGCCTGTTATCCTAACGCACATGCAGCCACATCCCCTGGGTGCCTGATGCAGTTTTTAAATGAGGGGCTGTGCAAAAAGGAACATGCTAGGGAAAAACTGTGCATCCCTAGCACTCAAATGCATCAGGCGCCCACAATTGCAACAGGTGCTCAATTCATGCATTCGTTTTTATCCTGCTTCCTCAGGCTGATTTCTGTGTTATTTTGCTGGGATTACTGAAGACGCCCATAGCTAAGTGCCCCTTGCTATGGGTGTCTAAATTGTGCAGCCATAATAATTTATGTTTTTTTTAATCAAGCCAATATACATTTATTTTTCAACACCGCATGCAGTTAATTTAAGTGTCACAACAATACTAAGCAGGAGGAACCAGAGAGGACTGGATTTTTTAAAATTTTTCTTGAGCCCTTGACCTATGCGAATTGATTTTATGCCACCTCCAGGGCTGGAATTAAGTTTGCAGCATTAAAAAGTGCGCGTTGGGTGCCCTGTGCATTTCCTGCATCAGGGGATAATAGCTAATAGCCTCATCTACATGTAATTTACATGTGATGGGCACTGTTGGCTACACATTTGTTTGGGCACACGGTTTGGATGTTCTAATCTCTTTATTGCGTCGTGTGCTAATCTAGCACATCCAAAACACATTCCCAACCGCATATAGACCCATGTGCTGGGCTGACCAATTATGTGGTTGAGAAAGAAACAGATAGTTGTAGCTTTATTTTCCATAGAGGCAGAGTACTGTATTGCAGAGCAAGGAATCAGAGAACTTGCATGGTAGTACAAGTTATTTTTGGCCTTTAGGATTGATCAACCAATGCTAAGCAGGAGGAAGATAACCAAGGGTATATCAAAACAGTGGAAACAAAACAACTAAGGCCAAACATGAAACATTTGGACACATAAAATACACTATCGGGTAGATTTTTAAAACATTGCTCTCGTGGAAAATGGGGGTTATGCACATGTACGAGCCTTGAGCACAGAAGTGCCAGGCCAAATGAAAGGGGCGGGGAGGGGCGGAGCTGGATGTGGCCGGTACAGTAGCCATTTGCCGCTGTACCGGCGAAGGGATCGCCGGCATGCGTATGTTGCTACTGCTCCAAAGGATGTTAAAATCCGCTGCGCATGTGCCCACGACCCTTGTGTTTTATAACACGTGCGCGCCAACGTGCGCGTGTTATAAAATAGCCACATCCATGTGTGCGCTCTGAGAAACGTGCGCACATGGACATAAGCGCATAAGTTTAAAAATCTACCCCTATGTGAGGGAACTGAAATACTGCCCCACAAAGAACACCACTGGAAGCCCGTGGTCCCCCCGGGTGGAGCCCGTAGGGACCCGGGCTGCTTGGACTTAGGTGGGCCTCGCAGGGTCTCCCGGAGAGGTAACAGAGAAGCGTGCCCACGAACAACAAGGGAGCATGGTCGGACTCTAGGCTGTAGGTCTGGTGGAGCAAGGAAGACCAGAACAGCATAGGTGATGACAAGGCAAGGAACAGAGCCAGAATCAGGAGACATGGTCAATGGCAGCCGAGGTCAGAATCCGAGGATCAGTCCGAGGAGTAGTCAAAGAGTCAGAGAGTACTACCTGGGGAGACAGGACAGAAGGACGCTGGAACAGAAGGACGCTGGAACAGAAGGACACTGGACAAGATAGGAACAGCAGGACGCTGGAACAAGGCTGGAGAAAGGCTGGAACAAGACGGGAACAAGGCTGGAACAAGACTGGAACAAGACTGTGAACGCGGATGCAAACTACACATGCAGTGCCGACCCGATTGCCAAGGCAAGGAAGTGCAGACAGGGACTTCCTTATATTGAACATTCAATCAGGGCGCGCCGCGGAGCTCGGACCTGTCCCTGGCCCTACAAGTGGCCGGGCGGTCTGCACACACGCGTGTAGGGGCGTGGCCAACGCCATTGGAGAAGCTGAACTCCGGCATGAGGCCTGGTGCGCAGTGGAAGGCCCGGTGACCACCGCTGCGGGATGCCGAGGCCTGGAGGAGCTCGCGGCTGCCGCTGGGGAGGCCGACCCGTGACCTGCAGAGGAGCTAGTGAGGCGAGCAGGCCCTTGCATGGGCCGGGAGCGGAAGGGGCACGTAACACATGGTGGCAAATATATTAACCAACCCTTTGCTTAGGGATCTTTTCTTGCCCTTGTGTGACGAATTATGACTAGAGTAATAATGAATAGCAATTGTGCAGAATTGCTGAGAAGACGATGTTGGGAACATCAACTCCTAAGAATATAAAAAGGGAAGGAAGGTTCTTGTGAGTGATGTACTGATGAATAGTTATGTAAAAAGGGTAATGTCAGAATTTTTCCCTCCTGTGTTTTCAAACTTACTGCTTGTGATTGGACAAGGGCTTGAGCTGATGATGTCATAAGGGCTTGAGCTGATGATGTCATAAGGCTCACTCTTTTTTCCCACTGTTTCTTCTTGTTTGCGGTTTTCAGTTTCATTTCTGATCTGTGCTGCAGCTATTAAAGAAAGTTGGTTTTCATATTTTACAAAGATGTTTTCTTTTTTCAAATAAATACTGAACACCTTTTCTTTTCGAACTTACTGTTAAATGGTGTGTGCATTCTGTCTTCTGGCCTAATTACTTTGAACACAGAGGGTGAGCCGCAACTTCCAACAGTAACGTTATCCAAGCATAGTTTATTAACTACTCACAAACCTTCCATGAGAACTGAATTTTGCTTTCTATTCACATCTTTCCCAGGCTCTGAAAGAGGAAATGCAGAAAGATCTCCTTGTCACATCTTCTCGCCCTTCAGCCTTTGACCTCTTCCGCACACCTAACCTGTGCAGGATCACCTGCTGCTTGACACTGGTGTGGTAAGAGTTGACTACACTGACATGGGGGTCTGACATGGTTAAAACTGGAAGCACCAATGGCCTCACTCTATAAAAGAGGGTGGAAAGAAATCCCAAGCCTTGGCGTGATTGGTAAGGCAGTGGCATGTGACCTGTGTGCTAACATTCTTCAGTGGACAGCTTATACAATATCTCCTAAAGTGTCAGCCAATGGAAGGGCAGTTTTCATGATACTTGTTGACATCGTAGTGTGATCTACTACTGCTGAAAATTTCACATTCTCTCTTCTGGTCATTTATTCCTGTTAGGGAAGAAACTTTACCCAGATCAGCCTAATCTGTTTGATCCAGTCCTGCTTTTGTCCCATCGCATGCATCATGCTGGAGTTCTAAGATCCTGAAGGACAGTAAGACAAAGTGGTCCATATTCAGTAGAACATTTAATGGACAAGTTATCTGGCTAAATTTAGCTGTATCTCTTTAAACATAACCAGACATTCTTTTAAATATCGCCAGTTATGTATAAAGTTAGCTGGATAACTTTTTACACTTAACTGGCTGTATTCAAAAGGCCATAGCTTTTTAAGATAGGTTCCAGTAAAAAAAAAAAAAAAAAATCACAAATTGCGGGCCAGCAGACCTAAATCTGTTCCCCCTCCCTCCCACCCTAACTGTAAAAGCCCTGCGAGGCCAAACTTGCCATCTCCTCCCCAAACCGGTCCAATTTTAGGGTGTAAAAAATATCAGGGCCATGAGACCAATGGTAGCTGTTCCCCCCTCCCTCACCCTCCTGCTCATTGTATTTTAAGTGTGAGGATCGCAGGTCCAGTCCCCCCCCAGGGCCGCCCCAAACCTTTCCGTACAACCCCTTTGCCCCAGTACCTTCATTAGTCTTATTTTTCACTCGGATCGAGGTTAGCACCCTCCCGCGATTGAGCCAGAGGCATCTGACCTTGTTAGGCTACTAAGTCGAGCATAAAATTCCCAATGTAGTAGCCTAGCAAGGTCAGATGCACCCGGCTTGGATCGCGGGAGGATGCTACCTCGATCTGAGTGAAAAAAATAAGACTAATGAAGGTACCGGGGCAAAGGGGTTGTAGGGAAAGTTTTTTTTTTTTTGGGGGGGGGGGGGGCTGGACCCATATTCCTCAATAACTTGTCAATAACTTGTCAGTTATCCATCTAAATAGCTTTTGACTATCTCCCCCTATATCTCCATGCATGCAGTGGGGCAAAACCAGGCTGATCTGGTTGATCTGAATTCAGATTCATGCCTATGATTTACATATCATTTTTGTATTTATTTTCATTAAATTCCATTGCCAGACCCCAGTGCCCCTTGAAAAACAGGGAAGACTGTCACAGGCTGACGACATCACTGTTGTACATGACTGTTGCAGAATACATTTTGAAGTCATCACTATGCAACATCTTTGTCTCTTTAAGACAGGTCATCAAGGGCAGGCTGAGCTGCTCCTGATTTTCCTCCATAGGTTTGATGGGATTTGTAGTTCTTATTTTCCTCAGAAGAAAAGGAAACCATCAACCCTAGTATGGAGTGGGAATGAAACTAGGATCATCTCACTTTGCCCCTGATGAACTGGAGCCTCTCTGGTGACCCTATACTTTTCTTATCAGGTTTTCCAGTAGTTTTGCCTTCTTCGCTCTGGCTATGGACATTCAAAGATTTGGCCTGAATATTTACCTGGCACAAGTAATATTTGGAACCAGTGATATTGGGCTACGGGTTCTGGCAAGCATCTCACTGATTCATATTGGCCGGAGAGTCACCCAGGCTTCGTGTCTCCTGCTGGCTGGCCTGATGGTCTTAGCCAGCTTGGCAGTACCAAAGAGTAAGAACCATTTGCAACTTCTCCATCAATCAAATCTCAGATTCTTTGCTTTTCTTCATTCTTTGTGGATTCATGGGTGTTGCCTAGACACTATTTTACTGGCCCAGCTCATAATTTTGACTCTGTCACTGACTTTCTGTGTGTGACATTGGGGTGAGTCACATTACTTCCCTGTGCCTCAGTGCTAATCCCTGGCTCTGCCACTAACTTTCTCTGTGTGACTTTAGGGTGAGTCATTTTAGCCCCCCCCCCCCCCCCCCCCCCCACTCGGTTTCTCAGTTCTATCACTGATTCTCTATTTGTGACCTGTGGGCAAGTGAATGTATCTTCCTGTTCCTCAGTTCTAATCCCTGACTCTGGCATTGGCTATGTATGTGTGATCTGGGAACAAGTGACTTCACATCTCTGTGCCTTAGCTCTTATCTTCTGTCACTGATTTGAGTAGGTTACAAACAGAATGTGCCTCTGATTTGGCTGATCTCTGTGTCTCCTGCTGTAATTGTTTATTGCACAGATCTATTTATCATCTGGCAGGTATGCAGATGTTGGAGTTAATACTAGTAATGCTGGGGAAAGGGATCCTGGCTTCGTCCATAGTCTGCGCTTACTTGTACAGTGCTGAGCTGTTCCCTACAGTGCTCAGGTAAGGAACTGCCTATGTTCTACCATGTGCCAGCTCAGGGTTGGGACTGAAGAAAGAAAAATATGGGATTAGTGTCTTCCCAGTAGGACAACCAACTGATTCTGGGTTATGAAGGACAGGCTGAACAGCTCCTAGTCTTGCCCCAAGTGCATCTTGGGACTTGAAATTCTAGTTTAGAAAAATGGGATACTGGAAGGTCACACGATGGATGGCTAGTTCCTGCTACATCAGCAACAAAACTCTTTTAGCTGGCAATTTTATTTGTTAGAAATATTGAGACTGCATTATCCCTATGGCTATGAGACTGGAGCCAAAAAGGACCCTAAAATCATTGGTATCAGTTGGTAAGCCTGCAAAAGTTACATTGCAACAAACTGTGACAGCGTGCACGATCCAACAAGATGGCACCACTGTGACCCTGTTACCGGACTCTCCTCGTTCTACCCACAGTATCTCTCCTGTGTCCAGAACTGTAATCAGGGAATGCAATACTGAATGAAAAGTTATGCAAATTTCAAGTTGACATCAGCATATGGTCAGATCAGGGTTTAAAGAAATGGTCATCAGGGACAGAATGTCGAAAAACATATCTCTTATACTGAAGATGATTTGGTTGCTTTTAAGTAGGATTCTGGTAGTCATGATGTTCTCCTTAAAAAACTTGCATTAAAGCATGATAGTCGAGAATCACCCTAAGAGAAGCGATGTATGCTATGTTGGAGTTTCTGAGCAGCTGGAGGCAGAAGTGATAGTTGTATTGATGGAAGTGCTCACTTTATAGGCGTAGCTGTTGGCCCCACCCTGGAATGTCCATGCCTTTCCCATGCCCCGCTCCTTTTATGCCCCTATTTTTTTTTTCGCTCAAGCATGCACTTTCTTAGCATTCAGACAGTGGATAATGCACTTCTACCAGCAGATGGAGACAGAGCAAAGCTGATGTCACAGTATATATACCCCTGCACTGACATCAGCCCGCCAGTTTTCTCCATCTCCAGCAAATGATGAACTTGGATCTCCCTACTGGGGATTGCTTTAAAAAATAGAATATGAAAGAAAAAAAGATGAAGGAAATTAATTTGTCCCACTCTCCTGTGGTGATACCTTATGGTCCCTCCCTCATTTGAGTTTTCCTTCTTCAGTAGAGTGCCTTGGTCCGGTAGCTGGTTTTCCAGCGTGGACTTAGCTGTAGAGAGAGAAACAGCTGAGAGGCTAGCAGGTGCAGGAAAGTGAGCATGGCGGTGAAGGATTTTTCCCTCTCCCCCCGCAGCCAGAGACTGACTCTATACTCGGCTGGGACAGGCTAAGCTCAGATAAAGAGTTAAAAAAAATTAAATAAAGAAAAGGAGTGAGGGTTTTCATTCCCCCTCTGGTCTTTGAGCCTTAGCGCACCGATCTGACATCTATTCCCGCCTCCGAGGGAGCTTTGGGATTTGTGCCAGCTTGGCGGGTTGAACAGCCTTTTGGCTAGGCCCCACTCTCAGGCTTTGCTTACACACTGCGTGGTAGGCCTCGGTGGCATTTACGTGCTTTTTCTGTGCACAAATCTGCCGTGAAACAGTGTTTGAGATTGGTTTGCGCTCAGATGGGTGTGCACTCAGATGGGTGCTTAAGTGGGTGCTCAGGTAGGCACCTATCTGGACCGCATATTGTGTGCCTATATTTTGGATGCTTATTGGACAGATCTTGTTTTTGGGTGCCCTGTCCATGCTTGCTTGTGTGGGTGTACAGTTGGGTGCTCAATTGTCAGACACTTTGGGAGCATGCTGCTAGCAGGTGTTTACCTTTGTGCTGCTTTCCATATTCAGGCATCTCAGCTTGGCATGCCCCCTAACTTGTGTCAGTGCTGCTTGGAGGCTTAGGGAGAGTTATCTCTGGCTGCTTTTACTGAGCCTGCCCTTCCCACATGATGCAGGAATGGGACTGGAGGGGGACCTGTCATAGGTTTCTCCTGGTTTGGTGGCTCCCCTAACTGGTTTGTCAGTGGGGGAAGGCTACTTAGTGAACACAGGACCAATGCCCCCTGGTTTAGGTATGGACTGCAGTAGCGTTCATGCAGTTTTCTATGCACAAGTCTTGGTGGGTTGATCAGCCTTTTGGCTAGACCCTGCTTGCAGGTTTTGCTCGGTCACCAATGACGAAGGCCTAAGAGTTCAGGATTGCATACTGCGGATCCCCACATGCCTGGTGCCGTGGGTAAGCGTCAGAGTATGTCTACACCTGCTGCGGGTCACGCTGATAGGAACTCAGGAGGCAAGGATGATGAAGGCGACCCTTACTCCTTACAGGATGGGAAATTCCTCTGGGGTTGGAGCAGTAATGAACAATAATGAGTTTCTTTCATAGAGATGAATTACCAGCTCAGATCACCCAGGAACTTAAGATGCTGGGGGTGCCAGGTGCTGATTCCATGTCTGAACCAAACAAGAATCCCATTTTCATTTCTTATGTAAAGCATTATGGATGCTATTCAAGAATTAATTGATCTTGAATGGTGCGCCCCGGAAGCTAATTTTAAAGGGGGATGAGCCTTGGTAGCGCTGTACCCCTTGGGTCTGGCAGAGAGAGAGAGAGCAGTTGCATTTGCTGCTATCTTACTGTTACCCAGCTCTGTATTTATACCTGACTGTACCCTCTCCTGACTATACTTGTACTATTACCTAACTGTACTCTTACCTGACTCTGATCATGATCTCTGTACTATCTATGTAAAATGTCTTACACCGATCGAAACTTGTAAACCGTTGTGATGGCGCAACCGAACGACGGTATATAAAACTCAATAAATAAATAAATAAATAAATATACTGATGTGTGCCATCACGAAGCAGATGGCTATCCCTGTGGAAGGGGGAGTGGCTTGAACGAGGCACAGGATAGGAGATTTGAGGCTATCCTTAAGCAGGCCTTGAGGAGGTGGCAATGAATTGCAGATGGCCTCTTACTGCTCCCTGGTGGATCGCTCTTGCTTGCTCTCTCTCAGGAAATTGATGAGTCTGGTTTGAATTTCAGGGCAGTGTCTTACGGCCTCACCTCCCTGGATGCGCCCTATCTCATCTGATCTCGGAAGCTAAGCAGGGTTGAGTATCAGCTATGGCTGATGAATTGGTGCCAAGACAATTTCAAAGTCTAATCTTACGAAATGGCCTTTTAAAGGATCACTCTGGTTTGGGAGTGAGTTAAAAAAATGGCCAATAAGTGGTGTGAGTCCCAGGTTCCTCAGTTACCAGAAGATTAAAAGCAGGCGCTGCACTAGTTTGGCTGAGAGGTCATGCTAGGGGTTTTCAAACATTATTGACCCTACAGAGGAGTGGCTTCTCAGAGGGCTTGACCTCTGTGTAAGTCTCAGTCCTTCGTCCCAGGCTACCCAGTCAAGTCACGGGCTCGAGTGGCAGTACCCCCCCCCCCCCCCCAACGCCCTCAATGAAGGTGTGCTGACCCACTTCCGGAAAAAGGAGATAAGGGGTCGGCGCTCTCTCTTTTTTATCAGAGGTGGATCGAGATCACATCAGACCAGTGGGTTCTGGAAGTGATAAGAGATGGCTATGCTCTGGAGTTTCTCCCTGCAGCTCTCTGCAGAAGAGATAGACAGTGGAGTGTACATTGTCAAGACTTCTCAGCCTGAAGGCTGTGATCCTAGTGCCCATGTCATGTTGCATCCATCACTGCTCGACACCCTCACTCCGCCTTCCTTATCACTGTGGCGACTCCCTCCGGGCTTGATGGACGGTTTGCTGCCGCGGCGTCTTCTTGCCATCTTCCTCCGGCGTTCCTGGAGCGGCACGACGCTGTGGATCCGCCATGTTCCTGACAGAGGCCAATCCACGTCACATGTACCTGGCAAGTACCCAAACATTAGATAGATCACAAGCTACTATTGCTTATTAATTACCGTAAAAGCAGTTTATGGATTTATCCTTGAGGAACTTATCCAAACATTTTTTAAACCCAGTTACACTAATTGCTGTAACCACATCCTCTGGTAATGAATTCCAGAGCTTAACTATGCGCTGAGTGGAAAATAATTTCTTCGATTTGTTTTAAATGAGCTACTTGCTAACTTCATGAACTGCCACTTGGTCCTTCTCTGAGAGAGTAAATAGCCAATTTACATTAACTTGTTCAAGTCCTTTCACGATTTTGTAGATTTCTATCATATCCCCCCTCAGTTGTATCTTTTCCAAACTGAACAGCCCTAACTTCTTTAGCCTTTCCTCATAGGGCAGCTATTCCGTGCCCCTTATCATTTTGGTCACCCTTCTCTGCACTGTCTCCAGTGCAGCGATAAATATTTTTAAGAGCAAAAACTTGGCTCAAGGGATGACTTTCAATAGATCGCAGCGAGGTAGCCGCTCTGCTACATATGAAACCCTGACCCAGAATCAGGTCGTCTACGAATGATTAAGCACCAGGTTCCCCACAAACGTGTAGTGCGCTATGGGAGAGAGGCAGACCCCTTCTGTCCATGCTCCGGTCCCATGTGGCCAGCTATCTGAGGCCAACCGAGGCTCTGCGGTGCTGTGGTATTCTTCTGTTTAGGGGGGCTTCTGATTTAGAGGCCTTCAATCATAATCCCACAGATGATAGCTTCGCCCCATTGGCTCCTCAGCCAAGCACATACACCAAATATCTGAACCTACGGTTCCTTTCGTACTGAGCAGGATTACTATTGCAACAACACATCATCAGTAGGGTAAAACTAACCTGTCTCACGACAGGTTGTTTTCCATTTTTAGAAAAAGGTGGTTAAATACTTTCACTTCAATTCTGCATATTCACCACGATCACTAATTTATATTAACCCATTGTTTCAACCTGGATGTGTTGAACCTAATCAATTTGTATGTTTGAAAGATTTAAGGATGATAACAGCTCTTGATTTTATTAAGGAGGGAGCTTTTGTTATTATGCAAACTGATATTATTGTTTCAATATTCCCTTTGGTACAAGTCCAGCATTTTTTAGGTTCACACAAGGCCTCTTTCTTGCGCCATTGAATCAGATTGAGCTTATTTTTCAAAAGAAAGGTACAAATGCAGGCTTAATTTCAAGAATTTATTTTCAATTATAGGGGAACTAATAAGGGTTTATTTTCGTATCAACAAAAATGGGAGAACAGTATACAAGGATCTATGTCAGATGACAAAGGGTGAATATTTGGTGCAATATTAGCATTTTTCTATATGTACTACTTTTTTTTTCTTTTTCTTTGATTAGCATACTGGGTCAGACCAAGGGTCCATCAAGCCCAGCAGCCTGTTTCCAACAGTGGCCAATCCGGGCCATAAGAACCTGGCAAGTTCCCAAAAACTAAGTCTATCCCATGTTACTGTTGCTATTTTCTAAGTCAACTTAATTAGTAGCAGGTAATGGACTTCTCCAAGAACTTATCCAATCCTTTTTTAAACACAACTACACTAACTGCACTAACCACACCTTCTGGCAACAAATTCCAAAGTTTAATTGTACGTTGAGTGAAAAAGAACTTTCTCCATTTATTTTTAAATGTCCCACATGCTAACTTCATGGAGTATCCCCTAGTCTTTCTAATATCCGAAAGAGTAAATAACTGATTCACATCTACCCGTTCTAGACCTCTCATGATTTTAAACACCTCTATCATATCCCCCCTCAGCAGTCTCTTCTCCAAGCTGAAAAGTCCTAACCTCTTTAATTTTTCCTCATAGGGGAGCTGTTCCATTCCCTTTATCATTTTAGTCGCCCTTCTCTGTACCTTCTCCATTGCAATTATATCTTTTTTTAGATGTGGCGACCAGAATTGTGCACAGTATTCAAGGTGCGGTCTCACTATGGAGCGATACAGAGGCATTATGACATTTTCCGTTTTATTCACCATTCCCTTCCTAATAATGCCTAACATTCTGTTTGCTTTTTTAACTGCCGCAGCACACTGAACTGATGATTTCAATGTATCCACTATCATGCCTAGATCTCTTTCTTGGGTGGTAGCTCCTAATAGGGAATCTAACATTGTGTAACTATAGCAAGGGTTATTTTTCCCTATATGCATCACCTTGCACTTATCCACATTAAATTTCATCTGCCATTTGGATGCCCAATTTCCCAGTCTCACAAGGACTTCCTGCAATTTATCACAATCCGCTTGTGATTTAACTACTCTGAATAATTTTGTTTCATCTGCAAATTTGATTACCTCACTCGTCGAATTCCTTTCCAGATCATTTATAAATATATTGAAAAGTACGGGTCTGAATACAGATCCCTGAGGCACTTCACTGCTGACTCCCTTCCACTGAGAAAATTGTCCATTTAATTCTACTCTCTGTTTCCTGTCTTTTAACCAGTTTACAATCCACGAAAGGACATCGCCACCTATCCCATGACTTTTTACTTTTCCTAGAAGCCTCTCATGAGGAACTTTGTCAAATGCCTTCTGAAAATCCAAATACACTACATCTACCGGTTCACCTTTATCTACATGTTTATTAACCCCTTCAAAAAAATGAAGCAGATTTGTGAGGCAAGACTTGCCTTGGGTAAACCATGCTGACTTTGTTCCATTAAACCATGTCTTTTTATATATTCTGTGATTTTGATATTTAGAACACTTTCCACTATTTTTCCTGGCACTGAAGTCAGGCTAACTGGTCTGTAATTTCCCGGATCGCCCTTGGAGCCCTTTTTAAATATTGGGGTTACATTAGCCACCCTCCAGTCTTCAGGTACAATGGATGATTTTAATGACAGGTTACAAATTTTTACTAATAGATCTGAAATTTCATTTTTGAGTTCCTTCAGAACCCTGGGGTGTATACTCACTTGGATACTCAACATAAAATATTATTTCAGTCTTATTTTATCCCAGCCCTTTTGTGCAAAGTTTAACCAGATAATCCAGAAACTTGCTGAAAGGACTGCATATCGAAGGGAACTTCTTTTTAAACTCTTTATTTAACAAGTTTTTACAGCGTACAAAATAACAAAGCACTGATTATTCATAACAAAATTGCAGCAAGAAGGTCACAATGACAAACTCGCAAAACAGGATGCTGACAAAGTATAATATTCCAAATAAGTACCCCATATCTGCTCGGATTTCCCATGGGCATTTTTCAAGTCAAACCATAATTTCTCTACAATAACAATATCCTGCAACTGACTATGCCAATGATCAATAGTTGGACAAGTTTTCCAAAAGGTAGCACTGGTAAATCTGGCGGCCAATAGCTATTCACTGAGAGGAGACGAACCGTGTCGGTGCACACACGATTGATGTAGGTACTTATTTGACCTTTTCTGGACCATCACCTGAACACTGTTCTGTGATTAACAAGCCCCTGAGGCAGCCACCATTGGTGGCGAAACTCGGCCAGAGTCGGGAATTTGTATATGATTCTTTACATCTCCATGATTAAAAATTGAAAAAGACTATTTTGTGGCATCCACTATTTTGTCTTTTCCTAATACTTCCTTGACAATGTGACCCCTAATTTGAATATTGCATGGTGCCCCCAGAAGAGGTGCCTGGGAGCATGCTAGCGTTCTTTTTTTAGCATTGGCCCCTAAGTATCTAGCAAACTCTCTGCCTTTTGCTTGTGCATTTTCTACAAATGACTAGCATAGCTAATAATTCTATAACACAAGAAAGCCTTAAAGACAGCCCATCTAAGTCCTAGATCATAGTCTTCCATGGGGTTAAATTCATCAAACTCAGCCATCGCCTTAGAAACTAAATCTGAGAATTGCCTATCATTCAAGAGAGCAACAGTAAACCTCCAGAGAGAGAGGCACTGGGTTGGGGGGGGGGGGAGGGGAGCAGAATAATGGTAATTTGAACTGGGTGATGATCAGACAGTGTACAATATCGAAGGGAACTTTTAAACATTTTTAGTGGGAGTATCCTAAAATGTAACCTCTTTGGCGAGAAACTCTTGAAATAGTTAATAAGCAGTTCCAGGCCTCCTACAATCTTCAGCTGCAGGGAGGATGAGCTCTGCTAGTTGTCAGTGCCAGCATTGCAAGCATTTTTAAAGCTTGCAGGTCAGCATGTCTGACATCCTGAGTGAGTACTGATCTTTTGCACTGTGAGATCAACAATCAGGAAGTACCAACTGCAAGTTTTAAAAATGCTTGTGGTCAGTGTCATGGGTTTCTTAAAAGTGGGCTGTTGGCATTCAGAGGTTTCTGGGATTTTGCTGGCCCCACCAATTTTGGTGCTCTAGTCAGCCACTGCCCTGCCTTGAAAAAAGCAGCAGGAACTACAAGTCCATGCAAGCATTGGGAGTAAAACCAGTACTAGATCTGCTTCGCCTATCTAATCAAGTCCAACTGACCAAGCCAAGTTTTAACCGTGCTATGACAAAGGATACAGCCCTGGGTAGTGGTCCCCAATCTAGTCCTAGAAGAGCCTATATATATCCTGTCTGATTCTCAGGATATCCATAATGAATATGATTGAGATAGATTTGCAACCACTGCATCCATTGTAGGCAGTGCATCTCATGCATATTTATTGTGGATATCCTAAAAAACATTCTGACTAGGGGTTCCTCAAGGACCAGGTTGTGGCCCACTAAAAGTATAAAGACATGGAACCACTGATCATTCTTTTTATCTGGTCTCCAGACAGTCAGGGATGGGCTTCACCAATATGATGATGAGGCTGGGAGCGGTGGTGGCCCCTGTAATCCTGATGACCAGGGACTACATCTCATTCCTGCCTTCCCTTGTGTTTGGCCTGGTCCCTATACTTTCTGGGCTCCCTGTCCTCTTCCTGCCAGAGACCAATGGCCAGCCATTACTGGACACAATACAGCAAGTAGAGGAGAGGTGAGTAATTCCCATAGCCTTCTGTCTCTGTTTATCGTTTGTATGCATTCCTTTCCCCTAGCTCTCAACCAGTTCACTTTCTTCTGTGAGATCTCTCTTCTCTTTCTTTTCTATCTAGCTCTCCTCAAAAACTAACCCCCCGCAAGGTTTCTTTCCTTACTCTTTCCCATCCAGCTCTTATCAGGAAAACTCCCCCTGTTATGATTTTGGATGTGAACCTCTGGCCGAGGTGAAGTTGACTCTGCCCACAGGGAGGAGCCCTGTGGACGTCACCGTCGGCAGGCTTGGTCTCAATACACATGACTCAATGGAGCAAGGCTTTATTAAATAGAGAAAGAGACACAGTCTTGCGTAGTGGGGGGATTCCCCAAGGACTCTGGTAAGATGGAGGCCTGGCAGGGACCGCGGAGCGGCCACACCAAGAGTTCTCACTGGTGAAGGTTCCTCCAGTTGCAGATCCGGTAGTGGCCCGCAGCGCGGGGTACGCTGAGGATCTGAGCTGGTGGAGGGTGGAGGCAAGGTAGCCCGTGGAAGCTGTAGAGGAGCGGCAGGTCCTGGTGGTGCAGGAGGTGAAGAAGAGTAGCTGAAGCAGACGGTAGTGGCCCAAGGAATGGGGTACACCGTCGGTAATTTCAGCAAGCGGTGAAGAGCAATTCGAGTAGTACTCACGGAGGAAGTTCCGGATAGTTCCAAGGCAATGGGTAGATGGAATGCAGCGAGGCCCTACGAGGAGCGGATAGCCCAAGTACAAATGAGCCCCCCAGGAGCAGGTACTCAGCGTAGCAGACCCATGAGGAATAGGACTAGGAATCCCAGTAGAGTGGAATTAGGCAAGTAGGAACTCCTTGCTAACTCGTCACAGTCAAGGGCCGATTGGTTTAAGTACGGATGAATACTGACATCATCGGGAGGGGACGCCCCCGAGGTTCCCGCCATAACATGTACTTAGGAGGCCCTTGTGCGCGTGCGCACGTGCGCCCTGGGTGATACCAGGTTGGAAATGGCGGTCAGCAGCATTCATGCTGGTCTGGAGAAGCCGGGAGGGCCGGCATGAGCTGGCGGATGCCGCAACTTGTCCCAGGGTTGACGAGATGGGGAGAAAAGAAGTGAACATCAAAGGTCGCAGCCATCTGCGACTGCAACCAATGGGCGCAACACCCCTTGCTATGCCTCTCTCCTGTCTCCTTCCCATCCAGCTTTCATCACAGTTCATTCCATCACGAGATCTCTTTCCTTACTACCTCCCATCTGATTGTCATCACTGACTCTCCTCAGCAAAGCCTCAAGCTAGCTTCAGTTTCCAATCTCTTCTCTTTTCTTTCAGGACGAAAATGAAAATAAGCCTGAGCAAGGAAGAGAGAAAAAAAGAACCAACGAGAACACTAAAGACACGACTTTAAAGTAACATAGTAAAATAGTGAATGACGGCAGATAAAGGCCAAAATGGTCTACCCATTCTACCTGGTGAAACCCATTCTCCTAGCAAGAATCCCATCAAGCAAAACTTGTGTCCTTACCTCTCCTTTTCCAGTCCTCCCCTCCTCTCAAAAATGGAATGAGATATTCAGAATTTAGATCCAAAAAGCCAGTGACATGTGAGATGAAACTAGTGTTCTTGCTGGGACCTTCTAATAGAAAAAGCAAAAGCAAAAAAAACATTACATGGTGAACTGTGTGGCACTGGTGTTTCTAATTAACAGTGAATTTCAGGAATAAGCATTTAGATATTTGGTCTGTCAAAGAAGAGGCTGCAAGGATGAAGGATTCATCTCCCAACAGGATTACACCAAGTCACCAAGAATATAAGATTCATCTCCCAATGGGATTTTACACTGTATCACCAGGAATAAAAGATTGTTTCCTAGCAGGATTACACTGAGTCTTCAAGAATACAGGACCCATCTCTTAGTGAGAGATGACATCATGTTACTAGCAATAACTCAAAACAGCGACAGTATGACTGCATTGGGCTTCCAAGAAGGCTGCATGTAGCAAAATCCCAAACATCAATGAGCAGTAGAAAGCCAAATGTTTTTGGCCAACAGCCTCGCTAATTCTCGTGGCTGTGTGGATTATTACAGAATTTAATGTTTGTTTTTCTGAAATTCCAAAACACCAAAAATAAACAATCCAATATTCAAATGGAATCAATCAAAATAAATATAATCAAAGCCACCTTGCTTTTTTGTAGAAATTTCTGGTGTTTACCACAAAAAAAATTTAAGGACTGTTGTACTGGGTGTACAGATCAAAAAAATTCAAACCTGTATTTAATCATAGCTCAAAAAACCTTCAAAATTTTTAGAGCAACTTTTTTGTTATATATATTGCATTTAAAAATACTTATCTAAAGCTGAGAGTTTCTTCTAAGTTGAGTTTATCCCCACCATTGTAAATTCTCCAAGTCTGAACACAGGTCAGAAAAAGAGTCACTTATGAATATTCCTCTGATGATTCTTCTTTGGAGGTCAGAAAATTTTTTATCAATTATCTTCCATTCCAGCTGCGCTTTTTAAAAAGGCAGGCGTGGGCTTCACTTACAGAGGTCGACATCCAACTTAATGTCACACGTATTTCAATGTCAAGTTGATCTTTATAGATTTTTCAGATTGTTAAAGGTCAAATTATTTTTTGCTTCACACCTGTGTCAACATTTGGTGATATGTTTATAATGAAAATGAAATCAAGGTGGACACTGCTCCCGCCAACTGATCCATATATTGCTACTTTTATGGATCTTGTGCTTAAGGATTTAGAACTTATAGAAGAGGAAAAGGCATGAGTGTTTTTTACTTTTAGTATAGCTGAAAGGCAAGCACTCAGAGATTTGGTGTCCAATTCGAATTTGATAGTGAAACCTGCTGACAAAGGAGGAGCAGTAGTCATCCCTATTAGAGATCAATATGTGTCCAAAAATCAATCTTAACTCAAGGATGACACATACTATCAGAAACTGCCACATGACCCAATTGTACACTTACAGATGGAAATCAAATCAAATGTTACACAAGCAGTACAAGTTGGATTAATTGTGATTAAAGAGGTAACATTTTTAATGGTTTCTCATCCCCAGATTCCAGAGATCTATGCATTGCCTATAGTTCATAAAAATGTATTAAAACCTTCTGGCAGACCGATAGTATCACTTGTTAGCTCTGTTTTATTGCAATTGTCAATTTTTGTGGATCATTTTTTGCTAACAGAAATTCTGTTGTCTGATTCTTATCTTAAGAACACATCATATATATTAAATAAGTTAAGTCAAATTCGAGATATTTCCAATGAAATGATCTTAGTTACAATGGATCTTCAATTTTTGTATACTAATATTCCAGAAAGGCATTAAATATTATATCGGCTATTTTAGAAGCTAGATCTCAACCCCAGAAGATTCCATTTGATTTTATTAGCACATGAGCTGAATGTACCTTATGTCTCAATTATTTTTGTTTTCAGCAGGAATTTTATCATCAAATTCATGGAATAGCCATGGGAGCTTCTCTTGCACTAGACTTAGCTAATTTATAAGTAGCTCATTTTGAAAATTTGTTTTTGTATTAATCCCACTGATATCAATATATTGTCTTGTGGATCAGATACATTGATGATCCACAGTGGCACATCTGCAAGAATTTCATCATTGCCTCAACTCTTTAGATCACGGTTTGAAATTCTCTATAGTTTTCAGCTACGATCAGATACCTTTTTTGGACATTATGATCAGTGAGAGTAATTTTGGTATCACACTACATTATTTTGCAAATCAATTGATAGGAATAATATCTTGTATTTCAATAGCTTTTACCCTAGAGCGTTGAAGATTAATTTACCTGTTAGTCAGTTCCTTCGTTTGCAATGGATATGTTCTGATCATGAAGATTTTAAAATTAAGGCTCACAATTTGATTTGACAATTTCAGATCACAGTTATCCTAGAAAAGCTTAAGAACTGCCTATAAGCAAGTGCTTTATGCTAATAGAAACCTGTTGTTGCATGACAATAATAGATCTGCCACACAATGCTTGATTTGTGTATTATGGTATTCAGAGAAAGCTAGAGATACTAATATTATTATTGTTGATACTGGCATATTCTGGCTTTATATAAAGAGGTTGGTATTCAAAAGCCATTTAGATGGATAACTGAAAATGTATCCTCCTAAATAGTTACCTGGCTATATTCAAAGCCTTATGAGGTAAATTCTAGTCATAGAATTTAGCCGCATTAGTCAGGGACATTCTAGGGGTGGGTGGGAGGCACTTCCGAGCAGAGCAGAGTTAGCCACATAAGTTATGTGGTTAACTCCGATATACAGAGGGGGTGGTTACATACATAGTCAGAGGAATTAACTGCAAATTTGATATGACTGATGAATTTCTATCATTTGAATGAATGAAAGGTACAACAAGAGGCACACACATTAGTTAGGGGATGCACAAATAAGTTGGGCTTGTGTGCGCGGAGCAGATTTTAAAAGCCACTCAGATACACACGTGTCTCCTGCAGCACACAAATCTCAAAAGTTTTCAAAAGGGTCAGGGCGTAGGCAAGGGCTGGGCGGGGCATGGTCATATCAGGGCATGAATGAGATGTGCACATAAATACTTATGTACCCTGTTGTGCACCAAGGTCCCCTGCAAGCATAACTTTACTTCTGCTATGGATAGTGTCTTTGTTAAAAAATAAAGAAAACTAGGCACATCTGTGGGGTTTTAAGGGTTGAGGCTAACTGGGAGGAGTAAAGACTATTAAACTAGGTGTTTTGGAGGACCTACCCCTTAACTGGATGAGCTGGGGATGAACTGGTTTAACTGGCAATGTCATCGGCATGTGACCCTTTTAAAATCCCCCGATTTACACAGCTGAAGCAGGATTTACACAAACATGCACACGCCCACTTAAAATGTGGCATACATGTGCGCATGGTCAGACTGTTTTAAAATGTGTGTGCATATGTGTGTATATGTTATAAAATGGCTGTGTCCTTGGGCATGGGCCAATGTATGTGTACAAATGTGTGCCAATACACTGGCTTGAAAGTTACCATCTTTGAAATTACATGTTCCAATGGTCCAGCATTGCTTGGAATAAAATCATGAACTTGCAAAATTGAGGTGGCACCTTTTACAGCCTTTTCAACCTCATTGGAGATCATATGGAGAAGCTATCAGGCCGATACAGTACAGTGCGCTCCAGTGGAGCGCACTATTAACCAGCGATTGGACGCATGTCCTCTGTTTTCCCGCGCTGGCCCCTTTAAATAGAGAGCCCCTGCGTGTGCACGCGCCTAGGGGGCGGGCCAGCAGCGGATCGCCGGCGGTGTCTCCCTCGCAGGGGGAGGGAGCACTGGACGGCCGGCGCCATCTTTAAAAATGGCATGGGCCATCCAGTGCTCCTACCATATGACAGAGGCCGGCCAATGGCACGGATATCCTGTCACATGGTAAGGGCAAAGGGCCATCGGCGCCATTTTGATTAGTGGCAGCCGACGGCCCGGGAGCGGGAGATCGCTCCCGGGACCCCCACTGGACCACCAGGTACCTGTAAAATGTTTTTGGGGGAGTCGGGAGGGCGGGGGAAGCTAAGGGATTAGTTTTAAAGGGTCGGGGTGGGTTTAGGGGTTATTTTTGTGTGCAGTTTTTCCCGCCCTCCCCCAAAACGATAAGAGAACCCCCACGAACAATATCGTGGGGTTTTCCTATCGTTTTGGGGGAGCCCCCGATTTCTGACGATTTTGAAAATATCGTATGATATTTTCAATCGTCCGAAGCCCAATTCACATCCCTAGTGCTTAACAGGTCCAGGTAAGGTTCCTACTTGTACCTTTGCTCTGGGAGCATTGGACAGGACTGAAGACTGTGCCTGAAGAAAGGATTGCAACCTCTGGAAAAATTCTACCCATGAAAAAGTAGAAGTATCCAGACCAGAAGGTACCTGAGGTGTACTCACTGAGCTACCTTCCCCTGCTGAGGAAACAGATAGGGGAGTTCCAAAATCAGGCACCCCACCCACATCCAGCTAGGAAGAACCAGGCTTAGTGAAATCAGAGGAAGACAATTCTCCCTGAGCCCCAAACAGCGCTGGTGCAAATTAGCGGGCACTTCTGGCTGAGATGCCCAAATATGACAAGCAATGCAAAGTGAAAGATGCTTAGGCTTCTTAGGTGCAGGCACCATTATGGCTGACAGAGCGGTGGCTGGAGGCGTGAGACTAGCTGTTTTTTTCTTTTTTTTATTATTAGGTGCGCTTAACCTAGGCACCCAAAAATTATGTGTCCATTTAGGCACGTACACCTAGACACCCAAAATATAAGCACACAAAAAACTTAAGCACTCAACCCGCCAGGCTGCCCTCGACTCCCATGGAGCAGGACGAATGTCGGACTGGCATGCAAGGCACAACAAACAAAAACCTCCTTTCAAGCCTCTGTATAATCCTTTTTTTTTTTTTTTTTAAGCTTACCGGAGCTCAGCCCTAGCTGGCTGTGTGCAGAGAAGGTCTCTGGCTGCGGGGGGAGAGGGCATGTGCCAACACTGCCATGCTTGGCTTCCTGCACTCGCTGCCTTTCAGCTGCTCAAGCAGCTAAGTTCACACTGGCTAAAAAAATCAGGTAACGGACCAAGGCACTCGTCTGAAGGACTATGGAGATCACCTCAGGAATTTTCAACTGTGGAAGGGATCATTTGGTATCTCCGCAGGAGAATGGGGCAAATTTATTTCCTTAATTTGCCTTTTCTTTAAAATGAAGCAATCTCCAGTGGGAAGATGCACGTCCACCATCTGCTGGAGATGGAGAATACTGGCAGGCTGATGTCACTGCAGGAGTATGTATATATATATATACTGTGACATCAGTTTGCTCTGTCTCCATCTGCTGGTAGAGGTGCACAACCCACTTGTTCTGGATTCATTTGACTGGACGCTAAGAAAGGCATTTTTAATGTTGGTAAGTAAAATAATTGAATTCAAATATTTTAAAGTGTCACTCATGAATCATGACGGCTCTTGCAGACAACTCAGAAACCCATTTGTAGTGTGCATGCTAAAGGCATTATTTATCAATAAAAGTACAACTAATAGGGCCCAGCCCTGTTAACCTTGGGCCCATCCAAAAAATCAGTTATGGCTACAACTGCTTCAATCAGTTCGGTTCAAGGACACTTCCTATTAGCCTGACAGTTGGTTCATGTATTGCCTAAATGATACATGAAGCAGTGAAAAGGTTGAAGGGGGGGCTTGAACCTTGCTGTGCACTGTACTCTATGTCAGTGATTCTCAATCTTTTTTCTGTCGGGACACACCTGACAGATGGTTCTCACATGCATGACACACTGAACCCATGATCGTCACGGGTTTGATGTAAAAGTACAGTTTGCATCCACGGGAACCCCCCTGACCCACAATAATGGATATAAAGCAGAATTACGACATTCCCCATACAACTCACCCTAAACAAAAAAAGATATTCTGGTTCTGGTGTCATCTCAGTACAGCAATCAAACTCCTTCTACTACCAAGGCTCAATAGCCCTACTTATGAAAAGACAGTAGTTTACCACCATGCGTGTCCTCTTGGAGAAAACACAACAATAAGACTGATACAAACACTTACATGCTAGTAAATATCTCACCTCAGTAACACACACAGAACTGACCTAACATACTCCCAGGATCTGTAGTAATGCACATAAACTAATCCGCCACAGTTACACCTGTATTATGGAATACACTCAAACAGGAGCAACCCTATCTATGAAAAAGGCAACACTACAAATATTAAATCAGGGCCCTAAACACCATACAACTGGTAGCAGCATCTTATAGATCCCCACAGAAATAATTGTAAAACTATACTAATAAGTTAATAAATGTTTCAAAACAGCTATGAAAAGAATAACATCCAACAATTAAAAATTCATTAAAACTATTAAAAATTCTCCAAACACCAATAAAATATTTTAAAAAAGCAGACACATCACATAATATTAAATTATTAAAATGGCAATCAATCAAGAAAGATAAACTTATAAAGCCACCTTTACTTACCCCCTCCAGCAGCTCTCCTACTCCTGTCCTCTTCCATGCAGGCCGAAGCACACACCAGAAGCAGCAGTAGTGGCTAAGCTCTATACTCATGGTCCTCTTCCGTAGGGCCCATGACCAGTCTCTCTGTCTCTCTCACACACACACCATACCAGTCACACCCCCATGACCAGTTTCTGTCTCTCACACAACAATCATCTCCCAACCAGTCTTTGACACACACACAAGTCACCTTCCTGAACAGTTTCTCTCATACCATACACACACACAGGCTTCCCACTCCCATGTTCTATCTTACATATATGGACTTCCCACTCCCATACTGTGTCTTACACACACCCACACACCCAGGTTTCTCACTCCCATGCTCACTCTCTCCACATGCACAGACTTATTCCCATAATCACTTTCTCTCTTACACACACACATACACAGACTTCCCACTCCCATGCTCTCGCTCACATATACAGGCTTCTCACTCCCATGCTCTCTCAAATATACAGGCTTCTCAGTCCCATGCTTTCACACCCCTCCCCACCCCCACAACACCAGGCTTCTTACTCTCATACTTTCTCACATACCCAGATTTCTCACTTCCATGCTTTTTCTCTCACACTCACACATCAGTCACCTCCCTGACCAATCTCTCACTCTCTCACACACACTCCAGTCATCTCCCTGACCAGTCACTTTTTTTGTCTTTCACATATACACACATCACTTCTCTGACCAGTTTCTCTCAAACACACACATGCTGTCTCTCACACACTTAAACACATGCTCTCAATCAAATACATACTCTCAATCACACACACATTTTCTCACTTACACACAGGCTGTCTGTCTTCTCTCTCTCACTTCCTCCTCCCCCCCCCCCCCCCCCCGGAGCACAAATGGTAGCTGCAGCAGCCTCCTCCAGCCCCTGCAGGCCAAGAAAGAAGAATCCCATCGGCCGCAGGAGGCTTATACTGCTGTCTCCTTTGCCGATTGCCGGCTGCTTCGATTGCTCTGGGCCATGCTACTGCTCGGGGGGCTGATACTGCTGCCACTGCTGCTACTTTTCCACGCGGCACAGCTCTTTCTCCTTCCTGCACACTGCACTGTGTATCACTTCCTGTTCCGAGGCAGGCACGGGAAGAAGAAAAGGCCAGCCGCGGGTGCCACAGCTTCCTCTAACACAGCTGCCGTTCCCATTGGGCTTGAACATGCTGTTAGCCCGGCGGCAAAGGTGGCAGGGAAAGAAGAGCAGCGGGAGAGACTGGGAGCACGCGACACACCTGCCAGTGCTTGGCGACACACTGGTGTGTCACAACACACCGGTTGAGAAGCGCTGCTCTATGTGACATCTATTACAGATATTACTATTAAATAAAAACTCAAATTCAATAGAAAGCAAAATTGCTTACCTTGTAATAGGTGTTATCCCAGGACAAGCAGGATGCTAGTCCTCACATATGGGTGACATCGGTAATGGAGCCCTATACGGAAAACTTCTGTCAAAGTTTCTATGAAACTTTTGACTGGCACCCAGAGTGCCCACTGAGCATGCCCAGCATGCCATGATATTCCTGGCCACAGGGGTCTCCCTTCAGTCTGTTTTGTAGCAATTAGCGTTAGCCAAAAAATAAAATAATAAAACGTATCGTACCCAACTCCGCGGGGAGGCGGGTGGGTTTCGTGAGGACTACATCCTGCTGTCCTGGGATAATACCTATTACAAGGTAAGCAATTTTGCTTTATCCCAGGACAAGCAGGATGCTAGTCCTCACATATGGGTGATTAGCAAGCTAGAGGCTGAGTCATTTTGTAGTGAAAACAACGGTGAAGTATTGTTGTTGTAAATGAGTCAGCCGAAAATCACAGCAGGTTGGATGTAGTAGGAATTGGGATTAAGTTGGAAACAAGTTCTTTAAGACAGATTGTCCATAGGCTGAATCTTGTCTACCTTCTTTGTCTAAACAGTAGTGAGCTGTAAAGGTGTGCAGAGAACTCCATGTTGCCGCCTTACAAATGTCAAGAATAGGTACAGAGCGAAGGTGTGCTACTGAGGTTGACATTGCTCTGACTGAATGTGCTTTTACTCGCCCTTGAAGAGTAAGGCCAGCTTTCTCATAACAAAACTGTATGCAATCTGCTATCCAGTTTGACAAAGTATGTTTACCCACTGCTTTACCTGGTTTGTTTGGATCATAAGATACAAAAAGTTGATTGGATTTCCTTTGGACTGCAGTGCGGTTTAAGTAGAAAGACAGTGCATGCTTACAGTCCAAGGTATGTAAGGCTCTTTCTCCCTGGTGGGAATGAGGCCTTGGAAAGAATGTTGGTAAAACTATGGATTGGTTCAAGTGGAATTCCGTGACTCCCTTAGGAAGGAATTTGGGATGAGTATGGAGGACCACTCTGTCATGTAGGAACTTTGTAAAAGGTTCGTATGTGACAAGTGCTTGTAGTTCACTGATTCTTCTAGCTGATGTAATGGGTATGAGGAAGACAGTTTTCCATGTAAGAAATTTTAGGTCACAGGTATCTATGGGTTCGAATGGAGAACGCATGAGCCTGGTTAATATTACGTTTAGGTCCCATTGTATGCTTGGGGGATGAAAAGGAGGTTTAAGGTGAGTTAAACCTTTCATAAATCTACTGACGAGAGGCTGTGTAGAGATAGGTGCGTCTCCCAGCTTGTTATGGTAAGCTGAGATTGCACTCAAATGTACTCTTACAGATGAAGTCTGAAGACCAGAGTCTGAAATATGGTATAGGTAATCTAGTAGTGAGGTAGTGTGGCAAGTGAAAGGATCAATAGATTTCTGAGTGCACCACAAAGTAAACCGTTTCCATTTGTAGGAATAATTCTTTCTAGTGGAAGGTTTACGTGAAGCTATAAGCACTTGAGATATAGTGGTTGGGAGGTTGAGTGGTTGTAAAATCAAGCTTTCAACATCCATGCTGTCAGGGATAGGGATTGAAAGTTGGGATGGCGCAACCAACCCTGTTCCTGAGTTATGAGATTGGGAGCTACTCCCAGGCGAATGGGATTCCTGACTGAGAGGTCTAGCAGTGTGGGAAACCATACTTGTCGAGGCCAGTATGGGGCCATGAGTATCATGGTCCCTTTGTCTTGTTTCAGTTTCACTAGAGTCTTGGTTATGAGCGGTATCAGTGGATACGCGTATAGTAGGCCTGAGTTCCAATGGCGAGCAAAGGCATCCTTTGGTAGGCTGTTCTCCTGCCATAGCAGGGAGCAGTAATTGTTCACTTTGTAGTTCAGATGAAATGCAAAGAGATCTATTGTTGGTTGACCCCAGCGTTGAAAGATCTTGGTTGCTATCGTTGGATCCAAGGACCACTCGTGTGGTTGGAACTGACGACTGAGGCGATCGGCTATTATGTTGTGGATGCCTGCTAGGTAAGTGGCCCATAGAAGAATGGAATGCGCTAGGGCCCAGTCTCAAATTTGTGCTGCTTCTTGGCAAAGGAGGTAGGAACCTGTTCCCCCTTGCTTGTTGATGTACCACATGGCTACTGTGTTGTCTGTTTGGATCAGAACTGTCTTGTGTGAAAGGCAGTCCTTGAACGCATGCAGCGCATAACGTATAGCTCGAAGCTCTAGGAAATTTATCTGAAAAGAGGCTTCGGTCTTTGTCCACGTCCCCTGGGTCTTTAGATGACCAATGTGCGCTCCCCAACCTAAAGTGGACGCATCTGTAGTTAGTGTTACTTGTGGAACTGGTTGCTGGAAAGGTAGACCTTTGAGCAAATTGTTCATTGATGTCCACCACAGGAGGGAAGAACACAGTTCTTGAGTTATTTGAATTTGAGAGGACAACGGTTGAATGGCTTGAATCCATTGTGTTTTGAGTGTCCATTGCATTAGTCACATGGTCAATCTGGCCATGGAAGTGACGTGAACTGTGGAGGCCATGTGACCGAGGAGGGTGAGGTACTGATGAGCTGTGACTCGAGATTGAGTTCGGAGAGAGTGTGCCAGGCGAATGAGTGTATGGGCACGGTCTCTTGGAAGAAATGCTTTTGCTATGATGGTGTTTAAATCTGCACCAATGAATTGTAGAAGGTGAGATGGTGTGAAATGTGATTTCTGATAATTTATGAGAAACCCCAAGGAGTGAAGCAAGTTGACTGTGAGCTTGAGGGAATTGAGAGCTCCTTCTTTTGTCTGGCTCCGGATGAGCCAATCATCCAGATAAGGGAATACATGCACCTTTTGTTTGTGGAGGTGTGCCACCGCCACCGCCAGACACTTTGTGAATACTCGAGGTGCTGAGGCTAGGCCGAATGGGAGCACTCAGTATTGAAAATGTTGTCCTTCGACCAGAAATCGCAAGTATTGGTGATATGGAGGAAAGATGGGAATGTGAGCATAGGCATCTTGAAGATCCAGAGAGCAGAGCCAATCCCCTTTTTGAAGAAGAGGTAGCATGGTGCCTAATGATACCATCCGGAATTTTTCTTTTTTGATAAATTTGTTGAGATTTCTAAGGTCTAGAATAGGATGTAGGCCTCCTGTTTTCTTTGGAATGAGGAAATAGCGGGAGTAGAATCCTCTGCCCTGCTGAGGCTCGGGAACTGGTTCTATGGCCCTGGCTCTCAGAAGGGTGGATAATCCTGTTTTTAGAAGTTTGGAGTGGCGGATCACTGTCCAAGAGGAGATTGGTGGAGTGTCTTTTGGTACAGTGAGAAAATCCAATCGGTACCCGTGAGCTGCAATGGAAAGTACCCATTGGTCAGTAGTTATGGAGGTCCAGGCATGATGAAAAAAGGCTATGCGACCTCCTACTGGTAGGTGTGGGAGTGGATTGACGGTTCTGCTCTCTGAGTATTTTTCAAAACCCCGATGTTGATGCAGTCTGAGGAGGGAGTTGAGGCCTGGAAGGTCTTTGCCTAGACTGGGGATGCTGAGCTGGGCGAGATGGTCTTGCACGGCTGGTTGGAGGATAGTAGCATCGTTGGCGGTAATATGGACGCCTTGTATCCCGTCTGGGAAGTCTCCTGGAAGGGGGTTGAGACTCCTAAGGTATTAAAGAGAGCTGCTTTAGAGTTTCTGTATGCTCTTTTAATGTGGCGACTGCTTCTTTCACCTTGTCCCCAAAACGATTGTCTCCAAGACAAGGAAGGTCGGCCAGTCTCTCTTATACCTCTGGCCTCAAATCTGATGCCTTGAGCCAGGCCCATCGACGAGCTGTAAGACCTGAAGCTGACAGACGAGATGCCGTTTCAAAACTGTCATAAGTTGCCCTAACCTCATGCTTGCCTGCTTCTAGGCCTTTATACACCAGTTGGAAAAAGGCTTCCTGGTACTGATCAGGGAGTGTCTGGGTAAGCTCCTGGACATGCTTCCAGAGATTACGTTGGTACTGGTTCATGAAGAGTTGATAAGCTGCAATTCGAGATACCAACATAGATCCCTGAAATACCTTACGTCCTAAGTTATCAAGGAATCTATTATCCTTTCCTGGTGGCGTGGAGGAGTGAGTTTTCACTCTTTTAGCTTTTTTCTGAGCGGACTCAACTACCACCGATTGGTGAGGTAGCTGAGCATTTTGGAATCCAGGAATTGGTTGAACCAGGTACGTCGCATCTGATCTCTTGTTTACCGAAGCAAGTGATCCAGGATGTTCCCACATTCGGTACATGAGTTCCTGTAGTACTTCATGCACTGGCATGGCCAAAATCTCCTTTGGAGGATCTACGAATTGTAGAACCTCCAATGTTCTTTGTCTGGAATCTATCTCAGACTGTAGTTGGAAAGGGATAGTCTCCGCCATGTCCTTTACAAAGTTGGAAAATGATAAGTCTTCCGGAGAAGACTTTCTACAGTCCTTGGGAGGTGATGGTTCAGAAAGCATATCTTCCTCTGAAGAGATATCTGTGTCAGTATCTGTGCCTGTATCCCTTGGGTGGAACACTGGCGGTGGCCTTGCAGGCATCGATGGTGGAGCTTTTGGAATTGTTGGGAATGGAGGAGACTGTGGCTGATGAGGCCTAGGAACTCCTGAAGGTCCTGGAATGGGTTCTTTGTCGATGTCTTGCGGCTTCCTGGACATGGCATCGATTAAAGTATCCAGTTTCTGCATCAGAGGGTGGAAAAAAGATACCTCTGAGGCCGGCATCGATGGAGTCATCGGTGGAATTGACGCCGGAATCGAAAGCGGTACCGATGGCATCGGTGGCGGAATCGATGGTGACATCGGCATCGACAGTACCAGCTCCGATGGCACCGGAGCTGGTGTCGATGGCAAAGTCGGTGCCGATGGCTGTGATGGCATCGTATCGATGAGTGCTTGTCGAACTGCTTGACGGATATATCCATCAAGTTCCGCCCGCATAGCTGATGGAATCAGAGCAGCTATGGGGGGAGGCGGTGATGGCGATGCCGGTGCCTCCTCAGAGCCCTGAGGAGGTACGGTACCCTGCACCGGTATCGGTGGGGATCACCCTGGAATCATAGGCCTCGGAGACTCCGCGCTCAGCCGAGCTTTCTTAGCGGAGGAGGCCGATTCCATCGATGACGTGGCGGGCACCGGCTCGATGGTGTGCGGGCGTCGATGTCGATGCTTTTCCTTCGACTTCTCACTGTCCGATGTGGACGCCTTGGATGATGGCGAAGGGGAGGGAGCAGAAGCATCTCCGGCCTCACCTGGGCCTGAGATGCTTCTGCTCCCTCCCCTTCGCCATCATCCATTCGCCGTCATCCATTCGCCATCATCCATTCGCCGTTTTTTAAGGATTACCTGACGTATCGACCCAGAGGGAGAGGACTGGGCGGACATCGATGCTGTTGGGAGCAATTGAATCTTGAAAAGGTGCTCCATATTCTCCATCCGGAGTCGACGTCCCTTCAATGTCATCTCGGCGCACAAATTACAGGACCTGACGTCGTGTTTTTTGCCGAGGCAGAGCACACATTCCTGGTGCGGGTCCGTTATGGACATATTTCTAGTACAATTCAGGCATTTCTTAAAACCTGAGGCCATTTTAGTCGGACAGCCGTCGACGATTATGGCGCGAAAAAACGGTACGGAACCGACGAAAATGAAGAAGAAAAACTTACCGCGATGGTAAGGAAGGGAGACCCTTGCGGTGGGAAGTTTTTCTAACTTTTTCTAAAAGTTTTAAATTGTAGTGAAAATTCACCACAGGACTCCAATTTAACCGCGAGGCTAACGGCTCTGTGGAAAAAAGAAGACTGAAGGGAGACCCCTGTGGCCAGGAATATCATGGCATGCTGGGCATGCTCAGTGGGCACTCTGGGTGCCAGTCAAAAGTTTCATAGAAACTTTGACAGAAGTTTTTCCGTATAGGGCTCCATTACCGATGTCACCCATATGTGAGGACTAGCATCCTGCTTGTCCTGGGATAAATAATTTTTAATGCACCAGTTTCTAGTTCATTAAGTGTGTACATTAACCAATTATAAATCATACATTATATTATTTTAGCATTTATACATTCTTATAGCATGCTAAAAAATCAGAGTCCACATTATGAAATACATCTCAATACGTCGTAAGAATAAATATATTAAAATAATTATAAGAACATAAGAAATTGCCATGCTGGGTCAGACCAAGGGTCCATCGAGCCCAGCATCCTGTTTCCAACAGAGGCCAAACCAGGCCACAAGAACCTGGCAATTACCCAAACATTAAGAAGATCCCATGCTACTGATGCAATTAATAGCTGTGGCTATTCCCTAACAGGCCGATACAGTACAGTACAGTGCACATTGTTAGCCCGGGTTTGGACGCGCGTTTTCGACGCGCTAGCTTTACCCCTTATACGGTAAGGGGTAATAGCGTGTCGAAAACGCGTGGCCAACCCCCCGAAACTAATAGCGCCCGCAAGATGCAACATGCAGATGCATGTTGATGATCCTATTAGTTATTCCCACGTGATACAGAAAGTAAAATATGCAGCCAAGCCGCACATTTTACTTTCAGAAATTAACGCCTGCCCAAAGGCTGGCGTTAATTTCGGCCGGCACCGGGGAAGTGTACAGAAAAGCAGAAAAAACTGCTTTTCTGTCCATCCTCCGACTTAATGTCATAGCGATATTAAGTCGGAGGCCCCAAAAGTAAAAGTAAAAAAAAAAATTAAAAATCGGCCTGCGGGTCGGAAGACGGACACTCAATTATGCTGGTGTTCGTTTTCCGAACCCGTGGCTGTCAGCGGGTTTGAGAACTGACGCCGGAAAAATTGAGCGTCAGCTGTCAAACTCGCTGACAGCCGCCGCTCCTGTCAAAAAGGAGGCGCTAGGGACGCGCTAGTGTCCCTAGCGCCTCCTTTTACCGTGGGCCCTAATTTGCATAGGCCACCCTCCTGAATCGTGCGCCCAGGAGAGTGGCCTGTGTGCTCGCTGGCTCTCCCGTGCGTTTTTCTGTATCGGCCTGTAAGTAAACTTGATTAATAGCCATTAATGGACTTCTCCTCCAAGAACTTATCCAAACCTTTTTGAACCCATCTATACTAACTGCACTAACCATATATATATATATTAACATAGTATGTAACTATTTATTGAGAATATTAAATGTGAATAATTCTAGCTACTATTATTTTTAGAATAATAAAATAATTATTTATTAATTATCGCTTAAACACACTCAATAGGAACAGCCTCCTCTTCCTCCACCAGAATGCCCAAGCGAAGTCACAGGGGATTTTTTTTTTTTTTTTACGCTATTCGGCTACGGAACGTTGTGATGACGGTATAGGATTTATCTCACGCGGAGGGCGCCCTTTCGTGGCCGAGAGGATATCTCTGACGCTCTCCAGGTTTGGACGCTCTTTGATGACGTAGCCATCAGTCAGCTGATGCGTCTCCTTCGCTGCCTCGGCGGCGGATAAACAGTGAGAGAATCGGCGGTGGCGGTGTTGGCAGCTACGGATTTCTGCACGAGGAGTTCGGGCCTTTTCCTGCGCTATGTCGCGCTGGTTCGCGCCATGGTCCAGCTCTATTAAGAAGCGGGCCTGCCGTTACCTGCTGCAGCACTACTTGGGTCATTTCCTGCAGGAACGTCTAGGCCTTGAGCAGCTCAGCCTGGATTTGTATCGGGGCAGCGGCAGCATCAGGGACATCCATCTCGACATTTGGGTGAGGAGAAAGAAGGATAGGGGAGAATGGAGGGAAGGAGATATGGACCTGGTCAGTAAAGCTTGGATGGGGGAGAGGTCAGGAAGGGCATCAAGTTTGATAATGGGGTGGAGAGAAAGATTGGCATGATTGGATATTTGGAAAAGAGAGAAGAAACATCCCCCTTGATGTATGGGTGAGAGAATTTAAGATACTTTTACCTGGATCTCTGGGGCAGGAGAGAAGGGCAGGAATAAGTTGGATTCAAATGGATAATTGGGAGAGGAAGGGTATTCTTCTCAGATACCTATGAAAGAAGGTGGAGGTGATATCTACATGGGTATTCTTGGGTCCTCCTGTCATGCCTTTGCCCACCTTCCATTTTATTATCATCTTTTGTACACATAACACATTCTTTTGTACCTGAATAAGGAATGACTGGAGCATCTGGGGTGGGGTAGACCTAGAAGAAGAGACTGCTGAGCTTCACAGCCCCCCATCCCCCATGTGTTTAAAGAGGAGAATGTGGCTACTTCCTGGTTCAGAGCATGAGGGACAGAGGTGTCTCTCTGGAACAAGGCAATCAGTAAGAGGGGGAGCCCAGATGATTCCTGAATAATTAAAAAAAAACAAAAAAAAACCAGGACTCCTAGAATGCCCTAAAACCAAGGGAGTTAAATGTAAAGAAAATCTAGACATGCACCTGAATATCTGGGGCAGAGGTAAGCAACTCCAGTCCTGGAGTGCCATAAACCAGTCAGGTTTTCAGAACATCCAGAATGAATATACATACATTGGAGGCAGTGCATTGAAAAATACATCATGCATTTTCATTGTGCATATCCTGAAAATTAGAACTGTTTGTGGCACTTAAGGACAGGACCAGCATTGTTTACTCCTGTTGTAGGGATAGAGTGAAGAAATAAAACACACAAACTCAGCAGGACATGTACATTACAGGTGGGAAGAAGAGTAAGATTGCAAAATGCTTTTTGCTTATCTAACACATTTTATCTGCACTATTAATCTATGTGCATGCTTGAGGTTTATAGAGAGAGGGATGCTTTCCTCAGACTTTGGTTATCACATCTGCTTGCATTTTTTGTGACATTACCTATGCAGAATGGGGGGAAATATATAGATAATGAATACAGACTAATCACGAAGTATAAATCAGGATATAAAAACACAGTGAATATGATGGAAGATGAGGCCCATCAAGGTGCCCCATTTGCTTTTAACTCTTTAGCTTCTTTGTAGCTTATTTTGTTAAATAATATTGTGTCTTATGACTTTCAGGTATATAGGGAAAAAGGTTAGTTTAGATCAGAACACATCCTGAGCTGGTGTCCATGTTCACTGCAGGCACTGTCTGTGAAACAAAACAAAAAGAATGGTATTTTTTCATTAACAGATGGAATGGGTGTTAGTCACAGAGAAGATGGAAGGTCTCATTTTCTGCCCTATAAATAGTTACATCATGATGCATAGGGCCAGGCATGCATGTTGGTTCAGTGAACGCTGGGGAAGAGCTATGGTAAGGATGTGGAAGGAGGTGAATACTCAGGGTGTGAGCAGGACAAAGTACATCCTTGTTTCTCAAATTTGCTGTGCTTCCTTCTTTTGATTAGAGTTTCCTGCCTAATTGAAATGCCATTGGAGTTACTTTTGTTATTAGAGCACCTTTATGCCCTGAAGCCTTCCTACCGCAGTACAGTAATTGGCAGTAGGTGGAACATACTTGATTTGCTGTTTGACTGGTCCATGTGAATTATTATATTTTTAATATAAACAAGCCATTGGCCCACAGAGTGGATCTAGAGGGCTGTAAAGAGTGACTTCTGCTTGTCTAGATTATAAATTGCCTCGACCACTTGGATATGTTGCTTTCTGTACAAGAGACCCTTCTGCAACTGGAGGCCTTGCTGACTTATTTGGTTACTTTTTTTCACAATTTTCTTATCTTTGTCACCCTTCTCTAATTTCTGTAATTGGTGGCAGCACATGTGGCCACTGGGCATAAAAAATGCCCAAACCTTTGATTTTTCAGCTGGTTTTTATGGAGGGGTGCATATGACTTTAACTATTGTCTATATCCATTATCAGTCAAAAAAAAATCCCCAAAATATATCTAATTATATTTTTGACATGGCAGTTTCCTCCTGTTTCTTTGAGCTTTCAGCTTAATCAGGACTGGGATCTGGCACCAGGAGCCTTCATCAACACCCAGCAGGGGATTTTTCTCCTCTATTTGATATCCTTTCCCAGTTCGTTTAGCCCAGTCACGTCAGTGACGGTCCTTGGCTGGGGGCCACACATCAACTGTAGACTGTCACTTCAAGAAACCTGTAGTCAAGGGACCTGATCCTGGCCACTAGTTGTTGCCATTGTTTGAAGACTGGGACTCCCCACCAGGGACTAAACATTGCCTCTGCAGCATCCCCACCAACCCAGAGGGTAGAATATGTGACTCAGGAAATGAGCCCAGGTATCTCTGCATGACCAGGTCATCCATGATTAGTAATCTTGGAGTAGTTTTATTAAGATGGGTAGCTTCTCATTTTTTATAGCAGCACTAAGAAGTCCTTTGCACACCCACAAACACCCTGACTTTGATAATAGATTCTGCCTTTATTAACATGTAGCACAGAATGTATAGTAACATAGTAAATGATGGTAGATAAAGATGCAAATTGTCCATCCAGTCTTTTTTTTATGGAAAGCCAGATCTGATCAGGGTTTATGCTCCAAATCCTGATAGGAATGTCCTAATGATTACCCCAGATTTCTTGTGTAGGTGTTTCATTACTTTTCTCTCCCACGTTGAATCATTTGAGTCCATGGGAGCAGGAAGGGAGAGAGTGACTCCGCAGCTTGGAGGAGCCAAGTGAAAAGGAAGCCATGACAGCACCTTCCTTTCGCACACCTTCCCAAATGGACTAGAAGTAATGTTGTAAATGAGTTATTAATCCTTTTATATGTAGTCTCAGATAGGACCCTTTAGCTTCTTGGGGAGTCTTCTGCTCTCAGGTCGAGGAAAGCAAATAGGCACAGAATCCTCAGATAAAGAGGAGGTAACTTTATTTCCATCCTTAGCAGCATGGTTACAATGCCCAGTCTGCCAAGACTTAGCAGAGCTGTGCCTGGAAGCCAGGCATCCCTGAACCAGATTTCTCTTCCGTCACCTCAAACCATTCATAGACCCTTTAGATTTCTGAATAGTCTTCCACTCACTGATCTGCCTTGCTATTAACTACTGTAATTTGCTCTATATAGGATCCCCACAGACTATTTTCGGACCTCATCCGTTAGTACAAAATGCTACTGCCATTCGTCTTACCGGTACCAATACATATGATCTTATATCTGCTGTCCTACAGACCCTCCGTTGGTTGCCTGTTAAGTAGCATATCCAATATAAATTGGCAATTGTATGCCATAACCACATTAATAATGGCTCCTCCCCATGGGTCAACTCTACCTGCCATCTTTCTACCCCTCCCAGAAACTTTAGATCCTCCAGTCAAAATTATTTGGATGTTCCATTTCCCCAAACGGCATGCCTGTCTGTTACTCGTGAAAGGGCCTTTTCAAGAGCAGGTCCAGTATGCTGGAATTCCTTCCCCAAAGAATTTAAAAATGCTTTTAAAACAGGCTCAAGTCAGCTTTTACAGCAAGCTCTTACACTCTGCCCCCTTTTTTTGCTATATGAGCATTCCTTGCTCCTAGTACAGCCCCTAGAGATTTATTTTGGAAGACTTCATAGCATTCCTTTTTTTGTTACATTTGTGCCGATGCTTATTTTATTGTGTGTCATTGTACCCCAGCCCGAACATCGGAAGGTGCAGGATGTAAATATTTTTAAATAAATTAAATAAAACAAAAATAAAGTGAACTCGTCAGCCCTGGTCTGGAAACTAGTCCGGATGGGGGTCGCATTTCCAAGAAAGTAATACACCCATCCTAGGGAGAAGGCACGTGTGCTTTTGTATCTGGGACACAGTCTCCCTCCAACTCCCTCAAGATATCTTGGCTTCAACTCCCTCTGTTTTGCCAGTTTGTCTGAAGACCTCAGGTTACTTTACTAACTACAGAAGCCCTCCCTTCCCCACCTGTTGCCTGCATGACTGACATGGAGCCTGTCCTCCCAGGGAAGCTATGTATGAAACAAAGAGGTGAAAGCAAAAACTGTCCTGCCTAGATGGCTTAACACCCCTCTCCCTCTCTTGTGTGAAAAGGCAGACAGCAATACACAGCATCTGTAATGCACCAACTGTTTGGAAAATGTAAAGCAGCTCATATTAGAGATACATTGTTTTTCCATGTGGTTACTGTTTTGGTCTGATTATCCTCTTCTCCCTTATCTCCTTGTAAGGCTTCTTGCTTGATTACTTTGTCTGTCTCTCATTTGGTCATCAAAGAGCTGATGCTCCCCCCATCACTGGACTTGATGTTGGCAGAAAAGGAGGTGTTTAAAGGATTATTGGCGTGACAACTGATGGTTGTGTATGATGGTACCTCAGGTTTGCCAGTATGGAATTGTGCAGTTATAGATTCTAAGTGGAAGGAGGCAATAGTATAGGAAGAGTGTGTGAATGGAAGCTTTCATTGTCCAATTAGTGATCCCCCTTTCCTGGGTGTGGTTCATAGGCTCCTCAGACCTCTACCACATGGACTTGATAGTAACATAGTAAATGATAGCAGATAAAAACCACAATGACCCATCCCTCTGCGCAGTAGTGATTGGGCCACTTTGAGTAGATGTGTATACAAATTCTCAACCCAGCACCGATTGCACCTGTTTCCCTTTTTGAGTTGTAATTGCTGCTCTGTGCAGGTTACCCCAGTGTTTCATTACCATTCTCTGGCCACTAGGGATCCTCTGTGTATCTCCTGCTTTTCTGAACGCTTTTGCTGGTTTTGTCTCCACCACCTCCACTGGGAGGGTATTTTAGACATCCACTACCCCGAGTCTATCCATTTGGATTACATCATGACCCTATCCTACAGTTTCCGTGCCATTGAAAAATGTTTGGGGAAAGAGGAAACATGGTTTTAGAAAGGGAAATATTGCCTTACCTACCTTTTTAGATTTTTTTGAAGGTGTAAATATGTAGATAAGGGTGAGCCACTTGTTATAGGGTATTTTGATTTTCAGAAGGCATTTGATAAAGTTTTCCATGCAAGACTCCTTGAGTAATTAAAGTCATGGGATAGGAGGCAGTGTCTTATTGTGGATTAGTAACTGGTTAAAAGACAGGAAACCAAGAGTAGGACTAAATGGTTAGTTTTCCAAATAGAGAAGGGTCATTAGTGGAGTATCACAGGGATCTAACACTCATAAATGATCTGGAAAAGAGAACAATGTGATGAAACACTTATTTAAAGTTGTTAAAAGAACAGCAGATTGCAAGGAACTGCAGAAAGGACTTTGTGAGACTAGGAGACTGGGCAGCCAAATAGCAGGTAAAGTTTTAATATGGAAAAGTGCAAAGTGATGAACATGGGGCAAAATGAATCCCAAGTATAGGAACACACTGGGTTCTGTATTGGGAGTCACCACTCAGGAAAAGCACCTTGGAGCTATTATGAGCAATACATTGAACTCCATAGCTCAGTGTATAGCAATTGTCAAAAAAGCAAATAGAACATTAGGAATTATCAGAAAGGGAATGGAGAATAAAATGGAAAATATGCTACCTCTTTATTGTACCATGATGCAATCGCACCTTGTGTGCATTTTTGGTCTCCCCCATCTTAAAAAAGATGGAACTGGACAAGGTGCAGAAGAGGGCACCAAAAATGATAAAGGGGATGGAATGGCTCCATCTGAGGAGAGGCTATGCAAGTTGGGGCTCTTCAGCTTGGAAGAGAGACTGCTGAGATGGGACATGATAGAAGTTTATAAAGTCATGGGTGGGATGGAATGGGTAAAGAACAGTTTACACTTTTTCAAATGCCAAAACAAGGGGACACTCCATGGCTCTAGAAACCAGCAGATTTAAAACAAATCGCAGAAAATATTTTTCACTTGGTGCACAGTCAAGCTAGGAAATCTGTTGCCGGAGCATGTGATCAAGATGACTAGCAAAGTGGAATTTAAAAGAGGTTTGGTCAAGTTCCTGGAGGAAAACTACATAAAACATTATTAGTCCTAAGAGTATAAAAAAAATAGATATACTTTCTGGAAACTGCCAGGAACTTGTGACCTGCATTGGCTACTGTTGGAAACAGGATGCTGGGCTCCATGGACCATGATCTGATACATAAGAATGTAATACCATACTGTATCATATCCTCTCTTCTAGGGTATCCCTGTTAAGATCCTTAGGTTTCATCTCAAAGGGCTTTTGATGCAAACCTTGCATGATTTTGGTTGCATTGCTTGTGACTCTCTGGCCTCTCTTTATCCTGAGATAGTAACTTTCAGAACTGAATGCAGTACTCCTGGCGAGGCTCGCCCATGTAAAGTAGTATTTTTTTTTCTGCTGATTATGCTTCTCTGTGCACCCAAGCATCCTACTGGTTCTGGCCATTGCCTTGTCACAGTTTTGCTATCTTGAGATTATATGACACTGATGCCTCAAGGTCCCTTTCTTGATTGGTGCACATTAACTCTTCACCACCTATTGTGCATACTGTTCCAGCAGATTTCTATACCCAAAGTGCATGATTCAACTCGTTTTGCATTGAATATTTGACCACTCCTTGAGCTTTCTTAGATCATTTATCATTTTGTCTACTCCCTCAGAGTTGTCCACTTTGTTGCAGATCTTTGTGTCATTCACAAAAAGGCACATTTTTCCTCTAACTCCACTGTAATATTACTCTCAAAGATATTGAATAGAACCAGCCCTAGGACCAGTCCCTGAGGCACTCCTCCTCCTAGTGAATTCCATTTTCCATTACCTTTTGTCATCTATCCTGAACCAGTTTCTGATCTAGTCCACTGTGTTGGGACCCTTTAGGCTCTACAGTTTTATTAATGAGCCTCCTATGTGGGACAGTATCAAAAGCTTTGCTAAAATCCAGGTAAACACATCCAATGCATAGTCTTGATCTAATTCTCTAGTCAGCCAATGAGATTCATTTGACCAATTTACCTGTGGTTAAAAACCACGCTGTCTGAGATTCTTCAAACCACTTGATTGTAGATAGTTCACTGTCTACCTTCAGTAGAGTCATCATTTTTCCTACCACCAAGGTGAGGCTAACCAGCCTGTAGTTTACAGTCTCTTCTTTGTTACCACTTTTATAAATAGGGACAACAACTGCCCTTCTCCAGTCTTGCGGAATTATGTCTCCATGGTTGTATTGAATAGGTCCTTCAAAAGACACACTAGAACCTTAATGAGCTTAGTGTCTCATCTGGCCCCATGGCTTTGTCCATTTTTAGGTTTGCTAGTTGCACACAAATTCTCTTGTCCATAAATATTGTATCCTGATTTCATTATATTGTTGGCAACTATCAGCTATCCTTTTTCAGTTGGCAAAAATTATTTATTAGCATTTCTGCTTTATCCTCATCTCTCTCCATGCATTGTGCCTCATCTCCTTTCAGTCTTACATTCCTTATTGTCCATGTCAGATCAGTCTAGACCTCAGATGTGTGGACTGGTGCTGCAGCTATGAATAGGCCACTCTTGGGAGAACTTTAGGTCCAGATTCCAGGTGGAGCATAAGCCAAGTCGTGGGGGTTGTTCTGTGCAGCTGTGCAAATGAAATAGCTCACCCTATCCCCCTCTTATGAACCAACTGCATGGGATCTGAGTTCCTGCACCAAGAAGTCAAGCACCAGGGGGAGCTCCCTAGTAGCTTTCTTTCCCTTGTTGGGTTCAACAGCAGGACTGAGCTCCTAGGGCAACAGTCCAGATAAGTGGTACTGATTTCCCTAGTAGAGCAGTCTCCCAGGTCAACAGGTCCAACAAAGATCATTGATTTGCCTGGCAAATTGATTCCCAAGACAACAGGAGAGTTGGTAAAGAAGGAGCTAAGAAAGAAGGAACACCCCAGGCAAGTCTTGAGGGTGCCTTTCGGTAGCTTGCAGTATTGACTGGGTTATGCAGAATTCAGACCTCACCTGGAACACCAGCAGATCAGGTGAGCAAATAGCGCAAGCAAGACCGGGTGGATTTTCCCCGGTTTTGAAAAACCCTGTACCCCGTGAGGGTGGGCAGTATTGTGGTGTACAAGAAACCAGTACACTGAATCAGCTGAATCTGTGCAAACATTTTTGTTTACTTGCTTTTGCTGCTGAACTGCCAGTTAACCAACATCAGATAAGTACTTGGACTCCGTAATTAACTGCTCAAATTCTGGCAAGCTGACCCCTGTAAGAGAGAATAATGCTGTTATCTTTAAATTTTTATGGTTTTCAGCAATTTTACCTTGTTCATTTGTATATTTCATATGTAACCTATATTTATTAATAAATTGCTTTGATTTTTGGCAAGAAAATTCATAAACTAAATTTAAACTGTTTGGCCTTGTTGGTGTGGCTATATAGCCAGTTAGCTCTGATCCAGCTTTAGGAGATTAGATGGACTCAGTAATTAACTGCAGAAGTTTCTGGAAGGACCACACCTGTAACAAGTGTTTTCCGTGGACATTGGGACAATCCGTTACACAATTGGGTGACATTTGATGCAGAGTCAGACACTGCTCTCCTCAGCTCAGAATTCTAGACTTTTTCCTGAGCATGCGCAGTACATTCGTGCCAGTCCCACTTGTATGTAGCTGACTAAGAAGAACAGGTTAATATATACAAGAAGATACTTTCCAGGAAGGAGGGTTGTGTCGTGCAATTGATTGCCTCACTGTCCATGGAAAACACCTGTTTTCTACCTCCTTTGGACTCAAATAGTAAAGGATGACATGCAATGTTCTGGTATAGTCTAACATATAGAGCATACTTTCCTCTGGATTGCAGTGAGGAGGGTAGAATGAAGGTAGAACAATGGACTGATTGACATGAAAAGAAGAGACAACTTTAGGCAGGAACTTAGGATACGTTCTTAGGAGAACTTTATTTTCTAAGATCTGTGGGGGGGGGGGGGTGTGTGTTGTTTTAACCATGAGTGCCTGCAACTCACTGACCCTCTAGGCTGACATCACAGTCATAAGGAAGACAATCTTCTAGGTAAAGAAGCAAACATCTGCAGAATCCAATGGTTCAAAGGGAGGCCCAACTGCCCAACGTGAAATTGAGGTCCCACTGTACTGGAGGTATATTCAGCGGAGGCTTGAGGTTGAATAGGCCTTTCATGAACATAGAAATGAGAAAGCCCTGGGATACTGGTTTTCCCTTTATTTGGTGATAAGCAAAAATGGCACTGAGATGGACTTTGACCGACTTGGTTTTCAAACCCGCATCAGAGTGAAGCAGATATCATAAGAGACCCATTATTGAGCAGCTAATGGGAAGAAAGTTCTGAGAAATACACCATAAAGAAAAACCTATGTACTGGGGGCAAGATGGCCGCTGAGTAGTTCCAGCGAGAAACGCCGGAGAGGGAAGCTGTCGGTATTTTCCTCTGTAAACTTACGCTTTGAAGAAATGCCGCATACGAAAAGAAAGGGCCGACTGAGGGGTGAGAGTGCCATCTCGCCTGCAGAAGACCCCCGACAGCCACAAATCTCTGGTTTTTTCGTCTGTGCAGCATCTACTAATCCGGGTGGCTCGATCGCTGGAGGAGTTGCTTCGGAGCATGAGCCCTCCCCCTTGACCTTTGATACTACTCTGAGCCCCAGATCACCGAGGAAGCCCGCTCACCCTGGAGACAGCGAGATACCTGGCCCTACTTCGGTAGAAGCAGGAGCGGCCATATTAATGGCCTTGGAGGAAAACCCTGGTAGTCAGCGATTAGGAGCCTTGTGCACCAGCGTACAACAACAGCTGAAGGAGGCGTCTCCAGGTGAGGAAGGTGAAATGGGGAGCCCTGCAATGGCTTCTTCTCCGCTGGCCTCAGAGATTAACCCCCTTTCATCGATACCAGGTACAAGGGGGAGTTTGAGAACTGTGGAAGAAGTGGGGATGGAACGCTTGAGATTACTCTCTCTTTCCCCTTTAACAGTTAAACCTGATGTAGTGACTCTTGAGGGTATTTGGACAATGCTAAGCTCCATAGAGAGCTCTATAAAAATACTCTCAGCAACAACTGTGGAGATACAAAAACAAGCGACTGCAAACAACAATTTGATAACAACATATACAAAAAAGACTGACTATGTGGAAAAAAGACTTGTTCTAATTGAGAATAAGCAAACAAAATTGATTGTATCTGAAACTAATACAGCAAATAGGTTAGAGTCAGTTGAAAATGCTTTACGGGCACACAATCTTAGAATATTGAATTTTCCTTTAATCAGATTAATTTCTCCAATAGAATTGTTTAAAAATTATATGATTCAGATTCTTAAGATACCAGAGAATGCCTTGCCAGTGCTGGTAAAAGCATATTATTTACAACAGAGAACACAAATACCAGAACAAGAACAATCACTGGATGTAACTAATTGGTTAGAAATGTCTTCAGATGCTCAGATAAATGTACGGAGATCAATGTTAGTCTCCTTTGCTTTCCTTTCTGAAAGGAACCATGTGCTTCGCTTGTTTTTTAGGAATCGACAAGTAAATTTTTATGGAAGCCCCATTTGGATTTACCCTGATGTGGTTAAACCCACTCAGTTGCGAAGAAAAGAATTTCTTAGGCTTCGTCCTGAAGCACTAAAGTTGGGAGCACGTTTTGTTCTGAAATACCCATGCAAGGCCTGCATTAGATATTTAAATGAAAATTATGTTTTCCTTGATCCTATACAATTGAGATCATTTCTAGCTGCTCGGACCCCTATTACAGCTCCCACAGTTTAGGTGTGAACAAATGTAATAGATGCTATACTCAGTGAGTTTATCTATGTTTTTGTGATTGTAGTTTACTTAATATGTTTGCTCAGATCTGCCCCTAATTGCTTTAAACATTTTCTTATAATTTAGATGTCTTATAATATGATATATGATTATATACCTGAATTAATGGATATTGGTTAAATAGTGACATTGATTTTTCTGTATAAGAATGTAATGTTCTTGGTAAAATTTTCAAAATTGGAAAATAAAGAATTAAAAAAAAAAAGAAAAACCTATGTACTAGCATAGGATTTCCTGGTGGAAGGTTTACAGGCCACAACAAAATGATTTGCACTGCAGGCAGAAAAGCAAGAGAACATATCAGTTGGTTCTCAACATCCAAGCTGTCGGCAAAAGAAGTGAGATCAGGATGAATTAACAAGCCCTGTCACTGTATGAAAAGAGTTGGAAATATGGGAAGATGGACAAGCAGAGGAGCCATGGGAGTTACATCTGCCATGGCCAATTTGGGGCAATGGGAATCATCTCAGCTCTGTTGCGCAACTTCAGGAGTGTTTTCAAGATTAATGGCAATGGAGGAAATGCGTAGAAGAGACAGCTGCACCATAGGATTGTGAATGTGTCAGAGGCTAGGGCTCATGGGGAATGGAGCTTGGAGCAGAAGTGAGAATACTTGTGGTTGTTCAGAGAGGTGAAAAGAGAGTTCTGGTGTTCCCGAATGGGCAAAGAGCTGACAAGCCACATCCGGATAGGGAAACCATTCATGGGGTTGCAGTTGCCTGCTCATGGCAACTGCCAACTAACTGGATGCTTCTGGCAGATAAACCGGACAAACAGATATTGCGGTGAATTGCCTAGTACCAGATAGATATGGCTTCCCGGCAGAGGCAATGTAATCCTGTGCTGCCCTGCTTGTTGATTTATAGTACTTGGCAACTATATTGCCCATTTTGATTTGCAGGGATTTGTTTACAATCTGTTTTGAAAGCCAGAAGGGCATTTTACATCACTCAGAGCTCCAGCAGATTGATGTTTTGGCTGTGGTTCTCCAACATCCAGAAACCTTGGATGCACATATGAAGGAGGTGAACTCCCCATCCCTGGAGTGATGCATCCATCTAGATCAGGTCCACATCTTACGTATGGATGGTCCTGCCAGCAAGCAGGTTCCTGTCAAGCATTCACCATATCAGGGACAGAGATATTGATTCCAGCATTTGTAGAGATGCGATTGAACAGGATGCATGAACAGACACGCCACAGTGATGATATGAACCATAGATGCCATGTACCTCAGAAGGTGATGAAAAGTCTTGGCGGTCACCCACGGCTTTGGAGCAATAAGACCAATCAGATATTTGGGAGAGAGTCCCCTGTGCATTGTAAGATATGCCTTTGCAAAGGTCATATTGAAAAGTATTCCAATGAACTTCAGTTTTTGGGATGGAATCAGTGGACTTCTTGAAGTTGATGAGGAAGCCCAAGTGATGCATGATACGAACAATGCAAGTAGCATCAGACATTGATGTGGTGAAGGATGTACTCAATATTAGCCAGTTGCCGAGATAGAGGAATACCAGCACATTTTGCCTGAATAGAAATGCTGTGACTATTGCCAGATGTCTCATGAAAATTCTCAGAGAAAAAGGTAGACCAAATGGCAGTACTTGGAATTAGAAGTGCTAACCCTGAAGTGTAAACTGGAGGAATTTCTTATGGTTGGGATGAATAAGGATATGGATGTAAGTGTCTTTCAAGTCCATAACAGTCAGCTAGTCCATAGAAGTGGAAAAATGGTGTCCAGGGAATTCATCTTGAACATCTCCCATCATAGATAAGAATTTAAATCCCAAAGATCCAGAATGGGACACAGATCTCCCTCATCTTTTTCAGAATGAGAAAATATCTGGAATAGAAGCCTCTTCTGACTTGCTCCAGAGGAAGTGGTTCCCTGGCCCTGTTGGTGAGAAGGTGATGAGGCTCCTGCCAAAGAATGGTACCCTGGCCTAGTGGGTTATCATGAGGAACTGGTGGGGATAGCAGAGGATGAGTATGGAAAATGAGAAAGTAACCTTTGGAAATGATACTGAGAACCAATTTGTCCGAAGTGATTTGAGTCCAGATGTCGAGGAAGAACTGAAGTTTGCCCCCAACAGGGATGTTGGGAAATGGGTTCTGTTGAAACAAGCAATTTGCCAAAAAAAATAAATAAAAAGAAATTTGGAGAGGCAGGGGGGCAAAGATTGTTGAGGTTGTCTCTGATTTGAGTTCTCTCTGCTCTGCTGTTGCAAAGGTTGTAACTGCTGACAGGACTGAGTTTGAGGATAAGAAAGCTTCTGGACTGGGCAAGGTTTGTATTGGTAATAAAAGAGCAGATAAGACAGATGAGGCTGAGGCGCAGACAGGGATTGGATAGCAGAAGCTTGATCCTTCAAGTGCCAACTGCTTCCTTGACCTTATCACCGAACAAACTTTTGCCAGTACAAGGAGAGTCTGCTACCTTTTCGTGGACATCTCGTGCTGCTTTGAGCCAAGCAAATAACCTGGTTGGGATCCTGGTGGCTGAGGCTAGAGAGGTAGTGTAAAAAATGTTTTAGGAGGATCTAGTCAGATGCTTGGTACAGACCCTAGCATTGGCAAATACCGTAACTGCTGGACCTCAGACTGGACATCAAAACTGATAAGGCAAGGCAAGACATATCCTCAACTTTAACAAATTAATTGGCCCATCTGGATGTGATGGATGGCAATTTGGGACGTGAGAGCAGATGATTTAAATATTTTCTTGCCAGGTATGTCCAGAAGTTTTGGGACCTTGCCAGGAGGAGTAGATGCATATGCATCCTTATTGTTTTGCCCTATGGAGAGTCATTTCCACAGTGTTAGTCATGAGGGATTTGAACTTGAGTGTCCCGGTCAGTGTTGTACCTTTTACTTATTCTCCAATGACTTTGAAAACGCAGCAATGGAATAAGGAGTGGCCCACATTTTGCAGTGAACCTCATGGAGGGTGTTGTGAATAGGAACAGCCTTGTAGCGCTTTAGAGGTTGGAGGAACTAAAAAAAAAAATGCCCTTATAGCTCTTGGAAATGTCATAGTTACCCATGAGATTGAAGCCATTAACTTCCAACGTTTTGGTGAGAAAGGAAGGAGTATGTTGAATCATCTAGTGGTGTCGAGCCCTCTGAAGGTTCCAGTGACTAAAGAGGAGAAAGATTTCCATCTTGGTCATTGGTAGGCAAGATACTAAAGAGGACACAGAAATTACCCTTTGGAAGTGATACTGATAACTCCAGATTGGCCAAGGAGACCTTGGTATGCAGACCTAGTAAAACTTGCAGTGGAGAGCCCCTGCAATAACCCAGAATTCAGGGGTTGCTGTAGCAAGATCCAATACCAGTGGGAAGACCTATCTCTATTTTGTCTTGTGGCCTGGCCCTTGAAAGGGCACAGCTGCGAGGCAGAGGTTGTTCCCAAGCACTAGTGGCCACTATGCTCAAAGCATTTAAGAGCTCAGCCTCATTAGCCTATATTTCAGTTTGGTGCCTATTTGAAGTTCACTTCCAGGAGCAGAAAACTTCCTTATGGAAGTTGGACATTCCATGAATTTTGGACTTCTTGCAAAAGGGTGTGGACAAAGGCTTGGCACTCAATTCATTGAAGGTGCAGGTGGCAGCCATATCCTGTTACTGGGCTGCATTAAAGGTACTCAGGTAACTGCACATTAGATGTAGTGCACTTTTTAAAGTGGGTGAATTGTATACAACCGCTCTTCATTAAAAAAACGTTTTTGCTAGCAATCTGTGCTGCCAGATGCATTTTGGAACTGCAGGCCCTCTCATGCAGAGCCCTACTAGTTAATTTCTCCTCACTCAGTCACCTTTAGACCAGTGCCTTCATCCCTGCCAAGGGTGGTGTCTCCCGTCTGAATCAGACTGTGTTGCTATCAGCATTCAGAAGGAGGAATGTAAGGGGAAGGATGAAAGCCTACAATTATTGGATGTGCACTGCATGATATCAACCTAATAAATGAAGGTTGACAGACGTGCCGCAAATGCGCAGTAGAGAGCAGCTCTACTGCGCATGTGCGGGCGAGCACGTCTGTCTTAGGCAGCGTCAGGAAAAAAAAAACATGGCGGCGGTGGCGGGCGGCGGCAACGGCCAGTAGCGAGGGAGGGAGGAGGGAGGGAGTGGGAGGGACGGAGAGAGTGGGGGGGGAGGGAGGGACTGAGTGGGGGGGAGGGACTGAGTGAGGGAGGGAGGAGTGGGTGAGTGTGTGGGAGGGAGGTAGGGGGTGGGGAAGAGTGAGGGGAGAGGTGAGAGACAGGGATGTGAGTAAGTGGAAGGGTAAGAAGTTGTGGAGCAGAGAAAAAGGGAGTGGAGGAGGGCTGAGGGGGAGGGGATGGGATTGAGAGAGGGTGGGGAGTGACTGAAGGAAGGGGAGAGAGGTGGGAGTGACTGAGGGAAGGGGAGGGAGGTGAGAGTGAGGGGAAGAAGGCAGTGGGAGACAGAGGGTGAGTAAGACTGAGTGGAGGAAAGGGAAGGAGTGAACGAGGGGAAGGGGGAGAGAGGGAGAAAAAGTGTAGAAGGGTGCTGTGTTAGAAAATGGACTGAAAACAAAATGTAATGTAGCCCGTTTTAACGGGCTTAACGGCTTGTTAAGATATATTTAAAGGTGATGCATTCTTTCAGAAAATCTGATAGATTGTTCCTGCTGTTTAGTGGATCTCAAAAGGGAGTCTCAGGCTCCAAGGCCACGATAGTTAGATGGATCTAAGAGGCAATCTTTGGCCTACATATTTAATGGTAGTCAAGCACCAGTAGTGCTCCACTAACAGGACAAGTCCAGGGTCCACCTGGGAACACAGAGGCCATGAACAGAGATGATGTAATCTGGCTCTCTCTTGCTCTTTTTTTTCTCTTTCCTTTGCCCCTCCCCTCAGAAGGGCATAATCTTGAGGTTTCCAAAATTGGGGAGGGGAGAGGGGGAAAGAGGAGATAAAAGGGGGGGGTGCTTGTCCAGTTGCTTTGGTAGAAGGCTATTGGCAAGGGTCTGCGACTACACCCCCTTTATGACTGAGGAATGCGGCCATGAAGGGGGTGTGTCCTATGTCTCCGGCAGCTGAGAGGCAAGGAATTCCCAAGTGTAGTGACTGGTCTAGCAGGACTTAAAGAGAAGAAAATTTATTGGGTAAGAATTTTATCTTTTAGCTTTGTATGTCTCCTATCCACCTTGTTAGTTATATTAAGCCATACCATCTGATCACTGCTGCTCAGATGGGTGCCTACCTGGATATTAGTCACTTTCTCCTTTTGTAGGTCCATAATCAACCCTTCACTCATGGGTTACATCACTGTTTGTCTAAGGAGATCCCTCTGAAGGGGAACCAGGATCTCTCTACTCCTAATTAAATCTGCCAACGGGATGCTCCCAATTCATATCAGACAGGTTTAAATTTCCTAGCAGTGCAGGCTCCTCCCTCTTTTTTTTTTTTTTCTTTTCTTTCTTTATACCACCTTTTGGATGTCTTCAGCTAGATAATGTTCCTCTGTGTGTTTATATCTCTTTTGCAGTCTGTGAATGAACAGCTGGATGCAGTGAATGTCCCCTTGGAGATTGTAGATGGCTTCATTGGCAGCATCTCCGTCACCATCCCTTGGTCTGCTTTGGTCACCGATAACTGTGCTGTGGAGATTACGGGCCTGCAGGTCACCTGTCGGCCTAAGTACCGTGGCAGTGAGTTACTCCTCTGTTGCCCAGTTTTTGACTTGCCTGAGTACGCACATGACACTGAGCCCTGCTATAGAGGGGATGAGCATCCTGTTGCATAAGGGACTTCTGAAGCCATGGTCCTTGAGGGCTACAAATGGGCCAGGCTATTAGAATATCTGAAATATATAATCTGAACATAATCCAGAGCTGTTGCATACAAGTAAACATTCAACTGTGCATAACTGTAAGGTTCTTGTTTTTTATACCTTGGTTCACTCCCCAGCTGGACTTCCATTGGTAGATTTGCACTGCAGTGTGCTAGGGCCTCAACTGCACCGCCGGAGTGTGGTCCACAAACACTGCTCTGTTGCACCACCAGAGCCCACACACTGCTCACAAGGCACAGGTTATAGCTCTCCATAGTCCTAGCAACACACAAGGTTCACACCTCAATTCATAGGGTCCTGCTGTCCTTTCCCCCAGCACGACTGTTGCAACTGATAGTTCAGAAAGGGGGGGGGTTATTCCTCCAGGGCCCCAAACACTTGTTTAAGACTCCAGGCTCAATCTATAGGGTCCTGCTGTCCTTTCCTCCAGCACAACCCTTGCAACATACAGTTCAGAAAGGGGGGGGGGGGAGTTATTCCTCCAGGGTCCCAGATATTAAATAAGGCTCAGGGCCTTACTCTCCTTTCCCCAACACAGCTGATGTTACGCATAGTTCAATAGGGCTTTTATTTCTCCAGACCACAAGACATTACTGTCATGTTCCAAGCTCAGCTCATAGGGCCTTGCTCTCCTTTCCCCCAGCACAGCTGTGTGCTGGGGGTGGACTGTCACCACCCGCTTGCAGGATAATTAGGCAGTAAGCTTCCTCTGAGTTTGCTTGCTCACTGCAGCAGGGGATTTCCTGCACCTCCCCTATGGATCCACAGAAGCCCCTTACCTTTGGAAGGGGAGCTGCCTTGCTCAGCGCATCTGCTTCTGAGCTTCCTTCCTTTCTTCCTCCTGCTGCCTCTTTGTGCTTGCTCTAAAGGGGAGAGCTACACTTCTTTCCTGTCTTTCTCTATTCCACCTGCACTAAGTTGGGAGGGACCTTGGCCCGCCCAATTCCCCTAAGGTCCCACCCCCAGAACTCCCTTCAGACACCCAATCCTTGTCCATATCAGGTTTTGTAGCTCACCTGACTCTTAGTTTGCTTTGTTCTGGGGGTTTTCTTTCATCATCAAACACTTCTAGCACCTCCTCTGCTGCTCTTGGGGTCTGCTCTGTGACGTCACAGTAACCTAACAACCAGACATGTTTGCAGCCCTCAAGAATCAGAATTCGAGCCCTCTAAAGCAGTGCTGTCTTTGGCATTAGCTATTTGGAGTGAGGTTTTTCATTTTTATTATATTTTGGAAACTGCTGATGTAGTGGCACATATATGCAAATTGAAGCAATGGAGACTTGTAGAAACTGGCTAAATGGGAAGACCCAGTTCTATTGCTTTAATTTACATATGTCTGATGCTGCACCACAGGTGTCAGGAAATGTACACAGTCTTCAGATTCTTATTTAAGCAACCCCAGCGTTGGCCCTTTTAAAAGAGATCTCCTCAGTGTCATATGAAGATCTCCATTATAAACCAATTGAAATAATATGGCAGCATGTTTTCCATTTCAAAGGCAGCAGTGCAGTAAGAATAACAAGGAAATCACTGCTGTTTTAGTGAACTTGTTCTGAAGTGGAACATGGTGAGGTTATTCCTGACATCACTGATAGGTCAAGATGGCCGCTTCCATGTCTGCTGGATCACAGATTGAACTACTACACTTCTCGCTTCTTTTCACTTCCTGTCTGTTGACTTTAGCTCTTTCTTTGTCTGATTATTTTGAAAGCTGTCCAAAGTGCAGAGTCGCAGAGCTGGTCTTCCTGCATGACCACTAGCATGCAGCTAGCCCAGGAGTGCCTGAAGGAACAGCCCGAAGGGCCTGAGGAAGAGCCCCCGCAACCCCTGGAGGGATTGGAAATGTTTGCACAGACCATAGAGACTGGTGAGTCTGTCTTCCAAAGAACTTTATGTCCGCGCTACTCCCTCACTGCCACCTCTGCTCCTTCTCCCTCTTCACGTCCCATGATCCTTCCTCCTGCATCATTCAGACTCTCTACAAAATCTGTTCCTTGCATGGAGCCAAGGCAGGAGTTTCAGTTCAAGGTGACAGTGACTGGCTGCTCTTTTTTAATGCTTTCAGCCTTGCCTAAGGGGGATGAAGGGGGCTCCTCTCTGCAGAATTCTGGGGGGCATAGTTCATGGCCAGGTGACATCACAACCCTGGCTGCCCTCCAGAAAAACGTTTGCACCCTGAGTTCTTTTGACCAGTCAATGTTACTGTTAACCCAATTGGAAATGCTACCCTCCTGCTTCTAGCCTGGGGTGGGGGCTGTGAATGCTGCCTCTGCAGGAAAAGGGAGCCTGATCTGGTAGAGGCTGGGAGCACTGCTTTATGCCAGCAGTAGCATCAGGGGAGCCTGTACTGTCACCCTGGCTCTCACTGAGTTAGGACATGATTACATTATTCTGTGCTGGAAGACAATAAAGTAAAGAACTCTTTGAGATGTGAGCTGGTTCAGTCTGCTCAAGTCTAAAACTGACCATTCAGCCAAATACAGGCTAAAAATCCTCAGTGCCCCTGTGGCATTTGGCAAAAGGAAGAGGAGGGTTAGTGACTTGTCAACTCTGGTTTATGGGAGCCCTCCCCTGCCTCTTACTGCCCCTGGTGTGACCCTCTACTCACCCTGCCTCTTTGCTCTTTCAGTGCTGCGAAGGATCCGTGTGACCTTCCTAGACACTATCATCCGAGTGGAGCACACACCAGATGGCTGTCAGAATGGGGTCGCCCTGGAAGTGCACATTAAAAGGTCAGAATCTTTCACTTTTTTTTTTTTTTGGGTGGTGGGTGGGAGGGTTTGATCTTGCGGCTTTTTTTCTTTTTACTTCCAGGTCATCTGGAACCAGAGCAGAGATCTGGCACCATGAGCCTTCATTTACAGCTTCCCAGAAGAGTTTTCCCTATTTTATATCTTCCCCCCATCCTTAGTGTACGAAGTCTGGTCATTGTAGTGACTGTCCTGGGCCATAGGCCATGCACCAGGGCTCCTTCAAGAACCTGTAATCATGGGCCTTAAATCCAACCATGAAATGTTGCTCTTAAGCAATTACCACAATTCTATCTCCGCTAGGGGCTGGAAATGCATTCCCAGCCAACCTGTGGAACAGTAGACCTAACTCTGGTATTGAACTGGGGGACCTACCAATGGGCCAGTTCTCTTGTGACTGGTTTAAACATCCTTCTTAATACATTGGCTGGGGGGTTAGAACCTGTGCTCTGGGTGCTTGCCCAATTAATTAGCTGCTGATGTGTGTGTTTTGTTTTTTTTTTTTAAGCAAATCCTAATTGAAAAAAAAGTATAGTATTGCATTGACTAATTTCCACAAGTTTTACCATTATGGAAAATTCATCTGCACTTCTTAATGACGATGGAGAAAATGTCTTCCCAAAACTTGTGTTTTTAAGGAAATATTTTCTTCAGACCTGGTAACCTTGTAGCATATCTTTACATGTAAAAGCAACAAGTTCGGTGCCAAATTCTTTAACACTTTGACTTATAATAATTCTACTTCTTTAGAGACTCATTTATCCACTGGCACACCAGGATTTGTCACTAGGCCTGTGCCTAGGGCGACAAAGCTCTGGGGGCAGCAAGCTGGCTGAAGACTTGGCTGCCTTCCAGCTGCGCTGCATCTCAGCCCCCTGCTTCCTGATCCAGCCTCTTCTCTCCCAGGCAGTGTGTGTAGAGAAGGGGAGCAGACAGAGCAAAAGGGGCTCATTTTAGATAGGGTAGGAGCAGCTGAGTTTGGGGATCTTTTGGGGGTGAGGAGAGAAGCTGGGGGGGGGGATGTCTGTGTGTGAGAAGGATGGGATTAGTGCCTGCTTGTTTGTGTGCTGTGTGTGCCATACCCTAAGAGTTGAGAGAGTGAATACCAGGAGGGGCCGGACCAAAGCACGGTAAGGATACTTGCCTTCTCCCCCCCCACGCCATCAATGCAATTCTGATTCTTTCTCCCCTTCCTCAATCCCAGAACGTTCCTCCCTTTCCCTCCTCTTCTCCCATCCCATATTGCTGATCCTTCCCCATCCCCAGCTCTGTCTCCCTTTCCTCCCACCATCCTCCGTCATCTCACTTCTTCCTCATCCTTTCCTGCTCCTTTCGCCCTCTCTCTCCTTTTCCCCATTCCTAAATGTTTCTTGCTCTGCTGATGCTTGAGATCTATTTTCCTTATCCAATAAAAAAACCCAAAACTATACAGACACAAACAAGGTTGGAAAATGACTTCATTTTTATAATGTAATATAAAAGATGTAAAATCTTTGCCAGGGTGCTTCGGAACTTTCTAATTTTTGCCATACCTGAGTTGCTGCTGGAAACAATGGGGCTGTGCCTTGGACCTTCGTCTCCCTTTTGTCTAACCCTATTGGGGGGGGGGGTGATAGCGCCAACAGTGCCTAGGGACGGGAAAACCCTAAATCCGTCACTGTCCACTGAGTGTCTTTGTGATGTCAAGCTGCAAATTATGTTGGAGGTCTGGGGTTAACTATGTCAATAGAAAACACTGTTAAATGTATGATCTTTCATTCACCTTTTTGTATGAGAACATATGGTGAATTAGATTAGTTTATTCGAAGCAATTTATGCAGGAAAATTATATTTTACCCGCATTAACTGGCTCTCTGTGAAAATTGCCCTTAATATAACTAATAGTTCATGTGTTGGTCCATAACCTGTGGACTTTCAGCCACATTGAGGGGAGGCCTTCCCAGAGGTGTATTGAGATCAGGGGAGGAAAAGCATGTACAGTGGACCCTCGAGTTACAACCGGCTTGACATACAAACAACTTGGGTTACAACCAAAATTTTAGTTTTGAGTTACAACCTGAATGCCAGCCAAGGCCATGTGTATCAGCTCGTTTGTGTGGTTGCTTCTAATTAGGCGTTTTTTCCTGTCATTCGTGTTTTTTTGGGCTTGGAGGGTGGGACTTCTGCTCTGCTGTTGCAGTGATTGGCTGCTGCTGCTGCCGATGAGGCCTGTCCATCTCAGGCGCACCAAGAGCTGCAAATGTTCACAGGAGCACATAGGCAGACCCGGCACGGCATTGCAGCAAGCAACTGCATCCCTGGTGACCAAGGAAGCTTCTGTGCAGCAGCAGCAAGGGAGTGTAGCACTCAGCTGGCTACACAAGGTATCAGGAGGGGAGGAATGAGTATGCTGGGAGGGGGAAATGAGTGTTTGGGGGCCAGAGATGTGCTCTGAGGGGGGGAATCCTCCCCCTCCTCCCTTCCTGCAAGCCAAAGATGTCAACTTGAATGGTGAGTACAGTATGAAATTGTTTCTGGTAGGCTAGGCACATTTTATAACTTCTTGGTGAGTACACTAGGAAAATTATAGGTGTTTCTGGTAATTACGCACATTATACAACCCTTTTTTATTATGAAAATGTTAGGTAAGCAGGGCTTTGGGAGGTTTGGAATGCATTATGGGTATTTCCATTATTTCTTATGGAAAAAATAGTTTTGACTTACAACCAGTTCGTAAGTCAAGGGGCCACTGTATGTAGACTTGCATTTTCACATATTTCTGTGCAGTTTTCCCAGAAAATTCTGCCTGCAGAAAAAGCAGGCTCAAGAGACTGCAAATGTTATACCCACGGCGAGTTTCAAAGCAAAAGTATGGCTCAAAGCCTGCAGGTCAAAAGTATGTGTGGCCTTTCTCCCAATTTGCACAGTTTGAAAATTTGCCCCCATGTATGACTGTGTACGCGACATAAGAAATGAAAGTAGGTCTTAATAAGGGAAATAGGAAGGATTATAAACGCTAGCAAATTAGATGTAAAAAATTAAATAAGAGAAAATTTGAGAAGATACTTGTCAAAAAGGCAAAAATTAATACTTTTTCGAAGTACATCAAAAGGAAGAAGCTTGCAAAGGATTGAGTTTTGGACCTTTAGAGAACCAGGGGGCAAGAGGGCCACTTATGGAGAACAGGGCCATCACTAAATGAATTATTTACTGCTCTGTAGAGGATGTTGGGGAGATACCTATGCCAATTGCAGTTTATGCCAATTAATGTGAATCTGGACTTAGTGGTAGCAAATTGACTGACAAAATGCAGTGAAAGCTCCATTATCTGGTACTTTACCATTCAGCATATTCTGTTAGATATTTTGTGTGGGTGATATCAGGAGGGGGAAAGCAGATTGGGAAGCAGAGAGGATTTTTTTGCTGATATGCTGTGTGCTCTGTCCACTCTAGCCTCACTACTCTCTCCTCCTTTTCCATGCAAGCGACAGGAAGCAGGGGTTGGATTAAAAGAGCAGAGTAGCTCTGATCTGTGTTCTGTCCACTCCATTCTCATCCCATTTTCCTCCTCCCTTCTTCACTTTAAAGGATAGGAAGTGAGAGGTGGCTTAGAGCAAATCAGAGAAGAGCTATTCTATTCCCTATCTATTCTAGCCTTACCCTCCCCTCCTGTTCCCTGCAGCCTGCTGCCTGGGAGGGAGGAGGATGAAGTAGGAAGCAAAGAGCTCTCAGATAACTGGCAGATTTGATTAATCAGCATCCCATATTGCTCTTGGGTGCCAGATAATAATGCTTTTAGTATAGTAGCAAATCCCCTGGCCTAGGTGATATTCACCCCAGAGTTCTGAAGGAACCTAAATATAGATTACCAGCAAAAGATTTGCAGTTCATAACTATCACTAAAATCTGCCACTGTCTGAGGATTGGAGGTAGCTAATGTAATGCCAATTTTTAAAAAGGGCTCCAGGAATGATATTGAAAATTACAGACAGATGAGCTTGCTTGGGTTATGTGGTCCATAACAACTATAAATGTTAAAATCAAACAGTGAAAATGATAAATATTGTTATATTTTGTTACTGACTAGTGCTCCAGTGAACTTTGTTTCATTTAATGTCTGAGGTAGTTCATCTCCAATAAAAAGGAAATGAATCTTGCAATTCCAAAAATATAAGAATGCTGCAGGAGACTCATCTCATAGATAGCGAACATGAGAAACTTAAAAGGGTTTGGATGGGACAAATTTATTATATCTCCTATAACTCTAAAAGTAGTGGGGTCTGTATTCTGGTTCACAGATGACTGTCTTTAAAATTTATAAAATCTAGATGTGACATAGAAGGAACACTGTACAAGCAAGCCTTCACTATAGTAAATGTTTATGGCCCAAATAAAGCTCATTAGGTTTCTCACAGGACAAGCAGGATGGTAGTCCTCACATATGGGTGACATCATCAGGATGGAGCCCAATCACAGAACTCTTTTGTCAAAGTTTGTAGAACTTTGATTGGCACCTACTGGGCATGCCCAGCATGGCACTAATCCTGCATCCAGCAGGGCTCCCCATTCAGTCTCTTTTCTTCCGCGCAGCAGTAGCCACATGGGTTAAGGAGCTCTCTAGAGATTCCTGACAGGAATTTTCCTCACGGAACTTCTTTCAAAATTTTAAAAAAATTCTGGGGGTGCGCTGACATCACCAATGGGGATGGACGCTTAGGACGAGAACTCCCGGCTAACTTTTCTATATTCAGCCCGAAAAAGCAGCTTCCAAAGCCTAACCTCGGCGAAAATACGGTGCTGGAGGTAAGCTGTCCTGCACTATGGCTTCTAAAAGGAAAAGCCCGGACTTAGCCCAATTTTCCTACCTTAAAGCAAGCGAGGACCGGAGCGAGCTTCCCACCGATCAGGCCGCGCCTGAAACCTCCGACACGGAACCTGATCATGCGGCTCCAGCGTCCATCTCTGAACTACCCTCTCGCTCTGAGCTGTGAGAGTGGTTCATAGATCTTAGAAAAGATCGAAAACAGCATAAAAAGGACTTATTACAGTCCATCTCTGATATCCGCGAGGATATGGCCGCAATGGGGGCAGAGTGGACGAAATGGATGCTAGGGTGGAATGGCAGGAGGCTCTGGTCCACAAAATGGCAGATGATCAGCAACAGATCAGTGAGGAAAAGCAAATGCTAGCGGAGAAGGTGGAAGACCTGGAAAACAGGTTGAGGCGCTACAACATTTGCAATTGCGGAATCCCTGAACTGCCAGCATATGATAACTGCAGGGAAGTGGCAGTGACTATATTTAGATTCATAATGGCAGAGGGGGCAGTGGATAGGCCGGGATCTGTTGAGGGATCATGAAAACAGTAACGTGATCATGGACCATATTCAGGATTACTTTAAGATTAATACGGGTTCAATGTCGTCCGCGGGTTCCATATGGGAGTGCTCCAAACTTGTGATTCGGGGGCGACTCTTAGCACTTTCGTCAACTCTCAGAAAACAGAGGGAAAATAGACACTATGCCTTAGCACGGACCATTCGTACGTTGGCCTGTCAACACTCTCATACCCTCAGTAATGCTGTTTTACAACAGTTGAGGGCCGCTTGCATGGAGTTAAATTTGTTGGAGTCCTCCCAAATAGCGCATGCCTTAGAACGTAATAAGCAGAGATATTTTGAAGGGCATAATATAGCAGGATGCATTTTGGCTAGACAATTGAAACAACGCTCCACTCAGAACAATATTGCCAAAATTAAGGATAGCCAAGGGCAACTGTTGACCACTACCCAGGATATAAGGGGATGTTTTACTCTGTTCTACTCCTCATTATATAGTAAGGACTCGAAGATATCCCCCGAGGAAATAGATCAATATCTACATTCTGTTAAATTGCTGGAGCTCATGGAATCCCAACAACAATTTTTAGATAGCCCCATCACTACTTCGGAGGTACAAACAGCTATCCAAGACCTTAAGGCTGGAAAAGCTCCAGTGCTCGATGGGTTCACGAGTGGGTATTATAAGAAATGTAGTGCACATCTGGTAGGTCCACTCACCAACTTCTATAATAGCCTCAGGGAAGGAGAGTCGTTACCTCCTTATTCAAATGTGGCCGGTATCACCATATTGGCGAAACCTGGGAGAGATCCCACCCAGTGCGGGTCCTACTGTCCTATATCATTAATAAATATAGATTTGAAGATACTAGCAAAAGTCCTAGCGGCACGTTTAAACTTAATCCTCCCACTGTTGGTATATAAGGATCAAGTTGGATTTATCCCTCACAGAATGGCAGCGGATAACGTGCGCAGGGTCACAGATGTACTATAGTGGGCACAGACAGAGAAGGTCCCATTGGTCTTATTAGCTATAGATGCTGAGAGAGCTTTTGACCTGGTTCATTGGGACTTTCTCTTTCACACACTGGCAAAGATGCAATTTGGGTCTCATTTTTTGGGATGGGGCGCAGCCTTTATACTGATCCGGTGGCATGAATCAAGGTGAATGGAGGGTATGGGGAACCTTTTTCGGTCCAACGGGGAACTCGTCAGGGTTGTCCTCTGTCACCTCTTTTGTTTGCCCTTTTCCTAGAGCCCTTTACATCCAGGGTATGGGACTCAGACCAGATTGAGGGTGTGAAATTGGGGACATTGCATTTAAAAGCCTCACTCTTTGCTGATGATATTCTGCTCACCCTTACTAATCCCACCAAATCTCTCCATGGCGTGACAGAAGAAATACGAGCCTTTAGCGCAGTGTCAGGATTTAAGATTAATATGGATAAGACTGAAATACTCAATGTTTCAGCTGATCAGTCTGTTATTCAGGAGCTGCACAAGCGTTATCCTTTTAGAGCGGTTAAATCCTCCCTTAAATATCTGGGAGTTCATATTGGCTATGAGGTCAAGGATCTCTTCCATCTCAACTATTTGCTGTTGGTTGGTGCATTAAAACATGATCTTCAGAAATGGGATCGGGAACCATACTCATGGCTAGGGCGAGTCGCCGTTGTCAAAATGAATGTATTGCCTAGGTTCTTATACCTCTTTAACACTTTACCTATTTACATCAGCCTTGCCATTCTGCGCTCCTGGCAGAAAATTGTTTGATTTCAAGGGGCGGAGACGCCCACCCCAGGTATCTAACATTTGCTGTACCAACCAAGAGATAGGGGCGGTTTGGGGATACCAAATTTAGAATGGTATTATGCAGCAGCGCAACTGTAAGAACATAAGAAAATGCCATACTGGGTCAGACCAAGGGTCCATCAAGCCCAGCATCCTGTTTCCAACAGTGGCCAATCCAGGCCATAAGAACCTGGCAAGTACCCAAAAACTAAGTCTATTCCATGTAACCATTGCTAATGGCAGTGGCTATTCTCTAAGTGAACTTAATAGCAGGTAATGGACTTCTCCTCCAAGAACTTATCCAATCCTTTTTTAAACACAGCTATACTAACTGCACGAACCACATTCTCTGGCAACAAATTCCAGAGTTTTATTGTGCGTTGAGTAAAAAAGAACTTTCTCCGATTAGTTTTAAATGTGCCCCATGCTAACTTCATGGAGTGCCCCCTAGTATTTCTACTATCCGAAAGAGTAAATAACCGATTCACATCTACCCGTTCTAGACCTCACATGATTTTAAACACCTCTATCATATCCCCCCTCAGTCGTCTCTTCTCCAAGCTGAAAAGTCCTAACCTCTTTAGTCTTTCCTCATAGGGGAGTTGTTCCATTCCCTTTATCATTTTGGTAGCCCTTCTCTGTACCTTCTCCATCGCAATTATATCTTTTTTGAGTTGCGGCGACCAAAATTGTACACAGTATTCAAGGTGCGGTCTCACCATGGCGCGATGCAGAGGCATTATGACATTTTCCGTTTTATTCATCATTCCTTTTCTAATAATTCCCAACATTGTTTGCTTTTTTGACTGCCGCAGCACACTGCACCGACGATTTCAATGTGTTATCCACTATGACACCTAGATCTCTTTCTTGGGTTGTAGCACCTAATATAGAACCCAACATTGTGTAATTATAGCACGGGTTATTTTTCCCTATATGCATCACCTTGCACTTATCCACATTAAATTTCATCTGCCATTTGGATGCCCAATTTTCCAGTCTCACAAGGTCTTCCTGCAATTTATCACAATCTGCTTGTGATTTAACTACTCTGAACAATTTTGTGTCATCTGCAAATTTGATTATCTCACTCGTCTTATTTCTTTCCAGATCATTTATAAATATATTGAACAGTAAGGGTCCCAATACAGATCCCTGAGGCACTCCACTGTCCACTCCCTTCCACTGAGAAAATTGCCCATTTAATCCTACTCTCTGTTTCCTGTCTTTTAGCCAGTTTGCAATCCACGAAAGGACATCGCCACCTATCCCATGACTTTTTACTTTTCCTAGAAGCCTCTCATGAGGAACTTTGTCAAACGCCTTCTGAAAATCCAAGTATACTATATCTACCGGTTCACCTTTATCCACATGTTTATTAACTCCTTCAAAAAAGTGAAGCAGATTTGTGAGGCAAGACTTGCCCTGGGTAAAGCCATGCTGACTTTGTTCCATTAAACCATGTCTTTCTATATGTTCTGTGATTTTGATGTTTAGAACACTTTCCACTATTTTTCCTGGCACTGAAGTCAGGCTAACCGGTCTGTAGTTTCCCGGATCGCCCCTGGAGCCCTTTTTAAATATTGGGGTTACATTTGCTATCCTCCAGTCTTCAGGTACAATGGATGATTTTAATGATAAGTTACAAATTTTTACTAATAGGTCTGAAATTTCATTTTTTAGTTCCTTCAGAACTCTGGGGTGTATACCATCCGGTACAGGTGATTTACTACTCTTCAGTTTGTCAATCAGGCCTACCACATCTTCTAGGTTCACCGTGATTTGATTCTGTCTGCCATGCCCGACATTCATCAACAGGGAACAGGCAAGCAATGGGCGGCCTTTGAGGAACAGGTGGTGGAGGGGATGCCACTGACTATGGTGTGGCAGCCTCGCCACACTTGGATTATACGGGGGAGGTTGACTATGGCCTTGGACACCACTATGAAATTGCGCTCTAAATGGAAAGAGCGCTTAGTGGGTATGAGGACGTATTTCTACTCCACTCGCTTATTTTATCATGCTCAATTTCCAATGGTTTGGGAACATCGCTCATTCGGAGCATGGCAAGCCAAAGGCATTTCCCTTTTTGAACATTTAATACGGGGGGGGGGGGGGGGATCCCTAATGACATGGACAGACATGCAAGAACTATATCAGCTACCTCAAGGGGATTTTTTAGCGGGATGTCAAATATCCCACTTTTTGCATACCCCCTGATTCAGGCCTCCCTACGACAGGGCAAGACGCTACTAGAACATTATTGTGAAGACGTTGATATTAAGAGGGGCTTGATCTCTTAAGTTGTACGCCTTAATATTAGGCAGGGATGCACAGCCTTTTTCACATGTTACGCATTGGGAGGTGGATCTGGGGCGAACGTTAGCAGATGATTGGGTGAAGATTTATGTCTGCTCGTAAATGTTCTGTGTCTTCCTCTTTGCAAGAGAACTGTTACAAGCTGATCACATGATGGTATCTCACTCCGCATACCCTGCATCAAAGATATCCCCACATCAGTGCATCTTGCTGGAGAAACTGCGGACAAACTGGCACCTTTCTTCACATGTGGTGGTCCTGCGAAAGAGTGCAACAGCTCTGGAAGGAGGTGGCATTGTGGACTGAAGGACTGTTGGGTGTCAGAGGAGTACAGGACATTGGTTTTATGTTGCTTAATATTCCTCCCCCACATGTGAATAAAATACACACATCATTTTGCCAACAAGTCTTTATTGGGACGAGGATGGCAATTGCACAGCATTAGAAATTGACTATAACGCCTTCTATTCAAATAGTACAACAAAAAGTACACTTCTGCAAAATGGCAGCTATTACAGTGGAGATTCACGACTCACAACCTGAGTTTCAAGCGATATGGTCACCTTTCATCACCTGGGAGCGTCAACAAGCCCATTTGTAGTAACCCTCATCTTCTGACATTTACCTGCATATATTTATGGACACACTGGGCACTTCCCTCTCACGATTTTTAATTTGTTTTCAGTGTTGCTGTAGGTTCAGCTTAAATGAGCTCATGGAGGGAGGGGAGGGTTGGGGGGGGACATTTGGAGTTACAGGCAGGCACTCAATGTTAGTTTGGTTTGATATAATGTTTCTGACTCCAATATGGTTATGGATATAATTCATAATAAAATTATAAATTGAAAAAATTTTTTTTCAAAAACGTCTACCCCATAAGGGTCCCCCTATCAATATCCATACTCCGCGGTTGAAAGGTAAGGCTTTACCCTTGTTTGCGGTTGATTCCCGTCGAGTTTTCCCTTCGGATCCTACCGGCCATTGACCGCACTGCGGCTAAATTTTGTCGAAGTCATGGCGTCGGGTTTTCGTTGGTGCCCCGACTGTCCTCAGACAATGTCCATCACAGACCCGCATAAGGTTTGTGTTTTGTGTTTGGGGTCCGACCATGACATGTTAACTTGCACCAAATGTACCCAAATAACACCGAAGGGCCGTAAGGCCCGCTAAGAAAAGATGGAGTTTCTTTTTCAGTCAAAACACTAGACTCCATCGACTGCTTCGACTTTATCTGAGCCGGTACCATCGACCTCGCGCCAGTAGCGAGACACAAGTGCTGCCTGACCGGCATCGACTTCTTCCTCATTACCTCAGGAGAAGGACTGAGGAGAACATCGTGAAAAGCGTCAACACAGTCATCTGAAGGCTCAGTCCGCTGATCCAGGGAAACCCTTGGCATCGGCGTCAACAAAGCCACCGATAAAGAAATCCCGTCCTGAGAAGGCTAGAAGTACTCCAGTTTCTTGATGCTCCTAAGGAAATCATGTCTATTCCTATTCATGAAATCCTAATTGATCTGCTAAAGAGAAATTGGGAGCATCCAGGTTTGGTACCACCTGTCAACCATAAGAGATGCCACCTATCTTGTACAGGCAGTTCCTGGTTTTCAAAGATCACAACTGGATCATCACTCTGTGGTTGTGGAATCAGCCTAGAAGAAGGCATGACGTTCCAAACCTCATTGCTCCATACCTCCAGGGAAGGAACAGAAGTCCCTAGATGCATTTGGCAGACATGTCTTCCATGGCTTAATGCTCATATCTCGCCTTTTTTCCTACCAGTTATACATGACCCAGTATAACAGGGACCTGTTCAAGAAGATACAAGATTTCTCTGAAACTTTACCAAAACAATTCCAGGGTCCACTCAATGCTCTGGCTCAGAAAGGCCTTGATGCTGGCAAGCATGAGGTCCGTGCTGCCTATGATAATTTTGACACTGCCTCCAGAGTGTCTGCAGCGGGGATTAGTGCAAGAAGGTGGGCCTGGCTGAAGTCCTCAGACCTAAGACCAGAGGAGCAGGACCGGTTAGCAGCTGGAGATAATCTCTTCGGGGACAAAATCCAGGAAACAGTGGCACAGCTAAAGGACCACCATGAAACGCTGTGCCAGCTTTCCTCAGTACCTTCTGATTTCCTGTCCACTTCTAAGAGGACATTCCGAAGGGACTCTAAGCGACAGTCTTTCAAGCCATGGAGGTATTATCCTCCTGCCGCTCGATGTCGTCCTTCCAGGCCTTAGCAGAAGGGTCAGCCCAGGCAAGCCCGACCTCAGAAGACCCAGCTAGCTCCTCAACCGAGCCCAGCTGCTGGATTTTGACTCCTCGCTGGAGAGCATAAGCCAACCTCCTCTACCGTCCATACCAATCGGCGGTCGACTGTGCCATTTTACCAACATATGGCACACGATCACTTCAGACCAGTGGGTACTTGCTGTACTGACCCAAGGCTACCACCTCAACTTCCTGTCGGTACCAGCAGACTCCTCACCTCTGCTAATGTGGGGTTCATACGACCACTCCTCTCTTCTGAAAGAGAAGGTATCAACCCTCCTGAAATCCTGGGCAATAGAACCAGTGCCCCTCTCTCAGCAGGGGCAGGAGTTCTATTCCAGGTATTTCCTCATCCCAAAAAAGTCAGGTGGCATTCGTCCAATATTGGACCTGCGTGCCTTAAACAAATATCTTCAGAGGGAGAAGTTCAGGATGGTGACCTTGGGTTCTCTACTGCCTCTTCTACAAAGAGGAGATTGGCTTTGCTCTCTAGATCTACAAGATGCGCATACACACATCTCAATCACTCCATCCCATTGCAAATTCCTTCTTTTCCTGGTCGGCCCCCGGCATTTTCAGTACCGGGTACTGCTGTTCAGCCTACCATCCACTCCTCGAGTCTTCACCAAGTGCCTCGTAGTGGTCGCAACCTACCTGAGTTGTCAGGGCGTCCATGTCTACCCTTATCTCGACGATTGGCTGATAAGGACTCCGACTCAGACAGATGCATTAGCCTCCTTATGTCTAATTATCCATTCGTTGCTGTCTCTCTGGTTTCTGATCAACTATCCCAAGTCCAGCCTAGTTCCATCTCAAACCCTATCCTACATAGGAGTCGACCTGGACACCATGCAGGCAAGAACATTCCTCCCTCAGGATTGAGCTCGTACTCTCACATCCCTTGCACAATGCCTCCAGAATCGGCGTTATTCGACAGCCTGCCATTTTCTCATTTTGCTGTGTCACATGGCGTCCGCTATACATTTATTTATTTATTTATAGCATTTATATACCGGGAGTTCCTGTATAATATACATATCACCCCGGTTTACAAGGAACAAGAACTATCGCTTCATTTAGCGGTTTACATAGAACAGAGAACTATCTGTTTACAAGGAACAAGAACTATCGCTTCATTTAGCGGTTTACATAGAACAGATTAATCAAATTAACATATTAGTGGATAATTGCTGAACAGTTAATAAGTAACATGCCAGGCTCAAGGAGGAACCTAGAGGAGCTTCCAGTGCAACTTAGTGGAGCTTACAGTGAACCGCTTACAGTGAACCGAAAAAAAACAAGTTTATATGATTATATACAATTCAATAATGATCTCTTCGGGAAATTATGTGCCTGGGGCTGGGGAAAGAGTGAATAAGCTGAAAATATCGTTCTACCTGCTCTTAGCTCTCAGGGAATGCTTGTGTGAACAACCAAGTCTTAAGTTTCTTTTTGAATGTAGTGTGGCAAGGTTCAAGGTGAAGGTCTGGAGGTAGCGAGTTCCAGAGTGAAGGGCCCGCTGTGGATAGTGCGTGTTTCCTCAGGGAGGATTTCGCCGGTTGGGTGATTAGTTTGTTCTGGTACGCACCTCTAGTCGGTTTCACGGAGGTGTGTAGCTGAAGTTGAAACGTTAAGTTGAGGGGAGCGATGTTATGTAAGGCCTTGTGTATCATCATTATGGACTTGAATTGAATCCTGTATTTAATCGGAAGCCAGTGGAGATGCTGGAGGATTGGGGTGATATGATCTCTTTTTTTGGCGTTTGAGAGAATTCTTGCCGAGGCATTCAGGACCATCTGAAGTGGTTTGGTGGTGCATGCTGGAGGGCCTAGAAGGAGAGAGTTACAGTAGTCCAGTTTCGGGAGTATGATGGCTTGTAGCACCATGCGGAAGTCTCTGTATAGGAGGAGTGGTTTTAGTTTCTTTAAGGTTTGTAGTTTAAAGAAACATTCTTTTGTTGTGTTATTTACGAATTTGTTGGGGCTGAAACCGCTGTCTATGATGACCCCTAGGTCTCTTACTTGCTGCGAGGTGGAGTGCACGGAGGTATCCGGACGTTGGCTAGCGATAGGAGGTGTGGGTGGGACATAATTTTCCGGAGCTATAAAGAGGATTTCGGTTTTGTTTGTGTTTAAGACCAGGTTGAGGCTGGCGAATAGGTTGTTGATAGCTGAAAGGCATTTATTCCAGTATGACATGGCTTTGTGTAGAGAGTCTTCTATAGGGATGAGAATTTGTATGTCATCCGCATATAGGAAGTGTATTAGCTTGAGGTTGGTGAGTAAGTGACAGAGCGGGAGAAGATATATATTGAAAAGAGTCGGAGAGAGGGATGATCCTTGCGGTACCCCCCTCTTGGATTCAATGGAGTGAGACTCTTTGTTATTTATCTTGACCTTGTAAGATCTGTTCTCCAAAAACGATTTGAACCAGTTGAAAGCTGCTCCTGTGATGCCAATGTCAGTTAGGCGCTGCAGGAGGCACGGGTGGTTTACGGTGTCAAACGCTGAGGAGAGATCCAGAAGTGCGAGGAGGCAAGGTTGGCCTTTTTCCAGATTAATGATAATAGTGTCTGATAGTGAGGCTAATAGTGATTCAGTATTCCTGGTCTTACGAAAACCAAATTGGTTTGTGGTGAGGATGTTGTTTTCGTCAAGGAATTCTGTAAGTTGTTTAACAACTTTCTCCATAATTTTGGCTATCATAGGAAGGTTTGCTATGGGTCTGAAGTTTGCTGGGTCTGAGGTGGGAAGGTTGGGTTTTTTGAGGAGTGGTTTGAGCATGGCCAACTTGAGTTGGTTAGGGACTTGGCCTTGGGTGAGAGAGCAGTTAATGATGTCTGCAACAGGTTTGGCTATGATGTTAGTGATCAAACTCAGCATGTTTGAAGGATTATGATCTGATGGATGAGAGGATGGTTTTATCTTCTTAAGGATGTTCTCTATTTCTAATGTGGATGTGGGCTCAAAGGTGTTGAGCACTGCTGGTGTTGTGTTGGGTTGTTGAGCGGTTGAGTGCGATGATTGTTGGACGGTTGAGTGCGATGATTGGGGGCTGTGGTTGATTACGTGGTTTGGATGTGGAGATGATCTCTTGAGGGGGGGCTAGGAGTGAGGTGATTTTATTGTCAAAGAAGTCTGCTAGTTCGTTTGCTTTGTTGAGAGCTTGTTCGTCTGGAATGGTAGGCGCCGGGGGTTTAGTGAGGGTTGATACATAGGAGAAAAGAGCTCTTGAATCAAAACTGAAGTGGTGTATTTTTTTGGAGAAGAATTCTTTCTTGGTTTTGTTGATGTCGTTTCTATATGAGTTGAGGCACGATTTGTAGATGAGGAGGGTTGTTGAAGATGGGTTTTTTCGCCATTTGTGTTCCTTGCATCTCAGCTCATGTTTACGTGTTTTCAGCTCCGGAGTGAACCAAGGTTTCCTGTTGTCTTTGTTTGGATTGATATATTTTGTCGTCATGGGGCACACTTGATCTGCAACCTTGTTGGTGATGTTGATCCATGATGATGTTGCTGAGTTGGCGTTGGAGAGGTCCAAATGCACTAGTTCCTTGGCCAGGTGTTCGCTGAGTTGGTCTCCTGAGCACTGTTTCCTGATGGATATAGATATTGATTGTGTTGATTGAGGAGGAAGCTCTTTTATCTTTAACACCGATGAGATGATTCAGTGGTCTGTCCACGGAACCGGAAGGCAAGTTGGGATAGTGTGGGTTGAGATTCTCTCGTTTATGAAGATAAGGTCTAACGTATGACCTGCTTTGTGGGTTGGTTCTGTCACAATTTGTCTGAAACCCATATTGCTGAGAGAGAAGAGAAGAGTTTTTTGCAGTTGGTGGAATGAGGTTGGACATCTACGTGAAGGTTAAAATCTCCCATCAGGATGGCCGGTTTTCCGGAGTTTAGGTGTTTTGCTGTTAGTTCTATGATTGTGGATGGGTCTGCTTCCAGTATTCCGGGAGGGGCATAAATTAATCCGATCGTCAGATGTTTTGAGTTGAATAGCGCAAATTCGATATTTGCTAGGTTATTAGAGGCCTGCAATGTCAGACCTAGCGTTTTTTTGGCTGCGAGGAGAAGGCCACCTCCTCTTTTTTTGGGTCTGGGTATAGAGAGGAGATCGTATGCCTGTATGGGAAGCTGATTTATTAGAGCAGTGTCGGTGGGTTTTAACCAGGTTTCTGTGATGGCACAGATGTCAGGTTTTGCATCTGATAGGGAGTCATTGAGAATATGAGTTTTCTTGGAGATGGATTGTGCGTTAACAAGAGTGAGAGAGAAGAGAGCCAGTCCAAGAAATTGTGTGGCGGGTGTCAGCAGGATGGGCCTGAGCCTCTGTTGACGGTTGTGATGGGGAGTGGGGGGCTTAGGTGTTCTCCACATGTGGTTGTGGATGATGGGAATTGTGAGGGGGTACATGATAGAAGATATCCTGGTAGAGATGGTGGAAAGTCAGATCCCAGTTGGGGTTTCTTGTTAGGTGGTATCCTGTTTGGTGCTATCCTAATGGAGGTGAGAGTTAAGGTGTTTAGTGTTTAGTTTCCCCTAGGGAAAACTAGACAAGTGTGTGTGTCCTCAGCATGAGGCAGTATGTTGATGGGCCTGTTGGTAACTGATAGACAATGGATAATCTAGGCCCTGATTTATATTAGCAGAGAGAGGCCGGAACAAATTTTTTCTAGTTTAGTGCGAATGCAGTCAGTTGAATGCTGGGCGAGTGCGGTCAGTTGAAAGTTGGGCGAAAGCCAATGTCACGCCAATGACATGTCTCGCCATGAGAGTCATGCAGTGGACTCAGGCTTACCAGCCAATGCCAGCATTGTCCACGTTACCAAACAGCTCTGCCTGTCGCTGGCCTGGTGGATGCCTTTCAGGTTCCAGAGCCTCAAATTGTCCTAACGACAGATGCCTCCAATCTAGGTTGGGGTGCTCATGTCAACGGCCTACAGACCAAACATCAGATAAATTTCTTGGAACTTCGAGCGATCAGATATGCCCTCAGAGTCTTTCAGGATTGCCTCTCAAACAAGACCATCCTGATTCAAACAGACAACCAGATAGTGATGTGGTACATCAACAAGCAAGGGTGAACGGGCTCCTACCTTCTGTGTCAGGAAGCTGCACAGATATGGGCATGGGATGTTTCCCACTCAATGTACCTCAGAGTGGCCTACTTGGGCGTGGACAGTGTTCTGGCAGACAGGTTGAGCCGGACCTCACATCCGCACGAATGGTTTCTCAACCCTGTGGTAGCGGACACAATCTTCTAACGTTGGGGGTATCCACACACAGACCTCTTTGCATCCTTCCACAACCGCAAAGTAGAGAACTTCTGCACGCTCACTTGCAGCCGCCACTCAGACGAGGGATGCTTTTGCCCTCTCGTGGTCCAGCGGTCTCCTCTATGCGTACCCCCCACTTCCACTCATATCAAAGACTCTCATGAAGTTACAAAGGGACAAGGGCTTAATGATTCTGATAGCCCCTCATTGGCCACGCCAAGTCTGGTTCCCAATTCTCGAGGATCTATCAATTTGCCGGTGCATCCCTCTAGGGAAGGATCCGCTTCTGATAACTTAGAGCAATGGGTGCCTGCGCCACCCCAATCTCCAGGCCTTGTCGCTGACAGCCTGGATGTTGAAAGGTTAATACTTCAACCCCTTAACCTTTCTGAGTCAGTATCCCGATCCTGGTAGCTTCACAAAAGCCTTTCACGAGACGCTCTTATCGTTCCAAGTGGAAAATGTTTATGGTCTGGTGCACGTCTATGTCCATAGATCCCTTCACTTATTCCACTGCGAAGTTTCTGGACTATATCTGGCATCTGTCAGAATCAGGTCTGAAAACTTCCTCTATAAGAGTACATGTCAGTGTGGTAGCCACCTTCCACAACGGAATAGATGTCTCTATTTAGACAGCGCAGCCATTGGAGATTTTTCATTGGAGGGGGAGGTTGGAGAGGGCTCTGACTCCTCCTCCTTCTCCTCTTTCCTCCGGTTTGCTCTCTTTTTCGAGGAGTGGACCAAGATTACCTCCAATCAGTGGGTCTTGAATGTAATAAGACACGGTTACACTTTAGAATTTGCTCGGCCTCTAAGGATCTTTTTCTTGTATCCCCATGGTCTTACTGGTAAAAAGTGTTTGCTGTACAGGCTACCGTCTGTCGCCTCAACAAGCTTGGGGCCATTGTGCCGATGCCTCCGGCGGAACAAGGGGCAGGCAGGTATTCCATCTATTTCATGGTCCAAAAGAAAGAAGGTACTTTCCGACCCATACTTGATTTAAAGAAGGTGAACAGGGCTCTTCGGGTGCCGCGTTTTCGCATGGAGACCTTGCGGTCGGTGATTGCAGCGGTCCACAAAGGAGAGTACCTTGCATCCTTGGATTTGACGGAGGCTTTCTTTCACATCTGGATTCGGCCTGACCACCAAAGATTCCTCTACTTCATGATTTTGGGGCAGCACTTCCATTTTGCTCTCTGCCTTTCGGCCTCGCAACCGCACCCAGGACCTTTACCAAGGTGATGGTGGTGGTGGCAGCTGCACTTCGGAAAGAAGGCGTTCTGGTGCATCCTTATTTGGACGATTGGCTGATTCAAGTGAAATTCGAGGCTCTCTGTCGGGAGGCGGTGACTCAAGTCCTGTGCCTCTTGCGGTTCCTCGGTTGAATAGTCAACTTGGCCAAGAGTCATCTTGTTCCCTCCCAGACCCTGGAATTGTTGGGAGCCCTCTTTGAAACGAGGCTGGGCAAAGTTTTTCTCACTGAGGAGTGTATCCTGAAATTACAAACTCAAGTTCGTTCGCTGTCCATGCGCATGCCCAAGGTCTGGAATTACTTGCAGCTTCTGGAGTCAATGGCTTCCACCCTGGAGTTGGTCCCTTGGGCCTTTGCTCATATGAGACCTCTGCAATCAGCCTTACTGACCCGTTTGGATCCCGTCTCCGAACAATTTCAGCTTTCGCTTCCACCTAGAGTCTGTGCGGTCCAGTCTTGCATGGTGGCTCAGCCCGGTCTCGCTTCGCAGAAGGGTAGACCTGGAGGCCCCCCTTTTTGAAGGTGGTGACCACGGATGCCAGTCTCTCTCTGGGTGGGGAGCAGTCTGCCAGAACAAATCGGTCCAGGGCCATTAGTCGTCAATGGAGTCCTCGTGGTCCATCAACCGATTAGAGACCAGAGCAGTGTGGCTTGCTCTACAGGCTCTCCTCTCCCTGGTGAAGGGGCGATCGGTCTGGATCCTGTCGGACGATGCAATGACCGTGGCTTACATAAATCACCAGGGGGGCTCCAAGAGCCGAGCAGTAGCCCTTAAAGCCCGGGAATTGATCAGCTGGGCGAAGCTGCATCTGGAGAGAATAGCAACTTCCCATAATTGCAGGCGCGGACAACGTTCAAGCGGATTTCCTGAGCCGTCACCAGCTAGAACCCGGGGAGTGGAGCTTTCGGAGGAAGCCTTTCACCTTATTTGCAACAGGTGGAGTCTGCCCTGCATGGACTTGATGGCGACTTTCCCCAATGCCAAGGTCCCAAGATTCTTCAGTCGGCGTTGGGAGCCGAGAGCAGAAGGGGTGGATGCTCTGGTCCTCCCTTGGCCGTCCGATGTTCTGCTGTATGTGTTTCCTTCATGGCTGCTGATTGGCAAGGTGTTGCGATGTGTGGCGGTACACCGAGGGGATGTAATTCTCGTTGCCCCAGAGTGGCCGAGGCGGCCGTGGTTTGCAGACCTGATCAACCTGGCAGTGGACGGTCTCTTACAGTTTCCAATCCTGCAGGATCTTCTCCATCAAGGGCCCGTTTGTTTGGAAGGGGCGGATCGCTTTTATCTTGCGGCCTGGCTTTTGAGAGGGAGCGCCTAAGGGGTAAAGGTTATTCGGAGGCAGTGATTACTGCTCTTGCAGTAGTAATATCAAAGAACTGCCAAAGGATCCGGGAAGGATCCTTTGGCAGTATGTCAGAGTGTGGGGTGTTTTTGAGTCCTGGTTTGTGGATCACATGGTGGACCCGACTCGTGCCTCTGTGGGTGATATCTTGGACCTTTTGCAGGATGGCCTGATTAAGGGTTTCTTTTAATTCCCTGCAAGTTCAGGTAGCGGCTCTAGGTTGTTTTCGAGGTAGAGTGCAAGGTGTTCGCTTTGCGGCTCATCCAGACGTCATCCGCTTCCTTTGGGGGGGGTGGGGGGAGAAGCATTTTATGTCCTGCCGTTCGGCATCCTTGTCCTTCCTGGAGCCTCAATCTGGTCTTGAGGGCTATGTGTGAGTCACCATTCGAACCTTTGAAGCGTGCGATACTGAAGGATCTTACTTTGAAAGTATGCTCCAGCATGCAAATTAGGCGACGCGGTGCAAACGAGGGAAAGGAGGCGCTAGGGACACTAGCGCGTCCCTAGCGCCTCCTTTTGGCCTGGAGCGGCGGCTGTCAGCGGGTTTGACAGCCGACGCTCAATTTTGCCGGCGTTGGTTCTCGAGCCCGCTGACAGCCACGGGCTCGGAAAGCGGACGCCGGCAAAATTGAGCGTCCGGTTTTCGGCCCGACAGCCGTGGGCCGAATTCAAATTTATTTATTTATTTATTTATTTATACTTTTTTTTTACTTTTGGGGACCTCCGACTTAATATCGCTATGATATTAAGTCGGAGGATGCACAGAAAAGCAGTTTTTACTGCTTTTCTGTGCACTTTCCTGGCGCCGGAAGAAATTAGCACCGACCTTTGGGTCGGCGCTAATTTCTTAGAGTAAAATGTGCGGCTTGGCTGCACATTTTACTTACTGGATCCCGCGCGCATACCTAATAGGGCCATCAACATGCATTTGCATGTTGAGGGCGCTATTAGGTGCCGCGGGTGGGCCGCGTGTTTTCCTCCCCTTACTGAATAAGGGGTAAGGGAAAACACGCGTCCAGAGCAGGCTGACAGTGCGCTCCGACGGAGCGCACTTTACTGTATCGACCTGTATCTCCCGGGACGCTCAATTCCCCGGCTGTGCCAGCAGGGAAGCTCATTCCCCCGGCTGTGCCAGCAGGGAAGCTCATTCCCCTGCACTTTTAAAGTAAAAAAAAAAAAAGTTGAGGCACTTCAGCGTCAGTGCTGACTGATCCTTTGGCAGTTCTTTGATATTTAACTAAGGAGCGAGCAGGGTTCATGCTCCTGCACCTGCTTCTCAGCATCGGACAGTTCAGTCATTTTTTCTGTCTTGCGGCACTTTTTGCTTCAGTCATGCCGCGTTCAAATCTGTGTCTGGCCTACGGGGAGCCTGCATCGCGGCTCTCCCACGAAGGGCTGTGCTCAGGGTGCCTGCCGGGTGGAGAGGGTCCCTCCCCAGCAGCAAACAAGCCGACGACCGGGGGGAGGTCCTCTCACCGCATGGCCAGGCTGTTCCCGTGTCGGCAAACCGCAGGAATGGCGGCCATCTTGGGGATTTCGGCAGCTCCCGATTTGGGGATGCAGGAGGCAGAGGAGTCTAATTTTCATGTTTCTCTGCCCTATTTGAGCCCTGTGCAGGCTCAGGATGAGGACCCTGACCCTTCCTCCCCTCCCCCCGCCCCCTCTGGAAAATTCAGGCCACGTTTTCTTCGGAATTTGTGCTTTTAATGCACAAATCTTATTTGGCTAGCCTTCAAGAGGATGAGGAACCTCCTCCAGGTCCTCCCCCCGCTAAAATTCCATGGATGCCCTCCCCGCTCGCTCCTGCGGCGCCGGATGCGCAGAGGTCCATTCGGGTGGTTCCGGGGGTCCCTTCACCCCCGGACCCTCCGGCCCCACCTGTGGCACCAGATCTGGAGGGGGACGACCCCCGAGTGCTCTGATTATTTCAGAGGGAGGAGCTGGAGCCGCTCATTCCTTTTATCCTTCAGGAGCTGGGGATTGAGATTCCTCCGGAACATACGATCACGGCCGCGATGCCTGGCGGGACTCAGGGCTCCTCCGAACACTTTCCCCTTCCATCCAATGCACAAGCTGCTGCTCCTTCGGGAATGGGAAGCTCCCGAGACGGGGCTACGTGTGGGGAGAGCTATGGACAAGCTCTGTTCTCTTCCCTGAAGATTGCCTGGAGATGCTTAAAATTCCCAAGGTGGATTCTTCTACGTCTGTGGTCATCAAGCACACCACTATTCCGGTGGTGGGAGCCACGGCTTTGAAAGTCTTGCAGGACTGCAAGCTGAATTTTACCTCAAGTGTATCTTCGAAGTCCTGGCCTTAGGAGTCCGGGCAACGATCTGCAGCAGTCTCATGCAGCGAGCAAGCCTTAGGTGGGTTCAACAATTGCTCAGCACCCAGGACCTCCCATCCACAGAGGTGGAGCAGGCTGAATGGTTGGAAGGCGCTGTAGCGTATGGGGCGGATGCTCTTTACAACTTACTTCGCATGCAAGCCAAAGCGATGGTTTTAGCGGTGTCAGCCAGAATTCTCCTCTGGCTGCAAAATTGGTCGGCAGATTCTTCCTCCAAGGCTCAGTTGGGCACCCTCCCTTTCAAGGGCAAGTTGCTTTTTGCCAAGGACCTGGAACAGCTTATTAAGTCTTTGGGTGAGAACAAGGTCCATAAGCTGCCGGAGGACTGCCCAAAACAGGACTGGGATCTGGAGGAATTTCCCCTGGAGAAGGCACCAAGCACCCAATTATTATACCTTCACTGGCCCCAGAAGCAGGAGTGGGTAGGGAAAAAAGAAGATAAATGTACAGCTGCGGAAAACAACATTTAAGGTACTGCATATTTGATTGGTATTGTTTTAGTGAGTAAGGATGAGAGAGTTAGCGCATGTGTGAATGAGCAATGACCTGCGAACATAGGAGGGTGGTTATATTGAATGATGGAAAGGGGGATGGTTGTTGAGGGGGTCTCTTTGGGTTTTCCAAAAACAAGAGATGCATTGCTTCCTGGATAGATGTTGTAAATTGTTTCCAATATATATTATTCTTATTGTGAATTATTGTCATTGTTTCAATGAAATGTATTTTGTCTTTTGAATAAAAATTATAAAAACAACCAAAAAAAAAACAAACCCCACCTCACACATTCCTGCTATTTTACTCTAGATTTTTTCCTTCCTCTTCAAGATTTTGCAGGCGGGTCTGTGGGGAGGAGAATTCATACATATGTATGGGTGGACATGTCCTTTTTATTAAGGATTTTTGGGGCCGTCTTGAGACCAGGACTATATGATAGGATTAAAGCTGACATTTTCATCAAAGTTATGCCTACTTAGGTTATAGGACAATAATTCTCTGATCATTAATTTATGTTGATAATGTGAGCAACTACTCCTTGCAGCTAGGTTCACAATTGCTACTTTCTACAACACCACTTCTTCGATGCAACACTGGTTTTCTCAGGTACATAAATAGCTATAATTGGAAAGTTGACTTATGCTTTTCATAATAGGAGCATATTGTACGATAAGACTTTGAATTATTACTCATTGGCCAATGAGTAGGTCTAGAGATTTGGTCTGTTACACTAATATTCCGAAGAGAAATGTCTTTTGTTGCGATACTGATATAGGTTATGATGTTATGTGCTCTGATCTACCTGTGGATTTAATGTTGTAATGTCCTGTTTCTGCAAGTTAATTAAAAAGTTAAAAAAAAAGAAAAGCACATTAAAGACACATTTGTCTGAGATGGGTGAGGTACAGCGGATCCTACCTGGAGGCTGGGGATAGATTAGGTGATGGAATTCTGAGGTTTCTTCCTGTCCACTTTTTTTCTGTTATGAGATGACCTCTTTGGGGGTCCTATCCAGCGCTCTCGCTCTCTGTTACTCCCCTTCTCTCTGATTCTATGATTATTTTTAAAAAGCCCAGATGAAGACCTCATCTTGTTCCTTTCTTTGGGTCCTAGGTTGGATTACTGTGATGAGGCAGTGAAAGACTCGAACCAAGTCTTCCCGGTGGACATCCACCAGCTGCCTGCCTTCGTCCACAAGGTGCTGCAGTTGAGTGGGGTCTCTTTGTATTATGAAGAGTTTCTTGACAAGCAACCAACGCCCTCCTCATCTCCTATCCCAGAGGTAAGTACGGGTACTATAAATAGTAACATAGTAAATGACAGCAGATAAAGGCCAAAGTTGTCCATCTAGTCTGTCCAGCAAGCCTTCTCTTAAGGATAGTAGCAATTGCCACTCTGTACACATTACTTCCAAGCCTTTTGTGGTACTCTCAAGCAAATGCTGCTTGAGAGTACCACAAGAACACACAAAAAAGAAATTGAATGAATTCTAGACTGGTAGCACAGGGAACTAAAGTACTTTGTTTCTCAGAGGACAAGCAGGAGGCAGTCCTCGCACATGGGTGACTTCATCGGATTGAGCCCGGCATGGAAAACGTATGTCAAAATTTCTAGAACTTTGACTGAGCCTTTCTGAGTATGCCCAGCATGCATTATGCCACGTATCCACGCGGTTTGCCCTCAGTCTCTCTCCCCCCCCCCCCCCCCCATGAAATCTAATGTGTTGAGGCAATTGAGTCTAATTTTTTCTAATTTCTCTGAAGTTGGTTTCTGTGTTTTATGGTTTTTTTCTCTTCCCCATAAACGAGTTCCTCCCGTTCTCCCCTTAGCCTCTTTCGCCAAATTTGTTTGCATTTATGGGTAATTTTTTTTTTTTTTTTTTGCTTTTGCAGTCATTTCCCCACCCCCCTCCCCAGGTGGCAGTGCCGTTGGTGCCAGCCAGCCATTGTAGGACACCGCCATCAAGTTCAATTTTGCGGCCCTTTTGTTTCAGGTTAGCATGTCTACATCCGGGTTTAAGCCATGCCCTCTGTGGTCAAGGACTAGGTCAGTCACGGATCCCCATGATAGATGTAGCCTCTGCCTCAGGGTATCACACAACATCTGGGGTTGCAACAACTATGCACAGATGACCCCTAAAGTTCTGAGAAGGCCGGCCTGTCTGCATCGGAGGCATCAGCATCGAGGAGCCACGGAGCCATTCTGATGGACACAGAGCCATCGACATTGGTGGGATCATCTATTCCGTTGGTGTTGGTGACTGCCAGGGATGCTGGAGGCAGGCCAGGCAGTCACCCTCCCCCAGGGCAAAGACATCAGGTTCATCGTCTTTGACTTCTGCGCAGGGAAGGACTGATCCAAGCCCCGAGGGAAGCATGAGCATTTGTCCCAGTCGATGCAAGGTGCTGGGAATGAGTATGTATGAGCTTTGGCTGCAATGCCCCTGAAGTATCCCCTTGGTGAGGAGTGCCAAGCTTCCATTGATATCCAAGGTATGCGATTGTCTCCACCAGCTTCAATGCCCTCCACCGATCTTCCTCTCAGTTCTGGAGAGGATGTGGCTACACCTCCTGGGTCCCAGTCGGTCTTGGCATCAGCGTTCTTCAAGGAGAAGCTGGAGAGGTATGTGCAGTCGGCTGTGGAGAGGGCAGTGAGGAGCCGGCGCCTTTATCCTTTAGCCATGTTAAAATACCTACATTCGCTCAGATTGTTACTGTAGCAGCCAGCATCGATGCCCATTGGGGTGCCACAGGCCAATCTGGTGTTTGTCCACAATTGGAGGAGAAGAGGCTCTTATGGGGACTGGGGCAACACTGGGGCCCGAAACCCCATGGCCAGTTGAATCTGTGCCCATACCACTGGCTGGAGGCTGAGCACCTAGGGACAAGTCTCTCTTCCTTCAGGCAATGAGGACGAGAGCCCATATGAACCTTGAGAGAATGATGACTCCAGTGTCTCTGACGACATGTCGGATGGTCTCCCCTTAAACTTTGTTGCTCTGGAAGACCTCTCCTTCGCAGGATTTGTCAGGGTGATGGCGGAGGCCATCCCATTTCAGTTATAGAATGAGGAGGATACCCGGTACAGGATACTGGATATCCTCTGGTATGTGGAGCCTTCCAAGGAAATCATAGCAGTCCCAGTTCATGAGATCCTTGTGGAGTTATTGATAAAGATGTGGGAACACCCCCTCTCTGTTCCTCCTGTTGACAGGAAGTCAGACACGTATCTCTTCTAGAAGGCTCTCTGATTCGACAAGCATCAGCTACCATATCAATCTGTGGTTGTCGAATCTGATCTCTAAAAGGTCAAGTACACACGGACCCATTCCTCTGTTCCCCTGGCGAAAGATTAGAGGGCCATGGATGCTCATGGGAGGAAAGAGTTTTTTAGGTCGCCATGTTATTGCCCACATAGCAGCTTACCACTTCTACAGGAGCCAATATATGTAGGACATCTGGAAGCAGGTGCAGGTGGTGTCCAAGGAGTTGTCTCAACAGCAGCAGGAAACTCTCCAGTCATTGGTGCATAAGGGCCTGGAGTGTGGAAACCATGGGATCAGGTTGACCTATGATGTTTTCCAGACAGCAACAAGGGTCTCTGCCACTGGGATCAGTGCCCACAGACTTGCTTGGTTGAGGGCATCCGATCTCAGTCAGGAAGCGCAGGAGCGACTCGCTGACATGCCGTGCACTAAAGAGAATCTCTTCAGAGATAAGGTGAAGGACGCGGTGGCTCAGATGCGAGAGCACCATGCAACACTCCAGCAACTCTCCACCGGCACCCAGGGCCTGTTCTCCTCTGCTTAGAGATCTTCGAGGTTTAGGCAGAGGAAGTCTTTCTTCCACCCAAGAAAATATTGTCCGCCTCCTCAACCCTCTTAGCCGCAACAGGCCCCTTGCAACCATCCCAAGCAAAATAGAACCCCAAAGCCCCAGCCCACTCCCAGGATGGGGTTTTGATTGGATCGTATGGAACATAGCTAAGTCCTTCTTATCCAAGGCAATGGACCCCCTGGTCGGGGGAGGCTGTGGATCTACGCGAACTGGTGGCCCAGTATAACCTCTCACAATTGTCCGGAGGGTGCAAATTGAATCTTTTGAGTACCCCGTCAGATTGCCTGCTGAGCCCTTATTGGGGGACGGTCGTGCATTAGGAAATACTTGCACGGAACTCTCATCCCTTTTAATGGCCATATCAGCTTCCTGGAATTCCAGTTAATCCGGGAAACTCTGTGGGCTTTCAGAGATCGGCTGTCCAACAAAGTTGTGTTGATACAAACCGACAATCAGGTGGCAATGTGGTATGTCTTCAAGCAGGGGGGTACGGGCCTCCTGTGTCGGGAAGTGGTTCAGATATGGTCATGGGCTCTCTCCCAGGGGTTGGTGCTAAGGTCCATATATCTGACCGGAACAGAGAATGTGATAGGTTGAATCGTTCCTCCCAACCCACAAATGGTCTCTGGGCTAAGGGGTGGCGAATCGGATCTTCTGCCTGTGGGGAAGCCCAGAGCTGGATCTATTTGCTGAACCTTGGAGCAGGAAGTTTCCTTAGTTTTGTTCCTTATACAGGGACAAACCAGCCTTGGATGCCTTCGCCCACCATTAGGGTGAAGATCTCCTGTCTGGGTATCCTCCAACTCCACTGATGTTGAAGACTTAGCTTCGTGAGGACAAAGGGACTATAATCCTCATAGCCCCTGTTGGTCGAGACAAGTCTGGTTGCCACTCCTCTGGGAGATGTCCATCAGGAAACAGATTAGACTGGGGACTTCCCCAGGTCTAGTAATCCGGATCGAGGCAGGCTGTGGCATCCCAACCTCCAGGCCCTGTTGCTCACAGCCTGCATGTTGAGAGACTGATACTACAACCACCTGGTGTCTTCCAGAAAGCCTTCCACTAGAAAGTCCTATGCACTGAAGTGGAGGAGGCTTTTCAGTGTAGTGTGAGCAGAAGACCTTAGGTCCTTTCTCCTGTTCCACACAAAAACTGCTTAACTTATCGTCTACACCTTTCGAAGACTGGTCTGAACTCCGTCAGAGTTCACCTGAGTGCGGTTGGTGTATACTTGACAATCCTATTAGGTAAAAAAGCAATAGTATTTCAATGAACCAGTGATGCCTCTCCCAGTATTGCTTTTTGGGAACAGTTAATGGTAGCATATTTTTATAATGACTTCCTGCATTGTATGCAAGAGAAAACAACTAAAGCAAAGGGATCCTTAGTTATGGACCAAATGTTGCAAAACTTTGCTGGCAGAAACTCACTTTCATAGCAACATTTATGGCACCACGGCTTAATGGCACCTCCCGTTGAGTGTGGGGAAACTGTCGGGGCTGTGGCCTGAGGCGATTGTGCCTCAGTTCAGCCTCGTTTTGCCCCGATTGTGCTTCCAGAGGGGTGGAGACTTCTGTGGGGGTCACAGATGGCAGACAGGGAAAGGGGAGGGAGAGAATAATGAAGAGGTGCTGGATCAGGAGTCTAGTGGTACCGAGGACTTCTCTGTGGATTTTTTCCTGCTCTTGTATAAAGCCTTTTTAGGGAAGAAGAAAACATGAGCTAAGCGCTCTGCCCCTCAGAAGACCCAACGCTTGACTAAGAGGCTGAAAGTGGTTGGGCAGTCGAGGTCAGGGCAAATTCTTTGGCTTCTTGGGTGACGAAGATGGCATGTCAGATGAAGCAGATGATGATCTGCAAGGAGGTCCAGAGGTTGATCTGGACAAAGGATCTTGTGGACACATTAGTGGATACCATGCATGATGCTGAGGATGTCCTAGTCGTGGAGGGGGATGATCCTAGAGTGGTGAGATTGTTCCATAAGGAGAAACTACGGCCACTAATTCCCCAAGTATTGGAAGAGTTGGGGATTAAGGTCACGCAGAAAAATTCTAACAATGAGAGAGCCCACCCAAGACTTTTCTTTTACTAAAGGAAGTGAAGAAGTTGGTCGATCGGGAGTGGGAATCTCCTGAAATGTGTCTTAAGCTAGCTAGGGCTATGGCTAAGTTATATCCATAGCTGGAACAGATCTTGGAGTTTTGGAAGCATCCCAAGGTAGATGTGGCAGTGGCCAAGAAGACGACTATTCTGGTGGCAGGTTCAGCCGCTCTGAAGGATATCCAGGAATGGCAGTTAGAGATTCTGTTGAAAAGACGGTTTGCTGCCTCAGCATTAAGCTTTCATGCGGTGGTCTGTGGGAGCTTGATGCAGAGAGCCTGCTTGTACTGGGTGCAGAAGGCAGAGGAGAAGGATTCAGGGAGGCGAACAAGGCCATGCAGGCTGCCTGCTTGGAAACGGGAGTGGCCTATGTGGCGGATGCCCTATACGACAAGGTCTGGACTTCCGCCAGAAATATGGTTTCCATGATGACAGCACAGAGACTCCTGTGGTTACAAAATTGGTTGGCTGATGTGTGTTCTAAAGCACAACTGTGTAATCTCCCTTTTAATGGAAAGCTGCTGTTCGGAGAGGATCTGGAACAGCTGATGAAGCAGTTGGAGGAGTTGAAGGGAAATAAGTTGCCCAAAGATAAGAAGACCAGCAAAAATACTTTTCTGCCGCACACTCGTTTTTGAGATGCAATGAGGATTTGCTCTAAGAGGAATTCTGTACCTATAGCACAGAAGTAAGGCTCGGAAAGGCAGCAGTCCTTTTGGGGGCCGTGGAGAACTTCCTATGACGGTGCCGGCCAGGGGCCAGGAGGAGGTAAGGTTATCTAATGAAGGCAGGCTGGTCTGTTCCTCCCTGGAAGCCGTCAGAGGGAGACTACCCTGTTTTATGAGAAGTGGGCCAGGATCATGTCAGACCAATGGGATCTGGAGGTGATAAGAGATGGCTATGCCTTAGAATTTTCACGCCTGATCAGAGAAGCCTATGTGGCCTACCATTGCGCTTCCCTCGTCAAATGAGAGGCAGTTCAGGACACTTTGCAGCAGTTGCAGTGCCTGAATGCAACTGTTCCGGTTCCCCCTCAGGAGCGGGGATTAGGGAGGTATTCCATGTATTTTTTGGTTCCCAAGAAAGAGGAGACACTTTGACCTTTTTTGATCTATACAAGGTCAATGCGGCACTGCAGGTGCCGTGCTTTTGGATGGAAATACTGCAAATGGTAATAGCTGTGATTCGCAAGGGAGAGTTTCTGGCATCATCGGATTTGACAGAGGCTTATCTGCATATTCCCATAAGATCTGACCATCAGAGATTCCTGGGGTTCATGGTGCTAGGGGATCATTTCAGTTTCAGGCCCTTCCCTTCGAGTTGGCAACAGCACCATAGACTTTCATGAAAGTGATGGCGGAAGTGGCAGTGGCACTCAGGAGGGAAGGAATCCTGGTGCACCCATACCTGGATGATTGATACCTGGATGAGCCAATCATCCAGGTATCATCTCTTTGTCCTGTTCAGTGGAGTGAAGATGGGAAATAAAGCTTCCAAGGGCATGATTCCGCGATGGTTGAAGGAGGCGATTATTTCAGCCTGTATCTGTAAGGGTCAATCGGTCCCAGAGGGGTTGTGGGCGCAGGCAACCTTCTGGGCGGGGTGTCGTCTGGTTTCTCTGTGGGAGATCTGTTGGGTGATGACATGGTCTTCACTTCATACTTTTACCAAACATGTGCATCTGCCAGAAGAGTCTGTGTTTGGGGAAAGTGTTTTGCGTGTGGGTCTTTTGAGTTCCTGTCCAGTATAGAGGGGCTTAGGTACATCCCACTTGTCTGGACTGATCTGGATATGAACAGGAAAGGAAAATTGGTTCTTACCTGCTAATTTTCATTCCTGGAATACCACAGATCAGTCCAGAAGCCCATCCCCTTTGATTTTTTCGAAAAACTTTTCTTCTCTTCTGGATGTTGCTAAGGCAGCTTTTAGTCAGATGCAGATTTTCAAACATTGTACATAGGTTAATGACCCTTGTTATGAGACAGGGGATTCTAGTTTCAGGGGGCTCCAACTTTGAGTCTTTGCTCACTCAGAATTAATTGGGTTTTTTGGATTGGGTACAGGTCAGTACAGAGGGACTGCAGGTGGCACACTCTCTTATGTAGCAGTGCCTGAAAAGTTTTTATTCTCTGCCTCCATCTGGAAAGGATGCAAAACCCACTTGTCTGGACTGATCTGTGGTATTCCAGGAATGAAAATTAGCAGGTAAGAACTAATTTTCCTTTTTCTGTTCAGGCTGTCTCCCCCCCCCCCCCCCCTTGTTATCAATAAAATTAGTTATTATTGTGCCCGTTGGCACTTATTTTGGTGTTTTGTTGGTCCTATTTTTATGCTGGGGGGGTGGGGGGGAACCTGTAGCTAGGGATTCACCCATGTGTGAGGCCTGCCATCCTACTTGGCCTCAGAGAAAACAGAGTTGCTTACCTGTAACAGATGTTCTCCAAGAATAGCAGGATGCTGGTCCTCATGAAACTCACCCGTTGGGTTTCCACTTGGTGGGTTCTTATTTTCATTTTTCATTTCTCAATTCTATGATAAAGGACTGAGGAGACCCTTTGTGGATATAGGATATAATGCATGCTCAGTTGATTTTCAGAGCCTGAGGAGATTTTTAGCAAACTGTGGTCTGCAGCGATGTTGACCAAAATGAAATTGGTGTATTTTAAACATTTTTCATAGGCGAAAAGTACCACAGAAGCCAGAGATGAGGCTGGGTAAGCTATGAGAAACCGGCTGAGGCTAGAGTAAGCCATGAGATACCGGAAGTAGGCCTGAGGGTTGCTGGAGAAATTAATAGTGTGAGAGTGAAATCCAAACCAGGGTTGAATTCTATAAGTGGTTTTGTGATGATATACGAAGTGACGTGAAAGCGATTAAAGCGGAGATTTTGGGAACTGTTGCTGATTTAAAGGAAGAGATGGTGGAAATTGGAAGATGTGTTGAGGAGTTGGTTAATAGGCTAAATGCCCATGTGGAGAAGCTGAAAATGAGTAAAGAACAGAAGCTCCTGATTGAATCAATAGAGGATATGGAAAATTGTTCAAGGAGGTCCAGTTTGAGAATGAGGGGTGTGTCAGACCCTTGAATTTGCAGACTCGCTAAAGGTGGCTGTAGACATTTAGTAAATATATACTCTCCATAGGGGCTGGCGCTGAGGGCGTGAGTGTGGAATTTGAAAGAGCACAACATGCATTGGGCCACAATTTGCTAATAGGCCTCGGGACATCCTAGTCTGATTTCATAAATTTGCCATGAAGGAGAAAAAATATTGAGACTTGCTCACCAAGCACAGAATTTTGCATGGCAGGTGCATTCATCTCTATCTTTGCTGATTTATCTCCAGGCATACTATGGAGGAGACAGGAGATGAGGGAGATTCTGTTGGCTTAACCCATTTAGTCTGGCTTTTACCCTTAATGGTGTCACATCATGAGTGAAGACAACATCTGAGGCTGCGAGTATTTTTCGATATGTGGGCTTTGTAGTTGCTGACCAAGCTTGGAAGGCCAAATATCACAGAGTTGGTGAGAAGAGCAGCCAAAATGGAAGAGAACTAGCAAGGGTGGAACGCGTCTTTGGAGGCAGTTGGGGGTTCCTCCCCCTCAAGGGACACTGCTGCATGATCAGCTCTGGGGCGTGTTGACGAAATTTCTTTGCTTGATTTCAGGTTTTTGCCTTGAAGTTATTGGGAATTTTTTCATTTGAATTCCTAGCTCATTTGAAAGTAGAATTTATTTGTTTTAAAACATTTGTTACCCGCCCTTCCAATGTTCAGGGCAAGGTACAGTGGAGCATATATAATAATTTAAAACAGCAAACACAATATACATAAAACAAAAGTGATGAACACAATAAACTGATCAACATGATCAAATTACAGTAGTGGCCAGGAGAAGAGGAAGTGTCATTAAACTGATTCCAAAAAGGCTTTCTGGAAAAGATGTTTTGAGAGCTTTTTTAGAAAAATGTTCTTTCACAGAGGGTTCTAATTCCTGTGGGAGGGTATTCCAGAGGAGGGGTCCTGTGGAGAAGAATAAGCGTTCTCTTGTCTCATCAAGTTGAGCTATTCTAGGAGAGGAAGCATCTAAAAGACCCTGGCTGGAGGATCTCAGAGTCCTATGAGGAGTGTGGAATTTCTCTGTGTGCTGTGGCTAACTGTTTTGAGACATTCATATGCTGTCTTTTTGATAATTTAGATTTATAGACAGAGTGGGAGATTTTGTCAAAATGGATTTGCACTGTTTATATTGTGATTATGTTTTATTTTCCGATGCTTTCTCATCATACTTTTTGTAATGGGGGTGGGGATTCTCCGGAATCTTCCTCCATGTAGAAGTGGATCTGCTTTTGGGGATAAGCAAATCAATAGTGAGTGAGGGTTATGAGGGGGTAAGAAGGGGAAGGGGCTAGGGGTAGGATACAACAAATGGGGGGAGGAGATACGGAAAAGCTAAGAGGGTAGACAGTTTTGGAAGGGGGGGTAGATGGTGCTGGTGGAATTTTGTGGGATTGCAATGGGGTTTGATCTCTATCACAAGATAGGGGAGTCTTCTCATTTTGTTGACTATGACTAGCTTTAAAATCGTTACCTCTGAATATTAAGGGTTTGAACTCCCCCCAGAAAAGGAAATTACTTTTTAATGAAGCAGCACGACAACAGGCAAATATTGTTTGTCCAAGAGACTCGCCTCAAAAAAAGAAATGAGTCTGTTGCAATAGTCAAATTGCAAATGGATATTTTTTGCTGTTTGCACTAAATATAAGTATGCGGGAGAAGGAATTCACATAGCAAAGGATTTTCATTGTGAAGTATTCGTGGGTATATGGTGAAACTAATAGCACGTTAAAAGTTCAATTGCTGATACAAGATAGAGGGCTTCAATTTTGGACTTAATGATTCTTTATCAAATGATGAATTGTATTGCCAACAGCTGAGAGAGGACATTGAAGAATATATGAGATTCAATAATACAGGTGTGGTATTCATCCAGTTGTCTGGGAATGCCTTTAGGCAGTGATCTGGGGAAGACTCATTGCGAGAGCCATCTGAGTGAAAAGAGATAAGAACAAAAAAAGATTGAGTTATCTGGAGAATTGGAAAGGCTAGAAACAGTACACAAAAGCACGTTTTCCCCTGTGGTTCTAAAACAGGTCTTATCGCTTCGCTCAGAACTCTTATTAGACTCTGTTGTGGCCTATCAGACTTGGTTCATCGGTAATTTTTTGAATATGGAAATAAGGCCAGTAAACTATAAGCCAGAAAACTTAAAAATAAATACGCTCAAAGTTGTTGTTAAAATTAGAATCCCTGAAAGTGAATTTTCCACCTCTAATAATTCTATATGACATATTTTCCTCCATTTTTATAGGGAACTGTATAGTTTGGACAAGATGATTGAGGACCGTAACATTGTCTATTTTAATGAGATCCCATTACCGGCTTTCTCTCAAGACCACCAGACCTGGGTGCATAATAAGATAATTTCAATTGAGGTTTTGCAAGTGATAAAAGATTTGAAACCAGGCAAGGTTCCTGGCCTCAATGGTATACAGTGCGTTTCTATAAACAGTTTGCCCTGCAATTGGTAGGTCCTCTAACAAACGTTTAATTCTCTGAGGGAGAGTGGTTCTCTTCTGGCTGGAGCAAATCTTTTTTTTTTTTTATTTATGAATTTTCAAAATCTAATACAACATATAATATTGTAGAAATTACAGAAGAAGTATTTAGCAATAAACAATTCCAATATTTGTCACAAGAAGAAACAAATATGTTACTCTACTGTTCTAATCTAACCACAGGAAAACATAAGAGAAGCCTTATATAGCAAATGTGAGCATTTCAAATAATAGTAGAAATAACAAATCATTCATTAAGGTAGATTATATCCCTTCTTATCTATTCTAACCGGCTTTATTTCCCAAGAAGTTTTCCCAGTTGTTCTGGTTCCATAAAGGAATAATCTTTCCCCCCCTAGTTTAACTACACATCTACAAGGGTATTTTAAAAGGAAAAAAACCCCCCTTTATCACTTCCTTTTTTAAAGCTAAAAAGTTCTTCCTCCGTACTTGACTGTTCTTAACTAAATCGGGGAAAATCCAAATTTTCTGCCCATAAAATGTTTTAGATCTGTTACAAAAAAAATCTTAATATTTTCTTTATCACTTATAAAGGCAAACTGAATTAATAGAGTGCCTCTACTTTTGATCTCAATCTCTTCTTGAGATTTCTGTAACAGATCTGATACATTAATTGATGTTTCTACCTGAATTTCCTTCTCAGACTCTTGCACTTCTTTAATCACTGATATATTTTGTTTATTATCCATCACGTCCTGTTCTTTTTTTCTTTACCCCCAAGGTAAAAAAGCCCTTACGATCACTGGGTGACTCAGTTCTGGAATATTTAAAACTTTTGTTACATAAGATTTAAATAATTCAATTGGTCCCATATATCTAATAATTGGAAAATTAGTTACTCTTAGATTCAGAGATCTAACGGTATTCTCCAGATTTTCAATTTTTCTCTGTACTTCTATCTCATTTTTTATCTGATATTCCTGAATTTTTTCCATTCTCAGTAACCTTTTATCCATTTCAATTATTTCCTTCTGATGTTCTTCCATTTTACTAATATTCTCTATCAAAGAATTATTAACTTTTCTAACTTCTTCAGTTAAATTAACAATAGAAGTATCTAGTTTTACCATATATGTCCAAATTGTCTCTAAAGTAATATTACCAGGTTTTATTACTACAGATCGAATCGGGTCTGATTTTATAGAGTCTGTGATTTTAATTATTGGTGTACTTGTTTCTTTAGGGCTCATTTGAATTCTTCCACTTGTACTTGATTCCATCTCATTAGATACTTGGGAGTCTGTTTCTGTATGTTGTAAGCACTTTTTCTCTCCTTCCAACCTTCTCCCTTTATTTTCCATATCCTCTTGAGCTGTGCCCGGCTCTCCTTGAGGGACAAACCCTTCATAGCCGGGCGGAGATGGAGTAGCCGGTGCCCCTGGACTCAAATATATTTCAGTGGCCATTTGGAGGGGGTTTTGCTCACTAACCTCCTCCACTGCAGCCCATACTTCAGGGGTTATTTGGGGAGATCCCAACCACTCAGAGACAGTTCGTTGCCCAGAGTCTAAAGCCACAACATTAGAGGTTGGCTTCAATTTTGCCTTCCTCTTGGTGTGTGGCATGTTATAAAGGAATCAATTCTAAGTATTTGAAGAGTCTCTGTTGGTAGGTTTTACCTTGATACAAACAATAAGGGTTCTCTTACATTGGAGAAGCTGGATCGCAACGAAATTGTAATTTTAAAGTTCTTCCTACCTGAGAAGCTGCTTTCAATTCCAGGACAAATTCCAGGCAAAGCCAGGCTAAGCTATCATAGCCGCATGCCCCTTGGACGCACGTGGCGTTGACAACACGCCGGCGTTGACTGTGCACCGCTAGGAGAGGTCAGCTTTTAACTCTGGCTTCCGACTCCGGGCTCTGCCCCTGCAACCGCGTTACCACCATGTCACTCCGGGGCAAGGGAGGCTTCCCCTACCCCTGGTAAGGGTCAGTAGTGCAGGAAATAGGCGTCGTTCAATGCAGCTTCTCCCGGCTGGAGCAAATCTGGCAGGCATAACAGTTATTGTAAAGGTAGGGAAAGATCCCACACAATGTGGTTTGTAAAGCCAATTTCACTTATAAACATTGACCTAAAGTATTAACAGATTAAATTGCATGATTAATATGCTAATTCATAAAGATCAAGCTGGGTTTATATCTGGACATATGGCAATGGACAATATGTGGAAAATATGACTTAATTTGGTGGATAAAGAATGAGAAGATTCCTTAATTATTGTTGGCAACAGATGCTGAAAATGCATTTGATAGGGAACACTGGCCTTTTTATTTAACACACAGCAACATGGGGTTCTGGGTCTCAGTTCCTGAATTGGCTTCACAAACTATATGAGGGTCTTCAGGCTTGCATTTGGGTTAATGGGTAGTAGTATAATGGGTACACGATCAATCAAACTGATTGACAGGTGAGATAAGGATGACAGCAGCCAATCAGCGTTCACTTCCGGTCTAAGCCCCGCCCATGCCCCGCCCACTCCCCATAGAAGTGAATGGGGGCGTAGCCACGCCCCCTCCCGCCCTTGACCACGCCCCCAACCACACCCCTTCCGCCACAGGCCCCACCCCTTCCGCAGCCAATCAGCATTCACTTCCGGTCTAAGCCCCGCCCACTCCCCATAGAAGTGAATGGGGGCGTAGCCACGCCCCTCCCGCCTCATCCCGCCCTCGACCACGCCCCAGGCCCCACCCCTTCCGCCCCAGGCCCCACCCCTTCTGCCCCGGCCCCACCCCTTCCGCCCCTGGCCCCCGCCCCAGACCCCGCCCAGACCCCATCGATGCTCCTCCCCTCCCAATAGAAGTGAATGGGGAGCCCCTCCCACCCCAAACCGCCCCCCATGATGTCACGGATGACCCCGCCCACACCCCAACCCCCAGCCACACCCCCCTGTGACGTAGCGGGTATGACATCACCGGAAGTCCACCCCACACCGCCCCCCAAAAACACACCCCTAAAACGTCATCAGAAAGGGTCCTGTCGCTTTTTTAATGATGTCAGTATTAATGGACTCTGGCTGTTTTTGATGATTTCACCGGAAGTACAATACAAAAGTCCCGAAATATGCGCTCCTAGAACCTCCTGATGCCTTTTTAATGATGTCGGAGCCGGTAGTATGCTTTTAGGAGGCAGGAAAACTGCAGGAAATATGCTTTTTTTCTAGCCACTCTGTTTTTAAAAAACCAAACAAAATACAAGCTGATAGGAGGCAGAAAAACAGTGGCTCGTTCTGTTGACAAGGATTTGGTTTTTTTTTTAAAACAAGTGATTGAAGCTACCGGTGGTGAATTGCATGAACTGCAGGATCAAACTTTGCAAAAGACAGGTTTTTTTTTTTTTTTTTTTCCAAAAGACTAGGGACCGGGTAGTATAAAGGGTACGCTGTCACTCAAACCCCTAAGCCAAACCCCCCCAGTGATGTCACCAGAAGCCCAAGCCCACCCCTCCAAGCCCTTGCTGTAGATAGGCATGCCCCAATAAAAAAAATTACCAGAGAGCAGGCAGGAAACTGTGACTCATTCTGTACACAGAGACAGGGGAGAATCCAATTACACCCCTTCCCTCCGCCCCCTCTGCCTCAAGCCGGCCTTCCCCCAGACCTAAATCTGAGCAGAGGATAATTGAAAGCAGTGGGGGGTGCAGGTTTGCAATGGTGAAACACAAGGCTTTAGTTTTGTTTTAAAAAAAACAGACTTCTGTATTTTACAGCCATATAAAAACAAGAATGCACCAGCGGATCTTAAAGAAAATTTATAATGAGCCAGGAAATACCGGCAGTTTTGGCGGTATAACACCTCTTTTGCAGGCAGCTAAAGCATGTATGCCGTCTGTGACCAAGAAACAAGTGATTGATTGGCTTACAGAACAAGATGCTTATTCTTTACACAAACCTGCTAGGGTACGATTTAAAAGAAATAAAACCATAGTGTCAGATATAGATTGGCAATGGCAGGCAGATTTGGTTGATATGACAGCCTTGTCTGGTTATAACAGAGGCTACAAATACATTTTGACGGTGATAGATGTTTTGTCAAAATACGCATGGGCTGTGACCCTAAAAACAAAAACAGGTCGTGAAGTGGCAGAGGCCTTTGAAAATATATTTAAAGGTGGTCGTGTTCCCAACAAAATACAAACAGACAGAGGTAAAGAGTTTTTAAACAGATCTGTGAAGAGTTTGTTAAAATACAGGGGCATTCAGCATTTTGTGACCAACAACGATGTTAAGGCAGCAGTTGTGGAGAGATTTAACAGGACTTTAAAATCCAAAATGTGGCGATACTTTACAGCGCGCAACACTTTTCGCTATGAAGATGTGCTTCCGGCTTTTATGAACAGTTACAATCGCAGTTTTCACAGAACAATACAGGCCCGCCCCATCGATGTAACACCCTCAAACTCACTGCGGTTCTGGAAAGTAATCTACGGCAATAACAACAAACATGAAACTGCTAAGCCTTTTTTAAAAAAGGGGGATCATGTTAGACTGTCAAAAACTAAAGGGAAATTTGAAAAAGGTTATGAACAAACATGGACAGATGAGATATTTATAATTACCGACGTCCTAAGCAGGGGACAGAAAACAGTGTACAAGATACAAGATTATGGTGAGGAAACCATTCAAGGTTCTTTTTATCCTGAAGAATTACAGAAAGTCAGCCCTCAACAGGACAGAATATACCGCGTTGATAAGGTTCTAAAGGTAAAAGGGAGAGGTAAGAACAAGCAGTGCTTTGTGAAATGGCGAGGATGGCCTGAAAAATTTAACAGCTGGATAAAAGCATCAGAGATTCAAAACATTTGATTTGAAAAGGCCTTGTCTCATAAAAAGAAAAAATGAATGAAGGGGGATTTTACGTAACGCTGCCTAGTAACGCCTCTGTGAGAATATTTCCACAAAACAACAGCTCTAATTTCACCACACAATTAGCTAGACCTTTGGACCTACAGGGCCCGTGGGAAGTGGGTCTGGTGGAAATACAGTACCCGAACACATGGGATAATATTAAAGAAGACCATAAATATGTTGTCACCACTGGTGAAGGAAGCACAGAGCATCACTTTGTTGTACGAAGAGGGTATTATGCAACCGTTCAAAACCTGACGGATCAAATGAACCACGACATGAACAGTGTCCTCAAAGCCATGGCACCACGAATCATCTATGACCCCAATATCCGAAGAATCAAATTAAAATCAGAGGACAAAGCAGTAATTTCTGCAGGGGGTGACTTAGCGACCATTTTGGGGCTAGAAGCTAAAACGAATACGAACCGCTCGCTATTTCCAACGGATATCACAGGAGGGTTTAATACCCTATACCTGTATACGGATATTGTAGAGCACCAGCTGGTGGGAGACCATTTTGTGCAGCTGCTTCGTTGTGTTCCCACTAAAGGGGGTAAGGACGAGTTTATCACCTTCACTTATGATAAACCGCATTATGTTCCTGTGAACAAGCAGCACATAGACACCATAACATTTGAAATAAAGACGGACCAGAACCAACACGTCTCATTTCGCTATGGGAAAGTGATCCTTAAGCTACACCTGCGACCCCGGAAAACTATTTTTTAAAATGGTTGTGGTTAAATACTATGGGGACCCTGGCGCATACAGAAATTACTATGCAGCACAGGCCGGTGAAGGCCTTTCGGGGTATTACGGTGCTCCGGTCATGTACGGGGCTGGGATAGGCGGAATTTTTCGTAGTCTCTTTAGAAAAGCAATACCTCTTTTGAGAAGGGGTTTTGAGATTGTTAAACCTCATGTGAAAAGTGCAGCAAAAAACATCGCCAAAGATGTTATGGGCCGTGTCACAACGGCGGTTCTGCATAAAATGAACAATAACACAGAGCAGGAGGGGTCAGGATTAGTGGTTATTAGAAGAGCTGTTAAAAGAAAGAGAACCAATCAACAGGGGCCTCCTGAACCTTTTAAAACAAAGAAGACCAAACGTGCCAAGTCTCAAAAGACTAACCGCAAGGGGAAGAAGAGAAACCTCTCCGCCAAGAAGCAAGATATATTCTAAAAACTATGGCTTTTGTACATCAGGGGTCTGAAGAATGTTTGAAATCAGAACTGGATCTGTTTCAACTGGCCCCCACACAAACCAGCATAGAAAAAAGTGTTTATGTGGAGATTCCGCCATTATCTGCCTTGTCAGAAACAGCCCCTTTAGATTTTTATATAGCCGGACATGGCGAGGATTACCTGGATTTGAACAACACGTTGCTATACCTGACCTGCAAAATCGTGAACGAAGATGGGTCCGATCTTGAAGTAGGGGCCAGAGTAGCTCTCGTGAACTATCCAATAGCCTCTATTTTTAGCCAGCTGGATGTCACTCTCGGAGATAGACTCATTAGTCAGAGCAACAACTGTTACCCTTACAGAGCCCTCATAGAACTGTTTCTCAATTACGGCGAGGGTCCTCTCAAAACACAGTTTACAAGCGGCCTATTTTATAAAGACACAGCCGGAAACCATGAAGTGAGAGACGTGGGATCGCGTAATAAAGGTTTTACCGAAAGAGCTGTGTTTACAGCCGCTAGCCATAAAGTAGAGCTTCTGGGACATTTACATAGCGATCTGTTTTTTCAAGAAAAGCTGCTCATAAATGGCGTGGATGTGAAAATTAAACTAACGCGGAACAAAGATACGTTCTGCTTAATGAGCGGAGATGCCAACGAGAGGTACAAACTCATTATTTTATCTGCAGCCCTCTTTGTAAGGAGAGTGAAAGTGTCACCGGGAGTGCGCTTGGGGCATGCAGAAGCGCTGCTGAGAGCTAATGTCAAGTACGCCGTGGACCGTGTAAGTCTGAAAGTCTTTAGCATACCGGCTGGCGCCCGTGTGACTAACCAGGAAAACCTCTTTTTGGGACAATTACCCAAAATTATCGTATTGGGCTTTGTGGATAATGACGCTTTCAGCGGTAATTACTCTAAAAACCCCTTCAATTTTAAACATTACGATATCAACTTTGCTGCGCTGTATGTGGATGGTGAGCAAGTCCCAGGGAAACCTCTCCAGCCGGATTTCGATAACGGCTGTTGTATCAGAGAATACATGCAGCTGGTTCAAGCAACGGGTAAACATTTGAAAGACAGTGCTCTCTTGATTGATCGTCAAGAGTTTTACCAAGGTTATACCTTGCTGGCCTTTGACCTATCACCCGACCAAGAGTGCACGGACCACTACTCTTTGATTAAAACCGGTAATCTGCGGGCTGAAATCCGTTTTGCCATCGCTTTGCCACACACGGTGAATATGATTGTGTATGGTGTCTTTGACAACGTGATAGAAATTAACCACAGAAGGAACGTCCTTTTTGATTATCTATGATGATGAACACCGTACAGATCTACCGTATTTTAAAGAAGGATCCGTATGTTACAAAATCTTTTGTAGACGTCCTACCCAGTGACTGGCTGTCTGATGTACAAATAGAAAGGAAACCTGCAAGCTTGGTGGTAAATACCCACCCCCACGACCTTCCTGGAGAACACTGGCTAGCAATATACGTGACTGAAAACGGCACAGGAGAATTTTTTGATTCCTACGGGCAACAGCCTGATAGTTTGTTCTTCCCTAACAGTATTATGAACTTTTTCAATAAACATTGTGAGGATGTTTTATACAGCAGCAAACAACTGCAACACCCTGTATCTACAACCTGCGGTAACCACTGTGTGTTTTTCCTACATCAACGTTGTAAAGGGCTGTCTTTTGAAAATATTTTAAAACTGTATTCCGAAGAACTGTTGCAAAATGACAAAATGGTTTTACAATTTGTAAAAAACAACAAACAGAGAACATGTTGTATGTCCAAATCTTTTCGCTGTCTGTTTCATACCCCCCAGGTGTGTGTACCGTACCAAGAATATTGTACTAATCCTAAATAAAAACAATCTCTCTTGAGAGTTTTTGAAAAACAAACCAAACGTCTATAGTCTATATTTTAAAAAAGCCTTTTTTTTTATTTGAAAAGATATAATTACACCTTCAACCATCTGTTTGTATCAAGTACTTTACGTCTTTTACGGGGGAGGGGGTCTTTGCACTTTACAGTCTTTGTGTACATTTCAGCAGTTGTCGCTGAAGGATTTTCCTTGAGCTGTACCAGCAGATCCCTGTTGGCTGGATTACCCATGACGGTGGAGGGCATGTTTAATTCTGCCAGGGTTTGCATGAACTCTCCCCAACCTTTGGGTATCCTCCGATGTGAAAGAGCACGGGTCTGTGTAGCTCCACGAATCAGGTCTAATAGGTTAGAGCCACTTACAGGTCTTCCCTTGTATACAAAAGTCCCATTACTCTCTCAGGATGCAATGTCCTTATTCTTTGACAGTTTATTGAGCAGTATTTCTGCATTTTTTCTACGGTGCATGCTGATGCTGTTTAACACTTCCTGCAGGATGGGGTCTGGGGGGCTTTTGTGCTCTAGAAATGCAGAGGTTGCTGTATCATCCTGTGGGGGGTAGATACAGATTTATTCTTTCTTTTTCCATTTCTCCGTGTCTGTTAAGCACCAGATAGCGCTGTAGCACTTCTGAATAGCGTTTGGCTTTCTCATATTCAGACATACCAGAACTTTGAAGTATACCTTCATTTCTTCATCGAGTCTTTGAACAGCTGTGGTTCTAATATTTTCCTCATGAACTGAAGGGCTTCTCAAACGGTCAAGTTGTTGACTAGACACTAAATACATTTTTTCTGTGTGCTGCATTAGTATTTTAGCTCAAAAGCCCCGTGATGAGTGGTAGCGCGAATCCTAGCAGAGGCCCGATAAACCCCCCTGACTGTTTGACCAGCTTCTTTTTTTTCTTAAGTGTTATTCTTTTATCACCCAAAATCCTTATGGCTTGACGTTTCCTTTTCAAGATGTTTATCTGCTGTTGTGATAAAGGAACATTACCTCTCAGAGTGTTTAGTGCGATCTCCGCTATGGCCCCCACTAAATCGTTAGAAGCGGCCTTTAGGATAGCTTTTCTCCGTTGCGGAGAGGCTTGAACTAAAAGTTTTAAAAGGGCTAGGTTCCGCTTTAAGCGAGCAGACATGATCTCTGGGACACACACAAAACAAATATGTGGGGGAGAATATATATTCACTTCTTTTTATGGAGGGGTTGTGTTTTTTCACAATATACAGTGGTCCATTCTGGTGGAAAGATGTTTGTCCTCAATCTGTAACGCTCAGGGGTCGTAGCATTTAAATCCACGATGAGATATCCATATGGCTTTCTGGTGGCATCCTCAAAGGCTTCTAAAAAGAAGCGTGACTTACCGGGGTACATCTGTCTGGCTAAAATAGCGATTTGCAACTTGTCTCTAGGATTCTTAAAGAGCACCATATATTTGGTATTTAAGGCTATAGTTCTGCTTGTTTTGCCTTGACAGAAGACATTTTGCACAATATATATAATACTCAGATTTCTGTGATGCACGTATTGTGTGAAGGCTTTCTCGATTTCATCACTTTTACAAGCAGAAGCCATCAAATCGTCTATAATAACCATATTTATTTTATTGGTTGGAAACAGTTGATCATCATTAAAAGTATCAGGCAAAGAATCCATAAAGGTAATAAAAGGATATTTACACAGCATTTCTTTATACAAAGGTTGCCAGCAACTATAACACCATACAATATTATCAGGCATGTCAGTCAACACACGTCCAGCGTGATCTAGCAGGTTTTTAACAAAGAAGCTTTTGCCGCTATTTGACGGTCCGGCTAAAATACACGAAAATGGGTGCCTCCAGCGCACATCCACAAATTCAGTATCCATAAGGCAGCGTATTAAAACCCTCTTTTATCACCCTTTTATCGTATACGACCCTTTGTGTTTTCTTAAGTAGGCCGGTCTCTATCGCCCAGGTCTTTTTGTTTCTAATGATCCCAGATTGTTGTACCTGTATCTTTTTAGGACTCTTGTCCACGGCGTCAGTTTTATAGTCAAAGACGAGGTCTTTCAAATTAGTGAAATTGATCTTTTTACAATTTTCTACATTTAACGTAAACCCCTTCACTTTCATACAGGTCTTTCCGCTGGATAGTTTGTAGCCATATGTTTTGGGCCCAGCCGATACAAACTCTGTGATATGCTCGTCTGCGGGTATCTCGCTCGTCAACTGTCCTAAATAATCTCCCAAAGGCGGATCGCTGGCACCCTCACGACTCACAAATATCACAGAGTCTGTATCGTGGTACAGACAACGTTCTTGCAAACTGTCAAGCAGTTTGTACAGTTCTAAACGAGCATAAGCAGTTGTGAAACAGGCAATGAAGATGTTTGTATTACCTGACAATATGCTGCGGTCTTTTGAATGCTTCCATGTCACACAGGCTGTTTCATCATCAATAAAATCGCATGATGAAACATCATATTCGGGTGAAAACAAATACTTATACAGATCGTCAGGATCTCTCACAATACTTGTAACAGGTAGGTTTGTTCTTTGACCAAACTTCCCCCACAAAGAGTTTAAGAAAAGCTTGGCAATTTGACGCTTTGCGGGGTTTATACTAACCTGTTCAGGCCTTAAAACTACACCTTCTTTTTTGTAAAAATCAGATATATACATGTTTTGTTTTTCTACATCGGTACACCACTGAGGGTAACCAGAGGCCTCCTGTTTTTGACGGAGATGCATTTTTATGTATTCAGAAAACAGGCTGACAGATTTACATTCAAAGTGCCATATTTCACATATTTCAGCAACCACATACCCTTTTGCAACAGCCTCATTCATCTCCACAGTGCACCAAGTCCCTACGAGGGCTCTCTCCTCATCCGTGTGGTTGCACATATCCTGCAGACTGTTGTCAGCGCATGTGCGGCACAGCGGGAACATGAGCTTACCGCTCACACGGACCGGTAATACTGGGAAAAAGATCTTTCGTGGTGGATACACTTTGGCTTTAACAAGCCCAAAATAGTCTGAGAGGGGACCAAAGCTGTCATAAATGATTTGCGGGTGGCCAACAGGGTATTCCTTGGTTTTATTGACAAAGGGGTAGAGGCTGGTAAAATCATAGTAATGTATTTTTTTTCATCAGCCCTGGCTTTATAGTACAAACATGTAGCATTGGTTCTACCACCAAAGAGGGCATCTCTGGGTACTAGCTGCTGCGGCAGGCCTGATTTAACCAGAAAGTCTGCACAATCCCTGATATTTTCTTTCACCATTCTCTTCCATTCGTGTTCCCACAAGCTTATGACCTTAAACCCTCTTCTTTTCAGGAAATCTGCTTTGATTTGTGTTTTGTAATTGAGAAAACCAAAGGTTGTAGCCGTTAAGGGGTTCTGGTCTTTATCGTTATAACAGCTCGGACAACCGTGGAAAAAACAGCCGTTAAATTCAAAAGCTGTTGGTACCCCATCAATAAGTGCATAACCGTCAAGAAAATAGGGACCCACCTGCTTTTCACCCCCCTTTAGAGCATGGGTGATCTGTATTTGCTCTGTGGCCTCTGTATACATCAGCCACTGTATAGAGGGTGTTGAATATCTCTTTGTGTGTCTGTGATAGTTGTCTGGAGGGACGAGTGCCACGGTCTTGGGTTCTAAGAACATAAACCTGTACATAGCCATGCACACAGATGCCAGTGTTATATATTGGAATGGGTCTATACACCTTTTCACAGTTTTAGATCCACCATCCTGCTCTACAACCACCTCTCTCTCTGTCAAAGCCATGATTTCATTTCTGTATAAGACACAAGCTTGCCTCAGAATGTTCACATCCTGTTGGCAATAATAGGCCAGCTCCTTTTGTAAATCAAAGGTGTTATTTTGATTGTCCCTGTACCATTTTAAAAACTCCTCTCTTTCTCCAGACATCATATACCCATCTCCATAATACTCAACACCGGGCATGGGTCCCACATAATTTTGATTAACCCTGGTGTTAAAAAAATGCGGGAAATAACCCTTACAGCCTTGAAACCCCAGGGCTTGCGGAAGCTTGCTAAGCTTCATGGGCAGGAAATTTAAAGAGTCTTTAAACCGTATACCCAGGGGTTCTATCGTGATTTCTAAGAGCTTAGCACCCTGAGCTAACAAGCGCACATCCATCTTTTCCTTTAGCAGCTCTCTAACTACAAAATAACCATCATAGCCTTTAGAATTATGCGCTATGAAGGTGTATCCTTTGAACTTTTGTCACAAAAAATCTTAACAAACTTAGAAATACTCTCAAGACCTTTGAACTCCCAGTTTCTTGAGTTGTTTAAATCTGTTGCATATATATAATTTGGAACGTGAAAGCCTGTTTCCTGAACACATTCACAATCATAAAATATATATTTTTCAGATATTTGTGCATGATCAATAGGGGGCATAAAACACAAATGCTTGTCACCAGCGATCAAGGGCTCAGAACAAAGCTTACATTGTCTGACCCGGCATTTATGTTTTTTATCAACATACGATTCACATTTTTCGCACAGTATTTTAAGCAAACACTCAACTTCTTTTTTTAAAGCCAGAACTGTATGCCTTTCTAAACACTCTTGAGAACGACAATACAGCCTGCATTTCGGACATCTCTGTTGTACCCCGATATTGTCTACACACATTGCTGTTAAACAGAGACGGCACCATAATGTACAATTATGATCGTGACTATATGGTTTCTGGCAAAAATGACAGAAGTTTCGCTCCCCATAGAGCTTTTTTACATCTAAGATTCCATAAAAATGGTCATCATGTAGCAATATAAATACAGTTTTCTGGAATTCAGGTCTGTCCTTTGTCTTAAAACACCACCATTGTTTTGTATAAAGCACAACTCTTATGTTTATACCCAAATGTTGTTCAAATGTTGAGACATCATCTAGCATGACCTTTTTATGTTCTGACCACCCTAGCTCTGTGTGCAGTTTTTTAGCACGGTCTAATAGCTCTGCATCTGTGAGCTTTGTTGGTGACATGAGCGCTGTAACACTCCCTGCAAAACAGAGCTTATTATCTGTGTTGTTCAAGTCTATTAAATGCCTTCTCTTTTTATGTATGATTTGACTGTACAGAATAGACCTTAAAACCCTTCGGGACCCGCCCCCTCTGTTCCTTATAACAAGAATGACTATGCGGAATGTCTCACCAAACTGTATCTCTCTATAACTCTGCAGGAGTTTACTAACTTGATCTAAGAAATCATCAGCGTTCAAATCCTGAGGGTTTAACTTTCCCGAATACAAAGAATTATGAAAACCTGTAGAATGTAAATGAATCTGTATATAATCATGGGGGGACACGTTATGGCTTATTTCATTTAGAACATGCTGTATGCCTTGTCTCACAACATTTTGCGCATCTATGAAAGAATCTATTCTATCTAAATTAATAAAACGAAATTCCTCTGAATAAAGCACGCCATTAAATTTTTCTAAATCACGGTTCCACCTTCTCACAAATTGCACAAAATTAACCGGTTCATTTTCTACAGCTGCATTTTCAGAGGTCTCTGGTATACAATTATTTACCAACCCCCCTGAAACATTGTCATCGGTACAATTATCTAAGAACATGCTTTCACATTCTTTCTCTACTTCCTCCCTGTGCACAGGTCTGTTGCTGTCTCTCTCATCTTTTCTTTCGGAAATAGGCTTTTTTGCAGTCTTTTCACGGTCTAAAATTAAAAATAATAATAATTAACACGGGTGGGCTCATACTTTTTTTTGCAATATTTTAAGAAGAATTTTTCTTAAAACTATAACAGTATAGATTCTTACTTTTTTGTTTATCTCTCGGTTTTTTGTACGGTCTTTCGTCAGATTTCTTTGGCATATGCTGCTCATGGTCTGTTATGTAAAAAAACAAAAAAATGGTAATACCTTTTCTTTTACACAGTTGTGAACTAATTGTTGTTTTACCCGTACAGATATATAAAAAAATACTTCTTACCTTCAACTGCATCTTCAGACTCCTTTCTCTTTCTTTTGGAAATAGTTTTGTTTGCACCATTTTCACATTCTAAAAATTACAAAATAAAATAAAAAACACAGGGTCACACACACACACACACACACTTTTGATGTCTTTGTAAATAGATCTCTGCTTCGTTGACTGTTATGAAGGAAAAAAAGAGAGACATTTGGGAGGGTCATAGACATTAAGGAAAACCTATTTCTCACCATTATTTGCATTGCTGTCAGAAATGCCTTGTTGATCAATTTTTTTTCTGTCTAAGGCATTACTGCAGCCAGGCTGTTCTTCTTCTTCTATGTTCAAATGTGTGTCTGATTTTGCAATATTTTCCTGTTCTAATGATAAAACAGACAAACACTGTTTTTACTACTGTTTTTTAAAAATCATATCTAAAAATATACATTAAAACTATTAACTCACCTTTCAATTTCCTTTGTTTTCTGCGTTTAGTAAGTGACATTTTATTAATAAACACAGGCTTCTGCCTTTCTTTGTTTGAAGAATCCATTTCTGTTTCAAACTCCAGACTGCTGAATCTTTTCTGGTCACCGGCTATACCCTTTTATCACCAGCATTAGGTGGGGCGTAACCACCAACAAACCTCAAAACCTGTGTGTTGAAACCAAAAAAAAAAAAAAAAAGCTACCTGGCCTCTCTGTCATGTGATGGACATCTTATAGAATAAGATTGTTCTCTTGCTTGGGTTATCATTTACAGGGCTTTTTGAATGTATTATCAATATCTCTTTAGATCTGAAGCCCATTCACAAAACTATAGTATGTTGAACCTTTTTTTGTGATTTAATGTTTTGCTGACCATTGTTTTTCCCTGATTAGATTATGTGTCCCAGACAGCTATCCGCACCTACCTCATTACAATATACATCCCCCCCTTTTGTTCATGAAAGGTAGTGTGTTACCAACGCCCTCTTAGGTCTTGGGGCACTTTACAAAAAAAAAATTGGTCTCTCTTGAATGTCTTGTCATTCTGGTCTTTTTTTTTTTTCCCTTCCAAATATTGTCTCATTCTGATTAGATTAACCATTTACAGATCTTGGATCCAGACAACTTCCCCCCCCCACACATAGCTCATAGCAATATACATTCCTTAGTTAATGAAATAGTTGCTGTATCAAACATTTTACAGCCTGTGCATTGATATCAAAGAGACTTAATAAAACCATAAGATATCCCCCCTAAAAACTTCCATATCACCTTAAAGCACAATTGACACATTTTGTTAATTCTGATATATTTATTAGTTGTTTTTATTAACTAATTTATACACATGGCAAAATTTGTTAAAATATTACAAAGTATTTCATTGTCAATACATACTTCTGAAATACAGACAAGAAAAAACAAAGACTGCTTTATTATACATTTTTAAAAAAGGACTGGTGTTTTCTACCATAGATGATGGCATTTATATATTTTATCATTAAAATCTCATCTGTAGGTTTAAGCAAACTGTTTAGTTTTTGAACAGGATTTTCAGCAGTTTTCACACTGTGTATAAGATATATGATCAGATTCATATCGTCATTGTTTAGGCTTAATACACCTCGTTTATATGCAGCTAGTACCACAAGATTCAAAACACGTTCTAGGCACAACCTGTTACAAGCGGTCCTTAATTGTTCCTGTGTGTCAGAGGCAGTCCAATAAACGCAACTATGATCATCCTGACTCGGATCGTCGAGAACACAGCCTTCGCAATTTTCATACCGTATGCCAGACAGACATTTTTTAAGAATACTATAGACAGCCACCCTTACGATCGATCTAAATGTTGTTTTTCGAAAAACTCCATGCACCGGCGGTGGTTTTGGGAATCCTATATAGCTCCACCAGCTGAAATCGTGCACATCTTCAGGATTGTTGTTTTTTTTTTGATCACATGTATCTGGTTCTTTTATATTTGGACAGAAGCAGCAAATACAGTTCATTTTGATACCTGGTGTGTCTCCATATTCTTCTGTTTGTAAAGATCCTTCATTTTCCTATAAAACATAATGTAAAACATTAAATTAAAACCTCTTCTAAACAAACTCTCTATTATAGATAGCTCCCAAACACGCCACCCCTAAAATGCATCATTAGAAGGAAAGAGATTTTTTCTTACCTTACACTCAAGCTTTTCCAACAAATAATCTGCTTCGGCATCCAGAGCAGCTTTGTGCAGCTCTAAATCTTCAGAATCTAAAGCATTTTCATTGATCAAGTTTGGATCCTGCGAATCAAAAAGCTTTTGCCCCAACGGAAGTTCATCAAAATCTGGGTCAGTGCTTCCTCCTTCTTCTTCTGCCCTCCGCTTTCGTTTATGGCTCCTCTTTAGTTTTGGCTGTTGAACGATTTTCATTTCAAGACGCTTAGGTGTTTCATATACGGCCATTTTCAGGAACAATTACAACAACTCTGCTTGAAGATTGTTCTCACGTGATCACTATCACATGCTTATTTCTATATCCGGTCTTGCAAGTTTGGGCGTGTCTAACAGAGAGGGGAGGAGGGAAGGGTTGTGGGGGAGAATACAGAAGTCTGGTTTTTTTTAAAACAAAACTCCACATCAGACACTATGGTTTTATTTCTTTTAAATCGTACCCTAGCAGGTTTGTGTAAAGAATAAGCATCTTGTTCTGTAAGCCAATCAATCACTTGTTTCTTGGTCACAGACGGCATACATGCTTTAGCTGCCTGCAAAAGAGGTGTTATACCGCCAAAACTGCCGGTATTTCCTGGCTCATTATAAATTTTCTTTAAGATCCGCTGGTGCATTCTTGTTTTTTATATGGCTGTAAAATACAGAAGTCTGTTTTTTTTAAAACAAAACTAAAGCCTTGTGTTTCACCATTGCAAACCTGCACCCCCCACTGCTTTCAATTATCCTCTGCTCAGATTTAGGTCTGGGGGAAGGCCGGCTTGAGGCAGAGGGGGCGGAGGGAAGGGGGTGTAATTGGATTCTCCCCTGTCTCTGTGTACAGAATGAGTCACAGTTTCCTGCCTGCTCTCTGGTAATTTTTTTTATTGGGGCATGCCTATCTACAGCAAGGGCTTGGAGGGGTGGGCTTGGGCTTCTGGTGACATCACTGGGGGGGTTTGGCTTAGGGGTTTGAGTGACAGCGTACCCTTTATACTACCCGGTCCCCTAGTCTTTTGGAAAAAAAAAAAAAACAAACCTGTCTTTTGCAAAGTTTGATCCTGCAGTTCATGCAATTCACCACCGGTAGCTTCAATCACTTGTTTTAAAAAAAAAACCAAATCCTTGTCAACAGAACGAGCCACTGTTTTTCTGCCTCCTATCAGCTTGTATTTTGTTTGGTTTTTTAAAAACAGAGTGGCTAGAAAAAAAGCATATTTCCTGCAGTTTTCCTGCCTCCTAAAAGCATACTACCGGCTCCGACATCATTAAAAAGGCATCAGGAGGTTCTAGGAGCGCATATTTCGGGACTTTTGTATTGTACTTCCGGTGAAATCATCAAAAACAGCCAGAGTCCATTAATACTGACATCATTAAAAAAGCGACAGGACCCTTTCTGATGACGTTTTAGGGGTGTGTTTTTGGGGGGCGGTGTGGGGTGGACTTCCGGTGATGTCATACCCGCTACGTCACAGGGGGGTGTGGCTGGGGGTTGGGGTGTGGGCGGGGTCATCCGTGACATCATGGGGGGCGGTTTGGGGTGGGAGGGGCTCCCCATTCACTTCTATTGGGAGGGGAGGAGCATCGATGGGGTCTGGGCGGGGTCTGGGGCGGGGGCCAGGGGCGGAAGGGGTGGGGCCGGGGCAGAAGGGGTGGGGCCTGGGGCGGAAGGGGTGGGGCCTGGGGCGTGGTCGAGGGCGGGATGAGGTGGGAGGGGCGTGGCTACGCCCCCATTCACTTCTATGGGGAGTGGGCGGGGCTTAGACCGGAAGTGAATGCTGATTGGCTGCGGAAGGGGTGGGGCCTGTGGCGGAAGGGGTGTGGTTGGGGGCGTGGTCAAGGGCGGGAGGGGGCGTGGCTATGCCCCCATTCACTTCTATGGGGAGTGGGCGGGGCATGGGCGGGGCTTAGACCGGAAGTGAACGCTGATTGGCTGCTGTCATCCTTATCTCACCTGTCAATCAGTTTGATTGATCGTGTACCCATTATACTACTATGGGTACTCAGAGTTTTGGTGAATAGAGGTACAAGGCAGGGGTGCTCATGGTCACCCTTACTGTTTGCAATATTTTTTGAACCATTTGCAACATGAATTAAGAACAATCCTGACATATGTGGAGTGCAGATAAGGGGTGTGAATTATAAATTAGCTTTGTTCACTGATGATGATATCTTCACTTTGATTGTATGAGTTCCCTTCAAGGAGTTGATAGTTTTAATAAAATATCTGGTTTTAAGATTAATGCTGACAAGTCTGGATCTCTCTCACTGACGAGATGTATGAGGGGGCAGTTCCCATACAAAAGGGCAAAAGATAAAATTAGGTACCTAGGAATCAACATGAGCGAAGGTAATGAAGATCTTTCAGCTAAATTATACCCTATAACTTGATCAAATAAGTAAAGATTACTTCACTGGGAGAAACTAGAACTTTCCTAGTTTGGTAGAACAGCAATGGTCAAAATGAATATTCTTCCCTGATTGCATTGATTGGAAGAGGTAACAGATTCCTAGAAACATAGAGATGACGGCAGAAAAGGACCAAATAGACCATCCAGTCTGCCCAGTAAGCTTATGGTATATCTGCTGTACCGTGTAGATTCCGCCATGGTTATCTGTTTCCCAGACCATAAAAGTCAGGGCCCTTGTTGGTTACTGTTTGAATCCAATTCCGCATTACCCCTGTGCTTATCATTTTCTCACACCAGCCCTCAATTGCTGTTGAATCCAATTCCCTGTTGTGCCTTGCTGTTGAAGCAGAGAGCAGTGTTTGAGTTGTATCAAAATATCAGTCTTATTGGTTGAGGGTAGTAACTGCCACATTAGCAAATTACCCCATACTTGTTTCCTCAGACAGTTAAAGTCAGGGCCCTTGGTTGCTGAATGAATCCAATTCCCTTTTCCCCCCTGCACTTGAAGCAGAGAGCGGTGATGGAGTTGCATCAACAGTATCAAGCCTTATTGGTTAAGGGTAGTAACTGCTGCGCCATCAAGTTACTCCATGCACTTTTTTCCTTCGTTTCCATCCTTTTAGCCTTTAGGGATCCACAGTATTTATCCCATGCCCTTTTGAATTCTTTCATTGTTTTGGTTTTCACCACCTCCTCCAGAAGGGCATTCCAGGCATCCACCACCCTCTCTGTGAAGAAATATTTTCTGACGTTGGTTCTGAGGCGTTCTCCTTGGAGTTTAATTTCGTGACCCCTAGTTCTATTGAATTCTTTCCAGTGGAAAAGATTTGTCGACTGTGCATTATTTATTTATTTGTTTATTTATTTATTTGATGAGTTTTATATACCGTTATTCGGTAGAGCCATCATAACTGTTTACAGAGTGAACATTTTTCTTAGCAGTTTTGAAACATTATAACAATGTGTGCATTTACAGAAATAAACATATCAAGTCCAGTAGGTAATATAAGGTTGGATGAGGAGGGTGAGCATGTTTAGTTGGAGATTATAGCTGAGAGTTCATTTGAGAGTTTGTATGGTCAGATGAATGGTCTGTGTAGAATTTGCGAAACAATTGTGTTTTTAGGTCTTTTTTGAAGGTTTTTATGTTGTGTTGGGTTCTCAGGTCTTCAGGTAGTGTGTTCCAAAGTTTGGGGGAGGCGATGGAGAAGGTTCTCTTGTTGTTGCCAGATGTGCTTCTTTGATGGTGGGGATGTTTAAGTAACTTGAGTTATTGGAGTGTAAGTTTCTTGAGGGGTTTTGAGGGGTTATGTTAAAGGTGTTTAGACCTTGATGATCATTGTTTAGAATTTTGTGAATGATGGTCATTGATTTGTAGACAATACGTGCGGTAATAGGGAGCCAGTGAAGTGAGGTCAATATGGGCGTGTTATGGTCATTTCTTTTTGTTCCTGTTAGGACTCTGGCAGCTGAGTTCTGCAGTATTTGGAGTGGTTTGAGGGTTGAGAAGTATATTCCCATTAGTAAGGAGTTGCTATAGTCGAAGGTGGAGAAAATAAGTAGTTGTAGGACAGTTCTGAAATTCTCAGTGTTGAGAAATGGTTTCAGATGTCTTAGGGTTAGGAATCTGTGGTATCCTTCTTTGGTTTTATTTGATATGTGGTTCTTAAACGAAAGATCTTTATCAATGATAATTCCAAGGTTCCTAGTGTGGGTGGTAGGGATTATAGATTAAAATCTCCAACAATCATCACTTCTTCTCCAGATCTTTTTCTAGTTCTTCCATTTGAGTCTGAGGCCTGTAAAACACTATATGCACCATCATTTCTCTCTTTCTCTCTCTTTCTTTCCCCATAATGCTTCTTCTCTACCCCACATTCCTTGCAGTTCAGTTGCTTGGATATTGTTTTTGACATAAAGAACTACTTCTCCCCTTTTTCTGTCCTCTCTGTCCTTCCTTAACAAGTTATAGCCTGGCATGGTCATATCCCAGTCAAGAGAATCCGTGAACCATGTCTCTGTAACCTCTGCAACAAAGTCCAAGTCTGCCTCCACCATTAGGGCCTGCAGGTCTGGGATTTTATTGCCCAAACTACGAGCATTTGTAGTCATAGCTTTCCAGTTTTTCTCCCTCGATTTGTTGCACTTCTTAAACACCTGTTCTGCTTTTTTGAGCTGACTGATTTTGTTATTTTCTCCTCTCACTCCTAGCAGAGTTGGATATTGAGGATCCATCTGGCACTAGTACGGGGGCCATGAAAGGGGACCCCATCCTTGCCGGAATGCATCCACCAGCGAAACGTTTGTTTCATCCTATGCTCCTTCAATTGCTATCCAGAGAATGGGATTTGCCAGAGTCTAGTCTGAGAGTAGGAAGGGCTATGGACAAGCTCTATCCTCTCCCGGAAGAATTCCTAGAACTCCTCAAAGTCCCCAAGGTAGACGCGTCTGTAACGGTGGTCACAAGAAGGACTACAATCCCAGTCATGGGTGGAGCCGCCCTCCGAGACCTCCAGGATCGGAAGCTCGAAGTCTACCTCAAAAGGATTTTTGAGGTATCAGCCTTGGGGGTAAGAGCTACAGTGTGCAGCTCTTTAATGCAGCGCGCAGGTCTCAGATGTGTTCAGCAGCTGCTCAGAGCTCAAGATCTGCCACAGGAGGAAGTGCAACAGGTGAAATGCCTAGAGGCGGTAATAGCTTATGGAGCGGATGCGCTATATGACTTACTCCGCATGCTGGCCAGATCAATGGTATCAGCAGTCTCTGCCAGGCGTCTCCTCTGGCTCCGTAATTGGTTGGCTGATTCTTCGTCTAAGACTCAGCTGGGATCTCTCCCTTTCAAAGGCAAATTACTGTTTGGTGAGGATCTTGAACAACTCATCAAATGCTTGGGAGAGAACAAGGTGCATAAGCTGCCAGAGGATTGTCCTCTGACTTCCAGGACATTCAATTCTAATAGAAGCCGATTCTGTGGTTTGCAGATCTAGTCAATCTCACGGTGGTCGGACCTCTCCACCTGGGACATCTTCCCAACCTTCTACGTCAGGGTCCTGTATTTTTCGACCGGCAGATCGCTTCTGTCTTGCGGCCCGGCTTTTGAGAGGCGCAGGTTGAGGAGACGGGGCTACCTGGAGGATGTTATTTCGCCCCTCCTGAAGGCTAGGAAGACTTCCACTTCCACCTCCCACATACGGGTGTGGAAAGTCTTTGAGGCCTGGTGTGAATCCACAGGTGTATCTCCATGTTGCGCTTCAGTAGTCCAGATACTATCCTTCTTACAGCGAGGCCTGGAGAAGGGGTTGGCACACAATTCCCTGAGGGTTCAGCCCTTAGTTCGCTCATCCTTCACGTGGATGGCGCTCCTCTTTCGTCACATCCTGATATAATCTAAAGGAGTTTGGATTCTAGGTGGTCCTCCTTTCGAACCGCTGAGAAGAGCTACCCTCATAGACCTCACTCTGAAGACCGTTTTCCTGTTGTCCATCTGTTCTGCCCGTGCTGGGTAATCTTATAAAGGGAAGGACTTATTTTGAAGTGCTATGTCAAAAAGCGGATAAGCCCAAAGGCATGGTTTCCTCAGTTAAGGCATGGGAGGGTGACTTGGGGAAAAATCTTTCTGAATGTGTGTGAGATCTCTCATGCTTAACCAATAGTAGGAGGTCAATGTTGGTGATCATTATGGAGCTTGGGTATTAGGTGCTTATGTATTGGTATCTTACCCCAGATAACATTCACAAAATGTTTTCACAGTTCTCAGATATTTGATGGAGGAAATGTGGGGAGCAGGGCACCTTCTTTCATATATGTTGGGAGTGTCCTGTTATAGCTTGATTCTGGGAGGAAATTTCCAATCTGATTACCTTGATTACTGGGGTATTAGTTCCTCGAGGCCCTAAATTAGCATTATTGGGTATAAGTGATTTGGATGTTTCACCAACCATGTTATAGTTAATATTCCAGATTAATCTGGCAGTTTGATGTGAAATAGCTTACTGAAAAAGATAGAGGTCCTCTGAGAATAGGACAAGTGGTTAAAAAATTGAACAAGATACATTGCTCAACTAAACAGCTACTCAGTGAAAAACTCTGAGCAAACATGAAAAGGTTTAGTTACTTTTGTTAATTGGAAACTAAGCAACACTGATTATGGGTCCTCCACACAGTGAAACTTTATGTGATATAGAAAAACATTTGATATATTTTGTTTAGGTCTTTGATATATTGTGATACTGTAACTCAATTCCTGCTCTTTGTTGTCATTAGTGATGCTGGGAGATGGATGTTATAAAGATTGAGATGTTGTCCATATGTTGATAACTCTGATTTTGTAAGTGGATGACTGTTCAATAAAATTTAAATTATAAAAGAAAAGGTTCTAGAAACTTTGACATAAGTTTTGTGTGTCAGGCTCCATCCAATGATGTCACCCATGTGTGAGGACTGACAACCTGCTGTCCTCTGAGAATACCTGTTACAGGTAGGCAACTTTGCTTTATTCACTAAACATTGAGGCAAAGCTTTGCAATTTCTCAGCTGCTCTCATCCTCTGGTGTCTCTTCTCACTTGGTTCTTGGCCTTTGAACTGACACTAGCAAGGGGGCCTATGCAATATTATTTGCGGAAAGTGGGCGCTGACTTTTCAGCGCCTGCTTTATCACATGCATGGCACCCGCAAGGGGGGGCGCCATGCAATACTTAAATTAGGGGGTCGTGCTAGTAAGGAGGCGCTAGTGTCGCTTGCTCGACGTTAGCGCCTCCTTGCTAATGCGACCCTGCGATTACCAGTGGTCTGCCGGTTATGAACACTGATGATAAACTCGGCGTTGGTTTTCATAACTGCTTTCAGCCGGTTATGAAAACTGACGCCAAGCATATCGGCGTCGGTCTTCAAAGCGGTCGGCAGAGGTTTTATTTTTCATTTTTTTTAATTTTAACTTTTTTTTTAACCAGGCAGGTGTTGATAGCTGAGCGATAAATGTGTGTTTGAGACGCACATTTATTTTTTTTGCATTCGGAGTGAATGAGTAATAGCCTCATTCACATGCATTTGCATGTGATGAGCGCTAACTCATTCACTCCGTGTTGGACGTGTGTTAAATAGGCGCTGATCCCCCTATTGCATTAGGGGGTGGATTAGCACCTATTTAACCTGCGTCCGACAGCGGGTTAAACGGTGCGCTCGGCTGAGCGAACTGTATTGCATTGGCGCCAAGGATGGTTGTTAGTGGACTGAAGCAGTGACTCCTGTCTTACCACCATCATACAGGCTGCTGACCACACTGCCCCGCTTATGCAAGTGAGCCACTCTTTGGAAAGGGGGACAGACTCTGGTCCTGTGCCAGAGGGGATGTGCTCTGGATCCCTCCACCCTGTTCTGTGCCAAAAGAGAGAAGTTCTGTGTCCCTGCACTTCATTCACTGAGCTGTCCTATGCCAGAAAAAAAGTTGTGCTCTGGGTACCTGTGCTTGTCCCTTATTGTCTTTCACTTGTTATCTAAACAGTTTTCCCACTGTCTGTCTGTGTTTGTCAGGAGATGGAGATGTCCTCTTGCTCTGCCAATGAAGGTCCCTCAGTATTTGCAGAGTCTCCCAGCCGGCCTGAGGAGACCTCATCCCCTTCTCAGCTGCTACAGATCGGAAGCTGCTCTGGCCACATGGAAATGACACTGAAACTGAAGCAGAATGAAGCCTTCCCAGGGCCAAAGGTTTGAGCAATGACTGGATTGTAAAACCCCTTCACCGGGCCTGATCCTGCATGCCCATTCAGAGCTTGAAGCCAGGACTGTGATGCTGAGCATGAAAAGCTAGCTCTTGGGCAGGTGTCCAGTTGCAGAGTAATATAATATTAAAGAGGGCAGATTAAGCATTTTTTTCTGAGATGGTTTAAGTCTGATATTAAGCATTTGTTTTTTTTTTTGTTTTTTTTTTAAGTTTAAACATTAGGCACCTAGATCTTCCTAAAGAAAAATTCTCGCCTGCTGTATGCTTAAAGTGGGTGTGACCAGATTGTGGGAGCAAAGTTAGATGCTGAGTGCTGATTTCCACTGCTTGGCTCCTAACTTAAGAGCCTTATCTTAGGTGAGACAATAGCTGGCCTAAATTTAAGAACCTGAGTTTAAGGTCCTTAAAGTTAAAGTTAGGCACTTAAGAGTGACTGAAAATAGGCAACTAGCTTTAGGGTCTTAACTTTGGTGTGTAAATTGAGGTGCTCAACACTATTTGAATATCAGGTAGTCAGGTAATGGCTTAGTACTACCCCTCACACTCTTTCAAGGTTAGTCTCATGGAAACATGGAGAGACCTGTCCAGCACTACATAGGCCTCACCTACTCACATGCTCCTACACTGGCAATCTCATGCCAGCTGGGTTAGCTCTTGCCTCTGGGCAAGTACCATGACCCACAAGCTATACCCTAGTGATTTCTAGATACATGGAGATCCCACAAAACCCAGGTTTCACACAGATGCCAGAAATCACCTGCAGATTGTCATGTAATACCTGGGTTGCAGGTACCCCTAACTCCCATCAGGAGTTAAACCCTTGGCTACTTGAAGGTCCCAGCAAGCACTGCATAGATCTTGCCTGCACCTGCTCATATGCCCTTACCCTAGTAACCTCCTACCCACTAACTAGATGCCTGCTTGCCTCTAGGTAAACACCTTTCCCCAAGCTATTCCTTGATGGTTTTTAGGGACACTGTGACTTCACAACAACTTTAAGCCACACAGTTGTAGAAAAGATACTTATGGACCACAAACTCAAAATTCTGGGATCATATAGTAACTTCTTACCTGGATCACTGACCAGTCACAAATGCAGAACTAATAAACTAAAAAGTTTATTAACCAAGGATGTACATAGAACAGAAAAAGATTAAAAGCTGCATTCCTCTTCATACCCCAGATCAGAACAGACAAGTGGGGTTTATGCATCCCTACCAGCACATGGAGGCAGAGAACAAAACTTTGAGGCACCGTTGTTGCAACATGCTACTTTTGTTGTCCCACTCCCCTCTCCCTGTTCATTGTATTTTCCATCTATTGTTTGATGTAAACCGATATGATGTGCCTACTAATATTGGTATAGAAAAGCTGCTAAATAAACATAACCGAGAGTGCCACCTGCAGTCCCTCAGTATGTTTCTGACTCCAGCAGATGGTAGAGGTGCAAACCTGCAGTCTGAAGTTTTAAGGTTAGGATTTGAATAAGAGGAGGGTTTTGCTCCCTGAGGAGTTAGGTTCCTTCAAGGGTCATCCCTTGGGGTGAGCAGGGGGTGGGGGAGGGGTTGGTGACCCCTGTACGAACTGTGTCCTCCTTGAAAGGGGGGGTTGATTGCTAAGGGCCCTGGTTCCCTCACCCCCTCTGGGCCCTTATACTTCTCTGTGTACCTGGCTCCTCAGTGGCTTCCAGAAGCAGGAAAGTACTTTCTTTTCTTTTCCTTTCCTGTGGTGTGCTGTTTCTTAAAAAAGAAAAAAACCCAAAAACCAACTTGCAACAGGGAAAGACAGCTGCAGTGCTGAGTATTGTGGAGTAGCAGGTAAGACTTTGTTTTCTGCCGGGAGGCAGGCAGAGGAAGCAGGCCAAATTGCCTGCCTTTGGGGTCCGGTGAGTGCTGAATTTCAGCACCGGATAGTGGCAGGAGCATTTTCATTGGCAGGGATTATTTTTAGGTCTGACCATGTGTTCAGGCCTGACCGCGCTGGCATGCTGACTTCCGCGCAACGCGGCAAACTTTGTCACAGCTGCAGTTTGAGTTGGGCTCACCTCCCGGGGGAAGGCAGAAATAAGGCAGCTGGGCTGGTTCTGGAAGCCCCGGCGGGGTTGGAGGAGCCGGTGGCCATTTTGACAGCATATGCTGAAGCTCCATCTGCCATTTCAGATCTTCGGGACGCCCCTCCCGCCCTGTTCCCAGTGGAAAAGGACCTCACTGGTAGCGAAAGAAGGGCTGCAGCTTGGGGAATTGGTGATCCAGAGTCTTTTTCTATGGATTTCATGCTGCTCCTCCATAAGGCTTTATGTTCCTAGGAAGGAGTTGGGGTCCAAGACATCCTGCCCAAGGAAGTCCCAGTTGGCAAGAAGGCTAAAAGGCCGGTGGAGTCAGGAAGGATCCTTCGTTCGTTGGGGCTCAGGCAGGCCATGGAGGAGGAAGATTCGTCTGACGGAATGGATGATCCGGATCAGGGGCCAGGGGATCTGGTCAATCCGGACAAGGACCCTGCTGATTCCTTGGGGGATCAGATTTAGGATCCTGTCTAGGATCTGCTGGTTGCATTAAGGGATCGCATGCAGGATCCAGATGCAGTGACGGTCATGCAAGGCGACAACCCACGGGTGGTCTGCCTATCCCTCAAGGAAGATCTGGGTTCCTTAATTCCCCAGGTGATTGAGGAGCTGGGGATTAAGGTCACCCAAGAGGACTCTGATATTGAAGGGGTGAATCCAGTCCTGGAGGGATTAAGGTGACCCCTAAGACCTTTCTGTTGCCGAAGACTGAAGAAGCTAGTAGATTGGGAGTGGGAGTCTCCTGAGTTTGGCCTGAAGGTAACCAGAGCTATGGCGAAGCTATACCCCTTGCCGGAGCAGATCTTTGAGTCCTGGAGAATTCCAAAGTGGATGCAGCCAAGTCGGCAGTCACGAAGAAGACTACCATCCTTGTGAGCAGGGCAGGAAGTTGGAGATTCTGCTCAAAAGGCTGTTTGAGGTTTCAGTTTTGAGTCTTCAGGCTGCGTTGTGCAGAAGTTTAATGCAGAGAACCTGTTTGTGCTGGGTGCAGAAGGTATATGACAAGTGGTCGAGGATGGCGGCTGAATCAGCGCAGGTGGCCTGCTTGGAGGCAGGAGTGGCCTATATGGCCAATGCTCTATACGACATGATCCGGGATTCCGCCAGAAGTATGGTCTTGGCTCTGGCGGCGCAGAAGCTCCTTTGGCTGCGTAATTGGTTGGCAGATGTGTGGTCTAAGGCACAGCTGTCGAATCTCCCCTTTGGGGAGGACCTGGAGCAGCTCATGAAGCAGTCAGGAGAGTCCAAGGATAATAAATTACCGGAGGTCAGAAAGGCTCCTAAGAAGTCCTTTCTGCCACGAGCTTTCTTTTGAGAAGTTAGTAGATTTCGTGCGGGCAAAAGTTCTGGATCGGCAATGCAGAAGCAAAGTTCTGGCAGACAGCAGCCCTTTGGGAGCCAGAGAAGACCCCAGAGGGAAGGTGCCTCTCAAAGGAAGGGGGAGGGGGGGTGGAAGTGAAGGTGTGTTGGCCTGCTCTTCTCCGGTGGCCATTGGAGGATGGTTGTCCCTTTTTTACGAGGAGCGGACCAAAATCATATCAGACTGGTGGGTCCTGGAGGTGGTGAGAGATGGCTATGCCTTAGAATTTTCTCGTCCACTCAGGGATGCCTTTGTGGTCTCTCACTGTGTCTCCTGGAGCAAGTGGGAGTCTTGCAGGATACTCTGGATCGATTACAGCTCCTGCATGCCATTGCACTTGTGCTCCCTCGAGAGGGGGCTCGGTTGGTATGCCGTGTACTTCATGGTTCCAAAGAAGGAAGACACTTTTCGCCCCATTCTAGATCTGCAGAAGGTCAATGCTGCCCTCTGGGTGCCACGATTTCGGATGGAGACCTTGCACGCCATCATAGAGGCGGTGAGCAAAGGGGAGTTTCTGGTGTCCGACTTGACAGAAGCTTATCTTCATATCCCCATTCAGGCCGACGACTGGAGTTTTCTCAGACTTGTGGTCCTGGGAGAGCATTTGCAGTTCCAGGCTCTACTCTTTGGATTGGCGACAGCGCCGCACACATTCACGAAGGTGATGGTGGTGGTAGCAGCTGTCAGGAAGGAAGGTATCATGATACACCCATACCTGGACGATTGGTTGATGCCACAGAGGCATTCACGGAGCGGGATGCCAGTGGTTGGTGTTCCACCTTCACGGAGTAGAAGGATGGAGGGCTGCCATCTCCAAAAACAAACAAACAAACAAAAAAAACCAGGGGTGGGTAAGAGTATGGGGCAGGGGTATGGCCTGCTTGTTACAGCGGTTGCTACCCCTAATTGAGCTGGATGTTCACTTGGATGCAGATACGGTGCTGCACTCTACATTGGTGGAGGGGAATTAGGGCTGGAGGGTACTGGAAGCCAATAGTAACAGGTGGGAGAGAGAAAAAGGGAAATAAAAAAATGGATAAAGTGCGTAGCTTGCTGGGCAGACTGGATGGACCGTTTGGTCTTCTTCTGCCGTCATTTCTATGTTTCTATGTGGGCAAAGTCAGAAGTGGAGGGTGTTCGCTCAGTCCAGAGGGTACTTCAGCTTCTGGAATCATTGGGCTGGGTGACGAACCTAGCAAAGAGGCAGCTGAGGCCAGCCCAGTCATTGGAATATCTGGGGGCGTGCTTCAAAACCCAGTTAGGGAAAGTGTTTCTGACTATGGAGAGGATAGTCAAGTTACAAGAGCAGATCTGGAAGTTACTGAGCCTGTCTGTGCCCAGGGTCTGGGATTACTTTCAGGTACTGGGTTCTATGGCATCTATGTTGGAATTGGTGCCATGGGCATTTGCTCACATGCGTCCTCTGTAGGGGACGCTGCGTTCCCATTGGGACCCACTTTCGGAGGAATTTCAGCTTTCTTTATCATTGCCACCAGATACCTTGTCCAGTCTCTCATGGTGGCTGTCTTGACTCAATCTTGAGAAAGGAGTGGATCTGGAAGTATCCGACTGGGTGGTTGTGACCACGGATGCCAGCCTCTCTGGATGGGTGGATGGTTTGTCAGGGGAAGTCAGCCCAGGGTCAGTGGTCAGTGGAGGAGGCAACATGCTCCATCAATTGTCTGGAGACCAGGGCAGTGAGAAAGGCCTTACTGGTGTTTGTTTCACTCGTTCAAGGCAAGTTAGTGAAAGTGTTTTCGGACAATGCAACGGCAGTTGCATACATCCATTGCCAGGGTGGTACGAAGAGTTGTCTGGTAGCATGGGAGGTGCAAGAGCTGTTTGGGTGGAAAAGCATCTGGAGAGGATAGCTGCTTCCCATGTCGTGGGGGTGGACAATGTGCCGGGCTTCCTCAGCAGACAATGCCTGGATCCTGGAGAGTGGTAGTTGTTGGCGGAAGCCTTTGTCTTGCTTCTGGCAAGGCTGGCGGTGGAACTCATGGCGACTCTGGGCAATGCAAAGGCAGGTCGATTTTTCCAGTCGCAGAAAGGAGGTCTGTTCGCAGGGCATCAGCGCTCTAGTTAAACTGTGGCAGTTTCATCAGCTTCTGTATGTCTTCCTGCCTTGGCCCCTTGTAGGTCAAGTACTGCGCCGAATCGAGTTTCATCTGGGCAGGGTGATTCTGGTAGTGCCCGAGTAGTCGCACCAGCCATGGTTTGTGGACCTTCTCTGGATAGCATTGGATGGTCCTGTTTGCTTGACCCATCTAGCAGGACTGCTGCAGCAGGGACCCATATTTTCAGACCAGGAGGATCGCTTCTGTACAGCGGCTTGGCTGTTGAGAGGCATTGACTCTGTCTGAAGAGTTATTTGGAGCCGGTGATCGCAATTTAGCTTTAGGATTGAAGACCTTCCCTATCAGTGGTGTATGTCTGAGTGTGGAGAGTGTTCAAGCCATGGTGTTTGCACAATAAGGTACATCTGATGAAGGTGGACATTCTGCATATTCAAGCCTTTTTTGCAGAATGATTTGGTGAAGGGTCTGGCTTATAATTCCCTTTGTGTTTGGTTGGCAGCCTTGGGATCCCTTTGAGGGTAGGATTCAGGGTAGACCTTTGGTGTCTCATACGGGTGTAATTCATTTCCTCAAAGGGGCACAGCATCTGCGTCCTCCGGTGTGGAGAATTTGTCCGGCCTGGAACCTTAATTTAGTACTTTGGGTGTTCTGTGGTTCCCCTTTCGAACCTATGTGGAGGGCATCGTTGAAGGATTTAACCCTGAAGGCTGTTTTTCTGGTGGCTATCTGTTCGGCCAGGCAGATAGCTAACTACCGGCGTTATCATGTAGGGACCCTTTCCTGCATTTTTCGGAGGATGGGGTTTCTTTACATATGGTTCCTTCCTTTTTGCCTAAGGTCTTGTCCTCTTTTCACCTTAACCAGATTGTCGAGCTACCAGCCTTTCCGAATTTGTCAGCAAACTCATATGGCAAAGGAGTTTCACTTATCGAATGTGTTTTGGATTCTTTTGCAATATCTTAAGGTGACGAATGCGCGTGGGTCTTTCAAGTTCCTGTCCAGAATAGAGGGACTTGAGTAATCCCACTTGTCTGGACTGATCCGCAGTATGAACCGGAAAGGAAAATTGGTTCTTACCTACTAATTTTCATTTCTGAAGTACCATAGATCAGTCCAGAGACCATCCTATCTTTCAAAAGACTTCCTCGCTTCTGGATGTTACTGAGCTGGTATGTGATGTATTCAGATTAATAAGAGATGTACATAGTTTGGTATGTGCTTTGTATTAAGTCAAGGGGGCCTAAATTTTGGGGGGCTCCAACTTTGTCTCTGTTTGCCCTAAGGTATATTGGGGGTTTGTTAACGTACATATCTTGGCTTGGATACAGATCAATACTCAGGGGACTGCAGGTGGTACACTCAGTTATGTAGCTGTGCCTCAAAGTTTTGTTCTCGGCCTTCATCTGCTGGTAGGGATGCATAAAACCCTCTTGTCTCGACTTATCTGTGGTACTTCAGGAACGAAAATTAGCAGGTAGGAACCAATTTTCCTGTATAACAGGCAAGGAGAAAGAAAAGGGATTTTTACAGTAAGGCTAACTACTATACTTAAATTAATTTGTCTGGAGAAGTTAAATATCATGCCTTTCTCAGACAGATCTGAGGGTTCTGTGTAATGTTTTCCTGTCTGCACACAGCTGCATCTCTCAACTGAAACAGTGGTTCTCTTTCAGTTCCTAATTGTCAGCTGGTAATGGAACAATAAAACAACTCACAACGTGACCTGATAGCAGCTTTATTATGCCTCAGGGATTAGCCCTATCTTCCAGAGACTCTAGAAATCTTCACGATCATGCTGTTGAACTTCCTCAATCAGGGGAATCATCAGGGGAAAAAGAGTTCTCAAAGGGAAAGGAGTTTAACATGCAGATAAATTCATTTCTGATTTATATTTTGGCTTTCATGACTGGTTAGCCACTTCACAGTGGATTACATTCAGGTACCATAGGCAATGGAGGGTGAAGCAACTTGCCCAAGGTTATAAGGAATGTTAGTGGAATTTGAATCCAGGCTTCCTTGTTCTTGGCCTGCTCTCTAATCGCTAGGCTATGCCTCCATTTTTTGCCATACAGACCAAATACTTACATAATATGCTGGGATCTCCAATTGGTCATAGGCATAGACCTAATAATCTGAAAAGTTTATTAGCAAAGAGTGAACAGAAAAAAAAAAGATTTCCTTTGCAAACAGTCAGTAGGTAAAATAAGAATTCATGTTGTTATGACTATCTAGACAGGTCTCACTGTACTTAACTAGTGCCTGGGAATGTTCAGGATAGGCTGTCCTTGTCCCAGATCTGGTTATTCTGCATTTCCATCTAAGACTGGAGAGTTTCTAGTGAGTTATGGACTAGTCCCTGTTAGACCTGGTACTGTACAACTAATGATAGCCCAGGGCAATGGCTTACTGACCAATTGTAATTCAGAATGTTGCAACATTACTCCTGCATGTGGAAACTTGGGGGAATATACATTCCTCTTCATTCAGGTAGGCCAGTCCCCACCAGTGGATTATGCACCTCTGCCAGCAGATGGAAACAGAGTAAAAAGCTGACATCATGGATATATAGTCGTGCCCTGACATCAGCCCACCAGTATTCTCCGTCTCTAGCAGATGGTGGACATATTGGCCCAAAACTTTGGAATTCATTACCTCATTTCCTCACCAATCAAGAAAACTTAAAATCCTTCAAAAAAGACCTAAAATCCTGGCTACTCAGCCAATCTTTTAAAGACTGCACTCAATGAACTTATACTTTATTAACATAGCATGCTATCTTTCAATATCTCCTTCAATCAATCTCCCTGTTTCATGATGCAGATGTCCTCTGTTTTCAATGTTCCCAGATATCTCTGTTCACCTTCTCAGGGTTTCCACCCTGTGTTATCCTGTTATACTCATTCTCCTTGTAATGTTTTTGCTCATTATTGTTAATTTTTGATATTTTTAAATTTCAAACATCGTTCTATGTAACACGTTGTTCTGTATGTAAACCGGAGTGAAGGCAACTCTGCTATACCTTGGTATATAAAAAATGATAAATAAATAAATAAATACATTTCCCTTCTGGAGATTGCCAGAAAGAAAATAAAATAAAGGAGAAATAGAAGAAAATGGAAGATTGATGGGCCGATTATATAGCACCGCATGCCTCCTGAGGTTATACCATTGGGTCCCTCCCTCAGTTGAGAGCCTTAGATTGGTAGTTCTGTTGTGGCATGGACATAAAAAAAAAAATTATTAAATAAAATAAAACGTTAAATTAGCAGTTGCAGAGAGAGCCTCAGCAGTGAAAGCTTTTGCTCTCTTCCTCCCCCCCCCCCCCCCCCCCCCCCCATCCCAAAAGCTGGGAACCAGTTCCTGCTCTCAACCAGGGTGGGCTGAGCTCAGGTAAAAATTTTCATAATAAAAATAAGAAGAATGGAGTTAGTGAGGCTACTTCCTACCGGGTCCTTCTCCTCAGGGTTTGGCTTCTCCTTCTCGCGTCTCTGGGGAGTTTTGTGAATGTGGAGCACCTCAGGCACGGCGGGTTGAGCAGTGTTTTTGGCTAGTCCTCGCTCTCGGGCTTCCTTCCCAGACCATATGGTAGGCCGCGGTGAGTTTGACCTTGAATGGAGTACACCAGAGGTGAACTTTAAAGGGGGCACGCCATGGCAAATTTATACCCCTTGGATCCGCAGGCCAGAGAGTAGTTGCATTTCCCAAAGGTTGATGCTTTGCAAGACTCTGGCTGTGCCCTTTTGGTGATAGAAATGGGGGCTGCCTTCTTGGCTGATGTGGAATGTGACCTGGTTTGCACAGCCTCCCGATGAGTTTCTTTCGTAATAGTGACTAAACAGCAGCTGTGGATGTGTAATTGTTCAGTTGACACTATATGTAAGTCCAATCTCACCAAGCTGCTCTTCAGTGGTTCCCTTTGTTTTGGCAGTGAGTTGGAAAAAAATGGCAAATAAATGGGGGGAGGGAGCCCAGATCCAAGATCCCTCGTTTGCCGGAGGATAAGAAGCCAGCTTCTCGGCCTCTGCCCTCTCGGACAAGTGGCCGCTCTCGTGACTATAGACTATTTTGTCTTTATAGGGGAGCTTCTCAAAGATCCTGTCCTTTCGCCCCAGAAGGCCTCTGAAAGATGCATTTTCCGCAAGTGGAGCTTCTCAATCTGCTAAATGAAGATTTGTAGGCTCATCTGTTGGTGCAGGAGATAGGCGGGTACCTATGTCGCTTTTATCACAGGTGGGTCCAGATCACATTGGATCAATGAGTCCTCGAAGTGATTCAGGATGGCTATGCTCTAGAATTTCTTCGCATTCCTCTAGATGCCTTTATGATATCTCCATGCAACTCCCTTCAGAAGAGGGTACCAGTGGACGCTACATTGAAAAGACTGTTAGCCCTGAAGGCCATGATTCTTGTTCCCGAATTGCAGCAAAATACAGGCTGCTATTCTATTTTGTTGTATCCAAGAAAGTTGGGGGTCTTTTGACCCATCCTGGATCTCAAGGGAGTCTATCGTCGTTTGCGGGTCACTCATTTCCGAATGTAAACTGAATACTTCATCATACTGGCAGAACAATCGGGGAAATACCTCATGTCTCTGAATCTGACAGAGGCATATCTGCATAGTAGCATTCGTTGGGAACATCAACGGTTCCTATGGTTTGCTATTCTGGGTCGCCGTTACTGGTTTGAGGTCTTGCCCTTTGAGCTGGCCACTGTGCCCAGGACCACCTTCAAGGTCATGATGGTGGAAGCGGCGATCTTGCGCAAGGATGGCATTCTGGTGCACCTGTATCTAGATGACTGGTTAATTCTTGCCAAGAGTGTGGAAGAAAGTCTCCAGGCTTCTCACAAGGGAATCTCCTTACTACAGGAGCTACACTAGGTGGTGAACATAGTCAAGAGCAACTTACAGCCATCTCAGACCCTGAAGTGTCTCGGTGTTCACTTTAGTAAGAAGTAGGGCAGAGTATTTCTGCCAGAGATTCATATTCAAAAGTTGTGTTCAACTTCGCACCCTGATAAGCGCTGCTCGCCTGACAGTGTGGTCTTATTTACAGATCCTGCATTTGTTGGCTGCTACATTGGAAGTAGTTCCCTGGGCAAGAGCTCATATGAGACCCCTTCAATGTGCTTTGCTTTCCCGCTGGAATCCGCAGTCGCAGGACTACCAGGTGAGACATCTCCTGCCATTGGAGGTGACAGCCCAGTTTCAGTGGTGGCTGCAGGTGGGTCATCTCAGGAAGAGAGTTTACTTGGAGATGTCAGATTTGGTTAGTGCTCACAACAGATGCGAGCTTCCTGGGTTGGGGGGCTTACTGTCAGGAATTGATGGTGCAAGTTCTCTGGAATGTCTAGCGTGCTTGCAGTTAAAGTGCCTAGAGGCTCGGGCAGTCTGGATAATGTCAGACAATGTGACAGTGGCTTATATCAATCATCAGGGTGGAACCAAGAATCTTTAGGTGTCTGAAGAGAGAGATGAGCTCATGGTATGGGCGGAGCAACATCTGCTAGGCATATCCACCTCTCGTGTCGCCGGAAAGGACAGTGTCAGAGCAGGCTTTCTCAGCAGGACTTAGGAGAGTGGGAGCTAGCGGACAAAGCCTTTCAGTTCATTGTGGAGCGCTGGGGCCACCTGTACCTAGACTTGCTGGTTGCCTCCAACAGCTCAAAAGTTCTGCAATTTCAGTTGCAGATGGGATCTGAAAATGCTTGGTATCGATGCTCTCAACTAGGTGTGGCCGAAGGGCAACCTGATGTATGACTTCCTACCCTGGCCTCTGATAGGCAGGTTCATTTGAAAGATTGCCAGTCAAGCCGACATCGTCCTTTTGGTGGCTCCGGATTGGCCCCGGAGCACATGTTATACCGATCTGCAGAGACTGCTGGTGGGCAGTCCCCTCAGGCTACCGCGTCTGAAGGATTTGTTGCAGCAGGGACCCATTCTACATGACGATCCTGGTCTGTTTTATCTTAAGGTTTGGCCATTGAGAAGGCTAGGTTGCTGAAACGTAGCTATTCACCTGCTGTGATTTCCACTTTGCTTCAGGCCAGGAAATTTTCTACGTCTCTGGCTTATGTTAGAGTCTGGACGGTTTTTAAGGTCTGGTATACTGAGTGAGGTTCTCAGACTCTCAAGGTGGATATTCCCTTAATTTTGGATTTCTTACAGGATGGATTGCGTAAGGATCTGGCCTTTAACACCTTGAAGGTTCAAGTGGCAGCCCTCGCTTGTTAGAGGGGGCGAGTCAATGGTGGGCCTTTTGTCTTCCTATTCCGATGTGTCTCAGTTCTTGAAGGGAGTTGAACATCTTCATCCTTCCTTTGTGGCTTCCAGTGCCTCTGAGGGGACCTTAATCTGGTCCTGGAATTCTTGGCAGGTCCAACTTTTCGGTGACTGCAGGGTCTTTTCTTGTGGCTGCTTACTTTGAAGACAGTTTTTCTGGCCTGTGGTGGCAATCTGTTCTGCATTGTTTTTTTTTTTTGTGTTTTTGTTTTTGTTTTTTTTTTAACTCTAGGCCCTTTCTGCATATTACTCCTGGAGTGGTACAGCTTTGGACTGTGCTCTCTTTTTTGCCAAAAGTGGTTTCGGAGTTTCATTTGAATCTGTCCATTTCCCTGTCTACCTTGTACAGGGACAGAGATGAAAGTGAATATTGTCTTTTGCATACCTTGGATGTCAAGTGACATTTGCTGCAGTACTTGGAGGTTACTAAATCTGTCCAGAAGTCTGATCACCTGTTTATGCTCCATGGTGGCAACAAACAGGGTGCTGCTGCAACGTGGGTGACTATAGCCTGTTGGGTTAAGTAGATCATTAAATTCACCTATGTGGCTGCAGAGATTCCTTTGCCGAAGCAGATTAGACTGCATTCCATAAGGGCTCAGGCGGCATCATGGGTGGAACTTCAATTATTGTCACCTGTCGATTTGCCAAGTGGTGATGTGGTCATCATTGCACATCTTTTCCAAGCATTATCGCTTGGATTTCGGGCTCAGGTGGACACCGCATTTGTGCAGGTGGTATTGACTGATTGGACCACAGACAGCCTCCCACCCTGTTCTGGAGTATGTTTGGTACATTCCACTGATGGGGATTGGCCTGCCTGAATGCAGAGGAAGTAGAAATTACTACTTAGAACATAAAAGCATAAGATATGCCATACTGGGTCAGACCATGGGTCCATCAAGCCCAGCATCCTATTTCCAACAGTGGCTAATCCAGGCCACAAGTACTTGGCATGACCCAAACATTAAATAGATTTCAAGCTATTATTGTTTACTGATTAATAGCAGTTTATGGATTTTTCCTCTAGGAACTTATCCAAACCTTTTTAAAACCCAGTTACGCTAACTGCTGTAACCACATCCTCTGGCAATGAATTCCAGAGCTTAACTATGCTTTGAGTGAAAAAGAATTTTCTTCAATTTGTTTTAAATGAGCTACTTGCTAAGTTCATGGAGTGCGCTCTAGTCCTTCTATTATCTGAGAGAGTAAATAATCGATTTACATTAACTGTTCAAGTCCTTTCATGATTTTGTAGACCTCTATCATATACCTCCTCAGTCATCTCTTCTCCAAACTGAACAGCCCTAATGTCTTTAGCCTTTCCTTATAAGGGAGCTGTTCCATGCCCATTTATCATTTTGGTCACCCTTCTCTGCACTTTCTCCAGTGCAACTATGTCATTTTTGAGATGTGGTGACCAGAATTGCACACTGTATTCAAGGTGCGGTCTCACCATGGAGCGATACAGAGGCATTATGACATCCACCATTTTATTTGCCATTCCCTTCCTGTTATAGTAACATAGTAGTGATGGCAGAAAAAGACCAAATGGTCCATCCAGTCTGCCCAGCAAGCTTCCCATGGTAGAAAATGCCCAGGTCCACTACCCCCATGATTTTTTTTTTCCATTCATTCCCATCCTCTAGCCTTTTAGTGATCCACAGTGTCTATCCCATGCCTCTTTAAAATCCTTCACGGTTTTAGTCTTCATCGCTTCCTCCAGAAGATCATTCCAGGCATCCCCCACCCTCTCCACGAAGATATATTTTCTGACATTGGTTCTAAGTCTTCCTCCCTGGAGTTTCAAATCATGATCCCTAGTTCTACTAAATTGTTTCCAATGGAAAAGGTCTGTTGTTGACCATGGATCATTAAAACCTTTCAAGCATTTGAAGGTCTGTATCATATCACCCCTGCTTCTCCTCTCCTCCAGGGTATACATATTTAGGTTCTTTAACCTCTCTTCATAAAGCATTTGATGAAGACCACCCACCATTTTAGTTGCCCTTCTCTGGACTGCCTCCATCCTGTCTCTGTCCCTTTTGAGATACAGTCTCCAGAACTGAACACTGTACTCCAGAATGTTAATGTTAATGCCTAACATTCTGTTTGCTTTTTTGACTACCACTGCACACTGAGCGGACGATTTCAACATATTATCCACTGACGCCTAGATTTCTTTCCTGGGGGGTAATTCCTAAGATAGAACCTAACATTGTGTAACTGCAGCAAGGGTTATTTTTCCCTCTATGCATCACCTTGCACTTGTCCACATTAAATTTAATCTGCCATTTGGAAGCCAAATCTTCCAGTCTCACAAGGTCTTTCTGCAATTAATCACAATCTGCTTGAGATTTAACTACTCTGCATAATTTTGTGTCATCTGCAAATTTGATCACCTCACCCCTTTCCAGATCATTTATAAATATATTAAAAAGTCCAAGTACAGATCTCTGAAGCATTCCACTGTTATCTTTTTCCACATTTAAACCTACTGTTTCCTGTCTTTTAACCAGTTTACAATCCACAAAAGGATATCGCCTGCTCTGCATGACTTTTTAGTTTACTTAGAAGCCTCTCATGAGGGATTTGTCGAACGCCGTCTGAAAATCCAAATACATCACATCTACCAATTCACCTTTGTCCACATGTTTATTCAGCCTTTCAAATAAATGAAGGAGATTTGTGAGGCAAGACTTCTCTTGTTTAAATCCTTGCTGGCTGTGTCCCATTAAATCATGTCTATCTAAATGTTTTGTGATTTTACTGTTATAACAGTTTCTACTCTTTTTCCCAAAAAGAACAGGATCGGTATATAAAAACCTTTATTCTGACAGTATTCAAACTTGGAGCTGTCAGAATAAAGGTTTTTTTATATACCGATCCTGTTCTTTTTGGTTGCTACACAGCCATCTTGGATTGGCTTCTGGTTTATTTTTTGGGTCCATCACTGTTTTCCCAGCAATGAAGTCAAGATCACCGGTCTATAGTTTTCTGGATCACCCCTGGAGCCTTTTTTAAATATCAGGGTTACATTTGCCACCTTCCAGTCTTCAGATACAATGGATGATTTTAATGATAGGTTACAAATTAATTGTAATAGATCTGAAATTTCATTTTTGAGTTCTTTCAGAACTCTTGGATGTATACCATTCAGGCCAGGTGATTTACTACTCTTCAGTTTGTCAGTCTGGCCTACCATATCTTTCAGGTTCAATGTGATTTGGTTCAGTTCATCTGAATCGTCACCCTTGAAAACCATCTCTGGAAAGGTACCTCCCCAACATTCTCTTCAGTAAACACTGAAGCAAATAATTCATTGAGTCTTTCCATGCTGGCCTTATCTTTCCTAAGTGCCCCTTTAAACAACTGATCATCTACCTGAATTTCCTTTCCTCTAATGAGGGCAAGCTAATCCCTGACCCGCCCTCGGCTGCTGCATTTTTACCTTTGCAATGTCTTCACCGAAAAGGTGCTGTTCGCTTCAAGATTGGTAAGTGGCTTATCCAGCCCCTCAGTTCAGTGAATGTTTATTCATTTGGCTGAGCTCGGTGTTCCCTGTTGGTTGGAAGCATGAGTGGTTGGTTGATAATAATCATATTTGTGGACAAACTGATTAAACTCAGTTTGGCTTTTCCAGATGATACTGGCGGGCTGATGTCAGGGCAGGACTATATATCTGTGATAGCTTCTTATTCTGTCTCCATCTGCTGACAGATGTGCATAACCCACTGGTGGGGTTTGGCTTGCCCTCATTAGAGGAAAGGAGATTATCAGGTAAGTAGTAATTTCTCCTTCCAAACCTCTTTTTGAGGTAAGCAGTAGCTTAACCTGTTTAGGCCTAGCAACCAGAAACTGCAGCGCATAGCAGGAGTTAGGCTGCCACCTGTCTATCAGTTCAAAGATTGCAAGGGAAAGATGGTCTTACTTTTGGTGGGCGGGGTGGAGGGGTCTTAGTGAAAAATAAGGAATCCCAATTGGCCCAAAGATCTCTATTTTACCAAACAAATTCTTAACCAATAACAAAATAGCTTTATTTTGCATGGTACTGTCACTAAATGCAGGGTAAGTTATGTGATTACAAAGTCATGTCCCCTGAAAGCTTAGTATCTGCCTGAGCAAGGTAATGTTCAGTGACTTGGTGACTGTTACACAAAGAGCAAGAAGATGAAATTTCAACCTATTTCTCCCCTGCTCTGCTAGTCCCATGTAGTGTGTGTGTTTTAGTAGGTGTGGGCAGTTGTTTGTTCAGGGTTGCTCAAACCGGTCCTTGGGGGCCCCTTCAGCCAGTCAGATTTTAGGATCTCTCTAATGGATATACATGAGATTTATTTGCTTGCACTACCTCCTATATATGTAGATATTTCTCATGCATATTCATTAGGGATATCCTGAAAACCCAACCGGCTGGGAGGGGCCCGAGGAATGGTTTGAGCACCCCTGTTTTAGTGTACATTCTCCGAGGACAAGCAGGATGGTAGTCTTCACATATGGGTGACACTGGATGGAGCCCGGCATGGAACTTTAATCTCAAAGAATCTAGAACTTTCAAACATGCCCTACTGAGCATGTGCAGCTGTAGTCATCACCCTGCCTCCCTAGGCAGAGTCTCAGTCTTTTTTTTTTTTTTGCTGCGGGCGGAGCTGTGTGGTTGCAGGAGCCATGTCTCTCATGGTATTCAGCTTTGCTGTCTCCTCACGGTTTTTTAAAGTGACTTTTTTTCCTAGAGCTGCAGCTATTTTCTTTCCTTTACCTTATAGTAGTTATATTTCTTTTCCTTTTTCTTTTCTCTGTCTGCCAGTCACATAGCGGGCCTTGGTCGCTGTGCAGTCTGGCAAAGTCTATTTCTGTCCCTTATTTAAAAAAATAAATAAATAAAAATGCACCTGCAGTTTAGTATCTGTGTTCTCTCCTTGCTCTGTCTGTTTTTGTATCTTTGTCAGGTGCTAGTAGGATTGACTGAATGCAATCCGTGGGTGATCCATGTAGGCCGCTGAACCTGGGGACTTGCCTGAGTTCTACTTGGGCAGGAGTTCCATGTCGTTTCACCAATCGATCGACATCAATGGAGGTTCAGACAGTGCAGAGAGCGAGGACCACACTGTTCCTGTGTGGGGGAGACAAGCGTATCCTCCCCACATTCAAAGAAACAGTTTCCACAGGTTGGAGCCTTGGATGATGTAGCCTCCCCCTGCTTGCCGGTGAGGGAGGGTGAGCAGGAGCCTGGGCAAGCAGCTTGCTGCCACACCGGTGCCATGCTCAGTAATGATTGCGTGTGCACATCTGTGACCAGAGCACTGTTGATCTGACGCATCGATGTCAGGTCCGCATCGGGGAATGAGGGCATCGGAGGCCCCATCTGATTCGCGCACAATCAGCGAGGGATGCCATTGAGTTCACAGCATCGACGTCTGCTGATGGATAGGTGAGCAGAGGGGAACAGTCGATTGCGCTGGCAGTCATCAGTTCCTCTGGGCACCGATGAAGCAAGTTGGGCCCGTGTCAAGGCTGCAGAGCCTCTGCCTGCAGGTCACATCCTTGCTACCCCCGGTCCATTGCCTTCAGGCACCAAGGTCTCTAATGTGCCGTCAGACTGTTGAGGACTGCGGGTACCTGTGGCGCCGGGTATGGCGCTATATACCATCAAACTGATCAAGATTTGATCAAGTGCTGTCGAAGCCTTGGGTGCAATGTCGTTTGGTGCTCTTGATGTAATCCATCGTTGCTAAGTGTGAAAGGACATGGGCCCTATGGGCACCATCACCACTGTGGGCACCAGTGGATATGGTTGACTGCAGAGGACCATGGGCACCGTTGGTCACCATGGAACTTTGTGCTGTCATTCCTTGAGGGAAATGATGGTGAGCCATTCCCAATGCAGTTTCAAGGGCTGTGTCCAGCCTCTTGGAGCATTATCAGGTACTGCAGGGGGCAATGCCATAGAATGCCACCCACCATGCCATACCTAGAGCCCCAGTGGTACTGGGTATGCCATCATCACACTGTTCCTGTGTAGTCCACTGGGAGTTACTGGGACAGTGATGCGCAGCATGTGCGGTCAGGTAGGTCAAGGCATCTACTCCAAACGCCTCGGGCAATGGTAGGCGGCATTCTCCCCTTCTGTGCAGTTCTCAGCAATGCCAGGGTACTGCCGTCGTTGCGTCAAGGTTTCAGACTCCTTGTCGATTCTGCACCACAAAGTACTGGGGAGCACTGATGAGGAAGGCGTCATCACACACTCTGTGATTTGCCTTTTGGCAACACGCAGCCACTGACTCTAGCAAGTGGTGTTCGGTCCTTGCTGTGGGATTCTACCCACAAGTATGGCAAGTGGGATCATAGGTGTGCCGCCATCCATATGATGGGTTACCATTGTATGTGTATTGGTCAGTGTGCTTTTGCAGTGGAGGGCTCCATTCTCCAGTTGTCCCCTTCCGTATTGGTGTGTGTGTTTCTCTCATGGCAAGCACAACAGGTTGTGTGCCACAGGACTGACTGACTGAGGACTGCATTCCTGTTCGAAACTAAGGGGAGTAGACACCAGGAGGGTAGTATCAGGAATCTTCTTCTTCCTCAGAAGAGGAATATGTCTTTCGACCCCTTCTGGGTTACAAATCTCCTTTGTGGGGAAATCCCTGGGGCTCTGTCCTTGGCAGGTTTGTGCTGAACCAGAACCTTGATTCTTTGAATCGGTGCATCTTCTTGTAGGCCAGGGCTGGGGTATGGCAGCGGCGGTCATCTGTCCGTTTTTTGCTGGGGCCCCTTTCGTTGATTACCATGCCAGTGGCAGATTAGTCGTATGTGAACCTCTGCGATTGCGTTTCAACTCTCAACTGGAGAGTTGACAGGTTTTTGGGATCAGGAGGCCCCAGTTCCCATTGCTTTTCTGTCCCTTCAGGAAGGATGGATTTGACTGGGTTCCAGGGCAACTTTTATGGGTTCCCCTCTGGACACCTGGTTGTCCACCCCTGCAAGGGGTGTCCCTTGTTCTCCATTTCCAGGAGAAGGCATGTTGCTGCTTCTGACTGGTGGTCGCTCTCGGTTCTTTGTGGGATCCAAGAGCCAGTCGAGCAGTAGCGCTTTCCTTAGGTCGTCCTAAGGCACAGCAGGTCTATTTTGCAAGGGAGTCTTTCCAGAGCATCTCCCTGGTGAAGATTAGGGGTTTCTCCCATCCAGGAATCACCTTTGACATACCTGCTGAGCTCAATGAGCATTTGATAAGGACCATTATTGCCAGTCATTCTCAGCTGTGGGACCCTACCTCAGTGAGGAGGACTCTAATCCATCTAATCGGCGAGTATGCCTTTCAGCCTATCGCCATATCCATGGCTGAGAGAGTTGGGGGACAAGGGACCCCGCAACAGAGGTGTGCTGCCTTTTGGTTGCAGTGGCTTGCAAGCTATACTTCCCCAGTTTAAGGATAAAACTGTCTGCGGACAGGGGAGTCCTGGTTCATGCAATGATTGTTCCATTTACTGGACCGCGTGCTTCCTTGGGGGAAGTATATGTAATCATGGCTGAAGTATTAACTATAACAAATTAGGGAGCAAAGCTCTGCACTTCAAACGTACATTAAACAAAGAAAGGAAGTGCAGTGATTTTTTAATGAGTCCCAATGACAACTTTAATGTTGAAAAATTTTTAAACTTTTAATGGCGGCAACTCCATTGCTTCACAGAGACACAGTGTTTAAACAGGGTCCCCCGACACGGACCCGTGTTTCGCCACACGCAGCTGCATCGGGAGGGACGTAATTTTACAGCGGAATTCTTCAACTTCGGCAATGTACATTTATACGTATTCTGGTTGGCAAGGAGACCCAAAAAATCACTGCACTTCCTTTCTTTGTTTGAAGTATTAACTATGCCAGGTTTTAGGCGATCTGTTCCAAGATTGCCCTTGCCCTGCCCTGGTACCCTTAGGGGTAGATTTTAAGACCTGTGTGTGGGCGTACATGTGCGTGCGCTACCCAGCGCGCGCACATGTACGCTCAATTTTATAACTTGCAGGTGTGCGGAAGTTTTAAAATCAGGGTTCAGAACGCGCAAGGGGGTGCACACTAGTGCACCTTGTGTGCACAGACGCCCGCAGGTTTCCCCGTTCCCTTCCCCCTAACCTAACCTTCCCACCCCTTCCCCATACCTTTCCCCCGTAGCCCTACTCTAACTCCCTCCCCACCCCCCCCCCCAAATTTTTATCAAACCTTATTGCGCACGCTGGCACCCTGCCAGCATGCGATCCTCCGACACAGCGGTAAAGCTTTTAAAATCCGGCCCTTAGAGTTTCCAGGCTGGTGAAGAAATCCTGTTGGACAAAGGTTTGCACTTGCGGTACTCCGGCTTCCTGTCTCTTAGAGGAATGTTTCTGGATTTCTTCCTTGTGGAATTCGTTCTGTTTCAGCTGTTCCAAGCAGGTTGAGGGTTCTATCTCGGTGGGTAACTCCCTACTGGAATCGGCAATGAATTATACGCTTGAGGTTCAGTTTTACAACCTAATGACTTGGCAGTCCAGCAATGTGCCTCTTTGTGTTCTTTGCTCCTTCCGACTTCCAGTTGGAATTTCGGGGGGGGAAAGCTAAGGCATTCGTGGTATATCTTAGTTTAGACCTGCAGGGAAAGATACACCACTTTTTCCCTATATTTTCCACAAGCTCTGGCCAATGCTGCTTTTAACTTTTCTCACTTCTCTAGGTTGCTCAGAGTGACTTCCTATTCACCTGAACTATCCTGTAGACAGGATGGAAAGCCCTGCCCTTGACAGGGTGCAGTGTGGGTGAGCTTCAGGCCTAATATATCTCCCTGCTCGGGGGTTTGGGCTAGCGATCCCATTCAGTGATTTCCCTTCATCCCCTGAAATTCTTACTGCTGACCTGCTAGTCAACTGTGTCTGCTTTGGCAAGTAGGATCTGTCACAGACCCTGCCATTGTTGCTGATTATTCTTCCAAGCGCTGCTTGGGTTTCCTGCCCATTATGCTTATTAGCCAAACATGAGCACACTTCTGTAGAGACATTCTGTCCTTTGGAAGTCAGTGGACCGCAGTTTTTCTGAGGAGTTCTCGAGCCCCAGTTGGTTTTTCAGTTATCTTGTAACACCGAAGAAAACTGCGGTCTTTGTCCAAGAGTCCTTCTCTTGTTTACATCTCTAGACATTTTCCTGTATCCAGGAGGTTCTAGACCTGTCATTGTCGGGGTTTACTGATCCAAAACCCTGTTTATAATGTTTTCCATGATGCAGAGTATGTTTCTTGTTGGCACTCGCATTGCGCCTCTGCTACGCATTGGGGTTTTGTGTCTCAGTCTTTTCTATGGTTTTTTCTTTGTAGAGCCCAACCCTTTTCTGCCTAGAACACTATGTGGGTCAGCTGTCTCATAGGCAAGAGGGAAAAGAGGTGGTGTTTTCAACATGGTGTGGTTTCCTGCTTTGTCCTAATTTGACACCTATAGCTTGGGATTCACTCATGTGTGAGGACTACCATCCTGCTTGTCCTCTGAGAAAGCAGAGTTGCTTACCTCTAACAGGTGTTCTGTGAGGACAGCAGGATGTTAGGCCTCACAAAATCCACCCACTGCCCCTGGAAGTTGGTTTCTCCAATTATTAGTTATATAATGGACTGAGGGACTCTGCCTAGGGGGCAGGGTGATGACTGCAGTCGCACATGCTCAGTAGGACATGTTTGAAAGTTCTAGAATCTTTGAGAGAAAAGTTCCAAGCTGGGCTCCATCCAGTGATGTCACCATGTGTGAAAACTAACATCCTGCTGTCCTTGGAGAACACCTGTTACAGGTAAACAACTCTGCTTTCCTGTCATACTTCTGCTTTTTTGGCTCTAGATCTGACCCTTTGGTAGTTTCTAACTTGTGTCCTTCCTCTGACCTTGGCAGCTTGAACTGGATGGGAAAATGGGATCCTTACACTTGTTGCTGTCCCCAGAGCAGGTGGTCTACCTGCAGGATCTGCTCACTGCCCTCAGTATTTCAGGTGAGCTCAAGAGTGGATCCTCTGCTCTTTCTGATTCATCAGAGCATGTCAGAGTGCGCTTTTACTGGGGTCTCAACCAAGTCATCTCTCTCCAGCCTGCCCCAGAAACATTTCTTACAAACAAGAGAGAATACCTGAGTCTTAAACTGCCCTGACGGCCTTGCAGGAAATTCCCACACTCTTTAGCTTGCAGTTAGTAAATTGTGCATTGGCTGTGATGTTAGTGGTACATTAAATAGTTGCAGCCTTGAGTCATGGTTGGACATGAGGGCATTTGAAGAGCAGACATGGGGGAATATATATATATCTATATATATCTATATCTATATCTATATATCTATATATATATATAGAGAGAGAGAGAGAGAGAGAATGACCATAGTAAAGAGAAAACTGTAGCAATATAATAAAAAAAAAAAATACTCTGACAGAAAAGGTATCTAATAGTAAGATTAAAAAAAAAAATCAATAAAGCCAAGACATAAGCTAGTTGAAATATTCTCACTAGCACCACTGCTATAAGTGAGTGAGTTTCACTAGTGGTGCATTTTTTAAAGCAATGAAAATACTGGTTTTGTTCACTCCTTCAGTGTACAGTAAGGAAATATTTTAAGAATCCCACTGTGTAGCATGTTGATCTAGACCAGTTTTTATTGTGAACTTAAGGCATACTTGAGCTTCTGACCTGCAGAAGATGTCTTCCCTAGTCAGGCTCAGCAAATGGGAAAAGCTGGGATGACTCTGGCTGCTAGACAGTAGTAGTCTTAAAATAAGCCCCTGTGGAAGTATTGTTACTACATAAATAGGGAAGGATTCTGGTCCATTGGAAAGGGCGCGTGAGATGTCTCCTACCACACAGGGTGCGGCATTGGCGCTCCATGTTGCTGCTGTAGAAGCAGCAGCTCATATGCAGCCATGTTGTCATAGGGGTCCCTAGCTAGCCGTGTCATCTGAGGGGGACCCCCTGTGGCCAGCCCTACCCCCTGGACTGCTGAGGGCACCAATTGGCCCAGCAGTGAGCCTGATTTTGACCCTTTGCATCATTTCCTTTCTTTCTGTATTTTTCTGTGACCCCTTTGCCAAACTTAGAGAAAGTAAGTCAGAAACACTGGGAAGTATTTTTTTTTTCATAAAAAGGGTGGTGGATATCTGGAATGCCCTCCCACAGTGGGTGATGGAAGCTAAAATAGTAATGGACTTCAAGAATAAGATGATTTACCTATGGTTTGTAATTTTTTGTTTTGTTTAGGAATGTTTTAAAATTTGTAACCCGCCTAGTATTAGAGAGAGGTGGGTTAAAAGCTTTTTAAATAAATAAATTAATTAGTAAGTCAAAGGATAAAACACAAATGAACCTTAGTTGCAAAAAGTGAAGATGATAGAAGAATAGATTAGCATCTGGGTCTGCAAATATAGTATTAACTAGAAATCCTAGTGGAAGCTTGAGCATGCCCATAGCTGGGTCTGTTTGGCAAGCTTTGTGCTCCTTTTATGTACTTGGTCGGGTTGGCATTTGTTTGGGAATTGTCCAGAAAGGCTAAGGTGATTGAAGAGGATGGGTATTCAGCAAACAATCATGCTGGCATTGGTGGCTATTTGCTATATTGTGGTTGACCATGGGAGGGGAGGGCTGCTGTATGCGACATAAAAAGGAACCTTGCATGCACAGCTACTCTAAAACTCACCCTTTTGAGGCTGCTTTTAAAACTTAAGCTTGATTGTTTGCTTTCAGCCTCATTAACCAATTTTAACCATTGTCTTACTATATAAAACTCTTCAAATCTTTTGAACTTTTGTTTGTCTTGATTAGATTGTAAGCTCTACTGAGCAGGGTTGGTCTCTTATGTGCTGTTTGTACAGCACTGTGTACATCGAGTAGCACTATAGCAATTAGTAGCAGTAGTAGTTGGGGGTTAAATACAATAGAAGAAACTGACAAAAACTGTCTTGGAAACATGATGGCTGAAAAAGACCATATGTCTTAACTAATCTGCCCATCCACATCGACTGCTGAGCTCTACAATCCCTACTAATCCTTCATAGATTCCCTGTGCTTGGATAATGAATGATATCTTACAAGCTGTCATGCTGTATGGCAGCTGGGATATATCCTTGGCAGTATGGACAGGAATAATTGAGAAGACTGGATGGACCAATTGGTGTTTTTCTGCTATCATCTACTTTATTACTGTGAGGCATGAATGACCAGAAGGTGAGTTGGTCAGGAAAAGAGGGTGGTCTTGTTCCCATCCAAGTTTAACACAAGTGGCTGGACTTCTCATTATAGACATACGTGGATTGAAGAAGGCACTGAATAAGAGCCGGCCTCTGGACTCTGAGGATCTAAAGCTGATTGAGCAGGACCTGAGCCAGCAGCTGCATACAGGGCCTGACCGGAATCAGCCAGAGGGCTATGACCTGCAGCCTCTAACAGGCATGGAAAATGGAGGTAAGGAGTAGGTCCACTTCTATAAATCATAGTACAAATAAATTGAATCTAGGGATTTCAGTTGATGCAGTGTGTGTTAACTTGGTGATAGTGGCTTGGGAAACAGCTGGAAGGAATAAGGAGACACTCTGGCTGTTTCCTTTATGTGCAATTTATTTACAGTGAAAGAAAGTCAACAAACAAATGCAGCTCACTTTAAGTTCAGATAGCACACAGACATCGCACATAGCAGGTCTTTGAATAGTATGGGTTCCTGTCTGCTCCGTGGGGCTTCCCTTAGCCCTTCTAGGCTCTGAGTTCTTGTACACTGGTGAGAGGCTCCTCTTTTCACTCAGGATTCCTTGCAGGTCTGGATCTTAAGGATGACGGCAAGACAGCTATGCCTGGTTCCTTAATGGCGTCTGAAGGAGTTTCCTATAGACTCCCTCACATAGTACAACTGCGGTCACAAGGTGGAGGAGCTCTGTCGGGGTCAACTTAATATCGGCATATACAGTATATTGCTGTGTCAGATTAAATCTTGGCTTCTGTTAAAACTTTTCTCAATGAGGTTTATACTTGGAAATTTTGTGTTCATAAAATGAGGAGGTGAAGATATACAATATCTGCTAAAACTTTGCAAGCAGCATCAGACGAGCAAGATATTTCTGAAGCTGAAAAAACACTGATAGATTTCAAGAACATGATTAAAGAAATCTCTAAAAATGGGTGGTTTTAAAAGAAACTAAATAAGTTGCAATCTTCATTGGATGAGATCTATGAAGGGTTTGAAAGAGACACAGCCATCTGATTTGATTTTGATCATCAAGATGCAGTTCAGAAGATTGTGCCAGAGCAGTTTTGCGATTCAACTTGCTGCTTTGAAAAAAGAAAATACCTCATTAATGGACAGAAAATTGAGGATGGTGTAACAACTTGTGTTATTGGCCTTCTTGCAAATGTGAAGGATAGTGATCTGATTTAGTTGGTACTTGTCTGGCGTCCAGAAAATCTAAGGCTATTACAGTAGACTACAGCTGGTGAAAGTGATCAACCAGGACCTGTGATTGTGAGCATACTTAATTATGCAGGCAGGATAAAGCTGATGTTGGCATAAAAAAAAAAAGGATCAGAGGACCATAATTGTAACATTGTTGTTTAATATCTATTAGAATGTGCCTGAGAACTGTATGTTGGCTTCTTATGTGTTCAGAGCTGCATCACAAAGGAGTTAAATTTGCCCTGCTGTTTCCTGCTAAGCTCAAAATATTTTGTGATGGGAAACAACTTGCTAAATACAAAAGATCAAATAGACAGATTCATGGAGAAATTACACAACGGATAATTGTCTTCCATGCTGAAGGTGGTGTTAACCTGCAAGATCAAGTGTGTGGAAGAAATATATGCTATAATTGCTATGGTTGCTATTGGTATATCCTGAAAATGAGGTATGCCGGTTTGCCAGTGGAATATTATTGGACTGTGATGCTGCAGCTGGTGCAACATAGGTAGCTGGTGAACAATTAACTCCATTCTGTGATCAGTGACGCAGCTTAAGATCTACATGGTTTCATGGTTTGACAGCCTTCTTTTGTATATTTTCTTTGGAAATGCAATCATTTTTTGGAGATAATGCCTTGCAATGGAGATGACCAAATGTTGAGAGTGTTGGCATCCTCCATTATTTTATTTTTGTATATGGTGCTGAAATAAAGCCAAGCTTCCCCCCCCCCCCCCCAATATGGAGACTGAGTTGAGACCTTTTTTTGTAAGATCTGTTAGGGTGTATCTTCTGGATTAGGCAAGAAAGAAGAAAGGAAGAAAATATATAGTCCTTTGGAGTATTTTGTTTCTATGTCTTTGTGATGCCTTTGGACTATTCTGTTGTATGAATCTGGTATGGGATGAATGGATGTGGTTATGTATGGTTTTCTGAAGCACTATTGAAATTATTAAAAAAAAAAAAAAAAGTGGTTGAGTTCAATGTGTTAAAGCTATGCATCTAGTAGGAAATATATTAGTTTGGAGATATCTAGGCTGGAGAATATCTTATCTTGAAGTAAAATGGTTAATCTGCTGTATGCAAGCAAGATTTAAGTCTGTCTATATGGTAATGGCTGAAGTAAAAGTGTTTTGTTTTTTCAAAGATGGAATTCTCTCTCCCATTAAGAAAAAGAAATTATTTACCATGTCTTAAAAAAAAAAAAAAAAAAAGCCCAATGCCAAATTGCGTTTTTACAAGAAATGCATTTAACTAGTGAAGAACATAAAAAGTTTAAATGGCGTTAGCTGTATGCAATCTTCTCCAAGGACAAGCAGGATGGTAGTCCTCGCACATGGGTGACATCATCAGATGAAGCCCTGACGCAGAAAACTTATGTCAAAGTTTCTAGAACTTTGATTACGTACTTTGAACATGCTCAGCATGCCCTATACCTTGCGTCCACATGGGGGACCCTCTCCAGTCTCTCTTTTCTGATAAGCTGTAAGCCTCATGGTATGAGTGAGCTCACTTTGCCTATTTTTGTCCTTGTGGAAAACTTTGGTTTTTCTTGCTTTTTTTGCGCTTTTTTTCCTCCTCGTTCCGTTACCAGGTCCTTCTCGGTGCCCTCCCATAGTGTTTTCTGGTCAGGATTTTCGGTGATTCGGGTAAGTTTCCTTTCACGGTCGATTCACTGTGACTGGTTCGTCGGTGCCACTCTCCATTGCCGCCCTACCACCATTGCCTTCGGTTTGTGCCCCTTTTGTTTCACCCATCATGGCCACGTCCGGTTTTCATCGATACCCGAACATCCACATGAGATATGTGTCCTCTGCCTGGGGGCATCACATGACTTCCAGGATTGCTGCTTATGTGCCCAGATGACCTTGAAGGGATGACTACTTTGTCTCAACAAAATGGAGCAGCTCTTCAGGTCGAAGAAGTCCCAGCCATTGGCATCAAAGGATCAAGGAGCTGCACTGATGCCCTATTCCAACGGTCCCGCCATTGGCGCCAGAGACCAATCATCATTGATCTCCTCCAGGCTAAGGACGTCTGGTTCCTCTTTATCAGCCTTGGCACTGAGGAAGGACCAGGCCAAGCATTGAGGAAAGACAGAGAAGCATTGACACTGGTTCCCATTGATGCACGGTGCCGGGCGTGGGATACACCGGATTTTGTCACAATGCCCCTGAAGTGACCCCGGGGCTAGGAGTACCAATCCTCCATTGGTGCCGGGGGACTGTGATGGTCTCCACTGATCTTGAAACCAGTCACCAATCCACCTTGAAGGTCCGAAGAGGATCTGGCAACTCCTACTTCCTCCCAGTCAGTTTTGGCATTGGTGATGCTCGAGGAGGAGCTGGAGTGCAGAGTCCAGCTAGCGGTGGACTGGGTGCTGCAGGGCTTTGGTTCTGTGCTGCCCATCCTCATATTGCTTCTGGAGAAGCTCAATGTGTCCATCGGTACGTTACTGATCCAGCTGGCACCGGCTTCCAGGACAGCATTGGTGCCCGGTGGGGCACTGAGACCTCCCCCTGCTGATATGGTGGTTATCATTTCCAAGGAGGAGGAAGCTCGACTCAGGCTGGCACAAATGCTGAGGCCTGCCACCCTCTGTCCAGATCTACTGGTGCCTGCACCTCTGGACGAAGGCCGGGCACCTAGGGACCCATCCCCTATGGCTTACAGTGAAGATGATGACCCCAGTTGGTGACTCTTCAAAGTCCTTTGATGAAGGCTTCGAGACTCTCCCTTTAGAACCTTCTCCTCTAGAGGAGCAAAGGAAGTCTCCGCCTAAGGACTTAATCTTTGAAGGTTTTGTGAGGGTGATGGCGGAAGCCATCCCATTTGTTATTGACTGAGGAGGATGCCAGGTACAAAATGCTTGAAATCCTCCAGTTCGTGGAGCCTCCTAAGGAGATCGTAGTGGTCCTGGTACACGAGTTTTTTAAGGAGTTGCTGCTGAAGATATGGGAACACCCTCTCATAGTGCCTCCCGTTTAATAAGAAGACAGACGGGGTCTACCTCATTCAGAAGGCTGCTGGATTTGATAAGCGCTAACCGCCTCTGGGGGAGCCCGGACGTAGATCTCTTCGCGTCCCCCTGCAACAGGAAGATGCCTCTGTTCTACTCCCTGTACAGGTCAGATGGCAAACCAGCCTCGGATGCCCTCGCTTGTCATTGGGGTTGAGGGTCTTCTGTATGCGTATCCTCCAATTCCCTTAGTGACGAAGACTCTTGAAGCTTCGTGAGGTCAGAGGGACTATGATCCTAATTGGACAAGACGGGTCTGTTTTCCACTCCTACAGGAGTTGTTCATCCAGAAATCGATCAATCTGAGGACTGCCCCAGATCTCATAACAAAAGATCAAGGCAGACTGTGGCATCCTAACATCTAGGCCCTGTTGCTCACAGCCTGGATGTTGAGAGGTTAATCCTGCAGCCGCTTGACCTTTCCTAGTGGCTTCTAGAAAGCCTTCCACTAGAAAGTCCTTTGGACTGAAGTGGAAGAGGTTTTCCATGACGTGTGAGCAGAAGGCCCTAGATCCTTTCTCCTGCCCCACACAAAAACTGCTCGACTACCTCCTACACCTTTCGGCAGCTGGCTTAAAGACCAGCTCCATCAGAGTTCATCTCAGTGCAGTTGGCGCACACCACTGTACAGCCTATAATTGTACACTTCAAACAGGGCTTACATCAATTAAAGTGTCCCCTAAGGCCTCCCGCTGTGTCTTGGGGCCTCAAAGTGATGTTAGCTCAGCTGATGAAAGCTCCTTTTGAGCCACTGTGCACCTGTGACCTGAAGTATCTGACCTGGAAGGTCATATTTTTGGGGCAGTCACTTCAGCTCACAGGGTCAGTGAGCTCCAGGCCTTAGTTACTTGTCCACCTTATACTAAATTTTATCATGATGATGGGGTGGTTTTGCGTACACACCCTAAGTTCCTGCCTATGGTGGTGATGGATTTCCATCTTAACCAGTCAATCGTCCTGCCAATATTCTTTCCCTGGCCCCATTCACACCAAGGCGAACAAGTACTTCACAGTTTGAACTGCAAGCGAGCCTTAGTCTTCTATCTGGAGTGGACAGAAGCCCATAAACAGTCTACCCAATTTTTTTCTTTTGACAAGAATAGGTTGGGCATTGCCATTGCCAAACAGACACTATCCAATTGGCTAGCTGATTGCATCTCCTTCTGTTATGCCTAGGCAGGCCTGGATCTTGGGGATCATTGTGTCAGAGCTATGGCAGTGGTTCACTTGCAAGCAGTTCCCATAGAGAAGATCTGCAAGGCTGCGACATGGAGTTATCTCCATTTATATCTCATTATTGTCTGGATAGGGATGGCCAATGTGACAGTAGGTTCTGCCAGTCTATCCTTTGGAACCTGTTTGATGTGTAGATCCCAACTCTCCCACCTAGGGCCAGTTGTTTGGTTAAGGCTGTCTCCCCCTCTGTTACCAACAGCACCAGTGATGGTGTGCTCATTGGCACCTGGTTTAGGTGTCTCTTGGTCTCCTTTTGTGTGAGGATGAGCAGCTTTTAGCTAGGGATTCACCCATGTGTGAGGACTACCAACCTGCGTGTCCTCTGAGAAAGCAGAGTTGTTTACCTGTAACAGGTGTTCTCCGAGGACAGCAGGATGTTAGTCTTCATGAAACTCACCCACCCTCCATGGAGTTGGGTTTCTCCTATTTATTTTAATTAGAATTCCTTGTTACAAGACTGGAGAGGGACCCCGCATGGATGTATGATAAAGGGCCTGCTGGGCATGCTCAGAGTGCCTAGTCAAAGTTTCTAGAAATTTGACATAGAGCCAGGCACAGAAAACTTATCTGTTGATGTTACACATGTGTGAGGACTAACATCCTGCTGTTCAAGGAGAACACCTGTTAAAGGTAAGCAACTCTGCTATACGTGGCTTCGATGGAGGGACCACCTACTTAATGGTTCTTTTTGATATGATTGACTATAAAATCCTCTTTGCAAGGCTGCATGCTTTCGGTTTATCTGGCATAGTACTTGATTTATTTCTTATCTGTCTAACCGTTCCCAGCAGATTAGAATGGACAACATAGTATCCAATTGGAATCCATTGACCACAGGAGTCCCTCAAATTTCCCCCTTTTTGGCTGCCCTTTTTAATATTAATCTTTCCCCTCCTGTAAAATATTTGTATGCCTCTGCATAATCTATAAAGTTTATGCCGATGACATACAGTTTTTTTTTTGTTCCCTATGATTCGTCATGGACGTATACTTTTGATTTCGCATTTTTATGTTTAAGAACAGTAAAGAAGTGGTTGATAGTTTCACACCAAATTGATATTAAATGTCCCGAAAACAGAACTGATTATTTTGAGTAGTAGCCAGTTATCCATAACTCTACCAGCTTTTGAATTCAATGGTCACAGGATCCCTGTTGCACAGAACAGTATGGAATTTGGGTATAATTCTTGATATCACATTCATTTCTCTCAGATAAAATCAGTTGTTAAATCATCATTCTATAAATTACATCTGCTTTTGGCTTTTAAAGCCCCTTTTGGAAGCACAAGATTTTAGAACTGTTCTTCAAGATCCGGTACAGACTGGGCAGGACTTTTGTAATTCACTCTCTACTGGTTTACCAGTAAGTACCATCCAAGCTTTACAAATAGTCCAGAATGCCGTAGCCAGCATCTTGACAGGTGCATGAATGCGCAACATTACCCCAGTTCTCACCTTAGAGAGGCTATATAATATCAGAAAAAGTTTATTTTATCAGAAAGTTGTTGGGGCTTTTAAGAATTTTTGATCCCATAATAAACTTATGGGTCACTTGCTTAGAAGTGCTAAACTAAGGGGCCGATGCAAAAATTTTGCGGAAAGCGGATGCTGACTTTTCAGCGCCCCCTTTCTTAGTGCACGCATAGCGCCCACAAGGCAAATTAGGGGGTCGCGCGGCGGCTGCCGGTTATGAAGAGTTTACCGGCGTCTGTCTTCATAACTCGGCGGTCTGCTGAGGTGTTTTTTTTTTTTAATTGAAGAACCGAAAAGCAGTTTTTTCTGCTTCTCTGTACTTCTGCGTGCACTCAATTATTAACGCCTGCTCTAAGCAGGCGTTAATAGCTGAGCAATAAATGTGCATATGAGACGCACATTTATCTTTTTGCATGCAGAGTGAATGAGTAATCGGCTCATTCACATGCATTTGCACGTGATGAGCGCTAAATCATTCACTCTGCGTCGGACTCGCATTAAATAGGCACTAATCCCCTATTGCATTAGGGATGGATTAGCGCCTATTTAACCCACGTCCGACAGCAGGTTAAACAGTGTGCTCGTGTTGCATCGGCCCCCTAAGACCTTATATAACAAGCCTGAAAGATAAGGGACTGACTGTGACACTGAGTATCGACTTTTTTAAATTTTATTTTATATATTTTTTTTTAAAGAATACTACAGTAAATTATGGTATGCTGGTTAAATTGATGTTTTTTGAGGATCTACATCTACCTCAGCTGACTGCATTACATATATAGCAGTTGAATGCTCTCATCTCTAAAATGGAAATTGATACGGTTAAGAATATGAAATTAGGAAAAGCACCCAGAATTGCTGTTTTAGGGTCAGAATTTTATAAGATATTGTGGTCTGAAATTATAGATTCGCTACAACAAATGTATACTTTTTAAATAAATCAAAATTTAATCAAGCTTTAAGCTCAGTATTTTCCCAAAAAAGGTAAAATGTGTCTCTCTCCATAGTCATATTGACCAGTTTCCTTGCTTAATGTCTATTCAAATTTTAGATGTTATGGCTAGAAGGTTAAGTTTGATTGTCCCATTTTTAATGGCATCAGACTAAACAAGATTTGTGAGAGGAAGACATAGAGTGAGAAATGTGTGCATGCTAATAGATGCATTGTGGTAAAAGCATTTTCAGAATCGGGAAGGAATGACTGGTAGCCTTTGATAATGTTCAGTAGAAATATATGTTCTAAGTGCTGGGGAAATATGGTTTCAGGGTTCATTTCTGTACTGGTTGCAGCTGTTATATTCTTACTGTCAGGCAAGAATGATACTGAATGGTTACATTTCTTCTCTAATTTGCATGAGCAAAAGATTTGCATGTTTGCCGATATGCTCCTTTTATTCAGGAAATCCCCAAGATTCATTGGCATTGACTTTACAACTATTTGAAGTTTTTGGGAGTTTTGCTGGTCTTAAAATTAATTAGAAAATCTGAAGTTATGCCACCTGTAATGTCTACTCAGTTGGATTGGCAATGTGACTTTCCCTTTAGGTGGGCTACATCTTATTTTATATATCTAGGGTTACAAATCCCTCTTCAAATATCATGCCTGTATGAGATTAATATTGGGTCATTCATTGATAGTTTTCAAGAACAGTTGCAGGTGTTGATTAGCTTCCTTTATCTTTGTTAGTGGATGTGTTCTTTTTAAAATGGTGCACTTACCAAACTTATTATATGCTTTCATGCAGATGCCAGTTAGAGATGTGAACAGGCTTTGTTCCTTGGTCACACATTTTGGGGCAGATTTTAAAAAGTTGCGCGAGCGCGTACTTATGTTCGCGCAGCAGGCGCGAACAAAAGTACGCCTGATTTTATAAGATACGCGTGTATCTTATAAAATCTGGGGTTGGCGCGCGCAAGGCTGTGCAAAATCGGCAGCCTGCGTGCGCCGAGCCGTGCAGCCTGCCTCCGTTCCCTCCGAGGCCGCTCCGATTTCGGAGCGGCCTCGGAGGGAACTTTCCTTCGCCCTCCCCGCACCTTCCCCTACCTAACCCACTCCCCCGGCCCTATCTAACCCTCCCCCTTACCAGTTGCAGGCGTAACTTTGCGCGCGTCGGCCGGCAGCCCCGCTCCATCCTCCGGTCCCGGGGGCTGGTCCGGAGGCCTCGACCACGCCCCCGGGCTAGCACAAAGCCCCGGGACTTACGGGCCTCTTTGTAAGTCCCGTAAGTTGGCGTCTGCAGCCAATGCAAAATAGGTGCGCCGGTGCGCGTAAATCCAGAAGGATTTACGCGTGCGGGCCTTTGAAAATCCGCCCCTTTATTTGGAAGGCTAAAAGTATGAGGATTAATTGAACCCTAATGAGAATCAAAAGATAGAGCTGTAAATATGCCTGATTTTAGATGCTATAATATAGCATTTGAAATGCATTTTCATGTTTTAGTTTTTATGTATTGTAACTTGATGTTTGAACTTTGTATATCATTTTGGGCGATTTATTGAAATCTGTAAAACATTTAACAAATATTTTTAAATAGAATGGTTCACAGATTCATATAAATATTGCACTTTATTTCCTTTATCACCAATTGGCATGCTACATTTAAAAAAGTCTGATAACCATAGTCTGAAGGCATATCCATTGCCTTGACTAATGATACAAGTATGGAAATTGCTTTGTAAGGGGGTGAACAAGTAATTTTGCTATTTCTGAATCGATGCCTTTAATAGAAAATAATGACTAATCCCTCTGGATTAGACAATACTGTTTTTCAAGAATGGAAGTCAAAAGAGATGAGAACTATTTCAAATCTTTATTGTGTAGCTCAAGATCGTAATGTTTTCATTTGAACAGTTAAGAACACAATATGGAGTTTGTAATAAACACTTTTCTGCTTATTTACAAGCTAGACATTATTTCTGGAAAATGAAAGAGCAGTGTTCAGTTTTGGATCAGGCAGAGTCTTTGATAAGTGTGATATGCTCTATGGGTAACAACTTGAATAATCTTGATGTTAGGAAACTGCTCACAAGCAAGTCACTGTACTTACCCCAATGCTGCCATGAGTGGTCCATGATCCCGTCGACGTACTCCCGTGGCTGGGACATCGCTATTTCAGTGCCTCCAGGTGTGGCCAACATGCTGCCTTGCTGCTCCTGTCCCGAATCCTCCTTGGGTGCGTGTGCATTACATGGGCCCCACAGCAGGAAATGCGGAGTGGTGCCCTCTGAAGACGTCAGGCTAACCAGCCTATTTAAGCCAGGACCTCACAGCAGTATCTTGCCTTAGCAACTGGTCTTCTGCCTTGCAGTGTGTTGTCTTAAAGCAACCCCATTCTTTTGTATAAAGCACAACCCTTATGTTTACACCTAAATGTTGTTCAAATGTTGAGACATCTAGCACAGTGATGGCTAACCTATGGACACGCGTGTCAGAGGTGACACGCCGAGACATTTTTGCTGACGCGCACAGCGTTTCGTGGACTATCGGGAAATTATTTTTTGTTTTATCGGCTGCCCCGAGCCGATAACCCAAAAACACAGCCCGACCCTTTAAAATTAGTTTTTTAGTATCCCCCCCTCCCAATGCCCCCGGGTGCAGGGAGGCTCATGCAGCGCAGCGACAGGCAGATGGGCAGGGCCATGGTGAGGCTCACGTCACCACGGCCTGAAGAAAAAGATTGCGTTTAAACGCGTTGATGCTCCTCCTCCTTCCTGCCTGTGCGGCCCCGGAAGTAAACGTTGCCGGAGCCACATGGGCAGGAAGGAGGAGGAGCATCAGCGCGTGCAGAAGAGGAGCAGCGCTTACGGGCCACCGCAAATCCCAAGTCGCAGCGGCCGAGAAGAGGAAGAGGCTCGGTAGCAGGGCCGCCGCAGCCTGAGAAGATCAGGGCCGCTGCAGAGCCCATCCTGCGGCGACCCCCGAAGAGGAGGCCCAGAGGTGAAAGAGAGGCTGAGGGTCTGTAGAGGGGGTGGGTGTGTGGGTGTGGGGGGGTGTGCATGTATGAGATGAGTTGAGAGATTGTGTGTGAGAGTGAGGACCTGAATGTTTGCAGAGACAGCATGTGAGAGCCTCTGTGTATGTGACAGTGAGAGCCTGTGCTTGAGCAAGACAGCATGTGGGAGTGGGAGAGAGCCTGTGTGTGTGAGTCAGACAGCATGTGCCAGTGAGAGACTGTATGTATGAGAGAGAGCATGTGACAGTGAGAGCCTGTGTGTGTGAGAGAAATGCATGTGAGAATGAGAACCTGACTGTGTGTTTGTGGGGAGAAAAGAAACAGAAAAAAAAACAATATTTTATTTATTTATTTATTTATTTTAATTTTTTTCTATACTGGCATTCGCGATAAATATCGCATCATGTCGGTTTACAATTAACAAGTGGATAGGGAACAAAAGGTAAAAAATAACATTGATCTAAGTAATAATAGTAGTAAAAACATTAAACAAGAGAAGGCTAAGGAATGCAGTTACAATAAAACAAGGGAGTAATCATCAGCGTTCAGATCCTGAGGGTTTAACTTTCCTGAATACAAAGAATTATGAAAACCTGCAGAATAACATAATCATTAGATAAAACTCTATTGCTTATTTAATTTAGAGCGTGCCGTTTGCCTTGCCTCACAATGTTTTGTGCACCTATGAATGTATCTATTCAATCTATATTAATAAAACAAAATTCCTCTGAATAAAGTACGCCATTAAATTTTTCTAAATCACAGCTCCCACCTTCTCACAAATTGCACAAAATTTTCTGCAGATGTATTTTCAAAGGTTCCTGATATACAATTATTTACCAACCCCCCTGAAACATTGTCATCAGTACAATTATCTAAGGCCATACTTTCACATTCTTTCTCTACTGTGTCCCTGTGCACTGGTCTGCTGCTGTCTCTGAGGTTCTCACTGTCTTTTCTTTCAGAAATAGACCCTTTTGTAGCATTTTCACAGTCTAAAAATTAAAAATAATAAAAAAATTAACGGGTGGTCATACTTTTTATTGATTTTACAATATTTTAAGAATTTTGTAAAACTATAACAGTATAAATTCTTACTATTTTGTTTATCTCTTGGTTTTTGCTATGGTCTTTGTCATATTTCTTTGACTTATGCTGCTCTTGGTCTGTTAGGTAAAAAACACATGGTAATATCTTTTCATTTACACAGCTGTGAACTAATTGGAGGTTTACCTGTATAGATATAAAAAAAAATGCTTCCTTACCTTCAACAGGTTCCCCCTCTGTTAAGATGTTACTATCTTTTCTTTTTCTTTTGGAAATACGTTCTTTTACATCATTTTCACGTTCTAAAAATTATAAATAAAAAAACACTGGGTCACACATGCTTTTGATGCCTTTGCAACATAGCTCTCTGCTTCGATGGTTGTTGTATAGGAAAAGAAGCATTTGGGCACAGACATTAAGGAAAATGTTTCTTACCTTTATTTGTATTATTGTCAGAAATGTCATGGGCTTTTGTTTTTTGCTCTGAGGCCTCGCTGCAACCCAGCTGTTGGTCTGTGGTCAACATTGAATCTGTTTTTGCAATATTTTCTTGTTCTAATAATAAAAAGAAAACAGACAAACACTTTTTTTTTACCACAGTTTTAAAATCATATTTAAAAACAAAAAGATACAATAAGACTATTAACCCACCTTTCAGTTTTCTTTGTTGCCTCCGTTTAGTGAGTGACAATTTATTAATAAATCCAGACTTCTGCCTTTCTTTGTTTGAAGAATCCATTTCTGTTTCAAACTCTTCAGGCCTTACAAACTACAGACTGGTGAACCTTTCTGGTCACTGGCTATACCTTTTATTACCATCATAAGGGCGTAACCACCAACAACCCTCAAAACTTGTGTATTGTAACACAAAAGCTACCTGGCCCCTCTCTGTCATGTGATGAACATCTGCTACAACTATCCCAGAACCCCCATCCCCCCCTTTTAGTATAAGAGAGTTCTCTTGATTGGATTATTATTTACAGGCCTTTTGTGTGTATTATCAATATATCTTTTTAGATCTGAAGCCATTTCACAAAAACTACAGTCTGTTGATCCTTCTGTGATTTAATGGTTCCTGGCCATTGTTTCTCCCTGATTAGATCTTGAGTCCAGACATATACGCACACCTATGTCATTACAATATCCACCCCTTTTGTTCATGAAAGGTAGTGTATTATCATTGTCTCTTTAGGTCTTGGGGGTACTTTACAAAATGTAGACTGATGAGCTTTTGAGTGCTTTAATGGTCACTCCTCTGTGTATTCCTTCATCCCCCCACACAGCAATCCTAAAATATATTGTGTATTATAACACAAAACTGTCTGCCCAAACTGTCATGTGTTGAACAACTGTATTGTCTACAGCAGCCCCACCACACCTTATGGGCAAGGCGGTTCTCTCTTGAATGGCTTGTCATCCAGGCCTCTTGTTTTTTCTTCCAAAGATTGCACATTATATATTGTTTCATCCTGATTAGATTAACCATTTACAGATCTTGAGTCCAGACAACTCCCCCCCCCCCCCCCCCCCCCCCCCCCCCCCCCCCCCATACTTAGGTCATTGCCATGTTCATTCCTTAGTTAATGAAATAGTTTCTGTATCAACCATTTTTACAGTCTTTGCATTATCAAGAGACTTAACAAAACCATAAGATATCCACCCCCTTTGTAGCCCCCCAAAAGCCTTCTATGGATCCTTAAATCAAGATTTGCACATTTTGTTAATTCTGATATATATTTATTAGTTGTTTTTATATAATTTTTATTAACTAATTTATACACATGGCAAAATTTATTAAATATCACAAAGTATTTCATGTTCAATACACACTTCTGAAAATACAGATGAAAAACATTACTAGCAAACAAAGGTTGTTTTATTATGCATTTTTAAAAAAGGACTGATTCTTTTCCTGTATGTACCCGGATCAGTCCAGACTCCTGGTTTTTGCCCCCCCCCCCCCCCCCCTAGCAGATGGAGACAGAGAAGTTTTCAAAACAAAACTCCGCCATATATACAGTATTTCTCTGTCTCCAGCAGATGGTGGAGGTGCAAGACCTACAGTCTGTGCTGATTGTTCATTGAAGTTAGTGTAGTGAGTTTTAGAGAGTTTTTGGTCTGTAAAACATTTTTACTTTGGGGGGAAAAAAAAAAAGGAGCAGTTTCTGTCCCGAGTCTCCCAGGGGGGTTTGTAAGGTCCTGAGGGGACCATCCCCCTCTGGTTGTTGAGGCAGCTGCATTACAAGGTCGAGGGTCCTCTTGTTCTAAACTAGCAGCTGGGTGCGACACCGGGGAGCCCGGTTCACTCCACCCTGCCGGATCAGGACCGTGGACCACTGCCAAGCAAGTCTTTAAAATTAAAAAAAAAAAAAAAAAAAAAGTTTTGATTTTCTTTCATTTTCTGTCAGTGTCTGTCAGCTGCGGCTCTCTCTTCCCTCCCTGACTCGGCGCTTGGGCGGACCGCGATTATTTTTCTAGTTTTTACAGAATTGAATTTTAGCTTTCTCAGGCCTGCTGCCGCGCTAGTCTGCATGCCTCGCATGTGGCTCGGCCTGCGCGAGCCTTTCTCGGGAGGGGCTGTGCTTGGCATGTCTTCTCGGGGGAGGGGGAGGGATCCTCCGGGGCAGCAAAAAATGGTTAATGGCAAGGCTGCCTGAGCTCCTTCAGTGTTAGCTGCACCGAGATCAGCTGAGGCAGATCCGTTCCTGCTGAGTGCGGGAACGGAGGCCATTTTGGAGTCTTTTAGATCAGCGACTCGTGCAGCTATGGGGGAGGGGATTCTCCCACCTCCTCTCTCTCCTCAGCCAATGTTTCCTGGAGGTAGTGAACCTTTACAGCCTCTCTCACCTACAACGGAATATAGCCTCTCTCACCTACAACGGAATATAGCCTCCTCCTCTTCCTCCTTCTCCTTGGAGTTTATTTTATTTCTCCATAAGGCTTTTAAAGCCAGGAGAGAAGGGAGGCTGCAGGCTTCCTCTAGTGGTCTTAAGTCTCTTTCTCGAAAGCGGTCTAAGTCTAAGGGAGTCTCTGGGTCCTCCAAAGCTAAGTGCCCTTTGTGTACAGGGGCTCATCAGATCGATACTGATTCCACGGGTCAGGATACGGGACCAGGACCCATAGGGTAAGCCTCCGATGGGGGTGGATACAGACCCTGATCAACATCCACAGGATCCAGCATGAGGCTTTCACATTGTGGAAGGATATGACCCTAAGGTGATCCGTCTGTTTAGGAGGGAGGAGTTGGCTCCGCTTATCCCTGCCATACTCAGAGAGCTAGGCATAGATGGGCTGCCAGAGGAGTCCAGGCTAGGGGCCATGGACCCTGTTGTTGGGTCTGAGAGGCCCGGCTACTTCCTTTTCATTTTTCTGCCATGGACTTGCTATTTTAGAGAATGAGATACCCCGGATCTGGGATTGAAAGTTGGCAAGGCTATATCCTCTTCCGGAGGAAGCAATTGACATACTGCGGGTGCCCAAGGTGGAGGTGGTGTCCGCAGTCACCAGAAAGACCACAATCCTGGTTATGGGTGCTACAGCCCTGAAGGATCTGCAGGATAGAAAGTTGGAGCTGCAGCTCAAGAAAAGTTTTGAAGCCTCTGCACTGGGAGTGCGGGCAGCTATGTGCAGCAATTTTGCCTTACGAGCGGCCTTCGCTGGGTTCAGCAGTTACAGGCTGTTGCTGGTCTTTCCGATGCAGAAGCACAGCAAGCAGGGCATCTGGAAGCTCCGCTCGCTTATAGTGCGGATGCACTTTATGATCTGTTACGGACTTCGGCCAGATCCATGGTGTCGGCAGTCTCGGCTCGTTGGCTCCTTTGGTTAAGAAACTGATTGGTGGATATTTCCTCCAAGACTCAGCTGGGGTCGTTGCCTTTCAAGGGTAAATTGCTTTTTGGCAAGGACCTCGAGGATATGATTCAATCCCTGGGGGAGAACAAGGTTCTCAGACTGCCAGAAGATAGGTCCAAGTCGAGGGGCTCCTTTTCTTCACGGTCTCAATTCAGAGGGAATCGGAGATTTCGTCCGTCCAGAGCTCCAGCTTCTTCCTTTCGGCAAGCGTCCAGTCGCCAACAGTCCTGGTCTCAGCCCTTTCGTGGCCAACGCTTTGGCAGAACCAGGGCTACCCAGTCCGCATCGGGGGCCAAGTCTTCCCAATGAAGGGATGCTGACCCATTCCTCGGTTCCAGCTGTTGGGGGCAGATTGTCCCTGTTTTACGAGGAATGGGTCAAAATGACGTCTGACCAGTGGGTCCTGATAACTCAAGGCTACGCTTTAGATTTTGCACACCACCTTCCAGGGCGGTTTCTGGTCTCCCCATGCGGTTACGAAGAGAAACGACAGGCAGTACAAGATAACTTGCAATGCCTTCTGCAACTTGGCACCATCACTCCGGTTCCTCAGGCGGAGCAGCAAAAAGGGCGTTATTCCATTTACTTCATAGTCCCCAAAAAAGAGGGGTCCTTCCGACCCATTCTGGATTTGAAGGGCATAAACTGCTGCCTCAGGGTGCCACGTTTTTGCATGGCGTCATTGCCTCGGTAAGAAAAGGAGAGTTTCTGGCATCACTGGACCTAATGGAAGCATATCTTCACATAGGCATTCGGGCCGACCACCAGATGTTTCTCAGGTTCTCTGTGATGGGTCACCATTTTCAGTTTCGAGCTTTGCCCTTCGGTCTTGCCATCGCACCCAGAACATTTACCAAGGTAATGATTGTGGTGGCGGCTCATCTGTGCAGAGAGGGGTTCTTGGTGCATCCATACCTGGGCGACTGGCTAATTCGGGCAAAGTTGGAGTTGCTCGGCCAGTTTGTAATTCGCCAAGTGCTTCAACTCCTGCAATCACTGGGTTGGGTGATCAATTTAGCCAAGAGCCAACTGGTGCCCACCCAGTCTTTAGAGTTTTTGGGAGCTCTATTCGACACTCAACAGGGGAGAGTGTTCCTTACCTCGGACCGAATTGTCAAGCTACAAGCATAAGTGCGGGACTTATTGGCCAACTGTCCCCCCAGAGTGTGGGATTATTTGAGGGTTCTCAGCTCCATGACTTCCACCCTGGAGCTGGTGCACTGGGCCTTTGCTCATATGCGTCCTTTACAGTCGGCATTGCTTTCGCGTTGGAATCCAGTCTCCGAACAGTTTCATTTACCTCTCCCTCTTACGGATACAGCGCTTTACAGTCTTGATTGGTGACTTATCTGGGACAACTTATCCTGGGGAGTTCCCCTGGAGGTGACCGAATGGTCAGTGGTGACCACGGACGCCAGCCTCTCTGGTTGGGGAGCAGTTTGCCTGAGGAAGTCTGTACAGGGACAGTGGTTCCAGGAAGCATCTCGGTCAATCAATCATCTGGAAACCAGGGCAGTGTGGTTAGCGTTGCAAGCATTCCGCCCTCTCCTCCAGGGGAAGTCAGTCAGTCAATTCTTTCCAACAATGCGACCACAGTGGCTTATATCAATCGCCAAGGGGGAACCAAGAGCCAGCCAGTGGCCACAGAAGCCCGGCAGCTGATCAGCTTGGTGAAGAAGCATTTAGTAAGTATTGCAGCATCTCACATAGCAGGAGTCGACAACATTCAGGCGGACTTTCTCAGTCTGCACCACCTCAATCCCAGGGAATGGGAGCTTGCAGACGAAGCTTTCCAGCTCATATTCGACATGTGGGCGTACCCCGCATGGATCTCATGGCAACGTTTCAGAATGCCAAGGCTCCACACGTCTTCGGTCGCTGCAGAGAAACAGGAGCAGAAGGGGTAGATGCCCTTGTGCTGCCCTGGCCGACTGATGTGCTGCTGTACGTCTTCCCTCCTTGGCCGCTGATAGGCAAAGTGCTCAGGAGAGTGGAGATACACCCAGCAGAAGTCATCCTTGTAGCTCCAGAGTGGCCGAGACGGCCTTGGTTTGCAGACCTCGTCAATCTGGCAGTGGCGGGTCCCCTGTGATTGCCATTGCTCCGGACCTTCTCCACCAAGGGCCCGTGTGTTTGGAAGAGGTCGATCGTTTTTGTCTAGCGGCATGGCTTTTGAGAGGCGCCACCTGAGGAGCAAAGGGTATTCGAACACTGTGGTGGCAACACTTTTCCGGTCACGCAAGACATCCACCAACCTCACGTATGTGCACATATGGAGAATCTTTGAATCTTGGTGCGTAGACCAGGCGATTGTTCCTACTCTGGTGTCGGATATTTTAGGTTTCTTACAATCCGGACTCGCCAAGGGTTTATCGTGTAGTTCCTTGAGAGTTCAGGAGCTCTTGATTGTTTGTGTGGTTCCATTCAAAGCATGGCATTGGCTGCTCACCCCGATGTGGCTCCTTTCCTAAAGGGGGCAAAGAATTTACGTCCCCCAATCAGGCACCCTTGCCCTTCTTGGAATCTGAACTTGGTTCTCTCATCTCTATGTATGGCGCCCTTTGAGCCTATGAAAACGGCTACAATAAAGGATCTCATGTTAAAGGTGATTTTCCTTATCGCTATCACATCTGCTTGCAGGGTATCGGAGCTCCAGGCTCTATCCTGTAGGGAGCAGTTTCTGAGAATTTCGGATTCTGGTGTGTCCTTGCAGATGGTTCCTTCCTTTCTTCTGAAGGTGGTGTCTGCTTTTCACGGAAATCAGTCAGTGGAGCTTCCGTCGTTTCCCTTTTTTTGGACTGGTCAGACCCTATGTCTAGACTTACGGAAACTGGATGTTCAAGTGTTGTTACTAACGCGTTTCGTGTGAAGGACCATCTTTTTGTGCTGTGGCCTGGTCCAAAACGAGGAAATATGGCATCTAAAGCTACGATTTTACGCTGGTTGAAAGAGGCTATAGCAGTGGTCCCCAAACCTGTCCTGGAGGGCCTCCAGCCAGTCGGGTTTTTGGGATATCCACAATGAATATGCATGAGAGAGCTAGGGTCAGGGGTGGGAGGGGTGTGGCCAGGGGCGGGGCTTAGACCAGAAGTGAATGCTGATTGGCTGACATTTTTGATTGACAGTGTGCCCATAGAATACTCTGCTGCCACATGCAGATCACATCAGGCCCTGCAGCAGCCCTGATCCCTCCTTGCGCAGGGCTTCCTGCAACTACAGAAACTCATGCAAGGGCTGCACAGTCTGAGTGTGTGCTTATTTACAGGTCCCATGCTGACTTCCACTACTGCTGCTGCTGGCACCTAAAGAGTGCTATCACTTGAGGCACCCCAACTGAAGGATGCATGACCCCATTTGGGGTTCCGAGTTTGGGAAGCCCTGCTCTAACTAATCTCTTTCTGGAATGGCATATTGCTTTCTGTGGGAAAATGTGTTGGGGGTACGATTCCCAAGCTGGGAACTATACTCATCTTAGGAGATGTGGCAGAGATTTTTGAACTTAAGAAAGGAAAGGATTTGTTTCGTTATTTGGCATTGCAATTGGTATGTAAATGTACATTACATATGTGGATTGTTGAATCACTCCCAACTATAATATTGTGGCAAATGAAAATGATTGGGTTGATGCTGCTAGAGAGAATTGATATTTTGGCCTAGACAAATTTTCATTGTCTGTTACCCTTAGAGGAAAAGTAAAATCTATTTTCATTGAATTACACTACGCAATGGAGAGATTCATCTGCCCTGCCCTCCTTCATAAGTTTGAAAATGTTATTACTAGTGATATAATATCTCCTAATTAAGATGGCTTGGATGGTATGTGGGGTTAACAGGAGGAAGGTGAATATTCTAAATAGGTAGACAATACTTCCACATGTGAATGGTGTAAGGGAAGAGTTGCGTATGGTCTGGGTGGAATGAATGAGTGAGTAAGTTAGTGAAAAGGTGAATAGTATGAATGCCAGCTTGATTGTAGAAGCTGAGTGGGTATTCTGGACAAATTGGGGTCTGCAAGCAAAGGAGGTGTAGTTTAAGTTGATAAGTGTAAGAAAATGGAAAAAGAAAAAGTCAACAGAGATCATTAGTTTGCCACATCGCATGTTTGCTATATCATAATACTCACTGTTTTATTGTTCTTGCTACTACTTTATATCTTTTTTGTTCTACAACTTTACAAACATTTAATATTTGCAGTCTGTGGACACTAGATGATTATATTAAGTGATATACATGTTTGTTTACAAGATTTTGGATTGTAATTTATGTTCTCTGAATAAAAAGAATTCTCAAAAAAAAAAAGAAAAAAGCAGCAAAGATGAAATGGAGCGAAAATTAGATAATTTAGAAGAGTCACTGTTGGATTTCTTTAAAACAGGCCTGACACTACTAGTATGTTTAAAATAAGCGGGAAGACATGTTTCTGTAAAGAACAGATTAGCTACTGAGGTTACAGAGTCAGCGATCCCCTTCCATGCCACCTTGAATAGTACCGCTGAGCAAGGATCCAAAGAACAATATAGAGAGAGCCAATTCTATGATTTCTGTATGGGATACCTGTGTGGAACTGTCCCAACTTTGGCCAAGAGAAATATCAGAGTAACATTTTATGTCTGCTTATTGGAAAAATATTCTGCAAACTGTTCGCAATAAGCAACTGAAAGTTTGCTATAAATGTTAGTGGAACAATTCCCTGGGAGAGTTTCCTGAATCTTGAATCCTGGAAGAAAAAAAATTTCTCCTAGGCCTCCGTTCTAGATTACTGATAATCACTCAAGCAAACAGTATAATTCACAAGGTTAGTTCCAGATTTAGACTTACGACAGTGGCATTCAGTGCAATGTAATTTTTGTTTCTGTTCAATTGGTAACTGAGTCAAGGAGCATTACAAGTTCATCTAGTGCAGGGGTGCGCCCCATGTGTACAAACGTCCAGGGACCACCAGCAGCAGTGAGAAAAAGTTGCAGCGCTGAGCCAGAAGGATCTATAAAGGAGAGAGAAACACTTAAGGAGAAGCTGCCAGATTGTGAAAGTGCCTTGGTCTGCAGAAGCTTTCCTTCTGGCTTCGTCTTAGTGGAAGTGGGAGGGTAGGGTGACCAACTTTCCTGGTAACCGAACACTGTAAAACCCAGTTAAGAAAGGCCTGGTCTATCTCAGGCCAGTAGCCAATCAGCTGCTTGCTGTTTTATTTTTGGCGACTGGCAGAGCTGCAGAAGAGAGAGGACAGTTTTCCTGCTGCACCTGGGAGTGTTTCCAATTCTTTCCACTCAGTCTCCCTTACTTGCCGATCCACCTTTGCTTCTTAGAAGGGCCCGCTGACCTGTTATGTTTCCTTCCTTTACATCACATCCCTTAAATTGGCCCTCTCTAGGTGGCTGCTGTGCTGCCTTCTTCGCGGGGATCAGTTCTCCTTAGCTCTGCCTTCCCCCGTGTGTGATGACTCCTGCCTGCATTGCTGGCAGTGGTAAAGTGCATTTACACATGTAAAGCCCAGTTTTAAGTGTGTAAATGCTTTTGAAAATCAGGTCCTGTGTTGCTTATTTTACCCATGTAAGTGGGCTTTTAAAAATTGCTACAATATATGCCATAGAATTGTCAATTGGTTTTGCCCACCTTAAGTGCACTTAACGTAAATAAATGGCTTTTGAAAATTGCTACAATAATGTTACATTTACATGCGTAACTCCTTTGAAAATTCACCTGAGTGTGTGTGTGTGTATCCCCTCTCCTCAGTCTATGACCATCTCAGGGTGACACATATCAGGAATTTTTACTACTACTGCTACTTAACATTTATATAGCACTACACAACTTACGCAGCGCTGTACAAACACAAAAAGACAGTTCCTGCTCAATAGAGTATACAGTCTAATAAGACAAACATATAGGACAAGAGACTTGGTGCATTTCATAAAGCAAGACAGTAGTTAAAAAAAGAAAGTTTGTCTGATTTTAGCCTCATTAACTATCTAGCCTAAGATTTAAAAGCAGCTTCAAAAAAAGTGATTTTTAGATAGTACTTATACAATTTTTAACATTTTTAAAATCCATATTAGTTTTAATTTAGGTTTTATTTGATATGTCTGGTTTTGAAATATTTTATCAGTGTTCAGGAAAGTTTAAAAAATTTGTGCACACATTTTTAATTATTGGATGTTATATGTCAGCTGTTTTTAATATATACATATATATTTTTGTATATAGTATGAATTTACTATTCTGATTGATTTTTTTTTTATGTTTCTTGATTGTATTGTTTTGAGGCATGGTTTTTGTTTTCCATTGATGCATTGCATACAGAGTTTATTGCGGTTTCCACTTCAGTTTTTGTCTGCATATTTCTTTTTATACTGTTTTTGTCTGCATATTTCTTTTTATACTGTATGGTCTCTCTGTTCTGTATCAATTGAGTGTTTATCTGTGTTCTGCATGTGAGTCCTTGTTATCGAAGGTTTACTTTGCGTATGGTGGTGGTGTGTGTGTCCCTTTGGGCAGTTTGCGGATGGGATGTCTGTGACTAGTGTGATCTGTATCTCTGAATATGGCATCTCTGTATCTCTGAATATGGCATTTCTGGTTATGGAGTGTCTACATTTCTCTGTGTGACATGATATGGAAGTCTCTGTCTGAGCATGGATTTACATACCTCCTCTTCGTGTGTCTGTCTCATTATCTGGGTGTGGTGTGACCTGTGGTCCATCTATCTGTGTGTTTCTCTCTGTAAGGTGTATTTCTCTCTGTAAGGTGATATATCTGTGTCCTGTTGAGTGTGGTCTCCTTGGGCCTGTCTGCCTGTATCTCTATCAGGTATGTTCTGTTTGGGTGTGGTGTGTGTGTGTGTGTGTGTCCATTAGGTTGTGCAGTGTCTTTCTGACTGTTGTGTGTCTGTGTGGATGGATATGGCTTATCTGAGTAGATATGGGAATGTCTGTGTTTGGATATGGTGTTTCTCTGTCTGTCTCTATGCCTGTGGATGTGCAGTATCTGTGCCTGAATGTGGGATGTATGTGTCTCTTTCTGTGTTTATCTGGGTGTGCCTGCTGTGTCTGTAACTGCAGGGAGATTCACTCAAAAGAGGCCCCAAATATTCTGTTGTAACTTCCGTTAGGATAAAGCAATCAGAACCAAAAAAAAAAACGCTACTTACTTTGATGTATGTGTAATCTTTTGCATTACATGCGATGCTGGAAGTGATTGCCATTTTCCGCCAGACACATTTCGTAGCAGCGTTCCATGCTCCTGAACGTGTCTGCGAGCATATCAGGGGGAATAGCAGCAATTTCACTTTGGATGTTTTCCTTCAAATCTTCCACAGTGTGAGGCTTGTTCTGATAGACTTTTCCTTTGAGCATACCCCAAAGGAAGAAGTCTGGTGGTGTCAGATCTGGCGACCGTGGTGGCCAAAACCCCTTTGAAATTACCCTGTTGCCAAAAAAAAACTCAATTTCTGCTATTCTCTTTGCCGATGTGTGACACATTGCTCCTTCTCGCAAACAGAGGTAAAATGTTACGACGGCTATCCGGCGCCTACCTCATCTCTCCAACACGGGGGCGTCCCGGCTTGTTCAAAGCTCCATATACTGAGGAGCACATTGCAAGTTGTTTCATTCAGATTGCCTCTTCCTAGTAAGAGTTATTTCAGAATATTTGGGGCCTCTTTCGAGTGAATCTCCCTGTATCTTTCTGTGTGTGATGTCTCTGTCTTTCCATCTCTCTCTGGTGCCTGACTCTTTGTGTTTGTTTGTATATATCTGATTGCTTCTTTCAGCAACCTGGAGAGAATTAAAATTGGAACTTGAGCTTCTGGTTGGCAGTTTGATTGCCTGCTACTTGGCAAATGGTTCAACAGCTGATTGGTTGGTGAGACTTTTGACACTAGGCCAGGAATCCAGGATACCATTTTTTTGTGTGTATATATCTATATCTATCTGTCTATCAAAAAGTACAAAGTGGAACCCTAATGATTAGAGCATATAGCAAAAAACAATTATTTATTTAAATGTCTCAGGAAATATAAAAAAATACAAAACTCATATACAGATATAAAAACTAAACTGAAAAAGATACAATTTAAAGAGCAGCATAAAAAGAAAACATTCAGGCAATAAACTCAAAATGGGATATAATAAATTCTAACACAAGCCAGGTGAGAAAATATCAGAACAACAAAAGATTATTCTAATAATATAGCCCATAAATGAATGATAATAACTGCATGAAAAAGCACAACCTATTTCACATCAACCTACAGTTGCCAGATTCATGAACAGTCTAAATAATCTTAAATCTCCAGTTTAAAAATCCTCCTATACCCTGGGATCTAACTATAGTTCTGCCTCAACTCATCAAACTGATCAAAAAATCCCAAGTATCAAGCAAAGTATAATGGGCTAACACTTAAAATGGGCATTCATATCTGCGGTATAAGTATACAGAACACACATGTTCTTAACCAGTACGTACACCGCTCGTTAGAATCATTGCCCATAAATCTGAGTAAATTTTCAAACAAGTTACATGCGTAAAATTAGTCTATATGCACACAAGTAGTTTGTATTCACATTAGTGCTATTTTAGAAACATCAAAGGAATGCATGTATTTTCAGTTTATGCACATTTTTACCTGCCCAAGAAAAGGACGTTCTAGGGATGGGCCAAAGAGGTATGCACATAAGTTGCTATTATATAAGAGATTTACATGAATACCTTCAGCAGCTTATAGACTTGATTGGGTTTTACTCCAGTAAATGCACTTTACTTGAGTAAGTGAGCTTTTTAAAATTGTGACAGTATATACCAGTGAATTGTCTTTAGGATTTACTCGCGTAAGTGCACTTTACTCAAGTAAATGGCTTTTGGAAATTTCTACAATAGTTACATTTACACATGTAACATTTTTTGAAAATTACCCCTTATTTGTGCAGTTTTACACCTGCTAATAAACTAGTTTGATATCAGATTTAAGATCATTTAGGCTGATCATGAATCTGGCAAACTGTAGGTCGATGAGAAATAGGAAGACCCTTAAAATTTTCAAGGTATGCTTCTTTAGCACCGAGATGACCTCTTAGACTTAAGTCCCAATTGAGAAAGGTTTAACAGGTATTGAAATGACATCACAACAATACATGTAAATGCACCAGATAGTAAACCTTTTCCATTTGCTATTTTTGGGAGGGAGGTCAGGGTGAAATAGGAGGATATTGGTGAACTAGAGATGGGCTGGGTGACCTGCTGGAGATATTGGCAAACTGGTGATTTCAGTACACGCGCATATTTTAAAATATACTTACTTCCACATGCAAATAAACGTTTTATGTATACAGGTTATTTTTTGGGGTGTAAAATATATGCATGTATATTTATAAAACAGATTACGTATTTTCAGTGCGTTGTAAATATTTGCGCATACTGAAGTATGTATGTTGGGTGGTGGGGGGGAGGATTATGCAAGAATTTTATAATTGGTGCAGACCAGATACACGCAGATTACAAAAGACTATAGTAGATTTCAGTCCACCCATTATACGTGCATATTTGAGGCCATGCATAGATTTTTGAAAGTTATCCTTTAAGTGTGAACATATATATTGCACAATTATGTGATGTGTCCTCCTAGAACTGTCTGATATTCTTTAAAAAAACAAACAAAAAAAAAACCCCTTTATATATATTTTTTGAATTGTTGGGCTCTCTATTTGTGGAGATGTGGTGGAGAACTTATCCTGAATCTTTAATCAGTTATGCATTCTGTAATTCCCATCTGATTCTTTGGGTTTTTCATATCTGTCCAATCCACATTGCTGCCTAATGCATCAACTTTTCAGTGGTGATGATACCTGCTTCAGTGGCTCCAGTAAACTTGGTATCCTATGCTTGCTTAATCCAGTTGCATCTCCAACTCTCTGAAAGAAGACATATCTGTTTAAATGCACGAAGCTTCCCATCGCATAATTAAAACTATCTTGTAAGACATTACTAGCATCTTTCAAAAGAACCTATGAAAGGAGGAAACCGCTTCAACTCAGTGTCCTTATATGGAAACAACAAGATAACTCGGTTTACAGAAGCAGCATGTTTTGGAAGACTTTATTTGGTTCGTGATTGATCAGGTGGAGATCTCTTGGAGAAGAGGCAATATTGAATGTCACCTCTCAGAAAAACATTACAGTCTGTCTATCTCATGGATTTAGACATGGAATAGAAGACTATTTAAACATCTGAGATTTTTTAAATTAAATTCTTGATGTCAATAACTCCCACACTGTATCTCTTTAACGGGAGGTATTTATTTTTTTACTTGATGAACTGAGATCTTTCTGCGGTTGGTTCCCTTATGTCATGTGTTCACATGCACTTATTTGGGCTATATACATCATCTTATTGTCTCTCTCTATACTCAAGTTTTTCCATAACATGGAAGTTGTGAAAACTCATTTATAATTTCTACCAAAAGGTGCTTCTCAATTTCTTTTAAATCAGTCTGTTGTCTTGCCAACAAATTTTCCAGTATCACACACCAATTAGGGTGAGCAGACTTTTCATGAATTTGGACTTCAGAAGAGCTTTGTTCTTTGTAAACAGAATAATCTGCAGAAACTCTTCGCAACTTTTTGTTGCTTTCAGTACAGTAAATCAGGGTTGTTCATGCTTTCAACTTAGATATTTGATTGCATCTCCCACTGCTATAATCAATGAGGATTCCATCTCCAAGGAAAAGTAACAGCCCATCAGTCAGGCTACAGCAGCTTCCTTAGCACATCTTTGCTCTGCCGCCTTAGAACATATATATATAAAGCTACCACTTGGTCTTCCATTCATATCTTTATTTCTCATTACCACTTAGAAAATGCTTTGCAACAAGACAACAGTTTTTGGATAGGCAGCTGTAAATAGCTTATTAAATTGATTCCTTCAACTCTTCCCTTGAATCTCTAGCATTATACGGGTTGCATGTTCTTCTCTAAAATACAAGTGTAATAATTTTCATGCAACCCACAGCTTGGGAGTTCTCATTTGTGTGGTTGATTCTTGTCCTGCTTTGCCCATGGAGAAAGCACAATTGCTTACCTATAACAGATGTTCTTCATCAACAGCAGGATAAATCAGCCACATAATTCCACCCATCTTCCCCTTAGAGTTGAAGGTCAACTTGTATAAAAAGTGAGACTTTCGCAGCAGTGACTGCACAAGAACACCCACATGTGCTCAAAAAGGCCTATCTGTCTTGGTGCCATCATATGACCTCACCTACTTGTGTGACTGATTTGTCCTGTTATCTGTGGTGAACACCTCATACAGGTGAGCACATTTTCCTCCCACCTGCCCCAGGGATGCCTCCACTAAAATGCAGGTAAAAGTATATGTATTGTGGCACTTTGATCTCAGTATTCAAAGTGTTTGGATAATTTGAAGTTACAAAGTCAAAACCTGAGATGTGAATATTTTTCCCCACAGACTGGCTAACTTTTGTCCAGGTGATCATTAACTGGACAAAGTTTAGCCAAATAAGTAGAGGGAGTGAAGGAGGTCTGCCAGGCTTGTGACTAAATTTTAGCTGGTAAGTGCAAGTATTCAGTGCCAAGTCTAATTGGAAAAGTAGCTATCCTAAAGTTACCTGGGTATCCATAACCGAGTGGATTCAGTGGCAAACTTACCTGGCTAAGTGCCACTGAATATCCAGATAAAATTGCTTGGGTAACGTTTCTGTTCACCAACCTGCTGCATATTAACTTCTTAGTGTGACTTTTAGCTGCATATAGGTGGGCAATTTTTAACTAGGGATTTACATGGGTAAAACACTTCTTAGCTATAGACATCCTTCTGTAAATTGCTCTCTTATTGTATAAGGAGTTGGGTAATTGTTTGTATTGGGCAACCAGGTGTATGCAGTGATTTACAGACTTGTATAAGAGAGAGTGTTAGAACAGATAAGAGTAATACCACTAGAGGGAACAGACCCTAAACATTTTAGGAAAAGTGATACTATGAGCTGCTTTGTGCTTCAGATACCCTGTTGTAAGCAGATTTGATTCTTGGAGCTGTAGCATGCTTTTACACAATCTGTGATGCTATTTTCTGTCTCTTCCTCCTCACCCCTTTTTCTCTCTATCCCTGTAGAAATGTTTTTCTCCATGGCACCCATGACGAGCAGCGTGACCTCTGTCCGCTCCCTCAGTGATCTCTCCGACGTCGACCTAAATTCCTCAGTCCACAGTGACTACAGCACCAACCAGCCACAGCTGCCTCCCTTCACCTCTGGAGTAAGCCTGCCATCGGTATTAGAGGTGGGGAAGGGAGGAGGAGCAATGAGAAAATCTATGAGAGAGTGACAAGAACAGGAAAAGTGACTGATATCTTACAAAAGTAGCATATCTGTGTTGGGGAAAAGGGGTGCAGTGGGTTACTGAGAAGAAACATCTATTTCCATCTGCAGATTAGAAAAGTAGTTGCAGCTCTGGTAGCCAATCAAGCAAGCTGCTGTTTTGTTTTTTTTTTTAATAATTCTGTCTTACAATTGATCGGTTCTTTCTGCTGATGGAAAAGGCAAGCAAAAGGTTGCCAGGCCCTCCAGGGCTATAATTTTGTTGCTGAAGTCTTTTTTTTTTTTTTTCTCTCATAGCTACCTCAGCTGCCTTTGAGTGCTCCCCAGTGGCACACCAGGCCCCATTTTGCTGCTTCCCTCCCAAGTCTGCAAAATATGAACAAAGGTAGGTGGCACGACCCTGACCTCCCAGGGTCCCAGCCCCAGCTTAGAATTCTGTGCTGCAGCTGCAGAAACAATGCCAGTCAGCAGCATCTCCCAGAGCTTTTTGGAGGTAATATGGTGGTCTTTACATTGACTATGATTTCTGTTTCAGGGAAAGCATCCCAGCCATCGCCCTCCCTAGAGTCCCTCCGGCCAGAGATGTTGCTGAGGGTCACTGTCGGTGGCCTCACTGTCACCATGTTGCACCTGCATCCCCCTGCCAACACTTCCAAGCCCCCGATGGTCCAGATAAGCCAGCACTTCTTTACTGAGCTCACCTTCTTCAAGGATGCAGCCTTCAGTGGCAGAGACTTCGAGCACTTGCGGCAACAGTTCCAGAAGGCCTGTCCACCCAGCCACATCAGGTAGAGGGCTATGGGCTGATGCCAGTGGATATTTAAAGGAGTTTGATCAAGGTCTCGCATGCATTCGGGTTGGGTCTTGTACTTTCTGAGTAATATTGGAAGATGTAACTTGCAAGACAGGTGTAATAGAAAAATAGAGATCTATATTTGGCCGCGGGCTTTCTGGATAACTTGATCTGCAATGGTGCAGCTGTGCTGATGATTATACCCAGATAAATCAATTATCCAGATAAGTTTATCTAGATAAGTTTAGGACTGCCTTACGGTACGACCAAGCTTATCCATATTTACCTGGATGTTTCCAATATTAATTGTTAGTTATTTGGGTAAATTATCTGGTTAAGTTTTTATCTGGTTGTTATATTAGCTGGATAAGTCCAAGCTGGTGAATGTGTCAGGAAATTAAAAGGACTGCTTGGTCCACCCAGGTAAGGTCTACTTGGTCCACTCAGTCTGCCAGTTTCTACCTGCCTACTGCAGTATCGCAGGTCTTTCTCAAACTTGTAGTTTTCTCCTGCCTACCATTTAGGCCCCTCTGACATCAATATTCAGTGGATTGATGAAGGGAAAAATTACCCAAGTAGCTTTACCTACTTATTCAGTGGAACATATCTGAATAAGTTTTGCTGAATAAACCTTGTTAAAGTTAGCCAGGTAACTTTAGAACAGCGGTTTTTTCCAGCCAGATTTACCCAGCAAAACTTAGCTGAGTAGCACTGAATATCAGCACTTACTAGCTAAAGTTTAGTCCTGTCCCTGGAATGCTCCCAGTGCCTGATCTTTTACCCTTCTAAATGTTATGCTTGTTCTGAGTTACTTGGTCAAAATGTAGCTGGGGAGCAGAGGCAGGGCCAGCACTTCCTTTAGGTGACCTAGACGGTTGCCTAGATTACCAACCATTAAGGGGAGGCAAAATTACCAATGCAAGCCTCTGATCGGTGTTTGAAGATACAGAGGAGAGCAACCGAGTGGAGCTGTGAGCAAAGCCCATCCTGTACACAGCCACAGATAGGCCCAGAGTGGCTGCGAGCAGAGCCCATCCCACTCATAGCCAAAGATTAGTAGAGAGGCTTGGTGGGGCTGCAAGCGGATGCTATCCTACTCCTAGCCGATGCTTGGCCTGGAGAGACTGCAAGCAGAGTCCATCCGTTCCATGGCTGAAAACATAAAGGAGAGATTCCTGAGAGAGTCGTGGCAGAGCCCATCCTGCCCCCAGCCAAATACATAGGAGAGAGAGGCCCAGAAGAGTAGTGAGTAGAGCATATCCTGCCTGCAGCGAAAGAAGACTGAGAGGCCCAGAATGAGAGAACCTGTGAGCCTATGTGAGAGTTTGTGTGTGAGGGAATGAGGGTGAGAGAGAGAGGAAGCCTGTGAGGGGGAGTGTATATGTGAGTGGGAGATTGGGAGCCTGAGTGAACCAGTGAGAATGTGTGAGAGAAAGGGATTGTGTGTGGGTGAGGGAGTATATATATATATATATATATATATGCGCGCGAGGAAAACTGGAAGGGGAGACAAGGAACCTTTTGTGTGGGGAAGGGGGAGGAGAGGGTATGAGAATGAGAGAGCATGTGTGTGTACATGAGTGAGAGAGTGTTTGTGTGTAATAGAGCATGCATGTCTGGGAGAGCCTGTGTGTATATGTGTTTATGAAAGAGAAAGGAGAAAGTTGGTGTGCAACAAGCCCCCCTCCCTACTCCATCAGCTAATCCATGATAATCTCAGAGCATCTGGAAATCAAAAGTTCCTGATCATCCAAAAAGACCAGTCCAGACGGATGGCTTTTTTCTCCCCTACTAACAGATAGTAACAGAGAACAAAAGCTTCACTGTATACTTGGTACTTAAGTTACTGTGCCACCTGCAGACCCTCAGTATTCTTTGTCTCCACCAGATGATAGGAAGTTTTGTCTAACCTATGGTCGGACAATTTAGTATTGAAATTGCTCCCGGGGTGTTATGCCCAGTTTTTTTGGCTATCCCCTAGTAGAGGAAGGCAGAGAAATGGGTCAGTGAGGACAGAGTCCCCTTCATTAGATACATGAATTGTAGTAGAGAAGGTAGGTAAAATATATGGGGAGGGGGAGAAGAATACAGAACAAAGAAAAAGCACTGAATTATTGTAGGCAGAGCTGGGTGTGGAAAGAGTGTTAATAGCATTGTAATCCAGTTTAATGACAACTGAGGTAAGTGTGAAAAGACAGAATGATCTTAGAACAGTTAAGTTAATAGATATTTGTAGTGTGCCATGAAACCATTGTCTCTGCTCAGACCTAGGGTTGATGGTGTAAAGTTTTTTGATAAGTTCCGATTCAGCAATTTCACATTGGAGTGTCCCTTTGAAGTTTCTTTGTAGCAGTATGGCAACCTTAAGAACAGATAGAGAATGTCCTGGAAGGTTGAAAATGTTCTTCTACTGGTTTCTGAATGTTGCCATTCCCTGTACGTACCCGGGTCAGTCCAGACCTCTGGATTATGCCTCCCTTCCAGCAGATGAAGACAGAGAAAAATTTGTGAGGCGCACCTCCTCTTAGTCTGGTGTGCCACCTGCAATCCTTCAGTATTTCTGTCTCCAGCAGATGAAGGTGGCAGAATCTGCGGTCCTTATTCTTTAAAAAAAACAAAACAAAACCCAAAAACGTTTTAAGAGAAAAGTTGTTGTGCCTTTAAATTTTTACCTTTGGCTATATGAAGCTGTTTAAAAAAAAAAAAAAAAAAAAAAAGAGTTAGAATTCTTTTTCAGGAGGTGAGCAGTGCAAGTCCTCCCAGGGCTACCCCCCCTTGGTTGAGGCCCGGCTGGGGTTGGAGACCCTGTGAGCTGGTTTACCCGGAGGTGGTCCTTTCTACCGGTGAGTAGGGGGTTTAGCAGTGGACCGGTCCCTCCCCCTAGCACCCAGAGATGCTTTAATTCCTCAGGTGCGACCTGTGCCAATATTGCTGTCCCAGCGACGTCCCTCAGGTTTTCTTCCCCTGGTTGAGTGCGACTTTTGTTTAAAAAAAAAAAAAAGGTAATTGCAGCCAGGTTTTCCCGGGCCTCCAGAGGAGCAATTTCACTGTGTAGTGATTTTTGCTGTCTCAGCGCCGCGTGGGAATGCCGCGGGGATCGTGGTGTTCAGCATGCGGGGAGTCGGCTGTGCGGCTCTCCCGCAATGGCCTTTGCTCCAGATGACTTCTGGGCGGTGAGGGTCCGTCGGGGGCGTCAGGGAGCAGCATCGGAGCATCTACCTCATGGGCCCGAGGTTCAGGAAAGACTCTGCACGCTCGGAGGCCTCGGCCTGCCCCGTCCCCGGCTAGTGCGGGAATGGTGGCCATTTTGGTTCTACCACGTTCCGATCCAGGGCTGTGCGTAGGGAGAGTCTTGGATCCATGACCTCCACCTTGGAATTAGTCCCCTGGGCCTTCACTCATATGCATCCCTTACAATCAGCATTGCTGTCCCGTTGGAATTCACGAGAGCCAGCTTCGACTGGTGGCTTATCTTGGAACATCTGGAGCATGGAGTTCCCTTGGTAATGCCCGACTGGACGGTCGTCACCACGGATGCCAGTCTCTTCGGAAGGGGAGCGGTTTGTCTGGGAAAGTCTGTGCAGGGACAGTGGTCCAGAGATCAGTCTCGGTGGTCAATCAACCGCTTGGAGACCAGGGCTGTGGCTCTGGCATTGTAGGCCTTTCTCCCGCTCCTTCGGGGGAAGTTGGTCAGAGTCTTGTCAGAAAACGTGACTACGGTGGCCTATATCAATCGCCAAGGAGGAACAAAGAGTTGTCCGGTGGCGATGGAAGCGCAACAGTTGATGCACTGGGCGGAGCAGCATCTCATCAGCATTGCGGCTTCTTACATCACAGGCGTGGACAACCTACAGGCGGACTTCCTCAGGCGTCACCATCTCTATCCCGGAGAGTGGGAATTGGCCGACGAGGACTTCCAGCTCATCTGCAAGCAATGGGGCACGACATGCATGGATGTGATGGCCACATTTCAGAATGCCAAGGCTCCACAGTTCTACAGTCGGTGCAGAGAGACAGGGGCCGAGGGGGTCGATGTCCTGGTTCTTCCCTGGCCGACAAACATCTTACTATACGTGTTTCCTCCCTGGCTGCTGATCGGTAAAGTGATCAGGCGAATAGAGCTCCCTCCGGCAGAAGTGATTCTGGTAGCCCCAGAATGGCCGAGGCATCCTTGGTTTGCGGACCTGCTCAATCTCTCCACCATGGCTCCCCTGTGGTTTCGGGAGTCCGCGGCTCTTCTTCATCAAGGCCCCGTCTGTTTGGAAGAGGCGGATCGCTTTTGTCTCGCGGCCTGGCTTTTGAGAAGCAACGGTTAAAAGATAAAGGTTATTCGGATGCGGTGGTGGCCACGTTATTGCGATCACGAAAACAGTCTACTTCTCTAGCTTATGTCAGGGTCTGGAAGGTCTTTGAGGATTGGTGTTTGGATCGCGCAGTAGATCCTACACAGGCGTCGGTTTCCGACATTCTGTTTTCTGCAAGCAGGGCTTTCTAAGGGTCTGTCCTGTAGTTCCTTCCGCGTACAGGTTGCGGCACTCTGTTGTCTCCGAGGTAAGGACCAGGGGGTAGTGTTGGCTTTTTACCCAGATGTGGCTCGTTTTCTACGTGGGGCAAAGCACTTGCGCCCCCCCCCACTTCGCCATCCATGTCCTTCCTGGAACCTCAGTTTGGTGCTTTCCTCATTGTGTGCACCACCTTTTGAGCCTATAAAGGTCGACCTTAAAGGATCTCACGCTGAAAGTGGTATTCTTGGTGGCAATTTCTTCGGTGTGCCGGGTGTCCGAATTGCAGGCGTTATCGTGCCGGGAACCTTTCTTGCGGATTTCTGATTCAGGGGTCTCGTTGCGAACGGTCCCATCTTTTCTCCCAAAGGTGGTGTCTTCCTTTCACTTGAATCAGTCCATCGAACTTCCCTCATTCTCTGATGTGGATCAGTCGGATCCGGTAACCAAGGACTTACGGAAACTGGATGTCCGCAGAGCTCTGCTTCGATAGCTAGAAGTTATGAATCCTTTCCGGGTATCCGATCATCTTTGTCTTGTGGAATGGTCCACGTAAAGGTGGGATGGCCTCCAAGACTACAATAGCTCGTTGGCTGAAGGAAGCCATCGGTTCCACGTATTTACTGCATGGGAAGATGGTGCCGGTGGGGCTTTGCGCTCATGCTACACGGTCACAGGCCGTTTCTTGGGCAGAATGTCACCAAGTCTCGCCCCAGGAAATTTGCAGGGCGGCTACTTGGAAATCTTTGCACACTTTTGCAAGGCATTACAGATTGGATGTGTGAGCTTCAGATGCTGGGGTATTTGGAGAAGGGGTGCTCTGTGCGGGCCTCTCCGACTCCCACCCTCAGTGAGTTGGCTCTGGTACATCCCAGGAGTCTGGACTGATCCAGGTACGTACAGGGAAAGGAAAATTAGTTTCTTACCTGATAATTTTTGTTCCTGTAGTACCACGGATCTGTCCAGAGCCCTGCCCTTTTTCCAGTGTATATTGAAGTAACGGAGAGTCTGCTCGGATCCTGTGGGTTTTTCTTTCTGTTGCTACTACAGTATCGCTTGTTCTATTGGTTCTGCTAGTTCTGTTCCCATTTGGGGTTTCCTGAGCATTGTTATAGTTACGTATATGGGTTGGTTTTGTTCCATACTGCTTTGACATTACGTAAGACTGAGGGACCATGGGTGGTACCTCGTTATATATGGCAGGATTGTTTTGAGAAACTTCTCTGTCTCCACTTGCTGGAAGGGAGGCAAAACCCAGGTGTCTGGACTGATCCGTGGTACTACAGGAATGAAAATTATCAGGTAAGAAACTAATTTTCCTTTCAGATACGTCAGACCCTTTTTCTTTGCAGGCTGCTGGAGGCAAATTGACAAATGGTATGCCTTGGCACATACATAGCACAATTGTTACACTGAATAAATGACATTCTGATAAGTGTCAGTCTGGAGACTTATGTAGCATTATCTTTACTAATGTACAAGTTATTGGATTGTTACTTAGGACCAATTATTCACTTAAGTTGTTGGGAGAACTATTTAGAATAAAACAACCTAGAGGCAGGTGGGAAGGAATAAATAACTTGTAGGTAAAAGCCCTTTTATTTCTCCCTTTAAAATAAATACTAGCAAAAGATTCTTAAGCTTTTAACAGCTAGTAAAAAAAATGAATTTCAATAGTCATACAACACAAAGAAAGTAGACCCAAATGAAAAATAACAGGCAAGAGCATAAGCACTCGCAACTAAGATGTAAAACAGTAGTTAAACAGGCCAAGGGATTCTTTGAGGAAAAAGCTTGCCAGTGAGGCGAAAACTAATAATAAAATCTTAAGTACATTTGAAGCAAAAAGCTGTGACGGAGTCAGGCCTCTAGATGATCAAGGGGCAAAAGGGGTGCTAAGGGAGGACCAGAAAATAGCAGAACACTGAATGAATTCTTTGCCTTGGTCTTTATAGAAGAGGATGCTGGTAACATACTCAAACCTGAAACATTATTTAATTGTGAAGATTTTGAACAAAGAAAACAATGACAATGGAGGATATAATAGATCAGGTTAACAAACTAAAATGTAACAAATCACCGGAGCCAGATGGCATATGCCCCAGGGTTCTAAAAGAAGTAAAACAGGCACGATTCCTAAAGACTGGAAAGTGGCCAATGTGACTCTGATTTTTAAAAAAAGCCTTGAGGGGGGTGATCTGGAAAACTATTGACCAGTGAGCTGACATCAGTGCCAGGCAAAATGGTAGATGCCATTCTTAAAAACAAAATTACTGGCCATATAGATAGATATGGCTTAATGAAAAAGAGTCAACATGGTTTTAGCAAGTGGAAGCCTTGTCTAACCAATCTTTTACAGTTTGTTATAGGTACAGATAAACATGTAGATAAAGGTGAGCCAGTTGATATAGTGTATTTGGATTTTCAGAAAGCATTTGATAAAGTCCCCTATGAGAGTCTCCTCAGAAAATTACAAAGTCATGGGATAGGACGCAGTGTTCTGTTGAGGATTGGTAACCCATTAAAAGATGAAACAGAGGGTAGGACTAAATGGTCAGATTTCCAAAAGGAGAAAGGTTGATAGTGGAGTACAACAGGGATCAGTACCAGGAACTGTGCTATTTAACATTCATAAATGATCTGGGGACGACGAAGAGGTGATCGGATCTGCAGATGACATAAAATTATTCAAAGTTATTAAAACAGAAGCCAATTGTGAGGAACTACAGAAGGACCTTCTGAGACTGAGATTGAGCAATTGAACTGCAGATGAAATTTAAAGGAGAATTTTAAAAGCTTGGCGCGCACACCAAAACAGGGAGATAAATGCATTAATTGGGCCGGCACACATGTAGAACAGATTTTAAAAGCCTCCTGCTTACGCGTGTCTCTCCTGCTACGTGCACAGAAAAATTCTCAACAAAGGGGTAGGGCATGGTCTGGACGGGGCATGGGCATTCCTGGATTTCTTAATGAAACTAGCGCATAAATACTTGTGTACTTTTACTTTCACTATGAATGTTGTGTTAAACTCTGCTGACATGCCTATTTTTATTTTATTTTATGATTAACAGAGTAAAAAGTGAGGCTATTAAACTAGGGGGAGTTTGGAAGTCCTATCCCTTGCCTGGGAGAAATGGTGAAACTGGCAATGGCGTGGACATGCGCCCCTTTTTAAATCTCCTACTTATGCGGTGGAAGCAGGATTTGTGTGCACATGTGCATGTCCACTTAAAATTGCGTGCACATGTGTGGGCACTCAGTCTATTTTATATGTGTGTATACGTTATAAAATAGCCACATCCATGGGCGCAAGCCACCAAACGCGTGCATGAGTGTGCCTTCGCGCCTTTTTAAAAGTTACTGTCCCTGTGTGGAAAAGTGCAAAGTGATGCACCTAGAGAAAAATAATTTCCACAATGGGGTCACAATGCTGAGTTCTATATTAGGATTCACTACTCAAGAAAAGGTTCTTGGTGTCCTTCTGGAAAATGCACTGAAATCCTCTGTTGCCAGTGTAGTCAAAAAAGGAAACAGAATGTTAGGAATGAGCCAGAAAGGAATAAAGAATAAAACAGAAAGCAGAGTTGCTTACCTGTAATAGGTGTTCTCCTAGGAAAGCAGGATGTTAGTCCTCACATAGTAGTGACATCATCAGATGGAGCTCCACCACCTAGAGGACCAGAAGGACATCTCCAGATATCATGGTTAATTCACCCTGCTATCTAAGGAATACGACGAGTGAGGTTATCAAATTTGCGGACGATACAAAATTATTCAGAGTAGTTAAATCACAAGCGGATTGTGATACATTACAGGAGGACCTTGCAAGACTGGAAGATTGGGCATCCAAATGGCAGATGAAATTTAATGTGGACAGGTGCAAGGTGTTGCATATAGGGAAAAATAACCCTTGCTGTAGTTACACGAAGTTAGGTTCCGTATTAGGAGCTACCACCCAGGAAAAAGATCTAGGCATCATAGTGGATAATACTTTAAAATCGTCGGCTCAGTGTGCTGCAGCAGTCAAAAAAGCAAACAGAATGTTAGGAATTATTAGGAAGGGAATGGTTAATAGAGCGGAAAATGTCATAATGCCTCTATATCGTTCCATGGTGAGACCGCACCTTGAATACTGTGTACAGTTCTGGTCGCCGCATCTCAAAAAAGATATAGTTGCGATGGAGAAGGTACAGAAAAGGGCAGCCTAAATGATAAAGGGGATGGAACAGCTCCCCTATGAGGAAAGACTAAAGAGGTTAGGGCTGTTCAGCTTGGAGAAGAGATGGCTGAGGGGGGGATATTATAGAGGTCTTTAAGATCACGAGAGGACTTGAACGAGTAGATGTGACTCGGTTATTTTCACTTTCGAATAATAGAAGGACTAGGGGGCATTCCATGAAGTTAGCATGTAGCAAAATTAAAACTAATTGGAAAAAATTCTTTTTCACTCAACGCACAATAAAGCTCTGGAACTTGTTGCCAGAGGATGTGGTTAGTGCAGTTAGTATAGCTGGGTTCAAAAAAGGTTTGGATAAGTTCTTGGAGGAGAAGTCCATTAACAGCTATTAATCAAGTTTACTTAGAAAATAGCCACTGCTATTACTAGCATCAGTAGCGTGGGAAATACTTAGTTTTTGGGTACTGGCCAGGTACCTTTAGTCTGGATTGGCCTCTATTGGAAACAGGATGCTGGGCTTGATGGACCCTTGGTCTGACCCAGTATGCAATTTCTTATGTTTTTATGTTCTTAATTTGTTTTCTTCCCTCATTCCTACCATGTTTCTTGCTACAGAGTAATGGGCGCAGCAGTGCAGATTGTCTGTGAGTGGAACACAGGCCGCAATGTGCAGGCACTGAACGCAGATCTGTCCTTTGGCATGTTGGAGGTCCTAGAGTGCCTAAGGACTGAGGGAATGCCAGACCCGGAGTATACAGAGGTAAGATGAGAGACAGCCCTTAAGAGAAAATCTAGAGCATGCATCTATGCAACAGTTCCGAAGAATACAGGGCTCAGAGCCAGACATCCTTATATCTGTGATTATAGTTTGTTTTTATGTTTTTGACTGTGCTGTGTTTTATTTTATTTTTTAATTAATTTTTAAAAATGTTCTTTATATTTCCTTTCTTATACTACACTCCCTCTCCACAGCTCCTGTTGTTCAAGAATCCCAGTGCCTTCACCTACAGCTCTTCTTCCAGACCCTGTGCCCAGATCCACTACAAGAAGACTGAGATGGCGCCCTTAAAAGTAAGAGCCACCTTTCACCAACATAGATCGCAGCCTGTCCTTTAGGAGAGTGGGAGAAGATGCCAAATTCTCATTTTTAGGAAAGCGTCCAAGATCATTTATTTAAATATAAAGGAAAAAAAAAGCTGCGCTCTTCAGCAATTTAGTGCACATGTTTATATCCATAGGAGACAGCCATTGGCTGGTAAATCCTGAGAGTAATCTATAAGTATTTGAGAGGCTGTTAAAAACATTTTTATAACCTTTTTATTTAGCTTAGACTCAATGTACAAAACCTACAATAATTAGTGTCCATACATGCTCCATACAAATGAGATGATGGGAAAAAAAAGTTAACATATTGACAAACGTTAGACCTCAGGATAGGTTATACAGTCAATCCATGACAGTTTTGTGGTTATATCAGGAATCCGCACCCTAATCACAGGAAAACCTGTCACTGCATAGCTGTGAGCAAGAACATAGTACATGATGGCATAAAAGTATCGATCGGCGCCAGGGACCCACCGGGGTAAGGCCTAACTTAAAAACTCTCACCCCAGCGGGTCCACCCGGCCGACCACGAGGCTCCCTCTGCTGTCCACCCAAAGCCTCTTCCGTCGTCCTGCAGCGCGCCAGCCAATCAGGGGACCTCTTCAGACAGCCAATCGGGCTGTCCCTACCGGGTTTCAAAGCCCAGCTCTTGTCGGCTCCACGCGCCGAAGGAGCGCACCGAAGGAGCGCGTCAAAGGGGCCGGCCCCTTCGTGCAGCCCCGAAGGACATCACCGAGGACTCAAGCTGAAAGGATTTGAAAACTCAAGTTTCTTTACACCGTTCCTAAAACATACGCCCACATCACCTGCCTCTTTACCTGACCAACCAGGCTATCGGCTCCCCCTGCCTCAGCTCGACACAGTCGGTGTTCTGGCCTATCGGGGCCCGAGCCCTGGAGCTGCCCTGCGCACCTTTCACCCTCTGTGAGTCGATACACTGCCGCAACTAAAGACCACCTTCGAGCAGTGCTTCACTTCCGGCCAGGCAAGACACAAATGATCATTGCTTCAACTGAATTACAAAAGATAGATATAAAGCCACAAGTTCACCACTTGTGGCTGCATGACCCTTACCTTCTATATCCTCTCCAGTACAGGGGCTGGAAACTGGAAAATAAACCTATGTAGTGATAAGTCAGATTCAGAAAACAACTTAAGAACTGCCATACTGAGTCAGACCAAGGTTCCATCAAGCCTATTGTCGTGTTTCCAACAGTGGCCAATCCAAGTCAAAGTACCTGGCAGAATCCCATATAGTAGATATAATCTATGTTGCTTAAGTCCAGGGATAAGCAGTAGTTTCCTTAAGTCAACCTGGATAACAGTTTAATGATATTTCCTGCAAGAAATTGTCCAAACCTTTTTTTAAACTCAGCTATATTAATTGTCTTTACCATCTCCTCTGCAATGAACTTCAGAGCTTAATTGTGCATTAAGTGAAAAAGTATATTCTCAGATTAGTTGTAAATGTGCTACTTACCATCTTCATGGAATATCCCCTAGTGTATTTATTTTTTGAAAGAGTAAACAACCAATTTTGCATTTACCCGTTCCACTGCAATCATGATTTTATAGACCTCTATCATATCTCCTCTCACCCATCTCTTCTCAAGCTGATAAGCTTTAACCTCTTGAGCCTTTCTTCATAAGGGAACCATTCCATTCCAATTATCATTTTGGTTACCTTTCTCTGAAACTTTGCCATTCTGCCACATCTTTTTGAGAATTGCACACAGTATTCTAGATGCGGTTGCACCATGGAGCAATACAGAGGTATCATGACATTCTCCGTTTTATTCTCCATTGCTTTCCTAATCATTCCTAACATTCTGTTTGTAAGTTTGACCGCCACCGTACACTGAGATGAGCATTTCAACATATTGTCTACAATGATACCTAGATCCTTTGCCTGGGTGGTGACTCCTAGTGTGGAAACTAACATCGTGTAAATACAACATGGGTTACTTTTCCCTATGTGCATCATTTCACACTTGTCCACATTAAATGTCGTCTGCCATTTGGATGCCCAATTTCATATGATCTTCCTGCAATTTCTCGCAGTCCTCATGTGATTTAACAACTCAGAATAATTTTGTCATTTACAAATGTTATCACCTCACTGGGCACCGAGCCCAGTACAGATCCCTGAGCCACCCCACTATTTACCTTCCTTCATTAAGAAATATGACTATTTAGTCCTTTCCATTTCCTGTCTTTTAACCAGTTCACAATCCACAATAGGATATTGCCTCCTATCTTAGGACCTTTTTAATTTCCTGAGAAATCTCAACTGCCCTCTGAAAATCCAGATACACTATATCCACCGGCTCTCCATTATCCACATTTTTAACACCATAAAAAAATAAATAAAACAAATTATTTTTCTCTCCCAATATGCAAACAGATCTGAGCCCAGTCTAATGCCATATCTCTAGGTCTGGAGTAAATTAGAAACTGAAATGGATGAATTCCTTTTTATGGATGGAATAGGAGAGTACCTCCCAAAACAGACTGAGAAGCCTTCAACAGTGTTACACATTTTTTAAATATGTTCTGAAATAGATCTGTTTCTACATATTCGCCAAATCTTAGAGGAGGTAGCATCAGAAGTTTAAAAAAAAAAAAAAAAATCCAACTCAAGATAATTTGCTGTATTTTGCAGGAGATATAATCCTCTTTTGTTAGCAATGGCTGTTACATCATTGTGTCACCCCTGGGGTCATATGAGAGGTCGTTAACCCCCATATTGTAGTTTTTCAGTCTCGGCTCAAAGACCAAACAGGGTCCTTCCTCAGCTCAGAGCTCAGACCCTGCGCTTGGATCACAGCCAAAAAAAGGTTGAGTAATACTATGTATTTAGTGTAAAAGGAGAGGAGAAGTGTATGTATTGGGGGGTGGGGGGGGGGGGGGGAGATGTACAAAGCCAGTCCATATCATTAAACTGTTCAGCCTACCAGCCATATTGCTGCAACTCTTTGGGAATGCTAAAGTTTCTAGTTTCATTCTAGGAAGGTTTGTATTCCAAATGAAATTGGAAATACGCCTCTGAAGGTCAAAAACTGTTTTAGCAGATGTGGTGAGTAATCTAATGGTTAGAGCAGCAGGCTGAGAACCAGGAAATCCAGGGTTCCTGTTCATACCCAGATCAGTCCAGACAAGTGGGGTTTGGATCTCTACACGCAGATGGAGCAGAGAATAAAAGCTTTTCAGGTACTGCTGCATAACCAAGAGTGCCATCCGCAGTCCCTCAGTATTTCTCTGTCTCCAGCAGATGGTAGACGTGAAAACCTGCAGTCAGAGATATTTGGGGGGGAAAAAAAAAAAAAAGAAAATTTTAGAAGAAACTGAAAAGCTCCCTGAGGTGTTAGCCATTTTTGTGGGCCCATCCCTAAGGTTGGTGATCCCTGGCTGTTTCCACTCATCTCATCGAGAAGGTCTGAAAGTCAGGGGTCTTGGCTCCCTCGTTCCCTTTGATGCCTTCCCTTCTTCTACACCTGCCAGAACATGGAAGTATGCCCTTTTTCTTTTTTGGGGATACCTTTTAAGGTTGCTGATCCATTTTTTTTTTTTTTTTTTTTTAAAGAAGGAAGCCGTCCGATCGGGTGGTGCTCCCGAGTTGCGGCTTGCAGGAGGCAGAAGGATTGGAGAGTCCCTGGTAGCGTCTGAGGTCTGGGGCTTTCAGTGGCAAGGACTCAAGCCAATTGTGTGAGTTCTATGCAGCGTGGCTGAAGCGTGACCGCACCATGTGGTCAAGGCAATGGCGCAGACATCGTATTGCAGGATAGCCTGTAGGGGTTGTGGATTGTGTCGGGGAGTGCCTCAATTCAGCAGCGCTTGCACTGAGTTGGGAGGGAGGGATCCTCTGGTGAGGCAGTAGGCTCAAGGAGAATCACGTGGTCAATGGGCCTGGTGCCAGAGGCTCATTTGGGGGGGGGGAGAGTTTGCAAACACCGCAGTTTCTCATGAGGCACGTGGTAGAAGGCAAACAACTTTTAGGGAACCTAGGGATTCCCCTCTTCCTCTGTCTTCCGTGAGCCTGGATAATTCAGGGAATCTTGCTGTTGGAGGAGAGCCTGAGGAAGATCTACCACGTGATGAGGCCGCAGATATGGAGGAATTTTCTACGGATTTCGTTCTGCTCTTGCATAAGGGCCTATATGGCAAGAAAGGGGGGAAGCGGCCCCTGGCGGGGAGGTCGCATGTTCCCCCAAAGAGGCGCAACAGAGGGGTCAGAGAGTCTCTTGCATTGCCTAGGTCTGGGGGGTGCCTTGGGTGATGAGGACAGTTGTTGCAGACCTTGGGAAAACTTGGATGACCCACTAGATGTGGGGCATAATCCCGCATATGGCCCTGGCGATGATCCCGCAGCTAGTGATCCTGATGCCAGCCCACAGGTTGATAAGTACACGACTGATCCGGATGAAGCTCTGATTATGGAGGGGGGATGACCCAAGGGTTATCCAGTTCTGTAAGGAAGAGTTAAGACCCCTCATATCTCAGGTCCTGGATGGACATCAGGGACCACCGAAGGTTTTTCCATTGCCACTCCCAGTTAGTGAACTGGGAGTGGGATTCCCCGGAGGCTGGCTTGAAAATCAGCAGGGCAATGGTGAAATTGTGTACCCACTGACGGAGGAGACCTTGGAGCTCTTGAGGCTACCTAAGGTAGATACAGCGGTGTAGGCCGTCACTAAGAAGACAGCCATCTCTGTAGTTGGTTCGGCTGCGCTGAAGATTGTTCAGGACCAAAAGCTGGAGATCCAGTTAAAAAGGATGTTTGAGGTTTCAGCGTTGTCTTCAGGCGGCTGTTTGTGGGAGCCTGATGCAAAGGGCTTGCTTGCATTAGGTGCAGAAGACACAGGAGACGGAGCATGCTGCAGCAGACAGTTCCAGGCAGGCAGCCTGATTTGAGGCTAGGGTGACCTATGTGGCAGTTGTGCTCTATTACTTGGTGCATGCTTCAGCCAAGAGCATGGTTTCTGCAGCAGAGGCTCAAACTTTCCTGTGATTGTGCAGTTGGGTAGCGGATGTTTGGTCCAAGTCACAATTGTGTAATTTTCCCTTTAAGGGAAAGCTGCTGCTTGGAGAGGACTTGGATTCTGCAAGTGGTGAGAAACGGTTATGCCGTAGAATTTTCTCGTCCGCTGAGAGAGGCCTTTCTGGTGTCCCACATTGTATTCTAAGGAAGCAGGAGGCAGTCTAAGGGACATTGCTTCGTCTTTAAGAGTTAGAGCATACAGAGGAAACGGCAGCTCCATCTATTTCATGGTGTCCAAAAAGGAAGGCATGTTCAGGCCTATTCTGGATCTTGAGAAGGTCAACACTGCTCTGCGGGTGCTGCTGGATGGAAACATTGCGGACGGTAATAGCAGCGGTGTGGAAAGGAGAGTTTCTGGCATCCTTAGATCTGACAGAGGCATATCTGCATATACCCATAAGGCTGGAGCACCAGATTTTTCTGTGGTTCATGCTGTTAGGGCAGCATTTTCAATTCCAGGCTCTTCCTTTTGTGCTAGCAACAGCGCCGCAGACATTGGTGAATGTGATGATGGTAGGGGTGGCAGCCCTGAGAAGGGAGAGGATTCTAGTCCATGCTTACCTGGATGACTTGCTTATCCGAGCAAAGTCACAGATAGAATGTGCTCAGGCAATGCACTGGATTATGGAAATGTTGCCCACGCTCAGCTGGGTGATAAATTTGTCAATTATTTGGCACCGACTCAGTAGAGTATTTAGGCGCTCTGCCCGGGTTGGCAAGGTGTTTCTGACCCCGGGGAGAGTGGTGAAGTTGCAGACACAAGTTCATTTGCTGGGCCTTTCGGTGCCAAGAGCTGGGATTATTTACAGGTTCTGGGTTCTATGGTGTCTACTCTGGATGTGGTACCGTGTGCTTTTGCCCATATCTGTTCTCTCCAGAGACATTTACTGTCCTGTTGGGATCCGTTGTCAGAAGACTTTCAACAGCCTTTACTGCTTCGGGGGGGGGGGGGGGAACGACTTCAGATCCAGTCTGTCCTGGTGGCTTTTTCACTGCAATTTGGAGAAAAGGGTGAACCTGGAGATTCCAGACTGGGTGGTGACGACCACTGATGCCTGCCTCAGTGGTTGCCAGGGGCAATCTGCCCAAAGTCTGTGGTTGCGAATGGAAGCAGCCTGGTCTGTCAGTCGCCTAGAAATGAGAGCGGTGCGCAGGGCGTTGCTGTGTGTTCTACCACAGATTCGATGGTGAGAATGTTCTCGAACAATGCTACAACGATTGCCTATATTAATTGTCAGGGAGGGAGGAAGAGCCTCGGGGTGGCACTGCATGTAGCTGGAGTGGACAATGTGCAGGCTCATTATCTCAGCAGGCAACAGTTAGATCCAGGGAAATGCGAGGTGTCGATAGCGGTCTTCAACCTTATTCGAGACAGTAGGGGCAACCCACAGATGGACCTAATGGCGACACAGAAAAATGCCAAAATGCCTCATTTTTTCAGTCGCAGGTCTCCGCCGAGGGCTTATACGCTCTGGTTCTTCCATGGAAATGGAGATCCTGCTGTACATCTTTACTTCATGGCCCCTGGTAGGGCACGTGTTGCGGCACATAGAGAGATATCCAGGCAGGGTAACGGTGGTAGCACCCGAGTGGCCACTTAGCCCATGGTTCGCGGACCTGGTTTGGCACATACGATTAGATCATCTGCTTGATTTGCTGCGACAAGGAGTGGTCTTCTCGGATTGGGAGGATCACTTTTGTTTTGCAGCTTGGCTTTTGGGAGGCAATATTTGTGATTTGAAGGGATACTCTGAGTCTGTTATTTCCACTTTGTTTCAGGCGAGAAGACTGTCCATGTCCATGGCATATGTCCGGGTGTGGAGAGCATTTGAGTCCTGGTGTGTTGTTCAAGGGTTGGATCCTTTCTGAGTAGATATTCCATACATCTTGGCTTTTTTTGCAACAGAGCTTATCTAAGGGGCTGACCTATAATTTGCTTCACGTTCAAGTAGCAGCTTTGTATTGTCTCAGAGGTAAGCTGCACAGGAGAACCTTGGTGTCTCACCCAGACGTGGCGAGTTTTCTTTTTTTTTCTATTTTTTATAATTCACATTTTATTAAATTTTTCATAAAGTAAGCATACATCTTACTCCACACAGAAAAAAATACAAAAGAGTTGTAATATCACTAACAATCTCATTAACATAATTTCTCATTCACAAGAAAACAGAAAATTACATCACTTTTTTTAATAAGGAAAAAATAAGAACTGAAGGCCCAGTAATACTAGGGGAGATAAGGAAGAAACAAAAATTACCAGGAAACAGGCTTAATGGATACAGTGGATATATAATTACTTGATTGTCTAGGGCAGTGGTTCTCAACCTTTTTCCCATCATGACACACCGGACAGGCCACGCTCACATGTGTGACACACTGCTCATTACAATTCACGGCAGAAATAAAAAGTAAAAGTCCGGTAATTATTTTTGTTTAAAATGACACAAGGAAAAGATACATATTCTGTCTGAACAGCAATTGCATAAATAGTAAACATCCCACACCAAAACAGCACCAATTTCCAGCACTTAAACAGTAACCACCTTACCTAAGAAAAGGCAACACTGAAATATTACACCAGGCCTTAAGACATCAGTACATCTCCTATTAGGAAAAGGGACCAAGTCAGGCTGCTATAGAGCCCTACACAGAAACTACACACCAGCAGAAAACCTCACCTGAGGCACATGTGCTGACCCTCACCTAACAAAGAATAAAGAGACCAAAACGCATAACTAGAAGCATGCAGAAAAAACTGAATTGGAAACTGTAACAAGCCAGATTCTCTGTATGCAGTGTAATAAAGGAAAAAAGAAACATCACCCATCCTTGTAAAACAAATGAAGAAATATAAAATCAGTAGCAGTAAAACCATACTAACAAAAAGAACAGATTATTTTGAAACAGCTGATGAGTGGAATATTCAATAATTAAAAACTCACATAAAAAATTTCTAGATACCAATAAAATATTTCAAAATAGCAGACACAAAGACCCAATAATGAAAAATAAGGATACAAAAATTTTTTTGCTCTGCATATCTGGAAACGTTTGATATCCAGGTGTCCTGAGATTGTTTTGAATTAGCAGGAGGAGGGGTGGTTTGCTTGGGACTTTCTCCTCTCTCTGTCACATACCAGCGCTCTCTCTCACACTGGCTCTCAATTACACACCTATACACACATGCTCTCAGTCACTCTCATATACACATGCTTTTTCTCACTTATATAGGCTCTTAATTACACATTTACACACATGCTGTCTAACTTTCCACGCTTACACACAGGCTTTCAATCACACACATACATGCTGTGTTTTTGTCTCACACGCAGACTCTCATTCCCTGTACATACCTGGATCAGTCCAGACCCTGGGTTATGTCACCAATCCAGCAGAGGGAGGCAGAGAAAACATTCTAATGACTCTGACGTATACCCTGGAGCACCACCTGCAGTCAATCAGTATTTCTCTGCTCCCAGCAGAGGTGGATGTCCCTAACCCCTGCAGTCTGTGGTAGTTTATTTTTTAGTCAGGTAATTTAGGAGTTAATTTTTTGCAGGCTTTCTTTTTCTTTTGAAGAGAGCCTGTTCTTTTCATTTAAGTTATTTAAAAAAAAAAAAAAAAAAAGTTTTATTTTTTCTTCACAGCCGTTTCACTGCCTCCCGGGAGGTTGTCAAGTCCTGGGAGGACTATCCCTCCTGGTTTTTGAGGCTGCCGGAGTTGGGGAGGTTTTGTACCCAGCAACCACTCCTGGCAGGGGTGATACCGGGGGGCCCGGCTCACTCACCCTACTTGGAGCAGCTCCTGGGAGCCGTGGCGTTTCGGTCAGGTAAAAAAAAAAAAAAAATTCTTGACAGCTGATTTGTTGTTTACTTACCTTTTGGTGTTCGGTGGGCCCGTGCCTTTGTTTTTCACCGGGTTTCTTTTAGTTTTTTAGTTTTTCATACTTTTTATTTCGCGCCATTTTTTCTTTATAATGCCGCGAGGCGCAGCCTGCCGCACTTGTGGAGATGCGTGCGTGCGTCTCTCCAGGGAGAGTCTCTGTTCATCCTGTCTCCCCGGGGCGAAGGCTCATCAAGTTTGCCGATTTAAAATAAAAAGGGACTCTGCCACTTCGTGCGGCCCCAAAACCTCGGCCCAGCTGCTCTCCTGCCCCGGACTCTTTTCACTGCAGTGCGGGAACTGAAGCACTCCTGTCTACTCTGAGGGTGGCGACACAACAAGCTATTCAGGGTGCTTCTGACCTGCCTTCGCTGTCGCCAGTCCCTGCGGGGGACAAGCCGCGCGAAACAGGGCCATATTTATCGGCTGAAAGACTGGAGGAGATTTCAGATTCTTCTTATTTATTTATTTAGTAATTTTTATATACCGATAACCGTTTGCACATCGTATTGGTTTACATGGAACTAAGAGAGCGTCACCATGAAAAGGTGAGGCCTTTACAAGGAACATGGAACAACAAATTGGTTAAATAAGCTTATATAAGGAACATGATACAAAATTAATTGTATAAGGAGAGGTTATTTCATTGACATTGAGGAGTAACAGATGATTGGGAGTGGAACTGAGGAACAAACAAGGTTCTTTCTCTTCTTTTGCCTTTTCAGGGGATTTTCTTCATTTTCTTCACAAAGCTTACAAATCTAAGAAATTTCATAAGAGACATGAGTCTCTCATCTGAACAGAGGTTAAGGCCACGTTCCTCAAAAAGGGCTAGTCCCACGGATTTGGAAGTGGGGTCAACTCCGAAGTGTCCCCTTCGTCAGGGTCCGGATCAGACAATTTTTTCTTTTCCAGATGATTCTGAGCATGGCTCTTTACCTTTCCTGGACAAGTCCTTGCCGGAGGGGGATTTAAATGAAGACTCTGCTTTCAGTATTAGTTCAGACCCTCATGTTGCGGATGGGGATGACCCCAAAGTAGTCCGCCTATTTAGAAGAGAGGAACTTAGTCCCTTAATTCCAGCTATTTTACTGTAATTGGGTCTCGAGGTTCCAGTAAAGGATTCTCGGATTAGTGACGTTGACCCAGTGTTGCTTGGCCTTAGAGTTCGCATGACATCATTTTCTTTTCATCTTTCTCTCACTGACCTTATGTACCGGGAGTGGGATACTCCTGAGTTGGAGCTTAAGGTAGCACGAGCCATGGAAAAATTGTATCCATTACCTGAGGAAGCTTTGGAAATTTTAAAATTTCCTAAGGTGGATGCCGCTGTTTCAGCAGTCACTAAGAAAACAACTATTCCAGTAACTGGGGCTACGGCTCTTAAAGATCTCCAAGATCGTAAGCTGGAGGTTCAGCTTAAGCGAATTTTTGAGGTTTCTGCTCTTGGTGTGCGGGCGGCCATGTGTAGTAGCTTGGCTTTGCGAGCTGGACTAAGATGGGTCCAGGCTTTACAAAACAATTCTTCCCTCTCTGAAGAAGAAGTTGCTCAGGCTGGTAGACTGGAAGCTACAGTTGCTTATAGTGCAGATGCTTTATATGATCTCATTAAGACCTCGGCTTGCTCTATCGTTGCTTTTGTATCGGCTCGCAGACTTCTCTGGTTGAGGAATTGGTCTGCAGACGCATCCTCCAAAGCTCAATTAGGGGCTTAATCCTTTAAGGGAAAATTATTATTTGGTAAGGAATTGTAAGATTTAATTTTGTCCCTAGGGGAAAATAAGATTCACAAATTGCCAGAGGACCATCCTAGGCCTAGAAGCTCTTTTTCATCTCGCTCTCGTTTTCGGTCTAACAGAAGATTTCGTTCTTCTCGTCCGTCGGCTCCTCCAGCTAAACAGTCTTCAGGTAGACAACGGAATTGGCCTCAGTCCTTTCGTAGCCGCCGCTTTGGTAGACCTGCAACTTCCAAAGTCTCAGGAGGCACAAAGTCTGTCCAATGAGATAATGCCGGTCCTTTCTCTGGTTCCCATCATAAGGGGCAGGCTGTCTCTGTTTTATGGAGAATGGGCCAGATGTACGTCGGATCAATGGGTTCTATCAGTGATAAATCAAGGTTACGCTTTAGATTTTGTTCGGCGACTTCACCACCTGTTCCTAATTTCACCGTGTTCTTCCCTACAAAAGCGTCTCATAATCCAAGACTCGCTACAGCGTTTCAGCGACCAAGGAGCTATAGTTCCAGTTCCAACATCGGAAAGGTCGGTATTCAATTTTCTTCGTCGTTCCCAAAAAGGAAGGAACCTTTCGTCCCATTCTCAATCTCAAGAGGGTCAACCGTTGTCTAAGGATTCCAAAGTTCCGGATGGAGACTCTTCGGTCTGTCATAGCTTTGGTTCACAGAGGAGAATTTCTAGCATCTCTCGACCTCACCGAAGCTTATCTTCATATCGGCATTCGATCCAATCATCAGAAGTTTCTTAGGTTTTGCATTCTAGGGCAACATTAGCAATTCAGGGCTCTCCCGTTCGGATTAGCCACAGCTCCCAGAACATTTACCAAAATAATGGTTGTGGTGGCCGCTCAACTCAGGAAGGAGGGCCTGTTGGTACAGCCGTACCTGGACGACTGATTGATTCAAGCGAAGTCGGAATCTTTGTTATTATACAATCAACAGGGTAATCAGCCTTTTGCAGTCTCTAGGCTGGGTGATCAACGAAGACAAGAGTCACCTATTACCTTCCCAATCTCTGGAGTTTTTGGGTGCACGGTTCGACACTCGTCAAGGAATAGTGTTCCTTCTGGAGCATCGCCTTCTCAAGATTCAATCACAAATTTGAGACTTACAGTCTATTCCTATTCCTTGTGTGCGGGATTACTTGATAGTTTTAGGTTCAATGACCTCTACTCTGGAGTTGGTTCCCTGGGCCTTTGCGCACATGAGACCACTTCAGTCTGCATTGATTTCACGCTGGAATCCGGTTTCGGAACTATACCACCTTCCCCTTCCTCTTACAGAGACGGCTCGTTCCAGCTTAGATTGGTGGTTACAGACAGCAAATCTGCAACAAGGTGTACCACTAGAGGTTCCGGAATGGACTGTGGTCGCTACCGACGCCGGTCTTTCAGGCTGGGGAGCGGTATGTCAGAATACATCTGTTCAGGGTCAGTGGTCCAAAGAGGAAGCGCGGTGGTCGATCAATCTTTTAGAGACCAGAGTGGTTCATTTAGCCTTAATCGCTCTTCAACCTCTCCTTTGCGGGAAGTCTGTTCAGGTTCTTTCCGACAATGCGACCACGGTAGCGTACATCAACCATCAGGGAGGAACCCGAAGCTTCCTGGTAGCTCAGGAAGCACAACAGCTGATCGCCTGGGCAGAGCAACATCTGCTCAGCATCGCAGCCTCACACATTGCCGGGGTGGACAACATTCAAGCAGACTTTCTCAGTCTGCATCATCTCGACCCAGGCGAGTGGGAACTTTGTGAGGAAGCCTATCAAATGATATGCAACAGATGGTCCACTCCGGCAATGGATCTCATGGCCACATTTCAGAATGCCAAAGCCCCTCGGTTCTTCAGCCGCAGGAGAGAAAGAGGAGCGGAAGGAGTAGATGCTCTGGTACTTCCTTGGCCAAGGGATGTACTTCTCTACGTGTTCCCTCCCTGGCCTCTAATCAGCAAGGTTCTGCGTTGGATAGAAGTTCAACAAGTCGACGTTGTGTTAGTGGCTCCAGAGTGGCCACGCCGTCCGTGGTTCGTGGACCTGGTCAGACTAGCACTGGACGGTCCCCTTCGATTTCGAGATCTTCCCTGCCTTCTGTCTCAGGGTCCGGTTTGTTTGGAAGAGGTCGAACGCTTCTCTCTAGCGGCATGGCTTTTGAGAAGCGTCTGTTAAAGAATAAAGGTTATTCAGATGATGTAGTGACTACTTTATTGCGTTCAAGAAAGCCTTCTACATCTTTGGCTTTTGCAAGGGTGTGGAAGGTTTTTGAATCTTTGTGTAATGAGCATCAAGTAGATCCAGTTCACTCTTCGGTATCCAATATTTTATCTTTTTTACAAGACTATTTAGCCAAGGGTTTGTCCTGTAGTTCCTTACGGGTACAAGTAGCAGCGCTTGGATGTTTTCGTGGTAAGGTTCAGGGATTATCCTTGGCTGCGCATCCGGATGTAGCGCGTTTTCTCAAAGGTGCACAACATCTATGTCCTCCATTTCAGAATCCTTGTTCTGCTTGGAGTTTGAATTTGGTTCTTAGGGCTCTGTGTTCGGCTCCCTTTGAACCCATTAATCATGCGACTTTGAAGGATCTCACATTGAAGGTGGTGTTTCTTGTGGCCATTTCTTCAGCTCGTAGAATTTCAGAGTTGCAGGCCTTGTCTTTCAGAGAGCCTTTCCTTAGAATTTCTGATACAGGAATTTCATTACGGACTGTACCATCTTTTTTACCTAAGGTAGTATCTTCTTTCCATTTAAATCAGTCCATAGAGCTTCCGGCTTTTCCGTCTTTGGATCGTTTGGATCCTTCCTCTAGGGATCTTAAAAAAACTGGATGTACGACGAGCTCTGTTGCGTTATCTTGAAGTTACAAACAATTTTCGATTGTCTGATCATTTGTTTGTTTCGTGGAGTGGCCCTCACAAAGGTCATAAGGTTTTGAAGGCTACGATTGCTCGTTGGTTAAAAGAGACAATTCGTTCAGCTTATCTTCTAGCTCGTCGTGACCTTCCCGAAGGGTTGAGAGCTCATTCTACTAGGTCACAGGCTACCTCTTGGGCAGAATGTCAGTTTCTCCTCAGGAGATTTGTAAAGCAGAGACTTGGAAGTCATTGCATACTTTTGCTTGTCATTACTGCTTGGATGTTCACGCTCCAAGTTCAGCAGCCTTCAGAGAGAGTGTTCTCCGAACGGGACTCTCTGGGTCCCACCCTAATTGAATCAGCTCTGGTACATCCCAGGGTCTGGACTGATCCAGGTATGTACAGGGAAAGGAAAATTGGTTCTTACCTGCTAATTTTCGTTCCTGTAGTACCATGGATCAGTCCAGACGCCCACCCTTTATGTCTATGTATTATATTTGTCTTTTAGGAGAGTCCGCTCGTTCACTGTTTGGGTGATTAAACTGCCTTTCATGCTGTCTATTTTTCTTAATATTTTCTTGTTTATTCCCAAGATTTTTTTTTGGGATTCTGCTTCCATTTAGGATTTGTGAGTTTGAAATTCGTTCTCCTATTTAGATAGCTAATTAATGTTAGAAGTTAAATTTCTGCTTTGATACTGCTCAATACTGATTGACTGCAGGTGGTGCTCCAGGGTATACATCAGAGTCATTAGAATGTTTTCTCTGCCTCCCTCTGCTGGATTGGTGACATAACCCAGGATCTGGACTGATCCATGGTACTACAGGAATGAAAATTAGCAGGTAAGAACCAATTTTCCTTTCACATGCTTACAAACATGCTCTCTCTCTCTCTCATTTACACACAGGCTCTCAATCACATACTCACGTGCTCCCTCACCTAAACCAGCTCTCAATCACACACAGACACACAGGCTCTCACACACATGCTCTCTCCCTTACTTATACACACAGGCTCTTAATCATACATACACATGATCTCTCTCACACACAAAGGATCTCAATCATACACACATACTCTTTCACACAAACAGGTTTTCAATCACAAACTTACACATATAGGTTCCCAATTGTAAACTTACATTCACGCTTTCTCTCTCACAGGCAGGCTCTCAATCACAGACATACTCTTTCACATATACAGGCTCTCAATCACACACATATATGCTATCTCTCACACACACATAGGATCTCAAACACACATGCTTGCTTGCTCATTCACTCTCTCTCCCTCCCCCCCCCCCCCCCCCCCCTCTCCCCGGAACTAGCGGCAGCAGCAGCCTTCTCCCAACCCTAACCTCCATTTTCAGCCCTCGCGGAGGAGGAGTCCCATCAGCCGCAGGGGTTGACGTTCTTCTTCATTTTCCTCCGAGTCGCACTGCACATTTTTCAGACTGCGCCTCTCTTCTTTTCTTCAGGCCGACGCTGACCACACTAGCATGGTCTCTTCTTCCCGCGCACGCACCCGCTGCTCATTTCCTCTTCTGGGCCGCGGGGGGGGCGGCGGGAAGAAGAGACGATGCCGATGCCGCTGACTCCAGCTGTCCTGCCGCGTTCCACCTGGGCTGACAGCATTTTAAGCCCAGGTGGAGGAGGACCGGAGAGCAGCTGGGTCAGCGGGGGACCGGGAAGTGTGGCTACACACCTGCGTGTTCTTGGCGACATACTGGTGTGTTGCGATGCATTGGTTGAGAACCACTGGTCTAGGGATCTGTTACCCCAGGACTGATATTCAAACTCCTGGCATTTAAAGAAGGATTTCAACTGCTCCATTAAAGTAAAAACAAAACATTATTCTTTCCCTTGAACCACACATCTACCTGGATATTTTAACACAAACTTATAACCCAAAAGAAATACTGTTACGCCTGTCGGTCGCAGACGGCTGCGACCTCTCACGCTCACCTCCTTTTTTTTTTTTTTTTTTCCCTCTCTCCCCCCCCCCCCCCCCCCCACCCAACTCCATCAAGTCTGGGAAAATTGGCAGTCTCTACCAGCCCATGCCGCCCTCTCTGGCATTCCCGGGACAGCGTGGATACTGCCGACCACCATCTTGGATCTGGAGTTACCTAGATGCGCAAGGGCCTCATTTGACCACGTCATGGTGGGAACCTCGGGGGCGTCCCCGCCCAATGACGTCAACTTGCCAGTGTATTTAATCTGACTTGCCCTTGCCTTCCTTGAGTTATCAAGGAGTTCAGTCTTGCTGAATTCTCCACTTCAAGAACTTCCTGTTCCTGACTCAGTCTTGGCATACGGCCAGGTTTGGTGCTTGCCAGATGTGCAAGGATATAGATTTTAGGCCCCCATATGGAAAATCTCTGACTTTAGATGTAAGTCAGGGGGGGCATTCTCCCATTCTCTGTCTATGGGAAATAAACTTAGTAAGGCAGGCCCTTAGGTAACACATTACTGAACACAGAGGCTGATGCTTGTGCTTTAGTTTATTGATAAAATCCTATTTTAGCATTTGTGCTTTTGGGGGGGGGGCTTTTTGAGATCAGGGACAGTGAGAAGGAAACTGATGAAACATCATAAAAGCCTTCCCTCCCCCACACTACTAAAATGCAGGATCAGTGTCAAGCCTGCATAACATTTCCCCATAGAATCGAAGCTAATATTAAAGTTTGATATCCAAATTATTACCTGAGTATCACTGGGAAGATAAAGGGGGAATGCAATCTAAGCTCATAAAGGGACACTTTTTCAAAGACATGCATACCTTAAACGATTATAAAATAAGTATTAGCCTGCCTGTATCTGCTCCACACAGTTAAGTGCATTTGTAACTTGCTGAAAGGACACCTCAGACTTTCCCAATGCTTAGACTGTTAGCCGCAGAGAAAAGTGGCACTGTAGAGAAGTGCTTTGGGGGTAGCGTGGTTAGAAAATCCCTGCAGAGAGGTGAATTTAAATCATGCACACATGTAGACTTGTGCATTTACTTCACAGCTTCTTTTCAGATGGTGTGAGTATTGTATGACTTCTAGCCCAGGAGTTCTCAACATGGTCCTGAAGACACAGCTAGTCAGGTTGTCAGGATATCCCCAATGAATAGGTGTTAGATACATTTGCATGAACTGCCTGTATTGTATGCAGCTCATACATATTCATTGTATATATCTTGAAAATCTGACTGGCTAGGTGTGTGTCAAAGACTGGGTTGAAGACTCCTCTTCTAGCTAGATGCCTTTCATTTGTGTGAGCTCAGGGCATATAGGCGCTCTTCTGAAAATGTCACCCAAAATTACATTCACAGTCAAGAACATAAGACTTGTCATACTGCCTCAGACCAAAGGTCCATCAAGACCAGTATCCTGTTACCAGCAGTGGCCAATCCAGGTCACAAATAGGATTCCAAGGGATAGATAGATTCCATGCTGCTTATCCCAGGTATAAGAAGTGGATTTCTGCAACTCCACCTTAATAATGGTTTATGGACTTTTCCAGCACACACACACACACAAGGTGGACCAAGCCAGCATAGGGAAACCAATCAAATAGGAAGGATGGTCAATTATATACTGTCCACAAATTCTTGAAAGTTCAGCACATATTTTTATTTGTGACTTGAAAACAGATTTAACAGTTCGTTTGTAATCTGTTTATCACGATCCCCTGACCAGAACTGTTTCGAATGACTGCATTGGGAGGGACTTTAAACTATGAATTAAAGTCTAAACAAAAAATTACTAAAATAAATGGACATAAGGCAAAAAAATAGGGACACAACCTTCAAATAATAGCGGATAATGATAGAAAAACTGTGTTGAGCACAATTGGATTTGAATGGCACATCGAAATGGAACGGTAACAGAGATTAAAATAAACAAAAAGTGCACCAGCATGCAGAATTAGGATATTGCATATGAAAAATATATATATATGCTCGCAAAGGGAGAAGTATTACATATTCAGGTGTAAATATTACAAGTAAACCTAGCAAAAACATTAACCATTCACTGTTTGAAGATATGCGATAGTGAAAATATATTTTGTAGAGAAAGCGCAAGCTACTTAGATCAAAAAGCATAATAAAGCATAATTGTAAAGTTAATTACTCATCATAGTATGAAAGAAACTAAGACTAATATAAAAATGGGAACTCTTAAAACAAAAAGAAAATGTCCTGATAGTGGAATCTTAAGGCAGAAATAAATCATTTTTAAACATGGTAAAAAAAAAAAAATGTATGTGTGAGAACAAGGCAAAAAATGCTGACCATTTGATAATTAAATTGAGTCCATTGGGGATCTTGACATTGAGAGTGAGATCCATCTCTGCTTATGTTGTGTTAAAAGGCAAGAGAAGTCTCCACCATGTGAAGGGGAAGGACAGATTTCCAAAATACAAAAACGTAGTTGTGTGTATGAATGGTCTTTCTCAAGCCAATGTTGTGTCAGGGGCATTTTGACGGCCTAGCTGGATGAATGTACAATGTTCATAGATATGTGTGCATACGCAATGCAAAGTTTTCCCATCATAAACTAGGGATCATGGACATAGGATAGCATAAATAACTCCCTGTGTGGAGCAGTTGGAGGCAAAAGGGAGGGGAATAGAGGGCTTAGTGAAAGTTGTGACAGTAAGAGAAAGTTCACAGGCTTTAAAGTGTCCTCAGGGCTATATTCATTATGTGATGGTGAAGGGGGCTAAATAGGGTAAAATTCTGAAGAAACAAAGAGGTCCTGTAAATTGTGGCTCCGGCGGAATACAAAGCAGAAGTGTTTATTAAAAATTAGATGAAGAGTGAGATTAGACCAATGTTTGCGGATAATAGAGCAAATGTAGTAGCTGACTGGAGAATAGGGTGAAACGCAGGTAATGAGGTCATCAGAGTTGCAAGGTGTTTTTAAAAATAATAGATCCTGGTTAATATATAGAGCATGTTTAAAAGTCCATTTAATGACTAGAGGGATAACCACATTGGATAAATTAATCGGGCATTTCCCGAGTTTGTCAAAAAAAAAATCAGTGCGTGTTGAGCATAGCCGGCATAGAAAGAAAAACTGTCCAACAGGTATATTGTCTCAAAGGGTCCAGGAGTGGCAACTGGTATAAAAAAGCAGAAGATTTGTCAGAAGATTTCCTAAAAATCATTGTGGAAAAAGAAGTATTGATTTTATGGATTGAAATATATGAAAAAGAAATTTGAGAAGAATGAACAATTGAAGAGAACCGAAAGTGACTATTGCAGTTGTTTAACCAATTGAACATAAAAAATTGGATGTGGGAGCTTTGCAATAAAAAACAAGTCATCAATGTAACGTAACCATGTGACTCAAAATGAGCAAAAATGGGAAGGATATCAAAATTTTTCTTCAAAATCGGAAACGTATAGACAGGCAATATCAGGGGCCATTGTGACCCCCATTGCTGTGCCTTTGATTTGTTGGATTTATTTAATCTTTGTTACCGGAAGTTCTGTTTTGATGTGCTATTCAAATCCAGTTATGAAACTGGTTGTCCCCAGGTAAGTGCTCAACAAAGCTTTTTGTCATTTTCTGCTGTTATTTGAAAGTTACGTACCCCTTTTCTTGCCTTATGTCCATTTATTATAGTAATTTTTTGGTTTATTCTTTAATTCGTAGTTCAAGGTCCCTCCCGACACAGTCATTCAAAACACTTTTCTGTGTCGGGAGACCGTGTTAAACAGATTACAAACCCACTGTTAAATCTGCTCTCCAAGTCACATATAAAATGTGTGCTGAACTTTCCCCGGTCTTGCTGGATGCGTCAGCACGGACCAGCCTCTCGTGGTGGCTACAGTCTTCCAGTGTACAGCGTGGAGTCAGTCTCGAAGTTCCGGAGTGGGTTGTTCTCACTACTGATGCCAGTCTCTCTGGTTGGGGAGCGGTCTGCGAGCGGCAGTCGGCCCACGGCACTTGGTCGGCGGTGGAAGTCTCGTGGCCTATCAACCAATTGGAGACCAGGGCGGTGCGGCTAGCTCTTCAAGCTTTTCTCCCCCTTGTTCAGGGTCGTTCGATCAGGGTTCTGTCAGACCACGCCACAACAGTTGCTTACATCAATCGTCAGGGCAGGACCAAGAGCCAGGGGGTGGCACTGGTAGCTCAGGAATTGTTTCAATGGGCGGAGTGGTTCTTGATTCAGCTGGCAGCTTCTCATATCGCAGGGGTTGACAACGTCCAGGCCAATTTTCTCAGTCGTCAGAGCTTAGATCCAGGCGAGTGGGAATTGGCGGAGTCTACAATGCGGCTCATTCAAAGAAGGTGTGGTCATCCCAATGTCGATTTGATGGCAACTCGGCTCAATGTGAAAGCCCCTCGATTCTTCAGTCGCAGGAGAGAATATGGGGCCGAGGGAGTCGACACTCTAGTAGTGCCTTGGCCTCGGGAAGTCTTGCTGTATGTTTTTCCGCCGTGGTCTCGGGAAGTCTTGCTGTATGTTTTCCCGCTGTGGTCTCTGGTGGGTAAAGTATTGCGCTGGATAGAGAGACACCCCGGGAAGGTGATCCTAGTAGCTCCAGAATGGCCATGTCGACCATGGTTCGCAGATCTAGTCAATCTAGCGGTAGACAGTCCGTTGCGCCTCAGTCATCTTCCGGATCTTTTCCGTCAGGGTCCCTTATTTTCCAACCAGGCAGATCGCTTTTGTCTAGCGGCCTGGCTTTTGAAAGGCGTCGCCTGAGGCGGAGAGGATATCCAGAGCCAGTGATTGCTATGCTTTTGCAGGCTAGGGGGCAGTCTACATTCCTCTCATATGTTCGAGTTTGGAAAGTGTTTGAGGCTTGGTGTATTGAACAAGGGATACATATGATTCAGGCTTCGATTTCTCAGGTCTTGTCCTTTCTACAAGAGGGTTTAGCCTAAGGCCTTGCCTTTAATTCTCTTAGAGTACAGGTAGCAGCTCTTGCCTACTTGCAAGGAAAGATGGAAGGTTATTCCTTATCTTCTCATCCGGACGTACAGAGATTTCTTCGGGGAGTTAAGAATTTGTGTCCTCTGGTGCGGAAAGTATGTCCTCCCTGGAACCTTAATCTTGTTCTGCGAGTGTTGTGTGACGCTCCATTTGAACCGATTCGGAGAGCGACTCTTAAGGATTTGACTCTCAAGGTGGTGTTCTTGGTGGCCATCTGTTCCGCCAGGAGGATTTCAGAATTGCAAGCCTTGTCATGTAGGGATCCATTTCTTCAAATTTCTGGTTCTGGGATTACGTTGCGCACGGTTCCCTCCTTTGTCCCAAAGGTGATCTCTGCTTTTCATGTTAATCAGACTATCGAGCTTCCAGCCTTTGCAGATTTGGATGATTCTATGCAGCATGCTCGAGAACTTAAATTGTTAGGTGTCCTTAGAACCTTGCTTCATTATCTCAAGGTTACTAATGAGTTCAAAAGATCTGATCATCTTTTTGTTTTATGGAGAGGTTCAAAGAAGGGTACCCATGCCTCCAAAGCAACTATTGCCAGATGGCTTAAGGAGGCTATTGGGTCGGCATATTTTCTCAAGGGCCATCAAGTTCCTAAGGGTTTGTGAGCCCACTCGACACGGGCTCAGGCTGCTTCAAGGGCGGAGGCTCAATTGGTGTCTCCGCAGGAGATTTGCAGAGCGGCGACTTGGAACTCGTTGCATAGTTTTGCAAGGCATTACTGATTTGGATTTGAGATTTTCTGATTCCAGGTCTTTTGGTGAAGGTGTCTTGCGAGCAGGACTCTCCAGGTCCCACCCTCTCAAGGAAGCTTTGGTACATCTCAGATGTCTGGACTGATCTGGGTACGTACAGGGAAAAGAAAATTGGTTCTTACCTGCTAAATTTTCATTCCTGTAGTACCAACGGATCAGTCCAGAACCCACCCGGGTTGGAGGGGAGAGTCGTCCGTTCTTTGTTGTAAACTTCTAAATTTTTTCAAGTTGTTTGACACGTTTTTAGTCAGTTTATTGCACATAGGGGTAGATTTTAAAAGAAGCGCGATCAGCCTACTTTTGCTTGCGCATCAGACTCAAGCAAAAGTACGCTGGATTTTAGTAGATACGCGCGGAGCCGCGCGTATCCACTAAAATCCTGGATCGGCGCGCGCAAGGCTATCGATTTTGTATAGCCTGCGCGCGCCGAGCCGCGCTGCCTCCCCCCGTTCCCTCCAAGGCCGCTCCGAAATCGGAGCGGCCTCGGAGGGAACTTTCCTTTGCCCTCCCCTCACCTTACCCTCCCTTCCCCTACCTAACCCACCCACCCGGCCCTGTCTACACCCCCCCCTTACCTTTGTCGGGGGATTTACGCCTCCCGGAGGGAGACGTAAATCCCCGCGCGCCAGCGGGCCTGCTGCGCGCCGGGCCGCGACCTGGGGGCGGGTACGGAGGGCGCGGCCACGCCCCCGGGCCGTAGCCACGCCCCCGTACCCGCCCCCAAAACGCTGCCGACACGCCCCCGCAACGCCGCGCGCTCCGGCCCCGCCCCCCGACACGCCCCCCTCCGAGAACCCCGGGACGTACGCGAGTCCCGGGGCTCTGCGCGCGCCGGGAGGCCTATGTAAAATAGGCTTCCCGGCGCGCAGGGCCCTGCTCGCGTAAATCCGCCCGATTTTGGCGGATTTACGCGAGCAGGGCTCTGAAAATCCGCCCCATAGTGTTTTTTCAGCTTGGTTACAGATCAATACTGAGCTACTGCAGGTGGTACCAGGGCTTTTCAAGCAGTGTCAACGAGGCTTTTCTCTGTCTCCATCTGCTGGCAGGGTTGAATAAACCCAGGAGTCTGGACTGATCCATTGGTACTACAGGAACGAAAATTAGCAGGTAAGAACCAATTTTCTTATCTAAGGAATATAACAATTATATTTTTCATTCTGTTCTACACAATGTAGGTAATTTTCAAAGGAGTTATGTATGTAAATGTAACATACTATCATAGCAATTTTCAAAAGCTCATTTACGCGCTTAAAAGTGTACTAATGTGCGTAAAACCTATTGACAATTCAATAATATATATCATAGCAATTTTCAAAAGCTTCATTGCTTGCATAAAGTGCATTTACACATGCAAAACCCAGTTTTAAGTGCATAAATCATTCTGAAAATTTTACCCCCTTACATGTGAAGCACTCTACCAAAATCCCATGGACTATATACACTCATTGTATTGATATATGTTTGATTATTTTGTTAGTTTTCTTAATTTAAAACAAAATCCATACTTTTCTCCAGTGCACTTTGTACAGCCTTTAGGAAGATTGGTCATTTTTACTTATATCAGGTTTTTGAAGCAGCAGAGAAGCCTTGAATAAATTCTCATTTTATCTCTGCTTTAATATTTTTCATTCCAGCATCCTGCACGCATGACATCAAAAATAATAATATTAAATTGTTACCCATGCTTAAAAATTATTTTTATGGGGGGGGCGCTGTTCCGCGGCCGATGGGACAAGGCGTGTGAGTGCTGAGCTCCGTTCCCTCCGCGCTGAAAACACCTCAAAAACAGCTGATTTCGCCGATTTCCTGCCCCGGTTTGCACTGCTGTGCCTCCCTCTTCCGTGCCTGCGCTCATGGCAGCGAAAAAAAAGACGGCAGACTTAAAACATTTTGCCTACGGTAGGGCGCTTGCCGAGGAGGGGCCTGTGGGCATCGATCCGACCAGCCTCGAGTTTGACGCTGCCGAGGGCCCTGGGACCGCGATCAGACCCCTCCCCCCACAGGCTCAGCTTACCCCGGGAGAAGCTGTCACTAAGGAGGAGATGAGGGGGTGGTTCATGGAGCTCCGTGCCGACATGAAACTGCACAAACAAGAGCTAATGTCCTCCATGGCTGATATTAGGGAGGACTTAGCTGCACTTGGTCGCCGCGTGGATGATGTGGAAGGGAGGGTGGATGGCCATGGGGAGGTCTTGAACAAAATGGCGGATCAACAACAGAAGTTTGATACAGAACTGTCTGCCCTCTCTGACAAGCTGGAAGACCTAGAAAACAGGAATAGGAGATGTAATCTCCGTATTAGAGGAGTGCCAGACAGTCCGGACTATCTGGATGCACATAGCATTGCCCAACAAATCTGTATTTTTCTCTTACAAATGGCCACCCCGGACCAGGATAACAACGCTGCAGAGGCCTCTACCATCCGGCTAGAACGCGCCCACCGGGCCCTGGGTCAGCGCGGTGAGCAGAGATCTCGGGACATTATTATCTGTTTCCACAGTTTTCTGCAGAAAACCCAGGTTTATGAAGCGGCCAGAAAGCAACGGGATATTCAATGGAAGTCTCACTCCATCACAATATTTCAAGATTTGGCTCCAGTGACCCTTAAACGCCGCTACGACCTGCGTGAAGTTACGGCGGCTCTGCGATCGGGTGGGACACGCTATAGATGGACTTTTCCTTTTGGACTACAATTTCAAATTCAAGGCGTGACTTATCGTGTCAAGACACTGACGGAAGCGGCAGAGGCTTTCAAGCAGGCTCAGCTACCAGTTCCGTTTCAGATACCAAAGCAGACCGCGGCCCGCTCCAAACCGGATGCCATGCCTCGCTGGCAGCAAGCTGGAAAGGGCGGACGCCGCCTCCGTCGTCACTCGGGAGCTGCTGGAGGGTCCATGTCTGATCAGGGTTGACCAGTCGACCTCATAATTGGTCTTTTTTACCAGTCTTCCTACCATGGAGGTGGTTTTGGAGTTGGTTTTTCAAGGCACCCTTTTCGCCTGGGGTATCTGCATTCATCATGGGCGATTGGGTGGATAACTTTCACGCCCTATTGAGTTATGCTGCATTTTGTTCCTGTTTGCATTTTTGGTGTTTTCATATTGTTCTGCTATCTTTTTGCTTCAGAGGAGGGGACGGCCTCGGCACGGGGAGTTCCCTGTGTGCCGGGTACAGTTGCAGCCCCCTGAATGTCTGCTTTCCACTGGGAATGGTGGCATGCCTTCTGTTATTTGGGGATGACAACAGGGTATCTTACTATTGTACTGTGATCTATGTGTGGCGTTTACTGTATATGTGGGGGGACTGTCTGCACCGGTGTTTGGGTGCGAATCCGGGGCCTGGAGAGCTCTGGGAATGGCCTTCTGTTTATCTAACCCCTCTTTCCTCCAATGGCTACTAAAATTATATCCCTAAATGTAAAGGGGTTAAATACCCCCCGAAAAAGGGTACTTTTCCGAAAAGAATTGCAAGTGCAGCAGGCGGCTCTAGCCTTTGTTCAGGAAACGCACATCCGTAAGCGTTTTGAACACTTGCTAGTCTTTCCCTCTTACCCCAGCACTTATTGGGCAGCCAGCACAAAGAACTCCCGTTATGCAGGGGTGGGGATTCTTGTTTCTCACACCCTAGTCCATGATGTGGTGCACAAGGTTCTGGACCCACAGGGCCGGTATTTACTGCTTAAACTGCGAGTGGGCGGCCGTATCCTGACCCTGGTTAATGTTTATTTCCCCAATGTCCACCAAGCATCCTTTTTGAAAGAGATAGACCAGTTACTGCTTGGTCACACAGCTGGAGACATATTGGGGGGAGATTTTAATTTATCTATGGACCCTAAGGTTGATAATTCCTCTCAGCCTCCTAATGCCTTCTCCGGGCTACGTAAAGCGTGGCGCGCATTCCTGACGCGCTGGCACTTAGTAGATATTTGGCGGGATAGGTACCCGACCTCGAGGTCCTATACCTTTTTTTCTGCGCCTCACAAATCTTATTCCCGTATTGATTACCTTTTTATTGGGGCCCATATTCAAAACCTTGTTCGGGCAGTGGGCATCGATGGCATCACGTGGTCCGATCACGCGCCTGTTTGGGCCACAGTGGCCTTCCTCGACACTGTTGGCGGCCTACGTGCTTGGCGTCTAAATAGCAGTTTGTTGAGGGATCTTGCCTTCACCAAACAGCTCGACTCCAGCATACGAGAATATTTCAGGGTCAATAACACGGACGGCATGTCTGCTGCCACACTTTGGGAATGCTCCAAGGCCGTGATCCGAGGGCTTTTGCTCTCTCGGGCAGCTTTTTGCAATAAGGAACGAGAGGGCAAACGATCGGCATTGATGTCTGACATTACCCAGCTGTCGCAACAGCATGCTGCCACCGGGTCACCTGCCCTTTATGCTCGCCTTTTACGTGCTAAAGACCTGTTACGCTCTATAGATGATGCTTATGTGAGTCACCAGCTGAACCTGACCAAACAAAAATACTTTGAGGGGGGTAACAAGGCGGGTCGCTTGTTGGCGCAGAGTTTAAAGGCACAACAAGCGCAGACCTTAGTTGCAAAAATTTGCACTTCCCCGGGCGTTTTGGAAACCTCTTCAGAGAGTATTCGCACCTGCTTTTCTGATTTTTATACCCAGTTATACTCTCCTGAGGCGTCCATACGGGACGTGGACATTGACTGCTACTTGGCCTCGGTCTCCTTACCGGCACTCACGGGGGACCAACAGCTTTTGTTAGACGCTCCTATCACCGTGGATGAAGTCACATTTGCTATTAAGAACTTGAAACCGGGAAAGGCCCCAGGGTTGGACGGTTTCCCGGGGGAATATTACCGGCAGTTTACGATGGCTCTGGTACAACCCCTTACTGATATGTTTAATTCCCTTAGGGACCTTGGTACCATTCCTGCTACTGCCAACACGGCTGGGATCTCAGTTATAGCAAAACCCGGTAGGGACCCGACCTCATGTGGGTCGTATAGGCCCATTTCCTTGATTAATGTAGACCTCAAGATTTTGGCTAGGGTCCTTGCAGAGAGATTGAATAGCGTACTTGTTAACCTCGTCCATCCGGATCAGGTAGGCTTTGTCCCAGGCCGTTTGGCTGCGGATAACGTTCGTAGGATAGTGGACATCATCGACCTCGTTCAACATGATCATATCCCAACGGTTTTATTGTCTTTAGATGCGGAGAAAGCGTTTGACCTAGTCCACTGGTCCTTTCTCTTTCGCACCCTGGAACATATGGGGTTTGGTGTTTTTTTTATTACTTGGGTGCGGAAACTCTATGATCACCCTATGGCCCGGGTTAAAATCAATGGTAGTTATGGTCCACCCTTTTTCATTGGTCGAGGAACTCGCCAGGGCTGCCCCTTATCCCCATTGTTGTTTGCCCTGTTTTTAGAACCATTCACTACTCGCATAAGGTCGTCTCCCTCTGTGGCGGGGGTTTCTATTGGACGCCACCAATTTAAAATCTCCCTATTCGCCGATGAGATTATGCTCACCCTAACTGATCCGATTCTCTCTCTGCAAGGGGTCATGTCTGAATTGAAAGCTTTTGGGGCTGTCTCGGGGCTCAAGGTCAATTTTGACAAGTCCGAAATCTTGAATGTTAACCTTCCCCCCCAAGAGGTAGCAACCTTACAACTCAGCTTACCTTTTAAATGGGCCAAAACAGCGTTGAAATACCTGGGAGTTCGTATTGGTCCTACTGTTAGTCAGTTGTTTGCCCTGAACTATACGCCCCTCTTACACTCCATTACTGCAGACCTTCACAAATGGTCTCGACATACACATTCCTGGCTCGGGAGGATTGCTATTGTGAAAATGAATATTCTCCCTCGCTTTTTATATTTTTTTACCACCATCCCAATTCTGCTCTCACCAGCTATTCTTCGTTTGTGGCAACGGAAGATCTTTGGGTTCATATGGCGCAAAAGACCTCCCCGGGTTTCACGCAACACTCTCTATCTTGCTAAAGATAGAGGGGGCCTGGGAGTCCCGAATTTACAATGGTACTACTGCGCGGCCCAGCTCCGGGCCCTGCTGGTGTTTCATTCTCCCCATAACCTCCCACTGTGGGTCTCTCTGGAACAGGCCGCAATAGGGGATTTCCCACTCTCTGCACTTCCATGGCAGCCTAAGACCTCCTGGGCTATGGGCCCTTACATGCCCTTTGCTTTGGGTACCACACTTCGCCTTTGGCAGCGGTGGAAAGCTTTGTTGGTTGGGAAGGAGCCTTATACTCCGCTCACACATCTTTTTGCTAATGCCCTTTTCCCTCGTGCCTCCACTGCTGCGGCGTCTCAGCCATGGCTAGCCGCTGGCATTCGCTATATAGAACACGTTATTGTCCAGGGCTCTATCATGACAAAGGGAGGCTCTTTGCGCTCATTATCATTTTAGAGACGTGGACTTCCTATTGTATGCTAAAATCTATCATTCTATTAAAAGGGCGGTTAGGCAGGGTACTATGCGCCTTACTGTCACATTGTTTGAACATTATTGTCTTAATGTGCATAAGTTACGGGGTCTCATTTCCAAAATCTACGCTTTATTAGCAGGGAGAGCCTCGGGCCACTTTTGCCAACAGAGGGCTTGGGTGTCTGACTTTGATCACGTATTAGATGAGGATGACTGGACTCTAATTTTTCTGATGAACCGCAAATGTTCTATCTCTGCTACCCTGCAGGAAAACTGTTACAAACTATTATATCGTTGGCATTATACCCCTCAGCGTCTTCATCGCTACAACCCTCTCATACCAGACACCTGCTGGCGGCAATGTGGACAGATAGGAGATTATTATCATGTATGGTGGCAATGTGGGAAAATTAGCTGCCTGTGGACTGCGGTTTTTGAGTGGTTATCTCATATCCTTCAGGAACCTCTGGACATCAAACCGTGGCATGCTCTGTTAACCTTGCCAGTGACGTCAGTCAATAAATCACAACAGAGGTTCATACAACAAGTCTTTATTGTCACTAGGCTTGAAATAGCCGCACAATGGAAAGCAAGTAGTGTCCCCAGTCTTGCTCGAATTCTCCACAGACTCCATAATGTTTATCAACTGGAGCGCCTCACGGCAGTCCATCATAACCATGTGAAACCCTTCACGGCGGTCTGGGACCCGTATTGTACATGGCTCCAGGCTCAAGCCCAGGGGGACTCTGCCCCTGATGTGAGTGCTGAGTCCGCTTGTTAATCTGATTTTCTCATTCCCTGGTTTCCTCTTCCGGGCTTGGGATTCCCCGACGAGCATCGGTCACTTGCCCCACTTCAAGCTGTGTACTTCAGTCACCTTTCACGACAAATAACGATGTGTTATGTATTTTTGCCACTCATTTATTCATTTGTTTTTTCAATTCCTGTTGTCAGGGTGGGAGGGGGGTTGTGGGTCTTATATAGCTCTGATGATTGCTATTATGGTTGTATTTACTAATTTGTATTTGCTAAATCATCCAATAAAAATTGTTTAAATTTAAAAAAAAAAAAAAATTATTTTTATTATCAGGAAGAATATTTTCAAGTTTGCCCTCATGGAGGTCTACTTGACCCTTAAGCTATCAAAAAAAAACCCAAACCAATTTGCCATTGATTACTAGATATGATAACCAGGTTTTTCCAAGGACATTTCTGTGCTTTATGGAAAGAAACATTGGAAACCTTATACATTTTGACAATTCAGTCTTCTTTTTTTTTTATTTGCTGCTAAATTTATGATGGTTTTATCTTTTTGTGTTTTTCAATGTTGTATTTTCTGTTTGATTTATTGTACGCTGCTTTGCACAATAAATCAGCCAGGGTATAAGACTTATAGCAGCTTCAAAAATATGAGCTTTTAGATGGGATCTGAATATGAACAATGAGGGAATATGCCTTGCTAGTTCAGATGGTCTATCATGCAGGGCTTACAGTGCTCTCTCTTTCTTTTTTTTTTTTCCCTTCAGAGAAGCCGGAAGAAGACCTCAGGAAAGCACAGTGTAGAACTTTCTGTGGAGCTGGCAGAGTTCCACGCAGATGTGGATCTGGGGGTCGTGGACCGGCTGGGGCCCCTCTTCTGTCTACCATCACCTGCAGTCTGGGAGCGGTCTTTTGGTGTAAAGGCCAGCACATCTTTGCCACTGGTGAGTAGCCTAGCATGGGGAATGGTGGAGGATGGGGGTAATTTACTGCTGCTCAGCTTGGTTAAGCTGGTAGGAGCGGTTAAGCGTGGCATGCTGATGATAGGGAAGGATCCATGGGGGTATTGGGATTAACCATAATAGGAGTTTGTTTATTTAGGGGGCTGCTAATCAAATATAACTTTTTGAAAATTGCCCTCCCCCCTCCACTCTTCCAGGTAAAAGCATATGTTTGACAGTGTACACACTTTTATCCTTGTGAGGTGGGGGGGAGGGGGGAGTTAGGTCAGGGGAGTGAAAGTACACAGATTTCATTTTTAGAGCTCCATGTGTACTTTCCAGCACATACTTTATACCTGTTCTCATACAAAAGTATCTGTGGTGTGCGCACTGAGGGAGTTACCCTTTAAAAAATTGGCTTGCAGTTCTGTGGAGTTTCAAAATTGTTTCATCTTTTTTTTTTTTTTTGGCCTGGAAGTTTCCTCCCTCTCCTTTGGGCCTCTAGCTCAGTCAGAACTAGCCTTTATTGAACTATAGTGTCACAAATCTGCATTCACACCTATCAGGAGACTTTCCCCTCATATCTCATTTCCACCTCAGCCCAACCATCACAGTGGTCCTTGACCAAGGTCCCCAAATCTCAGCTCCATCCAGAACCCTAGGTCTGGCCTCTAGGTTTCACCACAGAGCATGACTGAGACTTATTCAACCCACCCCCTCCCCCCACCAGTCCCTAGCCCCAGTTGACTCTGAGAATAAAAACTGGGCCTGGAAATCAAACCCAGGTTTACCAGCAATGAGTAGGACATGAAGAGGACATAAACATGTTCCAAATTGAAGACCAAAGTAAGGTAAATTAACTGGGTGTCCTTTTTTAAATAAATAAATAAAATAAAACAAAGGGGGTTATTTACTAAAGCTTTTTTCGTGTGCGATATAATGCAAATTAGGGGGAGGGGAGGAGTGAGGGCGGGGAGGGATGGAGTCTGCCACGGCACTGCTGCCGGCGATAATGTGAGGAACATTATCGCCGGCAGTAGTGCGGCGAATCGATACACCTTTTATGGTGTTGCTATTCTCTGCGAAAGGCTGCAGCCGGCCCCAGCACGGCCGGCGAAATTGCACTGCTGTGGTGCAAACGGCTTTGGCCTTTCGCAGGCCTGCCCCCTTTTTCGCGGGATTCATCATTCTGCAAGGAATGCTGAATCCTTCCCTAAGATGGTGTAAGTTGCCTCAAAGCATCCACATGCAGGCAGCCTGAAGAAATCTCTTAAGCATTGATTTTTGATTGCCAAGAAGAGGTCACCGCAGAGCCATAGCCAGGTAATATAGCACCTACAGTCAAGTGAAAAAGTGCAGCCTTGCCCTGTACACAACAGATGACACCATGAGTTGGGAGACTGTTTAACGTTTGTGTTTAATTTTAAAACATAACACAATTATTATTTATAATATATAGACACAAGTGTGACCCCTGGGTCTGTATTGATGTGATTGTAAACCTCAACCCAACTTATTAGCAATGCTGTAGAAGTTGAGAAAGGAGTGTGTGATTTTTTTTATTTTTATTTTTTTTTAATTAAATTACGTAAATTAGAACTAATTACGTTCTAGATCTCATCAACGACAGAGCAAACTCCCTCCACTACCTGGCATATTATAATGCACCACAAAATCCTGCCAAAAACACACACTGAACTTTGATAGCAAATCTGCCATACCATAACACTAACACCCAAAAACTTACACAGCAACAATTCTTCCTATGAAAAGGCAGCACTGAAAATATTGTAATGGGCCCTAGAGCGCCAATACATTTCCTGTTGGGGAAAGAGAACAAGCTGGGCTGCTACAGTTCCCTACACAGAAACTAAACCCATGCAAAATATTTCACCTTTGTCACACATGCAAAACTTGGACAGATGCTTACCAAATACAGAATAAGGGACCTCCAATTAGAAATAGAAACATGCAAACAAAAACTGAAATGGAAACCCCAGGAAACCAGACTTCCTGCAGTGCAACACCAGAGAAACAAAGAACAAATGCATTTCCTCCTATACTGTGCAACATACAAAGGTATCAGAAATGTACATCCCTAAAGCTGATTCATTCCAGTCACTAAACTGAAAATAGAATGTTTTTTTATATCTTTTTGGTGTCTGGACATTTTTCCAATCAATTTGGGTCTCATCTCTTTTTTTCTGCTTTCTTTTTGTCAATCTCCTAACTTGTCTGTTTTCCATTTCTTCCCTCTCCTCCTATCTTCAGTTCTTCCCATTCATCTTTCTCTGACATTGACCTTTCCCTGTCTTTTCATATTTCTCCAATTCTCTTTATCTCTGCCTCATTAAAATCTCACAGTTAAATTTAATTTCTTATTTTTCTTCTCCATTTATCTCTGTCCCAACCCTTCACCTCCCCAGCTCTCCCCCTCCATTGTCACCTCTCAATCCTCCATCTTGACTTCATTGGATCACCGTCTTCACCATCTCCAATTCCTTGTCCTTTCCCTCAAAAGCTGCTTCCCTTTCTTGCTCTCTCAAACATATCTCCTTCCCAAACTCATCCTCTCCCCCCCCCTTACCTTCCAATTGCCCATTCTCCCTTGTCATCTTCCAAGCCCCACTCTCTCCATGGGCAGATTATCAGGAGATTGGAGCTGGCAGCCCATTTCTTCTAACCTCTTCTTGCCACTGGTTCCTCTTTCCCCACACAAATCAGCTATTTAGAATTGCACGGGAGGGAGAAGAGCTGGTGGCAGGAGGTGGTTAGAAGCATCAGGTTGCTGGTTCCATTCTTCTCCCAGTCAGGCTGCAGAAAGTGATGAGATGAGAAATAGCTGATCTTCAACCTGGCTGGTCAGGATGCAAGGCAGTACCAGCTGTTCGGCCCTATAGGCTGCCTCTGAAATGAGGTGAGGAAGTGGGGAAACAAGAGCAAATGTTTTCCTTCGATCCCGAGGGCTGTATGGGAAGAGAAAGGCAGCTCTTCTGCAGTATTGGGAGAGAGCTATGACACCACTTTATATAGTGTTTCTTAATCTTTTTGCATGCCGGAAATTAACAAACTACTTTTCTAAAATGAGGTGGAACAGTTACAGGGCTGACCCCTGAAACTAAAGAACAAAAAGGGACCATTTCCCCATTCTGTCCCCCGATTCTTTAATCTTGTGGAACAACCCTTCAGCCTGTCCAGGAAACTGAAGAGTGGAAAAGGGGAGGGGGAGATTTTTAAATTAAATGTCTGTGAACAGAAATATTCAAAATAAAAAAAAAAATCAGAAAAATCAAATTCTTCACATCAACTATAGAGGATGGGAGCTTTTTAAATGCAATATCTTTCACTGAAGTTTAATGAGATTTCTCTGCCTCTCCCCCGCCCCCACATTCCAGACTACAGGCCAGCCAGCTACTCAACAACCAGTCTTTCTCTCCCTCTTGCATGCCTATTATCCATCCTTTGCTTCCATCTTGTCCTGTTCATTGGCATGCTGACCTTAGTGTCTGATATTGCACTGGCCTGAAAATGAAAATGTTATTGAGTAATTCTACTGTTTGCTAGTTCCATAGCTGATGCTTATTTTTTCAGGTTATGCTTCACCGCCATGGACTTTCTGTTGTGGTTTGCTATCTGTTTTATGTTCCACAGGGGTCTGAGTGCAAGTGCAGCCACACCCAGGTAGTCGAGTAATATTGTAGTCTGAAGACAGAGTTATTTGTAGAAAAAAGGTTTATACTCTTGTAGCTAGGTAATAGCTCTTTTTACCTTGGCATTTTCTAATCTCACCTGGTGGGCTCTTCTCAGCAGCTTTCATTACGGTGAAAGTTGGGAGCCAGTATATGGATCCTACAGTGAGGGTTTTCTGTGGTTATGTAATAACCCTTTATTTCTCTGTCATGCCCCAGGTTCCCATTGGCGGACTTTTGTACGCTATGGTGTGAGGTTCTGTGCACAGAAGGTCTGCCCCAAACCAGGTGTTCCCAGTTCAAGTCAACTATGGCTGGAGCAGATTGTAGAGACTAGTAGTTAGACTGAGTAGATGGTTGTCCCCAGTCTGGCTTAGGAGTTTGTCACTCTTCATGGGGCTTGGCTGCCCGATAGTGTCTTATGTCGCTCAACTGGGCCAGACGAACTGACTGGTGGACATTTATGGATACCACTTTCTGGCAGTGGTCTCAGACTTTGTATGACCATATATGACTGGACTGGTGTAGCGTCCTTTTTCTTTGTGTCAGGAGAGCTGTACAGTGCTCTTTGGGGTAGTGCGAGATTGGCAGGTTTTTGGCTGGGTGCCTCATTTCACTGCCAGCAAGTTTAATTCTTCCCGGATTCTGGATTTCCAAGTCTTTTTTCCTTGCTCAGCAGGCTCCCTGGGTTGTGCCTTTATCTTCAGCATCTGGATCCCATGGTGCTTTTCTTGGTTCTGGTTCCATAAGGAAGTATTCTTGCATTTTCTTTAATCTTTCTATCTCTTGCATGTATCCCTGCAATGTCTAGGCTAAAATGTTGAGCGTTTTCTGCAGTTAGTGAATTTTTCGCCTTGGGTACTTGTTACCGGTGGATGGCATGGTGCAGCTTCTGTTATGGTCAGACAGTGTGGAAGTCTCTTCCTTGGTGGCTGGTGCTGTTGCATTTCCTGCAGGGATCAGTCTGGACACATCCTCCTGGATTCTGAGTTATAATAGATGCATGTCTGTCCAGTTGGGAGACTGCTTGTCAATCTCTAGTGTCTCAAGGTTCTTTAGTCTCTGATAGAGGCCTCAAGGTCCCTCAACAGATTGGAAACCAGACATACATTTGGCATTGTAAATCTTCCTTCCCATACATATGAAGGTAAAACAGTCCAGGTTTTTATCTCCAGTAATGCGTCACTAATGTTTTAGATGATCAGTCATGGGGGCTGTGGGAAGCAGAACTATTCTGGATTCCAGGGAGTAGAAGCAGAGTCAAAGGAATTTCCAGTGCCTCACTCAAAGGTGGGGCCTCTCTTGCACAGATCTAATGGCAACACACGGAATTCCCCAAAGCCTGTTGGTTGTTCAGCTGGCAAATAGAACTGGGTGATGTGGGCATCAATGCCTTGGAGCGGCCTTGGCCCATGGGGTAACTTCTTTAAATCTTTCCCCATGTCCCCCTCATTGGCAGGGTTCTTCACCGGGTAGAGGTGGAATGCAGTCAGGTCATTCCGGTTGCATCAGTTTAGACACGGAAGCTTTGGTACATAGATCTGTTGCAGCTACAGGTGGACAGTCTGTTTCGCCTTTCGGATGTCCCGATCTGCTAGTTTTGGGTCTGTTGGTCCTGAAGAATCCAACTCCAGTTTGTCTTACTATAGGGCGTTTGAGATGTGCAGGTTGAGTGGAAATGGCTGCTCCTCTTCAATGGTTTCCTCTTTTTTGGAAAGTCCGGGAGACTTCACCTCGCTGGCCTAGATCAAAGTCCGGCACTTGTTTTGAGTTTTTCTCTGGGGCTCATTCAGAATCCCCCTATCTGCCTCCGGTTCCCTGCATCCTAACATACATCCAGGGAGATCTGGAAAAAGCTTAGCTCGGAACTCTCTGAAGATCAGGTGGCAGTCATTTTTTCTTACCTAGGGTACTTGGGTGGAGTTTCAGTAGTGATGCATCCAGACATGTCTAGGTGTCTTTGGGGAAGTTGGGACCTCCTTTTAGGCCTCTTGTTCGTGAGTTCTTAACCTCGTCTTGCAGGTCCTAGGACACTCCACCTTTTCAGCCATTGAAGCACATCTTCCTTAGGGATCTCTCCCTAAAGGCAGTCTGTTTGGTAGTTATCTGCACTATTTGGTTCCTTTGGAGCTGGTGCCTTCCTTCTCTCGGGCTCAACTTCATTGTCCATTTATTCGAGTAGTTTCTCTCTCAGGTTTTTCTCAGAAAGGATGCAGATATGAATTCAGCTCCCTTGGATGTCTGGAAGTCTGCCAATTGATGCTTTATTTGGGTACAACTAATGCATTTGCAAGTTGGTGGAGAGTGCAGATAAAAAACTCTGTCCCTCAGGTGTCTCATTGGTGGCTGCTTCATTATCTGGAGGTGACTAATGCTTTCGCATGCCTCACAGATTTTTCATCCTGTTTGGGTGGCCTCATAAGGGGGAAGCTGATGCCAAAGCTTCTTTGGCATGTTGATTTTAGGGGACAATTCTCTGTTTATAAGCTGTGACAAGAAGCCTTCTGAGTTTGTTCTAGCGTGCTCTTCAAGAACACAGTTGTCTTTTCGGGCAGAGGTGCAGGCGTTTTCACCTGCGGTACTTTGCTGGGCATCTGTACTGTCTTCCTTGCATAGTTTTGTGAAGTTTTACTGACTGCATGTTTGGGTCAACCAGGACTCTGCTGCAGGGCTGGAGTTTTCAAGGCATCCCTTGCTTCTTCCCACCCAAGTTGATAGGGCTTTGGTACTTCCCACCTATATATGACTGGACTGGTGTAGCAGCACGAGATGGAAGGAGAAGTTTTCTTACCTGTTAATTTCCTTTCGATTAGTTTGCTACAGCAGTCCAGGGCCTCTTTACATCAGAGCGTTAGTTGTTCAGTGTTTACTGTTTAGATGTATATAGTTTGTCTTCCTCCTGTCCTTCTTTCTTGGACAGTTCTTTTCCAAGCAATTTCAGGATTGTTTTGGAAACTAAGACAGGAATGTCTTCAGTTTGTTGTCCATCTTGGTTGTGGACAATTTTCATGTTTCACAAATGTTCTTGGGTTTGATTTAGAGCTTTGTCAATGGTATACTGGCTTCCTTCTGGGCTGCACCACCCCTTTGATGTCATGTAAGAAAAACTGTGTTCTCTGCCTCCATCTGCTGGTAGGGGGAAACAACCCACCTGTATATGACTGGTCTAGTGTAGCAAGACTAATAGAAAGGAAGTTAACAGGTAAGAAAATATCTCCTTATTCACTGCTTCAGCTCCAAGTCCCCTAGCTACAGTAACTTCTGCTTGTGGTTTTGTTCTAGGTAATCTCAAAAGCTAGTGGGCCTGCATCACCCTTGCGTGCACACACACACACACACACACTTCTCTCCTTGTTCCCTTCTCTCTCACATAAACACACGTGTCCCTCCAGACAGTTTTCTTTCTCATCCCGCCACCCCACATACGCACAAATGACCCCCTATTATCTCCAGTTCCCCAACAATAATGCCCCCCCCCCCCCCCAATTAATGATCCCCAGCCAGGTTACCGTCCTTGCTGCTGCTAATCTTGGGCCCCCAGAAGAACAGCTGATTGAGTATTCCATTCCTTTGCTGGCATTGCACAGCTCTCACAGTGAGATCCTGCGGTGCCTGAACTCCCTCATTCTTCTTAGTGTCATGACAGTAATAGGAGTTTGGACACTGCAGGCTCCTGCTGTCTGAGAGTTGCATAGTGCCGGCTGAGGAACAGAAAATGCAGTCAATCAACTGTTCTGTTCCAACTGCAGCAGCAAGGTACGGACAGAGGCCTTGAATGGCATATACGTAAAGGTGGCAGAAACATGAAGACTGTTTCCTAGCAGCCACTACAGCTGCAGTGCCTGCCTGCATCGTAGCTCCTATAAAAGAGTGCAGCCTGAAAGCTGGAGGGGAACTGTCAGGTGTCAGCACAGCTGAGGGAGAGGTTTGTTTTTTTTTTAGTAAGTTCAGCCGGCTTAATTGGGGAAAAATGCTGCCACTCAAAAAATATATACTGCTTAAAAGCCAGTACTTGGTAGTGCGGCGCCATGACCCCCCTTTAGGCAGTGGAACCTATAGTTAAGGCCATATTGGCCATATAGTCACTATGGCTATAGATCACTATTGAATTTGCCAGCAGTGGTCATCTGATGGGCAGATGGAGTGGAGGGTGTTGGTTCTTGCCTTTGTTTCCATCTCTTCCTGTTTCTGCTGCAGGGGGACTTGCCACCTGCTCCAGAGCAACAGAGCACATTCCGGGTCACATCACCCAAGGCTCACTTGCGGCTCCAGTTCCCAGTACCAGACCTGCGGCCAGAGGCAGAGCGCCGGCCCTGGGCAGAGAAGGCCGTCCGTAGAGAATGCTTGAGGCTGGAGTTTGCCGATGCTGAATTCCAGACCGGATTCTACCGCAGGGCTGCTGCCCCCACCACAACACACATGCAGCCTACCAAACTGGACTTCACATTTAGCGACCTGCACGGTAGGAGGTTGGAGCAACAATGGGGGGGCTACGTGCTTCTGTGGGGGAGTATTGGGATCCATTACCCAGGTGCAGACCCTGATCATCAGCCAAACAGCAGCTGTGAAGGCCTTGCAGTTGGGAGAATCCCTGATGATATCCAGACAGAATAAAGAACTTATGGGGGCAGGACCCTGATTAGAAGTGGGGAAGAAGGAGAAAAGATAAGCCTCACAGGGAAAAAGTCTTGATGAGAGACTGGAGCTGGGGAGGAGTGATGCTTTCACTGCTTGCTTAAAAGGTGTGGTCAGCCCTTGACTCTTCCTATTCCCTTCCAGGGGTGTATGAGGACGGAGAGAAGGCTGCAGTCCCATGTGTCCATGTTGGCAAAACCCTTGACCCCTTACACAAAGGAGCAGGGAAGAAATATATGTTTCCAAAGTGAGTTACCTGTGAAGTGTTAATCAGTCCCCACAGTGCTGTACCTGTTTTTTTGGGGGCGAGGGGGAGAAGGGACAGTATGTACGCGCATGCTTGTGAAACTTGCACTGTCCCTGCTCATGCTTTACCTTTTTTGATGTATGTGTGTGTAAGGGACGCTTGCACTGCTGCTACTTGTTCTCTGCCTATTCTGTGAAGGAAGCTTGCACTGCCACTCTCCATATGGTACCTGTTCTGTGATGTGGACATTTTTCAGCATATTTTATCACCAATTTTTGTGATGTCTGTCTATTTTATGGCAGGATTGCAGTCACCCTCCGGCCTCCACATGGCACCTCTCACTGGGATGTGACACTAGAGAAGACTCAGGAGATGGAGCTGTCCTCCGTGGAGAGCCCCTGTGAGCTGAAACAGCTAGAGCCCTCTCCGTTCTCCTCCAAGAGGACCATGTACGAGACAGAAGAGGTTGGAAACCCCCTTCACCCTTGCAAGCAAAACCAGGGCCCAGCATAAGCTGGCAGGAAACTGTGACCTTCCTTATGGTGCTCACAGCATCCCCAGCCTCCTGAAAGGATCCCTCTTGACACAAGGCCTCTGTTACCAAGAGAGGCTCAGTACTGGTGTATCCTGTGGAAAATTAGTTTCAATGTATTTGTTACCTGAAGAGTTATCTTAACAGGGGAAAAGTCCAAAAAATCCTCCAAATTTCTCGTTGTAGGGGTAATTTTATAACAGGCCGCATAAATATGTAGGCTATTATGCACCCAAGTAACACCAATTTTCAAAGACAACGTACACACACAAATTTACTTTGAGAATTATCTTTGCAAAACTCTGCATGTGCAATTACACCTGCTATTCAGTGCCCATAATTTTGCTGAGAGACGTTATGTGCATTCTTTTTTAAATCTAAAATAATTCACATAAGTCCCAACTCCACCCAGACTGCACTCCCTGGATCTCCTCTCCCCTACGTGCAAAAAGTGAGATTGCTTACTTGTAACAGGTGTTTTCCATGGACAGCAGTACGAACAGCCACACAAGTAGTGACATCATCCAAAGGCACCGAGATCAGGTGATGGTCTCTCACAGCTCAGAAGTTTCCAGAAGTGCATCTCAGTATGTGTGAATTTCCCCACACTAGCATCACTGCGTACATCTCATTAGTCTAATACAGAGTTTTACAGCTTTGTCGGGAGGAGGGAGGGATTGTATAGCTATTTATATTGCTGTCCACAGAGAACACATGTTACAGGTAAGCAACCTCACTTTCTCTATGGACAACAATACAATATAGCCGTACAAGTTGGGACTTTCAAGCTGAGGGTTGCAAATAATTTTGAATTTTGTCCATTTGTGCAACATGAGTCAATTTTGTGGAAAGCTAGAGTATTATGCAGTTATATTTTGCAATACAGCCTGGCCAAATATACTGTCTTTGCAGGATTCTTGATCAGGCAGTAATGTCTGATGAGTGTCCATTGTTGATCATGTAGCTGCTTTGCAAATATCTTAAATGGATGCACAATTGTGGTGCGCTATTGGAGTCACTACTGCCTCTATTTGATAGGCCTTTGCTGGCTGATAAGATCATTCCAATGACCTTGTAGCAATGATTAATGCATTGAGAAAGCCATCTCTATAATGTTTGCTTCTTAACTGTAACACCCATTCTGTCAGCTCAGTGTGCTGTGACGGTCAAAAAAGCAAGCAATGTTAGGAATTATTAGGAAGGGAATGGCAAATAAAATGTAGGTTCCCTGTACGTATCAGCCCAGACAGCTGGATTTTGCCTCCCTTCCAGCAGATGGAGACAGAGAAAAACTTAGAGAGCCCTTTCTTAACCTGGTGTGCCACCTGCTGCTGCTCCTCAGTGTTTCTCTTGTCTCCAGCAGATGAAGGTGGTGCAAAACCTGTGGTTCTGACCCAAGCTTAAAGAAAAGACAAGGATAAGGACAACAGAAGTCCTAAGGACGCAGCAGCCTTCCAGGGAGTAGTTAGGTCCTGATGGGACCAACCTCCCTGGTTGCAGGCAAGGGACGAGCAGGTATTGGGAACCCCCTCCTTAGCTCCTTGGGGTGTAGGGGGTGATAGCTGGTAGTCCAGTTCACTTCCCCACCCTTCTTTGTAGCCTCTGCTTTCTTCCAAAAAAAAATAAAGCTCTGTGTCTTTAATAATTTTGCCTGCCTGAAGTTGGAGGGAAAAAAAATAAACAGACACAGAGTGCAGACAATCAGAGTGGGTGGCAGGGCTTGCTAGCAGCAGGAAGGCTGCGATCATCCGGTCAGTGGTGAGTCTTGCTGGGCGTCTTTTCTCCGTTCTTCTGGGGCCGGTTCGAGTTTCCCTGTACATACCCAGATCAGTCCAGACTCCTGGGCTTTGCCTCCCCTCCAGCAGATGGAGACAAAGAAGTTTTAATGGACTCCGTCCTATACCCCTGAGGTGCCACCTAGAGTCTGTCAGTATTTCTCTGTCTCCAGCAGATGGTGGAGGTGGAAACCCCTTAGTCTGGTTAGGTGTTAATTTGGATTGGGTTAACTTTGTTTAAAAAAAAAGATAGATATATAGATAGATATATTGATGTATATATCTATATCTCTATCTATATATTGTATTGGGACCCTTACTTTTCAATATATTTATAAATGATCTGGAAAGAAATACGATGAGTGAGATAATCAAATTTGCAGATGACACAAAATTGTTCAGAGTAGTTAAATCACAAGCAGATTGTGATAAATTGCAGGAAGACCTTGTGAGACTGGAAAATTGGGCATCCAAATGGCAGATGAAATTTAATGTGGATAAGTGCAAGGTGATGCATATAGGGAAAAATAACCCATGCTATAATTACACGATGTTGGGTTCCATATTAGGTGCTACAACCCAAGAAAGAGATCTAGGTGTCATAGTGGATAACACATTGAAATCGTCGGTACAGTGTGCTGCGGCAGTCAAAAAAGCAAAGAGAATGTTGGAAATTATTAGAAAGGGAATAGTGAATAAAACGGAAAATGTCATAATGCCTCTGTAGCGCTCCATGGTGAGACCGCACCTTGAATACTGTGTACAATTCTGGTAGCCGCATCTCAAAAAAGATATAATTGCGATGGAGAAGGTACAGAGAAGGGCGACCAAAATAAGGGGAATGGAACAGCTCCCCTATGAGGAAAGACTAAAGAGGTTAGGACTTTTCAGCTTGGAGAAGAGACGGCTGAGGGGGGGGATATGATAGAGGTGTTTAAAATCATGAGAGGTCTAGAACGGGTAGATGTGAATCGGTTAGTTACTCTTTCGGATAGTAGAAAGACTAGGGGGCACTCCATGAAGTTAGCATGGGGCACATTTAAAACTAATCTGAGAAAGTTCTTTTTTACTCAACGCACAATTAAACTCTGGAATTTGTTGCCAGAGGATGTGGTTAGTGCAGTTAGTATAGCTGTGTTTAAAAAAGGATTGGATAAGTTCTTGGAGGAGAAGTCCATTACCTGCTATTAAGTTCACTTAGAGAATAGCCACTGCCATTAGCAATGGTAACATGGAATAGACTTAGTTTTTGGGTAATTGCCAGATTCTTGTGGCCTGGATTGGCCACTGTTGGAAACAGGATGCTGGGCTTGATGGACCCTTGGTCTGACCCAGTATGGCATGTTCTTATGTTCTTATATCTCTATATATCTATATAGAGAGGGGGAGAGGGAGGGATTAGGAACATTTTAGGAAGAGGATATCTTTTCAGCCTTCCAGGGGGTTGGCAGGTCCTGGTGGGACCATCCCCCTGGTAGTAGAGGCTTGGGAGCAGAGGGTTGAGAACCCTGTACCTGCCCATGACTGGGGGTGACACCGGGGAACCCAGTTCACTCTCCCCCAGAGGGAAGACACTCAGAGCCGCATAGAGCCTTTAAAAAAAAAAAGTTAGTTTCATTTTCTTTGGTGTGCGACCGGCCCAGCGTTCTCCCTCCCCTTCGCCGCTGTGTCTCAGTCAGGACACGTCCCGCTGTCCTCCAGAGCGATTTTTGTTTATTTCACCGCCGCTTACCTCCGGGGTGTGGGCTAAATTTAAGTCGCTGTCATGCCGCGTGGTACGGCCTGCTCCGCATGCGGAAGCACGCGCATACGTCTGTCTCGGGCCAGCATTTGCACTGCCTGTCTCTCGGGAGGAGAGGGAACCTCGGGTAGGGCTCTGGACAAAAATTTAAGCGGCAGCGGTCCCAAGACGCGCAGAGAGCCTGGGAGGCTCGATCAGCAGCGATCCGTTCCTCCTCAGCGTGGGAACAGAGGTCATTTTAAGGACTTTCAGGCAACAGGAAATGGACGCGCTGGGGGAGGGGAGCTTACCACCACCCCTGTCACCGTGGCCTGGGACCTCCGGGGGGGGGGGGGCAATATACGGGCTGCCCAGGAGTATTCCTCTGAAGATGACGCCGGGAATGACTCAGACGGGTCTTCTTTCTTGTCCTCCTCTGATTTGGTCTGGTTGCTCCACAAGGTCCTTAAGGCCCAAAAAACTGCGAAACATCCAGGTGGTAAGATTTCTCATGCAGCACCGGGGTCCGCAGGAGCGGATAAGGGGGCCACCTTGTCCCGACAGCGTGCCAGGTCCCCATTAGGGGTAGAAGCCACAAAGGCCAAGTGCCCTCTCCGGTCCCTTTCCTGTCCAGTGGACAGTTCTTAGGATGGGGAGGGCTTCCCCCCCCCAAGATACTCAGGAGTGGGATGCAGGTCAGGATAGTCACCTCCAACCTGCCAAACAAGTGGGCACGCCTATGGTTGAAGGTGATGACCCTAAAGTGGTACGTTTGTTCCGGAAGAAGGAATTAGGACCACTTATCCCGGCTATTCTGGAGGAATTAGGAATTGAAGTTCCTCAAGAGGACTTGGCTTGGGGCAGTTGATCCGGTGATGATGGGACTTAGGGGTCCGGCTCGGTCCTTTCCCTTCCATATGTCAGACACTGATCTTTTTGTTTTGGGAGTGGGACACTCCGGAACTGGGCTTGAAAGTCAGTCGGGCTATGGATAAATTATACCCACTCCCAGAGGAAGCTCTTGACCTTCTTAAGGTACCCAAAGTCGATGCCACAGTCTCGGCGGTGACAAAGAAGACCACCATTCCAGTGACGGGAGCCACGGCCTTAAAGGATTTGCAGGATCACAAGAGAGTGCATGATTCACGGGTAAGCCGTGCTTTCCTTCAGCTAGGACACCCATCATCCTGCTGGGTGTCGACGTTTCTCAGTTGAGGGAACTGGTGGTCTCCAGCTATAACCAATTCAACCGGTTCAAATTAATTACGTTAACCAAATTATAAAGTTAATCAAGTTATTCAAATTATTCAGTTATACATATATTCACAATGCTTTTCGAGGAGAATACTGAAGAGCTGCACTATCTCAACAGCAAGGTTCAAACATTCTACTTCAGAAGGAATGTCTCACACAGTTTAGTGCTAAATGTCTTCTCAGTACATTGAGGAACAGGACTTCTTTATGCTTTTCCTGTTACGATGCTGTTTGTGGGCCTAGCCGCAAACAGCCTCTCACTTCCAGTCAAGCCGCTGCTGATGCTGTCTCCACGCGGCCCGGAGGCCACCACTGCTGCTGTCTTCATGCGGCCCGGAGGCCGCTGCTGCCTCAGTCCCTTCCTGCTTCCTGGCACAGCCCCAGAGGTTGCTGCCGATGCTTCCATCCTCGCGGCAAGCAGAGCCTCCGCCGCTGAACCTTCCTGCAGCACGGAGCTGCTGCTGACCTGCTCTCCCTCGTGGCATGGAGCTGCCGACACCAGGGCCTTGCTTCACGGCCTGTGCTGCCCCGCTCATCATTGCAGCATGGATGCCGCCAACACTGTCCTTGGTCCTGCCCTCCTTCTAGGCGTGCGGCCACACCTCTCTCTGTCTTTTAAAGGGCCCGCGGCGGGAAAAGCCCCGCAGCCCCTCCTGATGACGTTTCCAAGGCATCTTCTCTTCAGTCCTTTAAATAGGATTCCTCGTCAGTCCCTCGTCACCTTTGCAAGGAGCCGCTCCTGGATGCTCCATTGTTCCAGCCCATCGATCCAGGAGACTTCTGAGGTCTATCGCTTCTTCAAGGTCCTTCGTTCCTCATGGGAGCTCCTTTGTCTTCATCTGTGGTTCCTGGTCCTTGTCGGATCCCTTGTCTTCGTCCGGATGTCCCTGGTGTCCTATGTTCCAGTCCTGATCCTGTCGTCCTCATCTCCAGCTCTTCGTCCAGGTTCCTCTGCTCAACCTTTCCTGGCGTTCCACTGACGTGGTCCGTGACGAACCCATGGGGTACTGTGTAGGGCACTTCGTGGCACAAGGCCTACCTTCATATCTGCAGCGCAAGCCTCTGGAAGGCTCCTGTTTTTATTACCAAATTCCTGAGTCTTGAATCCTGTCCTGGTCTTCGGAGCACCTTGCACCTGCTTCTGTCCATGGCCGAGACTCAAGCCAGAACCTGCTCCGCTTTAGCCTGGTCCGTGACCAGCCAGGGCGCGCCTCGGTACAGGCTTCTCCTGAATGTCTGACATGTCTCTGGATCCAAGTCTTCACTTCCTCGCTGCAGCCTGCTTCACTTTCGGCGTGGTCCGTAACCAGCCATGGGCGGCTGTGTAGGGCGCGCTGCAGTGCAGTACTCAACCCGCACTAGTACCTATATCCTGAATCCTCATCCACGTCTGAGTATCCTGAGTCCTTATCCTAGTTTCTAATTCAACCTCACCTCAGACCGCCTTCAAAAACACCCGCTTAGAAGAACTGGAAATCACATCTTCCATCGAGATCCGAGGTATTCTACGGAAAATGAAACCATCTTCTCACCCTTCGGATCACATCCCCTCGAAATTGCTTCTATCAATTCCTGACTCCATCTCCAAATCCCTGTCAGACATCATAAATTGCTCATTAACACAAGGATCTTACCCAGATGACCTAAAATTGGCCTCTCTCAAACCACTACTCAAGAAACCAAACCTAGATCCTAATGACCCAAACAACTACCGACCGATCGCCAACCTCCCCTTCATAGCCAAGATCATGGAGAAATTGGTGAACACCCGACTCTCAAACTACATTGAAGAAAACAACCTCCTATTCCCATCACAATACGGATTCCGCAAAACACTAAGCACGGAGTCCCTCCTCATTTCCTTAACAGATCATCTCATCCTGGGCCTTGATAAAAGGACAAGCCTTCTTACTGATCCTACTGGACCTTTCATCAGCCTTTGACACCGTCAATCATTCCCTACTCATTAACCAGCTAGCCTCCATAGGTATCTCAGGCACAGCACTCTCTTGGTTCATATCCTTTCTCAGCAGTAGAGGATACAAGGTTAAGATACAGAACAAAGAATCCTCTCAACACCCATTATCAGTAGGAGTCCCACAGGGGTCCTCCCTGTCTCCTACTTTATTTAACATTTACCTTATACCTTTATGCCAACTTCTCACCGACCTCAACCTCAAACACTTCCTTTACGCAGACGATATACAGGTCCTGATCCCCATTAAGGATTCCCTCGCAAAAACTCTGGCTTACTGGGATACATGCCTTCAAAAAATTAAACTCCTCCTCACCAGCGTAAACCTGGTACTAAATTCCAGCAAAACTGAACTCCTGCTCTTCGCCTCAGAGAACAGCACCATCACCTCTACACAGCAAGCCACGCCAACTATCACACAAGTGAGAGACCTTGGAGTCCTAATTGATAATCGCCTGAATTTCAAAGCCACTATTAACAAAACCACCAAAGACTGTTTCTACCAACTACAAGTGCTGAAAAGAATTAGACCTCTTTTCCATGCCCAAGATTTCAGAACCATTCTGCAAGCAATCATTTTCTCAAAATTAGACTATTGTAACACCATCCTACTTGGCCTTCCCGCTTCATACATCAAACCACTTCAGATGGTGCAAAATGCAGCTGCACGAATACTGACAAATACCAGGAGAAGGGACCACATAACCCCCATCCTAAAGAGCCTCCATTGGCTACCTATACACTTTAGAATAATATACAAGGCCATTCTTACCACATACAAAAACATCCACCTACTGGCTCCCATTGACCTACAGATCCCGCTCCGACTACATAATTCGTCAAGACCGACAAGAGATGCATACAAGGGATCGCTACAGGTACCACCATCCAAATCTACCAGACACAGCACACTAAGAGACCGGGCGTTCTCTACAGCCATTCCACCGTTATGGAACTCCATCCCCCCAAATCTCAGAATAGAACCATGCATCTCAACTTTCAAAAAAAGACTAAAGACCTGGATATTCATACAAGCATTCCCGGACGCCAATTAAACTATCACCTCCACGCCACCCCTTATCTCCACATATACCATGGTGAACCATATCTTCTATCGTTTACTTGTGTGAATTAATAACCTGTCCTTTCTCTTCCTTCTCCGCCAAGTTCTTTTCACCCTGTTATATGTAACTGCCCTTTTCCGCACCATTGTTATAGTTTATGTTTACTACGCACCCCTGTTTTATGTGAACCAGCATGATGTGACTGCTGTCTCGAATGCCGGTATATAAAAATTTGAAATAAATAAATAAATAGTCTTCAAGTATCCACATCTTGTTCTTCCAGTGCCATCGCCTGTCCTCGACCTCTGTCCGTCCTGTTGCACCTGCCATCCCCATACAGCGGGTCCGAAAGGGCTATTGAGTGGCCGGAGGTCTACCCCAGAGACCAGCATTGCGTTGTTGGGTCTCTTCTGGTGCGTTCGGGTTCGGCAGAGGTTAGGGCTCCTGGTCTTCAGCCTGTCAGCGCTTCTTCAGAGTTCCTCTGGGGCCGTGCCGTGGCCTAAGGGCACACTATCTCCCCAGAACGGAACCGCTCCCCAGTGCTTCCTAACATTCCCTCCTTTGCTGTTAATATCCAAAACATTAGAAAAATCAAAGCATGGGGGAACCATGATTCCTGACCCAGATATGTGGTTCTGAATTACTCTTCTATTTCAGCTGTTTGTTGAAGATCCAATGTTTGAAATGCCTTCCAATCTTGGTATCTCAAAACCAGGGCCCCTTGCTACATCCCAACATCCACTCTCTAGCTCTAGCAGCTTGAATGGTGAAGGGTCATTAGTTTACTGATTTGGCTATTCATGTATCGTGTTCAAGTTCTTGCCTCAAGAAAGCCATCTACTAAAGTACATTACACATTCAAATGGAAGAGGTTCATTATGGTGTGCAAATGGGAATTTAAATCATTTTTCCTGTCCTTTGCTAAAATTGCTAGACTGCTGCCTTTCTTTATCTGAATCTGGCTTAAAAACACTTTTGGTCAGAGTTCATCTTGGCACAATAACTGCGTATCACAATTTCCTCTCATCCTCTAGTGTGGTTCGTGAAAGGACTACTTCATCTTAAGTCTCCTTATAAAACCACCTGTGCTCTTCTGAGATCTGTGTGGTCCTCGCTCACCTGATGGAACCTCCATGTGAGTCTACAAATACCCATGGTTTCAAGTGTCTAATCTTAAAAATAGTTTTCTTCATTGCACTCGCTTTGACCAGAAGAGCCATGAACTGCAAGCATTCATGTCCTATCCTTTCTACACCAAACTGCCATAAGTGTGGTTTTACGAACGAATCCAAAAATTATTCCAAAGTAATCTGATTTTTCATAGTACTTTCCCAGATCTCAGACACAAAGGGCTAAGACAACATAACAAACTTGAGACTCAAAGAGCACTATCCTCTAACTTACAGGGGACTAAAGATATCAGCAAATCCTCTAAGCTCTTCGTCTTTTATGACCCTAGCAAACCTTAGTTACAAAACATACAATTGGAAATTGGATCTCTAAATGTATATCTATTTTCTATGACAAAGAAGGCCTGATGTCACAAGGCCATATAAAAGCACATGGGGGTAATTTTCAGAACCACATGGGTACTTTTAATCTGCGGACTTTGTACCATTTTTCAAAAGGGGAAATATGCGTAAACTTCCCTTTGAAAATTGCCAAAGAGAAAGTACCCACAGACATTTTCACCTGCTTTTTCTGCAGGTACCTTTTCTCTTCAAAACAGCATGTGGTGTTTTGAAAATGTAAAACTACGCATGTTGCTGTATTCTCTGCCCCCAGGAACTTCTCCAGTATGTCCTTTTACCTGCAGGAAGGGTAGGCAGTTTTCAAAAAGCTCTCATGTGGACAAATAGCCATTTATCTGTGTAAATGGCTTTTGAGCATTGCCCTCATAATGTAAGAGCTTTGGCAGCTTCTGCAGCTCATCTTGGCTCAGCCTCAGATGAACAGTGATGTAAAGGTGCTATGTGGAGTTCAGTTCATTTATTTACTTCTTACTATTGCTGAGATCCGACTCTCACCAAGATATAGTACATTTAAGCAGTTAGTTCTAAGAAGTCTGTTTAAGAATTAGTGAAAAATGTTATTTTATTAAATTCCTTCCTGCAAAAATCTTTCCATGTGAGTAGTCTCTAAAAGAAGGTGGAAAAGAGACTTTCAAGATAACCCTCAGCTTGGAAGTCCCTCCCATAGGTGGAATTGATTTTCTTGCTTGTCCATGGAAAAAGCAAAATTGCCTACCTATACCTGGTGTTCTCCATGGAGAGCTGAATAAATGTTGCACATACCCACTCCACTCATAAATATTTTCTCTTAAACTATATGATTGAGGGGTGGCTGGCTATGTAGGACTGACCACACATGACTGATTTATCCTGCTGTCCTTAGAGAGTACCAGTTACAGATAAGCAAATTTGCTTTCTTTATTCCCTTAATTAACTTTCTGTATAAATCTCAAGCATTCCTTCAAAGACAGGGATCAAAAGAACTGGTGTGTGGGTGCAGAGCAGATGTTTGCCTCTTATTGGTGAGGGTGACCCTTTGTGCTTGCTATGTCCTGTTCTGTCTGCTCACAAATCCTCTGCTTGGACTCCTGCAGATGGTGATCCCTGGAGATCCTGAAGAGATGGCTGAATTCCAGGCAGCCACAATGGCCACGTCTCAGTACACTCTGGAGGTGACCCTACCCTGTGCCCACATCTTCCTTCCCAGCAAGGAGTTCTATGAGAGCATCTATAACAGGTAGAGAATAGTGCAAGCCTACCGTGCAGTTCTAGAACAAACACTGGAACACATACACACCACACCCACCCTCTTCTGCCAGTGTACCTCATTCCTGCCCTGCAGCAACCTCTGCTGCTCCAGGATACACACACACCCCCTATGCCAGTGTACCTCACTCCTGTCCTACAGCACTCCCTATTGTTCCAGTACACACACACAATCCAGTGTACCTAATTTCTGCCCTACAGCATCCCTCCAATATTCTCACACATACTCCTGTATCAGTGTACTTTGCCTCTGTCTTGCAGCTCCAGTGCACGTGTACACTCTTCTACTGCTCTGTCAGTGTACTTCACTCCTGTTCTACAGTACCAGCTGCTGCTCTAATGTGTGCATGTGTGCTCACACGCACCCCCACCCACCTGTTCCAGTGTACCTCCTCACTCCCGCCTTCCTGTACCCCTGGTACTCCCATACACATACACCACATCTCTGTCAGTGTACTTCACTCCTGTCCTACAGCACCACTTGCTGCTCCAGTACACAGACACCACACAGTCCCGCCCTATCCCTCTGCTAGTGAACCTTATTCCTTCCTTGCAGCTCCAGTACACCACCCTACTCCTGCCATACAGCACCACTTGCTGCTTCCAGTACATACCACATGTCTCTATCCAAGTGCTAGTGTACTGCTCTGTAGCAATCTCTGCTCTCTGATTCCCTCTTGTCTCATTGTATAGGATAAACAATGACCTCTTGATGTGGGAGCCTGCAGACACTTTCTCAGGAAGCACCATCTCTGTCTCTGGCACTGTGCCAGTTGGCGCCATCTTCTCTGGCCAATTGTTTGGATCCACTTACCCACAGGATAACTTCCGGATGTGCAAGTCTGCCTTTAAATTAGGTAGGAGTACTAGCCTGGAGTCTTATGCTGAGGACAGGTGATGGGGCACAGCTGGGCACAAGGCTTTATAAAAGGACCCGAGGACTTCAACTCGGACCATTGCCAGGTGTGTTATTGGTAGCGACGTTAAAACTGAAAGAGGTTTTAGTTACCTGAGAGGTATTGATGCCTACAAAACCATCTCTGGCATGTCCTGAATCACTGTCTTTGCCCTTCTGCCCTGCCCTGCTGCTACATCCTGATCCTTGTCCTTCCCTTCTGCCCTGTCCTAATGCCACATCCTAAAACCCTGCCCATGCCCTTCTTTGCTTCCCTGTGGCCATGTCTTGACTCCTGCCCGTCCATTCCTTTCTATTGCTACATACTTATTCCTTTTCCCTGCTCCTAGCCACCACATCTTAACTCCTCTCTCTCTGTTCTCCCTCTGTAGACTCTGACTCGGAGGATGATGATTCACATTTTTATTCTGTGGATGAGGCAGCAACAAGGAAAAAGATGGATCAGCGTGGCCAGCAGGCTCAGAGCTTCTTCTGTGCTGTGGTGAACATCGGGAAGGGGAGGGTCACAGTGCTATGTGAGGCCAAGGTGAGACACCCAGCACACTCAGATGGGAGGTGAGGTGCATCGTGGGTACTAGTCATTGTCCTCTGAAACTTTGATTTGTTAATTTTTTTTTAATATTAAGTATGTCTCTTTAACCACATATAACTATGATTAGAATAGCTCAATCCTGAACATACAAGATGGATAGAAATTTATTGCCAATTACTAATAACTCGGCTGCCAGAATACTTACTGGTAAAGGCAGAAGAGATCATATCACCCAAACTCTTGCAGATTTACACTGGCTCCCAATAGAACAGAGAATTCAATTTAAAGCACAATGCACAGTTCATAAGCTAATAAACGACGAAAACTCGGACTGGCTAAACACCGCATTACGACTACATGTCCCCCAAAGAAACCTCAGATCAGCCAATAAAGCTCTACTAACCATACCCTCAGTCAGAACAGCAAAGTTAACCCAAGTTAGAGAGAGAGCACTATCTTTGGCAGGACCATTATTATGGAACACATTACCACTAGAATTAAGACTAATGAAAGAAATAAAACTCTTCAAAAAAGGCTTAAAAACATGGCTCTTCAAAAAAGCATTTCACAGTGAGGTAACACAATAACACATACACAAAGCAGGAATTCACCAAGAAAAAGCAGTATTGCTTACTTTTGTTATTTTCTCACAATTTAAGTATAAATTATAAAGACAGTTAATAGTAAATGGTAATCACACCCTTTCCCATTTAGAGTATATTATCGAACTATATTACCGTATAATAATGGCACCCTTTGGATAAATTAGAAACCACATATTTGTGCCTAACTGTAAACCGTTGTGATGGTGCTCCACTATACGACGGTATAGAAAAGTTTTTAAATAAAATAAATAAATAAATAGTATCCACTGGTTATCTAGTTCAACTATAAACAAACTTTTATTAAATGTGCCTTTCACACACATCCTCCTTTCAGTGACCCTTCATAACAAGATGAGAATTGGATTTTAAGGCTTGTATCGCTGCCCTTTCACTGAATATTTATCTTTGTGTTCCCCTTGATATCAGATAGGGATACACTGTAAAATCTCTCCCTTGCACATTGGCAGTCTGTTGAAACTTTCCAGTGTTCAGCTTGATATCTGATTGTTCCATTTACATTCACTCTGACGTATGTTACAACCACAAAAAAATAGTGGATGGTTTCCTCTTTATCCTGTGCACTAAAACACAGAAACTGGCCAACAGGAAAACTATTTGCACAAACTTCCTGACCCCCTTAGATAGAAAAGACCATCATTTTGTGGACCTCAGTAACAATGTGCTTGCTAAACGTTCTAAGCACCATGAATTAATGTACTCAGCAATCTTCCAGAAAACAAATACTTATGAACTAGAGATCCCCTCTCAATATTACATTTTATGCAAACATCCGTAGACATTCTTATTTTACACTACTTGACCAAATTTGTCTAGCTATGATCAGGAACTTTGAACTGCAGTTCTTGAAATTTAGATGCAATAGACCGGTGGTCCCCAACCCTGTCCTGGGGGCCCACCAGCCAGTCGGGTTTTCAGGAGATCCACAATGAATATGCATGAGAGAAAGTTTGCATACATACATATTCATTGTGGATCTCCTGAAAACCCGACTGGCTGGTGGACCCCCAGGATAGGGTTGAGGACCACTGCAATAGACAGTTTATGAGCAGCAAGCAAAAGGTATTTTTTATGGATAGATCTTGTCCCAGATTGTGCCACTAATAATTGCTCAAATCTTCAACCAGCACCAGTGTGTGCTTTAGAAGCTGCCTTTTATACCATTTTGATAGGGAATTGTAGGTTCCCCCCTACATGTTTTATGTTATCCTCTAAAATATTTTCCTTAAATGTTGGCACTAATTGTCAGTTTTACCACACGATGTCTTGCCTTAAGATGCACCTAAAAATGTTTATTGGAAAATGCATATCGAACTAAGGTGAATATAGAGTCCTGGACTTCAATTTAAAAAAAAGTCCACTGCTGTTATGAACCCTTTACGTTTTCGTTCATGAAATACCATATGTTCCTGTTCATACCCCAGATCAGTCCAAACAAGTGGGTTTTGCATCCCTACCAGCAGATGGAGGCAGAGAACTAAAAATTTTGAGGCACTGCTACATAACCGAGAGTGCCACCCGCAGTCCCTCAGTATTTTTCTGTCTCCAGCAGAGAGTAGAGGTGCAAACCTGCAGTTAAGAAGAAAGAAAGAAGGGACAGAAGAAGAGAAGTTAGAAGACGCTCCTTGAGGTATTAGGTTCCTTCGTGGCCCATCCCTCAGGTTGAACTGGGCGAGTAGGAGGTTGGTAATCCCTGATCAGCTTTAGCCCGCAGCTGAGCCAGGGGTCCAGTTCCCTCTTATCCCCTGAAGGCTCCATCCCAGAGGTGTTGCCAGCAGCAGGGAAGTATTCCTTTTATTTTGCTTGAATTTCTTCCTTTGCTGTGGCTGCTGTTTCTTTAAAGAAAAAAAAAGTGTTACATTTTTCTTTGAGCACCAACCGCTCAAGCTGTTCTGGTTTGATCATCGGGGCAGGTCCGGGCTGGGGAAGGGAGCAATATAGCTCCTCTATTTGCGGTTTCGGGCTGCTCGGGAAACTGGAAGCTCCTCTCCCCTGTACCACGATCACGTGGCTTCTGTTCTTCTGCAACAGGCCCGGCTGCATGGAGACAAGATGATGCCGACAGCGGTTTGCCAGCACGGGAAAGCTTGTCGGACTGGTTGCCTGACTTGGGGACAGCTGAATGCAGCGGCACTGTACCACGATTCATTTCTGGAGGGGAGGGGCCCTCTGGGGGGAACGAGGCTGGTAGGAGAGCCACAGGTTCTCAAGGCCCTGTCAGGATCAGTACTGGGAGCCCAAACAGCCTGTCAGGCAGGAGAAGAGCTACCACTTGGAAGATGACGGATTCCCCTCCCCCATTGTCTCCGGCAATCCCGTTGGGGGGAGAAGGGGGGAGTAGATGCAAGCTCTGTGCCGGACAGGGGAGAGGATGACATGGAATTTTCCTCAGAATTTGTCTTGCTTATGCATAAGGCCTTTTTAACCAGGAAAAGCACTGGCTATAAAAGTACATTTCTGTCAGCCGTCTCGTCTTGCTGCAAAGAGGCTGAGGGGCTCCTTAGCCAGGGGGTCATGGGAACTCCTTCGCCGGGTGGGCCTGAACTATCCGGAGGGGCCTAGCAGCTCAGATGATTTGGACCTGGATGACCCGGAAGATGTTCTTGGGGTTGGTCTGGGGGTGAATCAGGATGACCCAGCAGATCACACGGCGGATGTCGATCAGGTTGGGGATAAGGACATGGCTGATCTGGAACAGATCCTGATTACAGAGGTCGATGACCCATGGGTGGTTCGTTTGTTCCATAAGGAGGAGTTGAGGCCCCTTATTTCCCATGTTTGGAAGGAACTGAGTATTAGAGTGGTCCAGGTGGAGTCTGACAATGAAGGGGTCGATCCGGTGTTGGTTGGACTCTGGGGTCCATCATAAGCCTTTCCTTTCCTTAAAAGGATCACAAAGCTGGTGAACCAGGAATGGGACTTCCCAGAGTCAAGCCCCAAGGTGGCTAGAGCCGTAGCAAATTTGTATCCCCTTATAGATAGCCCTCAGCTACTGCTGCTATTGCTGAAGGGTGAATGCTTTGGTCTTGGCGGTCACTAACAAGACAGCCATTCTGGTTGCAGGTTTGGTAGCGTTAAAGGACACACAGGAAGATAAGCTAAACATTCATCGGGAGAGAATGTTTTAAGACTCGGCGCTGAGCCTGCGAGCAGCGATCTGTTTAAGTCTGATGCAGATGGCCTGTTTACACTGGGTCCAGAATTCTCAGGAGAAGGCTTCAGCAGACGCTGGTGTTAATAGCCAGGCAACACAGGGGAAGGCCGGGATTGCATATGAGGTTGACGCACTTTATGACTAGAGCTGGACTTTGGCCAGGAGTATGGTTGCAGCAGTATCAGTGTAACATCTGCTGTGGTTACGGAATTGTTCAGCTGATAAATGGTCCAAGTCTCAGTTCTGTAATTGTTTGGAGAGGATCTGAAACAATTGAAGGTTTTGGAGGATTCTAAAGGGAATAAGCTGCCAGAGGATAAGATGACAGTCAGGAAGTCTCTTCCACCTTGCTCTAGGTTTCGGGAGGTGCAGCGGTTTTCATCCCAATAAGGGTTCTGCACTGTCTTTGGGGCAGAATTGGGGATCTGGTAGGCAGCAGTCGCTTTGAGGCACCTGTAGACTTCCCTGAGAGGGCTCCGACCTGGGGCCCAGCTTCACAATGAAGGCTTCACAATGAAGTCAGGGTGGTCCACTCCCTCAAGATGGCGGTGGAAGGCCGTCTATCACAGTTTTACAAAGAGGTGGACCAGGATTACCTCAGCCCAATGGGTCCTACAGGTAATAAGGGATGGTTATGCTTTAGAAGTTTTTCACTCCCATCATGGAAGCTTTCGTGGCATCTCATTGCAGTGTCCAAGGCAAGCAAGCGGTGATTTGGGACACGTTGTGTCGCCTTCAGTTGCTGGCATGATAGTGCCAGTGGCGGCCAGGGAGCGTGGTTGAAGGAGGTACTCTATTTACTGTGTCATGCCAAAAAAGGAAGGAGCCTTTCGTCCCATCCTCGATCTGTAAAAGGTGAAATGTGAGACAGCGCGTTCCCCATTTTTTTTGTGTGCACGGTGATAGATATGTTGCAGTCCTTGTGCTGGGTAGTGAATTTGGCAACAAGTCACCCGCGCCCTACCCAGGTGCTGGAATACTTGGGGATGAAGTTCGATACTCAGCTTGACAGAGTGGTTCTCACCTCAGAGAGGATTTGGAAGTTATAATCCCAGGTGGTGCAGATTTTGCAGATGCCAGTGCCCAGGGCTTGGGGTTATCTTCATGTCCTGGTTCAATGCGCAATTGACGGGTCCCTGAGATTGGCTGATTTGTAGGGGCTGTTAAGGCAAGGTCCTATTTTCTTGGCTCAGGTGGATCACTTTTGTCTCACGATTTGACTTTTCAGATCAGACACTTGCAACAAAAAAGAAACTCTGAGCCCGTGATTTTCAAGGGCTTAGTTTGATTCCTTGCAGGTTCAGGTGGCAGTCTTGGGGTATCTCAGAGGTATACCCCAGGGAAAAGGTTGTTGGCCTCACATCTGGATGTTGTGAGTTTTTTGAAGGGGGTTGAGCATCTGCGGGCACTGGTGCATAGATTGGGTCCAGCATGGAGTTTAAACTTGGTCTTGTGGGTGTTTTGTGGGCCTCTGTTTTGAGCTGTTGAGGAAAGTGTGGTTAAAGGACCTTACGCTGAAGATGGTATTTTTGGTGGTGATTTGTTCATTCAGAAGGATCTCAAAGCTGCAGGCTTTTGTCCTGTAGGGACAAAGATTTCAGATGAGTGGGGGTCTTTACTAGAGCGCAGGCAGCGTCGTGGGCCGAGTGTCAATTAGTGTCTGCGCAGGAGATTTGTAGAGCAGTGAAGTGGTCTTCTCGTCACACTTTATCTTGCCATTACCATTTAGATGTTCAGGCTCCAGGAGAGCCGACCTCTGGCGAAAGTTTGTTGAGAAAGGAGACTTCACGGGCCCGCTCAGTGTATGGGTGCTTTGGTATATTCCACTTGTCTGGACTGATCTGAGATACAAACAGGAAAGGAAAATTGGTTCTTACTTGCTAATTTTCATTCCTGAAGTACCACAGATCATTCCTGAGACCCAGCCCCTTAATGTTCTCAAGACTGTTACAGCAAGTCCATGTTCTGGCTTGCTTATTTGGAAGAACTGTCAGAATGTATATATACAGAATGTAAAGAGGTTTACTAGGTTGTGGTTAGCCCCTTGGGTTGATTTGTGGTTTTTCTGTTTGGGGGGCTCCAACCTTTGGAGGGAGGCTGTTGAGTTGTTAATCTATAGTTTGCTTGGGTACAGATCAATACTGAGGAACTGCAGGTGGCACTCTGGGTTAAGTAGCAGTGCCTCAAAGCATTTAGTTCTTTGCCTCCATCTGCTGGTAGGGTTGCAAAACCCACTTGTCTGGACTGATCTGTGGTACTTCAGGAATGAAAATTAGCAGATGATAACCAATTTTCCTTTTCAGAACTTGCCTGAATTCAATGTTCCCCCATTAAAGGCAAAAATGAGGAAACATTGGACAATGTACCCCAACCCTTGGCACACAGATTTCCAAGCCATAGTTGCTGGCTTAAGCAGTGAATGAAATTTAACATGGTTGAGCAACATCTGATCTCTTGAGTGCATGAAACCCCAAGGGTGAATATGGGCCATAACCGCTTCAGTTAAGTAAGTGGTGCAAGGCTTATATTCACTAGATATTCATTCCCTTAAAAATCTCAGCTGACTGTCAGCATTGTAAAACCTGAAATTAGACATTTTAAGGCATCCAAACTCCTTGCTTGTCACAGTTTTACTAGAGCTAATTATAACACTCTTAGATCACCATATAGAATTCAATCATGCCGATCTGAGTAGTGCTATATCTTTATTTGTCAGGCAGCAAGGCAGTATCTGCAGTGAATAAAGAAGCTTAGGGAATAAGAACAACTTGAACAAAACACATCTGTCAAACAAGGAAAAAGGTAGCTCCTACCAAGCTTTTTAATTGATCTATAATTTGAATCAAACTAGCAGACATGTTAAGTTTATATAAATCAGATATGTTTCTTTATGACACTGCCCATCTGAATGGGAAAGTTCCAAACCAGCTATATTTGGCCTCCATATTCAGAGGCATTGCTTCAGATTTACTGTAGCTTAGCTTTAACCTCCAAAACTACCAAATTGTAAGAACAAATCCATAATGTGTGTTAGGGAATCCTGAGGCTTACCAACAAATAAAAGAATACCAGCAGTCGTACTCATTTTATGTTCCCTTTTTCTCAAAATAAAAGCCTTAATTACCAATAACAATCTTTATATTTTACTGCCAGTGGTTCTAATGTAAGTATAAATAATAGAGGAGGCAGAAGACCACCCAGGCTTGTAGCACTACTTAGATTAAATGGAGAAGAAGCTTGGCCATTTACCAAAATAGCTTGAGGGGATTAGTATAGCAAAGGAATCCAATCAAGAAAGGAGCCACAAAACCTATATTGATTTAAAATCTAAAAGATATAACACAGTTGCACTTTATCATGGGTCTTTTCTGCATGAAGGCTAATTAACCCTTTTATTAATTTTTTGTTTATTCCAAGCAGAATGGCCTTTCTCACTTGTGGGCAACATCCAAAAATCTGGCTCAAACCTTTTATGTTAAAGTTTCTAGAACTTTGATTCTACCTCATTGGGATAGCCCAGTATACTATCATAAAATGAGTACATGCAGGGGACTCTTCAGTCTCATTTTTTCCACAGAGCCCACCAATTGCGGTTCCTCACTTGCTTGCTTGCTGAGCTGTTTTTATCTGGTAAAATTTGCAGGTTGGTTCATCGTAGGCTTGTTTCTCATCCTGTTAGTTCCAGGTTTTTGCTTGTTTTTACTAAGTTTTCTTTCGATTCTCTGTACTTGACTGGTGCACAGATGGGCATCAACCATTTCCCTGTACATACCCAAATCAGTCCAGACTCCTGGGTTTTGCCTCCCTGCCAGCAGATGGAGACAGAGAAAGTTTCACTGACACTGTACATAACCCAGTGTGCCACCTGTAGTCCCTCAGTATTTCTCTGTCTCCAATAGTCTGGAGAGAGATAGAGAGAAAAAAAGATTAAAAGACAAAATTTCTGGATCCTTCGAGGGGGTTGTAAGGTCCTAGTGGGGTCAACTCCCCTGGTTTGAGGCAGAGAAGCAAGGGGTTGGTAACCCTTCTGATAGCTCGGTCCAGAGTTCCATGGGGTGGACAAGTTCGGCAAAAGGAGACTGATATAGCCAGTGGTCTAGCTCTTTTTTGATCTGCCATATGGAATGCTTTCCTGAAACTGGAACCTCTTCAACAAAAGAAAGTATTGGTTTCTGTATATCTTTATTTGTTCTCAGAGATTTAAAAAAAAACAACAAAACACACAAAACTAAAACTTGAGCATGTATTTGTGCAGGTACTTGTGTGCGTACAACCGCGACCTAGTCTTGAGTGTGCATTTGCACACATCCTCGAGGGGGATGTGATTGTATGCTCGGGAGGCAATGGTGTGCACACAGGAGGCCACCTAGAGACAAAGTTCAGGAGAGCTAGGCGCTTGGGATGAACAAGTTCAAGCGCCTTGCTATCTGTGAGGCTTGCCATTTGATAGCAATTGTCATCACTTTCTCTGTTTGTGTCAGTGCTATTTAGATGCTCAAAGCAATTTGACTACTACAGCTTTTGCCCATGTTGGGACATCCCCTCTGCCTATGATGACTCTGGAGGGGAGTAGAGTGGGAGCGAGGGAACAGTAAGTTCTCCTTCTCCCTTGTTCCTGAGGGCAGAAGCTTCCCCAAGAGAGAGAAGTTAGAGAGAGCAAGTTTGGGCCTATGGGCTCTGGTATAGATCCAACCTCCTCCTCCTAGGTGGAATGTTTCCAGGGCCTGCAGACCTTTCTGTAGGGGTGCCCAGCAAAGGCAAAGCAACCTACTATGTAGGGATCGTGCTCTTGGGCCTCCCATTTATCAGTCATTCTGGGCAAATGCTGCAGGGAGACTATCCCTGGTAATGTTCAAGGGGATGTGGATCATGAGACATCGGAGGATTCCGATGGAGAATTGGTTTTCTCACCTCTAGAAGGAGGGAGTAATTGCATATGATTGAGAGCCGCTTTGGACTCTGCTCAGATTTGTTTTCTTTTTTTCACAGAGATGTCTTGCTGAGTTTGTTGGCTCAGACCCTGAACACATTCAGCATGGCCAGAGTCTGTTGGCTCAGATTCTGACACAGTTAGTGTGGCTGGAGGTTAATTTTAAAATAAGCATCCTGTTTCTTTCCCCCTTGTATCCAATTCAAGAGATATTTAATTTAAAGAAGGGTATATGCAGCTCTCGAGGTTCCCCGTTTCCACATGAAAACTCTGAGGTCCATCATGGTGGTGTTCAAGGGAGAGTTCTTGGCATCTCTCGCCTTGATAGTCGTATCTGCACATAGCCATCAGGCCAGAGCCCCAGAGATTCCTGAGGTTCATAGGGGAGCATTTTTGGTTTCGACCCCTTCTATTTGACTGGCGACAGCTCCACCAAAGTGGTGGTGGTGGGGGCAGGCGCATTGCAAAAGGAGGGTGTGTTAGTGCATCCATATCTGGATGACTGGCTCATTTGTGCGAAATTGGAGGACCTCTGTCGACAATCAGTACCAATACACTTGAAGTTTCTAGGATGGGTGGTAATCCTAGCAATGAGCCATTTAGTCCTCTTCCAAACTCTGGAGTGACTGGAAGCTCAGTTCAACACACTGGCAGAGAGCATGTTTCTCATGGAGAGAGATTGCTGAAATTGCAGAGACAGATTAATCTTCTGCTAGAGCTTTCCCCTCCCGAGGACCTGTCTTTCACTGGCTTTGTTCAAAGAACAGTGGAGGCCATTACATTTACTTTACTGACTGAAGATGAGATCAGAAATAAGGTGCAGGACATCCTCCAGTTCATGGAGCCCCCTAAGGAAGTAATTGATATCGTGTATGTTCTTATTGTAAACTGCCTAGATGGATAGACTTCTACCCCGGGTTCGGTATATAAAAACTTTTAAATAAATAAATAGCAGTCCCAGTTCACAACATTCTTTGGGAGGTGCAGATGAGGATGTGGAAGAACCCCCCTGTCTTTGACTCCCTTTAACAAGAAGGCAATTTTATCTCATTCAGAAGGCCCTTGGATTTGAAAAGATGCAGCTACCGCATTAATCTGTGGTGATCAAATTTGCTTTCAAGAGAGCTAAGAAGACTAGAATCCACTCCTCTGTGCCCCTGGGGAAAGATTCCAGAACCTGGATATTATTGAGAGGAAGGTATTTCAGGGAGCTATGCTAAATGCCCGCATAATATCCTACCAATTCTTTAGGGGCCAGTATATGTGGAACATTGAAGCAGATACAGGCGGTGACCGAGCAGCTTCCTCAAAAGCATCAAGTCACTGGTGGAGAAGGGAATGGAATACAGAAAACGCACAGTCTCTTCGACCTTTGATGTTTTCAAAATGACATCAAGCGTCTCTGCTGTGGGAATTGGATTCCACAGATTCACCTAGTTGTGGGCTTCAGACTTCCAACTGAGGTCCAGGGAAGACTTGCAGACGTGCCATGCACTGGAGAGAATCTCTTCAGAGAGAGTGAAAGAAGTGGAAGCACAGATCCATGAACACTACACAACGCTTTAACAGCTCTCCACACCCTCTCCAGAACAGTCTTCTTCCAGGAGATATCTGAAAATGGGGCAGAGGGAGGCCCTTTTTCTAGCCGAGGAAATGCTATCCTTCACCCCCTCGGTCCTGTTCTCAATAGAGCCCTTGTGTCTATCCTTGGAAACAGCAGGATCCAAAGCCACAGTCAGCACCCTAATCAATACCTGGGACAGGTTTTGACTGGATTGCAGAGAGCATGCCAACATCATAAGAAAAGGGTACAGATTATATCTATTGGGCCTTCCTCCAAATCTTTCCCCACATCAGGAGATTCTGCAAAAGTAGCTCTTTTCCCTCTTGGATGCCAGTGCAGTTGAATCTGCTCCATAAGGGGAAAGAGGGTGTAGGTATTCTATTCCAAATACATCTGATGCCAAAAAAAGAGGATTCCATCCTATCCTAGACCTAAAGTCCTTGAACAAGTTTCTGAAAAGAGAGAAGTTCAAGATGGTTTCCCTGGACATCTTACTTTTCTGTCTTCAAAAAGGGGACTGGCTATGCTCTCTCCATCTCAAGAATGTATATACCCATATGTAGATATTCCCACATTACAGGAAATTTCTCAGGTATGTAGTGGGATACTTTCACTTCCAGTTTTACTTGCTGCCTTTTGGTCTAGTGTCAGTCCTGTAGGTATTCACAGAATGTCTTGCCATGGTGGCACACCTAGACAAACTTGGGGGTACATGTCTGTCTCTATCTGAATGATTGACTGGTAAAAGCACATCGCAGGCAAGAGCTACAGAATCATTATGTAAACCATTTGCTTGTTGAAGTTACTTATGTCCATCATCAACTACCCCAAGCCCATTTGAGCCCATCATCTCTGCTAAACATGAACTCTTTTAGACACGAATTAGGTGAAAGCCTTCCTTCCACAACAGAGGGCTATCACCTTGATATCTGCAGTGGAAAGGTTCCAGATGAGACAGTAGACATAAGCATGTGACTTGTTGAAGATGTTGGGCCTTATGGCTTCAACTCTCCATGTATCTCTGTATATCTCCACATGAGAAGGGCCAAGTGGACTCTCAAGTCACAGTGGCTACAGGCTACCCAGGCTCTGTGTGACAGAATCCATGTTCTCCATGGTCAAGCAGAAAACACAACCACACAGTTGGATGACATCATCTGGACAACACAGAGAAAGGGATTTAGTTCAGGTAGTTTCCTGAGCTTTCACAGTGCTTTCCATGCCAACACTGCCACTCAAGCCCATCTCATTCTAAATTTTATCTGCTGTGCTAAAAATTGGAAATCTTGCCATTTCCAGAATGTTGCCAAGAAAACTTGTTTGTTTTGTTTTAGTTTAGTTTTATGGATCTTTAATGTTGATTTATGTACTGTAATACTGTGTATGATTTTAGCTTAACCGTTGTGTTCTGTATTTGGAAGGATGCTATATAAAATCCTGTAAGTAAATAAAATAAATTAGTTTTCAATTTAGTACTTTTACCTCTATGGTAGCTTAACCTCTAGGTTTCAATAAAAATATAAAGTAAGATTATATGAAGAGAGTTTCTCTCAGGTAGCTGGTTCATTGGAACATCAGCTCTCCCCTTCACTTTGCCACGAAATCTTAGCTTTCTTTTTTAATCTAATTTTTTCTAATTTCTTTAGTTGTCAAGTTAGTACTTAGCATTGCATACGCAAAGTAAAGAAATGAACATTTTAAACTTGTGTGTGATCAATCAAATCTCTACCGTAGAGATTTAATATATATAAAATAAACTGTGAGCTTCTGGTTGTTAACCGGTAACTGATGTTTTCAGTGTTTATGGCACACATCATTGCAAGAAGCAGAAGCAGATTGAGATATGATTGAACACTAATGCAAATGAATGTTTGCTTTTATGGAACACTCATAAAGAGTTTTGGATATTCAAGACACTTATCTGAGTAAACAATTCTTGAAGCTTTCTGCTTTCTAATGTGACATATACGTCATGGCTAATATCTCTTGAAGAAGCCTCTCGCCAGATGAATCAAAGGCCTTTGAAAGTCTCTTTTATGATGGACTGATCGAGGATCTCTTTTATGATGGACTGATTGACACCAAGCTTGTTGCTTCTTTATCACTGGATATTTAACATATCCTTAAGCAATTTAACAATGCATTGATATACAAGAAGGTCTGCAGTCATAGTAAACAAGAACTTGAATGAAGTTTTTAAATAAGTTTATTTATTTGTTTATTTAGGTGTTTCATATACCGTCATTCCAAAAGATCACAACGGTTTACAAATCAGCATCCATCTTCATGGTCAGTTTTCACAAACTGGGTCAACATTCATATTTTGGGTCAAAAGAACATCAAAAAAGGAATTCTGGGTTATATTCCTACATTTATAGGGCAACATAACATTGTATAACAGATCTAATTCTCCTTACATTACACTTTACATAGTTCTATACTTATTGCTCATTCTACTAGGTTTCTCTCTGGTACTGACAGTTATCAGCTTATTGATGTTTTATGTTAGATCATATGCATTTCTAAAGAGCCATGTTTTAGGTTCACGTTTGAAATTCTTTCTGTTATCAAACGTAGTGATTCTGGAAGAGAGTTCCACAACTTGGGGCCTGGTATGGAGAACATTCAGTCTCTTATTTGTGTTAGGGGTGTGTTCTGTGTTGAAGGTACCTTTAAAAGTCCTTTGTTTTGGGATCTTAGGGTTCTCTGCAGTGTGTATGGTTGAAATGTCACTCCTAATAAGCATGGGTTACTGTTGTTAATGATATTAAAAATTAGAGTTAATACTTTATAATGAATTCTGGATTGTACAGGAAGCCATTACTATCAGCGAAGGGATGATGTGTTCAAATTTCTTTGTTCCTAGTAAGAGTCTAGCGGAGACATTTTGTAGTAACTTTAGTGGTTTTAATAATCCTGCAGGTAGGCCTACTAAAAGAGAGTTGTAGTAATCTATGTTAGAAAATATTAGTGTCTGTAATGCAGTGCAGAAGTCCTGAATTGTTAGTAGTGGTTTCAGTCGATGTAATATTCTAAGCTTGGAGTATCCTGTTTTCATTAATTTGTGTTTTTTCATTGTGAAGTTCTCATCAATCTGTATTTCCTAGGTCTCGAATTTGATCTGATGAGGTGATGTTAAAAATTCCCAGATCTATTATTGGTGGTTTGATTATTGTTATATCTCTTCGTAGCCATACGATTTCGGGTTTTTTTGTGTTAAGCGTTAGTTTCAGTTGTGAGAGATTTTGTTGTATTGCCTTCATGTATATTGACAGTTGACACAGTTTTTTTTTTCAAATGTTTTGTCGAAAGGAATATAGAATTGTATTGCATCTGCATATAGGAAGATGAGTCCTAGATTTGCTAGTAATGCACATAGGGGCAGCAGATAGATGTTGAATAGTGTAGCCGAGAGTGCTGAACCCTGGGGGGATTCATGTATCTATTAGGAAGGTGTCAGAAATGTGATTGCCCAGTTTGACTTGGAATAACCTATCTTTTAGGAAGGAAGAGAACCATTTGTTAACATTTGTCAATTCCAATTTTTCTCAGCTGATGACACAGTAGGGTATGGTCAACTGTGTCGAAAGCTGCTGTTAGATCAATTAGTACCAGTACAGGGTCGGATAGTGAAATGAGTAGGGTTTCTGTTGAGCGAAAAAAATTTTTTTTTTTCTGAATTCAAATTGGTTTAGATATAATATATTACTGTCTTCTAGGTGGTTCTCTAGTTGTGATAGTACTGCTTTTTCTAGGACTTTGGCAATGAAGGGCAGGTTGGATATTGGCCAATAATTGTCCCAATCTACCAGTTTTATTTTTAGTGATTGGTTTTTATTACGGCTTGTTTAGCCTTAGCAGGGACCCATCCTTTTGATAGTGAGTGGTTTATTATTGTTGTGAATATCTGAGTCATTATGCTGTGTACTGTTTTCAGGGCTGGCTAGCAGGTTTGATATGTGTGATGATTTGGTCCTGTGTGGACATATCAATCAGCACTGAAGCAGGGCATGACTCAAAGTATTGGCACTGCTGCAGCCAAAGTTTTAATCTGTCGACTTCCAGAAAAAAAGAGGAAGCAAAAAGAGAAAAAAGTCTTAAAAATAGTGACTAAGAGATGTCTCCTTTGAATATCTAACCATACAATAAAAACCAGGAAAAAAAAACTAGGAAAAACACACACCTATTACATATATGAATTTATGTATAAAAAGACCTTCATAATCTAGATCCTTATGCATTTGCCAAACAGCTCTCAAAATTTAATTTCACTTGGAGCACTTAGCATAAGCTATGCTCATCTTTTTCTAATCATAGGTCTCCAGTAAACTTGTGCTTGTTTTTATTTCAAAAATGTGAACATTGTAGGAAAAAAAATGTGATTTTAAAAATTAGAAGCTTTTCAGCTTATCTTAATCACGCTTAAATCCACAAAATAGATTAAAACCTCCTCAATAGCTTCATCAGTTCCACCAATACTTCCAAAGAATGAAACAAATATCTGTCTTTCAATGTGAAAAAGCCATCCGAGCACTTCAGATACAAGCTCGGGGATGCCCGACACAATGGGAATTGCCTGTCTCACAATGTGAGGTGTGAATTTGAAGAGAGCCAGCCGAATCTCCCTGGCTTCCAGATGGTTGATGAACCAGGACGTTTCTTCAGATAACCATTGACCCTGAGCAAACAGCTCCTGACAATGCACACTCCAGCCTGACAGACTGGTATTTGTTATTGCTATTATTTATTTATTTATTTATTTATTTATTTAAATTCTTTTAATATACCGATGCTCAAGACCAGGTCCTATCGTACCGGTTTACATAAAACTAGGGGGAACCAATTAACAGAGCAAACAAAAACAAAAGTTACATTATAACAGGGAATGTGGAACTAGGCTGTTAGAGAAAAGATAGTTTAAACAAATTCTAACTGGAGAGAAGGGCAAAAGCTGGAGAGGGTGCTTACAGTATAAAATTATGTACAAATTTAGATAGTGTATATGAATTAAGCAAGTTATAAAATAGTGCTATTATCCAACCTGGAGTCATAAATTCCACTCCCTGTCCCAAGTGCCTTCTATCCAGCCTCCATTGCAGACTTTGCTTGCCGAGACTGGTAGCAGCAGCCTCATGGAATAGTCTTGGGACTGTGGACTCTACCTGGAGAGCAACGCTTTTTGAAGAAGATGCATATGCGCTCTCACCCAGGGCACCAGATCTAAGGCCACTGCCATGGATCCAAGATTCTGGCAATAAGCCACACAGTCTACTTCCTGGTCTTTCCCAACACGCAGATCTGGCTACATAACTTCTGAATTCTCTGAAATGTGAGATGTACATAACCTACCTCTGTATCAAAATGAGCCCCCAGATACTCCAGTTACTGAGATGGCTAAAGGTTACTCTCTGAAAAATTGACAGTCCATCCCAATCCTGTAACACCTGGATTACTCATTGGGAGACCAAAATGCTCTCTTGAGGGTACTTTGCTCTTGTTAGCCAATCATTCAGATAAAAATGCTCTAAAATACCTTTCTTACACAGCGTTGCTGACCCCATCGCCATCAAGAAGGTCCTTGGGGCCGTGGCCAATCCAAAAGACGGGGCCTGAAACTGAAAATGTTGCAAAACACAAGAAATGCTGATGATATTTTCTGATCTAAATGTGAAGATATGCTTGTTAGGTCCAAGGATGTCAGAAATTCTCCTTTCTGCACCACTGTAATTACCAATCCTAAGGTTTCCATCTTTCTTTGGGACCACAAATTAGATGGAATAGCATCTCATACTTTCCTGGTCTTTCAGAACAGGAATGACCACATTTAAGTCCAGAATCTGTTGCAAAGTAGATCTTATAATGGAGACCAAGATGGCATCATGAGCATATGCATCTGAAAGCAGCTCCTGCACACCAAAAGTTTTTTGGTTTGTTTTTTTTTCCTCTTCACCCGTTTCCTTCTAGCACTAATGGTCAAATGGTGGGATAAGCTGTGGGGAAGTTCCCACCCCCCCTGAAACAAGTGGCAATACTGGAGTTCCTCCAGGCTTCTCCGTTGACATCCGTGGCGGTTTCCATTGCGGCAGTTACCGAGGGAGCAGCGCTGCTGCTGGGACTGGATGTGAATGTGTCCCTCAGCCCCAATAGCAGACCACCTCCTCCTTTACCCTTTGCTGCTTCAGCGTCTTCGAAGTGCATCTGGGATTCACCTGAGAGCGCCCCAGATGGAAGCTAATGGGGGAGGGGGGCACACAGATGCCTGGTGGCAGAGGTAACACAGAGTGCAACAAATATGCAAGCTGCTGGCTATTGGAGATAATCCTGTCAGGATGGATGCTGGTTCAAGTTCACTCTCTCTACAATTGATGGGAGCTCTTCCTTGGGAAATCAAATGCTCTTGTCTCCACAGAATATGCCGGCTTTGCTACTTCTGGTGAAATCTAGCACTTGGTCCTCCCCTGTCACCTTGGACAGTATTTAGTCTCTTCTCTCTTCCATGGAGCAATCAATATCTTCTTTGACTTTTTCTACTAATAACATTTTCTGTGTGAATCAGTCTCAAGAGGCTTCTGTGACTTCTTCCTAAGAATATTGAAAATTTACAGCTTACTAGAGGCAGATTATCTATGATTCAAGCCTCTTTACTTCAAGAAAAGAATATAGCCCCCAGCCTCCAGAAAATCGTGGGTTAACAACTCAACCCAGGCCGTGAAGTAGTCCTTCTACACCAGGTATGTACTGCCTACCTGTACTTTTCAAATATAATAGTGCAGAGCACAGTTTTTCTCCTGCCGGCACAATAAGAACATAAGACTTGCCATACTGGGTCAGACCAAGGTCCATCAAGCCCAGTATTATGTTTCCAGTAGTGGCCAATCCAAGTCAAAAGTTCCTGGCAGGATCCCATTGGGTAGAAATTTTTAAACCCCCTCCAGGGAATCTTCTGAGTGAGACATCTTGCTCATGCCTTGTCGTTGCAAAGAGAACATGGTTCCCAGTCAAAAATTCTACAAACACCCCTAAACTTGCCGGGGGAAAAACCCCAACATTGTCCCCCAAGGCTGGAAAGAGCTCTCAGTTGCTGTCACCGCTCACCACCTCTAAGCAAGCCTTCTGATTGCAGAACTATTTCTTTTCTTTTGTATTAAATCTTTTTATTAAATCCTTCAAGGAATAACTGCTTTCTCAGAGAATATCCAGAATAGGGAGGAAGGCTCCAAAATGAGGAGAAAAGGGGCAGGAAGGAAGACGAGGGGGAAAGAGCTGAGACTACCTGTCCCCCCACCAAAAAAAAAACAAAACCCTTGGAAGCCCCCTGGGTCTTACCTTGCTCAACAGAGGGTGGGAGCAACTGCTATCACTTCTAGAGTCTGTCCCCTTATTAAATCTCTTCTCTATTGATTTTGGAATAGGTAGGGATCCTGCTCCACTGAGGGAGGGAGACAGAAGTCATTCACCTCAGAAGCCTAGAAGCTTTCCCTGGTCAGCCTAACAGGCCCAAGCCTACAGCAAAGGATGCTTGTCAACCATCTGCTGGAGACAGAAAAATTGGAATGCTGGTGTCAGCATAGAGGAATATGAGGTGACATCAGCAAGCCTGTTGATCTGTCTCCATCTGCTGGCTGGTGTGCATTACCCAGTTGTTCCACCTAGACTGGTCTGACTGGATGAAGAGGAATATAGTATTAGCCACTCAGCAAAACATACTCCTTTCTACAGTAATATATCTGTGGAAATGTAATTACAGTATGCTTAAAATAAAGACTTCACTCTATTGGGATAATGGAAAAGGGATGGTTCTTTATTATTTTGCTTTTTTTCACATACCCATATCAACTATATAAGGTTTCCTACTTTTATGTTGGAATCAAATTTGAAAGATTCTTTATCAATATATATTTATTTATTTATTTATTTAACTTCTTTTACTATACCGACACTCAAGACCAGGTCTTATCGTACCGGTTTACATTAGAACAAGGGGAAAAAACCAATTAACGTATAAGTGGAAATGAGAAGTTACATTAAAACAGGGAGAGTAAAAACATGAATAAATGAATATAGGTAAAATATATATATATATATATATATATATATATATATAAAATATATATATATATGTAAAAACATGAATAAATGAATATAGGTGTACAATATTCATTTATCAGCAGTACACAAAAAAAAGTTAAAAGGAATTACTATCTAAAATATTCTCAGTTCCTCTTAATACAATCCACTACGTGACCAGCATACTATTCTTTAAAATGAAGAAAAGCACTTCTGCTTCTCTTTAGAGAGAACCTAAGAATGTAAAATTTCATTTTTTTCGATCTTAACATCTTATTAAGTAAATGTTCCAGTTCAAAAGCTAATCCATTTGAAATAGATCACTTACTCTACAGATCATTGTTATATTCATCTAAGTCAGACTCAACCACAAACTCTCAAATCTCAAGTCAGAGAGTGATCGCTTCACAGAATTAATGACTAAACCTCACGACAAAAAATATGTAAGACAGCATAATCCTCCTTTCATACATACTAGCACTATCATTTTTGATAGTCCAAGAACAAACTACAGCTTTGGTCAGTCATCCTACCAAAAAAAAAAAAAAAAAAAAAAAAGCTTTCCACAAAAAGAAACAAAAGGTTGTATGTCAAAAGAAACCATATGAGATACTCGCCTACAACCTTGGGAATCTCCAGTTGCGTGTCTGTATTGTTTGCTAATCTTCTTTACTTTACACAACTGCTCAAGGACTGCCTGTCCGAGTGGCAGGAAAATTCCAATCTGTCCAGCGGTATCTCTTTCAGATTTCTCCGGTCAAAATTGTTCTTCCCACGAATGCATCCAGCCTAAGTTGGGAAGACTATGTAGAGGGGCTCTGCATCCAAGTCCTATGGTTGACTTCAGGAGATGCATGATCAGATATCCTTCCTAGTGCTAAGGGTAATACAGTACACAAAGTTATCCTGGTCCAAACTGACAACTAAGTTGCAATATTCTACATCAATAAACAGGGAGCACAAGATAGTACCTGCTTTGTCAGGAGATTGTCTAGATGTGAGATCTGGGCCATTTCTCAGGGGATGGTCCTCAAGATCACATATCTGGCAGGAAAGGAGAATGTTCTGGCGGACAGTCTGTTGGATCCTGGAACCTCACAAATGGTCCCAGGACTAAAAAGTATCAAACAAGATATTCCCCGAGTGGGGCACACCCGCAGTAGATCTGTTTGCATCCCTTCAGAACAGAGAGGTTGCAGGAAAAGGGCACAGGGTAAACTATTTTGGATACCTTTCCCTCATCTGGGATAAGGACCTGCCGTACACACATCCTCTGATACCATTATTTGCGAAGACTCTGTTGAAGCTGAAGGAAGAGCAGGGAAACATGATTCTCATAGCCCTCTTTTGGTCGAGGGGTAAAACAAAGGAGATAGATGCCAAAAGTCTTTTTCCAATATTTATTGTGATGGAGACGCATTTAAAAACAACTGCCTGACTCAGGCAGAGTTTCGCCACTCTTTCAGCGGCTGCCTCAGGGGCTATGAACTAATCATAACAAAATAAACATTAATAAAACATTGATAACTTAAAAAATGAATGTACATACATATACAGACATGTAAAGGAAACATTTTATATGTGTAAAACTGGTGACATAGATATACATACACACCAGAGCAATCATGCAACATCAACCATTATCTAATTAATTTAAGGCTCAAATTTACCTCCTAGCAATTAATAGCACATATACATTTGAGTGAGCAAAAGGCCCTAGATCCTTTCTCCTGCTCCACAAAAAACTGTGTGGAGCAGGTAATATTTCTTCACGGAGAGGGTAGTGGATGCCTACAATCCCTTCTGGAGAAGGTGGTGAGGACAAAAACAGTCAATGCATTCAAATAGACATAGGATAAACCCTGTGGATCCCTAAAGGCTAGAGGTGGAAATGAAGCAAAAAATGTGTGGGGGTGACCTACTTGGAACAGCAGCTGCTGCCCCTAACAGAAGGCATGGGGATTACTACTCTTAACCAATTAGCTTTCATGATTTTGATGCAACTGCAATATCGCTCTCTGCTTTGACAGCGGGGGGGAAAAAAGGGAATTGGATTCAGATGACAGCCAATACTGGGTCCTGACATTTACAGTCTGGGGTACTGATATACAGACATTAGGGAAAAAGTGCAGGACTGCTTCTAAGGCCAAGTCCAAAAGCAAAGCAGGTTCAAGCCTCATTGTCGGAATCATCAAGAAGACTGCTCACCCTATAAAATTGTTGCTAGCAGTAATTTTGTTAGGGAATTGACAATTGCTTGGTTTTGATAATATTACTACCCTTACATAAATCTGGGGAGTAACCTGTATGGAACGGCAGTTACTACCCTTAACAGAAACATGGGTGTATCATGCACAGAGCGGAAGATACTACTATAAAAAACTTGCTGGGCAGCCTGGATGAACCATTTGTTTTTGGTTTTTTTTTGGGGGGGGGGGGGGGGGGGGGGGGGGGGGGGGGGGGGGGGGAGGTTTCCTGCCGTCATTACTATGTTACTATATTATCTCTACATCTCTCCAAGTTAGGTTTCAAGACCAACTCCATAACAGTTTACCTGGGAGAGGTTGGTACCTATCACCAGTATGTAGACCGTAAACCCATCTCTCTACAACCTTTGGTTGAGCACTTTGTGGGGCCTTCTTCATTTGAAGCCTCCTATCAGACTTCCTGCTGTGTGTTTGGACCTCAGCGAGGTTCTGACCCAGCTGATGAAAGCTCCCTTTGAGCCACTGTGCTTCGGTGAACTGAAGTACCTGACCTGGAAGGTTGTATTTTTGATGGCGACACTTCAGCATGCAGGGTCATTGAGGTTCATGCTGTAGTAACTTATCCACCTTATACCGAGTTTCATCATGACAGATGAAACTTTGTTCTGCACACACATCCTAAGGTAGTGTTGGAATTCAACATTTATTTAATTTGTATTCACTTTTTGGCATTTCAAAGTGGATTACATTCAGGTATATAGGGATTTCCCTATCCCCAGAGGGCTTACAATCTAAGTTTGTACCTGAGGCAATGAAGGGTAAAGTGACTTGCCCAAGGTCACAAGGAGCAGCAGTTGTATTTGAACTCTAGTTTCCCTGATATGGTTTCAGGAAGCATTTAAGTACTGAAACATTGCTCCTCTCCCTACACGATACTCTTATCAGAGGAACCGACTCAGGATCCTCCTATCTGATCGCCATGCTTGACATCTCGGCTGCGTTCGACACAGTCAATCACGATGTCCTACTCAACATCCTCAGAAGTATTGGGATCACTGGCAATGCCTTCGCCTGGATTCAATCGTATCTCCAAAATCGCTTTTTTACTGTCCTAGTTGACAACTATGAATCTGATCCCATCAGTCTTCCCCAAGGTGTGCCCCAAGGTTCTTCACTCTCCTCGACGCTATTTAATATATACATGATTCCCCTTACCATGCTTCTCACTAACCTGCACATCAAGCATTTTATTTATGCTGACGATGTGCAACTCATCTTCCCTTTCTCTGACTCTATCCAAACTGCTTTACAAAACTGGGAATCCTGTCTTTCCTCCATCAACCAACTCCTAAAGGACATGCACCTAGCTCTAAACTCCAACAAGACTGAGCTATTAATTATATCTAATAGGCAACCGCTCCCAGACATCCCACTTGCTTACTCGTCTACCAACTTCCCATCACACACTCGTAATTTAGGAGTCATTATTGATAATCACCTTTCTTTTAAACCATTCATTAAATCCATCATAAAGGATTGCTATTTTAAGCTACAAACGATAAAGAAACTCAGACCCCTACTACACTTCACTGATTTCCGCACAGTACTCCAGTCTATTATTTTATCGAAAATTGACTATTGCAATGCACTCTTCCTTGGCATTCCCGCAACACACACTAAGCCATTACAACTCCTACAAAATGCCGCCGCTCGGATACTGTCAAACACAAAGAAAAGAGATCACATCACTCCCACACTTATCGAACTACACTGGCTCCCTATACAGTCACGAATTCTATATAAAACTCTATCTATCATACACAAGAGTCTATTAAATTCCAACCTCAACTGGCTTAATCCCCCACCCCTCCTACCTCGCACCTCCAAGAGACCTACCCGCCCAGCCCTCCAAGGAGAACACTTAGTGCCCAATCTATCAAATCTTTTAAACTCTCCTCTACTATAAACAGAGCCTTTTCTCTTGCCGGCCCCACCATATGGAACTCCCTGCCCCATGATATTCGCATGGAGACATATACCCCCACTTTCAAAAAGAAACTTAAAACCTGGCTCTTTCAACAAGCCTACCACATGTCACCCACTATTACATAAAACCCCCCTGTGAATTTTACAATGTCATTTTGTTATGAACACCTTATGTCCGCTGATTTTGTACTGTGCACTCTCATGTATATAGTTATAGTTACAGTTCTATTGCTTTGCATCTACCCATTGATGTTTGTTATATGTAAGGGCTCCTCCCAAAAGTTAATTGTATTTTTCCTAGTTCACTAAGTTATCTGTTACATGTAAGGGCACCGCCCAAAAGTTTTTGTTTATTGTGAACCGATGCGATGTGCAAACGGATATTGGTATAAAAGAGATGTTAGATAAATAAATAAATAAATTTATAGCCCACTGTTCAACCACTAGACTACTTCTCCATCTTATCCAGTCATTCATCCTTCCAGTATTCTTTCCTAGGCCACATGTCTACCAAGATGAATAAGCACTATACTTGGCCTTCTATCTAGAACTGACTAAAGCCCATAGAAAATCCACCCAACTTTTTGTATTTTTTGATACCAACAAACTAGGGATTGCTGTTGCCAAACAGACTTGTATCTAATTTGCTAGAAGATTGCATCTTCGTCTGTGATGCCCATGGAATACTGACTCTGGTGAGCCATGTCAAGGCTCACTCTGTCCGAGCTATGGCAGTGTCAGTGGCCTATCTACAATCAGTCCCTATGGAGGAGATCTGCAAGGCTGCGATATGGACTTCTTGCCACACGTTCACATCATGCTACTGTTTGGATAGCGATTCCCAGCACAACAGTAGATTTGGCCAGTCTGTCCTGGGGAATGTTTCAGGTGTAGAATCCAACTCCATTCCCTCCTAGGGCCCTTTATTTTTGTTTCAGGCTGCCCCTCATAGGTAAAAGATATAAAAGGAAAAAAAATAGTTGTCTGAGCCCGTTGACGCTTTTGTTGTTGTTTGTCCCTTTTTTTGTTCAGGAGAGTCTGTAGCTAGGGATCCCCCACATGTGGAGACTGCCATTTAGCTTGTCCTCGGAGAAAGCAGATTTGCTTACCTGTAACAGTTCTCCTAGGAGAGCAGGATTTCAGTCCTACCAAAATTCACATGCCTCCCTTTAAAGTTGGTTTCTCCTTATAATGCTGATGAGCAAGACTGAAGGGGCCCCTTTGTGCTATAGAGGCATGTTGGGCATGCCCAGTGAGGCAGAGTCAAAGTTCTAGAAACTTTGATATAAAAGTTCCAGGCTGGGATCCATTGCATGATGTCACCCACATGTGAGGACCAACATCCTGCTGGACTCTAAGATGTGTTATAGGTAAGCAACACTACTTAACTCAAGAGTTATCCAGATAAATGCATTTGAATATCAACTTCTTAATTTTTATTTCTTCAGGGGGAAAGTGGCAAGAAGCTGGATGGATCCCATGGAGAAATCATCCTGGATGTGCACAATGGAACCATCTTCAGCGTTTCCAAATACAAGGGTCAGGAGGACCTTGGCTATTTCTGTCTGGAGTCTGAGAAAGTTGTACTGTACCATAAAGGTATTTACTATACAGCACAGCACTGGAAACAAAAGATTCCACCCAGGACTAAAGGAGCCTATTTTCTAGGATGTACACACACATGTGTGAATCCAAAAAAAATTGTTAAATACTTGTAGAACATTCAGCAAAATTCCTCTGCTTTCAAATTTAATTTTTTTCCTAAAACACCTCCTGCTTAGCAATTCTACAGTTTTATAAATCTGAGTAAATTGAGGTGTTACTGTGCTGATCATCATTATGTAATTAGTCCAGCTAGTGTAGCTGGGTTTAAAAAAAGGTTTGGATAAGTTCTTAGAGAAGAAGTCCATTAGCTGCTATTAAGCAAGTTGACTTAGGGAATAGTCACTGCTATTACTGGCATCAGTAGCATGGGATCTACTTAGTGTTTGGGTACTTGCCAGGTACTTATGACCTGGATTGGCCACTGTTGGAAACAGGATGCTGGGCTTGATGGACCCTTGGTCTGACCTGTATGGCAATTTCTTATGTTCTTATCAGAACCTCTATGCATTAGCAATTAACAGGGATTGAATCCATAGGGAAAGAGATTGTACAGTTATTTCCAAGGACTGTGTTTAGACCATCTTCCTTCTTTGTGTGAGTATACTATGTTATAAGAACATCTGTTTTGTCTTTTCCAGCTGTTGTTGAGGACTATTTTTTACCAGAGAAACTGGAGATCCCATCTTTTTCTCCCCCGGATAAGCTGGATACCACAATCTACCCCTCAGAGGAAGGAGTAATGACTAAACTGTCAGCAGACAGGAAGGACCGACCCCTGAAAATGCTGTCCACGGCCATCAAGATCAACCTGGACTTGAAAAGAAATATCAAGGTGTGTTGTGCTGCACCAGAATCCTATGATCGGGTTGCTGGGTGTTCTGCTAAAACAGAATATACTGAGAAATGCAGTCATGGGAAAATAAGATGCAGAAGCAGGAGGCTTTGACACTTTGGCTGTTAACATTTATTTATTTATTATTATTTTTAACAGTGCTTAGCACTTTATAAAGTCATGCTGCTGGTAATGGTATCACTGCCTCTGAGTTTGATGGTAGGCTGGGGAGCTTAAGTGACATGATTGAAGTCTTAATATGAGAATTGAAATGGATGTGGATCAGGAAGCTCAGGCTATGTTCTTCCTTTTCCTGTCCTTCAATCAAATGGATTAAAGTGTCTGTGAAGAATACCTTTTTGTCCAAGGTGCTAATTCCTAGGTTTAATTTTGTTTAGGAGTTCCTGGTGGCCCTAAGGCTTGATGGGGCAACAATGAGGCACCACATGGCACTTACTAACCAGAGTTGGTATAGTCAGGTAAGCAGACAGGCAGCCTTTCCTTCCTCCTGGCCTCCCTCCCCCTGTCCAGAATGTGGGTTATTAATCGGAAAGAAATAGTTGCTTTATCTAACCAAGGCTACAACTTGACTTGTAGTTACAGCAGCATAAAGACATACAGTCACCTCTGGGCTGCATAAGCTTGCAGAGCAGTTCTGAATATATGAGGTGGTGGGGTAGACTCAGGAATAGGGAGATTATGCATCTTATTTCAAGGAAAGTCACTTTGAGTCAGTGACAGAGCCAGGGATTAGAATTGGGGCATAGGGAGATAAAGTAGCTGACCTCAGGGTCACATTCAGGGAGTCGGGGGCACAGCCAGGGACTCATTTCTCTACTCTTAAGTGATCTGTTGTCCTCAGAGAACACCTGTTACAGGTAAGCAACTCTGCTCTGTTCAATAATATGTTCAATAATATGTTGATTGTTTAATGTAACACCGCATGTTATCTGTTTAATACTCTGTCTATTGTTTAATGTAACGCCTTACCAGCGACAGTTTTGTTCTATGGAAACCGACTTGATTTGATATGTATATCGAGAATGTCGGTATATAAAAACTCTAAATAAATAAATAAATAAATAAATCTGATTGACTAAGATGCCAGACTGCTGTCTAATGCAGCAACTGCTTATTTCTATAGCACTACACATGTATGCAGCACTGTACAGGTACATACAAGAGACAGCCTCTGTTCCGTGGAGTTTACAGTCTAATCAAGACACATAGGCAAGACAGATCTGGTTAAAATCAACAAAGCTGTGATGTAAAAGTAACCCCAATGCTTTGTGTTTTTTCCCCCTTCTCCTCTCTAGCTACTGGATTTCCTGGATGTCATTGATGATCCAATCCTGGGGTACTTCCCCCCGACAGTGATCACTGTCCTGCACACCCATCTCTTTAGTTGTGCCGTTGATTATAGGTAATGCTCCAAGGTCTCCCCAGAACCTGATTTTGTCCCCTGCACACACTGTATCAGACTTTGTACTGCACTGCCTCTGTTCCTCCCATTCCAGGCCACTCTACCTGCCAGTCCGTGCACTGATCACAGCAGAGACTTTCACCCTTTCCAGTAACATCATCGTAGACACCTCCACCTTCCTCCTCAGGTATGCAAAGTTTTACTATTCCCTCCCCACCCTAACACCTCCATCTGAAGGACTCATGGCACAGATGCTTTCATAGCCTTCAGTTTAATTTTCTTTTTCAAAAAAAATGTTAAAAAAAATAGCATCTCATCTTTAAAGTGTCATGCTGATGTACAGGTGTGCTACAGCACCTCTCTGTAACAGAAAAGAGGATGTAACGACCTCGAGCCATTTCCACTGTCGCTTTGGCCACTGTAAGGAGTATGCTCGGCTTAGTCATCCCATCCACACACCGCAGGGGTGAGAGCAGCCCATCCCTTCACCTAGGGCCTGAGCCAGCAATGGAACCCAGACACCCTGCTTAGGCATCCAGAACACTGATCACAAGGTGCCTGGCTTGCTTTTACTAAGTTAAGAGTATCTTACCAGGATTTTTCTATATCTAAAATAGGCTTCCTTATCGTCCTGTACACCAGTCCAGATGCAATGGTTATTTTCTCCTATCAGCAGATACACAGAACAAAAGCTTCACTGTACTATTAGTACTTAAGCTTCTGTACTATCTGCAGTCCCTCAGTATTTTCTGTCTCCAGCAGGGGTCTCTAACCTACAGTCGGACTTTTGGTCTAAAGAAATTGCTCCCAGGGGAGTTACATGCAGTTTTGAGCTACTTTCCTGGTGGAGTAGGGGTGAGCAGAGGATCGATGGCCCTTCTTTAGCTTTTGCCAGCTTTCCAGGAGAGTTTGATAGCCAATGGGGCTGTTGCAATAGTAGGTTCGGTCAGTCTGTCCTCAGGAACCTGTTCGAGTTGTAGAACCCAACTCTCCCAACCTAGGTGCTGCTGTTTGGGTTCAGGCTGACTTTCCCTTTGTTACCAACAGCACCGGTATTTTTGTGCCCATTGGCACCTAGGTAGGTGTCTGTTGGTCCCCTTTTGTGTTGAGGAGCAGCCTGTAACTAGGGATTCACCCATTTGTGAGGACTACCTTCCTGCTTGACCTTGGAGAAAACAGAGTTGCTTACAGGTAACAGGTGTTCTCAGAGGCCAGCAGGATGTTAGTCCTCACAAAACCCATCTGCCACCCTGCAGAATTGGGTTTCTCTTATTTTTATTTTTAATCGTAATTCTATGTTACAAGACTGAAGAGGGGACCCCGCGTGGATGCATGGTATAGGGCATGCTGAGCATGCTCAGTGTGCCTAGTCAAAGTTTTCCATGTCAGGCTCCACCTGATGATGTCATCCATGTGTGAGGGCTAACATCCTTCTGTCCTTGGAGAATAACTGTTACAGGTAAGCTACTCTACTTTATTTTATGGTTCCCAAAAATGAGAAGATGTTTTGTCCAATATTAAATCTAAAGAAGAAATGGAAACTCTTCATTCTGTGATTGCAGCAGTCGGGAACAGTTTCTGGCATCCTTGGATCTTTTGGAGGCTTACCTGCAAATCCCTATGCGCAGGGATCATCAGAGTTTCCTCAGACTTGCAATGTTAGGAGGACATTTCCAATTCTAAGCACTCCTTTTTGGTCTGGCCATGGTTCCACATATGCCTACCAAAATGATGGTTGTAGTGGTGATTCTGCACAGAATTGGTATTCTGGTACACCCGTATTTGGACAATTGGATTAATTCGAGCAAAGTCTGAGGAAGAATGTTATTGTTGCGCCAGAGGTGGACCCTTGGGCCGAGGTGGGGTTAACGCTACCCGTAGGAGGGATCCTACGGGTCCCCACCGTCGGCAGGCGGTCTGGACAAGGAGAGAATCGGTAGCCTAGTCAGACAATGCAGAGGTCCGGGCTTGGAGAGAGTCAATGGCGTAGTCAAGCAATGCAGAGGTTGTGTCCTAGAAAGCAATCCGATGAAAGGTTAGGAATCAGGAACGCAGGAATGAAGGAGAACAGGAACTAGAGATGATCAGGAACCAGGAACGCAGGAGAATCAGCAGGAGGCAACGAGTACACGACCAGTGTGGAAACCTGTTGCAAAGGCAATCATTGGAAGCTGAGCCCGGCTTTAAGTACTGGAGCTCTGGCAACGTCATCATCCGGGGCTGGGCCAAGTTCCCACCAGGGGCCCTTCATAAGAGTCAGTGATGCGCGCGCACCTAGGGAGGGAAGCAGTGCTGGACGGCTGTGTCTCTCCACAAGCCACGCGGAGAGGCCTGACGCGGAGCACAGAAATCTGTAGCTGAAGTTGAGGCACCAGGGGCGGCCCAAGGATGGAGCCGGCGGCCCACCACCACCAGGGAAGAGGAACCAGGCACTGGATTCATCTGAGAGAGGTGAGGGGGCCGCGGCCAGCACATGTAACAGTTATTGCATGGTACACAGGGTGGTCAATCTGTTACAGAGCCTGGGTTGGGTGATCAATTTTGCCAAGAGCAAATTGAGCCTATCTTAGAGCTTGTAATATCTGGAGGTTCACTTCAAGATGAACATAGGCAAGATGTCTAAGTATTTATACAGATATTTAATGTAACTTTCTGCAGGTATCTTTTTTTTTATCTTTTATTTTCATTGTTTTTTTGTCTATTTTAAATTTTAATTTTAGATTTTGAATCTATAATTTGTATTACTTTTAGCTTAAAAATATGATATGTTTATTTTTTAATTTGTGTACATCGCATTGATAGATTTATGTAAGAATTGCGATTCATCAAGCCTAATAAATAATAATAATAAGTGTTTCTTACTATGGAAAGACTGTTGAAGATTCAGGAGCAGGTGCAGCAATTGTTGCAGATGAGACTTGCCAGAGTTCGGGATTATCTAAAGGTGCTAGGATCCATGGCATTTATTTATTTTATTTATATTTTGCTTTTCAGCACTTCAAAGCGGATTACATTCAGGTACTGTAGTTATTTCTCTGTCCCCAGAGGGCTCACAATCTAAGTTTGTACCCTGGTCTCCTTGGTTCAGAGTCTGCTGCTCTAATCACTAGGCTACTCCTCCATGCCGTTTATTTTTTATGCTGGATCTGGTCCCCTGGATGTCTGCTCAAATCAGGCTGTTGCAGAGAGTGCTTCTTTCACGTTGGACTCGTCGGTCGCAGGATTTCAACATCAGGCTTCCTCTTTGTGAGGCTGCAGGTGCAGTCTTTCCTGGTGGTTGTTCCAGGACAATTTGTCAAGAGGAATGGAATTGGAAATCCCAGAGTGGGTGAGGTGATGATGGGCTGGAGGGTCAGTCAATCATTTGGAAACCCAGACAATCAGGAAAGCATTGCTGGTCTTCCATCTCCTGATCAGAAACATTGCAGACAATGGGCAGCAGGACTTATATAAACAAATATGGGGGGGGACCAAGAGCTCGGCAGTTTCCTTGGAAGCAGAAATGTTACTCAAGTGGGCTGAAAATATGAAAATTCTCTCAATCTCACATGTGGCCTGGGTGGAGAATGCACAGGCAGACTTTCTAAGCAGGCACGTACTGAATCCTGGAGAATGGGAGCTAGTGGAAGAAGTGATTTTTCTCATCAGGTCAAGGTTGGGGGGACTACTCACAGTCTTAACGGCTTTGAGTTGGAACTTCAAGGTGCCAAGGCTCTTCAGTCAGGGTCAGAGGGTCTTGACGCTCTTGCTGTGGCTCATGCTCAGGATTGGCCTCAGGAATTTCTTCTGTATGTGTTTCCCCCCTGGTCGCTGATAGGAAGGGTGATAAGACATTTAGAGAGGCAAAACGTCCAGTGATTCTGGTTGCCCCAGAGTGGCCCAGGTGTCCATGATTTGTGGATCTTGTAAATCTCGTGGTGGAGGGCCTGTTATGTCTGGATTATGTCACTGGGCTCCTGTTTCAGGGTCTGACTTTTTTGGATTGGACAGATCGCTTTTGTGTCATGACCTGGCTCAAGAGAGGAAAAGGTTGAGAGTTAGATTATTCAGAAGATATCATTCCTACTTAATTGCAAACCAGAAAGAGGCCTACATCGGAGGCATATTTGCACATTTGGGAAGGTATTTTAGTCTTGGTATCAGGAGTTGGTTCTCTATATTCTCTTAAGGCTTCCATTCCAGAAATACTTTTTCTTGTAGAAGGGGTTGCAACAGGGTTCATCAGAAATATGCTTTCTTGTAGAATGGATTGCAGCAAGGTTTGGCTTTGAATGCTCTTAAAGCACAAGTAGCGGTGTTATAATGTTACAATGGCAAGGTTCATGTTTCATCTATTGCATTGCACCCTGATATTGCCTGCTTTCTGATGGGTATGAGGTATTTATGTCCTCCTGTTAGGCCTGTGGTGGCATCGTGGATTCTCAACCTAGTCTTGAAGGCCTTTTGCAGGCCACCCTTTCTGCTGATCAGGAGAGCATCTCTGAAGGATCTTACTCTGAAGACTGTGTTTTTAGTAGCTATTTGTTCATTAAGGCATATTAAAGGATCCATTCCTTCAGTTTTCAGAGAATGAGGTCTCTGCTTCTATGGTGCCTTCCTTCTTCTAAGGTGTTTCAGCATTTCATTTCAGCCAGTCAATTGAGTTGCTGGCATTTGAGTTCACAAGGCCTTTTGACAGAGCAGAATCAAGCCCTTCATGTTCTGGATGTCTGTAGTCTGAAGGTTACAAATAGCTTTCAAAGATCAGATCATATTTTTATGCTATTTAATGGTCCTAATAAGAGGCAGCAAGCATTGAAGGCCTCTAATTGCTGGATGGATTAAAGAAGTGAGCACATAAGCTTACATTGTCAGGGCCTAGAGGTGCCAGTTGGCATCTTGTGCTGAATGTCAGCTGGTCTCCTCCCTCAAGAGATCTGTAGGGCAGCCATGTGGTCCTCATTACAAGCACTACAGGTTTGATGTTCAAGTGCCAGGTGCAGAAGTAAATGGTGTGAGTGGTTCTTTCTGGCTCCTGCCCAGTTTAGTAAAGCTTGGATACATCCCTTGCATCTGGTCTTGGGGACAATGAAGGAAAAATGTGGTCCTTACCTGCTAAGTTTCTTTCCTGGAGTTCCAAAGACCAGTCCAGAATCCAGCCCTTGGATTCTGAAGACCACTCTTTCTGGTGTACGTTATGGTGACAGGATATAGCGGGTTTTTTTTCTTCTGGCATTTAATCCTTCTTGGAGGAGGGTTTTGAGGTTTTCACTGAATTCCCTGCTCGTGGGAGGTTAAAGGGGTCATTGTGTTTGCTTTGTTAAACAGTTACTGAGGGTCTGCAGGTAGCACAGTAGCTTAAGTACCAAGAGTTTAGCAAAGCTTTTGTTTTCTGTGTCTGATGGTAGGGGAGTAAAACCCAAGAAAAGAAAATTAGCTAGTAAGGACCAATTTTTCCTTTCTTCTTACCCTTCCTCCTAAATATTTTATATTGTTGTCTGATATAGTAGAACCTAGCAGAGGGCAGGAGGAGAGAAGAGAAATATGGACAATCCTGCCATGTCAACTTTGTAAAACTTTTTTTTTTTTTTTTTTTTGTTAAAGGTTCATTTTGGATGATTCTGCTGTCTATCTGTCCAATAAATGTGATGCCTTGGTGGTCGACCTGCGCAAAGGTAAACTGAGCCACCAGGAACTTCTCAGTCTTGTGCTCTGTCCGGTTTCTGGGTCACATCCCTTTGGGTGGACCTTGCACTTGCTTTACTATTGCAAAGTACACGCAGTAAAGTATGCACAGGGATTTCAAAATGAAATTCCCACATATACGTTCCCCTCACCTTGCCCCCCCCCCCCCCCTTTTTTCCATAGCTAAAAGTAAATTTGCTGTGAAGCCGCTGAGACCAGGGCAGTTTTCAGCCCAGGGAATTTATCCGGGTAACTATTTAACTACCCCAGGCAAATTCCTTTAAAAATAGCCCTTTAGATGTCACTGTCGAGTGATGGCTGAGATTCTCTCTCTCCAAAGGGGTTGTGAATGCTACCTCCATAGCATTTCCAGCCCCTGCTATCCTGAAGAGCAGAAAACTCAAACTAGAACTCAAACTTGGGTCCCTTGTGCACTGTAGTGTCGCACTGAGCCACCAGGCCAGCTCTGAAGCAAATATATTTTTCAAGCTAATTCTGCTTCCCAGTCTCTGAATTTAGGATCTCATTTAACCCATCTTCCATTTCCAGATTATGTATGCGTCCTGGATGTGGATCTGCTGGAACTGGTCATCACCACCTGGAAGGGAAATTCAGCTGGGAAGCTGGTAAGTGTATCCAGGTCCCCCTTACCTTATCTCCTTTTCCTTCTCCCTCCCCACTGTCTCCTCTAAAACACCAGAAGAATGCACCATTACATTTTTAAGAGCCATAAGGATATGGCGACACAGCCGAATTGTTTTAAAAATGACTCATGAAGGAAGCAGGAAATAAAGAAGCGAGCTTCCCAAAATGAGGATTGTCCAAGCTGTGTTTTTGTTAAACTGGCCTGTGCTGAGAAGGGCTGATGTTATCAGAGGGAATGGAAACCTAATTGATGAGCTCCTGCTCCCATTTTATCGCATCCATCATTAAGCTTGACCATCAGTATGCTTTTTGGTCATCTAAGCACATATACCACTTTCTTATATCCCCCGAGGGCTGCAAAACGAAAAACTGCTGATTGGAGACACTTTTCCTTCTCTAAACACACCTCCGAAATTGGCGGGGAAGAAAGTAGACAGGCTGCAGTCACCCCTGAAGGCCAGGATCCGGAAAATGAGCTGATTATCACCACTGCCAGCTCGGGGACTTCTGACTTACCTTCGAGAGATGAGATGTATAGCTGTCAGACCTCTGCTTTGAAAAATTGATCTCCCTAAATTCACAAGTGGCTACATTTTGCCAGTCAAAACATGAGCATCTCCAGAGGCATTCCTGGGGCAGGCTTATGACTTAGCTGGTTAGTGCTGATTTTCGATACCAGCCAGATAAGTTTTTAGGCAACCAACCCCAGCTGCACAAATAGCAGTCCTAAATCTAAAAGGCCAAAGTCTGACTGACTAGCTCTAGAAGAATTTTCAGCTTCAAAGCCCAGTTGAACATCTACCCCATGTTACTATGAAATGTATCCATCACTCTCTTCTCTTTATCTTTGGAATTTCAGAGCCAACCGCTCTTTGAGCTTCGCTGCTCCAATAATCTTCTGCACCTGCACACCTGCGCCGATTCCTGCGCCGCCCTGGTCAACCTCATCCAGTACGTGGTGAACAGTGGGGACTTGTACCCACCGCTAAAACAGGACAGTCCTACTGAGATCGCTGGCCAGAGGCTGCAGGTAAGGGAGTGCTGTCTGGACCTGTCTTGAATATTAAGGCCACAAGGCCAGAGAGATTTGATCACCAGCCTTGGACCAGACATCCACCATGCTCTGGGATTGTGGGAGGAGCTTTTATGGCTTTGTGGCATATGAGAGCCTATCTCAATATATTCTATAGGTTCCGGAGAGCCCTGCCTCACCACCCCCCTGCCTGCCTGCTGAAACAGCTCAGATCAACCAGGGAGATCTGACCGATGCCTTGATGGACACAGAAAAGAGCCTGCAGAGGGAGCTTTCCACTGAGACAGGTAAAGCATCTCCTGCTGAGCTGCAGGGAATACCAGGGGCAGAAGGATATAGAACGATCAGAACTGTGGATCCCCTCCCACCCTTTCTGTCTGGGGACCCATATAAATCTCTAGGGTGGGAGGACTAACCAGGACACTTTCTCTTCTTTCTGTGGAGACTCTGCTCCACTTCGCCAGGCCTCCCCGGTGTCTGTGTACCTCTTTCCAGGAGAGAATGGTGCTCCAGGAAGAGCCCTGTCAATCCCACCTCCATCCCCACCCCCCGAGGACGGGTCAGATGGCTGCGTTTCAGATGCCAGTGAAGCCGAAAGCGACTTGACAGACAATGATGACTTCTGTATCCTAGACGCCCCTGGCATGGGGATCCCGGTAAGGCTGGGGTATGGTCACAATCATGTAAAAAAAATTAAGGTGGGGGGACTCAACTTGCAGACCTGGGTTGTTCCAGCTCTTAAACCTAAGTGGCAACTGCTTTGGTTAAGGGTGCAACTGCCACTAAATGATAGCAAGACATCCCTCATATGGTGTTCTGTCTCCTTCAGTGTCCTTACTTGCATCTGTCCCTAAAAGGTAGTCGATCCTTTTGTCAATGCATATTGTCTAATGAATACATCCAGGGTCTTCCCAGCTCTGCCCCATTTTCCATTCCTGCTGAAATGTAGCAGACCCTACTTGATCGCTGACTTCACCCTTTTTCCCCACTGCTGACTGAAAATCCTCTGTGCCCATTGTAGGCTTTACTCCTCATCCCCATGATCCTCTTTCCCCTTTGTCCCTCCCACCACTGTGCTAATCCCAGGCTTTATCCTCACTCCTTTTCTGAGGATACTTTCTCCCTATCCCAGGCTTTACTCCTTTCCTTCCCACTGCTGAGGATCCTCTGTGTTTTCCATTGGTAAGCAGGCTGAATTAGCCATTATGTGTGGGTGACGTCGTCCTAAGGCACAGAACAGACCTCGCGCTCAGATGATAGAGCTTTTGCTCTACTGAGCACATGCAGGAGTTCCTGTGCTGCAGGAGGTACCTTGCAAGCTTCCTCAATCATTTTTTGTCCATGCTCTAGTATGGACATGAACCTTGCTCTCCATTTTTTTTGTGTATATTTTCATATTTCTGTTTGTTTTTTCTTTCATATTTTTCTAAATGCTGCCTCAAACTTTTTTCCAGTGCTCTGTTACAAAATAGAGGCAAATGTTTTACTTTACAACTGTATTCCAGTTCTTTTTCACTGCCTTAGCAGCCTTTTCATAGAATTCTATTTTTCTCTAATTGCCCACTGGGGCCTTACAGGAAAAGGAAGACCCGTCCTACCATGCTGCATCCTTCAAATATAGAAATATGGTAAACCAGCAACCAAACAGATCCCAGTGTTGCTGTTTCTTCTGGAAAATGCCTGACAGACACAACCACTGCAAGTTCCCATTGGAGTAGGTCTCAGTCGGCACGGCCTAGGCAACAAGTTCTGAGCAAAGCAACATGTTCTGACCAATACCAGTGTTGCAAGTTCCAGCAGATGTACCATGCTAAGGCAGGCCAATGTGCCATGTTCCAGCCGATATTGCTGTGCCACGTTCAGTGGATGCCTTAGTTTCAATGGTTAGTAAGAAGACCACCATTCTGGTTGTGGGGTGCAGGACTGTTATGGATTCCCAGGATCGCAAAATGGAGCTGCATCTGAAGAAGATGTTTGAGGTCTCAGCCTTGGTCATCTGAGCGTGGTCTGTGATTTGAGGGCTTGATAAACCTGGCTTTGGATGGTTTTTGAGAATTGGGCATCTTCTCAGGTTGCTTTATCAGGGTCCAATTTTCTTGGAGCAAAATGGATCATTTTTGTTTTGCGGTCCGGCTTTTGAGTGGAGGTGATTAAAGCTGAGGGGTATTCGGACAAGGTTATTACAACTTAAGGCAAGGAAGGCTTCCACTTTCCTAGCATATACTCATATGTGGAAAGTGTTCGAGGCCTGATTTCTTGGAGCAGGGGTCCTCCCTCTTCAAGCTTCTTTTCCCCAGATTCTTTCCTTTTTACAATGTGGTCTTAAGAATCTTGCCCTGAGTTCTCTTAATGTGCAAGTGGCAGCCTCGGCCTGTTTCAAGGGGAGTGTACATAAATCACCCCTGGCATCTTATTCGGACATAGTGAGATTTCTTAAAGGATGAAGCACTTGCATCTCCCTTTGAGACAGGGGGTTCCTTTGTGGAACCTTAATTTGATCTAAAGGGCCTTGTATAAGTCTCTTTTTGAAATCATTAATATTGTTGTTGTTCCCAAAGATCCCAAGATCTTTCTTTTAGGTTTCTCTGTTGCTATTAATAAGAGTGTGTTACAGCTATTAATAACACTTATTATTCTTGTAGCTGGTGTATAGCAGCTTACTGGAAGAAACCTTCAATTCCAAGTTTATCTGTTGTGTGCCAACACTTAAGGATCTATACATTATGTGGAGAAATTGACTGTGATTAAAAATGACACTCTGCTGGAGGCGAAGATAGCGGCGTGAGCAGCAGCAGGGCAACGCTACTCCGAGTTTTGATTGATTATTACCTGGAAAAATGCCCTCTAAGAGGAAAGGACGGGTCCGAGTCTTCCCCCCAGACGGATCCTTGCCTGCGGACCAGCGATTAATTTCTGCATTTGCTGTTGGGACAGTGACACAAGGGGTAACTCTCCCCGTTGCTGCTGGTGGTGAGGGAGCGCCACAGTCGCCAGGGGAAACCATGCTGAGTCCCCCAGTTCAGCGTCTCCCATCGGCTCCAATTACCAGCATTCCTCCCTTGGAGTTTGCAGCCCTCGATGTCATCACCGGAGCGACTGCGACGGGGGGTCAGAGTGGAGGAGCTCAGCCAAGCAGCCATTCTCCTCCTGGATTACCGGCGTCTCTTTTGCCTTTTCAGGCAATTTCATCGTCAATTTTTTTCTGTCTCTGGTAGTGAAGCAGAGGAGCTGGCAAGAAGATCCTTAGCTGAAACGCTGGATTCTTCGAAGGAGCCACCAGCTGGAGAGGGTGGTGAGTTTTTTCAACCCCCACCCAAGCCAGATGTAATAACATTAGAGGCGTTGTGGGATTTGATAGTGAGCTTTGGAAGCTCAACGAGGGCATGCCAGGGAGAATTGGGAAAATTAAACACCAAAGTGAGTGCTCAAAATGTTGTTTTTGAAACTCAATTTCAAGAACTGAGAACACAATTATCAGTAACTCAACAGACTCTGGCACAAACCCAGGCAAATAATTATAAACTTATAAAGGACTTCGGATCTTGTTCCCGAAGACTGGAATATTTAGAAAATCAAACCAGACATTTGGAGAGGAAGTGACGTCACCCCAGCAAATGGCTGGTTAACCCTGAGGCTCTCGCTCGACATCAGATATATCGATTAACATCGGGCACCCCGACTGGCGTTTTGCGGCACACAGCCTCCTTTTACCCTCGGGATCACCGGCAGATGTCTCATCGGCGGAAAACTGTAGATTTAAAAAAGTTTTCCTACAATAAACTGCCGCTGGAAGAAGAGCCCCCAGGCGACAACATGGCGGGTGCAGGATCCGAGACAGTGGTTTCCGACGCAGAGGGCACGGCTATCCGAGCGGAAGAAAATGTGATCCCCACCAAGGCGGAGATGAAGGGCTGGTTCGCTGAAATTAAATCGGAAATCGCGGCGAAAACCGAGGTAATCATGTCCTCCATTGAAGAGCTCAAAGGAGACCTAGCAGAACATGGCCGCCGCCTTTTTGAAGTCGAAACTAGAGCGGAAGCAAATAGTGTGGATCTGACAGAACAGCAAGGCAAGCTACAGACTATGCAGGAGGATGTGGAACGCCTGCAAGATAAATTGGAGGACTTGGAAAACAGGTCCCGGCGCCACAACCTCCGTTTCAGGGGTATACCGGAGGGACCTGATTACACCGATTGTATGGGCACTGTGGCCAAGATCAGCGCCATGCTTCTTGCTGCAGGCGCGGGAACAGCTACCCAGGAGCAGGAGGTGGAGGTAAAAATAGCGCGGGCCCATAGAGTCTTTGGTCCCCGGGTGAATAATCTGCCCAAAGATATCATAGCTTGCTACCACGAATACGCTATTAAAGATAAAATTGCCACTATAGCTCGTCAACAAACCAGCTGGAAATGGGAGGGCCACGAGGTCATGATTTTCTTAGACCTCTCACCTACCACGATAAAGAAACGGCGGGACTTTAAGCCAGTTACAGATTTACTCCGAAAAGAAGATATCCGGTACCGCTGGTTATTCCCATTTGGGCTCAATTTTACTTTGAAAGGAGAACCATACAGGGCGAAAACGCCAGCGGAGGCCTCCACTATACTGCGTGAAGCAGGGTACCCTGAGATTATGGGTTTATCTGTCCCTCCTAAGCCCCTAGGGCGGAAGGAGGGCCCACCCCGCTGGCAACGGGTGAACAGAGGAGATAAAAGACTGCGACGGCAGCCCGATTCCTCTCCGCAGCGTTGAGCTCCGGCTGGGTGAGACACTTGGAGACCTGGCAAGGGATCACTACTTTTGCTGCAACGCAGTAGCCTGGCAGCTCTGAACCGGGCAGTAAACCTGGGTCAATGGCGCAGGCTTCTGCTTTTGAGTTTCTATCACAGTCTTATCTGTTGGTTGTGTTCCTTAATATGACCTCTGTTTGTTTTCCTGTTTTGAAGAAATGTTTTGAGTTCTCTAGTTTCTAAGATGGGGTTGCCTATTGTGCTCGAAACTGTTCTTTCATGATTCTAAGATGTCACAGGGGGTAGGCTTTGATGGGATGACTGACTCCTCCCTTATTCAGACAGCATGGCCCTGGGATAGGGGACAGGCTGTGGGGGAGGTGGGAAAGCGGGGGGGGGGGGAAGTTAGAGAGTAGCATTTATTTTAGATTTTCAGATATGGGGGATACTAGGCTAACAAAGAAGAAACATAGACACATTGGCACTATAGAGTGGATGGGACAGCAGTTGCCACTTCAGGGGCTTCATGCGCCTGGTTTTCTGCTGCCATGACAGCCTTCAACATTATGTCCCTAAATGTAAAGGGACTGAACTCACCTTTTAAAAGGCACGCTTTGTTTGATGATTTGAATTTTCATCACACTATGATTGCCATGGTTCAAGAAACCCATTTAAAGCGGAGATATGAGCGCTTGCTTAAACATCCTAGTTTTCCTAGACAATACTGGGCTGCTAGGCCCTTGGCCCGGAAGTACTTAGGAGTGGGCATTCTTATGCATAAGGATTTGATATATGAAGAAATCTTATGCAGGGCGGATCCAGAAGGTCGTTACTTATTACTGGTTATTGCCATTGGGGGGGACAGGTATACCCTCATTAGTTCATATGCACCTAATGTGGGGCAGGGTGCTTACCTGGAAGGCCTCTCGCAGCTCATTGATTTGTGGGCTGAGGGCCATATTATTATGGGCGGGGACTTTAATCTGACAGTAGACCCGCGCTTAGATAACTCCTACCCTAACTCACCGGCTAGACGCTTGGATCGTCAGGTATTTCGCCGCTTCCTGCGGCATCATGGCCTGGTAGATGTGTGGCGGGTGTGGCACCCTAAATCCCGGAATTATACTTTCTTTTCCACAGTGCATAAAACCCACTCACGCATTGACTATTTGTTGGTAGACAAGGGATGCTGCCCTCAAGTTCTTAATCCGTCTCTGGGCCCTATCACCTGGTCTGACCATGGTCCTGTATTTATGGATTTCCATTTCTCTGGGTACGATAAAGGTCAAAAATACTGGAGACTAAATGACAGTCTCCTGGAGGATGAGGAGTTTTGCACCCAATTATATGGGGATATCCAAGAATATTTTCAGCTTAATGATACCCCTAATATAGCCCCCGCTGTTCTCTGGGATTGTCTAAAAGCGGTGATACGTGGCAAGTTCATTGCCCGGGGAGCTTTTGTAAAGAGATGCAAACAGCAGGAAAAGGTTGATATCCTCATGCACCTGCAACGGCTGGGGCGTGTACATGCAGTTACTGGGGACGAGCGCCTCTTGGAGCAAATAGATAACTTGCGTAAGCGCTTGGCGGATCTGGAAGCGGTCCAAATAGCGTATAACTTAACCCGCAGTAAACAGCTTTACTATGAAGGGGGTAATAAGGCGGGCAGACAGTTAGCCCGAAAATTGAAAGTCCAACAGGCCCAGACAAATATTGTAAAGTTAAAAGATGAAAGCGGGAGGATTCTAACATCAAATGCGGCCATCCGGAACCGGTTCCTCCGCTTTTATAAGGAACTCTACGCTCCTAACGCTACCATCCCCCAAGCTGAACTCGAGGCCTATTTTCACCAATTATCCTTACCGCAAATCACCCCTGAGGCCCAATTATTTTTAACTCGGGACATAACTGCCGCGGAAGTGACATGGGCTATCAAGACGCTGAAATTAGGCAAGTCGCCAGGCCTCGACGGCTATACTGCCCTATTTTATAAGAAATTTATGCCGCTCCTGGTGCCCCCGCTGGTTACCTTATTTAATTCTTTACAGGGGCCGGTCTCTATTTCTCAGGAGGACAACAAGGCGGGGGTTACACTGTTGGTGAAGCCTGGTCGAGATCCCACAGTGTGTGGCTCTTATCGCCCCATCTCGTTAATTAATTTGGACCTGAAACTCCTTGCCAAAATACTGGCCCATAGACTTAATGTTTCCCTCCCAGGTTTGATACACCCCGATCAATCTGGCTTTATTCCAGGTCGAATGGCGTCGGATAATGTCCGCAAGACGGTTGCCGTTATGGGGTGGGCTCGTTCGCATAATGTCCCCCTGCTACTATTAGCAATAGATGCCGAAAAGGCTTTCGACTATGTGCATTGGCCATTTTTGTTTCACACATTGCGCTTATTTAACTTAGGGGATAAGTTCATTACCTGGATTCAAAAATTATATGAGGCACCCACTGCTTGTTTAAAAATTAATGGTGGGTACTCCTCTGCATTTGCAGTGGGTAGAGGCACGAGACAGGGGTGCCCGCTTTCCCCTTTGCTTTTTGCTCTCTTTTTGGAGCCTTTTGCCCACCGCATTCGGAATAATCCCTTAATAACTGGCGTGCGGGTTGGAGACTTTACCTCAAAAATTATCTCTTTTCGCAGATGACATTCTGTTTACCCTCTCTGACCCCCTTCGGTCCTTACGGGCCGTTTCGGCTGAACTGGATGCTTTTAGTAAGGTTTCGGGGTTTTCAGTCAACTGGGAAAAGTCGGAACTGTTAAATATCAGTGCCTCCCCTTCCTTGTTGGCCCAAGTAGCAATGGAGTTTCCCTTTAAGTGGGCCAACCGTAAACTAAAGTACTTGGGGGTCTATCTGGGCGTGGAGACTGATCTCTTTCAATTAAATTATGTACCGCTGATGGGGAAAATATATAAGGACTTGGAAGAGTGGGATAGGTATCACATTTCATGGCTGGGGAGGTTAGCCGTGTTAAAAATGAACATTATGCCCCGGATTATGTATTTAATGCAGACTTTACCCGTAGTCCTTCCTGATAAACTGTTGGATAAATGGCAAAAGAGGCTAAATAAATATTTATGGAAAGGGAGACGACCCCGGATTGCTCAGAGGACATTGTTCTTGCCCAGATATAGCGGAGGGTTGGGAGTACCTAATCTTGCCCGTTATCATGGTGCGGCGCACTTGAAAGCCGCGGTGGAGTGGCATGACTCCAAACACAGCAAACCATGGGTACGTTTGGAGCAAGCTCTGCTGGGTCGCTTTCCCCTCACAGCCTTGTTATGGCAATCCAAGGCCTCCCGGTGCCCCAGCCTGACCTTACCTGAGACAGTACAATCCACTTTATCCGTTTGGGAGCGGTGGAAGAAAAAATTAGTGGGGTCTCAACGCTACTTCCACAGTACACACTTATTTTATCACAGGGAGTTCCGGCCGGCTGGCAATCCGGCGGCGTTTAAACCATGGATGGACAAGGGTATACTGAAATGGGAGCATCTCTGGTCTCCGGGAGGGTTGGTTACATTCCCTACCCTATGTTGTCAATACCAGCTGGGCCCTGATGATTTATTTCGCTTTCTTCAAGTTCGCCATTTCTTTCTCAGACAAGGGATAGAGGTTGATTTAGCCAAGGGTATCACTACCTTTGAGAGCATGTGTCGACAGGCACATGGGGTTACCAAACATATCTCTAACCTTTATAGCTTACTAAGTGATGACTTTGCGATGTCTGCTTCTCACATACAAGCTTGGCATGCAGATTTACAGTGTGATTGGACTAAAGAGGATTGGTTGCGGACTTTTCAACTTCTTCGGAAGGGACTGATATCAACCCAGCATATAGAAAATGGATACAAATTGTACTTTCGCTGGTACGTCACTCCCTGTCTCATTCAGCGCTATTCGCCAAATACACCGGGTCTTTGCTGGAAACGTTGTCAGGAGCGAGGTACTTTCTTCCATCTTTGGTGGCAATGTTCCAAAATTCAACAACTATGGTCAGCTACATCGACTTGGCTGTCTACGATTTTGCATGCCCACATAGTACTGACCCCAGCACAGGCATTACTGAATGAGGAACTCAAGGACAGATCACGATTTCATAACAATTTTATTAAATTTGTGGTAACCGCGACAAGATGTGCCATAGCACGTACCTGGAAGGACCCCACTGTACCAACGTTATCCGCGGTACAAATAATGGTCCGCCAAACGCACACTTTGGGACGCATCACTGCGTTTCGCAACAAGACGACCCAAAACTTTCATAGGGTATGGGGTCCATATGAACGATGGCTACGGATTTCTGCTGTTTAGTAACGGAGGGTGCTTGCTGCTTCTGGATCCGGGAGACCTGGATGCCTATGTACTAGCTCTGGGATAACAGCGTTAAATGGGACTTTAAATAGTGTTGCGGCTGCTGTTCTACCACGGAGCTTACCATTAACCATGTCTTTCTTTCTTTGTCGCTTGACTGCATGTTCATTGTGTACCATGTGTCTTCATGTTATTTATCAGCTACCTCTATGGGGAGGGGGGATTATCAGGGGGTAAATATGTGTAAAATGGCTTCTAGCTATGGAATGCAGCGTATCTGCACTCTGTGTTTTATTATGGTTGCATTTTATTCTGTATCAGGTGCCTTATTGTTATATTCTATGCCAATAAAAGCTATAAATGGAAAAAAAAAAAAAAAAAGAAAATCAAACCAGACATTTGAACCAGAGGTTTGTTAATTTTCCCAGGATACTTGGTGAAGGAATACATATGACGTTGAAAAATTATTTCCATCAGAATTTGGGTTTCGATCTGGAGAAAACTCCAGCGATAAATAAAGCCTATTTCCTTTCTAATCCTAGCAGAGAAACTCCTCGAGGAGTTCAAGCAGAAGGCATTGAAAACCTCACACAATTTCTTGAGGACTCTTCCGATGTGGTTATTGTGAGGTCTACTTTGCTAGTTTCTTATATAATGGTGAGTGAGCTGAATGATACAATGAGGAGATATTTTAAAAATATATCCTCATTGTTCTATGGTCAAACTATACGTATTTTTCCTGATTTTGCTAGGACGACACAGGTTCGAAGGCGTGATTTCCTTTCTTTAAAAGCGCAAGTAATTGCTTTGGGGTATTCTTTTACACTTAGATACCCCTGTAAGTGTGTAATTAAAGGTCAAAATGAGTGTTTTATTTTCTTTTTCCCTGAGCAGTTAAAGTCCTTCTTAAACTCCAGGAGTAGAAATGTAGTATCTTCTCCTGAATTACATCAATCCCAGAAATGATCAGGTCTACTGTCACCGTTAAGCCAAATGTAGATGCAATGTGATATTTCCTTTATTTCTCCCTTAGGTTACTGGCCTTTCCACTTTGTATTCCCTTTGAAGAATGATGAAAAAGATGGTTAATTAATATGATATGTCCGTATCTGTATAATGTTATGTTAATTTTCCTTTTTTTCTTGTTTTTCATCATTCTATTTACTATTGTAAGATGTTATTCTCTTACTATTTGAATTGAAAATAATAAAAAAAAAAGAAAAAAAGACACTGTTGAGATTTGAAGATATTTGGCTTCCATGTCTTGTAGATCTACAAGATCGATATGATGTTTTGAGAGACACTTCCCCTTATCCATAAATATTTGACTTCTCCTGTAATCCACCTTGCAATGGGTTTTTGGGGTGGGTGGGTGGGGAAGGAATGGTAATTGCATGGTATATTCACAATTTTCAATGTTACTGGGCTCTAATCATACATCTCTGTAAACTATTTCTATGATTCTACAATAAAAACAAAATTAGAAAACGAAGGGTGTCATTGAAAGACCTCATCCTGAAAACGGTCATCTTGGCAGTGAACTGTTCCGTGAGATGTATTTCCAAGCTATAGACATTGTCATGTAGAGATCCTTTCCTTCAGTTTTCGGAAGCCAGTGTATCCCTTCTCATGGTACTGTCCTTTTTGCCAAAGGTAGTTTCTTCTTTTTATTTAAGTCAATCCATAGAGTTGCCAGCTTCATGTGTTCAGTCTACATAGAGTCCTCTTGCGCTATTTGAAGGTCACCAACAGTTTTTGCAAGTTGGATCATCTATTTATACTGTTCAGTGGATGAAACAAAGAGGAGACGTTGTCAAGGGTGATGATTTCTAGGTGGATTAAAGAAACCATTGCTTCCACTTGCATATGCAAAGGAATACCGGTTCTGAGGGACTCCGGACTCATTCCACTAGGGCACAGGCTGTGTCCTGGGATGAATGTCAGCTGGTTTTCCCACAGGAGATCTGTTGGGTAGTGACTTGGTCTTCACGTCATACCTTTACCAAGCATTACAGGCTGGATATTAAGGTTCCAGACTCAGCTGGGTTTAGGGAGAGTGTTGCAGGTGGGTCTTTCAGGTTCCCACCCAGTTTAGGGAAGCTTGGGTACATCCCATTTGTCTGGACTGATCTGGGGGACAATAAGAAAAGGGAAATTGGTTCTTACCTGCTAATTTTCATTCCTTGAGTCCCTCAGATCAGTCCAGAAACCTGCGCCTCTGGTTTTTCTAAGACCTCTGTACCATTTGTATATTTGTCAGATGTTATTTTGGTTTAGCATATAAATTCCTCTACAAGAGGGTGTCTTCCAATTCAGTTTAACTTTCCCTCTGCTCGATTCGGAGTGGGAGTTATTAGTTATTTGTAGGTTTGTATCTTGGCGTGGGTACAGTTCATACTGAGCAACTGCAGGTGGCACGTTGTATTCTCTGTCTCCATCCGCGGTTAGAGGAGAAAAACCCATTCATCTGAAGTGATCTTTGAGACTAATGGAATGAAAATTAGCAGGTAAAGACCAATTTTCCTTTGCTTATGTATTATAGGGTATTTTTCAAGCCTTTAGCAACAACAAAACTTGATTTAACTTAGAGCGCATAAAGAAATCCATCTTTGTAGCTCCTCCATCCTGATGTCGCGTACTTCTTATATAGTGCAGTCTTTGTTCCCAGCAGAACCAACTATCCCACCATCCTGGGAATGTCCAGTCTAATGGACTGGGAACTGCTCTGGTGCCCAGGTCGTGTCACACTTCAAACTAAATTCCAATTAGGTTACCTCTTCATCAAGTACCGCTGGTAACCTGTCTTAAAAAAGAATAATATAATAAAAAGTACATTTAAAAAGAAAAACAATTGATCTCTTATGGAATGCCAATTTCAAATCAGCCTTCTAGTCATAGAGCAAGCCAGTATGCTCTATCGGTTCTTGCAAAGCTACAAGAAGCCATGAGGACATCACCCTTAGCCAAGAGGGACAGAAACGTATGAAAGAACATGCACATATCCTGTTGTCTTGCAATGTATCTTCTGATCTCCAACACAAGAGGAATCATTTAGCCAAAGTTTTTCTGACCCCTCACTGGTCACTTCACTGTTTAGCAACCTATGGTCTTCTCAGCTTCTTAGGACTTCTGCCAATTATAGTCCCCATTCCCATCAGCCAATAAAGGAAAATGATACACTTTTGCTTCATTCTTCCCAGTGATTGGATGTAGTCCAGGATGAATTTCTTCTCCTCTATATTGAGAATCTCAATTACATTATTTTGCCAATTCCACTGAATGCCAAAACAATTTGAAAATTGCACATATGAGCCTATCATATCCTAAAGACTCCCAGGTGACCCACGCAGATTTAGTTCAGAAGCTGGATACAGATATCTTGCAATCCTATGATTTCCCTGCAATGGACATGCATCCTTAACTCATAATGAAGGAAAGCTTATGTCATTCAAATCTACCTTTCATCAACTTGACAGCTAGCAGATTGGAAACTCAATCATCGCAGATCTCTTCTCATCCAAAGATTTCAAGACATACTACTCTATGAGAAATACTTCACTTCAGAGGTGTCTTCTGTCTTAGAATGAGGAGAAAGTCTTCATTGTGAAGTAATAATATGTTGTGTGTCTGGTGTATACCAAGCTGCTGTTCTTTCTTTTCTAAACCAGGTCTTACCACTTCAAGAGTGAGAATTCATCGCTGTGCAATAAGCAGAAGGTGCGGGTGAGACTACAGATAATAGTTAGATTGGAGATTAAACATAAGAGAAAAGAAAAGAAGGCAAGTGCCCCCCCCCCCCCCCCCCCCGACGTCATCAGCTCAAGCCGCGGACCGTTAACTCCGACGAGACCACCAAGCATCGGGCGACAAAGGGGCACTCTCCTTTGTACACCCCTTAGTACAAACCTTAATGCTAACAATAATAAGCACTAAAATCCAAAAAAGAAAAAAAGCTTTCCTTCCAAACTACCCAAGAAATGACAAACCCTCAACCCCCTGACTACAACAAGAACCACAGAAATGACCTGAACTTAGATATTAACCAGAAAGACACAAGCAGGAAATCAAAAAACAAATACCAACACTCTACCTTAACTCACAACAACACAAAAACATACAGCAGCTACTTAGCACTATCATTCATGCTTTTTTATGCACAGTCCATAATAAAGAAAATACCTATCTTCAATGACTTTCTCCAAGATGACAAGCCGGACTTTATAGCAATCACGGAAACATGGATAAAAAACACAGACAGTACTAATCAACCAAATCAACAACCCTTTCTACAAAACCTTCTCAATCCCCAGACCAAAAAAGAAAGGAGGAAGCCTATTGCTACTCATCAAAAAAAACCTACAGATGAAATTACTCCCAACTAATAACTACACCCCCTCTGGAAATTGCACTATTTGACTCACTAAAACTACAAATCTGTGTGATATACTGCCCTGCCCCCACCCCCCACCCCTCCCCCCCCACCCCAATACTCTGGATCAGAACTGCTCACCACTTATTGAATTTTTCTTGACAAAATTATCCATCAACAAACCCATAATCATCTTAGGTGACTTCAACATACATATCGATACCTTCCCCCTCTCCCCTGCATGTTCCTCACTCATTGATGCACTCTCATCAGTAGGCCTTAGTCAAATCATCAATGGCCCAATGCACAAAGCAGGTCTCACACTTGACCTTGTCTTCATAAATACTGATATATGGAATAACCACCAAACAAAGATCACCAAGATACCCTTGTCAGACCACTCTATAATCCACGCAAATTTATATTCAAACCATAAATTTTCTACAACAAAAAACCCACCTAAATCCTTCTCATACAGACCACCTTTTCACATCGAAACTCTCCAAGAATACTTACAAAAAGAACTAACAAACATAGACCTATCAAATGCAGAGAACACAACTTCTTCCTGGATCACCATCACTAAAACAGTAGCAGACAAGATAAACCCCATGATAAAGAAAACAATAAAAAACCCCAAACATCAGAACCAATGGTACAATGATAACATCAGATCAGCCAAACGTGAACTAAAAGAAAAAACTTGGAGGAATAACATTAAATCAACCACACTACTTAACGCATACAGAGCACAACTAGCAGAATACAAAAAACTCATCCACAAAATGAAAAAAGACTTCTACTCAAATAAAATAAACAAATACCAACATAACCCAAAGATGCTTTTCACTATCGTAAAAAGCCTAACCAAATCATTCAATGATGACTAATTATCATCAACATCCAAGATCACAAGTAACGACCTCGCAGAATTCTTTAACGAAAAAATAAAAAACCTCATAAATAACCTCAACAACAGCTCACAAGACCAGAAAATACAGAACTTTCAAACATTAAGTTGGCCCAACTTTGAAACTGCATCATCACTGGAAATCTAAGCAATCATCAAAAAAGTGAACCCAGCTAAACACCCTATTGACTCCATTCCCATAACAACAATTAAAAATATCGAACCATCAATAACTAAAATACTAACTGACATTGTAAACCTATCCCTCACTGAAGGAAACTACCCAGAATGCCTAAAATCAGCAATTATCAAACCCATACTGAAAAAGAACAACCTTGATCCAGAAAACCCACTGAACTACTGACCCATATCAAACCTACCCTTCATTGCCAAAATCATTGAGAAAATCGTACACTCCCGTCTCAGCGACCACCTTGAAGAAAACAATATCCTACTACCCACACAATTTGTCTTCAGGAAACAACTGAACACGGAGACATTACTACTATCAATTGAACGACACCGTACTCAAAGGTTTTGAAAACAGCCACAGCTACCTTCTGGTCCTACTCGACCTATCAGCAGCCTTTGACACGGTAAACCACTCTATCATGATTGAACGACTATCAGAAATTGATGCAAAAGAAAAAACCCTACAATGGTTCACATCATATCTATCACAAAGAACATACCAAGTATGGATCAATGGCACCCTTTCAAAAAAATAATAAATCTAGACACCGGAGTCCCCCAAGCCTCCGCGCTGTCAGAGATACTCTTCAACATTTATCTGCGTCCAATTTGCCACCTCCTATCAAACCTTAACCTGACCCACTTCATATATGCAGATGACATTCAAATATTAATCCCAATAATCAACTCATTGGAAGAAACCTACAAAAAAACAGCCACTTACCTAAACAAAATAAAGCAACTACTAACCAACTTGAAATTCATACTAAACTTTGATAAGACTGAAATAATCATACTGGATAGAAAAACAACACTCCTCAACTACCACCACTCAACCTAATAAACCAAAAAGTGGCTATCTCTCCAGTCAGTCATGCGCGCAACCTTGGAGTCATAATTGACCAGGAACTTTCCTTCAAGAATCACATCTCAGCCAAAATCAAAGACTGATATCACAAACTCCTAACATTACGTCAATTAAAACTTTTCCTCTCCCCCAACGACTTCAGATCAGTCCTTCAACTACTCATCTTCTCCAACCTGGACTACTGTAACTCCCTATTATTCATCTTACATTTTAACACCATCTGCCCATTCCTGATCCTGCAAACATAGCTGCAAGAATACTCCCTGGATCTAGAAAACATGATCACATTACTCCTACACTTATATCTCTACACTGGCTCCCAATAAAATTTAGGGTTGAATACAAAATGCTATCCATACTACATAAAATAATATATGAAAAACAAACAAACTGGCTAAGTTCATCCATAAAATTGCATTCTCCAAACAGAAACCTCAGATCAGCAAATTAAAGGACTATTAAAGATCCCACCTACTCAATCTAAACAACTCACCTCAACTCAAAAGAGAGCAATTTTACTAGGAAGCCCCAAACTCTGGAACACCCTCCCAATCGAACTCAGAATACAAGAAAACTTAAAAACTTTCAAAAAAGAGCTAAAAACATGGGTGTTTACCAAAGCCTACCAACTCACCCACTGACTTTAAAACACCACTCCCCTCCTATAACACTATGCAAACTGATGGACCCAAGAAAGTTTTTATTTTTACTCAGTTCTGTAATATGTTTTGATTAATCTACAAACCAAGTTCTTAAATGATATCCTCTATGTTAGCAACCATATGTACTGTTTGAAACACTGTTAAACATCGTAACTTTGTAAACCATTGTGATGGCGAAACCGAACGATGGTATATGAAACTCAATAAATAAATAAATAAATAAGAGATGTAGAGTTGATCAATCAAGGATAACTTTAGAGATCACTCGTGAGGAGTTGAATGAATTAATCTTGGCGGAGATAGCTTCACAGATGGTGAGGAGAAAATAGAAATATTTTGAATTTATCAATAAAGCAAGCCATTTGTTGGCCAGGCATCTTAAAAACAGGTGATGCAAAATCAGATTCTCAAAATTAAAGATAGGGAAGAAAAATATGATTGCAAGCTAATTTCTAATGTATATAGTTCTTCATAAAATTGGGCAAATCTATCAGACAGTAAAATTAGGAAGGCAGATATTGAGAGATATCTTAACTCTATATCTCTGCCTTGTTTACAGGAGGTGGCCAGGGGGCAGTTGAATGCAGTAATTAGAGAAGAGGAGATGCTGAATATAATTGCGGACTTAAAAATGGGGAAAGCACTGGGGCTAGATGGTTATATGACCACATTTTTAAAAATGTGTTGGTTAAATCCTTAACATTATTGTTTAATTATCTGAGGGAAGGGGGTCATTTGGCACAAGGACAAATGTGGCTGGTACTACAGTAATAGCAAAGAGCAGAAGGAATCTTACACTGTGAAGTGGTTACTATTGTCCCATCTCCCTTATAAACTTGGATTTAAAGATTCTTGCAAAGGTCCTGGCGTACTGAGCATAGTAGCTCCTTTACGTATTCATGGAGACCAGTCGGGATTTGTTCCAGGAAGATTAGTGGCAGATAATGTGAGGAGAGTTCTGAATTTAATGTGGTGGATGAAGTATAAAAAAAATCTCAGCAGAATTATTGGCACTAGACGCTGAAAAGGCATTTGATAGAGTACATTGGCCCTATCTATTTCAAGTTTTGTTTAAAATGGGATTGGAAGATCACTTTTTGTCAAGGATTAAAGCTTTGTATTATTAGCCAGAGTTAATGGGGGGTATTCAAATTTTTGGGTGTTAGGTAAGGGTAGAAGCAGGGTTGCCCATTGTCACCACTGCTATTTGCATTATTACTAGAACCATTTGCTGAAAAAAATCAGAGGTAATGACTCCATTAGGGGTGTGAGGGTAGGGGGAAATGCATATAAAATGACCCTATTTGCCGACAGTCTGATGTTCACAGTTACAGATCCAGAGACTTCCCTTGATACTATTCTAGTTGAAATGAGAACATTTGGGGGGATATTGGGTTTTAGTTTTCAACAGTCTGGAGTGGTAGGAGCAAATTCATCTGTCTTAGTTGGATAGAATTTCTGCCATTAAGATGAATGTTCTACCATGATTCTGCTATTTGTTTCAAACACTCCTGGTTCCTGTCCCAATGGAATTAAGTTGGCAGAGGAAGCGTCTTTGTTTTATATGTGAGAGGCCTCCAAGGGTGGCAGGGGAAGTCTTATACCAATCTAAATATCAGAGTGGTTTGGGATCCCAAAATGTGTGTTTTATTACACAGCCTCTCAATTAAAAGCAGTACTAGAATGGCATTATAAAGTTAAAAGGTACGGAGAGACTTGGAATGGGCCATTCTAGGGAATCTATCATTGGAGACATTAGTTTGGATACATGAGAGACATAGATATCTGGTTAGCAGGAGTTCCCCCTTTACACAATTAAGTTTAGCAATATGGTTGCAATATAAGAAGATAAACAATTCTGGCATTATACCTCCTTTTTATTTAATAAGACTTTCTTGTCTGAGGACTCAATTGCAGTTGTTTCCTCCTGGAGGGGTCTGGGTATTGAAAATCCAGAGCAAATTTGGGATGAAAGGAGAGTTTGCTCTTTTGAGGCACTGCAGTGGATGTATCCATTGGAGGAAAAGGATAAATTCCCATATATACAATTGGCTTCTTTTGTACGATCTAGGCAGGTTATAGATGATCTTAAAAAGAGTATGACTATGTTTGAAGTCTCTTGCGTTACTGCAGACAAGGTGGATAAAATGAATTCCAAAATATGTTTTTTTTTAATAGGAGTAATGGAGCAAAAACAGAAACATATTACCTGGAAGAGGGATTTTCATGGCAATATTGAAAATACTGCCTAGGATTTGTGCTGTCATTTCATGGGGAGAAGTTCTGTTTCCTCATTGGTAGTGGAAAATGGGTATAAGATACTCTACAGGTGGTACCTAACACTGTCAAAATTGGCGAAGATGTATGCTGGGGTGTCTGACCGGTGCTGGCATATTTTTGGGGAGAAGGGTGATTACTGTCACATTTGGTGGGAATGCACCAAAGTGGCTAATTATTGGGATATAGTGATTGGCTTAATTGCTGAGATCACTGGGGCCGATGTTCCGAAAAACCCTAAACTCTTATTGGTAATCATGGAAACTGATATACTGAAAGAGCAATATAGGCGCCTGGTATTGGATGTAATTGTGTCAGTGTGTTGTGAATTGGCAGCCTGGGGGCGGAAGGTGGATGTTCCACATCTGTAAATGAGGATGGCCTGCTTACTCAATATGTATAAATTAACAGCATGTTTCAATGACTGTATTCAGAAGTTTGAAAAGATCTGGGCATCATATACTGGTTAGAGAGAAGCAGATTCTAGTTAAGGAATATTTTAGATATTTGGAAATGTTGTTATTGGAATTGATCCGAGGTGTGATGATACTAAGGATGGGTAGTGGGATGGGGTAGGATGAAGGGGGTGTTAGGGAATAATGAAAAGTGGATGATGACCTTGTGTCTTTCTGTTATAGTTTTCTAAGATAATTATGTTACTGTTAAATTTGTAAGCTTATTGCTAATGTTTGTATCTTGCAGACCTGATAATAAAAGTAAATTAACAAAAAAATAATTCACCTCTGTGCTATAATGCGTATTATGTTAGAATTTACAATATTCTGTTCAGATTCATTTCTTTGATGGAGAAGGTACAGAGAAGGGCTACCAAAATGATAAGGGGAATGGAACAACTCCCCTATGAGGAAAGACTAAAGAGGTTAGGACTTTTCAGCTTGGAGAAGAGACGGCTGAGGGGGGGATATGATAGAGGTGTTTAAAATCATGAGAGGTCTAGAACGGGTAGATGTGAATCGGTTATTTACTCTTTCGGATAGTAGAAAGAATAGGGGGCACTCCATGAAGTTAGCATGGGGCACATTTAAAACTAATCTGAGAAAGTTCTTTTTTACTCAACGCACAATTAAACTCTGGAATTTGTTGCCAGAGGATGTGGTTAGTGCAGTAGTATAGCTGTGTTTAAAAAAGGATTGGATAAGTTCTTGGAGGAGAAGTCCATTACCTGCTATTAAGTTCTCTTAGAGAAAAGCCACTGTCATTAGCAATGGTAACATGGACTAGACTTAGTTTTTGGGTACTTGCCAGGTTCTTATGGCCTGGATTGGCCACTGTTGGAAACAGGATGCTGGGCTTGATGGACCCTTGGTCTGACCCAGTATGGCATTTTCTTATGTTCTTATGTTCTTAATCTTGGCTATCCACTGATATCTAACTTTTTTTTTAACAGATGATGGTATATTAAACTTCTGATAATTTCTCCACAGTTTTCCTTATATCTAAATATCGTTCTGTGTTATTTTATTAAATCACTGTTTGATTCCCAAGTCTACTTCACTTTTTCACTTAGCAGCTTCTGTTTCTTATATCCTCAGCTAGAACACCAGAGATTTTCGTCTTTTGTTAAGAACATGCCATACTGGGTCAGACCAAGGGTCCATCAAGCCCAGCATCCTGTTTCCAACAGTGGCCAATCCAGGCCATAAGAACCTGCTCTACAGCTCTTCCACGCTGGGGTGCTGCTCTGCACCTCCACAATGCTGATAAAGGTTCTGTTGTTTGTTCCATATCAGTCAAAGTAATCCTGTTACCAACATTTTGTTTTTTTCTCCAAGTCCCTATGTATGTAAGATGAGTCAGCTATTCCCACCTTGGTGAGTAGACCAACCTTCATTATAAGACACAGTCCAGCCATTTTGCAGGCCTTCGCTGTTGTTTGTCCCTTTCAATCCTATCAGTATGGTAGTATCCAAATATACTGCGCCCAACTACATTCTGCAACATATTGCTCATTGCTGCATGCTAGCAACTCTACAGTTATCAGACTTGGTCCTGACTCTCCTGCGTGGAGCCATGGCTACATCAATTCATCTATGAGCAGTACTAATTCATGGCATCTGCAAAGCTGGAATGTATGTTTCACCGCTCACCCTTATGTCCTCTTACTATCCAAATAACCTCTCAAAGAGTAACAGTAAGTTTTCCATGGCCTGTTCTTCTGGTAGTCAGTTTCTCCACAGTGGAGTCTGGGTTGCTTATTCAATAAACGCTCCACTACAGCTCTCAGCTTGGCACACCCCAAATTTATGGCTAATTCAGCCTGCTTGTCAATGGAAAAAACAAGTTTGCTTATCGTAAACTATGTTTTCCATAGATGGCAGGCTGAATTAACACATCCTCCTCCCTGGAGTGTTGCCTACATAGCTAGATTTAGCTCTGATGTAGACTAAGGAGGCTTGCAAGGCAGTGCCTGCATGAGAACTTCAGAACATTCTGCTTAAAGCAAAAGCTCTACCGTCTGAGAGAGGAGTTCGTTCGGTGCTGCCGGATGACATGACCCACACGTAATGGCTAATTCATCCTGCTAGCTACAGAAAACACCATTTATGGTAACCAAACTTGCTTCCTCCGTGGATTTGCCTGAATTCCAGTATTGTTTTTGTCTCCATTTTCTCTAATGGAGGATCGTTTTTCATGCATATATTGGTGACTGTTCCAGCACCAGTACAGAAAGAAAACACTTCTTAACAAAAACTTTGGAGTTTTCTGCAGAGGGCTTTGAATAGAAAACTAGACAAAAGACATTCTGATTTCCTTTTTATACTGGCTTTTTCTAGCCAAAGGACGGGGAGCCAGTCGTCACCAAGCTGCTAGAGGGCCCGATCTGTATTAAAGATGGGCATTTCTCCCGGCCTCTGGGTAGCACGGACCTGTTGAAGGCTCCCATTCGCTTTCCCATGCCAGAGACCCGGGTGATCCTGCAGGAGTTCTCTGCCGTCTGGCACCTTTATGGAGGAAAAGACTTTGGGACTAGTCGACCTTCCTCTGGTCATGCTCACTCCCCAAGGTAAGGAGTAATCAAGGTCTTGGGTGGGAGTTCACCGTCTGCGCTTTGTATTTCTGGGGTTTCTTCTTCCTACTTTTTAGTTGGAACTTTGCTGGGGTGGAGGGGGGAGGATTATTTTTACAAGAAGAACCAACCTTTCTTCTCATCCTCTCTCTGATACTAGGATGAAATCAAATGCCCGGAGCTCCCCTTCCCGCTCCTCCAGCACCAACCGACCCCAAAACACATGGCGGTCTCAGGGAGGCAGCGGCCGGATCCATGATGTCCTAATGGAAATCCAGCTGACAAAAGTAAGAGAGGTGGCTGGAGCTTCCCTCTGCTGAGTAGGTACCCATGGCATGAAATATGGGATATTTTCCTTCCTTCCCGTTTGTGAACACTGGGTCCTGTTCTTCTCCTGCAGTTTATGAAGTCCAAAGGATTATATCGGGGAGATTTTTTTTCTTGAGAGTATTACTGGAAATGAGCAATAATCCCTTACTAAAGACAGCTGTTTGTGCTCTGTGTCTAGAAGCTCGTTCATGTAATAAATCACAGAAGCCACATTCACACTGTCAAAGTACTGTGCTAAAAAAGTATATTTTAAATTAGCATTTTTTCTTTAAAAAAAACTCAGAGCTCCATATTTAAATGGTTTGTCCAGCTAAGTTCCAGTCTTAGCCGGACAAATCGCAGATTTAAAAATCCCACCAGTTCCACCACCCCTGACTTATGTGGCTAAGTAGTCAGCCTGAAAACCTGCGGGCAGGCCAGAGGCATTCTAGGGCAGAGCTGTGTTAGCCAGATACTTATCCAGGTCACTTCTAGATAGCTGGGTGTATTCAGTGGTGTTCCTGCTAGATAACGTTATCCAGCTAACTAAGCCAGGTGCCCCGCAGCTGAATATTGCCCCCATATTCACCAAACTCGCAGCCTCCTATAGTAAACCACTGAAGTGATTATTTACAGTTAGATTCTAAACTCCAAAATGTATACGTGTCTGGGTAACCCCTTTGAAGTATTTTAAACATGGACAGATGTGGTAAAGTAGGAGTGTGAAAGAGATGAGGAGCCCCAAATGTCTGTTTACAGTGAGAGAGGTTGAGGGTGGGAGTACTTGACCCATCTTGGTCTGTGTTGGGAAGACTGCCTCTGAGTTACTGAAGGTAGTGGGAGGGGTGAAAATGAAAGGTGAGTACCCAGCCACTGAGAATTAAGTTCCCTCCCCCCCCACCCCATCATAAATGGCCTCTGCCCAAGCTAAAATTAACTCTCTTTGGGACTCAGAAGCCTGACTGCTAGGAAAAGAGGAGTAGTCATGATGTCAGAACAGAGTTAACAATCTTTTGTGCTTCAGGTGAGCTTCCAGCATGAGACGTACCCCACTGTCATTGAGAAGGCAGCAGCAGAGCGCACCATGCTGGAGACGGAGGAGCTGCCTGTCTCCCGTCAGGTCTTCATTGTGCAGGAGCTAGAGGTGCGAGACCGCCTGGCAGCCTCCCAGATAAACAAGTTTCTCTACTTGTATACCAGTGAGAAGATGCCTCGTAGGGCCCATTCAAATATGGTGAGTTTTGAGTGGGGTATCAGCTCCCCACAGGGCCCACTCAAACCTGGTGATGCTGGGGGTAGTGCGAGTCCTCCTTCAGCACCCACTCAAACATGATGAGGTCCATATTCAGTAAGCTGGGGAGTGGGAAAGTTAATTGTGGAACTTGACTCAGATATTCGGTGGAACATAATGAGATATGCTGACTATACCTGGCTAAAGTCGGTACCCGAATAAGGTTATCTGAATGATTTTAGGAAAGCCCTCTGGCAAGACCAGACTTAACCTGGGATAATGGTGAATATTGGCACTTATCACCTAATGTTAAGTCCTCCCCAGAAGGCCCCGGCACTTCTTTATTTTTTACTTGGCTAAATTTTGTACTCATAATGAGCTAGCCACAAAGATTTAAACAGAGAAGAGGGAGGATATTTTTATTTATTTATTATTTATTTATTTACTTTTATATACCGGTGTTCGATTTTACATATCACATCGGTTTACATTTAAACAAAATTTGCAGGAACTTATGCGTTACCTTTGTCAAATACAAAATATATACACAGCACTGTACAAAAACATAAGAGACAGTCCCTGCTTGGTAGAGCTTACAATCTAATCAAGACAAACATAAAGGGTAAAAGTCTTTGGGAATTTCATTTATTAAGAAAATGGTTACAAATTAATGACACTTTTAGCAGGATAATCAGGGGTTAAGATTTAAAAGCAACCTTAAAAAGTTGATTTTTAGATGAGGTTTAAATAAGACCAGATAAGGGAGCATGATGCACCATATGCAGCAAGTCTATTCCAAGCATATAGTGCAGCCAGGCGAAAAGCACAGAGTTGGGAACTGGCTGTAGAGAAGAAGGGCATAGATAGGAATGACATGCATGAGGGGTATAGAGAAAGAAAAGAGAGGAGAGGTAGTGAGGAGCTGCAGGTTGAAGGCTCATGTAGATGATTAAGAGGAGCTAGAACTGTATGCAGGAACAGATAGGGAGCCAATGGTAGTGACTTGAGAAGAGCAGTTATATGGGTATAATGTCTTTGGAGAACGATAAGTCATGCAGCTGAATTTTGGATGAATTTTAATGGAGAAAGGTGGCAATTGTCTTAAGTGTGAGGTGCTGAAAGAGTGGATAAGAGTTCTGTTAATGTGTTCAGAAAGGAAGGGATGGATTTCGGTGGTGTTATAAAGAAAAGGCATATTTCTTAGCATCCAATCAGATGAATCCAGAACAAGTGGGTTATGCACCTCCACCAGCAGATGGAGACTGAGCAAACTGACGGCACAGTACATATACTCCTGCAGTGACATCAGCCTGCCAATATTCTCTGTCTCCAGCAGATGGTGAATGTGTATCTCCCTACTGTGGGGATTGCTTCACTTCGGGGGGAAGAAAGGGAGAATTAAGGATATTATATTTGCCCCACTCTCCTGCGATGATACTGAAATGTCCTTTCCAAAGTTGAGAATTACTATGGTGATTTCCATGGTCCCTCAAATGAGTGCCTTGGTCTGGTAGCTGGTTTTTCAGCTGGCGTGGAGTTAGCTGCTTAAGCAGCTGAAAGGCGGTAGGTGCAGGAAGCCAAGGGTGGCGGTGACAGTAACTTAACTTACCAACTCCAACTACACACTTCCAAGAAACCAACCAGAAGCGCATACAAGAACCTGCTAATCACCCAGCTGGCAAAAACCTCACTAAGGAAACGCGCAATATCCACAGCGGGCCCCACACTCTGGAATTCACTCCCTCCAGACCTTCGCCTTGAATCCTGCCATAATACATTCAAAAAGAAACTAAAGACTTGGTTCTTCACACAAGCTTTCCCGGAGAACTAAGAGCAGGATGAGCTAATACTATATCAGTTTAGCCTTTGACCAGACCCACTTGTTGTCCATAAGTTCTTGAAGAGCTCATCATTGAATCCTAATCAACCCCGATTGTTTACTGTAATCTTCTCTAATCTCCTCTAATCTTTATGTTATCTGTTAAAATGTTAAATGTATTTATAATGTTATTTAAAATGTTATTTGTTATAATGTAAGCCGCCCACGTGGCGACAGTTTTATTTCACTGTACACCGGTGTGATATGTATTTTATTCAGGAACGTCGGTTTATAAAAACTATAAATAAATAAATAAATAAATAAATATATGCCCTCTCCCCTTGCAGCTGGAGACCATCTCTGTACTCAGCCAGTTAAGGCTGAGCTCAGGTAAGTTTAAAAAAAAAATCATATTCCCATCTGACTAGAGCATCAATGCTTTCTGCAGTTTGCAATTCTGGGATGCCAATATCAGTTTCGGGCCACTGCCCCAAGGACCTTTTCCAAGGTAATGGTGGTAGTGGCGGCAGAATTGAGATAAGATGGGATCCTCGTGCACCCGTATTTGGACGACTGGCTGATTCAAGGCAAGTCTCTGGAAGAGAGCGGCAGAGTGACCCACAAGGTGATCTCCCTGTTGCAGGAGCTCGGCTGGGTGGAGAACCTGGCCAAGAGCAGTCTTCAGCCTGCTTAGTCATTGGAATACCTTGGGAGACCAAGCCTTCAACCTGCTCAATCATTGCAATACCTCTTGGTTCAGTACAACATAAAGCAGGGCAAGATTTTCCTGCCAGAAGCGCACATTCAGAAGTTAGCACAGCTCCGTCTGTTATTGAACACTCTGTGCCCAACCATATGATCCTATCTGCTGTTGCGTTCGTGCCTCTTCTCGCCTCTCGCTCCACCCTCTCTACCTTGGGAGCGACTCCCTCCGGGTCTGAAGGACAGCTTGCAACCGCGGAAGCTCCCTGCCGCATTTCTCTGGCATCCCCAAGCTGGCTTGACACTACGGATCCGCCATGTTCCTGATGATGTAAGGGCGCGCGCGCGCTCTCCAGACTTTGTACCAGCAAGGGCGCGAACCTCGGGGCGTCCCCCCGTAGTGACATCATCCATTCTCACTTTAAAAGGTCTTTGCTAACCTCTAACGAGTTAGCAAGGACTCGAACTATACTTCTCGGTTACGATTTGCCAAGCTACTCTGCTTTTCTGACTTACTTAGGAGTACCCGCTTCACGGGGGCTCCGCTCTCTTTTCTTGATTTCAGATTGCCGGAATACTCTGAAGACTCTCCTTTGCCTGGAAGCGATTGCAGATGTGAACACAGTGAGTTCTATTGTAGATAGGAATTGGTACTCGCGCCACGAGGGCCTACACTCCTATAGCTCTGAAGAGTCCCTTCTGTCCAAGACGTTATCGCAGGTACGGAGATCAAGAGTTATATTGGCAAGATTGCAGATAGGAACCGGTACTCGCTCCACGAGGGCCCATGTTCCTAGAATCCTTTACAGACTATCTTCTACTCTAGAAGCCATTTCATATACAGCTATTGTGAGTTCTTATTACAGACTGTTAGAGGAACCAGTGCTCGCCTACGGCTCCTGTTCCTGAATATACTGAAGACTCTCTGTGGCATAGAGACCATTGCAGAGATCTACTATTGTGAGTGTACCATCTTGTATCCAGTATACCCTGTCTACTCACTCCTTCTAGTCTCTCTCTACAGCTCAGCGACCCAGAGATTATATTCCAGTATCAGAAGGACTTCAGCCCTACCAGACACCTCAACTCACTACTGCCACCACTGATGGTTCAACTTCCAGTCTAATAAAGATCTATCTGTGTGTTGTCTATGCTCCAGCCTAGCCGGTGGTCCCTCTCAGGATCTTCTCCTGGGGGGTGCTGTCATCTGCCATCGGCCCAGAGATTCACCAATTCTACTACGAGTGGTATCCTACAGATCGCCACTCTGTGGGAGCCAACCCACTACAGACCATTATCTCCGCCTACAGAGTATTATAAAATTTCTAGCTCCTCCCCTTGGAGGAGCAGCATTGAACACCTGCAAGTACTTGGCTTAATGGCGGCAACCCTGGAAGTGGTCCCATGGGCGAGGGCGCATATGCGTCCTCTTCAGCATCCCCTGCTGTCTAAGTGGATCTCGCAGTCTCAGGACTATTCAATTCGACTTCTCCTGCCGATGGAAGTCTCCTCCCAATGGCAGTGGTGGCTGCAAGTAGAACATCTAAGGAAGGGAGTTTCCCTAATACCTCTGACTGGCTAGTGCTGATAACAGATGTGAGCCTCCTTGGTTGGGGAGCTCACTGTTGGGAGTTGATGGTACAAGGGCGCTGGAATGCAGAAGAGTCTTTCTGGAACATCAATTGACTGGAAGCCAGGGTGGTCCGGTTGGCATGTTTGCAGTTCAGTGACAGGTGCAGGGTCGATCGGTCCGGATAATTTCGGACAATGCAATGACTGTGGCTTACATCAGTCAACAGAGAGGAACCAAGAGCCAGCAAGTGTCTATGGATAAACTAGCAAAAAACTTGATTAAATCTCTCTCTCCCCCCCCCCCCCCCTTTTCCAAATTAGCATCGCTCCATGTGTTATGGTGCTTTTCGCATGCGAAAACACTTTAATGCGTGTGAAAAGGCCATAACGTAGCTTGGAAAATAACCCCCTATGTTTGTTAGGGATTATTGGTAAGTGTTAGTCAGGTCCCCTAGACTAGTGTTAATACGTTTCTTGTCTGAGCTCAGTGCTTTCTGTTGACTGAATATTGACATTATCTGTTTTTAATCAAGTTTTTTGCTAGTCTATCCATAGTTTGCTTTTGAAGCAAATACTGGCAGGCTGATGTCACTGCAGGGGTATATGTACTGTGATGTCAGTTTGCTCCGTCTCCATCTGCCAATGGAGGTGCATAACCCACTTGTTTTGGATTCATCTGACTGTCCTAAAGAAAAGGAAACTATCAGATAAGTAGTAATTTCTCATTTTAGCAGTGTTTTAGATATGTGTAGAGAAGATGAGAGAGGTCAAAGATCACTCCAAGATTACAGGCTTAGGGAACTGGGAGGTTTACAGTGATATCCACAGAAATAGAGAAAGAAGGAAGAGGGGGGGAAGTGGGTTTGGTGAAAAAGATAAGGCGCTCTGTCTTGGCTATGTTGAGTTTAAGATGGTGGAGCATCCAAGCAACAGTCTTTTTTTTTATCTTTATTAAAATGTATAGATCGCATATGCCAAGGCCCTAAGCAATGTACAAACTCATACATAAGAGTTACAACAAATACAACATATACCAATAACATAACTTATACAAGAAAAAAAGCCAGCAACCTATAGAATTCCCATCATTGGTCTAACAGCCTTCAAAGCCATGAACACTATATAATGTGTCCAAAAGGTCTTATGCATAGGCCTTTCTAAAGAGAGCTGTTTTCAGCATGGGAATGTCAGACAAGCAGACTAAGGTCTAGGACTGGATTCCTGATTAAATTTTTGGTGTAGAAAGGTACATCTGGGAATCATTAGCATAAAGATGATATTGAAAGCCATGAGAGGAAACAGAGCACCATGGGAATTAGTAGTGGACTGATGAAACAGCAAGGGAGGCTATCTAACCAAGCCGTGAAGGCAACAATACGGAATTAGAAGCCAAATGTCCGATCTGGATTCTTTATTGGTCAGAGACGACAAACTTTAAACAAGCCCGACTCAGGCCGAGTTTCGCCCTTTTACATTAGGTCCTCATCAGGGGTTCAGCTTTATCATTTTGGGATTTCTGAGTATCCGTGTTGAAAAATCTGATTATGCATCAAATGGTCTCTGACTGATTGTAATATCCTGCGCCGCAGTGGTGTTTTTAAAAAAATGCTCTCCAAGGAATTCGATGCGATGAGAAAAATACAGTCTAAAAGCGGCAAACTCTGTCTCTCTCCGATCAGAAATCCCAAAATGATAAAGCTGAGCCCCTGATGAAGCCCTAATGTAAAAGGGCAAAACTCGGCCTGAGTCGGGCTTGTTTAAAGTTTGTTGTCTCTGACCAATAAAGAATCCAGATCGGACATTTGGCTTCTAATTCCGTATTGTTGCCTCCATGGGAATTAATATACAGAGAGAAAAGAAGAGGACCCAGAACAGAACCCTGGGGCACACCAGTTGATAATGGGATGGCAGCATTATCAAAGTAGTTTGAAAGCAAAAGGGAGGAAGCAGATGGTACAATAACTGGCAGGATAGGTATGGTCCAGTGAGTTTAAGGAGTGATGTGATCATAGCATGTTTGAAGGCAGAAGGAACAGTTACTGTGGCAAAGTGATAGATTGAGGATGTGACGGATGTAAGGGATGACTACAGTAGAAATAGAGCTGAGGAACTAGATGGAAATGGGGTCAGAGGAACAAGTACCACCACTCACCTATGTAAACAAATTTTCCATATTCTCATGCATAGTATCAAAGAGGTTGGCTCCTTGCCCCCTCTTCTGTATATAGTATTTATTTTATTTAATTACTCTTCCGTTCACCCCTTCTTTATTTCTTACTCCAAGTTAAGGCACCCCTTGTTATAATGTAACTGTATGCTCCGTATCTCTTGTTGATTGGTTAATTATATTTTATGCTTAGTTCATTGTAAACCGAGTTGATTTGATTTGTATCAAGAAAGTCGGTATATAAAAGCCTTTAATAAATAAATAAATAAATAAATAAATAAAGTAGTGACTTAAGAAGAGGAGAGAAGATGGGCAATGCCGTCCACCATAACTTCAGAAAAGGAGTGGCAGCAGCCAGGGGGAACGGTAGGAGAATGAGGTGGAGGGGCGAGAAGTAGAGGTGGTCTGGTTGAGAACTCAAGATTCATTTTGTGAATCTGGACATGGAAATAGCCAGTTATAGGCTGGGGAGAGAGTGAAATGGGAGAGGAAGGTGAAGGAAGTTTGAGGAGGGAATGGAATATGGCAAAAAGATGGCAAGGGTTGGGTGAAAAGAATTTGTCAGATGGATATGTAGTCCTGCTTGGCAAGAACAATAGCAGACTGGAAGGAGATCAATATGAATTTGAAATATATGAAGTTGGCATAGGATTTTAGCCATAGACATTCTGCAGATCAGGTACAGGAATGTAGGAAGCAAATTCTAGAGGTAAGTCAAGGCTGGGGTTTAATGTGCCTTACAGGATGGATAAAAGGAGGGGCAACAGTGTCTAAAGCAGAGGAGACTATAGTATTGTAAGAAGAAACTGCTTTGTCAACTGATTCAAATAATGTATTGGAGGAAAAAAGACATGAAACAGTAGTGGAGAGGATACAAGGGTCAATTGCATGGATATTTCTGAAGATGTTGATGGTGACTGGACAAAGGTTTGGGGGAAGGTGGTTTAGTGTGAAAGTTATCAGATGATGGTCTGAGAGAAGAAAAACTGAGATGGAGAAGTCTGAGAGACAGCAGTTAGAGAAAAAGACTAGGTCAAGGCAGTAGCCATGCTTGTGAGTAGGGGTGGTAGAGTATAGTTGGAGATCAAATGAGACTAAGAAAAGGAGTTTTGAGACATAAGAGTCGGGGGGGGGGGGGGGGTCATCAACATGGAGGTTAAGGTTGCCAAAAATAAGGAAAGGGGAAGATGGGTCAAAGAAGGAAAGCCAGGATAAATCTTTTGTACGTGGACCTCTGGGGGGTGGGGGGGGGTGAGACAGGAGGGGGGCTCACTTTAACACAGTGAGTCTGAGATGGTGTTGGTCCCTCTTTAGTCCTGGTCCTGATGGTATAATCAGTAATGTTTTCCCTTCCTCAGACAAAACAGACTACATGGTGTTAGAAAACAAGATAAGCTGAGACTTGCACTATAGTACCGATCTCAATTTGAGTGAAAATGCTTGAAATATTTGACTGGCAAGGGTGAATAAAATGTGCTATGGTGTCAGTTGAATTTTTTTATGGCTGTTTCCATGCTGTATTTCAGTGGATGCCTCAATATATTCTTCTGGTTATAGTCAGAAAGGAAACACTTTTTAAAACCTGCCTGCTCTCTTTCAGCTATCAATCAAGGCCCTCCATGTGTGTCCCGAAGCTGGGCTAGGTGGCCCAGAGTGCTGCCTCAGGGTCTCCTTGATGCCATTACGTCTTAATATTGACCAGGTAAGCATGTGGTCATCAGCCCTTTGTATATGAGGTCCTGGGAACACAGCAGTTGTTACAGGCTTTTGGGAATTCTAATTCCTCCTCCCTACCGCTCCAGATAGTGAGCAAGTTATCAATGCATATAGTTGCTCTTGCATCTGCTGAGCCTCCTTGCTGTGTTTTTTTGTTTGTTTTTTTTTAATTTGCATTAAGAAGAAAAATAGAAGAAAAGTTCATTTTTTATTTCTGAGCATGCGCACTAGCGTCTCCACACGCGACTCTCCTCAGTCTTTTTCCAAGCTATGTAAATTTCCCAGGGAGAAGGGAGAGATTGTGTGGCTGTTTGTTTTACTATCCATGGAAAACACCTGTTACAGGTAAGCAAATTTGCCTTCTCCATGGACAAGCACAACAAGCTGTCACACAAGATGGGATTCCCCAGTTGAGTATTGCTTTGATGTAGTTTCGCCTTTGAATGGTTCCTTTGCAACCTATCTTATATTTTGCAGGAAGTTTGGTTTGATTATTAAAAAGTTTTTGTTTGTTTGTTTTGGGGTTTTTTGGGGTTTTTTTTTTTTTTTTTTTTAGCACTGCTTGTCCAAATACACTATCTTTACGCGAGTCCTTATCCAGACAGTAATGTTTTGTAGAAGTATGTACAGTTGACCATATGGCAACTTTGCAGATGTCCTGGATTGTTGCCAAATTGTGATGTGCCATCAATGTAGCCATTGCTCTGATCTGTTGCGCCTTTACTGTGTGTGGTATTTCCAAAACCATGGTTGTATACCAGTGAGAAAGATACTGCATTAGCCATCTAGAGAAGGTTTATTTTTTGACAGGTAAGCATTTTTAAGTTTTCATAAGGTATGAAAAGCTGGGTTGACTTCCTGAGTGTTTGAGTTCCAACTAGAATAAAAGGGCTCTTTTGCAGTCCAGGGTATGTAACACCTACTCTGCAATTGTGGTATGTGGCTTAGGAAAGAAAGTTAGTAACATTTCTTGATTCAGATGGACTTGTGATAGTACTTTAGGAAGAAACTTGGAGTGTGTTCTAAGAAGTGCTGTTTTTGAATATCTGTGTATATTCTTCCTGATGTTTTCCACGCCAGAAATTTCATTTCCGAAGTAGCCATTGGGCTTGTATAGAGTCTTCATAAGCTGCGTCAAGATAATATTTGTCCCATTGAAGTGCTGGTTCCTTTAGTGGAGGTTTAAGATTGAACAGATCTTTTATGAATCTAGCTGTAGTGGTTGTTGCAAAACTGGTATTCCATCAACAGTGTTGTGATAAACCGCTATTGCGCTAAAATGTACTCTGCTGGAATATTTTAGTCCAGGGTCAATGAGGTGAAGCAAATATTGGAATATTTCAGAGGTTGGACATGTGGCTGTGTGCACCAATTTGTGAATCTCCTCCATAAGAAATTATAAAATTTCCTTGTGAAAAGTTTTCTGGATGTGAGCAGAATTTCATTTACTCTTTTATGGCAATTGAAGTAGTCTATTGCTTTCAATATCCATGCTAGATACTGGAGATTGGGATGCAGGACTGTTCCATCGTATTCAGTTACCAGTTTTGGAATTCTTGGTAGCCTTATAGGGGTATCTGCTGCTAGTCTGAGTAACCACACAAAACCAACTTTGTCGTGGCCAGCTGGGGGCTATCACGATCATTCTTACCTTGTTGTGTCTCAACTTTAGAATGGTATTTACTATTATGGAATTGGTGGGAAAGCAAATACCATGTCTTTGTTATATGGAATTAGAAAGGTATCCTTCACTACTGCATCTTCTGATGGCCTTTTCAAACAATGCTGTGGTAGTTTCTGATTGAACAGAGATGTGACTAGATCTATTCCTCCAATTTTGATTATATAAAACATGGCCACTTGAATGGTTTGTATCTATAGTGTTCTGTTTTTCAACCATGGCTCAAACATAGTTAGAGCACTGAACAATGCTTTCATTTCTAGAAGATTGATGTGAAAGATGGATTCTTCTGGTGACAATTTCCTTTGAGTGCAGATGATATTGAGATGTGCTCCCCAACCATGATGTAATGCATTTGTTGTCGCTATAGTTTGTACAGCCGGTGTGTGAAAGTTCTGACCACATAGCAAGTTCATCTTGATTGTCCTCCATGTGAGTGAATACTTTACTTCTTTGTAATTTAATGGTTGACTTAGTTGGTTCCACTTTGTTCTTCAGATACAATTGCCCTTCTCAGTGAGGTTCGTTCCAATAATATGAAAAGCAGTCCAGGAGCCTGCAACTAAAAATTCACCTGAGCTAACTTATCCCTATCAATTAAAAAGCAGAATGAAAATACAAACAAAAAACAAACTTTGAAATGTTTGTATGCTAATGCCAGAAGTCTAAGAAGTAAGATAGGAGAATTAGAATGTATGGCAGTGAATGATGACATAGACTTAATTGGCATCTCAGAGACATGGTGGAAGGAGGACAACCAATGGGACAGTGCTATACCGGGGTACAAATTATATCGCAATGACAGAGAAGAGCACCCGGGAGGCGGTGTAGTGCTTTTTGTCCGGGATGGCATAGAGTCCAATAGGATAAACATCCTGCATGAAACTAAATGCATAATCGAATCTTTATGGGTAGAAATCCCTTGTGTGTTGGGGAAGACTATAGTGATAGGAGTATACTACCGTCCACCTTGTCAAGACAGTGAGACGGACAGTGAAATGCTAAGAGAAATTAGGGAAGCTAACCAAATTGGTAGTGCAGTAATAATGGGAGATTTCAATTACCCCAGTATTGTGTGGGTAAATGTATCATCGGGACATGTTAGAGAGATAAAGTTCCTGGATGGAATAAATGACAGTTTTATGGAGCAATTGGTTCAGGAACTGACAAGAGAGGGAGCAATGTTAGATCTAATTCTCAGTGGAGCACAGGATTTTGTGAGAGAGGTAATGGTGGTATGGCTGCTTGCCAATAGTGATCATAATATGATCAAATTTGAATTAATGCTGGAAGGGGGACAGTAAGCAAATCCACGGCTCTCATGCTAAACTTTCAAAAGGGAAACTTTGATAAAATGAGAAAAATAGAAAAAAAACTGAAAGGAGCAGCTACAAATGTAAAAAGTGTGCAAGAGGCGTGGTCATTGTTTAAAAAATACGATCCTAGAAGCACAGTCCAGATGTATTCCACACATTAAGAAAGGTGGGAAGAAGGCAAAATGATTATCAGCATGGTTAAAAGGGGAGGTGAAAGAAGTTATTTTAGCCAAAAGATGTTCATTCAAAAATTGGAAGAAAGATCCAACAGAAGAAAATAGGATAATGCATAAGTGTTGGCAAGTTAAATGTAAGACATTGATAAGACAGGCTAAGAGAGAATTTGAAAAGAAGTTGGCCGTAGAGGCAAAAACTCACAGTAAAATCTTTTAAAAATATATCTGAAGCAGAAAGCCTGTGAGGGAGTCAGTTGGACCATTAGATGATCGAGGGGTTAAAGGGGCACTTAGAGAAGATAAGGCCATCGCAGAAAGATTAAATGATTTCTTTGCTTCGGTGTTTACTGAAGAGGTACCCATACCTGGGAAGGTTTTCATGGGTAATGATTCAGATGGACCGAACCAAATCACGGTGAACCTAGAAGATGTGGTAGGCCTGATTGACAAACTGAAGAGTAGTAAATCACCTGGACTGGATGGTATACACCCCAAGATTCTGAAGGAACTCAAAAATGAAATTTCAGACCTATTAGTAAAAATTTGTATCCTATTAAAATCATCCATTGTACCTGAAGACTGGAGGGTGGCTAATATAACCCAATATTTAAAAAGGGCTCCAGGGGTGATCCAGGAAACTACAGACCAGTTAGCCTGACTTCAGTGCCAGGAAAAATAGTGGAAAGTGTTCTAAATATCAAAATCACAGAACATATAGAAATCATGGTTTAATGGAACAAAGTCAGCATGGCTTTGCCCAAGGCAAGTCTTGCCTCACAAATCTGCTTCACTTTTTTGAAGGAGTTAATAAACATGTAGATAAAGGTGAACCAGTAGATGTAGTGTATTTGGATTTTCAGAAGGCGTTTGACAAAGTTCCTCATGAGAGGCTTCTAGGAAAAGTAAAAAGTCATGGGATAGGTGGCGATGTCCTTTTGTGGATTACAAACTGGCTAAAAGATAGGAAACAGAGTAGGAGTAAATGGACAATTTTCTCAGTGGAAGAGAGTGAGCAGTGGAGTGCCTCAGGGATCTGTATTGTAGACCCATGCTTTTCAATATATTTATAAATGATCTGGAAAGAAATACGAAGAGTGAGGTAATCAGATTTGCAGCTGATACAAAATTGTTCAGAGTGGTTAAATCACAAGCAGATTGTGGTAAATTGCAGGAAGACCTTGTGAGACTGGAAAATTGGGCATCCAAATGGCAGATGAAATTTAATGTGGATAAGTGCAAGGTGATGCATATAGGGAAAAATAACCCATGCTATAGTTACACAATGTTAGGTTCCATATTAGGAGCTACCACCCAAGAAAGTGATCTAGGCGTTATAGTGGATAACACATTGAAATCATCGGTTCAGTGTGCTGCGGCACACTGCCGTTCTGGGGGCCGTTCGAACTCGCGACGGCCCCCAGAACTTTCACCAAGATTCTGGTGGTGGTAGTGGCCCACTTGCGCCAGGAGGGTCTCTTAGTCCATCCGTACCTGGACGATTGGTTGATTCGTGCCAAGTCAGAGGAGCTATGCCGGTCCGCGGTTCGACGAGTCCTACACCTCTTGCACTCGATCGGCTGGGTGGTCAATACGGCCAGGAGTCATCTCCAACCCTCACAATCTCTGGAATTTTTGGGAGCGTTGTTCAACACGCGGCAAGGCAGAGTTTTCCTCTCCTTGGACCGCTGTCGCAAGTTGCGAGGACAGGTCAAGGCTCTTCTGCCGATGCAACTACCGATGGCCTGGGACTACCTACAGTTGATTGGCTCCATGGCCTCGACGCTGGAATTGGTCCCGTGGGCTTTTGCGCACATGCGTCCCTTGCAGTCAGCATTGCTCTCCTGCTGGAGCCCAGTCTCCGAACAGTTCCAGCTTCCGACGGTGGTAGCGCATTCCAGTCTGCGTTGGTGGTTGCGAACGGACAAGCTTCTACAGGGGGTATCACTCGTGGCCCCGGAATGGACAGTGGTCACCACAGACGCGAATCTCAGGTTGGGGGGCAGTCTGTTTATGGCACTCAGTACAGGGGCGCTGGTCCACAACGGAGTCGCGCTGGTCGATCAATCGCTTGGCGACCAGGGCGGTGCGTCTGGCATTACGGGCTTTCCTACCCCTGGTCCAGGGGAAATCGGTCAGAATCTTGTCGGACAACGCGACCACCGTGGCCTATATCCATCGTCAGGGAGAGACCCGGAGCCGTCCAGTGGCTTTAGAAGCTCGACTACTAATCCAGTGGGCGGAGAGGCATCTTCTCCACATTGCCGCGTCTCACATCGCAGGGGTAGACAACATTCAGGCAGATTTTCTGAGTCATCACCAACTCAATCCCGGAGAGTGGGAACTGGCGGACGACGCATTCCAGCTCATCTGCGACAGATGGGGGCAACCGGCCATGGATCTGATGGCGACCTTTCAGAATGCCAAGGTGCCGCGCTTCTTCGCTCGTCGCAGAGAACCAGGGGCGGAGGGGGTGGACGCCCTGGCGCTTCCCTGACCGACGTCAATCCTCCTGTACTTCTTTCCCCTGTGGCCCCTTATAGGCAAAGTGCTGCATCGCATAGAAAGCCAACCCACGGAGGTTGTCCTGGTGGCTCCGGAGTGGCCTCGAAGGCCATGGTTTGCGGATCTAGTCAATCTGACATTGGAGGCCCCGCTCCGTCTCCCTGCAATACCGAATCTTCTACATCAGGGACTCGTCTGTTTCGATCAGGCAGATGGCTTTTGAAAGGCGCCGTCTGAAAGGCAAAGGGTATTCGGATGCGGTGGTAGCCACCCTCTTAAGGTCTCGCAAGGTGTCGGCTTCTCTGTCCTATATGTGTATGTGGAAGGTCTTTGAATCCTGGTGTGTTTCTCGGGCGGTACGGCCTACCCGGGCTACTATCCCCGATATCTTGGCTTTTCTTCAGGACGGCCTGGCAAAGGGGCTGTCCTGTAGTTCCTTACAGGTCCAGGTGGCGGCTCTAGGTTGCCTACGAGGTTCCATGGACGGGAGGTCTTTAGCTTCCCATCCTGATCTGATTTCTGAAGGGAGCAACGCATTTTCGCCCTCCAATTGTCACCTTGCCCTTCCTGGAACTTAAATCTGGTGCTCAGGGCCCTGTGTGAGCCCCCCTTCGAACCGTTGAAAAGGGCCACCTTGAAGGATCTCACGTTGAAAGCAGTTTTTCTGGTGGCAATCACCTCTGCCAGGAGGGTTTCGGAACTTCAGGCCCTATCCTGTAGGGAACCTTTTCTATGGATTTCTGAGTCTGGAGTCACTCTCCAGACCGTCCCTTCTTTCCCTCCCCAAGGTGGTGTCAGCTTTTCATCTGAATCAGTCGGTGGATCTCCCAGCGTTTTCTCATCTCGATCACTCAGATAAGTCTTCCAGGGAACTGAAGAAGTTGGACGTGCGTAGGGTTCTCTTACGCTACCTTGAGGTTACGAATGCCTTCCGTATGTCGGATCATCTCTTCGTACTCTGGAGTGGTCCTAAAAGGGGTACTATGGCGTCTAAAACATCCATATCGCGCTGGTTGAAGGAAACGATAAAGTCTGCGTATTTCTTGGGAGGTCGACGACTACCTTTGGGGCTCAAGGCACACTCCACGCGGTCACAGGCGGCATACTGGGCGGAGTGTCAGCAAATCTCTTCGCTAGAGATCTGCCGGGCAGCAACTTGGAAATCCTTGCACACGTTCGCGCGTCATTATCGCTTGGACGTGCAGGATTCCAGAGAGGGAAATTTTGGAGCAGGCGTCCTGAGAGCGGGCCTCTCCATTTCCCCCCTAAGTAGTGAGCTCTGGTACATCCCAGGAGTCTGGACTGATCCGGTACATACAGGGAAAAGAAAATTAGGTCTTACCTTCAATAATTTTCGTTCCTGTAGTACCAAGGATCAGTCCAGAGTCCCGCCCAATTCTGCAGTATGTTCGGAGAGTCTGCTCTGTTGGATGAAAAGTTTCTTTGCTGTTGACAAACATTGTCAATCCGATGTTTTTTTCCGTTCGTGTTGTCTGGGTCCAGTTCTTGTTGGGGGAAGTGACCCGAGGGTTCCCCGGTTGATCTTCGTGTACATAGTTAGTTTACATGGGGGATCTCTACTGCTTTGACATTGAGTAATACTGACAGGCTGTGGGTGGCACCCTGGTATATATAGCAGAGCTCGTCAAGTTTTGCTCTGTTTCCACCTGCTGGTGCGGAGGCATAACCCAGGAGTCTGGACTGATCCTTGGTACTACAGGAATGAAAATTATCAAAGGTAAGACCTAATTTTCTCTTCAGTTTACTCATGGCTTTTTGAAAGCCAGGTTCATACCAAACACAAGTTATAAAAGCCCTAATACATATACAGGCCTGGGAAGCAGATCTCCATAGAACCTTTTCCCAGGGTGCATGGGAAGATCTCTTTTCTAATATGGGAAAGGGACTTATAGCCTCACATATTATTGAAAACTGTTGGAAAATGGTATTCCGTTGGTATTATTCTCCAGAGAGGTTACATCATATGTTTCCTTCACTCTCAAGCAGTTGTTGGAGGGGATGTCCGACATTGGGTAGCTTCTTTCACATGTGGTGGGATTGTACACAAATTCGCCCTCTATGGTTACAATTGGAAACCTGGTTAATTCAATTATATCATTCTCCTATTTCAATCCTTCCTCAACAAGCCTTATTAGGTTTTCCTCTACATCAGGGAAAGGAACACACCAATACCATGGTTAACTTTATTTTTGTAGCAGCCAGGATTGAAATCGCAAGGCGATGAAGATCCCCACGACTCCCCTCGCTGTCGGACATTCAACAAAAAGTGGAGCAAATTTATAGACTGGCTGAAATTACAGCTTATCTTCGGCATACTATGGACAACTTTAGGAGCACATGGAGACTGTTTTCTATTTGGAAGAGGTGCCAGGATTCTTCTGAGGGTGCCTCGAAGTACTAGCCGAGGGAAGAGACTCATTAGATTCAAGATGAAGGCTCAGCCCAGGAGTCTGCAAAGGATGGGATAGGCGATTTTTCTCCAATACTTAGTGCTTTAGCTTTAGTATGCTATATATCACCCATGTTAAACAGGGGGGAGGGTAGGGGGAATTGAATCTCTGTACTGCATTTTTCAGGTTGTTATGCCAATGTATTAATCACAGACACAGTACACAAGTGAGTTAATTGCCATTTGACAAGGCGTTTGTTGCTCTACTTTAAAATCTTTATTGTGATGTTCATTACTATTTTCCATGTACATAATAATTTGTACAATTGTATGCAGAATTGAAATTTGTAATGTTGCAATCTTAAGCAATAAAACATTTCAAATTTAAAAAAATAAAAAAAATAAAAGCCCTAATACAAGTCCAGATATTGAGAGGAATAATATGCTACTATAAGTATTTCTATTAATCTCCCTGGTTACGACGAGACGTCTTTGTAACCAGGGAGGTTAATAGAAAGACTTACAATAGGCCTAATACCATATGAGTTCCAAGCAACTCTTTTTGAGGGTTTTCTGGTTGGTACCACAGTAGTGCATGTAAATATAATATGTATGTTGTGATTATTTTTACCTGAGAATTTTTTTCATGTAAAATCTACTATACTTGCATAATTATTAATTGTGTGTAGGGAGAACTGGGGAGAGGTGGGAAAAGGGACACAAGGCTGTACGGTTCACCTAGGACACCTAATATCCTTGTAGCGGCCCTGATTTGGTGTGATATCCATGACATGTTCCCAACCCCACATTGATTCTCTTCCTTATCTGTCTCCCCTCCAGGATGCCCTGTTTTTCCTGAAGGATTTCTTCACGAGCCTGGCTGCCGGCATTAACCCTGTCATCCCAGTCGAAATCACAACGGAAGGTAAAACTGAACGGGGTGGGGTGGGGGGGAGGATTTTGGGAAGATGCAGTTGGGGAACGATCAGAGTGGGCGGAATAGGTATTTAGGTAATGCAGGGGATTTTCGATAGAATGAGGCTATTGGCTTTAATCCTTCCCATCTGGTGCTCATCAGGGCTTCCTCTCCTTAGACCTTCTCAGCTGGCTGTCATCAGTGAAGTGCATAAGTGTGTGTGTCAGAGAGAGCGAGCTGCTGCCAGTGCTGCTCTGTGCCTGTTCACTGTAAAGACCGATCTTGGTCCTCTCTACTCCAGGAGTAGTTCTGAAGCAGCTCCAGCCCAGGCCTCCCCTTGGGTAGTACCGAGCACTCGCCAAAGCTGTGCCGGAGTGGGTTGAACCCTGTCTTGCAGTGGCGAGAGAAACGAGGACTCCCTAAAAATCAATGCAATTTTTGAAGCAAAACTATTAGAAGCACGGGGGGGAAAGTGGGTTCTTTGCTTGCCAAGGCTATTCAAGCTAAGAGAGAAAGTTCAGTTATATATGGGCTTTAAGACAGGCAAGGGAATATTAAACAGCTGCGCCTGGATATAAACGTAATGGGGTTAGTATTCAAAAGCCATTTAGACGGGTAACTGAAAAGTTATCCTTGTAAATGGCTAATATGGCAGTTTCAGCCAGTTATGTGGCTAAATTATAGCCACATATAAAAGGGGCACTCTGGGTGCATCCCGGGGAAGGGTTCCTTTATCCGGCTCTGGTATATCCGGCTAAGTTAGCTACACAACCTTAGATCTCAGAAGCAGGCACCAAGTCATGGGTCTCTCGGCCTGTTGCCCATCCTCCCACCACATGTCTAAACCCTGCCCCCCCCTTCCCTGCTCACCAAAAAAATGTGCCCCAATCTTTAAAAAGTAGTCTATAGTTAAAAAAAAAAAAAAAATGAGCGCTGCCAGTCTGGGCCTCCGGAGCCTCCTCCCCCATCCCTGCTAAAAAGAAATCTTTACTTTATCCCTTCGGCACCTCCCTGTATTTCCAGAATATGCAGACAACAGTTAACAGCAGATATCATTCTATATTTACTGGGAAAATGGACAAATAGATGGGACATGGGTAATAATAGAAAGCTAGCTGAGCATTTGCTTCACACTGCCTGACTTATAATCGCCAATCAGTGGAAATGCCCACTGTCTAGGCAGTGGTGGGAAACCAAAGTAGCAGATATTGCTATAATGGAAAAGCTGATGTATATGCTCTGGAACCAGATAGATCTGGATAAGGCAGTGTGGGAGCCATATTGGATCTGGCGAGGTAAAAATATAAGGGACTGATATATGTAGATGAGTAGTAGTCATTTGTATAGGTAAAGAGCTTGATGGGGTTAGAAAATATGGGAAAGGCTAAATGATTGTGCTTCATGTAATGTAAATAGTTTTGATGTAAGGGCTCCCCCCTAATTTCAATCATATGTTTCCTAGTTCAGTATATTATCTGTTTTATGTAAGGGCCCCGCCCAATGGTTTTGTGTTCACTGTAAACCGATGCGATGTGCGAACGGTCATCGGTATAAAAGAAACGTTAAATAAATAAATAAATAAATCATGTTGTTTGTATGATTTCTATGGATATGAGCGTAAGTTGTTACAAAGGAATGCTTTGAAGTCTAATTGTTGGCACCTGTTTACAAAACCAAAAATCAAAAGGTTAAAAAAAAAAAGAAAGCACATGGATTCCCTTTCTCAGCATCTCTTTGCTCACCACAGCCCGGCCAGACTCTGGTCATCAAATTGGCACCACCTTGGATGCAGAAGCGCCAGGCAAAGAGACAGAAGCTGGGTTGGGTGCACTCACCCCGGGGCTTGACTTGATGGGCTCCCTGGAGGCCACTGTCAGTGACAACAGCTCTTCATCCAATGCCTCCTCAGCCTCCACGGAACAACCAATCTACTTCAGGTAGAACACCAAAATGTCTCCTCCTTCCTGTCCTCTGTTGTACGAAATTGCAGTGCGCTGAGCTGCTGCTGAGTAAAAGGCCTAGGTAACATAAGCAATGTGCCTAGAGTGTGACAAAAACGGCTCTGCCCCCACTCCCCGCCCCCATACGCTCTGATTTCTTGGGGAGAAACCTTCATCCCCAGTCCTCTGCCTGTAGGCATAGTAATCTTAAATCTAGCCCTGGGTAGTTGTGATTTGATTATTGCCCTGGGAAAAAAATCCCTGCAGAGATGTGCTAACACTTTCTCTGCAGGTACTTTTTTCCTACCAAAGGCAACATGTGTAGTTTCAAAACTCCAAAACTGTGTGTCGCCTCCTTGACCTAATTCCTCCAAACACCGGGGCAAGCAAACTGCAAAATGCTACAAATGCTATACATAATTTTATCCACACAGAGGGTAGGCAGTTTTCAAAAAGCCCATAGAAATGGCTTTGAAAACTGCCCTAAATGTAACTTGATATGAATGTTTGGCCTCTACTTCTGTGCCTAATCTGACAGTGGCTTGTCTTCATTTCCGGTAGAGAGTTCCGTTTTACGTCTGAAGTGCCAATTTGGTTGGACTACCATGGCAAACATGTCACAATGGACCAAGTTGTGAGTAATAATTTCCAAGTTCTTTTCTCTGATTCTTAAAATCCTTGAGAGGGGGTGAAAGGGGACCCTTGGGAGGTCAGAGAATGAGCACAAGAAGAGATCTCAAGTGCCATTAGGTCCAGTCCGAGCCACTAAGCAGTTTCTGATGTATCTAACCCATCCCAGACAGATGTGCATATCATCTGCTCTTTCATTAGATGTAGTTTCACCCTATTACCTCTTGTCCCATTTCCAGTGGAGATGAGATTGGCTGATCCATGTCTTCTTTATAATCCTTCTCTATCCACCACTAGTTGCAAAAGGAGGAACCTGGGAGTTTTCTTGCTTTCAAGTACAATGTCATCTCTTGACATCACAGCCCTCGGGGACTAGTTACTTCACTGGCCCTTACTCTTGCCTTGTCATGTCGTCCATCTGCAGGGGACCTTTGCAGGGATTCTTATTGGCTTGGCCCAGCTGAACTGCTCAGAGCTGAAACTGAAGCGTCTCTGCTGCCGACATGGGTAAGGAGCACTGAGGGGGGGAAGAGGACAGTTCTGTCTCCTGAGACTCCACTACAGAGGACCCCCACCCACTCACTTCCTCTTTTAAAAGTTTAAAGCTGAAAGAGGTGTTTTCAGTTTAATTTCTCAATGGTCCCAGTGTATGATGGGAATGTGGTAACCCTCTTTTTCCTCCAAGGGGTGTTCCTCTATCCCAGCTTTTCCAGACTTTTAGTGATGCCATTTGATTTTTATTTTTTTTTTCAGTAAACCCTGCAAGGTCAATCATTATAAGGTGGAAAGCTCATAGCTCCCCACCCCATAGTGAGGGAGAGGATTTAATGCTACAAATTACTGCACCCTCCCAGTCCCTTTGTCTCTGAAGTTGCTGCTTTTTGTTCATTGGTTAGAAGTGTGGTTTCTTGTTCCCGCCAGGCTGCTGGGTGTGGACAAGGTGATGAGCTACGCGCTGAATGAGTGGCTGACGGACATCAGGAAGAACCAGCTGCCAGGGATTCTGGGAGGCGTGGGGCCCATGCATTCTGTTGTCCAGCTCTGTAAGCAATTAACCTCTCGCACCATGCCACTTCCCTTCCCGTGTCCCTCTAATTCCTTCACTCTCCTTCAGGGCACCTTCGCAACATTCTTTCTCTCTCCTTCAGCAGTGCCTGTTCCCCACAACCCCAACTTTCTCTTCTTTCCAGCTCCCTCTGTCTTCCATCTCCTTCCTCTTCCTCCATGTGCCCCAGAGAACTGAGAATGTTAGCTTTTCTCTGCACTTTTCTGGATTATGGTGACAACCAATGTGTAATTTTACATATTCCAGTACAGAGTTATCATTTAAAGCCATGGGAAAGACTATAAAAAATGCTGTAAGTTTTATATAGGACAATAAAGAAAAGAGACATTAGAGTAAGGCCCAAAGAGATGAGTCTGAGCTAAGAAACAGATGAGATTTTGTATTTTCTGTGAGGACAAGCAGGATATTGGTCCTCACAAGTAGGTGACACTATCCGATGGAACCCGGCCCAGAACTTTTATTTCAAAGTTTCTAGAACTTTGACTGTGCCTCTCTGAGCATGTCCAGCATGACAACACACCTCTTGTCCACATAGGGACCCCTTAAGTCTCTTTTTTCTGTGGAGCCCACCATTCTCCTGCTGTTAGGCCTGTGTTTTGGGTTCATTATTCATAGGATCATTCATCGTAGGGCCCTGCAGTCTTGTGCTTGTCCATAGAGAAGGAACAACAGCCACACGAGCTGTGTGACAACATCTGCCTGTGCCATCCAAGTCATTTTTCTCTCATAGCTCCGAAAGTTCCATTTTGGCTACTGAGCATGCACAGGACTTCCTGCTCTAGCATCCCTGTGTGTGATTCTGCCTCTGTCTGTTTTCATCTGCTCAGCAAAAGCTTAGGAAAACTTCTCTCTGTGTCACTGTGTCAAACTTAGAGATGTCGACAAACAAAGCTGCTTCTGAAAGAAAAGGGAAGTGCCCATTTTTTAAAAATTTCGATACACAATGTCATTTTGAATTTACTTTTATTTTGCCTTTGAGATGGCATTTATCGGAGCTCTGCTAGACATGATTCAGATAGGAGTCTTCCTTCCATAGCAGAGGGCTATCACCTTGATATCTGCAGTGGAGAGGATTCAGACAAGTCTGCCACTCCCTTAGCTCATTTCCATCTGAGGTTTGCCCAGTGGACCCTCAGATCTCAGTGGCAGCAGGTCACTCAGGATCTACATGACAGCATCCATGTTATACAGCCACTCAGGGACTCCCAGACCTGGTGACGAGACAATTCCAAAATGATCGTGTATACCCTTCCAGATTTTTCCAGTCCAAATTATCTTCACCACGGTTACATCCGATCTCATGTCTTTGCGCCCAGGGTCTTTGGTCTGCTTAGGAAAAGCTTCATCAGATAAACTTCCTGGAACTCAGGGCACTAAGGTCTTTCAGAGACTGGTTGGCTAACAAAGTAGACCTATTCGAAACAGACAAAACAGGTCGCGAAAAGCAGGGAGGCACGGGCACATACCCCCTGTGGCAGGCGATTGGCTTGCTGAGAGACTGAGCCATCTCTCAAGGGATCATTCTCAAGATCACACATTTGGCAGGTTTGGAGAATGTCCTCATGGACAGAATGAGTCTGACCTTGGAACCACATAAATGGTCCTTGGACTTGGGGATAGCAAACCAGATTTTCCAGCAGTGGGGGCATATTCGTGGTGGATCTGTTTGTGTCCCCTCAGAACAGGAAGGTTCCACTCTTCTGGTCCAGGAAAAGGACACAGAGCAAACTAGCCCTGTTTGTTGTTTGTCATGGGCTTTCAATTAGGTTGGCTCTGTATTAGGCAAGACCTTTTTTTATATTGTCAGTTGTGTTCTGTGAGGATACAATATTAGATATATTCACATATTCTCTGCTGAGATTTGAAAATCAGTTGGCTATAAATTTTATAAATAAATAAATCACCTTGGACACCTTATCGCTCAGTGGGGGCAAGGGCCGTCTGTATGTATATCCTCTAATACCACTAGTCGCGAAGACTGTTGAAGCTGAAAGAGGTCAAGGGGACCCTGATACTCATAGCCCCATTCTGGTTGAGGCAGATTTGGTTCCCATTCCTTGGGGAGATGTCCATCAGGGAATCAATCATCAAGCTAGTGACTTTCCCAGATCTTATAACTCAGAATGAAAGTCAGCTGTGCCATCCCAATGTCGGATCCCTGGTTCTCAGTGCCTGGATGTTGAGAGGTTGACTTTGCAACCCCTTGATCTATTAGAGAATGTCTCTCAAGTTCTTTAAGCTTCAAAAAAGGATTCCACTAGGAAATCCTGTGGACTTAAATGGAGGAGGTTTGCCTTATGGTGTGAGCTATAGGCCTTAATTCCTTTCTCCTGCTACATACAAAAACTGCTTAAGTACTTTCTACATTTGTCTGAGTCTGGTCTCAAGACCAACTCAATAAGAATTCCCCATAGTGCAATTGGTGCCTAACACCAGCATATAGAAGGTAAATCCATTTCTGTACAGCCTTTGTTTAAGCACCTTTTCCCTATACATACCCGGATCAGTCCAGACAGCGGGTTGTGTCCCCTGTCCAGCAGATGGAACCAGAGAAAAAAATAACTGAAAGGCATACCATATATGGGCATAGTTCACCCTGCGCTTCTCTGTATTTCTCTGGTTCCAGCAAAATGCAGTCAGACGAACCTGTGGTTCCTCTCCTCAGAGATATTTCAGTGTTTTCTCCTACATTGGGTCAAGCAAGTATTAAAATATAAAAAAAAAAAGGATGGAACAGAGTGTTTAAATTTAGCGGAGACAGTTCTGTCTCCTGGCTCTTAAGGAGTCCTAGAAGGGATTTCCCCTTGATTATTCAGCCTAGGACTCCAATTCCCGGTAGCCTTAACAATTTCTCTGCACAGGGGTGATACTGGTGGTCCAGTCACTCTCCCTTACTGTTTTGATCTCCCCCAAGATGTTCTTACCTCAGGTCTCCTTGCAGAGACGTTGCCATTCCTCTGTTGTGGTGAAAGTTCAACAAAGTTTAAAAACAAAAACAAAAAAAAAAGGGGATTAAAGGAGACAGTATTTCTGCTTGTTTTAATCTGAAGCAGAGGGGAAAAGTCTATTTATGCGGCTGTTAAGCTGACCGGCAGGGATTTAAGCGCCTCACAGCTGTTTTTCCGGCTCCTGCACTTCACTATTTTTTTCAGCTCGGCTGATTTCTTGCCGCCTGATGCAGAGGTCACCTCTCTGCCTCGCCTGTGGGGAGCCTGCTTCGCGGCTCTCCCGCGAAGGGCTCTGCTCTGTCTGCTTACCCTGAGGGGACGGACCCTCCGGGACTGCTTCTAAGTCGACAACCCGGGTCAGATCGCTAAGCGTGCGTCCGGGCCAGCCCTCCCTCAGAAAATCGCGGGAACGGTGGCCATTTTGTGCCCGGACCTCGAAGCTGTTTCAGAGCCTCAGGGGGGAGGGGAGCCCGATTTATTACACTCTCCGCCTGACTTAAGCCCCATAGGCTCCCTTGTTACAAATTTTGATTCTCAAGGGGCCCCTCCCCCACAGGTACCTGACAAGCCTTACCATGGTTTTTCCACAGAGTTCGTGCTTCTTCTACACATGTCTTTTTTGGCCAGCTTGGAGGCACAGGGGGAATCCCGTTCTGGGTCCTCCCCCGGCTAAGATTCCTCATTTGGTCTGTGGCCAGGGCTCTGGCCCACCGGACCCGCAAGGGGCTACTAGGGTCCGCACTGTACCCAAGGGCTCAGTTACTCTTCACCCTCCACAACCTGCTTCTTTTCCAGATTCTGATTCAGATCCGGATCTGCTGCTTGTGAATCCACCCGAAGAAGGAGATGACCCACGGGTCCTGCGGTTATTTAAACACGAGGAGCTGGATCCGCTTATTCCCTTTGTTCTGGATGAACTAGGGATTGAAGTCCCACCAGAAGATACCACCAGTGCCTCCACTTCTGCCAGTGCATCCATTTCCCGCACCGTGGATCCGGTCCTAGGTGGCTTACGGGCTCTGCTTTGTACCTTCCCATTTCATCCTATGCTTATGCAGCTTCTACTCCGGGAATGGGAATCCCCCCGATTCTGGCCTCCGGGTGGGCAGGGTGATGGATAAGCTGTATCCCCTGCCAGATCCGGCCCTCGACATGCTTAAAGTCCCCAAGGTTGATGCATCGGTGTCTGCGGTCACCAAACACACTACCATCCCAGTGGTGGACACGAGGGTTTTAAAAGATCTTCAAGACCGCAAGTTGGAGCTATACCTCAAGCGAATCTTTGAGGTGCTGTCCTTAGGGGTCTGTGCAACAGTGTGTAGCAGTCTCATGCAGCAGGCGAGCCTTAGGTGGGTTCAACAATTACTCAGCACCCAGAACCTCCCGGCTGCAGAGGCCGAACAAGCAGAGCAGCTCGAAGGGGCGATTGCGTATGGCGCTGATGCCCTTTATGATCTTCGGGTGCAGGCAAGAGCCATGGTCTCCGTGGTCTCCTCTAGGCAACTCCTTTGGCTATGTAACTGGGCGGCGGATTCCTCTTCTACGTCGCAGTTGGGCTCTCTTCCTTTTAAGGTTAAGTTGCTTTTTGGAGAGGACCTGGAACAGCTTGTTAAATCCTTGGGAGTCAACAAGGTTCATAAGCTGCCTGAGGACCACCCTAAACAGTTCAAATCCTTTTTTCCTTCACGCTCTCGTTTGAGGTCAGTGCAGGTACCACAAGCTGCGTGGGTCTTTTCAGCGGAATACCCCCTCCAGATCTCAGGCATGGTCTCATTCCTTTTGGGGACGTCAGCCATTCCGAGATGGAAACCCCCAAGGATCCGGCACCAAATCCTCACAATGAGATGCGGAAGGCCCATTCCTCCGTTCCCGTCTTAGGTGGATGTCTGTCCCTTTTTCTCGGGGAATGGGCCAAAATTACTATGGATCAATGGGTCCTGGATGTGATCAGAAACAGTTACGCTTTAGAATTTGCTCAAGACCTTCTGGACCGCCACCTGATATCTCCCTGCGGCACTCGGAAAAGGCCTGCGGTGTGTCGAACCCTCGACAGACTCCTGGAGCTAGGGGCCATAGTACCTGTTCCTCCAAACGAACAAGGATCCGGCCAGTATTCCATTTACTTCGTCGTACCCAAGAAGGACGACTCTTTCCGACCGATCCTAGACCTCAAGTGGGTCAATCAGGCTCTCAAGGTTCCCCATTTTCGAACGGAAACCTGTGGGCGGTCATAGCAGCGGTTCGCTCTGGCGAATTTCTGGCTTCTCTCGACCTCACGGAGGCTTACTTGCACATCCCTATTCGCAAGGAGCACGAAAGGTTCCTTCGCTTCAAAATTCTGGGCCGGCACCTGCAGTTTCAGGCTCTCCCGTTCGGATTGGCCACCGCTCCTCACACGTTCACCAAGGTGAATGGTGGTAGTAGTGGCTTTTCTTCAGCAAGAAGTAGTCCTAATCCATCTCTACCTGGACGACTGGCTTATCCGGGCAAAGTCTGAACGGCACTGCAAGCTTTATCCTGTAGAGAACCCTTCTTGAGGTTCTTGGATTCGGGGGTTTCTTTAAAGACGGTTGCCTCTTTCCTGCCAAAGGTAGTCTCCTCCTTTCATGTCAGTCAATCAGTGGAGATCCCTGCCTTTTCTCAGGAGGATATTGTTAGCTCGGTTAGTGGTGATTTACGCCGTTTGGATGTTAAGCGAGTTCTCTTGCACTACTTACAGGTCACTAATGATTTCAGAGTTTCCGATCATCTCTTTGCTTTATGGAGCGGCCCTCATAAGGGGCAGAAGGCCTCTAAAGCTACTATAGCTCGCTGGCTAAAGGAAGCTATTGTGTCCGCGTATCTCTGCTGGGGCCGGCCGGTTCCAGAGGATCTAAAGGCCCATTCGTTGCGCTCGCAAGCTACTTCTTGGGTGGAGAGCTAGCTGGTTTCCCCGCAAGAAATTTGCAGAGTGGCCACTTGGAAATCCTTACATACATTTGCTCGGCATTATCGTCTCGACGTTCAGGCACTTATTTTTGGTTCCTTCGGCAGACAGGTACTCCAAGCGGGACTGTCTTGGTCCCACCCTAACTAGGGAAGCTTTGGTACATCCTCCTGTCTGGATTGATCCGGGTACGTACAGGGAAAGGAAAATTGGTCTGATCTGTGGTACTACAGGAATGAAAATTAGCAGGTAAGAACCAGACTCCCTCTGGGTCTACTTTTTCAGTCCGCTCGTAGTCTTTTTCCTTTTGCAGCGCAGGTAAATGCCTTTTTTATCCTACAGAATTATTAAATAAAGGATTCATAAGGCACCAGATGTTACTTTCACAATTGTTAAGAGCTATGTATAACACTGTTCCAAATTGGCGTTATCTTATTACTGTTGAATTGTTACTTGCTTGACCTTATTTGATTTCTTTTTCTGCTTTGTTAATGTTTATACTGAGGAGCACAGGGTGAGCTATGCCCATATATGGTATGCATTTGTTATTTTTTTTTCTCTGGTTCCATCTGCTGGACAGGGGACACAACCCACTGTCTGGACTGATCCGTGGTACTACAGGAATGAAAATTAGCAGGTAAGAACCAATTTTCCTATGCAGGGCCTGCTTCATTTGAAAACCTCCCATCAGGCCTCCAACTGTCTTAGAGACCTCATTGTGGTTTTGTCCCAGCTGATGAAAGCTTTCTTTGAACCAGTGCGTTCCTGTTACCTGAAGTACCTGACCTGGAAGGTCGTATTTTTGATAGCAGTGACTTCAGCATGCAGGGTTAGTGAGCTCCAGGCTCTTGTAACTTATCCACCTTATACCAAGTTTCATGAAGATAGGATGGGTACATGGAACCACCCTAAGTTTCTGCCTAAGGTGATGTCAGAATTCCGTCTTAACCAGTCAATTGTTCTTCTAACATTTTTTTCCAAGCCACATGTCCACCAAGGTAAACAAGCACTGCACAGTTTGGACTGCAAGAGAGCCTTGGCCTTCTACCTGGAGTGGACTGCAGTCCATAGAAAGTCCACCTAGCTTTTTGATTTTTTTTTTGACACCAACAAGCTGGGGATTGCCATTGCCAAACAGACTTTATCCAGTTAGCTAGCAGATTGCAGTTCCTTCTGTTATGTCCAGACAGGTTTGAATCTGGTGGGCCGTGTCAAGGCTCACTCTATCTGTGCCATGGCAGTGTCAGTGGCTCACTTATGATCAGTCCCCATGGAGGAGATTTGCAAAGCTGCGACCTGGAGTTCTTTCCACACATTCACATCACGCTACTGTTTGGACAAGGACTCCTGACACAACAGTAAGTTTGGCCAGTCTGTCCTGCGGAACCTCTTTGAGGTGTAGAACTGAACTCCTTGCCATCTTAGGATCCATTGTTTTTGTTCCAAGCTGTCCTTTATATATGAGATTAAATGGGAAAAAGGCATGTTGCCAACAAAAATATTTTGTTGTGCCCATTGGCATACACTTGTTTTCCTTTTTTTTTTTGTTTGGGGAAGTCTATAGCTAGGGATTCCTAATTTCTGAGGCCTGCATCCTGCTTGTCGTCAGAGAAAGCAGAGTTGCTGACTTACAAAAGGTGGGCACCTAAGACAGGATTTCAGTCCTAACAAAACCTATCTGCCTCCCCTTGGAATTAGCTTCTCCTTATATTGCTAAAGAACAAGACTGAAGGGGGCCCCCGCATGATATAGTGACATACTGGACATGCCCAGTGAGGCACAGTCAAAGTTCCAGGCCAGGCTTCATCAGATGATGTCAAACACTTATGAGGACTGGCATCCTGCTGTCCTCAGAGAGTACCTGTTCTACGTGAACAGCAAAACAAACAACCTCACAAGATGGATGTTATCAGATTGCGCCGAGTCGGTCATATCTCTCTTCTAGCTCAGAAGCTTTCTGAGCATTTGTGGGAGTTCCAAGCTGCCGTCGCTGCATGTCTCTCCCTTTTTGTTTTGTCTGTTTCACAAATGGTTGAACTTCTCCTTTCCTGTTCATACCCAGATCAATTCCGACAAGTGGGTTTTGCATCCCTACCAGCAGATGGAGGCAGAGAATAAAAACTTTTCAGGCACTGCTACATAACCGAGAGTGCCATCTGCACTCCCTCAGTATTTCTCTGTCTCCAGCAGATGATAGAGGTGCAAACCTGCAGTCTGGGAGAGAGTGAAAAAAAGAGATTGAAGAGCTCCCTGAAGTGTTAGACATCTTTGTGGGCCATCCCTCAGGTGGAGTCAGGAAAGCCAGGGGGTTGATGGCTCCCTCATTCCCTTTGAGGCCTTCTCTCCTTCTATAGTGGCCAGAACAGGGAAGAATGCCCTTCTTTTTCTGGGGATACCGTTTAAGGTCGCTGCTCCTTTAAAAAAAGAAAAGGAAGCAGGCTGGTTGGGTGGTGCCCGCGAGTCACGACTTGCAGGAGGGAGAAGGATCACAGAGTCCCTGGTAGCATCAGAGGTCCTGAGCTTTCAGTGGCAGGGACTCTGGCCTATTGTGTCAGGTCTGTGCAGTGCAACTGACGTGCAACCATGCCACGTGGTCAAGGCAGTGGCGCCGACATCGCAGCACAGGACAGCCTGTAAGGCTTATGGATCACATTAGGGGCACCTCAATTTGGCAGCATTGTGCCTGGGGGGAGGAATCCTCCACTGAGGCAGAAGACTCAGGAAGAGTCGCACGGTTGGCGGGCCTAAGGGGGGGGCTGCAACACAGCGCTTTCTAAGGAGGCGAATGGCAAAAGGCAAACAACTGCAAGGGAACCCAGGGATTCCCCTCCTCCTCTGTCTCCCATGAGCCTGGATAGTTCTGGGGAATTTGCTGGTGAAGGGAAGCCTGGGGAGGATGTGCCATGTGATGCACCCTTAGATATGAAGGTATTTTCCACAAATTTTGTTCTGCTTCTGCATAAGGCCTATTTGGCAAGGAAGGGGGGAAGTAGCCCCTGATGGGAAGGTCACAGTGACTCCCATAGAGGTCTAGAGTAGCTCGGAAAGAGGGGTCCTGGAGTCTCTTGTGTTGCCCGGGTCTGGGGGGCGCCTAAGGAGATGAGGACAGTGGTCACAGACCTTGGGAGAACTTGGATGACCTACTAGATGTGGAGGTGATCCCACATATGGCCCTGGGGATGATCCCACAGCTAGTGATCCTGATGCCAGCCCACAGGCTGATAAGGACCCAACTGATCCGGATGAAGCTCCAGTTACGGAGGAGGATGACCCGAGGATTGTCCAGTTGTTCTGAGGGAAGAGCTGAGACACCTCATTCCTCAGATCCTGTTGGAGCTGGAGATTAAGGTTACCCAGGAGGACTCTGACATTGAAAGCATGGACCAGTCCTGGATGGACTTCGGGGGTCACCAAAGGTTTTGCATTGCCCAAGAAAATAAGGAAGTTAGTGAACTAGGAGTGGGATTCCCCAGAGGCTAGCTTAAGTCAGGGCAATGGTGAAATTGTAACTGCTGACGGAGGAGATTTTGGAGTTTTTGAGGCTACCTAAGGTAAATGCAGCAGTGTCGGCGATCACTAAGATGACAACCATCTCCGTAGTTGGTTCGGTTGCACTGAAGGATGTTCAGGACTGAAAGTTGGAGATCCAGTTAAAAAGGATGTTTGAGGTTTCACCGTTGAGTCTCCAATGACCATTTGTGGGAGCTTGATGCAAAGGGCCTGCTTACATTGGGTGCAGGAGACAGAGCATGCTGCAGCCTATGTGGCAGATGTGCTTTATGACTTGGTGCCCTCTTTGGCCAGGAACATGGTTTCTTCAGTGGTGGTTGCAGGCTCCTGTGGATGCGCAATTTTGCGGCGGATGTTTGGTCCAAGTCGCAATTGTGTAATCTCCCCTTTAAGGGAAAGCTGCTGTTTGGAGAGGCTTTGGAACAGCTGATGAACCAGTTAGGGGAGTCTAAGGAGAATAAGCTTCTGAAGGAAAAGAAAGTAATAAAAAGACTTTTGCGACACAATTTCACTTCTGAAACATGAGGCATTTTCAGTCTGGCAAAGGGGCGCCAGCCTCAAGGCAGAAGCAAACCTTTGCATGGCAACAGTCCTTTCAAGGTGCCCGCAGGACTCCAAGGGAGAGTTCCAGGTAGAGGACCGGAGCAAGTAAGGCCTCATAATGAAGTCAGGCCAGTCCACTCTGTGGAAGCAGTGGAGAGGGAGATTAATCCTTTTATTCAAGGAGTTGACCAAGATCGTCGGACCAGTGGGTTCTACAGGTGGTAAGAGACTGTTACGCCTTAGAATTTTCTTGTCCGCTAAGAGAGGTTTTTGTGGTGTCCCACTGCATATCCCAAAGTAGTGTAGGGGAGCTTGGGTACATCCCAAAGCCAGCAGGAGATGGTTCAAGAGACATTTCTCTGTCTGCAAGAGCTAGAGCTGAATGTGCCGGTGCCTCCAGCAGAGAGAAGAAAGGGCAGGCACTCCATTTATTTTGTGGTACCCAAAAATGAAGGCACGATCAGGCCTATTCTGGATCTTCAGAAGGTCAATGCAGCACTGTGGGTACCGCGCTTCCAGATGGAAACATTGCAAAAGGTAATAGCGGTGCGGAAAGGAGAGTTTCTGGCATCCTTAGACCTGACAGAGGTTGATCTGCAAATACCATAAGGTCAGAGAGCCAGAAGTTTCGGCGGTTCATGGTGTCAGGGCAGCATTTTCAGTTTCAGGCTAGCGACTGTGCCACGGACGTTCACGAAAGTAATGGTAATTGTGGAGGCAGCCCTGAGAAGGGAGGGGATTCTAATTCATCTGTACCCGGACGACTGGCTTATCTGAGCAAAGTCGCAGATGGAATGTGCTCAGGCAGTGCACCAGGTTATGGAAGTGTTGCGTGTGCTCGGCTGGGTAATAAATTTGTGAACGAGTCATCTGGCACCAATCCAGTCTCTAGAGTATCTGGGAGCGCTATTTGACACCCGGGGTTGGCAAGGTGTTTCTGATCCTAGGGAGAATGGCAAAGTTGCAGGCGCAGATACTTAGTTTCTTACACCTTCCAATGCCCAGAGGGATTATTTACAAGTGCTGAGTTCAATGGCGTCTACTCTGGAAATGGTTCCGTGGGCCTTTGACCACATGTGTCCTCTCCAGAGACCTTTACTATCCCAGTGGGATCTGTTGTCAGAGGATTTTCAGCAGCCATTACCGCTTCAGGGGGAATTCCAGATCCAGATTGTCCTGGTAGCTTTCTCGCCACAATTTGGAGAAAGGGGTGAATCTGGAGACTCCAGACTGGGTTCTGGTGTGTTGTTCATGGATATTCCACACATCTTGGCATTTTTGCAACAGGGCTTGTCTAAGGGGCTGGCCTATAATTCTCTTCGCATTCAAGTGGCGGCTTTGGGTTATCACAGGAATAAGCTGCACGTCTCATCTGGATGTGGTGCGGTTTCTAAATGGGGCCAAACATTTGAGACCTCCAGTGCACAGATTGTGTCTGGCTTGGAGCTTGAATTTAGTTCTGCAAGTGCTCTGTAAAGAGCCCTTTGAGCCAATGTGGAGAGCGATCCTTAAGGATCTTACCTTGAAAGCGGTCTTCCTGGTAGCGATTTGTTTGGTCAGGTGGATATCGGAGCTGCAGGATTTGTCCTGTCAGGAGCCTTTCCTGCGGATAACATAGGATGGGGTATATTTGTGTACAGTGCCCTCATTTTTACCAAAAGTCATTTCCTCTTTCCACCTTAACCAGACAGTGGAGCTTCCAGGCTTTCCAAATTGGGCTTCAGAGATGTCACAATTTAGGGAGCTTCATTTGGATGTGAGACAGTTCCTGTTACGCTATCTGAAGGTCACTAACAGCTTTCGGCATTTGGATCATCTGTTTGTCTTATTTGGTGGGGAAAAGGAAGGAAGCAAAGCGTGCAAGGCTACAATTGCTAGGTGGTTAAAGAAGGCTATTTTTTGGCCTATCTTTGTAAGGGCCGGAAGGTTCTAAAGGGGTTGCAGGCACACTCTACTAGGGCGCAGGTAGCCTCCTGGGCACAATGGTCAGTTGATCTCTCCTCAGGAGATCTGTAGGATGGCAACGTGGTCTTCTCTTCACACTGTCACCCGGCATTATCAACTGGATGTTATGATACCGGTCGAGACTACTTTTGGTGAGTGTGTGTTGTGAGTGGGTCTTTCGGGTGCCCACCCAGTTTAGGGTAGCTGGGTACATCCCACTTGTCTCGACTGATCTGAGTATGAACAGAAAAGGAAAATTGGTTCTTACCTGCTAATTTTCATTCCTGTAATACCACAGATTAGTCCAGAAATCCATCCCCCTGTTGTCAAAAGACCTTTATGGACTCGGTCTGAAATGTTTTCTGTGTATATATTCAGAACCAGTAGAGTTACAAGGGTTTTCAGTTCCTTAGTTTGATATGGGGGGGCTCCAGTTTAGGGAGACTGCAACCATGAGTTCTCTGTTTGCCCTGGTTAGGGTAATGTGATGTTTCACCCTACTTGGCTTGGGTACAGGTCAAAACTGAGGGACTGCAGGTGGCACTCTCGGTTATGTAGCAGTGCTTGAAAAATTTTTATTCTCTGCCTCCATCTGATAAGGATGCAAAACCCACTTGTCTAGACTGATCTGTGGTATTACAGGAATGAAAATGAGCAGGTAAGTACCAATTTTTCTTTCTCTCTCTCTCTGGTCGCTATGTTTAAAAAAGAAAAAAAAAAAGAGAAAATTATTGGTGAAGAAAAGATTAAAAAAAGATGACTTTGTCAAAACGTCGTCTGTCAAGAAAGGTAAAAGCCCTTTCAAATCTTGTGAAAGGTGGCAGCCTAAGATGGCTGTAGCAGACCTACATAGCCTGTGCTTATGTTGCCTATGTTGCCTAGAACCAGATCACGATAGTTCTGCTTGCGGACCCTGTGTCAGAATTTTCTTGAGGGCAAAAGCATTCCAAGATCTCAGACTAAAGTATGAGTTTACAAGCTTATCAGATCAAGGAAGATCACAAAATCATCATAAAATACGATCCCTGTCTTCAGAAACTTCCGATTCAAAAAAAATCAAAGGAAAAGTAAAAAAGAACAAAACAAAACATGGATCTGACTCCCCCATCACTGAGGCAGTGGCGTAGCCACGGGTGGGCCTGGGTGGGCAGGTGCCCACCCAACTTAGACCCAGGCCCACCCAACTAGCACCGGAACTGCAAGGCTGTCGCGGGATCCCATCCCCGCGACAGCGAACAAGAGAACCCACGCCTCGCGCGCCATCACGGCACACGTGGGGAAGCGCTGCTGCGGCCGTATGGCCAACCGGTCTTCCTGTTCGGGGGGGGTGGGGGGGAAGTGGAAGCGCCACACGCAGCTTCCGCTTCCTCCCCCCAATGCAGGAAGATCAGCTGCCTCTCCTGCTGCCACCCGTTCTCCTGCTATCTTCGGACCAAACGGCCCGCCGAACTTCATGTTTGGGGGAGCGGAAGCGCTGCGCACAGCTTCCGCTTTCTCCCCCAGAGCAGGAAGATCAGCTGCCACCGGCCTCCTGCTATCTTCTTCGGGCGTCGGGCCGTATGGTCCGCCGATCTTCCTGCTTGGGGGGGAGGGAGGAAGCGGACGTTGTGCGCTGCGCTTCCGCTCCCCCCCCCCCCCGACAGGAAGTTCGGCGGGCAGTACGGCCCGACGCCCGAAGATAGCAGGAGGCCGGTGGCAGCAGGAGAGGCAGCTGATCTTCCTGCTCTGGGGGAGAAAGCGGAAGCTGTGCACGTGCTTGAATGTGTATGTGTGGATGAGAATGGGAGTGTGTGTGGGTGAAAACTGGAGCCTGGGTGTGTATGTGGGTGAGAATGGAAGCTTGAATATGTGGGTGAATGGGAGCTCGAATGTGTGTATGTGTGGTTGAGAATGGGAGCCTGGGTTTGTGGGTGGGTGAGAATGGGAGCTTGAATGTGTGTATATATGGGTGAGAATGAGAGCCTGGGTTTGTGTGGGTGAGTGAGAATGGAAGCTTGAATATGTGGATAAGAATGGGTGCTTGAATGTGTGTATGTGTGGGTGAGAATAGTACCTTAAATGTGTATATGTATGGATGAGAATGGGAGCTTGAATATGTGTGGGTGAGACTGGGAGCATGGGTTTGTGGGTGAGAATGGGAGTCTGGGTTTACGTGTGTGGGTGAGAATGGGTGCCTGGATGTGCGTCTGTGTGTGCATAAGAATATAAGCCTGTGGAGGGGTGAGAAAGTAAGAACTTGAATGTGAGCTTGTGGGGGGGGGGGGGAGAGCATATGAGAGTGACAGCTTGAGTGTGTGAGAGGGAGTCTGTGAGAGAAAGCGTGTATGTGTGTGTGTGTGTGTGGAAGGGAAGAAGACAGTAATAGAAGAAAGACACTGAAAAGGAATTAGGAAATGAGCTATAAGGGAAAAAATGGGAAAAAGAGACCAGGACCAACTGATTAGAAAAATACAAAGATCAGACAACAAAGGTAAAAATATATATCTATATTTTGAGATGTTAGCAATTTAAATATAAGCAACACAACCGCTCTCTCAAAATTTATGGACAGGTAGGAGCCGTGTATAAAATCGTAATAATAAGAAGGCTAAAGTACCACAAATCACCGTGAATTATGTTTGTATCATTAAGTAAACCTCATACTTAGGCGTAGATGTGAATGCTATGCTGCATAATTTGGCATTATTTATCAGTAAAAAAACAACTAGTAGACCTGCATGCCTACAGCCCACCCATGTTAACCTTGTGCCCACCCAAAAAATCAATTCTGGCTACGCCACTGCACTGAGGCACCAAGAGAAACACACTTCAGCACCGAAAAATAGACTCATCAGAACCTAAGTATGGCATGTGCAGTCCGGCGCTAGAAAGCAAGAGCGCAAAAACATCTGTGCCAAAGAATCATGGCACATGAGTCAGCACCGATAAAAACAAATGCTGAGAGAATTGTGCCAAACCAGCAGCCACAGATGTTGGCACCGAGGGACCTCAGCACTGAGAAGTTGGCACCCAGAGTGCTTCAGTGCAAAACCTTTGAGGCCAGAAAACAGTGGCACAGAAATAACAGGAAAAATAGAACATTTATTTTAAAAGTCAGTAGTTCATCTCCATCAGTTTTAATACTGGATCCACTTCCATCTACAAATAAAACAATACCAGTTTTGCCTTTTCCATCACTGCCAGATTATCACTAGTTTGTCTAAAAACTATGGGCACATTTTGTGAAAACATACATTAAAGAAAAATCTAGTTAGGGAATCATTAATCCAAAGACCTATTCTAGAGAGGTTCCAAGAACTACAAGCAAAACGTCCTGCATCCTCAGTGCTAGTGGAAGAGTGTGCAGTTGCCCTAGGTGGTGGCAACATCACCATCTGCCGTCTTCTGTCTCTCGCTCCTGCCCCCCCCCCCCCAACTCGCGCAGAACGCACCTTCACTCTTTTATCCGCATATGTGAACTCAGCTGCGACCCAGCCTCTTGCCATTTTAAAAATGCCACCTTCGCCTTGGATTATGGCCCCCTGCCCACTTCTTTGCGAGACTGGAAGATTGGCCATCCAAATAGCAGATGAAATTTAATGTGGACAAGTGCAAGGTGTTGCATATAGGGAAAAATAACCCTTGCAGTAGTTACACGATGTTAGGTTCCATATTAGGAGCTACCACCCAGGAAAAAGATCTAGGTGTCATAGTGGATAATACATTAAAATTGTCAGCTCAGTGTGCTGCAGCAGTCAAAAAAGCAAACAGAATGTTAGGAATTATTAGGAAGGGAATGGTTAATAAAACGGAAAATGTCATAATGCCTCTGTATTGCTCCATGGTGAGACCGCACCTTGAATACTGTGTACAATTCTGGTTACTACATCTCAAAAAAGATATAGTTGAGATGGAGAAGGTACAGATAACAGGGATGGAACAGCTCCCCTATGAGGAAAGGCTGAAGAGGTTAGGACTGTTCAGCTTAGAGAAGAGACAGCTGAGGGGGGGATATGATAGAGGCCTTTAAAATCATGAGAGGTCTTGAACAAGTAGATGTGAATCGGTTATTTACACTTTCGGATAATAGCATGACTAGGGGGGAGTCCATGAAGTTAGGAAGTAGCACATGTAAGATTAATCGGAGAAAGTTCTTTTTCACTCAACGCACAATTAAACTCTGGAATTTGTTGCCAGAGGATGTGGTTAGTGCAGTTAGTGTAGCTGAGTTTAAAAAAAGTTTGGATAAATTCTTGGAGAAGAAGTCCATTAACTGCTATTAATCAAGCTGAATTAGGGAATGGCCTCTGCTATTACTGGCATCAGTAGCATGGGATCTTCTTGGTGTTTGGGTACTTGCCAGCTTCTTGTGGCCTGGTTTGGCCTCTGTTGGAAACAGGATGCTCGGCTTGATGGACCCTTGGTCTGACTCAGCATGGCAATTTCTTATGTTCTAGACAGCCCTCTAATCCACCTAATGGTCCTACTGTCCCTGTGCATCCTGCTTTATGAAGGCTAAGGATGTACCATTAAAACAAGACAAACAACAAAAAAAGGCAGCACTAAATTTCGATATCGGAAAATTCACAAAATTCTTATGATTCATCTGATTATCGGATTTTCAAACCCAGGATCCACCTTCTGACCTGTCTCCAGAGCCGAGCAGAGCTTCAGTACCACCAGAAGATACAACCTATCCAAGCTTTCCTTCAAAAAAAATGTCAGAAGCCATACCTGTCAGATTGGAAGAGGAAGAATCAAAAACAGCAGAATTCCAAGCAGTTACTGATGTATCTGGTATTGTTGAACATTCAAACAAAAATATGGGAAACACATTTCTTTGTGCTCCATGTTGCAAAGAACAGAGAAATCAAATATAGAATTCATAAATGCCCAGGCCACCATAAGGTACAGCTACCACATGATTCATTAATCATTGAGTCAGCCATGAAAAAAGCCAAAGAGACAAAAACATAACAAACAACTCTCCAGGAAAAGATCCTAGAATACCAGATATGAGAGAGAGTATTCCAGGGAGCCAAACTGCAATCAAGAATTGAGGCTTACCAATTACAAATGAGCTAATACTTTTCTTAAGAACATATAAAGGCTGAATGAGTATTCAAAAAAATTACCAGCGGGCAAGCTAAGACAGCTCAGTGAACTCATGACAGAAATGGAAGACTGTGCAAAGCATATGATACAATCATTCTATGACTCATTTGATAGAGCCTCAAGAATATCTGCTTCTGTATAGCAGCAAGGAGCTCAGGGAAAGAGATCCCTGAAAAACTGGCTGACAGTCCCTGTACAGGTGATAATTTATTTGGAGAAAAAATTTAAGGAGACAGTAGAAACCATAAAGAACCAAAGCACCACTCTCCAGTTGCTTTCAACATCCAAAATGGATTCTTCCTCTCAGGAAAGACAAAGGCAAGATGCATGCAAAAAAAAATACTACTACACACAAAAAAGAAAGTAAAACCCACATCCTTACTACAGATAGCATCCAATATTACTACAACAAATTCCACAACATTGACAGCAATCATAGCAGCAGCAATCTAGACAAGAGGCTGTGTTAGTCAGCAGCAAAGGCAGACACCGCAGCCAACACAGAGGCTGTCTGGATTTTGACCCACAAACACACTTGAATCAAAGCCCATATCCAGATTTAGAGGTGGGAGGCAGACTTCAAAGACAATGGAGTTATATCTTGACAGACAAATGAGTTTTGAGAATCATTCACCAAGATTATTACTTAATTGTTGAGACTTTACCACCTCAAAAGCTTCTCTGTTATCAGCATCACTTAATCCAACAATTAGAAATGCTCAACCAAAAGCTACAGTCCTTCCTAAAATCAAGAGCAATTCAATCTGGTCCACAAATCAATAGGTAAAGGGATAATATTCAAGATGCTTTCTAATCTGGAATATTAGATCTCAGGGATTCTTAAAAAGGGAGAAATTCAAAATGAACTCAATAACAATTCTCCCAATTCTTCAAAGGGGAGACTGCTTGACTTTCTTGGACATCAAGGATGCTTATGCTCATATTCCAATCAACAGAATGCACAGACAATACTTAATGCTGATTCTCAAGAGTGAATCTTATCAGTACAAGATCCTACCATTTGGCCTAGTAACAGCAACAAGAATTTTCACCAAGTGTATAGCAGTGGTAGCTGTTCACATAAAAAAAGGTAACATCAAACACATCCTACAGAAACTCTGCAAAAGATATAAACAAAGTTGTAAACACAATGCAAGAATAGGGGTTTTTAATACATTTCAAAAAATCCTTCATGTCCCTGAAACAAAAGCTAGCATTCATATGAGCTTGCCTGAATATGGGGAAAGAGAAACATATCTTCCATTGCAGAGAGCAATCAAAATAAGGAAGATCTCACGATCCCTATTTAAAAAAATACAACAATAACTACACGCCAATATAAGCGATTGCTGGGGCATATGGCATCAGCAGTTCATCATACCTTTAAGACTCAACATGAGGTATGCGCAGTGGCATCTGAAAAGCAATTTACATCAACTCAATCAATCTTTCAGTTACAAGATCCCAGTAACAGAAGAATTACTAAACTCCCTGAATTAGTGGACAAAAAAGGAAGAACCTTATTTTAGGTCAGAGCATACATCTCATAGATATGCTCAGATAGAGAGCACATATCTACTCACTGTACCCAAGGAGTTTGGACAAGTAAGGAATCAACTCTACACATCAACATACTAGAATTGAGGCCTATCCATAATGGGTTAAAGGTATGCAGCTGAAAAACAAGACAATTCAGATTTGGACAGATAATCACATAGCTATTTTCTATATAAACAAACAAGGAGGACCAGGATCCTTCATGCTTTGCAGAGAAGACCTAGAAATATTGTCATGGGCAACTAAGAGAAAGATCCATATTTCTGCAATTTATCTTCTGGGGAAAGTCAATACCTTAGCAAACAGACTGAGCCATCTGCTTCGGCTGCATAAGTGGTTAAACAACAACAGAATACTAGAGTACCTCTTCGAACTTTGGGGAAAACAAACTGTGAACATCTTTACCTTCCCATTCAATCACAAACTACCATGTTATTGCTGTAAGAGACCAATCAACCCAAGCACTGATGTACACTTTCATCATTCCATGGAACAAAGAACTATATGCTTTCCTAACTATTCCGCTAATAGCAAGAACAATTCTAAAATTCATAAGAGAAGAAAGTACAATGATTCTAATAGCCCTTTACTGACCACGCCAAAGTTGGTTTCCATGGCTGCACAAACTTGCAATAAAACCACCAGTCATATTACTGTTAATACCAAATCCCTTGGCCTAGATCAAAGGATCAGTCCTACACCCCAAATTCCAGTCGCTAGCATTAACAGCTTGGATGTTGAAAGCTAACCAATTCGAGCACTAAATTTACCTCATGATGTAAGGGAAATACTTCTGGTGGTACGAAGACCAGTTACTACAAAGTTATATAACTATAAATGGAGGAGATTTACACAATGATATAATAGTCATGGGACAGATCCCTTCACCTGCTCTATCTAGATGTTACTTTCTTATCTAAGGTACTTGTGAACTCAAGTTTAAAGGCACTCAGGAAGAGTACATCTAAACACTATTGCAGTGTATCACCACCAAGTAAGGGATCAATCAGTTTCTCAAGACCCAATATAATTTATAAAAGGTCTTTTGTTCCCATTGTGAGGGTGATATCTTTATTGGAGATCTCACATCATTCTACTTACACAGGACTAAACTGTGTCGAAAATCAACACCACTATTTGTCTGTTATGATGTAAATAAAAATGGACACTCCATTAAGAAGCAAACTTTGCCTAGGTGGCTAACTCCGTGCATATCCCATTGTTATATAGCAATGAATTGTGAAGTCCCATAGTCCATTAAAACCCATCAAATGAGAGCAGTTACCTCACTGATGGCGCATCTAAACTCAATCTTTCTACGAGTTATTTGCAAAGCAACAACATGGGTAATGATACATACTTTTACTCAATACTACTGTTTAGAACAAGAGTCATATATGGACAGTACTTTGAACAGTCAGTACTCAGAAACATTTTGAAGTAAATGCCCAATTTTCCGTACAATAATGGGTGGCAGCAAAAAAAAAAAACCCCAACCCTTAGCTGTGGAGTCCCATCTTGTATGGCTGTGTTTATTATGTTTCTCCATGGAATACATGCAATTGCTTACCTCTAATAGCCGTTCTCCATGGATAGTAGAACAAATAGACACACAGTCCCTCTTAAATGAACTAAGGAGAGAGGTGCACGATGTGGGAACTCCCACGCATGCCCAGAAGAAGCAATTAAAAGCTTCTGAGCCAGAAGAGAGATATGATCAACTCTATGCCATCAGCTGAAGTCACCCATCTTGTCTGGCTGTTCGGTCTGCTGACCATAGAGAACACCTGTTACAGGTAAGCAACTCTGCATCACAGATGAGCAACTCTGCTTTTTGTGCAATAGTAAGTGCTGCCATTTTGTAGTATATTAATGCATGAGTGTCTGCATCTGTCTGTCTATAAACCCACACAGGATGGATTGGCCAAGTGCAGGGGTCACTGACTATTGATCTTTATTCTTCTCTGCCAGTCCATGGCTTGAGGGACCTGTTCTGGATGCCCATTGAGCAGTATCGGAAAGATGGCCGCATCATAAGAGGATTGCAGCGGGGCGCAGCTTCGTTTGGGACCTCCACTGCATCTGCGGCCCTGGAGCTCAGTAACCGGCTTGTGCAGGCGATACAGGTACCAGGAAGGCAGGTGTGGGAGGTGTCCTAGCATCCATACAGGGCCTGCAGACCCTTTACTGCTTAATAAATGCTCTGGAGAAGAAGGGCCTACTTGATAAAAGAAAAAGATAGGGACTAGATGGCATGGAGACAGACCATCAGAAACATTTCCCTCCTAATTGTGAGGACAGTAATATGCTAAAAGACAATTGTCTTCCTTTTTAACCGATTCTGCATGGACTCTGCAATATGAGACATAACAGAGCAAAAATCTAGACACTACAAGGTGTTCTGCCTGTGCAAATGTATAATAAATGGTTTGGGTGCTGAGATTATGTACATCGTGAGTCTGTGGAGGCAGGCAATTGTAGCACAGTGGGGCATGCTCCTGGGGACCCCTCATAATCTAAGCAACTTATTTCCATCCCCTACCTCAGGCCACAGCAGAAACTGTGTATGATATCCTGTCTCCCACCTCCCCTGTGGCAAGAGCCGTGATGGACAAGAAGTATGCCCGGAAGTTGAGGAGGGGGCAACAGCCGGCTGACTTGCGAGAGGGCGTGGCCAAGGCCTATGACACCGTCCGAGAAGTGAGTTGCTTCTGCTGGCATAGAATTTTATGTAAAAGTTGAAACTTATGTGACAGGAAAGCTGTGGAGGTCCAGGAGGGGACAAATATATGTGTTAGGAGAACTTTCTAGAATCCATTTCTTTCTGGTACATTTCAAGGTAAAAATAGAATCTGTGGTGAGTCATGAAGTGTGACATCACAAATGATCTAGCGCACACATCATGAACCAATTGGCTGTCAGCATGTGTGAGGCCATGTGTGACACAATTCTGAAAATGCATGTCTCACAAAGCTTAGGAGGATCTACTAAAGAATTTCCGAAATTAGTGGCTTTGGTGATTTGATGTTCTAATTGATACTGGGGGATGGAATGGATGATGCTGCACTCTACATACACTCCCTCAACCAGCTCCTTACCTGTCTCTAATCTTCTCTTTTTCTCTGCTTAAGGGGGTCATTGACACAGCCCAGACTCTCTGTGATGTGGCGGCCCGGGGCCATGAGCGGAAGGGCCTTACAGGCGCCGTGGGTGGCGTACTGCGGCAGATTCCACCCACTGTGGTCAAGCCTCTGATCGTGGCCACAGAGGCCACCTCCAACCTATTGGGGGGCATGCGGAACCAGATCAAGCCTGACGCCCGCAAGGAGGAGTATCTGAAGTGGAGGATAGAGGAGAGCCAGGAGTGAGGGACAGAAGCTCAAAAGGACAGGGGCTGATCTATAGCCTCTTGCCATCCTTAATACTTCCAAGTAAAGTGCCACAGATCTGCACCAGTGAACTTTATAGATATGAAAGTGTATATAAACTATACATATAAACAATTTGTGTGTGTGTGTGTGTGTGTATTATCTGTGAAAGTTTATACACACGCACACACCTTAAATACATATATTTAAAAATCAACTTTTACACCTGTTCTATGCTAATCCTATAGGTTTGTTTTATATTTCTTAGACTGATTTGCGTGAATGATTTAAGCACCAAGGCTCTTCTGTAATTTTTGTTTTTGGTGCAGTGTGACATTCTAATTCCACCACGCTATCCCCTCCTCCTTCAGTCTGAGAGTGAAGGGCGAGGTGGGGGACACTGGCTGCCTTATTTGGGATTGGGGGTGGGGGGGGGAGGTGACAAGGTTTTTGTGACCGTGACCTGGAAATAAGGATTGGACTGTCAACTGGGAAAAAAAAAAAAAAAAGCGATTAGCCGGTATTCAGAACATCCCCAGAAATGTTGCTGGTGCTCTTAGAAGATTCAGGAGGAAATTCAGATGGATTTTATAAACCTTGCACCTCCCTTGTCGCCTTTCCCATTCCTCAGCTTCTTGATGGTGAAAAATAAGCACAGAGATGAAAGACTGGGTCTCACCCTTACTTGCTACAGTTGCTGCTGTTATGTTGATATCTTTTTTTTTTTTTTGGATCATGTATGAATTTGAAAGATCCTGCGCCGTCGCTCTCTACCATCTTTTTAAAAACCATGGGGGGAAAGGGCGGGGAGGAATAAGTGACCATTAAAGATGGCCATTGTTTTTGCCAAGAGTGAGTCTGGATTTGTGGTAGTGTGCCCACAGTCGGATCTGCTGGCTTTAAGTGCATTTTGGTGCGGCTTGTGTACAGATGGGGCTGTGATGGTGAGGGTGGGCACAGAGAGACTGGGGGTAGTCTGTGCCAAAAGAAAAAGCAGAAGCCCCAGGAGCGGTGCTAGTGTGGCCTGATTGCCTTAAAGAAACACTGACCTGTTCTGTTCATGCTGTTGGAAAGTGGTGGACTTAGAGCCTGCTTTACTAAGCTCTTTTCCCATAGATAAAGAAGAGGAGAAAAGCTTTATAAACCAGGCCCTAAATGTGGATCAGTCTTTTTTTTTTTTTTTTTTTTTTTTTCTTCCTTCGTTTTTGTGTCCCCACTTAATACTGGAGTTAGCTTGCGAATCTCATTCACGTTTTGTTTCAATCCAGTTGCTCAGGTGTTAAGGTAAGCCATAGTCTCTCCCCTTGTGCTAGTGTGAACATGAGCAGCCATGCATCTCCACCGCTGACCACGGACAGGAAGGGAGTTGGTCACTCTGGAATTTTACACCATGTTTGCTGACACTAGGGGGGGGGGGGGGCAGAAAGAGTATAGGAAAGCTGTGTTATGTGCAAGTTCACTGGTGGGTCTTATTTCGCAGGGAGCAGGAGGACAAGACAAACTCTCCTGTTATTTACAAAGAGGAACTCCAGTGATTAAAGATGGGAAACAAACAATGGGGGGAAAAAAAGAGATTGTGGGGGAGGAACTCAGCCTCCTGAGTGATACTTTCATCCAGCCCTGGTTTCATTTGACTCTCCCTTCTGGGTTTCCTCCTCCATGAGTGTGAACACTTAAAAGATGAACAAATGTTTTAGGAAAGCCAGAACCAGCCCAGTGGCTCCGAATCACTTGACAGCACTGTAAAAAAAGCAATAACCTTTTAAAACTGCAGTGTTTTTTTCTTCTTGCTGCTTAATAGTGTATTAAGGCAGAGATTGAACAGTTGGTCCGTGGTGACCTGCGTATGAAAATTTCTTTTTAAAATTGCTGCTATTGACCTTTTTGTCCTTCTCCCTTCTTAAGTTGTCCCTGAGTTCATCCTCCCACCCACTTCCCCCGCCTTTATCAGTGAAGAGGCAGGCCTGGTACTGTGGGTCATGTTGTAAGATCTGAAGGTTTAGTGGATATATGAGGAAATATGTTCTTACTGAGAAGCTGGTAAATACCTGGAGAAACCTGCCAGTAAGTGGTGCTGGAAAACCGATACTGTGACATAATCCATGGATGCTGAGACCCTCATGGAGGGGTGAGGGGAGGGTGTGCAGGGTGAAAAGCTATCCAGAGGAGAGCTTGGTGGACTGGGTTGGCCAAGAGGCCTTTATCTGCTGTGCCAAGCACACTCTGCTCCTTTTAAAACAGCTATAGTTTCTCCTATCAAACAAAAAAAAAAGCTTATGAGTATCCCATTAGAGCAGGATTTAATCTTTTATCCTTCTTCCTTATTTTTTTTTCCCAGCTAAATAATTGTGAATTTATTTATTTATTTTGCAAGATAGTTGCTGCTGGCATTATGGATGTCAGGGAAGGAGAGGGTGCTGCAGTGCTGTTTGTCATCAGAAACCTCTGCACTCTAGTGCTGCACCCAAAGTATGAGCATAATAGGGAGCAGTTGAAGGATGACCTCAAGATGTTGGGTGGAGAAGGAGACAACAAAGAAGTTCCTTTGTTGCTTTCAGCCTCCCTCCCCCACCCCTTCCATGTTGTTCATTGTGCTCTTACAAACAAGACTCTTCCTGGAAAAGAGAAATATTTCTTTAAGCGCCCCTTCCATGCCACCAGCTGCTGTCAGAAGCAAGCATTTTCCAGCTGTTGGCTATGGCTGGGGCCCAAGCTTCACAGAGGCTACGTTCTGCCTGGTTTGTTTTTCCTCCAGTTTCCACAGCAACCCTGCAAAAACTGGGTAACTGTCCATTTGAATGATAAATTCATGGTGAGCTCCACGCTGAAAAGGGAGAGAGAATGGCTGATTAGTCAGGCTTTGAGATGGAGGGTCTCCCAGGTTCACTGCTGCCCTTCAGAGCAGGGTGGTTATGCCTGTATAGTGCCCCCAATGCAGGTGGCAAAAATCCTCTATCTCTTGTCTGTGAACATAGAAATGAAATGACGGCAGAAGAAGACCAAACGGCCCATCCAGTCTGCCCAGCAAGCTTTCATACTTATTTTTCTCATACTTATCTGTTACTCTGACCGCTGAGGTCAGGGCCCTTATTGGTAACTTTTTGGTTCTAATTTCCTTCCACCCCCGCCATTGATGTAGAGAGCAGTGCTGGAGCTGCATAAAAGTGAAGTATCAAGTCTAATTGGTTAGGGGTAGTAACCGCCGCAATAAGCAAGCTACTCCCACACTTATTGTTTACCCAGCCTGTGCAATTTAGTCCTTGTTGGTTGATGTCTGAATATAAATCCTCTTTTCTTCATCCCCCCTGCCGTTGAAGTAGTGGAAATGTGCACAGTAGCAGAGGGGAAGGTATATAAGGTCCCTGCAACCGCTCTACTCAAAGAACTTAGATACATTGTCTTGCAAAAAGTCTTCACATCCTTGTACATTTTTCACATTTTACTGTTCTAAACAAATTACAAATCAAAATACATTAAAGTAGGAGTTTGTTTCACTTATTTACACAACATACTCTATACTTTCCTCATGAAAGAACAATTTCCTAGCGTGTAGCCAGATGGACTCAGAACAAGTGGGTATAGTGTGCTCGTGCTAGCAGTTGGAGACGGATCTGACGTCAGCACGGGTACATATACCCCCACAGGAAGTGAAGCAACTCAGTAATTTCCGTCTCCAAAGCAGTTTGGAGCGCCTTCACGCTCGCTGAGCGTGTTTTCCAAATCTACTTTCTACTTTCCAAATTTTTCAGAAGACGAGCCCCGCACTCCTGCGGTGATACCCTCTGGTCCCTCCCCCAGTTGAATTCCCCGGGGTGATTTCCGCGATCCCTCTGAGGTCTACGCCTCGGTCCGGTGGCCGAATCGCGGCAGGGATCTAGCCCCCGAGCGAGAAGGGCTCGGGCCTGGCTGAGAGGCGCCTCGGTCCCGGCGTGGACTTATCCCCGAGCGAGACGAGTTCGGCGGCTTAGAGGCAGCGGGTGCATTTCCTCAAGCGCGGTGGTGAAGGTATTTCCCCTCTCCCCCCGCAGCCGGAGACCGCCCGGGTTACAGCCGGAAAGCGCCGAGGATCAGGTAAGGCGTACATCTCTTACTTTTTGGTCTCCGAGGTACGAGGATCGGCGGCGTTGCCTGCATGTGGCACGCCGTGGAGGTCGCCATTTTGCTGCCTTGTTCAGGAGGATCTCTCCGACCTGGTTTCTCAGTGCCTGACGGAGTTGGCTGTTCCAGGCCCCAGTACCATGGAGGCATCCACGCAGAACCCCCTGCTGGAGTGTCTTCGTCCCACAGCCCGCCATTTCCCCTTCCTGCAAGCGGCACAACAGCTGATCGATTTAGAGTGGAATGCGCCGGAGGCCTCATTCAAAGGGGGTCTGGCCCTGTCCGGCATGTACCCCCTGGACCCGGCAATCAAGGATATGTGGGCATGCCCTCAGGTGGATGCCTTGGTTAGTGCTGTGGTCAAGCGCACTACCATTCCAGTGGAGGGGGGGCGGCCCTCAAGGAGGCTCATGACCGACGCCTGGACGCCATCCTGAAACAGACCTTTGAGGTAGCAGCTCTGTCTTTGCGAATTGCAACCTGCTGCACAGTGGTAACGCGTTCCTGTTTGTCACAGGTCAGGAGCAATGCTCCGGCAGCCGACATGGAGTCAGCCCTCTCGTTCCTCACGGATGCCGCCTCCGACCTAGTCCGTACGACAGCCAAGGGGGTCTCATCCTCAGTAGCAGCCAGGAGGCAGCTCTGGATACGGAACTGGTCAGCCAACGCCCCTTCTAAGACACGTCTCACTAGAATGCCGTTCAAGGGGTCTCTTCTGTTCGGCAGCGACCTAGATAAACTGGCCAGCACATGGGGTGCCTCTCCAGTACCTCGACTGCCGGAAGACAGGTCCAAGAGGAACCAGCGCACCTTTCCGAGGCCCTCCAGAGGTAGAAGCTCCCAACGCTTCACTCCCTATAGGAGTCGCCACCAGGCATCTCGTCCTCAGGCCAGGAACCAGTCCTTTTCGGACCAAGCAGCACAAGAGGGGAGCCGGCTCGGGTTCGGGTCCCGGCCGCACCCCACAATGAGAATCAGCCGATCCATCCGGGGGACGAAGCCATAGGGGGCAGGTTAACCCTCTTCTACCCCAGATGGGTCGAGATTACGTCGGACCAGTGGGTCCTCGCCATCATCCGAGAGGGGTATTATTTGGACTTCCATCACATCCCTCCAGACAGGTTTGTGGAATCTCCATGTCCAATCCACAAGAAGGCAGCATTGGAAGCTACCCTGGCGAGGCTCCTGTCCTTGAAAGCCATAATCCCAGTACCTGCATGGGAAATGGATTCTGGGCACTATTCCATTTATTTCATGGTACCCAAGAAAGAGGACACTTTCCGGCCTGTATTGGACCTCAAGTCAGTCAACCGATACTTAAGGGTCCCAAGGTTTCGCATGGAAACTCTGCGCTCAGTCAAGACCGCAGTACAGCCAGGGGAATTCCTCACGGCCTTAGACTTGTCAGAAGCCTACCTGCATATCCCGATCCATCGGGATCATCAGCGCTACCTACGCTTCAAGGTTCTGGGACAACACTTCCAATTCCGGGCTTTGCCCTTCGGGTTAGCCACGGCGCCGCGGACCTTCACCAAGGTGATCGTAGCAGTAGCAGCGGCGCTCAGACGGGAAGGAATCCTTGTCCATCCCTACCTAGACGATTGGCTGATCAGGGCGAAATCCCGAGAGGAGAGCCATCGGGCAACCAACAGAGTGATCTCCCTGCTGGAAAGCCTGGGATGGGTAGTCAACCTAAACAAGAGCTGCCTACAGCCTTCCCAATCACTGGAATACCTGGGAGTCCAGTTCGACACTCAGGCAGACAAAGTCAGCCTCACCACCAAGAGAAGGTTAAAACTTCAGACGCGGCTATGGTCCTTGATGGGAGCCAACCGGCCCATAGCTTGGGACTATCTGCAGGTTCTCGGTCTCATGGCATCCACCCTGGAAGTGGTACCCTGGGTGCGGGCCCATATGAGACCACTACAACGCTCCCTTCTCTCTCGATGGAGCCCACGCTTCCGGAATTACTCCGTGCATCTACCTCTACCAGCCAGGCTGCGGACCCAGCTACGGTGGTGGTTGCAGTCCAACCACACGAGCAGGGGGTCGAAGATGTCCTCCTCCACGTGGACTCTGCTCACCACAGATGCCAGCCTGAGCGGATGGGGAGCACACTGCAAAGAGCTCACCGCCCAAGGGCGGTGGAACAGAGAAGAGTCGGGGTGGAACATCAACCGCCTAGAGGCACGGGCAGTCAGGTTAGCCTGCCTGCGATTTGCTCACAGACTGAGGAACAGAGTAGTCAGAGTGATGTCCGACAACGCCACCACGGTGGCATACATCAACCGACAGGGTGGAACCAGAAGCCAACAGGTGTCCCTAGAGATAGCCCCGCTGATGGCTTGGGCAGAGGCGAATCTCCAGGACATCTCCGCCGTCCACATTGCCGGAAGGGACAACACCGCGGCAGACTTCCTCAGCAGGGAAAGCCTAAGTCCGGGAGAATGGCAGCTGTCCCCCACAGCCTTCCAGATGATTGTGGATCAGTGGGGGACTCCGGACATGGACTTACTAGCGGACTGGTCCAATGCTCAAGTACCCAGATACTTCAGCCGCAAGCGAGATCCGTTTTCTCACGGGATCGATGCCCTGGTTCAGCCATGGCCTCCAGGGACCCTGCTAAACGCCTTTCCTCCGTGGCCCCTGCTGGGCGCCCTTATACACAAGATTCAGAGGCATAGAGGCCTAGTTCTTCTAGTGGCACCAGACTGGCCAAGAAGACCCTGGTACGCGGACATGAGAAGACTACTGACAGGGGAGCCTCTTCCCCTGCCTCTTCTCAGGGACCTGCTACGTCAAGGTCCCATCCTCCACGAGGATCCGGCTCAATTCTCTCTTATGGTCTGGCCCTTGAGAGGGCTAGACTGAAGAAAATCAGTTACTTGGAGCCGGTGATAGATACACTCCTCCAAGCTCGCACGTTTTCCACATCCATCACCTACATAAGGATCTGGAGAGTATTTGAAGCCTGGTGCGACACTCATGGCACCAATCCACATGCGACCACAATCCCTATTGTTCTGGATTTCCTGCAGGATGGACTTCAGAAGGGTCTCTCCCTAAGCTTCATCAAGGTTCAAGTGGCTGCGCTGTCTTGCTACGGTCCCAGGAGGGATGGCAAGACCATTGCCACGCACCCAGATGTTTCCCGCTTCCTGAAAGGAGTCAAGCACATTCGTCCGCCACTGAAGTGGCCAGTGCCCCTGTGGAACCTCAACATAGTTTTGGATTTCCTCGCGGGAACCACCTTCAGACCCCTTCGGGGCCTGTCTCTCCGTTCCCTAACTTTGAAGATGGTGTTCTTGCTGGCAGTATGTTCCGCACACCGCATCTCAGAGCTACAAGCACTGTCCTGCCGTGATCCCTTTCTTAGAATCACTCCAGAGGCTATCCATCTTCGCACGGTTCCCTCTTTCTTACCTAAAGTGGTCTCACAATTTCACCTCAACCAAACCATATCCTTGCCAACCACGGCGGGTTTGAAGAAATCAGAAGAAGGGCGTTTGCTATGCCATCTCGACATCGGCAGATTGCTACCCAGATACCTGGAAAAGACAGAAGCAGTACGAAAGACGGACCATCTGTTCGTCCTTCACAGCGGGAAGAAGCAAGGGGAAGTGGCCTCTCGGCCCACCATAGCCCACTGGATCAAAGAAGTTATCAGAGCGGCCTACGTAGAGGCCGGGAAGTCACCACCTCTACAGGTCAAGGCTCATTCCACCAGAGCCAAGCAGCATCTTGGGCAGAATCTAGGATGCTGTCGCCCGCAGAAATTTGTAAGGCAGCAACATGGTCCTCCCTCCATACCTTTTCCAGGTTTTACCGTCTGGTTTTCCAGGCAAGGGAGGACACAGCATTTGCGAGGGCAGTCCTACGTGGTCCTCAGGCAGCCTCCCGCCCAGTCCTGGAGTAAAGCTTTTGTACATCCCACTTGTTCTGAGTCTATCTGGCTACACTAAGGAAAAGGAGATTATCAGGTAAGTAATCTCAACATTAAAGAAATATTCCAAATGTAATTAAGAATTTAAAAAAAAAATGTCTTGACTGCATAAGTCTTCACAATCTTTGACTCAATAGTTTATTTTGCAGCAACAACAGCCATCAGTTGTTTAGGGTAAGTGTCTACCAACTTTTCATTGCAGGATGATGTGGGTTTTGCCCTCGTGTCTTGCCAGAAGAGCTCAAGGTCTTTCAAGTTGGCTGGGGATAGTCTGTGGACTAGTCTTCAAGTCTTGCCACATCAAATCTGGGCTTCGACTGGGCCACTCAAGGACATTCACTTCTTGCTGAGCCACTCCTTTGTTGCTTTTGCTTCGTGTTTAGAATCATTGTCCTGCTGAAAGGTGAATCTTCTCCCTAATGCCAGTTCTGGGGCAGACTGGAATAGGTTTTCCTCCACGATTAGCCTGCATGTTGCATCATCCATCTTTCCCTTCATCTTCTCAAGCCTACCTGTCCCCGTTGCTGCAGAGCATCCTCACAACATGCTGCCACTGTCATGCTTTACTATAGGGATGGTGTGAGCAGGGCGAGGTGGTGTTTGGTATATCCCTTGGCACTGAGACCAAAACATTTCACTTTGGTCTCAGCAGACCACAAAACCTTTTCCCATGTCCCCCAAGTGTTCCTTTGCAAGTGTTATGTGGCACATCATATGGCTTTACTTCAGCAGTGGCTTTCTTCTTCCCACCCTCCCATACTAGCCATGTTTGTGAAGTAATTTTGAAGTTGTCGCGCTATTATCGTTTTCCACAGACTCAGTGAAAGACCTCTGTAGTTCTTTTAAAGTAATCTTAGGCCTCACACAGCCAGAATTCAGTAAGCTGACAAGCTAACATAGCTGGATATCTTGTCCCAGATATTCGGTGGGCTAAAGGTCCTGTTGAATATACTCAACAAAAATTATCTGGCTACATGTAGCCAGATAACTTTAAAATCTAATCGGCTGTATTTCAGTATAACCGGTTAGGTTTTAAATGTATCTGATCTCGTGTGGCCAGATAATTTAGACTTAAACCGATTATATTCAAAAGAACATAGCCAGTTAAGGGGTGGAGTAAAGTGTGGGCCTATAGCACAATTCCCCCCACCTCCTCCCATATTTAGCAAGTGGCCCTGCCGGGCTGAACACAATTCCTTCAAAAATACAGTAACAAAATGTATTTGGGTCTGCAGCTCTGCCCCCCTTCCCCTACCCCCTCCCTGTTTCCACTGAATATGGCTTAAGTGACCCTCCCCTCCACTGACCCTGGTACCTTGAAGAATTGAACCCTTCTGCCAGATTTGTGATCACAGTCACTTTCAGTGTTGCTATGAAAGCAACCATGTTGGCTCTTCCCCAGTAGGCCGTGTTTATCTATATGGACAGTGATTTTGTTTTTAAGAATGGCTTCTACCATTTTGCTCAGTACTGACATCATGCTGACTAGACTATAGTTTCCCAGATTGCTCCTGGAGCTCTTTTTAAAAACTGGTGTCATATTGGCCACCCTTCAGTGTTCAAGTATCATGGCTATTTTAAATAGATTATATATTACTAGAAACATGTTTGCATTTCAGGTTTTAGTTCTCTTGGACATCTGGGATGGATGCCATCTGGTCCTGTGATTTATTTTTGAGTTTGACAGTCTAATCTATTACATCCTCCATTATCACAGATATTTATTGTAGTTGCTCAGAATCTCCACCATTAAAGAATATTTCAAGTGTGAGTATGTTCTTAACCTCCTCCTTCATAAAGACCGAGGCAAATAATTCTTTCTTTTTTTTTTTCTGCTGTTTCCTTGTCCTCCCTGAGCATCCCTTCTGTCCCTTGATCATCTAGTGGTCCAACTGACTCTCTCACTGGTTTTTTTGCTTTGAATGTACTTGAAAAAAGATTTTATTATTAGTTTTCACCCCTCTGGCAAACTTCTTAAATTCACTCTTGGCCTGTCTTGCTGATTTATATATAAATTGCCAGTGCTTATGCTCTTGCCTATCTTCATCATTTGGGTCTGCTCTCCATTTTTTGTAACAATGTGCTTTTGGCTTTAACTGCTTCATTCACCTCACTGTTAAACTATGAAGGAAGTAATTTCTTAGCGTCTAGTCAGATGAATCCAGAACTAGTGGATTTATGCTCCCCTACCAGCAGATGGAGACAGAGTAAACTGACGTCACAGTATATGACCCACTCTAGTGACATCAACCTGCCAATATTTTCTTTTTCCAGCAGATGGTGGACATACATCTCCCCACTGGGGATTGCTCGATTTGGGAAACAGGAGAATTAAGGAGAAAAGAGAGGATTTGCCCCACTCTCCTGCAGTGAATACTATAAGGTCCCTCTCCTAGTTGAGAATTCCTGATGTGATTTCCATGGTCCCTCAGAGGTGGCCTTGGTCCAGGAGCTGCTTTTTCAGCCAGCATGGACTTAGCTGTTGTGCAACTGAAAGGCAGTGGGTGCAGGAAGCCGAGCGTGGCAGTGACGGCAAATGCCCTCTCCCCCACAGCCAGAGACCGGTTCTGTACTCAGCCAGCTAAGGCTGAGCTCCGGTAAGTGTTTAAAAAAAAAAACAAAACAGACAGTGAAGGAGAGTTCTGTTAGGGCTTCCTGCCATTCTGACATTCGCCCCACTCTGAGGGAGGTCGAGAGATGTGGGCAACCTGGCGAGTTAAGCAGCCTCGGTTGGCTAGGCCTCACTCCAAGGCTTCTTGGTTGTGCGCCACAAGGTAGGCCTCAACAGTTTTTCGCGTGCTTCTTATTCTGCCCTCTACAGGATTGTTGGTTCAGCGTGTGCATCTAGTTGTGCATCCAGTTTTTTCTGGATGCCTAGTCAAGCTTTGTTGTGCATCCAGGCTAGCACTTACTTGTGTGTCCAAGTTAAGCCTTTGTTGTGCGCCTGTCCTTTGAGCGGCACTTATTGTATGGCACCTAGGTATTGGGAGCCTAGCATCAGGACACCTAAGTATCAGTCACCCAAGTATCGGATGTCCAGCTTTTGGATGCCTAGAAGTTTTGGATGTCTTAAAAAAAAAAAAAAAAAAACAACCCCAGCTAAACGCACGCCTTCGGCCACCACTTAGCACTCTGTCGGCCATAATGACGCCTATACCTAAAAAGGCTAAGCGCTTTTCTCTTTGCTCTGCCTGTCATGGGGCATCTCAGCCAGGAGTGCCCACTAATTTGTACCAACGCTGTTTGGAGGCTCAGGGAGATTTATCCTCCCCAGATTTCACAAAGCCTGGTTCTTCCCAGCCAGATGTCGGTCTGGGTAAAGATGGCTTAGGTGGGGCACCTAATTTTGGAACTCCCCCAACTGGTTCCTCAGCAGGGGATGGTAGCTCAGTGAGTATGCCCCAAGTGGCTCCTGGTTTGGATACTTGTACATTTTCCTGGGTGGAATTTTTCCAGGGTTTACCATCCTTTTGTCAAGCGCAATCCTCAACTCGATTCACTGCTCCTAGAGTGGAAGAGCAGGTGGGAAACCTTGCCTTGGACCTTCTTTTAAGCACCGGAGTATTCCTAAGGCGGCAGCGGGTCCTACTGATAAGAGACACGGTTGGCACGGATGATGACGCCGATCCTGATTCTCTGGAGGATGGTGAAATCCCTCCAGGTCTTGAACCACATAGAATTATGCTACGGTTCTTTCATAGACATGAACTGCCAATTCTGATCTTCCAGACCTTGGAAATGCTCAGGGTCCCTGGCAATGGGTCCTGTGTCTGAGCCAAAGAAAAATTCCATTTTGGTTTCATTGCGTAAAGCCTCTTCCCCCCCCCCCAATTTTGGAGGCCATTCAAGAATTGATTGATCTTGAGTGGGGTGCACCAGAGGCTAATTTCAAAGGGGGGGTCAGGTTTTGGAAGGTCTGTACCCTCTGGATCCAGTGGTAAGAGAGAGCTTAAGTTTTCAGAAGGTTGATGCACTTTTGTGTGCAATTACCAAGTGGACCACTATTCCCATGGAAGGAGGAGCAGCCTTGAAGGATGCTCATGATAGAAAGATTGAGACTATCCTCAAGCAGGCATTTGAAGCAGTGGCAATGACCTTGCAGATCACGTCTTGTTGTTCCTTGGTGGCTCGCTCTTGTTTGCTTCTCTCCCAGAAGGTTGATGACTCTGGGGTTAATTGCAGGGCAGTTATGGAACCAGCTGCTGCCTTCTTGGCCGATACGGGCTGTGATTTGGTCTGTACTTCAGCCAGAGGGGTGGTTTTGATAGTAGCGGCCAGGCGCCAGTTATGGTTGAGAAATTGGTTTGCTGATGCAACCGCCAAGGCTAACCTCACCAAGTTGCCCTTTAATGGCTTGCTTTTATTTGGGAGTGAGTTGGAGAAACTGGCCAGTAAGTGGGGCAAATTTCTGGTTCCTTGTTTGCCGGAGGATAAGAAGCAGACGTGGCGCTCCTTTACCCTGAGGAGTTGTGCTAGAAGATCAGGCGTTTTAGACCCTATAGAGGAGCGACATTTCAGAGGACTCAGCCTCTCAGTAGGACTCAGTCCTTTTGCCCCAAACAATACAGAAGGGGCACAGGTTCGGATAGTGGAGCCTCCCAGAAGATTTGCCGACCCACCTCCAGGAACAGGAGATAGGGGGATGCCTCTCTCTCTCTTAGAGGTGGGTCGAATTCATATTGGATCAGTAGATCCTAGAAATGATACGAGAAGGATATGCGATGAAGTTCCACAGTGTTCCTCGGGACGTGTTCATGGAGTTTCCCTGCCACTCCCTGCAGAAGAAGCAGGCAGTGGAAAGTATGTTGACAAGGCTCCTGAGTCTGAGGGCTATGGTCCCAATTCTCATGTCTCAGGAAAATATGGGGCGATATTCCATTTTTCATCATGCCAAAGGAGGGCTCTTTTCGTCCCAACCTGGATGTCAAAGGTGTCAGCCATCATCTGCGGGTGAAACATTTCTACATAGAAACTTTTCACTCAGTGATAATGGCTGTGCAGTTGAGGGAATTTCTGACCTCACTGGATCTATCAGAAGCGTACCTCCACATTCCCATCCAGCCCAAACATCAATGATTTCTGTTCGCAGTTCTGGGGCGCCATTTTCAGTTTCGGGCACTGCCCTTTGGTTTGGCCACTGCTCCAAGAACCTTCTCCAAGGTAATGATAGTGCGGCAGAATTGAGAAAGGGTGGAATCCTAGTACAGCCGTATTTGGATGACTGGCTGATCCGAGCCAGGTCGCCAGAAGAGAACCGCATGGTGACTCACAAGGTGATTTCCCTGCTGCAGGAACTCAACTGGGTGGTGAACCTGGCCAAAAGCAGTCTTCAGCCTAGTCAGACGCTGTTCCAATATGAAGCAGAGCAAGGTTTTCCTGCTGTAAACTTGAATTTAGAAGTTGCAGCTCTGTCTGCTAATAAGCACTCTGTGCCCGACTGTATGGTCTTACCTGCAGGTACTTGTCTTAAAGGTGGCGACCCTGGAAGTGGTACCATGGACGAGTGCGCATATCTTCAGTGCTCCCTGCTGTCTTGGTGGAACCTGCAGATTCAAGACTATTCGATTCGGCTTCATCTGCCGATGGAGGTCTCCCAACTGCAGTGGTGGCTGCAAGCGAAACATCTAAGGAAGGGAGTTTCCCTATTACCTCCAGACTGGCTAATGCTGATGATGGATGCGAGTCTCCTTGGTTGGGGAGCTCACTGTCAGAAGCTGACAATGCAAGGCTGCTGGAATGCAGAAGAATCTCTCTGGAACATCAATCGTCTGGAAGCCAGAGCAGTCCGGTTGGCGTGTGAACAGTTCAGCGACAGACTGCAGGGTCGTTCGGTCTGCATAATGTCGGGCAATGCTACGATACTGGCTTACATCAATCTGCAGGGAGGTACCAAGAGCCAACAAGTGTCGCAGGAAATAGATCAACTTATGGAATGGGCAGAAGTGCATCTCCAGATGATCTCAGCCTTGCACATCAAGGGGAAAGACAATGTAAGAGCAGACTTTCTCAGCAGGGAGAGTCTGGACCCAGGAGAGTGGGTGTTGTCAGACAAGGCATTTCAACTGATTTGGGATTTCTAGGGTCTTCTGTTCTTAGACCTGTTGGTAACCTTGTGCAATGCAACGGTTCCGTGCTTCTTCAGTCATAGAAGAGATCTGAAGTCCTTGGAGATTGATGCCTTAGTGCAGGAGTGGCCAGAAGACAAGTTGCTGTATGCCTTTCCTCCATGGCCCATGTTGGACAGATTGATTCGAAGGATCGAGCACCACCGAGGTATGGTGCTCTTGGTCGCTGCGGATTGGCCCAGGAGACAGTGGTATGCAGATCTGCAGAGGCTCCTGGTGGACTCGCCTCTTCAACTTCCAGTGCACAGGGTCCTGTTGTGGCAGAAACCTGTTCTTCACGAAGATCCAAATCGATTTTGTCTTACGGTTTGGCCCTTGAAAGGGCTCACTTGCTGAAATGTGGCTATTTTGCGGCAGTGATTTCCACCTTATTAAGAGCAAGAAAGTTCTCCTTTCCTTGGCCTATGTGCACGTTTGGAGAACGTTTGAGGCCTGGTGTGAGGATTTAGGTACCCTTCCTTCCTTGGTCAAGATTCTGCTCATTTTGGAATTTTTGCAGGATGGCTTGCATAAAGGCATGGCTCTCAATTCCTTGAAGGTACAGGTAGTGGCGCTCTCCTGTTTTAGGTGTCAGGTAAATGGTGGATCCTTGTTGGCTCATCCTCATGTAGCCCGTTTTCTGACAGGCGTGAAACATCTTCAGCCTCCCTTCCCATGCCCTTGTGGAATCTTAATTTGGTACTGGTCTTCTTGGCAGGCCCTACGTTTAGTCCGCTACGAAATCTCTCTTTGTGGTTGTTTACCTTGAAGACTATTTCTGGTGGCAATTTGTTCTGCGTGTAGGGTTTATGAACTGCAGGCCCTGTCTTTCCGAGAATCATTTCTTCAGGTGACTCCAGAGGTGGTACAGCTCCGTACTGTTCCTTCCTTTTTACCGAAGGTGGTCACTGAGTTTAAACTTCAATCAGTCCATCTTCTTGACGTCCTTAGAGCGAGATGTAGAGGAGTATCGTTTGTTGCGACCCTTGAATGTCAGGAGGCATATTGTCAGATATCTCAAGGTTACTGAACCCTTGTGGAAGTCGGACCATCTGTCCTTCATGGCAGTACTAGACTGGGAGAGCCAGCCTCATGGGCTACAATAGCTCACTGGATTAAGAAGGTAGTCACAGCTGCATATGTAGATGCTGGGAAGCAGTTACCTAGTCAGGTTAGGGCTCATTCCACTAGGGCTCACATAGTGTCATGGGCAAAAAAGTTAGATTGTTGTCTCCTGTTGACATTTGCCAAGCTGCGACATGGTCCTCCTTACACATTTTCCAGGTATTATCATCTGGATATGGAGGCCTGGGAGGATGCAGCCTTTGTATGTGCGGTTTTGACTGGACTGCGAGCAGCCTCCTGCCTTATGAAGGAGTAGCTTGGGTACATCCCACTTGTTCTGGATTCATCTGACTGGACACTAAGGAATAAGAAATTACTACTTAGCTGATCATTTCCTTTTCTTTAGGACAATCAGATGAATCCAGCTTCCCTCCCTTGGCTGCCAAATGATTGTATTATAGTCCTCCTGTGTGATTACAGGGATTACTGGTGTTAGTCCAGTCCCTAGACCAGTGTTATTACATTCTTGTCTGAGCTCAGTGTCACTTGTTGGTTGAGTATTGAAATGGTTATCTGTTTTTAATCAAATTTTTTGCTAGTCTGTCCACAGTTGCTTTTGAAGAGAATACTGGCAAGCTGATGTCACTGCAGGGCTACATATACTGTGACATCAGTTTGCTCCGTCTCCATCTGCGGGTAGGGGAGATAAACCCACTTGTTCTGGATTCATCTGACTGTCCTAAAGGAAAGGAAATTATCAGGTAAGTAGTAATTTCTCATTTTGTTTTACTTCAGCCTTTTTTAATGCATGGAATATATTTTATCTGGGTGTCCAAAAAGATATTTTTAAACAATGTCCACGCTTCGTGCAAACATTTCTTTGCAGCGACTCCTTTTAGTTTTATCTAATTTCCTTAATCTATCATACTCTATCTTTTTAAAGTTGTATGCTACTGCCGTAGCTTTTCTCAATGTCCTTCCTCCAATAATTGTCAAATGTCATTGCTTAGCAGTCCTACAACAGTAACCCCTTGCATCAGTTTCTGTGTTCCACTGAGGGCTTGGTATAAAGTAGCTACCCCTCTCACCAGTTCAAGGTCCAGCATTGCTCTCATAGCAACATTGAAAGTGACTGAGAATACGCTTGAACACCGTCATCATGGCAGAAGGGCTCAATTCCTCCCTCTCTTGCCATATTTAAATCCCATCTAAAGACTCACCTTTTTGAACCCGATGTTAAATCTTATGCCCGATTGTCTACTTTTAGTCTTGACTAACTTTCTTTTCTTTTAACCAAGTCTTTTGTCCTGGTGTTTGTCTTATTAGATTGTAAGCTCCAGTGAGCAGGGACTGTCTTTTTGTATGTTTGTACAGTGCTGCGTATGTCGTGTAGCACTATAGAAATGTTTAGTAGTAGTAATTCCTAAAGGTACCAGATGGGTGGGAGGGAGAGGAGGGACAGTTAAGCCATTTTCAGAACCAGGGAGGGGTGGACCTCAAAATGTTTAATGTATTTTTGGAAGGGTTTGGGGGGACCTGATGCATGCTTGGTCTGGAAGGGTCATTTGTTAGATATTGTAGGGATGGGGGGATTGTGCTTTAGGCACACATTTAACTTTTTTTTTTTCTTCCTAAATAGTGCCCCATAACTAACTATATTCTTTTGAAGAGAGCCAGTTAAGTCTTAAGTTCCCTGGCCACATGCAGCCAGATAACTTTAGGCCTGCCTCAGAGCAGGCCTAAAGTTATCTGGCTAACTTAGCTGATTTTCAGCTTTATCCAGCTAAGTTAGCCAGATAACTTAGGCCTACCCCAGAACACCTCTTTTTATCCAGCTAGATTTTAGCTGGATAATGACTTAACCAGCTAAAATGTAGGCAGATAAGTACCTCAATAATTATCAAAAAGCTTCATTTAGTCAGATAATACCACAGTGATTTCTACATCAGTTTCCTTAAACCATAGCTACTGACTTTGGAGGAGCAACTTCATTAGTACCAAACTGTTTCCACTTCATCGTGGTGGATTTGATAGTGCCCCAAGGAATATTCAAACACACTGAAATGTTCTTATAGCCTTCCCCCAATCTGTACCTTTGAATAATGTTATCCCAGAGTTCTTTTGGCAGCAACTTGTTCAGCACATTTTGACCTGTGCTTCAAATTCATTTCATATAGCAGAAACAGCTTGATTCTTCCTCCAGGAGAATTCAAATCAGCTCAACTACTGAGATTGGACACAGGTGGTTGGCTCTTTTAATTATTTTCTTCTTCATCAAGCCAGATCCATGGATCTATGCTCTCCTAGCAGCAGATGGAGAACAACAGGTTTGCTAATGTCACCCCATATAGGATCTTGTACTGACCTCAGACTGCCAGTAGTCTCTGTCTCCAGAAGATGGTAAGCAAGCATCCCCTGCTGAGAGCTGGATCCAGACATAGAAAAATAGAAAAGACAGCAGAAAAGTCTGCCCAGTAAGCTTATTGTAGTATCTGCCACACCGGACAGGTCAGCCCCATGCTTATCAGTTTCTCAGACCGTAAAAGTCAGGGCTCTTGTTGGTTGCTGTCTGAGTCCAATTCCCTGTTACCTCTTGCCCATTGAAGCAGAGAGCAATGTTGAAGTTGCATCAAAAGCATTAGGCTTATTGGTTAAGGGTAGTAACAACTGCATCAGCAACTAAACCCCATGCTTATTTGTTTTCTTCACCCAGCATAGGCTGGGTGAAGAAGAATTTAGAAGAGGATTCTGGCTGGACAATGTGCCTTGTGTCTTTCTCCCCTGGTGGACAGAGCCTGAATCAGGAGGCATCTAAGGAGCATTGGTGTGCGATGGGCTGTGGGCTATTGGCCTTGAGTTTCTCCTGCCCTGCTTTCTATGTTCCCACCCTCAGCAATTTCTCTCCTCCCTGTCCTCCTCATGCTGACCTCCTACTCTAGGGCCTTACCCATAAAAAAAAAAAAAGGCAAAGCAATAGGGGAAAGGACATCAGCATAAGTGGCAATTAGCCACAACAAAGGCAATGACCACTCCGTGCAGAGGCAATTGCAAGATAGACTGAGTGAGCTAAGTGCAATAGTCCTTACAGGGCAAAAGGGACTCGCAGCAGTTTGTGCCACTTGGGTCTGGAAGAAGAGAGGGGAGCTGATCATTTTGAGCCTGCGGTTCCTCATTATCCAATCGGACCAGTCCAGTCAAACAGGCTTGCGATGTCACCCCTTGTAGGCATCCATGCTGGCCTCAACCAGCCAGGATTCTGTCTCCAGCTGGATGGTAGCTGAGCATCCCAGGCTATGGACTAAGTCCTGGTTAAGGCTAGCAAGGATTGGAGATAGCAGACACCTCTTGAGGAAAAAGACACGTTCTCTTTCCTTCAATTGCGCATAGTCGAAGGGATTCAGGTAAATTTATTTTTCTGCAGATCCTGAGGTGAAAGATAGGTTCTCCCTCCCTCAGGGGGGGCTACCAGATTCAATCTTGTACTTTTCTTCCCCATTCTCCCTTTCTCTTTTTGTCTTAGCCGCCCCCCCCCCCCCCCCCCCCCGCTTCTGTCTCCTCTTTGGGGGGGGAAGGACCTTTGTGCCTATTGAATAATGTTTTAAAAAAATATATTCTGCAGCACTGTGTGTGTATGTGTGTGGAGAGGGTTGGACAAACTCTGCCATGTTTGTACAGGAATGAGGGAACAAGCCACAGGGTGTGGAGAGGGCACGCTTCAGCAGGGCTGTCCAGGCAGCTGATTCCTGCCGGGGGCTCAAGCTCTGCAGTGGGAATGGCTGCTATTTTGGGAGTGCGGGAAGCCCTAAGAGAAGTAGGGCCTCCTTTTCTAAGCCCTGTGGAGCAGGAATCCATGACAAAGCATCTGGACTGGCCACACAGAGGGAGGCAGTGTCTGTGGCCTTCCCCTTTGAGGCTTCCTCTTTAACTTGGGCTGTTATGTCGAAGGAGTTTATTTGCATTAATGCAGTGTGTGTTTTCAATGCAACGGAGTTTGGTCCCTTGCTGTGCACCGGGTTTTGCTTCTGCAGGCAAACCTTGCAAGACTAGAAAGGGGTCTGTGAAAGGGAAGAATTTGGAAAAAGCGAGGATTCCTTGGAGAATTTTAAAATCCTAAGGAATATGGACAGTGAGGAGGAAGAATTTGAGGAAGGAGAATTTCCTCCAGATGTGGAAGAAGGATCCTTCATGGTTTGTCTCTCCTGTAGCGAGGAACTAGCTTCCCTGATTATGCAGGTTTTGAAGACTGAATATTTCAGAAAAAAGAAAGGACAAAACTCCAGGCACTGCAGAGGACCCAATTATGGTCAGTGTAAAGAAACCATCTAAATCTTTCCATCTACATAAATCTTTGAAGGATTTAATTGACCTGGAGTGGGTCCTCACCTAAGACAAATTTTAAAGGGGGACACTCGTTATCCAAGTTGAACCTCTTGGTGCCTAAGTTTCCTATGGTGGATACGCTAGTTTCTTCAGTTACTAAAAGGACTATCAGTCCAGTAAAAGGTTGAGCTGTTTCAAAAGATGCACAAGATAAAAAGATTGAGACCATGTGGAAGCCAGTCTTTGAACCCTCTAGTATGGCGCTCCAGATTTCTGCTTGTAGTGTCGTCATAGCAAGAACTGGTTTGCATATGTGTCAGCAAATACTGGAGGGATAAGACTTCTCACTTTGAACCAGGAACAAGGTATCTGTTAGATGCTTCCTTTGATTTAGTGCAGGCAATGGTGAGACGTATGACCTCTATTATAGTGGCTAGAAGGCTTCTCTGGTTGTACAATTAGTCAGAGGATTCTGTTTCTAAGACCAATGTGATGAAGCTTCCCTTTAAAGGGACCTTGAAAAGATGGCGAAGGCTTCAAGATTCCCAGAAGATAAGCCTAAATGGGGGGGGGGGGAGGGTTGTCGTATTCATCTTAGCCCCGTAATAGGTTTCGGGATTCACAAAGATTTGGACAGGGGTATGCCTCTACTAGTCAAAGGTCTCAGCCACTGGGAAGATTTCAGTCCTTACGGGCCGATTCAGTAAAGTCCACGGGAGAGCGGACGAACGCCCACTCTCCCGGCGCGCGCAATTCTGTATTTAAATTAGATGGTGCGGTAGAAACGGGCAAAAGGAGGCGCTAGGGACACAAGCGGCGGCTGTCAGCGGGTTTGACAGCCGATGCTCAATTTTGCCGGCATCGGTTCTCGAGCCCGCTGACAGCCACGGGCTTGGAAACCGGACGCCGGCAAAATTGAGCGTCCGGTTTTCGGCCCGACAGCCGCCACTCTGGGTCAAAAGGAGGCGCTAGGGACGCGCTAGTGTCCCTAGCGCCTCCTTTTGCCTGTTTCTACCGCACCATCCGGGGAAGATGGCGGATCCGGGCCTCGTATTTTTTTCTTCTCTCGCTCCCTTACTTTCTGAATCACACGCGTGGCCATCTCTTCATCGGGGGTGGTAAAATCGGGATGAAATAAAAAAAAAAAAGTACTTTACCGAGGTCCACTAGCGATTTAAAGCATTAGATGGAACTGGATGAGTAGATGAGGCCCGGAGCCAGGGAAACCTACATCCGTCTCCCACGCTCCCTCACGTGGTCTCCTCATCGCCATGATATTAGGTAGGAGGGTGCACAGAAAAGCAGTTTTTACTGCTTTTCTGTGCACTTTCCTGGTGCCGGCAGAAACTAGCGCCTACCTGTGGGTAGGCGCTAATTTCTTAAAGTAAAATGTGCGGCTTGGCTGCACATTTTACTTTCTGTATCCCGCGCGCATACCTAATAGGGCCCTCAACATGCATTTGCATGTTGAGGGCGCTGTTAGGTGCTGCGGGTTGGACGTGCGTTTTCCGTCCCTTACTGAATAAGGGGTAAGGGAAAACGCGCGTCCAAGGGCAGGTTAACAGTGCGCTCTGACGGAGCCTGTATCGGCCTGATAAAGAGGAAGTAAGGAAGGATCCACAGGAATGTCTGGCTCCTCCCATACCTCCCGATGAGTTTTCAGGACCCAATCTCAGATTCAAGAGATAGGCAGTCGCCTGTCTATTTTATCAGAGCTGGATCCAAATTAACTCAGATCGGTGAGTTTGGGAAATAATTTGTTTTCCTTTCTGATGTCCTCTTGTTGCTCCAATACAAAAAAAGAAAAGGTGATAAAACAGACATTTCAAAAGCTCCTCTGTTTAAAAGCAGTAATAATGGTCCCAAGACTTCACTGTGGTCAGGGCTGGTATTAGATTTATTTTATGGTTCCCAAAAAGGAAGGAACCTTTCATCCCATTCTTTTATTCCAGCTAGACCAGTCCAAGACCCTGCCAGAATGTGCTGCTTGTTCTGTTCTCAGGTTTGCATTCAACTCTGCTTCTTACGGATATGTGGTTCAGAACCTATAGGCTTGCAGTTAGACTGGTTTGAGATGTGACTCTGTTGCAGCCTTTGGATTAGAGAGGGTATAGGGAAGTGTTTTTCTTAGTTTATTACAGGGAAAGCTGGCAGGCTTAGGTAAGCACGGGATCCTATATGGTGTGTCATCAACAAACCTGTTATGTCTCTATCTCATGGTAGGGAAGCATAAACCTATGCATCTTGACTGGTCTGGCTGGACTCAAGGATAGGAAATTAGTAAGTAAAAATGAATTTATCCACGGGCCTTGTTAAGACAATTTTTTTGAACCAAAATTAACTTGGGTTTGTTATGACAGGGTGTGAAGACTTATGCAATCAAGGTTTATTTTTTGTTTTTTTTCTTAATTTTAATAATTACTTTTGAAATATTTCTATAATTGTTCTTTGATTGAAGAGTAGAGTAAGTTGTATAGATCAGTGAAACAAGCTCCTACATTAATGTATTTTGATTTGTAATTTTTAGACAGCAGAATGTGAAAATATACAAAGGTGTGAAGACATTTCCAAAACACTGCAGATATTTACAATGTTTGGCACTGTTTTCCCCTGCAAACTGATTGCCTGGTATATTGGGTGCTAATTTCCTCCCCCTAGCACACTCGGGGCCACACACAGGCTCTGATTCACAAATGTAGACATTTTTAGGTAGGGTGGATGTGCATTTGTCTGCGTTTGATGACTTCTAGCACCTCTCCCATCATGATGTAACTATCTGTTCCCTCCCCTTTTTTTCCCCTCTGGCTTTCAAGCCCCCTCTCCCTTCCTTTAAGGTTCATATACAGCCTGTGCTCTCACGTTCTTTGGGAGCAAATTATCAGTATTATAAATGTATCAACTCCTGATCTATTAAAAAGGGTCAATTTATCTGTGATAGCTCTCTGGTCCTCAAGAGCCACAAACAGGCCTACTTTTCAGAATATCCATAATGAATATGCACGTGATAAATTTGCAAGCACTGCTTCCCTTGAATGCAAATTTATCTCGTGCATATTCATTGTGGATATCCTGAAAACCAGGTCTGTTTATGGCTCTTGAGGACTGGCGTTAGTCACACCTGCTGTATAGGATGGTGATTGGCCATGGTGTCAATTCATCCTTCGTCTTTCCTATGTGGGATAACTGTAATGTGACTATGACACCCTCTTGTCTCTCCATCCTAGGTTCACATCTTTTAACCTCTAACACCTTAGCTTGATACAAAAAGGACCTACCCCACCTGTCAGCCTTCACCACCCCCCTCTTGTAGGGTAGCTGAGAAAGACTGAGTGCCCACTGGCAGAGCTGGATTTAGGATTGTTGGCGCACCTAGGCACTATTTGTGTTGTTACCTCCTATTACCCCCTCAGCCATGGAGTTTGGAAAACAGGGACTAGGAAGTCTAAGACATGGTCCCCTCATTTCCCGTGGCAGCTCACGGGTAGAGTTTGTGGGGAAAAAATTACAATTCTGAAGCAAACTGGCGACCATTCCCATCTTTTATATTTATATTATAAAAATGAATTTGTTTTATAGTATATTTATTAGTATAAATAGTATAATTTATTTTACGTGAGATCACTTTTGTTCACAATTATAAGGACAGGGAGACCACCTCTGGGATGGGGAGAGGAAGGGAGGAGGAGAAAGAATGGCGTGAAGAGAGAGGGGTGGAGTGCGACAAGGAAAAAGGACTAGGAATGGGGAAGATTAGGAAGCTGAGATGGAGAAGAGGAGGGGATGTTCTTAGCATGAGGAAGGAAAAAAGGGAGGGAGGTTCCAGACTCTGGGGCATAGAATCCAAGAGCAAGGGTGAAGGATAGGAATTGCAATGGGTGGGGAGGAAAGGAGGGAGATGTCCTTACCAAGCTCCAGTCCTACTCGCTCTAACATCCCACCCACTATGACAAACAGTGGGCACCAATCTCTTCTCTCACATACATGAACACTGACCCCCTTCCTATGTTCCCCTGCCCCCCTCTCTCACATACATACAGACATGCACTCCTCAGCTGATCCCTCTCATTACCCGGCCTCTCTTCCTACCATAAACATGCCCCCTAAACTCTCCAAAATGATTGACCTTTTCTCGGTCTGTTGCAGGCTCAGTCCTCCTGCTTCCCTGCATGCTGCCTGGAGGGGAGGCCTGCATCAGAAACAGAGGGCTTTTCTCTGCTGAGTGAGATTCAGCACAGCTAAAAGGCAACAAATCTTCGGCCAGCTGCAGGCCCCCACCCCCAGATGTGTGTGTCTATTGACAAATGCAGACCTGCCCAGGAACTGTGTTAGTGAGAAGGGTGAGCTGTGAGAGTAGCCTGGAGCGAAGCAAGCAAGTGCGGCAGGCCTCAGTAGTAAAGTTTGTTTTCCCAGACAGAAAGCTGAAACACAGGTCTTCCCTGGGGCCATCACCTGTCTCACTGTGCCCATCCTCCCAAGCTCTTCAATCCTATTGCTGCCAGGCTCTATATCCTTGCCCCTGACCACCTGTGCTGGCCAGGCTTATTTGTCCTGTTACTCTTGGTTCATGAGAATGGCAAAGCGATGCAAGAGCTTGTGTGTGCTGACAGCACATTACATATTGTTTCTCTACAGGATGCTGTAATATAAACACTGTCCTCCTAAAGTTGCCAAGGCTTGGGTCAACCTGAGAGAGCTGTCAGCATTGGTGCCAGCTTTAAAGGAGATCTCGCTTATTCCTCTGCCTGGAAATTGTGTGCCCTTGTATAAAGGAGACCAGCGCTGTCTCCAGACTAGATTCAGCATGTGGTGTTTAAAGAGGAAAGCCATAAGTCACAGCAGAGCCAGAGCTTATTAGCAATGCTCCTCCAACTCCTTCAGATAGGACTTGGCTTTCAGGCTAGTATGTAAATTAACCTTAAGCAGCTACAGCCAAAGAATATTCAATTGAGGTTCTGACCACTAGGCAGAGATGGGAGAACTATTGCGCCCCCTCTGTTATCATACAGTACCTTGGGCCTCTATGGAGTTGTGTGTTGCTTTCCAGCTCCTATTCCCACCATCAGTTGCTGAATAGAAGCAGAGGTTGGGAGTGCTAGAAGCATCGGTGGGTAGAAGGGTGTAGAAGGAACACAAGTTTGATTTCTCTGACATTACAGAAGAGAGCTAGTCCTGGCCCTATAAAGTAATTTGGCTCTGTCCATTGGGAAGATCCAGAGCCGGTGCAAGGGTCTGTAGTGCCCCCCCCTCCCCCCCACACACACCTACACTCTCGTCCTGAGTTGAATGTCCTTCTGACAGTGTTAGATATATAGAGTTACGGTCACCCTCTTACAGATGATGGAAGCCCTGGTATTACATTCTCTCCTGTCTGATGCATTTGTGGAAGTGTGATTTCAGATAGGATTGGATTGGGTTTTGGATTTAATTACTCATCTTTCCAAGCTATGCTCAATGTGAATTACAATGCAGGTATAGTAGGTAGTTCCCTCACTCAGAGAGCTTACAATCTAAGTGCTTTGGGAGTCAATGGAGAGTGAAATGACTTGCCCAAGACGAAAGCAAAGTCTGATTTAACCTGTTCCCGATGACTTTCAAACCCATCTGCTCACTCCGGTTCCATCTTTAATATGGACACCCGCAATGGAGAAATGGGCAGACATCTTATGCCAGTAGAGATGGGATTTCCATGCCAGAGTCTGATATCTGACAATTGATGAAACTTGGATGCACTTGAAGGATGGTAACAGGCACCGCCACTTCCCCCTTTCTCCCTTTTCATGGGATGATCCATGGGTAGGGACCTTCATTTTTGGTGTAAACTGATTTTGATCTGTAAATTCATGGATTTTTTCCCCAAAGGTGAAAAACAGCTTAAACCAATTTTCACCCTAATTTGGCATGGGTGTCGGATATGGGGGGAGGGGAGCAGCAGAGCCCTGGCACCAGAACAAGTGAAGCCTCCTTGGCTTGGCCCTAACCCCCTTCCCCCAGCAGTGGCTGCTGCAGCTGCCACGACCCCTGCCCCTATCCCGGTCACCCACGCTCTATTCCTAAAATCGGAGGATCCTGGCCTTGAAGGGCCTGGGTCCCTCCTTTCTCCACCTTGGCTGCAGGTTGCCTGAATGACATCATCAGGTGCTGACAGCCCCGGAGCAGGCAAAGAGCTGAGGCCCTGCAAGGCTGCGATTCCTTTAGGAGCACGGAAGTGGGTGAGTAACGGCAGTGCCATAGGGGGAAGGGATTGTGATGGGAGGGAGTAGAAGAGGTGAATGAGGGGTTTGTGGTGAACGAATAAGAGGAAAGTGGGGATTGTGGGAGTGAGGGTCAGAATGAAGGAATATGGAGATTGTGAGGGAGAGTTTTAGGGGGAAGGAAGGTGGGGCAAGGGGCGAGAGCAGGAGCTGAAGGAGAAGAGGGAGTGGAGAAGGGAATAAGGGGGGAGGGCTGGGGACAGGCTGAGAGAAGAAATGCCTGATCATAGTTTTTGTTGGGGGGGGGGGGATAGGGGTGGCAGCTCTGATATTCACCCAGTTAAAATGGAGTAATTTTTCCCCCCACTAATTTTCTCTCTGTTCTATCCTTGTGAAAGTAAACACTGATCAATTCCTGGGGGGGAAAAAAAATAAAAACCGAAAATGAAGGTCCCTACCCATGTGCTAAGGATAGCAGAACCAGAGACGGGCAACCTTGTCAGCTGCTGTTCTGGTGCAGTGATGCAAAGCAGAAGCGAAAGTCCTGCCACGTCAGTTGCTGTTTTAAGGTTAGAGAAATTGTACACACGTTTCACAGTGCCGTCAGATTCAAATTAAGATTGTAATAAGGGGGTGAGAGAATTAAAAAAAAAAAACCTACAAAATGGATAATTTTAGTGTTAGGGTGAGGGGCAGGGGATGTTCACAGCAAGTAGTGTGTGTGCTCCCTGATGAAGGAAGGGGATGTGTTCTCTTTAAATTTTACCTTGCTACCCTTCCTTCCCATTGCCCCGTGGCCTCAGAGTGCCTGGGCGCAGCTATTTAGAAAGGAGGAAAGGATAACATTAAACACACACACATTGGCCTATGGTGATAATAGTCACTGGCTGGAGCTAATTGGATCATTGTTGCTCTATTTATTTATTTACATTTGGCTCAAGTCTTTTCTGTGGTAGCTCAAAGCGAGTTAAATCTAAGTTTTGTGCCTGAGGCCATGGAGAGTGACGTGCTGATGGTTAGCAGGAGGATCAGTGGGAGGCGACCCCTGGCTTCCCTGCTTCTCCGCCTGCTGTTCTATCCCCTAGGCTGTTTCTCCTCTCCTGTGTGCATGATACCAGTGGTGCTGCACCCAAACGCTGCTTAAAGGGGCTTTGCAAATGGATGTGCTTTCAGACCAGGGCCCACCTGCAAGAACAGCTTGCACACACAATCCTTGTAAAATGAAGGTTAAATGTTAGCAGTTTTTGGCAAAAGTTCCACCTTTTCTTTTTTTTTTTTTTTATCCCAGATGCTCTGTGAAATTTAAATCCTTGGGCAAAGACACATCTGTTCTGAATGTGTGTGTACGCTCATGGTGTACAGACTCTTTGCATGCCCCCCATCCCCTTAAATCAGACCCAAAATGTCTTCCTTCCTAAAGACAGCTGAGTGCTGAAACAAACACATAAAATCAACCTTGCTGTTACTTGAAAAACATAAAACTAATAAGACAAACCAAAGTCCGGCAGTTTGGTCAAGACAAATCACTTGTCTCCAGAGCAATATCCAAGATCCTTGCCCAGCTCAGTCCAGACAGCTGTTATTGCACCTACATAGAAACTAGGCACAGATTTTGTGCCCTCGGGGACCCTTCCTTCCTTCTGGAAACCAGTCTGTAGTGTTTATTTTCCATTAGCTACGGTAAGACTTGAAAACGAACACCTAAGTGGTGTCTGGGAATCTTTAAACACCTATCGCAACTCTCCAGGCTGCTGCAGACACACCTGGCAGAGAGATCAAAGTAGAAGTTATCTTTCACTGGTCCAAATCCATAGGCTCCTGCTCTTCCTCCAGCTGCTGGATTATGGCCTTCACAGTCTCTATCAGGTTCTCCAGCCCCAGCAGGTAGCCGTCCTCGTGGTTGCCCACCTCCCAGAGCACATCGTGTCTCAGCACCATGTGCTGCGGTGCTGCCAGGGTCTTCCCGAAGTCGATCATCCAGACGTTAGCATGACCTTTTTTGTCATGGACGAAGAGCAGAGAGCTGCCTATAACCTGGGAGGAGGGAGGGAGAGACGAGCATTCAGAATCAACCATGTGCAAATGAAGGTCATCCCTCTTTGCAGAACTTCTGCCAGAAGGTGGAGAAAGCGAGCTGTATTACAGGGTCCACAGGCGCACACACAGTTCTCCCATTGCACCCCCTTCCTGCCCTGCAGCACCTGTGAATATTCTACTACTGAAAAAGTCCTTTGCACCCCCTCCCCCTTTACATGCGTGCGCACACACACGCAATTCTACAACATGTATATTGCTCCTGCCCTGCAACACCCACTGCAAATGTGTGCCTGTTTTCTGAACACTTGTCTTTCTTCTGCTCACCTCATGTGTCTTGAAGAAGGGAGACTCTTGTAATACAAGCTTCATGCTTTCCAGACGGCTCTGATATGCGGCCTGGAAGAGAGAAATGGGGGAAGTAAGAAAGCTTGGATGTAGGGCTCACTTCCTTATAGCTCCCAGACTTGCTAATATGCCAGCAAAAAGAGGAGCACGCAGGGACTGAAAATGCCCGAGGAGACTCCGGTAAGCTGCAGAGAGCGCAGTGGCTGGAAACACCTGGGTGAGGCTGGCAAACTGCAGAGAACACAGGGGCTGGAAACATCCGGGCAAAACTGGCAAACCAGAGGGCACAGGGACTGAAAACACCAAGGTGAGACTCTGGCAAACTGTAGGGGCTGGAAACCTCTGAGTGAAGCTCCAGCAAACTTAATTATTTTGCTTATGATTTTTATTTTAATCATTTTTACCTGTGGCTCAAATAATTAGCTCATTTTTTTCCATGGGGCTTAAGGTTTGACATGAGCACAGAGAGTGGTTAAGTGACATGCTATAGCTATCAGATGGAGATGGTGCTAGGAGTGGGATTAGAATTGGAGTCATTTCCACTGAGTCAACCTACCATTTCTTAGGGTAATCAGGACTTCAAACCTCAGAATATAATGGGGCAGAAGTTTATGACAAAATCATAAAGGGATCAGCTTGTCACTGAAGTGACCTGCCAGCTTGGGCTGACCCCTTAGGGTAATAACAGTATGACTCAGCCATATATGATAGCAGTTTTGTGCTTGCGTGACATGCGTAGTCCTAGGCGTTCTGAAGTCTTCAAGCTGAGGAGCAGGAGAGCTGGGAATCTCAGCACAGCCTTAAGTATGTGGTTACTGGTGTAGTTCAATCTCCCAAATACCAAGCTTAATAGAGAAATGGGGAAGATTTGGGCAGTTTCACCAATTGCTGTCTTTACTATTTGTCGTGCAGCCAGTGACCTTGCAGCTGTGGTGGTACATCAGAGACTGAGCAAAGAACAGCAGGGGAAGCGGGGTTAAGAATGAGAGATTATAGTGGCTTTTTCAAATATTTGAGTTTGAGGATTTAATATTTAGGGAAAACATTGCTGATTGTCTGAAGATGAGCAGTATATTTTCTCCTCAAAGGTGGGTGAGGTCATCTGATGGAGCCCGGGTCCATGTGGTGATCATATATCTTCCAGAACTTTCTACATGCTCTACTGAGCACATTACAGCTTTTGAATGCCGCCCCCCCCCCCCCCCAAAGTTTCCCTTTTAACACAAAGCCTAACGTAAAATTTTTGGTAACTCAGCTCAAACTGTGCTTTTCCCACAAGGCTTCCCTCAGCTCAGCCTCTCTCCATCAAGTGACATTGGTTAGGTTTTTGTTCACAATTATTTGATTTCATAGCAGTTATTTTTTGCCCAGTGTCCTTCAAGGAGAAGGCCAGCAGCTTCACAAAGTACTCCTGGTGTGAATATACTATGTCTGTCACAAATTCCCATGACAGCCGACCATGATGCTCCACCTGTAAGGAGATAACTACCAGAGGCTGTTGGTCCCATCTACAGTTCATGACAATGCTCTTTGGGACAGATAAGTCCGGGCCATCTGCATCACATGCATCAACACAAGGGCCCAGGAGCTGCACCAGACACTGACGCATCAAAATCAAAGAAGCAGGGGTGGTTTTATAATGAGGTAGGGTGAGGCGGCTGCCTCAGGCGGCAAAATCTGGAAGCAGCAACAAGTGCTCCCCAAAATGCTCCTTTGGCAGCTGCCTCACCTTGCCATCAGTCATATATTTAGTGACATGGCAGCAGCCGAAAAAGGAGTTGGTGTCACCAGCAGCTGAAGAAGGAGAGGAGGCCTCACACGCATTTGGCAGAGCCCATCCTGCCGGTAGCAGAAAAAGGAGACCTTGTAAGCTGTCGGTTGAGCCCAACCCGCCAGCTGCCAAAGGTGTGTGTGCAGGGGTGGATTCTGGGTAAAGATTGGCCCGGGGATTTTCTGCCCAGGAGATACCCCGTGGTCTGCTGAGCGTGGCCGCAACAGAGCCACGCTCGGCAGACCGACCGGCCCACCGGGGGATGCCAGATCCCCTGATAGGCTAATCCGCCTCTGTGTGTGTGTTAGCCTGGGTGTGTATGAGAGAAAGCATGTTTCATCTTCATCCAGGCAAGCTAATCCACACTAGTGGGTTATGCTCTCCAACCAGCAGATGGAGATCGCCGACTTGCTGATCTCTCTCCTATATAGCCCTGCACAGATATCAGCCTGCCAGTATTCTCCATCTTCAGCAAGTGGTGGACATGCATGCATACTGGTGGACCTACTGAGGTGAAAGCAAGCACTCCCTCCCTCAGTTGAGTGTCCTGTGAAAAAAGGACAGTAGCGAGGTGAAGGCTGGTAGCCCTCTCTTTCCTCTTGTAACGAAGGTGGTCCCAGTAAAGCAAGGAAGCCTTGGGCTCAGCCCTTTTTTATTCCTTGCCTCTTTCACTGCCTGTGACCAGCTCCCTTTCCAGTGCACCATCTGTCCTCTTCCTGGGGTACTGTGCTTGCAGGCAGGTGGCCTTGCTGCTCCGTGGCTGACCAAGAAAGTTTGGTTTTGAAAAAAGACAAGGAAACAGTTGCGGCCGGGGATTCAGCGGCAATGTAGGCCCTTACGGCCATCAGAAAGTTGACGTTGGGCAACATATTGTAGCGGGGAGTCGGGCGAGAACTGGTTCGAGCTGGACTGGTGAGCAGCGCGTCAGCAGAACCATTAAGTGAAACGTGGCAGGCACCATTTTCAGCTGCAGGCAGGCTCTGTGCACGATTCACCACTCGGAGGGACATGAGGCAGATACCATTTTGAAGAGGCTGACCGCTCTGAACAGTTAGCACTGGAAGAGGCTCCATATTTATACTGCCTACCATATGAAGGTCATCAGCCCCAGAAGATCTTTCAGCATGTACCAGACATGAGAGAGTTTACTCCTGTGGGGGCTTTGGTGATCATATAGAGGTACCAGTGGGGGGCTACCCTCCAGCTGGGGGAGGATTCAGCTGCTTCCGGAGAGGAGTTTGCCCTGCTGCCACTACTTTCCATTCCTTCAGTATCTAATGGATTGGGCTTGGAAGTTTTTACCCGCCCCAGGCGTGGACCTTTCAGCTATCTCATGGGTGGAGGGGTTTTTTTATAAGACTTCAATCCTTTTGTCAGGAGCAAGAGAGGTCCTGTTCGGATCCTCAAATGCCCTCATCAGAAGACTCCCTATTTGAGGCCCCAGAAATGTTCAGATCCTCTCTCTTCCCCACACAATCAAGTGAAGCAGAGGGAGGAATGGATGAAGGAAGAAGAAGACGGGGGTCTTTCAGAAGATTCTTGGGTAGAGTCTGGTTCCTCTGTGGGGGATATCGAGGAAGGATTAGTGAAGGAAGTTGATTCCCCCAGGTGTTGACCTGCATAGAATTAAGCTGCAGCTCTTTCATAGGAACAAGTTGTCCAGTTTAATTTCTCAGACCCTGAAGGCCATTGGGTGTAAGGAGGCAGTTCCAGCTACAGCTAAGGATCAGAAGAAAGATTCTATTATGCTCAGCTTGCGAAAGGCAACATATTTTTTCCCTCTTTACAAAACTGTGCAGGAGCTGATTTATTTGGAGTGGGGTGCACAAGAGGCTAATTTTAAAGTGGATCGATCCTTAGCCGGGTATATGGATCCTAAAACTAGGGAACAGTTCCAATCATGAAGGTGGATGCCCTGGTCTGTTTAGTGATGAAAAGGACCACCATTCCAGTGGAGGTTGGAGCAGCCCTGAAGGATGCCCAGGATTGGAAGATTGAAGTGATTCTGAAACAGGCCTATGAAATGGTGGCAATGAATCTACAGATCTCCACTTGCTGTTGTATGGTGGCTTAGGCCAATTTGCGTTTGGCTCAGGAAGCACTGGGTGACAATGGCCCTTAATTGGAGCCAGGGGCCATGTTCCTGGCCAATGCAGGCTACAATCTGGCGCATACAGCAGCTCAGGTGGCTTTGGTGATTACGGCTGGAATCTCAGGAAGCTGCCCTTCATGGGTTGTCTATTGTTTGGGGATAAGTTGGAAAAAATGGCAAATCAGTGGGGAGATTCCAAGTTTCCATAGTTGCCAGAGGATAAGAAACTGACCCCTGTTTCTCCTAAGCGAGAGGGCAATTTTGCAATTCTCAGCATTTTCACCCATCCAGAAGCTCAGGTAATCAAAGATCTTGATTGTTCAGAAGGTCTAGTCCTTTGAAGCAAAGAAGCTTGGTAAGGATGGAAGCTCTGGTTCCAGAGCTTCCCATTCCTCCCAATGAAGTTTTGGGGGTCTATCCTCTGGTGTCAGAGATAAGTGGTCACCTGTCTCAATTTTATCAGAGATGGTCCCACATCACTTCCAACCAATGGGTTCTGGAGGTGGTGCAGGACGGATACACTCTGGAACTTATCTGTCCTCTTACAGATTCTTTTATGGTTTCCCCTTGCAACTCTGTAGAAAAAAGAGCAGCGGTGCAATCCACTTTACAGTGGTTGATCGATTTGAAGGCTGTTGTTCCAGCCTTTGTATCAGGAAGGTAAGGGCTACTACTCCATTTACTTTGTGGTACCCAAGAAGGAGGGCTCCTTGTGCCCTATTCTGGATCTGAAAGGAGTAAATTGGTCTCTTCGGGTTACTCACCCCAGGATAGAATCCTTACGGTCGGTGGTCATAGCAGTTCAGAAGGGAGAGTTTCTCACTTCACTCAACCTCACAAAGGTCTATTTACACATTCTGATTTACAAGCAGCAGCAGCATTTCTTGTGTTTTGTGGTGCTAGGTTGCCAATTCCATATTCAGGCTTTACCTTTTGGCTTGGCCATGGTGCCCAGAATTTTTCCAAGGTAATGGTGGTTGCGGCCACTGCACTTCGCAGGGAAGGCATCTTAGTCCATTCATGCTTGAACAACTGGTTAATCAGAGCCAAGTCGGAGGCAGAGAACCATGTGGTATCGATCAAAGTGGTTCAACTTCTGCAGCACCTGGGATGGGTGGTGAATTTAGTGAACCAGCAGGCTATAGATTCTAGAGTATTTGGACTTCTGATTCGACACAGCTCAAGGCAAGGTGTTTCTCCAGAGCAGCTTATCCAGAAGATTTGAGGACATGTCTGAGCCTTGCAGGCAGCAGTTTATCCAATGGTATGGCCATACCTCCAGATACTGGGCTTGATGGCAGCAATGCTAGAGGTAGTACCATGGACAAGGGTGCACATGCGCCCTCTTCAAAGGTCTTTGTTGGCCTGGTGGAATCTTTAGTCTCAGGAGTATGATATGTAAGTGACTTTGCCAGTAGAGGTGAGACAAAAATTACTTTGGTGGTTACAGAGGGATGGATTTGGAAGTTCTTGACTGGATAGTGGTCACAACAAATGTGAGCCTCCAAGGCTGGGGAGCTCACTGCTAGGAGTTGGTGGTGCAGGGGCAATGGTCTCCCAAGGATATGCCTTGGTCCATCAATCGACTGGAAGCCCAGGCGATTCATCTGGTGCTCTTGGAGTTTGTGGACTGGTTAACCAGAAGAGCTGTGAGAGTGATATTGGACATCACGGTGATGGCATACCTAAATCATCAAGGGGGGGACTCTGAATGAACAAGTCTCTCTGGAGATGGCTATCCTCCTGCTGTGGGAGGCGCAGCATCTCTAGGCACTGTCAGCTTCCCATATTGCAGGGGTCGACAGTGTTCAGGAGGATTATTTGTCATCACACGTCGAACCCAGAAGAGTGAGAGTTGGCCCCCAAGACCTTTCACCTCATTGTGGCTCAGTGGCCTTTCCTGGATCGATGGTGAACTATGAGATTGCAAAGGTGGAGCACTTTTACAGTCGAAAAAGAGACTTTTGAGCACTCAGAGGAGATGTGCTGGTTCAGTTTTGGCCAAGAAACGAGTTTCTCTATGTGTTTCCACTGTGGCCGATGATCAGCAGGTTGCTCTAGAAGATAGCACGGCATCCAGGTTTAGTGCTGCTAGTGGCTCCGGACTGGCAGTGGTACTCTGCTCTTCTTCGTCTTCTGGTAGAAGAGCACTGAAGCAGCCTCCTCACAGGAAGGTCTGAGTAAGGGATTGGCCCTGAATACACTGAAGGTGCAAGTAACAAAGTTGGCATGTTATAGGGGCCGCATGCAGGGGAGATCTCTGTCTTCGCATCAGGATGTGTTTAGGTTTTGGAGAGGTGTGAAGCATATTAGGCCTCCGTTACATATACCGGTGCCCCTTTTGGGATTTGAATTTGGTCCTTTCCTTTTTGGCGGGTTCAACCTTTCACCTTCTTCGACACCTTTCCTTACATTTGTTGACCCTGAAAACGGTGTTTCTAGTCACTATTTGTTCAGCACAGCGGATTTCACAACTACTGGCCTTTTCTTGTAGAGAGTCCTTCTTGGTCATCAGTCTGGAATGGTACAGATAAAGTCTTGTCTTCTTTCTTCCTGAAGGTGATTTCAGATTTTCACTTGAATCAATCTGTTTTGTTGCCATCCTTGGATAAGGATTTGGATGAGCAGGAATTCAGGATATTACGCCCTCTAGATGGGTGGCAGCATCTGTTGCGATATCTTAAAGTTACCAATGAATTTCACAAAACAGATCGACTTTTTCCTTCGTGGAGGCGTAAAGAAAGGGGAAGCAGCTTCTCGCGCTACAGTGGCTCATTGGATTAAGGAGGTTGTGACAGTGGCTTATGTAGATGTGGGGAAGCCTTTAATGAAGCAAGTTAGGGCGCATTTGACCAGGGCGCAGGCAGTGTTCTGGGCAAAGTTATGGTTACTTTTGCTTGCAGAGATTTGTTGGGCAGTGATGTGGTCTTTCTTGCATACATTTGCCAGGCATTATCAACTGGATGTTGTGGCAAGAGAGGATACATCTTTTGCTAGAGCGGTGCTACTGGGAGCACAGGCAGCCTCCCACCCTTCTGAGGAGTAGCTTTGGTACATCCCACTAGTGTGGACTGGCCTGCCTGGATGAAGAGGAAGGTGAACGTACTACTTACCTGATAATTTCCTTTCCTCTAGGACAGGCAGGCTAGTCCACCATCCCACCCCGGGCTGCCTTTTCGTGATCATGCTTATTCTGACTTGTATGATCCTTGTCAGGTGTATTTGTGGTAACAGCACAAGGATCCTAGATAGTTTCTGGATCAGTAGAGAATCTTTAAGTGGATTCCTTCTGTGGGATAGTCCTATTTATTATTTTCCTCTGTTATTGTTGTATTCATTTCATGCTGAGTCCAGTGCTTCCGTTTAAAAAAAAAAAAAAGAAAAGAAGAAACAAATATGTTTTTCCACACTAAAAAGTGAATTTTAAAAGCCTGGTGTGCATATCAGTTAGGGGATGTGCAAATATGTTGGGCTGGGGTGTGCTGAGTGGATTTTAAAAGTCGCCCGGATACAATCGTATCTCCCACAGCGCACACATCCCGGGACTTTTCAAAAAGGGATGGGGGTGGGGTTTGGGTGGGGCATGGGAGAGTTTCCACAAATTTGCACATAAATAGTTCAGTGATCTGACATGTGCCAAGGGCCCCTGTCACATAACTTTACTTCTGCTTTGAATGGCGTGCAAATAATAAAAATAACGAACTATTTTGGAGGGATATAAGGGTCTGGGGTAACTGGGGAGGTGAACAGGCTATCAAACTAGGGGGGTTTGGAGGACCTAGCTGGTAAATGAGCGAACTGGGGAGGAATTGGTAAAGCAGGTAATGGCATCGGTAAAATTCCTTTTAAAATTTCCCCACTTACACAGTAGCAGCAGCTTTTGTGCTCACAGGTGCGTCCACTTAAAATTGGGCACACTTGTGCGTGCGGCCAGGCTATTTTATCGCAAGTGTGCATATACACATTTATAAAATAGCCATGTCCCTGGGTGTGCCCGTGTGCCAGTTTGAAAGTTATCATCCCTTTCTTGTTAGGTTTGAGTTGGTTTTATTTGTCCACAGTTGGCTTTTGAAGAAAATACTGGTAGGCTGATGTATGTGCAGGGCTATATAGGCGTGACATCAGCAAGTCCGTGATCTCCGTCTCCATCTGCCGGTTGGAATGCATAACCCATTAGTTTAGACTGGCCTGCCTTTCCTAGAGGAAAGGAAATGATCAGATAAGGAGTCATTTCACTATTATGGGTGAAAGCACGAGTTGCGTCTGTGTGTGTATGACAGAGCATATGTGTGAGAACATCTGTGTCTGTATGTGGAAAAGTATCTATGTGCCTGTGTGTGTGAGAGCATGAATCTGTATGTGTATATAAGAGGAGAAAGTGCACCCTCCCTGCCCCCCCTCACTAATCCACTGAAATCTCAGAGTGACTGGAAATCAAATGTTCCCATGTATGGAAAGCAGGGATTTTTAAAATACTTTTTAGTTTTAATGATTAAGTGTTACTTGATGTCTGCTATTTTGAAATATTATTGCTTGCAAAATTGAATAATTTTTATACAAGTTTTTATTTATTGGCTATTCTATTAACCACCTGTTTTGAAATATTCTTTGTATTAGTACGTTTTTACTATTATGATTGATGTTTTATATTCCTTGATTTTATTGTTTTGAGGAATGATGATGATTCTTTTTGGATCAAAGGTGTCTTCTGCCAGAAATGACTGGGAGAGGGCATTTGCCTGGACGTTCCTAGAGGCTGGCCGGTATCTCACTTCAAAGTCAAAACGTGCAAAGAACAGGGACCACTGGGCTTGGCAGGCATTCAGTCGTTGTGCATGATGAAGTGCTCTGTTTTTGTGGTTGGTGTATATAGTAATACGGTGTTGTGCACTCTAGAGCCATTGACACCACTCCTCAAGTGCAAGCTTGATGGCCAGTAGTTTTTTGTCCCCAGTTCCATAATTGCGCTCCATGGAGGAAAACTTCCTTGAGAAGAAGGTTGAAGAACCCCAGCACTGGAGTGTTCGTTCAGCATGGCCCCTACCCCTAAGGAAAAGGCATCAACTTCCAGGATAAAGGATGTGTGGGATCCGGGTGATGGAGGCACGGTTCTTGTAGGAAAGCTTTCTTTAATTATTGAAAAGCAGTAACCACTTCTGACAACCAAGCTTTGGTATTGGTTCCCTTTCGGGTGAGTATCATGAGTGGAGCTGCAATCCGGGAGTAATTGGCTTTTTAAACAGGCATTTTATAAAGAGAACTGATAATAGGAAACTATATAAAGCTGGCATCAGAACATCAGCACCCAGCACTTAATTCACTATGTGCGTATTTTTTATCAATCATCACTAACCTTAGATAAAAATATACAGAGAGTTTACATGTAAATTAACACTGTTACATGTATTAAAAGGACAAGATTTATGACAATCATCAAATAGTCTTTATTTTGGAAGTTTATGTAACCGGAACCTTATTGGCACTATTGTATATCGTATTACCCAGTTCAATTTTTAACATTACTATTTGTACCTTTTTGTAAACCGTTGTGATGGTAAATAACTTAACGACAGTATAGAAAAGATTTAAAATAAATAAATAAATAGCATGCCGGAAGTAGTTTGTGAAGCCCAAGACTCTTTGCAGGGTGCGAAGACTGGAGGGTTGCAACCAGTCTTTGATACACTTGACCTTGTCTGGATCCATTTGGAAGCCCCTGCTGGAAATGATGTAGCCTAGAAAGAGTAGACTCTCCTTCTCGAAGAGGCATTTTTCCAGCTTCACATATAATTTATTTGCCCGTAGCCTCTGGAGGTCTTGGCGCACATCCTGCTAGTGGAACATGAGGTCCTTTGAGAAGATGAGAATATCATTGAGGTACACGATGACACAGTCGTACAGGAGGTCTCTAAAGATTTTGTTCATCATTTTTTGAAATACCACAGGGGTGTTACACAGGCCAAAGGGCATCACCAGATATTCATAGTGTCCATCCCGCATATTGAACGATGTCTTCCATCTGTCCCCCTGTTTGATCCGAATTAGGTTGTAAGCCTCGCAGAGGTCCAGCTTCATAAACACTCTAGACCCCTTGAGGCAGTCAAAAATCTCGGAAATGAGCAGCAGAGGGTATCTGTCCTTCTTAGTTATTGCATTCAGTCCCTGGTAATCAATATACAGGTTTAAGGAGCCAAATTTCTTGGACACAAAGAAGAACCCCACCCCGACAGGAGACGTGGAGGACCTAATGAAACACCAGTCAAGGTTCTCCTTGATGCACTCAGACATCACCGAGGACTCCAAGACCGATAAGATGTATACTCTCCCCTGGGGTGGTTCAGCGCTAGGTAGTAGATTGATAGCACAGTTATACACTCTGTGGGAAAGCAGAGTCTCTGCCTTTTTCTTGGAGAATTTGTCTGCATACTTGGTGAACTGGGGAGGCAGTCCCATCAAGGTCGTTGCCAAGGGCAGGCTCAGTAGAGGCTCAATACGTTGCAGGCAGGAGTTGTGGCAATGGGCCCCAGCTCACAAGCTGTAGCAAGCCCCAGTCGAAGTGAGGGGAGTGAAGTTGTAACCAGGGTAGCCCCAGCACAATGGGGTGTACTGCCTTGTCAATGACATGGAAGATGATACTTTCCACATGCAAGATACCAGTGTGAAGGTACAAAAGTGCTATGGCCAAGGTAATTTGGCTGGGGAGCAACTCACCATGAATGGAGGAGATGACGAGAAGTGTCTTCCTGGAGACTACTGGAAGCTGCAGATAGTCCACAAGGACCTTCATTATAAAGTTTCCCTTGGCACCCGAGTCGACGAGTGCCAGGTGGGAAACTCGTGACTGTCCATGAAATGGCCATGGTACAGAAGAGAGGGGGGTGTGAAAAGAATGGAGCCAGCACAAATTGTCTGTAGGGAGGATGCAATTCCCAGGCTCACTGCTGGAGGCGGCGATTGTTTCTCCCGGCCAGGTTGATGAGCACATCCAGGATCTCAGGAAGTTCCCGGGTGGCTAGCTATTCCTTTACCAGGGACGACAGACCCTTCAAGAAGATACCAAGAAGGCTGTGCTCCCTCCATTTCAACTCTGTAGCCATGGTCCGAAATTCAATGACATAGTCCATTAAGGACCGATTGCACTAACAGAAATATAGGAGGTCCAAACCCATAGTAGCCAGCCAGCCAGGTTCATCAAACACTAGCTTGAAGGCCTTAACGAATTATTGCAGATCTTGTAACAGGCAGTCCCTGCGCTCCCACAAGGGAGAGGCCCAGGCCAAAGCCTTCCTATCCAGGATGGAGAGTATGAAGGGAGTCTTGACAGAGTTGCTGGGGAACTGTGCCGGCTGAAGGGAGAAATGCATAAAGCATTGGTTCAGGAATCTGCAGCACTATTTCAGATATCCCGCATACTGGGGATGAACCAGTAGTCATATTATGGACGCCGCTGGTGGAACCAGAGGCGCTGCAGGTGGTGGAGAGGGGAGGTCAAGGCTGCAGTTGCATCTAGGCAGGCACTGAACCACTCCAGGGTGCCCACCAAGAGCTCAAGGAACTACTGCTACAGCTGGATCATCTGTGCCAAGCCAGAGATGGCCTGGAGACCCGAAAGTTCTGCCAGGTCCATGGCATCGGCAATCTGTTGCAGAAGTGGATCCTTGGACCAAGGTGGGGGTTGGCATAACCCACAGGGAGGAGCCCTGTGGGTCCCCACCATCAGCAGTCAGAGCTGGCTAGAGAAAAGGCCCAAAAGGACCTTCACCAATACCAGCTCTCATTCCCCTTAGGTTGAGCCCTCGGGTACCTAGACTTAGTTTCACCTCTCCTCAGAGGCCCGTATCTATCGTAGAAGGTATGCAGGCCAGCAGGAGTGAAATGGAGTCAGTTCAAGCAGAGGTCAGGGTCGGCAGCAAGAGAGCAGAGACTGGGGCAGGTTGTGGTCAGGGGCAGGCGGAGTTCGTGCAGTGTCATGGTCCGAGCCGCGGGCTGGGCAAGCAAAGTTCAAGAAAGATAATGAACAGGCAGTGGTCAAAGGGTAGGCAGTGGTCAAGCAGCATCTAAGAGCAAATCCAAAATCAAGTCAGGAATTCAACCGAAGACAGAGTCAAGAGTCCTAACTGAAGTCAAGACAGGAGTCCAGTCCGAGGGGGTGAGGCGAGACAAAACAGGGCAGGCTGGATGCTGAAGACAGACCAGGGACCACGAAGACGAGAACTCAGGAAAAGACCAGACTGAGGAAGGACCAGAAACAGACACAGGCACTCAGATGACACACCAGGGACCACGAAGACAAAGACACAGGATCAGGAGCCAGGAACGGAGAGGCAAAGCGCTACTCTAGGGAGTTGACCTATTGCCAGGCATCTGAGGAAGGTTCAGGCAGGCCTTATACAGTGGAGGCCCCGTGATGTCATCAGGAGGCACCGCAGTGGATTTCCCACTGCAGACCCTTTAAATCCTGAAGAGTTGCGCGTGTGTGTGCCTAAGGATGCTGGAGCAGCGTCCCTATCGTGGCGTGCCAGGTCTGCTCAGGTGTGGCAGCCTGCCGCGGCGTCAGCAGGCTCCCTCCATGGCTCGGGTCTGGAAGTAAGTGTCGGCCGGTTGCGGAATGGACCTGCGAGCAGCCAAACACAACATATTCAGCTTGGAGAAGAGACGGCTGAGGGGGGGGGGGGGGGGATATGATAGAAGTCTGTAAAATAATGAGTAGAACAGAACAGGTAAATGTAAATTGATTGTTTACTCTTTAAAAAAAAAAATACAAAGAATAGGGAACACTCCATAAAACTAGTAAGTAGAACATTCGAAACACATTAGAAAAACTTGTTTTTCATTCCATGCACAATTAAGCTCTGGACTTTATTGCCAGAGGATGTGGTTAAGGCAGTTAGCATAGCTGGGTTTAAAAAAAGATTTGGACAAGTTCCTGGAGAAGAAGTCCATAAATTGTTATTAACCAAATAGACTTAAGCCCAAATTTTCAAAGCCCAGGGCGCAAAAACCGGGGGATACGCGTGCTGAGCGCATTTTAAAACGGCCCGGCCATGCGCTTATCTCCCAATATGTGCCAAAGTGCCAGACTCCTTGAAAGGGATGGGCTGGGGGGTGGGGGCAGGGCAGGGGCCAACCGGGGCAGCAGCCATTAGGCCCTGACCTGGGGAAGCACACACCAGCAGCCGGCCGGCACGAGGAACTTACTCCTGCTCAGAGGAGTGAGTAAGTTCTAAAACAAAAAAAAATTACAATAGTTAGGGTAGGTTTAGGGGTTAGGAAGGAGAGGGGAAAAGGGAGGAAGGCTAGGTAGGGGGATTGGAAAGTTCCCCTCCCAGTCCGCTCCAATTAAGGAGCGGACTGGGAGGGAACTGGTGTAGGCCCGATTGTGTCACCATTCGTTATTTTTTTTTTAAATCCCCCCTCTTTGCGTGCGCAAGTTGCCACTGCCCACACATGTGCATGCTGATATTAAAATCGGGCACGCATGTACGCGCAGGAATCGTATTTTATAATGTGTGCAGCAACGCGTGCATGTTATAAAATCGCCGCGTCCGTGTGTGTGCACCGGGAACCATGTGCACATGGACGCACGTGCGGGCCTTTGAAAAGCTAACCCTTAGGGAATAGCCAGACGTCTTATCCCTATGTGATAGCAGCATGGGATCTATTTACTGTTTAAGGATCTTCCCAAGTTCTTGACCTGGATTGGCCACTGTTGGAAACAGGATAATGTAAGATGTGTGGAAAAGTTTGCTCTGGTGAGGTTGACTCAGTCTATGGGGAAGGCCCCGTAGGCCCTCACTGACAGCTGGCAGTAGTGGCGTTGGTGAAGGTCCAGGGCCAGGCTAGGATCAGAGGCAGACAGCAAGCTAGAAGTGTCAATGTCCAGGCAAGGGTGGTCAGGCTAGAATCAGATCCAGAAGTCAATCCAAGGGCAGGCTAGAAGACAAGGAGAAGGACCTACACAGCAGGGCAAGCAATGGAAACGAGATAGGATAAGACGAGGTGGGCTGGATTGGAAAGACAAGACAGGCAAGGCTGGAGAGAAGAGGCAGGCATAGGCACAAGATCAGGAAGCAGCAACTCACACTACACATTGGATGCAGACGATCCTTGCTGAGGCAAGGAAGGAGTGGCCCGGGAACCCTTTCAGAAGGGAAGGAGCTAGTGACATCATCTAAGAGCGCTGCGGTCTTTTTCCACCGCAGGCCCTTTAAATGGAGCCAAGTTGGACGAGCACACATGCCTATGGAGGAGCAGTAGCAGCAGCAGTCCCGGCGGCGTCTTGCTGCAAGAGTGAGCTCCAAAGGGGACCCGCCACGGAGGGGAGGCACAGCTGTCTGCGGCATCGGGGGTGAGTGTGATAGCCTATGGGGATGTCTCACAGGCCGGCAGATATAACAAATACTAGGCTTGATGGACCTTGGGTCTTACCCAGTATGACAATACTTATGTTCCTCTGTAAGGAAATTGCTCTTCATGTAACTTACTACCCAGCCCAAACCTTCTAGGACTTGAATCACTCTGACCAAGGCTGTCTGGCTCTCCTGAATCAACTTGGCCCCAATCAGCCAACTGTCCAGATACAGATGAACCATGATATCGTCTTTGTAAGATTGCCACAAACACCATCATCACCTTGATGCTGTGGCGAGCCCAAAGGGGAGGTCTCTAAATTGGAAATGCTTTGTTAGAATGCAAAATTGAAATAACCTGTGGTGATCCTCGCCTATGGGAAAGTGGAAGTAAGCTTCTGAGATAACAGAGCAAAAGGTTTCCATACAGAAGCAGGGGATCTGAAGACATCTGTTTAACCCTTTGAGAACAAAGATGGGTTGGAAGGAGCCATTCTTCTTTGGAACCACAAAATAGATGAGATGCTATATTTTGTCCCCCAAGCTTCAAATGCCACTGGGGCATCTAGTATAGCAGTTATGGCCACCCCCTTGCAAATCAATTGGCAGGGATACACCAAAAAGGGATCGGAGACGTGCGTGGCAAATTCCAAGGAATATGCATTCTGTGCAATGTCCAACTTTTGCCATGTCTGTGCCCTACTGATTGATGCATGTGCTTTCATCAAATAAATGATGAAACTCCCTCTCTTGCCCTGTATATTTGTCTTGGTTAGGATATATGCTCTACCAAGAAGGGACATTCTGTTATAAGTTTTTGTACAGCATTGCATATGTCGAGTAGTACTAAAAAAGTAATAAGCAGTAGTAAAGTTTAAAACACAAAGGGCCGGATTTTAAAAGGGTTACGCGCATAAGGTACGCGCATAACCCTTTTAAACACACACACACACACCCCCACCCGCGCGCGCCGAGCCTATTTTGCATAGGCTCGGCGGCGCGCACAAGCCCCGGGACACGCATAGGTCCCGGGGCTTGCAAAAAGGGGCGGTCAGGGGCGTGGTTTTGGATCGGGGTCGTGTTCGGGGCATGTGGGCGGTCCGGGGGCGTGGCCGAGTGTCCCGACACAGCGGTCTGTGTCAGGGCCTGCCGTGCCGGCGCGTGTAAGTTACTACTGCCCGGAGGCAGTAGTAACTTTTCAGATAAAGGTGGGGGGGGGGGGTCTAGATAGGGCCGGGAGGGTGGGTAAGGGAGGGGAAGGTGCGGGGGGGGGTTGGAAGGAAAGTTCCCTCCAAGGCCGCTCCGATTTTGGAGCGGCCTCGGAGGGAACAGGCAGCGCGCGCAGGGCTCGGCGTGCGCAAGTTGCACAAATGTGCACACCCTTGCGCGCACTGACCCCGGATTTTATAAGATAGGCGCGGCTACGCGCCTATCTTATAAAATCCAGCGTACTTTTGTTTGCGCGTGCACGCTGTCTTTTAAAATGTACCCCACAGGATGGGGAAGCCAGCAGGAGAGGCAGGGAAAGGAGGAGCAAGATGGGTGAATGGTAGGATATATCGGGATAGAAAGGGAGCGGGATTAGTTGGGAATATGAAAATAAGAATGGAGGCTTGGAGAGATTTCCTTGTGAATGTTACTGGGGCTGTAAGTGCCAGAGGGAAATGCTAGCAAAAGCAGCTTAAGAAAAGTAGGTGCATTGCCCTGGCTGGCTAGGGGGTCGGGAATTTGGCCAAGGAGCTTTTTTTATTTTATTTTTTTTTCCTGAACAAAATGATGGGCATCGATCCAGTAGGGCACCACACACGATACCATGGTTCCCATGGAGAGCAGGCATGGTAATCATCACCCAGCATGAATGCCCTATGCACAGGGTAGATGTTACCCTGGCACTCATCTCAATTCAGTATCTGGACAACCCTCCGAGAAGAACAGGATTCTTGGCCAAAGGCTTTGTGTTGATGTGGTGACCATGTGCCTGCCCCAAAGAGCTTCCAAGGCTTGCTGTAATGAGAGAGTTGGGGACTCTGTGTTTGCAACTCCTGCCTGTAGCCAGGTTCTGAACCAACTTATCTTGTTCACAGCCTACTCATCCCCCTCTGGAGAGCAAGAAACTGTAGAAGGAACTCATGTCTGTGCACTGCTTGTTTGCCAAGGGAGGGGAAGGATTCTCCCCTGTGTTGACAAGGATTCCCTCTCGGAACAGGGTTCTGTGGTTACTGCCAAGCTCGCTGAAAGGTGGAACTGGTTTCCCTGCATTCCAGGCCCTGGGGCTTTCTGAAAAGCAGTGTACATGATGCTCTGGACTGGTCTAAGATTTCCAGACCAGTCTCTCCTAAGCAGAGACTGAACCTTATGCCTGACCAGAGGGATGGCTGTGGTGTCATGTCAGAGATGAGAGGAATGAAGGGGGAATCCATCCTGGTGTAGGAGGTCAGTTGCAGGGGGAATGATTTCATCACCGTGTTTGAGATTGGCAATGGAAGGACTGAGCGAAACTCCGTTGTAGTGGGGAGAGGATGAAGGAGACTCAGTTGTGATGGGGAGGATGAGGGAGACTCATCATAGTGTGTGTGGTTAGCAGGGGGCGGGGGGTGGAATGAGAGAAACTCCATTGCAGTGATGGGGATGGAAGAGACTCCATTGAGAATTGTGAGGTTGGCAAAGGGGGAATGAGGGCGACTCCATTGTGGTGTGAGGTCAGTGATTGGTGGTGGGGATGAGGGAAAATCCATTGCATTGTGGGGGGATGAAGGAGACTCCAGTGCGTGGTTTGCGGTATGTGGAGGAGGAGGGAGTCTCTTTTGCACTGTGGGAGATTTAGTGAACTCTAAGTTGATTATAATTTTATGTTTTTAGTATCACTGTCACACTCCCCCTTCTTTCAGTTGATGGCTCTTTTCAGTGCTGTCTCTATTATCCTCGAGATCTGCCCCCGGGGACTTGGTATAATAATCAACTGAACCAGCCTCCCTGAGGAAAGGAAAGCATTATTCTTTCAGTTATTAGAAATAGGAACAGTAATTACAGCTTGGCAGGGTGTCTGCTGGTTGTCACGGGTGAGCCCAGTATGAAAAGCCCTGTGCAATTGCACAGTGAGAAATGACAGCCAGAGAGCAGGGAGCACCTGCCAGGAACAGGCAATTCCAGGATCCACCAGTACATGAGCACAGACCAGATATACACAGGCATTCAGGCAGGCATGCGTGCTTGTCCTCAGATTTGCAACCCCTGCTTCCTTTCTGGTGTGTGTACGGTTTGCTGCAGCATCCCCTTGGCTAGCCTACTCTCTACTCACCAGGATGTCCTTCCGCCGCCGCGTGAAACTCAGGAAGGTCTCCATGATCTGCTCCCTGGTCCTGATCTGTTTGAAGTCCCGTTGGACTGTGCCCCCTTCCATCTGCAGACAGACATAGACAGCACTCAGTTCCAGGCTCCACTATGTGCACAAGGATTAAACCTACAGCAGGAAAAAGTCAGTCTCCTAATCTTCATGCCTAATATTTTAAAAGCATTTTTGTCCATCTGTCTTGCCTCATTTTTCTCCTTTGTTCTTTTTCTCTTTCCAACTCTCACCCTCCCTGTTTCCTCTCAGTCTTATTTTAACTCATAAGAAGAAGAAGAAAATAACTTGAGAGCAGTGATCAGATGGCCACTGAAAGAGTCACTAAGCAAGTCCAGGTCATTTGATCAGGCTCAGCCAGGCCTGATTTTACACAGTGAATGCTGGGACTTGAAGTGTCCTGCTGTTATTGGAAAACATTGGAACTACAAGTCCATAGATACAGCTGGAGCAAGGGGTAAAACCAAAACTGGCAGCCCATCCTTGATGAGCTGGAACTATCTGGTAATCCTAACCTAATCTCATCTCTTGATTCTCCTACTTCTCAAGCCCATGGGAAACCGAACTCATTCGGGCTCCCCTAAGAGCTCATATTGACATAAATGATGCCCAGAGCGGGCCACTCACTGTGATGCCCTCGATCCTGAAGCCCAGAGTGGCCGTGGAGCTGATGGACTCCCTCCACTGCATGTAACGGGGCTTGGTGATGGCTCGCTGTGCGTGCTCTTCTGCTGTGGGCGCCTCCGGGTCCACATTCACCATCTTCTGGTACATGTCTTTCCTGGGTGTGGGTTTCTGAAGGGCTTTGGCCAGCTCCTCCTCCAGGTACGTCCTGAGGGGGCAAGGCAAGACCTTGAGAAGTGTGGCTATAATGTACGAACTTCTACTGTGTGCCCACTAGGGGGTGCTCTCCCCCACCCCCCTTTTTTTATTTTATTTTTTTTTTTTTTAATTAAGCTGATGGCTGTGGACCAAAAGGGGGTGGGTCCAGTCCTGGCTGCTGCTACCATAGTTATCTGTGCCACTGCCTCAATTATTATTATAACACATATCAGCCAATGCCTCCCTACATCTACTGTTATATCTGAACCACCACCAGCGTCCTGCCTTCATCTAACAGGAACACCTGTCCAACCTTTTGGCCAGTGCCACTACGGCTGTGTCTTCTTTAGAAAGAGTCACCATGTGTCCGTCTCATCTATCAGTGCCAGCATCCATCTACCACCAGTGGCACTGGGCACATCCTAGCCAGCAGCACTTGAGAACCTCGGTAACGCCCGGTTAGGAAACAGCCTCACCTTAGCAAAGCAATACCTAAAAGGTAGAGAGCTGAGATGCTTCTTTAGCAATAACCACAAGAGGGCTTTCTGGCTTGCTGCTGGAGTCATGAGGCTGGAGGGCAGAAAGTTTGGATGCTCTCTCTCTCTCTTTGTGTACAGAATGAGAAACTTGGACTCCTGCCTGGTGGTTTTATTCTGTTGTGGAACCATTTTCTAGGTATGCTAGTTAATCGCGTCATCTTTTCTTTGTCAAGAATCAGAAATGTTGCTGTGCTGTGGGGTTGTGTTTTTTGCCTGGCTCCCGCCATGTAGCCTTTCCCAAGGAAAGCTTACAAAAAGCATGCCCGTGGAATACGCTTCCCATTTAAAACAATAGGTCCTGGAACCCAGGAGTAATTTTCAGATCTGGTTTACAAAAACAGACTCTGCATCCTACTGACACCCCCCTCACTCCAACTAGGTGTACCCTGGCCAATGTTACAGCAGCAAGGACAGCCACAACTTCTCTTCTGAGTTTATCTGGTTCTCAAGCAAGCAAAAAATGGCCTGGCCTACACCGCAGTACTGAAGGAATAACAAAGAACCGGCTACCATCTTACTGTTCTGTCCTAGGGATGACTGGGAAATGAGGTCCTAACCCATAGGAAATCTGTGCAGTGGATCACTCATATGGGCATCAAAGAACTCTATTATCATAATCTGCTAGCTGTTGATAAATAAAGACATTGGGCCTTCCCAACTACACACCTTACCCGAGCTCCACTCTCCTCCCAGGGCCAATGTGTTCACTAGACGAACTAGGCAGTTGCCTAGAGCCCCAACCAGTAGGGGACAGCAAAGAGCAGCCATGTGGGGCCAAGAGGAGTAGAGTCTGGGCGGGCTGTGAGCAGAGCACATCCAGTTCATGGTCAAGAGAAGGCTCAGCAACCGCGAGCAGTGCCCATCCTGCTCGCGGCCAAGAGAAGAGATACGGTGGGCCGCTGGCAGCGCCCATCCCGCTTGCAGCTGAGAGAAGCAGACTCAGCAGGCCGTGATTGGAGCTCATCCAGATTAGGCCAAGAGAAGACTCTGCTTCTCTCAGCTGCAAGAGAAGCAGACTTGGCAGGCCGCAAGCTGCACCTCTGTTTGTGTGTGTATGAGACAGGGGGAGCCTGTGTGAGGAAGTGAGAGTGTATGCGTGAGAAAGGGAACCTGTAAGGGTGTAATGGTGTGTGTGCCAGAGAGAGATGGAAACTGTGTGAAGGGGGGTGTACAAGAGACAGAGTTTCTATTTGAGGAGGTGTATGAGAGAGAGGCAGAGGGAAGGTGTGTGTGCGTGTGTATGAGAGAGAGGGAGCCTTTATGAGGGAATGTGTATGTGAGAGAGAGAGAGAAGGAGCTTGTATGAGAGTGTGTGTGAGAGGGATTGTATGTGTACAAGAGAGTGATGCTGTTAGTGAGAGGGAGGGAGTCTGTGTAAGGGTGCATGTGTGAATGAGACAAGGAACCTAAGTGGGTGTGAGAGACAGGGACGGTCTGAGTGAATAAGGGCATGTGTATGTGAGGAAGAGAGGGTGTGAGAGCAATAGAGCATATATATGTGTGTGTGTGTGTGTGTGTGTGTGTGTGTGTGTTTAGTAGTGTGTGCAGGGGTGGGAGAGCCTGTGTGCATTTGTGTGTGAGAAAGAACAAACATGTATAATTATGTGTGTGTATGAGAGAATGTTTGTGCACACAACAACCCCTGCTCCCCACCTCATCAGCTGATCCACAACAAGCTCAGGACATCTGGAAAGCAAAAGTACCCAGGTAGTTTTGGGTTTTAATTATTGGATATCACTCTATTTGTCTGCTATTTTGAAATACTCCTTTTACTAGTATGGTTTTACTATTATTGATGTTTTATATTTCTTCATTTTATTGTTGCATAATTTTTACTTCTGTGTGTGTGGGTCGAGGGTGGGGCCTGGACTTTTGGGGGGAAGGTGGCGCAAGACAGAAGGTTTGCTTAGGGCTCCTTGCACCTGTCCTGTCTCCTCCTTCCTGCCTCTCTCTGAATTTGTAACATTCATGCTTGAATCCTGTCATGGTTTTGCCTGCTCTCACTTTTGCTGCCACCCTCCCATTAAAGAAGCATTTCCTCTGAGCCTCTGTTCTTCCAACCTAATTTCATGACCTCTTGTCCTTCAGCTGCTGCTCCAATGAAAATGCTGCCACCTTGTGCCTTAGGGAAGCCTACCACTATACACTGGTCCCTCTTCATAACTCCTTTTTCTAACAAACCTGGTTGTAAAACTAAAGCTATGATTTTCTCCCCCTCTCTTTCCCTTTTTACTTAAGAGGAGATTTTGAGCTTTAGCCATGCAGCTGGACTGGTTTGGGTGAATTGAGGTAGGTTTTTTGATGCTCACCTGACTCCCATCTTGCAGTCCATAATGCTGGGACACTCCAGCCCCTTCAGGAGGTCTTCCATCCTAATGTACTTATCCTGCTCCTTCTCCACCACACCATAGTAGGTCGGGACATAGGGCCTCATGACATCCTCCATGAGAGCTTCCAGGCAGGTGTTCTCTACCTGGCTGAACTTCTTCAGGATCTGGCCCCTCTCACTTGGCTTAAAGTTTCCTGGGGAAGAGCAAAGGATGAAGACATCCATTACTTCAACTGTATGCCCTCAGATCTTCCAAAGATTGATAAGCAACTCCAAGTCATAAAAACATCGACTGAGCAGGTCCTGGTTTTAAGCCCCAGTCCATGCAGGTGCTTTTAGTTCTGCTGCTGGAAATCTGAACTGTATGCCCCGCATGCTGGCCCATCGGGACATGGAGCCATTCAATAACTGTAGACCTCCCAGGCTGGAATTGGAAGCCTAGGACAAAAAGCCCTGCCTGGATGACTATCATAATAACAGGAAATGATGGCAGGAAAAGACCAAATTGGCCTATCCAGCCTGCCCAGTTGTGATTCTTTCACTTTGGCGAGATGAGCATGTAAATCTCCATACTCAACTCAACACCAGCTCTTCCCCATCCCTGCCCATCAAAATGTCTTTTACCTGAACTTTCAACTCATTTCCTGACTCTCCTACTGTGGCACTGCCATTCCCAGGGATATCCAGACTCTATTAATGTACTGGCCTCCACTGGCAGGCCATTTCAGGCCTTGTCATCATCATCTCAGATTCTTACAAAAAAAAAAAAAACCAACCCCAAATCCAACATCCAGGTCGTCTTGTATGCCTTATTACTAAGTTTTATAATAATCCACACATTTAGCAAAACTTTGGAAGCCATTGTGCAAAACACCTGGCTCCTCCTGCTCATTGAAATTTAGGTTTTAACCATGGTGACTCCAATTAGGTTATCTCGTTGCCTGATGCCGTTTTACCACTAATGTCGAGGTTGTTGTAAGCACCATTCCATGCAGGTCACCTGTTAGCTAGCCCCATGGCCTGTGGTACCACTAAGTCATGCTTCTGCTATCCTTTTCCCCCCCCCCACCCCCCCCCCCACAACCCACCCCCCCCCCCCCCCCCCCCCCCCCCCCCCAAATAAGAATCTTCTGTGTTTATCTCATAACGTTTTGAAGTCTATTACTGCTTTGGAAAGACATTCCAAGGGTCCACCACCCTTTCCTTAAAAAAAAAAATATTTCCTGACATTGTTCCTGAGTCTTACCTCTCTTGGCATTTCATATCATATCCCCTAGTTCTACAAATTCATTTTAATAAAAAAAAAAAAAAAAAGAAGTTTGTTTTTGGTGTATTACTATCATTCATATATTTAGATGTCTCTATCATATTCCCCCCTGTCATGACCAAGAAATGGCTTCCTCCTCACCTTCGTGGCCTGCAAGCTGCACCCAGGAATTCTGTCTCTTCAAGGACCAATGAACCATAGTGAAGAATGTTTTCCAAGACTTGGTCTATGAGCAAATGCAGAGAAACAATAACATTAGCAGGAGTAGTAAGGATGAATGTGTCAAGGGAAGCCACTCTTTCACCATTAGAAATGGAACAGAGTGGCACCTTGCCAACCCTAACTTGGAATAAAGTCAGGGCCGGTGCTTCCATTAGGCAAACCAGGCGCTCACTTAGAGTTGCCAGACCTTAGGGTGAGGGAGAACAGCAAAAAGCCACCAGCACCAGGCCCCTGGCGGAACCCATCCTGCGGGCGGCTGAAGAGAAAGAACAGGCCCTTGGGCCACCAGCACAGCCCATCCTGCCAATAACCAAAAAGTGCAGAGCTGCCACTCGCGGGAGACTTTCAGGGGAGGGGAAGGATGCAAGACCACAGGCTGCCTAGGGTAGAGGTGGTTAGCTCTGGTCCTTAAGGACCACAAACAGGTCTGGTTTTCAGGATATCCACAATGAATATGCACGAGACAGATTTGCATTCAATGGAGGCAGTGCATGCAAATCTCTTGTGCATATTCATTGTGGATATCCTGAAAATCAGGCCCGTTTGTGATTCTTGAGGACGGGAGTTAGCCACCCCTGACTTAGAGTGCCTATTACTCTTGCACGAGCCCTATAAAGAGTGACCTGCTGGGCCAACCTTGGGCCTCCTAACTCCTACTGCGAAGTATTCCACAGGTTTATGACCAGGAGGCAGGAGTGGCCAGCTGGAGCCAGACATTCTTTGCTGAGCCCTCCTGGTTTGGTGTGGTTTCTGCCTCCCATGCCAGAAGTTTAGCAGTTCTTTAATTCTGCAGTCTATCAACATTCCTCTTCTGAACTTTTTGTTTAAAAAAAAAACCCTCCCAACCACTAAAAATCTATGCGAGGAATGATACACAAATACCTAGCAAGTTTCACTTCAAGGGGGGGGACTGGATCTGTCACAGCTGCACTATAGCCTCTCACATCTAGAATAGCCAGTAGCATATAATACATGTGCGTGTATGTATGTGTGGGTATATATGTATGTATGTATGTATGTATATTATGTAGATATACACACACACACATCTTTTTTATAAAAATGTTTGAGAGGAATGTACACATTTTAAGCCTTATCCACACTCTAATCACACACAAAAAAAAGCTTATCATGTACCAACGATAAAAGCATTTGGCAGTCCACACCAGCTGCTTAATTTATTTTTCTCTCCAGCTAGCACAGACTGTCAGCATCTATTGCCACCCAATAGTTCTGTAGGTTTTTATTTGAGCAAAATTGTAATGTCTGATAGAAGTCCATTTTTAAAGGGATTTATGCAGGCAAACCTGTTTTACCCATGTTACTCGACGCTCTGCAATATGCCCCCCTTTAGCAGGCTGCAAGTCTGGCTGTTGCACAACCTGTGGACTTTTAGTTGCATTGAACGGAGGTGCTCCAGAGGGCGGGCTGAGGTCGAGGAGGAAAAGCATACCCTTAGATTGCATTTTCGTTTCGTTGCACAACTCTACTCACACAAAGCACAGAGGCAAGTGACCGTGATGACTTGACGCCAACAGCAAGCATCAGTGTTAAAGTCCGCATATTTTCCCTTTGAGAACTAGTGCAAACCCCACAGTTAAATGGTAGGCACAGTCTGCCCCACTGCAAAACAGGTTGAAAATTGCCAGCGTAATTGTTAAGATTCTAGAATCCTGGAAGGAGAGGGGAGGAAGCAGGGTCAGCATGAGCAATAGGTAGGACTAGGCGGCCACCAAGAGTGCCGGAAGCGGGTGGGGAGCCGTAGGTGGACGCGAGGGCGCCATTTTTGAAATGCGTAAAGGAGGCTGGAGATGCAAGTGAGGTATGACAGTGGTCGCGGCATGCGAAAGGAGGTTTGTCAAGCAGGAGAGAGAGAGAGAGAGAGCGCCTGCCACATTGCACCATGCTGGTAGGAAGGGTCCCCAAGAGGTCATCAAGAATCATAAAAAGAACCCCATGAGGGGCACGTAGTAGGCAGGATCTGCTGACCCTAATCCGGATGTGCTGACAGCGCTGTTCTGGTATACTGTAATTGGAATACAGTTTACTCCAAGCCTATACCCAACACATGTTACAACAGGCCTAATGTCATATGGGTTTTCTAAGTGTCTCTTTTGCAGGGTTTTCTGGTTGGCACCACAGTAGTGCATATAAATATATTATACATGTTATAAGCAGGGGAGTAGGATAACTGAAGTTGGTGGTGCACCAGTAAATGTGCTGCTGCTAGGTGCCCTAGAACACAGTACACCCTTCTACATTACCCTGTGAGCACTACTTTCCTATCAGTTTTATGCTCACAGCAACCCAATCCTTGGAGGGAAAATTAGCTAAATTTACCCCTTAAAATAATCTTCTAATCTACTAACAGCAGTTACAATAAAATATGTGAATGAAAAAATATTTTCTGCAAGATCATTCTAAACCTCTTTCTGCATGAAAATTAAATTAATAAGGGGCAGAACTGTTTAAAATAGAAATGAGGGAGGATCATAATGCCGTAAAAGCCAGTGATAAGTACTATCATTTTCACAGCAAGAATTCAAGTTACACAAGAACTGAACCTTTAAAATACAGACAAACCCTCACCAAATGCAAAATAGAAATGTGCCAACACCAACTGTACTGGAAACCACAAGCTCAACTGTATTATGCAGTGCAACAATGGAAAAACAGAAACATCATCATTCCTCGCAAGACATCAAGCAATAAAACCAAGAGATATAAAACATCAATCATAATACTGAAACCATATTAATAAAAAAAATGTCAAAACAGCTGAGCATTCAATAATTAAAAAATGTTCTAATATTTTCCCAAAAAGCCAATGAACATTTCAAAACAGAAACATCCAATTATACCCAACAATTAAAACTAATAAGGATTAAAATATTACCTGCTCTCCATACATGGGATCTTTTGATTTCTATTCACCCTGAGATTATCGTAGATTAGGGGAGGTAGGGCCACACAAACTATCTCCTCTCTCTCATATTCACACACATACTAACACATTCATTCTTTCACATACTCCCTCTCTCATATACATGCCAATGCTCTCACACACACACCCTCTCACACATACACACAGGCTCTCTCTCCCTCACAAACACATTGTGTATGTGTGTGCACACGTGCCTGTGAGAGCCTGTGTGTGACACACCAGGCCCTAGAACACTAATACACCACCTACTGGGCAAACAGAACAAGCCAGACTGCTACAAATCCATACAGAGAAACTACATGCTAGTAAAAATACTGCACCTCTGGCTCACAATTGCATCAAAGACAGATGCTTACCTAATACAGAATAAGGGTCTACAAATTAGAAACAGAAACATGCAGGCAAAACTGAAATGGAAGGCAGAGAAACCAGACTCTTGTGAACTTTGCAATACTGAAGAAAAAGCAAAATACAAATATATAAGAAATGCACATTCCCAAAGATGGCATATTCCTATGGCTGAAGGGCACTTTTTTTTTTATCTTTGTTGTCTGACTTTTTAGTCCCAGTCTCTTTTTTTCCCTTTCTCTGTCTTTTCCTTATTAATTTTTCAGGGTTTCTTTTATTCTTTCTGTTTCTTCTCTCTCCTCCTGTCTCCTTTCCTTCCTCCTTCATACACACACAGGCTCTCTCTCATATGCGCAGTCTCTCACACAAGCTTTCTCTCACACAGGATCTCAATCTTGCATACTCTCCCTCACATACACAAAGGCTTCCATATGCTCTTTGTCATATGCAGGCTCTCACTCTCACATACTCTTACATGCAGGCTTCCATTCTCACAAACACACACACAGGCTCTCTTTCACATGCAGTTTCCCACTCTCATACATAAGTATACACACAGACACTCACTCTCACTTTCTGTCTCTCACATGCAGGTTCCCATTCCCTCCCACCCCTACAGACCAACACAGGCTCTCACTTTTTATATTATCTCTTACACAGCTTCATATTCCCACACAAATACACAGGCTCTCACATGCAGACTCCCACTCCCATATATACATACACACAAATCGGCTCTCATTCTCACTTGCAGGCTGCTATTATTTCCAGACCCATCAGAGAAGCCTACAAAGGATCACTGACTGTTCCCCCAATTAAATCTACTCACCATATTACACTCAGAGACCGGGCTTTCTCTACAGCGGGCCCCGCTCTTTGGAATACCTTACCACCTGATCTCAGACTTGAACATTGCCTATTAACATTCAGAAAAAGGCTTAAGACCTGGCTATTTCAACAAGCCTTTCCCGAAACTAATATCCAAGGAGAGATCCTACAGCAATCAAGCACTCCAGAGTCTATTATCCATTGAGAGACCTTACTGCACAATGTAAATAAATTCCATAAAGAGACATTACTGCACAATGTAAATAATCTACCTCTGTAAAGATTTATATTTATTCTTGTCTATTCTTATCTTCTTTCTCCCCCAGTTTCAACAACCTTGTTATATTGTAACTTTTTACTTCCTCTGCACTGGTTAAAAAGAACAAAGGTATTGCACCCCCCTGTTATTTGTAAACCGGCATGATATGATTGTATCATGAATGCCGGTATAGAAAAGCTTTAAATAAATAAATAAATACATAAATAAATAAATAAATAGATAAATAAATAAAATTATCATTCACACACACAGGCTCCCACTCTCACATGCTATCTCACATGCAGGCTCCCATTTCCACACACCCAAATACTCCCTCACACACACTCGCAGGCTTTCATGTCCATATGCTCTCTCTCTCTCCGACATACACATACAGCCTCTCACACTCACATATTCTCTCTCTTACACACACACTCTCACCCAGGCAGGCTTCCATTCACATACACATACCCAAGCAGGCTCCCATTCACATATACACACACACACACACATACAAACACAGGCAGACTCCCATTCACACACACACACAAATACAAGCAGGCTCCCATTCACACACACATACACACACACACACAAACACAAGCAGGCTCCCATTCACATACACACACACATACAAACACAGGCAGGCTCCCATTCACACACACAAACACAGGCAGGCTCCCATTCACACACATACACAAATAAAAGCAGGCTCCCATTCACACACACAAACACAGGCAGGCTCCCATTCACATACACGCACACACACACAGGCAGGCTCCCATTCACACACATGCACACAAACACAGGCAGGCCCCCATTCACACGCACACACATATCCAGGCAGGCAGGCAGGCATACACACATACACACACAAACACAAGCAGACTCCCATTCACATACACGTGCATACACACACACACACACACAGGCTCCCATTCACACACACACACATACATAAACATAGGCCGGCTCCCATTCACATACCACCAAACACACACACAAACACTGGCAGGCTCCCATTCACACACACAGGCAGGCTCCCATTCACATACACACACACACTGGCAGGCTCCCATTCACACACATACACAAACACAGGCAGGCTCCCATTCACATACATGCACACACACACAGGCAGGCTCCCATTCACCCTCACACAAACACAGGCAGGCTCCCATTCACATACACACACACACAGGCAGGCTCCCATTCTCACACACACACACACATATCCAGGCAGGCAGGCTCCCATTCACACACACACACACATATCCAGGCAGGCTCCCATTCACACATACACACATACACCCAGGCAGGTTATCATTTACACACAATCATAAAATACAGGCAAGCTCCTCATTGCAGTATCAAAAAGCTGGCACATTGATTGTATCTTCTCCTCACATCGCTATCATCAGAAACGAACAGTATTTTTGATACTGCAAAGCTACCCTGAACTATTCAATTCATCATAGTGCTGTTTGACTTCTCTCTGTAGTGACAACCGAATAACACTTTATTTGAAAGATCAGTTTATTTCTGAGTTCACACAGTCTGAATCAAGGAAGCTGTTTATAAATATTTTAAAGGACACGTAAGCCCCTGATGCAGCCCTTTCCATAGGCGAAACTCAGCCAGAGTCAGGCATTGGGATAATTGATGTTTGTAATTCCTTTCTATCTCCTGAATAAATAATATCCAAGAACACAGACGACTGGTCTATGGTTTTTTATCCACCTCCTGGCTTTTATACACCATCTTCTGTACTGCTTTCTGGGACCTTAGATTGTAATTCCTCTGGCGATATGTATATACTTACAGTACTTGAATGTAATCCGCTTTGAAGCGTTGAAAAGCAGAATATAAATAAATAAAGACAAATGAATACATAATTTTACATTTTAGGTGGGGAAGTGTGGTGGAGGCACAAAGCTATAAGGCTCAGCTGGGCACCTAATAACCTTGTACTAGCTCGGAACAGATGTGCTTCTTATTTACAAAAGTGGAAGTAAGAAGGATGCTGGGAACTACAGGCCAGATAGTCTGTGATGAGCAAATTAATAGAATCATTGCTAAAACAGAGGATAGTGCAGTTTATGGAATCCAATGGATTGCAAGATCCGAGGCAGCATGGTTTTACCAGAGGTAGGACTTATTGGACTATCAATTTATTTGATTGGGTGACCAGAGAATTTGGGTCAGGAGAGAGAACTGGATGTAGTGTACTTGGATTTTAGTAAGGCCTTTGACACAGTTCTGCAGAGGTGATTTGTAAATAAATTGAGCACCCTTGCTATGGGCCCTCAAGTGACTGAAAGCGTTAGAAACTGTTTGAATGGAAGGCGACAAAGGGTAGTGGTAAATGGAGTTCACTCTAAGAAGAGGGGCTATTACTAGCAGATATGCCGCAGGGATGTCCTTGGATTGATTCTTATCAATATTTTTGTGAGTAACATTGTGGAAGGATTGTCGGGAAAGGTTTGTCATTTTGCTGATACCAAAATCTGCAACAAGGTAGACAGCCAGGAAGATGTCAAAAACATGAGGTGGGATCTAGCAAAACTCGAGTAATGGTCTAAGGTCTGGCAGTTATATTTAATGCAGAGTTATTCTTTTAGGATGCAAAACCCCAAGGGTACAGTATAAGGTTGAAATTCTTCTAAGCACAAAAGAAGAGTAGGATCTGGGATTGATCATATCTACTGATATTAAGGTGGCCAAACAGATGGATAAGGCAACAGCAAAAGCCAGAAGAGGAATGGTCAGCAGAAAAAAGGAGGGGATTTTGCCCATGTATAGGTCCCTGATGAAACCTCACTTGGAATACTCTGTACAATTTTGGAGACTGCACCTTCAAAAGGGTATAAACTGGCTGGAATTGGTCCAGAGGGTGGCTTCTAAAATGATCGGTGGTGTTTTGTTCTGAAGCATGTGGGGACAGATATAAAGATCTGAACATGTATATCCTAGAGGAAAGGTGAGGTAGGGGAGATATGATAGAGACATTTAAATACCTCCAAGCTTTCCATGCACAGGAGGCGAGCCTCTTTCAACAGATGGGATGAGGGTGAAAGAGGGTAGACTCAGGAGTAATCCAAGGAAATATTTCTTTACAGAAAGGGTAGTGGATGCATGGAACAGTTTCCCCATGGAGTTGATGGAGACTAGAACAGTATCTGAATTCAAGAAAGCATGGGATAAACACAATCTCTAGGGATTGTAAAGGTGAATTAGCTGGTGTGGATAAGCCGACTAGGTAGGCCATATGGTCTTTCTGCCTTTATGTTTCCATGTTTCTACGGGAAAAGGGGTCCAGGACAGAGAATGAGTAGTAGAATCTGAGAAAGTATAAGACTGAGACTGAGCGAAGGTGAGTCTGATAACAGGTGTAGTTTCCTTAGTTTTTGGAGAGGAAGGAGGCTAAGAGCTATGGGAGGACATGCTGGTAGGTGGCGGGGGAAGGGAGGGCCAACTTGGCACTACCCTGGAGCATTTGGGGGGGCACCAACCCCCATGTTCACCTCCCCACTGACCCATACTATGCCTGTGTGAGACACAGAGACGCACAGTGAGACAGAGACTGTTTCTTACTGTGTGTTGGTTATAGGAAAACCAATAAAAAGTAAGCATTAGAACAAGGATGGGGCAACACGGACAGTAACATTTAAATGGGCACAGAGGGGTACATATACACATGTATGTGGGTGCATGACCAGATACACGGCGATTTTATAACATGCGTGCACATACGTGTGTATGTTAAAAAATAGCCCTGGCGCATGTATGTGTGCACCTCATTTTAAGCTTGATTGCACACAGCCGTGTAAAGTCAGGTTTGAGTCACATAAGTGAGGAAATTTTATAACAGTTGTGCGTCCATCGTATGACCAGTTTCACGAGTTCAGTCACCAGTTTGACCAGTGTTCAGTTAGGTCCTCCAAACCCGCCCTGGTTCATTAGCCTGCATCCGCCCCCCCCCTTGCCCCAGTTAACCCAGACCCCTCAAGCCCTTGCTAAATATCTGTACATTTAATAAATCAAACTTGCACCTCATCCACAGCAGAAGTAAATGTATGCGGCCCTGATCTAGGCACGTGCCCATTCCATCCCTTTTTTGTCTGTTGAGAGATATCTGTGCGACATAAAATCAGGTGGACGTGCACATGTCCTACAAGCACACATATCTCCCAGTTTTGGTAGGCACTCAGCTTTTAAAATTCCCCTTTGTTTGCATAGGGCAACAAAAAAGCTAGCACTGGCTCTAGATGAAATACATTTTCATGCACTGCCTCAGTTATATACAAATATGTTTTGGACTTATTGTGCATTTCATAAAATACTGAGGTAAGTGCCTTTATATAGATTTTTGGACTTATTGTGGACATCTTGAAAATCTGATTGGATGGGAGGAGTGTCCCTGAGGACAGATTTCAGAACCACTGATCTAGGGCCCTTTTTGCACTTGTTCTGCTGTACGAGATTGCAACAAATCTCAAAGTCAAACTGGGCCCAAGCAGCCTTTTCCAGGGTGCCAGGTCTGCTGTGAGCATGAGAGAAAAGTTAGGGTAAGAGCAGGGAATCTAGGCAAGGAGCTGGCTGAAAACCAATTTGGTATATTTGCAGCCGGAGAGACTGATCCAGTCCTGGGTTTGCTCCATTGCATGCACAGATTTGTAATTCCTAAGAAATTTGGAAACTACATTTTGCTGCATGCAATGGGGCAAAATCAGGCCTGCATTGCATCAGTTTCTCTGGGGGCTTTCACCAGGGGCAGAGGGAAGAGTTCTTAACCCTAAGCCAGTAGCTAGTTTTTCCATCACGTGTAATCCTTGGATGTATTTATTTTAGAGTATTTGTAGCTGTGTGCAACCTATTTTTCTCCTGATTAGATTCTGGTTTTTGTTTTTATTTTTATTGTAGCACTGCAGTTTCCTGGTTGGGGTCCCCCCAATGTATCCTGGGCGATTAAGTATGTATTGTAAATTTCTACTCTTTTATGAGTTCGTCCCATTTTTAGTTTAGACTGCTTTATTTTCTACACCTTCGATTTCTGTGTTAAATCTTGTGCTTGATATGTTTATATTAAAAAGGCATAAATACATTTTAATGCAGGGAATTGCAAAGCAAAACCTGCTCTGTCATCGGAGACTTAAAAACACCCTTGATCTGCCTAAACCACAGCCTCACCATTTGACTACCTCAGAGAGGAGATGGGGGAGGATATGTGTGGGAGGAAAGTTTCTTTTATCAGTGGCTGCACAAAAGGAACTTGAACTGTGCTGGGTGCCTCTGCATTTTGTTAGAGTTTCTTCTGGCATTTTCACCCCCTGCACTCAGGGCCACTTTAAACACTTAAGGGGCCCAGGGCAAATTTATGTGGACGAGTCCCCTTTTATTTTTTCCTTCTTGATCGCCACCCATCCTCTCCTCTCCAACCCTAGCACTGCCCTCCCTCCTTCCCTGCCAAGCCTCTAATCTGATGCTGCAGCTTTCCTTCTCTGTGACAGCTGATGATGTCGGAGCAGCTGCATGCTGCCCTCTGCTGATGCAGACACATCTTCCGGCTTGCACGGATTCATGCAAGTGCGGCATGAGGCGTCTTCCTCCTTCCAGCCCGCACGGGCTTCTTCGAGCACGATGTTAAAGGCTTTGTGCTATGGGACAGGCTGGTGCAAGGGTATTAGGTATTCTAGGTGAGCCTTCAGCATTGCATCCCCTTCCCTTAACTTTGAAGCCCATAATCCCCCACTTCCATACACATAGCACCCCCCCCCCAAGATTTTAATTATTAAACTCTTATCATTATGACTCCACCACCACCCCCAGGGCCGAAGCACCAGGTGGACTGGGCGGTGGCCTAGAGTGCAACATTTTTGGGGGGCAGTGCAGCAATGGCCCCACCCCTTCTTCCCATGAGTGAGGGACCAGAAGAGGAAGTTGCATCATGTAGACCCCACATGGGTGGGATGGTGAAGTCATTGCCATGGCTGGAAGGAACAGGCTGGAACACTGGTCTGTGCAATCAGAAGAAAGAAAGCAGGAAGCAAAGCAGCATCTGGATGGCCTGCATGGTTGGAGGGAAAATAAGAGACCGAGCAGTACTGGATCGGCCCGGAGCAGCGTCAGCCCTGGGACAGTCAGAAGAAAGAGGAGGAGATCCCTCTGCTGCCTAGCTGAAGGACGAAGATGCTTGGGCCCAGAGAGGTAGAAGAGTGAGTCAGCATGTGAAATAGAACGTGTGTGAGAGAGAGTGTGTGTGTGTGTGGTGGGGGGGGGGGAGTGTGTGTGAGAGAGAGAGACTGGAAATATTTCAGTGTGTGTATGTGGGAGAGGGGTAGGAAGCAGTGTGTGTGTGTGTGTGTGTGAGTGAAAATATACAAGTGTGTGTATATGAGAGAGAGAAAAGAAAGCTGTTTCTAAGCACAAACTCCCCATTCCCCCAGTTAAGCTAAACCATGAATATCTCAGGACACCTGGAAATCAAAAGTTCCCGGGTATGGAGAACAGGAGAATGTTTTTTTTAATTATTGGATGTTATTTAATGTGTCATCTGTTTTGAATTATGTATTCCTTTTATTAACATGATTTTACTATGATTTATATTTCTTGATTTTCTTGTTTGATGTTTAATGAGGAATGGTGATGTTTCTGTTTTTTCCACTGTTGCACTGCAGAGTCTGATTTCTTGCAGTTTCCAGTGTAGTTTTTGTCTGCACATTTCTATTTATACTTAATGGTGTCTTTATTCTGTATTTTATGAGGGTCTCTCTGTGTTCTGCATGTGTGACTGAGGGGAGGGATTCTACTTGTGACTGTAATTTATGACCTGAGAGCCAAGCCCATATCTAACACACCATATAGGATGTAAATGTTTTTTTGTGCTTTTTTGCAGGGTTTTCTGGTTGACATCCCAGTAGAGCATCACCTAGGTATGGCAGGAAGCAATCCTGTAACTACGACCTGCCTCAAGATGATGCAGTATCCTCTTGCACCAAGGATGAGACTCCCAGGGCTACAGCTCAGGAGGGAAGGGTTAGGACGGCCATTGTAGTTGGTTCTCAGTTATTAGGAATGTAGATAGCTGGATGGCTGGTAGACGTGAGGATCGCTTGGTAACTTGCCTGCCTGGTGCAAAGGTGGCAGACCTCACGCATCACTTAGACAGGATTTTAGATAGTGCTGGGAGGAGCCAGCACTCTTGGTACATGTGGGTACCAATGACATAGTAAGGTGCAGGAGGGACTCGTCCCAGGCAAGCATAGTTGGGTCCAAGGCAGGAGATCAGGCCGAAGGAAAGATGAGGACAGCTGAGGAGACACTGGACGAGACAGGCTAGGCAATACAAGCTGCACAAGATGGGCTATGCAAGGGAAGGCTGGACAAGACAGGCCTGGGAAAGCAAGGCTGGACAAGGTTGGAATGCAGGAATGACAGGAGCAACACGCAATGCTCTAGGCAGGAAACCTGTTGCTGAGACACCGGCTCCCCAGTCGATCCTGACGTCATCTCTCAGTGCCTTTGCTCCTTTCCCACCGCAGGGCCTTTATCTGAGGGTGCGCACATCTGGAGGCGCACCAATAGAGGAGCGATGGCAGTGTGCTGGTGGTGTCGGTGCCATTTTGAGAGTTAGGGCTGCCCCCACCCCCAGCCTTCTAGGCATGGACTTTCAGGGAAAGCATCTGTGGAAGTCCTTCAGTAATTGTGGGGCTGGGAGGTTGGAGGAGGGCTCCTACTAATTTTCTTCAGGCCCAAAGCCCTTCCAAGAAATGAGGTACTGAATTTTGTTCCTGATTCTTCTGGAATCCAGGATTTCCTCGACTTCATACTGAGTGTCTTCCGCAGCCACTATTTCAGTGGGTTTAGGTTGTGGCCTAGAGGGCCAAGGCAGAATTGCAGGCTTTAGTATGGATATGCAGAAGACGTGGATTCTGACGGAGGCGTCCCATGAATCTGGGGGTGAATTTTAGAGATGACATCCTGAGGCGCAGATTTTTTGTACTGAGCCACACTAAATCTTCAGGTTGGAGTTGTGATGCCGGGCAACGGTTTTTGTCCGCTTGCTTCTTAAAGCGTTCTGCTGCGTGCTGGAGGAGTCGATGAGTCTTTTGCCGTAGATCATGGAGGTCTTACCCCTTGATGTTAGCTGCTGAGCAGGTGACCGAATTGAGAACCAGCAAAGGTACCCAAGGATAGCATCTGAAGACTAGGTAGAAGGGCGAGGATCCTGTCAAGCTTCCCACATGGTTATTGTAGCAGAATTCTGCCCATGAGAGGAGGGATGTTCACTTGTCTTGACGCTGGTTCACATAAGCCCTCAGAAAGGCTTTCAGGGTTCGATGACCTTGGTCTGTCTGTCTGTTGCTCTTAGGGTGACAGGCTGAAGTGAGATCCAAAGTGATCCCAAATTTCTTGCATAGGCTATTCCAGAAGCGGGCCATAAACTGTACCCCTCCATGCAAGAAAATATGGGACGGGAGCCCATGCAGACAAAAAAATTATTTGTTTTAAAATTATAGACCACCCATCTGAAATTCTAGGCTACGGATGCCACAAACAGGTCAGGTTGTCAGGATATCAACAATGAATATGCATGAGATAGATTTGCTTACAGTGGCATCAGTGCATGCAAATTTTTCTCATGCATATTCATTGTAAATATCCTGAAAATCCTGGCCTGTTTGTGGCACTCGAGGACTGGAGTTCAACATCCCTGTTCTAGGAGATTTACAATTTTACACTCGCAAATGAAATGATATAATACATTAAATCAGTACAACAAAACAAGTATAATACCATCAAATAAATTAGTAAAATAAAACATAAATAGTAACAATATTTCTGCCACAAAAATTTTTTAAAGCCTCATAAGCTTTATACTGCCTTTATTTTCTCAGGAATCACTGAAGATTTCTAGTCAGGCAAATCAAAAGCCTTTATGAACAAAAATGCTTTTAATAGTTTCCTGAACTTCAAAAGGGAACTCTCTTCCTATAAGCCTAGAGGTAGAGCATTCCAATATATTGGGCTTTGCACAAAGAAAAGGCACTCCTGAGACTACTCCAGCTTAACCTGTTTGAAAGAAGAGACATTAAGAAGTTGCTGTGAAGCTGATCTTAAAGATCTAATAGACTGATAAGGATGTATTGAACAAAGAGATTATCTAGCTCAGACACAGAAGGAGGCCCAGGAAGAGGTATGAAATGGGCCCTCTTTGAAAAACGATCTGCCCCTACCCATATAGTAGTGTTGCCACTTGAGAGGGGAAGGTCCGTGACAAAGTAGCCAAAAGGGTCCAGGGTCCCTTGGGATTTGGCTGTGGCTGTAACAGACCCCAAGATCGAGCTCGGGAACTCTTGTTCATGGCACATGCAGGATAGAGCTCTACATACCACTTCACGTGGCCATCAGTAGTGTCAGAAGATTAACTCCAGGGTTCTGGTGATACCTGGATCACCCACCAAACAAGAGCTGTGGGCTCACTGAAGGACATTATGCCATAAACTTTGAAGAATGACTATCTTCCTAGGTAGGACCGGTATGGCAGCAGCAACCACGTTCCTTGTGGGGTCTATGATGTGTCGTGGGGGCTCCAAGAAGCCTTCTGTGTCAAAGGAATGTGAGAGGGCATCAGCCCACTGTTTTTTCTCTGCTGGATAGTACCATTGTTCAAATTCAAACCGGTTGAAGCATAGTGACCAGCGGGCTTGCCAGGGATTCAGTTGCTGTGCTTGTGCCAAGTGTTCCAGATATTTGTGATCTGTGTAAATAGTTAATGGAGTCTGGCGCCTTCTAGCAGATGTTGCCATTCCTTTAGGGCTAGCTTCATAGCTAGCAGTTCATAATCCCCATTGCTGCAGTTTCTCTCTGCTGCAGTATTTAGTTATTTATTTGTACAATTTTTATATACCATTGCACAGAACCAAGTTCTATCTCTACGGTTTACAAGATACATCTAAAAATCGACATAGTAAAAGAAGAATAAAAGTACATCATAAAATATTTAAAAAATAAGTTACATACATTCAATAAGAAACTAATAAATAGAGACTAAAATTAACATTATAATGAGGTAAAAACAGAGTAAAAGACAGAAAGTATGAAAAAAGAGCTGGCTATTATCTTAAGTGACCATCTCAAATGCCTGTTTAAAAAGCCACGTAAATCTGTTTAAAAAGCAGTAAACGCTTGTAGAAATAGGAGCTGGTTTCAAGAGTCCAATAGTTGTTGTGCTGTAAGAGGACAGCCCCTATCCTGGGTGTAGAAGCATCTACCTCCAGTATGAATGGCTTGGAAGGGTCTGGATGGTGCAGACATGGGTCACGAGTAAATTCTTCCTTAAGGTGTTTAAACGCCTGAATTGCTCTGTTGGTCCAGTTTTTTGGTATCAGAACCCTTTTTGGTAAGGGCTATAAGTGGAGTGTCCAAGGTAGAGTAGCCGTGAATGAATTATCTATAATAGTTCGCAAACCCAAGGAAGCGCTAGAGAACCTTGAGATCTATGGGCTGTGGCAACTCTAGGATGGCTTTCACTTTCTCGGGATCCATCTGTAGGCCATGCCAGGAAACGATATATCCAAGAAACTGAAGTTCCTCCTCAAAGGTACATTTTTCTAATTTTGCATAAAGGTGGTATTCGCAGAATCTCTGGAGAACTTGCTTCATATGACTTTGTTGTTCCTTCAGAGATTTTGAAAAGACAAGAATATCATCCAAATATACCATCACATGAGTATATAAGATATGCCCTACTGGGTCAGATCAAGGGTCCATCAAGCCCAGAATCTTGTTTCCAACAGTGGCCAGTCCAAGTCACAAGTACCTGGCAAGTACCCAAACATTAAATAGATCCCAAGGTACTAATGCTGGTAACAAGCAGTGGCTATTCCTTTTTGATTAATAGTAGTTTATAGACTTCTCCTCCAGGAGCTTATCCAAAACTTTTTTAAACCCAGCTACATCAACTGCCTTAACCACATCCTCTGGCAATTAATTCCAAAGCTTAATTTTGCGTTGAGTGAAAAATAATTTTCTCCGATTTATTTTAAAGTAGAGAAGATTGCAGAAAATTTAATTGACCATAAACTGAAAGACAGCAGGGGCATTGCATAAACAAAAGGGCATCACCAGGTAGTCATATTGCCCATCCCTGGTATTAAATGCTGACTTCTATTCATCGTCCTCTCTTATTCTAATCAGGTTATACACCCCAAGGTCAAGCTTTGCGCTTCTCTGAGCATGCTGAAGAACTCCATGAACAGTGGGAAAGGGTATCTATTCTTCTTGGTAATTGCATTGAGCCCAAAATAATCAATGCAAGGGCAGAGTCAACCATCTTTTTTACTAACAAAGAAGAAGTCAGCCTCAGTGGGAGACAAGGATGGATGAATGAACCCCCTTTGATATACTTTGACATTGCCTTTGTTTCTGTCACAGAGAGAGGGTAGACTTTACCCTGGGAGATACGCTTCCTGGGAGCAGATCAATGGGGCAATTGTAGGAATGATGTGGTGGAAGGGTTTCTGCTTGCTGTTTGCTGAAGATGTCCACATAGATTGTATACTGAAGTGGCAGGCCAGCAAGTTCCAAGGTTACTGCTTGGGCAAGGAGAACAATACATAAGAACTTAGAAAGGCATTGCTCATGGCAAATAGGGCTCCATCAGGTGATCTGTAAGTTTCCCCAATCAATGCAGAGTTGATGCTGCATGCACCAGGGTAGGCCTATGATAATGGCATTGACAGCCTTAGGAAGTATGTACAGGCTGATATGTTCTGTGTGGAGGAGGCTGGTCTGCATAGAGAGCAGTGTGGTGGCTGTCATGATGCGTCCAAGCAGAGAATCCCCATGAACAGACAAAACTATAAGTGCTGTGTCCAGCAAGATGGTAGGGAGATCATACTGATGCACCAGTGTTTCGTGAATAAATTGTCTTCAGCACAGGTGTCAAGGAAGGCTTGAGTATCCAACTGGGTTTTTCCAAAAGAAAGGCATATTGGCACCAAGATTTGAGGAGAGGAGCATGGTCAGCCTAGGGTGGCCTCTCCCACCAGTCCTAGGTCCTGGAGTTTTCCGGCTTGGCTGGGTATCAGGTTGCAAAGTGCCCAGGGGCGGCACAGTATAGGCACAGATTGAGGTATCTATGCTTCAGTTTCTCTTTTGGAGATAGCTTAAGGTGATCCACCTGCATGGATTTTTCTTGCGAAGGTCCAGGTTCTGGAGATGATCAGGTAGCTACTGAACATTGACAGCTGGGGGTGATATTACTGGGATGATGAGTCAGCTCCTCTCACGAGTCCGTTCCTGGAATCAGAGGTCAGGCGAATTGCTAGACTGATTAGTCCCGCCAAGGTAGCGGGCAAGACCCAGCTGGCCAGCTCATGCTTGATACATTCAATCAGCCCTTGCCTGAAGATGGCAGTTAAGCTGTCATTGCCCCATTGGAGCTCTGATGCCAGTATGCAGAAATGGATGGCATATTCTCCTACTGAACCAGGATCCTTGACAGATCTGGAGGAACTCCATCGCCATGGAAGACATACGACCAGGTTCATCAAATACCATGCAGGCCTTCTGCAAGAAGTTGCACAGGTCTAATAGGAGTGGATCATCTCTCTCCCAGAGGGATAAAGCACAAGCTAGAGTGGAACTCCCCGAACAGGAATAAGATATATGTGACTTTGACTCAGTCAGATGAAAAGAGAGGAGCTTGCAATTCAAACTGCATCTGGCATTGGTTCAGGAAGCCTCTATACATTGTGGAATCCCTGTCATACCTTGGGAGTGGAGGCAGATGAAGCATTGGAGTAGCAGGCCATGCAGGAGGTGCCAGAGCAGGTGCTGTGGGAGCTTGGCAAGTAGCCAGACCCTGAAGATTGTTCACCATCATGTTCAGTTGATCCTGCTGCTGCTTCAGCTGTTGAGCTAACCCGGTTATGGCGGAGGCATGGGATGAATCTGCTGAGCTCATGGCCTCAGCAACTGTGATGAGTGGCATGGGTATGAGCCCTTGGTGCTGTGGGATAGTTGACGCAACCTTGTAGGCGAACCTATGAGGTCTACACCAACAGCTGTCGAACGTGTCCTAAAGCAGGGCCATGGCTGGCCCCCAGTTGAATATGCGGTGGGCCGCCACACAGGCGTGACGTGCTGCACTAGGAATGCCGCTCAGCTGAGTGGGGCATCCCTAGGCACGTGCGACTCAGGCCCTTTTAAAGGGCCCACAGTAGGAAATCCTCTGCAGTGCCCCTGGATGACATCACAGACCTCTTCCTATATAAGGTATGCTCTGCCCTGCCTCAGATGCCTCAGCAATAGGTCGAACTCTTCAGAGTTGCTGTTTGCCATGATGTCCTGGCTCCTGATTCTGCTTCAGTTCCAGTACCTTGTCTTTGTGTTTCCTGGTTCCTTCCTGCTTCTTTGGAGTTCCTGTATTCTCATCTTGTGGTCCCTCATCTGTCTTCGGTATCTTCCTGTTGTTCTGCCATGCCTTCTTCCCCCCGGATTGACACCTCAGCTTGGATCCCCGGCTTCATCTTTGTTTGGATTCCCTGGCTTGACTGTGGATCTCTTCTCGACCACATTGGAGTTCCAACTTCCTTGTAACCACTGCTTACTCCTCATCTTGTTGAATGTCACCTGCCCCTGATCTTGGCCTGCTCTCATCTCTGCTATCTGCTGCCTGCCCTGACCTCTGCTTGGGCTGACTTCGTTCTCTTCACAGAGACCCACACCTAAGTCCAGTCGGCTCCGGCACCCAAGGGCTCAACCTAAGAGGAATGAGGGCTAATATTGGTGAAGTTCCTGTTGGGCTTCTGCTCCAGCCAGCTCCACCTGCCAATAGTGAGGACCCTGTGGGTAGTTCCAACCTCAACTCAGTCCAAGGGTCCATTTCTGTAACAGAGTGACAAGGCCATGGACCAGGTGGATCTCTTAGGCCTCCCACCCATTCCTGGCCTGGTGCAGAAAATCCAGCAGCAGCAACAGTTCCTCGAGCTCTTGGCGGGCTCCATGGTGCGGTTCAGCACCCACCTTGACACCACTGTAGCCTCCGTAGTTCTTCTGCCTCCTGCAGTCCCATCGATTACTGCAGCGGTGCCCATGGCACGTCTTCCGGTTCCTCCTCAATATGAAGGAGATGCAAAACAGTGCTGCAGATTTTTTAATCAGTGCTTTATGCATTTTTCACTTCAGCCAGCACAATTTTCCAGCGACACTGTCAAGATCACTGTCAAGATCACCACATCATGTTGGGGCTGCTCTGGCTGCAGCTTCATTCTCCTCACTTCGACTGGGGCTCACTTCAGCTGGTGAGCTAGGGGGCCCATTGCCACGACTACTGCCTAAACAAACTGAGCCTCCAGTGACTCCGCCCCTGGCAACAACCATGTTGGGACCGCCCCCTCAGTATGCTGAATATACTGACGTGTTCTCCAAGGGGAAGACGGAGACACTGCTTGCCCACCGCACATTCGACTGTGTCATCAATCTTCTACCCAGCACTGAACCACCATGGAAACACTAAGACCGCCCTTTAGTTTCGTCTGGTACATAACACTCCTTTTCACCCTCAGTGGTCTTCATCTCCATATATAATCAAACAATCTTTTCTGCCACAATTTAAGCATATATGTCAACTGGCAATGTTTGGAACAAGTAACTTAATCTAGGTAGAATATTCATTTTAATAACCATTATCCAGCCTAGCCAGGAAATCGCTGTGTTTTCCCATTTTTCCAAATCCGTCGAAATCATGTTCATCAAAGGTATATAATTAAAGGAAAATAGATCTTCCAGCTTTTCTCCTCTGTAGACTCCTAAATATTTAATTAATTTTATGAAAAACCCATTTAAAATGGAATTTAGGCTTCAAAGTTAGCTCTATTTCTGGATTTTCAGTAATATTTAGGATCTCCAACTTGTCCCAATGTATGTTAAACCCTGAGACCTTGCTAAATCCCCCCATTTCTTTCACCACTTCTTCCAGAGAGGCTCTGAGTTCTTTCATTGTGAATAGTGCATCGTCTGCAAAAAGTGATAACATATAATTAACTTTCCCCAATGAGAACCTCCTAATCCTCCTGTTTTCTCTTATCCTAGATGCAAAGGGTTCGGTTCTAAATAGAAGGGGTGGTTCCTTGACTTATTGGGAATTTATTGGACCCCCTCCCCCAATAACTTTAATGCAAGCAGATGGCAAAGTATATAATTTTTTAATCTATTTAAAAAAAAAAATTCTCCGAATCCCATTTTTTCCATTGTTTTAAATAAGAAAGCCCAGTGCACTATCGCGAAAGCTTTTTCCTGCATGAACAATTAGTAACACTGACTCTATTTTTTTCTTTTGTTGCCCACTATATAATGTCTACTATTTTCCATACATTATCCTCTGCTAGTCTGCCAGAATAAATCCAGCTTGGTCATTATGAATTAGATATCCCATCACCCTGGTTCATCCTCTCTGCCAATACCCTGGCAAGAATTTTTAGATCAAGATTGGTAAGAGATACTGGGCAGTACAAACAGCATACAGCCGGATCTCTCCCCGTTTTGGTAAGTATGGTTATACCAGCCATGTTGGAGTCCAGCAGTATGAACCAATCCTTCCTAAGTGAGTTAAACATGTCAGCCAACTCTGTTGTAAATTGTCTATAAAACTGGGCTGTATAGCCATCCAAACCAGGTGACTTATTAATCTTGAGATTCTTAATTACAGAAGTAACCTCTAATGTAGAAATCTCTTTATCCAACCAACACTGGTCTCCTTCTGGTAAGTGAGGTAGGGAAACACCAGCCAGATGTTATCACCCTATACAGTTCTTGATAAAACTGGAAAAAGCGTTCCTGTATCTCCTCATTAGTAGTTAAAAAAGATCCAACTTTATCCTTCAATTTAAAAAAATTATTCTGAATAGACAACTGTTTTAACCTACGCACCAGGAGTCGCCTCCCTTGTTCTCACCCTCAAAATACTTTTGCTTTGTCATCTCCAATTGGTGTGTCCAAGTATGATCATCCTGCAGTTGGAGCTCCTCTCTTGCTTGTTGGATCCACTTGTTTTATGTCTTTGTTCTAAAACTCTTTATCCCTTATCTCTTTATTCTGACTTTCTTCTTTTTCAGAAAAGCAGCTCTCGAGATCATGTGACCTCTCAAGAATGCCATCAAGCTGTTCCATATTATTATAGGAGAAGATTCACCCTCATTGTTAAATTCCAAGTATTCCTGAATTGTTTCTGAAAGCTGGGCACAAAAAGCTTTGTCTTCTAATAAAGTATCATTCATTATCCAGAACCTGCATCCTGTATCATAACTGTGAAGGTCAATTTCTATCCATATGGGTCAGACCATGGATTGACATAGTCAGACCAAGTGATTATGTCAATATCCTTTTTTAAAATTCTATCAGTCAATCCTTTATCAATTAGGAAAAAATCAATTCTGGAGTAGGAGTTATGTGGTACTGAATAACAGGTGTAATTTTTAGTATGTGGAGATCTCAATCACCAAATATCTATCAAATTCCATGACACCACAGTTTGCTTACGTTTATTTCTGTGTGTGGCTGATCCCATACTCCCACTATTTTAACTATCCATAGATGGAATTCTCACCAAGTTAAAATCATCTCCCAAGATAAGATGTCCATCAATACTCCCCCTAAGTAAACTATGGAGCTGATCATAGAAACAATTCTGTTCCTTGTTAGGTGCATATACATTAAGTAAAGATTATACTCCCCTCCCCCCACCAATTGAACCTGCAAAAAGATATACCTTCCCAGAGGGTCCCTAATGCATAACTTGAGTTCAAAAATAATATTGTTGGAAATAAGAATACCCACTCTAACATACTTTCTCCCTTTTGAACAAGGCACAAAGTATTGATGAATGTACTGATCTCACATTATGTACTCATATTTTGGTTTCAAATGAGTTTCCTGAAGGAATACTACTGAGGCTTGGAATGGAACCAAATCTTTATAAAGTAATTTTCTTTTCCTATGCAAATTCAAGCCTTTGATGTGTAAAGAGAAAATTCACAATTTAGCCATTAGGAGTTATTAGGAAACAAAAACGCACTCGCCAATCAAACCCCCAATCACGCAATTGGAGTCTATGCATCTCCGCCCCCAAACAAAAGATATCAGCCTCCAGTCATGCATCAGAAGTCCCTTTTGTTAACATACCTCTCACACATATACCATCTAGAACCTTATGGATAGATTTTAAAAGGGCCACAAGTGTGCCCAATCTCTGCTAGCTGCATTGTACAAATCAACTCCTTTTCATTGCTTACAAGAACTAAAATTCTTTAATGATGTCAATTTTAACAATGAACACCTCTGAATGTGTCTGTAACAACACCTCCCTCACCCCAACCCACCTCCCCAAAACTCACCCCGAATCAAAGTGCCCCCTTACAATGGTGAATATATTGAGTGTCAGGCTGAACTTTATAAAGCATCTCTCTCTCTCTCTCTCTCTGCCTACTGAGGAGTTGTAGCAAAGTTTCACATGTAACATACACATACTGGCTGAGGAAAATTAGGGGTTACATGCTGGAATGCCCTGCCCTTTTTCTGTACGCGCGCCCTTCCCAGCTATTTAAAATTCGCGTAGCTCCTGCCAGGCCCACTTATACAAATATGTGGCCATTTTTGCATGCACAAGGCTTTTAAAATCTACCTCTTAGGCTCTACGCATAAGCATGAAACAATCCTCAAACAGCTGGTAATCCCCATCTGCCCTTCCCTCCCCTTTAACGAACCTGACTCCATTATTAGGCAGTATCATTCTTCCACGAGAGGAAAAGACACCAACGAGCGATCTTCCACCCACCCCAATCCATCTTCATACTGTAAATCATTTATGATGATTGTGGTCATGTTAAGCTTTAATGATCCTTTCCTTTATAGGACCTGTTTTAACCACCCAATTGCCGTCTAAAAACATACAGCCCTGACCCAAATATCAAAATAGTCAGAACTTATAGTCAGTAACAGTAGAAAAAAGGGAAACATGAAACAACAGTTCTACAATCCAAAATAACTGTAAAATGATACTGGTAGTATTAAAATAAGTTGAACAGCATTCCTATGATTTTTCAAGTAGCCCCTCCAGAAGGTATCATGCCGCTAGACTGTCTCTGCAATAAGTTGCTCCCAGTCCCCACTTTTTGCCATCTTGGGTTGCTACCTCTCCCTGCTGTCACCTTGGGCACTGCTTGACGATGTCAGTTAGCTACAAAATCCTTAGGACCGAGAAGTAACTCCGTTTCTTCTTCCATTTTGATCTGCACAGATGTGCCGTCAATGGAAGCAACTAGGCCAAATGGGTGAAACCATCTGTATTTTATGTTATCTTTTCTCAACAATAGGGTGGCCTCATGCAACTCTTGCCTGTTTTGCACCGTTGCGGTCAATAAATCAGGGAATTCTGCCACATTTTCCTTTTCCCACTGCCACTCTTTCATTTGGTAATCGTGAAAGCTTACGATAATGTCCCAGGGACTATTATTAACCCACTGCCCGAGAGTTCGATGTGCTCAGTCAAGCTTCACCGATGCGGCACTCCCAGTTGGTTGTCCGTCCTGCACCGATAGAAGATAGGCACAAAATCTCTGCACAATTTTTAAATTCCTCAAATCTCAGCAATTTCACGAAATCTCAGGTTGCCCAGATGTGACCGGTTTTCTATATCATCCATTTTCTCTTTGAAAGCCATATTTATCATTATACAATGACTGCCACTGAGAGCATAGTTTTACGATTTCCTCCACCAGTGTATCAGTCTTATTATCAATTTTGTCAACCTGTCTGCCGAGATCCGCCAGGTCCTCTTTCATTTCTGCCATGATTCCCATCAATTCTGTTTTGTTATCCTTCATATCCTTCCTCAGCTTGCAAAACCAATCTCTGAATTTTGCTCTTGTTGGCATATCCAGAGCCCAATCATATCTGCACCATTTGGGCCTACTTCCAGTCACAAGTTAGCAGAGGCCTCCCCCTTGTCTTGATCGCCATCATCATTCTTGCTCATTTTAGAGTAAAAAACAGTTTAAAGTCCGTAACTTTCTTTTTAGCCGTCATTATTTCCACTCAGCAAAATTAATTCCAAGAAGGATGTGAAGCTCACCAGCGCTCGGATGACTACAATAATGCAACGATTGAACCCAGGGAGTGAGAAGATCAGATCCTAAGCTGCCATCAGGACTGCTGATGTCACATCCTGTATTTTAAGAAAGCTTTCGACAAAGAAAAATAAAAAGTCATGGAATAAGAGGCAATGTTCTATTGTGGATTGAGAACCGACTGAAAGATAAAAAAACACAGAATAAGGCCAAACGGTCAATTTTCTCCATGGAAAAAGGTGAATAGTAAAGTACCCCAAGGATCTGTATTTGGACTACAGCTTTTTAATATTTTCATAAATGACTTAGAGATGGGAACAATGAGTAAGGTGATCACATTTTCTAATGATAAAAAATTATTGAAAGTTGCTAAATCACAAAAGGATTGTGATAAATTGAAAGACAACGTTTCGAGATTGGGAAACATCATTTGCCATTTGGATGTGACATTTATATATTTATTTTTAAACTTATTTGGAATAGTTCCAGGCTGCACCATGATGAGGTAGATATTCATAGCCTACATGGCTAAGTAACTTAGCCGAATAATACGACTATGCCACTGAACATATCTACATAGAAGTTGTTACTTAGCCGGATAAGTTGCATCCATCTAAGTTTAGACCTGCTAAATATATTAAAAAGTACTGGTCCAAGTACAGATCTCTGAGGCACTCCACTGTTTACCTTTTTCCACTATGAAAAAAGATCATTTAATCCTACTCTGTCAGGCTGCTACAGTAAAACGTGCTCAGCTGAGCGCACTGTTTAACCTGTGGTTGGATGTGCGTTTTGGGCGCACGTCCAAACGCATGTTGATGAGGCTATTAGCTATTCGCCCCAGATACAGAAAAATAAATGTGCGCCCAATCCGCACATTTTACGCTCAGAAATTAATGCCTGCCCAAGAGCAGGGGCTAATTTCTGAGCAGCCCAAAAAAGTGTACAGAAATGCTGAAAATACTGCTTTTCTGTATATCCTCCAACTTAATATCATGGCGATATTAAGTCGGAGGAACTAAAAGGTAAAAACAAAAATAAAAAGTAAAAAAGTGTGCCAGCTGTCAGGTTAGGAAAATGGTCGCTCAGTTTTACGAGTGTCCATTTTCCTAACCCGTGGCTATGCCTAGGTTAGGAAAACAGATGCCTGTAAAATTGAGTGTCCGTTTTCCAAACCCGCTGACAGCCACCTCTCCTGGGCTTCCGCTGCTAAGGAGGTGCTAGGGGCGCGCTATTGTCCCTAGCGCCTCCTTTTTAGCACAACCCCTCATTTAAATACTGTACTGCATGTCCAGGAGAGGTGGCTGGGTGCGTTAGGAAAGCGGGCCCTCAACACTGAGCGTCCGTTTTCTGCGCAACCTAACTGAATCGGCCTGTGTGTTTCTTGCCTTTTAGCCAGTTTGCAATCCACAAAAGGACATCTCCTATCCCATGACTTTTTAGTTGTTTTAGAAGACTCTCATAAGGGATTTTGTCAAACACTTTCTGAAAATCCAAATGCACTACATCTACCGGTTCACCTTTATCCACATGTTTATTAACCCCTTCAAAAAAATGTAGATCTGTGAGGCAAGACTTCGCTTGGGTAAATCCATGCTGGCTGTGTCCCGTTAAACCATGTCTTTCTATATGCTATGTGATATTATTCTTTATAATAGTTTCCACAATTTTTCCTGGCACTGAAGTCAGGCTCCCCAGAGCAACCCAAATTATAGCTACACAATGCAAGGCTCCACACTGGGAATCATCACACAGGAAAAGTATCTAGACATCATTGTGGATAATATGTTAAAATCCTCTGCTCAATGTGCGGCAGCAGCCAAGAAAGCAAACAGAATGCTAGGAATTAGGATAGGAAGAGAAAGTAAATCAGTGAATATCATAAGGTCTCTGTATTGCTCCATGGTGCGAACACAACTTGCGAACTGCTATTCTGGTCACCGCATCTCAAAAAAGAATATAGCAGAATTAGAAAAGGTACAGAGAAGGGTAGCGGTTATGTGAGCCCTTGGTGCTGCGGCATAGTTAATATGGTCTCGAGGGCAAACCCCCGAGACCTACGCTGGCAGCTGGAAAACGTGCCCAGTGGTAGGACAGTCTGGAGCTTCACCTTTACCAGCCTCCTCCCCTGCAGATTAGGTCCTTGGATTCTGATGGCTGGGAGGACTTAGGTGAGCCCCTAGGGTGGTGAAGATAACGGAAGTCCAAGAGCACACCGGGGTCAGGGTAGACAACAGACTAACAGAGTCAGAGACAGGCCAAGGTTGGGCTGGGCAGCTAGCAAGAATGGTCAGGTCCAGGCAAAGGGTCAGATCCAGGAGGCAGGCAGTCATAGACAGGTCCAAGCAAGAGGTCAAGATCCGAAGAGTCAGGCCAAGGGGGGGGGGGGACACAGACACACTGGAAACACTGGACAAGATGGATAGGAGAAGGCAAGGCTGGACAAACTGGGCTGGATGAGGCAAGGCTGAAAGAGAAGGCTGGACAATGAGGCAATGCAGGATGACAAGGCAAGGCTGGATGAGGCAAAGCTGGGAGGCAAGGCTGGACGAGGCAAAGCTGGAAGGCAAGGCTGGACGAGGCAAAGCTGGAAGGCAAGGTTGGATGAGGCAAGGCAGGACGAGGCAAAGCTGGAAGGCAAGGCTGGATGAGGCAAAGCTAGAAGGCAAGGCAGGACGAGGCAAAGCTGGAAGGCAAGGCTGGATGAGGCAAAGCTGGAAGGCAAGACAGGACGAGGCAAAGCTGGAAGGCAAGGCTGGATGAGGCAAAGCAGGAAGGCAAGGCAGGACGAGGCAAAGCTGGAAGGCAAGGCAGGACGAGGCAAAGCTGGAAGGCAAGGCTGGATGAGGCAAAGCAGGAAGGCAAGACAGGACGAGGCAAAGCTGGAAGGCAAGGCTGGATGAGGCAAAGCAGGAAGGCAAGGCAGGACGAGGCAAAGCTGGAAGGCAAGGCAGGACGAGGCAAAGCTGGAAGGCAAGGCAGGACGAGGCAAAGCTGGATGAGGCAAAGCTGGAAGGCAAGGCAGGACAAGGCAAAGCTGGAAGGCAAGGCTGGATGAGGCAAAGCTGGAAGGCAAGGCAGGACGAGACACAGGAACATAGGAATCAGGAATGCTAGGCAACATGCACTGCAAGCAGAAGACCTGTTGCTGAGGCAAGATACTGCTGTGAGGTCCTGACTTAAATAGGCCGGTTGGCCTGTCATCATTAGAGAGCACCACTAAGTGTTTCCCACCACGGGGTCTGTATAATGTGCGTATATGCACAGCTACGGAAGATCTGGGACAGGAGCAGCATGGTGACGTGTGGGGCCGCATCTACCAGAGCTGAGGAAACTGTGGTGTCCCAGCCATGGGAGTGTGTTGATGGGGTCCTGGACTGCTCGTGGTGGCATCATGGTGGGTACTGAGGCTCGCAGGGCCATCCTGCGAGCCCGGTGCCTAACACGACCCAAATGATAAACGGCATAGAATGATTCCCCTTTGAAGAAAGGCCAAGGAGGTTAGGATTCTTCAGCTTGGAGAAGAGACAGCTGAGGGGAAATATGACAGAGGTCTATAAAATAATGAATGGAGTGGAACAGGTAAATGTGAATCAGTTGTTTACTCTTTCAAAAAGTATAAAGAACAGGAGACAAACATTGAAGTTACTAGGTAACACATTTAAAACAAATAGGAAAAAATATGTTTTTACTCAATGCATAATTAATTTCTGGAATGCATTGCCAGAGGATGTGGTGAAAGCTATTAGTATAGTTGGTTTTTAAAAAGGTTTGGACAAGAAAATTTCATAAGCAATTATTAAGGAAGACTTGGGGAAATTCTTGGCTTAGCACTGGGATAAGCACCATGGAATCTATTGATCTTTTGGAACCCTGCCAGGTACTTGTGACCTGGATTGTCCACTGTTGGAAACAAGATACTGGACTTGATGGACTTTTTGTTCTGACCCTAGTACGCCAAATATTATGTTCTTAGGACTGTACTTTGAAAGTCCTTTTTCATGTAAAATCTGTTATAACTGCATAATTTTTCATTGTGTGTGGGGAAGAGGTGGGAGTCACAAGGTCTAATGCTGTAAAGTTTGCCTAGGGTGTTTCACATTCTTGCACCAGCCCGGTACTATTCCTCTCAGAACAATCCTGTAAAAACACATAATTGAACATCATACTTTAAAATATTAAACTATGTTTCAAATATATATGTATTTAAAACATTCATAACCCGCCTAGCCATAGGCCTCTCTCTCTCTCTCTCTCTATATATATATATATATATGGTCAGAAAACACAAAGGCAAAACATATACAGTCAAATGTTCCACCTTACACACTGTTTTAAAATAAAGATAGAACATTAATATATTGGTTCAAAAAACAATTAAAAAATATTTATTTAAATGAGCATATAATCAGCAATTACAAAAAGTTGATATATATAGGCAAACACAAAAATGATGCTATTAAACAGCAGCACCTGAGCAAAATCTGAATAAACTAAAAAATCAACAGAGTCCAATACTGAGGATAGGAGACCTCGAGGTGAAACCAGTGTCAATTCAAAAGATGGATTAAATTCTTTATTCTTCTGCTTGAAATGAATTTTCAACACAAGAGTTCCTTGTACCCCACATTAGGGAAGCTAACCAAATTGATAGTGCGGTAATAATGGGAGATTTCAATTACCCCAATATTGACTGGGTAAATGTATCATTGGTACGTACTAGAGATAAAGTTCCTGGATGGAATAAATGACAGCTTTATGGAGCAATTGGTTCAGGAACCGACGAGAGGGAGCAATTTTAGATCTAATTCTCAGTGGAGCACAGGATTTGGTGAGAGAGGTAACGGTGGTGGGGCCGCTTGGCAATAGTGATCATAATATGATCAAATTTGAATTAATGACTGGAAGGGGGAGAGTAAGCAAATCCACGGCTCTTGTGCTAAACTTTCAAAAGGGAAACTTTGATAAAATGAGAAAAATAGTTCAAAAAAATCTAAAAGGAGCAGCTACAAATGTAAAAAGTGTGCAAGAGGCGTGGTCATTGTTAAAAAATACCATCCTAGAAGCACAGTCCAGATGTATTCTACACATTAAGAAAGGTGGAAAGAAGGCAAAATGGTCACCGGCATGGTTAAAAGGGGAGGTGAAAGAAGCTATTTTAGCCAAAAGACCTTCATTCAAAAACTGGAAGAAGGATCCAACAGAAGAAAGTAGGATAATGCATAAGCGTTGGCAAGTTAAATGTAAGACATTGATAAGACAAGCTAAGAGAGAATTTGAAAAGAAGTTGGCCTTAGAGGCAAAAACTCACAGTAAAAGCTTTTTTAAATATATCCGAAGCAGAAAGCCTGTGAGGGAGTCAGTTGGACCATTAGATGATCGAGAAGTTAAAGAGGTAATTAGGGAAGATAAGGCCATCGCAGAAAGATTAAATTAATTTTTTGCTTCGGTGTTTACTGAAGAGGATGTTGTGGAGTTAGCCATATCGGAGAAAGTTTTCTTGAGTAATGATTCAGAAGGACTGAACCAAATCACGATGAACCTAGAAGATGTGGTAGGCTTGATTGACAAACTGAAGAATAGTAAATCACCTGGCCCGGATGGTATACACCCCAGGGTTCGGAAGGAACTCAAAAATGAAATTTCAGACCTATTAGTAAAAATCTGTAACCTATCATTAAAATCATCCATTGTACCTGAAGATTGGAGGGTGGCTAATGTAACCTCAATATTTAAAAAGGGCTCCAGGGGTGATCTGGGAAACTACAGACCAGTTAGCCTGACTTCAGTGCCAGGAAAAATAGTGGAAAGTGTTCTAAATATCAAAATCACAGAACATATAGAAAGACATGGTTTAATGGAACAAAGTCAGCATGGTTTACCCAAGGCAAGTCTTGTCTCACAAATCTGCTTCACTTTTTTGAAGGAGTTACTAAACATGTGGATAAAGGTGAACCGGTAGATATAGTATACTTGGATTTTTAGAAGGCGTTTGACAAAGTTCCTCATGAGAGGCTTCTAGGAAAAGTAAAAAGTCATGGAATAGGTGGCGATGTCCTTTCATGGATTGTAAACTGGCTAAAAGACAGGAAACAGAGAGTAGGATTAAATGGACAATTTTCTCAGTGGAAGGGAGTGGGCAGTGGAGTGCCTCAGGGATCTGTATTGAGACCCGTACTTTTCAATATATTTATAAATGATCTGGAAAGAAATACGACGAGTGAGGTAATCAAATTTGCAGATGATACAAAATTGTTCAGAGTAGTTAAATCACAAGCAGATTGTGATAAATTGCAGGAAGACTTTCTGAGACTGGAAAATTGGGCATCCAAATGGCAGGTGAAATTTAATGTGGATAAGTGCAAGGTGATGCATATAGGGAAAAATAACCCATGCTATAATTACACAATGTTGGGTTCCATATTAGGTGCTACCACTCAAGAAAGAGATCTAGGCATCATAGTGGATAACATATTGAAATCGTCGGCTCAGTGTGCTGCGGCAGTCAAAAAAGCAAACAGAATGTTGGGAATTATTAGGAAGGGAATGGTGAATAAAATGAAAAATGTCATAATGACTCTGTATTGCTCCATGGTGAGACCGCACCTTGAATACTGTGTACAATTCTGGTCACCGCATCTCAAAAAAGATATAGTTGCGATAGAGAAGGTACAGAGAAGGGCGACCAAAATGATAAAGGGAATGGAACAGCTCCCCTATGAGGAAAGCTAAAGAGGTTAGGACTTTTTCACTTGGAGAAGAGATGGCTGAGGGGGGGATATGATAGAGGTGTTTAAAATCATGAGAGGTCTAGAACGGGTAGATGTGAATCAGTTATTTACTCTTCCGGATAATAGAAAGACTAGAGGGCACTCCATGAAGTTAGCATGTGGCACAATTAAAACTAATCGGATAAAGTTCTTTTTCACTCAACGCACAATTAAACTCTGGAATTTGTTGCCAGAGGATGTGGTTAGTGCAGTTAGTGTAGCTGTGTTTAAAAAAGGATTGGATACGTTCTTGGAGGAGAAGTCCATTACCTGCTATTAATTAAGTTGACTTAGAAAATAGCCACTGCTATTTCTAGCAACAGTAGCCTGGAATAGACTTAGTTTTGGGGTACTTGCCAGGTTCTTATGGCCTGGATTGGCCACTGTTGGAAACAGGATGCTGGGCTTGATGGACCCTTGGTCTGACCTAGTATGGCATGTTCTTAGATACAGGGGTACATTTTAAAAGCGCGCGCGCATACTTTTGTTCGCGCATCAGGTCGAACAAAAGTATGCTGGATTTTATAAGATACGCGCGTAGCCACGCATATCTTATAAAATCCGGGGTCGGCGCGCGCAAGGGGGTGCACATTTGTGCAACTTGCGCGCGCTGAGCCCTGCGCGCGCTGCCCGTTCCCTCCGAGGCCACTCCGAATTCGGAGCGGCCTTGGAGGGAACTTTCCCTTGGAGGGAACTTTCCTTCCGCCTCCCCCCACCTTCCCCTCCCTTCCCCTACCTAACCCACCCCCCCCCCCCCGGCCCTATCTAAACCCCCCCACCTCTGTTTCACAAGTTACGCCTGCTCGAAGCAGGCGTAAGTTTGCGCGCGCCAGGCCGGCTGCCGCGCAACATGTTCTGGTCCGGGGGCTGGTCCGGAGACCGCAGCCACGCCCCCAGAACGCCCCCAAGCCAAAACCACGCCCGCGGCACCGCCCCCAGATGACGCGCCGACCGCTTCACACCCCCCGACACGCCCCCGGATGATGCGCCGATCGCGTCACGTCCCCTGACACGCCCATCCCAAGAAAGCCCCGGGACTTACGCGCGTCCCGGGTCTTTGCGTGAGCCGGAAGCCTATGCAATATAGGCTCGGCGCGCGCAGGGCCGTTTTACAAGGGTTACGGGCATACCTTATGCGCGGAACCCTTTTAAAATCTGGCCCACAGTGTATTCAGAAAGTATTCAGGTTTGTAGAAATTTGTGCAAATTAAATTTTAAAAACCTGAAATATCACATTTACACACACAAATATGTTTCAGAAATCATGCCATAGTGTCTGATGTTTATGTCATCTATTATTATGTAGGGAGCAGACTATAAAAAAAAAATTAAGAAATACATACATGTTATAAAATTACATTTTAAATGTGTGTGCCTGACTAAATACATTTTAAGTGAGTGTGCCTGACTAAAAGAAAGGAAAAGTAGATAATTTTTAGTGACTTTCTTCTCCCCCCCCCCCCCCTCCCCAACCATCCTTAAGCATATTCTTTGATTTATAAACTCTTATCCCATATGAAAGGACAAGAGGCATTTTTATGCCAAAAATCAGTCAGGGATTTTTCTAAACCAAGGGAATGACCCAGTCTTCATCAATAGATTATTGTTCCCTTGCAGGTCACTGCCAATTTAACATTAAATACACCACATAAATTTAAAGAACTTTAATTTATGCAACTAAAATTAACTAAGAACTCAACAATATTAAGATGCAGAAAGCAGTCCAGCAGCAAGATGGGGGCCTTTCACCCTTTTACGTGTGTGCCACATATTGGATTATCTACCATTTGGAGAGAGGTTATAAGTGTGCGCCTGGTGCAAAGAGCTCCTGGCTCTCAGGGAATGAGTCCGATCTCTGGAGGCTAAAGTGGCAGACTTGGAGGCACTAAGGCAGAGAGTGAGGTATATAGAGGGGACCTTCAGAAACATAGTAGCCAAATCCCAACTCCAGTCTGGCAGCCTCTGTGCTGCTTTGAAGGAGCAAAGTCACCTGGATAGATAGATAGCAAGACTTTGGTTAAACAGGAAGTGATCCTGTAGTTAGGACCTACTCTCCAGGTAATGCAATATCCTTTCACACCAAGAATGGGTCTCCAAGGGCTTGTGCCCAAGAGAAAAGAGTTGGATCAGCCCTCATAGTTGGTGATTTTATTATTAGGAATGTAGATAACTGGGTGGCTGGTGGATGTGAGGATTGCTTGGTAACTTATCAGCCTGGTGTGAAGGTGGCAGACCTCACGTGTCATCTAGATAGGATTTTAGACAGTGCTGGGGGAGAAGCTGGCTGTCATGGTACATGTGGGCACCAATGACACAGGAAGATATTGAAGGGTGGTTCTAGAAGCCAAATTTAGGTTCTTGGGTAGAAACTTGAAATTCAGAACCTCCAAGGTAGCAATATCTGAAATTCTCCCTGTTCCATGCACAGGATCCCAAAGGCAGGCAGAGCTTCAGAGTTTTAATTTGTGATGATGATGGTGCAAGGAAGAGGGCTTTAATTTTCTTAAGAACTGGACACCAGTTTTAGGGAAGGGGAAACCTATTCTGAAAGGATGGGCTCCACCTTAACCAGAGTGGTACCCAGTTGCTGGCTCTAACCTTTAAAAAGGAGATAAGGTAGTTTTTAAACAAGAACAACAGGAGCAAGGAGGAAAGCCAACAGTCACTCAACAGGGTTTGGTTCAAAGGGAGGAATGTTTGAGCATCCTGATAATGAGGTTCCAATAAAAGCAAAAGGAGCCCATGTGCCTATAAGTAAAGAACAGATTGAATTAAAAGATTCCAAATTATCCATGTTAACTGCTAGGAAAGTTGTATATACAAATATAAAATGTACCTTGATATATCTGTATGCTAATGCTAGAGGTCTAAAAAATATGATGGGAGAATCCATAATATATCGGGCTTGGTAGTGTGTCCGTCAGTGCTCGCGCATGTTCCCCAGCCCGCCCATAGATGGCGCAGGCAGTTCCCTGGCCGCCTTGGAGGCTCAAACACACCGTACAGTGGCCATGTCACAATACCAGCTACAAGAGGTACTCCTGGGGGAATTCAGCGCTACTGTGGAATGCAGAATTTGCGTAGAATTCCTCCTTCCCGCAGATTTCCTCCCTCCCTCACCTCGCCGATTTCCTCCCTCGCCGGAAGACTATTCAAAACCGGAAGGACAGCGGCCATCGCGGAACAGGCAGAAAATAGCATAGGAGACCCTGGCATGCCGTGAATGGAGCGAGTCCAGCGGCACACGCTCCATTCGCGGCGAAGATGAAGGCCCGGCACGCCTTTCACAGTGAAAAGGGAAGGCCCCCGTGTGCCGCGATCGGCGCACCCGGGCCTTCATCTTCGCCGCGAACGGAGTGTGTGCTGCGGGACGCGCTCCGTTCGTGGCATGCAGGGGTCTCCGCTGCTATTTTCTGCTCAAGGCGAAAATGGAAGGCCGGGCCTTCATCTTCGCTACGAACAGTGCGGGTCCCGCGGCATGCCGGTGAGAGAGGATGTGTGTCGGGGAGGGGAGGGTGTGAGAGAAAGCATGGGGGGGGGATGCTGGTGAGAGAGAATGTGTGTTTGAGAGAGGGGGGGTGACAGAGACCATGGTTGGTAAGAGGGGGGTGGGGAGGGTGTGAGAGCATGGGAGGCAAGAGAGGGTGGATGGGGGGATGCTTGAGTGTGGGTTTTAGAGAGAGGGAGCCTATATGAGGGGAGGGGGATGCCGGTGAGAGAGAATGTGTGTGTGAGAGAGGAGAGGGGGTGTGGGGGAGTGCGAGAGACAGCTTGGTAAATAAACTTTGCCAGCCCTGGCTTTAGCAAATGTGCCTCCACGTCCCTTGCCCTGGGTGAAAACAATTTTGTTTTTCCTTTTCAGCTAGCGCTTCCATACAAGAGCATATGTGCCAATAAACAGGCTCGCCGCTTGGGCGTAGAACGGGTACAGTTGCTAGTAAGAATATATAGCACTAAAAGAAGAAGTAGCCATATTTGGTATCTCATAGATCTGGAGGAAGGAAGATAACCCATGGGACAGTACTATACCATTATAAAAATTATATTATAATGATAGAGTGGATCAACTTAATGGAGGTGTGGTGCTTTATGTAAGGATGGCATAGAGTCCACTAGAATAATGATCCTGTAGGAAACTAAATGCACAGTAGAATCTTTAGGGGTGAAAAGTATAGCAGTAAGATATACTACCATTCAATAGGCCAAAATGAATGGCTGCCGGATGAAATATTAACAGAATTAGGGAAGCTAACAAATTTGGCAGTACAGTAATAATGGATTTCAATTACCCTGATAGTGATTGGGAAGTGTCATATCAGGACATGCTAGGGAGGTAAAATTTACAGATGAAATAAATGAGTGCTTCATGGAGCAGTTGGTCTGGGAACTGACAAGAAGGTGAACCATTTTAGACCTAATTCGTAGTGGAACACAGGATTTGATGAGAGAGAGAGAATAGAAGTGGGGCTGCAGTGATCATAACATAATCAAATTTGACTTAATGACTGAAGGGAGGACATTAAGTAAATTTGTTCTAGCATTTAACTTTCAAAAGGGAGATTTTGATAAAATGAGTAAAATAGTTAGAAAAAACTAAAAGATGCAGCTGCGGACATTGTCTAAAAATACCATTTTGGAAGCCCAGACCAGATGTATTCCATGCTTTAGAAAAATGGTAGGAAGGCCAGGCAACTCCTGGTATGGTTTAAAGGAGATGTGAAAGAGGATATTTTAACCAAAAGAACTTATTTCAAAAACAAAAAAAGGATGCATCTGAAGAAAATAAGAAGAAGCAGAAGCATTGGCAAACTAGATATTAAATATATTGATAAAGCAGGCAAAAAGAGAATTTGAAAAGAAACTGGCTTAAAGAGCAAAAATGCCTAATAAAAGTTATTTAAATATATCTGAATTAGGAGAGAGTCATTGGACAGATAGATGATTGAGTGGTTGAAGGTGCACTTAGGGAAAATAAGGCCATAGCAGAAAGACTAAATTAATTCTTTACTCCAGTGCTTACTGAAGAACAAGTTGGGGAGAAACCCATGCCAGAAACGGTATATAATGGTGATGATTCAGAAGAACTGAAACAAATCAAGGTGAACATAGAACATGTAATACAGCAGATTGACAAACTAAAGTACTAAATTGCCTGGACCAGATGGAATACACCCCAGCATTCTGAAAGAATTAAAAAATTAAATTGCAGATTTATTACTAGTCATTTATAACCTATCATTAAAATCATCTATTGTGCTTGAAGATTGGAGGGTGGCCAATATAACACCGGTCTTTAAAAAGGGCTCCAGGGTGATCTGGGAAACTATAGACCGGTGAGTCTGATTTCAGGGCCAGGAAAAATTGTAGAAATTATTGTAAAGAATAAAATCTCAGAACATATAGAAAGACATGTTTTAATGGATCACTGCCAGCATGGATTTACACAAAGGAAGTGTTGCCAGCATGGAATTAGACAACAGAAGTCTTGCCTCATCAATCTGCTACATTATTTGGAAGGGTGAATATACATGTGGATAATGGGGAACCAGTGGATATAGTATATTTGGATTTTCAGAAAGTGTTTGACAAAATCCCCCATGAGAGACTCCTGAGAAAATTAAGAAGTCACTGGAGAGGAGGCAATTTCCTATTGTGCATTGCACACTGGTTAAAAGATAGAAACAGAGCGTAGGACTAAACCATCAGTTTTCTCAGTGTAGAAAGGCAAAGCATGGTAGGGATCTATGTGGGGACCAGTGCTTTTCAATAAATTTGTAAATGATCTGTAACAGTGAACAACGAGTGAGGTAAACAAATTTGCAGATGACACAAAATTATTCCAAGTTGTTAGATCACAAATGGATTGAAATAAATCGCAGGAGGACATTACGAGACTGGGAGAATGGGCATCTAACTGGCAGATGAAATTTAATGTGGATAAGTGCAAAGTGATGCACATAGGTAAAAGTAACCCACACTGTAGTTACATGATGTTAGGTTCCATATTAGGAGATACCACCTAGGAAAAGTATATGGGTGTCATCCTTGACAATACTTTGGAATCCTTGGCTCAATGTGTGGCAGTTTAAAAAGCAAACAGAATATTAGGAATTATTAGGAAAGGAATGGAGAATAAAACAGACAATGTCATAATACTTTTATATCGCTCCATGGTGAGACCACACCTGGAGTACTGCATGCAATTCTGGTCTCTGCATCTCAAAAAAAGATATAGTTGAACTGGGAAAGCTACAGAGAAGGGCAACCAAAATGATAAAGGGGATGGAATGGCTCCACTATGAGAAAAGGCTAAAGAGGTTAGGGCTGATCAGTTTGAAGAAGAGCCGGCAGAGGTCTATAAAATCATGAGTGGAATAGCATGGATAAATGGGAATCAGTTATTTACTCTTTCAGAAAATACAAAGACAAAGGAATACTTCATGAAGTTAGTAAGTAGCACATTTAAACAAATTGGAGCAAATCCTTTTCAACTTAATGCTCAATTAAGCTCTGCAATTCATTGTCGGAAGACTTGTTAAAGGCAGTTAGCTGGGTTTAAAAAAGGTTTGAATCAGTTCCTGGAGGAGAAATCCATAAATTGTTATTAACCAGGTAGACTTGGAGAAAGCCACTACTTATGCCTGGGCGTTAGCAGCATGGGATCTACTTACTGTTTGGGATCCTGCCAGGTACTTGTGACCTGGATTGGTCACTGTTGGAAACAAGATACTGGGCTTGATGGACTCTTGGTCTGAGCCAGTTTGACAATTCTTATGCTTGCAGAATCCCTCACCTTGGTTACACATGCAGAACATAGACAGATCCTCACCAAATGCAGAATAAGGGACCGCAAATTAAAAATATGCAGACAGCAACTGAATTCTTGTTTGCTCTGCTGTCCACTCCATCCCACCTCACCCCTCCCCTCCTGTTCCCTGCAGGCTAGAATGGAGGTGCTAGATTAGGGAACAGAGAGGCTGATTGGTTATGCTTCAGTATCTACTTCAGGATCACCCCCTTCCTGCTTCTGTCCCTAAATGACAGGAAGGGAGGGGGCTGGATTAGGGAGCAAAGCCAATCCTCTTTGCTGTGCTCTGTCTACTTTGGACTCCCCCCTCGTTCCTACCTGGGAGGGGAAGGGCTGGAGCAGGCAGCAGAGAGCTCTTTTCTGCAGCCTGAAATTGTCACTGTCCATTGTTAGAATTATAGGGGTAGAGCCCTGTGTGTTTATACGATGGGCTCCTGGCTACGCAGGGCAGCTGCCCATTTTTGCCCATAGATAAAAGTGGCCATGTAGTTTGACAGTCTCTACTTCGATATTTTCAGCTCCTGCTCTCTCTATGAGATCTCATGAGATCAGAAGAGCACACACCTGTCTCTGTTCTTCAGGTGCTCTCCCACCCCACACCCACCCACACCTCTTAGCTTCGGTTTCTGCACCAGGGTTCTCCCTGTTCTTCAGTTTACTGCATAACCACACAGCCGGAGAGCCCAGAGCCCTGGAGGGCGCTGCGCTCTGAGGGAAGAAGAGCAGGCGCCTTCAGTGAGACCTTTTAATTATGGCTGTGTGTGTTTTCTTCTGACAGATGGAAAATCCCCAGCAAGAATGCCCGAGGCAATGCTTCGTTGCACCCTTTCACATCTCTCGCAGAAAAACCTTCAAAGAAGATTTTTGTTAACAAACACAGAAATGCTTGGAATGGCACTAGACAGCAGTCCTGCCAGCTTCAGCCCCTTAGGATTTTCAGGTTTCTGCCTGTATCCTGCAGAAACTTCATTCATGCAGATAGGTGAAGTTAATAAGGCGCTGTGACCTACTGTGAGGGACATCTCTTACAGAGAATAATAGAAGTTAATAGGCACTTGGAGGGGCGTCTCTTCTGGTGCATAAGAGGGGGTTAATAGGCATTGGGAGATTATAAGAGCATAAATGTCATGCTGGTTCAGACCAAGGTTTAACGAGCGGAGTTAATAAGCACTGCTGGGGACGTCTTTTATGGTGTATAATGGAAGCTAATAGGCGCCATGGGGGATGCTTCTCATAGTGTATAATAGTTAACAGGCACTGTGAGGGATGTCTCTTCTGGTAAATAACAAAAGTTAACAGATGCTGTGAAGGACCGTCTTTTATGGTAAACAACAGAAGCTAATAGGTGATGGGAGGGCCATCTCTTACAGTGCACAATAGAAGTTAACAGGTGCAGTGAGGGACGTCTCTTAAGGTGTATGAGAGAAGTTAATAGGTACTATGAGAACATAAGGACACGAATGCCATGCTGGGTCAGACCGAGCAGGCAAAGTTAATAGGACGTTTCTCCCAGCGCGCACGTTAACAGCTGCTTGCAGAGTGCCTCATCTTTCTAGTCAAATTGTGGCTGGCTTGGTTTAGGATAATTTTTAGTTGAAAGTTCCTCTAAGCTAATTTAGATGGTAAAATCTAGCCAGTTTTTAAGCTGCTGAGCAGCTTACTAAACGTTTACTTACTTCTCCCTCCCTCCCTCCCTCTGGGTACCTGACGTCTTTTCGAGCATCCCGACCCATGGGCTCCTCCCTGGTACCCCCTGAAATGCATTAAAGCATACTGACCTGCAGACTCCCTGCCAGGACCCCCAAAGTGTGCCCTGAGGGCTCCCATCCCCCATCCCGGTACCCCAGAAGTGCTCCAACGTACTAGCCTGCCCCAACCATGCCTCCAAGCCTGTCTGACCTTTTTGCCTGCCTAAATGTAACCACCCACTGAATCTAGTTGGCCAACACTTAGCCACTCAGCTGGGCTATGGTTTCAAAACTTTTTATCTAGTTGGCTATATCCTTCCTTAGCTGATTACATCCCTTTGAAAACTGATCCCTAAGATAGACTCGGTTCCAAAAAATTACAGATAAATTATCTGTAGTATTAAAAAGCGCCTGTCTCCTGCTAAGGTTGCGTTGGGCTATGTTTCAGTGCTATACACCCCACAAGGGAAAAGCAAGGGAGTCTCACTGATGTACATTTTTTTTTTTATTTATCACTGGGGGTTTTCACGATGGGCTGCGGGAACATGTTCTTAACCCCCCACAAGCGCAAAATACCCATAAGAATAGCATGGGACAACAAGGCTGGCCCGATGCAACCTGCAGATTTTGTTTTCCACTGGAATTAGCTCTGATGAAAGAGCATGTGGAAAAAGCTCTAGGGCAAAGGAAAGAAGTGTGATGATGTTTAAACGATGAAACCTTTCCAACACCGCCACCCTTCCTCGGCAGCCTGAGCTGCCATGCAGGCAGGTCCTGTTAGCAATAGTAAACACCAGGCCGTTTAAGACTGCCCCTTCTCTCCCTCCGCCAGGTGAGAAAGCAGAGATGGGGGTGATCTGAAAGCACAGGTTAGGGAGGGGGGAGGGGGAGAGCTGTGGAGGAAGGAGTAATTTGGGAATATAAATTTGAGAGAGTAAGGGAAGAAGCACTTTGGGAATATGAGTGTGAGGGAGAGGTGTTGGGCACAGGAGTGACAGGAAGGAGAGTCGGGGGGAAAGAAGGATTTGAAAGAATGAGGGAGGGTAGGGAAAGCAGTAATGCCTGTGTGAGTTTGAGAGGGGAAGGAGCATTTGAGAGTGTGGGAAACGGTAGGAGAGAGATTACGATCTGGCAGTCTTCCACATACCCTTTTATCTGTGCTGCCACACACTTTTGCTACAGTTTGAATAGGCCAGCCAAGTTTCCAGCCCCCAGTGCTGCCGGGCTAGGGCAGGGCGGGCCAGGCTCAGAGGCACAAGCGCACCGAACTTTGTCTGCATGCATACCCTGCCCTACCCAGCTTCCTATCCCTCCCTCTCTAACGGTCTTACCTCCCCTGTAATGTTTACATTACTGAAATATTTTCCATCTTCTCTAGAGCTCTCTCTCTCTCTCTGCTGGAGAGTGTTAGGAGAGCCTTCCTTCCTGGATACAGAGGTGGGGGTTTGCACTGGCTGCAGCAGAGCTGGTCTGTGGCAGGAGACTTTCCTCGCAAGCTAAGAGTTCTCTCTCAGGCATTTCTGTTTTACTCTCCAGACCCAAACAGGGCTGCATTTCATCTCTCGTACTCGATGGCGCAAGAGACAAGACAGGCATAGGGACACAAAGCCCGTCACCTCTAGGCCTGGAGGACTCAGGGGATGGATGCAGGGACCCAGAGCCTGTTATCTCGAGGAGTGAATTAGGTGGCCAGTCCTATCTTTCGGCAACATGAACTAAGACAGAGCACAGCCTAAACTTTGCCGTTTATTTACTCAGTGTACTAAATGGCTGAGTAGCAAGCTATTCTGAGTCAGCAGTTTTTGGGGGAGAGGAGGAGATGGAGAAGTCTTTATCTCCTACTGAAATGCACTCGGGGAGGGGGAGGCGAAGAGAGAGTGATTTTTGGAGGCAGAGTGCAGAAAGGATGCAAGTTTGAGAGCTCATAAGAGCAAGAACAGAGAATGCAAGAGGTGAAACCACAGACATGTGAAAGGCGGGGCTTCCCATCGCCCTCTGGACAGAGTTCCATGTGACCTCCTGGCCAGCTGCCAATAGGCTGCCTGCGTCTCTGGCCTGACCGCAAGTCCCCATGATGTCACCCTCTGTAGGGAAATCCTGTCAGCAGCACCAGCAGAGAGAGAGAGAGGGTTCCCGCAGCTAACCACAGAAATGCTCTGAAGGGGGTGGGGTAGGGTAAAGACAGAGGCAGCGCCTGGCTAACCTCAGAAAGGAAATCTTTCTATACTGTGCTAACAAGTGCGAGACTACTAGTTACTTAGGGACCGATGCAATAAGGCATGCTAACGTTAGCACAAGATGTAACTTCTGTTTTAATGTGCATTTTTCTACGGTTAGTTTAAACTCCTAAAAAATGCACATTAAACCAGGAGTAAAACCCAGTGTTAAAATTGGTGCAATTTCAGGCAAATCCCAAGTAAAACAAGGCATTATCTATTCCCCAGCAATGCAGGTATATGCAGACTGCTTAAAGCTTATTTTCTTAATGCTGAAAATTTTACTCCTAGCTTATAGCAGAATAGCTTTGGCCACCAGAAATGTGAGTTTAATCCACCTCAGACCAGAGTTTAATTTCATAAGAACATAAGAAATTATGGGTCAGACCAAGGGTTCATCAAGCTCAGCATCCTATTTCCAACAGTGGCCAATCCAGCTTACAAGTACCTAGCAAGGACCCAAATATTAAATAAATCCTATGCTAATAATGCCAGTAATAAGCAGAGGCTATTTCTTAAGTCAACTATGTTAATAACAGTTTATGGACTTCTCCAGGAACTTGTCCAAACCTTTTTTAAACCCAGTTATGTAATTGTCTTAACCACATCCTCTGGCAATGAATTCCAGGGCTTAATTGTGCATTGAGTGAAAATGAATTTTCTCTGATTTGTCTAATATGTGCTACTTGCTAACTTCCTGGAGTACCCCCTAATCCTTTTATTATCTGAAAGAGTAAATAATTGATTCACATTTACCTGCTCTAGTCCTCTCATGATTTTTTAGACCTCTATCATATCCCCCTCAGCTGTCTCTACTTCAAACTGAACAGCCCTAATCTAATCGGCCCAAAGTTATGGAATTCGTTACCTCATTACCTGACCGCTCAAGAAAACATAAAATCTTTTAAAAAAGACCTTAAAGACTGGCTACTCAGCCAAACTCTCTAAGACAACACTCTCAATTGACTATAAAGGATAAATCTACAGATCTATCCCTTTATGTGTTCCTCCATCATCCAATCTCCCTACAATGACTATCTTTCTTTTTGACTACCAGAATCATTCCCATTTTGTTCTACCGCAGATATCCCCTACTTGATTTGAATTCAGATTTTTTACATTTTTTAATGTATATCTTAATTAGTTTTATGCTACTGTTCTATACCAGTGTTTACATTTTTGCTGTTAAATTACTTTAAATGTATCAGGTTGTTGTAACTGTAAACCGGAGTGAAGGCAACTCTGCTATACCTCGGTATATAAAAATATGCTAAATAAATAAATAAATAATCTCTTTAGTCATTCCTCATAAGGACACTGTTCCATCCCTTTTATTATTTTGGTCACCTTTCTCTGTACCTTTTCCAGTGCAACTTTTCCAGTATAACGTTTTTGAGATGTGGTGACTAGAATTGCACACAGTACTCAGGTATGGTCTCACCATAGTGCAATACAGAGGCATTTTGACATTCTCCATGTTTTTCACCATTCCTTTCCTAATAATTCCTAGCATTCTATTTGGTTTTTTGACTACCTCAGTACACTGAGGCAATGATTTCAATGTATTGTCCACTATGACACCTAGATATTTTTCTAATATGGAATCTAGCATTATGGAATTGCAGCATGGGTTACTTTTCCCTATGTGCATCACTTTGCACATGTCCACTTTAAATTTCATCTTCCAATTGTGCACCCCCTTGTGCGCGCCGGCTCCTGATTTTATAACTTGAGCACGCCTGCGATGTCCTTATCTTCTCTAAGTGCCCCTTTAACCCATCGATTATCTAATGGTCTAACTGACTCCCTCACAAGCTTCTGCTTTGGATATATTTTGAAATTTATTACGAGTTTTTGCTTCTATGGCCAGCTTCTTTTCAAATTCTCTCTTAGCCTGTCTTATCAATGTTTTATTTTATTTATTTATTTATTTTAAAATGTGTTTATTATACTTATAATAATGGATCACGCTAAGCAGAAAATAGTTCAAAACAATTAAAAATAAAATGCAATCTCATACATCATTAACATATACAATAGAAAAATAAAACAATTTAAAAAAATTCTTAACGCCTATTCCTGACATTATAATGCAAAAGCTTGTAGAAACAGATACGTTTTTAATTGTTTCTAAAGCTCCAAATGTTATTAATAGCATGTAGAGTTGTGGGCAAAGAATTCTACAAACTATGCCCATTCACTAAAAAAGATCTTGCTCGTGTTTCCTGTAATTGTGCTGTCGATTTTTATCAGCTGATTGCAATGTAGAACTAGGAATATAGGCAATTTACATTTAACGTGCCAATGCTTATGCTTTTTCTTATTTTCTTCAGATAGATCCTTCTTCCAATTTTTGAAGGAAGTTCTTTTGGATAAAATAGTCTTTTTCACCTCACCTTTTAACCATGCCAGCAACCGTTTGGCCTTTTTTTCCACCTTTTATAGGCTTCTAAAATGGAAATTTTTATACAATATTCACCCCTATTGTACACGCTTAACCTTTGCAGCTGTACCTTTCAGTTTTTGTCTATTTTCCTTATTCTATCAAAGTTTCCCTTTTGAAAGTTTAGTGCTAGAGCCATAGATTTACTTAATGTCCCCTTTCCAGTCATTAAGTCAAATTTGATTATATTATCATCACTATTATCAGGTGGTTCCCCCACCGTTACCTCTCTCACCAGATCCTGTGTTCCACTCAGTTCATGAACCAATTGCACCATGAAGCACTCATTTATTCCATCCAGGAACTTTACCTCTGTAGCACATCCTGAAGTTACATTTACCCATTCAATATTAGAGTAATTAAAATCTCTCATTATTTCTGTGCTGCCAAATTTGATAGCTTCCCTAATTTCTCTTTTCATTTCATTGCCTGTCTGATCACTTTGGCCAGGTGGACAGTAGTATACTCCCATCGCTATACTCTTCCCCAACACACATGGGATTTGTACACACAAAGATTCTACTATGCATTTAGTCTCATGCAGGATCTTTATCCTGTTGAACTCTAAGTCATCCAGGAACTTAAAGTGCCACTCCCCCACTAAGTTGATCCACCCTGTTATTGCAATATAATTTGTACCATGGTATAACACTGTCCCATTGGTTATCCTACTTCCATCAGGTCTCTGAGATACCAATTATGTCTACCTCTTCATTCAGTGCTATATATTCTCCCTGACTTCTGGCATGGGTGTACAGACTTTTCAAAGTATATTTTTTGTTTGTATCAGTTAACAGAGATAATTTGGAATCTTTTAACTCAGGTGGTTCTTTACTTATAGACACATAGACTGTTTTTTCTTTTATTGGAGCCTCTCTGTTGGGTTGCCCTAACTTTCCTGTTTCATTAGAATCTCTCGAAGATACTCCCTTCAAGTTATGCGCTGTTGAGCGACTGTCTGTTTTTCCCCTTGCTCTAGTTTGAAAGCTGTTCTACCTCCTTTTTAAAGGTTAGCACCAGCAGCCTGGTTCCACCCTGGTCAAGGTGGAGCGTGACCTTTTGGAATAAACTCTCCCGTCTCTGAAAGGTTGCCCAGTTCCTTATAAAACTGAATCCCTCTTCCCATTGACTCATTCACGCATTGAGACTCCAGAGCTCTGCCTGCTGCCTCTGGGTTCCTGTGCATGGAACAAAGAGCATTTGAGAGAATACTACCCTGGAGGTTCTGGATTCCAGCTTTCTAATTAAAAGCCTAAATTTGGCTTCCAGAACCTCCCTCCCACACACTCCTATGTCATTGGTGCCCACATGTATCATGACAGCAGGCTCCTCCCAAGCACTGTCTAAAATCCTATCCAGGTGATGTCACCTTCGCACCAGGCAGGCAAGTTACCAAGCGATCGTCACATCCACCCACCACCCAGCTAGCTACATTGCTAAAAACTGAATTACCAACTATGATGGCCGACCTAACCATTCCCTCCTGGGCAATAGCCCTAGGAGATTCAACCTCGATTTGAGAAGATAATGCATCACCTGGAGAGCAAGTCCTTGATACAAGATCATTTCCTGCTAGTCCAGGGTAATGCTCTCTGACCAGGTGACCTTCCTCCTCCAAGACAGCATCAGGGCTTCCAGGTTGCAGCTGGGATTTGGTTACTGAAGGTCTCCTCTATATACACCTTGTCTGCTTCCGCTCCTCCATGTCTGCTACTCTAGCCTTCAGACAGGGGCGGTTCTATAATGAGGCAGGTTGAGGTGGCTGCTTCAGGTGGCAGAATCTTTGTGGCGGCAAAATATGTCCCTCTCAGAATGCCGCTGTGGCGTCTGCCTCACACTGTCTTCCCCTACTGCCGCTGCTGACCCAGGCCTTCTGCAGCAGAAGAGAGGAGGGACGCTACTGCGGGCCACTGCCAGTGCAGCAGCTGCCAGAGGCCAGGCCAGCAGCGGATAAAGGGAGGAGGATTGCTGCCAAGGGCTCCTGCCAGAAGCCAGGCCCAATAGAGAAGTCCCACTTCCAATCTGGTAGCCCCTGTGCTGCTTTGAAGGAGAAAGGTCACCTGGAAGCAGAGCATCACCTTCATGAGGCAGGAAGCAATCCTGTAGCTAGGACCTGCCCTCAAGGTGATGTAGTAACCTCTTGCAATGAGGATAGGTCTCCAGGGGCATGTGCCCAGGAGGGAAGGGTTAGGCCGGCCGTTATAGTTGGTGATTCAATTATTAGGAAGGTTGATAGCTGGGTGGCTGGTGGATGTGAGGATCGCTTGGTAATTGCCTGCCTGGTGCGAAGGTGGCGGACGTCACGCATCACATAGATAGGATTTTAGATAGTACTGGGGAGGAGCTGGCTGTCTTGGTACTTGTGGGTACCAATGACATAGGAAAGTGCAGGAGAGAGGTTCTGGAAGCCAAATTTAGGGTTTTAGGTAGAAAGTTGAAATCCAGAACCTCCAGGGTGGCATTCTCTGAAATGCTTCCTGTTCCACGTGCAGGTCTGTAGTGGCAGGCAGAGCTCCAAAGTCTCAATACGTGTATGAGACAATGGTGCAAGGAAGAGGGTTTTAGATTTGTTAGAAACTGGACTTTATTTTGGGGAAGGGGGGCACCTTTTCTGAAAGGATGGTCTCCACCTTAACCAGAGTGGAACCAGGCTGCTGGCACTAACCTTTAAAAAGGAAATAGCACAGCTTTTAAACTAGATGATGGGGGAAAGCCAATAGTCGCTGGGAAGCGTATGGTTCGGAATGATGTGTCTTTGAAGTATACTAAGAGATCAGGGAAAATAGGGCAACCCAGTAGAGGAGTTGCAATAAATACCAAAGGGGGTCAGGTGCCATTAAGTAAAGTGCAGAAAGATTCCAAATTACCCCTGTCAACTGATGAGCAGGTTGTTAATACAAATAAGAAACATACTTTGAAATGTCTGTATACAAATGCTAGAAGTCTAAAAAAATAAGTTGGGAGAGTTAGAGTATATAGTATTGGATGAAGAGGTAGATATAATTGGCATCTCAGAGACGTGGTGGAAGAAGGATAACCAATGGGACACTGTGACATCAGGGTATAAATTATATCACAATGAGAACACGGATCAAATTGGTGGAGGGGTGGTAGTATATGTTAAAAAGAGCATTGAGTCAAACAGGATAAAAGTTCTGCAGGAATAAAAATGCCTTGTTGAATCTTTATGGATAAAAATTCCAGGTGAAAAAGAGAATAAAATAGGAATGGGGGTGTATTACAGTCCACCTGGTCAGAATGAACTAACAAACAATGAAATGCTAAAAGAAATTATCAGTTATGAAAATCAGCAGCACAGTAATAATGGGTGATTTCAATTACTCCAGTATTGACTGGGTGAATATTATATCAGGACATGCTAGGGAAGTAAAGTTCCTATATGAAATAAATGACTGCTTCATGGAGCAGCTGGTACAAGAACCAACAAGAGGGGAAACTATTTTAGATCTAGTCCTTGGTGGATCATAGGATTTGGTTCGAGAGGTAACAGTGTTGGAGCCACTTGGCAAAAGTGATCACAAAATTTTCAAATTTGATTTAACCAGAGGGAGCACAAAAAAAGACATCTACTATGACAGCATTTAACTTTAAAAAAGGTGACTACGATAAAATGAAGAAAATGGTTAGGAAAAAATGAAAGGAGCAACTGCAAAGGTTAAGAGTTTCTCAGGCATGGATGTTGTTTAAAAATACCATTTGGAAGACCAAAACAGATGTATTCCATTCCATGCATTAGAAAAGTGGAAAGAAGGCTAAATGACTACCAGAATGGTTGAAAGGTGAGATGAGAGAGACTATAATAATTAAATCTTTCAAAAAATGGAAAAGGGGTCCGAATGAAGAAAACAGGAAACAGCATAAGCACTGGCAAGTCAGATGCAAAGCACTGATAAGAAAGGCAAAGAGAGAATTTGAAAAGAAGCTTGCCGTGGAAGCAAAAACTCATAATAAAATCTTTTTCAGGTTCATTCGAGGTAAAAAGCCTGTGAGGGAGTCAGTTGGACCATTAGATGATCAAGGCGTATAAGGAGCACTTAGGGATGACAAAGCCTTAGCAGAGAGACTAAATTAATTCTTTGTTTCAGTATTCACTGAGGAAGATGCAAGAGATATACCCATGAAAGAAATGATATTCAAAGGTGATGACTCAGAGGAACTGAAACAAATCTCAGTGAACCTGAAAGATGTACAAGGGCAAATTGACAAACTAAAGAGTAGCAAATCACCTGGACCAGATGGTATACATCCCAGAGTGCTGAAAGAACTGAGAAATGAAATTGCGGACCTGCTATTGGAAATTTGTAAACTATCAGTAACATCATCTATGGTACCTGAAGACTGGAGGGCGGCCAATGTAACGCCAATTTTTAAAAGGGGATCAAGGGGTGATCCAGGAAATTACAGACCAGCGAGTCTGACGTTTGTGCCAGGTAAAATGGTAGAAACTATCATAAAGAACAAAATTGCTGAACATATAGATAGGCATAGTTTAATGGGAGAAAGCCAACATGGATTTAGCCAAGGGAAGTCTTGCCTCCCAAATTTGCTACATCATTTTGAGGGCATAAATAAACATGTGGATAAAGGTGAGCCAGCTGATATAGTGTAGCTGGATTTGCAGAAAGCATTTGATAAACTCCCTCATAAGAGACTTCTTAGGAAGTTAGAAGGTCATGGGATAGGTGGCAGTGTCCTATTGTGGATTGTCTTCTGGTTAAAAATACAAAACAGAGAGTAGGGCTAAATGGTAAATTTTCCCAATGGAAAAAGATGAATAGTGGAGTGCTCCAGGGATCTATTCTGGGGCCGATGCTGTTTAATATATTTATAAATGACCTAGAAATGGGAACAACAAGTGAGGTGATCAAATTTACTGATGACACAAAATTATTCAAAGTTGTCAAATCGTAAGAGGATTGTGAGAAATTGCAAGAGGACATTGCAAAACTGTAAGATTGGGTACGCAAATGGCAAATGAAATTTAATATAGATAAGTTCAAAGTGATGCATTTAGGGAAGAGTAACCCACATTATAGCTACAAAATGCAAGGATCCACATTAGGAGTCCCCACTCAGGAAAAGGATCTAGGTGTCATCGTTGAAAATACATTTAAATCTTTGGCTCAGTGTGCAGCAGCAGCAGCCAAAAAAACTAATAGAATGCTAGGGATTATTAGGAAAGGAATGGAGAAGAAAACAGAGAATATCATAATGCCTCTGTATCGCTCCATGGTGAGACCTTATCTTGAGTATTGTGTGCAGATCTGGTCACCACATCTCAAAAAAGTTATAGCAGAATTAGAAAAGGTACAGAGAAGGGCGACCAAAATGATAAAGGGGATGGAAAAATTCCCCTATGAAGAAAGGCTAAAGGGGTTAGGACTCTTCTGTTTGCAGAAGAGATGGCTGAGGGGAGATATGATAGAGGTCTATAAACTAATGAGAAGAATGGAACGAGTACACAAACAGAGTTTGTTTACTCTTTCAAAAAGTACAATGTCCAGTGGACACACAATGAAGTTACTGGGTGATACATTTAAAACTAATAAGAGAAAATATTTTTTTACTCAATGCATAATTAAGCTCTGGAATTTGTTGCCAGAGGATGTGGTGAAAGCTATTAGTGTAGCAATGTTTAAAAAAGGTTTGGGCAAGTTCCTGAAGGAAAAGTCCATTAACAATTATTTGGTAGAGTTGAAGAAATCCACTGCTTATTCTTGGGATAAGCAGCTTAGAATCTATCTACCCCTTGGGATCCTGCCAGGTACTTGTGACCTGGCTTGGCCACTGTTGGAAACAAGATAGTGGGCTTGATGGACCCTTGGTCTGACCTAGTATGGCAAGCCTTATGTTCTTATGAATATCATGGCCACCAGAAATGTGAATTAATGTTTACTTCCCCCTTAAACCAAGGAGTTAACAAAACACAGGAATAAGGAGATAAGTGCTTGAAGTTGAAAGGAGTATGACCATAATTATCTTGCATGCAAGACTGGTACTGGGAATCCCGACTTGGGTACAATCTTGCATACAAGGCCACTGGGCAAGGCATGCCAAATGAAATCAAAGGGTAAGCTCTCTGATTTGTACTCTGGAATGGACAACTATTAGGGATGCACAGCACCAATGTGCATACTGTTTGGCTGTTGGATCCCCTCCCTAGAGAGCTTACATTTTGATTTCACTTGGCATGCCTTGCCCAAATGGTCTTGCATGTGAGACTGTGCCCAAGTTGGGATGCCCAGTGCCAATCTTGCTGCAAAATAATTTTGGTCAGACTCCTTCAGGCACTTACCTCCTTATTCCTATTTTAAAGCACTGTTCTGTTCAGTATTTTTCAGGTTAAATCACACTTTAGCACATTTTTTTCCATTTAACGTGACTTTTTTTTTTTTTTTACCCCTGCTCGATTTGCATCCCATTAGCTTACTGCATTGCACAGGGAGCCCTGTTTTTAACATGCACGTGAAATAAAACCTGTGCTAAAATTCAGTGTTATTTTATTTCTTTAAAAGATTTATAATCCTGCACACTTCCGATATGAGGGTCCCAGTTCTCTGTGGTGCTCCCTAATGTTACAGCCCTAGATGAGGGTGCAATGCTCTGCATTGCTCCCCAATTCTACAACTCTATAAGAGGGTTCTAACTCTGCAGTGTTCCAGCTCTCCTCAAGGGCCCCATGCTCTTTTTGCACTGTTCCCTAATACTACAGCTCTTTACAAGGTCCCATGCTCCCGGACCTGCTCCCCAGTACTGCAGCCTTATGTGAGTGTAGCAGTGCTGCACCCTTATATAAGGGACCCATCCTCTCTGCAGCATTCCCCAGCACTACAACCAGAGATGTGGATCCTACCCTCCTCACAATGTTCCTCAGTGTTAGAGCCCTATGTGAGCATCCCACACCCCCAGCACTTCTCCCTGGTGTTATAGCTACATTTGAGGGCCCATGCTTCCCCATACTGCTCCCCAATTCTACAAACATACTACTTACAATTCTGTTGATACAATAGTCCATGCTATCCCCAATGACCTTGAGTCATCTGGTGACCCTAGCTTGTAATAATAGTTCCCACGTCACAGTAGTCCTGTCTTACCTTTCGAAGGACCTTTCTTCTGCTGTGGACCTTCTCCTCTTCATCACTGAAAACCTCATCAGACTCCTGAGAGGAGTAGTTCAGGGAAGAGCAGGTGGATGTGCTGGAGACTGAACGGTCGGAAGAGTGAAGCAGCTTCTTCTTGGCTAGCTCCTTAAAGATCATCTCATGCCGTTCTGTAGGTTCCTCCTTGCTTAGAGACTCTTCCCCCCTCTTTTGGTGATGTTGACGCAGGAACACTTGATCTAGCCCATGATGCTTTGCAGGAATCTTCAAGCGCAGGGCATGGGTTTCAGTTGCTGGTGTCATCATGCTTGGCAGATATGTGGCTCCCACAGTGATCTCATCACTGGTCCCATGTGGAGAGGATCCCTCTAAGCCATTCCCCTGAGAAGTTGACTTGGCGGTACCTCCAGTCTTGGCTCTTTCTCTTACGTCCACTTCTTCCATTCCTTCAAAATAAGGCACAGTCTCCATGGCCTGTGACTAAAACTCCTCAGTGTCTCCAGTTCTTAAATGTATTTATTTGCTCACTGACACTGACCTTTAAGGGACCAACTGTAGAAAATTAACTGACCACTCTTCCCATGCTCAAGTCCCCACGTCTAAAACGAGCCAGGATGGAGAAGAAACTGGACAAGAAGTTGTAACTTTTGCCTTCAGTGAAGAACTAACATTCCTCGTGTAGCCATAAATCTGTGTTTCTTCCAGTTGCATGTACGTTCTAGGTCCGTTCCATGCACTTTGGGGATGCAATGTTTAAACAGAAGTCTGAGAAAAGAAGAGAGAAACAGAAAAAGTCAAAGTGCATCCTTCACTCCTCTCTTCTTCTGTTCAGCTTTCCTGCACCTCTACTTATTGACCTTGCTTTCTCCACTTTCCCCTCTCTCTTCCCTCAGTTCCTCTATGTTGATCGCTCTGCTTTTCCCCTCAGCAGTTCCAGCACAACAAGATATGTACAGCATTGCACAGATGCACATGGGAGCCAGTCCCTACTTTGTGGAATTTACAATCTAGTCAAGACAGACAAGATAAATAGGAGATTTTAGAAATCTTTTTACTATTGGAACATAATTAAAATCAACAAAACTGTGATCAGGAAAACCAGGTTTAAGAGTGAAAACAGCCTCAAAAAAGTTGGGTTTTTTTGGGTGGGGGTTGGGGGAGGGGGGCGTGGAATTCAATATGGCCAGAGAGGGACCATGATGCACTCACTCAGGAAGTTCCAGGCATACAGCACAGCAAGGTGCAAAGCGTGGCGTCAGCAGCTGGTGATGGAGGAGACGGGCTCAGATAGAAGCAGCTTGGTTAATGAACGGATCTTCACAAGAAGGGGTGTAGTAGGGTGAGTTAAGAGAGGAGAGGTAGTGACTGAAGGCACTTTGTTGTGAGTAGGAGAAGCCTGAACTGTGTGCAGAAGCAGACAGGGAGGCAATGGAGTGACTTTGGGAAAAGGGGTTACATGATCCTAGTTAAACTGGAGGGAGATAGGTCACACAGCTGAATTTTGGATAGACAGTTCAGTGTGAGACCTCCTGAAGAGGTGGCAGGGAAGATAGATGGTTCAGTGAGAGACTTGTAAGGAGGAAGCTGTTTAAGTGATGAGAGGGTTAGAATCTAGTTGAGTGGGAGGTGACAGAAAAGGGTAGTAGTAAGCAGAGTTCACTCCAAGGAAGAGGGGGCTGCAAGTCATGTACCACAGGGATCAGTTTTCAGTCTGGCTCTTTTCCACATTTTCGTTGCTGATATTGCAGAAGAGCTGTTGGCAAACATTTTTCTTTTTGTGGATGATACCAAAACCTGGCACAGGACAGACATCCAGGAAGGTGTGGAAAACATGAGCCAGGATCTAGGGAAGCTTGAAGAATGATCTCGAGCCTGGCAGCTAAGATTTAATGCTAAAAACTTCAGGGTCATGCATTTGGGTTACAAAAGCCCACGGGAGCAGTACAGTATAGGGGTGAGGTTCTGTGCCCAAAGCAGGAACAGAATCTGGTGGGTGATCATATCTGATGATGGCCAAACAGGTAGTAGACAAGGAGATGGCTTGAGTGTATAGGTACAGGAATAGCCAGCAGGAAAGAAGAGGTCATAGTGCCTCTGTATAAGTCTCTGGTGAGACCTCATTGGGCGTACTGTGTACAATTCTGTAAACTGTACCTTCAAAAGGATATAAACAGAATAGAGCTGGGCCAAAGGGCAGCTACCAAAATGGTCAGCGATCTTCATCATAAAGCGTATGGGTACAGGCTTAAAATTCCAAGGCCCACTGTAGTGCACTAGGGTTCAAACATATCTTTTTAGTGTTTTTAAGCAGGAAAAAACCACAAAGCACATTGAAGGAAGTCCTTCTGTGGCAGGAATACTTTTTTTTTTTATCATGACAGCAAAAAATACAAATGTAAATAATCAGCTTGATTTTCACTCCTTGTTCTCTCCATAAGCAGTTAAAGCAGGAACATGCTTTGCTTTCAATAATTCAGCTGCTAGTTACAACAAATTTAAAAAATAATTTTAAGGGGGGAGGATTTTTCAGACGCTTGTATAGTTGCATAGTACAGGGTGGGAGGGGTAGTTTTATTGATTGGTTCTTTTTTTATGCAAATCTTTAAAAAGAAACTATCCTCCATTGTTTTTCTTGGAAAATTTGCACGTGCAAAGCACGTCTGTTAAAAGTGTGCACGGACTTTGCACTTGCACAGGAACACTTCCTTTTAATAGCCTGTAGGCAATGTCTCTACCTGCATTTAGTCACATTTGAGGAGGGCAATTTTAAGTCAGGCCATTTTACCCGGGGAAATGCCTTTTGAAAATTGCCCTCAATGTGCACATTGTTTCCGAGTTTGTGTTTCTTCCCAATGACCTATCAGTTGAAAATACCTCCTGTTTACCTGTTCCCACTGTTGCAAATCTGAGTATATTGAGGAGGTGCTGCTGATGTGCTGATCATTTTAGAGTCCTTCCTCTCCCCCTTGCCCCCATGTAAGCATTGTACTGATACATATAAAGCATGAGTACAGCATAGATAGCTGAAAAGCAATGCTGGATTAAGGGGACCGAATAGGGCAGCCACCCAGGGCCCACACTTAGAAGTAGGTCCATACACAATCAGATTAAGACTAATAGGATCTGTGGGGAAGCAGCCGACACACATTTATTCTGACCCTGCTGTAGAGTGGACCTTCATCAAACGCCCATGTAGGTATAACACTGCAACACAGAAAGTCTGAATACAGCATGGACAACGGAAAACTGGAGTTATGTGGAAAGCCTAAGCACGTCACTGACAGTTCAACAGTGGATTTTTTTTTTTTTTTCGGAGCCCTATGTAGGTGTTACACTGATACTTAAAACAGGAATACAGCTTGGAGAGCACAACAGTAGATTTTCATCGGAACCTCAAGCAGGCATTGCACTGATACACATAAAACATGAACACAGCATAGACGGTTGAAAAGCAGATCTTCATCAGAGCCCCATCCACTCGCATTATTGATGCACATAAAATATGTATACAGCATGGATAGCTGAAGAGCAGATCTTTGTCAGAGTCCCATGCAGGCATTGTACTGATACACACAAAGCATGAACACAGCACAGACAGCTGAAGAGCAGATCTCTATCAGTGCCCCATGCAGACCTGGTACTGATACCAGTAAAGCCTGAATATAGCCAAAGAAGGGAATGTTTGGATAGAAATGTTTTAAAACCGGGTGAAAATATATATTAAAGGAAAAGAGACCTAAGAAGAGAATCAAAAGAGGAAACCGAGCCAAGAAACAAGCAAGTTGGTACGTATTCGAACCCTGCTAGCTGCCTTGCAGCTTCTTGCTGTCTGAGCCAGGCGTCCCTCCCACCCTGCCCCTCTCTGGCAGCCCCATCCTGGGCTAAAAAATCAGCCCAATATGCCTGTAACTTCCTGGGCACTTTTGTAATAGGATGGTTTCCCTTCCTGCTTTGGAAGAGGTCTTTCATATCATCTGAGGTTTCATTATTGCTCAGAAAAGAGTAATAAAAAAGCGAGAGTCTTATCTTGCTGAGAGACAGCTTGAAACGGTCTTACCTTGCGGAGAATGCACAGTGGAGCTGACTGCAAGGAGGCTCAGCGAGCGCTGGTCTCGTACCGACAGCTAGACTTAGACCGCACTTAACTAGGGTTTTAAACACCTCCCCTGTGGGAACTGGAGGAGGGAATAGCAAAGTCAATTCAGCACAAAGCAAAAGTGGCCTCTCAGCGCCCCCTGCTGTTATATTGTTGTAATAACAGTAGCAATAAACCATTTTGGATTTATAAATAGCACGTTTCATCCGAACAAGATCCCAACATCCTTAGAAACACACATGTAGTATTTGAGGGATAGATGACCTGACAGCAAGTCTCTGCTACAAGGACCGAATGCTGACTTGGCAACTTCCACAGGGAAGCTGGAGCAAGGCTTTCATCGTTATGCAATGACAGTTCAGTAAATCAAGGCACAGGGAGAGAAAGTGACTTATCCCAATGTCAGACACAGAGAGTCAGTGACAGAGCCAGGGATTAGACCTGAGGCACAGCGAGATAAAATGAAGCACCCCAGGGTCACACACAGACAGGTGTAAGCAAAAGAAGTTTTTCCTGCTCTGGCTAGATAGCCAGATAAATCCCTATCTATTCATCTACGTGTCTGAGGCTAACTGCGGCCAGATAGCAATAGCCAGATACAGGGCCAGTGCAAGAGTATTTGGCACCCTAAGCAAACCTGTGGTCATACACCCCCTGTCCAACTTACATATTGGTGGTAGCTCCAGCACAGCACTCCCTCCTACCTGTGACAGTGGCACCAGCACAGCGCTCCCTCCTACCTGTGACAGTGGCTCCAGCACAGCGCTCCCTCCTACCTGTGACAGTGGCACCAGCACAGCGCTCCCTCCTACCTGTGACAGTGGCACCAGCACAGCGGTCTCTCCTACCTGTGACAGTGGCTCCAGCACAGTGCTCCCTCCTACCTGTGACAGTGGCACCAGCACAGCGCTCCCTCCTACCTGTGACAGTGGCACCAGCACAGCGGTCTCTCCTACCTGTGACAGTGGCTCCAGCACAGCGCTCCCTCCTACCTGTGACAGAGGCTCCAGCACATTGCTCCCTACTACCTGTGACAGTGGCACCAGCACAGCGGTCTCTCCTACCTGTGACAGTGGCTCCAGCACAGCGCTCCCTCCTACCTGTGACAGTGGCACCAGCACAGCGCTCCCTCCTACCTGTGACAGTGGCACCAGCACAGCGCTCTCTCCTACCAGTGACAGTGGCTCCAGCACAGCGCTCCCTCCTACCAGTGACAGTGGCACCAGCACAGCGCTCACAGCGCTCCCTCCTACCTGTGACAGTGGCTCCAGCACAGCGCTCACAGCGCTCTCTCCTACCAGTGACAGTGGCTCCAGCACAGCGCTCCCTCCTACCAGTGACAGTGGCACCAGCACAGCGCTCACAGCGCTCCCTCCTACCTGTGACAGTGGCTCCAGCACAGCGCTCACAGCGCTCCCTCCTACCTGTGACAGTGGCTCCAGCACAGCGCTCACAGCACTCCCTCCTACCAGTGACAGTGGCTCCAGCACAGTGCTCCCTCCTACCAGTGACAGTGGCTCCAGCATAGCACTCCCTTCTACCTGTGACAGTGGCACCAGCACAGCGCTCCCTCCTACCTGTGACAGTGGCTCCAGCACAGCGCTCACAGCACTCCCTCCTACCAGTGACAGTGGCTCCAGCACAGTGCTCCCTCCTACCTGTGACAGTGGCACCAGCACAGCACTCCCTCCTACCTGTGACAGTGGCTCCAGCACAGCGCTCCCTCCTACCTGTGACAGTGGCACCAGCACAGCGCTCCCTCCTACCTATGACAGAGGCTCCAGCACATTGCTCCCTCCTACCTGTGACAGTGGCACCAGCACAGCGGTCTCTCCTACCTGTGACAGTGGCTCCAGCACAGCGCTCCCTCCTACCTGTGAAAGAGGCTCCAGCACAGCGCTCCCTCCTACCTGTGACAGTGGCACCAGCACAGCGCTCCCTCCTACCTGTGAAAGAGGCTACAGCACAGCGCTCCCTCCTACCTGTGACAGAGGCTCCAGCACAGCGCTCCCTCCTACCTGTGACAGTGGCTCCAGCACAGCGCTCCCTCCTTCCTGTGACAGTGGCTCCAGCACAGCGCTCCCTCCTACCTGTGACAGTGGCACCAGCACAGCGCTCCCTCCTACCTGTGACAGTGGCACCAGCACAGCGCTCTCTCCTACCAGTGACAGTGGCTCCAGCACAGCGCTCCCTCCTACCAGTGACAGTGGCACCAGCACAGCGCTCACAGCGCTCCCTCCTACCTGTGACAGTGGCTCCAGCACAGCGCTCACAGCGCTCTCTCCTACCAGTGACAGTGGCTCCAGCACAGCGCTCCCTCCTACCAGTGACAGTGGCACCAGCACAGCGCTCACAGCGCTCCCTCCTACCTGTGACAGTGGCTCCAGTACAGCGCTCACAGCGCTCCCTCCTACCTGTGACAGTGGCTCCAGCACAGCGCTCACAGCACTCCCTCCTACCAGTGACAGTGGCTCCAGCACAGCGCTCCCTCCTACCAGTGACAGTGGCTCCAGCACAGCACTCCCTCCTACCTGTGACAGTGGCTCCAGCACAGCGGTCTCTCCTACCTGTGACAGTGGCTCCAGCACAGCGCTCCCTCCTACCTGTGACAGTGGCTCCAGCACAGCGCTCCCTCCTACCTGTGACAGAGGCTCCAGCACAGCGCTCCCTCCTACCTGTGACAGTGGCTCCAGCACAGCGCTCCCTCCTACCTGTGACAGAGGCTCCAGCACAGCACTCCCTCCTACCTGTGACAGTGGCACCAGCACAGCGCTCCCTCCTACCTGTGACAGTGGCACCAGCACAGCGCTCCCTCCTACCTGTGACAGTGGCACCAGCACAGCGCTCTCTCCTACCAGTGACAGTGGCTCCAGCACAGCGCTCCCTCCTACCAGTGACAGTGGCACCAGCACAGCGCTCACAGCGCTCCCTCCTACCTGTGACAGTGGCTCCAGCACAGCGCTCACAGCGCTCTCTCCTACCAGTGACAGTGGCTCCAGCACAGCGCTCCCTCCTACCAGTGACAGTGGCACCAGCACAGCGCTCACAGCGCTCCCTCCTACCTGTGACAGTGGCTCCAGCACAGCGCTCACAGCGCTCCCTCCTACCTGTGACAGTGGCTCCAGCACAGCGCTCACAGCACTCCCTCCTACCAGTGATAGTGGCTCCAGCACAGCGCTCCCTCCTACCAGTGACAGTGGCTCCAGCACAGCACTCCCTCCTACCTGTGACAGTGGCTCCAGCACAGCGGTCTCTCCTACCTGTGACAGTGGCTCCAGCACAGCGCTCCCTCCTACCTGTGACAGTGGCACCAGCACAGCGCTCCCTCCTACCTGTGACAGTGGCTCCAGCACAGCGGTCTCTCCTACCTGTGACAGTGGCTCCAGCACAGCGCTCCCTCCTACCTGTGACAGTGGCACCAGCACAGCGCTCCCTCCTACCTGTGACAGTGGCACCAGCACAGCGCTCACAGCGCTCCCTCCTACCTGTGACAGTGGCACCAGCACAGCGCTCCCTCCTACCTGTGACAGTGGCTCCAGCACAGCGGTCTCTCCTACCTGTGACAGTGGCTCCAGCACAGCGCTCCCTCCTACCTGTGACAGTGGCACCAGCACAGCACTCCCTCCTACCTGTGACAGTGGCTCCAGCACAGCGCTCCCTCCTACCTGTGACAGTGGCTCCAGCACACTGCTCCCCTTTTTTAGCAGCATTAGATCTGGCACAGCAGCCTTCTATGCCTCGCGCTGGCATGATTTTGCTGCCCCTGAAATTTTGGCACCCTAGGCGACCGCCTAGTTTGCCTAATGGAAGCATTGGCCCTGGCTGGATAAATACTCTCGCCTGGCGATGCATGTTTCAAGGGATACCCCCCTTCCTGAGTTAAAATGTGTGTTCAGCCAATACTGAACACACACTTTCCAGTAAACACACTTTTTTTTTAAACTCCTGATATATTAGCAAAGCATTATCTTACTGCAAGGGATTTTAGAAAAACCTAATCTGTGCATTAAAACTGTGTACTGAAATCCAGTGCACCGTTTCCTAATACACAGATTATTGCACTGGCTTGAGAATCAGTGACAAGAGATATCTCAGGGAGGTAAAGTGATTCATCCCAATATCATACACACAAGAGTCAGTGACAGAGCCAAGGATTAGACCTGAGACATGGGGAGATAAAGCCTCATGTCCCAAACCTTGCATAGTTAGTGGCACAGCTGGAGATTAGATTTGAGACTTAGGGAAAGAAAGTAACTCACCCCAAAGGCCACACAGAGAGTCATTGATAGAGCTGGGGATTAGAACTGAGGCACAGAGAGTTAAGTGACTCACTCCAAAGTGACACAAGAGGGATTTACAGAGCCAGGGATTAGGAATGAGGCACTGAGTTTCTAGCTCAAATGAAAGATTTGTGTAGCTTCAATTTCCAGTTCTTTTAGATCAATGAATGTGGCCTTTGTGCCTTGCCTTGCCTTATGGCTTCCTTGGCCTTCTTGCCTGGTCCTGCAGCTTCCTTGGCTTTTTTGCCTTGCCTCGTGGCCTTTGGGCCTTCTAGTTCTGCCTTGCCCTGTGGCTCTTTTGTCCTGCAACCTCCTTGGCCTTCTGTTCCCTGTGGGTATCCTAGTGACCCTTCAGTTCCATGAGGGCCTCCGGCTGGTCTTTCTTGCCGAATGTGTCTAAGTTTCCCGGTGGCCTAGCTTCTTTGTGTACTCCTTGTCTTGTTTTGCTTTGCCCTGTACCTGTTCAGGCCTTCATGTATTGGCCAGTTTTGTCTTGTCTTTCCTTGCTCCTGCCTTGCCTTGCTGTGTTCCTGCTTGCCCTGTCTTGCCTAGCTCTTCTGTCCCAATTTTGCCCTGCCTTGCTGGGTGCCTGTAAACTTGTTCCTACCTGTATGTCTCAACCTGTTCTTGCTGTGTCTGTCTGTGCTCCTGCCCTACTTCCCTTGCCTTTAGCTTTCCTTCGACTGATCTTGTTGCCTGACCCAGACTGTCTCTGACCCTGCCTCTGCTTGATCATTGCCTGCCCTGACCTTGGCTTGGACTTCGACCTTGTCTAACCGCTGCCAGCCCTGACCCTGGCAGCCTTGCACAAGAGAAGTCAGGTGGGCCCAACCCAAGGGGGAGGTGGCCAGGTAGGCAGAAGACCCTGCCCTGCTCTGCTACAGGGCCCTGCTCTGCTTCTACTGTGGGAACCCCTGCAACTGGCCTGCTGAACGTGATAGATCCACTCTCATTCCTTTCTCTGATAAGCTCATTGTTTCAAGTGGGGGATAAAAATCAAGAGACTGCTTGGATTTAATGAAGCGTGCCTCTCCTCTTGTCGCTGATCTGTTACAATTTACCTGGACAGTCCAAACTGAATTGTCCAAGGTCATTGATCTGATTGAGGATGGAGGCTTTAAATCCAGGGAAACCATTTCAGTTTGCCGCATTTCACATTCTGATCTTCCCGTACTTGCCTCCGGAACATTTTCTTCAGTCTAATAAGACTTCACTTCCTTAGAATGCTTAATGAGCTAGAGTTCATTATTTAGGATTAGACAGGGAGACAGAGGACATATTAACATGCAGACACTAATTTGATTCACAGTGGGCTACAATGTGGCTCAAAATGCTGAGGATAAATTATCCAGAAGGTAAAAATTCAGCGGCCAGTAAGCGGGGAAAGCTCCCTAGGTAACTTATTACTTAGAAAAGACCTAGATAAGACTAGTTACAGTTACAGTTACTTTTGGCAACCTTAGCACAGGTATTTTCCTTAGCTGGGTAGCATTGCTATCAGCACCCACTAGCTATGATGTAACTACGCCCCTTGGAGCGTCCCTTTTTATCTGGTTAAATTATGTGTGGGTAAGGAGTCACTCAGACAAAATTTAGCCAGACAGTGGGCGGAAAGATTCAAATCTCGGGTTTTGCTGTTTACTCAGACAAACTGAGTAATTATTGGGATACATAATAAAAAAAACCAATTCCCCATACCAATCAGATTTGATCCTGGCATGGTTGGATAATGCTTGGCCTGGCACACCAGACAGCTGCCGGAAGGACTGCGTGTCAAAAGGACCTTCAGACATACGGATCGATACTGTAAAACCGCGGGAGAGCGGACGAACGCCCGCTCTCCCGGCGCACGCACCGGCCCTTCGCCGGTGCGAGCGATCCAGTATTCAAATGAGGCAACGCGGTGCAAACGAGGGAAAGGAGGCGCTAGGGACACTAGCGCGTCCCTAGCGCCTCCTTTTGGCCTGGAGCGGCGGCTGTCAGCGGGTTTGACAGCCGACGCTCAATTTTGCCGGCGTCGGTTCTCGAGCCCGCTGACAGCCACGGGCTCGGAAACCGGACGCCGGCAAAATTGAGCGTCCGGTTTTCGGCCCGACAGCCGCGGGCCGAATTCAAATTTATTTATTTACTTGTTTTTACTTTTTTTTACTTTTGGGGACCTCCGACTTAATATCGCCATGATATTAAGTCGGAGGGTGCACAGAAAAGCAGTTTTTACTGCTTTTCTGTGCACTTTCCTGGCGCCGGAAGAAATTAGCGCCGACCTTTGGGTCGGCGCTAATTTCTTAGAGTAAAATGTGCGGCTTGGCTGCACATTTTACTTACTGGATCCCGCGCGCATACCTAATAGGGCCATCAACATGCATTTGCATGTTGAGGGCGCTATTAGGTGCCGCGGGTGGGCCGCGTGTTTTCCTCCCCTTACTGAATAAGGGGTAAGGGAAAACACGCGTCCAGAGCAGGCTGACAGTGCGCTCCGACGGAGCACACTTTACTGTATCGACCTGATAGCTGGTGGGACTCTTCTCATAATTCAAAGATCCTGGAAGGAAGTGTTGTAAGTCATTCATGGTCTCCTGAAACATCAGCTCCAAATGGAACAGGCGTTGTCGCTTTTGGGTTGCAGGATTACTCTCAATAGGAACAATCTGGCTAGCTGTGTGCTGGTAGCGGCTGGGTTACTATTGACTTTCAAATGGAAATGTGTTAATCGTTCTTCTATGTCAGAATGTTTCACTAAAGCACGGTGGATTCTGGAGCCAGAACTGCTCTCTGCATCTTGCTTTAAATATATCTGGTCACTTTTTTTTTTTTTTTGGGGGGGGGGGGGGAGGGATTATGCTGAGAAACAAGTAAATGGCAATATGTCTTCTCTGTGTGACACAATTCATTGTGAGCTTTAGTGATGGCACAGACTGCTGTATGATCAGACATGCGTTGATACTTATTTTTAGGATACAGATTTAAAAGCAATAATCAATTAATGTATTTATTTATATTTTATATTGGATTATGTATTTTACATTATAAATCACAACTTGGGTTACAATAAACCATAGTAGCTGGCACCATGTATAAAACAAACATAACAAGGTACATTCCCAATAGGATAGAAACAATATAAACCCCAACCCCTCCCTCCCATATTCAAATCATACAATAAAACCACCAACAATTAGTCTCCCCTCCAGTCTCTCCAGCATAGTATCCCATAAAAACAATACGAACACTGAGATCTGGGGCTGCAGGTATCATCTGAAAGATCTGAGACACCGGGTGGTAAAGTAACTCACCGTGAGGGAGCCAGGAATTAGAACTGAGGCACCGGGGAATAAATTGATTTAACCCCAGTCATACACAGAGTCAGTGACAGAGCTGGGGATTAATGCTGATGCATCAGGGGATAAAGTGGCTCACCCCGAGGTTATGCACAGAGAATCAGTGACAGAGATGGATATTAGAATGAGGCGCACTCTGAGGACAAGTGACAGAGCTAGGGAGAAGAACCGAGGCATGGGGAGGTAAAGTGATTCAACTCTACGGTCAACAGGCAGCCATTTACAGAGCTGGGGATTAGAACTGAGGGACGAGGGGAAATAATGTGACTAACCCCAAGGTCACAAACAAAGGGGCCAATACAATATGCAAAGTGGACGCACCTTTTTTGAATGCGCGCACATCCACCTCTCCTTGGCGCTCGATGCAATACGCAAATGAGCTGCCGCGCTAAAAAGGACGCACAATGGATAACTTGCGTGTCCCTAGTGCTCTGCATCGGGTGCCCAGGACAAGTGGCTGTGTATCCACAACAGCCTAGCCCAGAGCTCCCTCTCCACCCCGGCAGGGTTGTTCCCGATTGGTCCTTTTTTTTTTTTTTTTTTTTGCATCATGGGTTAATAGCTAATAGCCTCATCTACATGGAATTTATGTGTGATGAGCGCTATTAGCTATGCGCAGGTTTGGACGCGTGTTTTGGACACGCTGATCCCCTTATTGGATCGGTGGTTATTTATGCACGTCCAAGTGCTCGTTAACCTGTGCGCTAGGCTCAGCGCACGATATTGCATTGGCCCCAGTGTCAGTGACAGAGCTGGGGATTAGAATTGAGGCATAGGAAAAAGAGACTCACCCCAAGGTCACACACAGAGAGTCAGTGAGGGGGCCAGAGGTTGGAACTGAGACAAGGGGAGATGAGGTGATTTCCCCTGGTGACTAATCTTTGTCAGGTTTCAGTAATTGCACTTGAGATAAAAATAGGGATGGTAACTTTCAAACCGGCGCTCGTGCACACATTTGCATGCATATATCGGACCGCGCTCAGGGATGTGGCTATTTTATAACATGCACACGCTTATGTGCACGTTATAAAATAGCCTTGCCACGCATACATGTGCACACAAATCCCACTTCTACCACGTAAATTGGGGGATTTTAAAACGGGCACGATACCATTTCCGGTTTTACCAGTTCATCCCCAGTTCACCCAGTTAAGAGATAGGTTCTCCAAACCCCCCCCCCCCCCCCCAGCTTGTACTTTCACTTCCCTCCATTTAAAACCCCACAGATCTGCATCCAGAGCAGAAGTAAAGTTACGTAGCAGGGGCCATGGCGCACACCAGGACGTGTAAGTATTTACGTGCACATCTCAGGTTCCCACCCTGAAATTTCGAGATGTCCGTGCTGCAGGAGATAGCGTCGTATCTCAGTGGCTTTTAAAATTCGCTCAGCGTGCACGAGCCCAACATATTCACACCTCCCCCATTTGATGTGCCTGCCGAGCTTTTAAAATTCACCTCTAAATGTACATGGGATAATAGCAACCAAACCTGAAACAGGTCCTTCATTTCAGAGCAATTGTTTTCTACCCTTAAGATAAGATTTTAGGTCTGTTTTGTGCCTTTGTGTTAGATGCACTCAAAGAGTGTTACAATACACATAATAAACATCATCCTAAAATTACATAAAAAGAATTGTTAATAAAAGACATTATGTCAATATCAAAACATCACATTTACCCTGCAATAAACCCAAACCTTTTTCACACTCCGTAAATGACCGTCCTGGGGTCATGCCTCCATGTGGATTTTGTGCATACTGAGCCATGTCACCTTATTGGGTTCCTCTGTATGCAGGCCTTCCAAAATCAGCACATCACACCTCCAGTTCTCTTTACCAGAAGCTGCATTTCTTTATTTTATTATTTTTTTCTATGCTGGTTCTGAACCACCTGATCCGTTGTCCACCGTCCTCTGCTACATTATCAATCTCTCATCTTTTTTTTTTTTTTTTCGTAACTTGTTTATTGAATTTTTGAGCCATATTAAACTACACACAGTACAGCATCAGAACATAAACTCCCCAAGCAGCATCATAATTAGGAGGTACAGCACAAAACATCATAGACAATGGATCCACTGAATCTCCCCCCTCCCCCCTAAACCATTCCTAACTTCTACCCCTTCTTCTTTTCTTCTGAGCGAACTCAGACTTATGCCTCCACCACTTTGTCAACCTACCACAACCTTTGATTTTTCAACATTTTCAGCTTGGTTACAGGCTCCCATCCTTTGGCAATAACTCAGATTAGTGAATAGTGCAGAAGATATGGCATTTAAATAAGTATACGGAAAGGGCGGAGTAAATAGCACACACACACAATAGCAAATGCAACAAGAACAAATGCGTGACAAACATAAATCCAGTGGGAGCACTGAGAGGAGAGGATCGCCTTGCTGGTGGCTGAAAGGAATCAGTAAGTTTTGCTTGGGAAATTTTTTTTTTTAAGTATTGGGGAGAAGTAAACTATTGGGGTATATTTAGGGCCGGATTTTAAGATTTAGGCGCGGGCGTAGATTTGTGCGCACAACCCGGCGCGCACAAATCTACACCCAATTTTATAACATGCGTGCGCAGCCGCACGCATGTTATAAAATCCGGGGTTGGCGCGTGCAAGGGGGTGCACACTTGTGCACTTTGTGCGTGCCGAGCCGCGCAGCCTTCCTCCATTCCTGCCGAGGCCGCTCCGATTTCGGAGCGGCCTCGGAGGGAACTTTCCTTCCATCCCCCCCCCCAAGCCCTACCTAAAACCCCCCCTTACCTTTAACTTAGAAGTTGTGCCTGCCTCCGGGCAGGCGTAGATTGTGCACGCTGGCCAACGGCCAGCCCACGATCCCGAGCACAGCGGCAAATGGCCGCTGTGCCTGGAGGCTCCGGCCCCGCCCCTGCCCCAGACCTCCCCACCCCCTTTTTCAAGCCCTGGGACATACGCATGTCCCGGGGCTTGTGCGTGTTGCTGGGCCTATGCAAAATAGGCTTGGCACGCGCAGAAGGGGTTTTAAAGGGTTACGCGCATATATTACGCGCGTAACCCTTTTCAAATTCGCTCCATAGTGTGTTTGTGCTTTTAATAGTCAGTAAGGCAGCGAATAAACAGAAGTTAGACTGTTTGTATTTCCTAACCCTCCCTCCCACCCCTAGCTCATCCTTTAATTTATAGGCAGGTGCCACTCTCACACTAAAAAAAAAATAAATCAAATCAGCCTTTTAACTTCACTTCATGAATTCCCCACACCTTATTGAGAGTTTGATTATTCCCTTGTAGGCCACTACCAGACATATAGGGGCGGATTTTAAAAGGGTTATGCGCGCACATGTTATAAAATCCGGCGTAGATTTATGCATGCCGGGTTGCGCGCACAAATCTACACCCTCGCTTAGGTTTAAAAATCTGACCCATAGTGAATACACTAATACATTTAAAGGATGCTAATTAGACACATTCCTACTCCTATAGCAACCTAAAACTTAACTAGGAACTGAACAAATTTGAGATGAAGGCAGCAACAAGAGGGGGGGCCTCCCTGTCTTTTGCATCAAGTGTCACATGTATGATTTTTTACCCACCCGTGAGAAGTTGTATGTGTTCATCCGATGCAAAGAGCTCCTGTCTCTCAGAGAACAAGTCCGATCTCTGGAGGCTAGAGTGGCAGACCTGGAAGAGCTGAGGCAGACAGAAATGTATATAGATGAGATCTTCAGGGACATAGTAGCCAAGTCCCAACTTCAGACTGGCAGCCCTGGTGCTGCCTTGGAGGAAGAAGGTCTCATAATGGGAGAGCACCAACCAGGTGTAGCAGGAAAGGATCCTGTAGCAAGGACCTGCTCTCCAGGTGGTGCATTGTCCTTTTGCATCGAGGATGTGTCTCCAAGGGCTACTGCCCAGGAGGGAAGGATTAAGTTAGCCATCATAGTTGGTGATTCGATTATTAGGAATGTAGACAGTCGGGTGGCTGGTGGGCGTGAGAATCGCCTGGTAACATGCCTACCTGGTGGGAAAGTGGCGGACCTCACGTGTTACCTAGATAAGGCCTCTCAGTTTTCTGTGATTTTAGCTCCACTAAACTCATGGTCAGTCATTTACTGTTACAATATTTAGACAGGGGTAGATTTTAAATATTTGCGCGATCGCGTACTTTTGTTCGCGCATCAGGCGCGAACAAAAGTACGCTGGATTTTATAAGATACGCGCGTATCTTATAAAATCCGGGGTCGGCGCGCACAAGGGGGTGCACATTTGTGCAACCTGCGCACGCCGAGCCCAGCGCGCGCTGCCTGTTCCCTCCCACCTTCCCTTCCCCTCCCTAACCCACCCCCCCGGCCCTATCTAAACCCCCCCTACCTTTGTTGGCAAAGTGCAGGCGTAACTTTGCGCGCGCCGGCTGGCAGCCCCGCTCCATCCTCCGGTCCCGGGAGCTGGTCCGGAGGCCTTGACCACGCCCCTGGGCCGGTGCCACGCCCCCGGGCCCGCCCCCGAAACGCCGCATCGTTTCAGGAACGCCCCTGGACACGCCCCCTCCCACCCCTTTTCGAAAGCCCTGGGACTTACGCGCGTCCCGGGGCTTTACGCACGCCGGCGGCCCATGCAAAATAGGCGCGCCGGTGAGCGCAGGCCTTTTAAAATCCGCCCCACAGGTTTTAAAAATGACAAACATGAAAAAAAATAGAACAGTAGTAAATGAGTGGTAAAATGGAAGGTAGAGACAGTCCTTAAAGGTGTGGAAAGTGGGAAGGTTATGATTGTGGATTAGGGAAAACTAATGAAAATAGGTAGGTTTTTATGGCTTTTTTGAATTCATGTTTTGTGGTAAGTTGACGGATGGAGTTGGGTAATTAGTTCCATAATCTGGGACCTGCAACAGAGAAGGCTTGGGGGGGGGGTGGGGGGGAGAGGGGTTTTCATTACAGAGGTTGATTTCCCTTCAATTCATTTAACACACAATCAGGCTAATGTAATGGTGTGCGCTGGCCACAGCACACGGCTCAACACACAATTGGACGCACGTTTTGGATGCATGTCCATAACCCCTGATGCAAAACGTGGGTTAGTGCATCCAAAATGCACGTCCAATCGAGCAAGAAATTAATAGTGCTCATCACATGTAAATTCATATTGATGAGGCTATTACCTATTTCCCCCCCGATTTAAAAAAAAAAAAAAAAAAAAGTGCGCCTGACGTGCACATTTTAACCGGAAAAAATTAACGCCCAAAATAATTATGGAAAAGCAGAAAATACTACTTTTTTCTTTTCCTCTGCCTTAATATCGTTGCAACATTAAGTCGGAGGAACCGAAAAAGGAGAATTAAAAAAAAAAAGAAAAAAGTGTGCTGGTGATCAGGTTAGGAAAAGGGGCGCACAATTAACGAGCGTCCATTTTCCTAACCTGACCGCCATCTCTCCTGGGTGCACAATTTCCCCATGCGCCTCCTTTTTACCGCGGCACCCGATTTAAGTATTAAGTCAGATGCCCAGGAGAGGTGGATTGTCGCGCAATAAGGGAGTGGCGCCCGTTTAACACATGCCAATATTGATTGATGATAAACCTCCCCCCTTGGATTTTTCATTCCTTTCCCTATCTGGAATGTGACATTCTTGCTGATAAGAATAGCTACTCCTGCTTTCTTCCCTTTGGCCACTGAGAAGTAAGAAGAGCTTACCCATTGCCTCTTTAATTTTGTGCTTTCCAACTCGGACAAATGTGCTTCTTGTTCATATGCCACTGATACCTTATGCTTTTTCAACTGTTGGAGAGCTTTCTTCCTTTTAAATGGAGACCCTAGCCCACTTATGTTCCAGGAGATGAGTTTTATAGCATCACCCATATCGCAGATAAACCCTCTCACCAAAATGGAGGCACCTAGCCTTGCCCCCACATCTCTTCTCCTGCCTGCACACTTGTGATCTTTCCAGCCCTGCAACCAGAGATATAATAAACAGATGACTTGAAAGAGTAGAACCATAAATTCATCTAATCCAAAACTTCCCTCTCCTTCTTCTCCCCCCTTCAAATAACTATTGCTCTCCATATAGGAGTATCAGATACGCTGCATGTGTGTGGGTTTACCCTCTCTCTCAAATATCATATAATAGCATATAAAAGGACCTCAAAGAACACAGGAAAAGTGAACTTTACCCAAAATTAGCCTACAAAAATTCCTTCGGTAAAGTAGGCGCTCCCCAACTCAATACTTTGTCCATCTACAGCGGATGAGCCTGAACCTTTTTAGTTAGCAAGCCCTTCGCTGTTCAACTGGCCATCTCCGGCATGGACCGGCGTCTTTTCGCTTACGAGGATATACTTGCCCTTCCTACTAACGGCTTAATTTCCATGTTTCTGAAATAAGCTACAGACTGGCAACACTGGTCTATTCTTCTCCTTTGCTGCAGCAGCTTGTTCTTATGTCCCACATTTCTCCTCCAATCTCGGCCGCACAGTCTTTTTCCAGGACTCAGTCAGCTTCATTATAACTTTCAGTCATCTTCAGGACGACTAATCAACTTGTGCTATGCAGAGGGAAATAGCATTTAGCTTAAGGAGAACAAATATCAACCACCTCATCCGGGTGGGCCCGATGCAAAGGAAACCAAAGGGAAAGAAGAAAACCAAAAATTTACAGTTCCAGGTTGGCCATAATCTTTCATTTCTTCTGTTGATTGGACAAAAAGCAGATTATTTCTGCAAGAACGGTTCTCTAGGGCCTCTAGTTTTTCTTCTTGAAATCTGACCAGCTTCTCCAGTTTTACCAGTCTTCCTTCTTGCGCTACTGCCTCGTCCTCTATTACAGATATCCTCCCTTCCACATTATTGATATGCAAATTAAAATCAAGATGGATGACTTTAAATCCTCTATTTGTTTCATTATGGAGGTAAATTTGTCAGTTAAGACAGCGACTACTGCAGTAGTAAGTTACAAGATCATATCACTGGAGAGAGCAAGCCCAGATAGTTCGCTGTTATGGTGGCCATTTCACCTTCGCCCGCCCTGATTTGATTTTTATCTTTTTTTGCCCGTTTAATGGGCATAATGCCAGGTGATCTATTTATAAACCAATCTATGGAATGCTCACCTCCCAAATGATTTTTTTTTTTAATTCTTTATTTTCAAATTTTGAAATTTATCCCAAGAAATAACTCTTGTACAGAAAATTCAGTGTTTTTAACAAAGAATACAAAAAACATTAAAGGCATTTTACAAAATAAATAGAATACATACATATTCTATTTCATATGTATATTCCAGACATCTAAATTATAGGAAAACTGAGAGGCAGTATTAGTGCGATTACAGTTAGAAAATAGAAGAAATACACAAATGGAAAAAAAAAAATAGACTCGCCGGATAGTGCTACAACCAATTCCTATTTTTAAGCCGGGCCTGATGTGGTTACTTCAAGGGATCGTGCCACTAAGAACGCTCTTAGGTGCTCAGGTTCTTGAAAAACATAATTGACGTTCAAATACCTAATACAAGCCTTACAGGGATATATATATATTTTTTTTTTATCATTTCTTTATTAAGTTTTTCATTATAATGCAAACAGAAAATGTCACTTCAACAATATAATAGAAAGCAACTAAACCCCTAGAACCAAGTCAAGTCTTTCTGCTTGCAACCCCTCCTTCCCCCTCTTCCATAGTGGGATTCAGACACCTCCTTAAAGTTGTGATGATCAGTTGTGTGGTATTTCGTAATTATATCTTTCATGGTCTGTGGGCGGGTCTGCCAGTATCTCCTCCAAATCTCCTCGCATAGTCTTTGCGCTGTCAACGATTTGGTGCTCGATGTCATATATTCAAATTGCAGGAAAGAAGTCAGCCGATTCTGCCAGTGAGCCTTCTGCGGTCTATCAATGGAAATCCAGTCAGCCATGATCGTCTGCAATCCGATCAGCAGTGCTTTACCAAGAAACAGTTTATCGGGCTCTGTTAGTGACTCCAAATCCTTACTGAATATACGGAAAAGACATACCTTCGGGTCTCTGGGAATTGGCTTTTCTAGAATATTTCCCAACTCATGCACCAGCTCTTTCCAATACATGGTTATCAAATCACATTCCCATAGACAGTGAAAAAAGATTTCCTGACTCCCGTTGGCATTTCAAGCAGCGGTCAGAATCACATAGTTTTGCGGTACGTGACATATACATACAATGCAACACTTTGTATCCCACTTCTCTTAGATTAACATTTTCAGATAAGCTATAACACCCTTTCACAATATGAGCTATTTTGGTAAGGGTTAGACATATATTAGCTTGTTTCATCCATTTATCCTGTACTATTGTCAATAGGCAGACATCCAAGAACCTTATTTATTTATTTAAAATTAATTTGTATACCACTTTTACAAAAATAATATTTGATCAAAATGGTTCACAATAAAACAAACATAATTTAAAAACAATAAACGTAAAATTAATAAAATCTAAAAATAACCATCAACAAAATACTAACAGTTATCAACTCAAAAAACATTAGCATAAGTGCCTTAATAAACCGCAATCAAAATGTTAGGTAAGTCAAGGGAGGGGAGGGAGGAAAAGGGCAAAGAAAAGTACTGGCAGTATAAAGTAACAATATGGATCAATGAGGATAATGAGCTATTATCTTATTAAATGTTGAAAAGCTTGCTGAAATAGATGGGTTTTTAATGCTTTCTTAAATTCTTTGGTGTGTGTTATGAGACGGAGTGAGTCTGGTAAGGAATTCCAAAGGAAAGGAGCTGCCATTGAAAATGCTCTTTTATGAGTAAACTCAAGTCTAGCACTTTTTACTGATGGTAGGTCTAACAAATTTTTTGACAAGGATCTTAAGTGTCGTGCTGGTTTATATATTCTTAGAGTTGTACAAAGCCACGTAGAAGCAGGATTGTGTATAAGAGAGTGGATAATGGGTAGAATTTTGTAGAGTACTCTAAATTTTACTGGAAGCCAATGAAGGGAATATAGAATAGGTGTGATATGATTTCTGTGGGAAGAACCAGAAAGAACACGAGCGGCTGCGTTTTGGACTAATTGTAGTGAGTGAAATGTAGTATCCGGTAATCCTTAGAGAAGGAAGCACTAGAATTGGGGTTATGACCCACTAGCATGAAGAAATTCCGAACATCTCCAACCTTTTGGAAATCTGGAAGTATGGGTATCACAGACTGTATATAGTGGCACGCTTGGAGGTACCCAAAAAAATCTTTAGAGTCAATCCCAAATTGATCTTTAGCTCCTGGAAACTCTTAATCACAAAAGTTCAAGGTTCTAGGAACTGTTGTATACTTTCCAGTCCGAAGGAGCTCCAGGCGAAGCCAGTCCGCCCTGGAATTGGGGATTGCCAAGGAAAGTTAGATAAGGTGTGTTTGTACCTTTCATTTCGAGTTTAACCATACATAATAACCTCCAGGCCCCCCTCCAAGAGCGCAGAAGTAAACTCTTTTTATACTGGCTCGAATAGCGGAGCCCGGAATCTGTATAAGATTTCTGGATCTATACGGGGAGAACCATTCACAGATAAACTGATATGGAGTACAGACACTGGTACCATTTATCCAATCATAAATGTGTCGGAGAACACGTCAAGTTGTAGTCTCTCCAATTAGGACAGGCCAGACCTTCCAGAACCCTAGGCAACATCAGAGTTTGGAGGGGGTCTAGCTTTATGATGACCCCAAAGATAGGCTCTCACTACCCTATTTATTCTAGTGATCTCCGCTCTTTACAGCCACAGTGGTATTTGTTGTAACACATAAAGCCACCTAGGGAGTTCTATCATTTTTAACAGAAAAATTTTGCCCATTAATGAAAGAGGCAAATTAGCCCATGTCTGTAATTTTGGTTCAATATTCCTTAGGAGAGATTCTATATTGGCCCTAAGCAACGATTCACTATCTTTGGTGAGGCGTATCCCTAGAAATCGCATCTCATTAGACACCCATTTTAACAGGAAGGGCCCTTCCCAAGCATTTTGTACCGAGGGTCCCAAGGCCATAGCTTCTGATTTATCGGTGTTAATTTTTAGGCCAGCAAAGGAGCCGAACTCTTCTTGATGTTGAAGTACCCTTGTTAGAGATTTTTGTGGGCTGGTCAAAAAGACCAATACATCATCGGCAAAAGCCGAGATCTTAAAATCTTGCCACCCCACAGTAAACCCTTGGATCAAAGGATCTGCTGCAATCTTACGAAGTTAGGGATCAATCGACAGGATATAGAGAAGAGGCGACAATGGACACCCTTGACGTGTACCCCTGAACAACTGAAAATCCTCAGACACTTGTCCATTGGCAAAAATCGCAGATTTAAGGTTATGATAGAGCATATAAATTCAATGCACAATTTCACTTTGTAGACCATATCGGTTCATAACTGAAAATAAGTAAGGCCAGGACACTCTATCAAATGCCTTTTCAGAGTCGAAACCGACCACCATCGCTCCTATGCCCCGGCGTTGGCATTCTTCCATAGAAATAATGAGTTTAGTTAAGTTAGCACTAATGGTTCTCCCTTTGACAAACCCTGCTTGTTAGGCCATGATTATAGATGGGAAAATTACACTTACTCTGTCTGCCAAAATGTTTGCGAATAGTTTGGCTTTGAAATTGAGCAATGATAATAGGCCTATATGATGCAGGGGAGGACAGATCTTTTCCTGGTTTTTCTAACATGGTAATGAATGCTCTCGTGACACCTGCCGGGAAACACCGTTTCTGTTGTGCGTCCTGAAAGAAGTGCAATAAAGCTTCAGATGCCTGGTTGAGCAATATTTTATAATAGTCCGCACTCATACCATCAGGTCCAGGGGCCTTATTCCGTTTACATAGCTTTATGACCGTATGGGAGCATTTAGTCTGGCTGGTTGTTCTTCTGTGACCTGTGGGAGCTGAAGGTCTGCAAAGAACTGGGCCTCCTCACTAACTCCCCCTTTCCTATCTTCTCTGTATAGAGCTTCATAAAATTGCCTGAATTTAGCACAAACCTCAGAGCTGGATGTTATGGGTTTGCCTTTCATATCTTTAAGCTTATCTATGTATGTTTTCCCTCTTTGCAGGCGCACCAAGTTGGCTAATAACTTCCCCGCTTTGTTTCCGTATCTAAATAATTTGTGTGCTCCCGTTCGCAACATCTGTTGCGCCCTGGAATGTAATAAAGAATTTAGTGCCTGCAGACTCTCTTTATATTGACCCTGATTTCTATTATTATTTTGCTGTGCCAAGTTTTTCTTTGCTTGACCTAACCTTTGTTCAAGAAGAAGAATATTTTTGTGCATTGCTTTTGATTGCGCTATCAAATACGATGTTATCTCCCCCCTCATGACAGCTTTGCTGATTTCCCAGTATAAGCTGGGGGCCTCTTTATGCTCATGATTGTAAGTGGCATACTCTTTCCACTTAGTCTGTAAAAAACTCTGAAATTTTTTATCATCGGCTAAGTGACCTGGGAACCTCCATACCCGAGTTCGGGGATTATCACCACTATCCACCAAATCAAGCCCTATTAGGGCATGGTCAGAGATTGTGATAGCTCCAATTTGGGCATTTTGGATTTTGGGAAAAAGCGTTTCTGATATAAGAATATAATCAATTCGAGACATTGTTGAGTGGGCCCTGGAGACATGTGTATAATCTTGTTCTGTGGGATTCAATGTACGCCAAATATCTAAGAGAAGGAGTTCTGCATTCAGATAAGCAATCCCTCTAGGCCTTGAATCCCAGATTGGTATGGTAGAATGGGATTTATCCAAGCTCGGCTCATGGACACAATTAAAGTCACCCATTAGAATAAGTGGGCCTTTCTGAATAGGGAGAAGCATTCCCACCAAACCCTAGAAGAACTTATGTGAATATTGATTAGGTGCGTATACTGAGCAGATGGTAATTTCTCTTCCTTGCAGTTTACCTATTAGAATGAGAATGCGGCCATCTGTATCTTATATTTGTTGTGTAAGTTCAAATCGTAGATTCTTATGAATTAAAATTGCTGTGCCGGCTTTACGTCCCACTGCTGGTACAAAAAAGCACTGACCTACCCATCCTCTTTTTAATTTTCTACTTTCCCCCTCTGATAAGTGTGTCTCTTGAAGACCTATCATTTCAGTGCGTTGCCTATGCAGGGCGCTCAGGATCTTCTGCCTCTTTATTGGTGTACCCAACCCTCCCGCATTCCACGAACCTATTCTATCCCCCTGACAGCAAGGGTGCTGCTCTTTTCAACAACCAGTCACTGTTGCCGCTGGATGGCCTCCCAGCCAGGACCCCCAGCCTATGGGCTTCTCGAACACTACACATACGTATCTGAAGTTTCTTCACGTGTAAAAGAGAACTTAACCCGCTTTGAACATAATTCTTGCTAGAAAGCCTTCGCCATGAACCTCCTATGTCTTTTACCCCGCCCCCCCCCCACCCCATCCCATAAGTTTCCCCAACCTTCCCCCCACAATCAGAACAGTATTACCTTCCCCCTTCTGCATGAAAGAGGCCCCTCTTAAAATCGGGGCTTGAGATCATTGAGTATGCGCTCGGGTATTGCCCCCTCAACATCGTAGTATACCGCTTTACATGCCCATTACCACCATAACCTTTGCTGATCATGATAACCATGTAACATCTAACCAGAAATCATTATAAGTTGCTAATAATAATGTCCTTCAATACTGCCCTGGTTTAGAACTCTTGCTACAGGTACATCGTAAACCTAGCCTGGGCTCTCTGCAAACCAGCTGGTGATCCATTTTGACCTGATTCAGCTATGTCCCTTAATTGTAGTTAGCCATTCCGCGGCTTTTTCAGGCACATTGAAATTGAAGACTTTCCCATCCTTCCACATTTTTAGAGTAGCTGAATACTGTAGGGCAAATCTAATGTTCTTATTTTAATTATTTATTTGGAGGTTTTTATATACCGATGAATGTTGGGAACATCTCATCGGTTCACATAAAACAAAACTCAGCAACAAGCGCTTTACAGTGTAACAAGGAACTGTTGGAGATAATTAAAGCATAATTTTCAACAAGTTACAGATAGAAAGGCAAAGAATGTAAAATATGAGGCTTAACAAAATCACTATTTAAATATTTACAATATGTCGCTTTTTACAAAAGAATCACTATTGACAATAACGTCGAGAAAGACAGAGGGGAGAGGGTGTCATGGGGGGGTGGTGTGTTGTTCAGAGAATGCTTGTTTGAATAGGCAAGTTTTCAGGTCTTGTTTGAATTTTTTAGGGCATGCTTCTTGTCGTAGTGAGGGGGGGAGATTGTTCCATAGGGCAGGGGCAGCTAATGAAAGTGCCCGGGCTTTAGTGGAGCTGAGTTTGGAGTCTTTGGGCGAGGGGATATTCAGTGTTGCTCGGTGTAGCTGTCTTGTAGGTCTGACAGAGTTGTGAAATGTAAGGTGTTCATTAAACCAATGCATATTTTGGTTGTGGAAGGCTTTGTGAACTAGTGTGAGAGTTTTGTAAGTTATCCTTGCAGTGACTGGAAGCCAGTGAAGGTGTTGGAGTACGGGGGTAATGTGGTCTCGTTTGTGGGTGTTGGTTAGGATCCGGGCGGCAGCATTTTGGAGAAGTTGAAGCGGTTGAAGCGTGTTTTTGGGTAGTCCTAGGAGGAGGGCATTGCAGTAGTCAATTTTTGATAGAATGAAAGCCTGTAGAATAGTGCGGAAGTCATTGAGGTGTAAGAGGGGTTTAAGTTTTTTGAGCAAATTAAGTTTGAAGTAACAAGCTTTGATTGTATTGTATTCTTGTTGAAAAGATCATTGCAGGTTGGTGAAAAAAGCTTCCGTTTTGCAGCCACCACCGCTGAGAAATCCTGAAATATGATTATTTTATGGTCCTGGTATTTAAGCTCTCTGAATTTCCTGATCGCAGCGTGAATCATGGATTTTTGTGTCCAGTCCAGGAAACGGGCAATAACCAAGCATGGCCTGCGGTCCGAGTCTCCCCGTGGGCCTAATCGATGTGCCCTCTCCATGGTCACTTTGCCTTCCAATTCTGTGAGCTGCAGCGCTTTTGGTAACCAGCTTTCGAGCCGCGATTTGCGTTCTCCCTCTCCAATGCTTTCCGGGAGCCCCAGAAATTTTAAGTTATTTCGCCTTGCACGGTTCTCAAGGTCTTCTAATTTAGATTCTGCTGTTTTTACTGCTTGCTCTATTGTCGCGATCTGCTTGGTAGCTGCCATAGTATCTTCCTCTACCGCCGAGATCCGCCCCTCAGCAATATCGATTCGGCGCCTTATGTCCCCCAATGATTAAGAACATAAGAACATAAGAAATTGCCATGCTGGGTCAGACCAAGGGTCCATCAAGCCCAGCATCCTGTTTCCAACAGAGGCCAAACCAGGCCACAAGAACCTGGCAATTACCCAAACACTAAGAAGATCCCATGCTACTAATGCAATTAATAGCAGTGGCTATTCCCTAAGTAAACTTGATTAATATGTGTTTTACGAATGTTGGTAAATAAAAGTTAATAAAAGTTAATAAATAAAATAATAGCCGTTAATGGACTTCTCTCCAAGAACTTATCCAAACCTTTTTTGAACCCAGCTACACTAACTGCACTAACCACATCCTCTGGCAACAAATTCCAGAGTCAATGATTCTTTTAGGGCTTGGAAGTTCTGTGTCAAGCCAGCGAATTTCGGCTCAAGCCCTTTGATTACTGCCTCTATAAGGCGAGCCACCGCTCTGTCATCCAGGCCTGCGCTCTCAGAGCCGCCTCGTGCGTCGGCCATTTTGAGCTCCTGATCAGGGTTTTTTATTTTATCCTCTCTCACCGGTTTGACGGTCATATCCCACTAGGATTGCAGTCAGGAACTTCACAGGTGGTAAGCACAGTCACTTCGTCTTGTTTCTTAGACAATGCAGCTGATTGTCCACATTAGGATTCTGGTTTTAAGGGGGACAGCACCCGGAGCTGGGATGAGTGTGTCTCACCCGGCTCACCGAATCACGTGACCTCATTACAGGGATATTTTAATATAAACCTAGCTCCCAGCTTAAGTACATCAGGACGCATCAGCAAAAATTATTTTCGTTGTGTTTGCGTAGCTTTGATAACATCAGGAAAAAACCCAAAAGGAACAAAATTTGTCTATTTCTAAAGAAAAGTCTCATTACATGATTGCGTTCTGATAAAAAAGAAACAAGTAATGGTTTCCTTTGATTTATCCCTGTTTCCAGGGACATCTCCAGTATATTTGTTAAAGCCAAAGAAGGATTTTGCTCTTCCACCTGCTTACTCTGCTGAAGGTAAAAAGCTTTAACAATGACCGGTAAGGCAGCTTCAGGGATTTTTAGTATTTGTTTCATATAAGTCTTGAATAACTCTAGAGGCGAGATTGATCTTATTACCGGAAAGTTCAGGATTCTAAGGTTATGTGCTCTTCCAATCTTTTACATACAATTCTTTCCGACTCAATCTATTTTGGTTGTTTGTTTTCCACAGAGGTGGTCCTCTTATCCAACTCTTCCACCTTCTTATTGAAACTCGATATTAAATTATTATTTAGAACTGTTTGATTTTTTTCTATCCAATGTAACCTGTGATAGGATTTTAATAGAACTTTCAATTGATTTTAGTACAGTCCAGATCCCATCCAAAGTAATATTTTCAGGTCTAGTTTTTACAGAACACACTGTGAGGGCTCTCAGCTGGTTTTCTCCTGTCTCCACAACAGTATCCTCGCTCAACCCTATACCTTGTGGTGGTGGTTCAGCAGCATCTTGAGCCAACGGTGTGGAGGCCATTACTGATCTCTCCAAACCTCCTGGGCTCAGTCCTCCCAACAGCTGCAATTTGCTGGTCTCGCTCAGGTCTCCAACTCGCTTGACTCCACTGCTCCTAACCCGGACCATCGCCATGGCCGCTCCTGCTTCCACTGAAGCAGGGCAAGGTAAAACGTTGTCCCCAGGGTGAGCGGGTTTGCTCGGTGCTCCGGGGCTAAGAATGATGTCAAGGGTCAAGGGGGACGGCATGCGCTCCTCCGCCGCTCCCCCAGCGACCAAGCTCTCCGGCTTTGAAGTTGCAGCCCCTGTAAAGATCCTGGGGATTTGAGGCTGTCGGCGATCGACCACGGGTGAGTTAATATTCTCACCCCTTAGCCTACCCTTTCTCTTTGTGTGAGGCATTATAAAAACAAACAAGAAAAAATTGTAAGAAAAAGCCTCTCCTCCGGCGTTCTCAACCAGACCTATACAACAGCCGTCATCTTGCCTCTCCCCAAATGATTTTTTCCGTGCTCAGCTGCAGATGAAGTTGGATTGCAGATGATTAGAGAGAGCAACACCCAGAGCTCTGAGATACTCAGCCTCCCAGGCTCACTACATTACGTGACCTCCATTAGTCTCTCATCTTTAGGTTTAAGTTCACCTCCCTTTAGCCATTTCTGTGTCGGATTTTGCTCTATGTGGTGTTTCTAAAGTAACTCTTTGTATTTCCCACTGTATTGGTGCTTTTGATAATTGTTTTTCCTTGTTCAATGGTCTGATCCTTTTACACTATTTTTTTTCTTGTTTTGCAAATTCTATTGCTTCTTTCCTTGTGTGTGCTGGTGGAGTCTCACTCATTCCTTCTGTTTGTTGGAATGTTCATCCAAGTTTAAGGATGGAGACCAATTTTGTCTGTTCACTTTCATACTACAGCACTTTTGGGTATTTCGGTCTGTTGATGCTGTTAAATATTCCTGGAGACCAAAGACAGGCGCTGTACAGGTGTGTAATCTATCTCAGTCTCTCAAGTGAAGGCTGCTTTATGTTGCGGTCTCTGCCGCTTCCCCTTCTCTAGCCCTGAACAGTGCCTACCTCCGCTGCTGGAAACGACAACGTTGCCAGTTCCACGTGGCGGCCGCCATTGCCTGCCCGTCTCCCCGCTGCCTCGCGCGCGCGTGAGGACGCCCACTTTGTGCGTACAGCTCCCGGAAGTCTGGCTCTGCCTGTGCTAATGACGCCACGCCCTAAGCCTCATATAACCGGCGTCCGGACTCCTTCTCCTCGCCTTGCAACGAGGTTCACTACTGCCTAGTAGTTCTGAGTTGCGCTTCGTCTGTTCCTCGTTCCTGTCTTGACCTTGGATTACCTTTGACTTCGCTTCAGCCTGCCGCCTGCCTCAGATCTTGGTTCGTTCCTGACTTCGCTTCAGCCTGCCACCTGCCTTAGACCTTGGTTCGTTCCTGAATTCGCTTCAGCCTGCCGCCTGCCTGAGACCTTGGTCCGTTCCTGACTTCGCTTCAGCCTGCCGCCTGCCTGAGACCTTGGTCCGTTCCTGACTTCGCTACAACCTGCTTCTGCCTTCGGCCAGCTACAGACTCCGTTCCAGTCCACAACCTGCTTCAATCCACAGCCTGCTTCCGTCCACAGCCAGCGGCAGACTCCGTTTCAGTCTACAGCCTGCTTTAGTCCACAGCCTGCTTCCGTCCACAGCCAGCGGCAGACTCCGTTCCAGTCTACAGCCTGTTCCAGTCCACAGTCTGCTACCGATTCCCTCTACTCTTCAGCCTGCTCCTAGCCCAGCATTCTACAGACTCGGCCTTCCTCTCCGGCTTGCTACAGGTATCGCTGCCGCCCGCTGCCCTGTCATCAGCTGGCCCTCGACCTGTACTCCCGGTACACGGACTATCTTTCACTCTGGACTTTCCATACTACACTCCCAGCCCAGGCTTTACCTCCTATTTGACTTTGAGCATATATCCCAAGTCCCAAGGTTCCAGGACCCTACGGGCTCCTCCTGGGGGGTTCCTGGGTGAACACCGCCAGCCTGTGGCTCCGCCTCCCGGCCTACCCTGTCATCCTAGGTGGGCCTGCCCAAGGGTCCACTTCTCTGCCTGCAGTACCCAACTGCAACACTTTATGCAGTCTAAGCAATGGTCATCGGACAAAATACTTTTCACATTCAGTATAACTCACCCTTCAGTCCTGTCACCCACAGTAGCTCGTGCCCCTGCTTCTGCAATACTGCATGGGAAAGAAGGGAGACGTGTGGCTTCTTGGAGATTTTAATCTGCTGGATGTGGATTGGAGTATCCCTTCTGCAGAATCTGTAAGAAGTAGAGAGACAGTGGATGCCCTTCAAGGGCCTCTGCTCAAACAAATGGTAATGGATCCCACGAGGGAGAGCGTGATACTCGACTTACTGCTCACTTATGGGGATAATGTCTGTAATGTCCAAACAGGTGCCCACCTGAGTACCAGTGATCATCAGACGGTCTGGTTTGATATCGCAAATAAGATACGGAGAAGTCACATGAAGACCCAAGTTTTGAATTTCAAAAATACAGACTTTGTCAAAAAGGGGAGGCTCCTAAAGAAAGACCTAGAAGACTGGGAGATAATGGGTGAGGTGGAACAACAGCAGGCCAAATAAAAAGGAGCAAAGGCAACAAACCTATGTTAGAAAAAAAACAAAACAACAAAAGTAAGAGGAGTAGGAAACCAGTCTGGTTCTCAAAGGAGGTGGCTGAAGAAATAAAGGCAAAAAGAACAGCATTCAAGAAGTATAAAAGATCCCAGAAAAAGGAAGACAGGGAAGACTACCTGGTGAAACTGAGGGAGACGAAGAAAGAAATCAGAAAAGCAAAAGGTCAAGCAGAAGAAAAGATTGCCAAAGAGATAAAGTGAGGTGAAGAAAGAAGGGAGGCCCGAAGTGATATTGTGAAACTGAAAAGTGAAGGGGAGCCATGTGTGGAGAGAAACAAAGAAACGGCAGAAATATTAAACAAATACCTTAGTTCAGTGTTCACTAAAGAAGACCCATTGTTGGTTGACAAGACTGCAGATGGGAGTAAGGTGGACAAAACTCCGTTTATAGCACAGAATGTATGGGAAGAACTAGGAAAACAAAGTGGACAAGGCAACGGGGCCCAATGAAATATATCACAGAGGTGTGCTGGGACCTGCTCAATAGATCCTTGGGTTCGGGAGCGGCGCTTCAGGACTGGAGAAGAATGGTAGTGGTCCCGCTACACGAGAGTAGCAGGTGCCCTCTGGGGACAGAGAAATAACTACAGTACCTGAATGTAATCCACTTTGAGGCGCGGAAAAGCAGAATATAAATAAATAAATTAAGTAAATAAATAGCAGCGAGGAGGCTGGAAACCACAGGCCGGTTAGCCTCAGTTTGAAGGTGGGAAAATTAATGGAATCTCTACTGAAGGAAAGGATAGTGAACTATCTACAATCCAGTGGGTTTCTGGACTCTAGGCAGCATGGATTCACCAGGGGAAGGTCCTGTCAGCCAAATCTGATTGATTTTTTTTTTTTTATTGGGTGATCAGAGAATTGGACCAAGGAAGAGTGCTTGATGTAATTTACATGGATTTCAGCAAAGCTTTTGATACGGTCCAGCATAGGAGTTTTGTGAATTGAGTGAGAAGTTTGGGAGTGGATTACAAAGCTGGTTGACTGACGGGGCACAGCGTGTAATGGTACATGGAACCTGCTCTGAAGAGAGAATGGTGTTGAGTGCCACAGAGACTGGTTCTGTTCAATATCTTCGTAAGCAATATGGTTGAAGGGATGGAAGGTAAAGTTTGTCTATCTGAGGATGATACTATGATCTGCAACAGAAGCAGTACAGAGAATGACAAGTGAGTGGGAGGATTTTAGTAGATGCGTGCGGCGAGATGCATTAGGGCCTATTTCCCTGACCCCTCCCAGTTCGCCCCTGTAAAGGAGTGGACTTCCTAAACCCCCTACCTAACCTGCCTCCCTTTTACCCTACTAACCCCTTGAAGAGTGGTCGAAACTTGGCAGCTGGGATTCAATGCCAAGAAGTGCAGGAAACTATCTGGGGTGCGGTAATCTAAAAGTGCAGTATGTGATGGGGGGTGAAAGTCTAATGTGCGTGGACTGGTAAAGGGGCTTAGGGCCCTGCTCTCTCCAAGGACTGACTAGTTGTGTGCAAATATTTTTTTTTCGTGTTTTTTTAAACCAACAATTTTTGAGCTCCAGTATTAGCGGTGAATTTCTGTATAAAGCACAAAGACCAATTTATGCAAGCGACCATATTAAACCTGTGAGCGATGCTCTGAAATGCATGAGCAATCGCTTACATGCTCAGCTTAGCGGGAACTTTGCTTAGGGGTGATAGGGTCTGGCGATTTGAAGGCAGCAAAGCAATGGCAAGGTGATAGCCACATCCAGAAAAATGCTGGGCTGCACAGAGAGAGGAATAACCAGTAAGAAAAAGGAGGTGATTATGCCCTTGTACAGGTCCTTGGTGAGGCCTCACCTGGAGAACTGTGTTCAGTTCTGGAGACCGTATCTAAAATAGGATTGAGACAGGACAGAGGCGGTCCAGGGAAGGGCAACCAAAATGGTGTGGGGGTCTGTACTGGAAGACCTATGAGGAGAGGCTGGAGGATCTGAATATGTATACCCAAGGCCAACGGGTCCATTAGGCGAACTAGCGATCACCTATGGCGCCAACCCTTATGGGGCGCCAACCCTTATGGGGCGCCGAACAGCATCCATGTGGTGCCGGAGCAGAACTTATCCTTCTCGCGGCAAAGATTCGCAAAGATTCATCGGGCACATGTTGCTTGCGGCCCTGAGAAGTACACAGTCAGTGGCGCAAACGAGGTAGAAGTCAGGGCCGAGATTGGCACGATTTTATATTGGCGCGCGAATGCTATCTCATGCCCATAAGTGGGGGGATTTTAGTAGATGTGTGCGGCGATGCATTAGGGCCTATTTCCCTGTTCCTCCCAGTTCGCCCCAGTAAAGGAATGGAGTTCCTAAACCCCCTACCTATCCTGCCTCCCTTTTACCCTACTAACCCCGACCCTTAAAACCCTGCTGACTACCCTAAATGTTTTTATTTTACTACTTACTCACAATCCATAGCATCAGCAACTTATACCGTTGTTGGATCCTGGCGTGCGCTTGTGCTCGACTCGGACTTAATGGCTCTGTCCTGGTCTGCCCATGTCCCGCCCCTTTTTGCAAAATCCTTTTCATTGCGCCTACCGGTACGTACGTGACTGCAGGCCTCTCAAATCTATGCGGCCTGCATGCATCCCAGTCACGCGTGTATCTCCCAGATTTGCCGTGCACAGGGCTTTTAAAATGTTCCCTTATGTGCATAGTACTACTAATACTGAGCATTTCTATAGTGCTACAAGGCATTTACCTGCTGTGGTGCACATAAGGATGCAGAACGTGTGCATACTCCTGCAGCGCTACACCTAATATGCATGTAGGGTGTATATGTGTGTGCGTGTCCGCGCATTTCTGTAGTTTAATATATAACATTCTAGAAGGGTGTGCAAGCTCGTGGCGTGTTGCATTCAACATGCATGCAGAATAATAGGTGCACACCACTGCAATGCTGCATGTAGGTACGTGCCTAGCTTCCCCCGCCTCTCTCCCCTACGCTTGCTGCATGCTGTACGTGCACCGAGAGCAAACGTCTGTACTAGCCGTTGTCCGTCAGGATTGGTCGATCCCACCTATTACATCACCGTGCGGGCGGGTCCCGGGAACGGTAAACAGGCTGCGGCTGAGAAACAACAAAAAAGGGGGCGGGAGTCTGGGTAAAGCGTCTTGTTCCCGCAGCCAGAACCCGAGCGACCTCTGTCCTTTGGTGCAGCAAGTAAGGTGAGGATACGCGGGGGTTCCTCCAAGCAGAGGGATCGGGGGCTTCAGGAGAAATTATGCCCCATCCTCCATCCCATGCACAGGGATCTGATGTTAAAGTGGGGAGGGGTGGGAACTGTCTCCCACGGCCTGGGTTCTGGAATTAATATGGCGAGAATCGATCGGTTACAGGGGAGACTGTGCTCCCATACATAGAGATGTGTTCTTCCTTCCCACTCCGAATAGGGATCGGAGGTTATCAAGCGAGGCCCTGAGGAGGATCTTGACACCCCCCCCCCCCCTTCACCCCCTGCATGGATCAGGGGTTATAGAGTGAGAATCTGGGAGTTGCAGGGAAACAGTTTCCGTGCACAAGGATCGTAATAATAGGGCGACGAACGATCGGAAGTTACAGAGGAGAGACAGTCCTTTATGCATAGGGATCTGGTGTTAAACGGGAAAAGCTCAGGGATTTGGGGTTATAGGGAGAGTTTCTAAGGTTTTTAGGGGAGACTGTCCCATGCAAAGGGATTGGGGGATTATAGGGCGAGGATCTGGGAAGTGCAGGGGAGATGGTCCTACCTTCCTAGGGATCAGGGGATATAGGGCGAGGACCTGGGAGTTACAGGGGAGACAGCCCCCTGCAGAGTTTGGGCTACAGGGGGCTATTTTCCCCCAACCTTTTTAGAAATCTTAATATATGGGGTACAGTTTTAAAGATTTAGGGCCTGATGTATTAATCTTTTTCTTTTAGGCACAAAATTAGAAAATCTCTTTAGTAGATCGTCCTTTAGTCACCTATTACATGGGCAAAAATAGAATTGACTCTCGTCAGTCAGCTGTATGCAAGTAACAGGATTTTTAGGCACCTAAAATTGTGTGTACTTTCATAGTGCGCCCAAACCTGTCTGCATAAAAATGAGCATTTGGGGGGCGGGGGCAATTTATTTGATGTACATCATACTTTACCATACCTAACACCTAACTTTGCACCCCCTAAGTGTAGTCACGGATGTTTACTTCCATAGCAAACCCAACTTTCAAATGTAACATACCAGCATCCCTGGATTTGCTTGTGCCTAGAGCAGCAAACATTTAGGGGCAGCAGGCTGACTAAGATTTGCTACCTTTCAGCTCTGGTGAATCTCATTCAGCAGAAAACAGCCCTCTCCTACCTTGTAACAGACCCTTACAGGAAGTGGAGTTTTAAAGCACTATAAGTGCCTAGGGCAGTGATGGCTAACCTATGACACGCGTGTCAGAGGTGACACGCCGAGTCGTTTTGGCTGACGCGCAGCGTTTCAAGAACTATTAGGAATTTTTTTTTTTTTTATCGGCTGCGCCGAGCCTTTTCTTTTTCAGCTGCGCCGACCCTTTAAAATGTGTTTTTTAGTTTCCCCCTACCCTCCACCAATGCCCCCGGGCGCAGGGAAGCTCATGCGTCGCAGCGATGAGGCTCAAGACAAAGATCGCGTTCAAACGCGCTGATGCTCCTCCTTCCTGCCTGTGCGGCCCCAGAAGTAAACGTTGCCGGAGCCGCGTGGGCAGGAAGGAGGAAGAGAATCAGCGCGTGCAGAAGAGGAGGAGCCGCCGCGGGTCGCTGCGAATCCCAAGTCGCAGCGGCCCAAGAAGAGGAAGAGGCCCAGTAGAAGGGCTGCCGCGGCCCAAGAAGATCAGGGCCGCTGCAGAGCCCATCCTGCGGCGACCCGCGAAGAGGAGACCCAGAGGTGAGAGAGAGGCTGAGGGCCCGTAGAGTGCGTGTATGAGGTGAGTTGAGAGAGAGGACCTGAATGTTTGCAGAGACAGCATGTGAGAGCCTCTGTGTGTGTGTGTGTGTGTGTGTGTGTGAGAGAGAGAGAGAGAGAGAGCTTGTGCCAGTGAGAGCCTGTGTGTATGAATGATTGTATGAGAGAGCATGTGCCAGTGAGAGCCTGTGTGTATGAATGATTGTATGAGAGAGAGCATGTGCCAGTGAGAGCCTGTGTGTATGAATGATTGTATGAGAGAGAGCATGTGCCAGTGAGAGCCTGTGTGTATGAATGATTGTATGAGAGAGAGCATGTGCCAGTGAGAGCCTGTGTGTATGAATGATTGTATGAGAGAGAGCATGTGCCAGTGAGAGCCTGTGTGTATGAATGATTGTATGAGAGAGAGCATGTGCCAGTGAGAGCCTGTGTGTGTGAGAGAGAAATGCATGTGAGAATGAGAACCTGACTGTGTTTGAGGGAAGAAGATGGAGAAAAAAGAAACAGAAAAAAAGACAATATAAAAGGAATTGGCAAAAAAATAAGAAAGGGAAGGTGAAAAAAAAGCCTGTGACCAACCAATTAGAAAACTAAGATCAGACAGCAAAGGCAAAAAAAAAATAATTACTTTTTAGTGATTGGCACATGTAATCTTTGGGAATGTGCAAGAATAGCACTTTCTCTACGGATCGAGATCAGCATGGAGAAAGTGGAAGCCCACGGGGCCTGCACAGAGGAGGCAGCAGAATGGACTTCAGTGTCAGTAGCAGCAATCGCCACCTCCGCAATAGCCACGCGGCATCAGTGACAGTGGCAGCAGAGGAATGAGAGAGGTTCTGAGGTTGCTGGCAAAAGAAAGCGAGGGGGGGGTCTGCCTTTAGTGTGTGAATGTGAATGAATGGGACTCTGCCTGGGGGTGTATGTGTGTGAATGCATGGGTGCCTGCCTGGGGGTCTGTGTGTGTGAGAATGAATGTGTGCATGCCTGTGAGTTGGGGAGGGAGTGTTGTGAACATGAATGGGAGCCAATAAAAAATCAACTGACAGATGAAGTTTGTAACGCTTGCTTGGACTTGAAGTGTACGAAATACCAACCTTCAATTGAAGATTTAGCCAATGAAATTCAGCAACAAAAAAGTCACTAAGCAGGTAAGGTAAAGAATTATTTGTTTTTGCTTTATTAATAAATACAGTATATATATTAAAATTATAACTTTGTTATTGATTAGAGCTACAAATATCACTAAATTATGGATTTTTCTAGAAGTGACACACCACCCGAGTTATGCTCGGTTTTTTTATGAATTTTGACACACTGAGCTCAAAAGGTTGGCCATCACTGGCCTAGGGCAACCCAGATCCTAAATCCGTCCCTTCGTACTGGGTACCTTGTGTTGGCAAATAGCCATGTTCTGTGCCTGACTTCAAATCGGGTGCCTTACTTTTAACCCAATAAGTCTTAACAGAGGGAGGTCCTATGACTGACGTACGGGCCCATGTTGAATGGTAGGTGAGATGGCGTTAAGTAATGCCTGTATCTGCTGCTTCCTGCAGGTATGGCTTCCTTATTGAAGAGAGGCCTTCCGCTGGCAGGCAGGACACTAGCTGATTCCCCACCCTCTCCACTGAAGTATGCTCTTCCAGATGCCACCATGCGAAGTTCGAGGATGGCCAGCCAAACCAGGGTAAGAAATCTTTATGCACCATCTCAGCAGTAGGAAGAGTTTTCCAGCTCCAGTGCATTGTATGGCTAGTTTGTTAAACTTGTCATTGATGGTTGTCCAGTGTTTTGTGTAACTTTTGGCAACTGTTGAATTTATTGTCTTTGTCTCGTTCTACAGAACCTCGGCAACATACACACACGTCATCGGGAAAGCAGTTTCTGGAATCCAGCTTTCGTCTTTGCTATTTTGGACACTCCACCTGGTGCTTTTGTGTCTGCTGGGCTGAGGAAGGAGACGCCCACCTTGCTCTGTCCTTCTGGTCGGCAGTATGCTGGGGCAAAGGGTGTAGCAGATGGGCAGATTTTAACTAGAGCTGCTCGAGCGCCACTTCTGGTTCTCCCCACAAGGCTTTTCCATCAGAACACGGTGACCAGTGGGGGGCTGACAGCTGAAGATTTACAGAAAGCCAGAGAGTCCAAGCTGGGGCCAATCCGGCCCTACCGGCAAATGGTAAGGGTACACATAATTTCACTAACAGTGCAGCTACTCTTTCTTGTACAAGGTTGGCACTTTGATGTTAGAATCATTGCCAGTGCAGGGCCTCCTCTAGCATTGCCCTGTGGAGTAAGCACTGGAAGGATATTCCCTCCAGTAGTGCCCTGCCTCCCCTGCAGAGTTAACACTGAAAGGACATCCCTTCTAGTAGTGCAATTTCTCTCTTAGTACTGCCTTGCAGTGTCGGCTTCTGTAATGATAAGCCCTTCACCAAGCCACATGGTGCACCCTGGCAGTCTCGGGGGAGGGGGGAAGAGGCATAGGAGGTAGTTTCCCCTTCAAAGTGCCAGCTGGCTGTTGGGGGAAGGGGAGGTCTCCCTCCAATGATGTGGCCATGTAACAACATGGAACACTAAATCCTTACCCCGCTCCCTGACAGGGCGCGTTGACAGCACCCAGGCAGCTGCCCATCTCACCCACTTCTTCTGACAGCCTATCACTGACCTGCATTATCACCCCTGGAAGGGCAGTGCCCGCAGCAGAATGGTTCCTCCACGTAATATTGTTCTTTCCTGAACCTAAAACCAGGTTCTTTGTGTCTTTGTCAGCTGAGTGACAAAGCTCGGGAGCAGAAGGTACCAGCAACACGACTGGGGAGGCTGGCAAACTTTGGAGGTAAGGGAATGGGGAAACACATGGGTAATTTCTTGCTGTCACTCTCCTGCTTGCCTTCCTGACCTGTGCACTTTCTCCCTCTATGAGAAATGGCACCCTGGATAGAACCCCAGCTACATCTCGTAACATCAAGACTGGCACCTCTGTGAGGGAGGGCCTGACACCTGCCATTCACCCCATCACCACATTTCTGTCATGCTCTTCCTGGCCAGCTTTTCCTCCTCGCCTCCCCTTCCACTTGCCGCCTAACGTATAATTTAAGACAATGGATTAGCCGTTGACTATGGTTCTTGGTTTGTAGGGCTGGCAGTTGGCATTGGGATTGGTGCACTGGTGGAGGCCGCAAAGAAGTCTTTACGAGTCGATGGGAGTGCAGAAGGTAAGTAGTGTGCCCTGTCAGCAAATGAGTAGTTCCCTGTACATACCCGGATCAGTCCAGGACAGCTGGGTTGCCTTCCCTCCAGCACATGGAGATAGAAAAAGACTTTGCGGAATCTGTCCTATACCCCTGAGGTGCCACCTAGTGTCTGCCAGTATTTTCTGTCTCCAGCAGATGGCGGATGTGCAAAACCTAGTGTCTGATAGTGGTGCTGAGTTTAGGGTTGGATTTGGTCTGACTTTAGTCTCTTAGTGCTTGATTTTACAAGGGAAGCCTAGTTTAAGGATCCCTTTAAATTAAAAAAAAAAAAAAAAAAAAGTTTGGTTAGAGCAGTGATCGGACAGTTGCAAGTAGCCTCCCAGGGGGTTGGCAGGTCCTGGTGGGACCATTCCCCCCTGGTATTCGAGGCTGGAGAGCAGAGGGTTGGGAACCCTGAAACTGCCATGGCGAGGGCTGATACCGAGGGTCCCGGCTCACTCACCCTCAGCCAGCCTGTCTTCAGCCAGGAAAAAAAAAATTGTGTTTGGGGCTCTCCGGCCATGCATCTGCTCCGTTTTTGCCGCGTTTTCGTTGATTTTTGCTGCTTTCCCGGCCCGGTTTTTGACCGGGAAATCCGTCCGTTCGTTGCAGTTCTTTTTTCGGGGAGAGCCAAAATCGAGGCCGGGGATATGCCTCGTGGTACGACCTGCTTGGCCTGTGGCAGTGCGCGTGCGGATTTCCCGCGCTGGGGTCTGCACAGCCTGTTTGTCAGGCAGAGAAGGTCCATCGGCCCTCCTTCCTTCCGTTGCCGTTTTCACCGTCCTTTTCAGTTCCTACGAGCTCCTGGGGGTTTGTCTTGGTCGAGCTGGTTCTTTTCTCGGGCCCCGATCCTAATTTAGCGGGATCATGCCACATGGTGCGGCCTGCAGGCTGGAGTTTGTACCGGGTGCTTGTTCAGAGAGCAGGAGAAGGCTGTCCTGGGGGAGGGGAGTTCTCCGCCACCTTTTTCACCGCGTCCTGCTGCCCCTGGGGGGGGGGGGGGGGGGCGACTTGCAGGCAGCGCAGATCTAGGACTCGGATGAATCTTCTTCCTCGTTCTCCTCCAATTTTGTTTTGTTGCTGCATAACGCCTTCAAAGCACGAAAAGCAGCAAAGAGCCAGGGAACTAAGGTCCCTTGTGAGGTCCCACCGTCACTGGGGGCTGGGACAGGAGCTTCATCACTCCACAAATGTACCAAGTCACACAGTGGCATAGAAGCCCCCAAGGCCAAACGCCCTCTCCGGTCCTTTTCCTGTCAGGTGGACAGTTCAGGGGTGGATGAAGGCGAGTCTCCTTCACAAGCCCCTGGTGAGGGACCGGATGCGGATCAGGATCACCAGCTCCAGCCAGTCAAGCCAGTAGATGCGCTTTAGAAGGTTTCTGGCTCTTTAAAAAAAAAAAAAAAAAAAAAAGAAAATTTACTCGAGATTGTGGGAAAACAGCGGCAGAAGGTGCAGCAAGTTTCTTTAAGCCTCCCAGGTGGGACCATCCCCCCCTGGTATCAGAGGCAAAAGAGCAGGGGGTTGAAGACTCGGGGACTGCTATAGCCGGCAGGTGATACCTGGGAGCCCGGCTCACTCACCCGCAGCAGGCAGCTCGGCACAGCCTTCAGAGCACTGTGAAAATAAATAAATAAAAAGGTAAAAGTTTTTTTTCTGGTCGGCCGGTCCAGCGTTCTCTCCAGCTCCCCTCTGCCTGCCTTATTGCTGCCTTTCGGCTCGCGCGAAGGCCCCTGCCGCCCGGTCTATTTTTTTCGCGCTTACCTCAGCTGATCGGAGCTAAACTTAGCCCAAGGCTATGCCTTGTGGTGCGGCCTGCTCCACGTGCGGCAGCGCGCGCACCCTCCTCTCTAGAGCCAGCATCTGTGCAGATTGTGTCTCGGGATGTCCGCTGAGGGGAATCCCCGTGGCAGCAGCAGTTCTTTGCGGAGCCTGGGAGGCTTACAGCTCAGCCGCAGCCACCTGATCCATTCCTGCTTAGTGCAGGGACAGAGGCCATTTTGAAAACATTCAGGGATGCAGAGAGAGCCACGATGAAGGCACAGAATTCCCCGCCACCTCTCTCCCCGCGACCGGGACCCTCCAGAGGGGGGGAGGGGGCAGGTCGCAGGAGGATTGGGCTGATACTTCGTATAGTGATCCTGAGGGGGCCTCAGATGGGTCTTCTTCATCATTCTCCTCGGACTTGGCGAAGTATTTTCACAAAATGTTCAAGGCACGGAGTGCGTCCAAATGCAAGAGGGGCAAGGTCTCTGAGGTTCCCTCCTCTCGTAAGCGTCCCAAGTCCCTGCCGGTGGGGGGGCATACTAAATCTAAGCGCCCTCTCAGATCCGTGGCAGGTGCGGATGATTCGTTTTCGTCGGATCTATCTGATGGAGGAGACCCTTCGCCGCAAGACCTTCAGGGGGTAGACGCAGGCCAGGATGGTCAGCCCCTGGTGCCCAAGCAGGGAGGCGCTTCTGTGGTGGACGGTGAGATCCCAAGGTGGTACGCTTGTTCTGGAGAGATGAATTGGGTCCGCTTATCCCGAATATTCTGGAAGAACTCGGAATTGAAGTCCCTTAGGAGGATTTGTGTATGGGAGCGGTGGGTCCCGTGATGTTAAGTCTAAGAGGTCCGGCTCGCTCTTTTCCCTTTCATATGTCGGTCACTGACCTCTTGTTCCAGGAGTGGGACACTCCGGATCTAGGTTTGAAAGTCAGCCGCGCTATGGATAAGTTGTACCCGCTACCGGAGGATGCGCTGGAGCTGCTCAGGGTACCCTAGGTGGATGCGGCAGTCTCTGCAGTCACTACAAAGAACACCATCCCAGTCACGGGAGCGACGGCCCTAAAAGATTTGCAGGATCGAAAGTTGGAAGTACAGCTTAAAAAGATGTTTGAGACTTCCTCCCTGGGAGTGCAGGCGGCCATGTGCAGCAGTTTTGCTGTGCGTGCGAGCCTGCGTTGCGTGCAGCACTTACAATCTGTGGCATCCCTTTCGGGAGTGGAGGCGGAGGTGGCTTACAGTGCGGATGCATTGTATGATCTCCTGCGCATGTCGGGAAGAACAATGGTCTCCGCTATTTCGGCCCGCAGGCTCCTTTGGCTCAGAAATTGGTTGGCGGATGTCTCTTCGAAAGCTCAGCTGAGTTCCTTGCCTTTCAAGGGAAAGCTGCTCTTTGGCCAAAGTTGGAGGACATGATTAAGTCTCTGGGAGAGAATATGGTCCACAAGCTGCCAGAGGACAGGCCCAGGAGCAGAGGCTCTTTTTCTCAGAGGTCCAGATTCTGGGGGAATTGTCGTTTTCGGGCCTCACGGTCTTCTGGATCCTCCTCTCGTCAGGCTCCCAGCCATGACGGATTCGTCACGGTCCAGTCTTCTTTGGTGGCTGTGTCCAGATTACGAAAGGGTGTGTATTTGGAAATTCCCTCTTGGATAGTGGTAACCATCGATGCAAGCCTCTCCGGGTGGCGAGAGGTTTGTCGAGGAACAGCAGTGCAAGGTCAGTGGATGAGGATGGAGTCTTCTTGATCGATCAATCTGTTGGAGACCAGAGCGGTTCGGTTGGCCTACAGGCCCTCCTTCCCTTAGTAGAGGGGAGATCAGTGTGGATTCTCTCCGACAATGCGACGACGGTGGCTTACATCAATCGTCAGGGCGGAACTCGGAGTCATCCGGTGGTGACAGAGGCTCAACTTTTAATCAGCTGGGCGGAACAGTACCTGTACAGGATAGCAGCCTCTCACATTGCCAGAGTGGACAATGTGCAGACCGATTTTCTCAGCCGCCACCAGTTGGATCCTGGAGAGTGGGAACTCTCCGACGAGGCTTTCAATCTCCTGTGCAACCGATGGTCCAGGCCCGCAATGGACCTGTTGGTGACGTATCGCAATGCCAAAGCTCCTCAATTTTTTCAGTCGTCGAAGAGAGCCAGGGGCGGAAGGTTTAGATGCTCTGGTGCTTCCCTGGCCAAAGGACATTCTGCTGTACGTTTTTCCGCCATGGCCATTGGTTGGCAAGGTTCTACGCCACATCGAGGCTCATTTGGACAAGGTGATACTCGTCGCGCCAGAATGGCCGAGGCGCCCATGGTTTACGGACCTTCTCAATCTGGCAGTAGATGGCACGCTGAGATTTCATCCGTCCCTGAGTCTGCTGCGACAAGATCCCGTTTATTTCACAGAGGTAGATCGCTTATGTCTAGCGGCATGGCTTTTGAAAGATGGAGATTGAGAAATAAGGGTTACTCGGAGGAGGTAATTACTACGCTTTTGCAGTCCCGTAAACCTTCTACCTCCATAGTCTACGTCAGAGTTTGGGGTATTTTCGAGGATTGGTGCCTGAACCACGCGGTGGAGCCGTCCAGAGCTACTATTCCGGATGTTTTGGCCTTTCTGCAGGCAGGTCTAGTAAAAGGTTTAGCCTTCACTTCCCTACGAGTTCAGATGGCAGCCCTTGATATTTTTGGGGAAAGGTACAGGGCCTCGCTCTAGCGTCTCATCCGGATGTGGTTTGTTTTCTGCGTGGTGTTAAACATCTTCGTCCTCCGATTCGGAACCCCTCAACCTGGTTCTCCGTGCCCTTTTGTAATGCGCCTTTCCCTGTACGTACCCGGATCAGTCCAGACAGTGGGTTGTGTCCCCCTTCCAGCAGATGGAGTCAGAGCAAAAACTGTAAGGACGGCCCCTAATAGGTTGGAACGCCCTCTGTGACCCTTCAGTATTTTCTCTGACTCCAGCAGGTGGCACCTACGGTTCCCCAGCATTCTTTACTAGATTTTGAGTCTATTTTTCTTACCTTTCCGGTATGGATCAATTAAAAAAAAGATAAATAAATAAAACAGAGTTAATTTCTCACTATCCTCCCAATCATCCCTGGGACTTGCAGGCAGAACTTGATAGGGACAGTTTCCTATTGTTCCTTCCCTGTCTGTGGATTGGGGGTAAGTTGGGGTTTTTTTTGGGGGGGGGGGGTTTATGTACTTTCTTCTTTCAGCATCTTTTTTTTAAATTTATCATATTTTTCAAATATACAAGCATAAATACTTGGTTGAGATACATGGTGAAAATACAACATAAAAATAAAGAGATATTCATTCCTATAGTCAAATAGTATATAAACTTTTCACCACAGTTTCTAAGTCCTCTATTATGGGGAAAAAGAAGAAAGAAATTTAATAAGGCATGCATTTAAGAAATAGAAAGGAAATATCAGACGATCCAACAAGGTTCCCTAAATACATTTAGTTAGAATTCTTACTGAGGTGTTGTACTTCTCAGAGCTACTTCATTTTGTTTATCTAATATAAGCTTTCTTAATTGTGAGGGTTGAAAGAAACAATATTTGATTTTTTGACACTCAATACAGCATTTACAGGGAAACTTCAGTTTGAATGAAGCACCCAATTGTAAAACTTCTGCTCTTAACCTAAGAAATTCTTTTCTCCTCTTTTGGGTTTCTTTAGTAACGTCAGGATACATTCTTACAGACATTTGAAAAAATGTCTCTTCTATGTTCCTAAAGAAGAGCTTCTGGACCCACTCTTTATCTGTATTTAACAAAAAAGAAATTACCATAGTAGTTGGTTGAGCTAATTCTAAATTTGTGAATTCTAATATATCTGTTACATTTAGTGGTGTCAAAGATGGTTGTTCTTTGTCTAATGAATTTTTCCATGAGGGGATATAATATACTTGAGTTAAGGGAGGTAATGTTTGCTGAGGAATTTTTAACACCTCTATAGCATATTTGTTCCACATCTCTCTAGCTGAGAGGTGTGGAACTTTAGGAAAATTAACCAACCTTAAGTTTTTTATTTCTCTGTTGATTTTCCATACCCTCCATTTTCCTAGAGAGGTATTGGTTTTCTTTTATAATTAACTCATTTAGATTTTCATTTTCTTCAATTCAGCTATATATTTTTCAATGAGCTGGTCCCTCACACCATCATCAACAATTATCTTGTTAACTCTTGACTCCATTTTTTCCATATTATTAACTATTGGGTTCAGTTGCAATGATACATTTTTGTTTAATACAACTAACGTTTCCCAAATAGTTTCCAGAGAAAAGACTAAAGGTCTCTCTATAGGAAATATTTCAATTTTCCCTCCTCTTGGCCCTGAGTTGACAATAAACCTTCAGTTATATTCCCCCCTGATTTACTAGTAAAACTAGTTTGCTCTGCTCGCATATCTAAAGTTGTTCCCAGTCCATTTCCCAACTCGCCACTTTTTTCAATAGGCGTTGGGTTGTCTGTAATCTGGTCAGTTCTTATACTAGCAGGATTCTCAGGAGGGACTCTAACATCCGGGGATAAAGAGATCTCCAGTTCACGAAGATTTGCTGTGCCTTCCTGCAGACCTTCAAGTGATACATCACCCGGTCGAAAGGAAGCCCTTCTGATGTGGGCATCCATTGGGCCCAACACCGAACTAGCCAAGCAATCATTTGCAGACCTCTCTCTTGCCCTCCTTTTACGGGCCGAGTGAGGCATGCTATATATACCAGGAAGAAAATAAAAGTAGTACTTAGCTTGGCTGGATTGGTCGTCCTAATTCTTATTCCCCAACTGGAGACTGAGAGGTAATTAAGGAGTCTTTAAAAAATCCATCCAAAAATCCATTCGAATCCATGTAAAGCCCGGCAAAGGCGCGCACCCCTTGGGCGCGCGCGGCTTTGGCGGCACGCCGCAAGTGGCCCGATCTTATAGGACCACTTCCGGGGTCCCGCCCTCCACGTAAGGCAGACTGCTGAACACCGTCGGGGCAATACGCCTGCTCTTACCCCCAGATTCTTCAGCGAAAGGTAATTATACGATACTTCCCTCTCGGTCTCGAAGGAAAAGTTCTGAAGGGCCCGGTCTTATAGGACCACTTCCGGGGTCCCACCCTCCACGTAAGGCAGACTGCTGAATGCCATCGGGGCAATACGCCTGCTCTTACCCCCGGATTCTTCAGCGAAAGGTAATTATACGATCCTTCCCTCTCGGTCTCAAAGGAAAAGTTCTGAAGGGCCCGGTCTTATAGGACCACTTCCGGGGTCCCGCCCTCCACGTAAGGCCGACTGCTGAACGCTGTCGGGGCAATACGCCTGCTCTTACCCCCGGATTCTTCAGCGAAAGGTAATTATACTATCCTTCCCTCTCGGTCTGCCAGCATCTTTAAAAGCTGTCTCTGGGTGAATGTTGGTGGCTCCAACCTCTTCCCCTCACAGCAGCCTGCCCTGAGACGTTGCTTCCTCGGGCCGTTCAGAGAGGCGCCATTTCTCTGTCTCTCTATCTACATCTCTTGTGGATACTAATCTGCTGCCTCCGGGAGAGTTATTTACCTCACTCTCCCATGCTGCGTTCGACGTAATGTGCAGCCTGCAGGGAGTCTGGGCAACTGTCCCGCGAGGGCCTCTTCTCGAGGTGCCTCCCCGGCGGGGAGGGATCCTCCAGGCCAGGGGGACATCCGCTTTCGCGCTCTTCTGCTCGCCGGGCCTCGGGGAGGTCGGTTCCGTCCCGTACTGAAGAAGGAATGGCGGCCATCTTGATTTCGGAGCTGCCTGCTCCTGCGCCTCCCGATTTGATTGACAACTCCGGTTCTTCGCCTCCTCCACCGATTCTGACACCCCTGAGCCCAGCTGATAATAATTCAATAGTGGGGCAGTTGAATGGGGTCCCTCCTGCTGACCTCCCAGGGCCGTTTTTTACCAAATTCATTTTGCTTCTGCACAATGCTTACTTGGCAAGGCTCTCTCAGGATGCAGCAGCTCCCCCTCCCCCAAAAATCCCCAGGCTTCAAGGGAGTGGGGATTTGCCAGATCTCGCTCAGGTACCTGATCCTCCGGGTCCCCCAGGGGCAGGGACCACACAGTTCCCAGGAGCAGGGGGCACACAACCACCAGGAATCCCTTCGGGACCCTCTCGAGTGCGGGTGGTCCCCCAACTGGCTAATCCCGACCCCCTCCTCCCTCAACATCCTGACCCAGACTTGGATGACCCAGTACCACTACTGGAAGGGGATGACCCGCGTTTTACGACTTTCAGAGGGATGAATTGGACTCGCTCATTCCTCAAGTCTTTGAAGAACTAGATATTGAGGCCCTACAAGAGCCTGCAGGGCCCAGTGAGACTGGGAGGAAGGGGGACCCTCTTCTTGGCAGCCCCCAGCGAAAACGTTTCCTTTCCATCACAGGCTTCTTCAGTTGTTGTCAAGAGAGTGGGATGTTCCTGATGGGTCCCTCCGGGTCGGCAAAGCAATGGACAAACTGTACCCAATCCTTGAAGAATCTTTGGATCTCCTCGAGGTGCCCAGTGTTGATGCATCGGTGTCCGCGGTCACAAAAAGGACAACTATCCCGGTCACTGGCAGCACCGCGCTAAAAGACATCCAAGATCGCAAGCTTGAGGTGTATTTGAAGAGAATCTTCGAAGTTTCGGCTCTGGGGGTCCGAGTGGCGGTCTGCAGCTCTCTCATGCAACGAGCAGGGCTTCCTTGGATGCAACAATTACTAGGTGCTCAAGAGCTTCCCCCTGAAGAAGCACAGCAAGCGGACCGCCTGGAGGCAGTAATGGCGTATGGGGCAAATGCTCTCTATGATCTCCTCCGAGTCCTAGCCAGGTCCATGGCCTCCGCCGTCTCTGCTCGATGCCTGCTTTGGCTTCGCAATTGGTCGGCAGATTCTTCCTCCAAAGCTCGGCTAGTCTCCTTGCCTTTTAAAGGAAAATTGCTTTTTGGAGACAAGCTGGAACAACTCATCCAGTCCCTTGGAGAGAATAAGGTGCATAAGTTGCCCGAAGATCGACCTCGGGGTTCCAGGACTTTCAGCTCCACGCGTTACCGCTTCAAGGGATAGCGTCGCTTTTGTCAGTCCAGACCAGCTCCGCAGAGACCGGCCTCCTCCCGGTCACAGTCCTGGTCTCATTCCTTTCGTGGCCGCAGACAGTCCAGGGACAGCCCCTCCCAAGGGGCAACCAAGTCCACACAATGAAATCTTGCTGGCCAACCCCCAGGAAAGGGGGATGGCTGTCCCTCTTCTACAAGGAGTGGGTCAAGATCACCTCAGACTAGTGGGTCCTGGATATCTTAAAGCACAGCTACAAGTTAGAATTTTCTCGGTGCCTAAGAGACCGATTCGTCTTCTCCCCCTGTGGTCCAGTGAAGAAGCAAGATATAGTGAGGCGCACGCTGGTTCGGCTCCTGGGCTTGGGGGCCATCATCCCGGTACCCTTGCCGGAACAAGGGTCAGGCCACTATTCATAGAAACATATAGAAACATAGAAATGACGGCAGAAGAAGACCAAACGGCCCATCCAGTCTGCCCAGCAAGCTTCACACATTTTTTTCTCTCATACTTATCTGTTTCTCTTAGCTCTTGGTTCTATTTCCCTTCCACCCCCACCATTAATGTAGAAAGCAGTGATGGAGCTGCATCCAAGTGAAATATCTAGCTTGATTAGTTAGGGGTAGTAGGGGTAGTAACCGCCGCAATAAGCAAGCTACACCCATGCTTATTTGTTTTACCCAGACTATGTTATACAGCCCTTATTGGTTGTTTTTCTTCTCCCCTGCCGTTGAAGCAGGGAGCTATGCTGGATATGCTTGAAGTATCAGTTTATTCTTCTCCCATGCTGTTGAAGCAGAGAGCCATGCTGGATATGCAGCGAAAGTGAAGTATCAGGCACATTTGGTTTGGGGTAGTAACCGCCGTAACAAGCCAGCTACTCCCCGCTTTGTGAGTGCAAACCCTTTTTTCTTCTCCCCTGCCGTTGAAGCAGAGAGCTCTGCTGGATGTGTGTAGTATCAGTTTTTCTTCTCCCCTGCCGTTGAAGCAGAGAACTATGCTGTATATGCATAGAAATTGAAGTATCAGGCTTATTCCATCTACTTCATGGTTCCCAAGAAAGAGGGAGACTTCCGTCCTATCCTCGACCTCAAAATGGTCAACAGGGCCCTCAAGATTCCACACTTCCGGATGGAAACCTTACGCTCCGTGATCGCGGCAGTCCACAAAGGAGAGTTTTTCTAGCTTCCCTAGACTTGAAGGAAGCTTACCTGCATATTCTTATTCTTCAGTCACATCAGCGCTTCCTTCGCTTCAAGATTCTGGGACAGCATTTCCAATTCCAGGCTCTGCCATTTGGGCTAGCGACAGTGCCATGGACGTTCACCAAGGTGATGGCGGTGGTAGCTGCGGCTCTCCGAAAGGAGGGGATTCTAGTTCACCCTTGCCTGGACAACTGGCTCATCCGGGCGAAGTCCCGGGGTCTGTGCCAACAAGCTGTCAAGAGGGTGCTGCATCTCCTATGCTCCCTGGGTTGGGTCGTCAACCTCACCAAGAGCCATCTCACCCCCTCACAAACAATCGACTTCCTAGGTGCCCACTTCAACATCAGACAGGGGAAAGTCTTCCTCCATCAGGATCGGGCGCACTCCCTCATTTCTGAACTGCAACGCTTCGTGGATCTCTCTCTACCCACAGCCTGGGACTACCTCTAACTGCTGGGCTCCATGGCATCAACTATAGATTTAGTGCCGTGGGCTTTTGCCCACATGCGTCCGCTGCAGCAGGTGTTACTCTCTCGCTGGAAGCCTGTGTCTCAGGAGTTTCAGGCTCCTCTTCCACTTGCGGATTCGACCAGACACAGCCTGCTCTGGTGGCTCAGCCTGGATCACCTATTTCAAGGAGTGGACCTGGAAATCCCACAGTGGGTGATTGTAACCACGGACGCCAGCCTCTCCGGCTGGGGGGCGGTATGCGGGACACAGTCGACTCGGGCAATGGTCACCCATCCAGGCGACCTGGCCTATCAATCGTCTGGAGACCAGGGCGGTTGATCTGGCACTCAAACATTTTCTCCCCTTACTACGAGGGCAAGCGGTGCGAATTCTCTCAGACAACGCAACGACAGTGGCATACATCAACCGCCAGGGCGGCACAAGAAGTTGGCACGTCTCCCGAGAAACCGAAAAGTTGATGGTATGGGCGGAGTCCCATCTCTCCCACCTGGCAGCCTCCCACATTGCGGGGGTGGACAGTGTTCAAGCAGACTTCTTAAGTCGCCAGTGCTTGGATCCGGGATAGTGGGAACTCTCCGAAGAAGTAATGCAGCTCCTGGTGCAAATATGGGGGACCCCCCACCTAGATCTGATGGTCAAACAACGGAATGCGAAGGCCCCGCGCGTCTTCAGTCGCAGGAGGGAGCATGGCGCAGAGGGTGTAGATGCCCTGGTCCTTCCATGGCCACGGGATCTCCTGCTCTACGTGTTCCCACCGTGGCCTCTAGTGGGGAAGGTCCTCCGGAGGATAGAACTCCATCAGGGTCCAGTAATCCTGGTAGCTCCGGAGTAGGCTCGAAGGCCGTGGTTCGCGGATCTGATCAACTTGGCAGTGGATGGCCCCCTACGGCTGGGACATCTTCTAAACCTCCTCCGTCAAGGTCCAGTATTTTTCGACCGGGTAGATCGCTTCTGTCTTGTGGCATGGCTTTTGAACGGCGCAGGTTGAGAAGACGGGGGTACCCGGACGAGGTTATTTCCACCCTACTTCAGGCTCAAACCATCTACGTCCATTGCGTATGTTTGTGTCTGGAAAGTGTTTGAAACGTGGTGTGTCGCCCTGTAGGTTTCTCCACGCCATGCTTCCATTTCCAACATCCTCCCCTTCCTGCAGCAAGGTTTGGAGAAGGGGCTGGCCTACAACTCCTTAAAGGTCCAAGTAGCAGCCCTCGGGGCCCTTGTGTCTCATTCTCATGGACTTCGTCTCTCTTCACATCCTGACATTATCTGGTTTTTGCAAGAGGTGAAACATGTCCGGCCTCCGCTCCACTCTTCGTGTCCGTCCTGGAATCTAAATTTGGTCCTCCGGGTTCTTGGTAGTCCACCGTTTGAACCTCTCCTCAGCGCCACCCTCAAGGATCTCACTCTCAAGACTGTATTCCTGGTAGCCATTTATTCAGCTCAACGGATCTCGGAATTACAAGCCTTGTCGTGCAGGGAGCCTTCCCTCCATTTTATGGATTCGGGGGTTTCCTTGCGCACGGTACCAGCTTTCTTACCCAAGGTGGTTTCCGCTTTCCATCTGAATCAGTCAGTAGAGCTCCCATCCTTCCCAGCTGATAGTCCTCGAGAGCTCAAGCGACTTGACGTAAAAAGGGTCCTCATGCGCTATTTGGCAGTAACTAATCCTTTTCGCCTCACAGACCATCTCTTTGTCCTATGGAGTGGACCCAAGAGAGGATGCAAGGCTTCCAAGACCACCATTGAACGGTGGTTAAAGGATGCAATCTCTTCCGCCTATATCGGTTCTGGTCGTACGCCTCCGGCAGGCATTAAGGCTCATTCTCTTCGCTCCCAAGCTACCTCTGGGCAGAGAGCCACTCCGTCTCTGTTCAGGAAATCTGTAGAGCAGCTACCTGGAAATTATTGCACACATTTGCGCATCACTATAGCCTGCATGTTCCCTCTTCACAGTTTGGATCTTTTGGTGCGCAAGTTCTTCGTGCTGGGCTATCCATGGCCCGCCCTACATAGGGAAGCTTTGGTACATCCCACTGTCTGGACTGATCCGGGTACGAACAGGGAAAAGAAAATTATTCCTCACCTGCTAATTTTCGTTCCTGTAGTACCACAGATCAGTCCAGACGCCCTCCCTTTCTGGATTGAGCCCAGCTCCAGTTATTCTCTAAGAGTCTGTATGTCATTTCTTTTTGCAAGTTCTAAGCGTTACATGTTTACAGTTTTCAAGTCGATCCATACCATGGACTTTTCTGGCTTTGATATTCTTTATACTGAAGGGACACAGAGGGCGCTCCAACCTATTGACTCCATCTGCTGGAAGGGGGACACAACCCACTGTCTGGACTGATCTGTGGTACTACAGGAACGAAAATTACCAGGTGAGGAATAATTTTCTTTTCGAGCTGTTGACGTGGGCGACCTCGAAAGATCTGATGTTGAAGGTCTGTTTCCTCGTGGTTATTGTATCGGTGTGGCATGTTTCGGAGCTACAGGCCTTATCTTGTCAGGAGCCCTTCTTAAGGATTTCTAACGAAGAAGTTTCTTTATGAACGGTTCCCTCCTTTCTTCTGAAAGTAGTGTCCTCTTTTCATTTGAATCAGACGGTGGCGCTCCCATCCTTGGCAGGCCTAGATCTTTCTACTTCCGAGCCTAGGGAGTTAAGACAGTTGGACGTCATACCCTTGCCAGACATTATCGAATGGATGTCCGGGCCCCAGAGCCCGGTTCTTTTGGAGCCAGTGTACTCCGAGCGGGACTTTCTCAGTCCCACCCTGGTTAGGAAAGCTTTGGTACATCCCAGCTGTCCTGGACTGATCCGGGTACGTACAGGGAAAGGAAAATTGGTTCCTACCTGCTAATTTTCGTTTCTGTAGTACCACGGATCAGTCCAGATGCCCACCTGGAGGAAAATGGAGAGTCCGCTTGGCCGGTAGCTGATCAATTTTTCTGCAAGTTTTAATGAATGCCCCCCTTTTCAGGAAAGGTTTTGGGCATGTTGTTCATTCATTCATAAGGTTTCTGGTGTTTTCATTTCCTCTGCTCTTCAGGGGGAAGTGGTTTTATGGTTGCCGTTATGGTTTCTCTAATTTGTGCTTGGGTACAGTATAATACTGGCAGACACTAGGTGGCACCTCAGGGGTATAGGACAGACTCTGCAAAGTCTTTTTCTGTCTCCATCTGCTGGAGGGGAGGAAAAACCCAGCTGTCCTGGACTGATCCGTGGTACTACAGGAACGAAAATTAGCAGGTAAGAACCAATTTTCCTTTCCCAGGGTGGCAGAGTGGTGACCAGCTCTACCACCAATTCTATTAATTATTCGGGTAATTTATAATAGGTTTTTGACAGGAGACAGCATGTAATGGTAAATGGTACTTAGTGTGAAGAGAGATCGGTGTTAAGTGTGGTGCCACAGGGATCGGTGTTGGGACTGGTTTTGTTCAATATCTTTTGTGAGCAACATTGCGGAAGGGATAGAAGATAAAGTTTGTCTATTTGTAGATGATATTAAGATATGCAACAGTCTAGACATGCCTGAACGAGTAGAGAGAATAAAAAGTGATTTAAGAAATCTTGAAGAGTGGTCGACGATTTGGCAGCTGGGATTCAATGCCAAGAAGTGCAGGGTCATGCATCTGGGGTGCGGTAATCCAAAAGAGCTGAATGTGATATGGGGTAAAAGACTGATGTGCATGGACCAAGAAAGGGATCTTAGGATGATAGTATCTGGTGATCTGAAGATGGTGAAGCAATGTGACAGGGTGATAGCTAAAGCCAGACAAATGCTGGGCTGCATAGAAAGAGGAATAACTAGCAGGAAAAAAGAGATGATTATGCCTTTTTACAGATCCTTGGTGAGGCCTTACCTGGAGTACTGTGTTCAGTTCTGGAGCCCATATCTCAAAAAGGATAGAGACAGGATGGAGGCAGTCCAGAGCAGGGCAACCAAAATGGTGTGGGGTCAGTATCGGAAGACTTAAGAGGAGAGGCTGAAGGATCTGAACATGTATACCCTGGAAGAGGAGGTGCAGGGGAGATATGACACAGGCCTTCAGTTACCTGGAAAGAAAACAATAGAACCAGGGGTCACAAAACGAAACTCCAGAGAGGACGACTCAGAACCAGCATCAGGAAATATTTCTTTACGGAGAGGGTAGTGGATGCCTGGAATGCCCTTCTGGAGGAGGTGGTGAAGATGAAAATAGTAAAAAAAAATTCAAAGGGGAATGGGATAAAAACTGGTTCTCTGAAAGCTAGAGGACGGAAATGAGAAAAGCATGCAGGGGGTAACTTGCTGGTGTGGCAGTTACTACCCTTAGCAGAAGACATGGAGATTACTACCCTTAACCAATCTACCTTGATGCTTTTAATGCAACTGCAACATTGCTCCCCACTTTGATGGAGGGGTGAAAAGCCGAATTGGATTCAGATGACAACCGAGGGCACAGACAAAAGGGAAAAGCACATGTGCTTCTACGGCCAAGACCATAAACAAAACACATCAAGCAGCACTTTCTGAATTTTCAAGAAAGTTCATCACCCAGTAAAAAATGTTGCTAGCTGCAATTTTTATGGGTTATCATAAGGCTTGGGGATAACTGCATGGACCAGCAATTACTACTTAAGAAATTTGCTGGGCACACTGGATAGACTATTTGGTCCTTTTCTGCCAACATTTCTATGTTTCTGTTGCGTTGGAGGTGGATTCTTGGGCTGAGGTGGGGTTGACGCAACCCATAGTGAAGGACCTACGGGCCCCCACCGTCAGCAGGTGGAGTGAGCTGAAGCTAGAGGCCACTGGAGCTTCACCTATATCAGCCCACGTTCCCCTCGGGTTGAGCCTTTGGGTGCTGGGGCCAGCAGGACTTAGGTGGGACTTGAGATAGGCAATTGAAGGTAGATGGTTCAGCCCAGAGACAGCAACCAGCAGGTGGCGTAACCCAAGCACCAAGGAACAAGGAGAGACTGAGCAAAGGAAGGCCGAAGCCTTGTAAGTCCACGTCCACGTCCAGAGGATAGAGGCAGAGGAGTCACTGTCAGACTCGGATGGAAGCTGGCGACCACGGACACTGTAGCAAGCAATGTGGAACTCTGGATAAGAGAGAGTCTATAGCAAGGATATCCGTAGCAATGGTCAGAGTACTGAGAAGGCAGGTGTGGTCAGGCGTAGCAATGGGCAGGCTTGGAGAAGGCAGGCGAGGTCAGACGTACTGGAGGTCAGGTTTGGAGAAGGCAGGCGAGGTCAGACGAAGCAGTGGTCAGGCTTGGAGAAGGTAGGCGAGGTCAGATGAAGCAGTGGTCAGGCTTGGAGAAGGCAGGCAAGGTCAGACGTAGCAGTGGTCAGACTTGGAGAAGGCAGGCGAGGTCAGGCTTGGAGATAGTCACAAGGCAGAGTCGGGCAAAGCAAGGTCAAAGTCCATGAAGTCAATCTGAGGCAAGGAGCAGGGTAGAAACGAAGAGACAGGAACCAGGAACAACGGGGAATCAGGAACACATGGCTGAGACGAATCTCTAAAGGCAATGAGCACTCGATCAACAGGGAACCGAGGAGACCTGTTGCAACGGCAACGCTTAGGAGCGCTGCCTGAGTTTAAGTACGCTGAGAGTGACGTCAGCATCCGGGTCCACGGCCAGGTTCCCGCCGCGGGCCCTTTAAAAGGATCAAGGATGTGCGCACGCCTAGGAGGGGGCGTGGCGCAATCGGCGGTATCTCTCCGCGGAGCAGGCGGAGAGGCCTGTCCAGAGGAGGAATCCTGGCTGGAGGTCCCGGGCAGGACCAGGGACACGGGCAGGGGCCCGAGGTCGTAGCCGGCGGCCGACTGCCGCCAACGATGGAGAAGAGAATGCTGAGGTCCATCTGGGAAGGTGAGAGGGCCTCCCGCGGGCGGCAAGCATAACAGTTTCTATGAAACTGCATGCAGGTTGGTGATAAATAGGATAAACGTATTGTGAGAAAGTATCAGAGAAGTTCCCCTAAAGTTTCTCTGAACTAGAGGTTGAAGAGCCATCTTCACTTGGAAGGCCAAACCCAAATTTCTGTTTAAATTAAAAAAGGAGAAAGAGAACAAATATGGCAAACTTTTTTTTAACTGTATGCAGCAAAAGAGAAAAAAATTAATCTAGCCCAGTGCATTTCAGCCAAGCTTTTAGAGGCCATTGTTCTTGCCATTGTACTTGCATTTCCCAGAAATGTCCTTTTAAAAATAGCCTTTTATTTATTAGAGTTGGATGTCCTAATTTTGGTTGTTTTGCTTTCCTTTATGTGAACTTAGAGCCTCTTTCAGACAAAACATTCTGACTACTGGAAACTTCAAAGTCAGTACAGTTTCTGCTGTTGTTGCTAGGCCCAGTTGTCATGGCAATGCTGCCAGGGCAATGAATGCCCTGTTTGTGAAACATGGCTTGTTTTTCTTCCCTCCTCCTACCCCTGAGTAAAAATGTGCTGAAGTGGGCTTGCAGGCCAGCTTGTGTGACTGGCATTCTTAAATCTGGGCACTCTGCTTACAGGGCAGTTTTCTTGTTGATGAGCCACTGAGAGTGGCCCATGAAGCTAGAGGCTTGTGATAACAGCAGTAAGATCTATTGGTAGTCTTCTTACCTTCTTGTGCCCAAGGAATCATGCTCTGTTGTAAAACCCTCTGGGGGGTAATATCTGCCACTGGCCAGCTGGCAGTTATCTAGTTAACTTTGGGATATTCAGCAGCCCAGTTACACCATTGAATTTACCCAACTATTTTAACATTAGTCAGATAACTTTAGCTGGATAATTGGTGGAAATATTCAAAAGTCAGCATTTAGCTGGCTAACTAACAAGTTATCCGGCTAAATGCCACTGAATATGGATTCCTCTGTGTCATAAAATGTTTCCTCCTTTATTATGTTCCTTCTGCTATAAAACTCAGTTTGTCTTACTTCCTTCGTTGTTGTGAGGGAGAGTGGGAATGGGAGGTATCTCTAAAGCGTTTTTGTACACTGACAACCCATTCATTCTCTCCCTCAGGGTCACGCTTCCTGACCTCTGGTGCCCTCCTGTCAGAGGCAAATGCAGAGAGGATCGTGAGGACGCTGTGCAAAGTGCGGGGGGCGGCCCTGAAACTGGGTCAGATGCTGAGTATCCAAGGTGAGACCCGAGGGGTGGGAATATGGGGTAATTGAAAGGGTGGGGAAGTGGGCAGAAGAGTCAGATGGAAGGCTGATTTTTGGGCTGCCAGAATCTCAAGCATTTGCTTAGTAGGAAGAGAAAATGGCTGTCTTGATGAGGTGACTGGATAAATCCTTTTTTTTTTGTTGCTCCTAGATGATGCCTTTGTGAACCCCACCCTGCAGAAGATATTTGAGCGGGTCCGGCAAGGAGCTGATTTCATGCCCACCAAGCAGATGATTGTAAGAACCCCATAGGCTCAGAAGAGGGCTGATATCCATCCTCCCAATCATCCCCCACTCCTCCTCCTGCATTCTTCTATAGCAAAATCTCCCTTTCTAACCTGTCACAAAATGGTAGTCAGTAGTAGCCCAACAGCATCGTTCAACTGCTAGTGCTGCAAAGTATCTCAGGAGATCCCAGAGCCTGCTCAGTGCTGCCCCCATTAAACCTTCCCTCCAAAAATAGCTTTCTGAAATTGCCCCTCCCCTTCCTTCAATGCAGAAAGTGCTGAACTGTGAGCTGGGTCCTGGCTGGCAGGAGCAACTGGATTTCTTTGAAGAGCGGCCCTTTGCAGCGGCCTCTATCGGACAGGTGCACCTTGCAAGGCTGAAAGATGGGCGAGATGTAGCCATGAAGATCCAGGTAGGGCCATTCTGGGCTCTTGCCACTGCATCTGTTATTTGAATGATGTAGAACTAGCCAATGATGCGCTGTCTCTCTCACTGCAGTACCCAGGCATAGCCCAGAGCATTGATAGTGATGTCAGAAACCTGATGACGGTCTTGAACCTTAGCAACGCTTTACCAGAAGGTAAGGCAGTCTGTGTTTTGTTTTGTTTTTTATTGTCCCCCTTCAGTAGCTCTGATTAGGGAAACCAGTCATAATGAAGGGTCTGCAGCATTTTCTGGCACCCCATGTCAGAGACAGCCGGGGCAGATGATAGAACCATAAATCCCCTCCCCAAAGAGCTGAGTGGTATATGGTGTTGGGGTTATGGGTAGTTATCCACTCTCTTTGCTGGCAGGACTCTTCCCAGAGCATGCGATCGAGATACTGAGCCGAGAGCTCACCCTGGAATGTGACTACCGGCGTGAGGCTCTCTGCACCAAAGAATTCCAGTGAGTTCCTCAGCTAATTGGGAAGGTGGGGAAGGGTGGTGGAGAAGGGGTAGGGGCCATGTGGCTTGCCTGAATATTCCAGCCCTTGTGAACTCATCTCTGCTTGGTACTGTTTGACATGGGAACAAAATAGTTGATACTATTTTAATTTAAAAATAATTTTTTACAAGATATGGAGGGGGGAGATAACAACATATTCTGAATTGTAGGCATGTCCCATACTTGATGCTTGTCTCTTGCACACCCTCTGACTTTTGCCCCCTTATCAATGACTTCTCCCATTAGGCGTCTGATGCAAGGTGACCCTTTTTTCTTCGTCCCTTCGGTGATTGATGCCCTGAGCAGCCAACGGGTCCTCACTACTGAACTCGTGCCCGGCTTCCCTCTGGACAAGGCAGAGGGGCTAGACCAAGAAACTAGAAATATGGTGAGCCAAGCCCTTGCTCAACTTGTGACAGCCATTCCCTAGCTCTCTTATGGGCCAATGTTTTTCCTGTGGTGGGTTTTTAAAACTTTATTTATGTTCTTAATTTTTTATCGCAGATCTGCTACAACATCTTGGACCTTTGCCTGCGGGAGCTCTTCGAATTCCGCTACATGCAGACGGACCCTAACTGGTCTAACTTCTTCTATGATCCCCAGAGTGGGAAGGTAAGCAGGGGGTGGTAGAGGATACAGAGGCAGGCCTGGCAGGATTCAGGTTCTTATCCAGAATTCAAAGAAAATGATGTCAAGAGATGGGGGTGTGGAGGGCAATAAACAGATACAGGAGGTACTGAGGGGAGATGGGAGCAGGCAGGGACAATAAACAGAGATAAAGGAACTGCTCAGGGGAGAGGGGCAGGAAAAAGGTAATAAATATATTTGTTTTTGGACTAGTAGACGTTCCTTCCTGGGTTTTGCCGCCCTACTAACAGATGGAAACAGAAGAAAAGCTTTACTGACACTGCTACGTAACCTAGTGTGCTACCTGCAGTCCTTCAGTATTTCTCTGTCTCCAGCAGATGGTAGATGGCATTTTCCTGCAGATAAGCAGGCTGAATTAGCCATGCTGTCTGGGGGACGTCTTCCAGGACAGCCGAGGCGGAGCTTCCTCTAGCTGACAGAGCTTTGCTTTGTGTGAGCCTGCGCATACTTTCTTGCGTGGCGCCATCTTCCCTTCAGTCTTGTCCTTCTGCTTGCACGCGGAGCTCCTCGACTCCCTCGGTCTATCTCTTCTTCGACGGTTCTATTCATTCTTCTGCACCTGGCATACCTACCAGACTGCTGGGATTCAAATCCTGCCAATGTGGCAAAATAATGTCTGTGATGGACGGGCACAATTACTGTTATTTGGGCCTGGGCCTGGAGCATGACATGGCCAACTGTAGGGACTGCGACTGCATGTGCCCACGGGCCCAGAGGCAGCGCGCCGCAAAGATCACGTACCTCAAAGAAGATAATTCAGGCTCCTATGCCCCAGCGTCGGAGCGCCTCTCGACTTACTCCTCCCTGGGCCCAAGATCTGACCAGCCTCGCCTGAAGTGGGCCTCCTCAGTCGGGCCATCAGCACCTTCCCGGATGGATGACAGGCACCCAAACCCTCCGTGCCCTTCCAAGCCGAAAGCATTGGGAGACGTGGCGGTGTGCCTGGCGCCAACCACCATGGGATCGACTCACTCGGCTGAGGCGTCACATCGGAGGAAAGTGTCGCCCGGACCTAGCCACAAGAAGCATCCAACGCATCTGGCAACTGCGAAACACGAGTGGTGCCAAACGCATGAGACATCACGTACCAACGCAAGGCATCGAAGCACAGCGAGAACTAGACACAGCGCACCTTCCTGGTGGACTCCGGAACCCAGCTGCAGTGCTCTTCGACGCAGGACCAAATGTCCCGGCGCTCAGACGCCTTCCTCAAGGTACTGGGCCTGGCGCAGGAGTCCGGTGGAGGCATCCTTCCCACACTGGACCTAACTTTCTCAGAAGAAGACCACATCTCAGTCACAGGCTCGGGATCCAGCAGGTTATCTGGGTCGGAGTTTTCGGACCTTTTCTGCCTCCAAATGTCGACGGGACTTCCTACACCTTCAAGAACCTCTCGCCAAGCGTCTCAAATCCCCTCCAATGGAGGAATGTGTTCCTGTCTGCCCACGAGGGCCTGACTTGGACATCCTCAGGGCAGCTGTACTGCCCAGACACCACAAGGATGAACAAGGAACTCTGGCGTCTCAGGTGATGACCCAGATATTGGACATACTCTCTTCAGTGGAAGACCAGCGAAGGCCCACGCCTCACTCCCCCCTGCTGGTCAACTCTCATAGGGGTGCTTCCCCTCCGTCTCCTAGAGGGGAACCCAGCCCGGACCAAGGTGACACCAGTTCAGACAGGGGGCCATCTCCTTCCCTGCCTCCTTCTCCAGGATTGTCCACGGGCTACCCCTCGGACTCGCCTGAAGGACCATCAGAGCCGACCTCCCAACCGGAGGATCTCTCCTACTCCAAGTTTGTGGAGAAAGTGGGGAACCGGTTGAATGTCGAGACCAAGAAGGTGCCCGACCCCTGGGCAGAAGTCGTGGGTATTCTAAAAATTTTTGAGACACCTGGCAAGCCCACCGCCTTTCTATCACATGCGGTGATTGATGCGATCATGACCAAATCATGGGAGTCCCCTTTCTCGGGCCTGGCCACCTCCAGAAAAATGGACCTCAAGTTCCATATGCAACAGTCCCCGTTCTATGGCACTTTACAGATTTCCCACGCATCTGTGGTGGTGGAATCAGCAATGAAGAGGTCCAAAAAGTCCCGTCTCCACTCTCCAGGCTGGGACTCCAGGTACCTGGATGATTTCAGGCATTGGGTATTCCAATCTGGGATGCTGAATGCTCAAAATTCAACAACATCAATTCTACATAACTCAGTATTTCTATGAGTGCGAGACTGAAGAAACAGCAAGGAAGGCTGTCTAACAAAGCCGTGAGGGCAACAAAACAGGATTAGCAGCCAGATGTCCAAAAATGATTTCTTTATTGAAAGGTAACACGAGTATGTAAAAAGTGCCCTTTTTACATACTCGTGTTACCTTTCAATAAAGAAATCCTTTTTGGACATCTGGCTGCTAATCCTGTTTTGTTTCTATGAGTGCGTACACTCTCTCAATCCCTTCGTCGCCACCACCTCACAGCCAGATGAGATGCCTCAACCATTCCATGACAGGGAAGAAGGCCTGCGACATCTGTTACGAACTAGCTATGAAGCCTTCGAAACATCAGCCCGGATGACAGTGGGAGGCAGTGCAGCCAGGGGATAGCATGGCTCTGGGCCAGCGCCATTTGTGAAGATGTCCATGAGAAGCTGACAGATCTCCCCTGCCATCCCGACGACCTCTTCGGAGACAAGCTGCGAGAGACGGTTGCACAGCTGAAGGAGCAGAACATCGCTGTCATGTCCCTAACATCCCCAGACCAGTCCAGCTCGAAAAAGTATTATCATACCTATAGGAAGCTGTTTTTTCCCCGATGACCGTTCCGCCAATACCCAGCGTACTGGGCGCCCTCCGACCCGACCAGCGCTACTGGCACAGCCACGGAATTACCAAAGGGGACAACGACAGCAGTGACTTCCACTCCCGCTAACCCCAAACCTCAACAGGGTTTTTAGAAGCGCAGGGGCCACTTCCACTGCTCCGCACTGGGGGGAGAATTTCCCATTTCTACGGCTCCTGGGAAACCATCACCACTGATCGTTGGGTTCTCTTCATTGTCAAGGATGGCTACACACTCTGCTTCAAATCAAAGCCAACTCTCCGCATCGCATGAGCCCGCATTGCTCCATCAAAGGGGATCGCACCTGGTTGCAGGGGAAGATATCCTTGCTTCTACACCAGTGTTCCATCTAGTGGATCCCCAGGTCCCGCTGGGGCCAAGGGTTCTACTCCCAGTACTTCCTCATACCCAAGAAGTCAGGGGGGTTGCACCCCATCTTGGATCTCCGAGCCCTGAACAAGTTCTGGTCAAGGAGAAATTCAAGATGACCTTGCTTAAGTCCAACCTTCCGTTCCTCCAGCCCAAGGATTGGATGTTCTCGCTAGACCCTTCCTCCTGGCGCTACTTGTGTTTTCCAGTCAGGAACCAACACTATCAGTGCAAGGTTCTGCCCTTTAGACTCTCGTCTTCCCCGAGGGTTTTTACCAAGTGCCTGGCAGTAGCAGTGGCTCACCTCAGGAGACAAGGAATGTGATTGTTCCCAAACCTTGACGACTGGCTACTAGTAGCCCCACAGCCCGCCACCCTGAACAGCAACTTGCTCACCATAAAACAATGCCTGGAAGGTCTAGGATTAGTGATAAACTACGAGAAATCCACCCTTTAGCCCAAGAGGAAACTTCAGTTCATCGGTGCCCGTATCAACACAACTCAGGGCCGAGCGTTCCTACCAATGGACATGGCCAACGTGCTCCGCACCCTAGCCCTCAGATGAAGGACTCGTCCTGTATGTTGGCCCGCTAGCTCTTGACCATAGTAGGTCACATGGCGGTAGCCATTTCTGTGGTACCTCACACACGTCTACACATCCGCAGACTGCAATGGGGCCTGAAAGCCCAGTGGTCTCAGTTCTCCCAGCCACTATCTTGCCTGGTTTGCATCACCCCCAGCATGCGATCCGACCTCCACTGGTGGCTCCAACCGGCGAACTTATCGCTAGGGATGCGGCTACACCCTCCACCTCATCAATTGCTTCTCACCACGGATGCCTCAACTACGGGTTGAGGGGCCCATCTAAGCTACACTTGCACGCAGGGCCTCTAGTCCTGATGGGAGAAGACCCAGCAGATAAACCTCCTGGAACTCCAAGCAATTGGAAAAGCTTTGCGTGCTTTTGAGGTTCGCCTACGGAGGAAGGTCATCATGATCCACACAGACAACCAGGTTGCAATGTTCTATATCAACAAGGAAGGAGGGCAAGTTCTTGGATACTATGCAGGGAGGTGGTGTGGATACTGGAGTGGGCGGGAGAATGCTCCATCTCCCTGCAGGCCACCAGCTGCCCAGCATAGAAAACGCCAATGCGAACAGGTTGAGCAGGATCTTCCATCCACATGAGTGGTAATTGCGCCAGGAGATTGCAGACTCCCTCTTTGGAAAGCTAGATTTAGTAATCTTTTATCTATTTTCTTAGCTTCCTCCTTTTCTTGGATGGATCAAGGTTAACAGAGTATAGTTTTACAAAAAAAAAAAGAGAGAAATGTTCAAATCCTTGTCTAGGGTCAAGCAATCTAACTTGCAGGCAGAGCTGTTTTTCAGTTCCCCTTGTTGTCTGTGCCTTGTGGGGGTAAGTTGTGATAGTTTTATATCTTTGCAGGTTAGATTTCTGTGTCAGTCTCTCCGGGGTGCAAGTTGGTAGTCCAACCAGGGCTGGTGGAAGCATTAGGCGAACTAGGACGCCGAGCATTAGGGAGCGCCGAGCCAATGCGGCCACCGGTGGACCTCATCCCACTGGCGGCTGAGCAGTGAACTACCGCTGTGCTGTGCTGTGTGCTGGACATACACAGCAGGAAGATCGGCAGGGCCGTGGTGGAGCTCATGTGACCACGGCCCAAAGAAAAAGGTTGCATCCAAACCTGCAAGTGCTCCTTCTCCTTCTTGCCCACGCGGCCCTGGAAGAAAACGTTGCCGGAGCCGCTTGAGCAGGAAGGAGGAGGAGCATCAGCCACGTGCAGAAGAGGAGCAGCGTTTATAGTCAGCAGGCTGATAAGAGGAGGAGGCCCCGTAGCAGGGCCGCCACCGCGGATCCCACATTGCGGGCAGCCTGAGAAGAGGAGGCCTAGAGGCAAGAGAGAGGCTGAGGGCCTGTAGAGTGTGTGTGTGTGTATGAGATGAGTTGAGAGATTGTGTTAGAGTGAGTTGTGAGTTGAGAGACTGTGTGTGGGAGTGAGGACCTGAAAGTTTGCAGATACAGCGTGTGAGAGCCTCTGTGTGGTGAGAGAGACAGCATGTGAAAGTGAGAGCCTGTGCTTGAGCAAGACAGCATGTGGGAGTGAGAGAGAGCCTGTGTGTTTGAGGGAAAAAGATAGATGGAGAGAAAAGAAATAGAAAAAAAGGCAATATAAAAGGAATTGGCAAAAAAATAAGAAAGGGAAGGTGGAACAAAAAAGCCTGTGACCAACCGGTTAGAAAACTAAGATAAAAAAATACTTTTTACTGATTGACACATGTAATCTTTGGTAATGTGCAAGAGTAGCACTTTCTCTATGCGTATCTCACAGTGTACGAGATCAGCATGGAGGAAGTGGAAACCCACGGGGCCTGCACAGAGGAGGCAGCAGAATGGGCTTCAGTGCCAGTAGCAACAATCGGCGCTTCCCCAATAGCCATGTGGCAGCAGTGACAGTGGCAGCAGAGGAATGAGAGGTACTGAGGCTGCTGGCAAAAGAAAGAGAGGGGGTCTGCTTTTAGTGTGTGTATGTGTATGAATGGGAGTCTGCCTGGGGGTGTATGTGTGAGAATAGGTGCCTGCCTGTGTGTGGTGTATGTGTGTGTGAGAATGAATTGGTGCCTGCCTGGGGGTCTGTGTGTGTGAGAATGAATGTGTGCATGCTTGGGGGATGGTGAGGGAGTGCTGTGAAAATGAATGGGAGCCTGCTTGGGGATCAGTGTGTGTGTGTGAGAATGACTGGGAGCTTGCCTGGGTGTGTGTGTGAGAATGATTGGGAGCTTGCCTGGGTGTTTGTGTTTGTGTGTATGTGAGGGAGCCAGTGAGAGCATGAGTGTGTATGAGAAAGTCCAGGGGAGTAAGAGTTTTTGTGTGTGGAGGAAATGGGATGCCCCCTTAAGGTGGGCAGAGCTATGGATAAGCTTTATCCGCTCTCAGACGAATTTCTGGAGCTTCTCAAGGTTCCCAAAGTGGACATGACTGTATCTGTGGTGATGAAAAGAACAACCATTCCGGGAGGTGCCGCTCTGCGAGATCTGCAGGATAGAAAGCTCGAAGTGTACCTCGAGAGTGTTCGAGGTGTCTGCTCTGGGCATCAGGGCGGCGATCTGTAGCTCCCTCACACAACGAGCAGGTCTCCGATGGGTCCAACAGCTTCTCAGTATGCAGGAGCTGCCTCCTGAAGAAGCGCAACAGGCAGACTGCCTGGAGGCAGTGATCACGTGTGGTGCAGATGCTCTATATGACCTTCTCCAAGTTCTGGCCAGGTCTATGGTTTCAGCAGTCTCGGCCAGACGTCTCCTCTGGCTCCGCAACTGGTCGGCAGATTCCTCCTCCAAGACTGAGTTGGGATCTCTACACTTCAAAGGGAAATTACTCTTTGGAGATGATCTGGATCAGATTATCAAGTCCCTCGGCAAGAATAAGATGCATAAGCTGCTGGAGGATCGACTGCGGACGACTAGGACCTTCAGTTCCACCAGAAGCCGTTTGTGGACTCAACGATGTTTTCGACAAACAAGACCAGCTGCCCATCGTCCGCCCTCTTCGCATTCCCAGTCCTGGTCTCATTCCTTTCGTGGTCGGAGACCGGCCCGGGATAGTCTTGCCCAGGAGGCAGCTTCCAAATCTTCACAATGAAGCCGTGCCGGCCCACTCCTCGATCCCCAGGATAGGGGGGCAGCTCTCCCTCTTCTACGAGGAGTGGGTCAAGATTACCTTGGATCAGTAGGTCCTGGATATTCTAAAGCACGGCTTCGCTTTAGAATTTGCTCATCCTCTAAGAGACATGTTCCTCTTCTCTCCCTGTGGACCGCTACAGAAACAACTCATAGTACGCCAGACACTCGACAGCCTCCTGGCCCTTGGAGCAATTCTCCCGGTTCCTCCGACAGAAGAGGGGGCCGGCCATTATTCAGTCTACTTTGTATTCCCCAAGAAGGAGGGTTCCTTTCGCCCGATCTTGGATCTCAAGATGGCCAACAAAGCCCTCAGGGTTCCACACTTCAGGATGGAGACCTTGCGCTCAGTGGTAGCGGTAGTGCACAGCGGAGAATTTCTGGCCTCCTTAGATCTGACGGATGCTTATCTTCACATTCCCATCCTCAAGGTGCATCAGCGCTTCCTTCGCTTCAAGATTCTGGGACATCATTTTCAATTCCAAGCCCTGCCCTTTGGCCTGGCGACATCTCCCCGTACTTTCACCAAAGTAATGGTAATAGTGGCGGCCACCCTCAGAAGGGAGGGAATCCTGGTCCACCCCTATTTGGTCGACTGGCTCATCAGGGCAAAGTCCCTGCTCTAGTGTCAGCGAGCGATAGACAGAGTGCATCTCCTTCAGTCCCTCGGATGGTTGGTCAATTTCTCCAAGAGCAGCTTTACTCCATCTCAGTCCCTAGACTTCCTAGGAGCACGCCTCGATACCACTGTAGGCAAGGTACTGCTGCGTCCAGATCAGGCCCAGGCTCTCATCTCTCAGATACAGCGCTTCATTTCTCTCTCTCGTCCCACAATTTGGGATTATCTTCAGGTTCTGGGCACTATGGCTTCCACTATCGATCTGGTACCTTGGGCTTTGGCGCATATGCGTCCTCTACAGAGAGCCTTGCTCTCCCGCTGGAAACCGGTGTCTCGGGAGTTTCAGGCCATCCTACCGCTGTCGGAGAGGACCAAGGACAGTCTGGCCTGATGGCTCAACCTGGATCATTTGTTACAGGGAGTAACCTTGGAAGTCCCTCAGTGGGTGCTCCCGTTTGGGGAGCGGTCTGTCAGACGAAATCGGCAGGAAGTGGACGAAGTTGCAAGCAACCTGGCCTATCAGTCGCTTGGAGACCAGAGCGGTACGCCTGGCGTTGAAGTGTTTCCTCCCCCTAGTTCAACGTCGGGCAGTTCAGATACTGTCAGACAACGCAACTACGGTAGCGTACATCAATCGTCAAGGGGGAACAAAGAGTCGTCACGTTTCTCGGGAGACGGACAAGTTGCTGGCCTGGGCAGAGGTCCACCTTTCCTGCCTAGTGGCATCTCACATCGCAGGAGTGGACAACGTTCAAGCCGACTTCTTGAGTCATCAACAAATAGATCCCGGGGAGTGGGAACTCCTCCGAGGAGTCAGTGGCACTTCTATTCAGTCAGTGGGAAACCCCCCATCTGGACCTGATGTCCACTCCACGGAACGCCAAAGCTCCGCAATTCTTCAGCCACAGAAGAGAGCACGGCGCAGAGGGAGTGGATTCCTTAGTCCTTCCCTGGCCGCAGCACCTTCTCCTCTGTGTTTTCGCCATGGCCCCTGGTGGGAAAGGTAATTCGAAGAATAGAGATTCACCACGGTCCAGTAATTCTGGTGGCGCCAGAATGGCCACATCGGCCGTGTTTCACGGACTTGGTCAACCTCGCAGTGGATGGCCCTCTTCGCCTCGGACATCTACCACGCTTACTGCACCAGGGTCCGGTATTTTTTGGCCAGGCAGATCGTTTCTGTCTTGTGGCCTGGCTTTTGAGAGGCACCAGCTGAGAAGGGGAGGATACCCGGAGGCCATGATTTCGACCCTCCTCAAGGCTAGGAAGACCTCTACTTCCATCTCCTATGTCCGAGTTTGGAAGGTTTTTGAGACCTGGTGTGGCTCCGTAGCTGTCTCACCGCGGAGCGCTTCAATGGCTCAGATACTGTCGTTCCTGCAGCAGGGCCTGGAGAAGGGATTGGCCTACAATTCCCTGAGGGTGCAGGTGGCTGCCCTCGGTTCCCTGATCCATCACCGGGAGGGAATCCCCCTTTCCTCTCACCTGGACATCGTCTGATTTCTCAAGGGAGAAATCAGACGATGTTAAGCCTCCTGGAGCCTCAACTTAGTTCTTCGGATTCTAGGCGGACTACCTTTCGAGCCGCTGTGATCCACTACCCTCAAGGATCTTACACTCAAGACAATCTTCCTGGTAGCTATTTGTTCTGCCCGCAGGATTTCGGAGCTTCAGGCGCTATCTTGCAGAGAGCCCTACCTCTGTTTCATGGATTTGGGAGTTTCCTTGCACACGGTGCCCTCTTTCCTGCCCAAGGTTGTTTCCGCGTTCCATATGAATCAGACGGTGGAACTCCCGTCTTTCTCAGCTGATGATTCCCGAGAGCTACACAAGCTTGATGTTAAGCGCATTCTCATTCGCTATATGGAGGCTACTAATGATTTTCGCTTGTCGGATCATCTTTTTGTCCTTTGGAGTGGCCCAAAGAAGGGGACCAAGGCTTCGAAATCCACCATTGCTCATTGGCTGAAAGAAGCTATCTCCTCAGCATATATTGTGCCGGTCGGCAGCCTCCAGTGGGCATCAAGGCCCATTCCCTCCGAGCTCAAGTGGCTTCCTGGGTGGAGAGCCAATCCATTTCGCCTCAGGTGATATGCCGAGCAGCCACCTGGAAGTCATTACATACTTTTGCTCGGCACTATCATTTGAATCTACAGCCACCGGTCTTTGGCTCCTTTGGCAATCGGGTCATTCGAGCAGGGCTATCCGGGGCCCACCCTACACCCACTGTCTGGACTGATCCGGGTACGTACAGGAAAAAGAAAATGATTCATTACTTGCTAATTTTCGTTCCTGTAGTACCACGGATCAGTCCAGACGCCCTCCCTAAGGATTTATGGGATTGGGATTGCCTCTCTGCTCAAATTGTTTTCCGTATTCAGCATTTTCAGTGGCTTTTTAATGGTTTATTTTGCAAGTTTAGTTGACTATCAAAGTTTGGTACACAGTGTACATTTGTTCAAGTTGAAAGGGTTTGATACCTTGATCCATCCATCTTGTCTCTTCAGGCTTTGATATTCTTAATATTGAAGGATATCAGAGGGTGCATTGGCTTATAAGGGAGCACTCTTCAAATTTTTCTCTGACTCCATCTGCTGGAAGGTGGACATAACCCACTGCCTGGACTGATCTATGGTACTACAGGAATGAAAATTAGCAGGTAAGGAATAATTTTCTTTTAAGTACCACTTTTACAGGTTCAAATGTGTTATTTGCAAATACAAACAGAGAACTGTATATTAAGGCTGCCATCCCAATAGCTGACATCACTTTCTCCTGTAGGTGTGTACTTAATTCCTTACAGATCTAAATTGGTTATAGAAGTTTTCGTTTCTTCCACTGTGGATTTCCAGGATTGTTCTATGGGAATTGGGCTCAGTTGGGGCCGGTTTGGTTAACCTCCCTGCTCGTTGAGGGGCGGATTTTAAGAGCCCTGCTCGCCTAAATCCGCCCAAATCCGGGCGGATTTAGGCGAGCAGGGCCCTGCGCGCCGGTGAGCCTATTTTACATAGGCTCACCGGCGCGCGCAGACCCCGGGACTCGCGTAAGTCCCGGGGTTCTCCAAGGGGGGCGTGCCCGGTCGTCGCGGCATTTAGGGGGCGTGTCGGCAGCGTTTTGGGGGCGGGTCCGGGGGCGTGGTTATGGCCCGGGGCGGTCCGGGGGCGTGGCCGCGCCCTCCGTACCCGCCCCCAGGTTGCGTCCCGGCGCGCTAGCGGCTCGCTGGCGCGCGGGGATTTACGTCTCCCTCCGGGAGGCGTAAATCCCCCGACAAAGGTAAGGGGGGGGTTTAGACAGGGCCGGGGGGGTGGGTTAGGTAGAGGAAGGGAGGGGGGAAGGTGAGGGGAGGGCGTTAAAGGATTCCCTCCGAGGCCGCTCCGATTTCGGAGTGGCCTTGGAGGGAACGGGGGTAGGCTGCGCGGCTCGGCGTGCGCCGGCTATACGTAATCGATAGCCTTGCGCGCGCCGATCCAGGATTTTAGCGGATACGCGCGGCTCCGCGCGTATCTACTAAAATCCCGCGTACTTTTGTTTGCGCCTGGAGCGCCAACAAAAGTACGCCAACGCGCCTTGTTTGAAAATCTACCCCTGAGTGAGGAGATTATATTCAATATTTTTGTGTGCTTTGTCAGGGAAATACTGAGGAGCTGCAGGTCGCATACTCTCCTATTAGGGATGATGTCATCTAAACAGATATTTCTCTGCCTCCATCTACTGGTAGGGGAGCAAAACCTATGCATCTGGACTAGTCTAGAAGGACTCAAGGAAAGAAAATTAGCAGGTTAGAACCACATTTTTCTATATATATATCAGGACAGCGATCCCTGGCACACTTGCTAAGCCCCGGCATGTGAAGGCATTTTGTTTGTCAGGTGGGAGTCGTGGGGTTGGACTCAGGCATTTGAAGGGTTACATTAGAAACTGAGCAGCTGGAGGCCTGGGCCTAGTCCTTGTATTTCCCATATATTGAGCACTCCTCTCACCCTCATTCCAGCCCCTTACTCCCTAGAACATGGTCTGCACCCCGACCATACATTTCTTCTCTTTTCTCCTTCTGGTGTTGGGCACTTTGTTCCTGGCTGCCTCTCCCGTGCCACTCACAGCAAAGCTGAACTGAGCCACACAGTGCTCTGTAGAGACCTATGCAGCCCTGTGCAGTCCAGCTGTGAATGAGGAGGGAGAGGTGGCAGCAGCCAGGTATATTTATTTATGAACACTTGATATTCCACCTTTTTCCAAAGTTCTCTAAGCGGATTACAATAAATGTAAATGAACAGAGGCATTAGAACGGCTTACAATAAAATCATAATTTGTAATTAGCAAAGCATTGGGTTAGGCATAGAGTGCCCTCTGGAGAGGAGGAGAGAGGCCACAGAACGGGCACTTGGGAAGCAGGGTAAGGACAAGAGACAGGGTGATGGGTATTGGAGGAGGGAGCACCTGAAAGGGTGGTGGATGAGAGAGAGAGGAGGCTGCACAGGGAAGGATCATGGTAAGGAAAGAAGCCTGCATACTTGGAGGGGGAGTAGAATGTGCTGCAGAGGGATGGACACTGAGGGAGAGAGGAGTCTGTACAGAGAGGAGTATTAGAGGGTGGGAGAAGGCAGGGAGGGTTGCTAGGATGTCTTGGGTATGACACTGAAGGGAATGAGGCACTGGGATTTGCATCCATGAGCTGCATGCCTCTCACTCTCTCCTCCCTCTGGGATAAGAGCCTTTACGTTCCCTCTTGCTACCTACCTGGCATGCCAGAAACTTGTATTGTAGATTTTGTTTTGTTTAGGCACCTGACTCCAAATTGTTCCTGACCCTCAAAATATCATAATACAGGATACCAGAAATGGGTGAAACTTGCTTAGTTCCTTTTTTTTCCACCAGGTGGCGCTGTTGGATTTTGGTGCTACTCGGAGTTTTGAGAAGGAATTTACGGATGAATATATTGAGGTATGAACAGTGCAAGAGCACTGACCAGAATGGGGGGAGGGGGGTTGGGAGTTCACAGCCCTTATAGCCTCAGCCTCTCCCAGTAGCAGCCACTGTAGGGAATGGCACAAGAGCACTGGCTGTAGGGGAGTTTGCAGCTCTTGAAGTTTGAACCTCTCCTAGCAGGGGATGTAGTAGGGAATAGTGCAGGGATGCTGGCTATATGGGAATTCACTGCTCTTGCAATCCCTGCCTCTCCCAGCAAGAGATGCAAGAGTGGAGTGTGTGAGGGAGCTCACAGCTCTTGTTGTCCCAGCTTCTTCTAGTGTCACAATCCTGGTTGCTAGACAGTCTCCCAGCCAGCAAAAGTCCATACAGCGCCACCCTCTCTCCAGTGCTAGCCATCTCCTTGATACTCCATGACTCAGCAAGGCCAGCCCTATTTAGCCCTGTCTTTCTTACAACTTGGGGCCTCTTTGAGTTGCCATGACTCCTGGCATTGGCCCACCTTGCTTTATCTTGCTTCTGGGTGGCCCTTATGGCTTTCTTGCTATGCCTTGCCTTGTGACCTTCCTGCCTTGCCTTGTGACCTGCTCGGCTTTCCTGCCCTGTCTTGTGGCCTTCCTGCTTTGCTTTGGGGCCTCCTTGACCTTCTAGTCCTGTCCTCTGACCTCCTCTGTCTTCTTTCCTTTTCCTGTGGCTTCCTCGCCCATCTTGCCCTGCCTTGTTACCTTTGCGCCTTCTAATATCTCTTGGCTCTGCTTTATGGCCTTTTTAGGCCCCCTAATCTGTGCTTCCTTATTTAGTCTTATATGTTCCTTGCTGTACTGTAGATCTTGGTTAACTGTGTTAGTATGTTCCATGCTCTGTTCCTGTAGCCTTGTCCTATCCAGTCCTTATCTTGACTTGCCTGTGCCTCCCTGTGGCCCTTGCTCCCTTCTGGTCTAGCCCTTGTCTCCCATTACTGCCTTGCCTTCAGGTCCAGTCCTTGTCTCTTGCTCCAGCCATGTCTCCAGCCCAGTACCTGACTCCATCTCCTTCCTGACTCTGGCTCCAGACCCTGTCTCCAGCCAGGCCCTGCCTCCAGTTCCAGCCCTCGTCTCCAACTCCTGTCTGTTGCCAGATCCCGTCTGACCATTATCATGTACTATGCCAGGAAAGCCCTGCCGGCTCCTAGAACCTGCAGGGGAGAGGGTTGGTGAGGCAGAAGACCTGAAGTCATGTACCACTCCTGCTGGGGGAATACCTGAATCCAGCCGTCCTGTGACAGCCGGCAAGGGGTTCAGTAGGGAATGATGCAGGAATGTTAGCTCTGTGGAAGCTCCCTGCTCCTGCAGTCCCTACCTTTTCCAGCAGAAGGTGCTGTAAGAAATGGTGAATAAATCTCCACTTTTCCGCCCGTCAGGTTATTAAGGCGGCGGCAGACGGGAACCGTGCTGGTGTGCTGCAGCGTTCCATCAAACTCCGTTTTCTCACAGGCTATGAAACCCAGGTGAGCTTTCCTTAATTCTACATCTCCCCCTCTCCACCCACCAGCCTGGCAGCTCCCTTTTCTGGTATAAAATCCCTTTTGATACTTTCGTTTTATATTATGGATCCTGCACAGGGAAAATGCAACCCGAGCTACAGGGTGTGTGTGGTTTTTTTTTTAATTTTTCTGACGGTGCCAGAGAGGAACCATATACCAGCAGTTTCCAACTAGTGTGCTGCAGAGAAAAGTAGGAGCAGACTAGAGCTTACCACTGCCTGCAGCAAAATCAGATTTTTCTTTTATTTCCACCCCCTAAAGTGGCCAGCCAGCTGTCAGAGGAAGGGGTGGGCCACGGTTGCAGCCGTCACAGAGCAGAGAAGGGTGTTCCTTGCCCCCCCTGCTTTAGCTCCTTCAGCCGGCAGGACTCATTGGTGAGCAGCTGGCAACTCCTCCCCTGCAGGTTTCCCTCTGCAGCTGGAACCGTGGGGGCCTCCCAGTCTCATAAGACCCACTAGCCCCATGTGGTTCTAACTGCAGAGGGAAACCTGAAGAGATGGAGTCAACAGCAGCAAATAAGAAGCACTGCTTGTCCAGCTGCCACTGGCTGCATGCTGAAGGACTTCTCACAGAGATAAGGGGGAGAGGGGGTTGGGGAAAATAAATGATTGTGTCATCAGGGGAATGGAGGGCAGGAGAAACGAAGATGGTGCCAGGGGGGTAGGAAAAAGATTATTGGGCCAGGGTTAGGGAGGAACAAAGGGCGGTGGGGAAGAGATGATGATGATTGCGCTAGGGTGGGTGGGTGAGAGATGAACAGGACTGGAAAACCTTGGACACCCCTGTAGCTAAGTGTGCAGGGAGAGAGGAAGAAAGAGGGAGAGAGTGCTGGGAGAAAGATCTGGTGCCTGAAGGGAAGGGAAGGAGGAGAGGGTGCCTGGCCCTGGAGGGAACGCAGAAAGCAGGAAAGGTGAGGGATAGTGCCTGGAAAGGAGAGAGGAAGGAAGAATAAAGGAGAGGGAGCTAAAAGAAAACTAAACTAAAAAACAGACAAAATAGAGACAACATAAAAAAAAAAATAACCCCCAAGAGTAACCAAAGGAAAAAAGAATGGCCCTCCAAAACAAGGTAAAAATGTTCCTGTCTGCTAATAATTTTGGATTGGTGCCTAAGATTTTTCTAAATATTGTAATTCATTATTTTGTAATAAATCAAATAGACTTTGTGATATTTGTTTTAGTTATTTTTTTTATTTAATCATTAGAATGTATTTGCATTGGCATGCCTTGATGAAGTGAACCAAGTGCCATGACATGAAAAAGGTTGGGGACCACTGCCATATCCTTCATCTTAGGAAGAAAACACATCCTGAGCATAGCATACTAATTTCCTCTTCATCCAGTCAAACTAGTCCAGACCAGTGATTATGAACTCCAACCAGCAGATGGAGACAGAGATCAACAGGTGCTTATATACTTCCATGCTGACACCAGTCTGCCAATATTCTCTGTCTCCAGCAGATGAGGAGCAAGCATCCCATGCTGTGGACTGAGGCCTGGTAGGCAGAAAAAGCAAGTTGTGGAGGTAGTTCCTGAGGTGAAAGACAAGCTCTCACGCCCTCAGTTAAGTAGGGTCCTTAGTTAGGTGTGCCTTTATTTGCAGAAAGAAGCAGCTCCTGAGGTGAAAGCCTTGAGCTCCCTCGCTCAGTGGAGCAAGCCAGGACTTAAAGTGTTTTCCAGGAGTCGGGGGTTCTGAGCTAAATGTATTGCCCTTCACCCCCCACCCACTTTTTCCATTCCAGCAACTTCCTCCCTCTTCCAGCTCTATTTGTCCACCTCTTCTCCTTTAAGAAGAAACTGCTTAGCTGTTTGGAGAGCGTTAAAGTTAAAAAAAAAAAAAAAAAAGAGCCCTGAGCAGACTACTGCGACCCAAGGTCTGGCTGTTCAGCAGCTAGAGAGCTTTGCTTTGTTCATCCTGGGTGAGTCGCTGAAATCCTGGGGGTTTAAAGGCTCAGTGCCATTTTGCTGGAAGAGGGAGCTGAGTGGTCCAACATGGCGGCAGCTGTACAGTGCGGGAAAAGACCGCACTCAGCACAACTTGCAGCATCAAGACAGTGCAAGCCGGAGGATTTAGCTTATACCATGCAATTCTGTATGTGCAGGGATTGCTCCAGAGGCCCAGATTTGTGCAATGGAAGGGAACTTACAGATGCTTTGCTTCCTGCCAGACCCTGTGGGGCAGTAGCAGATCCAAAGGCCATGTTGAAGCCTTGGGGGTGACAGATGAATTGAGCGCTTCGATACCCCAAGTTTGAGCCCATGTTGGGGGATCACTGCTAGGCATCTTCCTTCCAGACCTTGTTACTAGGGCAGGACTGGCAGCCATGATATGCCCGGGGGTGGCAATGAGGAAGGGCTGGAGTCGCCTTACCTCAGCCTTGCAGTTGGAAAGGTTTATCTCCAGCTTCCACTGCAGCATTTTTAACTCCCATTGAGTGAGGCCTGGACTGCACTGTCAAGATAGTTGGGGGGAGTTGGTATGTGGGAAAATTTCCCTGGCCGTGAGGATGCTGCATCTCTTTCAGGGGCAACCCTGGCATTCCTCCTTTCCCAGTTCTCTAAGTGCAGTTATGGAGAGGACCATGTTCCCATTCCCTGTGTATGTACCAGGATCAGTCCAGACGGTGGGTTATGTCCCCCGGGGTTGTGCATCCCTGCCAGCAGATGGAGTCAGAGAACCAAAACTTTGGGCACTGCCATGTATACTAGAGTGCCACCTGCAGTCTCCCAGTCTTAGTTGAGTTTTTGTTAGTTTGTTCAGAATTTTTTTTTCTTTTTGTTGCGGTAGCTTGCTGAGGTGTTAGGCACCTTCGTGGGCCATCCCTCAGTGGAAGCCGGGCGTCTGGGGGATTAGATATCCCTGGCTGGGTCTCGTCTGTCCAGGTTCGGCGGGTGACAACCAGGGGCTCCTGGCTATTTACCACCCAGACTGCTGCAGCTGCTCCTTCAATCCCTTCCAGAGCCTTTCAAGCAGTAAAGTTTTATTTAAAAAAAAAAAAAAAAAAAAAGGGTTGCTTTGCTGGGCTGCCGACTGCTTTCACTTTGAGGTAAGGAGTCGGACAGGGGGATTGGGTCTTCTGCGGTCGTGCAGGGAGGATGGCAGTGTTCCTGTTCTTCGGCTCCCGGCTGATTTCGGAGGACAGGGGTGAGTTAGGATTTCTGATTTTTTTTTTTATTCCTTGCGCGGTGGCGCGCCAGAGTTAGGACCAGGATCGCGCGGCTCTCGGCGTTTTTTTTCCAGCGACAGCACGCCGTTTTGGTCGGGGGCTACATTTTTTTTTTTCTGTCAGGCCGGCCTGAGATTTTCCCACGTCGCGGCTGCGCGCATTACCTCGCGTTGGGCCTCCTCCCCCATCTTGCTGCGTGACTGCGCGTTTCTCCGCATGGGGCCTCGATCAAAATCACCATCTTGCTGCGCGTGTGGTTCCCGCGGCCATGCGCTGAATGCCGAATTTTTGTGCACAGATTGTGTATCCGGGATGGAGGGGTCCCCGGGCCCAGAGGCTTCCTCCCTCGTGGTGGAGTCGTGCGCATCGGGCCGGGACTCAGGTGAGGAAGAGCTCCCTCCGCTCTTGGCTCCGGTGGGGGAAAATCCCAGGCAGGGAGACAGAGAGGAAGCCCCGAACGAGTCTCCCCGGAGAGAGGGGGTGTCGAAGGGGTTTTCCCCAGAATTTGTTCTTTTAATGTATGAGGCCTTCTTGCAAAGGAAGCGCTCGGGGTGCAAAATTTCCAGGTCACGGAAGATGAGGCGGAGCCTCCTGAGAAGCGGGGTTGGAGTATGGATTCTAGTAAGCCCCCTAGGGATCAGCCTCCTCCAAGAGTGGAGGGGCCCTGAGGTTCGCGGGACCAGGAGCTGGGGTTCAGAGCTGCTCCACCATCGGTGGCGGATGCAGGGGCGACCCAGGGGCAGGCGGATACGGATGCCAATGATGCGGATGACCCCGACATCTCACCTGCTGAGGGTGACGATCCCAGCATGGTGCGGCTTTTTAAAAGAGACGAGTTAAGACCTCTTATTCCTCAGGTGCTTGAGGTTCTGAACCTTAAAGTTTCACAGGAGGAATCGGACAATGAGGGCGTGAATCTCATTCTTGATGGCATTAGAGGTCCTTCTACTTCCTTTTCTCTGCCAAAGAAAGTCCGCAAGCTGGTGACACGGAAGTGGGAAGCTCCTGATGCAGGGCTAAAGGTGGGCAGAGCGATGGCGAAGCTCTGTCCCCTATCCACGGAGGTTTTGGTCCTACTGAAGATTCCTAAGGTGGAAGCTGCAGTCTCTGCGATCACTAAAAAGATCACTATCCCTGTCGTGGGGGTGGCCGCCCTCAAGGATATGCAGGACCGGAAACTGGAGATCCAGTTAAAGCAGGCCTTTGAAGTCTTCGCTCTGAGTCTGCGGGCGGCGATCTGTGCCAGTCTCCTGCAGAGAGCATGTCTGCATTGGGTCCGGGACTCTGCTGCCAGCTCCAGAACAGCTTCCAGCGGGGCGTTGCAATCCACCCGTTTGGAGGCTGGGATAGCCTATGTGGCGGATGCGCTGTACGCGCTGTATGATTTGGTGCAGACTTCGGCGAGAAGTATGGTGTCCCTGGTGTCTGCACAACGACTCCTCTGGCTGAGAAATTGGGTGGCGGATTTGTCCTCGACATCTCAGCTGTGCAATCTTTCCAGGGCAAGCTCCTTTTCGGGGAAGACCTAGACCAGCTGGTGAAGCTGCTTGCGGAATCCAAGGGCAATAGGTTGCCTGAAGACAGGCGAATCTCTAAGAAGACATTCCCTCCTAGGAGTTGTTTTTGGGACTCTCGACGCTTCAGAGCTAACAGATATACTGCTCCATACCGCTTCCTCTGTGTCCAAGCCCTCAGCGGAGCGTCAGCAGACCTTTTGTGGGGGCCACCGGCCAGGTAAAGATTCGGAGCATCTCGCTGCGGGCAGCAGCAAAGCCCCACAATGAAGCCACGAGCACCAATTCTGGCATAGAAGCTGTCGGAGGCAGATTATCCAACTTTTACGTGGAATGGGCGAGGATTACCTCAGACTGGTGGGTCTTACAGGTCATCAGAGGCGGCTATGCTCTGGAGTTCTCGCGTCCGGTCCAAGAGTTATTTGTGGAGTCCCGAGTGGCCTCACACAGTAAGTGCGACGTGGTCCGGGTGACTCTGCAATGACTTCTGGACCTCAGAGTGATGGTCCCGGAAAGGCAGCAGGGCCGGGGAAAATACTCTATTTACTTCGTGGTTCCAAAAAAAGAGGGCACGTTTCGTCCCATCCTCGATCTGCAGAAGGTCAACCGTTGCCTACGAGTTCCTCGTTTTCGTATGGAAACACTGAGGACAGTGATGGCAGCAGTTCGAACGGGAGAATTCCTCGTGTCCCTGGATCTCATGGAAGCGTATCTTCATATTCCTATCCAGCTGAGCCACCAGAGGTTTCTGCGTTTCAAGGTCCTGGGACAACACTTTCAATTTCGAGCTCTACCATTTGGTCTGGCGACAGCTCCTCAAACATTCTCCAAGGTCATGGTGGTGGTAACGGCTTTCCTCCGGAAGGAGGGGATCTTGGTCCACCCGCACCTGGACGACTGGTTGATTCGCACAAAGTGTCGGGAAGAATGCGAACTATTGGTTCGCTTGGTGATGTTCATGTTGCGTTCCCTGGGGTGGGTGATCAATGTCCAGAAGAGTCATTTAGAGCCCACCCAAGATCTGGTTTATCTGGGAGCACAGTTTGATACCTTGGCCGGGAGAGTGCGTCTAGCGTTGGACCGAGTGACGAAGTTACAGATCCAGGTCCAGTCCTTGCTCTGGAGATGCAGTCCCACAGTGTGGCATCATCTACAGGTCCTGGGATCCATGGCCTCCACCTTGGACTATGTGCCATGGGCGTTTGCTCACCTGCAACCGTTATAACGGGCGCTTTTGGCTCGTTGGAGTCCAGTATCAGAACAATTGCATCTGCCGATGCCGTTGCTTTCGAAGTCCAGAGCCAGTCTGTCGTGGTGGCTTTTGCGCGCCAATCTGGAACGCGGGTGGCTTTGGACACGCTGAATTGGCTGATTATTTCCACCGATGCCAGCCTTTCGGGTTGGGGAGCGGTGTGTGCGGAAAGGTCCGCTCAAGGGCTCTGGTCAGCGACGGAAAACTCGTGGTCCATCAAGACCAGGGCAGTGTGCCTGGCCCTTCAGCCTTCTTACCCTGGATTCGGGGCAGAATGGTTCGAGTATTCTCCGACAATGCGATGACAGTGGTGTACATCAACCGGCAAGGCGGGAAGCGAAGTCACGCAGTGGCGCTGGAAGCGCGACTTCTGTTCGCCTGGGCGGAGCATCATCTAGGGGGCATTGCCGTCTCTCATGTCGCAGGGGTGGAGAACATGTAGGCGGATTTTCTCAGCAGACAACAACTCGACCCAGGCGAGTGGGAGCTATCTGCCGAGGCGTGGAACCACATTTGTGTCAGATGGGGAGTTCCCCAATTGGACCTGATGGCAACGCGGGCGAATGCGAAGACGGACCGCTTCTTCAGCCATCGACAAGAGCAGGGCTCCGTGGGCATCGCCGCTCTCGTGTGTCACTGGCCCACAGGTATCCTTCTGTATGCCTTTCCACCTTGGCCCCTCATAGGTCGGCTCCTTTGCCGAGTAGAACTTCATCCGGGACAGGTGGTTCTCGTGGCGCCGGAATGGCCACATTGCCCGTGGTTTGCGGCTCTCGTACGGCTGGTGCTTGAAGGCCCGTTTCGGCTAGCTCATCTGCCGTGTCTTCTCTGTCAGGGACCTATATTTTCGGATCGGGAGGATTACTTCTCTCTCGCGGCTTGGCTTTTGAGAGGTGACGTTTACGCTTGAGGGGCTATTCCAAGCAGGTCATTTCCACTCTCCTTCAGGCGCGACGTTCAGCCACTTCCATGGCCTATGTGAGGGTCTGGAAGCTTTTTGAGTCATGATGTGGTCAGCGAGAATGCAATCCTTTGATGACCGATATCCCTTGGGTCCTAGACTTCCTACAGCAGGGTCTCGCTAAGGGTTAGCATTCAATTCTCTTCGGGTGCAGGTTGCGGTACTGGGTGCATTGCAGGCCGCTTTGACGGTTATTCGCTGGCCGCGCACCCAGATATTGCGTGTTTTCTTAAAGGGGTTAAGCATTTACACCTGCCCGTCCGTTCGGTGTGCCCGGAATGGAGCTTGAATTTGGTTCTGCGGGTGCTCTGTGGTGCACCGTTCGAGCCTCTCCACAGGTCTTCTCTGAAGGATCTGACTTTGAAGACTGTATTTTTGGTGGCCATTTGCTCGGCTCGTCTGATGTCTGAATTACAGGTGTTGTCGTATCGGGACCCTTTTCTGCGGATCCAAGACGATCGTGTGACTTTGTGCACGGTTCCGTCCTTCGTTCCTAAGGTGGTTTCGTCCTTTCATGTAAACCAGACGGTGGAACTTCCAGGATTTCCACATTGGTCCGGGGAATCGACCCAGGACATGGACCTTCATCTTTTGGATGTCCGACGCACCCTATTGCGTTATCTGGAGATTACCAATGACTTTTGACATTCAGATCACTTGCTCATTCTCTTTGGGGGTCCAAAGAAAGGGGATAAAGCTTCTAAGGCAACCATATCTGATTGGCTCAAGGAAGCAGTTTGCTCGGCATACATTGCCCGTGGTCGGCCGATTCCTGTGGGTTTCCGAGCACATTCCACTAGGGCCCAGGCTACTTCCAGGGCAGAGTGTCAACTCCTGTCGCCTCAGGAGATCTGTAGAGCGGCAGTGTGGTCTTCTATTCACACTTTCACTAAGCATTATTGATTGGACGATAAGGCAACTGATGAATCGTCCTTCGGTGAGACTGTTCTGCGCATGGGTCTTTCGGGTTCCCGCCCAGTGTAGGGAGTCTTGGGTACATCCCACTTCTCTGGACTGATCCTATACATACTGGGAAAAGAAAATTGGTTCTTACCTGCTAATTTTCGTTCCTGTAGTACTAAGGATCAGTCCAGAGGCCCACCCCTTACTTCAGATTCCAAAAGACTGTGTTGGCTAGTTTTTTTGCCTATCTAGTTTTCTCAAAGCTCCTTTTTGGCAGAAAGGTTGAGGGAGCAGTTCCTCACAGTTGGTTTCATTTATTTTTTGTCTAGGGCGATGGGGTAGTCAGGGTTCTATGTTAGCTACCTCTCGCTCCTTGGTTCTGTTATCTTGGGCTTGGGTACAGGACAATACTGAGGGACTGCAGGTGGCACTCTAGTATATATGGCAGTGCCCAAAGTTTTGGTGCTGACAACGACGCAAGGAGCGTCCAGCTCGACGCACGTAGTGCCAATACCGATGCAAGGTGCATCAAAGAAAACCCATGAAGCCGGTAAACCGACGCACGCGGTGCAAGAACCGTATAAGTCGATGTATTCAAGATACAGCTCGAAGCATAGACAACCAAAAGCAGCCATGGCAGGACAACCGACACAGGGAAGGTCAAAATCGACGCATGCTGTGTCTGGACCGACGCTTGGGTCAAAATACCCGACACCTGCCGAGACACCATCGGAGCAGGGATCAACTCTGCACACCACTGACGTCCAGTCGGAACACAAGAGACGGAAAGGGGAGATCTGCCAATGCCTCGCCCCATCGGAACATACATCTCCCTAACCCTATGATCTCCGAACGATCCACATCCCCAAGGAGTACGGGATATGTTAGGTCGACAACACATTCGGAGGAGGAGTATGTACAGATTACATCATCTTCTTCATCCTTCCTAGGTCGGACGTCTTCCCCTCATTCACCTGGTTCTAACCAGGAGACTGAGGGAGCAGATCCACAAGAATCAGTTCAGAAAAGAAGGAGATCAGTGTTAGATGTGGAATACACTGTGCCACTTCCCAGTGAAACGCCAAGGAAGCCGAGGATGCCTCCACAGACACAAGAGGCATTTTCACAACTCTCAACTGCGCTAGCAGGATTGTTTGACACACTGCAATCCACGTTTCAACTCCCTCCGTCTCCTACGGGCAGCACACTACCTTCGCCTCAACCACGTTCGTTATCGGAACGACTGAGGGAACCCTCCCCAAGGGAACCAAGAGATCTCTCCCCACCAGGTCCCTCTCAACCTGTGACTCTGCCCCCGAAGAAGGTCAGATCCCCGACAGTGGTAGATTCGGAGTCACCTCCTTCATCTCCCTTGTCATCTACTGGATACCCCTCCAATCCGCCGGAGGACACACTGGAACCCTTCTCAACCCCAGAAGATCTCTCTTATTCAAAGTTTTTGGATAAATGGGGACTATTCTTAACCTAGAGGCTCAAAAGCTGCCGGATCCTCGGGCGGAAACGCTTGGTATCCTTAAGATATTTGATATCCCAGCGGAACCCACCTCCCTTCCGTCCCACAAGGTGTTGGATTTCGTCCTAGAGAAGATGTGGGAGTCTCCCTACACTACTACACCGGTATCCAGGAAAATGGATCTTAAATTTAGAATGCAAAAATCTCCGTTCTACTCCACGCCACAACTTCCACACTCTTCACTAGTTGTGGAATCAGCGATGCAGAGAGCCAAGCGGTCTAAGTTATACGGTTCGGCACCTCCGGGAAAAGAGCATGTCAGTCCTCTATCAGTCTTCACGGATTAGTCAACACCAATTCTATCTGGTCCAGTACTTATATGAAAGTCTACAAACCCTAAAAACCGCGCTGCCCGATCCAGACTCCGCATCGTCTTCAATAACTCAACCGATTCAGAACCTGTAGGAGGGCATCAGACACCTCCTTCGCACGGTGTACGAAGGGTTTGAATCGTTTGCTCGCATGTCGGCCTCGGCTATTGCCGCATGCAGAATGGTCTGGCTCCGATCCAGTGCCATTCGGAAGAGCTACACGAGCAGTTGGCGAACATACCATGTAAGGGGGACAATCTCTTCAGCGAAAAATTCCAAGAGCTGGTAGCTAATTTGAAAGACCAGGTGATTGCTGTTCAATCACTGATCCAAAACCCCTCCTTCGACACGCCACGTAGATACTACACACCCACTCGCAGGCGACCATATACCCGTCGGCCTTTCCGACACTACCAACAATTTCAACCCGCTCCTTATAATCCACCGCAGCAGGGGACACCTCAGCCTCTTCACCCTAGGAGAGGCAGACCAAGACCACAGCGACTGACGGCGCAGCAGCCTCAAGTGACTGCTAAATCGACTCCCTCTTTTTAGTGCAGCTGCCATCATCACTGCCACTGTACCCACCAGGCAGGATTTCCTTATGCCTACCATACTGGGAAGCCATCACCACAGATCTATGGGTTCTAGAAGTAGTAAGACAAGGATATCAACTCCGTTTCAACACCAAACCCACTCTACCACACCTATTGCCCCACTGACCACTGGGGCAACAGAGTCAATTGCAACAGGAAATCGCATCCCTTCTCCAGCAGCGAGCGATCCATCGGACTCCATCTCATGCTTGCAACAAGGGATTTTACTCACCGTATTTCCTAATTCCCAAGAAAACCGGAGGACTGAGCCCGATCTTAGATCTCAGAGAGTTGAACAAACATTTGGTCAAAGAGAAGTTCAAAATGGTGTCCCTCAAAACTCTCTTACTGCTTCTCCAGCCCAAGGACTGGATGTGCTCCATAAATTTGAAAGATGCCTATACCCATATTCCTATACACCACTCTTCATGGCAGTACCTATCCTTCCAATTTCAGAAACAACATTATCAATATCAGGTACTACCCTTTGGCCTTTCGGCAGCTCCCAGGGTCTTCACCAAATTCATGGCAGTGGTGGTGGCACATCTCCGTCAACAGAGCATCAGAATCTTTCCCTATCTGGACGACTGGCTCATAGTAGCATCCGAACCCCAGATTCTCAACGACTACATCCACCAGACCTTTCAATGTTTGAACAGTTTGGGGATCATAGTCAATTACCAGAAATCGATTCTCATTCCAACACAATTCCTTCAATTCATTGGAGCGCATCTTGATACCATCCGTGCCAGAGCTTTCCTACTGAAAGAAAGGAGATTAGAGATGCATCGTCTCTTTCGAGCCACCCGAGTCCTCAAGAAACCTTCGGCATGGCGAATCCTCACCGTCCTGGGTCATATGGTTGCAGCCATTTATACCGTCCCCAATACAAGACTCCACATGCGTCGTCTACAGTGGGGATTCAAACAATAACGGAAACAACACTCACAACCGTTAACAACGAGAGTGAATTTTACTCTGGCAATGCTACAGGATATACAGTGGTGGCTCAAGAGAAAAAAATCTACAAACAGGGGCGCTGTTCTCCACACCTCCGCACAATGCAGTCCTGACTACAGATGCCTCCCGCAAAGGCTGGGGGGTACATCTGGACCACCTGCAAACCCAGGGACTGTGGTCCACTCCGGAACAATGCCTACAGATCAACCTATTAGAACTTAGAATGCACTCCACACGTTCCTTCCACACTTAAAAGGCCGAAGGGTCATGGTCTATACCGACAATCAAGTAGCGATGTTCTACATCAACAAACAAGGAGGCTCCGGTTCCTGGTCCCTGTGTAAGGAAACCCTGCAAATTCTAGATCATGCGGCTCAGCACTCCATACACCTGCAAGCGACGTACCTGTCGGGAGCCATCAACACTTGGGCACACCACCTCAGTAAGATATTTTACCCACACGAATGGACACTCAACCAGCAGGTGGTGGATACTTTGTTCAACGAGTGGGGACAGCCGACCATGGACCTCTTCGCGACGGAACTCAATACGAGACTCCCTCATTTTTGTTGAGTCTGGCCCAGCCAACACCGGATAGCACAGGGCGTGTTCCTCCTACCATGGATAAAACCTCTCATGTATGCATTCCCTCCGATACCCCTCATAACACGGACATTACAAAAATGCATAAGAGATGCAGCTCAATTAATCTTGATAGCACCAGCATGGCCACGCCAACCGTGGTACACTCATCTACTACATCTGTCAGTAGCGGACCCAATATTGCTACCGGACCGAGACGATCTCTTGACACAAGACAAGGGAACCCTGCTACATCCCATGCACAGCTCCCTACACTTCACAGCATGGAGATTGAGCAGCTCCTCTTGATGGAACAAGGCATTTCACTGTCCACGCAGGCTGTTCTCCTGGCCTCGAGGAAACCCTCTACCCATCAAAACTATACCTTCAAGTGGAAGTGGTATACGGCATGGTGCTCCTCTGAAGGAATACATCCCTTGGACTGCTCACCTGAAAAGTTACTAGATTATCTACATTCCTTGTATCTTACGGGACTTGCTACCTTGTCGATTCGAGTACATCTCAGTGCAATAGCCGCTTACCACCGGCCATATAAAGGACAACCCATCTCCGTCCAACCTTTCAATTCTAGATTTCTGAAAGGCCTCATTCATCTACGATCTCCTATCTCAAACTTCCGGTGCCATGGAATCTCAATCTAGTACTGGAGCAATTGATGGTGGCGCCAGTTGAACCAATGGATGAGGCCCACATCAAATATCTCACATGGAAAGTAGTATTTCTCATCGCTCTAACGTCAGCACGCAGAGTTAGTGAGCTCCAAGCTTTGGTGCACTACACCCATGCCTGCAATTCTTCCATAACAAGGTAGTGCTGCGAACGCACCCATCGTTCCTACCAAAAGTAGTCACCCAATTCCACTTGAACCACTCCATCGAGTTACCAACGTTCTTTCCCAAACTGCATCAGAACGATAGGGACCGCTTACTGCATATAATAGACTGCAAGAGGGCATTAGCGTATTATAAGCGACGTACACATTCGGAGACCAGAGTGTCCCAATTATTTGTTTCTTTCAACCCGAACACTCCTGGACTTCCAGTGGCAAAACGAACTATATCCAGCTGGATTGCCCAATGCATTCAATTTTGCTACGCCAAGAGGAACCTAGCCTTAGCTTCTCGCCCGAATGCACACCAAGTAAGGGCAGTGTCCACCTCTGTCACGTACCACCAATAGACATCTGTAAAATAGCAACTTGGTCTTCCTTACATACGTTTATGTCGACATAAACGTATGTAAGGAAGACCAAGTTCGTTCGGGGAGATAGAGTTAAATTAAGGCATAGAGAAAAAAATGGTTATTCTATAAGATTATTCTGCTTGGGTATGAACAAATACTGAGGAGCAGCAGGTGCCACAGCAGGTTAAGAGAGGGCGCTCTCGAAGGTTTTCTCTGTCTCCATCTGCTGGAAGGGAGGCAAAACCCAGCAGTCTGGACTGATCCGTGGTACTACAGGAACAAAAATTAGCAGGTAAGGACCAATTATCCTATCTCTGTCTCCATCTGCTGGTTGACATGCTTAACCCACTGGTCTGACTGTATTCAATGAAAGGAAATTATCAGGTAGAAGTAATTTCATTATATTTCTGCAGTAACCTCCCCTTTATTTCCTGCCAGGTGATGAAAGATGCCCATGTGGATGCCGTGATGATCCTGGGTGAGGCCTTTGCCTCCGAGGCACCCTTTGACTTTGGCTGCCAGACTACCACCCAGCGCATCCACAGCATCCTTCCCATCATGCTGAAGCACCGCCTGACCCCACCACCTGAGGAGACCTATGCACTGCACCGCAAAATGGCTGGCTCTTTCCTTGTGTGTGCTCGCCTGCGAGCTCGCATTTCTTGTCACTCCATGTTCCAGCATGTCTATGCCCGTTACTGGGGAGTGGAGGAGAGACAGGCAGGAGCTGCCAGGGGTCCATGAGAGATCCCCAAAGAGGACAGGACCCCTTCTGCTGTATCCCGTAACCATCGGCAGAAGGATGTATGAGATTCTGACTGCAGCCAGAGCCAAGACAGAAGAAACCTTTTCCATCCTACAATAGCATTTATTGTATTTTACCATATTGTTTGGTGTGCTCCCTTTCCTCTTGCAGTTTCTGCTGGGTTTCGTCCATAGTAAAAGAAAAGAGAGCAGAGACAGCTGGTCAGTCCCTGGAGAATCTTGAATAATCACTACAGAGTGAAACACAAAAGACTTTGGACTTGGTTGGGGGAGTGATCATTTCTGTTAATCGATTAATTCACAGCACTGGGGTCCATCTGTGATTCAATGATTCAAGAGGGTTTGTAAAAGCTGGAATTAAGGGGAAAAGTGAACTCAGTATCATTGAGGAGAAGCCGAGCTGGTCCTCGGTTTGCTCAGCTACATACTTGGCTTTTAGTACAGTGTGGAGATGCACATCCCACTGGGCAGTGGGTTCTGAAAACCAGGAATGGCTCGGCCTGCCCCTAAAGGCCTTGCACTTTTAATACCTATTTGGCCTTGTTGAAATAGGTGCTGAAAGATGCAGACAAGACTCTGCGAGGTAACCCAGTTTCCCCTGGGGAATCTTCCAGGGAAGTGGACTCGAGCAAATATCTGGGAACCACAGACGAGAAGTAAAACTTGACCTTGGACAGACTTAGGCCTTCAGACAATGTTACTTCTAGGCACAAATATGAGATATGGTCAATAAAGTGAAAGTCAAAGCTTCAGTGGGTTGTTGCTCTTTCTCCTAACACTCCTGCTGTAAACCAGAACCCCAGTGGGGGAGTCTGAATAGCACTAGTTAGAATTTATTTTGTAGCAGATAGTTCAGTGAAGCAGATTTATTCAGATGGCTCAATCTACGTTTTTTTGATTGATATTTTGTTTCTTGGCTATTAGAGGCTTTATAAAGTTTCAGCTGATTAGTAGGGATGTGCATTTGTTTGAAATAAAAGTGTAAAATAAGACAAATGAGCCTGTTTTCATTTTGTTTCAAACTGAAAAATTTTAAAAAGTCCTATATTATTTGTTTTTGGCAAATAGCACACTCTGTGAAGAGAGAAACAAATTTGAAAAAAAAATTAAAATCCCTAAAATTAAAACAATTAAAAAATCTTGAAAAATGAATTAACAAAACCAATATGTAAAAAATGTGCACGTTCCTACTCGTTAGCTGCCATTATACATATAAGCAAATGAAGGGCACTGCTGTGCTAAGTGTCATCAGAGTCCTATGCTGCCATCACACTGTTATACGTAAAGTAGGAAGTTAGCATAGACAGCTGACGAGGGGGCTGAGAGAAGAATTGGTTTTAATAAAGGAGATATTTCTATGTTAAGTGATGCATGCCTTTTATCCCTTCAAAAAGGTATAAAAATAATACAAGGAATATAATGTGTTGTGACGAAAATAAGGAAAGACCATAGCATAGGATGTTCAGTGGAAGAAAAAGAGCCGAGTCATGAGCAAGAGTTGTGTGAGGATTTGGCCAGTGATGCTAAGTACGGGCTAGTCAAGCAAGCTTTTGAGAGCTTTGCTATCTTAATTGGGTTAATGAAGCAACACTGCTGTATGAATTGTGACTGTGATTCTTGTGGCCTCCAGCATGGCGATGCTGTGGGTCTAAGCAGCAGCCATCAGATGAAAGATGACACCTCAGTGCCATAAATTTCTCTGTTGTAGGTAAAGATGTGAAATACAGGTAAGCAAGTGAAGATTGAACATACCTGGTCTTGTGTGTGTCTCCTGGGCCACTGCCCCTTCTGATTAACTGATGCAAGATTGGTTTCTCTCTGACAGAATAAAGCTTAAGGTTTATCTTCAGGATGTGAGATTTGGCAGGCCCATTCATGAGGCATTAGTTCAGCTCTAGCAATGAGGAGATACTACAGCCCAGGGCTAGAGCAGGTTCAAGACCTGAACTGTGAATTCAGGGAAGGGCCAGCGATACAAACTCAGATCTCCATTGAGTTGCTGTCTATCTCTCTGCCTCATTTTTAATCCTCAGCTCTGTCACTGCCCGCAGCATTTGCAAGGGTCAACTTTCAAGTCACATAGCTGGGGAGTGTTCCCTGTACGTACCCAGATCAGACCAGACTCCTGGGTTTTGCCTCCCCTCCAGCAGATGGAGACAGAGAAAGCTTTGCAGACACTGCCACATAACCTAGTGTACCACCTGCAGTCCTTTAGTATTTCTCAATCTCTAGCAGATGGAAGAGGTGCAAAACTGCAGTTCTGTACCTCTATAAAAAAAAAAGGAAAGACTAGTGCAGTTTAAAGGAGTTTCCTCCTAGAAGGTTGGAAGGTCCTGGTAGGACCATCCCTTCTGGTTTGAGGTGGATGGGCAGGGGTTTGGGGGTCCTTGGTGCTCAGTCTTTTCACGCTGGGAGGCAGACAGCTGGTGGATCCAGTTCCCTCGCCTCCAGGAGCACTTGTGAAACCTGCTGCTAATCTTCACCTCAGGGAAGTTCTTACATTTTCTTGTCTTTTTCATAAAGTTTAGAAAAAAGCTGGTTTAAAAAAAAAAAAAAGTGCAGGAGCAGTTGTTTTTAATTGCTTTCTCGGTCTCTCCGGTTGGGGGAGCTGTCTGCCAGGCCCAGTCGGTGCAGGGCCAGTGATCAGCGGAAGACGTGTCTTGGTCTCTCAGTCGCTTTCAGGCGAGAGAGGTATGGTTGGCGCTGCATGTGTTTTCTTCCTCTTGCGTGGCAATCTGTTCAGGATCTTGTCAGACAATGCGATGACGGTGGCTTATATAAACCAGTAGGATAGTACCAAGAGTTGAGCGGTGGCTCAGATGGCTCGGGAGCTAATCCACTGGGCAGATCAGCATCTGGCATTGATAGTGGCTTCTCACATAGCCGGGATCGACAGTGTGTAAGCGCATTTTCTTAGCCGTCAACAGCTGGATCCCAGGGAATGGAAACTGTCCGAGGAAGCAGTGACTCTCATCTGTTACAGGTGGGGCAAGCCCCACATGGATCTGATGGCAACTCAGCGAATGCTAAGGTACCCCACTTCTTCAGTTGCAGACGAGAGCGCGAAGGGGAGGGAGTTGATGCCTTGGTTCTTCCTTGGCTGCGAGACATCCTGCTATATGTGTTTCCACCGTAGCTGCTGGGTGGGCAAGATTTTGTAGCATGTGGGGCTTCACCCTGTATACGTGATTCTGGTGGCTCCGAAGTGGCCTCGGTGGCCTTGGTTTGCAGATCTCATCAATCTAGTGGTGGATGGCCCCTTGGGACTCACTCTTCTGCCAAAGCTGCTGTGCCAAGGCCCCATATTTTCAGATCAGGCGGCTCACCTTTGTCTTATGGTTTGGCTTTTGAGAGGGAACTTTTAAGAGAGAGGTTTCTCTAAGGATGTCTTATGTAGGCTTCTGATGCACATATCTTTTCTTCTTGCAAAGCGGATTGGTGAAAGGTTTCTCCTTTAACTCTATCAGAGTTCAGTTGATGGTATTAGGTTGTCTTCGAGGCAAGGTCCACGGAGCAGCTCTGGCTGCATATCCAGATGTGGGGCAGCCACTCCAGAAGGGTGAAGCATTTGTGCCCTCCAGTTCAGAAGCTGTGTCTTTTCTGGAGTCATAACTTTGTCCTCAAAGGCATGTGTGCAGCACCGTGTGAGCCTATTAGCAGGTCTACTATAAAAGATCTAATTTTGAAGGAGGTTTTCTTGGTTACAGTTTGTTCCATCAGACAGATCTTGGAGCTTCGAGCCTTGTCATGTATGGAGCCTTTCTTGAGAATTTCGGATTCGGTAGTTTCCTTGCGGACAGTTCCAGCCTTTCTGCTGTAGGTAGTTTCGTCCTTTCATTTAAATCAATCAGTGCACCTCCCGGCTTGCCCAAACCCGGAGGCTTTTGGACGTTAAGCGCACTTTTTGCGGTATCTTAAAGTTACAAACAGCATCAGGTTGTCTTATCCCCTTTTTGTGCTGTGGAGTGTTGTGAAGAAAGTGCTCATTCTACTCGTCCCAGGCGGTGTCCTGGGCTGAATGTCAGCAAGTGTCGCCGCAAGAGATTTGTAGGACGACAGCTTGGAAGTCCTTGCCCACTTTGGCCAGACATCATTTGGATATCCAGGCTCCTGAGGCGATGGGCTTTTGGCGAGAGTGTGCTTCGAGCAGGATTCTCACAGTCCCACCCCATTTAGGGAAGCTTTGGTATATCCCAGGAGTCTGGACTGATCCGGGTACATACAGGGAAAGGAAAATTGGTTCTTGCCTGCTAATATTTGTTCCTGTAGTACCACAGATCAGTCCAGAGTCCTGCCCAGTTGTAGAAAGGGAATTTTGGAGAGTCCGCTCGGTATCTTATTATAATTATTCTGAAGATTGGCATAGGTTTTTATAGTCCCACATGTTTTTACTGTGGGACTAAGACTTAAGAAACTTAAGACAGATTATCTGTCTTAAGTTTCCACTTCCAACTGTTCATTCAGGAAATATGATTTTGTAATTGTTACTGTTGTGGTTGCTATCTTGGCTTGGGTACTTATCAATACTGAAGGACTGCAGGTGGCACACTAGGTTATGTGGCAGTGTCTGTGAAACTTTCTCTGTCCCCATCTGCTGGAGGGGAGGCAAAATACAGGAGTCTGGAATGATCTGTGGTACTACAGTGAAGAAAATTAGCAGGTAGGAACCAATTTTCCTATATTTGTGCCAGACAGGACTAGATTTAAGATTTTGGTGCCCATAAGCATGACTGTAGGGTGAAGGCGGGGTTACCTCCTGGATACTTGGGCAGTGGGGTTTTCACCACCACAGATTGCACAGTCGGGCAGGGATTGTCTGGCCAGAGTGCCACAGTGGTGCCTGTTTGAAGTGGCAGTGGTACATGGTCCTAAAGAAAGTAGGAGAAGGCTCCTTTTTAGATCTGGGTATTTGGTATCTTCAGAATTTGGTACCTCAGGCAGTTGCCTGTGTTGCCTATGCCTAAATCCGGGCCTAGTGCCAGAAGAGATAATCTCCTAAAAAGAAGTGCGAGGCTGTCTGCTGTGTGCTCTTGATAGGAGATACGACCTTTTTCTGCTAATCAGGATGCAGCAGGTGCCCTCAGATAAGAGCCAGAGGGTACCAGGCTTGATCCCTGAGTGGCCCAAGATATTGCACACAGTCCTGACAGGATAGGGCCTGCCAAGGCGTGTCATGTATTCTGACTGAAGTCTGGTGACGCTCCCAAAAAAATGAGTAGTATTGCATCCATAATCTGTTGCAAATAGAAGAAAGAAAATGCAGCCCATGGAAGTTCCAAGAGACAGAGCAGAAAGGTGAAAGAGTAAGCTTTTAATTTCATTTCATCATCTAATTTCATCATCTTTACCTTTTTCATGTTAGCAGTTGGTATTCTTCCACTCCTAATCCTGCTCTACCTGCAAATACACACAGAGTCACAGATGCACACGCATCACAGAGAGACACCCTTTTCTGCAAACATACTCAGGCACACGTAGCAACGCACACTTCTAGATGGTGATACACAAATGCACACAACTGCAAACATGCAAATGCAGTCACATGCATGTAGACAAACGGGCACATGCTGTTGCACATATACACACTGCCCTCAGATTGTTAAAACACACAGTTTCATTTAGCAAGTTACAATATACATATTTCTACATATTGAGGGCTGGCATTTGAAAAATTGGGGCCCAGGATAGAAAGTAAGGAGAAGGCACAGCCAGTGCTAGGCAACCTGAAGCTCTACTTCCATGGCATCAGCTTGCCTTGTGGTACTGGAGTCCCATGCATTTGCCCTATTTGCCCCCTCCTAAAAGCAGCCTTGTGTGTGAGTGTGTATATATATATATGTGTAAGGGGTCATTTTTTGGAGAGCTACCTAGTGACAGGATAGATGAGTGCTTTTGTAGCTATATAAATTTTAATGCATTTTTTACAGTGCTTGAAAACTTTCAGGTGGGTACTTTTGTACCTGAATACACATGTATATGTGCATTTATTTGACTCTAGACACACGTGTATGTGCGTATATGTATGTGCACTCAAAGTGCACATGTGTATGTGACTCAAGGGACACGTGTGGGTGTATATACACATATATATGACGAGGTATGTGTGTATGTATGCACGTGTATGTACATATATACATACATATCAGTGACTTGTGGTACATGTGTGTATGTATGTGCATATATATATATATATATGCATATATATATATAGATAATTTATTTTTTTTAGAAATGTTGACCCAACAGTTTCTTCCTGTTCCTCTGTACTTGCAGCTCAAATGAAACTAGGGCTGGGATCTGGCACCATGAGCCTTCATTTGCCACTAACTGGTGATTTTTCCCCTCTTATGTTCCTTCTCAACTTACTTTAGTCATAAGAGAATAGATCATTTCAAACCCCATGATCACTGTACAGTGGTGTCAGGCTCTTTCAGTGATCTGAAATGCTGGGGTGGAGGTCAGTTACAAGGGAAGGGAGCAGTAGGTAGAAGCATGTCAGTAATAATATATTTATTTTTATTTATTTATTTATAAATTTTTATATACCGCCGCTCATCAAAGATATCTGTTACGCTTGGGCTCCGGTCAGGAGTCGTGAACACGACCCAGCAGGGTGGCTCCAGGTGGAGAGAGACAGGAAGCTAGAAACAGTGTCTGGTTCCAGGCTGGGTCAGGGCAGGCGGCAAGTAGCAGTGTCTGGGTTCAGGCTGGGTCAGGGCAGGCGGCAAGTAGCAATGTCTGGGTCCAGGCTGGGTCAGGGCAGGCGGCAAGTAGCAGTGTCTGGGTCCAGGCTGGGTCAGGGCAGGCGGCAGAGCAAGGCAGGTCAGAAGGCCCGTAGGCCACACACACACAGAAGGCCTGTAGGCCACACACAGCGCAAGCAGGGCAAGGCAGGTCAGAAGGCCCGTAGGCCACACACACACAGAAGGCCCGTAGGCCACACACAGTAAGCAGGGCAAGGCAGGTCAGAAGGCCCGTAGGCCACACACACACAGAAGGCCCGTAGGCCACACACAGTAAGCAGGGCAAGGCAGGTCAGAAGGCCCGTAGGCCACACACACACACAGAAGGCCCGTAGGCCACACACAGTAAGCAGGGCAAGGCAGGTCAGAAGGCCCGTAGGCCACACACACACACAGAAGGCCCGTAGGCCACACACAGTAAGCAGGGCAAGGCAGGTCAGAAGTCCCGTAGGCCACACACACACAGAAGGCCCGTAGGCCACACACAGTAAGCAGGGCAAGGCAGGTCAGAAGGCCCATAGGCCACGCAAGGCAAGGAATAAGGCCCGAAGGCCGCGCAAGGCAAGGCAAGGAATAAGGCCCAAAGGCCGCGCAAGGCAAGGAAAGGAATAAGGCCCGAAGGCCGCGCAAGGCAAGGAAAGGAATAAGGCCCGAAGGCCGCGCAAGGCAAGGGAAGGTCCAGGGACCAAATGCACAGCAAGCAAGGAAGGCTAGAGCAGGGAGCCCAGGCGAGCTCGATGCCGAAGCACTGAGGGAACTGTCAGGCAGGGTTATAAGGGACAGCCCAGAACATAGAGAGGAGAAGGGAGATGGGCTGGGCCTGTCAGGAGATCCAGCTCTAGAGGGACCCCTGGTGGTGAGGCGGTTGCACAGCAGCCATAGCCGTAACAGTACCCCCCCCTCAAGGCCTCCCCCTCCTGGATCCCATCTGTGCAGGAGGTAATCAATAATAACGTGAGACCACTCCGGGGGTGATACGGCAGGTTCAACTCCTTCCCGAGGCAATAAGGCAGTCCATACCCCCACCTGGGGTGATAAGGCGGCAGGGTTAGACCCCTCCTGGGGTAGCAGAGGCGGTGCAGATTTCCATAACCCCTCCTGGGGTGACAAGGGGAACACAAACCCCACCTGGGGCAGAGAAATAGTCCATAACCCGTCTTGAGGCGACAGGGCCGGTCCGGACCCTTCCAAGGTCGGCATCAGGACCGGTACAGACCCCTCCAAGGGCGGCAGCTGGACCAGTACAGCAGGCTCAGATAGTTGAGTAACAAAGTCAGTTGGCAGGCCCGGTTCGGACCCCTCCGGGGGCAGCAGCAGGACCGGTACGGACCCCTCCAGGGGCAGCAGCAGGACCGGTACAGCAGGCTCAGATAGTTGAGTAACAAAGTCAGTTGGCAGGCCCGGTTCGGACCCCTCCGGGGGCAGCAGCAAGACCAGTACGGACTCCTCCGGGGGCAGCAGCAAGACCGGTACGGACCCCTCTCGGGGAGGCAGCTGGACCGGTATGGACCCCTCCAGGGGCGGCAGCAGGCCCGGTTCAGACCCCTCCAGGGACGGCAGCAGGACCGGCTCGAGCCCTTCCGGGGGCGGCAGCAGGACCGGCTCGGACCCCTCCGAGGACGGCAGCAGGACCGGCTCGGCAGGCTCAGATGGCTGAGTCAGAAAGTCTGTCAGTAGGACCGGTTCGGACCCCTCCAGGGGCGGCAGCAGGACCGGTTCGAGCCCCTCCAGGGGTGGCAGCAGGACCGGATCAGCAGGCTCAGATGGCTGAGTCAGAAAGTCTGTCAGCAGGACCGTTGTGGACCCCTCCGAGGACGGCAGCAGGGCCGGTTCGGACCCCTCCGAGGACGGCAGCAGGGCCGGTTCAGCAGGCTCAGATGGCTGAGTCAGAAAGTCTGTCAGTAGGACCGGTTCGGACCCCTCCAGGGGTGGCAGCAGGACCGGTTCGAGCCCCTCCAGGGGCGGCAGCAGGACCGGATCAGCAGGCTCAGATGGCTGAGTCAGAAAGTCTGTCAGTAGGACCGGTTCGGACCCCTCCAGGGGCGGCAGCAGGACCGGTTCGAGCCCCTCCAGGGGCGGCAGTAGGACCGGTTCGAGCCCCTCCAGGGGCGGCAGCAGGACCGGATCAGCAGGCTCAGATGGCTGAGTCAAAAAGTCTGTCAGCAGGACCGGTGCGGACCCCTCCGAGGACGGCAGCAGAGCCGGTTCAGCAGGCTCAGATGGCTGAGTCAGAAAGTCTGTCAGTAGGACTGGTTCGGACCCCTCCAGGGGCGGCAGCAGGACCGGTTCGAGCCCCTCCAGGGGCGGCAGCAGGGCCGGTTCGGACCCCTCCGGGGATGACAGCAGGACCGGTTCAGCAGACTCAGGCTCTTCTCGGGGTAGTGCAGGAGACTCGGACCCGTCTTGGGGCGAAACAGCAGACCCAGACTCTTCTTGGGGTTGTGCAGCAGGTTCAGATGGCAGAGTAGCAAGTTTAGAAGTAGTGTGCATGGAAGACACAGATTGTACTGCCGTGGGCTTGATACCTTGAGCCAAAGTCTGACGCTCCTGATTTTGTTTCTGGAGGAACAGTTTAGAGAAGGCACAGGCAGTTCTAGAACGTCTAGGGTAGGTGCTCGTTAGTGTCCACTTGGCAGCTGTGGGAAGCAGAGCCCTGCTAGAGTTAATTACTTCCCTCTGCTTCTGTTTCTGGTGCTCTAGCGTGGAAGTTATCGAAGGCTTCTTAACCCGGTGAGTTCTGAGATTTTCAGAGCAAGTTTTTTCCAAAGTGTCCAGAGATGAAGTGCTAGAATGCTTAATCCATAAACTGTTACATGAAATAATGTTGTTAACTGGGCCAGAAGCTGAACGCACAGTAGTAGAGCTGACTGTTCTCCCTAATGAAGCAGCTGGTCCTGTAGCTGAACAACAGGGGCACGGTTTGCCTGGTGGTAATAGGCTGGGAATACATGAACATTTCCACCATCCTGGCTTTGGAGTAGAACAGTTTAAACACTCTTGGTAGACAGAGACATTTCTCTTATTGCAGTTACTGCATGTCCAGTGTTCCTGACCAGCAAGTTGACAGGCTAGGCAGTTCTGATAGCTTGGGTAATTCAAGGTCTGACAGGAATTGCAGGTATAAAACTTTGAAGAAGGAGGCATCTTGTAATGGTGAAAAAGTTGACTCACCGGTTTAGCACACAGACCTATCTCTTCCCCTGGAAATATGGTGGCTTCGGCATACTGTTACGCTTGGGCTCCGGTCAGGAGTCGTGAACACCACCCAGCAGGGTGGCTCCAGGTGGAGAGAGACAGGAAGCTAGAAACAGTGTCTGGTTCCAGGCTGGGTCAGGGCAGGCGGCAAGTAGCAGTGTCTGGGTTCAGGCTGGGTCAGGGCAGGCGGCAAGTAGCAGTGTCTGGGTCCAGGCTGGGTCAGGGCAGGCGGCAAGTAGCAATGTCTGGGTCCAGGCTGGGTCAGGGCAGGCGGCAAGTAGCAGTGTCTGGGTCCAGGCTGGGTCAGGGCAGGCGGCAGAGCAAGGCAGGTCAGAAGGCCCGTAGGCCACACACACACAGAAGGCCCGTAGGCCACACACAGCGCAAGCAGGGCAAGGCAGGTCAGAAGGCCCGTAGGCCACACACACACAGAAGGCCCGTAGGCCACACACAGTAAGCAGGGCAAGGCAGGTCAGAAGGCCCGTAGGCCACACACACACACAGAAGGCCCGTAGGCCACACACAGTAAGCAGGGCAAGGCAGGTCAGAAGGCCCGTAGGCCACACACACACAGAAGGCCCGTAGGCCACACACAGTAAGCAGGGCAAGGCAGGTCAGAAGGCCCGTAGGCCACACACACACACAGAAGGCCTGTAGGCCACACACAGTAAGCAGGGCAAGGCAGGTCAGAAGGCCCATAGGCCACGCAAGGCAAGGAATAAGGCCCGAAGGCCGCGCAAGGCAAGGTAAGGCAAGGAATAAGGCCCGAAGGCCGCGCAAGGCAAGGAATAAGGCCTGAAGGCCGCGCAAGGCAAGGGAAGGTCCAGGGACCAAATGCACAGCAAGCAAGGAAGGCTAGAGCAGGGAGCCCAGGCGAGCTCGATGCCGAAGCACTGAGGGAACTGTCAGGCAGGGTTATAAGGGACAGCCCAGAACATAGAGAGGAGAAGGGAGATGGACTGGGCCTGTCAGGAGATCCAGCTCTAGAGGGACCCCTGGTGGTGAGGCGGTTGCACAGCAGCCATAGCCGTAACAATATCACGTCGGTGTACAGTAAACAGGAACTTACGCCAAAGCGTTATACATTTAACAGAGTTATATAGGCGTTATACAATTAACAAAGGTAAGTATATAAATATTTAAACATCAAACAATTAGAATCTTTTTTTTTTTTTTTTTATTTTAGACAGAACTATCATATAGTTGTAACTTAACTGAACTAAATTAAACAGTACTAGAGAGTAAATGGTTCAAGGGGAATAAGTAAAAGCTAAGGGAAAGGGTTAAGAGGGGATGGAGTTCTAAATTAGAGGTGGTAAGAAGGGAGAGATAGCGCTTCGAATGCGATTAAGAGCAATTATATGGTAGGATATTTATAGTAATAGCAGAAATAGGGAAGTTAGAGTTGGTATATAGACAGTGGGTGTCGGGTAGATAAGGCAGGGCAGGTAGAGGAGAGGAAGGACATATATATTTCAAGTATAGGCATGTGTAAATAACCATGTCTTGAGTTTTTGCTTGAATGTTTTGGGAGATGGCTCAAGGCGCAGTTCGGTGGGCATGGTATTCCATAAAAAAGGGCCAGCAAAAGAAAGTGCTCGCGCTTTGGTGGAGGCATAGTTATATAGTTTAGGCGAAGGGGTCTGTAATGTGGCAAGGTATTGATTTCTGGTAGGTTTGATAGAATTTTGAAATTGTAGTGTATTATTAAACCATTTCATTTCGGGATTGTGGAGGGCTTTATGGATAAGTGTTAGTGTCTTATAGTGTATGCGAGATTGAATGGGGAGCCAGTGTAAATCCTTCAAAACTGGTGTAATATGTTCCTTTGAGTTTGTATTAGAAAGAATGCGGGCTGCAGTATTTTGCAGGATTTGTAAGGGGCGGATGGCATTTTTATGTAGGCCTAGGAGGAGTGAATTGCAATAATCTGTTTTGGAAAACAACATGGCTTGTAAAACTGTCCGGAAATCAGATGCGTGAAGCAAGGGTTTCAATTTTTTGAGTGTATGTAATTTGAAAAAACACTCTTTAAGGATAGCGCTGATAAATTTTTTGAGGGTCATTTGGTCGTCAATAATGACTCCTAGGTCTCGGACTTGGTGGGAGAATTGTATGTGCATCGGTGTTATTGGTGAGGTAGGCGAAGCATGTAGTGGTGTGGGAGGAGATATGATCATGAGTTCTGTTTTTGTGGAGTTGAGGGCAAGTTGTAAGGAAGTTAGTAGATTATTGATAGAAGCGAGGGTAGTGTCCCAGTTTTCAAGGGCTTTGGGTATGGATTCCGTTATTGGAATAAGAATTTGTACATCATCAGCGTACAAAAAGTGTGGAAGCTTAAGACTGGCGAGGAGATGGCAGAGTGGTAGGAGATAGATGTTAAAAAGGGTAGATGAAAGTGAAGAGCCTTGTGGGACTCCTTGCTTCAGGGGGATTTCTTTTGATAGGTGGTTGCCAATTTTGACTTTATAGTTACGGTTAGACAGGTAGGAGGTAAACCAGTTATGAGCAGTACCAGTTATTCCAATCTCGTGAAGGCGTTGGAGGAGAATTTGGTGGTAAACGGTATCAAAAGCCGCTGAGATATCCAGGATTACTAGAAGATGAGGTTGATTTTTATCTAGGCTTTTGAGAAGGTAATCAGACAGAGATAAGAGCAAGGTTTCAGTACTATGTAATTTGCGAAATCCGTATTGTGAGGGAGAGAGGATTTGGTGTTCTTCTAAATAGTCACTAAGTTGACGGTTAATGGTTTTTTCTAGGATTTTAGCAATAAATGGGAGATTAGAAATTGGGCGGTAATTGGCAAGGTCTAATGGGTCGAGTTTTGTTTTTTTTAAAGTGGGTTTAAGGATAGCAAATTTGAGAGAGTTAGGCACTTGCCCAAATTCAATGGATGCATTGATAATGTTAGAGATAGGGCTGGCTATTAGATCAGGGACGGTGAGGAGGAGTTTTGTGGGGATGGTATCAGAGGGGTGAGAGGAGGGTCTAGCTTTTTTGAGTAGGGATTCAATTTCAGTTGTTGCTGTGTTTTCAAAAATTGTTAGCTGAGGTGCAGAGTCTTTTATGTAACAGCAGTTATTGACTTGGGGCATGTAGGAATTGTGGGAGAAGCGTGTCATATTTTTCAGAAGTTGGCAATTCTGCTTCCCCCTTTCCCTTTCCCTAGGACTGGCACCCTACATCACCCCCTTGTCCTTCCAGCCTTTCCCCATGTTTCTTCCCAGCTTTTCCTTTCAGCCTCTCCCTTTTTCTCTTCTCTCTTTCTAGCCTCTCTCCATCTCTCTTCCAGTCTTTTCCCTATCTCGCTCTTCGCAACATGTCCCCTTCTCTCTGCCCCTCTCTCCTCACATCCGTCCAAGCCCCTAGGCCAGAGACTGCAGCAGCAGCCTATCCCACTAGAGGAGACCAGAGGAGTTAGCAGCCAGGCCTCGCTTCCCACACTGCTGGCAGTTTGAGGATGCCCCTGTGAGGGGGGGGGGGGTCATTTCCATGGCACTCTCTGAGCAGGAGAAGCTTGTCTTGGGCAGGTGGAAGTCAGCGAGGGAGAAACCCAACAGGCCCTCATGTTGCTGCCGCCGCCGATCAGACCAGGCCTCTCTCCTGCCATTCAGACCCAGTGCTCCCTTGTCCCTGCCCCTTGTACTCAGCCATCTCTCCTGTAATTGCCACTTAAGGTTCAGGCCTCAATCTCTTGCCGATGCTCAAGGCCTGGGTTCCTCCTGCTGCTGTTGCTCAAGGATGGTCCCAAAAAACAAACCGGAAGCTGATCCAATATAGCTGTGTAGTGACCAAGAAGGATGAGATCGGGGTATTGTAAAAAAAAAACTTTATTCTCACAGTATATCAGCCCGATTCTGGCCGAGTTTCGCTCTATGGGTAGAGCTGCCTCAGGGGCTATGCATCTGTGCTTGTAAATACTTTTTTGCTGCTTTAACTGTGTGTCTCCTTCTGTTTCACGTTCATAAAAAATATATATTTTTGCTATATTAACCAATCAAGAACTAAGAACTGGATGTGTCACGCTGTCCTCCACTGTTTATGTGTGACTGTAGAAATACTGCTTTCCACACGCACCGGCTGGTGTCACTCAGTATGTTGCGCAAAGGTAAAACATGCTTTGGTGTGTACCTTGCTGAATTGCCAGAGCTGCTCAAGGGCCAGGCCTCCCTCCTGCTGTTACCTCTCAGGTCCAGGCCTCTATCCCCTCCTGTAACTTAGGACCAGGTCTCTTTCTTACTATTAAGAGTCTAGCAGACTGTTTTCCTACAGGAAGGGCCTGGGAAACCGCACCAGCCTTTCTGCCATTGCTGCATGGTAAAAAAAAACCCCTTTTCTCTAAGGCTGGATTCAGCTGCACAAAGGAAACGCATGGTGGGCTGGAAAAACAAACCCTGTGGGCTAGATCTGGTTTACAGGTCTTATTTTAGAAACCCCCTGCTTAAATCCAATAATTGTAGCAACAATCCTCAGCCAAGGGCTATGCACCAGGTCTTCCAGAATGCTTAAATCATGTATCCCAAACCTGCAGTGTATTAGGTATCACATTTGCATAATGACTAGGCCTCTCTCCCCCGAGGGCTGTGAAGGCATATTCTGCAGCATCCCCAGCCCTGGCCAATCAGGAGAGCAGAAATAGGAACTAAACCCAGGTTTCTCCACATAGCAGTGTGTAGTACTGTCTCTATAATGTAGATTAAAATGTTATCAGAAGCAGTCACCCAGAAATGAGAATGATGTCTGTCAGGTTTGGTGGCTTTTCAAGTGACTGAGGAACCCAGTTCTGGATGCACAAATTCTGTGACAATGGGGCATGATGTTTGTTACTGGAGTGAAATCTGCAATGCCGGGCTGTTCTCTTTCTCCCCCTGCCATCACTATCTGGCCTCAGTATCAGTTAATATGTGCAGTCAGGGCCTTTCAGTGAGACATCTGCCCTGGACTTTTTTTTTTCAGCCACTGTGCTTCTCTCAAATGTGTCACCTGTCTCTGTGTGGCCAATGGAAGTAGCGGCCTGCAGTACTGAGCACCCTTGATTCCAGCATCTACAGCAGGGGCCAATAAGGAGGAGCGAAGTAGGTGGCAGCTTGATCGCGGTGGGGCCAATCGAGGAGGCAGGAATGTGGCAGCCAGTAACAAGCGGCACAGCATGGGCAGAAGGCGGATGATCCCGCCTTCTACACCATGTGAAAAGCAGGGAGTGTAGGACCTGAGCTGGCTGTGCTCATGCGGAGCACAGGGGGGGAGAGGCTGCTGCTGACAAGGCAGGCATGAGGCACCAGGAGAGGCGGCAGTAGGAGGATCAGTATTGGACCCTTTCCGTTAGGCTTGCTATGTCGGCGTCTGTTTGAAGAAGAGGTCTTGGTTTAGAGTGGAACTGCTGGGGACTTGGGGGAGGAAAAGGGAACTGAGACTCTGTGCCCCTCTACTCTCCTACCCACCCCCATTATTTACTCTCAAACTCTCTCTTCCCCAGAAGTCTGACAACTGGGGACTGGATTGGTGGGAAGGGAGAGAGTTGAGGGAGCAAGACTGCTGGGGACTGGGGAATAGGGGAGAGGGGGGTTGAAGGAACAAGACATGGAGGGTGGGAGGGTTTGAGGGAACAAGAGTAATAGGAACTGAAAAGGGAGAGGGAGGTTGAGAGTGTGATTGCTGGCTGAAGAAAAGAGGGGAGAGGCACGGCATGAGTTAAAGTGTGTGTGTGTGTGTGTGTGTGTGTGAGAGTGTGAGAGAGACTATGTGTGTGCGTGTGTGTGTGTGTGTGTGTGAGTGTGAGTGTGAGAGAGACCATGTGTATGTGTGTGCGTGGGAGAACAGCAGAGGGAGTTTGTGTGCCCTCACTAATCCATGGAAATCTCAGGGTGACTGGAAATCAAAAATTTCCAAGTATGGAGAGCAGGGGATTTTGTATTAGTTTTAATTATTTGGTGTTATTTGATGCATCTGCTGTCTTCAAATATTTTCTTGGTGTTTGGAATTTTTTTTTTTGTACGAGTTTTTCATTATTGGATGTTATTCTATTCGTCAGCTGTTTTGAAATTTGTATTTTTATATGGTTTTACTAATATTGATGATTTATAATTCTTGATTTTATGTTTGATGTTTTATGAGGAATGGTACTGATTTTGCACTGCTTACAGGGTCTGGTTTGTTGTGGTTTCCAGGTCACTTTTTGTCAGGAGGTTTCTATTTATATTTTATCGCCGCTATATTTGATGAGGGTCTCTCTGTGTTCCCTATGTGTGACTGAGGTGAGGTGTTCTGCTACCCTGTAGTTTCCTACCATATAGGGGGCTATAGCAACCTGGCTTGTTCTGTTTTCTTAATAGGAGGTATATTGGTGTTTTAGGGACTGGCGTTTGCAGGATGTTACTGTCTTAGTGCTGGCAGTTAGTGCTGTTTTGATATGGGAGATTCACTCTAAAGTAATTGTAATTCAGATTACTCATCACTTTCTGAAGGTCAAACCCACACCCAATGTATGTTACAATAGGCCTGATGATTATGGGTTCCAAATGTGTAATTTGCTTTTTTGCCGAGTTTTCTGGTTGTTACCACAGCAGTGCACGTAAATATACAACTTTTTGTATGTGATATTTTTACCCCAGAAGACTGTACTTTGAAATTTGCTTTTTCATGTAAAATTTTGTCATAAGAAAGGGAGCTGAAAAGTCTTAACCACTGGAAAAGGCTTGGTGCTGAAAAAACTTTTATCTGCAGAAGACAAGATGGTGACTAAGTCAGGCCCGCTGATAGAAGGCTTTTTGGAAGCCAGCCTGAACTGATGTGGGCAGTATCTGTGGTTATCACCGACCAAGTACAAAAACTGCAATCAACAGTAGATGAGCTGCAAGAGACAGTAGATAACTATAACTCCACAATTGCTGGACTTAACCAGTTTCTACACATGATGACCGGCTAAGCTCCCTTGATGATAATGTAGAAACCCTTCGCATGAAGAATAAAGCTCTGGAAGATAAACTTGATGAATTAGAAAAATCGATATCAGCGTAACATTGTGCATATACTAAAGGTATGGGAAACTTTGCAAGGGGAAGTATTATTAAAATTCTGCGAAAATTGGTTGCCCAAAGCTGTAGGACGGAGCACGGCAGAGAGACCTATCCTCACGGAATGGGCCCCATCGTCTGTAGCTTTTTTTGCTGCCCTGTGCGAAAAATGACTGTGCAGCCCCCACCCCCTCCCCCTCGGTTCATTCAGTGTCTGTCCCAGGCCCATCAAATAAAGCCCAGCTCCATCCTGAAATCTATATTTTTAGAAACTGACACACGTCCCCACCCCAGAACCCATGGATAGGGAAGGGTATTAGGTACCCTAGGCCAGTGATTCTCAACCGGTGTGTCGCCAAGCGCCAGCCGGTGTGTCGCGGGCTTCCCGGTCCTCCCGCTGGCCCGGCTGCTTCTCTCCCCTTCCTTGCACCTCAGCGAGAAGTAGATCATTCTTCCACTAACGCTGCTGCACGTTCTGATCAGCACATTCAAGCCCAGGAGGGAACAGCAGCAGCAGCAGCATTAGTGGAAGCTAACAGCAACGTGGCCTTTTCTTCTAGCCCCCACGACCCGGAAAAGGAAGTGGAATGCGCGGGAAGAAGAAAGAGCCGTGCTGCATTCAAACGTAGCGGCAGCATCGGCCTGGAGCAGCAGCCAGCGTGGCCTGGAGCGAAACAAGGATCAGCCTTATGAGAGAAGGAGTGGAGTTGTATTTGCGAGGTGCTGGAAGGTGGACCTCCTCGCCGGCTGCTCGCCATTTGTCTTACCCCTATCTTTCGCAAGAAAGGCTACATTGTATATAGTTTTATTGTTCTTATAATATAGTTCTTATTAGTCTTATAGTTTTTATTTATATTTTAACAGCTATGAGTTTGTAATTTCTTTCTTATACAATATAGCTGTTTTATCTTTTATGATTGAATTGAAATTTCCTTACTGTTTATTTATTTATATTGTAAACCGCTGTGAAGGCTTGCTGAGACAACGGTATATAAATGATAATAAACCTTAAACCTTAGTGAAAGGGTGACAGCACGGGCGTTCCATGCACCCGCCGATCCCCCTCCTCCTCTTGCAGAATCAGAGTGAGCCACGGAGTCGGTGGTGGGCATGTCCCAGCCAGCAGTATCCAACCTGGGGCTCTGAAAATTCAGCAGAGTTTCCGGGAGAGCAAGTTGCAATTTTTCCCTGAGAACGGGGAGCAGGAAGCAACAGCTGTCCCCCTGCCCCCATGGACTTTCCAGCTCTTCCTCCACAACCGTGCGATACCTGCGGGGCAAACATAGAGTCCCGTAGCCCACGCTGCCGGCCCCGTGAGGGGCAGTATGGGGAATGGGATGTGCTCCCACAGGCAGAGGCAGGTGCTACAGACCCTAGTGCTGCTGGCCCTCATGACTGGTTTCATATATGGTGCGATGGTGAATTATGACCTGCAGAACCAGCTGAAGAAAGCCGAGGCGGTTGCACTTAAGTTGTAAGCTGTACATGAGCACAAGTCTCGATTAGAAAAATCATTGCAAAAGGAAAGATTTGAAAATAAAATATTTTCTTTTTTGTCTATAAACACTAAACAAAGGAAAGCAAAACTCCAGTAACAGGAACAGTGCACTGAATGTACAGCATCAAATGGTGAAGAATCAACATGAAGATCTCAAGAAACAATACTCGGAACAAGAGGAGGCAAAGCAGTGTTAGCCCCCATGGGACTCTTCTTTCTTAGGTTGTAGGGACTGGAGGAGGAGGAGGCTGCTGCAGGCGGGAGGGGGGAGTGACTGAGTGAGACAGAGAGTGAGCCAGCATGTTGTAAGTGAAAAAGAGCATGTGTGTGATTGAGAGTGTGTAAGTCTATGAGAGAGCATGTGTGTGATTGAAAGCATGGCTGTAAGAGAATGCATGTGTGAGAGAGACTGAGTAGAGAGGTGTCGTGTGTGTGGTAAACGAGACTGGTCAGGGAGGTGACTGGTGAGTGTGTGTGTGGGAGACTGGTCAGGGAGGTGACTGGTGAGTGTGTGTGAGAGAGAGACTGGTCAAGGAGGTGACTGTGTGTGTGTGAGAGAGAGACTGGTCAGAGAGGTTACTATGTGTGAGAGAGACTGGGCAGGGAGGTTGGTGATTGGTGTGTGAGAGACAGAAACTGGTTATGGGGTTGTGACTGATGTGTGTGCGAGAGAGAGAGATTAGTCTTGGGCCCTAAGGAAGAGAACTGTAAGGACAGAGCTTCAGAAGCTAGTGCTGCTACTGCTGTGCGCTACTGGCCTGCAAGGGAAAGGAGTAGGAGATTTGCTGGAGAGGGTAAGTAACGGTAGCTTTTTAAGTTTATTTTTTTTGATTGAATGCCATTTTAATTATTGGGTATTATGTGATGTGTCTGCTGTTTGAAATATTTTATTGGTGTTTGGAGAATTTGTAATAATTTTAAAGAGTTTTAATTGTTGGATATTATTCTATTCATCAGCTGTTTTGAAACATTCTGTTTCTTAGTATTTTTTATAATTATTATTTTATATTACTTGATGAATCTTTTAAGTAGACATGTGCAGACTAAATTTGAACAGGAAACAGCAAGAAGCCATACATATTTCACTCCTATAGAAATAACCGCCAGTTCTTATTTACTTAACCCTATTCTGTAGATGTAAACTTTTCATGAAGACTGTAATCTGTAAGCACCTGTATTTATTATAAGAATTTGTATTTACTATTTATATTTATTATTTAGCTATTAACATTGTTCTGTTACCACTTGGTACTATTTCTCTCCTTTACCTCAAACTCTAAGTTCCTACTAAGTTAGCCATGTTATTTATACCCAATCGTTGGATGTAATTGTATATTTGTTTAATTGTTCAATCTGTTTGATGTAATTTTCTGTTCCTTGTTCTGTGTAAACCGAAGTGGTATGCACTAGTGCATGAACTCCGGTATATAAAAGCCTTTAAATAAATAAATAAATAAATAAATAAATAAATATGCAATGTAACAATGGAAAACCAAAAACATTAACTTTATGATCACTTTATTCTATATTTGTCTCTGTTCCTCATGTGTAAATGAAGTGAGGTATTCTGCAAGCTTGTAGTTTCTGTGTGGGGATCTATAGCAGCTTGTCTTGTTCTGTTTCCCTAATAGCAGGTGTATGGGTGTTTAGGGCCTGGTTAAATATTTGTAGCATTGCCTTTTCATAAGCTGGGTTGTTACTGTTTGAGTGTGTTCCATAATGCAGGTGTAACTCTGTGCAGATTAAGTTTGTGTGCATTATTGCAGATCCTGGTACTATCTTAGGTTCTATATTTCTGTTTCCATTTCTCCAGTTTTGCACTGCACGCAGACTGCATTTTTTGGGGTTTCCATCCAGTTTCTGTCTCCATATTTGTAATTTGAGGTCTTTCTGTTCTTGGTGAAGGTTACTTCTGTTTATGTGACCAAGGTGAGGTATTTTACTAGCATGTAGGCATTTGTATCGCTTGTTTGTTGTGTTTTCTGAATAGGACATGCATTGGTTGTAAATTGCTGTCTTTCATGAGTAGGGCTAGTGCGACTGGTAGTGTTGCTGTTACTAAGATAACACCAGAAATATCTTTTTGTGTAGTGAGTTGTACAGGCAATGTCCTAGTTCTGCCTGCAACCATTTTTGGGGGGGTCTGGGTTCCTGTGTATGTTGACATTTAGCACTGTGATGGTCCTGTGTTCAGTATGTCATGCATGTGAGAAATATCTGTCAGGTGTGTCCCAACAGATAAAAGGTTGAGAACCACTGCCCCCAGGCAAACCTTATAGCCTTACACACACGCCACCCCACATCCTTTACAGACACACACAATTAAATTATGCATTTATAATATATTTTTCATGAAAAAGAACATTCAAAAGTACAGACTGCTGAGGCAAAAATAACACTTACAATGTGCTTATTATATTTACCTGCACTCCTATGGTGCCAACCAGAAAACTCTGCAAAAAAGACACTTGGAGCTCCGATGGAATTACACCAGGCCCTAGAACACCAATAAAAACTCTTATTAGGAAACTAGGCTGCTATAGATTCCTACACAGAAATTACATGCCAACAAAATACCTCATCTCAATCACATATGCAGAACACAGACAGACCCTCACCAAATACAGAATAAAGAGATTAGAAAGTATAAACAGAAATGTGCTGAGAAGAACTGAACTGGAACCCACAACAAGACAGCCTCTACATGCAGAGCAACAATGGAAAAACAGAAACATTACCATTCTTCATTAAAAAAATAAATAATAAAATCAAGAAATATAAAACAATCATAATAGTAACATCATATTCATAAAGAATAAATATTTCAAACAGTTAATGAATAGACCATACAAAATTTCCCAAACACCAACAAAATATTTCAAAACATCTGATGAATAAAAAATCCAATAATTAAAAATGCTTTACAATATTTTGTTTCAAGCACTTACCAACATTACAAATAGCTTAATGATCTGTATTAATTTATTTTATATGTATTGCAATTTTCAAATACACAACAATATTATATAAAAAGTAAACAAAGAACACTTCACAGAAACATCAGATCCAATTATGTAATAAAACAAATAATGTATTCTTTTTTGAATCCTGTTTCCAAAACTGCAGAATATATCATAACTACAATAACACAGCAATAATTATAAGAACTTAAGATCTGCAATGGGTGCAGAGCAGAACTAGGATTGTTTACACTATAACCTCCAAAGGCAAAAGAACAACGAAGGTACTAACATAAAACAATCCCCTAATATTATAAGCAATGTAGTAATCCAAGGGAATCAATCTATCAGGATAGAAAAACTTTTAATATACATCTAGCAAACAGGATCATTCTTTATTCTGTGATGGGCCGTTATCGCGTCGATGCCATGCTAATTAGGGAAGGGGAGGAGCGTGGGGATTTGGGCGAGGTTATGGCCCAGCAGCGCTGCCGGCGATTAATGTTTTCCACATACACAAATTGGGGGCTTTTTTAACCAATAACATTTGTATGTATAAACATTATCTTCTAAATATATTGGACTCTCAACGGGCTCGAGTCAAGGATTTTTTTAATGAAGTTTCAAAACAAATAGTCTCGTCAGGGTCAGAGGGTATGATTATCGATGTGGCACCATGCCACTTTTAAATTAGGTGTCTATGATTCATAACCTTAATTCTAGAGAAAAGGAGAAATAACAAAATGCCCAAACAGAACATGTAAAAATAAACAGGGTTATTTTTATTGATTTGAAATGCATAATGATATTACTTACAGAAGTTCTAATTCTTCCTCAAGGCTTTATATAAAAAATGCTGCCGACCCGCAGCTCTTTGCTCGTACGGTTTCTCGTAGCTTCTAAAAAACGGATGAAAATTGACGAGCCTATCTGTTTTGAAACTTCAATAAAAAAATCCTTAACTCGAGTCCATTATGTTTAGAAGATAATGTTTATATAATCAAATGCTATCGGTTACAACAGCCTCCTGAAGAAGCTGATGCTCGCCGAAACGGTGGCCTCTGTCGGGGTGCACTTTGGAACTTTTGAATGTTGTACTTTGATTTGTTTTTGTGGGTAGCGTTGCACATGTGATGCATTTTAATTTGTGTTGGTTCGTGTTGGAGTGTTTAGTGAGATATGTGTGGATGCAAGGTGTGATTGTGATAATTTTTAATCACATGATTTGTATTTAAATATTATTTTCCTTCAGGGCTGTAAGTCAGGGTACATATGTGACTCATGTGATTGCTTTTTATTGTCAAATAATTTTTTGTAATCTTTCTTTCTAAAAAATGTTGCTAGGTGTACAGTAACATTTTTTTCTATATTGATAGATTGATTCCCTTGGATTACTACATCACACTATAACCTAACATGCACAAAAAATATATATTCAGATTCTGGTGTCACCTCAGTAACAGCAAAACAAATTCCCTCCACTGCCAAGCACATTGGGCCCGATTTTATAACATGCGCGTGCATGTTATAAAATCCGGGGTCGGCGCGCACAAGGGGGTGCACACTTGTGCACCTTGAGTGTGCCGAGCCCTAGGGGAGCCCCAATGGCTTTCCCCGTTCCCTCAGAGGCCACTTTGAAATCGGAGCGGCCTCTGAGGGAACTTTCCTTCCGCTCCCCCCCCACCTTCCCCTCCCTTCCCCTATCTAACCCACCCCCCAGCCCTACCTAAATCCCCCCCTACCTTTGTTGTCTTAGTTACGCCTGCCTCTGGCAGGTGTATCTTGTGCACGCCGGCCAGCTGCCGGCATGCGATCCTCTGGCACGGCCACCGTGCCAGAGGCCTCGGCCCCGCCCCCAGACCGCCCCTGGACCAGCACCTCGCCCATGCCCCCCTTCCCACCCCTTTTTCAAAGCCCCGGGACATACGCGCGTCCCGGGGCTTGCGCGCGTTGCCAAGCCTATACAAAATAGGCTTGGCGCGCACAGGGACACTTTCTCGGGGTTATGCGTGTAAGTTACGCGCATAACCCTTTGAAAATCTGCCCTTTTGTGAAGTACAGAAACCCCTACAAAAATATAATAAAAAAAAGCATCTAGAACTTTGCCATACCATATCATAATAGCGGTGTAACTCTCAGGACTCAAACAGCAGCAACATTATCTATGAAAAAGTTGCAAGGCAAATTTTACACCAGGCCTTAGAACACTAATACACCACCTACTGGGCAACAAGCCAGACTGCTATAAATCCCTACAGAGAAACTACACGCTAGCCAAAATACTAAACCTCTGTCACACATGTGCAACACAGACAGAATAAGAAACTATAAATTAGCTAATTACTTAATACAGAATAAGAAACTATACATTAGAAACACGTAGAAGAGATTAAGAAAATGCCATACTGGGTCAGACCAAGGGTCCATCAAGCCCAGCATCCTGCTTCCAAAAGTGGCCAATCCAGGCCACAAGAACCAGGCAAGTACCCAAAAACTAAGTCTATTCCATGTTACCATTGCTAATGGCAGTGGCTATTCTCTAGATGAACTTAATAGCAGGTAATGGACTTCTCCAAGAACTTATCCAATCCTTTTTTAAACACAGCTATACTAACTGCACTAACCACATCCTCTGGCAACAAATTCCAGAGTTTAATTGTGCGTTGAGTAAAAAAGAACTTTCTCCGATTAGTTTTAAATGTGGATTGAAATGGAAAACCCAAGAAACCCAAGAAAACCCAAGAAACCAGACTGTGAACAGTGAAATACTGAAGAAAAAGTAAAATATAAATATATAAAAAATGCACACTCAAAGATAGTATATTTCAATCACTGAAAGTCAAAATAATTTTTTTTACCTTCATGCATGCTCCTATCATTCATCCTGATCAACGCACAATCTATAGTTTAAAAAAATGCCTATCCTCTCTGACTTACTTTTAGATAACAAGTCAGATTTCATAGCAATCACCGAAACCTGGATAAAAGACTCTGACAACATCTTAATTAACCAAACAGAAGACCCTTCATACAAATCATTCACAATCCCCAGACCAGGAAAAAAAGGTGGTGGTCTAATGCTAATCATAAAGAAAAACTTAATAATGAAACTTACCACAGCTAAGATATGCTCTCCATTTGAAATTGCCCTCTTTGACTATTCAAAGTTACAATTCTGTCTAGTATACTGACCTCCTGCAACCTTAGAATGAAATTGCTCCCCATTGATAGAATTCATAATCGCCAACCTAACCCTCAATAAACCTATCATTATCCTTGGCGATTTTAACTTACACATGGACTCACGTCCCCTATCATCCACATGCAAAACAAACACAGATGCTCTTGCAACAATGGGATTAGAACAAATAGTCAATGGATCAACACACAAAGCAGGACACACCCTTGACCTAGTTTTTATCAACACCAATATCTGGAACTCACATCACATAAAAATCACCGAAATCCCATGGTCAGACCACTACCTCATCCATGCCACCCTTACTCATAACAGTATACCCACTACAACAGAAAACTACATAAAAACTATCTCATACCGCCCTCCTTTTGACAGTGAAACACTGCAACGAAATCTTCAAGAGGAACTCAAGAACATTGACTTCACAAACACAGAAACAGCAATAACATCATGGATAATCATTACTAAAGCCATAGCAGATAAAACAAACCCAATTATCACAAAAACAATAAAGAATCCTAAACATAACTATCAATGGTACAACAACACCATAAAAACAGCTAAACGAGAACTCAGGAAGAAAGAAAGATTCTGGCGCAAGAACAAAACATCCCAAACACTCAATGCATACCGATCCCATTTAGCAAATTACAAAAAACGTATTCATAATACAAAGAAAGACTTCTACTCGTCCAGAATAATCAAATACCAACAGAACCCAAGAATGCTTTTCACCATCGTAAAAAACCTCATCAAATCACCTAATGAAACAAGAACACCTCCCAACACAAGCAAAAGCAATGACTTTGCAGAATACTTCATTGAAAAAAATTAGAAATCTAATAAACAACTCTAACATTAACTCCATCACACACACCCAAACTCCAATACCATCTCTGGAAATATCAACAACCTGGCATGAATTCGACTTTGCCAAAAAATAATCAGAAAAATGAATCCAGCAAATCACTGTTATGAACCAGGAGGTGGACCCTTAGTCCAAGGTAAGGTTAATGCTACCAAAGAGAGAATCAACCCTCTCTGGTCCCTACCGTCAGAGGGCAAGGCTTGAAGATACGGTAGTAGACTGAAGACTTCACCCTGGAAGCTCGTGGTTCCCCCAGGAGGAGCCTGTAGGAACCCGGCCGCTGGGACTTAGTAGACTCCCCGAAGACTGAAGGTAGGTCCGGATGCAGGCGCCTCCTGCAGGTCGTGGATTCCGGATGGCTGGCGCCTCCAGCAGGTCGTAAACAGTCCAGGAGCATGAGTCGAAGAATAGTCAAGAGCCGGTTCCAGGGTTGAAGTCCAAAGAAGGGTCGTAAGCCGGTCCAGGAGCAAGACAGGAGAATGGTCCAAAGCCAGTCCAGGAGCGAATCAGGAGAAAGGTCCGAAGCCAGTCCAGGGTCAAAACCAGGGAAAACCTGCAACCAGTCCAAAGATACAAGCCAAGGAAGCAGTCCAAGAAGAATTCGGAGCAGGACGAGGAATGGAACCAGGGCACGGAGCACAAGCAACTACCTCACAAGCCTCAATCCCAAGGCAAGGTCTGAGGAGCAGACCTTGCCTTAAATACCTGAGCCAATGGGTCCTCTTCAGGAAGGAGCCACGACAACTTCCTGTCGTGGCCCCTTTAAATAAAATCTTCAGCCGCGCGCGCAACTCTAGTAAGAGAGGGGGAGGAGTCAGCCCGGCATCGCCGGACCACGCGGCCAGGCTCAGCAGCGGCCGCGCAGAGAACATCCACGGGAGCAGCCCGCTCCCATAGGAGTCCCAGAGACTGCTGGACCTTGAAGCCAGGTACTTGGCTCCGGTTGCAGGCCAGCACGGCCGGCGGCCATGACGGTGCCACCCGGCCTCGGTCGCGGGACGCCGTGGCCAGCGGCCATAACAATCACCCCATCCACAGCATCCCCATACAAACAATAAAACTGCTTGACAACTCAATAATAAAAACAATAAAGGACATAGTCAACCTCTCTCTCACTGAAGGGATTTAATCTGAATGCTTAAAATCAGCAATCATCAAACCATTAATAAAAAAGAACAATCTAGACCTGGAAAACATCCAAAATTATAGACCCATATCAAATCTACCATTAATTGCAAAAATCATAGAAAAAAATTGTCCACTCCCAACTCTCAGAATACTTAGAAATAAACAACATACTTTACCCCGCACAATTTGGTTTCAGAAAAAATGTAAGCACGGAAACATTACTCCTATCACTTAATGACACAGTTCTTCAAGGATTCGACAAAGGACTAAGTTACATTTTATTACTCCTAGATTTGTCAGCTACCTTCAACACAGTCAACCATTCCATTCTACTCGACAGACTATCTGAAATAGGGATAACAGGCACTATACTAAAATGGTTCACCTCCTATTTATCCCAAAGAAATTTCCAAGTAAAATTCAACAACAACCTTTCGAAAAAAGTGATCCTAAATACAGGAGTCCCACAAGGATCTGCCCTATCAGCTACACTTTTTAACATCTATCTCCTACCAATCTGTCACACACGGGATCGCCTGGGATTGACCCATTTCCTTTACGCTGATGACATTCAAATTCTGTTTCCATTTCAGTATATGCTAGAAGAAACCTATGAGAAAATAACCTTCTATGTCTCAAAAATCAAACAATGTCCTTCCAACCTAAAACTCATAATAAACATCGAGAAAACTGAATTAATCATTCTTGACAAAAAAATCAATGACTCACCCATTCAACCACTCAAAACAGAAAACCCAGAAACATTAATCTCTCCTGTTGACCATGCTAGAAACCTTGGAATTACAATTGACAAAGAATTATCCTTCAAAACCCACATAACAAAATCAAAGAAGGTTATCACAAATTACTTATACTAAGACGTCTTAAACCTTTTCTCACACAAAATGATTTTAGAACAGTCCTGCAACTTCTATTATTTGCACACCTAGACTACTGCAATGCTCTGCTCCTTGGCCTCCCTTTTTCTACCATCCGTCCACTCCAGATACTGCAGAATGCAGCCGCCAGAATTCTTACAGGAGCTAAGAAACAAGAACATATTACACCAGCTCTCATCTCCCTACACCGGCTCCCAATAAAATACAGAATTGAATATAAAGTGTTATCAATCCTTCACAAAATAATCGCAGGACAACAAAACTACTGGCTAACCAAACCCATTGAATTACATGCTCCAAAAAGGAACCTTCGCTCTAAGAATAAAGGCCTCCTCAGAATTCCTCACGCTAAAACCACGCATCTATTATCAACCTGAGAGAGAGTAATATCCATAGTTTGGGTGGGACATGGGCGTGTCAGGGAAAGACCAAGTGATGTGTGCATACATACTTACGTGCACAGGCGCACGCTGGGGGTCCCCTGCCGCATAACTTTACCTTTTATTTTATTTAGGCATTTTATATACCATCGTTCCATGTATAGATCATAACGGTTTACAAAGTGACATTCATACTTATAACTCAACAAACAGACAATACATAAGGCAAAGGGTATGGAAAATTATAACGAAATGGTAGTTTTCTCATCTTATTCAGTGGGTTGTTTTGAGAATCTTACATTCTTTTCCTCTGCTATGGATGGCGTGTAAGTAATAAAACAAAAACATCCAGGCTAATCAGCAGGATTTTAAGGGTTGGGGGCTAACAAGGGGAAAGGGAGACTATTAAACTAGGGAGGGTTGGGAAGTCCTATCCCTTAGCTGGGTGAACTGGAAACGAACTAGGAAAATTACCTATGGTGTCGGTGTGCGTCCCTTATAAAGTTCCCCCACTTATGCGGTAGAAGCAGCATTTGCATGCATCCATTTAAAACTGTGCGCACATGTGCACACGTTCAGCCTATTTCCTAACATGCATGCATATACACACGTATGTTATAAAGTGGACACGTCTCAATATGAGAGCATGCAAATGCACGCACATGTGCGCCTGTTTCTAAGTTGCCTACATAGTTTTTCAGATTTTGTCTTTTTTTCACCATGTATTTATTCATACAAATATTTATCGACTGCCTATAACTAAATTGTATATAAGTGTTCAGTTTTTTATTTATTTGAGGGCTTATACTTACCTGAGCGCTTTTTGCATCCATCTACAATGATCCTTTTTATACTTTTATTTTTCACCAATTTTCAAATAACTTCGAGCATTCAAAACGTTTTAGAAGAAATACAACCCCCCAATAAATGTATCAAAAGCCATAGTCACCAGCTCCTAAATAGGAAGTCCAAGTCTAAATACATAGAAATCATAAACTATACCTTATATGGTACCAATAAAGATTGATGTGATCCAAATTTATAGAGGAGAACAATTAAACCCTCAGGGAAGTCATCTTTCATGAGCAAAATTATCAAAGAGAGATAACTAAGAAGGTTCAAAGAAGACATAACTATCCCCGTGATATTTAATCAAACATTTACAGGGGAATTTAAGGAAATAAGAAGCACCAAGATGTATTACTTTATATAGTAGTGCTAGAAAAGACTTCCTTTTCCTTTGAGTCATTTTTGAAACATATATGCTATATGTTTAAAAAATTGATATATGAAATATATGAATCTTCATTTTACAAAAGAGCACTTCACAATGGTGAAAAAATAATCCAATAATGATTTGGATCCAATGCAAAGGTTACTATCAAGGTAGCTAGATTTGCCACATTCTCTTCTGAAGATTGCAATAAGGCAGTCAGTTCTAGACTATTTATTTTATTTATTTATTTTTAGTTTTTTTTATACCGATTTTCCTGCATAAAATGCATATCAAACCGGTTTACAATGAAACAGAATAAGCAGGAAGTAAAATTCCTTAGTCTAATACATTTAAACGTCAATAATGATCGTGAGATACTTGTGAAAATTGCATTAAACCCCTTTCAGCCTCCCCTGTTCTTTTCTTATAAGATGGTAAGTGTAAGCCCTAGCCACAGGAAGGATAGACTGTGTGTGTGTGGGAGGGGGGAGCAGTATATGAAGCACCTCAGTTAAACTGTTTTTTAAACTTTTAAAGTGGAGATACTAAGAGTAATCGTGGAAACTTTATCTCAAATTACATCCCCTCATTATATTTTCTAGGTTCTCCATTTTATTCCTGAGAAATGTATTATCTTTAACTATGGCATCTTCCACCTCCTGATACATCTCAACTTTCTTTATAACATCCTCAATTTTTTGATTGCATGCAACAAGTGTTTCTTCATTTGCTGAGATTTCAGTCTCTAGTGCCTAAAACTTCCCAATAAGGGAACTAGTTGATCAGACAAGCCCTTCCCCAAAGATGTTATAGACAACCAAATGGACTCCAAAGTAAACTCAGCTGGTCTTTCAAAATAAACCCCTCCATGACCCATATACACTAAGAGGACTTCTCTGGCTCCTGCTTCTCCAGTAATAATTGCCTCATGTGGGGGACTTGTCTTTCTTCCATTCACTCTCCAACCTCCTCCAAAGGATGCAGGTCCAAAAAGTTCTCATGAGAAACAGCTTTTTGCTGTGACATCGACATCACTTTCTGCTAGTATCTGAAGGCATGTCTCCCCCACTGGAAGACACGGCTGAATGATCTCAGCATTAGCTACATCATTCAAGATTGCACCAAATCCTCTACCAGCAGCTGAATCTGGAAGTGGATCAAGAAGCTCCAGTGGTTTCTAGGTCGGGAGATACCCATGGCTCTGCTTCCCCTGAAGACACCCCCAATAACTCCAGCTGGAGCAACTCTTCTCCTCGCATGACAAGTTGATCGAGAGAACCACAAATGAAGAGAAATCTGGCTTCAGTGGGATAAGACAGGAGTTCCCTTTTCTTTTTTTTATATATATTTACAGGATGTGACACACACAAAAAAATAGCATATTACTCAAAATATAGACATATTAATAGCAACAAATATCCAACTGAAAAGAACATCCTCAATATATCCACTTATCTCTAATTTGCATCACATCATATTATAAATACTTATAAAAATATGAAATAATGCCACTGCATTAACCCAACACTAGATACACATACAGTCACACAGCCATATGCATACAAACCTCAACCTGTTCACAGGATTAAGTTCACTGAGAAGGGTAACTGAAAACCCTTAAATGATTAGTAAATGACATTGGTAATAACATCGGTAATAACTTTCCCAGGCTTGAATATAATCTTTAGCTGCCACCTTCTGTGTGAAGAGAACATCTAATCTTTCCAATTGCATCCAGTCAGACATAGACTGAGATTATAAAGAATCAGAAGGCATATCATATTGAGCCAAAGTTTCAGAATGCAAGAATAGGCTATCAAGAAAGCTACATATACAAATGTCTTATAATCTTTAGATAAAGGGAGGGAAAACTTGGACAAGCCAAACAACAGTCGCCCTGAAAAGAAAGACAAACCCTGGTTACTTTGTAAATAGTAGACGGTACATCTTCCTGAAAAGAATAGCGGTTAGAACATAATAATAAGTAATGGATTAACGTATCATTCTCAATCTTGCACTTATTACAAACTAATGAGGATGCAATACCTAACTTACAAGCTTTAACAGCATCGATATGGCTATGATGCAGAATTTTAAACAGCAAGTCTTGATATTTAGAATCTAAAGAAAGTTTCTCCGTATTCTCAGGGCAGTGCATCATATCTACATTTGATACTTGTATTCCCAGAGAATTAGACCAATAAAGATCTAAGGCCTAGATTCATCAAATTGCTATAAATATAGCAGAAATAGCGCCTGTGATAAAAAATGGATGTGGTTAGGCTAATTCCTATCTACCACATCGCACTGGCAATTTTCGCAAAGCATGATATGTTATCGCATTGCATGTTGTGTCAGCGCATCGTGCGTAGCATCAGCACGTCGCTTTATGTGGCATGCGTTGATTTATATGTGGCACATTACTTTTTTTTTTGTTTATATATACCAGTTTCATGCAGCTGCCTCTTTGAGTACATGTCAAGTGTTGGAGAGAGGAGAGGAGAGTTGGTGAGTGGATTAGTGGGAGTAGGAGTTTATAGATTTTGATTTCTAAGTGTGGTGTCTTGTCTTTCTGTTGTCATCTGATTCCTTTACCTTGGTCTTTTGTCTTCTTTGTTGGAATGAAAGTTTTGATTAGTTTGTCTGTCTGTCTTTTTGTGAGGACGAGAGGTGGTAGTGGTGTGGTGCTGGAGTGGAGGACTGAGGAGTGGAGAGGATGGCGCGTGAGAGGCATGGGGACAGAGGAGGGGAAGGAGGGAGGAAAGGAGGTGGGAAGACAAGGGCAGGAGTGCTAAGAGGAAGAGTAGGAGTAGGGACAGGGACACCAATAGAGATAGGCAGGAGGAAAGGGATAGGAGGAGGAGGGAAGGGGAAGGTGATAGGCAGGTGAGGATGGAGGCAGGAGGATGGCAGGCTAGAGGATGGAACAACTTCCCTATGAGGAAAGGCTGAAGAGGTTAGGGCTGTTCAGCTTGGAGAAGAGACGGCTGAGGTGGGATATGATAGAGGTCTTTAAAATCATGAGAGATCTTGAACGCGTAGATGTGAATCGGTTATTTACACTTTCGGATAATAGAAGGACTAGGGGGCACTCCATGAAGTTAGCAAGTAGCACACTTAAGACTAATCGGAGAAAATTATTTTTCACTCAATGCACAATTAAGCTCTGGAATTTGTTGCCAGAGGATGTGGTTAGTGCAGTTAGTGTAGATGGGTTCAAAAAAGGTTTGGATAAGTTCTTGTAGTAGAAGTCCATTGACTGCTATTAATTAAGTTTATTTAGGGAATAGCCACTGTTATTTATTGCATCAGTAGCATGGGATCTTCTTAGTGTTTGGGTAATTGCCAGGTTCTTGTGGCCTGGTTTGGCCTCTGTTGGAAACAGGATGCTGAGCTTGATGGACCCTTGGTCTGACCCAGCATGGCAATTTCTTATGTTCTTAGAGAGAGAGAGGGCCGAGAGGATGGGAGTTGATAGGGAAGGTGCAGGAGAAGGGGAGGAAAGGGAAAGTGCTATACCCTCCCTATCGCAATGATAGGGAGGATCAACTTGGTGGGGGTGTGGCACTTTATGTCCGGGAGGGTATAGAGTCCAACAGGATAAAGATCATACAAGAGACTAAATGCTCAGTAGAATCTATATGGGTAGAAATCCATGTGTGTTGGGTAAGAGATTAGTGATAGGAGTATACTATCATTCACCTGGACAAAATGGTCAGACAGATGATGAAATGCTAAGAGAAATCAGGGAAGCTAACCAATTTGGCAGTGTAATAAAAATGGGAGATTTCAATTACCCCAATATTGACTGGGTAAATGTAACATCAGTACTTGCTAGAGACAAAGTTCCTGGATGTAATAAATGACTACTTCATGGAGCAATTGGTTCAGGAGCCAACAAGAGAGGGAGCTATTTTAGATGAATTCTTAGTGGAACGCAGAATTTGGTGAGAGAGGTAACGGTGGTGGGGCCACTTGGCAACAGTGATCATAACATGATCAAATTTAAACTAATAACTGAAAGGGGGACAATAAGTAAATCTACAGCTCTAACACTAAACTTTCAAAAGGGAAACTTTGATAAAATGAGGAAAATAGAAAAAAACAGAAAGGTGCAGCTGCAAAGGTTAAAAGTGTTCAACAGGCAATGACATTGTTTAAAAATGCAATCCTAGAGGTGCAGTCCAGATGTATTCCACACATTAAGAAAGGTGGAAGGAAGGCAAAATGATTACCATCATGGTTAAAAGGTGAGGTGAGGTGAGGTGAAAGAGGCTATTTTAGCCAAAAAAAATCCTCCAAAAATTGGAAGAAGGATCCATCTGAAGAAAATAGGATAAAACATAAGCATTGTCAAGTTAAGTGTAAAAGACTGATAAGACAGGCGAAGAGAGAATTTGAAATGAAGTTGGCCATAGAGGCAAAAACTCATAATAAAAACTTTTTAAAATATATCGGAGCAAGAAACCTGTGAGGGAGTCGGTTGGACCATTAGATGACCGAGGGGTTTTAAAGGGGCTCTTAGAGAAGATAAGGCCATTACAAAAGACTAAATGAATTCTTTGCTTCCCTGTTACTAATGAGGATGGTGGGGAGATACCAGTTCCGGAGATGGTTTTCAAGGGTGATGAGTCAGACAACTAAACAAATCACTGTGAACCAGGAAGATGTAGTAGGCCAGATTGACAAACTACAAGAGTAGCAAATCACCTGGACCAGATGGTATGCATCCTAGGGTACTAAAGGAACTCAAAAATGAAATTTCTGATCTGTTAGTTAAAATTTGTATCCTATCATTAAAATCATCCATTGTACCTGAATACTGGAGGTTGGGCCAATGTAACCCCAATATTCAAGGAAGTTCAGAGGGTCAGGCCAAAGTCCAATACTGGGTATCATCAATAGGGAGGTCGGGGTGGAGAGTAGAAGAGGAAGGCAAGGAGCAGCACGGGAAGCAAGGCATATTGAAGACCTGAAGTACTGAAGAGACGACCATAGAGACTGATAGACAAGACGAGGACCACAAGAACTGGAGAACAAAGGGAAGGGAATGGCAAATAAAACAGAGGGATGTCCTAATGCTTCTGGGGTAGATTTTCAAAGGGGTACGCGCGTAACCCCCCGAAAACCTACCCCAAACCCCCCCCTGCGTGCGCCGAGCTTATTTTGCATAGGCTCGGCGGCACGCACAAGCCCCGGGACGCACGTAAGTCCTGAGGCTTTGCAAAGGGGGTGTGTCGAAGGCGTGTCGGATGGGCGGCACGAATTCCAGGGCGGGAGGCATGTCCGAGGCGTGACGCCAGCCCGGGGGCATGGTCGAGGCCTCCAGACCAGCCCCTGGGTTGCGTGATGGTGCGCCAGCAGCCCGCTGGCGCGTGCAGATTTACCCCTGCTTTTGGCAGGCGTAAATCTGCCAACAAAGGTAGGGGGGATTTAGATAGGGCCGGGGGGGGGGGGGGTCGGTTAGCTAGGGAAAGGGAGGGGAAGGTGAGGGGAGTTGGAAGGAAAGTTTATAAAATCTACCCCTCTGTGTCACTCAGGGGTAGATTTTATAAATTTACGCGCACGCGTACTTTTGTTCGTGCACCAGGCACAAACAAAAGTACGCTGGATTTTATAAGATACGCCTGTTAGCCTATAAAATCCGAGGTTGGCACGTGCAAGGGGGTGCACATTTGTGCAACCTGCGCGCGCCAAGCCCAGCGCGCGCTGCCTGTTCCCTTTGAGGCCGCTCCGAAATCGGAGCGGCCTCGGAGGGAACTTTCCTACCACCTCCCCTCACCTTCCCCTCCCTTCCCCTCCCTAACCCACCCCCCCCGGCCCTATCTAAACCCCCCCTACCTTTGTTGGCAGATTTACACCTGCCGAAAGCTGGCGTAAATCTGCGCGCGCCAGCAGGCTGCTGGCGCGCCATCACCCGACCCGGGGCTGGTCCGGAGGCCTCGACCACGCCCCAGGGCCGGCGCCACACCCCAGTCCCCCCCCCCTGACCCGCCCCCAGATACACCCCTCCCGCCCCTTTTACGAAGCCCCGGGACTTACGCGCGTCCCGGGGCTATGCGCGTGCCGGCGGCCTATGCAAAATAGGTGCGCCGGCGCGCGAGTGCCCTGCGCGCGTAAATCCAGTCGGATTTACACGCGCAGGGCTTTTAAAATCCGGCCCTCAATGTTTAGAATGTACCTTGAATACAGTGTGCAATTCTGGTCACCACATCTCAAAAAAGTTATAGTTGCAGTGGAGAAAATACAGAGAAGGGAGGCCATAATGATAAAGGGGATGGAACAGCTCGCCTATGAGGAAAGGCTAAAGAAGTTAGGGCTGTTTAGCTTGGAGAAGAGATAGCTGACAGGGGATATGAAAGAGGTCTACAAAATTATGAAAGGACTTGAATGGGTAAATATGAAAAAGTTATTTACTCTTTCAGATAATACAAAAACTAGGGTGCACTCAATTAAGTTAGCAAGTAACACATTTAAATCAAATCAGAGAAAAATTTTTTCACTCAATGCACAATTACGCTCTGGAATTCGTTGCAAGAGAATTTGATTAAAACAACTAGTGTAGCTGGGTTTAAAAAAGGTTTGGATAAATTCCTGGAGGAGAAGTCCATAAACTGCTAATAATCAATAGGAAATAGCCATTGTTTGTTGCTGGCATTAGTAGCCTGGGATCAATTTAATGTTTGGGTCCTTGCCAGGGACTTGTGACTTGGATTGGCCACTGTTGGAGACAGGATACTGGGCTTGATGGACCCTTGGTCTGATCCAGTATGGCATATCTTATTTTCTTATGTGATGTCACTTGCTAGACTTGATGTGGCATCCATGCTGTCCTCCGCCATTCTGCAGTCAGCTGTCCTTCCCTTCTCTTTTTCCACTGATCTAGTTGACATACCCCCCTCAACTACCTGCTACAGAAAAATCTAAACCTGCACTGAGGGTCTTTATCAAGCTAGATACATGCGTCAAAGATAACGATGAAGAAGGATGAAACGGGACAGCCCCTGGAGCAGCACACGTTTGCATCCTGCCCTGCTCACCCCATCATGTGATCCCCCTGGCCTGCAGAATTAAGAAAAAAAAACAAAACCCTGCTACCAGAACAGCCCTGAGGAAAGGACACATGGCTGTAGGTGAGAGACTGCTAAAGGAAAGGGGTAAGGCAGAGAGGCGACACTGCTGAAGGAAGATGTGATATCGAGGAAAGGGGGGGGGGGGGAATTAGCGAGGAGACACTGAATTTTAAAGGACTGTTTAAAATTAATGAAAACTAAAATCTTTCATTCTGCTTCCTCCCTCTCTCCCTACTCAGAAAATTCCTCAAGGAAGACACTTCCTCCCCCTCCCCTCCCCTCCACATCCAGTCCTCTCAACGATTTCAAATTTTCTGTGGCCCTTCACACAAAAGGTTTGGGGACTACTAGTGTAGATAATGATAACATAGTGAGGTAGATCTTCAAAACATATACGCGTGCGTACTTTTGTTCACGCCACCGGCGCGAACAAAAGTACACCAGATTTTATAAGATTTTATAAGATTCTTTCCTTCCGCGTCCCCCCACCTTCCCCTCCCTTCCCCTATCTACCCCACCCCCCAGCCCTACCTAAATCCCCCCCCCTACCTTTGTTGGGCAAGTTACGCCTGCTTGAAGCACAGGCACAGGCCGCAGTGCCGGGGGACTCGGGACCGCCACCCCGGACCGCCCCCTGCCCCGGACACGCCCCCTCCCGCCCCTTTTGCGAAGCCCCGTGACTTACGTGCGTCCCGGGGCTTTGCGCGCGCCGGCGGCCTATGCAAAATAGGCCGCCGGCGCGCAAGTGCCCTGCGCACGTAAATTCAGGAGGATTTACGCGCGCAGGGGTTTTAAAATCTACCCTATAATGAACAATGTAAGCAGGTCTCCTCTCCTCAGAGTAGCCCTACTCTAGCGCCTCACTCCACTAGAGACTCTACAGAGGTTTTGTAGGATCATTTCAGGGTAGTGCAGGCTGTAACCAGCAGGGGGTGCTTGGAAGCATTTCAGGGCAGTGCTGGGGTTAACCTGCAGGGCATGTCCGGAATGATTTCAGGGCAATGCAGGTGGAAATGGCAGGGGGTTGTAACCAGCAGGAGCAGTGCGAACTATGAACTGCTGTATGGTGCCACAGGTCTGGGGAGTGGAGAGTTAGGTAGAAATTTGAGAAATGTATAAATTATTGTAAGATCTATGTGTATCTGTACAGCGCTGCATATGTCTAGTAGCACTATAGCAATGATAAGTAAGAGGGCAGGAGAAAACGGAGCAGATGGGTGGAGGTAGCAGAGAGAGATTATAGAAGTGGTGAGAAGGAACAACCTGATAGACATTAGGAGAGAGAACCAGAGGTGGAGAAAGGAGGCAAAATACAGTAGCATTGTTTTGTAAATCGCTTAGGGTCTCACCAAGGGTGAGGCAACTGATAAAATGAAGTATAAAATCAAAGCCGGGAAAAAATGTTAATGTAATCGATTTTCCTGCCATTCCTTTTTGCTATAACTGTTTCCCTGTGCTGCTATGCAGATCTCTCCTTACATAGCAGTTAATCCTAGATGCATTGTATGTATGTGTTTGATTTATAGTCCGCCTTTCATATACCTCAAAGTGGATTACATTCAGGCCCCAGAGGGTTTACAATCTAAGTTAATGCGCACTTATGGGCCTGGGGAGGGGCTGGGGGAATGGAGGAGGAGGGGGTCTCATCACTGGATGTGAGTCCTTGGGAGGGCTGTAAATGTGCTGGATGGCGGGGGGGGGGGGGGGGGGGCGGCATTTGTCCTTCCACCCCCTGTAAGTAAAGGGTGAGGAGCTCAATCCATATACAGAATCTGGGGGGGGGGGGGGGGGGGATATTTAGCGACTGGTGCATTGTGGGTAACTCTGTTGACACACCGTAACATTTCTCCCATTATTAATAAATGTTTTATTGGCTGGTATCTCTCAGCCTTGCTGTTTATGTTCCTGCTGGTAAGAGCAGATAAAGTATATCATGTGTCATAAAAATGATACTGCTAAAGGAAAATAACAGGGAGGGGGGGGGGGAGAACTCCCGTTGGCTGCCGTCTGTGTGGGCACAATGGCCTCGGAGACTCTGCCCAGCTCATATCTCTCCCTGTTTACAAGTTAAAACTCATTTGTGGAGCAGAATGGGATACTGCAAAGGGAGTGAGGCAGAGGCACAGGACAGGCTGCCCTCACTGGCAACACCGCCATCCTGTTGGCTGCTTTCGTTAGTTACGGGGAAAACACATCCGGTGCTTTGCCTGGCAGTTTTTCCCTGCAGTATCCAAAGGTGATAAAAAAAAAAAGTTCATACATTTTAATCCAGTAAAACCGATACAAACCTGAGCCGGGGCGTCACAGGCTGTGCCCAGTGGGGGCCACTTGGTCACCAGTGACTTCTAACATATTAGACATGAATCACTTAAATTTAAAAATGTTAATGCATTTTCAAATACAGCTGCCCCATGGCCTTTAACCATGCCCTTGATCTACCTTATTGCAACATATCCCCTGTAACTGCCAGGAGTAGCTTAATGGTTACAGCCATGGCCTGAAAACCATGAAAGCCAGGGTTCAAATCCTGCTGATACTCCTTGTGACATTAGGTACTTCACTTTACCCTCTATTGCCTCAGGTACTAACTTAGGGCCTAATTTACTAAGGCTTTTCTCCCATTCTATGTCGATGGAAAAAATGCTTTGTACATGAATGTAACTCACCTTGAGCTACCAATGAAAATGCATGAGATAAATATATAAATACATAAACAGCAACAACCCTTGAAAAAGCAGTCCTGTAAATACTGCACAGACCTTAGGATACCAATATACCTCCTGCTGGGAGACTAGGACAACATATAACAAAGATAGAGAGACATATAACATAAAGTTAATGTTTATTAATATAGAAAACCCCCCGTTTTTTTAACCCTACATAGACAAATTAAAACTAAGCTAGCACATCCATCCACATACACCACATTAAAAATATTGCATGAAGTTTGGCAAAATTAATGCATAAATGTTTCTTTTATGTTTGTATAATTATACATTCAATATTTTAAATACAAATATGCAAAAAATCACGTATATAAGAATTCAACAAGTTTGAAATTCATCTGTAATAGGTCCGACAAAAGATATCTTCGTTTCGCCTCTGTAATCTTGAGGCTTCCTCAGGGACTATTTTAATAGCGTTATACTTGCAGTCATGCACTGCAAAAAATAACAAAACCATTATAGATCTAAATAGATACTTTATCATAATGTGTTTAACTCACATATAAATATTCCAACCTTATATCAACAAAATCATTCCCACCAATATTAAAAAGTATATTTTTAATTAATTATTTAAAATTTTTCATTATAAATAATGGGGGGTTTTCTATATTAATAAACATTAACTTTATGTTATATGTCTCTCTATCTTTGTTATATGTTGATATAGTGATATAGGGAGTTGCACTTTAAATTGCCCTTAGTATTGTTATACCTAGTCGGGAGACTAGGACAAGCCAGGCTGCTATAGATCCCTGCACAGACACGCTAGAAGAATCCCTCACCACCAGCACACATGCAGAACACAGAGAGACCTTTAACAAATACAGAATAAGGAGACCAGAAGTATAAATAGGAAAGTGCAGACAAAAATTGAAATGTAAACCCCAAGAAGCAGGACCGTCTTTGCATAAATCAGTGCAAGGGTTACTCCTGAGGGAATTCCCCATACGTACAGCATTCTTTAGAATTGGGGGACCAGAAGGCAGCCAGAAGAGGGAAGTGACTGCAGTGCTGGCCGGAAGAAAAGGAGGTCTTTAAGTCGCCACTGTGTTTTGTTTTTTTTTGTTTTCAATCTGTTGACTGCTGCCTTATGCTCACGCTCAGCCTTTATACCACCTCCCTGTCCTCCCACTCTCCTTCCCATCACCCCTCCTGCTTCCTTCCCTTGCACTCTTAGCCCCCTAATACCCCTAATACCCCTAATACCTAATACCTCCTAATACACTCCTAATACACTCCTAGCCCCCTAATACCCCCAATACCCCTAATACCCCTATTACCCCTCCCTCTCACCCCCTAGTAACCCCTCCCTCAAAGTACCCGTGCCTTACTGTACCCCTTTTTCACTTTACCCCACCCGCCCCTCTCCCCCTGCTCCCTCCCTACTTTCTCCCCCCCTCTAGCTTTTAACTATACATATGTGCACTTGCCTCCCCTTACTGTAAATAAGCCCACACATGTCAATTTCTCAAGTGTACATGCCTCGTTTAATTTGTATATAAGTTCCTTTGCATACTTAACCCTAACTTGAATGCAAAAGTTGTAATTCTGCTGTTAACTCTCTCTTCCTTGGTATTTTGTATTACCCAGTTAGCCCCTCCCTTGTTCTTTGTAATTTCCTTTCTCAGTTGACTGTAAACCGACATGATGTGTCCTACGAATGCCGGTATAAAAAAGTGTTAAAATAAATAAATAAAATAAAATGTTGTAGTTGCCGCCTTGGACTAGAAGCAGCCTTCGAACTCACTGCTGCCACGTCGCCCAGTGTTCTTCCGCCTTTCTGTTGTTTTTGTGCCTCATTCCCACCACCCCACTCTCTGTTCCCCCACTCCTGAGTTAACAGCTGGGCTGACAGTTGCCTGTTTCAGAGGGTGTTTGTTTTTTGGGTTTTTTTTTTAAACTCTCTCAGAGCCTGGGGAGCTTGAGCATGAGGTTAGAGAAGGGAGAGAGAGAGTTGAAGGGATTTGAATCTGGGGTGGGGGAGGAAGAGAGTTGGAGAGGGGTGTAGTGTTTAGCCTGGGGAAGCAGAGAAAAAACTGGGTGGTTGTTGGGGGGAGGGTGTTATTGAACCCGGGCTGGATGGGGGGAGAGGGAGCATGTGCAAAGGGGACGGAGAATGGGCAGAGAGTGGTTGAGTCTGGGGCAGGAAAAAAGAGAGCGAGCTGGGGGTGGTTGAATGTGGGTCAGGGAGAAAGATCTTGGAGAACAGGATAGAGAGAGAGTGTTGAGGGAGTGGAGGGATCAAGCTTGGGTCGTGGGGGAGAAAGCTAGGGGCAGGGTTTTAAGCCTGGAGGATGAGAGCTGAGCCTTATAATGTATATTTACAGTACGCTTGGAGAAATTCCACATACAAAAATTAAAAATTCTCTAACTTTTGAGTGGTAACTTTTTTCTGTACTGCATTTTTTATTATTACTCAAAGACAGTGGTTATATTTTGTGATTTGGGACACATAACATGCAGAATTCCTACTATTTTGCACAAAAGGTTTCCCTTTTTTGCACAGAATTCCCCACAAGAGTAAAGGGTTGCATTTGGTGCCCTCAACCCTCCTGCAAACACTTCTCTTCCATGTGCTTGATCGATTGTCATGTGGTCGGGGCTGCAGCACAGCATGCTGGGACTTCCAAATTTTGCCCTTTCCCAACTCACTGCTCAGCTGCCTGGGTTGCCCCCATGTAGGGGCAAGCTGGGCCCTATTGGCCAGGCTGGGGAGTATGCAGGCACTGCCAAAGAAAGGGGTGGGGGGAGGCCTATGAGAAAGGGAGCCAGGTGATGCCCAGCCCACGTCTGTCCATCCACTCCACCTTTACAATTCTCTCTTGGACCCCAACTGACCCCAGGTGGTCGCCCATATTGTCTAGCTTTTGTGATAAACCCTGCAAGAAGGCAGACTGTTTGCTGTGCAACATCAGAGGAAAAGAAACAGAAATGCATCTCCTGCTTTACTGTGCCAAATATGCAAGGCTGAGAGAGAAACAAAGCCTTCTCACAAAAGAACGAGCAAGAAAACAATCTGTCTAATCTTGGGGAAATTGGAATTTTCCTTGTTACTTCCTTTCTCTGATCTGTAGCTCTTTCCTGTTACCACTTTATGTGTTATTTGGGTAACACCCAGGTAAATTGTCAGCATACCTGGGAACTTTTGATTTGCAGTGGCCCTGACATTATTGTGGAATAGAAGGGAGGCAAGGGGGCTAGGGAGGATAGGGCACGCACTAACACACTCACACACATACATGCTCATTCTCACACACTCACACACATACGTGCTCATTCTCACACACTCACACATATACTCATGCACATGCTCACTCACACACATATGCAATCTCTCTTCCACACACACAAGCCCACTTACTCACTCCCACACTCAATCCCTCACACTCCCACATACACCTGCCCATTCATACACTCCCTCCCTCATATAAACATGTCCACTCACACACACATGCTAGCTTTCACACACCTCTCTCTCCCACCAGCAGCAGCAGTCCTTTAGGCCTGCGTGGCCCATGTGACTGCTCTATCTTTATGTTGCACGGGCCGTTGATGTCCCCTCCTTCTTCTAGGCTGGCGTGCCCCAACACTCCCTCTACTTTTTATTCCAGCAAGGCTGACCGATGCTTTGCTGCTCCACGCTCCTGACACTCCCCCTGCTCCTTCTGGCACAGGCCTGAGGCTCCATCTTTTTCCCGCCTGCGTGGGCCCAGGCAACTTCCTCTTCCAGGCCCACATGGGAGCTTGAAAAGCAGTAGGAGCAGCCACTGCACTCAAACTCAGAGTTCTGTAGTGTTGACCCAGAGACCCGGCAATTCCTTTTTGAAATTCCAGTTACCGGACCCAAATCTGGATGGACAAATGTTTGTCATGACAAGAACGTTCTGGAATGGTAATCTGAACCTTGAGAAGTGGGGCAGGGGTATGAGGTCATAGCTCAGAAAGCATTGGTGATAGCTGCTGGAAGGGGATTACTAGCACTTTTGTCCTGCAAAGGCAGGAGGATGCCACTTTGCACTTGGATTCAGCAGCTTGCAGTTTTTAAACACTTTTTCCATGGGACGGTGGGGGTGGTGGGCACTTGCCCTCTATCTCCACTCTTCCCATGTAACATGTCCTAATTACTGTACTAAACAGAATGCGAGGGGGGAGGGTCAGGAACAGGATATCCCGTGCCGACCTTCCACCTTCCTGATAAGATAGGAACGCATGATAGCGCAGGCACGCCCAGTGCTTTACAGGAATCCCTCCAGCAGTAAAACTCACACGCATTCGCATAATTCACTTGTCAGCTAAAATTAACATCACACAGAATCTGATCGCAGATAAGGACTGTAAGGCCTATCCCAGTCTGTCCAATTTCATTCCTGGTGCAATGCCCTTTGGTCCAACTACATCTCTGGCTTTCTCCTCCCTTCTTCACAACTAGGGATCCTCTGTGTTTATACCGGGCTGTACCCCCAGATTTTAGCCCTTCCTCCCCCATCACGGAGGATCCTCTCTGCTTCTTCTAGGCTTTACTCCTCACTCCCCCACTGGATCCTCTGTGCTTATCCCAGGCATTACCCTTCACTCTCCCACCGCTGAGGATCCTCTGTACTTAGCCCAGCTATTACCCCTCCCTCAGCCTTTACCCCTCCCTTCCCTTGAAAAGAAGGGAAACATTTTGAAAGATCTGGATGCTGTAATTCAGTGTGAAACCGTGTAAAAGCCTGCCTTTAGGACACAAAATTCCATTAGCCCATATCAATGGAAGTTGTCAGATAAGAAAGAGATCCCAGAGTACTCATCTCAGATGATCTCAAGGTAGCCAATCAAAGTAATAAGCTAACAGTACACTTGGATGCATAAGCAGAAATGTTATTAGCAGGAGAAATGAGGTACGATTGCCTCCGTATTGGTCCCTTGTGAGACGCCGCCTTGAATACTGTGTTCGGCTCTGGAGGCGGTAACTTTATAAAGACATTGACAGGATGGATGCAGTTCAGAAAAGGCTACTAAAATGATACAGGGCTTGGGGCAAAAAACCCTTCAAAGAGACTTAAGATGCTCGAAATGTTCTCAGTGGAGAAGGAAAAGAAATGGAAGACGTGACGGAAACTTTCCAATATTTGATGGGGACATCTTCCATAGAAAAGGAAATTCAAGGACAAGAGATCATTATGTGAATATTCAGGGAGGAAGGTGGAGAGGAAACATGAGAAAATACTTCTTTACCGAAAGGGTGCTGGATGCCTTGAACAGCCTACCAGTCGAGGTAACACCAATCAAAAATATGACAGAGTGTAAACCTGCTCGGGACAGACATAGTAGTAAGGGTAAGGTAATACAGGTGTGGGTAGGGGGTGACAAATTGTAAAAAATGTAAGAGGGGGATTGAGTTCAGATATATCGAATTTGGAGTGCCAAAGAGGTGAAAACACAGGCCAATGATCAGAGTAGAATTTCAATGATTAAGTTTGATTAAACCCTAACTACCCTGGGGTAACTTGCAAAGACCAATGGTTACAACCCTAACTACAGTTGGTACAACTACATCAGGCTTCCATGGAAACAGTGGGATGACCTAATTGAAGAGCGCATAGTTGATGAGGAGGCAGGATGTTTTTGGACGATGGCCTCACATGTTTTGGTGGCTGCATGGGTGGATTGGCCTATTGGGGCTTCAGGCATGCCCCAGTGGGCCACCTGGTCAATCACATGGGTTGGTGTTGATCACAGCAGCCCATGCCTGCAGAGCATAAGAACATAAGAAATTGCCATGCTGGCTCAGACCAAGAGTCCATCAAGCCCAGCATGCTGTTTCCAACAGAGGCCAAACCAGGCCACAAGAACCTGGCAATTACCCAAACACTAAGAAGATCCCATGCCACTGATGCAATTAATAGCAGTGGCTATTCCCTAAGTAAATTTGATTAATAGCCGTTAATGGACTTCTCCTCCAAGAACTTATCTAAACCTTTTTTGAACCCAGCTACAATAACTGCACTAACCACATCCTCTGGCAACAAACTCCAGAGCTTTATTGTGCGTTGAGTGAAAAAGAATTTTCTCCGATTAGTCTTAAATGTGCTACTTGCTAACTTCATGGAATGCTCCCTAGTCCTTCTATTATTCGAAAGTGTAAATAACCGATTCACATCTACTCGTTCAAGACCTCTCATGATCTTAAAGACCTCTATCATATCCCCCCTCAGCCGTCTCTTCTCCAAGCTGAACAGCCCTAACCTCTTCAGCCTTTCCTCATAGGGGAGTTGTTCCATCCCCTTTATCATTTTGGTTGCCCTTCTCTGTACCTACTCCATCGCAACTATATCTTTTTTGAGATGTGGCGACCAGAATTGTACACAGTATTCCAGGTGCAGTCTCACCATGCAGCGATATAGAGGCATTATGACATTTTCCGTTTTATTAAACATTCCCTTCCTAATAATTCCTAACATTCTGTTTGCTTTTTTGACTGCTGCAGCACACTGAGCTGACGATTTTAAAGTATTATCCACTATGATGCCTAGATCTTTTTCCTGGGTGGTAGTTCCTAATATGGAACCTAACATCGTGTAACTACAGCAAGGGTTATTTTTCCCTATACGCAACACTTTGCACTTGTCCACATTAAATTTCATCTGCCATTTGGATGCCCAATCTTCCAGTCTTGCAAGGTCCTCCTGTAATGTATCACAATCCGCTTGTGATTTAACTACTCTGAATAATTTTGTATCATCCGCAAATTTGATAACCTCACTCGTCGTATTCCTTTCCAGATCATTTATATATATTGAAAAGCACCGGTCCAAGTACAGATCCCTGAGGCACTCCACTGTTTACCCTTTTCTACTGAGAAAATTGACCATTTAATCCTACTCTCTGTTTCCTGTCTTTTAACCAGTTTGTAATCCATGAGAGGACATCACCTCCTATCCCATGACTTTTTAGTTTTCTTAGAAGCCTCTCATGAGGGACTTTGTCAAACACCTTCCTAAAATCCAAATACACCACATCTATCGGTTCATCTTTATCCATATGTTTATTAATCCCTTCAAAAAAATGAAGCAGATTTGTTAGGCAAGACTTCCCTTGGGTAAATCCATGTTGACTGTGTTCCATTAAACCATGTCTTTCTATATGCTCTACGATTTTGATCTTGAGAATAGTTTCCACTATTTTTCCCGGCATTGAAGTCAGGCTCACTGGTCTATAGTTACCCAGATCGCCCCTGGAGCCTTTTTTAAATATTGGGGTTACATTGGCCACCCTCCAGTCTTCAGGTACAATGGATGATTTTAATAATAAGTTACAAATTTTAACTAATAGATCAAAAATTTCATTTTTTAGTTCCTTCAGTACCCTAGGATGCATACCATCCGGTCCAGGTGATTTGCCACTGTTCAGTTTGTCAATCTGGCCTACTACATCTTCCAGGTTCACAGTGATTTCGTTCAGTTCGTCTGCCTCATCACCCCTGAAAACCATCTCAGGAACTGGTATCTCCCCAACATCCTCATTAGTAAACACGGAAGCAAAGAATTCATTTAGTTTTTTTGTAATGGCCTTATCTTCCCTAAGAGCCCCTTTAACCCCTCGGTCATCTAATGGTCCAACCGACTCCCTCACAGGTTTCTTGCTTCGGATATATTTTAAAAAGTTTTTATTATGAGTTTTTGCCTCTATGGCCAACTTCATTTCAAATTCTCTCTTCGCCTGTCTTATCAATGTTTTACACTTAACTTGGAAATGCTTATGTTTTGTCCTATTTTCTTCAGATGGATCCTTCTTCCAATTTTTGAAGGATGTTTTTTTGGCAAAAATAGCCTCCTTCACCTCACCATTTAATCATGATGGTAATCGTTTTGCCTTCCTTCCAGCTTTCTTAATGTGTGGAATACATATGGACTGCGCCTCTAGAATTGTATTTTTAAACAATGTCCATGCCTGTTGGACACTTTTAACCTTTGCAGCTGCACCTTTCAGTTTTTTTCTATTTTCCTCATTTTATCAAAGTTTCCCTCTTGGAAGTTTAGTGTTAGAGCTGCAGATTTACTTATTGTCCCCCTTCCAGTTATTAGTTTAAATTTGATCATGTTATGATCACTGTTGCCAAGTGGCCCCACCAGTTACCTCTCTCATCAAATCCTGTGTTCCACTAAGAGTTAAATCTAAAATAGTTCCCTCTCTTGTTGGTTCCTGAACCAATTGCTCCATGAAGCAGTCATGTATTACATCCAGGAACTTTATGTCTCTAGCAAGTCCTGATGGTACATTTACCCAGTCAATATTGGGGTAATTGAAAACTACTTTTTTACTTTTCAATGTGTAGTATAATTTTTTACTTTTTTTACTTTTTTTTAACTTGTTGAAAGGACCATCATAACACCCGTGGGCATACTGACTCATTTGTTATCATGTATAGCCTCTTCGGGTCATACTTAATCATGGGTCCGTGTCCTTTATTACTAAACACTTTTCTCTTAATTTTTGTCTTGTTTTTTCTAGCTTTTTTTAAACAAGATTTCTTTAACAAGTAAAGTGGAATGGTACTTTCCTTTTATGAAGATGCTTCAATTTTCACTTGGTGCAACCGCACTCAACACTTTTATTCGGAAGATGATGCAGAAACTGTTTTCTCTCGGAGGGCGATTAGCTCTGCTCCAGCCTGACGTACGTTTCGCTAGTGCTGCTTCAGGGGCTGTGGTCAACGTAAGTTCTTCCGAACTGTTCACTGAAAGGTTCTGCTCCTCATATCCACTTGCTCTGCTTTACTGCAAACCTTACCGCCTTTTTCCTCACTTGTCGGCGTTTAGGCTGGTAAGGTTTGCAGAAAAGCAGAGCAAGTGGATACGAGGAGCAGAACCTTTCGGTGAACAGTTCGGAAGAACTTACGTTGACCACAACCCCTGAAGCAGCACTAGCGAAACGTACGTCGGGCTGGAGCAGGGCTAATCACCCTCCGAGAGAAAACAGTTTCTGCATCATCTTCCGAATAAAAGTGTTGAGTGCGGTTGCACCAAGTGAAAATTGAAGCATCTTCATAAAAGGAAGGTACCATTCCACTTTACTTGTTAAAGAAATCTCGTTTAAAAAAAAGCTAGAAAAAACAAGACAAAAATTAAGAGAAAAGTGTTTAGTAATAAAGGACACGGACCCATGATTAAGTATGACCCGAAGAGGCTATACATGATAACAAATGAGTCAGTATGCCCACGGGTGTTATGATGGTCCTTTCAACAAGTTAAAAAAAAGTAAAAAAAAGTAAAAAATTATACTGCACATTGAAAAGTAAAAAAGTGAATTTCATAACATTTTCCTGTTGGATATTGTATTCGTTGTGACCAGAATTAACTGTTCATTTTTCTTGGTAATTGAAATCTCCCATTATTATTGCACTGCCAAATTGGTTAGCTTCCCTGATTTCTCTTAGCATTTCATCATCTGTCTGACCATTTTGTCCATGTGGACAATAGTATTCTTCTATCACTATACTCTTACCCAACACACATGGGATTTCAACCCATATAGATTCTACTGAGCATTTAGTCTCTTTATCCTGTTGGACTCTATACCCTCCCGGACATAAAGTGCCACACCCCCACCAAGTTGATCCTCCCTATCATTGTAATATAATTTGTACTCTGATATAGCACTGTCCCATTATCCTCCTTCCACCAAGTCTCTGTGATGCCAATTATGTCAATCTCATCATTTGCTGCTATACACTCTAACTCTCCCATCTTACTTCTTAGACTTCTGGCATTGGCATACAGAAATTTCAAAGTGTGTTTTTTGTTTGTATTAACAACCTGCTTTTCAGTTGTTAGGGATAATTCAGAAATCATTGGCTTTGGTGATTTTTTGCATATTGGCACATGGACTATTTTTGCTTTTAATTGAACCTCTCTGTTGGGATGCCCTAACTCTCCTGTTTCATTACTATCCTTCAAGGATACATTTCTCCAAACCATGCAGTGCTGAGTGACTGTCGGCTTTCCCCACTTTAGTCATAGCTTTTTGAGTGCCAATCTCATACCCAATGCACCTTACAATAGGCCTAATACCATATGAGTTCCAAGTATCTTTTTACTTTTTTACAGGATTTTATGGTTGGCACCACCGCAGTACTTGAAAATATAGTAAACATATTGTAATATTTTTCCTTCAAAAGACTGTACTATGAATGTATATTTTTTCATGTAAAATCTTATTACAAATATATAATTTTTAATTGCCTATGTGGAAGTGGGGCTGGGGCTAAGATTAGGGGTAGTGCAAGGTTGATACCTGATGCCCAGACTGCACTGGCTCTACTCTCCCCTATCTCAGCTGCAGAGTGATGCATATTGTCACGGTTCTGCCTGCTATGCAGCTTCCCCACCAGCAAAGGCCTTCAGCGAGCCCCACTCATAGCTACCCTAACGACCTCTTCATTGATCACAATACATAGCAGTTCCAGGCCTACTTAACCTAGCCTGTCCAGTCCTTCCTTGCCTCTTCATGGAGTCTTAGTCTTCATGCTCGTCAGTTTCTTGACTTGGCCAGCTTTGTCTCACTATACTTTTCCTTGCGGCCTACCCAAGCTTTCTGCCTCACCTTGTGGCCTGCCTGGGCCTTCTACCTTGCCTTGTGGCCTAACTTGGCTTCCTGCATTGCTCTGTGGCCTATTCTGGCCTCCTGCCTTGCTCTGTAGTCTATCTTGGCTTCTTGCCTTGATCTGGGGCCTATCCTGGCCTCTCGCCTTGCTCCATAGCCTATCTTGGCTTCCTGCCTTGCTCTGGGGCCTTCTAGGCTCTCCTATATTGCTCAGTGGCCTTCTGGGCCTACTTGTCCTGCCTTGAGGCCTTTGAGCCTACAAGGGTTACCTTGCCCTGTCTCATGCCCTGTTGGGCTTTCCTTTTACTGTTGCATGTCCTTGTCCTGCGCAGACCAGTTCAGTCCCTTGTCTGTTTCCCAGACTTTGCCCTTGTCCATGGTTAAGCCCTGCCTGTATCCTGCCCCTGCCTGTCCTCAGTACAAGCCTTATCCTCATCTCTGCTTGGATTCAGCTCCCATGCTGGAATCTAGCTCCCAGGCAGTACCTGAATCCAGCACTAGTCATAAGATTTTCTAGAAGGAAAGTCCTACCAGCTCCCAGAACCCAAGTACTCAACCTGCAGGGGAGGGGGTTGGTTAGGCAAAAGATCCTCTAGTCCTGCCTTGCAGTTCTGTGTTGCTTCTGTGAGGTACTCCCTGATTCCAGTCTGCCAGGCTATGACAGGGTTTAATTTTTCTTTTTCTTAAGCCCTGGAGGATGCCAGTAGTATGGATCATTTCTGCAACCTCCAAAGCACCACCCCAAGAGTAGGTAAGTAGAGCAGAGCCTAGGGCAGTGTATCCCAACGAGTGTGTGCCTTCAAACCTGACCGGGTGTACCATGGAAAAGTCACCACTAACTGATGCTCTGATCCAGGTCACCACCTCAGCTCCTTGCACCAATAAGAGACATCAGTGGTACTGGTGGCTCTTAAGCAGGTAGGAACTCCTTTCTGAGAACATATGTAATCATACACGCCTCTTCCTAGCTACAGCATGAGCCCTGGAGTGTGGTAATTTATGAGCAGCATGCAGGGCAGAGAGGGATGGGAGCTGCTTCGTGCAGCACATACACTATCTACAACCCCTCCTGATTTTCCTCATCTTTGAGTCCTTGGAGCCTGTCTTATCCCCAGGCCGAGTAAGATGGGGAGAGCGGGCACTGAACACTGGAGGTGACTCATTCTGGGAGCAGCAGCAAAGGAGCTCTATCAGCCACATGTGGCAGCCACAGTAACTAACCGAGCCTGGTTGCTCACACCACACCAATTTCTCCCTTCTCTCTTGAGAGCTGATACATGTGTGCCTTTGCCTCCTCTCTTCTGTTTTGGGGCTTTCAGTGGTTCCCTAGCTCTTTTGGCCACATGACAATGTGAGGAAGGGCTGCCAACAAGCATCAACTTTTACCTAATGATGAGGCAGTGGGATATTCTGAATGGGCACATAAACAGCAGCACAACAGTAAATGTCTTTGTCTGTGTGTGTATGTGTGTCTTTGAATCTGATTGTGTGTGTCTGAGCCACTGGCTTGACAGTATGGTTATCTCATTACTTGGTAAGTGGTTCAAGAACTGATTGGTTGGCAAAAGGCTAACACCAGACAAGGAGGAATCTACGATATATGAGAGATGTAAACAAACTTGTCAAGAGCTGACCAATTGCAAGGATGGAAGTAGGACTGCAGCTCAGTTTGCTCACCCTGGTCTTGGATGTGGTCTAAATAGTTGTTTAGGAAAAACATGAAATTTATGTTGGAACTTTTTTGTCTGAATTCTTCCAGGCTTCAGGTCATATGATGGTACCTTCAACAATTGGCTTGGGTGCTTTTGGGAGCTGTTGAAGCATAGGCTGCACAGAAAGCAGACGAGTGAGTCAGATGCCCCATAGAGTGGTTTTGAGAAAATCTCCCTCAAGCTGATATTTTCCTGCAATCTGCCCCTGGATATAGATGTTACAAAACTTGGTGGCAAGAAATGGAAGAGGGCTTAGATTTTGAATTAAGCATGGGCCTGTAAGAATGAAAGAAGATGACAAAGCCTGGAATAGCCCTGTCAGCAGAGGTAGGGGAAGCCAGCACTCATAATGGAATCTGGACATATTTGTGTCGGATGTGGAAGGTAGTGATAAGGAAGAGGTTGAGAAGTTGAAAAACTTGGTGGCACAGCAGGCCATAGGGTAACCGAGTTGTACCAGTAAAACCAGAACTTCCCAGAAACCAACCAGGTGAGTGCTGGTAGGTTGGTGATGGTCAGGTACTGTCCAGCAAAGACACAGGGGCCTAGAAGGCGAGATGTTCTGACAGCAGCCTTGTTGGTTTTGGTAACTGACTGGATTGTTGCAGGGCTGAGAGGTGACATGGGGAATTGCATTGGGTGATGGGGGAATTGCATTGGGTGATGGGGGAATTTTTATGCTCATCTGCTCAGGATGGTGGAAAACCAAAGAGGAAGACAACAAAAGCGGACTTGGATAAGGAATCATATCCTACAAGTGGTCCTGCTCTACAGCTGAAAGCTGGGGTGTATCCTTAGCAGTGTGGACAGGAATAACTGGGTAGGCTGGATGTAATCTACTATGTTACTACATTATAAATATAAACCATGGACAGAGCACAAACAGCTGGGAGCAGAACTCAAGGAATTAAAAAAAGCATACATCTTTTATTTAGTTGTCTTTTTAAAAAAAATATACATCAGTAACAAAAAAAATAGGGAGGAGACCTAAGAATAAGACTGAAAGAGGAGATAGTCATGCTAAGAATTAAAATAACCAGCACATAGTCTTTGTATTGTCTCCAGCTCATCTAAGAGCCCTATGGCTATATATTAGAATACTGGGTGGGGCTTTTACCTCAGCTGAGCCCAGAGGGCATGAGATTGTATTGTTTCAGGCCATCAGTTTTACTGTTTGGTAGTTGCCTTTCCTTGGCTTCTCTCTTCCTTATTGCCTGTCACACTTGGTTATCTCTGTACATTGGACCATGAGGAGGTGCTTATCAGCTGCTTACCTTTCTGCCTCTCTTTTACTCTGAGCTTGCTGCAGCCACTCCCTCTCTGATATCTAATTTTAAAAAATCTTTATAGCTCTGAGAAACAACTGATTCACTCTGTGACTCCCTCATCAAGGTCGCCTCACCTGTAAGCTAGTGAAAGAGGGCACAACTCCACACTCACAAGTGGCCCCTCCATCCACCCAGGACTCTTCTGATGTACAGCTGTAGCACCGGCAAGGAAAGTATCTTATCTGTAGCAGAACATCTTTAACAATCTCCACTGCTTAATTTATTATTTTTATTTCAAACCTGAGGAAGAATAATCATTTGACAATTACTGAAGGGTCATGAGGTATAGAGTCAGTCACTTTCCAGGGCATCAGGGTGTGGCTGTACTCTTCCTCATAGTAAAACTACAGCCAAAGTATGAGTACAGCACTGACAGCTGAAGAGAGATATCAGGGGAGGAGTCAGCAGGCAAAGGGGAGCTATGGTTCCTAGTGCATTCTGGGGGTTGTGTAATTCTGACGGAATGGCCCTTTAGAAAGTGAGTGGGCTGTGAGGGGCCCAGAGAAGACACAGCCCAAGGAACAGGAGTGATGGGGGGGGGGGGGGGGGGGGGGGTGAGGAAAAACAGGGTAAAAAGAGAGACAGAAATGTGAAAGAAATGCAGAGAAAAGAAAAATGAAAGGACTAGCTGGAGTAGAAGCAATGAAAGGTGATAGGCAAGTAATTAAGAAGAGACCAAGACAGATTAGGTAAAGAAGTGCAGAAATAGGAAGAGATGAAGGCAGGTGTGATCAGGACAGTGGGGGTGGTTCCTGCAACACCCACCGGGACATCTACAGTGGAAGTGAGGGAGGGGGCACAGCAACTGTGGCCTGTACTTTGCATCCTGGGCCATGGATCAAATATTTACAGCGGAGCTAATGATTAACTCCTTGGCTTATGGGCTTGGTCCCTGTGTGTGTGCCTCGTCAAAAGATAGTCAGCCCAGCCCGTCTCTGGTGCTCCCAGGTCCTGCTCTGTGCTCCTGCCGAACTCAGCCTCAGGGATGGTGGCCTGAAGCGGGCAGGGGAGTCTGCCCACACACCATGAGACAAACAGCAGCACCCGTCCTCGGCACAGGTGAGAAACTCCCCATGGCCTTCAGAAAAGCAAAAGAATTACATCTTATTAGAGTTTGGAAATGCTTGGGTGGGGGTCTTTCACTGTTTAGAGTTCCCTCCCCCCCCCCTTGGAAATCTCTGCAGGTGCCATGCGTGCCCTGGCAGTGTGGGGAAGGGTAGAAGGGAGGAGAAGCGCCACCAGGAACAGCCGCAGGATGAGAAGGGCTGTGGTAGAACCTGGAGCTGTGACATAGTCCAGGATTTACAGTCACTGCTCTCTCTCTCTCTGCATTTCGCTAGAGTAAATATTAACTCTTGTAGTCTGATTATTCTAGAATGTGTGGATTGCATGAAGAGGAGGATATCATTTTATTTAAATTATTAATCAGATCGTTTTGTTGCAGCCTTGTCAATTCAAACTCCTTTTCTCTTCCCTCTCACCCTTCTTTTCCTACAAGCTGAGGGTGAGGTCTCAATAGCCGTGCCCACTGGGGGCTAAGACTGTGCTTTGGGAATAAAATGTCTTTTAGATTTTGGAATTCTGTACTTTTCTGGAGCCAAACATAGCAAGGGGACTTTCACCCTTCATGGTGCAAAAGAGACTTTTAGGAAGTATGTGTCTAGAGTTTTACGGTTAGAATAGTGTGTAACAAATTTTTTTTGCCCCATAAGAGAAACTGCAGGATAGTGTGGGAGTCTCAAGAGGTGAGAGATTGTGAGAAAGGAAAAAGGAGAGGAGCATAGAAGTGGAGCCCAGCCAGGCACCATGAATGTACAGATCTTGTTAGGGAGATGAGTAAAACTGTAACAAGGATGACTGTGCATCCCTGTGTACAGACAAGAATCACACAATGCACAGGTGCAGCCACCTTCAGGCTGGAATCAAGGCAGCAAAAGCTGATGAAGAAAACAATAGAGAGCAGCACAGAAGGAGAGCGAGAGAGATGGTCACAGAAATTAAAGGATTCATTAAGATCACATCATAAGAACTGCTGGCACAGATCTGTGCCTGGAGCACTGGGTCATGCAATGAAAGTTGGTGGCAGTGATAGAACTGGAACTTGGGTTTGCACGTTCTGTGCTCTTAGCACAAAGTCACACTGTGAATTGGTGGCAGAAATGAGATTGAAATCTGGATCTGAAGGTGTTACAGGTGTTATCACAGTAATTCACTACTTGCCAGGTTTCTTTCTTCTTATTCAAAAACACCCTTTAAGCCACCAGATCCTGTTCCATTCACAATGCAATCCTTGATGAAAGCCAGTTGAGAAAGAGTCAGAAAGGGAAGGGCTGAGAGACGGATAGCAAGGAGTGAGAGCAAGGCCTCACAACAGATGTACTGCAAGCTGCGTGTTAATGAATTGTTAGACAGAAGCACTAAAATGGGGGTCTAATGGAGATCCACTCTTCAGCTGTCCATGCTTGAGCTTTACTTGTATCAATGCAACACCTGCATGAGGCTCTGATGATCTCCTTTTTAGCTGTCAGTGAAATAGTCGTGCTTTACGTGTATCTAGGGGACGCCTGCACGAGGCTCTGATGACAATCAGAACAGCAGCATCCTTGATTAAGTGATTAAGCAGGAGACGCTTTCAGATACTTTATAAATGCTGATGTCACCTCAGGAACGACATGACAAGGTAACTAAGATCAGACTTTTATCTTTTGCCTTTAACACCACACAAGGAAAGGTAACTGTCATGTTTGGTAAGTTTTGCAACGGCCACTGTTTGTGTTCTGGTGCATTTCACTGTAATGAGAGTTAGTGCTTAGGGATCAGGCAGGCAGATATGCACTGCATAACTGCTTTTCAGATGAACTAAAAGTCCGAATGAAATGAACTATGTAAAATCCCTTCACAAAACCCATCCCCCAAACTTTCTCTTCCTTTCCACGCACCTCTGCCCCGATTCCTGCATTTCCCCGCCTGCCGTCCCTCCGCTCTCACGTACGATATGACACACCTTTCCTCTCCTCCCGAGCTGAAGTGAACTTTGTCCAGCAAAGATTCTTCGACCGGGAGCTTTGCTTCCCGTGTGCTGGCCGCGCCCTTCCAAAGTGCGGGCCTGTGACACTGCAGGACGGGCTAGGCCTGACAAGCCTGTACGGGTGCAGTGCGATGTTCCCGCCCTCCATGAGTCCTGGGGAGTTGGGGGGGGGGGGGTCACACTTTGGGTGAGAGCAGCCCCTAAATCCCCCCCCTCGTGTCAGGATTATGCCCCCCCCCCCCCGCTTTGGTTTTTACTTGGTTAGAGTGTTTATTTCTTGTAGGTCCAGCCTGTCAGGAACTATTTTGTCTGTTGGCTTTGTCCAACTTCAGTTGAAAGTGGATGAAGGGGCCACAGTGGATTTATTGGGCTATCATGTATCTTTCAGCTTTAAATACAGCAGAAAGACAGGAAGTAGCTGCAGATGATTTTGTTTCACAGAGGAAGATTTGCCCATCCAATCCTCGACTCCTAAAAGGTTTTTCCCCATATCAGCACCCAAAATCCAAACACGGCCAACCAACCTTCTAAGCCTTGACTTCCTAAACCGTTCAAGGGTGAATTCAAGAGAATTCCTGCAGTGTTGTCTGACTCTTAGCATATGCTCCCACTGTTTTTTTTTTAAGGTTTTTTGTTTACCATATATGCATCCCTGCCTACTTTCCCCGAGCCCAGCTCTTCATATATTATTTCACTTGGAGGGTCAGGCAGGGAGGTGAAAGCTTGCCAGGTCCTTGAATTCTGCCTTTTGGTTTCTATTGTAAGTCTATGGGGAATGGAAATCCAAGACAGTTGGTCTCCTGAGTTACAGCCCTGTCTAGGAGGGGTGGAGGTGGTGGTGGGGTGAAGAGTTTCAGGTTTTGTGTGGGGTGAAGGAACGGGGAATCTGCAGACTGTGGTCCTGGCCAAAGCCTGTTGTTATGCAGTGGCTGGTTTAGACAGAAGGGGATCAGACATTTTGAAACTGGGCAGGTGCCTGAGCAGTAGTTCCAGGTGGAGGACCTGGATTTGATTCCCAGGCCAAGCTTTGCCCCCCCCCTCCACCCCCCCAGGCGGGCTGGGGCTGGTGATGCTGCAGAGGCAGGGCTCACAACCCCTGGTGGGGAGTGAGTCTACTTCCTTGCCCAAATGTGACACCTAGTGGCTAGAGTCAGGGTGTACACCTTCTGGATTTCAGAGAGAGCTGTAGTCTGTGGCCCCCTTCTTCCTCCCCTGTCGTCCCTCCCCCCCAGCCAAAGGCTGTCACAGATGGCTGAGTGAGAATTTATTTATTTACAACTTTTTCACATTCTTTACCAGTGTCATGTTTGAAGGTTATAAAAATAAGGGAGAACCTCCAGATACTTGCAAATAAAGACTCATTACCACATAGCTGGAAGCTCAAGGGAGCTGGAGAAAACTGCTGGGACAAAAGGAATGGTGGAATAATGCTGAGATAAACAAGAACTGGAATGAGTGCACTAACTTCTTTTTTTTTTTTTCTCTTCTCAGAATTCTGGCTCTGGCTGGTCTGCAGCAGCCTTTTGTTGTTCTCAATCCCAAGGCTACAGTATCGGACCGTCCTTCCCCCAACCCACATGCCATCTCCTCACCTCGCTGTCTATTGAGTGTAACAGCAACTCCATGTGGAAGAGTCCTGAGTTTCCAGTGGAGCTGCTGTTATTATCAATGGGCACGTACAGACGTCCCAAAGAGTGGAGGATGGCTGGAGCCCCAGCACACCTGGGGGGAAAATCTTCAGCAGCAGTCCCAGGGGACCTATGGATGGGTGCGAGGATCAGGAGGCCCATAGTCCAGAATGCACTGTGAGAGACATTTCAAACCCCTCCCAAGAAGAGTTTCTGAATCACAATGTACGCCAGAGGTTGATGCTCTGCGCTGCCCTGGGGAGGCTTGGGTGGGGTGTGCCTTGGAAAGAGCACATTCATCCTCTGAGGGAGGGAAAGCCAAGTACTCTTCTAACAGCAGCATCTGCTGGCAGAAGGGAAAGGTGCAGGGACTTCCAAGAGAGGGTCCTTGATGAGAACCAGATGGGAAAGAGTAAGGAGAGATGTCTTAAAAGGAAGAGAGGAATCGTGATGACCAGGGCCATCTTTAAGCTAGGACTGGGCTTGCTGTGGAAATTAAATACTTGTCTTTTCATAGGCCCCCTTACTCACAAACGGCTGCTGGAACTGTGCTTTCCTAGCATGTAGGCCTATGAATGGCCCCAGCAGTTTCAACCACTTATGGAGAGCTCTGGCGTAGGGAGGAACTGGGGCTCGCCTGTCCATCCAATGCTACAGGGCGGTCTTTAGGCCAGTGGAATGTGTGACCACCCTAGAGCCCCCCCAGCTTTGGGGCCTAGTGTGGTTGCAGCTTTCACACCTGCCTAAACACAGCCCTGGAGAGGAAGGAGAGAAGCCTTGTAGGAGATGAAAGCCAGATAAAAGAGTAAGGAGAGAGGGCTTGCAGTGGGAGGAGAATGTCTGTTGAGAGACAGATGAAACAGTGTTTGGAGAGAGACTTTGTAGGAGGAGGATCCCTGATAAGAGCAGATAGAAGGCAATAGGTGCTCATAGGGAGGGGGAGGAACCCTGGTGAGATCTGGATAGGAAGGAGTCAAGCCAGAGACCTGGATTAGCTTGAGGTTCCTAGTTCTGATCTGACCCCCATTAGTTTCACAGATGGAAACTGATGGAAGCTTAGAATTGTACCCATTGCCATCTTTGTAAGGACTGTATCCAGGAATTGTATCACCCAGGCTTCACTAGAGCTTGGCCGATCCTTCTCCCAATCGCCTGTTTGTCACTTATGAGAGCATTTCAGTTTTGTCTCTTGGCCTCAATGGAGGGGAATGGCAGTAGTGTCTCATGCTTACTGATACCCTCCTTCCCAGGGTGCTTGGGGCAATGACCTATGGATTGACAGCCAGTCCTGAATTTTTCTCTGCCTGTCAGTCCTGTAGGCCACAACTCCGGGCACTGCTGCACATCATAATGGGGAGGGGGGGGGGGGGGGGGGGGGGGAAGGGGCAGCATTTTATATGCCCTCTTTGATTATCCCTCTAAGGGATTTCAGTTTTAGAAGTCATTTGAGATTTTGTTTTAAAAGAATGTCATTTTCAGTTTTCTTATTGTCTTACTTTAGTCTCTGTGGATTTTATATATTGTAACTTTTGTTTGTGTGTTTATGTTTGTTATTTGATGACTTTGTTCATTGCTTTGAACATAGAAGCAGCACTTTTATAAATATATTAATTGTGGGGGGGGGGGATATCCAATCCATCGTCAGTGTGACTCTGAAACTGAATATGACACGCTTCCGAATGTGTCCCAAGAGGGTCTGTGGTGAGAGGGTCACATCTATGTCAGAGATGGCATCACCTCGGAATTTTACTCTTACCTGTTATCATCCTGTCCTGGTCTCCTGCCACCTATCCTTTGCATAATTAAATTGTGTTAATTACAACAATAAACCCACATAACACTGTTACAGCCCTAGTTATGATTCTGTAAACTAATCTTCTAAAGAAACCACAAAATAGAGAAATGTCACAGTAGTATATCAACCCTGCATCCAAAAGAATCTGATAGTATGAAGAATCGAACCAATCCTTCCCACCCCATCTCTTCACAACCCTAAAACTTGCTCCCACCCCTACTCCCCAATCTCCTTGTGGAACTAATTATGGCTCTTCCAATCCTCTCCATATGTTAAATCAATTCACCTAAATACGCAACCTCTTAACAGGCTGCCAAAAGTGGGTGCACATAAGAAGGTTGTCCAGTGTTCTTAGGAACTGCTTGGAGGTGGGCGGTTCTGCTGGCTTGAGTTTATATTTGATTGTTATATGATAATTTTATTTTTTTATGTTCTATTTTGTTTTGCTTATTTATTAATATATTGTATTTTTACTGTATATGATATCATTGTTTGTAACCTGTCTTGAGGCTAGAAGGAAAGTCATGTAATCAAAACAGAAACAAGCAAAGAAATAAATGTGTTTTCCCCCCCTCCCCAAACCCAGCTTTTGAGTTGCAAATCCCTTTCCATGGTGTCCCCAGTTTCTTTCCTCCAATGCACTAAAGGAGGGAGGCCATTTTTTTCCCAGCTTCTACCTGCCAATCTCATTTTTTAAAACAGTTCCTGTTTTCTGTTATCAAACTGAACATAACAAGTTTGAGAATTCTCCTGAATCTGATCGCCGTAATCTAGTCCTCTATTTTTCCCCAGAATTCCCAAATTTTTCTGCAACAATGCATTGTGTGCTAAGTCAGTCACCTCCACATGCCCCTTCAAAAAAAATATGACTGTGAGATGGAATAAATTGCCCTCAGTCCAACAAGGCTAAGGTTTCCTGCCACCTTTTCACAGTCCCTGGCAAGGCAGAATCCAGTGAGTAATCTGTTTCCTCCCCATGCAGTGAAAGTGACTTGAAGGATTCCAAAAGACTCTTCTCGGGATAACGCAAACTAGCTATCCTTTAGGGGACTGGGGACTCACTCTCACACAACCCTAAAGCAGATCCTCTGTTGAGGGGTCGGATAATCCTTCAGGGTTCAAGGTCCCAAGTGCCAATAATAGCCAGAGCCCCAGAATGGTGTTCCAGTATAAATCATTACTGAATCATTTGTTCAGTGGTAAGAACATAAGAAATTGCCATGCTGGGTCAGACCAAGCGTTCATCAAGCCCAGCATCCTGTTTCCAACAGAGGCCAAACCAGGCTACAAGAACCTGACAATTACCCAAACACTGAGAAGATCCCATGCTACTGATGCAATTAATAGCAGTGGCTATTCCCTAAGTAAACTTGATTAATAGCAGTTAATGGACTTCTCCTCCAAGAACTTATCCAAACCTTTTTTGAACCCAGCTACACTAACTGCACTAACCACATCCTCTGGCAACAAATTCCAGAGCTTTATTGTGCATTGAGTGAAAATGAATTTTCACCGATTAGTCTTAAATGTGCTACTTGCTAACTTCATGGAATACCCCCTAGTCCTTCTATTATTTGAAAGTGTAAATAACCGATTTACATGTATTTGTTCAAGACCTCTCATGATCTTAAAGACCTCTATCATGTCCCCCCTCAGCCGTCTCTTCATTTTCTTCTTGGCCCATTCCTTTTACGGAAATCCATTCTTTCAAATTTGTGTCTGTAGTCCCTTGCATTCTTCTCTGGAGTTCACTTTGCTCCCTTCTGGACCTTTACAGCTGTCCCTGTGAACAAATTCCTCCTACTTTTCTAAGAACTTTCCTATCATATTTGGGATCCACTGCTTGACCTTACTTGGTTTTCCTCTCTCCCCGCTTCTTCATAGTAGGGTGGCACCTACTCATTGACTTTGCTGGCAAGCACTGCATTGCTAGCTCTTCTCCTTCAATGCTCCACCCCAGTATGGTATCGGGTTAATATCTGCTTCTTCTTCCAAGACATATCAAGTGGGCAACTGAGTCTCTCGGGCTGAGGGACACAGAGGTGACTGTAAAGGTTGCAAAAAACCTCAGAGAAACCTCCAGTCACAGAAATAAAACACAAGCAACAAAGCCCTAGAGGAACTCAGGTATTAGATGGTCTCTGCTCTCACTCTGGATGGGAAAAGTGGAATAAAACTTCCTGCCACAAACCCAAAATCACAATAAAAGGAAAAATAAATCCCCAGTTACAGTGAGTGAAACTGGTAGCAATTATCTCCTCCAAGGCCCTTGGCCTGCAGATTTTATGCAGTGGAACAGGAGGTAAAAAGCTCTTCTTAACTTGTAACTAAAAAGTCCACACACGCTACTAGGGATCACTGTATGATATAGAAATGGGAATAAACCATTACAGCAACCTCCAAGGGAGGGTGCTGTGGCAGAGATGGAACATTCCTCTATAGGGCATGACCCTACTCCTCAGCAGGGATCCCAGTGTTTTTTTAATATGATTTGACAGAAAATATTGATTTATGAGACTGAAGCAGTTTCATTTCTAAAGTGCCACACAGTCTAAACTCCCCCATTTGGGAAAAATAATCCGACATATAGGTGTACAGTGCCGGGTTCTGTATTAGGAGTCACCACCCTGGAAAAGCACCTAGGAGTCCTTGTGGATAACACGTTGAAATCCTCAGCTCAATGTGCGGCGGTGGTCAAAAAGGCAAATAGAATGTTAGGAATGATCTGAAAAGGAATGGAAAATAAAACAGGAAATATCATACTGGCACTATATCAAGCCATGAGTATTGAGCACAGTATGCAGTTCTGGTTGCCCCATCTAAAGAAAGACACAGTGGAACTAGAAAAGTGCAGAAGGTGGCAACAAAAATGATAACGATACTTCTGTTTGAAGAAGAGACAAATGAAAGGAGATATGATAGAGGTTTATAAAATCATAAGTGGGATGGAACAGGTAAATAGGGAATGGCTATTTACCCTTTCAAATAATACTAGAACTAGGGGACACTACATGAAACTAAAAGGTAACATATTTACAACCAATCAGAAAAAGTATTTTTTCACTCGATACACAATTAGGGACCGATGCAATAATGGGTACTGCAATAAAAATTACTTTATAAAAATCAATAAAAATTACTTTATAAAAAAATATAAAAATGGGTACTCATATTGAGCGCCTGTTTTCCTAACAAGCAAGCAACCAAATCCCCTGGGCACCCGATGCAGTATTTAAATGAGGGGCTGCGTGAAAAAGGAAGTGCTAGGGAAGAATTGTGCGCTCCTATTGCTCAAATGCATCGGGTGCTTTCAATTGCCATGGGCGCTCAATACAAGGTCTGTTTTTATCCCACTTCTTCTGGATGATTTTGCTGAGATTGATGAAGACGCCAATAGCGACGAGCCCCTTGCTATGGGTGTCTAAATTGTGCATCCAGAAGAATTTTATTTTTAAATCAAGCCAATAAACATTTCTTTTTCAACACTGAAAGCAGTAAATTAAGTGTCACAATGATACTATGTAGGAGGAGCCACAGAGGGAGGTATTTTAAAATTTCTCATGAATCCTCGACTTGCGGATTGACTTTACGCCACCTCCGGGGCTGGAGTTAAATTTTCCGCATTAAAAAGTGTGCGTTGGGTGCCGAGTGATTTTCTGCATCGGGGGTAAAAGCTAATAGCTTCATCCATATGGAATTTACATGTGATGGGCGCTGTTGGCTACGCATTTGGGCACATGTTTTGGACACACTAATCTTATTGCATCAGGTGCTAGTCTAGCATGGCCAAAACATGCGTCCAACCATGTGTAAACCTGTGCACTATCTGGGAGCACTTTATTGCATCGGACCCTGAAGTTGTGGAATCTGTTGCTGGAGGATGTGGTCACAGCAACTATCATAAAAGGGTTTAAAAGAGGTTCGGTCAAGTTCCTGGAGTAAAAGACCATAAAGCATTACTAGCGAGGTAGACTTGGGAAAAGCCACCATTTATCCCAAAGAGTAGATCCAATAAGGAATTGGATCTACTCTTTGGGATCTACAGGGTATGTCCTAGAGATCTGGATTGACCACTGTTGGAAACAGGATGTTGGGCTCAGTGGATCTGTGGTTTTATGGTCTTATACTCTTATTTTCTGCCCTCTATATACTGCCTCAGAATTTCCGGTCAAAATCAGCCCAAAGCCAAGTCTACAATTCTCAGATATTTCTGCTGTTCTAAGAACTTTCCATAGGATCCCTGCTTTTATAAACTTCTCTTTGTGTTTTCTCTGTTGAGTGAGCGGGTTCTAGGACATTTCGGGACTGTGTCTGCCCTTCTGAACTGAAATAGAACTGGAGAAGCCAAAAGCTAAATTTAAGGATCAGGCCAGGGACCCTCAGTGCATTTTGCAGTAGTTTTGCCTTACACAGAGGCTTTTTGGTTCTTTTCCTGTGGAATCTTTTGCAGAAAATTAATTTATTGTACACAAGATAGGCTATTTCAAGACTATGCAATGTAAGCCTGCCCCTTAGATTCTCATCAGCTGTGAGCAGGGCTGAAATAAGAGAAACAGATCAATAGTGGGAGATGTCATAGGTATTGAAGGAAGGCACAACAGCAGCTGAGTTTCTTTTTTTTTTTAGCTGAATAATTCTATTATCACATTTAACACTGCATATTAAAGCCGTTAGAATATTTAGAACATACCCAGATAGCTCAACTATATAATTGCCAGCAAATAAAAGTCTCTGAATTCAAATAGTTCTATATCCATAATAACCTTTTGTAAAACCAATTCCCCCAAAGTCCCCTATAAAGGACCACTTCTTAAAAAGAAAAAACAAGAAAAGAAAGATTAAAGGAAGAATCATATCATGAATGCCAAGATATGCCTTCCATGTCTCATTAAAGGAAGAATTTACTTAATTCTACATTTCTCTTGTCAGATGAATTTTTGAAATTATATTCCCAGGGGCTGCCCCCGATGACTCTCTGGCCATGTATAACGATATGGTTCAAATACCAATCCAGCTTCTGTTCCCTTGGGCAGCCGGGGCTGTGAACACAGCAGTAAAAGCCCTTGTGGGTATAGGTGCAAAACAGTGACATCTAGTGACCAGCTGTAGGCTAGAGGCCAGAAGCAGTTGTTTGTAGGCCTCTAGCCAAAGATCGTCAGTGCAAAGGCTGAGCTGAGTGGAGAGAGAGAAAGAAATATGGGGGAAAGTTCCCAAGTAACTGTGAACGAAGACTCATGGTACTGGAGCACAAGAAAGGCTGATTCTGATTCAGCTGGAAGCCCAAAAGGAGGAGGGAGAAACTGCTAGGCCAAAAAAATATGTATATCAGTATTTGCCTCATAAAATGAAGTCCCACAGCTTTTGTGCAAAATGTGAATGAAAGTACAGATATATAACAAGCAAAGTAAATTATTTATTATTTATATTCTGCTTTTCTGACATTGTAACGCAGACTGCATTCAGGTACAGTAGGTATTTCCCTGTCCCCAGGAGGTTCACAATCTAAGTGGCCACTACAATAATCTGGGCACTAAATAAAAGTGCACTGGTTTTCAGCATGCATTTTTAGTGCCCAGATTATTATTGTTTTTAACTCCTGAGGCAGTAAGCTAATGCTATGCTAATGCATTGGGAGTAAAAAAAAACAAACCACCCCTAAATGATTAAATTCTAAAAGATAATTAAAAAAAAAAAAAACCCAAAGAAAACCACCTAAACTTTAAAATGTGTGTTTGGTACAGGAAGGGAGGAGGCATTCCTGACAGGCTACCTGCTGCCGCCACTTAGCCGCATAAATACTGATTTATCCATTTTATCTGGCAGCAGGAAGCAGCTTCCAGATAGCTGCATAGCTTATTACTTATCCGGCTATCTGGCACAGGTCACTGCTATTTAGCCAGATAAGTACTTTATATGGGTAAGTAGTGGCAAACTGCGCTATATAGTCGGATATGTAGTAATTTATGCTTCTATCTGGCGGAATCTTCCCACTGGCAGATAGACAGATAAATCCATACTTATCTGGGTAAGTGCCGGCTGCCACCTCCACTTGCTCAGATAAGTAAATAATTATCTGGTTAAGTGGCAGTGGCTGCTGGCACTTACCCAGAGAGTTCCTGACTATTTTTTTTTTTTTACTTTTTAACTATTTTTTTCATAGCACTTAACTCCAGCCCTGACCCAGGAGTTAAATTTCCAGCACTAAAAAGGGCATGCTGGCCAGATGCAGTCTCTCTCCTTTGGGGAGTACTGTTTAATGCCCTCATTTACATGGGATTTCCATGCGAGGGGGCTAAGCAGTACTCTCGTTTAGGAATGCATATTTTCTGCATCAGCAGTAAATTTTGTACCCAGTGTTGCGGCTCTGGCCGCGGTGCTCACGGCCAGGCCCTATCCTGGACCTGCTCCAGCTTCCAGAGGCCTGGTTGGCGGCCTGTTTGGCAGCGTCCCCGCTGGGGCTGCGCCACTGCGAGGTCTCCCATGGACGCCCAGCTCCTAGGTGCACGTGCGCGCCACTTGGGCACTTTTCTAGGCCGTTTCCCGCCAGTGGTGACTCCGCCCAACTCCTGACGTCAGACGCCGCAGCCTTGATAAGCCGACCGCGGCCATCCAGTCTTTGCCTTGCAACGGGTTAGCCTCCCAGTTTCCTGTTGCGCTGTGCCCCGGAGTGACTCACCTTGCTTCGTCGCTCCGTTCCTGCTACAGTACTTGCCTGGTTCCTGCCTGGCTGCTACAGTACCTGCTTGGTTCCTGCTTGTCAGCTACAGTGCCTGCTTGGTTCCTGCTTGTCAGCGGCAGTGCCTGCTTGGTTCCTGCTTGCCAGCTACTGTTCCTGCCTGGTTCCAGTACCCGAGCTTGCTACAGTTCTTGCCTGGTTCCAGTACCTGAGTCTTGCTACAGTTCCTGCCTGGTTCCAGAACCCGAGCCCAGTTACAGTATTGCTACTGTCCTAGTCTGGTTCCAGTTACCTGTCCTGATCCACAACCCGCCTAAGTCCCAGCAACCGGGCCCCTACGGGCTCCTCCCGGGGGGGCTTCGGCTTCCAAGGGTGAAGCCACCTAAGTCCCAGTGGTTGGGCTCCTACGCACTCCTCCCGGGGGAGTACCAGCTTCCAGGGTGAAGAGCATCTACGTCCTGCCTGAACATCTGCCTCCCGGCCTGCTATTTATTGGAGACATTGACCACCTTTCCCATTCTCCAGCAGGTCGGCCCAAGGGTCCACGAAACAGAGACTCCCATAACACCCAGAAAATGTGCACGCAAATGCAGGGAGAAAGATGTGCCTGACTGAATGCACCTTCAGCTTTTCAAGTAGAACAAAGGGGAAAGCCGACAGTAACTCAGCAGTGCATGGTTCAGAGGAATGTATCTTTGAAGGATACTTATGAAACAGGAGAGTTAATGCATCCCAAAAGAGAGGTTCCAATGAAAGCAAACTTAGTCCATGTGCCTATAAGCAAAGAATCTCCTGAGCTAAAGAATTCCAAATTATCCCTATCAACTAAAAAGCAGGTTGTTAATACAAACAAAAAATGCACTTTGAAATGTCTGTATCCCAATGCCAGAAATCTAAGTAGTAAGTTGGGAGAGTTAGAGAGTATAGCAGTAAATGATGAGATAGACATAATTGGCCTCTCAGAGACCTGGTGGAAGGAAGATAACCAATGGGACAGTGCTATATCAGGGTACAAATTATATTACAATAATAGGGAGAATCAATTTGGTTGGGGTGAGGCACTTTTTGTTCGAAAGGGTACAGAGACCAACCGGATAAAGATCATACAAGAGACTAAATAGTAGAATCTATATGGGTGGAAATCCCATGTGTGTTGGGTAAGAATATAGTGATAAGAGTATACTATTGTCCACCTGGTCAGACAGATGATGAAATGGTCAGACAGATGATGAAATGCTAAGAGAAATCAGGGAAGCTAACCAATTTGGCAGTGCGGTAATAATGGGAGATTTCAATTACCCCAATATTGACTGGGTAATTCAGGACATGCTAGAGACATAAAGTTCCTGGATGGAAGAAAAGATGGAGCTATTTTAGATTTAATTCTTAGTGGAACACAGGATTTGGTGAGAGATGTAACGGTGATGGGGCCACTTGGCAATAGTGATCATAACATGATCAAATTTGAACTAATGACTGGAAGGGGGATAATTTGTAAATTTGGAAACTGATAAAATGAGGAAAATAGAAAAAAAACTGAAAGGTGCAGCTGCAAAGGTTAAAAGTGTACAATAGGCGTGGACATTGTTTAAAAATACAATCTTAGAAGCGCAGTCCAGATGTATTCCATGCATTAAGAAAGGTGGAAGGAAGGCAAAACAATTACTGGCATGGTTAAAAGGTGAGGTGAAAGAGACTATTTTAGTCAAAAAAAATCCTTCAAAAATCTGAAGGATCCATCTGAAGAAAGTAGAAAAAAGCATAAGCATCATCAAGTTAAGTGTAAATCATTTATAAGGCAGGCTAAGAGAGAATTTGAAATGAAGTTGGCCATAGAGGCAAAAACTCATAATAAAATGTTTTTTTAATATATCTGAAGCAAGAAACCTGTGAGGGAGTCAGTTGGACCATTAGATGACCGAGGGGTTAAAGGGACTCTTAGGGAAGATAAGGCCATTGCAGAAAGACTTAATGAATTCTTTGCTTCTATGTTTACTAATGAGGATGTTGGGGAGAAGCCAGTTCTGGAGATGGTTTTCAAGGGTGATGAGTCAGATGAACTGAACCAAATCACTGTGAACTGGAAGATGTAGTAGGCCAGATTGACAAACTAAAGAGTAGCAAATCACCTTGACCGGATGGTATGCATCCCAGGGTTCTGAAGTAACTAAAAAATGAAATTTCAGATCTAATAGTTAAAATTTGTAACCTATCATTAAAATCATCCATTGTACCTGAAGACTGGAGGGTGGCCAATGTAACCCCAATATTTAAAAAGGGCTCCAGGGGGTGATCTAGGAAACTATAGACCAGTGAGCCTGACTTCAGTGCCAGAAAAAATAGTGGAAACTATTCTAAAGATCAAAATCACAGAGCATATAGAAAGACTTGGTTTAATGGTACGCAGCATGGATTTACCCAAGGGAAGTTTTGCCTCACAAATCTCCTTCATTTTTTTGAAGGTGTTAATAAACATTTATTTATTTATTTAGGCATTTTATATACCGTCGTTTCAAAAGTAGATCACAATGGTTTACAAGATCACATATTGTGGGTTAGCAATCACCTTTTAGTTCAACACCACAAAGTAAATGTTCTCATTCAATATCTTAGGTATTTTAGGTAATTACACTATTTATTTATTTATGAACTTTTATTTACCGACATTCGTGGAACACATCATGCCGGTTTACAATGAACTAAAGAAAGGAAAATTACAATGTACAGGGAAGGGGGGGGGGGGGCAGGCGAGAAAGGGAAGAAGGGGGAAAGGGAGAGAAAAAAAACTGAGGGAGAAAAAATAGGAAAGCAGGTAGGAATAGCAGCGGCGAACCAATTTAAGAGGTTAGGAAACATAAACTGAGAACAGCAGAAACTATATACATATTATACCTGTAGTGACTAAATGCAATTATACAAGTTATTGTATAATACTAGTTATACTAGTTATTGTATACTCTAGTTCATGTTTGAACTAGAGTATACATGAACATGTTTAAGCTTCCAAGTTCACGGTCCTCGTTTAATGTAACTTTGTTTCTTCCTTTACCTAGTTATTTTTACCCCTGTTCAATGTAAACCGTCCTGATATGGTATTTAACCATGAAGGTCGGTATAGAAAAATGTTAAATAAATAAATAAATAAATGTTTGTGCATTTTCAATTCTAGTTCATATTTGTGCATATTCATGGTCAACTTAATAGGAATACAAAATCTCATCCTACTAACAGTGTACATCATCTCATTCATAATTATTGCTTGCTCTAATAACATCAATGTGCAACACATTATTCATTACTTATTGCTCACTCTATTAACATCAATTTACGTCTCATAATTCATTTCTTGTTCTTCGCTCCATTAACATTATTTCTGGTATTGATGTAGTTATTATCAGATTATTGATCTTTTACATTAAATCATATGCTTTTCTGAAGAGCCATGTTTTCAGTTCACGCTTGAAGTTCTTTCTATCTGTTATTTGTCATATTGTCTCTGGCAGGTAGCTCTACAACTTGGGGCCTGCTATTGAAAACCTTCTGTCTCTTATTTGCAATAGGTGTGTTTTCTGAGTTGAAGGTACCATAAGCAGTCCTTTGTTTTGTGATCTTAGGTCTCTCAGTCTATGGTGTGTAGTTTTGAATTGTCATTCCTAATAGACTTGGGTTAATGTTGTTGATAATATTGAATATTAGTGTTAAAACTTTACAGTGAATTCTGGATTGTATGGGAAGCCAGTGAGTGCAATCAGCGAGGGAGTGATGTGTTCACATTTCCTTATTCTTAGTAAGAGTCTTGCAGAGATGTTTCGAAGTAGCTGTAATGGTTTTCTTAGATTCGATGGCAGGCCTAGTAGACGAGATTTGCAATAGTCTAAGTTTGAAAATATAAGTGTTTGTAGAACAGTACGGAAGTCTGGAAATGTTAACAAGGGTTTCAGTCGATGTAATATTCTTAGTTTGGAGTACTCTGTTTTGATTAATTTGCTTATATGTTTTTTCATAGTGAAGTTCTCGTCGAATTGAATTCCCAATTTAGGTACTTGAACGGATGGAGTCATTGTTATTATTTGTGATAATTGTGGGTGGATCCTTGGGCCGGTGGCAGAAGACCACGCCCCCGGGTGAAGATCCCGAGAGGGGCCACAGGTCAGGCTCAGAGTTGGGAGACAGACACACACTAGAGATCTTTTATTAAACTGTATAGTGAACCACCAGAGGTGGCAGTAGTGAGCCGGAAGAGCCCGGCTGGGCTGTAGTCCCTCAGGCACTGGAGCAGCGATCCCAGGATGGCTGAGCTGTAGAGAAACTGAATATAGTGAGTAGGCAGAGTATGCAGAGTTCAAGAACAGAACCTTGATGGTAACACTCACACAATAGTCTCTTGAAGCAGCCCAGAGGCTGGAATGAAGCAGACCCTTGAGAAGCGAGTACCTGGTTCCAGAGAAAGCTCTGAGAGAGAGATGGTAACTCACTGGTGTTGTAGGCAGCGGTGACTTCCTGGCAGAAGTAGTATTCGGTAGCAGGTCCGGGAACGTGGGCCCTCGAGGAGCGAGTACCGGTTCCAGACTGCGACCTGAAAAGCAAGAGAGAGAGTGAGGCCCTCAAGGAGCAGGTACCCCTGGTAAAGTCTGAGGAGGCAGAGTAGCAAGGTATGCAGAGAACGAATCCCATCCGCAGAGATACCTGGAGGAAGCCCTTGCTAACTTGAATAGCTAGCAAAACGAAAGACCTTAAGTATCCGGTGAGGATGACGTCATCTCAGGAGACGCCCCTGAGGTTCGTGCCACAGCTGGTGCTTGAGTTGGGGCCGTGCCGCGTGTGCGCCCTTAGGCTTCAGGAGAACATGGCAGAAAGCAGCGTCTAGCCGGTCCGGGGCCGCCGGAGGAGGTCAGCAAGATGACGCCGCGGCAGCCAAACTTCCATCAACCAAAGAGGGAGTCACAAAAGAGGTAAAGTGGGCGGAGTGGAGACATCGGGCAGCGACGGTCGCAACAGTAATATTAGTGATTCCTAGGTCTAGAGTTGGTGGTTTGGTTATCATTGTACCTCTCCTTAACCACAACAGTTCAGTTTTTTGGGGGTTTAGAGTTAGTTTCAGTTGAGAAAGTTTTTGTTGAATTTCCTTCATGTATGTTGACAGAGATGACTTAGTTTTTTCAAATGTTCTGTTGAATGGTATATAGAATTGTATGTCATCTGTATATAGGAAGAAGGTTGAGTCCTAGATTTGTGAGTAATTCGCATATGGGAAGCAGATATATGTTGAATAATGCTGGTCCTTGGGGATCACCTGTATTGACAGGGAAGGTGTCAGAAATCTGATTATCCAATTTGACTTGAAATGTTCTGTCTTTTACGAAAGAAGAGAACCAGCTGTTAACATTTCCATGTATTCCAATTTCTCTCAGTTGATGGAATAACAGGGTGTGGTCAATTGTGTTGAATGCTGCTGGATCGGTTAAAGGAGACAGAAGAGTTTCTGTTGAGCAATTTTTTTCTGAATTCGAATTGATTTGGGTAAAGTATATTACTGTCTTCTAGGTGGTTCTCTAGTTGAGTTAATACTGCTTTTTCTAGGACTTTAGCTATGAAAGGCAGGTTGGATATCGGTCGGTAATTGTTCCAATCGTCTATTCTGCCAGTTTTATTTTTTAGTATTGGTTTAGTTACTGCTTGTTTTGCCTTATCAGGGACAAGTCCTTCTGTAAGCGAGTGGATTATTATGGTTGTGACTATCAGAATTATTGTGCTGTTTACTATTTTCAGTATACTTGCTGGGATCGGGTCTAGTGGGTGGGTGGGTGGAAGGTTTCATTTTAGTGATGATTTGGTTTGCTTCGAAATTTGATACTAGCTCGAATGAGCATTCCATAAAACTTGACTGGATTTTCCTTCAGGCTCTATTGTTGATGGGCTGGTGCAGCATTGTGTCTTGAGGTTATTAATGTTGTATAGTAGTGATTTGGCATATTCATTGCATGAGTTCTTTGAGAACTGTTGGTTATTAGAGATAGAGAAGGATGGGTCCTTGATTAGGTTTTTAACTGTTTCTAAGAGTAATTTTGATTTGAAAATTACTCCATGATGTTACGCTCGCTGCCTGTGGCAGCCCCGCGGTGCAGCCCTCTCACCTCTCTACACAAGCTTCAGGCTCCAGCTCCTAGTTGCTGGTGGCGGTGGGCCGCCAGTCTTGACCTCGGAGTTCCACCAGCACCTCCAGCCCTGCTCCGCTTCCCAGGATGCCTTCATCCATTGGGCCTCTCCGCAGGGTTTGTGGAGAGATGCTGCTGGCGTCGTCATACCCCTCTCTAGGTGCGTGCGCGTGCGCCAGTGAAACCTTTGAAGGGCCCGCGGCAGGAACCTGGCCGCGGACCCGGATGTTGATGTCAGTTCCCTCAACATATAAAAGCTCAGGCAGCTCTCCTCAGCGTGCCTTTGCAACAGGTTCTTTGTCTCCTGTTCTGGTTTCCGAGTTCTAGTTGTCTTGCGCTTGTCTTGTTCCTGTGATTCCTGGTTCCTGTTCCAAATGTTCGTCTCGTCTGTCTACTGGATCGACTACCTGGCTCTGACCTCTGCTACGCTTGACCTCGCCTGCCTCCTCCAAGCCTTGACCATTGCCATGTCTGACCATGCCTGCCTTCTTCGTGCCTTGACCATTGCTATGTCTGACCATGCTTGCCTTCTCTGAGCTTTGACCATTGCTACGTACGACTTCGTCTATGACTTTCTTGAGTCCAGAGTTCCACGTTGCTTGCTACACCTTCCAAGTGCCGCCAGCTTCCATTCAAGCTTGACAGTGACGCCTCTGTCCCTATCCTCTGGACACAGACTATTAAGGCTTCGTCTTTCCTTTGCTCAGGCACCTTCAGTTCCTTCTTGTCCCTTGGTGCTTGAGTTCCTGTTCCACATCCCGTCCAGGATAGGACCACGCCTCCTGCTGGCTGCTGTCTCTCGGCTGAACCATCTCCTACCTGTACTTAACCTTGAGGCCCGCCTAAGTCCTGCCGGCCCAGCACCCGAAGGCTCAACCCGAGGGGAACATGGGCTGGTATAGGTGAAGCTCCAGTGGCCTCCAGCTTCAGCCCACTCTGCCTGCTGACGTTGGGGACCCATGGGCTCTTGCTTACGGGTTGCATCAACCCCACCTCAGCCCAAGGATCCACCTCCTACGCAACACATGAATCCGTTTTTCATAGTATTCTTTTTTTGCTTTCTTGATCTGTTCATGGTATTTTGTTAGTAGGGATTTGAATCTTTCTAGTGAAACTGTAGATTGGTATTTCCGCCATTGCTTTTCGGATTTTCGCAGGATCTGTTTAGTATATCTTAGGTCTTCGCTATACCAAGGTTTCTTTAGTTGTGTTTCCTTTACTATGGAATGTTTATTTCTGAATTGGACATAGGGTATCCGCTATTTCATTGATGATTTTATCCCATGAATCAAAGGATGTGGAGGCATTATCTTGATTGAATTCTTTTATTTTATTTTTAATAGTTTCTTCGAGTATTTCCAGTTCAATCTGTTTTCTGTATGTGAAGGATAGATTGTTATTTGTGTTTGTTTGTTGGGTGGTGAGGAGAGTTACTTCTGCTTTTATTAGCTGGTAATCAGACCAAGGCAATATCTTGTGAGAGGAATTGATGACACAGTTATTGTGACTGGCGAAAATTAGGTCAAGAATGTGTCCTGCTTTATGAGTTGGTTTGGTTATATATTGAGAGCAACCCACAGCTTCCATAGTATCTAGGAAGGTTTTGGATGCTGTTGATTTAGGTATGCTTTGCTGTTTACATGTAAGTCAAGGTCTCCTACAATTAGAATTGATTCAGGAGTGGAAATGCTTTAGTGAAGATTTCAATTAGGGGTGAGCAGTCTTTTTAAAGTGTTCCAGGTGGGCAATAAATCAAGCCAATGTTTAGCAGTGATGATTTTAGTATTGCAACTTCATGGGGGGTGGGGGGGGGGTATCTTAACTTTATAGGGTTTAAGTTTGAGTTCTTTTTTTTAGACTATTAATAAATGCCCACCTTTTTGGGTTTTTCTTGGGAAGTGAAAGATATCATAATTGGGGCGATCAATTTGGTTTAGAAGGACATTATCATTGTCTTTCAGCCATGTTTCGGTAATGCAGAGGATTTAGGGATTTAGTTCCTCAAGTAGATCATTTATTAGTGGGATTTTTTTTTTATAATGATTGAGCATTTAGTAGTAGTAGTAGTAGTAGTAGTGTGAACATAAGGCAGAGAGAAGTTGCAGGGGAGTTGTTATTTAACTTGGGGTAGATCAGGGAGTCATTCTCTTTTTGCGTGTGTTTTGAAGTTATCTGGCACTTTCCTTGTTTTCCATGTCCTGTGATGACTTTGATAAAGTGGACTGGGTCCATTTTCTGATAAGTATGGTTAGGGGCTGACATTAAAATTCATTTTTTTCAGGACAAGCCAGACACTTCGTAAACATGGGGTTAAAGGTGAATCAGTAGTTGTGGTGTATTTGGATTTTCAGAAGGCGTTTGACAAAGACCTTCATGAGAGGCTTCTAAAAAAACTAAAAAGTCATGGGATAGGAGAAGATGTCGTTTTGTAGATTACAAACTAGTTAAAAGACAGGAAACAGAGAGTAGGATTAAATGGTCAATTTTCTCAGTGGAAAAGGGTAAACAGTGGTGTGCCTCAGGGATCTGTACTTGGACCGGTTCTTTTCAATATATTTATAAATGATCTGGAAAGGTATATGACAAGTGAGGTAATCAAATTTGCAGATGATACAAAATTATTCAGAGAGGTTAAATCACAAGTGGATTGTGATAAATTGCAGGAGGACCTTGTGAGACTGAAAGATTGGACATCCAAATGGCAGATGAAATTTAATGTGGACAAGTGCAACATGATGCATATAGGGAAAAATAACCCATGCTGTAGTTATATGATGTTAGGTTCCATATTATGAATTACTACCCAGGAAAAAGATCTAGGCATCATAGTAGATAATACATTGAAAGCGACAGCTCGGTGTGCTGCGGCAGTCAAAAAAGCAAATAGAATTTTAGGAATTATTAGGAAGGAAATGGTGAATAAGAACATAAGAAATTGCCCTGCTGGGTCAGACCAAGGGTCCATCAAGCCCAGCATCCTGTTTCCAACAGAGGCCAAACCAGGCCACAAGAACCTGGCAATTATCCAAACACTAAGAAGATCCCATGCTACTGATGCAATTAATTAGTCACTAACCAACCATGCAAACACAGAAGGCGTCGCACGTCAGACAGAAGAAGTGTTGAAAAGTAAGTTTTTAACGATAAGGTGGGTAAGAATTTAAGAGTTATTACTGGATGTGAAACAAGGCTCTCTGAGTTTTATGTTAAAATAATAACTTTATATATTGAAGGTCAACTGTATGCTGTGAACCCTGTACAGGACACAGTAGACTCTCCCATAGTCCCTGAAGCAGGCACACAGTGCCGAAACATGGCCCGTGTCGGACATGCAGCTCCGTACCCATGAGACAGCAATAAAGGCGACGATCTTGATAAGTATGAAATAAAAATTGTAGTGGGTCGGAAAAGCAGCAGGGGAGAAGGGATTTTAAGAAAAAATTGAAAAATTACACAAAAAAGAGCATCTTCAGAAACATTTTTGAACTTAATAAAAGAATAATAGATGGAGGTTAAGGAAAGGATAACTGCAAATCGGTTACCCTTATCGAAAAACCTCCGTACAAGATTACCACCAAACAAGGATTTCCTTGTATGTTTAAGTTGGTGTACTGATGCAATTAATAGCAGTGGCTATTCCCTAAGTAAACTTGATTAATAACCGTTAATGGACTTCTCCTCCAAGAACTTATCCAAACCTTTTTTGAACCCAGCTACACTAACTGCACTAACCACATCCTCTGGCAACAAATTCCAGAGCTTTATTGTGCGTTGAGTGAAAAAGAATTTTCTCCGATTAGTCTTAAATGTGCTACTTGCTAACTTCATGGAATGCCCCCTAGTCCTTCTATTATTCGAAAGTGTAAATAACCGAGTCACATCTACTCATTCAAGACCTCTCATGATCTTAAAGACATAGAAACATAGAAATGACGGCAGAAGAAGACTAAACGGCCCATCCAGTCTGTCCAGCAAGTTTTGCACTTTTTTTTTTTCTCATTCTTATCTGTTACTCTTGGCTCTTAGTAACCTTTTGATTCTATTTCCCTTCCACCCCCACCATTAATGTAGTGAGTAGTGTTGTAACTGCCTCTACATGAAATATCTAGCTTAATTAGTTAGGGGTAGTAACCGCCGCAATAAGCAAGCTATACCCATGTTTATTTGTTTACCCAGACTAAATAATTCAGACCTTGTTGGTTGTTTCCTGTATATACATCTACTTTTCTTCATTCCCCCTGCCGTTGAAGCAGAGAGTTATGCTGGATATGCATTGAAAGTGAAGTATCTGACTTTCTCCCCTGCTGTTGAAGCAGAGAGTTATGCTGAATATGCATTGAAAGTGAAGTATCTGACTTTCTCCCCTGCCGTTGAAGCAGAGAGCTATGCTAGATATGTGTGAAGTATCAGTCTTTCTCCCCTGCCGTAGAAGCAGAGAGCTATGCTGGATATGCATTGAAAGTGAAGTACCAGGCTTATTTGGTTTGGGGTAGTAACCGCCGTAACAAGCAAGCTACTCCCCGCTTTTTTTGTGAATGCAAATCTTTTTCCACGTTTCCTCTTGCCGTTGAAGCTTAGAGCAATGTTGGAGTTGCATTAACCGTGTGTATGTTTATTGAATAAGGGTATTATCTCCAGGCAGTAGCCGTCATTCCCGTGAGCCACCCACTCTTCATTCATTTCCTCTAGACTTTATGGATCCACAGTGTTTATCCCACGCCCCTTTGAAGTCCTTCACAGATCTGGTCTTCACCACTTCTTCCGGAAGAGCATTCCAGGCATCCACCACCCTCTCCGTGAAGAAATACTTCCTGACATTGGTTCTGAGTCTTGCTCCCTGGAGCTTCAAATCATGACCTCTGGTTCTGCTGATTTTTTTCCAACGGAAAAGGTTTGTCGTTGTCTTTGGATCATTAAAACCTTTCAAGTATCTGAAAGACTGTATCATGTCACCTCTGCTCCTCCTTTCCTCCAGGGTGTACATATTTAGATTCTTCAATCTCTCCTCATAAGTCATTCGATGAAGACCATTCACCCTTTTGGTCGCCCTTCTCTGGACCGCCTCCATCTTGTCTCTGTCTCTTCGGAGATACGGTCTCCAGAACTAAACACAGTACTCCAGGTGAGGCCTCACCAAGGACCTGTACAAGGGGATAATCACTTCCCTTTTCTTACTTGATATCCCTCTCTCTATGCAGCCCAGCATTCTTCTGGCTTTAGCTATCGCCTTGTCACATTGTTTCGCCGACTTCAGATCATTAGACACTATCACCCAAAGGTCTCTCTCCTGCTCTAGACCTCTATCATATCCCCCCTCAGCTGCCTCTTCTCCATGGTGAGACTGCATCTTGAGTACTGTGTACAATTCTGGTCACCGCATCTCAAAAAAGATATAGTTGCGATAGAGAAGGTACAGAGAAGGGTGACCAAAACGATAAAGGGGATGGAACAGCTCCCCTATGAGGAAAGACTAAAGAGGTTCGGACTGTTCAGCTTGGAGAAGAGACGGCTGAGGGGGGATATGATAGAGGTGTTTAAAATCATGAGAGGGCTAGAATGGGTAAATGTAAATCGGATATTTACTCTTTCAGATAATTCAAAGTACTAGGGGGCACTCCATGAAGTTAGCAGTAGCACATTTAAAACTAATTGGAGAACATTATTTTCACTCAACGCACAATTAAGCTCTGGAATTTGTTGCCAGAGGATGTGGTTAGTGAAGTTAGTGTAGCTGGGTTTAAAAACGGTTTGGATAGGTTATTGGAGGAGAGGTCCATTGACTGCTATTGATTGGGTTGACTTGGGGAATAGCCACTGCTATTACTGGCAGCGGTAGCATGGGATCTACTTAGTTGTTTAGTATGTGCCAGGTACTTGTAGCCTGGATTGGCCACAGATTAGAAACAGGATGCTGGGCTTGATGGACCCAGTATGGCAGTTTCTTATGTTCTGCATCAGCCTGTAAGTTTGTATTTGAGGTAATGGAGGGTAAAGAGACTTGCCCAAGGTCGCAAAAAGCAGCAGCAGGATTTGAATCCTGGTTTCCCTAGTTCATAGCCTGCTGCTCTAACCACTTAAATCCTTTAAGAATCCAGATTTAGCCTACACAAATTCATTAAATATAATTAGGGAGACAATCTGTAGTGGAATGTGTGGAGTGGCCTGTTGGTTAGAGCAGCAGTCTGAGAACCAAAGGAAGCCGGGGTTCAAATTCTGCTGATGCTCCTCATGATCTTGGGCAAATCATTTCAGCCTCCATTGGCTCAAATGCAAACAACTATAACCCTTCTGGGGACAAGGAAATATCTACAATACCTGAATGTATCTTGCATTGACTTGGAAAGAGGAGTAATTAGATTAAGTGGGTGAAATGATATTTCAATTCTGAGTATAGTCACTAGGTGGCACTTTTGACTTATCAGCAATTGTACTTTTAGTAACCTCTCTAGTGTTTCAAGTGCCTAGCTGGGGATTTTCAGGAATTTTGTACAGGGGGATTCCTATAGATCAGGTAGATTCTCAAGGTAAAAACACTGAGGGCTCCAAGAACTTGCAGGGGCTGAAAATACCAGAGGAAATGGGTCACATGATATGCTGCTAGCAGAAGGCTGCCTATGAAGTGTGCTCCTCTGACCAGTTTTACAAATCCTGTACAAAATTGTTTCTTCCCCACGATTATTGCTACAACATCTAAAGATAGGTAGAAGAAATCCTTGCTGGCCTATTGCGCAGATAAAGTTGCTAAACCTCCCTGGCAGATCAGGTCTAAATCATTGGAGAGGCACTGTCGGGGGAAGAGTCCATCTTAGAGGATAAGTGGTTTGTCCCTGCAACTCACATGGATATACTACTAAAGTATTGTAAGATGTGGTTGCAAGATTCTCCACAAAGTTAACTTTGGATATCAACAGTAAATTATCCGTCACTGTGGAGGAGGTGGCTCAGCTTGCCTCCACCATGCAAGAAAACTTGGCTAGTATTACTGAGACGGCTGACCATGTGGAGGAACTAGAAATATCCCTGACAGGAGCCTGGAAAAAAAATAGAGACTCTTGAACATAAAATTACCTTTATGGGAGATAAAATTGACGATATAAAGAACAGAGGCTGTCATTAAAACAACTAAATCGTGGGACTGCCTGAGAGGTTGGAGGGCTCCAATCCAGCTTCTTTCTTTGCCACATGAATCCCGGAGGTGCTAGACCTTGCCACGAAGGCAGGCCACTTGAAAATAGAACATGCACATCAGGCCTTGGCTCCCCCACCTGCTCAGGGAGGCAGACCAAGGGCTGTGATCCTGCAATTTCACAACTACACGGATATAGCTTGGGTGATGGACAAGGCCCGGTTTGCCTCTGCTATTTATTTTCAGCAGCACTGTGTATATTTTTTTTCATGACTTCTCGTAGGCAGTCCAAAGAAATTGAACGAGCTTCAAGGAAGTTAAGAAGTGGCTGCAGCAACAGGGCCTGTCTTAGCTATACTGTAGCCAGCCAGGTTTAAAGTTAGAGCTAACAATCAAAGCCACATCTTCGAGTCAGTAGGCAATGGGCAGTGGTTTCTGGCTGGTCTACACGAAGACCCCTCCTGATTCTGGATGGTGGTTTTTGTTGCTGGCACCCAAATTTACAGGAAAGTGAGGGGGAGATAAACTTTCCAACTGATAATCTGCATTTTTCACTATGACTTTTTTTTTTCAGAGGCAGTAAAATTTGTGACCTTGTTTATGTTTCAAAATAATGCTGAAATATGGTTTCAGTTTTATCTCCTTTGGAGGTTGCTCATTTTTACATTTATTAAAGACACTTGCATTTATTTGGGCAAAGGTGGTGATCCCTTCCTTAATAGCATTCCTTTTTTTGCCAGCTATTCAGCATGACAGAGGTTTGGATGTGGTACTGCAGATGCCTAGTTCTCATGGGCGCCAAACTGATATGTTTTTGCAGCACATACAGTATGAGTAGACATGGCGTTCGGTGAGATCTTATATGGCATGCAATCACCATTTTCTTTTTGGCCCAGGATGGATTTCCTTAACCAGGGACATATTACGTTACCTTTTTAGACTGTTTTTTTCCTCCATTCAGCACTTTTTATTTTGGTTTTGATATAAGGAAAGGGGTGTGTGCAGCGAGCTGGAGTTTCCATCTGGGCTATTACAGATCTCCCCTGGGCTTGGACCTCCATTTTTTTTTTTTTAACTTTAAGAACATTAGTTTCTGCTCTCACTGTTGGTATTACCTACCAGACAAGTACATTTTAAAAGGAGCACGCCTGTTCCCATAAACGTACGTACTGGGCGCATGAGCAAAAATACGCTCAATTTTATATATACTTTTAAATGATATGCATGTACGTGCATGTAAGAATCTGCTAGGTGTCCTGATTCAAAACCCTACCTTGTCCTGTGACTTTCACTGCATGATATTTAATAAAGAAACTGTTTATAATTTAAGGAACACATTTCAAAACTCTGGGAGTCCCCTCCCCATTTAAACCCATAACACCTTGCCATCCCATTAAGAACATAAGAACATAAGAAATTGCCATGCTGGGTCAGACCAAGGGTCCATCAAGTCCAGCATCCTGTTTCCAACAGAGGCCAAACCAGGCCACAAGAACCTGGCAATTACCCAAACACTAAGAAGATCCCATGCTACTGATGCAATTAATAGCAGTGGCTATTCCCTAAGTAAACTTGATTAATAGCCGTTAATGGACTTCTCCTCCAAGAACTTATCCAAACCTTTTTTGAACCCAGCTATACTAACTGCACTAACCACATCCTCTGGCAACAAATTCCAGAGCTTTATTGTGCATTGAGTGAAAAAGAATTTTCTCCAATTAGTCTTAAATGTGCTACTTGCTAACTTCATAGATGCCCCCTAGTCCTTCTATTATTCGAAAGTGTAAATAACCGAGTCACATCTACTCGTTCAAGACCTCTCATGATCTTAAAGACCTCTATCATATCCCACCTCAGCCGTCTCTTCTCCAAGCTGAACAGCCCTAATCTCTTCAGCCTTTCCTCATAGGGGAGCTGTTCCATCCCCTTTATCGTTTTGGTTGCCCTTCTCTGTACCTTTTCCATCGCAACTATATCTTTTTTGAGATGCGGCGACCAGAATTGTACACAGTATTCAAGGTGTGGTCTCACCATGGAGCGATATAGAGGCATTATGACATTTTCCGTTTTATTAACCATTCCCTTCCTAATAATTCCTAACATTCTGTTTGCTTTTTTGACTGCTGCAGCACACTGAGCCGACGATTTTAAAGTATTATCCACTATGATGCCTAGATCCTTTTCCTGGGTGGTAGCTCCTAATATGGAACCTAACATCTTGTAATTACAGCAAGGGTTATTTTTCCCTATATGCAACACCTTGCACTTGTCCACATTAAATTTCATCTGCCATTTGGATGCCCAATCTTCCAGTCTTGCAAGGTCCTCCTGTAATGTATCACAGTCTGCTTGTGATTTAACTACTCTGAATAATTTTGTATCATCTGCAAATTTGATAACATCACTCGTCGTATTCCTTTCCAGATCATTTATAAATATATTGAAAAGCACCGGTCCAAGTACAGATCCCTGAGGCACTCCACTGTTTACCCTTTTCCACTGAGAAAATTGACCATTTAGTCCTGCTCTCTGCTTCCTGTCTTTTAACCAGTTTGTAATCCACGAAAGGACATCACCTCCTATCCCATGACTTTTTAGTTTTCGTAGAAGCCTCTCATGAGGGACTTTGTCAAACGCCTTCTGAAAATCCAAATACACTTCATCTACCGGTTCACCTATATCCACATGTTTATTAACCCCTTCAAAAAAGTGAAGCAGATTTGTTAGGCAAGACTTCCCTTGGGTAAATCCGTGTTGACTGTGTTCCATTAAATCATGTCTTTCGATATTCTCTACGATTTTGATCTTGAGAATAGTTTCCACTATTTTTCCCGGCACTGAAGTTAGGCTCACTGGTCTATAGTTACCCGGATCGCCCCTGGAGCCTTTTTTAAATATTGGGGTTACATTGGCCACCCTCCAGTCTTCAGGTACAATGGATGATTTTAATGATAGGTTACAAATTTTAACTAATAGATCAGAAATTTCATTTTTGAGTTCCTTTAGTACCCTAGGATGCATACCATCCGGTCCAGGTGATTCGCTACTCTTTAGTTTGTCAATCTAGCCTAATACATCTTCCAGGTTCACAGTGATTTCATTCAGTTCGTCTGACTCATCACCCCTGAAAACGATCTCCGGAACTGGTATCTCCCCAACATCCTCATTAGTAAACACAGAAGCAAAGAATTCATTTAGTCTTTCTGCAATGGCCTTATCTTCCCTAAGAGCCCCTTTAACCCCTCGGTCATCTAATGGTCCAACCGACTCCCTCACAGGTTTCTTGCTTTGGATATATTTTAAAAAGTTTTTATTATGAGTTTTTGCCTCTATGGCCAACTTCATTTCAAATTCTCTCTTCGCCTGTCTTATCAATGTTTTACACTTAACTTGACAATGCTTATGTTTTATCCTATTTTCTTCAGATGGATCCTTTTTCCAATTTTTGAAGGATGATTTTTTGGCTAAAATTGCCTCTTTCACCTCACCTTTTAACCATGATGGTAATTGTTTTGCCTTCCTTCCACCTTTCTTAATGTGTGGAATACATATGGACTGTGCCTCTAGGATTGTATTTGTAAACAGTGTCCAAGCCTGTTGAACACTTTTAACCTTTGCAGCGGCACCTTTTAGTTTTTTTCTAACCATACAGAACTTAATGCTGCAGCAACAACACACTCACAGGTAGAACACTGGAAAGGGAGGGGAAGGGAGAGAGAGAGAAAGAGAGACTCTGTTAGAGAGACAATCTGACACTCTATATGTCTCCCACTGTAAGAGAGGCACTTTCAACTCAGGGTGGGTTGTGGACCCTAGCACCATAGGCAGACCAATGTAACACTGCCCCCCTCCCCAAAAAAAACAACCCCACCCTGAGTTGATAGTGCCCCTCTTACAGTGGAGATATATAGAGTGTCAGATTGTCTCTTTAAAAGAGTCTCCCCCTCCCCCCTCAATGTTCATTTCCTGGCTTCTTAAAATTTGCATTGCTTGCATGCAGCCAAATCTTCCTGTGAATGTGTTGTTGCTGCGGGCACTAAGTTCTGTATGGTTAGGAGTGGGGTGGCAAGGTGTTGTAGGTTTAAATGGGGAGGGGAGTCGCCAGGAGAGTCCCAGAGTTTTGGGATATGTTATTTCAATTACAAAGAGATTCTTTAATAAATATCATGCAGTGAAAGTCACAGGACAAGGTAGGGTTTTGAACCAGGACACCAAGCAGGGCAGGTATTTCTGTGTAGTATGATGGCAGTCGATTTACACGTTGTCTCTTTAAATGTCAAGGATGTACATATGCTACACTGAAAAACCAAAAGTCAACCATAGCATTTCTGCAGGAAACTCATGTCTAAAAAAAGAACATGAAAAATGATACAGAGGCTAGGTTGGTCGGGTATATGCGGTATTTCATACTTCAAATAGCAGAGGGGACTATATTCTTATACATAAGAAGCTTCTCTTCCAGATAAGCAAATCTTATTGTGATCCACAAGGTCATTATCTTGGGAGGGGTGTCTGTTTGATCAACCTTTCACCTTGGTTAATTTATATGGCCCTAATAGTACACAAATTGAGATATTCAGAAAACTGACTCAACTATTGGGCTGTTTTGACACAAGGGGCTTAAGTATAGGGGGCAACTGGAATCAGGGTCTGGACGCAATAGTGGATAGGTCTGGCACAGGATGAAAAGAAGAAAATAGATGCCTGTAGTCTAAAATTAATCCTTTATTGAAGTGGAGACACAAGGGTAGCCCGACTCTGGCTGAGTTTCGCCGTTACAAAACGGCTGCCTCAGGGGCTTACATCAATCTTCTTGAGTTCATTAGTCATATACAAACTAAAATGAAAGATGATCATGTAGATAACTGTATGATCTCTTATGCTGCTCTGTCTTGAAGCGTTCGCAAACATCGATCTCCACTTGCGAAACTCGGCCAGAGTCGGGCTACCCTTGTGTCTCCACTTCAATAAAGGATTAATTTTAGACTACAGGCATCTATTTTCTTCTTTTCATCCTGACGGCTATTATAGATCACCTTCCTTTGTGCTTTTTAGGTCTGGCACAGGACACTATTGGCTAGATTTTAGTGATGGTTTTAAAAACCTCATATGAGCATGAGAACATAAGATATGCCATATTGGGTCAGACCAAGGGTCCATTAAGCCCAGTATCCTGTTTCAAACTGTGGCCAATCCAAGTCACAAGTACCTGGCAAGTACCCAAACATTAAATAGATACCTTGCTACTAATGTGGGCAACAAGCAATGGCTGTTCCCTATTGATTAATAACCGTTTATTGACTTCTCCAGGAACTTATCCAAACATTTTTTAAACCCAGCTACACTTACTGCCTTAACCACATCCTCTGGCAATGAATTCCAGAGCTTAATTGTGCATTGAGTGAAAAATGTTCTCCAATTTATTTTAAAAATGCTACTTGCTAACTCCTCGCTTCTTTTGTTCTCCAGGATGTTTGGACAGCGAGATTTCCTGTGAGCAGAGATTACACTTGCTACTCTGCTAGCCATAAATCCTATAGTAGGATTATTTAATGTATGGCCCCGCTCTGATAAATATGGTCCGAGACTGTAACATTCTCTCCTGCACACTGTCTGATTATCATACCATTTGTATTACATTTGGGGCAATGAGATGCAATGTTCTAGGCTTTCGATGTTTAATATCTCTCTTTTGGGTAAAGAGTAATTTAGAAACCTGGTATCAGTGGCCATAGCAGAATTTAATGAAACTAGCCTGGTACCAGATACAAACCCAAAACTGTGATGGGAGACTTTTAAGTGTGTGCTCCGAGGGAAGATAATTTCTTATAGTAGTCATCTTAACAGAAAGGTGGATTTAGAACATCTAATTACAGATTTAGAGCATCAGCATAAGACCAGTGGATCCCCCTCAATTTATAAAAAAATTGACATTAGCCAAGGATGAACTTAAAGCTCTCCAGATTCTAAACATCAAATGCTCTCTCAGATTCACTAAGAGCAGGGTAATAAGGCAAGCACATTATTAGTTGAAGCAGTTAAAAAGTGCATGGAGATTACTATAGTATAGGGTATTCGCAGTCTGGAGGGCATGATCAAATATCTTCCCACAGATATTAATTTTCTGTTTGCTAACCATTTTGAAACCCTAAACAGAGCTCTAGGATATCAATACTTTTGTAGATCCTCTTGACTTACCTAAATTATCTGATATCGACTCACTGGGATTATCAACACCTATCATAGAAGAGGATATTGGTAGAGCCATAAAACTTTTGGCGATAGGTAAAATGCCTGGGCCCGATGGGTACCCAATTGATTTTTATAAACCTTTCTTAGAGATTTTTGCCCTGATGCTGCTCTTAGGGAGTCTAATGCCAGAATCGGTCGCTTAACTGAGGCCCTATTAGTACTTATACACAAAAAAATTAAAGATCCATTTAATTGCACTTTCTGCAGGCTTATGTTGCTGATTAACACTGATGTTAAGATATTGGCAAATATTTTACAGTTACAGTTGGAAAGCCTGGTTCCTAACTTGTTTACACAAGATTAAACTGGATTTATTAAAGGTAGATCCTTTAATTCTGCCCTATCTTCCATCTTCCAAGTTTTACACTCCCTGTTTTAATGTAACTTTTCATTTCTACCTAGATGTTAATTGGTTTCCCCCTGTTCCATTGTAAACCGGTACGATAAGACCTGGTCTTGAGTATCGGTATAGTAAAAGAAGTTAAATAAATAAATAAATAACAATACCAGATGTGTATTCAATCTTATTTATTTAGCTCAAAAACATAAGGTCCCCTGTGCTATCATCTAAATAAATGCAGGGAAAGCTTTTGATCACATTTCATGGCAATTTCTTTCCAATTAGTTTTATTGCATGGGTCTGGGCCTTCTATAGTAATCTAACTGTGAGGGTATTGTTGTTTGTCCCGTCCACACTAGGCCTGTGCCCGGGCCTGCTCACCTTGCTCCTGCACTAGTGGGTCCAGGGCTGCTGCCAGCACCGCCTGTCCTTGGCGTTCCGCGGCGGCATCTCCTAGGCCCTCCACATCGGGCCTAGCTCCACGCCAGGGCGTGGCGTCCTCTCCAGCGCCGGCCCCGCCCCTAGGCGCACACGCGCAGACCGCCCAGCCCTTTAAAGGGCCACGGGTGGGAACCAGCTCTGCAGCACATCCCGAAGATGTCACCTGACTTTAGTATAAAAACAAGGCCCAGTCCCCCAGGACCTCGCCTTGGCAATCAGGTTGACACTGTGGTGTAGTAAGCTTACCTAATCCTGTTCCCAGCGTCTCCTTGTTCCAGCTTCTCCTTGTTCTTGAGTCTTCGTGTGTTCCTGTATCCTTACTCAGGTAGTACCTCCTCAGACTGATCTTTGGTACTGACCTCTGCTGCCTGACCATTCTCTTGTCTGCTGCCTGGAACTGACCACTGCCTGCCTGACCATTCTCTTGTCTGCTGAAACTGACCACTGCCTGCCTGACCATTCTCTTGTCTGTTGCCTGGAACTAACCACTGCCTGCCTGACCATTCTCTCATCTGCTGCCTGGAATCGACCCTTGCTTGCCTTGACTACGTTCAGTCTGACCTTGATACTGACCCCTGCTTTAGCTGACCATTCTGGACTGATACTCTGGCTCTGACCCTTGCGCTTCACTCAGACACTCTCTTCGGGCCTACTGTGACTACCTGGAAACCACCCGCGGCCTTCACCTGACTAGACCCACAGATGCTGCCTGTCTCGCTCGGAGAACCTTCCTGAACTCCGGAGACCTCAGGGAAGCTCCCTGAGGTTTCCGGAGCTTCCAGTTCAGGTCTGGTCCATCCTCTTTGCATCAGCCCGTACCCTTGCTTGTGGTGGGCCCACCCCTCCGCTACCTCTCCGAGAGACCCTCTGAGGCCCACCTAAGTCCAGGCTGTCCGGGTACCCGAGGTCTTAACCTGTGGAAACCCCGGACTGTTATTGGCAAAACTCCAGCTAGCCTCTGACTCCTTGTGTGCTCTGCCTCCTGGTGGCAGGTGCACTCTGGGTCCGACCAGAGGGCCGTACCAATCCTGTACCAGGCCAAGGGTCCACCTCCAGCGCAACAGGTGTTATCTAATGATGTATTTGTTATGAATCGGCTCCTGAGGAAGGGAGGAGTTAGCAATCTGTTATGCTTTGGCTCCTGTGGAAGGGAGGAGTTAGCAAACTGTTATGATCTACTCCTCAAGAAGGGAGGAGTTAGCAATCTGTAATGAATCTGCTCATGTGTAAGGAGGAGTTAGCAATCTGATATGCTCAGCTCCTGTAGAGGGAGTAGTAAACAATCTGTTAGGGTTTAGACTGCGGAGTAGTAATCTGTTATGAATCTGTTGCTGAAGACTCCTGATGGACAAAGAGTAGCAATCTGTTACCAGTGGAGTGCCTGGAGAGGGCACTCAGCTGTAGAGGAATGTAGATAGGTGGATCCTTGGGCCGATGGCAGATGACTGCGCCCCCAGGAGGATATCCTGAGAGGGACCACCGGCTAGGCTTGGGTATGGAGACAGACACAGATAATTCTTTTATTAGTCAGGTTAGTAGAACCAACAGAGGTGGCAGTAGTGAGCTGACATGCCCGGCAGGGCTGAAGTCCCTCAGGTACTGGAACAGCAATCCCAGGGTTGCTGAGCTGTAGAGAAACTATAGATAGTGATAGATAGGGTATGCTGGGTTCATAGCCAGAACTAGATGACAAAACTCACATAAGGTCTTAAGGAAGCTCAGTAGCTGGAAAGGGTTAGGCCCTCAAGGAGCAAGTACTTGGTTCCAGGGAAAGCTCTGAGAGAGCGATGGTGACTCACAAATGTCTGTATCTGCGATAGCTTCCAGGCAGTAGAGAATCTTCAGAGTGTTCAGGAACATGGGCCCTCGAGGAGCGAGTACCGGTTCCTATCTGCAATCTGAAATAAAGAAAAGAGAGCGAGACCCCCGAGGAGCAGGTACCCTGGTAAGTCTGAGGAGGCAGAGTAGCTTGGGAGTAAAGCCGAAGCAATCCCCCGTGCTAACTCGATTCGTTAGCGAATACAGAGACCTTTTATATTGGAAGTGGATGATGTCATCTCAGGGGACACCCCCGAGGTTCGTGCCCTTGCTGGTACATCAGTTGGAGCGCACGCCCTACGTCATCAGCAACATGGCGGATCTGCAACGTCATGCTGGTCCGGGGACGCTGGAGGGAGATGGCAAGAAGACGCCGCGGCTGCTAACCGTCCATCAGACCCATAGGGAGTCGCCACAGAGGTAAAGAGGGTGGAGTGAGGGTGTCGAGCAGCGACGGACGCAACAGTATTATCTGCCCCATTTCAAATCTGTAGGGGCACATGGCAGGGATGCCTATTATTGCCTATAGTATTTGATCTAACTATAGAGTCTCTTGCTCAGGCTATTTGGCGCTCTTCGTCTGTAGAGATGTTTGGTTTTCATAATCCCTTTCATAAAATTTCTCGATATGCAGATGATGACTCCTGTTTGTCACACATCCGCACAAATCAATCCCAGCTCTCATGCAGATTCTGCAGCAGTATAGTCGTGTATCAGGGTACTTGATAAATTATTCCAAGTCTGAACTAATGCCAGTGGGACCCCACTCACCTCTTCTTTCTGACTTAAAACAGATTTCAACTTGCAAAGGAGGGATTTAAGTATTTAGGTATTTGGATAACAGTGGATCTGTCTACTTTATATGCCACTACTATAGTGAACCAAAAATAAAGCTGATTTCATCAAATGGACTTTTATTTAGATTTATATTCCGCTTTCTGCACTTTTTTTCAGCGCTTCAAAGTGGATTACATTCAGGTACTGTAGGTATTTCCCTATTCCCAGAGGGTTTACAATCTAACCCCCTCATTTCTCAAAATGCATTAAGGGCTTACCTGCCTGGGGTGGGTCGTGATCCCTGAAGAACCTACCCTATCATGGGAAAGGGAGGGAAACATCTAGAAGCTCGTCTGATGGCCCAAGCTGGGTCAAAATGTTAATGCCTTCTGAGCCTCTCTCCTTTTGCCAGCTGAAGACATTTGCTGCCTTGGCATTTCAGCAAAATGCAAAGTTTAGGGGCTCATCTTGACTGCTAATCTAATAGAGCTACTTTTTGTAAGAAAAGCACTGTAAGTCCCAGAAATATTCTGGGAGTAATACCATGACCAGCTGCAACCTGTTGCTGAGAACCTGGAACCATCTCATCTAGAAATCCTACTGCTGTTCCCACTTCTGCACATACTACCTGACCCTGTTAATTCCATAAATGTGACATGAGCAGCTGCATTTGTCAAAAAATGTGAAAAGATCCTGCCTTTAACGTTTCCCACTCAACAAGTGAAGATCCTGCTGAGGGCACCCACCACTTCCTCTTCCGAGTGAAATCTGTGAGTCCCAGGCTTAAGTCAACCAGTGGTTAGATCACAGCAGGAGTCATTTAACTTATGAAACCTCAAACCAAAAATTAAACTTCTGTTATCACTTTGTCCAGGGAAAGGATGCTATTTCACTGCACACACACACACACACACACACACACACACACACACATCCTGACAAGAGACAGCAGAAACTGCGCAGAAAGGCTGAGTGTCTCTGTAACACACCCTGTCACAGAACAGCAGGGACTGTGTATCACATCCTGCCATGAGACAGCAGGGGCTGTGTGTTCTTTTCCAGGTTTGTTCTGACTTACAGCAATGGCCCTGCTAGATTCTCCCTATACCTCTTGGCTTGCTGTGAGTCAGCAGCTAAGGGCTGAATTTTGAGAAAATCTGGAAGAGACGCAGAGCAGGAGGAGGACGCGGGAGCAGCAGTGCTCGGGAGGGAGGAAACACTGTAAAGGTAAAAAGATAACAAAAATAAATAAACAATTAAATAAATATATCAGTTTTACATGTAATCCCTATAGAGTAGCCCATATTTTTTTTTTATTTTTTTTTTTATTGATAATCTCCATATGCTGAATAGAGAGCATAGAATAAATTACATAAATGTACAAGTGATAAAACACAGGACTGAGGCCTATCGCAGGGGTAACAGTCCTGATGAAAGTTTGATGGGAAGGAGTGGCCTTGCCAGGGGAACAAGGTTCTCCGATAAGAGCTAGATGGAAAGAACCAGTAGACGAGATAAGGTAAAGTTGCTTGGTAAGGATTAAAGAGAAAGGCCGTACTGTGTGTGGAGATTCCCTGATGAAAGCCAGATCTGGGGATGAGGAGGGAGGAATAGGATATTCTTTTAGAACAAGGCTCTCCCTCTGGCACTAGGACACTGAGAAGAATCTGCTATTCCCAGCCTTCCCATATTAGGCAAAATCCTTTGCTGAGTCCTGACCTCCCATGTGTTTTCCTGAACAGCTGGCTGGAAGCCTGAGTCAGAGCGTGTGATGGTGCAATGTCTGGAGATTTTCCTTTTCTTCCTGCATCTCGGGTAGGGAGAGCTCCTTTTTCCTCTACTCCAGGAATCTGCCTGATTCAGTAAAGGGTTTTTTTCCCCCCAGTCCATGCCCAGGAAGGCTGTCTTTAAGGAATAAGGCCCTTTGCCAAAATACTGTCACCGTAGGAGGCTAAGAGGGGGTATCCTCACCTTCCCTGCCAAGCTCTGCTTTATCAGATGAATTCTTTCATTTTGTATCTTGATAAATCTGTGCATTAGGACAGTAGTTAGTTACTGACATGGTTTCACTGCACCCTCTTTTGCTCGTTTCCTTTCTTTATTGTTTTACCCTGATAACTTATTTTGCAGAGTTGCACAGTTTTTTTTGTTGGTTTATTTGGAGGTGGGAAGAACAGGAGTGGGTGGGGTGGGGATTAATAAAAGGCATCCACCACTGCACCTGTTGTTATAGCCACTTCTTAACAACAAAAAAATAAATAAATTCTTCTCTGGGTTCGACAGTTGGCTACGTGTTATTTCTTTCAGAAGGTCTGTCAAGGGGCCAGGAATGCTCTCACACCCCTGGCCCAACAATCTTTCCATCCCCCCCTTCCAAGATACCAGAATTATCTGGGGGGGGGGGGGGGAGGGAGGAATTCTGCTGAGAAACCAAAACCATGATGGAGAAAGTATGGGAGAGGTGTGGCTTTGGCTGGCTCTCAAGGCTCAGTCCACAGACCTGCAGGAGCGAGAGGCAAACTCATCAGTTCTCTCAGTCCCTGTGCTCTCTGCCCTTTTCTGAGTCTCCCCCGGTATTGCCAGTCCCTGTACCTTCTGCATTTTTCTGTCTCCCCTGTATTCCCAGTCCCTGTGGTCTCTGCATATTTCTGACTCTTCCCTGGTATTTCCAGCCCCTGCACCCTTTGCGTTTTGGAATCTTTTCTAGTAATTTACGAAACTCTTGCATAGCAGTGGGAAGGAGAGAAATTCTAATTTGTGGCGTATTTTGTTCTTATTAGTAATTTTGTTTTCACTATTGGAAGCCTTGGCCAATCAAGCAACTTGACCTTTTCTGCCTGAGGTTGGGGGATATGGCATCAGGCTCATTTATTTATTTATTTATTTATTTTAAAAGATTTCTATACAGTCTTTCACAAATAATAATTTGACCAAAACGGTTTACAAATATTAGAATAACGTCAGATAAAATAAAAATAAAAACATCTAATTAAATAAAATAAAATAAAAACACAAAAAGTAAATGAAAGAAAGTAAAGTTAAGGAAAAAAAATACAATGTATACTTTAAGCCCTAATTCTAACTAATATGTTCTTAAATTAAATAATTAACTATATTACGTTTTACAAAAACAGATAAAGTCGGAATTTTAAAATAAAATAAAGCTAGGTTTCCCAAAATTTTATCATATGGTTTATAGCAATATGAATCACTGCGTACTAGTTTATAGCAATATGAATCGCTGGATAGTTACAGAAACAATATATGAGATCTCAAACTGATTTCATTTCTTCATGTTCTGCAAAAGCTACTTTGAATAGGTATGTTTTTACCGATTTTTTTAATTCTTTATGGTTCGTAATTTGTCTTAGAGCATTGGGGAGCGAATTCCAAAGTAAGGGGCTCGCCACAGAAAACGCTCTCTCTCTGGTTATATTTAATCTGGTTATATTTAATTTAATACCTGGTTCTGCCTTGACTGTACGAGTCGCTTTAGATGACATTTTCAGAAGAGCACCTAACTGGCACTCTATGAATCTCCGGCAAGGCAGATGATGCTACACTGCAGAAAAAGGATCTGCTGTGACTCCAGAGAGATTTACACAGCTCCTCAGTCCTAATCACCCTGGAACATTGGGAGTGCAGGGACATCCGTCCAGTCTTTTGATCATATTCCAGCCTGAAGCACAATAGCACAGCTCATGGTCATCTGTGGGGACATTATCTTGCCACAAATGCAAATTTTTAATTAGCTCACTGTTGACTTTTTCTTTTGGCCCCTAACAAGTTGAGGAAACAGGCCTCTTGAAAAAAAAAATTTTTTTTTTTGAAGTAGCACTGAAAAGTGCTATTGAGGGTGCTGCAGTGGCAGTGAAGCAACTAGAAAAATAATTTACTGAGGAAGACTATCAAATTCAATAGTTTTAGAGAAAAATTAAGAGGGGGAGACTAAGTACATGTCCGTGCTTGTGCTCAGACAAAAAATGACTGAAGAGTCTCTCGAGGCAATATCCACGTGGTAACTCCCACACATGCTCAGTTTAGCTCCAAGCTCTGCTAGCTAGGAGAGACGAGTCTGTTCGGCACCATCACAATCGAATGATGTCACCCACATGTAATAGCTAATTTAATTTGCTTATTGATGGAAAACATATGGTTAGTCATTGGAAATAGTGTATCTGGATTTTCAGAAGATATTTAATAAAATCCCTCATGAGAGACTTCTCAGAAATTAAAAATTGATGGGATAGTGAAGATGGAAGGGAATTCCATAACCAAGGTGAGGCAACGGAGAAGGCTCTATTTTGGAGCTGCACATGACAAACAGCTTTTGCTGCTAGAAACTGTAATATAGATTTCTGATTAGACCTAATGGACTGCCTACTCTCATACCAGCCTAACCAACCTCTCAAATGGTGGTGGTGGGGGGGGGGGGCGTAAATTAACTCTCAGAATTTTGAACACCAAAACCAAGCATTTAAACTGACAACAAAGAAACTGGAAGCTACTGTAATTGAAATAGCAAAGGCATTGCAGGAATTCATTGAGGGCTGCCAGTTAACAGCTGTGCTGCTGCATTGTGTATAATCTGCAATCTATGTAAAACTTTGCCTGGCAGCCCCATATATAGTGCATTACAATAGTTAAACTGGGATATAACTAAAACATAAGTGACCCACGTGGGTGTTGCCTTGTGAGCCCCTCAATTGCTTTTAGAACTAACTATAGCTAGATAGTTGACTTTCCAGGAAGGTGGGCAGAATTTAGCATGGTTAACGGTAAGCAAACTTGTTTGTCTGTTGACAAGCAGGACTGAATTATCAATGATACATGGGGAGACCCAAGCTCAGGATTGCAGCAGAGCATTTATTAGAAAAACCAGTCCCCCATCATGGAAAGTGGACTACTGGGTGAAAAGGCTATGCAAAACTGTTTGTCCAGATTTACTGTCACTTCTTGATAGATTGTCCAGATAGTAATGGGACATGAAGATGTGCACTGACAACCAAGTTGCAGCTCTGCAGATATCCTCGATCAGTATGGCATGTAGATGAGCCACTGATGCAGCCAAGGTTCCCTACTTGATAAGTCTTAATGAAGTCTGTAATCTAGAGGCCAGCTAGTGCATAAAAATGTGATTCAGTCTGCTAGCCATTTGGACAAAGTGCGCTTGTCAAGCCAGATAGTTAGGATCATAAGAGATGAATCGTTGCGAGGCCTGATGATGTAGCTGAGTTATCTTTCAGCAGTAAGCCAGAGCTCTCTTAAGTTCAAAGAAGGGCCTTTCCCCCTTCATGTATGTGCTGCCTTGGAAAAAAACATGGGTTGAGATGATGGCTTGATTTAGATGAAAAGCTGACACCACTTTTAGTAGAAACTTGGGTGGGTATGAAGTAGTGTACCACCTTATTGTGGAAGAACTGCATATACAAAGATTAATGTACCAATGCCTGAAGCACACTGATTCTCCTGACTCAAGTGATCGCAACATGGAATACATTTTTCCACATGAGAAACTTCAACAAAGCTGACTCCAGTGGTTCAAACAATGGCTTCATGAACTGTGCCAGAACCATATTAAGACCCATGGAACAGGTGATTTGGTCACCAGACGTTTGGTATTCCATAAGCCTTTCATAAACTTTGACATTAAAGGATGAGTAGATATCGGTTTACCCTCCACATGATCATGGTAGATCATTATGGCGCTGAAATGCACCTTGATTGAAGACATATTGAGTCATGAGGAGGAAAGGGAGAATAAATAATGATGTAGCTCCTGTGGCTCACAAGTGAACGGGTCCAGGGAGCTCTGAAGATACCAAAATGAAAACTATTTCCATTTAAAGTTGTAAACCCTTCTGGATGAGGGCTTCGGAGCAGATACCAATACGTCTTCAACTTCTTTAGGCAGGGATAGGGTCATAATGAGCGAGTGCTCAACATCCATACTGTCAAGTTAGAACATAAGAATGTCATACTGGGTCAGACTGAGGATTCATCCTATTTCCAACAGTGGCCTATGCAGGTCACAAGTATCTGACAAGATCCCAAACAGTAAATAGATTCTATACTGCTATCAAGCAGAGTTAAAATGTGGCCATTTCTTAAGTCTACTTGATTAATAACAGTTTATCGACTTCTCCTCCAGGAACTTGTCCAAAACGCTTTTAAACCCAGCTACACTAACTACCTTAACCATATACTCCGATACTGAATTCCAGATAAAGGAAGTTCGGATGATACACCCCTCTTTTTGGAGCCAATAAGGCTGGATCGGCCCCTAGAGAAATAAGGGGACTGATGGACAATTGTACAAGGTACGAAAACCACAGTTGTCTGGGCCATGCTTGCGCAATATGTATCAAGTGGGCCTGGTCTTTCAGCACTTTTTGGCTATTAATGGAATCGATAGAAAAGTACACAGAAGACTGCATTCCAGGGGAGCAGAAAAGCATCTGGAGAGGATTTGAGTTTGCTTGGAACAAGGGAGAAAAATCTTTCCACTTTTCCATTTTCCTCTGACGCAAAGAGGTCATTCAATGGATACCCCCAGGTTCGAACAGCCTGTTGGTCACTGACTAATACAGGGATCACTCGTAAGGATGAAACACCCTGCTGAACAATCTGCCAACATACTGGAAATCCTCGGAAAGAAGGTTGCCTGCAGGACAGCTTGATGGTTGCCTGCCCATTCCAAATCCTTATGGCCTCCTAGCAGAGGTCTATGAACCTATGCTGCCTTGCTTTTTGACATAAAATATGACTACATGGATGTTGGTTTAGAAGAGAATTCTCTTTCCTTCAAGGAGATGTGAGAAAGCTGTCAAGGCATATCAAACAAGTTGATTTGAGACAGCCTTTCTGATGATGACCAAGTTTCCTGAGTTTGGAAGGGACCCGTGTGCGCTCCCCATCCCTTGGTGAACTTGTCCTTTGCTAATGTGATCTGATGTGGAAGCAGATGGAGGGGGGCTCTTTCTTGTAAAATGTATGGGTGCAGCTACCAGTGAGTTCTCTTCATTTCTTGTGAGATATTCACTAGGGTTGTCAAGTGGTTGAGTTAACTGGTCCCATTGGGCACAAAGGCACCATTTTAGGACATGTACATGGAGGTGGATTAGAGAGACACTACATGAACAGTTGCCACCATGTGGCCCAGGACAATTAACACTTCCCTGGCTGTTGCCTCATCCATTTGCTCCTACCGACAAGCTAGGGATGTGAGGCCGTCTGCTCGATCTGTCGGGAGAAATGCTCTTTCCTGTAGAGAGTCTCCATGCCCTGATGAACTTGATTTTCTGGATGGGATCAGGTTTGATTTCTCAAAATGTATGATGAAAACCAGCAACTGAAGAAGGTCGACTGTTTTCTGCAGGGAGATCAACACAGAAAGCTTCTATAACTAGCCAATCACCTAGTTAGGGAAAGATGCAGGTACCCTGCCACTACTGTTAAACATTTGGTGAAGACCCTTGGTGTTGCTGAGAGTTCAAAGAGGAGCACTTTGTTCTCGTAGGGTGAGGAATCCCCCAGAAACCACCAATGAGAGGAATGGATGGGTATATGGGCATAGGCATCCTTCAGATCCATGGCGCACATCCATTCTCCCGCCTTGATGAATGGTAGGATAGTGTGGAAGGAATTCATTTTGAATTTCTCCCACAATAGGTTCTTGTTCAGACTTCATAAATCCAGGATTGTTCTCAATCTCTTGGATTTCTTGGCAATGAGAAAATAGCAGGAGTAGAATCCCTGCCCTTTTGGTAGGTGGAAAGGTTCTATTGCCTGCTGATTTGAGAAGCGATGCCACCTCTGGGTGGACCTGAGAGGAGTGAGACAGATCTGGATTGAAGACTGAACAATAGGTGAAATGCCAGCAGTAAGCAGACTCCTCAGTCTTGAGAACACAGTGATCCATGGTGATTTTGTGCCATTCCTTCAGGTAGAGATGAGCTCTCCCCCCTACTGGAGGGGCTGAGTGTTGGATTTCAGGATTGATCATAAAATGAGCCCAGGTTTCAGCTGGGCCTGTGGAGTCACTTTTGGTTGACACCTCTCATGTTGATGGCTTTGAATCAGAAGTTGCTGTTGTGGTAGCACAGGTGGAGTATGATACTGCTGGGATGAGCATTTCTGGAAATAAGAATGCTTAAAAGCGAAGTAGGGGTACAGTATTTTGATGGGAAATGTTGCTCAGAGCCCATTGAGAGTGACTTGAACTCCACATGCTGCTCCTTGAACTAAGTCACAGTTTCCCTGAATTTGCCTCCAAAGAGGTGATTCCCAGTGCAGGAAACATCTGCCAACTTGTTGTGATCATTATCATGCAAATTACTGGGTCATTTAGCATTCTCCAATGGATGCCAACAACAAGTGGATAGTAGTGTCAAACGCTTCATATACTCATCAGGTAAGATGGAGGCATTCCTCTGAGTCCAGGAATGGCTGCAGATTTATAGTGTGGCCTGTCACCTAGGCCTAGCAGCGGCTTCAATATCTGAATGCAATCATATAAGCATGGCGCCATATAGAACTGGTGCATGGCAATGCGGGCATTAAGCATTGAACTCTGGAAAACCTTTTCCCAAAGTTGTCCAGCAGCTGATGATCTTTCCTTGGTGGGATATTAGAGAACACCCTTGTGTTCTTTGCCTGCTTTAATGCTGACTCTACAAAGATTGATTGATGGAGTAGCTGTACAATCCCAAACCCTGGTGTTTTTTGGACTCTATACTTTAGGTCTAGTTTTCAGGCTATTGGGACACAGGAAAATTGGATATTCTCACATTTTCATCTGTAATTCTTGCAGGATCAAATGAATTAGGATCACTACAGCCTCCGCCGAAGTGTTTAGGATCTGGAAAAGATGGAAGTCCTCTGTGTAAGGATTCTTGTCCTTAAGAACGTTGATTTTGAGCACCTTCCCCAACTTATCCAGAAACCTGGAATAGGAGAGGTCCTCAGATGGTGATTAGTGCTTCCAAGACTCAGGTAGAGGGTCTGAAGGAATTCCCATCAATCTTTCCTCTGACCTGAAGGGAGAAGGGATATTGGCCCAGAACCCCAATGATAATATAGACAACTGAAGTGGGAACCTTGGTTGTCTCGGGGGAATGTCTTCCCATTTGCTTGACTCCTCTGTGAGAGAGTAGCGAAGACTAGAATACCCCTGTGGAGGTTCTAATAGAATGTCTCTGGCTTTGGGGGTGAACGAGACTCCCTCCTGAGGAAGCAAATCCAAAATCCTGGAGAAGTTGAAGCATGCCCTCCTTGTCCTTAGCCACCAGGAAGGCAAAGAAGTTTTCATCAAATTTGCCATTTGGTCTAATGGCTGTCATGTTCTCTGGCCAGATGCTGTGGGTAGAAATCTACTTCTTAAACTAGAACAGACTCCTCTTGATGGCCTTCTGGAACTTTGTCATACCTGACTTGGGGGGGTGCATAGAGATCAAGGGCATCAGTGAACAGAGAGGATCTGGTGTCTCTAGATGAAGACATTATTCTAGAAGCCTCGGTGGAGAAATAACTCTTGAGATAGGAGGAGGTAAATGGTGCATATCATCCTCTACAGCTCCTAGCTTCCCAGAGTGTGTTGAAGGAATTGGCACTTTAAGACATAGTTGTGTGGTAGCACCAATGCCCATTGCATTAAGAGCACTGACCTACATTCTGAGGTGTTCAGGCTCTCCAGTCTCATGCATCAACAGTGCCAAGGTTCAATGCATCAAAGGCCATGAGGCTCGATGTGTGTCCAGGGCTCGATGTGTTGACGGTGCTGGGGCTCCATGAATCAGCAAATGAAGTGTTGATGGTATCAAGGCTCCATATTTACGGACACCAGCATCGAGGGTTGGTGCTGCTTCCTTGGCACAAATTGCACTGCTTGCTCTGAGGAATGATTCTTTTTCTTCTTGGCCTTCCCCTAGCCCTGCAGTGCCTGCAACGGGCTTATGGACACTTGAGAATGGTGTTTCCAAGGTTTGCATGGAGGGCATAATGCCTGCTCCAATGAAGGAGGAGGTCTGCTCGAGGAACTTATGCTTGACTTAACACCTTGGGAGCTAGAAGAGGCTTTGCTCCGGGAAGAGGAACAGCTGTGGCTCTTTACCATCTTGCGCAGCTCTTCTATAGTCCAGGTTCCTCATTTTTGGGGCCACGATGATATCTGGCCGCAGTGGTAACAGTGAGGTGCCTCGTGGTTAAGGTCCGAGATACTAGTAACAAATGTCATGGCCTTCTGTCACAGACATCTTATCATACATGCAATCCTTGAAGCTGCTGAGGGTGGCCTTTTTGGAGGCGAACAGTTCTTTACTTTTAAGATTTTTCTTTTTTTTAGATAGCACCAAAAACAGTTGTTTTGGAGGGCTGCTGAGACAACAGCGAGACAACAAACAAGTCTGAAAAGATGAATAAATATTGGAAATATTTAGGATTGGCAATGGCTCGGATGGAAAAAAGACTGAGGAGCTGAAGGGTGACATCACCCTACGTGTCATGGTTAATTCAGCCCTGCTTGTCAACATAGAAAGGATTCTGGGCATCATCATGGACAATACATTGAAATCCTTAGCTCGATGTGCAGCAGCAGTAAAAAAAAAAACCAAACCAAAAAACAATGTTAAGAATTATTAGGAAAGGAATGGAAAGTAAGACGGAGGATGTCATAATATCTCTCTATCACTCCATGTATGTGATTCTGGTTGCCGCATTTCAGAAAGATAGAACTATAATAGCTACAGAGAAGGGTGACCAAAATAATAAAGGGGATGGAATGGCTAAATAGGTTAGGGCTCTTCAGCATGGAGAAGAGACGGGTGAGGGGAAATATGATGGAGGTCTATAAAATCATGAGTGGAGTGGAATGGGTAAATGCAAATTGGTGTTTACTCTTTCACAAAAATTAAAAAAACCTAGGGGACACACCAAGAAGTTACTAAGCAGCACATCTGAAACAAATCAGAGAAAATATTTTTTCATTCAATGTACAATTAAGCTCTGGAATTCATTGCCGGATGACTTGGTAAAGGCAGTTAGCATAGTTGGGGGAGGGGGGAAATTGGGCTGGGCTGAGACTTTTTTTTCTTTTTAAACAGGAGTGTTACTTATCCCGATATCTTTGAAGATATCCAGGCAAGAACCTAGCTATCCGGCCATACAAGGCTGGATAACATTAGGCCTAACTGGCCATATTCAAAGGATGGCCAGTTAGGATTAAATTTATCTGGCTATAAATAGCTGGATAATTTTAAACAAGCATATTCAGAGGGACATTTATCCTGGTGAATATATAGGATAAGTTATCCAGATAATTTTAGCCAAATAACTTGTCCACTAACCACCCTACTGAAATATGACCCCCATAATATTCATGTTGTGATATTTTTACCTCAGAAGATTGTACTTTTACTTTAGAAGAATGCTCTTTTTCATGTAAAATCTGTTATAAATGCGTAATTTTTTTTATTGCGTGTGGGGAGGGCAGGGCCAGTGAAGGTGTAAGGCTATATGATTCACCTACACCTACTACCCTTGCACCAACCCTGTCTGCGCTGGATCTGCATGGGAAAGCAGGATTCCAATTGCTTTGGGTCAGTAGCTTTCCCCAGTCTCAGCTTCAGTTTAATTTTTTTTAAGCACCGGAGGAACAGCATGGATCATTTCTGGGCCCCCTTCCTATGAAATTGGTAGGCAGATCAGAGTCCGAGGAACCATAAAAGCAGCAGACTTTGTGGAGTGCACATTCAATGGGAATGCTCTGGAGTGGTGGCAGTGAATGGCACAGAAAAGATGAGGCAAGCTACAGTCACCGAAAGGGAGGAGGTAGGCCAGGAGAAAGTGCCTGTGCAGATTTTGTGAGTTTTCTATGTGAGGTGTCTGTGTTAAGCTCTCAGAGGGGAGCTGGCTTAGTAAGCAGTGAAATTCCTAGAGAGTAGGGGTACCAAGAAGGGATGGGAATTGAAAAGGGACGAGATCACTCAGATTGGAGAATGGCTGGCAACAATCAAGAACTTTACATAATAATGCAGCAGTACCGGAGTTGGGGCACTCACTGTGAACACATGAGCGACTGCATAACAGCAGAATGTATGTGTCTTTGTGTCTGAGAAATAAATACTCCCACACACACTTTGTGTCAGAATGTGTGTGCTGGTGGATTTTTTTTCTCTGACGGACACACACTCTCTCACTCTGAGATACAAACTGAGAGAAAAGACACATACACAATCTCTCTCTGACACTTTCAGGTAGATCTTAAAACAGTACGCACGCGCGTACTTTTGTTGGCGCAACTGGCGCCAACAAAAGTACGCCGGATTTTATAAGATACGTGCGTAGCCACGTGTATCTTATAAAATCCGGGGTTGGCGCACGCAAGGCTGCGCAAAATCGACAGCCTGCATGCCCCGAGCCGCGCAGCCTGCCTCCTTTCCCTCCGAGGCCGCTCCGAAATCGGAGCGGCCTCTGAGAGAACTTTCCTTCCGCGTCCCCCCACCTACCTTTTGTTGTGCAAGTTACGCCTGCTTGAAGCAGGCGTAACTTGCCCGCGCCGCCTCGGCATCCCCCGGCACAGGCCGCAGTACCGGGGGACTCGGGACCGCCCCACCCACGCCATGCCCCCAGACCTGCCCCGGACTGCCCCCAGACACCCCCCCTCCCACCCCTTTTACGAAGCCCCGAGACTCACGCGTGTCCCGGGGCTTTGCGCGCGCCGGCGGCCTATGCAAAATAGGCGCGCCGGGCTTTTAAAATCTAGCCCATAGTGTGTGTATATGTGCCTTTGTGTCTGAAAGAATGTATGTGTCCTGACAGTAGCTGGCTATATGGTTGTCTCATTACTTGGTAATTGGTTCAAGAGCTGGTAAGGTGAAATTTAAGCTTTCTTGTTAATTTCCTTTAGTCTTGTCAGATTAGTCCAGACAAGTGGGTTACTGTATGTCTTCCTCCTGCCAGTAGATGGAGACAGAGGAAAAGAAGCTGAAAGAGGACCACTTCCTCTATAAAGATCTGGTGCTGGCTTCAGTTCTTCAGAATCCTATGTCAAAGTTAAGACAACTAAAGACAATTATTTGTTTTTATTTCAAAATCACCATCACAACAAAAACCGAGTCAAAACATCCACTCCATGGTTATTAACCCAGGAATAAGAATCCCTACACTAAGCTCACAATTAAACTAGCTGTCTTCAGAGTGGGCAACAATGTACTCACTGATTTCTGAACCTATTAGACATGAGAAAATAAGATATGTCATACTGGGTCAGACCAAGGATCCATCAAGCCTAGTATTTTGTCTTCAACAGTGGCCAATGCAAGTCGCAAGTACCCAAACATCAAAAAGATCCAATGCTACTAATGCTGGCAACAAGCAGTTGCTATTCCCTACTGATTAACAGCAGTTTATGTATTTCTACTCCAGGAACTTATTCAAACCTTTTGTAAACCCAGCTACACTAGCTGCCTTAACCACATCCTCTAGCAACAAATTCCAGAGCTTAAATGTGCATTGAGTGGAAAAGAATTTTATCTGATTCGTTTTAAATAATGATTTGTTTGCTAACTTCATGGAGTGCCCCCTAGTCCTTGTATTATCCAAAAGAGTAAATAACCATTTCCCTATTTCAAGTCCTTTCATGATTTTGTAGATTTCATTCATAACCCCCTCAGCTGTCTCTTCTCCCAGCTGAATAGCCCTAACCTCTTTAGCCTTACCTCATAGGGAAGCCATTCCATGCCCTTTATCATTTTGGTCACTCCTCTCTGTACTTTCTCCAGTGCAACTATATATTTTTTGAGATGCAGCGACCAGAGCTGCCAACAGTTTTCAAGATACGGTCTCACAATGGAGCAATACAGAGGCATTATGACATCCTCCTTTTATTTGCCATTCCCTTTCTAATAATTAACAGTTTGCTTTTTTGACCGCCTCTTTGACTGAGCTGACGATTTCAATGTAATATCAACCATGATGCCTAGATCTTTTTCCTGGGTGGTGACTCCTAAAACCTAACATTGTGTAAGTACAGCATCAGTTATTATTCCCTATATGCATCACCTTGCACTTGTCCACATTAAATTTAATCTGCCATATGGACGCCCACTCTTCCAGTCTCGCAAGGTCCTACAGCATTTTATCACAATGCATGTGTGGTTTAGCTACTCTGAATAATTTTGTGTCATCTGCAAATTTGATCAACTCACTCATCGTACCCCTTTCCAGACCATTTATAAATATATTAAAAAACATTAGTCCACTGTTTACCTTTTTCCACTATGAAAACAGACAATTTAATCATACTCTGTTTCCTGTATTTTAACCAGTTTGCAATCAACAAAAGGACATCACCGCCAATCCCATGACTTTTTAGTTTTCTTAAAAGCCATGAGGGACTTTGTCAAACACCTTCTGAAAAGCCAACTACACCACAACCACTGATTCATCTTTATCCACATTTATTCATTCTTCAAAAAAATGTAGAATATTTGTGAGGCAAGACTTCCCTTGGGTAAATCCATGCTGGCTGTGTTCCATGCTTCCTGTGTTGTTGGAATCTCTTAACACTCCTTTAACTTTACAAAAGTCTGAAATACTATTAACAAATCCCAACTGTTTAAGGCACCTAGTCCCGATGGACTCTCATGTGAGTTTTATAAGATATTAGTCACCCAGGTATGTTTACCATTGGGGAGAGTATTTGAGGCCCTTTTGGATAATAAAGAATTTCCATATTGATCTAACACAGTAACAATTAGTGTCTTCCATAAACTGGGTAGAGACCCTAATCTTCTAGTTTCCTATAAGCCTATTTCATTGACAAATTTTGATGTGAAACAGTTAGCAAAGATTATGGTAGACAGATTGGCTCTTTTATTACCAAGTCTGCTAGTGAAGGGACAAGTGGGTTTTGTCAAAGGAAGGCAAGTGCTGTTAAGTTTGCAGAGAATCAAAGGGGATAATTTTCAAAAGGATTTACATGTATAAATGTAACTACTATTTTAGCAATTTTCAAAAGCCATGAACATATGTAAAGTGCACTTACATAGGTAAATCCTATTGACAATTCAATGGCATATGTTGTATAATTTTTCAAAAGCCCACTTAGATAGGTAAGGTGCATGTACATGTGTAAAACCCATTTTTAAATGTGTAAATGCTTTTGAAAATCAGGCCCTTAGCTTCTATTGAACATTCATGTCTATCCCCTATGCAGTCTTTACTGGTGAGTTGTGATGCCAAAAGGCTTTTGATAGGGTAAACTGGGTTTTCCTTTTTGAGGTCTTGTGGGCTTTTTGGTTTTCGGGGCAGATATCTTTCTTTTGTACAGACCCGGGATCCTTGTTAATGGGGGAAATATCAGAGCTATTTACACCTCAAAGGGGCACTCGTCAAGGCTGCCCCTTTACCTCCCTGTTTATTATTTCTCTGGATCCTTTCCTTAGAGCTCTGCACAGAAATACATTCAGGGCATAGTTATAAGGGACCAAGTTTTTAAATTGATGGCTTTTGCAGATAATCCTCTTATTCATATTGATGATCCACCTAAATTGTTGGCGGCTGTCTTGAAAGAACTTGCTGATTATGGTATATTTTCAGGACTTGAACTCAATTTGGAAAAATCTGAGGCCCTACCCGTAGGTAATTGGCATGCAGGTATATGGACAGGGTCTTTTCCATTAAGGTGGGCTCTGGATGTACTAAAGTATTTAGGCATCTTATTGATGAATGATTTATCTAAGTTCCATAACGTAAATGTAGATTACCTAGTGAACACTACAAAATGGGTACTAAGGAACTGGACAAATTTGAATCTTTCCCTGATGGTCAGGGATAAAATGACCATATTGTCTAAATGCATTTATGGTTTTGAGCTCCTCCTAATCTATCTGCTAAGGAAAGACCTTAATTTAGTTTATAAAGTTTATTTTTTCCACCACAGGAAACATCTCATGTATTTCTTTGGTACAGCTAATGAAACCTTGGGGTCATGGGTCTCCCTAATCTATGACTGCATAATGTGACAGATAATCTACATCATGTGGGGGGATAGGCTAGTGAACACCTGTTATTTTTGTGGGATGAGATTCCATTGGCTTACCCCTTTGAGTTGCCCTTTATTTTACATGCGGTGCAGTCTGTTACTGGTTTATCTCTAGCATCACATTGCCTTAGTTTGCCTTAAAAAAAAAAAAAAAAATGGAGATAGGTGTCTCAGAAACTACAACAAATATAGTTTAGCCTTTTTGCCTATAAAGGGTAATACTTTTTATTCCTAGCCTTTTTCCAAGTGGATTCTCTAACTGGGCTGGGAAAGGGCTTATTACCCTAGGTCAGTTGATGGATGATACACTGAAGGTAGTTTATTTTAAATGACCAAATATACTTGTTAACAAAACTTGCTATCATGTATTACGTGCAGCAAGAAAAGGCGTCTTATGTTCTGGAGGAACAAAATTCATAGTTTGATGACCATTGAACTTAACTAGTTGTGCTGGTTCCTGGTGCACTCATGCTGCATCAGTTTAGTTTTAGAAAACTATTCATAATGTGTGTTGAAAAGACCAGTTTTCTCCTTTCCTACCTGTGACTTGCCTTTATGTATTCTTCATGGAGGGAAGGGGGGGGTAGGGTAGTCTCTTGGCATTTTCTAGTTTGTTACATTGGTTGTATCAAGGCATGTGAAAGGAACAATTGTATACTTTGAATTTGTATACTAAGATATTCAATATTTAATAAACTTAAACGCCCCTAAAGCAGGTTCTACAGGCTCCAAAAGCAAAGACTAAGGGAAACAGAACCTGAGCATGCCTAGAGGTCAATAATTCCATAGGAATCTGAAGCCTGCAGACTCTATGCCCAAGGGTAAATCTGTAGTCTACATGGTACTTCTCCAGTCAACTAGGGGAGGGAAGAGAGGGAAAGAGCTTGTTTATATAATTATCTATATTGTTGGCTCAAAGCAGCATTAAAATGGCTTCTAATCCTAACAAAATTGGTACACTGACCAGAGCTATAGTGTACTGGACCATGTACACCATAGCACTGCCTTCCACCATAAAGGCCTAAAGGCACCACCTAAAGCAACCAAAACAGAGAACAAATTGATTGACTTATACTGGTATCATTTATACTTTTACTTATGCAAATTTTTACCAATATACAAATAATTACCTTTCCATTGAAATACATGGATAACAATTCAAGGAAAAGGAAAAAAGAAAAGCACAATTAAAAAGTACAGAAAGAAAGACCAAATATTACAAATTTTGTCCAATAATTAAAAGGGACAATAAGGAGGGGGGGTCAAATCAAGGGAGAAAAGAAAACAAAGAAGAAAAAAAGCATTTATACCTGTTTAATGACAAACTGGAAAATAGCCTTAAACGAGTGACAAGACAGGGTTTGGAATAACCATGTACCAGGGTGAGTTAATATTTTTAGATTCTGTACACAAAAAAAAAAAAAGGTCTTCAAACATTCGCTATCAATTGTAGCCTTCCCTGGTGTAAAAAAATAACAAAAAGTGATGTATGGTGGCACAAAAATTTGGCTTTAGCTCTGAGCACTGGCTTGATACGTAGCTCATAAGTGAGATGTTCTTCTGCTTGCGCCATCCATCTGGAGCTGAAAATGAGTTGTTCATATTCTCCTGCTCATTTATACTGAAAAACTCAAAAATTGTGTCTTATTGTTCTACAATCAAAGTGTTCTATATAAGACGAATCGAAGGCTTGCCTGTTTCAAGCACCACCATCTTGAATAGCCGGAGTGTGTTTTCAGAGATTCCACCAGGAAGCCATCTTTGGATAGCAAAACAAGGGCCTTCAGTTGGGTACATTTAAGGATTTATCTACACTGAGCTGAAATATCAGATTAGAAGCTACAATATAAAGAGCAATCGACAAATGGTGCTTTTTGATCTAATCATTATATATTTTAGAAGGCAAGACTAGATAGAGTAATTAAAAAAAAAAAGTTTCTAAGCAAAGGGATTTTCATGCCAGTAGTGATTACAAAAGCTTGAAGCCAGTCAGCACATTATGCAATAGTTTGACAAGTTGGCTTGCTACTTTGGTGGTAAGTTGCAAACTGGCTTTCCCCACTTTAATACAATAGCTTATGAAAAAGTATAAGTTAAAAATCTTTTTAAAAAATTTAGCAGCAATTGGAGTATCCTTATTACTTTACATAGTATGCTACTCTTCATTTGGGTTTTGGCACTATAGTTTCACTATACATACACAGATTTTTGGTCTGGTATTAATCAGGGACATATTAAAAAAAGGTTAGATTACAAAAAAGTAATATAAATTTTAAATAAATCTCTCAGTAACATAACCAAGCTTGTGGGTGACCTAAACAATTGCATGGATGGAAGGGAAACTGCACCTCAGTTTGCTTTCCCCTTGTCATGCTCTAGTATTTAGTTATTTAGGAAAGTGTGAAATTTGTGTAGAAGATGGTCAAATTGAGCCAAAAAATCTCCAAGTCACATTATGTACATTTCAAGGATCAGCTTGGGGTGCTTTTGGGAGTTCTCGAAGCAGGTGTTACTGGGAAAGCAGACATTTCTCAGGGACTGGTTTTGAAAAGTCCCTCCGACTATTTTCCTACAATCTGCTACTGTCAGGCAATAGTGTACCTTCTGGGGAAACATGGAATTTTTTCTTTGCATTTCATCTCTTGCAGTTCATTTTGGAGAGGATAAGAGTGCATGCAAATAAATAATCCACACACATAGGGGTAGGTTTTCAAAGTGTTACATGCATAAATCCCAGAGATTTATGCATGTGACTGACCTTACATGCACCAGGCCACACATGTAAGTCCCGGGGCCTCAGGAAAGGGGCAGAGCTAAAGGCCCCCAGCACAGCAGCTATTTGCCACTGTGCCGGGGATCACATGCCAGCACGTGCAAACTGCACCTGCTGACAGCAGGCACAAAAGGTAAAAAAGACTGGGGGGCAGGGGGTTAGGGTAGTGGGTTGGGAAGTTCCCTCCCAGTCCGCTTCAAAATTGGAGCGGACTGGGAGGGAACTGAGAAAGGCCACAAGCACACAGGATGCACCCCCTTGCAAATACAGACCACTGATTTTATAACATGTGCACAACTGCAGGCATATTATAAAATCAGGTGTCCATGTGTGCACACCAGCTACACACACACACATCTTTGAAAATCTACCCCATAGTGTGCACTGCACAAGCTACAACTTTCGGCTCATTACCTCCTAAATGCATGTTGCAAATCATGGGAGTGGGTGGCTGATTTGCAGACACCCCCCCCCCCCCCTTATGATCAATGGTTTTAAGGTTCACGGGGTATGTTCACAAGAGGGCTGGGTGAAGCTGCACATTCCAGCTCCCGAAGTGCAAACCCGTAAGCTTTTAAAAAGCATACCATCTTAACACTTTCGGGCAATCAACATTACCTCAGTTTACCCAGTGAAAACTAGTTGTATTTGCCGGTTCCCCACTGCCGCCACAGGAGCTTACCTTCCAGGACATGCTCGTACTCCACCCAGGATGTATGGATAACCTAACCCATTCCTGTCAGAATGCTCATACCGCCCTCCCTCATGTCCTTCAGCTACGGTACATGACCATACACTGCAGTTTGAAACAGAAAGGCACACTGAAATCCTGTTTGGAGACAATCAGCTATATTTGATTTAAGCATTTTAACTCAGATCCAGTTCCATGCATCTTCTTCCTTACCGCTGCACCGCTCAGCGGCAGCGAGGAAAACTCGCCTCTTTGTGCCCCCTCCGCCACACAACCGGGTTGAGAGGGGAGGGGGTTGCCACGCACCAAATTGTCAAACTCTTTGCCTCCGGCGCCTCTCAACAGTACCTCCTTCTGGCCAAGTGACGGCATCCTGCATTGCCGCCAACTCAGCATGAGAACGGAAACACCCCCCCCCCCGGAACAGCGACTCGTTCCCGAGCTGGCGCAAACCTCGGGGGGGGGGAGAGAGGGGAGGACGACCACTTCCTGCCGCTGATCTCGTGCAGCCCGAGATCCTCAGCAGGAAGCCCCAGCCACTACGTGCGAGTCTGCCTGGAGTCGGCTGAGAAAGAAGTGCGGCTCTAAGCGAGCGCGTGAGGACTCTGCCGCTCCGCGACACGGCTGAGACTGCCCTCCCCGGCCTGGGCGGGAGTTAGACTCCCACAGCGGGAGACGTGATAGGGCTGGATTAGAGGGGTATCCTGGGGCGGGGACGGGGCGCTAATTAACGGAAGGCTCGAGCTCGGATTGGGAAGTAATTGCAGGTGGGTCACTGAGGGCTAAAGGAGAACTTTTTGTGTGTGTGTGTGTGTAGGGATAATTTGTAAAGAGCAGCTGGTAGCTGAAGGAATAATTACGGTGAAAGAAGAATTTATTTTTCTGAGGGGTGTTCCGTGGACTTCTGGGGGCCATTAGAGAGTTGATTTAAGATAACTTGAGAGGGTACTTGAGGAGTGCTTAATAGTATGGTATTGTTTACGGTAGCTGACGTTGAATATTATCAAGTAAGGTAATTAAGAGGTGTTTGAATAAGATTATTGAGGGGCGTGAAGCAGGTGACCCTAGGGTTTACTTTGTAGGTACTGGCACCATGTTCAGCTGGGTGAGCAGCGATGCGCGGCGCAAGAAGGAACCGGAGCTCTTCCAGACGGTGGCCGATGGGCTGCGGAAGCTGTATACCCACAAACTGTTTCCTCTAGAGGAGTACTACCGCTTCCATGACTTCCACTCCCCTGCCCTGGAGGACGCCGACTTTGACAATAAACCCATGGTGCTATTAGTGGGGCAGTATTCCACCGGCAAAACCACCTTCATCCGCCACCTGATGGAGCAGGACTTCCCCGGCATGCGCATCGGACCCGAGCCCACCACCGACTCCTTCATTGCTGTTATGCATGGGGACGTGGAGGGTGTGGTGCCAGGCAATGCACTCGTGGTGGATCCCAAGAAGCCTTTCCGCAAGCTCAATGCCTTCGGCAATGCCTTCCTCAACAGGTACTCCTGGTGTTAGCGTATATGCCTTCCCTTCTTTCACTCCCAAGCTCGCATCCCTAACCCTTATGTATTAGTATTTTCTGTATTCATCACTGGTCCACTATCTCATGTTATCTTTCTGTAAGCTCAGTGTCTTGCTCTCTGGATGCCTTGCTATATATGACCCCACCCCCTTCACCAAACCTTTATCTCTGACTTCTAGAGAGGCTTCAGCTTTGTTTCTATCCCTAATCTATGTTTCCTATTCCTACTCCCAGATCTTAACTTTACCTTTCACCTCTCACCTGGCCCATCACCCTAAGAAACCTTTCTGACGCCTCTGGCAGTATATACTAGCTTCTCCATTTCAGACTTGTCTGGCTCTTGTAGAGCACTCCATCCCAATCCTCTCCTTTTTTTATGTGCCATCTATTTCCCCATATAGAAAGCCCTTGTACATAGAAATGATGGCTCAAAGGTCCATCCAGTCTGCTTAGCAAGTTTCCCATGATAATATCTGCTGTACTGTGCAGGTTACCCCCATGTATCTTGTCATTTTTGCTTGATGTCCTTTGCTTATGGACTTGGCTGTAGAAGCAGTCCTGTGTTTGTTTTTCCTTAATGGCTGAACATTAGAACCCCAGACTGTAAAAAAAAATTCATGGCTTTTATTGGTTGTCTCTGAATCCAAATTTCTCTTTACTCCCCTCCCCCCCCTTGCTTTGAAACAGTGATGTTGCAGTTGCATCAAGGCTTATTGGTTAAGAGGAGTAATCCTATGCCTTCTGTTAAAGATCATAACTGATACTCTGTGCTGGGTTACCCCCATGCACATCCGTTCCACAGACTGTAAAAGACAAACACCTTCCTAAACAGGTACTTGGGGGTGTACATCCCCTATCTATATCCACTGTGTATCCCCATTGCCATCTGTCTCTTGCGTGCACATCACATAATCCCTCCTATTACTTGGCTAATTATCAAGTATCGCCCATCCTTTACTTTGATCTCTATCTTGCATTTTGTCTCCATCCTAACCTCCATTTATCTCCTGGACCAAGAACCTCATTGCCATCCCCTCCCACCCTTCTCCAGCCCCCATCTTCTTTTTATGTTTGGTCCAGAACTGGGTTCCAACACTAGTCAGTTCTCATACCCACCTTGTCTGAATGCCTCATGAGATCTCAGATGCTTGGGGAAACTTCTTCTGTTTAAGAAGTATCCTCATCAGGAATGAAATGGTTGCTTTGCCTTAAGAGCTAAAGAGGCTGTGGGGGCCTTCTGGCACTAATTGGGCAAAAAAATGCCACCTAATCACATGTTTCAACTTGAATTGAGCTCAACAGTAGTCCAATTCTGCTTGTCAGCCAGCAAAATCCATTTGCATTAGGAGTGTGAAGTTTTGAAACCCTGGCCATACCTCACATCTGAGCCTGCTCACAGCTCTGCACCCTCTAGCTCAACTAGTTTTTAGTGGTAAAATGCACCTAGAAGCTAGGTCTCTGCACGGTCCCCACCCCACCTCAGACTTTGACTAGTCTGCTTTTTTACTATTCCCTTATCTGCCTGTGTTGTCCTGTTAGTGGATTTTCTACAAATTTGTGCTGGGGGCAGGGGCAGTAAACACCTAAGTATTCTTATCCTTTCCTGCTTTTTCATCTCTTCCTTCCCTTCCCCCATTCTTCCTTTTTCCTGGCTACACTCTTACATCTGGGGTAGACCCAGAATTTGGGGAACTTGTAGAATGTCAGCTTGTATAGAGGGCATGGCCATGTTGGTGAATCCCAGTATAGAGTAACAGATTGGAATGTTCCTCCCAACCCCATTGCATTCCTCATTCAACGATTGATTTTGGGACTATAGCCAGAATTCAGATCTGGGGGCGGGGAGGAGACTTATGCACTTTTCAATCAGGCCTATACAGAACGGTGCGCTCAGCTCCGTTTGACCGCATGTTTTACATGTGCTATTACCCCTTATACTGTAAGGGATAATAGCGTGTGGGGAAACGCATGGCCACCCCCCCCCTCCCCAAGCTAATAGCGCTCATCACATGCAAATGCATATTGATGAGCCTTTTAGTTATACCTGCAGGATACTGAAAGCGAAATGTGCTGCACATTTTACACTCTGAAATTAATGCTTGCCCAAAGGCAGGCGTTAATCAGGGACAAAGTGTATAGAAAAGCAGAAAAAACTGCTTTTCTGTACACGCTCAGACTTAATATAGCAATACTAAGTCGGAGGTCCCAAAAACATAAAAAAAAAAATAAAACAAAACAAAAAACCTAAAAACTGTCTGCCAGCCCGCGGGTTGGAAAATGGATGCTCAATTTTGCCAGCATCTGTTTACCGAACGCGTGGCTGTCAGTGGGTTCGACAACTGACACAAGTAAAATTAAGCGTTGGTTGTCAAACCCACTGACAGCCGCCGCTTCCACTAATAAGAAGGCGCTAGAAGCGGAAGAATAATGAATCACGTGCCTAGGAGAGGTGCCTGAGCGCTTCAGGAGAGCAGGCACTCGCCTTGGAGCGCCGGCTCTTCCGCAGAGTCTTTTGAATCGGCCTGAATGAAAAGTGTTATTGGGAAGCACTAAAGGAGTGTCCTTGGCAAACGTTGCCATGATTGAAGGTATTGCTGGAGTGGCCTACTGGATAACTTCTTAAGTGTCTCTTGACTTTGTCATGGAATACAGAGGAGATTACCTAGTGCTAGGCTTCTAATTTAGCAAAACATAGTTGGATGTGATGGTGCCACACCCCAAATGACTGCCTTTTGATTAATAAATTGTTCCTTTCCTTGCAGACTTCCTGAGCTTTCATATATTAACTATTTCACTCTCTGAAAAGGCCCCCACATCGGTTGGTTGGATTTAGCTTTGGGTATCTTCAACATTCGATTGAAAATAGCATTTAGATGTGGATTATACCCGGCCGGGACACACCTGATAGATGGTTCTCACATGCATGACACCGATCATGTGACAGTCACGGGGCAAAATGTAAATATACATTCTGCATCCTCAGGAACCCCTTCGACCCCCAACAATGGGTGCACAGCAGACCTAGGGCATTACCTGTACAACTTGCCATGCAAAAAAGATGTTCTGATGACATCTCAGTAAAAGCAAAACAAACTCTTTCCTGGCAGGCACAATACCCCTCCTTATGAAAAGACTAATTTACTACTAATGCATGGGAGACTTCAATTACCCCAATATTGACTGGGTAAATGTATCATCGGGACACGCTAGAGAGATAACGTTCCTGGATGGAATAAATGATAGCTTTATGGAGCAATTGGTTCAGGAACAGACGAGAGAGAGCAATTTTCTCAGTGGAGCACAGGACTTGGTGAGAGAGGTAACGGTGGTGGGGCCGCTTGGCAATAGTGATCAAAATATGATCAAATTTGATTTAATGACAGGAAGAGGAACAGTGTGCAAATCCAAGGCTCTCGTGCTAAACTTTCAAAAGGGAAACTTTGATAAAATGAGAAAAATTGTTAGAAAAAAATTGAAAGGAGCAGCTATAAAAGTAAAAAAAAAATGTCCAAGAGGCGTGGTCATTGTTAAAAAATACCATTCTAGAAGCACAGTCTAGATGTATTCCACACATTAAGAAAGGTGGAAAGAAGGCAAAACGATTACTGGCATGGTTAAAAGGGGAGGTGAAAGAAGCTATTTTAGCCAAAAGATCTTCATTCAAAAATTGGAAGAAGGAACCAATAGAAGAAAATAGGATAAAGCATAAACGTTAAATGTAAGATATTGATAAGACAAGCTAAGAGAGAATTGGAAAAGAAGTTGGCTGTAGAGGCAAAAACTCACAGTAAAAACTTTTTAAAATATATCCGTAGCAGAAAGCCTGTGAGGGAGTCAGTTGGACCGTTAGATGATCAAGGGGTTAAAGGGACACTTAGAGAAGATAAGGCCATTGCGGAAAGATTAAATGATTTCTTTGCTTCGGTGTTTACTGAAGAGGATGTTGGGGAGGTACCTGTAATGGAGAAGGTTTTCATGGGTAATGATTCAGATGGACTGAATCAAATCACGGTGAACCTAGAAGATGTGGTAGGCCTGATTGACAAACTGAAGAGTAGTAAATCACCTGGACCGGATGGTATACACCCCAGAGTTCTGAAGGAACTAAAAAATGAAATTTCAGGCCTATTAGTAAAAATTTGTAACCTATCATTAAAATCATCCATTGTACCTGAAGACTGGAGGATAGCAAATGTAACCCCAATATTTAAAAAGGGCTCCAGGGGCGATCCGGGAAACTACAGACCGGTTAGCCTGACTTCAGTGCCAGGAAAAATAGTAGAAAGTGTTCTAAACATCAAAATCACAGAACATATAGAAAGACATGGTTTAATGGAACAAAGTCAGCATGGCTTTATCCAAGGCAAGTCTTGCCTCACAAATCTGCTTCACTTTTTTGAAGGAGTTAATAAACATGTGGATAAAGGTGAACTGGTAGATGTAGTATACTTGGATTTTCAGAAGGCGTTTGACACAGTTCCCCATGAGAGGCTTCTAGGAAAAGTAAAAAGTCATGTGATAGGTGGCGATGTCCTTTCGTGGATTGCAAACTGGCTAAAAGACAGGAAAAAGAGAGTAGGATTAAATGGACAATTTTCTCAGTGGAAGGGAGTGGACAGTGGAGTGCCTCAGGGATCTGTATTGGGACCCTTACTTTTCGATATATTTATAAATGATCTGGAAAGAAATACGACGAGTGAGAGAATCAAATTTGCAGATGACACAAAATTGTTCAGAGTAGTTAAATCATAAGCAGATTGTGATAAATTGCAGGAAGACCTTATGAGACTGGAAAATTGGGCATCCAAATGGCAGATGAAATTTAATGTGGATAAGTGCAAGGTGATGCATATAGGGAAAAATAACCCATGCTATAATTACACAATGTTGGGTTCCATATTAGGTGCTACAACCCAAGAAAGAGATCTAGGCGTCATAGTGGATAACACATTGAAATCGTCGGTTCAGTGTGCTGCGGCAGTCAAAAAAGCAAATTAATGTTGGGAATTATTAGAAAGGGAATGGTGAATAAAACGGAAAATGTCATAATGCCTCTATCGCTCCATGGTGAGACCGCACCTTGAATACTGTGTACAATTCTGGTCGCCGCATCTCAAAAAAGATATAATTGCGATGGAGAAGGTACAGAGAAGGGCTACCAAAATAAGGGGAATGGAACAGCTCCCCTATGAGGAAAGACTAAAGAGGTTAGGACTTTTCAGCTTGGAGAAGAGACGACTGGGGGGGGATATGATAGAGATGTTTAAAATTATGAGGTCTAGAATGGGTAGATGTGAATCGGTTATTTATTCTTTCAGATAATAGACTAGGGGGCACTCCATGAAGTTAGCATGGGGCACATTTAAAACTAATCGGAGAAAGTTCTTTTTTACTCAACGCAATATTAAACTCTGGAATTTGTTGCCAGAGGATGTGGCTAGTGCAGTTAGTATAGCTTTGTTTAAAAAAGGATTGGATAAGTTCTTGGAGAAGTCCATTACCTGCTATTAAGTTCATTTAGAGAATAGCCACTGCCATTAGCAATGGTAACATGGAATAGACTTAGTTTTTGGGTACTTGCCAGGTTCTTATGGCCTGGATTGGCCACTGTTGGAAACAGGATGCATGGCTTGATGGACCCTTGGTCTGACCCAGTATGGCATTTTCTTATGTTCTTATGTCCTATAGAGAAAACACAACAAATAAGATTGATACAAATGCCTACATTTGTTTAAAAGTATTTCTGTACTGTTTTTACAAGTAAAATTTTATCAAAACTGTTCAGAGATAATAAACAGAAAATTATGAAAAATTTACAAAAAACAGGTATAACAATCAAAGTAATTAATCTACTCTTAAAGAAAAAAAATGCCAATAAAATACCTCACCTCGATATCATACCCAGAACTGACCTTCAAGTACAGAAAGACCACAGATTTATAAATATGGAGACAAACTGGAATGGAAAACCAAAACAGCCACACTGCATGCAGTGCAAACCTGGAAAAAGAAATATAGCACCTAACAAATAGTGCACACAAATTAACCCGCACAAAGTTAAACCTGTATTATGGAACACACTCAAACAGTAACAACCCTATCTATGAAAAGGCACCACTACAAATATTTAACCAGGCCCTAAACATTAATACACCTCCTATTAGGAAAACAGAGCAAGCCAAGCTGCTATAGATCCCCACTCCGAAATAATTGTAAAACTATATTAATAAATGTTGCAAAACAGCTGATGAACAGAACATCCAACAATTAAAAACTCATAAAAATAACTAAAAAATTGTCCGAATATCAATAAAATATTTCAAAACAGCAGACATATCACATACTACCCAATAATTAAAATGTCAGTCAATCAAGAAAAATAAACTTAAAAAGCCACCTTTACTTACCTTCTCCAGCAACCCTCCTTATCTTTTAGCTTGCAGGCCAATAGCACTCACCAGAAGCAGCAGTGGCTGCAGAAGGTATGTCCTCACAGTCCTCTTCCTTAGGGCCCTCAACCAGTCACTCACACACACTGTCACACAGACCTGTAACCTTCCTAACTAGTCTCTCTTCTCACACACACCAGTCTCCTCCCTGACCATTCTCTGTCTCTCAATCACAAACATGCTCTCACGTACATACAAGCTCTCAATTACACACTAATGCTCTTGCTCCCATTCTACCACTACCCACAAAGCTGCCACTCGCACACCCAGGCACCTGTTCTACCACACACACACACAAAGCTGCCAGTCATACACACAAGCTCACATGGAGCCTCTTCTCATTGTTTGGCTCAATAAGCCTAGCCTCTGCTTAGCTGCCGCCGGCACGCAGGGTCTCTCCACTCTTAGGCCCCACCCCTGGGGAGAAGGGAAGCACAAGTGGGGCAGTGGGACAACGGCAGCTGCGACACACTTGCCGGTGCTTGGCGACACATCGGTGTGTCACGACACACCGGTTGAAAATTGCTGCCCTATAGTATGAAGAGGGAAAGCAGGGAGCATGGGGGTAGACAGGAAAATGTAGAAGTAACAAACCTGTATATGCACTGGCTCTAGGGTAACAAACTGCCCTGTTTTGGACCAGACGGCCTGATTTTCCAGCCTGTTGTACAGTGTTTGTTTATAATGATAACAGTATATTGTAAACCTCATTCGGGCAAGGACAGGGGCCAACCAGTGGGTGGCAGCCTGGTAGCGCTTCAATCACCTGCCTGTTTTTGGGGCTCAGTTTTTCTCCTCCTCCTGTGCCTCTCCCACAGTTGTGCTGCTGCTTTGCGCAGTGGTCCTGGAAGTCGCAGAGGAGTTGAACCTGAGCCCCAAAGACAGGCAGGCAGATCTGCCTAATAAAAATCAACACTATTTGAAAGGGGGGGGGAGGTAGCTGTAGCCCCCCTTCCCCCCCCCCCCCCCCCCCCAGTGTCTGGTCCTGCTCCATGGAAAAATTAGCAACCCTAACTGGCTCAGAGTGAGGGGCAATAAACAGTTGATTTTACAAGAAATTCAAAGTTTGACATTTTTGGTGCCCTATAAAGCTTGCACCAGGGGATTTTAAAGGTGCTCTTCTGTAAATTAGTTTGTTTGCAGTTTTCAGCTTGTGAAATGTTACCCAGGTGGTATTTGCTTTCATTGGGGATGAGTCTGGCTTATGTTGCTTGGCTAGCTGATAACACACTTAATTCTTTGTGTCAGCACAGCTACCATTGCATTCAGGAGAATGCATGATAGATTTGTGCAGCATGGCACTGGTGGTGACACCATTCCAACAGGGATATTGTATTCAGGTTATGGTATTTGAGCAACCAAAGCCAGCCACCTCTTCAGAATATAACTTCTGAAAGCATACAGGGTCTTCCAGGCAGTGGGAATGCAGATCTTTCAGCTGCTTATAAACCCATTTCCGGTGCCTGATGAGCAACTATATTTATACCCTGTGTATAAACAGTAATTTCCTAGCAAGTAGATAGATGGACTCAGGACCAGTGGTTTATGCTCCCCTGCCAGCAGATGGAGACTAAGAAAGCTGACGTCACAGTATATATAGTCTTGCAGTGACCCCAGCCTGCCAGTATTCTCCATCTCCAGCAGATGGACGTTCATCTCCTTATGGGGATTGTTTTGATTTTTTTTTTCCTTTTTGGAAGGAGAAATTTGAAATCTAAATTAAGGAAATAAAAGCCCCACTCTGGTGTGGTAATACCTAAAGATCCCTCCCTCCACCTGAGAATTCCTGAGGTGATTTCCATGATCCCTCAGAGGTGTTCCTTGGTCTGGTAGCTGGTTTTGCCGGCATGGACTTAGCTGCTTGAGCGGCTGAAAGGCAGTGGGTGCAGGAAGCCAAACACAGTGGTGATGGCAATTGCCCTCTCCCCCTGCAACTGGAGATTGTTTGTGTTCAGCCAGTTAAGCCCTGTGAGCCTCACCATCGGGAGGCAAGGTTTCAGCAGACATCAGACACAGCTGTGGAATAGTCTTTATGAGAGAGAGGAGAGGTACTGCCCAAGAAGCGGGGAGTGCAGGCGAAAGTTAGTCTGTGCAGTGGGGTATATCCAGAGGGAATACCTCGGTAGTGGAGATCTGGCAATGGTCTGCAGAGCGGGGTACGCCGATGAGGTTCCTCTGTAGCGATGATTCGGTAGTGGCCTGCAGCGCAGGGTACATCGGAGGGGTTCCTCACTTAGAGATGGTACAGTAGTGGTCCGTAGAGTCAAGATAGTGACTAATGTTCCAGCAGAAGCCCCAGGGAATGGGGATAGGCAGCAGTCCAAGGCAAGAAGGCCCTCAGAGGAGCGGATAGCTAGAGATGAGGAAGGGCCCCCGCGGAGCGGGTACCCAAAGCATCTCACACCAAATGTGCAGGAACTGGAACGGGAAGTCCGTAGTGAGCGAAGCGGATTCAGCAATGAGGGAACTTGTTGCTAAGTCGTCAATAGGCAGGGCCAGCCGGCTTAAGTATCGTGGAGTGAAGACGTCATCCAGAGGGCAAGCCCCCGAGGTTCCCGCCATGATGTGCTTACGACTGGCCCATGTGCCTAAGTGATCCCAAAGGCAAGATGATGGTCTGCAGCGCCCTCACTGTCCTGGGGACGCCAGGCAGGTTGGCGGTAGCTAGCGGAGGCCGCCACTTTTCCCCAATGGTGTCGATGCAGCGAAGAAAGAGGTGAGCATTAGTGGTTGCAGCCATCTGCAACCAGGCGTAACATTGTATTTGCAGTCTCCAAGTGGACCACTATTCTCGTGAAAGGGGGAAAGGCCTTGAAGGATGCCCATGTTAGCAAGATTGAGACTATCCTTGAGCAGGTGTTTGAAGCTGTGGCAGTAACCTTGCATCACTTCATGTTCCTTGGTGGTTCACTCTTGTTTGCTTCTCTCCCAGGAGGTTGCTGACTCTGGTGTAAATCCTAGAACTGTTATGCTGCCAGCTGCTGCCTTTTTGGCTGATGCAGGCTATGCCTTTGTGTGCACCTTGTCTAGAGGGGTGACTTTGGTTGTGGTGGCCAGGTGCCAGTTATGGTTGAGAAATTGGTTGGCTGATGCAACCTACAAGGCTAATCTTGCCAAATTGCATTTTAATGGCTTGCTCTTGTTTGACAATGAGTTGGAGAACTTGGTAAGTGGAGCATATCCTCCAGCAAACAAGGAACTGGAGATTAGGGACAGGCACAATGCCTCTTTATGAGAGGTCAATACTGCAGTATCCAGGTGTTTGCGACAGACTATGTGCAGGTTCGGGTTGTGGATCTTCCCATTCCTCCCAATGCAGGCTTGCCAACCCACCTTCAGGGACATCTTATTTTTTTTTTTTTAATATCTGAGGGGGAGTGAGATCACATCAGCCCGATGGGTCCTGGAGGTGATAGGATATGAGCTGGAATTCCGCAGAATTCCTTGGGATATGTTCATGGTGTTCTTTTGCCACTCCCCGCAGAAGAAGCAGGTAGTGGAGTTCATGCTTAAAGGCTTCTCAAACCGAGGGCTGTGGTTCCACTGCCCACATTTTAAAGTATGGGGCACTATTCCATTTACTTTGTGTCCAAGAAGGAGGGGATGCTTTCGTCCCATCCTCGATCTCGAGGATCAACCGTCATTTGAAGGTGACTCATTTTCACATGGAAACCTTATGCTTTGTGATAACGGCAGTGCAGTCGGGGGAATTTCTGACCTCCCTGGATCTGTCAGAGACTTACCTTCATATTTCCATCCTATTGGAGCACCAATGCTTTCTATGCTCTGCGTTGTTGGGGCGCCATTATCTGTTTCGGGCGCTGCCCTTTGGTCTAGCCACCACTTCCAGAACATTTTCCAAGGTTATGGTGGTCATAGCAGTGACATCGTGAAGAGAAGGGATCCTGGGGTACCTGTATTTGTTAGACTGATTCCAGCCAAGTCTCAAGAGAGCTGTCTGATGGTACTCAAGGTGATCTCCTTATTACAGGAGCTCAGTTGGGTGGTGAACCTGACCAAGAGCAATCTTCAGCCATCCCAGTCGGACTGTCTGGGGGGGGGGGGTCTGATTCGACATGGGGCAGGACAAAGTTTTCCTACTGTAAGTTCGGATTCAGACATTGATGTCTAAAGTGCATCAGTTGGTGAACACTATGCGCCCAACGGTGTGGTCCTTCCTACAGGTACTCAGCTTGATGGCGGCAACCCTGGAATTGGTGCCATGGGTGAGGGTGCATGTGTGTTTTCTTCAGCGCGCTCTGCTGTTTCGTTGGAACCCGCAATCTCAGGACTATGTAGTTCAGCTCCATTTGCTGATGGAAATCTGTTTCCACCTCTAGCAGTGGTTGCAGGAGGATCATCGGAGAAAAGGAGTTCCCTTGTCTTTTCCAACCTGGTTGGTATTTGCGACAGGTGTGGGTCTCCACGGTTGGGGGGGCCTCACTGTCTGGAGTTGACAGCCCAAGGGCATTGGAGTGGCAAAGAGTCCTGCTGGAACATCAATTACCTGGAAGCCCGGGCAGTACGGCTGGCATGCTTGTAGTTCAGCCACAGGGAGTGAAGCACTTTCGGCCTCCCTTAAGGTTACCGGTTCCCTTATGGATACATAATTTGGTGCTGGCATTTTTGGTGGGCCCTACAATTCCAATCGCTGCCTAGCTTTTCCTTGTGGTTGTTGACCTTGAAGACTGTTCCCGCTGACTATATATTCAGCGTGTTGAATTTCTGAGCTGCAGGCCTTGTCTTGCGGGAGCCATTCCTTCGGGTGTCTCCTGGGGCAATACAGCTGCATACTGTTCATCCTTCTTGCCCAAGGGGCAATCGCTGAGAGAAAAAGACCAAAAAAATTGAAAAAACACTTCGCGCTGAAACTGAGAATGCTGTGAACTCAGGGATGAAGAGACCCGCCCCCCCTGACGTCATCATGCTCGGCGGCGAGCCGGTAAACGGCCACATTCCACCAGGCGTTGCGCGCCGTGCATCGTGTGCCAAAGGGGCACTCCCCTTTGTGCACCCCTTCGTGCAATCCTTTGTGCTACGCTTATTTTAATTCCCTTAAGTTTTCCTTTGTTAATTAACCTTTTTCATAGTGTTTAGAAATCCTTTGTTTATTAAATATGTTCAATGTATTTGACTTAAGAAACCTATTTTCCTGCATACTCTGTTTTTAACGTAAACCGGTATGATTTGTATCTGATACAAGAATGTCGGGGTATAAAAATGCAAAATAAATAAGGTAGTCTCGGACTTTCATTTGAATCAGTCCATCTCTTTGCTGCCCCTGGATAAGGTCAGGGATGCGGAGTATCATCTCCCTGGATTGCCTGTTTGTTCTCCATGGTGGGAGTAAGCAGGGTGCCCTGGCTTCGCAGTCTAATGTAGTTTGCTGTATTAAGGAAGTAGTCATGGCCATGTATGTGGATGCTGAAAAGCCATTGCCTACTCAGGTTAGGGCTCATTCCACTAGGGCTTAGGCAGTGTCATGGGTGGAGGTTAGTTTGTCTCCTGTCACTATCTGCCGAGCTGCAACGTGGTCCTCCTCTTGCACGCTTTCCAGGTTTTATCGTCTGGATGTGCAGGCCTGGGAGGATGCAGCCTTTGCACGTGCAGTGTTGACTGGACCCCACCCTGTTTGGGAGTAGTTTTGGTACATCCCACTGGTCCTAAGTTCATCTGTGTACATGCTAGGGAAATGGAGAAATTGCTTTCCTGATAATTTTGTTTTCCTTAGGGCAGACAGATGAACTCAGCTTCCCACTCTCTGCTGTGCATGAGTGTGTCAATAGTCCTGTAGAGATAAGGATCCCAAGGGCTTACTGGTACGTGTTCATCCAGTCCCTAGCTTTGAGGTAACTAGAACCTTACGCGAGTTCAGTGTTTCTTGTTGTTGAGTATAGTTATGGTTGCCTGTTTATCATGTTTTTTAAACCAGTTTTTTGGCTAGTCTGTCCACAGTTGCTTTTGAAGAGAATACTAGCAGGCTGGGGTCACTGCAGGACTATATATACTGTGATATCAGCTTGCTCCATCTCCGTGCAGGATTACCTGGTAGAGATGTGAATCTGAACCGGTTCCGATTCACATCGTGATTTTTTTTTCGTGCAGCCTGATCGGGTTTTTTTTTTATCGGCTGCGCCCGAACTGATAAACAAAAAACCCCCATCCTCCTGACCCCCCCCCCCCAAACGTTTTACAAGTACCTGGTGGTCCAGTGAGAGTCCTGGGAGCAATCTCCCGCTCTCGGGCCGTCGGCTGCCACTAATAAAAATGGCGCCATGGCCCTTTGCCCTTACCATGTGACAGGGTATCCGTGCCATTGGCCGGCCCCTGTCACATGGTAGGAGCACTGGATGGCCCGTGCCATTTTTAAAGATGGCGCCGGCCGTCCATTACTCCTACCATGTGAGAGGGGTTGGCCAATGGCACAGATACCCTGTCACATGGTAAGGGCAAAGGGCCATTTTTATTAGTGGCAGCTGACGGCCCGAGAGTGGGAGATCGCTCCCGGGACTCCCACTGGACCACCAGGTACTTGTAAAAAGTTTTTTGGGGGGGGTCGGGAGGGTGGGGAAAGCTAAGGGATCTGTTTTAAAGGGTCGGGGTGGGTTTAGGGGTTGTTTTTGTTTACTGTTTTTCCCACCCTCCTCCAAAATGATAAGAGAACCCCACGAACAATTTCGTGGGGTTTTCCTATCTGTTTCGGGGAGCCCCTGATTTCTGACTACTTTGAAAATATCGTACGATATTTCCAATCGTCAGAAGCACGATTCACATCCCTATTACCTGGTTTGAAATTTTAAGCAGTCATGGACTGCCATTGTGAACATAGTGGTATGGGAAAATAGAAAAGGATGGAATCTTGTCCAAGGTGTCACAGTTGATCTTGAACTAGGGTCGGATTTAGGCATAGGTAACATAAGCATGTGCTTTGGGTGCTATCTGCTTTCCAAGGGGAAGGGAAGAAGGGAATCTTAGAGCCTTTTTTCCTCTCCCTATGGGTGCTGTCATCTTAAATCTTGTCCTCTCCTGAGCAGTGGCAAAGTAGTAGACCAATATATTAAATCTCTGAAATGTTCACCATGCATATTTCTAGGTCTGTTTTCTCATATAAAAAAAAATAAAAATCAGTATTTGATACAAAGCAAGCCAAGTGAAGTGTTGCAACTCTCAAACTGCACACTATCTGCTGTTCAAACAAGCCTTCACATGACCTCTGCACACCCCAACAGACGCGCGCACAAGCGCATAAAATACGTGTTCTCTTCCCTCACCATGATTAATATAAAACTATCAGAATTACTTTTACATGTTCCTATTGTGCTAGACTATACCTGTTATAATTACTGTTCCTGTTCACTGCCTACCCTTAATCTCCACCCTTCCTCAATGACCTTACTGTAACTCATCTGCCCTGTAATATGGGTAAGTTTCTAAAGTTTTTCAGATGTAATTTCCTTTCAGTTTCTGCTTGTTACACTGTAAACCGATGTGATGTGAAAACAAATGTCAGTATATAAAAGCGATAAATACCTGTTACCTTGTACTGTAGTCTTTTTTTTTTTTTTTTTTTTTTCTTATGTAGTATATGCACTGGTTTCCAAAGAGGAGCTCTGTGCACTCAATCCTCCTCCTCCATACCCAGTCCAGGATATCTAGGAAGAGGATTGGCATGGAGGAGTGATCCCTCCTACTACACAAAGAAAACTTCCTTCCCAGTGTCTTATTCTTTAAGATATCAGGCTCTCTATATTGTCTGTAACAAGTTTACTCTTGATTTTCATTACTGGGGTGTCGGTCAGATGCTTCCATACTATATTTAATTAAATTTAATCTTGTAGCTCCTACTGCTGACTGCTTATAATTCTCTCCTCTCCAGATTTATGTGCGCACAGCTACCTAACCCAGTCCTGGAGAGCATCAGTATCATTGACACCCCAGGGATCCTGTCTGGAGAGAAGCAGCGGATCAGCAGAGGTATGCCAGGTCTTTCTTACTCAGTGTGACCTCAGATTGGAAATTCTTTGGCCAACTGGTAGCTGCTCCCTTCCCCAGCACCCTTCTGCTCCCTTCCCCAGCACCCTTCTGCCTCTCCCCTACCCCCCCCTCCCTTCCTACGAACAGCCTTTCCTTGAAAGTGCCATTGCCTTAACGATCTCCTATACCCCTACCCCTACCCCCTCCTCTCCTTTCCCCTCCTCGCTCCCCCTCTCCCCTCTCCCTGCCCCTGCATTTAACATTAATATTGTAAATAAGTTCATATGTTAAGTTCTTAAGTGTACATGCATCCTTAACATTCTGATGCATATCTACTCTTAACATGGATAATCTTCATCCAGTTCTTTTACAAAGTTGTATCCCTGCTCGTTGACTCTCTCTATCCTTGTTCCTAGTTCATTGTAATATCGTTAACTCTCTCTATCCTCGTTCATTGTAATTTCCTTTCTCAGTTAATTGTGAACCGACATGATGTGTCCTACGAATGCCGGTATATAAAAATTGTTAAATAAATAAATAAATTACTTTGCACAAAACTGAAGTGTGAGGAACACTTCTGGTGCTTGAATTCTGTGCCATTTTCCAGTTAGGAGGAGCAGAGCTGTCATCTGAAATTCAAATTAATTGTTGAGGTCACACACAAAAAGGACTTGCCAAAGAATGTCAGGAAATCTTTCTTTCCCTATCCTGCTAGACCAGCCCAGACATGCAGTAGATGGAGACAGCACAACTTTTCCAGTGACATGTCTCCTTTTAATAGTGGTGCACCACAGTCACTTGCCAGTGTTCTGTATTTCTTTATGCCAGATGTGAACTTAGCTGGAAAACACAGTTCCCAAGATATTGCCCCCACTCTTTTCCGTTTTATACCAAGGCACCAATGTAACACTCCCTTGACTGCTTACCTCATGGGACGTTCCTGGGTCCAGGGCTGACCTGGCCGGAGCCCCCTAGGGCAGCCTCCGTCTGTCCTCGAGGTCTAGTGCCTCCACTTGGGGAAGAAGGTGTTAGTGGGTGGGATTTCCCTCCCTTCACCCCAGGAAAACAAATGGGACTGTGAACAAGGCTGGCAGTCTGTACAAATATATTTAGGTTTATTAGACTATACAAGTATATACATTTCTGCATGGCTTTGTACATTGCTACTAGGATGTCAAGCAGCACACTTATCTACTCATGGTTAAGAACATAAGAAATTGCCATACTGGGTCAGACCAAGGGTCCATCAAGCCCAATATCCTGTTTCCCAACAGTAGCCAATCCAGGCAACAAATACCTGGCAAGTACCCAAACACTAGATCCCATGCTACTAATGCCAGTAATGGCAGTGGCTGATCCCTATGTCAACTTGATTAATAGTTAATGAACTTCTCATCCCAGAACTTATCCAAACTTTTTAAAATCCCAGTTATACTAACTGCACTAACCACATCCTCTGGCAAATTCCAGAGCTTAATTGTGCATCTAGTGAACTTCTCCGATTTTAGTTTTAAATGTGCTACTTGCTAACTTCATGGAGTGCCCCCTAGTCCTATTATACAACAGAGTAAATAACTGATTCAAATCTACCCATTCTAGACCTCTCTACAAAACTATATATACATTTCTACAAGTTAGCAAGAACATTTAATATTTGGGGTTGTTGGCCCCCACCCTGTAGAATAGGGACCTTTTGTGTATCTGCTTACTGAAGTATTATTATCCTCCCCTCTTTATTCCAAGTCTCACTCATGTGAAAAAAATGAAACTGGGCTGGGGTTGTGTGATGTTATCCATCCTGGCTTTTGCTTTATTTATTATGACTCTGTATGGATCACCTCTCAGCCAAAAGGCCAAGATCCAGGCAGGACCACAGAGCGATCATGTGCACACTCCTCTATCCTACCTGGCTATGCCCCTGTTCGTACCAGGATCAGTCCAGACTGCTGGGTTATGCCTCCCTTCCAGCAGATGGGAGTCAGAGAAAAGCTGAAAAGCACCCCCCATATAACCTGATGTGCCACCTGCGATCTCTCAGTATTTCTGACTCCAGCAGATTGAGAGGCATAACCTGCAGTCTGACTCTATCTAAATTTCCTGGGACTTGCTCCCGACAGGTTTGATTTCTGATGAAAGTCTTTGATTAGATCAATTTTATAAAAAAAAAAGTATTTAGTTGATTTTGATCTCTGAAAAACGTTTAGCGGTAAGAGAAGCAGCTAGCTGCAGGCAGGCGAGGCAGGGCATTGCCCTACAGCCGTTTTCCCGGAGAGTTGTACACTAGCCCGGTGAGCTGAGGGGGAAAACTTAGGTGGGCCGGTCACTCTCCCCCTCTGACAGTTCAGAGACGCACAATTTCTCTGTTTCTTTAGCCTGGCTGTTCAGTGAGGGCTGAGAGAAGAAAAAAAAATGGAATTTATTTTTAAATGCACCTGGTTCCTTCCTCGGCCCTAGCCTGCCACGTTCTCCCGGGCCTCTGGAGGGGGTGCAGTTTTCACCTGGCTGCTTCGTGTTTTTCCAATGCCGCGTGGGACAGTGTGTACTGCTTGTGGGAAGCCTGGTTCCCGGCTCTCCTGCGAAGGCCTCTGCTCCTGGTGTATTCCCGGGGGCGAGGGGCCTTCGCGGTGATCAATTTTGGCATGGGGGGCAGCCATACAGCGTCCGCGCAAATCGCACGGCAGGCACGCGAGGCAGAGGCCTGGCTTGCTTCCGATCGGTGCGGGAGCAGCGGCCATCTTGCCTCCATCGGACGGAGATGCTGATTTGTCTGAGGAGTGAGGATCTCCCTCCTCTCTCCCCACGGGCCCTAAGCCCACAACGACCGTGTGGTTTAACATCACTTGACTCCTCCTCTGCCCTTACTTCTGGGGGGGGGCGCCCCTTAAAGCGGCAACACCTGTTTTACTCACAATTAGTGTTACTTTTGCATAAGGTGTATATGGAAGCAGAGACTGACTGGGAATCCCAGTCTCCTAGCCAGGCTAAACTCTTAGGGCTTCTACAGACCAGGGGAGGTTTGAACCTCGCACTGCTTGCTCTGCCCCGGGGAATGGGCTGCCTGGACATCTTACTCCTGCGGATCCAGGGACTCGGGACCCCTCCACCCAGGATGTGGGCGATGGGGTAGACAGTGCCACTCTAGAGGGAGATGATCTGCAGGTGCTTTATTTGTTCCGCTGAGAGGAACTGGATCCTTTAATTTACCATGTGCTTCAGGAACTGGAGATCCCAGTTCTGCAAGCTGTGCTGGATTCTTCTCCAGGAGATTGTTTTGGCGGGGCTTCGGGCCCCACCCCAAACTTTTCCTTTCCATCCGTAGCTTTTCCAGCTTGTGACCCGTGAATGGAAGGCTCCTGAAGCCTCCTTGAGAGTTAGCAAGGCCATGGAAAAACTTTATCTGCTTCCTAATGAATCTCTCAACCTGCTTAAGATTCCTAAGGTAGATTCGGCGGTCACGGCCATAGCCAAGCATACAACTATCCCGGTGACTGGAGGAACAGCGCTCAAGGACTTCCAGGATAGAAAACTGGAAGTGTTAAAGTGGATTTTTGAAGTGTCCGCCTTGGGGGTGCGGGCTGCAGTATGTAGCAGCCTCATGCAGAGAGCCACTCTCCGTTGGGTTCAACAGATGCTCACGGCCCAGGACCTTCCCCCGGGAGAGGTTGAGCAGGTGAACCGAATGGAATCAGCGGTAGCCTATTCGGCAGATGCTTTGTATGATTTCCTTTGTACTTCGGCATGCACTATGTCTTTGGCGGTGTCCACAAAGCGCCTGCTATGGCTCCATAACTGGTCACCAGATGCCTCTACTAAATCTCAGTTGGGTTCCTTTCCCTTCTGGGGCAAACTGTTATTTGGAGACTAGCTCGAGCAGCTCATAAAAGCCTTGGGAGACAACAAGGTTTACAAGTTATCAGAAGACAAACCCAGGTCGGCCTGCTCACCCGGTACCTATAGGGGCCGTTTTCGGTCTGGTAGGGGCTCTTCTTATGCCCCTAGGCAACCGGCTACACGGGCACAATCATGGGCATATTCCTTTCGTGGCAGACGGCCTCAGTATGCTGGAGCCTCCCATGCCTTCGCCCACAATAACAAAACTCCCCAATGAAGGGGCGCTGGCCCATTCCTCAGTTCCAAAGATCGGGGGCGGACTCTCCAGTTTCGTGGAGGAATGGGTCAAAATTACCTCTGACCAGTGGGTTCTAGATATAAGTCACGGTTACGCTTTGGATTTTGCTCTATCCCCTTCGGGATCTCTTCCTAGAATCTCTCTGCGGGCCTCAGCAGAAGCAACAAGTGGTTCTCCAAACACTATCCCGGTTGAAGGCTCTAGGAGCCATTGTTTCGGTTCCCGGGAACGAACGCTGGACCAGTCGCTACTCCATTTATTTCGTGGTGCCCAAAAAGGAGGGCTCCTTCCGGCCGATCATGGTCCTCAAACAAGTCAACAGGGTGTTGCATGACCCTCAATTTCGAATGGAGACGTTGAAATCGGTCATTGCGGCAGTCCACAAAGGTGAATTTTTGGCTTCTTTGGATTTGACGGAAGCTTCCTCCACATAGGGATCCAAGAACACCATCAGAGATTTCTGCTGTTCATTATTATGGGACAGCATTACCAGTTTTGCGCCCTGCCCTTCGGGCTAGCGATGGCTCCCCGTGTGTTCACAAAGGTAATGGTGGTAGTGGCAGTGAGCCTTCGGCGGGAAGGGATCTTGGTACATCCCTACCTGGACAACTGGCTCATACGAGTGAAGTTGGAAGCCCTCTGCAAGGAAGCGGTTCGTTCGGTTTTGCGTTGCCCACGGTCTCTAGGATGGGTCGTCAATTGTGTAAAGAGCCAGCTGGTTCCATCCCAGGTATTGGAGTTTTTAGGAGCCCGCTTAGACACCGCTGTGGGCAAGGTTTCACTGCCTCTGGTGCGGATGGAACGGTTGATGTCTCTGGAACGGCGCCTGTTGTCTCTTCCATCACCCGTGGTGTGGGACTATTTGCAGGTTCTTGGTTTTATGGCATCTCACCTGGAATTGGTTCCTTGGGCTTTTGTGCATATGAGGCCTTTGCAGAGGTTGCTACTTTCTCGTTGGGATCCCAAGTCGGAAGAGTTTCACCCACCATTGCCTCTACTAGAACCGGCCAGATCCAGTCTGGATTAGTGGCTAACTCCAGATCACTTACTTCAAGGGGTAGACCTGGAGAATCCTCAATGGATAATTGTGATGACCGATGCCAGCCTTTCCGGTTGGGGGGCGGTCTGTCAATCAAGGTCAGCACAGGGTCTTTGGATGCAGTCGCAGACCAAGTGGTCCATCAATCGCTTAGAGACCAGGGCGGTTTGTCTGGCGGTACAATTTCTACCCATAGTCCACCACCAGGCGGTACAGATTCTCTCAGACAATGTGACCACCGTGGCTTACATAAACCATCAAGGGGGTACAAGAAGTCGCCCCCGTGGCCAACGAAGCGGACATGTTAATGACCTGGGCAGAACGCAGTCTGGCTTGCATTGCATCTCACATAGCCGGGGTAGACGACATTCAGGTGGATTTCCTCAGCCGACAGCGGCTAGTTCCCGGAAAATGGGAGCTGTCCGGGGAAGCTATGCGGCTGATCTCGAGCCGGGGGGGGACCCCCCCCGTCTAGACTTAGGTGACTCCTTCGCGTTCAGACGAGTCGCCATTTTCTTCAGTCACAGAAGGGATCACGGATCGGAAGGGGTGGGTGCCCTGGCTCTTCCTTGGCCGTCGCACGTTCTCCTTTGTGTTTCCTCCTTGGCCATTGGTGGGAAGCGACACATAGAATCTCACCAGGGGCTGGTGATTCTGGTGGCTCCGGAGTGGCCATGAAGACCGTGGTTCGCCAATCTGATCAACCTAGCGGTGGACGGTCCCTTCCGCCTCCGTCACCTGCTGAACCTGTTCCAGCAGGGTCCAGTATTTTTCGATCAGGCCGCCCACTTCTGTCTAGCGGCTTGGCTTATGAGAGGAGACAATTAAGGAAGAAGGGTTACTCGGAGGTGGTTATTACCACTCTTCTCCGTGCAAGGAAAACTTCTACATCTATCACCTACATTCGGGTATGGAAAGTGTTTGATTCTTGGTGCCGTGGGTTGCGTTTGTCCCCACGGCAGGCCACTATTCACATTCTTGCCTTCTTGCAGGACGGCTTATGGAAGGGCTTGGCAAACAGTTCACTCAGAGTGCAGGTAGCAGCCTTGGGCTGTTTTCGTGGTAAGGTTGATGGTGCTTCCATCGCTGCTCACCCGGATGTGGCACGATTCTTGAAGGTGGCCAGGCACTTGAAGCCTCCAGTGCACGCGATCTGTCCATGCTGGAGTTTGAATTTGGTTCTCCGTAGCCTTTGTTGGTCCCCCTTTGAGCCTTTGAAGAGGGCTACGTTGAAGGATTTAATGCTTAAAACGGTGTTTCTCGTGGCTATCTGTTCGGCTAGATGGGTTTTGGAGCTCTAAGCCTTGTCATGTCTAGAGCCCTTTCTGCGTATTTCTGATTCGGGGATTTCTCTTCGGACAGTGCTCTCATTCCTTCCGAAGGTAGTCTCGGTATTTCATGTCAACCAGTCAGTCGAGTTGCCAGCATTCTCTGAGGATAAGGATCTGAGGAGGTTGGATGTCAGTCCTTTTGCGGTACTTGGAGATTACTAATCTGTTTAGATTGTCTGATCATATTTTTGTTTTGTGGAGCAGTCCTAAGAAAGGGACTAAGGCTTCTAAAGCTACTATTGCCCACTGGTTGAAAGACTCCATTGCTTCAGCTTACATCTGTCACGGGCGCCCAGTACCAGAGGGTCTTAAGGCGCATTCTCTTAGGTCACAAGCAGAGTCATGGGCAGAAAGCCAATGTGTCTTGCCCCAAGAGATTTGTTGGGCAGCCACTTGGAAATCATTGCACACGTTTGCTAAACATTACCGGTTGGATGTACGGGATCCGAAGGTGGATTAATTTTTTTCAAAGACTACACATCTCTGTGACAAAGTTCCTTTTGTCACTAGTTATATTTGTTTTAAGAAGTTAATACAAGTTCTATTTTTTCAAGAGATTTAGGTTTGACTTGATCTAGTCATTGGTTGGTAAAACAAAATTAAAATAATTATAACAGCCATTCATTCTGCTTTGATATTGATTATACTGAGGGATCGCGGGTGGCACACCAGGTTATATGGGGGGTGCTTTTTAGCTTTTCTCTGACTCCATCTATTGGAAGGGAGGCATAACCCAGCAGTCTGGATTGATCCTTGGTACTACAGGAACGAAAATTAACAGGTAAGAACTAATTTTCCTTTGTCTGGGATCTCTGTACCCTGGTGTCTAAATACCTTTGTTAGACAACATGAAAATCTGTTTGCTTCCTTCAACTGTTTTCTAGTACATCTTTTCCCAAATCCCTTTCCCAATCATAGTTCTGTAATTTAGGAGTTTGAATCTTCTTTTTTTTTTAAGTGATATTTCATACAAAATTACCAGCAGAAGTTCAGGGGGCTGTGAGATGTAAATCCCCGTACCTGAATCTGTGACTCATCTATTCAGTGGTCAGTTAAGCATCTTCACAGTAAGGGGTATTTTGGGTTTCCTGAGCTGGTGGCTCAAGTTACATAGCTGCATTGTTAGGTTTGTTTTTCTCTCTGTTGCAGTTCACTTAAATGGTTGCATGCTCAAACTTCTGTCTCTTGTGAGTGGGGTTTTCACTAATAAAAGTTCTGACTCTTCACAAATTCCTCTGTAATAATTAGCTGAGTTTCTATAAATTTGCTTCTGCAAGCAAACAAGTCATACTGAAACTGATTATTTAATTTGTTTATCTTGGGCAATGTGATGGTAATTGAAAGCTGATTGAATAGGCTGATCTGCACATTCAGGCAGTGTCATCCAGTTAATAATCTATAGTGTAGCGGTCGGACTACAACAAGGAGCAGAAGGTGTAGAAATTTTCTGAGGTTTGCAGAGGAGTATGATGAGATGGGGAAGCAAAGGCAAATGTTTAATTTGTAATGGGCTGGGGTTCCTCCTCAGAATAATAACTTTGGGTCTCCCTGTTGTGCTCAGTCGTCATATCTGCTGGGATTCCGGGTGTGACCTTGGCCCACTGCTGGTTTATTCCACACATGTTTATGAGCTTTCTCACTGTGGAATTTTTAAGAATGATCTCTCCAAAACTTTCTGCAATTGTGTGGTGATCCCTGCAGGAAGCACTGCTTGGAGAGATAAGGCCAGCTTCTCCTTGGCAGGAGAACTGGTTGTGTAATATTCTCCTGCTGAGCCACCCGTATGAGTTAGTATTGGAAGAGCTTGCACATTTCTTGGCCAGAGCTTGCACATTTCTTGGCCATGTTCATTCAGGGTACAGTTAGGTCATCCTAACAGGAATTCAGAGCTGTGATAATGTTTGAAGTCTCACTCTAATTGACTTGATTTCCCATTTTTCACTGCCTCTCCCAAGGTCTGCATAGCTTAAGTCCAAACAATATAACTTTCAAGGGAGGGAACTAAGAGCAAAAAGCCAGATGAGTTCCCTATAGAATTGCACTGAATAGCAAAAAGATAAGCTTGCTGTTGGGTGGGGGGGCAGAGTTGTGGCCATTTCTTCCGATGGCAAAGTAAGGACATCATCACTGCCACAAAATGGCTGCACTTGGCCGTGTTAGAGACCACCTCTTCAAGGTAAGTAAGCTGAGTACTTCTTGCATTTGAAGACTGACATCCAGAGATGTATACCCTTCTTGCTGGACAGCAATCCGCCTTCAGTTTGGAGAAAGGGAGTTCCCCCTTTAGTGGGTTTTTTTTTCTCAGTTTTCTTCTGTAGCATCCTGCTGTCAATATTGTTGTTTTATTTATTTATTTATTTAGAGTTTTTATATACCGACCTTCTCGATATACATAATCGAATCAGGTCGGTTTCCATAAAACAAAACTTTCGCAAGTAAGGCGTTACATTAAACAATAAAACAGAGTATTGAACTAAGGCGTACAGCATAACATAAACAAACTGCGAATAGAACAATAAAACGTAAATCAATAAATATAAATCTTATATATAGATATATATACATAAATATATATAAAATAAAAATGCTTATACATTTGTCAAATATCATGAGTAAGAGGTATTAACTGCAAATTATTGGTGGATGAAATGAGCTGGTAAAGGTAAACAGGTGACAGTGGGCATTTAAAATGGCATAACTATGAGACGAGCACGAGCTGAAGCAACAAGAAAGGGTCTTTCATAATAAGAGAACTACGATAAGACCTGGTCTTGAGCATCGGTATATTAAAAGAATTTAAATAAATAAAATAAATAAATATAAGGAAGCTTTAGGGTATTTTTGATTTATTCAGTTTTTCTGGTAAATGCCCCCCCAAATTGTGTCCCTATAAGGGGCCCAATGTAATAAGCTGCACTTGGCAGAGTGCACAGTTTTACCCACAGTTGTGTGCACATTTTATGTGGTGATTGTGAACCGACATGATGTGTCCTACGAATGCTGGTATATAAAAAGTGTTTAAATAAATAAATGTGCACAAACTTTACTCCTGATGCAGGAACTGTATGTATTGCTTGGCACCCTTGCATGGAAATCCCATGCAAATAAAGGTATATTAGCTATTATCCCACCCCCACTCAATGCAGAGATATTCTGGCTTAACTCATGTCATCGTAGTGCTGGACATTTTACTCCTGGTCTGAGGTGGAGTAAAATTTCAAGAACCAGTGTTAGTCTCTGGACGAAAGCAAGAATTCTGATATGGGACCAGTAGTCATATTTCATATGCTGAAAACAGTTTGTGCACAAATCATGGTTTTTTGTGTGCTAAGCCTTTTCTCTGCACATATTTTATGGTTTGTGATTTTTTTTTTTTTAATCCTGTATTGGGAGTTTTGAAAAGTTTTAGAAAAAAGAATTAGCTTGTGTTAAACTGTGTGCTGAATTTTAGTGCACAGTTCTAATGCTCAGCTAATTATATCTGCTTAGATATTTGTAGAACGCAGTGTGCACCGTAGAATGTGTACCACGCATCTTCTCTCTGAAGTCTGCTGTTTGTGCTGCTGAGGTTTTGTGCTGAAAGGAAGTGCAGCAATACTTTGCTTTTTGGAAGCACTTATTTTCTCATAATACATGTAATATAGCAAGGGTAAAAATAGAGATCAAATAAGTGTAAAATCTACATTAACAGTATAACGGTCACAAAGATTAAAAACACAAAATCAACTAATACATCAAAGAAAATGAAAATCCAAGAAAAAAAACAGATCAACATTCTTCCTGCTAAATACTCCGACCTTTAACATATAAGAACACCCAAGACCCAACCAAAACTTAAAATAAGCAGGAAATCATAAGTTCATCCTGAACAATTGTTCAAATGCTTCCTAAAATTCAAATAACTGCCCTTGAAATGAATATGTAAAGGCACCTTATTCCCGAGAGTAGGGCCAAAGACAGTGGAGGCCAGTCATCAAGTCACAGCTAATCTCTTACATATGCAGGGCCCTTCTCATTCATGCGATTGAAAAGATTTTTAATTGAACTGGCTAATGAATAGGCAACCAGTGCAACTCCTCCAACAGAAGTAACATGATCTCTGGGCAACTCCTATAAAATAGTCATGCCAATAAAGTTAGATGAGTCTGCAATAGTCAATCCTTCTCATGATTAACGTAAGAAGAATAGTTGATAGATCTTTCCTAGACAACAAAAGTTTAATTTTCTAATTAGTCATAATACATGGAGTCCAGCAATGTGAGAAGGGGTTCAGAACGTCAGGGGATTATCAGTCTCCCTCATGCTGAAGGCTTGCTGAGGGAAGGCAAGAGGGCTACCATGACCAGGATACCAGAAGGCTTACTCATTCAGTGGGCTTGCTGAGGCATGGGAGTCCTGTCTCTTACTGTGGTAAAGGGAGGGGGTGGTGCAACTTCAGAACTGGGATACAAAGAGGTTTCCTTACACTATGGCCTTTCAGATTCTTGAATCACAGGAAGCTGAAGTCAGCAGGGGATCAGCCCTGTATTTCATGTCTTAACAGCCTATGCCTACAGTCAAACAGCAGGGAGGGCAGGGGGAGCTAGGGGTGCTTCTGCATACTTCCCAGCATGAGACAAGTTTAGTCACTCAGCAGATCAGTAGTATTTAAGTAATGATCAGCATGGAGAGCAGTAACTGGAAGCACTAGATCCAAACCTGTAAATACAATGAAAAATAATTTGGAGGCATCCTGTTAAACTTTCTAACTCTGAGTCATTAACCTAGATTCCAGACATGGCATGCAGCTGGGTGCAGCCCATGTCATTTAAACTCTGGAGATTCTTTGCAGATTGCCAGGCAGCAGATTTTGGCAGTGGGATTTCTCTGGAGTTGGTTTTTATTTACTACTGTTTATAAATTTTATAGCATTGCTACATATGAAGCTCTGTACAGTTCCTTCTCCATAGAGCTTATGATCTATTCAAGACAGAGCAAATTAGATTTTGGGAGTTTAATTTATTATGGAAAATGGTTTAAAACAAGACTATGGTCATGAGAACTGGGTGTATTTTTAGGTTTGAGTTCAGTAAGGACAGAGCATGAATGATTAAACATACGGGGACCCAGTTATATTAAATCCTTTTTTTTTTTTTTTTTTTTTTTTTTTTATTACTACATGCTAAGAGAAACTTGCTCTGACTGCATTGGTGTCTGTTACTACAATTCTGGGGTTTAAATAGTGTGAAAGGCCTTGAAAGCAGGACTATTTGTGACTAGTCTTCTGCTTGCATAACATTCACAGTGTGGTTAATTGGAGTACCTAATAGTGCATGCTGAAAAATGTCTGTTTTGCTACTTCTGCAGTATAACACATGAGAAATTCAGAGCTCAGTTCAATTTCGCCTCAACTCTCTTCACTTTTAAGGGTCAACAAAACAGTGGAGTGATATCATTTTTTTTAATTGACCTAACTCAATACATCTGTTCCTAGCTTTTGAGAGCCATGTATGTTCTCTTCATGTCATCTGTGATTAATGTCTAATAATTATGCTGAGTTTGTTCTGCTTTAGTGAAATTCTTTTGCAACTCAGATCAGAGTATTATTGTTAGTATACACAGGAGGAAGTGCATACAAATAAATCCCATGCATATTTGTTGGATATCCTGAAAACTCAACTGGTTGGGGGGCCTGTAGGACTGGTTTGAGCATCCCTGAGTTGGTTTATTCTATAAAAGCAGCATTTGTACAGGAGTGAATGGGGGACTCTTATTAGTGCAGAAATTACAACCAAATCTAATCTTAAAGAACCCTGCATTTCTGTCTACAGCAAAGGGATAAATCCCAAGTAAAAAGGTTACCTGAAGTGCTTGTCCTCAAGAGTTTGTAGTTAGAAATTTTGAGGGCAGAAGAGAGGTGAAGACACTGAGCACCTCAGTAAGGTTGCTCATGTATGTGTATCCCCTGCCAGCCTTCTTCCTGGAAAGGGCAGTGGACAGTCCTGAATTCCCCTTTCAGTTCTGTGATTCAGCTGCTGCATGCAGACTTTTTTTTTTTCTTTAACTTCCTGCTGTGTTTTCAGTAAAGGTTGACTAACTTCTCCTACGTTTGCAGCTCTCTTCAATAACAGTAATTAGCATGTTGTAACTGCATATTATGCTAGACTTTCCCCCCTGTTTTGTGAGCCTCAAGCTCGCCATACTGTGCCCATTGCCTGACTTCTCTTCTGTCTGGTGTCAGTTTTTCAAGATTAGTTTTGACTGTTTCTCTAGCAGACTTTGCTACTTTAAGAGTGTCTTTTGAAAATGCCATTGCTCAGCTTTCCAAATGTAAAATTCTGAATGAAATAGTAACACATTAGATGAAGGCAGAGAGACCAATTGACCCATCCGGTCTGCCCAGTTATTCCTGCCCAGATGCCAGTCATAGCACTTGACTGCCTATAGCATCTCAGCTTATCTCTGACTTTTTTTTCCTTTTGTTCTCCACCACCTTGGATAGATAAACATGGAAGATCCCCCTCTTAATTCACACCCCAACACACTTCCCTTCTCATATTTTTTTTTTTTCAAATTTTTATTGTGGGGTTGCCGACATGATACAATAAAAAAGAAAAGCATCACAACTAAGACAATGTACAGCAACCTCATTTTTAAAAACCTTTTCTCCCATACCCAACCCCTTCCCACCCCACCCTACCGTATATCAGAAATATAAAATCGATTCCTAAAGTCCTAATGTCATATCCAGTATGATCACACTTGCTTTCCACACATCTCCAAATGAAAATCTGACAGAACCCTTGAGTACACAAGGGAGTTCCACACCCAAAAGGGAGAAGGCTGGTGAGTAGAATCCAGGAATTAGTTCAGTCAGTCTCCAAAGGGGCAGTCTTGCAAGCATATTCCAGCATATTATTGTAGAAGGTCAGCCATATCTCCTTGAATAGTAGTTTCTTCCTGGGAGTAAAGCGTCGACACAAAGATCCATACTCTAAATGGTAAAGTTCCATGAGCTTAACTTTCCACATGGCCCCAGTCGGCGGGAAGGCTTCTATCCAGCAGGTCAGTATACATTTCTTAGCTATCAGACAAGCTTTAGGAAAAAACCTCACATTCTCATAATTCAAACTGCTGTCCCCAGAGTCCACATTTAAGATACAGTAGGAACAGGACCAGGCAATTTCCACACCAAAAATAATTGACAATTGCCGACTAATGTCTTCCCAAAAGGATTGTATCACCGTACACACTCACAGGCAGTGAATTAAAGTAGCTGAAATGGCGCCACATTTTAGGCAAGAGTCAAAGGTAGTAATATGCATGCGATAAGCTCTAACAGGAGATATTATAATCCGATGGAATATCCGTTGCTGGATATGGCAGTATAGCAAGCCTGAAGCATTGGAATAGTAATTGTCATTGCAATCTTTCGACCATTTAGCTATTAAATTGGAATATAGTACATGTGAAGTGATAGACATTTAAAACTTATATAGAGTGGATAAGGTACCCAGATGTGCAGCAAAGCAGGTAAACAATCCTCGACAGGTAGTTATCCATAATACTCTCTCCCTCTGGCAATAATCTTTGGCAGATTGCCCACAGATGCCCATATAAGATAATGCCGGGATATTTTAGGTTTTCAATCCCACCACTTTGTGTAAAAGTGTACAGTCTCCCAGTGTGGGGATCAAGCAAATCATTCAGCTTCCAGGTAGGGGTCACCTTGAACCCATGAGTTGTTTTTATTTGGAGAATTGCTAAAGATTCCGGTGAGGTCCCCCTCACAGGAAAATGAGGTGACATATGAATAGGCAATTTCAATATATTTACGGGTTACTTTCCATATATGGCGCACCACTCTAATCAAAGAATATTTTCTATGGCAGGCCTTGGAGGGAAGGTGGAGGACTAAGCATGGATCTAGAGGTGCACAAATGTGGGCCACCAGGTTCCCATCTGTGTGTAAGGGTAAGGCCTTTAAATCCCCCTTACCCTCGGCGAGCCCAGACGCCGACCACACGGCTGGTTCACTGTGCCGTCCTTCCGGAAGGCCCCGCCCCCCCCAGGCAGCCCAACCAGCCAATCGCATTGAGCAGAGGGGGACCTTTAAATTTCTCCAGCTTCTCAGGCGCCGCATGCCGAAGGAGCGCGTCAAAGAGGCAGGCCCCTTTGTGTGCCCCTTCATGCAGCCACGGAGATGAGGAAGAAGAGAGAAATCTTAATCATTCCACTCCGCCAGCAAAGCCAACCCAGCTGAGCCATCTCTCTTCAATATCAGCATTCTCTACCTCAAACTACACCTGAGAAGTAAGTTCCTTCTCCTTTTGAGAAAAAAATCTCCTCACCACGAACAAACAGTGGGCCGGAAGCCCACACAATTCATCTCATAGGCAGTCAGTCCTTCACTGAAACCACCTCCTAACTACCCCCTCCTACCTATACCCGCACAGCAACCTTCCAGCATCCCATCACCTCCGGGAACAACGCCTTCTCCACACAGGCTCAAACGAGTACCTCTACTGTGTGTGTGTGTAAAAAAAAAAAATCAACATGATGCAAACTTTCCCCATCATCCCTCATTCTCCCTTCAATAGAGTTAACACACACATACTCAATCTCCAACGACCTAAGAGATCATTGATTCCCATCATGATCTCCCACCTAACCCAATTCCTGGGCCTATCTTTAATCACCCTAACCCTCCTCAACGCCCAATCCTTGTCAAAAAATCCCACCTGCTCAACGACTACCTCTGACACCCAACCAGACTTGTGTGCAATCACTGAAACCTGGTTGAAAAACAGATACACCCCTAATCAACCAATTAGACACAACTATATGACTCTTTTCTCTATTCCCAGAGCAAAAAAAAGAGGGGGTGGACTACTGCTAGCCACAAAAAAAGATCTTAGACTAGCCCAGCATCCAATTAAATCTTCGACCAAACTTGAAATCGGATTATTCAAATCCTCCCAGCTCCAAATCTCTTATCTTCGCCCCGCTTGGGCTCCTAGAATCTGACCCTTCGCCTCTCATAGAATTAGTAGCCAAATACATCAATACCAACTCACCAGCCATCCTGCTAGGAGACTTCAACATTCATGTTGACTCCCCTTCCCCATCCGCCAATTGTGAAGCCCTTCCCTCCTCCCTACTAGCTATGGGCTTCAAACAAATTATTAATAAACCCACGCACAATGCAGGACACACGTTGGACTTAATATTTACAAATGAGCCAATCTCGCCCCCCCCCTTCTGCTCCTTCCTGTACACCCATCCCGTGGTCAGATCACTCAATGATAGAAGCTGAACTATCTTTAAAGAAAAAACCGACCACCAACATCCCTATATCCTCGATCCAATTCAGAAAACCATGTTCCATGGAAGTCCTCAACACCCTTACCAAGGACCTATCTAGCCTGGACCTCACAAATCCGGACAATGCTCTGAACTCTTGGCTAACTATCACCTGTGCAGCAGCGGATAAAATATGCCCCTTAACATCCAAAGAGATCAATCCTGTCCGCACCAACAAAAACCCCTGGTTTTCCACAGAATTAAGAAAACTCAAGCAAGACCTTCAACACAAAGAACAACGCTGGAGGAAGGACCCCCTCGCCCACCACACAGGCCTCCTACAGAACGGCAATGACATATTATAGAACCACTATTCTTCGCACAAAAAGGGACTTCTATGCCAAAAAAATACACTGATTCCTATACGACCCTAAAATATTATTCTCATATGTGGCAACACTCACTACCATCCCAGAAGAAGAGGTCCAAAACAAATCTACTGAGCTGGCAATTTTCTTTGATAAAATCAAAAATTTACTTATTCCACTTTAAACAACCAGCCGCCACCTTACCAAAACCACTCCTCAATGATGCACAAACAGCCCCTAGAATCTTTTGATACTACATCACCCTTGGAAATTGAATCTATTATCAAGAAAATGAAGCCCTCGACGCACCCAATAGACCAAATCCCGACCAAACTCCTTCACACAATCGCCAAACCACTGGCCGACATCATAAACTGCTCGCTCACCCACGGAACAGTCCCGAACGCTTTAAAAACAGCCTCCCTGAAACCACTACTAAAAAAAACCCAACTTGGACCCATCCAACCCTATAAACTTCCGCCCAATCGCCAACTTACCTTTTTATAGCCAAGATAATGAAAAAACTGGTCAACTCTAGTCTCAGACTTCCTGGACTCACACAACATTCTACACCCATCACATTTCGGATTCAGGAAACACAAACACAGAATCTCTCCTTCTCTCATTAACGGACAACATCCTGATGGGCCTTGACAAAGGTCAATCATACCTGCTAGCCCTTCTAGACATCTCCGCTGCGTTTGACACAGTTAACCATACAATCCTCATCAACCGCTTGATGGAAATAGGCATCTCAGAATCTGCACTCCGCTGGTTAAAATCTTTTCTAAGTGACAGGTATTTCAAAGTAAAAATAATCAACAAAGAATCTTCCCCCATAGCGTCCAAGCAAGGAGTACCCCAGGGTTCCTCGCTCTCCCTGACCCTATTCAACATCTATCTTCTCCCTTTATGCCAACTACTCAAAAACCTCAATCTCACCTACTTTATTTATGCGGACGACGTGCAGATCATTATCCCCATCAAGGATCCCATCTCCGACACTTTAAACTATTGGAACAACTGCCTCCATGCTATTAACATCCTTCTCACGAGCCTCAGCCTGGTTCTCAATACATCCAAAACAGAACTTCTGGTCATCTCCCCCAATGATAACCCACCTGCCAGCACCACAAACATACCATCAGTAAGTCAAGTGAGAGACCTTGGAGCCACCCTGGACTCCAGAATGAACCTTAAAAAAATTCATTAACACCACAAAAGAGGGCTTTTATAAACTTCAGGTCCTAAAACAATTAAGACCTCTCCTCCACTTCCATGACTACAGATCTGTCCTTCAAGCCATACTATTCTCAAAAATTGACTATTGCAATGCTCTCCTGCTTGGTCTCCTGGCCTCCTCCACTAAACCTCTTCAGATGCTGCAAAACGCAGCAGCCCAGGATCCTTACTAACACATGCAGGATGGACCACATCACACGATACTAAAAATACTACATTGGCTTCCCATACACTTCAGAATACTCTTCAAGACTCTGACCATCATTCACAAATCCATATATCAATCCTCTCTGCAACTCACCATACCCCTCAAATTACACTCCTTATCAAGGCCAACCAGATCTGCATACAGAGGCTCCCTCCAGGTTCCTCCTAGCAGATCCATGAAACATAACTCCATCAAAAAACGAGCGCTATCCACTGCAGGACCACATCACTGGAACTCTCTCCCACCAGACCTACGCCAGGAACATTGCCATCTCACATTCAGAAGAAAATTGAAAACTTGTCTCTTTGCCCAAGCTTATCGCTGAAGAAACCCATGGTATCCGCAAGGACCGCCACACCTCGGTTGCGTCCTCTTCCAACTTCACTAAGGATCTGCTATTCTAGAACCGCTCGCGTATATTAACTTTTCAATTGAATCTCCACTATGTAAATTTGTATTTAAGTTTACCAGCGAAGCAACCGCTCCTTGCTTAGCGGCTCTTCTATACATTTAGAATAGAAATTGTTAATCTATCCCTTTTCTTCAAACAACCATGTTCGACTTCCCTGTTTTAATGTAACTTTCGCTTCCTGTGTCAACTGGTTCCCCCCTTGTTTATTGTAAACTGGTACGATAAGACCTAGTCTTGAGCATCGGTATATTAAAAGAACTTAAATAAAAATCGGATGTAGCATTACACCAGTGCTGCCCAGGAATAGATACAAGTCCGGCAACCCATAACCCCCCGTATATTTTTGCTGTACATAGGGTAACGTAAGAGTCTAGCTTTCTTGCCATTCCATAAATAATCTTTTGTAGACACACCCAGTCTTTTACTTGAAATCACTTTTTTCGAACAGGGAAGATGTCTCCATGAAGAACAGATGTAATCTACATCTTAGATTTTATTTAACAGGGGCTAGACAAAAGGCTAGCACTCAGGTTGCTGAGTGTGTAGATGGCAGCCATTTCATCCCTTTGGGACCCAGTAATATGCACCCGGATGGGTAAAATGCTTTAGGCCCCCTTTCAAGCCATAGACCAACTTCTCTCAAGGAAAACTATTTTCTTGGTGGCCATTTGCTTGGTGAGAAGAATCTTGGAAGTATAGGCTTTCTCTTGTAGGGACTCATACCTGGTCTTTTCCAAGAATAAGGTTACCTCTTGCTAGATTTCCCCCCTCCTTTTTGCCCAACGTTCTATCTCCATTTTACCTCAACCAGATGATAGCTAAACAGGCAAGGGGAGTGCAGATCTGCACCACCTGGACATTAGGTGATACTAATGAGATACCTTTTAAAGTCACAAATCCGTTCAGGAAATCTGAAGCTGTCTGTACTACATCGTGGCCCACATGGAGGGGAAAGCAGCCTCCAAATCAACACTAGCTAGTTGGATTATGGAGGCAATAGGTGCAGCCTATATCCTGAAGGGGTAAAGAGTACCACCAGGCCTACAGGCACATTTTACTAGAGCCCAAGCAGCGTCATGTGTGGAGTTGTCTGAGATTTGTAGGGTGGCCACCTAGGCCTCTTTGCAATTTTTTACCAAGCACTATAGAGTTGTCCTGGCAAAGGTCCTACAGACTGCCCTCGTGTCTTCCCATCCAACAGGCCGATACAGTAAGGAGCGGTAGGAAGAGCTGCGTTAGTGCCGGGCGCACCTGCAGTTGCCGCACGCAGAGTCCGGCTCACCTACCGCTCGATACTGTATTTAAATAGCTTGCAAATGCAAGCCGCGTCCGTGAAGCGTTAGGCCTGGGCAACCCATTTTACTATATAGAGCACTATACAGTATCCTGGGTGCGCTGGCCTAACGCTTCACGGACACGCTGGTATCTGTCATTTCAAATGTCATTTGAAATGACAGATACCAGGAAGTGGACGGTTCTCCTATGCTCGGGATTGCCAGTCCTCTCTCCCCTCCTCCTGAAGCAAGGCGCAGGGAGGGGGGGAGAGGACTGGTGAAACGACGTGTAAAGCAACGAAGCAACTTACTTTTCTTGCAGCCCTTCTCCGGAGACTGGCATTGGCGGAGATGGACCGTGGCTCCCCTGCCTCCCTGGGGGCAGCCGGCGGCGAAAGCGGCCCCGCCAGCGAAGATGGATGCCTGCACGGACGAAAGCGGCCCCTGTGTGTGCAATTGGCCACTCAAGACGTGACATCACATGCCGTGATGCCAAACGTTGTGACATCACGCCTTGAGCGGCCCAATTGCACGCACAGGGGCCGCTTTCGCCCGTGCAGGCATCCATCTTCGCCGGCAGCTGCCTCTGGGAGGCAGGGGAGCTGCAGTCTGTCTCCGGAGGAGGGCTGCAAGAAAAGTAAGTCGCTTCGTTGCTACTTTTTTTTTGCTTTTTAGATTTTTTTCCGCTTTCGTTGCTTCGGGAGGAGGGGAGAGAGGACTGGGGCCCCGGAGACCAGCACCCATGGACGCGGCCAGGGCAGGTGAGCGGGGGCTGGGAGAAAGTTTGCCTCTAACGCAGGGGTAAGGGTAGGTGGTAAGTTAGCAGGTTAAACGTGTGGCAAAACGGCAGGGTAGAAAAGCGATAGTCGGGGCGTGCGTTACTGTATGGGAGGGAATAGCTAATTCGATTGTTTACATCTAATATGAGAGACCAGATCGGAAGCCCCCCCCCCCCCGACATCACCAGGAGCAGCTCCGACTGTTGAAAGGCGCCCTGCCACCAGGCGCAACAAAGGGGCTCTCCCCTTTGTGCACCCCTTAGTGCAACCTGTAGTGCAAATGCCAGTTAATATCTTTGCAATTGAATATCTCTCCTTTGTTTAATATACTTCCTGTTATCCCTTTTTGCTCAATTGTTAAAAATCCTGCATTTTGAGCTTTTGTAAACCGTTGTGATGACTTTACCGAATGACAGTATATAAAACTCATTAAATAAATAATATACATGCTGTGGGTGGAAGGGGTTACTCTGTGATTTAAAGAGGTGGTAAGAATGGGTTAGAGGGGATACTGTATCGCGGTTTGGACTAACACGGCCGAAAAGTGAGTAGAAAGCGGGTTAGGAGCAGGGTAACCACGGCCGCACTTTACTGTATTGACCTGCAAGGGAGTAGTAGCTTTTTGTATGTCCCTTCAGTGAAGACCAGTCCTGTTACCACCCATTGCAAACAAAAAAAAAAAAAAGGAAAGGAGAGGCCTTCCTCTCTCCCCTGCTGCATATCCTCATCCTGATCCTCTGGCCTACCCTGAGGGGTAAACAGAGCATTAGTGCCTACCTTTTAGCTAGGGGCAAGTCTTATCCTCTACTTGCTTGTTTTGGCTAACTTTCAGTTCTCAGCCTCTATTGGAAGGGGTGAAACATATGGAAGAAAATTAAATTAAGAGAAAAAAATTGGGAGATGGGGCATTTTTTGTTTACATTACTGTGAAGTATCTTCTAGCTTGCTCTCTGCATGGAGGAAGCCAGTTATCACTTATATAAACTGATATATGGGTTGGACACCTCAGCCCCACAGAATTGAATGCAAATTAAGGAGCAAATTAAGTCAACTTTTTTTCTCTAAAACTTAAAGTAGTCAACCAGGGCAAGGCAGTCTAAGATCAGCTTTGGCAGAATTCTACTGGGGATTGCCTCCAGCCACGCCTCTGATAGGAGATGTGATGTCACATCAAAGAATGTGGAGACATGTTCTCGCTCCACCTCCTGCAGAGAAGGGAAATTCCTATAGTGAAGACTGGTATAGAAGGTATAAAAGGAAAGCAAATTATCAAGTAAGAATGATTGTGCACAAATCCTGCTCCAAAAGCATTTTTTGCACATAAATCATGTTGTATATGCACACTTCATGTTTAAGAGGCTCCCCCAAATTTAAAATGTTCATTCAGCCTATGCTGAGTGCAGATTTTAATTTGGATTGGGTTTGTGTGCATTTTTTCCATTCAACACTTTAAGTCCTGATGCATTAAGATCCACACCTTCTGGAAACAGATGGAAGATTATGTAGAGACTATAATTTAGATGAGTCTGCCTCTCACCTCTAGGATTTGGCTATTTGGTCTCTGACAATTTGTCAGGCCCTCCCCTCAAGGAGAAAGTTATTTTTAGATAATAGTGGCAAAGAACTATATTTTGGCTGTATGGGTCAGATCTAGCACCTAATTTAGATCAATGGAAAAAGGATGGTCAAACTTTTGGGGTAAGAAAGGTTTAGTTTTGGGGTAAGGAGCTAATAGAAATGTTAGGTAACTCAGATTTTTGATAATAGTATTGACTTATAACAATGATTAAGATGTGATATGGTCTTAAAGAATACACAGACAATGGGGTTTTGGGGGGGGGGGGGGGGGAGGGATAAGGAACAAGGAGTCGCTGAGTTTCTGTGGTTATATATGTGTATTGAAATTATTTCCAACCGTTATGAGCATGAACATTCTGATTGTATTCTGTATGTGGACTCTTATTGAAAAATACAATAAACGTTTCAGAAAAACAAAATGACCTGTGAAAGCACAGTAGGGAGGTACAAATGGGCAGACTGGATGGGTAACTGCCAAAATCTTATTTTTTCTGGCACTGACTTTCTCCTCTGTCTTGCTCTCCCACCAGGCTATGATTTTGCAGCAGTGCTGGAGTGGTTTGCAGAGCGTGTGGACCGCATTATCCTGCTCTTTGATGCTCACAAACTGGACATTTCAGATGAGTTCTCGGAGGTGATCAAGGCATTGAAGAACCATGAGGACAAGATCAGAGTGGTATTGAATAAGGCAGATCAGATTGAGACACAGCAGCTCATGCGAGTCTATGGGGCCCTTATGTGGTCCCTTGGCAAGATCATCAACACTCCTGAAGTGGTGCGCGTCTACATTGGCTCCTTCTGGTCTCATCCCCTACTCATTCCTGACAATCGGAAGCTCTTTGAGGCAGAGGAGCAAGACCTGTTCCGTGACATCCAGTCTCTCCCCAGGAATGCTGCCCTCCGCAAACTCAATGATCTGATCAAGAGAGCACGGCTGGCCAAGGTATGCACAGACTTTGCCAGGCTGATAGGCTTCTGCTAGTGCGACAGTTTCAGTAAATCTATCAAAGGGGGGGGGGGGGGGGAGGTGGAACCTGATCTCTGATAGAAGCCTATCACGTGGCAGCAATGAGATGGCAATGCACAAGTTTTACTGGAACCTGAACAGGCTCTGAACCAAGTGAATGTGTGTTCTGGAAACTGTCAAGCAAGAAATACTTTCTAGCCAAAGTACAAAGTCTGCTGATGGTATCTGTCTTGAAAGATAGTAGTTCTTATACTTCTACCATGAAATATCTTTATGTACAGTGTTCATGCCGTGCACATGGACTGAACTTCTGGTTTAACTGGTTAGCATTATATTAAATCTAATTATGTTGCTGTTCTTTCAGTCACAATCCTCCTGCTGTTTAGCATCCCTTACATTTTATTGTAATGTTTACTACTACAAACACAAAAGCAAGGGGCACAATGATTATTAAATGCAATATCAAATATTCTGAAAAACATTTTGTCAAGCTATTAAGAACATGGCATCAGCAACAATAGTGTAACCTGATTTACATCCATTGCCTCTTGCCACGAAATGGCCAACAAGCAGTATCGGCAATGGACACCTCAGATTGCAATCATTTGCCAGTTCAAAGCACAATTTTTAATTTATTTTAAATTGAATGTCCATTCTTTGTCAGTTATTTTAAATGTGAAACCAAAACCTATACAGAAGTAACTTTCCACGTCGCTCTTAACTCACAATGCCACTCTAGAAAAGTTATTTATCTTAAAAAGACAAATAGTTTTTGTGTAAACATGTAGAAAATTCAGAACAAACATTTACATTTTCACTGGTGGTTAAAGATTCAGAACACATGACATGAGTCAACGTTTCAGTGGACAAACACTGTCTGCTTCTGGGGTAACAATCTAGGTTGGAACAACAGTCCACTATGCCCATAGTAAAGGTCATTAATCTATAAATAAAACATTATTCAAAACAAGTGTTAAAATATATCCATTCTATAATGATAAAACATACACACATTGCTGTATGTATTACATTTCTCACAGGACAAGCAGGATGGTAGTCCTCACATGGGTGACATCACAGGATGGAGCCCAATCACGGAACACTTGTCAAAGTTTCTAGAACTTTGACTGGCCCCTACTGGGCATGCCCAGCATGGCACTAACCCTGCAGCCAGCAGGGGTCCCTCTTCAGTCTTTTTTCCGCGCAGCAGTAGCCACAGGGTTAAGGAGCTGTACAAGGATTCCTGACAGGAATTTTCCTCACGGAATTATTTAAAGTTAAATTGCCCCACAGGGGTCCCTCAGTTAACTTTTTTTCAGTCCGCAGTACTCCGGTAAGTTTTTACCCATTCTCCGTCTATTACAGTTGAGTTTGGCCGTCGACCGTACCGCGGCTCGACTTTGCTATGGCCATGGCGTCGGGGTTCCGTCTGTGTCCGGACTGTACTCGTACCATGCCCATTACAGACCTGCATAAAGTCCTTAATATCTTGGACGAGAGCACGATGTCTTGACCTGCACCAAATATGCCCTAATGACACCAAAAGGTCGCAAGGCCAGAATGGAGAAGATGGGACTTCTCTTCCGTGCTCAAACCCCCGACTCCATCCATTGCATCGACGTCATCTGAACCTGCACCGGCACCATCAATGTCGTGTCAGCATCGACCGGTGCCTGCTCGGCATTGATCACTTCCCGGCCTTCGACACTCCTCTTCTCCCCCTCAGGACTGAGGGGATCATAAGGAGAAACATTACCATCGGCACCGAAGGTCTCGGACCATCGAGGCATCGAAACCATTAACCTCTCCATCGTCCGAGCTGCCGCTGAAGAAACCCCGTCCAGAAAAGGCACCGACCTTTTCGGCGACCAGGTCACCGAGGCAATTCTCACCCGACAGGTCGTCAGGAGCCGCAACTTTGCCTCTAACAGTGGTCCCTCCGGCTATGCGTCTGCTTCCTTCTGTTCCGGAGCCAGGGCTGCTTGCTCCAGGTCTCAGAAGAATTGGACCGGATGGATCAGGAGGCCATAGACAAGGCGATGCATCGACTCCAGTTTCCCCCAGCACAGATATCAGTACAGATAGTGAAACCGAGCACTGATCCGATTCCAGCAGCATTAGCACCGCTGCTATCGAGGATGGAAGCGCTTATTGCTGCTTTTCCACCTGTGGACCCCGGGTCACCAATGGCTCTGGTGCCCTCCCCACTGACTTCATCATCGGGAGGAGAAACACCGTTCCGCATCCCTCTTTCGGGAGTTCTGCCTCAGCCATCAAGATCGATACCGATACCTCCATCGATACCTGCGCCAGGGCTTTCATTACTTTCATCTGTGCCTCCGGTTATTCCTCCGATGCCTTCAGAGCCTAAACCAGTACCTTCAGGTATCCAACTACCCCGTCCCTCTACAGTTCTTAGCGTGACAGGTGATGATCCTTATACCTGGACTGATGATTCTTCACCAGACACGATTTGCCTTCACCCACTGAAAGTAGAAAGCATTCTCCTCAAGAGGACCTTTCTTTCATAAATTTTGTGAAGGACATGTCTGAATTGGTCCCTTTCCAGTTACTGATGGAACGGGACGACATCACATGATGGGAGTTGCTTCAATTCCTGGACGCGCCCAAGGAAATCACCTCCATCCCCATCCATCAAGTTCTTCTTGACCTTCTCAAAAAGAACTGGGAACATCTGGCTCCATTGCACCAGTCCACAGGAAAACTGACTACCTATTTGGTACAGTCAGCTCCAAGCTTTCAAAAGCCTCAGCTGGATCACCAGTCTGTGGTGGTTGAATCTGCACAAAAGAAAGCAAAAAGGTCAAACTCATACCTCCTTTCCCCCTGGCAAGGAACAGAAGTTTTTGGATACCGTTGGTCGCAGAGTCTTTCAAGGATCGAATATCTTGCAGACAATCTTAAACCAGACACCCCTGCAGTTATACTCGGTGATTTCAATCTCCATGTTGATGGTCCATCCTGTCACACCTGCATGCGAAATACTCCTTGACACCCTCAAGGCCTTGGGCTTCAGACAGCTTATCTCTGTACCTACTCATAAAGCAGGTCATACCCTCTACCTCCTCTTTGTTAACTCACTCTTACAGCACCCAACACCCCTGTAGTTACCCCCATCCCCTGGTCCGACCACTTCCTCATTAACGCCCACCTTACCACAAATACCCCCTTGCCAGATTCACTAACACGTAGCAAGACAATCTCCTTCCGCAAATCTTGTCCTTCAGAGGACCTTGCTCTAGCGTTTAATAAAGTAGCCAAGAACCTTGACCTTACCAATCCAGATGTTGCCCTACACTCATGGAATACAATCACCACCCCTATAGCCGATGAAATCTGCCCTATAGTCTATAAAGAAATACCCCTGTGGTGAACAGATAGAAAACTCTGGTACACCAGTGAATTAAAAAAGATAAAACAGGACCTCAGAGCTAAAGAACACATCTGGCATAGACAACCCTACCCCTCCCACAACAGCTTACAAACATACACTGCACACCTACTGTCAAGCCACTCTCCAAGCTAAACAAGATTTCTACTCAGCTAAAATTCATGATTATCAATTCAGCTCAAATGCCCTTTTCTCATGTTGTGGATCTCACAAAGACCACCCCTCCCACCTCCCACAAAGAAAACGCCAAAGATAAATGCGAAGTACTAGCTAAGTACTTTGCTTCCCCACCAATCCTTCCCCCACTTCTCTGCACCCAAATAACGGAGGCAATTTTGGGTCTCTCGACCTTACATCATCCTTGGAGATTGAAACCTGCTACACACATTTCAGACACAATCCCCTCAAACTCTCCTCTCCATCCCCACTGCCATTGCAAAACCCTTAGCTGTCATAGTTAATTGCTCCCTTGCTTTTGGTAAAGTCCCAGACTCTCTTAAACTTGCTGTTGTCAAGCCCCTCCTCAAAAAAAACCCTCCCTCGACACCCCCCCCCCCCCACTGACCCAGCAAACTACCAGCCTATATCCAACCTTCCTTTCATCTCCAAAATCCTTGAAAAGATTAACAAGCAACTCACTGACTTCCTTGAAGACTACAATATCCTACACCCCATCACAGTTTGGTTTCCGCAAAGGTTGCAATACTGAAAATCTTACTAGCAATAAGACACTATCCTCATACGCATGGACCAAGGCAAATCGTATTTACTTGTCCTCCTAGATATCTCAGCAGCCTTTGATACTGTCAACCACCAAATCTTCATTTCCCGTCTGGCAGAAATAGGCATCGCCGACTCAGCACTATCATGGTTTTCATCCTCTCACTCCCACAGAGAATACTTAGTAAAAACTGATAAGTCTGAATCATCATACATTCCACTTACACAAGGTGTTCCCCCAAGGTTCCTCACTATCCTCCACCCTATTCAATATTTACCTTTTACCACTCTGCCACCTACTCTCTGACCTAGGCCTGAAGTTTTTCCTGTATGCTGATATCCCTATTCAAAAAACCCTCATGGAATCCCTGCAATTCTGGGAATCTTGCCTTGTTTCTATCAGTTCCCTACTATCTAACCTCCACCTTGCTCTAAACACATCTAAAACCGAAATCCTCATCTCTAAGCAACTGGAACACACATCTATATCCGCCCTTACCCCACTGCACTCCGTAAGAGACCTAGGCATCTCACTAGATCAGTGCCTAAACTTCAAACCCCACATTAAGTCTCTAACCGGCTTCCACCGGACCTCCGCCAAGAACCTTGCCTAGCAACTTTCAAAAAGAAGCTAAAGTCTTGGTTATTCACTCAAGCCTTCCCTGAAAGCTAAAACCTGATGAAGCGATAGACTGTATCCATACCACTGTACATACTCTTCCTGATTTTGTACCTTGTTTTTCAGTTATTGTTATGAATGTCTCCCTAAAAGTTCTTTGTCAACTTGTTACAATGTATTCCGCCCCTGAGGCGACAGTTCAGTTCCATGTAAACCGGTGCGATATGTATTGTATACAGGAACATCGGTATATAAAAATTAAAAATAAATAATAAAGGGAGGCTTCTACAAACTCCACGTCCTTAAACTTAAGCCCCTCCTCCACACCCAGGACTTCCGCCTAGTTCTGCAAACGACCATTCTATCTAAACTGGACTACTGCAATTCCCTTTTTAGGCCTCCCATCATCAACTATTAAACCCTTGCAAATACTGCAGAACTCAATGGCAAGAATCATAACCAACACCCGCAAAAGGAACCCCATCACCCCCATTCTAAAGGATCTGCACTGGCTTCCCATCCCTTTCCGCTTTCAATACAAAACTCACCATCCTACACAACATGCTTTACAAAGACAACCCTCCCTGGCTCGAACTGCCACGTTTCCGATCCTCTAACCGCCCCACCAGAACCTCCCTTGCAGGCACCCTTCACACCCCATCCCTCAAAACTCCACACCTTACCCTCACTAGAGAAAGAGCCTTCTCCATTGCTGGCCCCTCCCTCTGGAACTCCCTTCCCACTGATCTGTCTAGAACCATCCTTATGCAATTTTAAAAAAGGCATCAAGACGTGGCTTTTCAAACAGGCCTACCTAGACAAGGCCCACCTTGCCTCGCAGAACTCACCTTACAATATATTTATGTATATAGCTAGCCCAGTTACTTTATGTACTCTCCCAATGATGTAAATATAGTAAGTTTCTATAGCTATTTTGGTTCCTCTCCACTCTCTCCAGTTTACTTCATTTCAGTTCTCTGCTCTTAGTCCCTCTCTTTCCCAGCCCTTCTCTTCTCCCCTTTTCTTGCCTGCTCCCCTCGCCCCACCCCCGTTAAATGTAATTTTTCTTTCTTTGAGTTAATTGTAAACCGGCATGTGTTCTACGAATGTCTGTATATTAAAAGTTCATAAATAAGGATCCATGCTGATCCTCCAAATTGCTGCTTACCCAACTATATATGACCCAATATAATAGGGTCATTTTTAAGCAACTACAAGACTTGACAACCTCCATGCCTCAGTCACTTCCAGAAAACTTCCACACCCTACTTAAGGGTTTGGAGGCAGGCAAACATGAGATTAGATCATGTTACGATATCTTTGACACTACAACCAGAGTGTCTGCAGCCGCTATTTCAGCAAGACAATGGGCTTGGCTCAAGTCTTCAGACCTTCAACTGGAAGTGCAAGAATGTTTGTCCAACCTCCCCTGCATAGGAGACAATCTCTTTGGCGAGCAGATTCAAAAGACGGTGGCTGAACTAAAGGACCATCAGACTCTGACAGCTCTCCCTGATCCTTCGGATTATCCTTCCAAACAGCCTTTCCGGAAGGACTCTAAAAAGTCTTTTTATAGACCAAAGAAGTCCTACCCGCCAGCAGCCAGATGCCGGTCTGTGAGACCATTCCTCAGATCAGTCTAGTCAAACCCGAAAGCAAAAGCCACAGACAGCCCCCCAACTGGGCCTTGCTTCTGGTTTTTGACTCTTGCATAGAGAGCAGCAGCCAGATTCCATTACCAAATGTCCCAGTGGGAGGCCACTTGTGCCATTTCAACAACATATGGCAATCAATCACCTCAGACCACTGGGTCCTAGCAATAATTGCTCAAGGCTATCATCTCAATTTTCTCTCCATTCCTCCGGATTCCCCACCTCTAATGACGTGAAAAACATCTGACCATTCATTGCTCCTGGAGGAGGAGACCTCCCTCCTACTCCAGTCCAGAGCAATAGAACCAGTACCATTGCCTCAGCAAGGCCTCTGGTTCTATTTCCAGTACTATCTAATCCCCAAAAGATCGGGAGGAGTCCGTCCAATTTTGAACCTACGAGCCCTCAAGTATCTTCAGAGAGAAGTTCAAGATGGTAACCTTAGGCTCCAGGCTTCCTCTTCTTCAAAGAGGAGACTGGCTCTGTTCTGTCGACCTCCAGGACGCATACACTCATATTGCAATAACTCAAGTCTCATCGCAAATTCCTGAGGTTTCTTGTAGGCCCCAAGCACTATCAATACCAAGTGCTTCCATTCGGCCTAGCATCTGCACCACGAGTCTTTACAAAATGCCTTGTCGTGGTTGCTGCCTTCCTCAGGACTCAAGGTGTTCAAGTCTAGCCCTTTCTGGATGACTGGTTAATCAGGGCTCCGACTCAGCAATCCGCTCTGTCTTCCCTACATCTCACCTTAAACACTCTACTGTCACTAGGCTTTCTCGTCAACTACGACAAATCCTCCTTAGTCCCATCTCAAACCTTATCGTTCATTGGGGCAGACTTGGACACCTTACAGGCAAAGGCTTTCCTGCCTCGACAACGAGCCCTCACTCTCGTGTCTCTGGCGCATCAGCTGCAGTCTCAACGCTCGACTGCTCATAGTTTTCTCATCCTTCTAGGACACTTGGTGTCCTCCGTTCAGGTCACACCGATGGCCCGCCTGGCCATGAGAATCATGCAGTGGACTCTAAGGTCGCAATGGACACAGTCCCTTCAGCCCCTGTCAACCATTGTCTGCGTCACAGACTCACTCAGTCTGTCTCTCGCCTGGTGGACAAATCAAATCTATCTTCTACAGGGCTTGCCCTTTCAGGCACCAAACCCTCAAATAACTCTAACCACCGATGCTTCCAACTTCGAGTGGGGAGCCCATGTGGCCGATCTCCAGACACAAGGTTCCTGGTCTCCAGAGGAAGCCAAAAACCAAATAAATTTCCAGGAGTTACAAGCAATTCGATACGCTCTGAGTATTTCAGGATCGCCTGTCAAATCATGTCATCCTGATCCAGACAGCCAGGTGGCCATGTGGTACATCAACAAGCAGGGAGGGACAGGATCCTACCTTCTGTGTCAGGAAGCTGCACAGATATGGGTGGAGGCCCTCTCCCACTCAATGTACCTCAGGGCCACCTACTTGCTGGGAGTGGACAACATGTTGGCAGACAAGTTGAGTCGCAACTTCCAACCGCACGAGTGGTCTCTAAACCCCTCAGTAGCGAACTCTATCTTCCAACAATGGGGTTATCCTCAAATAGACCTCTTTGCGTCACCCCAGAATTGCAAAGTAGGCAATTTCTGCTCTCTCACTCGCAGCCAACATTATCCACCAAGAGACGCGTTCTCCCTATCATGGTCAACCACTCTCCTATATGCATTCCCTCCACTTCCACTTCTCTCGAAGACTCTCGTGAAGTTACGTCAGGACGAGGGAACCATGATCCTGATAGCACCCCACTGGTCCTGCCAAGTGTGGTTTCCAGTTCTTCAGGATCTTTCCATTCGCAGGCACATTCCTCTGGGAACAGACCCGCTTCTAATCACTCAAAACGACGGGTGCCTTCGCCACCCCAATCTTCAGGCCCTGTCCCTGACGGCATGGATGTTGAAAGGTTAGTCCTTCAGCTGCTTAACCTTTCTGATCCAGTCTCCCGTGTCTTGATTGCTTCACAGAAGCCTTCCACGAGAAAATCGTATTCCTACAAATGAACAGGTTCACGTCGTGGTGCTCTTCTCAGGCCCTTGATCCCTTTACCTGTCCAATCCCAAAGTTTCTAGACTACCTCTGGCACTTGTCAGTCAGGTCTTAAAACTTCCTCCATTAGAATGCATGTCAGTGCGGTAGCCGCCTTCCATAAAGGTATCAGGGATGTCCCTATCTCAGTCAACCCCTTGTTACACGATTTCTGAAAGGCTTGCTTCACCTCAAGCCTCCACTGCGTCCTCCGGCCCCTTCTTGGGACCTCAACCTGGTTTTGGGTCGGCTCATGAAACTACCATTTGAGCCTCTCCAATCCTGTGAACTTCATTTTCTCACATGGAAAGTGATTTTCCTTTTGGCAATCACTTCGGCTCGCAGAGTTAGTGAGTTACAGGCCCTAGTTACCTATCCGCCTTACACTAAACCTCTGCAAGACTGGGCGGTACTTCGCACTCACCCTAAATTCTCACCTAAGGTAGTATTAGTTTTATCTCAATCAATCCATTATACTACCTACCTTCTTTCCCAGGCCCCATTCCAATCTAGGAGAGCAGGCTCTGCAAACTGGCTCTAGCGTTCTACCTAGAGACCGTACAGCTGCCCACAGGAAGAGCACTCAATATTTTGTCTTTCCATCCTAACAAATTGGGGCAGCCTGTGGGTAAGCAGACTGTCTCCTCCTGGCTAGCGGATTGCATATCCTTTTGCTATCAGCAAGCGGGCATTCCACTCCAAGACTGTGTTAAAGCACACTCTGTGAGGGCCATAGCAACTTCAGTAGCACACCTACGATCGGTGCCGCTTCCTGACATTTGCAGGGCTGCCACTTGGAGTTCTCTCCATACTTTTACAGCCCACTATAGCTTAGGCAAAGCTGGAAGACAAGATTCCATCTTCGGCTAGTCTGTCTTGCGTAACCTATTTACAACGTAACGTACCAACACCCTTCCGCCTGCCCGGTGGGGTTCAGGATGCCCTCTACCAAATTCTGCCCCTGTTGCATGCCTTTGGCTACATTTGGTGCATGTTTTGACATCCTCAGCTCGGTACTCATCCATATGTGAGGACTACCATCCTTCGTGTCCTGTGAGAAAGCAAATGTTGCCAGGAGAGAGGGCATATTTTGCTGACTTCACCTTTTCAGTATTGGAGGTTATAAATATCAGTGTGCAGGGTGGGGATATCGATACCCGTCCGCCACCCCGCAGTGTTTGTTTTATTTTATTTTTCGGCACTACCTGTAGCTTTTAAACAAGACTGAAGAGGGACCCCGCAGGGTTAGTGCCATGCTGGGCATGCCCAGTAGGGGCCAGTCAAAGTTCTAGAAACTTTGACAAAAGTGTTCGTGATTGGGCTCCATCCTGTGATGTCACCCATATGTGAGGAACTAACATCCTGCTGTCCTGTGAGAACACCTGTTACAGGTAAGCAACATTTGCGAAACACCTCACCTGTTCAAAAAGGCACCTCCTCTCAAACATAGTAGTCATATTGGTGAAAATGCTCAGAGTAACGGGGGAAGTTTGGTTTTAATAAGCCCTGCCTATTAAAGAGGTGACGTGACCAAACGGAACTACGTAAGCCAAACGTCAAATGATCCCACGTAAAATGTTCATTAAAAATCTAGCACTTACCCCATTCTTTATCATTAAGGCCAAATGGTTGAACTGTTACCAAGCAGTAAATCTGTCGCTGTTCCTTGCAGATTAATAATGTATCGATATCCCCACCCTGCACACTGATATTTATAACCTCCAATACTGAAAAGGTGAAGTCAGCAAAATGTGCCTTCTCTCCTGACAATGGGTAACTAAAGAGGCTTTTAATCTCTTATGTTTAATCACACTCCGGTGCTCGATTATCCGCATGCAAACTGGACGCATGGCCTTTCTGATTATCACATGATGTACATGACACAAGAGGAAGCACAAGAAGTGGCTGTCTTCAAATTATAGCTGGACAGCTTGTCAAGTGGCGCAACTTCACCACTAAATGACTGATCACATACCGAGCAATTCCCACAGGGATAGTGTCCAGGCTATCCCGCTAGATCAGACATTAACCCTTAGTTCTGAGTTTGACACATACAAATGACCATATCTCTGATATTTCTGCCTTAAAGGTCTATCATTAAATACAGAATGAAGACCTAAAATCCCCCAATGCTGTTTGACAATCTGCTGAATTTTATAAATATAAGGGGAATATGGCAAAATGCAAACCGGTTGGGAGGTGGTCTCACGAACTTGTGGTAACACCCTATTCACCCATATTGCTCTCTAGCATTTGTCATATAATGGAAAGAGAAAACCCTCTTCTAACGAAAGATTGACACATCTCCTTAGCGTGCAACTTAAATTTATTGATCAGAACACAATCTCCTCAATCTAAAAAATTGCCCTACTGGTAAATTGTCACATAACTGTTGTGAGTGACAGCTATAATGCATTAGGGTGCTGCAGTCAGTTTTTTTAAAAATAGAAAAGTGGAACCCATCAGATGTTTGAATTTTGATATGTAAATAAGCCACACAAGTGGAATCGGATATAGTTGAACTTCAAGTTTACATCCAAGTAATTCAACCAAGCCATAAAAACGCAAAATTCTGACTTAGTACCCCACCACACTACCAAAATGTCATCAATAAAACGATATACACAAAAATACCTGCTTTTTGTGAGGTAAAAAAATCTGTCAGAAAACTTGATTTACCCCACTCATATGTAAAAAATTAATGAAGTAGGATGAGGAAGGTTTCATACGTTTTCTATCACATGCCTCTGTGGCCTTGTATACAGAATCTTACCATATTGTAATCATAAACCCACCTCCATCCTACCTTGAAAATCTTTTTGAAAATTATGTGAAAAAAATCAAATCATGTATGGGTATTTAAAAATCAGCTAAAAAAGCTCAATCTTCAATTTTTGATCTTGTTCAAATTTGTATGACTACTAACATCTTCAGTGCTTGCTGCGTCTGAAAGAGTTATAGTCGTCTTAACACTCTCAGCTTTTTTACACACCACCTTAGTTATCCTCTTTTTATTCTTTCAACACTCAGCCACAGCTTTTTTGATCATGTTTCGATACAATCCATTTTTCTTCATCAGGGGAGTCTGTCCTTTTTCTTCACCGTCGGGACTTCTCACATTGTGCGGTTGGCGTCTAGTGCTGGTATCTCCATTATTCCTCTCCTTTTCAAACTGCTCAACTAATCCAGATGGTGAAGAAAAAGGACAGACTCCCCTGATCAAGAAAAATGGATTGTATCGAAACATGATCATGTCGGGAGACATTTGACACAAAGCAAAGTTGATTAGGTGTTATGTATAACACTAATTTGGTTTGGGAACATAAAGGTGGCATACAAAAAAGCTGTGGCTGAGAGTTTTGAAAGAATAAAAAGAGGATAACTAAGGTGGTGTGTAAAAGCTGAGTGTGTTAAAAGAAAAAATAAGACAACTATAACTCTTTCAGATGCAGCAAGCATTGAAGATGTTAGCAGTCATACATATTTGAACAAGATCAAAAACTTGAAGATTGAGCTTTTTTAGCTGATTTTTAAATACACATACATGATTTGATTTTTTTCAAAAAGATTTTCAAGGTAGGATGGAGGTGGGTTTATGATTCTGTATACAAGGCCACGGAGGCATGTGACACAAAAACGTATGAAACCTTCCTCATCCTACTCCATTAATTTTTACATATGAGTGGGGTAAGTAAAGTTGTTTTCTTATCAATAAAACAATGCCAGATTGCCACATGTGAATGGTAAGGGTTCACTGGTAGCCATTGAGCCTCAAATTCGCCAACATTTAAGTTCACTACATCAGGAGCCATAGTGGCCACCATCGCCACTCTATCTGTTTATAGAACTTGCTGTTAAACAAGATAATTTTTTCCAAAGCTAACTCAAACAAAAGCACAAGGTACCTGATCACATAGGGTGATTCTTGTCAATGTGTTCTTAATTTGCAAAGCCTCCCTTGGTGGAATGTTGGGTGTATAGAGAAACCACATCAATGGTAGCTAAACTCAAATTGTTAAAAGTGCCAGTGTATTGCTGTAAAATATTGATATCTGCAGAATCTGACACATGATGGCAATAACAGAACCAATGGTCCTATAAACTTATTGACAAAGATGGACACAGGCTTCACTAAAGACCCTCTTGCTGAAACAATCTGCCTGCCTGGCGGATTAATTAACATTTTATGAATTTTGGGCAAAATGTATAATACAGGTACTCTCAAGAATCTGGTTTTCTTCGTAGTTATCCATGATGCTTCTAATACATGATCAAGAATAGTATCTATCGTGGTCTTTAAATTACTTGTTAGATCGATGTCCAAAGGACAATAAAAAAGTAATGTCTGACTGTCACAACACTTCACGTTCATAGATATCAAAGTCCATAAACACCACCACCCCACCTTTATCTGCCAGTTTCACAACAATTGTCATTTTGTAACTCATTCAACTCGTAAAATTCATTGCACGACACATTATGGAATTTGGGTAACTTCTGTCCTGCCAATGGCCGAATCTCTCTTAAAACCAGCTCATGAAAAGTATGAGCCCCAGCCTACCCACCATGAAGGGCATGACATTGGATTTAATCGTGACAGACACGGGAGTATTTTCAAAAAAACAATGTAATCTGCAATGATCTGATGAATCTATATAAATCCAACTCAGTCAGAAAAAAATCTATCTCATTAGTTAAGACAAATGTTAAACTCTTTTCAAGGGCACTGACAAACTTATCAAAGAAGATCTTATCAAGGATGACTCAGGCATTGGGAATGCATTGATGGACTGTCTTGTATTCGAGTGTTCGATGCCCTTGTAGCCTTGGATGCACCCCAGTCCTTACCAATTCTGGATGAAAATCTCTCACCCTCCGATCGCGCGTCTCCTCTGAAAAAGGTTGTTGCCTGTCTCGAACTCTCATGTTCACTCCCTGATCCATCCGAAGATGAGCAAATGCTACCTTATCAGGATGGCTATATCTACAGAGTTCGAGTATACTCTTCTTTAATAGTCCAATTCGTCCTGGGAAAATTTCATGTTTCATCTTTTTAACCTCTTCCATAAAGATCGCCATATTTAGTCTAAACTCCTTTAGAGCATTGTCATAAGACTCAACTGGAGTCTGCATTTTAACAGATTCCAATACCATGTGAACTTTTAATCTGATCAGCTGTCAGTCTTATTTGTTCAATGATAAACACCATTAAATCAAGCAAACGTTTGTTCTAAATGTTCCACTTATTCAGAAAAGCCTCATTTTCAATGTACGAACGTGGTTCCTTCATGATGTGTAACCACGAGGTAGCTTCTGTGCACTGACATATTCTGAGTGCTAGCATGTAAATCTGTCCATATTAGCCTCTTATTAAATCTGTTTTTCATCTACACATATTAAAGGTATTGTGGCGATCTCTCCAATATTTTGAGCAACAGACTTCCTATTATGGTGATGGGGTGATATAAAATTTCATTTAATAAAGAAAAATAGTGTGCAAACATGCAGAAACTTCTGCATTCAGATGCAGTGTGAGTTGGAATGCAGAATCATGATAGTTGTTTGCTTGTCTCCCTTCCTATTGCAGTTCTGTGGCACTCTTGCTCAGTCTCAATTATGCTTCTCAAAGTAGTGATTTTAAAAAAACTATTTTAAAGCAGTTCTTCCCCTCCCGCTACGCTTTTGAATAACAATCATTGTAAGTGAAATTATAAATGTGTGCACACATGTTTTGGGTTGCAGGTTGGATAATGTTTGTGATGCTGGTATTAGATCTAGGTTTTTGTGATGTTTAGGTCTCTTGCAGGAATAGCTGTTCTGGCATACATGGAGAATTTGTTGAAATAATAGTTAAAGAATTGCAAACCCAGCTGAAGGTTACAATTTTAATGAACATGGGTGTAGATATTTTGAAAACTATATGCTGTAAGAATAGTATTTTTAACACCCCTATTCCAGAATTTGGCCTCTGACCATGATGTGATCAATTGAAGACTATTGCAGGCAGAGAATGGACAGAAATCATGACTGACTGTCTTTATGCCCACTACAGGTCCATGCTTATATCATCAGCTCCCTGAAGAAGGAGATGCCAAACGTTTTTGGAAAGGAGAATAAGAAGAAAGAGCTAATTAGTAATCTCGGTGAGATTTACCTGAAGATTGAACGGGAGCATCAGATTTCTCCTGGGGACTTTCCCAGCCTGAAGAAGATGCAGGTATGGTGTGTGCCATGAGAGAGAATGTACATATACAGAGTTATGAAAGGTCAGGCCAGTTAGCACACTGTTGCTTCCTGTCATATCTTGTTTTTATTTTTAACTTGGTGAAAACATGGATGTTATCAGGACCAAAAAATGCCATTTTGCAGTCATGTGGCAATGACCTGCAAATCGAAGCCAGAGGAACCCAGCAGAATGAGTCAGTTTTGCTGCTTCCGTTTGCATGATTTGGGGATTCTAGTTTGCCAGCACTCTGGAAAGCAGCAATATCTGAATACAGTATTCCTCCTCATCTAACCAGACCAGTTCAGATGCATATGTTATGCTCCCCTGTCAGCAAATGGGAGGCAGAACAGGTTTGCTGATATCTCTTATAAAATCCCATGCTGACCTCAGCCTGCCAGTATTCTGTCTCCAGCAGATGGACAACATATCTTGTGCTGCTAGCTGAAGCTTAATTTAGGCCAGATTCTGAATTGAAGGAGTAGTTGCTCCTGTGATGTCAGTCTGTTAGGGTTGTCCTGCCCCAGTTGAGCAGAGACTAGAGGCAGGAGGTTCCATGGAGAAGGTCTGACGTTGTCTGGTCAGTGACTTTCTCACCTCTTGGTTCTCCCTGACCCTTGTCTCCCCTGTCTATCCATATCTCTCTCCTTTTGATTTCTTCCTTCTGTTGCTAGGCTCTCAGGTGATCTGTGCTCGGTTGTAGCTAGCTGTTCTTTTGTTTATATAAAGTTTAAAAAAAAAATGAGAATGAAAGCAAGGAAAGGAGCAGTGTAGCTATAGCTGGAAACTAATCTGGAGACCTGGGCAATGAAGAGTTATAATTTGTCAGCATGAGGGACTGGAGAGAGAGCTGCCTCTTGTGTTCTGTGGTGAAGCACTGTGAAGGGAAAGAGGCACAATGCTGAGCCCAACTGAGCGCTTAAAGCATTTATTTATTTAAAACATTTCTATACCGTTTTTTCAGTGATGTTACTGTTCAAAGCGGTTTACAATAATATAAAATAGAGTAATTATATAAATAGTAAAATCAAAAAACCAACATTAAAACAAGAGGATACAATAAGTGAGAATAAAAATACAATGGGAGTCATTATCAATGATATAACTTGTAAAAATAAAAGAAAAATTGGCAACTACTTTATAAAAAAACTCAAACAGAAGATCATATAAAAGTAATTAACTTAAACATTTATATAAATAAAAAAGGAACACTAAATATACAATGCTCTTCTAATATTGTTATTTCAACTGGGATTTATCATATCTTTAAAGGCTATTTGAAATGAGTTTTTAGTATGGAGTTTTGCTCTTGTCAACTGTCCAGTGGCACACTTTTCTGGTGGGGTGGGGGAGACAGAGCTGACCACTTGTCTGGTGTGGGGGGGGGGGGGGAGGTTCCTGCTGGAATGCTGAGACCTGTGGCAGGAATGGCAGCCATTTTAGTATGGATCCATGCATTTTGATGAGCCTCCATTGCTTTTTGCCTAAAAAAAAAAAACCTGGGTGGGGGTGTCTCTGCTAGTGATTGGCTTGGTTTTCAGGGCTTCTGGAAGCTGTGGCAGTTTTTCTTCCCTTTCACTTTTTAAAGTTTAGGCTCCAGAATTTTTTTAATGTATGCACCAGGCCTTCGCTGTGGGGCAAAATTTGTCTTAGATCCTCTCCAAGTCACTCTTCAGAGTGGGGTAAGGAGATCCTTGATGGGGAAGAAAAACTGGAGGAAGGTGAACATTCTCCTATGGAGGAAGAAGATTGTATGATTATTCACCCTTTTTAGAGGAGCTCTCTTCCCTGAGTCCTTACAAATGCACAATATTTTTTAATCTAATTGTAAGGAGGAAAACTCTGAAAGAGATCCCATTATGGCTAACTTAAGGAACCCATCACAAGCTTTTCCCTGCATAAGAGAATTAAGGGGTTGTATATTCACTTTTTTTTCTGACAAATGTAAAATGGGGGGGGGGGGGGAATATGGAGGTTTTATCACCTTCTACCAGATACAGTGGTATGTACAGTTGCCAGAAAAACATGATTTTGGTGGAAGGGGGCACAGCCTTCAGTCACTCAGCACAGGAGGCTCAAGCAAGCTTTTTAAGCTTCAGGTTTGGCATTACAGGCAGCAGTTTGTTCTGGCTTTGTGGCCAGAGCTAGTCTGAGATTGTCCTGCGCCTACAGGAGAGGTTTTTTCCAGAGACTTCAGGATCAAGCTTGGAAGAGGCAGTTCAGAGTTAGTATCTGTATTTCTTGCTGATGCCTCTTATGATCTTGTTAGAGCCTTGGCTCAGTCTGTGGCCATTTGTGGTAGCTAGGTGCTTCATTTGGTTAAGGAACTGGGCAGTGGGATATATTCTATAAGGCAAGATTGGCAAAATTTCCATTTAAAGTTTGATTTGATGCAATGCATCAGATATCAAAAGTTTATAAAATAAAAACAGACATAATGGAAACGTCTCTTTGAAGAGCGGCTGGAAGAAGTCTGTCTCCCAGATTTCATGAAGTCAAGCTCAAGGGGAGTATCTCAGGAGGTACCATTTAGGTCTCTGATTAGAGATGCCAAGCACTATTGGCCATGGAGAGGAGCCTTGGCTTAGTGAAACAGACCTTTTTGGAAGATTACATCCCTTTTGTGAAGGAAAAAGGGGTGCTAGAGATGAACACAGAGGAGGATTGTCTGTACCTGAAGTTCCCAATGAGGGCATGGAGAGCCAAACTCCGAAGCTTCAGCTTTCTGGCTTTTACTGGAGATGGGGCCAAATAACAGACCAAGGGTCCTACAGGTGATCAGAGAGGGTTATGTCTTCTAGTTTTCTTGTCCTATTTCAGATGCTTTTATAGTATCCTCCTGCCTTTCTGCCATAAAGGAGTTGCATGGGTAACACTGGACTGTTTTTATGTCGTAGAAGCTGTCATACCTGTTCCAGTATCTCAGTGGGGAAAAAGACTATTCTATTTAGTTGGTTCCCAAAAAGGGCACTTTTCAGCATAATTTGGATTTAAAGAAAAGAGAACAAGGTATCCCACTTCCAAATGGAGACCTTAAGATAGGTCATGCTGGCTGTGAGGCAGGGGGCATTTCTGACATTTTTAGATCTGACAGAGGCTTATCTTCATATTCCTTTGAGAGGATCATGAGCAACATCTGAGATGTGCCATCCTACAGGACTGCTTGGAGAGAGTTTTATCTATCAACTCTCTGAAGGTTCAAGTGGTGACTGTACTCTGTTACTGGTCTCATCAGTCGGACACTTCGTGGTAGTGACTCTCCCGCTTCGGTGGCTGAGTGAGAAATTTTAAATGATAGTGGTTCTGGATGTTAATAAAAGGGTTGCTAATGGATGTTATCAAAGTACCAATTGAGAGAGGAAAAAATATGCTCTTCCTGCTGGGTCATCTTCCAAAGAAATCTGGGACAGAACCACCCTTCCAGGGGTAAAGAGGAAAGACAGTCTTCAGATAGCAATAATTCAGATGGAATACAGTTTTATATAAATAACTGGAAATATTAACTTATTTTACTCTTTAGCATGTTTTAAGAACAAATATACAATAGCAATAAGTCTGGATCAACATTTAACAATTTTCTTCTATTTCAATAGATATCAACACACTTATTTTTTTTAATAGAACTGGTTTTTCTACCCCAAAAGAGTAGTTATCAGATAAGTGACCACTTTTCCCTTAAAAAAAAAAAAAAACAAACAAACAAAAAAAACTATTTTACACTCTATTGTATACTGTAACTGTTCTTTCTCTCCTTTATAATATTTAAATCTAGTTAGGTAATTATGATAGTCTCTCTTTCTAGCAATCCTTGTGTAAGGGATGATATCTGTTTTGTCCTAGTCTAGCTAGACTGTGTTGGTTTTGGAATGGATACACTTAGCTGTTTCCTTTGCTTTGCAGTCAATCTTCGTAGTCTCCACCGATGCTTGATATTGTAGCTGGCTAAACTACTGTTAAGGTCTGTAGCTTGTGCCCACTGGAGGGATACTATCACCAGATCCAATTGGGGAGTGTAGTCTCCTGGCTTGACTTTGTGCCTAATTAAACTTTAACAGAAAGTGTATTCCTAATTACACTGGCACAGTCTCTTCCGCAAGTGTACTAATTTGAGTTCCCTCAAACTGTTATCCAGAAGTCTTGTTGGACTGGGCTATTTTAGTGAATGGGGAAAAAAAAAAGTAAATTTCCCTCACTATGTTTTGCATAGATGAATTGCTTTAGTGGTTTGTGTATTGTATAGGAAATACTGTGTGCAAGTACAAAGTGTGTGTATTATATATAATATATATATTTTTTAGATTCTTTGTGACTAAGTTTCCCTGACATAACTATTCCCATGTTCAACCACTTACAGTTTACAGTATTATGTGTGATGTTTGGATGGTAAAGCCCTTGCAGTTAAGGGATGGGAGGTGTTCCAAGACTGGTTTGACACTAAAGACCCGCCTAGGCATTCGTCGTCATTTTTTCATAAATCAAGTCTCTTTTGGTAGTATTCCTTTTAGGACACATACTTGTACTTGCACTATATATAGCTGCAAGGGCTTTACCATCCAAACATCTCACACAATACTGTAACTGTAAGTAGTTGAACATGGGAAGAGTTATATCAGGGAAAATTAGTCTCGAAGAATCTAAACCAAACATTCGCCCTTGGTCATTAATATGGTGTAATAGAGAAATCTCTCCCCGAACCCAGGTAGAAATCCTACAGTCCAACCCTGGGGAAAAAGCCATATTGCCCAAAATAAGTAAAAAAGACACCTCAGGGGTGAGATCCATCTTAGAAGTAAACCACCGCCACATCTTCAGAGCGGGCGATTATAAGGAGAGAGATGTGATCCCGTTAGCATGTAGAATGTAACTGAGCTGAAAGGGATAGGTAATACCTGCTTCATAAATGTAATTGCAATAAGACAGTTAAGTCAGTCACCTAAATGGTGAAGATGTATGCCATAGACCCATTCCATCCCCTATTTGCTGGTGGCCATCAACTGTGATGGGGATCTTAGGTTTTCCCCCTCCATAAATAGTGCCAAAGCTCCCCACATAATCTACGAATATCTTGGTTAGAGAGAAGTAAAGGGAGAATACTGAGGGTGTAAAGCCATTTAGAGAAGTCATCTTATATAACTGAATATGTCCCCCAAGGAAAGGGTCAGTGGTGTCCATTACTTCAAGACTGTTCTAGTAGCAGCTGCCAGGGTAGCAATATTAATATCATGCAAATAGGAAAGATTTGCCAGAATCAAAATACCTAGGTATTTTAACTTTGGATAGAGCCCTTTCCTTTATAATGGACAGAACATAAGTTAAAATACTCTATCCAATCACCCCTATTCCATTGACCAATGGCTATAGATTTAGACTTGTCTAAATTTAGTTTAAAACCAGCTACAATACCATATTGTGAAATAGTATACAAATAAAGTACAGAGGTGATGTTGAGGATCTATAAGATGAATCGGCAAATCATCTGCAAAAGCCCCAATTTAAATGTTTGGCTTTGCACGGTAACCTCCAGAATATTAAGGAGTATAGTGTGAACCACAGGGTCGAAGGATAATGTGAAAAGTGGGGAAGGGGGCAGCCCTACCCTGTGTTCCATTTTTTTTATTGGGAAGGCATCAGATAGGGTGCCATTAACCAAAACTTTGCAGCAGGGTTCAGACAGAGAATATGTATGTAGTCCAAAAAGCTACTCTGAAGTCCAAACTTCTCAAACATCGCTAACATGTATTTTCTGAACATACCCAGATCAGTCCAGAAAAGTGGGTTGTGTATCCCTACCAGCAGGTGGAGTCAGAACAATTAGAACTTTGGGCACTGCTACATAACGAGTGCCATCTGCAGTCACTCAGTATTTCTCTGACTCCAGCGGGTGGTACAGATGCACACCTGCAGTGTTTAGTTATATTTTTTATTTAGTTTGAATTTAATTTTTTGGTTTACAGTCGCTTCCTGAGGTGTTAGGTGTCTTCGTGGGCCATCCCTCGTAGAAGCCGGGCTTCCGGGGAATTGGATATTCCTGTCGGGGTTTCGCCCGCCACAGTTCAGTATCTGACGACCAGGGGCTCCTGGCTACTCACCTCAGTCTCTGCTACAGCTGCTCCCTTGTCACCTGCAACAGCTTTTCTCCTTGTCTTGGTAAAGTTTAATTAAAAAAAAAAAAAGCAAAAAGCTGTTTTCACAGCAGCTGATGGGACTACCTTCAGTGCTGAGGTAGAGAGGTGCAGGAGGGACCGGGTCTTTTAAGGCCAGCCGGGGAAGCTGTTGGCAGTGTTCCCCTCAGCTCCCGGGGCTCCGGGTCGTTTTGAGGGCAAGGGTGAGTTTTTCTCAATGTGCCTCGTTTACTCGCCGCTTCCCTGCTTGGGGGCCTTGCGATTTCACTATAGATAGGCTCATTTCCCGCAGCACGGCTGTGCGCAGTTTTTTTTTTCTTAGCCCACAGCACGAAAAGTTTGTTTATTCTGGTCCTACATGACTGAAATTTTCTCTCCGTCGTGGCTCCGAGCGGTTTTTATTCGCACTCTTTTCTATTTCACTTCAGTCTATCTGCGCGCTGCTGCGGATGGGACCAAAAACAGAATTGCAGGTCTGCCGTGCGTGCGGGTCATGCGGCCAGGCATTAGATGCGGCCTCCTTATGGCGCAGCATGTTCCCCGGGGTTAGAGGGCTCTTCAGGGTTTCTTGCCTCCTCCCTTGGGGAGGGAACGTCTGTCTCTCCTTCGGCTTCGCGGGAAGAGGATTATCCGCCTGTTCTAGCCCTGGTGAGGGAAGACCTCACCGGGGGAACTGATATCACCCCAGCCAACTCTCCAGTGGAGGAGGGGGACCTGGAGGGGTTTTCCCCAGAATTTGTCCTCCTTATGCACCCAGCTTTCCTGGCAAGGAAACACTCACTGGTAAAGCAAGGTCTTCTGGGGGCGGGTTCAGACCCGCCTGAGAAGTTCTGGGTACTGACCCTCATCAGCGCCTCTCTGATCAGGCTCATCCCACAGGGGATTCTCCCCAGGGTACGCGAGATCCGATCCTGGGGTCTGGGGTGACATCTGCTTCTGGGGTAGTAGGGGTGGCAGACCCGGATCCGGCTGATGTGGATACTGATGATCCGGATGAGCCAATGACCCCAGCGTGGTACGTTTGTTCAAGCGGGATGAGTTAAGACCCCTTATTCCCCAGGTCCTTGAAGTTCTGGGACTTAAGGTTTCTCAAGAGTCTGACAACGAGGGTGTCAATCCAGTCCTCTATGGCATTAGAGGTCCCGCATCTTTTCCTCTGCCTAAGAAGGTTCACAAACTAGTGACCCGGGAGTGGGAGACTTCAGATTCCGGCTTGAAGGTGGGCAGAGCTATGGTGAAACTGTACCAGTTACCATCTGTTTTGGATTTACTGAAGATTCCAAAGGTGGATGCAGTGGTCTCAGCAGTCACGAAAAAGACCACTATCCCGGTTGCTGGGGTGGCTGCCCTTAAGGATATGCAGGACCGCAAGCTTGGAGATCCAGTTGAAGCGAGCATTCGAAGTTGCAGCACTAAGCCTTGGGGCGGCGGTTTACGCTAGCCTCATGCAGAAGGCCTGTCTGTGTTTGGGTCCAGGAGCAGCTGCCGGGGCTGGTACGGGTGACTGGAGGTCTGCAGTCCGCCCGCCTAGATGCAGGCATCGCTTATGTTGCAGATGCTTTGTATGATCTGGTGAGGACCTTGGCGAGAGGTTTGGTGTCAGCTCGGCATCTCCTCTGGCTGCGAAATTGGATGGAGGATTTGTCCTCCAAGTCCCAGCTTTGTAATCTACCCTTTAAGGGCAAGCCCCTCTTTGGGGAGGATCTGGATCAGCTAGTAAAGCTGCTTGCTGAATCCAAGGGCAATCGGTTGCCGGAAGATAAGAACATAAAAGATCTTCTAAGAATCTTCCCTCCTTGAGCTAGGTTTCAGGACTCTCGCCGCTTCAGAGCGGGTAGATACTCCGCACCTCCTGCTTCTAAACCTGCTTCAGGGCGCCAGCAGTCCTTTCAAGGGGGTCGCCGGCCCGGAAGAGATTCAGGACATCTTGGTACAGGAAGTAATAAAAACCCCCAATGAAGCCACGAGCACCATTCCGCCGTCTAAGCTTTGAGGAAGATTATCCAACTTTTACATGGAATGGGCAAGAATTACATCAGACCGCTGGATCTTAGAAGTGATCAAAGACTGGTATGCACTGGAGTTCTCGCGCCTGGACCAGGAGGTTTTTGTGGAGTCCAGAGTGGCCTCAAGTGTCAAGCGAGAGGCGGTCTGGGTGACTCTACAATGACTTCTCGAGCCTCTGGAACTGGGACAATAGCTTTGAGCTCAACAGGGACGAGGTCGGTCTCGGTGTACTTGTGGTCACCAAGAAGGAGGGCACGTTTCGGCCCATCCTAGATCTGCAGAAGGTGAACCATTGCCTTCGGGTTCCTCGCTTTCCTATGGAAACCCTGAGGACAGTGGTGGCCGCAGTTCGAAAAGGGGAGTTTCTCGCTTCTCTGGACCTCACTGAGGCATATTTACACATTCAATCCAGCTGAATCACCAGAGGTTTTTGCGGTTCAAGGTCTTGGGACGACACTTCCAATTTTGAGCCCCTCCTATTTGGTCTCTCAACAGCTCCTCGCACGTTCACCAAGGTGGTGGTGGTGGGGGCCTTCCTTCGTCGGGAGGGAATCTTACCTGGACGACTGGTTGATTCGTGCGAAGTCTCAGGACTGCGAGAGATCAGTGCACATGGTGGTGATCACATTGCGATCCTTCGGTTGGGTAATCAATGTGCAGAAGAGTCACTTGGAACCCACTCAGAAGTTGATTTATCTCTGAGCACAATTCGATACCTTGCTGAGCAAAGTGTTTCTAGCGGCAGACCGAATAGGGAAGTTGCAGGAACAAATATATTCCCTTCTTCGAAGGAACAATCCCACAGTGTGGCATCTTCAGGTCCTGGGCTCCATGGCTTCAACCTTGGACTTGGTTCCTTGGGTGTTCGCTCACTTAAGACCTTTACAGCGTGCGCTTTTCTCGCTGGAGCCCGGTGTCTGAGCAATTCCATCTACCAGTGCCTTTACTTCCGGAATCCAGAGCCAGTCTGTCATGGTGGCTGTCGCTGGACAATCTGGAAAGGGGGTGGATTTGGACACTCCGAATTAGCTGATAATCTCCACCAATGCCAGCCTCTCAGGTTGGGGGGGAAGGCAGCATGTGCAGACAAGTCCGCCCAAGGGCTCTGGTTGGCGATGGAAAGTTCCTGGTCCATAAACTGGCTAAAGACCAGGGCTGTACGTCCAGCCCTGCAGGTGTTTCTTCCCTGGATCCAGGGCAGAATGGTGCGAGTCTTCTCCGACAATGAGACAACTGTGGCGTACATCAACCAGCAAGGCGGGACTCGAAGTCCCGCCGTAGCACTGGAGGCATGTCTTCTGTTCACCTGGGTGGAGCGCCATCTTGAGAGCATTGCCGCATCCCATGTCGCAGGAGTAGAGAATGTGCAAGCTGATTTATCTCAGTAGTCTGCAACTAGACCCAGGGGAATGGGAACTCTCTTGAGGCGTGGAATCTCATTTGTGCCAGATGGGGAACTCCTCAGCTGGATCTGATGGCAACGCAGGCGATTACAAAAACAGTTTGTTTTTTCGGCCGTCGCCGAGAACAGGGCTCGGTAGGCATAGATGCTCTCGTGTGTCCTTGGCCCACGGGGATTCTGCTGTATGCCTTCCTGCCCTGGCCCCTCATAGGTCGGCTTCTCTGTCGCATAGAGCGGCACCCGGGAAAGGTGATTCTGGTGGCACCAGAGTGGCCACGTCATCCGTGGTTCGTGGATCTGGTACGCTTGGCTCTAGAGGGTCCAATTCAGCTGGCTCATCTAACGCATCTGCTCCGTCAGGGGCCCATATTTTCGGATTGGGAGGATTGCTTCTCTCTCGCGGCTTGGCTTTTGAGAGGCGACGTTTACGCTTTGAGGGGTTATTCAGAACAAGTCATTTCCACCCTCCTACAGGCAAGATGTCCAGCCACCTCTATGGCCTATGAGTTTGGAAGCTTTTTGTGACGTGTCATCAGTGTTCCTGCGACCCTTTAGCGGTGCATGTTCCTCAGGTTCTTGACTTTCTGCAACAGAGCCTCACTAAGGGCTTGGCGTTCAATTCCCTTCGTGTACAAGTTGCAGCTCTAGGTGCCTTGCGGGGAACCTTTGATGGCTGCTCGCTGGCAGCGCATCCGGATATCTCTCTTAAGGGGGTCAAACATTTGCGCCCTCCCATCCGTTCAGTGTGTCCGGATTGGAGTTTGAATTTAGTCCTGCGAGTTCTTTGTGGTGCTCCTTTCGAGCCTCTTCGTGGAGTTTCCCTGAAAGATCTGACTTTGAAAACTGTTTTTGGTGGCCATTTGCTCGGCCTGTCGGATCTGAGTTGCAGGCGCTGTCTTGTCTGCATCCCTTTCTTCGTATTTATGACCAGGTATCGTTATGTACGGTTCCGTCCTTTGTCCCCAAGGTGGTTTCAGCCTTTCACATCAATCAAACTGTGGAATTTCCGGGGTTCCCTAACTGGTCCCGGGAGTCTTCTCAGAACAGACCTTCATCTTTTGGATGTGCGGCGTGCCTTATTGCGTTATGTGGAGGTTACCAATGACTTCAGACTTTCTGATCATTTTTTCGTTCTCTTTGGGGCCCAAAGAAGGGGGACAAGGCGACCATATCTCGGTGGATTAAGGAAGCCATTTGCACGGCATACATAGCCCGAGGGTGTCAGGTGCTTTTGGGTCTCAGAGCTCATTCCACTAGTTCTCAGGCTACCTCCTGGGCAGTGTGTCAGTTACTGTCGCCTCAAGAGATCTATAGGGCGGCAGTGTGGTAGTCTATTCACACTTTTACGAAACATTACCGATTGGATGTTAAGACTTCTGATGAACCGTCCTTCGGGGAGAGTGTGCTTCGTGCGGGTCTTTTGGGTTCCCGCCCAGTGTAGAGTGGCTTGGGTACATCCCACTTTTCTGGACTGATCTGGGTATGTTCAGGAAATGAAAATTGGTTCTTACCTGCTAATTTTCATTCCTGTAATACCACAGATCAGTCCAGAGGCCCACCCCTTTCTTCAGATACAGACAGACTGTCTTGGTCAGAACCTGCTTAAGTTTTTTATTGTTGAAGCTCCTTTTTTGCAGACATGATTCATGGAGCAGTTTTTAGCAGTTCGGTCTGGTTTTTGCCAGCGAAGTGGTAGTCCGGAAATTTGGTCAGGTGCTACTCTTCATTATTTAGTTCTGTTAGCATGGGCTTGGGTACAGGTCAATACTGAGTGACTGCAGGTGGCACTCTCATTATGTAGCAGTGCCCAAAGTTCTAATTGTTCTGACTCCACCTGCTGGTAGGGATACACAACCCACTTTTCTGGACTGATCTGTGGTATTACAGGAATGAAAATTAGCAGGTAAGAACCAATTTTCATTTCCAGTTCATGCGGTCAGATGCTTTTTCAGCATCAAAGCTGATAAGCAAAGATTGCAGATGGTACTGCCTGGAGTGGGCTATAGAGGACAACACCTGACACACATTTGCCACGGCATATATGCCTTTGACAAAACCCACCTGTTTTGGTGATATTAAAAGGGTAAGAAATTTAGACATTCTGTCAGCTAGTATTGTGGCCAATAGCTTGATCTCCATGTTCAATAGAGAAATCAGGCGGTAAGAACTAGCTAACTGTATATCCTTTCCTGGTTTTGGTAGAACTATAGTCGCAGTATTAGTCTCCTTGGGTAGGACACCTCCTTGTAACAAGGCTTCATACATTTCTCCCCAAGGGTCGGCAGATATTGTCAAAATCTTATAAACCTTTCCTGGCAACCCATGTGCCTTGCCCAAAGGTGCCTGTTGGATATGGGAATACATTTTGTGAAAATGTGAAAGGAGCACTGAATGATTGTAACTTATCTGCAATAAGCTTAGTTGTCACAATCTGATTCAGAAATGTATTTATTTTTATATACCGATATTCAAACTAGTATATCACATCTCTTTACAAATAAGAGTTGCTTACAGCGATATCTTCATAGTGTTTGTTAATATAAGACTAAAGATTAGTTGAAAATTCGAGTGAAGGTGAAGTCAATTGGTGTTACATACATTCATATGTGAGTAATCTTAGGCAGAACGGTAGATAACATGTTAACTTAATCACTAAGGTCAAGTGTTAATCAAAACAGAACTTATATGATGATAACTTCGTCAGTATAGTTAGGCGTCGGGTAAAGAAAGATGTAGCGTTTCTTAACACGTATGCGCTTTGTGAATATGATGGTGGTTGTATGGGAAGTGGCAGTTGTTGCAGGCCTGGTTAGATTCACACGAATGCTTTTTGGAATAGCCATGTCTTTAGTTTTCTTAAATGTTTGTATTAGGGGTTCTATCCTTAGCTCGGTTGGTAGGTTGTTCCATAAGCTGGGTCCCGCCAGAGAGAGCGCGCATTACCTGACTGTGTTCAGGTGTGTTAATTTTGGGGAGGGGGTTGGGAAGTCCAGTACTTGAATGTAAGCTCCTTTGTGGTATCTGAAAATGCAAAGCAGCATTGAACATGACAGTATATATCAGTGGTTTCCACACCTTCCTCCTGTATTTAAGCTGAGATTAGTAGGTCTGGAAAAGTTCTCCTGTGCCCTTAAAGGAATGTACTGACTGCCCACTAGGCCCCTTCATTTCTACTATGTGCAATTTCCCCCCTCCAATTCTGCCCCAGGTTGGCCAACATGTGGCCTGTTTTGTTACTGTGTAAAAAGAATTGAAATTTATAAAAAAAATCTTTTTTGCATGCTGGTGAAGCTAGTCATTAAGAGCAACCTATGTAGACAGAAATTCCGTTTTGTGTAATAGAGAAGAGTCAAGAAGTAGTTTCTGTTTATCTGAATGAAGCTGTCATTCCAGGAAGAGAATCTCCCTGGCCCTCCAAGCTCTTTTCCGGGCTACATAAGAAATAGCACCCCTCAATACAGCTTTAGCAGCATCCCAATACAGTAAATGAGTATCAGTCATCATTATGAAACTCCACATGCTCTTTCCAACAGTCAGTGAGATAGGAGTGAAAAACCTTCAGTACATAGATAGGCAGGGAATTTCCAAGATCTCATTCTGCATCAGTAAATCCCTCTACCAGGGCATGGTCTGATAGCCAAAGGACCAATATCTGCAGTCTGCACATATGAGAAGGAAATCTCGGATATTAATATATAACTGAGTTGGGACTTTGTGTCATGTGCACTAGAATAGTGGGTAAAATCCATCTTGAGAGGATGGAGACATCGCCAAACATCCATAAGACATAAATGTTCATATAGAGAAGGTCCCATATCTGAGAACTCTTATTGGGGGACCTAGTCGGACAATAATCTATTTGGGGGTCGGAAACCACATTGAAATCCCCACCAAGGATAGGTATATGAGAATAGGGGGCGAATAGGTTAACAATTGTGAGTAAAACAAAGGCATGAGAGTTTTTATATTAGGTGCATAAATACTCCCCAGCAGTATCTGATGACCAAATAATTGGCCTTCCACAAAAATATAACTATCCTTGGGATCCTGCACTACTTTTTAGCATTTGAAAAGATAAGGAGCTATGGAGTAATGTAGCCACGCCTGCTTTATGGGCAGTAGAGGAGGCATGAAATTACCAGTCTGACCCATTGCTTCTATAGTTTAGTGGCTGTTTTCTTTATTCCAAGAAACACACTTATGTCAGTTTTTGGAAACTCTGCATAGCCTGCAGAAGCTTGTAGCGTTTACCATAGTACCAATACCACACACATTCCATGAGATAGACTTGAGATTTGGCCATTCTCCCCCTCCAGAGAAATAGTGAGAGAAAAGACTATGCATTATCACAGAGTAGAGAGAGACCCCCCCCCCCCCAAAAAAATCCACATAAAACTGGTCCTGTGAAAGACACTTAGATAAGGGAAAATGCACAACTGTGGTCAACCCATAAACCTCCCCCACCCAACTCCCCAATCTCTCATAATCTAACAAGAACACCATATGGCTGTGAAAAGAAGCAGACAGAAATAGAACATATGAAGAACCATCTGGGATCCACATCAGATGACGCGTTTCATGCCATGGGGCCCCCTCCCCCCAAATGAATAATCACAGAAAAATTAGCCATGAAAATGTCATTGTGGAAAAAGAAAACCAAGAAAACAGTTGTAACCCAGCCAAATCTTGGTCTGCCAAATATGTATAAACGATAGCAATAGTAGCAGCTAGCCTGCTATAAAAAAAATAATCCAGTATTGTCCATATTTTGAAGGAAAAATGCAGCTTCCTGTGTGGTAGCAAACAGATGTGCTTTGCCCTGATGCATGACATGAAGTTTGGCTGGAAATAAAAGCATAATGCGCAAATGTTTCTTGATCAATTGGGTACAAACCGATGCAAAGGATAATCTCTGTGACACTAACAGAATAGTCTGGAAAAGTAGAATTTTTTTTTCCTCCCCATACTGTAGATCCTTCAGTTTCTGATCTGCCCAAAGTATGTCAACCTTATAGGTAAAGTTGAAAACATGAAAAATGACCACTCGTGACTTAAAAGTTCCTTCCATCAGATGAGGGATATGATTGTTGTGGTGAGTCTATCTTGTGTGCCCTTTCCAGATATAAGGGTCCCCTAGGCAGAGGAAGAGCCAGTGCTTGCAGCAGCCCTGTTTCCAAGGTTTCTACCAGATGGGAATCAAGAACAGATTTGGGGAAATCCACCAATCTGAACTTGTTTTGTTGGGAGTGATTCTCCAGATCATCCACTTTTGCCAGGAAAAGCTCCTTAGAAGTCATGAGATCTGAAATAGTGCCTTCTAACCTAGATATTCTGTGCTCTGCTTCTGTCGAGCTTTGTTTAACCCCCAGCAATATGAGATCCAATACCCTCAATTTATTCAGAGCTTATTTAATTGACCTTCAGGGCAGTTGCTATTTTGGTAGCCAGTTCAGAGGAAGCAGGCTCTGCTGTTGGTGCCGCTGCCTCTAGCACTCTGCCTGTGGCATTGTCCTCTGGGTTGGCCTTGCTTTCTCCCTATCCTCTTGCGTCGACATTCATGGGTCAATCACGGAACAGGTCCAGTTTCTCAAAAGCAGGAGGTATAAAGCAGGTTGCTTCGAAACACATCTCCCTGCTCGAAAAAAGGGTTCTCTTTGAGCGAAATGGATGTTATCAAAGTACTAATTGAGAGAGGAAAAAATATGCTCTTCCTGCTGGGTCATCTTCCAAAGAAATCTGGGACAGAACCCACCCTCCCAGGGGTAAAGAGGAAAGATGGTCTTCAGATAGCAATAATTCAGATGGAATACAGTTTTATATAAATAACTGGAAATATTAACTTTTATTTTACTCTTTAGCATGTTTTAAGAACAAATATACAATAGCAGTAAGTCTGGATCAACATTTAACAATTTTCTTCAATTTCAATAGATATCAACACTTTTTTTTTTTAATAGAACTGGTTCTCTACCCCAAAAGAGCAGTTATCAGATAAGTGACCACTTTTCCCTTAAAAAAAAAAAAAAACAAAAACAAAAAAACCCCCAAATCAAAAACTACTTTACTTTCTATTGTATACTGTAACTGTTCTTTCTCTCCTTTATAATATTTAAATCTAGTTAGGAAATTACGATAGTCTCTCTTTCTAGCAATCCTTGTGTAAGGGATAATATCTGTTTTGTCCTAGTCTAGCTAGACTCCATTTGTGGCTGTTAACCCCTCCCCCAGCTGGAAGATGTCCCAGAAACTAAACGAATCCACCTTTTAATATCCAGCACAGAGATTTAGACTCATATTGATGACATCACTGAAGCGCGACTAAGGCGAGAGTCAACTATAAAAGTCAAACTAGGCTAGGCGTCACGCGCCGAGCGTCACGCACCGAAGGAGCGCTACAAAGGGGCCTGCCCCTTTGTGTGTACCTGAGCCCAAGGTGTCCCCCTACATAACATACTGGTGACACCCCAACCTTTAGTCCTCCAAACACCACGCAGACCCAACAGGCTCAAGGACCCGCACTGCCTAACCAACCCAGCTCCCTCTGAAACCGGCTTGACTCACCTTAGGACTACTACTTCTCATAAGTTGGTAACCACTGTTATAAGTTGTAACTACTGTACTGTATTTGTCAACCTCCATTTGAACCCTCCCTATTCTCCCCCCCCTTTCTGCTCATCAGCATCTTAGCCACTAACCTCAGCTTTTCCCTGCACACCCAAACTCAGCAACCGCACCCCACTTCACGTCCAGGCATGATCATGGAATCATACCCCATCCCACGCATCAACCTCCCACTCTCTAGACACCGACCCCTCAACATGCTCTATCCCCATCCTTCTCTCCTCTGACTCAACTCCTCGGACTTACCACTCTATCCATAATCCTCTTCAATGCTCAATCCCTGCCCAAAAAGACACCCATTCTTAACGACCTCCTCATCGACTGCAAGCCCGACATCTGTGCAGTCAGAGACCTGGCTCAAAGAATCAGACACCGTTCTTATTAACCAACTCCCCACCTCCTCCTACGAATTCTTCTCGATCCACAGACCCAAAAAAAGAAGAGGAGGCCTCTTGCTTGCAGCCAAGAAATACCTAAAGCTCAAACCTATTCCCATAGCCACTCCACCCAGGCTAGAAATAGGCCTCTTCAGGTCAGACACCTTGCAAATCTGCTTGATTTATGCACCTCCCACATACTTAGAAACCAACCCCTCCCCCCTAATCGAATTTATTATCGATTGGATAAAACCCGACATCCCCACATTTATCCTTGGAGATTTCAATTTCCATGTTGACTCTCCCTCAATCGGCTGCATGCGAATCCTTACTACATTCTCTACATGCCTTTGGTTTCCATTAAATCATAACCTCTCCCCACAAAGCGGGACACACTCTAGATCTAATATTTGTCAATTCAGCCGTACGTGCCACCAACCAACCATCCTCCACCCCTATACCATGGTCTGACCACTTTCTGATAGAAGGTCTCTTCTCTATCAACACCACTCCCCCTAACAACAATAATAACAGTAAGACCATAACATACAATAAACCCTGCCCCAGTGCGGACCTAGCGAATGCTCTAACCACCGCACTATCCAATCTAAACTGCTCTGACCCAGACTCAGCCCTAGCATCCTGGAATAACATCACACGAGACGTTGCCAATAAACTCTGTCCAGTCTCCAAAAAAGTTATAAGAAACTCCCCAAAACCCACCAACCCATGGTACACCACAGAACTGAGAACCCTAAAATCTACTCTTAGGCAAAAGGAAAGACAATGGCGTAAAGACCAAACCCCGCAGAACTCCGCAGCATACAAATCAGTTCTCCACAGCTACAGACTCTCCACCCAAAAACACAAACGAGATTACGCTAAAAAAATCCATGACTACAGATTCAACCCCAAAACACTCTTTTCCTACGTCTCTGGCCTCACGACTCCTATCCCTCCCACTACACCTGAATTTGATGACTCCGCCAAATGCGAGGAACTAGCCAAGTTCTTCTTCAACAAAATTGCAACGCTCCTAAAGAGATTCCCCCCTTCTTCGAACAGTCTCACACCTACCCTGACCATTCCCTCTTTCCCCCTCCCAACCCTTAATGCCTACTCTCAACTTTACCTCCACCATAGAAACTCAACCCTCAATGCCCACCCTTGACTTCACCTCCACCATAGAAATCCAAACCATTTTCAAAAAACTCAAACCCTCTTACCACCCTGAAGACCTTATACCCTCCAAAGCACTTCTAACCATACCCAATACAATAGCTAAAGCCGTAGCAGATATTATCAACTGCTCGATTGCACACGGATCTGTTCCAGATGCAAACACGCAGTGGTCAAACCCCTCAAGAAACCTTCGCTCGACCCCAAAGACCCTGCTAACTTCTGCCCAATATCCAACCTCCCCTTCATTGCCAAGCTTTTGGAAAGAGTGGTTAACTTCCAACTCATGAACTATCTAGAAGACCACCAGATCCTCCACCCAGCACAATTTGGTTTTAGGAAACACTTCAACACTGAATCCCTTCTGCTCTCCCTTTCCGACCACCTCCTCAGAGGCATGGGTCAAGGCCATAGCTACCTCCTTGCCCTCCTCTACATTTCATCAGCCTTTGACACTATCAGCCATCACCATCTAATAACTCACCTGGAACTCATTGGCATCTCAGACCTAGCCCTTTCCTGGTTTAAATCCTTCCTCTCAAACAAAGTTCTCAGTCAAAATCTGGAACTCCACATCCACACCACAACCCCTCCAACAGGGAGTCCCCCAAGGCTCATCTCTCTCATCCACCCTTTTCAATATTTACATCACCCCCCTCTGCCAACTCCTCTCTGATCTCCATCTCAAGTTTTACCTCTACGCTGATGATGATCAGATCATCATCCCCATCCAGAACTCCATCTCTGACGCACTAGAACATTGGGAGAAATGCCTTACAGCCATCAACTCCCTGCTCACCAACCTACACCTCGCCCTCAACACGAACAAAACGGAACTTCTACTCATCTCGCCTCACGCTGCCCCTGCACCTCCGCCATCTGGTACCTCCAAACTCCACCTCCTCTCAACACAACCAGCTGTGAGAGACCTTGGAGTTCTCCTTGACCACCAACTAAGCATGAAGAACTACATAAACTCCATTCTCAAAGCCTGTTTTTTCAAACTCAACGTACTTAAACTCAGACCCCTTCTTCACACCCAAGACTTTCATACAGGCCACCATATCATCCAAATTAGACTACTGTAATGCTCTTCTTCTAGGACTCCCTTACTCTTCCATCAAACCTCTACAAATGTTACAACATGCCACAGCGAGACTCATTGCAAACTCTCGTAAATACGACCACATCACCCCTATACTCAGACCTACACTGGCTCCCCATAGCCTCTCGTATTATCTACAAAACACTCACCATAATGCATAAAGCAATTTACACCCACAACTCCAACTGGCTCGACCTACCCTTCACAACCACCCAGTCCAATCGACCGACTAGAACTACCAATAAAGGCACCCTAGTTGTGCCCTCCCTTAAAGCAGCCCATCTCACCTCTACACGTGACCATGCTCTTTCCATAGCAGGTCCCACTCACTGGAACACACTGCCGCCTGACCTACGCCTTGAACCATGTATGAACAACTTCAAAAAGAAATTGAAAACATGGTTGTTCAAACATGCCTACCCAGAATAAAAACTCACACCTCCTCCAATAAAAAATAGACCACATTGCGTCTGTTCCATCTTCCTCATACTGAGGAACCATATGTTATCCTCTCTCCTCGTTCACACCGAGGAACCATGTTAATGCTAATGTTACTGTTATTTCTCGTCTATCCTATTTAATTATTTACCCTCCTCCCAGTTTCCAATTCCCTGTTAAAATGTAACTTCCATACTTTACCAGTTTTGATGTAAACCGGCATGATGTCCACAACTAATGCCGGTATATAAAAATGTTTAAATAAAATAAATAAAATAGACTGTTGGCCCAGTCTCTCAAAAGCAGGAGGTATAAAGTTGGTTGCTGCGAAACACACATCTCCCTGCTTGAAAATAGGGTTGTTTTTGAGCAAAAGGGGGAGGGAGTTCCCGGAGAGCTGGCAACATGTGATTGGACTCTCATGGCATCATGTGGCCCCTATAAATCTTTTAAATACATTTTGTTGAGAAAAATGACACAATATGCATGACACTTATGTGTAATGCACAACTTAATTATCACTTCATCATTAAATATAATACAACTAAACTAAAAGTAAAGTAGCTGATGAAACTTTGCCAGCTGGACCAATATAAAGCATGTAAAAACAAAACTAAGTAAAAGAGCCAATAAACTAGCAAGATGGGGAAGAATGGATCCTTAAGGGACCCAAGACATCCAAGCAATAAGACTCATACATTTAAACATTAAGGCATCAAGATAACAAGCCTGTGCGCTGATGCCTGCCTGCTCACCTGCTGATGTTGTCAAACGCCCATTTCAGTGTCAGCAAAAAGGCAACATTTTGGGCCTTTAATGATGACGTTGAGAACTCGGGCAGGCGGCCTCTAATGCATTTTAAAATTTCTTCCATGGGCTGGATTAAAAGAAAAGAAGGGCTGGACTTGGCCCACAGGCTGTAGTTTGCCCACCCCTGATCTAAATATATATATGCTCTGGAAGACAAGGTGCAGAGGAGATATTATACACACCTTCAGATACCTGATGTATGAATATTAAACTTTTTCCAGTGGAAAGAATGTAGTAGGACTAGGGGTCATGAAATGAAATACCAGGAGGGATGACTGAGAACCAGCGTCAGGAAATATTTCTTCATGGAGAGGTTGGTGGATGCCTGGAATTCCCTTCCGGAGGAGGTGGTGAAGATAAACAGTCAAATGCAAAGGGGCATGGGATAAACAGTTTGGATCCATAAAGGCTAGAGAATAAAAATAAAATAAAAAATTGCATGGAGGTAATTTGCTGATATGGCGGTTACTTCCCTTAACCAATAATCCTTGATGCTTTTGATGTAATTTCAACATTGCTCTCCGCTTCAAGGGTAGGGGGAAAAGGGGAATTGGGTTTAGACAACAGAGGGCCCTGATTTTACAGTCAGGGGAACTGATAAGTATGGGGGTAACCTCCATGGAACAATAGTTAATACCCTTAACAGAAGGCATGGTATTACTATCCTTAATCAACAAGCCTTGATGCTTTTGACGCAACTGCAACATCACTCTCTCCTTTGACGGTAGGGGGGTGTTGGGGGAGACAAACACTGGCCCCTGACTTTTTGCAGTCTGGGTTACTGATACGCAAACATAAGGTAAAAAGCACAGGACTGCCTCGATGGCCAAATCTGTAAGCAAAGCATTTCAAGTAGCACACTCTGAATTTTCAAGAAGGCTCATCACCCAGTAAAATGTTTCTAGCCATAAACTTTTTATAGGTTATCATAAGGCTTGGGGATAACTGTACAGAGTAGCAGTTTGCTACCCTTAACAGAAACATGGGCGTAACCTGCATGGCTGATACTACCATAGGAAGCTTGCTGGGCAGACTGGATAGACCATTTGGTCCTTTTCTGCCATCATTACTATGTTACTATATTCTTCCTAGCTACAACATGAGCCCCCGAGTGTGGTAATTATTAAGCAGCACACAGGGTATCTATAGCTGGGACCCGCTTTATGCGGCTCATACAATGCATTTCCTCCCCTACTCATCTTTCCCCCATCCTTCCAGCCTCTGTCTTTTTTTTTTTTTCAATTTACTCTTTATTGAAAATTTCTGTATACATTTTCCATAATCTCAAAATAAAAAGGAAATCTTGTTATACAACATCCAATACTATATTTCCTATATCAATTTCTGAAAATCAAACAAATGTTGAACAAGAACTTATAAAAGAGGGAGTGAAACTATAAATCATATAACCTAGCAATAATTCAAAAAGGCGAGAGGATGTCAATGGATTTACTTAGGCCTTAATTATGATGTTACTTACTCTGTCTCAGATTTATCTGCAAGGAATGTCTCCAAATGTGTGGGGTCTGAGAGAATAAATTTATTTCCCTGAAAAGTAATATAACATTTTGAAGGAAATTTTAAATAAAATGTAGCCCCAATCTCTAGGACTTTACTTTTCAGGGTAAGGAACTGTCTTCGACGTGCCTGGGTAGGCCTCGAGACATCTGGAAATATGTATACTCTTTGCCCACAAAAGGAGCATTCCTTGTTCCTAAAAAACTTTTCTAATACCTGATCCTTCTCACTCTCGAGAGAGAAGGAAACAAAGTCGCTCGTTTATTAATAATATCCAGAGATTCCTCTAAAAAAGAAGAAATCCCTGGACTTTTCTCTAAATCTCCAACTGGTGGAGTTCTAATCTGAATGGGGAAATAAAAGATCTTGGATATAATTGGGATCTTATCTGTCTCATAGGCTAGGTTTTCTATCAGAAACTTCCTAAACATCTCATATGGTGACAATAACCTCGTTATTGGGAAGTTAACTAAACGTAGATTTTTAATACGCAACATTTTCTATATTTTCAATTTCTGAATGTAGTGATAAACTATCTACAATATGCATATTTTCAGCATTTTGAATATTTTGCACCTTATTAGACAGACTTCACAACAGATTCCAATTCAAACAACTTTTTCCCCTGTTCTTCAATTGAGGACTTATTCACATTTACTAGTGAAGTAAGAGATTCATTCGCATTTGAGACATTAGTCTAGTCTGACTAACATCTTCCACAAGTCTCTCAACGTAATATCTGTTGGCTCTTTGGGGCTCAACAGAATCTTACAAGGAGCTCCTACTGTAGGTCTATCTCCAGTTCTTTGAGATGGTCCCTCCGAAGGGCTTTCTGAAAGAAGGGAGTTGCCTTCTTCCCTATTCGCACTTGCTTGACTGTCCTCAATAGAACCTTCCACTTTTGAAGTTCCTAGAGGTTGTGGAGGTGTAATTGGGCTATTGCCTGGACTCAGGGACACTTCAAGAGTGGCACTCTCACAGTCCATTTGTGGCACTTTCCTATTGACGTGGGCATCCATAGGCCCAATATTGTTTGGGGCTGGAGAGGAGGTGTAGACTCTAGCCTTACGCTTTTTACCCATAGAAAATCACAAAAGTTACCTGTTATGGCAGAGTCAATCAAGGAAACTCAAAACAGTCTGAGGCGGTCAAAGCCGCGCGCGCCCCTTCGGCTGCGCGCCGGCGTCTGCTGCGCGCCGCTCAGCCGCGGGTTTTTGAAGTTCCCGCGGTCCTGCAGTGATGACGTCAGCCAATCTGTCGCGCTCTGTCGCAGGTGTTCTCCTTTCTCCGAATTGGCAGCAGGCAAGGCTTTTCGTGTTCATCACCTCTCTCTCGCTCCCCCTTCCAGCCTCAGTCTTAACCCCAGGCTGAGTGAGACAGGGAGAGCAGGTTCTGAGCACTGGATGTGATTCTGAATGTGGGGAGCAGCAGCACTGGAGGAGCTCCGGCAGCCAAGGAAACTTAAGTCAGCTGCCTGCATCACACAAGCTTCTCCCTTCTGCACTTGTATATAGAGGGGAACTTGCCCATTGTGACGAGTTCTTGTGTCTCTCTGCCTCCTCTTTCCCTTTTTTAAAATTTGGAAGAGACTAGTGGGACTTTAGAGCTTCCTTAGCCCTTTATTTGACTATTTGATTCCTCTCCATGTTCACATTGCCTGCCCCATAGAGACCTGTGTGCCACACAACATTTTTGTTAATGTAGCTTGAACAGGTTGGGAAATACTAGGCTAATAGACTATAGCACACTATTACATGCTGTCTGGCTTACACATTACTCTGTCAAAGCTCAGTAAATGAGAGCCATGGCCACTTCACTGGCTCATGTTAGACACTTCCATTGAAAACATCTACAAAGCTTGCCATTGATCATTTGTTTGTACCTTTGTCCCAATACTGTCTAGACAGCATGCCTTGAGGTGAGCAGTTCTGTGCAGCCTGTTCTCCCATTTGTGTTCTCCACTTGGTGGGGCCAGGTGGTCTCTTAAGTTAGTGCGTCTGCTGTGCAACCCTCAGCTTGGGATTCCCTATACATTATGGCTAATACATGCCTGCTTGTTCACAAGTAAGCAAATTTGCTTTCTCTGACAGAGTTCTTCATACATAGCAGGACGACTTAGCCATATTTAATTCACACTTGCCTCCTTGGAGATTCAACTATCTCACAAAAGCTTAAGCTCTGGAAGAGACTGAGGGGGGTTCATGAGGAGCGCGCACACAGCAACTCTCTCACGTATGCTCAGTAAAGTTTTATTTACGGAGCTCTGAGAGCTGAGTCCGTGTCAATGCTGTGGGATGACAACACTCAAACATGTTGTGCCTAATTCATCCTATTGTCTGCAGAGAACCCTGTTTACAGGTAAGAAAACTTACTGTTCCCTTTGTATCTGAGAGCCAGGGCTGAATAGTGGCTCAGAATGCAGCAGTGCTGTAACTTGAGTTTCCAGGTGATGGTTCCTATATACATGAATCTCCAAGCACATTATCCTGCCAAGACCTCACTTTGCCTAGCTGAGTTGGCAGCCCATCCAGATTCCTTTATCTGGGTTAAAGAGCATCATTCGTGCACATAAGACTTGAGTGCACTTTGGAGAAAGTAACTCAGCACATCAAAAACAGAAGTTAAGTTCAGTGATTGCCTAGGTTGAGTGTGGTGGATGGGGTATATACTTATCATGTCCCTTCTGTTGTGCTTTTTCCTGTCATGGAGTATGGAATAACCACTGACCCTGTTTTTTCTCCATAGGAGCTCCTACTGATGCAAGACTTTGCCAAATTCCAGGCTCTGAAACCCAAACTGTTGGACTTGGTGGATGACATGTTGGCTAATGACATCGCCCGGCTCATGATCTTGGTTCGACAAGAGGAGTCCCAGATGCCCAGCCAGGTGGTGAAGGGAGGAGCCTTTGAGGGGACTATAAATGGGCCTTTTGGCCATGGCTATGGAGAAGGAGCAGGTGAAGGCATTGATGATGTGGAGTGGGTGGTAGGTAAGGACAAGCCCACTTATGATGAGATCTTCTACACCCTGTCGCCTGTTAATGGCAAGATCACTGGTGCCAATGCGAAAAAGGAGATGGTGAAATCAAAACTGCCCAACACTGTGCTAGGCAAGATCTGGAAACTGGCTGATGTGGACAGGGACGGCCTGCTGGATGATGAGGAGTTTGCCTTGGCTAACCACTTGATTAAGGTCAAACTAGAAGGTCACGAGCTACCTGCAGAGCTGCCTCCTCATCTAATACCACCTTCCAAACGAAGACAGGAGTAGCCTAGGGGTGAAGGCATACACCTCTCCTTACTTTCTCTCCTTACCCTCCCTGTATCCAGAGCTGAGGAGCTTCAGCATCCTTGCATAACAAAGGACTCTGTTCTCCTCTGCCCTGTCTCCCCATAGAAACCAGATGTGTGTGATGGGTTGGAATATTTAGAAGAGGAGCTTATGAGGCTGGGGTGAACAGTACATGAAAATATGTAAAAATATTGGAATCTGGGGTGTGAGTCATAGCTGGACAGTAAGTGAACATTGGAGATGTTAGATGCAATATTCTTTGTCTTGTTGCCATCATTGTTCCCTCTAAGTCTTGCGTGTGTGTGCACACGCACAGGTTGTAAACCCTGCGTACACAGAGCAAAACAGTGCACAAAAAATTCTGATATTTGCTTTATACTGGCTCATAGCACACAAACTTGAACTCTGCTTTATAAAATATTGTACAAAAGACTGTTTTTGTGTACGTAGCCTTTTCTAAATTAAAAATGGTTGCTACCTGTGTAAAATTAATCAATTTTAACTTCCTTCCTTCAAGACATGTATGGAAAAATACTTGGAAGTTGTCTGGGATATATATTTGGGATTTTTGTGATGTACAGTGGGGAGCAGCAGGCCCTATAGTTCTGGAACCAAGGCAGCCGTGACCCATTTTGCACTTGCCCAAGGTAGCATCTCCAAGGGGTTGATATCACATAAATCTGCCTGGCTGGAGTTTAAGCAGTACAAAACCTGGTTTATCCTCTCTATTGCACTTCTTCCTAGCTATCAGGAGTGGTGCTTAACACATCTTCCTATTCTGTGAGGGGCCAGCCTAAATTGACACACAAGATTTATGGCATTCATGCAGCTTGTACCATGAGACTGGACCCACACAGCACAGGAAGTTATATACTATTCTTTCTGCCGAGTGGGAGGGATCAGGAGAAGGCCAGGGAGCACTGGGATTGCAGGGCAGAGAAGAGTGGGGGAACTAGAGGATACGAGAGCTTTTTGGGGAAGGAAGAGAATGTAGGGAGACCCTTCTAGGGGTGGGATAAGGACATAGGAAGATATTTCCAAGGTTAGGAGGGGATTGGAGGAAAGGTTTTCTGGGGGTCAGGGGGAGGGAATGTGGGGACCACATTCTAGGGATTGAGAGCAAAATTTGAACTTGGAAAGGGGGGAAGAGAGAGAAGACATGGGGAGTAAGGAGAGGGAAACAGTGAGAGGATCAGGATCTAAAGGAGAGAAGCCTGGGGATGGAGGGCAGGGGCCAGGGAGAAACATTCCACTCTAGGGTCCTGAGGGGGCGAGAAGGGAAGGAGACTGATTATTGGGGGAGAACTAGAAAAAGGGCTGAAAAATAGGACTCTGGATTTAATGGCTGGGGGTGGGGATCTAGGAAAAGAATGGAGGAGAGCATATGAAAAAGAGGATGAGGACTAGACAAGCAGGCAGGAAGAATCTGAAGTGGAGAGAAGCAGGAGAAGACAGCAAAAAGAGAATAAAGTATTAAATTCATCTTGAAGGAAAAAGATGGAAGATAACTTTGAAAAGAAAAGAACACCAAACAAGAACAGAGCATTTAAAAGAGGCTGAGCAGAAAATTTAAGCTAGAGCCAGCAAAGACTGGAAATTTATTATCTGACTGAGAATATTAACTGTTTAAAATATCTTGGAACTCAGTTCAAAGTCTCTGACCTGGACATAACTCTTACAAAAAATTTAAATGTTGATAATAGCTGGATTTTGTTGCCTGACTTTGATTTTGTTTTTCTGGTGCATAATTAGTTCCTCTTATATGTAGGACATACCCACCAGCCTTGAGGCTTTGTACTGGGTTTGAAATATTTTGTGGTGACAATTTTAAATGTGCTATATTCGGTATATTTTAACAGTACACTGCTACAGTTTTTCTAAGGACTATCCAGAAAATCCCCTCACCCCCAAATAAACTGTTTGATCCCCACTAACACTGCTGTGAATAAGTGTCCCAGATTTGCCCATCAGAAATCTGGCAACCTTATTCTAATCCCAACACAACTAAAAATGGTGTTGAGAAATTCAGTTGTTGGAGAGGAAAAAAGAAACCCATAAATGGCTCTTTTAGAATCTGAGGGGCATAGCATGGTAATTGTTTGCACAAGGCAGCAAAACAGGTAGCAACTACCCTGTCTGGAACAAGTGAATCATTATACAATTATAAGCAAATGTGTATAACGAAGTAATTAGAATGATCTGGCAATATTTCTGTCTCTATCGTAGCCCCCCACTCCCACATTACATTGACTCAGCCTTGAAGAGTATTCATTAGGGATGTGTTAGCTTTTAACAAATGCAAAGAATTAGGCTATTTTTTATTTGTTCTGAATTGATACAAATCAAAAATAGGCTACAAAACTACCCAAAAATGTTTAGGTATTTTTGTATTGTATTAAAAAAAAAAAAAAAAAAAAAGGCCTCCAGCAGAACTAGGCCTCTGTGCCATACCTGGCACAAGGATTGATCCCATCCTTTAGGCCTAGGCTTGCGGCAGGGCTCAGCACTAAAGCCTGGTTACAGTAGCAAGGTCTAGGCCTGGTCCCAGTCCTGAGCCCCAAAACTATTTATTTATTTATTTATTTTTTTTAAAGATCCCAGACAAGTCATGTGGCCTGGTCCTAGGCATTGGCGACAGGACCTGGCCTCATGACTAGGACCTGGTACCAGGGCCAGGATTGTTCACTGGGACTAGGTTTTGGAACTGGGCTTCATCACTGGGGCTTGGGGCTCTGTGCCAGGGTTTTGGTACCTTGACCAGACTGCTGGGCCTTGGTGCCAGGACCAAATTTCCAGGCCAGGCAGGCTTTTGGCCTGGGACGGCTCAGTCCTAGCTGCTGGAGGCCTGTATTTTAGTGGTTTGGTGTCGGGTGGGGTTTGTTTGTTTTTGGGAGGGAATGAGGGTTCTAGTTTTTTTTTGTTTTTTTTTGTTTTGTTTTTATCAAATGAACCAAACCAAAAAAAACAAACATACCTCAAAATTAATCGAACCAAAAATTTGACTGCATATCGTATTCCTCACATTTCCATTTCCCTAGAGTTACATTTAATACAAAGATTTGGATTTGATTTTCTGTTATAAGACTTATATACATTACTCTGTTTATTTTGGATGTTTGGTTGAAAATTTAATAAAAATTAAGTTATAAAACACATGATCTAGAAGATCCTAGAAATAGCACCTTACCTAAGCAGCACTAGATGCTATCTAGGACAATGCAAGAAAATGTTTTGTAATGTTTAGCTGTTACCAAAACCACTCGCTTATAGTCCTGATGTATTGAGAAACATTCTCAAATGGATTTTATCAATAGGAAGGAACAGTTTTTAGAGATTTGGGTAGAAGGTAGCAGTTGTCATTGTACCAATAGATACCTAATTTGAGGGTTATTGCTGCCATCAGGATGCTCCCATTGAGCTTTTATTCTTTAATTAAAATTGTACTATTTTACTAAAACCCAGTTCTAGATTTATTGCCAGAGCCTACCAGCATACCCTGCTCGTACGCTGCCTTTCCCATAGGAGCCACACAAGCGCACCACTGCAATTCAGTGCACTCAGCCAAGCACACTAGTTAACTCATGGTTGGATGTGCATCCACAACCCCTTGCTCAGTAAGGGGATTAGCGCGTCCAAAATGTGTCTACGCCCCCCCCCTGCAAAGCTAATACCCTCATCAACATGAATTTACATGTGATGAGCACTTAGCTATTACCTCCTGATGCCAAAAAAGTGTGCCAGATGTTAATTTTTATGCTCAGAAATTAACACGTGCCCTGGAGCAGGCATTAAGTGTTGAGAAGTTCCTAAAGTTAGGAAAGCGGTCGTTCAACGCTGAGAGCTAGTTTTCCACACAGATTTATTGGATCAGTCTGAGTATGCATGGTGAAAGTTAAACAGTGTACAGGGCTCTTTTCATGGTGGTCTTTGTAAAACCAGGATGGAAGTTTTCACCATGATTAATCTTGCCTGTGCCTTTCATGGCACCTTGTGTAACTTGTACCACACAAAGCTTACTAAAACACCCCCAGTGAAAACCAGCAAAAGCAGTCTGCATTTGTTGTAGACAGTCATTCATATGTATTGTCATATCAAAACACTCGTATTTTAGGGGTTGCACATTGGACTGTTTGTTGGGGGTTTTTTAATCATGACACCAAGGATTATAGACTAGCAGAAAGGCTGCATTCCAAATGGAGAAAGGGTGTTGGAGTACCACATGAATCTATACTGGGCCCTGTGCTTTTTAACATATTCATAAATAATTAGGAAAAGGGAATGACAAGTGAGGTTGATCAATTGGCCTCTGTTGGAAACAGGATTCTAGGCTTGATGGACTCTTGGTCTGATCCAGCATGGCAATTTCTTATGTTCTTAAATGCACCCAAAGATGTGCAATAGGCACAATGGATGGATTTGGGTAGGAGGGCATCCTGAAAACCCAGCATGGGTCGCTAGTAGGACTTTGGGTATTAAGCTGAGAATAGGTTGTGCAGAACAGACTGGCCAAAAATGGAATCTTGTCTGCCAGCCTTATCCAAGCAATAATGGGCTGTGAAAGTATGGAGAGAACTCCAGCTTGACAAATATCGATAAGTGGTACTGAACGAAGGTGCGCCACTAAAGTTGCAACGGCCCTTAGTGTGCTTTTACACGGTCTTGTAGCAGAATGCTTGCTTGCTGGTAGCAAAAGGAGATACAGTCTGCCAGCCAGCCAGGAGGAAAGGGTCTGTTTTCCCACTGGATTTCCCAATTTGATGGTATCAAAAGAAACAAATAATTGGGTGGATTTCCTGTGGGCTGACATGCGGTCTAAATAAAATGCTAGGGTATGCTTGCAGTCCAGGGAATGTAGAGCCCTTTCTCCTGGATTTGAATGGGGCCTTGGAAAGAAAGTAGGTAAAATGATGGATTAAGATGAAATTCAGACACTACCTTAGGTAAAAACACTAACTCTGCAAGTGGATGATATAGCGAGTAGAAAAATTACTTTCCAGGTGAGATAATGGAGATCACAGGATTGGAGAGGCTCAAATGGAGGTTTCATGAGCTGTCCTAAGACCAAGTTAAGGTCCCAAGGGAGGTTTTAGGTGGAGCAAACCTCTCATGAAGCGTGTGACTAAGGGATGTGTGGAAATTGACACGTCCCCTATGCCGTTATGGAAAGCAGCTACTGCACTGACATGTACTCTTATAGAGGAAGTTTTCAGGCCTGACTGAGATGCCAGAGATAGTCCAGAAACTTTGCAGTGGAACAAGCAAAGGGGTCGATGGACATAGATGTGCACCAGACCGTAAACCTTTGCCACTTAAAGCGATAAGTGTCTCGTGGAAGGCTTTCGTGAAGCTACCAGGACTTCAGATATGGACTCCGAAAGGTTAAGGGGTCAGAATATCAGCCTTTCAACATCCGGCCGTCAATGACAAGGGCTGGGAGGTTGGGGTGGCATAGGCGCCCATTGTTCTGAGTGATCAGTAGCAGGTCTGTCCCCAGATGAACTTGCTGGCGTAGCGAGAGGTCCTGGAGAATTGGGAACCAGGCTTTGTGTGGCCAGTGAGGGGCTATCAATCATTGAGCCCTTGTCCCTTCGTAACTTCACGAGAGTCTTAGAGATGAGTGGAAGTGGAGGGTACACGTAGAGACCTGTGGACCACGAGAGGGCATCTGCGTCCCTCGGCTGTGAGTGGCGGCTGCGAGTGAGAGAGCAGAAGTTCTCTACTTTGCGATTGTGGATGGACGCAAAGAGGTCCAGACTTGGATAACCCCAGCATTGAAAGAGTGTGTCCGCTACCGTGGGGTTGAGGGACCACTCGTGTGGATGAAAGGTTCAACTCAACTCGTCTGCCAGAACATTGTCCACACCCAAGTAGGTCTCCTTGAGGTACATCGCGTGGGGAAAGAGCCCATGCCCATATCTACGCAGCTTCCTGACACAAAGGTAGGAGCCTGCTCCTCCTTGTTTGTTGATGTACCACATCGCCACCTGGTTGTCTGTCTGAATCAGGATGGCATGGTTTGAGAGGCAATCCTGAAAAACCCGGAGGGCATATCTGATCGCCTGAAGCTCCAAGACATTTATCTGATGTTGGGCATCCTGTGGAGACCAGGTTCCCTGAGTCTGCAGGTTGTTGACATGAGCGCCCCAGCCTAGGTTGGAGGTATCTGTCATCAAGATAATCTGAGGTTCTGGAGCCTGAAAAGGAGGGCCTTGACTATTGGAGTACTGCATCCACCAGGCCAGCGACAGGAGGAGCTGCTTGGTAACGTGGACAATGCTGGACATTGGATGATAAGCCTGAGCCCACTGCGATCGCAAGGTCCACTGTGTCACTCTCATGGCCAGGCGGGCCATGGGAGTGACATGCACCAAGGATGCCATATGTCCTAGCAGGATGAGGAAACGACGAGCCGTCGAGCAATCCCGAGCCTGAAGGTATTGAGCCAGGGATGTGAGAGTGTAAGCCCAATCCTGAGGGCAGAAGGCCTTTTCTTGTATGGTGTTCCAATCTGCCCCTATGAAGGATAGGGTTTGAGATGGAACTAGTTTGGACTTGGCATAGTTGACTAGAAACCAGAGATAGAAGTGTATTGAGAGTTAGATGTAAGGATTCTAGTGCATGGTTTTGGGTCTGAGCCCTTAACCAATCGTCGAGATAAGGGTAGACATGGACTCCCTGACCCCTCAGGTAGGCTGTGACCACTTCAAGGCACTTGGTGAAGACTCTAGGTGTGGACGCTAGGCCGAATGGCAGGACTCTGTACTGGAAGTGCCTGGGGCCTACTAGGAACTGAAGGAACATGAGACTGAGTGATGGCAATGTGTGCATATGTGTCCTGAAGATCTAGAGAGCAAAGCCAATCTCCTCTTTGTAGTAGAGGAAATAGGGAACCCAGGGTTACCATTCTGAATTTTTCTTTCTGCAGATACCTGTTCAAGGCATGCAGGTCCAGGATGGGACGAATGCCCCCTGTCTTTTTTAGGATGAGGAAATACCAAGAATAGAACCCTTGTCCTCGTTGGGAGACTGGCATCTGTTCTATTGCTCAGGACTGGAGAATGATGGAAACATCCTCCAGTTGAGAGGAATGGTCGGATGACCCCCCCCCCCCCCCCCATGTCGGCCGAGGGTGGGGAGTGCTCCGGCATAGTCAGGAAGTTGAGGAGGTACCCATGGGATACTACAGCCAGGACCCACTGGTCGGAAGTGATCGTGTGCCATATGAAGTGACACAGTCGACCGCAGACTGGTATGGCGGTAGAGGAGGTTGGCTTATGCTCTTTAGCGAGGAGTCAAAACCCAGCAGCTGGACCTGGCTGAGGGGTTGGCTGGGTTTTCTGAGGTCAGGCTGGTCTGGGCTGGCCCTTCTGGTAAGGCCTGGAAGGACGGTCTTGAGTAGCAGGAGGATATCTCCATGGCTTGAAAGAGGGCTGCTTAGTCCCTTCAGAATGTCCTTTTAGAAGTGGATGGGAAATCAGAAGGTACTGAGGAAAGCTAGTGTAGTGTTTCATGGTGGTCCTTTTAGCTGTGCTACTGTTTCCTGGCTTTTGTCCCCGAAGAGATTATCTCCAGCGCAGGGTAGGTCAGCTAACCGGTCCTGCACCTCTGGTCGGAGGACTTCAGCCAGGCCCACCTTCTTGCACTAATTCCCGCTGCAGATGCTCTAGAGGCAGTGTCAAAAAATGTCATAGGCAGCATGGACTTCATGCTTGCCAGCATCTAGGCCTTTCTGAGCCAGAGCATTGAGTTGGTCCTGGAATTGTTCTGGTAAAGATTCTGAAATGTCCTGGATCTTCTTAAAAAGGTCTCTGTTATACTGGGTCATGTATAACTGGTAGGAAGCAGTGTGAGAAATGAGCATTGAGCCATGGAAGACATGTCTGCCAAATGCATCCAGGGAGCTATGGAGGAATGAGGTTTAGAACGTTGTGCCTTTTTCTGGGCTGATTCCACAACCACAAAGTGGTGATCCAGCTGTGGCCTTTGAAACACAGGGGCTGACTGGACAAGGTAGGTAGTATCTGTCTTGCGGTTGACAGGTGCCACCAAGCCTGGATGCTCCCACTTTCTCTTTAGCAGGACAATTAGGATTTCTTGTATAGGAATAGACATGATTTCCTTAGGAGCATCAAGAAACTGGAGTACATCCAGCATCTTGTGCCTTGAGTCTTCTTCTGTCTGAAGCTGAAATAGAATCGTTTCAGACATTTTCTTTATGAAATTAATAAAGGATAGATCCTCTGGAGGAGAGAGTCGTCTTTCCTCAGGGGGAGAAGGCTCTGAAGGCAGATCATCAGAATCCTGGGATGAGTCATCGGTCCAAGGATCGTAAGGTTGATCCCCAGCTCACATAGGATCACCAGAGAGAAGGAATGGTGTTAGTCCTGAAGGATCAGGCCTAGGCATCTACGGCGGCCCAGATGGGGCAGCATCAATGGTAAAGTAGGCACCGATGGGACGAGTGACATTGGGCGAGTCAGTGGTAGAAGTACAGACGGGATGGGTTCCAGTCTCTCGGCATAGTCTTCTTCTGATGACAATGGAATCAGGGTAGAAGGCGTTGGAAATACCAGCATCCTCTGTTCCACCAGTGGAAGTGCACCGATCAACGCATCCAGTCTTCCTAGGAGCGGTGCGAGCACCTTGGGAATCGGGTCGGTGACCGGGGCTGGTCTCTGTGCCAGTGCCGATGGAGGCTGGAAGCCCTACAGTGCTTTTTCGATGGCATCTTGGATCATCCAATTCCTTGTGGAAATCTGAGGCATGTAACCCCAGTCCCGGAGTAGGAGGCAGCACAGGCGTAGCCGGAGGGTCCACTGGTGGAAGTGGAATTGTGGCTCTCGGCACAATGAAGGTGGGGGATGCCTTGGTGATCCGGCCTCTGAGGAGGATGGGGTTGTTTTTTCAGTGCCAATGCCGAGGGCTTGCCTGGATCAGCAGACTGAGCTTTTCCATGCTGGTGCAGATGCTTTTCTCGATCTCCTCTGTCCTTTTCCGGGGCCGAAGAGGAAGAGGTTGAATCCTTTGGAGTCGCCGGCGCCAGAAGGCCTCACTGGTGTCCCACTGCTGAGAGGTCTATGGCACCAGTTCAGACTAAGTTGAAGTGCTCGATGGAGTCGGCGGCTTCGCCTGAAAGAGAAACTCCATTTTCTCAGAACAAGCCTTACGGCCCTTCGGCATCATTTGGGCACATTTGGTGCAAGTTAAGACGTCATGATCAGAGCCCAGACATAATACACAAACCCTATTCGGGTCTGTGATGGACATTGTCGGAGGACAATCAGGGCACCGAAGGAAATGTGACGCCATGGCTTCAACAAAAATTTAGCTGTGGTGCGGTCGATAGCCAGTAGGCCCCAAAGGGAAAACTGGATGGGAATCAACCGCAAATGATGGTAAAGCCTTACCTTACGACTATGGAATCGATAGGGGGACCCCTATAGGGTAGAAATTGTTTGAAATATTTTGAAAAAGTTCCATGAGGAAATTCCTGTCAGGAATCTCTGGAGAGCTCCTTAACCCGCCTGGCTCCTACTGCGTGGAAAAAGACTGAAGGGGGACCCCTGCTGGGCATGCCAAGTAGGTGCCAGTCAAAGTTCTAGAAACTTTGACAAGTGTTCCGTGATTGGGCTCCATCCTGATGTCACCCATATGTGAGGACTACCATCCTGCTTGTCCTGTAAGAACATCATAACTATATATAATAAAAGCAACAAACCGGTCCACTCAACCCTCCTGGGTCCTGAACCTTAAGAACCACATGAGGACAAAAATTCAAATCTCTGCCAATCTGAAAACGAAATATATACCCTTTTCTTCCATGTCTCTGATGGGTGGGATTCTGGACTGATCCATGGTACTACAGGAATGAAAATTATCAGGTAAGAAACTAATTTTCCTTTCCCTGTATGTACCCAGATCAGTCCAGACTCCTGGGATGTACCAGAGCTTTCTCACCTGGGATGGGAGCTGGAGAGGCCCGCTTGAAGCACTCTCTCCAAATCCTCCTGAAACTGGAGCCTGGACGTCCAGTCTGTAATGTCTCGCAAAAGTATGCAGGGATTTCCACGTAGCCGCCCTGCAAATCTCCTCCGATGATACCATCTGATACTCTACCCAAGATGCCACTTGCGAACAAGTAGAGTGGGCACACAGACCCGTAGGAAGGGATCTACTACAAAGGAGATAGGCCGAGCTAATAGCCAACGAGCTATAGTAGCTTTGGACACCTGCCATCCTCTTTTAAGACCACTCCACAGTACAAAAAGATAGTCTGTCACACGAAACTCATTGGTAACCTCTAGGTAACGCAGCAAAGCTCTACGACCGTCAAGCTTCCACAAGTAGCCAGCCAAAGGATCCGAACGATTTAACTCCGTGAAGGCCAGCAGCTCCACCGATTGGTTGACATGAAAGGAGGAAACCACTTTCGGCAGGAAAGACAGGACCGTCCTTAAAGAAATGCCCGAATCCGAAATCCGCAAAAAGGGTTCCCTACAGGAAAGCACCTGGAGTTAGACACCCTACGAGCCGATGTAATGGCCACCAGAAAAATCACCTTCAAGGGAAGATCTTTTAGCATCGATCTCTTCAAAGGTTCAAAAGGCGCAGAGCAAAGAGCAGTGAGAACTAAATTCAGACTCCATGATGCATAAGGATGCTGAATCGGAGGACGCAAGTGTTTTGCTCCCTTAAGGAAACTAACTACATCCAGATGTGCCACTCACTCGACGTCCTGGACAAAACCACACAAACAACCAAGCACCACCAGCTGCACTCTGAGGGAACTACATGACAAACCCTTGGAAAGACCGAATTGTAGAAAACACAGAATATCAGACACCAAGGCCCAGGTAGGTGCGACCTCTCGGTCCAGACACCAAGTCTCAAACTTTCCATACTCTAACATATGTGAGATTGGTAGAAGTCTTAAGCAATTGGAGAAGTGTAGCTACTACAGCTGGAAAATAGCCCTTGTGATTTAACCTCTGCCTTTCAAAAGCCATGCTGCTAGACAGAAGTGATCGACTTCTTCCAAACAAACGGGCCCTTTGATGCAGCAGGCCTGGGAGAACTAGAAACCGCAGCGGGCCCTCCACCATGAGATTGAGAAGGTCCACAAACCAGGGACATCTTGGCCATTCTGGAGCTACCAGGATGACCTCCGTTGGATGGATCTCTATCCGCCTGAGCACTTGGCCGATCAGTGGCCAAGGTGGGAAGACGTACAGCAGAACCTCGGTGGGCCAGGGCAGCACTAGGGCATCTACCCCTTCTGCTCCCATCTCTCTGCGACGAGTGTAGAACTGCGGTGCTTTGGCATTCCTAAAAGTTGCCCTTAGGTCCATGCTGGGCATGCCCCATGCATCACATGAGTCGAAAGGCTGTCTCCGCCAGTGCCCATTCCCTGGGATCTAGGCGGTGACGGCTGAGAGTCTGCCTGCACATTATCCATGCCGGCGATGTGAGACGCTGCTATGCTTACTAAGTTTTGCTCTGCCTAGCTGATCAACTGGCGAGCTTCCATCGCCACCGGTTGACTTCTAGTTCCTCCTTGGCGATTGATGTACGCCACTGTGGTCGCATTGTCTGAGAGAATTCTGACAGACTTGCCAGGGAGGAGAGGATGGAACGCTTACAACACCAACCATACTACCCTGGTTTCCAGCCGATTGACCAGAGCGACTGGATGGGAGCCCAAAGTCCTTGCACCTATTTCCCTCAGCATACCACTCCCCAACCAGAGAGACTGGCATTGGTGGTGACCACTGTCCAGTCAGGCACCCTCAGGGGCACTCCTCGGGTTAAATTGTCAATCACCAACCGAGACTGGATTGCACTGCCTCTGGAAACGGCAAAGGTAGATGAAAAAGCTCGGAGACTGGGTTCCATCAGGAAAGCAAGGTGGACTGTAAAGGCCTCATATGAGCAAAGGCCCAGGGTACCAGTTCAAATATTAAGTCATCGACCGAGAACCTGTAAATAATCTCTGACTCTGGGTTGGTGCTTGAGCATTAAACCTCTTACTTGGACTTGCAGCTTGGAGATGCATTCTGTGGTAAGAAATACTCTGCCCTGCTGAGTGTCAAATAGAGCACCCAAATATTCCAACGACTGAGTGGAGTCCAGTCGGCTCTTGGCGAGATTGACCACCCAGCCCAGTGCCTGCAGGAGCTGAAGTCCTCTCTGAATTGCCTCCTGGGCAAGCTGTTTCGCTGTCGCATGAATCAGCCAATCATCCAGGTAAGGATGCACCAGCAACCCCTCCCTGTGGAGATGGGCTGCCTCCACCACTGTCACCTTGATGAATGTCCTGGGCGCTGTGGCCATACCAAAGGGCAGAGCCCGAAACTGAAAATGCTGACCCAATACCGAAAACCGAAGAAAGCTCTGGGGGTCTGAACAAATGCCTATATGAAGATACGCTTCGGTGCGGTCTAAGGATGCTAGAAACTCTCTCCCTTGTGCACCAAAACTGTGGGACCTGGAGCATCTGTTTACTATTTTCAGATCCAGAATGGGCCGAAAGGGTCACTTCCTTTCTTTTTGGCCCTATGAAGTAAATGGAGTAACGACCTTTCCTTCTTGCCTCCGGAGGCACTGAGATGATGGCCCCTAATTGCAGAAGATGCTGTAAAGTGTCCTGCATCGCTCTTCGCTCTGTTTCGTAACCGCAGGGAGAGATGAGGACGCCATGCAAAATCCAAAGCATAGCCTTCTTTTATCATGGTAAGGACCCACTGGTCCGTCTTTTACTTTGGTCTATTCCTCAAAAAACCAGGACAGTCTGCCCCCTATCTCCGGCCCTGAGGAATGGACCTGTGCCCCTTCATTGTGATGATTCTGCTCCGGAAACAGAGTGGGAGTTACCCAGCCTGCCAAACCAGCAGCCCCAAAAGGACTGGGACCAGGTCTGATGCCTGTTAGGAGCTTGCCGAAAAGGGGTGGTGGGTGCTCTAGATGGGCGATATCTTCGATTTCCTCGGAATGTGGCCTGGGATGAAAAGGAGCCTCTGGACTTAGGTTACCGGAGGATAGACCAATGAACCTTATTCTCTCCCAGAGAATGGATCATATCTTCCATGTCCTCACCAAAAAATAATTTGTCCTTGCAAGGCAAAGACCCCAGCTGTGACTTGGAGGAGACAACCACTGACCAGTTTCTCAACCAGAGGAGTTTACGAGCAGAGACCGCTGCCACCATGGATCGGGCTGACGTCCGCAATAGGTCATGTAGTGCATCCGCACTGTAGGCCACTAAAACTTCCAGAGGGCCTGCATGGGCTGCCTCCTCCACCGACAAACCGGCATTGGCTTGTAATTGCTGAACGCAGCAGAGACCTGCTCACAAGGCAAAATTGCTACATGTGGCCACTCGCACTCCCAGTGCTGAAACTTTATATATCCTTTTAAGCTGTAACTCCAACTTCCTGTCTTGCAGGTCCTTGAGTGCAGTAGCTCCAGTAACAGGAATCGTGGTCTTTTTCATAACTGTGGACACTGCTGTATCTATCTTGGGCACTCACAGCAGCTCTAAAACATCCTCTGGCAGAGGATATAACTTATCCATGGCCTTACTCACCTTCAAGCCCAGGGTATTCCATTCCCGCAAAAGCAAGTCTGTAGCTGAGAAATGAAAGGGAAAAGAAGAAGCAGGGCCTCTCAGACCCAGCAATACTGGATCCTTAGCTCCCAATTTGGATTCCTCTGGGGGAACTTCAATGCCCAGCTCAGCCAAAATAGAAGGAAAAAGAGGCCCCAACTCTTCCTTCTTAAAGAGGCGTCCAGAAGTGTCTGTATTAGGCTGAGGGAGCCCTCTCTGGAGACACTTAGGCTGAGAGGGCTCTGTACCCCCCCCTCCCCCCCCTCCCCCCCTCGGACCTGGACTGCTTCTTAGCAGTGGGCTTAGAAACCAGAGAAGTGAATTTTTTACCAGACTGATGCTTTCCTAACTTTCTCTCCTTGTAAGCCTTATGGAGCAACAATACAAAGTGTGAGGAGGAGGAGTCAGAAACCCCCTCAGGGGAGTCAGGTAGTAAAAGTTTCCTGTGCCTTGGAAAAACCTGCTGCGGAGAAAGGGGAGGTGGTTAAACACCCTCCCCCAGTGCTGCAGGAATTGCATCTCTAACTTATTTTAAAATGGCTTCCGTTCCCGCCTGAATTGCAGCAGCCGTCCCCACTGGGACTTGGGCAGACAGTGGTACTACAAGAATGAAAATTATCATGTAAAACTCATTTTCCTTTTTAAATCTGGTGGCCACTGTGCATGGCAGGCTGGTTAGGAGGAGAAGCTACACCAGCTAGGGCTTGTCAGTGTGGAAGAGAAGGTTAAGAGGAAATATGACTGAAGTTTATATAATAATCAGTGAGATGGAATGGGTAAATAAAAGATGGTACAAACAAGAACTTGATATACTTTAGTTCCTCATGCACACTAGCCCAATTGCACAAATACAAATTTTCAACTTTTTAAATGTTTCCCCTCCCCAGCACAGCCAAAACAATCATATCATGTAACCAGAGCCTGACTGACACCCCCCCCCACCCCCTGTTTAATTTGGCTGTCCTCAGCGATCCTCTCCCGGGACCTCTCTTGACTCCTTCCCATTTAGCTCGCAGTGGAAATCAATCACCTCATAAAGCCTCTTTCCTGACTCTGTTCTCTCTGGCTCTTATCCAGGATCCTCTCCCTTCACTCCTTCCTATCTGTCTCAGGTCTCCATAGCATCCACTCATTTCTGCCCTACCTCCTTCTATATAATTTCAAGAAATGAAAAAAAGGTGAGGTGCTAGGAAAATAGGATAGCTGCCTTCCTGTATCTATCATATTGCTTAAATGAAATTTTTTTCTATCAAATGAGGCATCCCTAAACTATTAAAGTCTAGGACCTTTGCAACTAAGGCTTGCGCAAATAGGTTTTCAGTTATTTAATCAGCTTATGGCTCTCACTGGCTTGCAGGTGGGCAGGGAGTGAGTGCCAAAGCACAGAGCCTGCCCTGCAATACAGAATGCTTTCTTACAAGTCTGTCAAAAATGCCATGAGGAAGAGAGAATGGCAAGAAAGACCCTGATTGCTAGAAGATAAGTAGGAACCTTTATTTTTGGGGTTGTTTTGTTTTTTTTTACTTTTTCCCCAGGAATTTAAAAGGGTTTATTATGATAAGAACAAAAACAGGAGAAAAAGCAGTGGAAAAATGACTCATTTTTCCAGGAAAATGAGTTTATTTTGGTGGACAGAAGCCAAGACAATAAACAGTATTAAACACTCAATGGCATCTCTATTTCCACACCATCTCCCCCCCCCCAGCATGTCCCTTTCTCTCCCTCTGTTCTCACCAAACTGTCTTCTCTCCCCCATTTATCCTTACTACTCGTGGTGCCAGGCTTCTCCCCTCTTTTGTGGCAGTATGCTTGCTAAGGCTTCTGTACTCTAAAGCACGTCTGTGCAGGGCCAGGGCGTTTGCCGGGAAGTGCTTCTGGGAGGCATGGCCTCCTTCAAATGCTGTACTGGTGGCACTAAGCCACAGACATTTTAGCTGTGAGGGGGGGAGGAGAAGGTGGCACTTGAAATGCCACAGCAGCACTGGAGGTCGAGTGCTTTTGCTAGTGGGGGGGGGTGGGACTTGAAACGATGCAGCTGTTTTGGCCCAACCTGGCTTGTACTATTTGATAGCTACCTGCTTGTAGGCACGAGCAGGCCAGAGACCTAAACAAGGTTTTGCACACAACACATTGTCCAGCCTGCCTCACCGCCCTAGTCAAACTGATGGTAGCTTTGGATAGGAGGTAATTGGCAAGGCGAACGTGACTGTGTGGGGCTGGGCCCCTAGGTATGGTGCAGCTATAGATTAAAAGGTGTGGGGAGAAAGATAATGAAAATCACAAAAACAAAATTTTCCAAAAACATGAGGAAGGGAATTTAAATAAGGGCAGGACCAAAACACGTGTGCCACCATTTCCTGGGCTTGACAATGGGGGACAGAGCAGCGGAGAGCCTAAAATTGCCAACAGGAGGCCACCTGTACAGATGGCCCTATGCGGTCCATGCTGCCTTAAGTGCCTGCTATGCTTTGAGATGGAAGTTGCATAGAAAACCTTCTGGGGACCCTCTTCCCCTCCAGTGGTGTGCCTCTACACTGAATCAGCATGGGAGGTAAGGGGATGAAAGGAATAGTATGTATCATGAGAAGGTAGATGGCCCTCCTCGGTATGACCTCAAAATTGGCTACGGGTATATCCTGCAGTCTGTGAAGGCTTTTAAGTAGAGCGCGTTAAGTGTGTAAGTGTGTGTGTGTGGTGGGGGCAGCTCTCTAATGATGAGACCTTTTACATAGGTCTGGAGGAGGGGGAATGGAAACCTGGCAGGACCCTCCAGAGTTGCAGAACTCTTGCCCCTGATAGAATAGTCAAGTATATGGGGACCCTATCCTACTTGGATAGTAAGACTATGGTGGCTGGTGAACCTATTCCACCTGACAGTTCAAGTGGCTGCACCTATGTGTGTCAGTCATCTAAAAAGGAAATGATCACATTTTGGGGTTCTGGCTGAGGCCAGTTGATTGCAGTGGGGGGGATGCTACCATCTCCACACCCAAAGCAGGGTTTATGAAGTTCTTCCAGGTAGTCCTTAGAGGGGACAGCTGGCTTTCTCATTACAGAAACCATGATCCAAGGTTCAAAAATGTCTCCATAGAGAGACGGCAGCAGCAAGAGGCCATGAGCAATACTGTCTTGCTAGAAAACAAAAGAGCTACCAGTCCTACTGCAGTTCACTTACTTGGTGAAAAAGCAGCTTCCAAGGAGTGCCAAAGGGGGGGAGGATCTGCGTACAAAAATCTCTGCAGGGTTTGCAAGAGGAAGATGTGTACCTTCTTTAGCAGGCCTATGAGGCCCTGTCTGCCTTTTCCAATGGAATGGACAGAGACCCCATACAAACTCCAGTTCTTCTTTCTGACCCAGAAGAAATCCAGCATCTCTTTCTGGGTTCTGGTAAGAAACTTTTGCAGGAGGGCTTGGGGTGGTCAGCCCAGCTCATTCACATTGAAACCCCTCCCATGACACGACACCAGCCGCAGTATTTGCATGTGATGAGCGCTATCTCATTCACTCTGCGTTGGATGTGCGTTAAATAGGCGCTAATCCCCCTATTGCATTAGGGGATGGATTAGTGCCTATTTATGCTGCTGTGGGTTAAACAGGGTGCTCGGCTGAGTGCACTGTTTTGCATAGGCCCCAGAGTAATGGAGGCTGGATGGGTGGGGCAGGTAATAGACCAAATAAACATCCATACACTCAGTCTAATGGAGGGAAAAGGAAACCCTCTGATTTGAAAAACAAACTACTCCAAATCAAACAGGGAGGGGGACTAAAAATGCTAAGGCAAAAAAAAACAAGGAATGGTAAGTGAGACTAGAGGAAAGGATAAGTTGAAAAGGTAAGGTAAACAAGCAAAGAGTGCCGGAGGGATTTTTTTTTCTGCCCCAAAGAAACAAAATTACTTGAAAGGATGGGAAAAAAATAAAAACTTCTTTCGGTAGTTGCAGTGCTCTAACCCAGGTGTAGGCCCACACAGTTGCTGCTGCTGCCCCTGCCCCAGAAGGTGTCCCATCAGAGACAGAAATAAAGAGGGGATCTTATCTTTTTTTTTTTTTTTCTTGGAGCAGTAAGGGAATTCATCTGGTGAGCAGTTCCTGGAGGAAAGCAGATGAAAGAGAGGATGGAAGGGATAAAAGAACCAAGCTAAGGAAGCTTGTTTGCTTTTAGGGGGAAAAAAAGGAGTTAGTGGTGGTTATTGCAGCAGTTGGAAGGAAAAAAGGGTAGTAATAGGGGAAAACTGAGCAGTAATTTTCCTCTGCTGAAAAGCCACTCCCACTTTAGGCTTAGGTCTGACAAGGTTTCCCTAAGTAGAGACTGATCTGAACCCCACAAAAAGGGAGCAAAAAGTTTCCTGATATAGGGAGACCCAGTCCCTTTGCTGCTGCTGGGTGAAACCTGTTTTTAACAGTAGACACCAGGACAGGGCTGCCAAAGGTTGCCTTGCCTCCACAAAGAACAATAATCAGTGTCAGGGCCCCATGTCTCATGGGGTGCTACACTGAAAGGAGTCAAGTCCAGCCAGAAATAAAAATTAATATCCAATGCTGTCAAATGGACACATTGGCAACCTCCTTCGGTGGCATTGGGTGGTTGAGCACGTAACTGGCAGCCTTGTGTTCCTAATAATCAGAAAGAAAACCAATTCTAAATTAAATCATAAAATAGGGAAAGTTGAAGGGGGAGCCGAATCCCTGGCAAGGAGGGTGTGACAGGTACATAGCCAGGGACAATGGAACACCTTAAGAACAGGGCTTAGCTATCTAAAGCCAGTCCACCTTAAGATGGGGAATTCTGGGTACAGGCTATTTCTTCTGGCTGAGGGATTATAAGGTAGAGCTGAAAGGAGCCCAAAGGGAGGCTCCAAGACTCCAGGAACATGAATAAGAAAGGACAGGCAGCCCCTTGACAATAGCTGACCTATTTATGTTGCTGTGTAAATAGGAGATATTAGTTCTTTGCAAAGCTACCCTGAACCTGTGTTCTGCAAACTGTGAATGCTGGTGGTTTTATTGCACTGTAAAATAATTCACTTAAAAGTGGGAAACGTCTTGACCGCTCATCTCTGTACCACATATGATGTCAACTTGGGGATTTTCTGCGCTAAGCAAGGCACAGTCAGAAATCCATGCCCCAGAACAGAGACGATATTTGGAAGTTTGTTTGCTCTAAACAGTTGCATAGAGGAGTGCACATGCAAAAACAAAGAAGAAAAATGAGATCTTTGGCCCAGAGGAAAAGAAAAAAAAGTCTAGGAGGAAAATATGCACCCAGAAGAAAACTCTGGGAAATTTCCTGGGGCCTGACTACAGGGATAGCTCAGGAATCCATTATAACAGACCCAGGGCAGTAGTCCTGCCTGAAACAGGAGAAAGTGAGTGAGTTAGAGCTGAACAGGTAGGAGTTTAGTTTGTGTAAGATAGGGAAGCAGGCTTTTTCAATCCTCTGGAGGTTGTGAAGAATGGAGCGGTGAGTCAGGCCTTTGCTGAAAGACAATTATAGTGACAGCTGACAGATTGTTATACAGAGCCAAGGGGTGTAACAATGGTGTCTCCTAGAGAATCTGATTACCTGCAAGCAACCTTGCTTGTACTATGGGAATATGCGACCAGAAGCTTTTCAAGCTATTGCTAAACATCATACCACGGCAGCTTCCATAATCCCCAAGTTAAGACTGGGAAAAGATCCAGAGGTTTTTCTCGTGAACTTTGAGCAGACCGCTTAACTGCCCAGGTGACTTGAAGCGGCCTGGACCGTATATTCAGGAAATCTACTGACTGGGCCCAGCTAAGCAGCATATAAGTCTGCCAACTCTGATGGGGGGGCTAGTTATTCAGATATCAAGGTCGTTATACTTGAAAGGATTGGGAGTAACCTGGAGACATATCTATTGCAGTTCTGGAAAAGGATCCTCCTCTCAAGAGAAAGCCCTAGAAATCTTTTCCATCATCTCAAGAACCTTGAGTGGAAATGTTTACAGCCTAATGCAAAGTCAGGCCAAGAAGTAGTCTATTTAGTCTTGCTTGAAAAATTCATAGCTTATATCCATCTATTGAGCAATGGGTATGCCAAAATACCAAGCTTACCCTGGAATTGGCCATAGAATTAGCTGACACCTTCCATCAAGCCCAGCTCATAACAGGGAGTACAACCGAGAACAGAGGGATACCCTGTCCAGATGCCTGATCCTGACCAGGAGAGTAGGGGGACCCAGCAACCGTCTTTAGGGCAATGAGATCCCACCTTGATATTCAGAAGACATCCAGTAAGCTCAATTTGTTTTACCTGTCACAGGTAGAGCTATTTTTGCCAAAGACACTTGATGTGTAGGAGATGAGACCAAGGAGGTTGGCCTGGTATTCTAGCCTAACTGAGAGGATGTAAAGCATGTTAACAAGAGAGAACCTTTAAAGAAATGGTGATTCTGGAAAAGAGAAAAGAAAAGGGGTCGGGGATCTTCCTCTCCACCTGCGTGGTGATGGTCCACATCCTTTTTCCTTTTGTGTCCTCTCTGCGGGAGATGGAGAAGGAAACTCTTAGAGGAACCCTTGAGCAAAGCAATGAGAGTAAAGTGAAAAAAAGCCCTCTGGAAATGTTCCTAATGTAAAACATCAGACCACACAGATGAGGAGTGCCTATGACTGGAAGATCTGGAATGGGAGCAGTGCCTAGAAGATCTGATCAAAAAGACTTCAGTGAACCAAGGGGAAGGGGAAGACTTCATGAAAGGACTTGAATAGGTTAATGTAAATTGGTTATTTACTCTCACAGATAATAGAAGGATTAGGGGGCACTCTATGAAGTTAGCAAGTTGCTCATTTAAAACAAATAGAAGAAAATTCTTTTTTACTCAGAGCATAGTTAAGCTCTGGAATTCATTGCCAGAGGATGTGGTTACAACAGTTAGTGTAACTGGGTTTAAAAAAGGTTTGGATAAGTTGCTAGAGGAAAAATCAATAAACTGCTATTAATTAATAAGCAATAGTAACTTGAGATTTATTTATTGTTTGGGTACTTGCCAGCTACTTGTGATGTGGTCTGGCCACTGTTGGAAATAGGATACTGGGCTTGATGGACCCTTGGTCTGACCCACTATGGCATATCTTATATTCTAACCTTTGGTGGGCAAGGTTGAATATAAAGTGAGTAAGCATGTTGGCAAGGATAACACCCACCTCAAGAATGAAGAGTGTGAATGGGAGTGGGCATGAACCTTTGCGAAACTGCAAAGCTGCAACCTGGTGGATGGTACACGTCTGGTACTGGGAGACTAAATGGTCCCAGTCAAGTTGAATGAAGTCCCCAACTAAGTTTTAATAGACTTGGAGTGCAGCAAGATACTTGTGAGAAAGAAGCTAAGTAGAAGAATAAGGTTTAACCATAAGAGAAAGGCAACCCTTGCATGTGTACACAGACATCAACAGTACTCATTGTGTCAGGTGGTACTGACAACAACTGAGAACAGGCCTATATAAAGGTCAGAATACTGCCTCAATTACCATATCAGGTGACACTAGGATAAGACTACTCATAATTTGGGACCACTTCAGAACTAAACAGAACAGACTATATAGGGTACCCCAAACAGAATAAGGTGGTTAGACCACAGAAGAACCAAGAAAGCAAGAGCCCCAACCTAGTCCAGGATTCAAGGATTGTGGGGAGTAGAACTACCAGGGAGAGGGACAAAGAGCCTCACTTGGTTAGGGATAGGGGGTCAGTTGTAATTTAAGTCAACCACAGGTGAGGGAAGAGGGGTTTCTTACCCCAGGGAGATAGCCCTGGCACAGGCAAGCGCTCAACCCTGCAGGGGTGGGCAATTCCGGTCCTCGAGGGCTGCAAACCAGTCGGGTTTTCAGGATATCCTTAATGAATATGCGTGAGAGAGACCTGCATACCCACTGCCTCAGTTGTATGCAAATCTATTTCATGCATATTCATTAGGGGTATCCTGAAAACCCGACTGGTTTGCAGCCCTCGAGGACCGGACTTGCCCACCCCTGAAGGTTAAGCTGAGGCAGGAGGGTATGTGACAGGATATATACCTAGAGACCAGAACAACTTAAGAACTGGGCTTAGCTATCTGAACCCAGTCCACCTTAAGACAAGGAATGCTGAAAGGAGAGTAAAGAGAGGCCCCAGCTCTCCAGGAACGTGAGTAAGAAGGGACAGGTAGACCCTTGAGAATTGCTGACCTGTTTAAAATAGGAGAAGGCAATTCTTTGCAAAGTTAACCTGAATTTGTGTTGCAAAAGCTGTGATTGCTGGTGGTTTTGTCGCATTGTAAAATAAAGCACTTAAGAGGAAAAAGCCTTGACTGCTCATCTCTGTGCCACTGGGGGATTTGGGGTTACTCTCAGTTTCCCAAAGTGCAACCCTAAAACATGTGGAACTAGGGTGGGAACATCTCACTGCTCCAGTACAGACTCGTTGGGCCCGCCTACTGCCCCAAATAAAAGCCTAAATCTGTAATGAGGGTGAATTTGGGCAGGAGGAGGTGGGGTGAGCAGATCACACTGTTCATGGCCCAACTGGGAGTAAAATTCTCAATGGTGTTGGTGAAAACTGTGTGTAGGTGTTTTGTTTACAGGCACGACCATACCAGTGCCCTAAATAAGGTTTCACACACAGCCCATTTCTCCTCCCTGTTCCAACTGATGATAACTTTGGCTTCAGTTAAGAGGTAATTGGCAAGGCGGACTTGGCTGCGTGCTGCAGGCAATCTACGTATGGTGTGCCCATAAATTAGAAGATGTGAGGAAAAGGATAACTAAAACTGCAAAAACAAATTTTCTAAAAAAAAATGAGGGAGTTAAGTGCAGGACCAAAAAATGTGGGTCACCATTTCCTGGGCTTGACAATGGGGGCAGAGCGACGGCGAGCCTAGAAGTGCCTGCAGAAAGCCAGCTGTACAGACGGTCCTGTGCACTACCCACCAGCTTAAGTTCCTGCTACATTTTGAGAAAAGGAGTTGCATAGAAAGCATTCCACCAGGGACCCTCTTTCCCTGTGATGATGAACCTCCAACCTGTATCAGGGCGGGAGGGAAGGATGATGAAATGAACAATATGTATCATGAGGAGGTTATTGGCCCTCCTCAGCATGGCCTCAGCATTGTCTACGGTTAAGTCTCACAGTGGGAGGTGGATTGATTTGGGGAGGGGGGAGGGACCTGAGTATAGGCCCTGATGACAGGGCCTATACTCAGGTCCAGAGGAGGGTGGGGGAAAAGCTGGTGGGGACCTCCAGCCTGCAGATTCCCCCTCGCAGATAGAGTGGACAAGCACATGGATAACCTAGCCTGGATGGAATGTAAGATTATGGCAGCTGGAATGACAGGGGGGCCTGCAGGTGTTATCTGCCCCCCCCCCTTCCAAAAAAAAAAATTCGACCAGCCACTACTCCCCTCCTGCTTTCCAAATTGCCACAGGAAAGGAACCTTCCCAAAAAATGCAATGTGGTAGTGGCACCACGCTTGCTGCATTGTCCCCCTCCCACCTGCCTGCCCTGCTTAATGGCCTCAGCAGGGCAGTCAGGTGAGCGGGAGAGGAGCAATACTGAGTCAAATCCCTCTGTGCCCCCTGGATCCCCTCATTCACTGCCGATTAAGTTAAAGAGGAGACAGCAGTTTTGTAGCACTTTGGGCACCTCCTCCTTCTCGTCCTCTTCTGCTGACTCACATCATTTAAATGATGAGGGGAATGGAACAACTCCCCTATGAGGAAAGACTATGAGGAAAGACTAAAGAGGTTAGGACTTTTCAGCTTGGAGAAGAGACGACTGAGGGGGGATATGATAGAGGTGTTTAAAATCATGAGAGGTCTAGAACGGGTAGATGTGAATCAGTTATTTACTCTTTCGGATAGTAGAAAGACTAGGGGACACTCCATGAAGTTAGCATGGGGCACATTTAAAACTAATCGGAGAAAGTTCTTTTTTACTCAACGCACAATTAAACTCTGGAATTTGTTGCCAGAGAATGTGGTTCGTGCAGTTAGTATAGCTGTGTTTAAAAAAGGATTGGATAAGTTCTTGGAGGAGAAGTCCATTACCTGCTATTAAGTTCACTTAGAGAATAGCCACTGCCATTAGCAATGGTTACATGGAATAGACTTAGTTTTTGGGTACTTGCCAGGTTCTTATGGCCTGGATTGGCCACTGTTGGAAACAGGATGCTGGGCTTGATGGACCCTTGGTCTGACCCAGTATGGAATTTTAAACAAAAGCGTGATGGTGGGGCCTGGCAGGGGAGGAGGTGCCAAAGGCGTTGCAAAGTTCCCATTTCCTCCTCTTTCTGTTTTATTTAATCAGTGGTGATAACAGGATTGGGGGGGGGGGGAGGTGCACAGAGGGATTGACTCAGCAATGCCTGGGGGGGGGACGGTGTTGGTAGAGGAAGTGAACCTACCAGAGAATGAGGAGAAGGGATGGAATGAACTGGGATTGGGGGCAAAGGAGAGAGAGAGTAAACTAGATTGTGGGGGGAAGGAGGGGAAAAGAGACAGGACGGGGCAAGAGTGAACCAGGATGAGTGAAAGAGTGAGAGATCAAAGGGGCTTTGGGATATGGGAAAGAGGGGATGGAAGTGTGAATTTGGGACTATGGCTTCTTTCCTGCTCCATCTCATCCCAATCTTCCCTCCTTCTCCTCCACCCTATTCTTATTCCTCCATCTTTCTTCTACTCCCAACCCCACTACGCCCTTGCTTCCCACCTTCCTATCTTTGATCCTTCTTCCTCTATCCCACTCCTGACCCCTCTTTCCTCCCTTCCCTCCCATTCCTTTTCTTTATCCTCCTTGAATCCCCATCTCATCCTCTCCTCCCTCTTCCTCTATCCTCCTTCATCCCTTATCTGTCTATCTCTCCTGTCTAAGATTCATTCTTCATTTGCCTCATTCTGTGATCTCCTCTCTTTCTATTCTCATACCCTCCTTCCTCCCAAGACCCAATGTATATAAGAGAATGACAGATAGAGGTGTAGTTGGGGGCAATTTGCATGCTCCCTCCCTAACCAAAAAGATATTCCATTGTCCCTTTGGTAGGGGATGTCTTATACTTATCTGCCATGCCAATTGGCAATTTGACTGGCTGTACCCATGTGTGTTAGTCATCCAAAAGGTGATGACTGACTTCTCATGAATCTAGCTGCTAGACGCCATCTTGCTAGCAGGGGATCTCACTGGGTCATGTTCTAGCTGCCGCCTTGAAGGTTGCATGACAGAGCAAGACCAATCCTATAAGAACCTCCTTCACAGATTCCTTGGGGCCTCAACATCACGTCACCTCAGCTCCTTCCTTTGGCCAACCTTCCCTTGCTTTGCCTTGTATCTGTGTAGTCTAAGCGGTCGTCTTACCTTGCCCTGTTTCCTAGTGGCCCTAGGGGCCTTCTTGCTTTGCATTAAGAACATACCATATTGGGTCAGACAAAGGCTCCATCAAGCTCAGCATCCTGTTTCTAACAGTGGCCAATCCAGGCTATAAGAACCTGGCAAGTTCCCAAAAACTAAGTCTATCCCAAGCTATTGATGCTAGTAATAGCAGTGGCTATATTCTAAGTCAACTTGATTAATAGCAGGTAATGGACTTCTCCCCCAAGAACTTATCCAAACCTTTTTTAAACCCAGCTTCACTAACCACATCCCCTGGCAACAAATTGGAGAGTTTAATTGTGCTTTGAGTGAAAAAGAACTTTCTCCAATTAGTTTTAAATGTGCCCCATGCTAACTTAATGGAGTGCCCCCTAGTCCTATTATCTGAAAAAGTAAATAACCGATTCACATTTACCTGTTCTAGACCTCTCATGATTTTAAACACCTCTATCATATCCCCCCTCAGCCGGCTCTTCTCCAAGCTGAAAAGTCCTAACCTAACCTCTTTAGACTTCCCTCATAGGGGAGCTGTTTCATTCCCTTTATTATTTTGGTCACCCTTCTCTGTACCTTCTCCATTGCAACTATATCTTTTTTGAGATGCGGTGACCAGAATTGTACACAGTATTCAAGGTGCGGTCTCACTATGGAGCGATACAGAGGCATTATGACATTTTCCGTTTTATTCACCATTCCCTTTCTAATAATTTCCAACATTCTGTTTGCTATTTTGACTGCCGCAGCACACTGAACCGACGATTTCAATGTGTTATCCACTATGATGCCTAGATCTCTTTCTTGGGTGGTAGCTCCTAATATGGAACCCAACATTGTGTAATTATAGCATGGGTTATTTTTCCCTATATGCATCACCTTGCACTTATCCACATTAAATTTCATCTGCCATTTCGATGCCCAATTTTCCAGTCTCACAAGGACTTCCTACAATTTATCACAATCCTCTTGTGATTTAACTACTCTGAATAATTTTTTATCATCTGCAAATTTGATTATCTCACTCGTCGTATTTCTTTCTATATCATTTATAAATATATTGAAAAACACGGGTCCCAGTACAGCTCCCTGAGGCACTCCACTGTCCACTCCCTTCCACTGAGAAAATTGTCCATTTAATCCTACTCTCTGTTTCCTTTCTTTCAACCAGTTTGTAATCCAAGAAAGACAAGAAGGAGCAAATGCAAGGAAAGGGCAAAGCAGAGACACCGGAACAAGGAGCAAGACAAGAATGCAGGAGAAAGCAATATTCACTGAGCAAAACACGACAGGAGACCTGTTGCTGAGACAAGGCAGTGAAGTCTAGAAAACCCTTACGTAGGGCTAAGCTGCTGATTTTGTCTTAGGGCGCCTTGGGATTTTTTTTCCCTGCTGGCCCTTTAAATGTTGGCAGGTTGGGCGCGTGCATGCCTAGGAGGAGTAGGAGAAGGTGTGCTGCAGCGTCTGTCAGTGGCAGGCGGGGGTGAGGGCAGCAACTTGTGGGACCATTGCACGAGTCATCAAATTTAACAAAAGTGATGTTTTATGCTTTGTCCCATTCACCTTAATGCTGCTAATCTTGGCCCGTATTCACACTGCTTGCTATAGCAAAAAGGAGAGACAGAGGTCAGCCCTGATATGTCCCACTAGAAATTGGCAAAGCCTTTGACAGACAGCCATTCATTCATCAAAACCTGTGCCCTAGGAGATATATGCGGAATGGAGACCCATCGGTTAAACTCCTCCAGGAAGTCAAGTTCTGCAAGTACCCTAAATAAGTAAGGCCACTGGACACCATCCAAGGCCTTATTAGCATTACGGGACTTAGCAAGGTGAATATTGTTAAAAATTCTCCTGGTATTATAGGTAGACCATCGGCTTTAATAAATCCTATTTGGTCAGGATGGATAATATAAGGCATATAAGTTTCTAAACATAATTGCAAAGTTTTAGCCATTATTTTAGTTTCAACAATTTTTTATTTGTACAAATAACTACATCATCCCGGAGGACTGGAACTCTGAGTCCCGCACGGGTGGCATTAATAAAAAAAAAAAAAATTTCTCATAACGTTACTCATTTTACCCCTTCCCCTGCCGTCCCTCCCCCCTTCCCCCCTTCCACTCCCAGCCCACCCCTTAATTCTTAAGCTATTGAATCAGTGTCCATGTACCCTACATAAAGTCAGAGCCACGTCTCAGTGCTATCAGTCATTCAGGATATAACTCCTGGCTTGTGGTGATAAAGATTGTATGTAGCAGTCCCATGTGGAAAGGAATTTTCTTCGCAAAAGAGGAGTGCTCTGAGAAACCATCTTGTCCATTTGCAGTAAATGGTGTAAGCTATTGCGCCATTGCCAAAGGCGTGCGTTGTAGTCCAGTGCTGAAGTATAAGCTTCCTTCCGACCATAGTCGCTTTTTTTATGCATATACAGTGACCATGATTTCAAATTTGCGTTTTCATAAAACAATCAAATAAAAACAGCGTTGGTGATAAAGAAAGTGGAGTCTTTGTAAGCTGTGCTAACAAATTAGCAATTCTAGCCTAAATCTAGCCAAATAGGGGAGTGATCAGATATAATAACATCATCTAGGCCTGTCTCCCCCACCCTGGAAAAAGCATGTGCACTAACCAAAAGGTAATCCAATCGGGATTGTGTAGCATAATCTGGAAAGGTGCGTAAATTCAGCGACCACAGGGTGAAGGGTCCTCCACGCGTCTATCACGTGGAGGGATTTTTCAAAAAAGGCAATCCTTTTGCTCGCCCCCCTGTGCATTGGAAGCTGCCGGGGACCGATCCAAGCATGGGTCTCTCACTGCATTAAAGTCCCCTCCTATCACCAAGGTCGAGTTTATATGCGGTAGTAAAATACTGTAAATTTCTTGGAAGAATGCCGAGTTATACACGTTGGGTGCATAGAGGTTACACAATACTACTGGCATGTGATTCAATTCATATGGTTTATTATATTTATTATATGTCTAATTTTGTCTAATATGGTCTATTATATGTAATCTCGTTTTTAACTGTGACGCACGTTGGCACCACAGTAAAGTTAACTTTCCTTTTAACTATCTATCTTTCCTCCACCTATCATTGTAATTTCCTTTCTCAGTTACATGTAAACCGACATGATGTTTTTTACGAATGCCGGTATATAAAAGTTATAAAATAAATAAATAAATAAATTCCGCTATTAAAATTACATAGCGACCTAATGGGTCACAAATTTCTTTTTGCACCTGCAGGGGAAGTTTTTTATGAATCAAAAGCACCACACCGGCTGAGCGAGTCAAAGCCAAGGCATAATGGACCTCTCCCACCCAAATTTTACGCAACTTCTAGTGTTCAGTATCTGTGAGATGAGTTTCCTGTAAAAACACCATGTCTGCATTCTTTCTTTTTAACATCATTAAAATTTTTGTTCTCTTAATTGGGGAATTTATGCCACACACATTCCAGGAGATAATGCGGATACCCTGCTTAATCATTTCATAACATGCTGGAAGAAGCAGTGAAGCAGGAAAATGCATCGAGAGCGAAGGGCAACCCTCCCAGCAGGGGTCCTCCTCCCCATCCAACAACTTTGTAATAGGCCACACTGATACCATAGGTTATACATGACTTCTCGGACACAGATCCATAACAAGACTGCCACCTTTCGCTTTCATATCCCCTTCCCAACCACCCACTTCCCCCCAGCCTGTGTACCACCCCCTTTTCTCCCTGTAGTGAACAAAAACTGAGGAATCACTATTGTGCCCACGAGTCCCTCCCCCCAGTGATCAATCCCACCCCATCCACACACCCCCAGACCAGTACAACAGACATATTCAGAAATGTCCCAACTTATGCAGCTTAGTAACTTTTATATTTCTGACTGTGCTGTGCAGAGCATAGGTCTTCAGATATGGCAGCTGAGATTCAATGCCAAGAAGTGCAGAGTCATGAATATGGGGAGTGAAAATCCGAATGAACTGTATTCGATGGGGGGAGAAAGGCTGATGTGCACGGAGCAGGAGGGAGACCTTGGGATGATGGTGTCTAATGATCTGAAGTCGGTGAAACAATGTGACAAGGTGATAGCTAAAGCCAGAAGAATACTGGGCTGCATAGAGAGAGGCATATCGAGTAAGAAAAGGGAAGTGATTATCCCCTTGTACAGGTCCTTGGTGAGGCCTCACCTGGAGTACAGTGCTCAGTTCTGGAGACTGTATCTCCAAAGAGACAGAGACAAGATGGAGGCGGTCCAGAGAAGGGCGACCAAAAAGGTGGCAGGTCTTCATCGAATGACTTATGAGGAGAGATTGAAGAATCTAAATATGTACACCCTGGAGGAAAGGAGGAGCAGAGTGATATGATACAGACTTTCAGATACTTGAAAGGTTTTAATGATCCAAAGACAACGACAAACCTTTTCCGTCAGAAAAAAATCAGCAGAACCAGGGGTCGCGATTTGAAGCTCCAGGGAGGAAGACTCAGAACCAATGTCAGGAAGTATTCTTCACGGAGAGGGTGGTGGATGCCTGGAATGCCCTTCCGGAGGAAGTGGTGAAGACCAGAACTGTGAAGGACTTCAAAGGGGCGTGGGATAAACACTGTGGATCCATAAAGTCTAGAGGACATGAATGAATGTGGAAAAAAGGATTTGCATTCACAAAAAAGCAGGGAGTAGCTTGCTTGTTACAGCGGTTACTACCCCATACCAAATAAGCCTGATACTTCACTTTCAATGCATATCCAGCATAGCTCTCTGCTTCAACGGCAGGGGAGAAAGACTGATACTTCACGCATATCCAGCATAGCTCTCTGCTTCAACGGCAGGGGAGAAAGTCTGATACTTCACTTTCAATGCATATCAAGCATAATTCTCTGCTTCAACAGCAGGGGGAATGAAGAAAAGTGGATCTATATACAGACAACAACCAACAAGGACTGAATTACATAGTCTGGGTAAACAAATGAGCATGGGTGTAGCTTGCTTATTGCAGCGGTTACTACCCCTAACTAATTAAGCTAGATATTTCACTTAGATGCAGCTCCAACACTGCTCTCTGCATTAATGGTGGGGGTGGAAGGGAAATAGAACCAAAAGGTTACTAAGAGGCAAGAGTAACAGATAAGAATGAGAAAAAAAAAAAGTGCGAAGATTGCTGGGCAGACTGGATGGGCCATTTGGTATTCTTCTGCCATCATTTCTATGTTTCTGTGACTCCTGCCTAGTCTGGCCATGACTAAATAAACCAGATCTTCTCTGTGTTGTCAGGCCGTTTCTCCCTGAAATGTTTCCTTTGAGCCTAACTCTCTCGTGGGTTCCATGCTACAATTGCTGCTGCTTTAACTGTAAACTTATAACTGGTAGCACTATCTTGGTCTGCCCGTTTCCAAATGTGCTTTCCACAAATTTTAACTTTTTTTTTTTTTTTTTTTACCAAAAGCAGAGGCCTCAGAGGCTCATGTTGTGGTAACTTCTGCTTCACCGGGGCTTCACGTCCCCAGTTGTTCCCTTTTTTGCACATATGTCCTTAATTCTCCAGCCTCCGTAAACCATTGGACACCTTCAGGGGCTAGCACCCGTACACGAGCTGGATAAACAAGCATCGCTTTGATCCCCATTTTAAACAGAGTAGAGCACAGAGGGGCCAACAGCCTGCGTTGTGCTGCAAGAGACGCAGAATAATCCTGGAAGATGAGAATTTTTTGGTTGTTGTAGGTTAACCCCTTCCCAGAGCGGATGGCTTGTAAAATCTCCGATTTGTGGGCAAAATTGAATATTTTTGCAATGATCACTCTGGGTTTCGCTGAGGCTTTGCTTTTGGGCCCCAAACGGTGGGTCTGTTCCACCCGGAGAGGGCCATGTGATTCTGAAATGCCTAACTCCCGGGTCAGCCAGCCCTCCAGAAAAGAGGCCAAATCCCTCTCATCCAAGGTTTCAGGTAGGCCAATAAACCTCAAATTTGAGCATCTCGAGCGGTTCTCCAAATCGTCTAGCCTTTCTTTCTGCTTTTTATATGCCGCTTGCATTTTATTTACCTTCGCCTGCAAGGCCTGCAGGCCGTCTTCAGTGTCTGAGACTCGCTGCTCTACCTGGCTGATCCGCTTTTCGTAGCCTGCAATTGCCTCCGTTAGGCTGGACAATTTTGCTGCTGTTTTGCAGTTCAGGCCCTAGTGCTTCTACCACTGCCGCTTTTATGTCCGCGGCTGTTGCACTGGGAGTCGCCGCCGTGTTCGCGCTGTGTGTCTTGTCGCGGCCGCCATTTTCTTACGGCAGTGTTTCAGGTGCTCAGGCCTTCTCCCTTTCTTTTTCTATTTTGGCGGTGCGCAATGCCATGGCTGCCCCAGGCTGCTCGTTTGATTAGCGTGAGTAATGCGCTTTAGGGGAGCCCGAAATATTGGTCGGATCGTGGCACGGATGGGGTTGGATCGATCTTAAGTGACCCGGGACGAGAACTCACGACCGTTCTCCTCAATGCATCACATGACCCCTCTTTAGCCATTATTATAATGTGAGCATTAATTAACAAAATAGGCCAGTAGGAATCTACCTCCATCTTGTCTCTATGGTTCTTATGAAGTAGTATAATATGAGCCAAATTGAGGTCTGCAATATCCGTGGGGGGCCATCTGTAAATGATGGAATAAGTTTTTTAAGATAGGCACTAGAAAGCTCATACGTTTCTTATAAAATTGAATATGCTAACCATCAGGACCCAGGCTTTTGCCATACGGCAGATTACCATTTTATTTTAAGTTTAGTGACTGGAATATGTCAACTTTGGAAGAGTGCATCTCTGATAACGCCCAGATTACTGCATCAGCCTGAAAGTTAAGTAACTATGCCCTGGCTTTTAATGCACATTTTTAACATCCAGATTAATTTTATTTTGACTCCCGATGTAGTAATGAAATTGGAAGTTTAAAAAAGCATGTTTAAGAGTAAAATGTGCATTTGGCACAAGTCCAACGCACATTTTAACTTGGGAAGGGGGGAGGTATCCCTGACAGCCATAAGTGATACTAACTTATCTGGCTATTTGGTAGAGAGTAACAGCTGCCAGACAGCTAGATAAATCAGTATTTATCCGGCTATCTGGCTCGGGTGACTGCTACTTAGCCAGATAAGTATTTAGAATATATATATCACTCCTGTGTGTAATTACAGAGTAACCCATATAATCTCCACCTGCTGTACAGAGAACATAGAATAAACTGTATGTAAATCTGTACATGTGATAAAACACAGGACAAAGGCCTTGCAGGTGCAGAAGTCCTGATGAGAGGTTGATGGGAAGGAGTCAAGAGGGTGGCCTTGCAAGGTGGATAATGATCTCTGATAAGAGCCAGCTGGAAGGCCTGCGCTATGGCAGTAGTGTTCACTGCTATGTGGCAAGACATGGGTTCAATTCTCAGCTTGGGTCTTTCGTTCCCCAAGTAGGTTGAGGATGGGACTGCAGAGAAAGCACTCACTGACCTTCAAGGCCAAGAAGCGGGGGAATTCCAGTCTTTGCACAATGGCGACACCTAGGGGCTGGACTTAGGTTCCACGACTGCAGGATAATGGAAGGAAGTCTGATGTATGGCCCCTGGCCGAGAACTGGACAAAAGTAAGTTCGGAGGGGATTATAAAATAAGGGGTAGTTACAAATGAAGGCTCATGGTACCAAATCCCAGGCCTCGTTCTGATTGAGCTGGAAGCCCAAATGAAGGAGGAGAAAATTGTTGGGTCAAAATTTAAAAAAGAGGATAGAATAAGGAAAGGTTCCTTGCAAGGGAGGCTATTTCTGATGAGATCCTGATGATAAGGATTAAAGAGAGAGGCCTTGCTGTGCGTGGAGATTCCCTGATGAGAGTGATATAGGAGGAGGGGGAGGAATATGATACTCTTTTGGTAGAAAGAACGAGGCTCTCCCTCTGGCAGTAGGACACTGAGAAGAATCTGCTATTCCCAGCCTTCCCATATTAGGCAAAATCCATTACTGAGTCCTGACCTCCTGTTGTTTTCCTGAACAGCTGGCTGGAAGCCCGAGTCAGAGCGTGTGATGGTGCAATGTCTGGTGATTTTCCTTTCCTTCCTGCATCTCATGTAGAGAGAGTTCCTGCTTTATCCTGATCCAGGAATCCGCCTGATTCAATAAAGGGGCTTTTCTCCCAGTCTGTGTCCAGGGAGGCTGTCTTTAAGGAATAAGGCCCTTTGCCAAAATACTGTCACCCTAGAAGGCTAAGGGGATGATTCCTCATCTTCCCTGCCAAGCTCTGCTTTATCAGATGAATTCTTTCATTTTGTATTTGGATAAATTTGTGCATTAGGGCAGTAGTTAGTTATTAGCACTGTTCCCTCTAAGCTGTGTGCATGTGCATGCTGGGAACCCTGAACACAGCAAAATATAGGGGCAGATTTTGAAACCAGCCGGCGCGGGATACATTTGTGCGCGCTACCCGGCGCGCACAAATGTACACCCGATTTTATAACATGCGCGCGCTGCCGCACGCATGTTATAAAATCCAGGGTCAGCATGCACAACGGGGTGCACACATACACGCGTCCCGGGGCTTGTGTGCGCCGCCGAGCCTATACAAAATAGCGCACAGGAGGGTTTTTAAAGGGTTACGCTCGTATCCCTATGAAAATCTACCCCATAGTGGGCACCAGAAATCCCAATGTTACAAGTTATACTAACTTGTAACACACAAAATTTGAACTCAGCTTATAAAAAATGGCACAAAACAAAACGTTTGCACACATAAAGGTGAATTTTAAAAGCCTGTCATGCGCATTAATTAGGGGATGCGCGAATAAATCGGGCTTGTGAGCGCCGAGCAGATTTCAAAAGCTGCCCAGACACGCCCGCAATCTCCTTAACATGCCCATCTCCAAAGTTTTGACAAAGGGGCGGGGCGTGGCCAGACATGAACCAGAGATGTGCGTGTACACGCCCAGGTCCCCTGCCACGTACGTTTACTTCTGCTTTGGACGAGGTGTAAGTTATAAAATAAAGAAAAATAGGCAGGGCTCGCTCTGGGGGGGGGGGGGGGGGGGGGGGGAGAGTTATGGCGGCTAATCTAAGGGGATCTGCAGACTGGGGACAAACTGTTATCATTGGCAATGGCATCGGCGTGTGCCACTTTCAAAATCTCTTGACTTATGCAGCAGAAGCGGGATTTATGCACACGTGTGTGCAGCCACTTAAAAATGTGCGCAGAAGAGTGCGTGGCTGCACTGTTTTATATGTACATGCATATGTAATAAAATGGCCACATTCCTGGGTACGGGCCGATGCACATGTGCCCCACGTGCCGGTTTGAAAGTTACTGTCCCCTGTCTTTCACAATTAGAGGGAACATTGGTTACTGGCATGGACTATATAGAATAACTGGCTGTACCTTTTCTTTTATTCCTCGTTTCCTGTCCTTTGTTGTGTAACTCTGATCATTTTTATTATGCGCAGTTTTTTTTAATGGGTTTATATTTTGGAGGCAGGGATTGGAGCGGGGACTTATTTATTTATTTTATTTATTTATTTAAGGTTTTTTTATACCGGCATTCATGAACTCGTTCACATCATGTCGGTTTACAGAAAACAGGGGTGCGGATAATACAACCAAAAAACATAAATAACGTGATGAAGAGAAGCAGTTACAATTAACAAGGGCTAATGAACTGGGAATGTAAGAAATAGAAAGAGATAGAGGAGAATAATTATGTACAAAAGTTCAATATAAATATGGTGTCTCATATGGATGGCAATATAAATATGGTGTCTCATATGGACGGCATATAAGTCATATAACAAAAAAAAATACGTTTGTCAGCGGGGTTTTATGGGTTGGGGTAATAGGGTAATAAAAGGCCTCCACCACTGCACCTGTTGTTATGGCCACTTCTTCTTTCTTTAAAAAATCTTTTTGCCAAAAAGGGGCGGGGTGTAGGCATGGTCTGGGCGGGACGGGTCTGCAGCATGAATCCAGTACATAAGTAGTTACGCATACAAGCGCGCGCCAGGGTCCCCTACTGCGTAACTTTACTTCTGCTATGGACGGCATATAAGTCATATAACAAAAAAAAATACGTTTGTCAGCGGGGTTTTATGGGTTGGGGTAATAGGGTAAAAGGGAGACAAGTTAGCTAGGTGGATTAGGAAGTCCCCTCCTTTACTGGGGTGAACTGGGAAAAAGGGCTGTTGCGTCAGTGCACGTAGCTACTAAAATTCCCCCCACTTATGCGTGAGGCAGAATTTACGTGCATATGCGTACGGCAATATAAAATTATGCGCACATATAAGCGCGTACAGCCGATTTTATAACACGCTCGCGTATATGTGCATATATGCGTGTATGTTATAAAATCGCTGCATCCATGTCTTAACATTTACCTCATTTCTTATGCAGCCTCTGTGCCAAGGGGCTACCTTCTCAGCCCCGGGTAGCATTTGGCTGGCTCTCCCAGGGTGATTGATGAACAGTCTCTCACAGGGCGTGGGCAGGGGATAGAGCATCCTTTTAGGCCAAACAGACTGAAGACACCTCCATAAAAGTTCCAATGTCTATAAGCCTCTTATGCTCCAAAAATAAATACATTTTCTTGAACATGAAAAGTTGATAGCCAAAGCATTTCTTTAATTAGTCCATGGTACACTGAAGTCATGTCACTTGCTATCTTATTCAGAACTCAAAAATCAGCCCACGACTATCACTCTTTCTCAAAGGTATCCTTTGGGCTGTAGATCACTGCCCGAGTCTTTCGAACCCCAGTTCACCTTCCCTGTTGCCAGACTGCTATAGATCCCTACACAGAAACTACATGCTAGCAGAATATCCCACTCCGGTCACATATGCAGAACACAGACAAACCCTCACAAAATATAGAACAAAGACCTGAAAGGTGAATTTTAAAAGCCTGGTGCGCACATCAGTTGGGGGATGTGTACGTAAGCTGGGCTGGTGTGCGCCGACCAAATTTTAAAAGTCGCCCAGATATGTGCGTATCTCCTGCTGCACACACATCTCAAAAGTTTTTAAAAAGAGGTGGGGCGTGGGCTTAGCTTAGTCTGAGTGGAGCATGGGCGTTTCAGGGCGTGGCCAAGAGATGTCCATGTAAAATACTTACGGTCCTGGGTGAATGCCCAGGTCCCGTGGTGCATAAGTTTACTTCTGCTAGGGAGGAGGTGTAAGTTAAACAAAAAGCCATTTCTTAGGGATTTAAAGGGTCAGGGATAACTGGCGCGAGTGCAAACTATCAAACCTGGGGGTTTGTAGGACCTAGCTGAACTGGGTGATCTGGTGGACAAACTGGTGAAACTGGTAATGGTGTGGACATGGTCCCCTTCTAAAATTCCCTGACTTATGTGATACAAGCTGGATTTACGGGCATAGGTGCGCGCCCCCTTAAAAATGGATGCACCTAGCGTACAGTCAGGCTATTTTATAACGTGTGCATATACGCATGCAAGTTATAAAACAGCTGCAGTTTTATAACTTGCATGTCAGGTCAGTCGCAGAACAGATCGCTGTAAGGCTGCACTTTGTCAGCGCACCGTTTAAGCAGACGCTGTTATCAGCTCACGGACTGACCATATACAGCTATTCAAATCATTTTGACAGTATGTCGCCACCTGGAACTCCCTGAAGAAGGAGTCATACACTCCGAAGCACTGCCGTGTCGGAGGATGCACTTCAGGATTGCACATACTACCTGCTGATTCGTGGATTAAGATAAGTGCACGCATTAGCAGATTTACAATACACATTGCTTGCACTTGTGATATAGCCCCGGAAGGAGAATATCATATGTCTCATGCAACCTATGATTAGACAAGCCCAGTGTTCCACGGGCTTGACAATATAAGCCAGAAAGTATACTGTGGCAATATATGACGGTTGCTTGATGTTTTTTCTCACAGAGTTCTTCTCATACAGCTGAATCTCTATTTTTGTGATTTGATTCTTAATTTTCAGCCATTTTCTGGGTTACAGACAGTTATAAAACAGCTGCATATCTGGGCACATGCCAACGTTCACGTGTCAAAGAGCACACTGGTTTTAAAGTTACAGTCCTTATGTATAAATAGAAATGTGCATACAAAAACTGAACTGCAAACCGCAACAAATCAGACTCGGTATAAAATGCAACAATGGAAAAATAAAAAAAATTACCATTTCTCATAAAACATTAAACAATAAAATCAAGAAATATAAATCATTAATGATAACAGCAAAATCTAAATAAGAGCCTGCCTTATTAAGCTTATTTTCCATAGACACAGAATGGGAGAAAGCCTCTGTGACTCAGGCCCAAAGTTGGAAATTTTCCATTTGGCGCCTAAATCCACATCCATATATTTATTTATTTATTTATTTTGAATTCTTATATACCGATATTCCTGTAAAGTATACAGATCACACCAGTTTACAGTAAAACAGAACCGTCGCGAGAGGGCGCTACATTAAACATTTGAGCATTTGAACATTTAAAAGTTTAGAAAAACAAAGGAACGTTTACAACCATAAGATGCCTCAATACAGGATGAATATGAGACTTCAAAACAGAGTTAGAGCATGTGAAACATAAGACATAATGCTTAGGTCCAAAGGGTCTAGGATGAATAATATCTGGGAAACTGAAGGGGGAGAGGCAGGGCTAGGGGGGGCAGGAGAAAAAGGGAGGGAAAGAGCGGAGGCAGTAACTAAGGAAGAAGAAACCCAGATGAGGACTGGGTTGAGAGTGTGGCATGCCCATTGTCCACGAGCCCTAGTCCATGTCCATAGAACGGCATCAGTGTGAGCTTGAGTTTCCGGGGAAAGCTTGACTGAAGAGCCAAGTTTTTAGATATTTCTTGAAAGTCTGAGGGAAAAGTTCTTGACAGAGATCTGGTGGAAGAGTGTTCCATAGAGTGGGTCCTGCTGTTGATAACGCTTGCTTTCTTAGAGAAGATTTAGCAGGGGGGGCATAGAGAGAGCCTTTGTACGCTCTTCTCACTGGTCTGTCTGAGGTGTGTGGACGGAATTGGCTGCTGAGCTTGAGAGGGGAGATGTTATGGATGTCCTTGTGGATCATCATGAGAACTTTGAAAGAGATCCTAAATTTGATAGGCAACCAGTGAAGTGACTGAAGGATGGGAGTGATGTGGTCTCTTTTTTTTGAGTTGGTGAGTATCCTAGCGGCGGCATTCTGGACCATCTGTAGAGGTTTGGTAGTGATCGCAGGGAGACCTAGAAGGAGGGAGTTGCAATAGTCTATTTTAGAGAGGATGATGGATTGCAGCACCAGACGGAAGTCTCAGAAATGCAGGATTATATATTATTATTATTTTATTTCTTGTTATACCACCTTTCTAGTTAAAATCAAAGATGTTTACAAATTAAAATATAAATCAATAAAATATATATATCTTGCATATCTAGCAGACTCCAAACTTGCTCTAAAAGAATTCTAGCATATCAAGGAGTGAGTGTTATCTACAAGTATCTGGATCTTTATATTAAGAGGGCCTGATTTTAAAAAGCATTTGCACTCTTAAAATTGGCTTTTATGCGTGTAAATGGGCTTCAGGGAGGAAGACTCAGAACCAGAACTCAGTTGGAGCATGTCCTCGGGTCCACATCAGCACTCTTTAAAATTGGGCCAACAACTGCCTATTTCAATATCTAGGGGACTAACCCTAGTCAATCAGTAAAGAATTAACCAATTTTCAAAGCCGCTTTAATACCAAATCTGGTAACAAGCCAATTAAATAAGATAGACAGGGATCCAATAAAAATTTAGACTTCTTTATTCCCTTCACTATAGATTTAATTTCCACAAAAGATACAGGCCCAAATTCCACAAATTTATCTGCCATCTCAAAATCAACTAAATTCAAACCTCAGCCACTTTTTCCTGTATTAGTTCCCTATGCATCAAATTTTTAGTGACTGATTTCCTCAAATTAAAAACTTTCTCTTTAAAAAAAGAACATAACAAATCATAATGAAGGTTATCCTCATAAAGTAAGTGCTGCTTAATATCATATCCCAGCACAGTACCTACCAATTTAAAGACATTACTCGAACATTATTAGCCTCCTCAATGTACCTGAATACAATTTTTTTCTTTTCAAATATCACTTTTTAAAAATAATCAGTATCCGTTATCCTTCAGGATCTCTTATCCTCAACTGCCCCTGTCTTTCTCCATCGCCGCTCCAAACAGTGTAATCCACGCTTCTGTTCTTGAAGTTGCACAGTATACCAGGGGGCAGTCAATCTCTTACTATTTTCTGTGTCTTACCAGGGGGCAGTCAATCTCTTACTATTTTCTGTCTTACACTCAGTTTCTTCTTGGTCCCTGTGCATCTTGTGGTGAGCATATATACTTTACAGCTGAAGCAGCAAGGAGTTTGTCAGCTTGCAACTTGAGCATTAAAAAATGTGTGGTCAGCTTTGCACCCTCACAGGAAATCCATGCTAATGATGGTATATTGTTTCCCATCCTAAGGCTGCGAGGTGCACAGGCTGAGCACACATGTATTTAATGCTGAAAAAATCATGTCAGGGTCAGAGGTGGTGTAACATTTTCATTGCAGCAGTAGGGCCACAGAAAATCTACTACAAAAATGTATTTCATACTCAGCTATCACTTAGTCTTATAAGTATGGACGTATCCAGCTTTCTGGTGCTGTTCAACCCAAGTTTGCCAGATTAGTATTTATCTGGCCATATAGTGGCAAACAAAGGTAAATATTCTGATAAGTCTCTATTCATCCAGTAAAGTGGTGTTGGATGTCAGAGTTCTCATGCTGGCAGCTTCTTCAACCTCCTCCCCTCTAAAATAAAAATGTGCATTTGGCCCAAGTGGAACCCGCTTTTTTTTTTAATAGGTGAGCACGTTTTTTTTAACTTCCAGTACATTAGCATTCTATTTGCTTAGTGCATCTGAAGTTCAAACACAGCCTGTACATTTGGAAACTGTGCTGATTTGCAGAGCTCAGTTTTAAGAATCAGGTTTCAGAATTCGCCTGATATTCAGCCAACCATAGAGAAATACACCAAGAAAGACACAGGCTAACATACCACATCGACCATTCACACACATAAAGCACACAGCCTGACATTGCACACACACATTCCATACCACACCCTGACACAGAGGCCACAAAGCACTTTGATAAGGGCTCCAAAATATTAGACATTTGCTGGCATTCAAACATTTTTGGTAGGTGAAAATAACTCCATCATATCCTAGCCCAGCGTTTTCCAACCGGTGTGCCGCCAGCCTTCAGTTTCTCTTTTCCCAACAGCTGACCTGCAGGATATCCTCCGGCCAGCAGGGGGAGTCAGAGAGCAGCACATCTGCTGTTGCTTCTGCTTTCCTCTCTGCTGGCTCTCCTCTGTAGCTGAAACGGCGTGGGGGCCCCTGTAGGCTCCATGCAGTTCTGATTAGCGCGAGAAACAGGCATAGAAGAAAGAAGCAGCACCAGGTAAGTACTGCTGGAAGAGGCAGCTGAATTTGTTAGGAAGCTGGGGGTGTTGGGGGAGAGGAAGGGAAGGGAAGAAAAGAGAAAGTACTGATGCCAAGGAGGCGAGAAGCTAGAAAGGGAAAGGTGATTGGCGGGAGGAGGGATGGAGTGCAGTGATAGGGTAGGAGAGAGGATGATGGAGATTATATCGAGGAAGGGGTGGAAGGAGAGGGTAGGAAAGGGAAGTGATTGAGATGATTTCAAGGAGGTGGAGGGGAAGGTGATGGTGATGATGCCAGGAGAGTGAAGGGAGAAAACAGTAAGATGAAGATGATGGTGATGATGCCAGGAGAGTGAAGGGAGAAAACAGTTAAGATGAAGGTGATAGTAATGACTCCAGCAGGTGGAGAGAGAAAGAGAAGACAGGGGAAGGTGATAATACAAGGGGGTGAGGGGAGAGAAAAGGGAAGAGAAGATGATGATGCAGGGGGTATAAAAGGAAAGAGAAGGTAATGATGCAGGGGGAAGAGAAAAGGGAAGAGAAGATGTTGATGCCTGGGGAAGAGGGGAGAGAAAAGGGAAGAGAAGATGTTGATGCCTGGGGAAGAGGGGAGAGAAAAGAGAAGAGAAGATGTTGATGCCGGGAGAAGAGGGGAGAGATAAAGGAAGAGAAGATGTTAATGCCGGGTAGAGAGAAAGGGAAGAGAAGTTGATGCTGGGGGAGAGGGATGGGAGGAGAAGGTGATGATACCAGAGGTAGGTGGGGGGAGAGGGAAGGGAAGAGAAGATGATGATGCTACCATGGGTGGTGCACTGGAGTGAAGGAGGAGGGAAGATAGGGGAAAAGATGGCAATGATTTGAGGGGGTGGGAGATGGAGAAGAGGGAAGAGAAAAGGTGATGATGTGGGGGGAGGGGGCAGGGGAGAGTGAAGGGAATGTGATGATGCCAGGGTTGGGGGGGGGGGGGGAGAGAAGAGAATGATGATGCCAGGGGGGGTAGGGTTAGGGAAGGTGCGGGTGTGCCATGATGAAGTGAGCCCAATGCCAGTTCTGCTATGATACAAAAAAGGTTGGGAACCACTGCCCTAGCCAAATAGATTGGTGCATTTGTGTCACATTCACAACTTTGCCCTCAAAATCTCTCTGTGTATGTATCTTGGTTTGCATATCTCATTTGGGCTTTTTTGCCTTTCCTTTGTCTACAGTTAGACACTTTGGCCCTTTATCTTCCGTTCCAACCACTTCCCTCTTTTCCTACCTACTCATAATTCTCACTGACCTCTTGGGGCATTATACTTCGCTCCCTCATCATGGATTTTCCCCCTGTCTGCTCAACTGCTATGATCTCTCTCCCAGGGAATGGGCCAGACAGCAGCAGAAAAGGCTCCCAGGAAGAGGCACGTGGGTCACTTCTGTTCCTCACTTGCGGGACAATGCACTGGCTCCTCCAATCTCCTGTTGTGACATTCTCCCAACGACCCTAACAGATGTTTGGAAAGAGCCCAAAGCCATAAAATGCAGGGTACACAAAATTTTGGTTAGCCCTGGAATGGCGTGGGACCTTTCTTTGACAGGATCCATGTTCCCTTGACCACATGGTCCTCCAGCATCATCAGCAATGTAGTACAGGCACGAAAGATGCGCTTCCTGTAGATCCTGCATGCTCTCCTGCATGGCAATCCCTGACGAGGGCCCTGCTGGTCCACCTGTTCCACTTGCAGCTCTGCTGCTAGTGCTGGTACTTCCCTAAGGGGTGTTTGCATCTCTCTTACCTGTTAGTGCTACTGTTGAGCTACCCAAAGCATCCAGTATCCCAATACTAGTAAACTGCTGCCTAACATTCTGGCTGTAGGCATATAGGGCAGCTAATAATGTTATTTTATAGGTGCAGCAGGCAGGAGGCCAGAAATTATCATGTGATTAGTATCTGCTGTTGCATGATAATACCCTCTTTCACGTGATAATTATTATTTTTTAAATACTGCACATTGAAGAGGTATTTCCCGCATTAAATCCTTCCAAACCCTGCAATACTTTATCGTGAAATGTGGTAGGAGTGACTCATTTACATAATTCTACCCAATTTGCATACTTATTTGCACATTATAATAGTAATGCATGATGCGATATTTATCGTGCACTGATGCCCCAATATCGCATGATAAAGCCCTTTTATCGTGCAATACAGCCCTAACATGGCTTGATGCATCTCCCTACTTGTTTTGGAAAACAATACCCAAGTTGAACCTAGAAGCATCAGGCACTAAACCTGCATCCAATAAGAGATTCACCTACTCAATGGCAAAATGAGTCACTATGGTGCAATTTGGGGTCCCTCTGGCCTACTGTATGGCCACATTTAAATTCATTGGCTATATATCCTGATTAACTGTGCTACTGGTTCAGATATTATATAAGAATTTTTTTTTACATATCTATGAGCTTTGCTGTATCGCTTTGTCAAATGAGTTGTCTGATAAATAAAAGCTTTAAAAAAAAAAGAATGTAAAAAAAAAAAAAAAAAGAAGTAGTTACTTGACTTGCTTAGGGCCTTGAATAGTGATCTGATGGTAAAAGGTGAGACTGGAACTTGGATCCTTCTATTTGTATAACTCTGGCAGGTCAAAAAACATTTATTTTGGAAAAAAAAACAGGGTAAGAAGTCAACAGGGTGGGAAATTCTTCTCAGCCAATCAAAACCCCTCGTTGCGTATTTCAGAGTAAAAGCAGAAAAGGTGCTTCAGATTCCTTGGCGGAAGGGGCATATTCTATAGCCACTCAGAGCTTCCTGTCACGAAGTGAGATTAGTGAGCCCTTGGGCCACTTTTAAGTTGGTGCTGCCTATCTTGTGTGAGCACAAGCTAGGCCTGAACAGGCAGCAGCTGATGCACCACAAGACAAGATCTTCTACCTGATGAACCACCTCCCCTTTGGGTTGAGCCCACAGGTTCTGGCAGCCGGCAGGGCTTTCCAGGCTGAGTAGAAGAAGCAAAGTCGGTGACTGGGCTGAGCTCAAGGCAGGCAGAGAGCAAAGCAAAGTCAAGGTCCAGGCTAAGGTCAAGGTAACAAGAAATCAACCTATGGGGAGAAACACAACAGATAGGAGAGGGCAAGCCTGGATCAAAGCAGTGCAGGAACGCACTGTAGCAAGTGGCACTGCAGAACAAGCAGGAAACCTATTGTAAAGACACTGGAAGGTAGCTCTGAATTTCCTTTTATATTAGACAGAATGGAAAGTCACCTGTGCGTGTTACAGGAAGTTCAGCCAGCAGGCCCTATAAAAGGGGCTCAGAAACTGCAGGAAGTTCAGCCATGCTCCTGGGATGCAGCACAACGCCAGAGGCTACACTGGAGGCACTTCAGATTAGAGATGAGGACTGCTACAGTATACCCTCCCTTTAGCCTCTGTTGGTGTGCACTTAAAAACGAGGAGAAAACCTTACAAGAAGGGCCAGTTCCCACCTTGTTTTTGTCTAATGTGCACTCCCAGAACCTTTTAGATCACCATGTAGTTCAGCTGCAGCAAAACAGAGAAAAACTGTAATCAAGTTAAAAAGCTATATTCTTTATTGGAGGACTCCAATTTTCATGTTAGAAGTAAGAAGGAAGCAGCTGAAACCTGATTCCATTGTGGCTTCAATCAACAACCATTCAGCGCCCTCTGTATTGCACGAGAGTTAATTCACAGCATCAGACTTTAGAAAAAGAAAAGCGGTTTCACTATGCTCCTAGAACATCTGCTCTGACATTTCCTGAAAGTATCTCTGTGCAGAACTCTATGGAGGAAAAGCATGACAAAGAAAACTATTCAGTTCCAGAGATACCAGTTTTATTAACTGTTCCTTGTGTTTCAGCTTCTCCTATGACCAATTTGACCTTTGATTTCCCCAGGTTACTGGACACACCTGCCTGCATTCCATCCCCAGCTCTGGTTGACTTACCTGTAGAATCAGTGCTTGTTCTAGAAGTGGTAAGATTCTGTTCTACTGCCTCTGGGGTTTCTACTCTGTTAATACTGGAAGCCTGCCTTGAAGCCTGAAATTCCAGCTGTGCCTATTTATAAGCTTATTGGAGCTCAAGCCTCCATGTTGGTAACTTGCACTTTTTCTGCCAGAAGCCTGGTTCAGCCTGCTTTAAGTCTGACCATGTAAAGGAAGTTTTAAAGATTACTTCATGAGTATAGCTTACTTCCAGCCCAGATCTTGTAGTAGAGTCTCAGTCTACCAGAGCAACTACCTACCCAGAGCCTAATTTTGAAACAAACGTTTTCCTAAGATCAAATCCTGTGTTACACTCCATCTCAGAATGTATTTTCCTCTTGTGTAAAAACCCTCTTGCCTGAAAAGGAACTAGTACCCAGCATCCAGACCTTGCCCTTAACCTCTGAAGAGAACTCTAACCCTGCTCCAGTTTCTATGCTTGCCTCAGATCCTGTTCTGAATATTCCAGCCCTGCAACCCCAGGTATCCCAGGAGGGGGTCCAGTCTAGTCACGCACCTCAAAGACTCTTAGTCCTCCTTCCTAGTGGGACCCAGGGAAGGAGCGCTTAAGAGGGGGGGTACTGTTGTGTTTCTGCATGTTATGTAGCCTCCCAACCACCAGAGGCCCTCGGGGAGCTGCTCTCACCCTCTATCCAGTATTAGCCACTGTGATCCCATGACTCAGCAGGGGATTTAACCCTTGTCATTGACTCTACTCGGCTCCCTGCTTAGCCCCACATATCTGAATGCTCTATAGCTTTCCAAAGCCTTGTGCTCTGGTTTTGCTCTGTGGCTTTCCAAAGCTTTCTGCTTTTGCCTTGCTCAGAGGCCTCCCTAGGCATTTGCTTTTGCCTTGCTCAGGAGCCTCCTTAGGCTGTTTGGTTATCTGTCTGGTCTAGTCTTTGTCTTGTCTGTCTTGTCCTGTCCCAGTATCCAGCTATTGTTCCTGACCCAGTCTTGTTTCAGTTCCAGTCCTGCTCCAGTGTCCCAGCCTGCCTCAGGGTGACATGTCTCCCTGCACCCAGTTCTAGACTCCAGTTCCACACCTGCCTTTGGTTCCAGCCTTACCTCGGCTCCAGTCCAGCCTGACCTCAGTCTTCAGCCCCTGTGTAAGACCTGCCAGCCTCCAGAACCCAAGGGCTCAACCTGCAGGGGGAGGTGGCTGGTATAGGCCAGATTCTCTAGCTTAGTTTTGTCTTGCCCTGTAGCTCTGGACTGTACCTGTGGAGGTTCCCCAATCTAGTTGGGTCCTCAATCACAAGAGGTTCCTCCAGAACTTTGAGGTGAACTGTACCCCAGGTAAATGAAGTCTTATTTGAAAAAACGATGAGCAAGTTTGGCTGTTGAGGGCAGTGAAGGTAAAGAATGAAGTGTGGTCTATGATGACCCAGATAACATACCTGCATATAATCCACCTTGAAATTCCAAAAAGTGGAATATAAAAAAATGTTAATAAATACAGCTTTCTGATGTTAGAAAGTCTGTATATGAAGTTAGTGTATATATGAGGCCATAGCTTACCCGAGACTGGTAGAGTTTGGAGAAGACCCCATGGGTGCTAGTGAAATGGCTTGTTGCGAGCACAGGTAGGGCATGTATCCACATATCCCCTGATGTCCTGGGCCATCCGGGGCCACCAGTATTGGTGTGAGATCAACTTCATAGTCTTCCGGAACCCTTGGTGTATGCCCAGCCTAGAGTCTTAGCCCCACTTGAGGGCTTTCTCTCTAAGGTGTGTAAGTAATATCGTCTTGCCAACAGGAATGGAGAAATCGGTTGTAGTGAGAATCTTAGCTAGGTCCAAGATGAACTTTGGGTTCAGTGATGGTACAAGAGTGGTCAAATGAGCGAGACAGGACATCTTCCCTGGCATTCTTCTCAGCAGGATGGAAGTCTAATCTGCTGATGAAGAAAGACCACAGAGTCTGGTGGGGGTGGAGCCTCTTGGCCTCCTGAAGTTAGAGAAGATTTTTAATGATCAGTCATAATGGTGAAGGGGTGTTTGACTCCTTCTAAAAGATGGTGCTGTTCTTTGAGAGTGACCTTGATAGCCAGAAGTTCCTGGTCCCCAATGATATAATTTTTCTCAACAGGTGAGAATCTTATGGAGAAAAAGGAACAAAACCAAAGTTTTACATTAAGTGCTGCCTGCGAAAGAACTGTTCCGGCACCAATGGAAGAGGCATCCGCCTCGAGGAAGAAGGGCAGATCCGGGTCCTGGTACTGAAGGAAGGATGCGTATTCAAAGACCCCTTTGAGTTGCTCAAAGACCCAGACTATATCCTTGGGCTGGTCTTTAGGGCATGCCCCTTTGTGGGTGAGGGCCATGAGAGGGGCTGTAAGCGAAGAGTAGTGGGGAATGAATTGGCAATAGTAATTTGTGAACCCCAGAAAATGTTTCAGAGCTTTAAGTCCCATGGGTTGGGGTCAGGGCTGAGATGTAAAAAGGGTAATTCTGACTGTTCAAATGAACATATTTCCAGTTTTGCATAAAGCCTCTTTTTTCAAAACCACTGGCGCTGTGCAAGTGTGAGAGAAGAGTAGGATATCATCCAGGTATACCAGGACACACATCTGCAGGTTATCTCTAAGCACATTGCTTATGAAGTTCTGAAACATCACAGGCATTGGAAAGTCCAAATGGCATGACTAGATATTCATAATGTCCATCCTTCATGTTAAATGTGGTCTTCCATTCGTCCCCCTCCTTAATCCTTATTAGGTTATAAGCGCCACGAAGGTCCAATTTGGTGAAGATCTTGGCACCTTGAATGCAGTCAAACAATTCAGAGATGAAAGGTAGCAGATATTTATTCTTGATTGTAATGGAATTCAGACCAATGTAGTCAATGCAGGGTTTAAGGGACCTGTCCTTCTTGCTGACAAAGAAAAATCCTGCTCATGCAGGCGATGAGGATGGGCTGATAAAACCCCATTACAGTTTTTCCCTGATATATTCAGACATCATCTGGGTTTCTGGCACTGACAGCAGGTATACCCTTCCAATAGGCAGCATTTTCTCAGGTTGGAGGTCAATGGGGCATTCATACATCCAGGAAGGCCACATAGGTCTGAGGAAGGCCGGAAGCTATCGCAAGATCCGAGAGTGCAATGATTGTAGGTGGGACAACAGAATGGAAGCAATGCTGGACGCTGTAGAGGCTCCAAGACTGGATGCAACAGTTTAGGTGTCATGTTGCTGAAGCAAGGGTAAGCCCAGTATCAGTAGGCTGACAGACTTTAGAAGAAAATAAAATGAGATTTGTTTGTGATGCAGGAAACCCACCCTGAAGGTTATGGGTCGGGTAACAGCTGTGATAGTCCTGGGCAGCAGTTCCCCCATAAACCGAAGAGATGGTGCGTGGTCTGTGCAGCTTCTCCATGGGAATGGCGGGACAATGTACCACGCTTTCTTTGATGAAATTCCCTGCCATCCCCCGCATCAAGAAAGGTTTTGGCGAGGATAACTTCAGTGCCCATTTAAAGATGAACAGACAGGACAGTCTGAGAAAGGGAAGTATTTCCAGGGTTACCTAGAACTGCCTCCCAGCCAACCCTAGGCATTGAAGATTTAATCTGGTGCACTGGGGCAACACAATAGAGGCCCAGATTTTGAAGCTGGCATTGACATCTTTCTTCTGTCAAACGAGAGTGACCCAATTACATAAGTTCCTCCTGAGTGGATGGAGGGCTAGGATCTTTTGCTGGATCCTACGGAGGGTACTAGAATCTGGGAGCCAGACACAATGCTCCGTAGGAATAAACCTGCTCCTGGGCCCTCTCATAGAAATGGACATCAGTCTTGATGCAGAAGGAAATCAGCACATCAAAGGATGTAGGAAATTCTCACCCAGTGAGTTTGTCCTGCCAGAATTCGGCGGTTAAGCTGTCTTCATTCCACCATAGCTTGGCAGCCAAGGTCCAAAACTGAATCATGCAATGTCCCACCATTTGAGATCCCTGGCAGAGATGCAGGAGGGTCATCCACAGAAGAAGAGGATTGGCCTGGTTCCTTGAAGATCCTATGGAAGTAATTAGGAATTTGGCTAGCTTGCTTAGCATTGAGTCGTTCTGCTCCCATAATGGGGATGCCCAGGCCAGCGCCTGCCCGGAGAGGAGGGAGATAATGTAGGTTCCCTGTACGTACCAGGATCAGTCCAGACGGTGGGTTATGTCCCCCGTCCAGCAGATGGAGTCAGAGCAAACTTCGGAGGGTGCTAGCATATAAGCTCGTGCACCCTCCCTAGATCCTCAGTATTTCTCTGACTCCAGCAGATGCAAGTAGGGGAACCTGGTGCTTCCCCTGTTCGGTGGACATCCTCCATACACACATTCTCTTTTCATTTTTCCCTCAGGTTGGATCAAGCTAGTTCAAAGAGTAGTTGAAAAAATTTTTTTCAGTGATTCTCTGTCTCTGGCTCCTCGGAGCCCTCCCCCTTGCCAGCAGGGCTGTGTCGTCAGCCTTCTTCCTCCTCTCCCTTGCCTGTCCTCGACTGGGGGTAAGTTGTTTGGTCTGTGGGGTTTGTTTCCTTACAGGTTTAGTTCTCTTATTGGAGTAGGGGATGGATGCTAGTGGAGCCAGCCCCTCCCCACCTCGCCGCGGTCTAGTCCCCCTCTCGGCCCCGCGACGTGACATTCCCCGGGGCTGACGCAGTAGGGAAGGTTCATTCCCCTACTGCTCTCTTCGGGGGCTTACAGAGTCGAGCGGAGGTGGTCTGATCCTGCTCCCGCGGCGCTTCCCGGCTTCCGGCTTCCTGCGCTTGTTGTCACTCCCCCGGGCCCACATCATGCCACGTCTCGCCCGATGTCCGTCCTGCGGCGGCCTGGGGTCAAAAGGATCGCGGGAGGGGCTTTGTCTCAGGTGTCTCCCTGGTGGGGAGAGCAGCCCAGCGTCCCCGCCGATTTCGCTGCCGTGTTCTTCGGAGCGCCGCGAGCCTTGGGGGCCGGCCTCGCCCCCTCCTTCGGCGGGAGCGGCAGCCATCTTGGAGTTGGAGGACTGCACGTTTTCGGGGACAGAGGGAGCGCAGGAGGATTTTGCGGACTCGTCACTGCCGACTCTGGATCCGGCCCCAGCCCTACCCTCTTCGGAGCCTCCAAGGGACCCCGTCATGCGCCCCCCCCCCCCCGGGCCCCTCCACATTTTTGGCTGAGTTTGTTGTGCTCATGCACAATGCCTATCTGCAGAGCATGCAACAGCTGAGGGGCCCGGTCTTGGATCCACCTCCCTGTAAGATCCCTCGCCTGGCGGAGGCAGCGGTTGCAGTTCCCGGACCCTCGGGGGGGGGGGGGGGTCCAGAGTGCATTTTGCCCTCCCCCCGGGAGGGGGAGGGGCCCCACTCCTGGACCCGGGGGAAGACCCGGCCTCGCCTCAGGCAGACGACCCCCTCCTGCCTTCTCATCTGGACTGTGACGATCCTCGTGTTCTCCGGATCTTTCGTAAAGAAGAGCTGGTGGATCTCATTCCCCACGTTCTGCAGGAGTTGGACCTCAACCCTCCTGTCGAGCCACCAGGGCCCCCGGCTCCTACCGTCGTTTCGTCCAGTAAGAAGGGGGACCCGTTACTGGCAGGCCTGCGTCTCCTGTCTCGGACTTTCCCAATCCATGATTCTTTTCTACAGCTCCTGGTGAGAGAGTGGGATACCCTAGAGGCCTCCCTCTGGGTTGGCAGCGCAATGGACAAGCTCTACCCCCTCCCAGAGGATTTTCTGGACCTCCTCAAGGTACCAAAGGTGGACTCAGCGGTCACTAAAAGGACCACGATCCCTGTCACGGGGGGCATGGCTCTCCGTGACCTGCAGGATAGAAAGCTGGTCTTTGAGGTTTCGGCGCTGGGAGTCCACGCAGCAATCTGCGGCTTGCTCACCCAGAGGGCTGGCCTCCGGTGGGTGCAGCAGCTCCTCACCTCTCAGCAATTGCCGCTGGAGGAAGCGGCCCAAGCGGATCGGCTGGAAGCCGTAATTGCCTACGGGGCTGATGCTCTCCACGACCTTCTGCGAGTTTTAGCGAGGACCATGGTCTCCGCGGTCTCTGCCAGACGTCTCCTATGGCTCCGCAACTGGGCGGCGGACTCTTCTTCCAAATCCAGCTTGGGCTCCCTCCCATTCAAGGGCAGGTTCCTCTTTGGCGATGACCTGGACCAGATTATCAAGTCACTAGGGGAAAATGCAGTACATTGACTCCTCGAGGACCGTCAGCGGTCGTATCGTCTGTCCTCTTCCTTCAGGAGTCGTCCCCGCACCCAGCGCCGCTATCGGGGCGCCAGACAGCAGGGACCCCGGACACCTTCCTCCAGGTCTCAGTCGTGGCCCCGTCCCTTTCGTGGCCGCAGATCCCCTAGGGAGGGTTTGACGCAGGGAGCCTCGTCCAAGCCTTCCCAATGATGCCAGGCCTGCCCACTCCCCGTTACCCCGGATCGGGGGCCGCATCTCTCTCTTCTACGGGGAGTGGGCCAACATCACCACGGATCAGTGGGTCCTGGATATTCTAAGACACGGCTACGCGTTGGAGTTTGCACGCATCCCAAGAGACCGGTTCATCTTCTCGCCCTGCGGCTCCAGTCACAAGCGCCTGGGGGTGCAACAGACCCTAGACAGGCTCCTGGACCTTGGGGCCATCTCGCCCGTCCCCTCCGGAGAGGTGGGCTCGGGCCACTATTCGATTTACTTCGTGGTACCCAAGAAGGACGGAGCTTTTTGACCCATCCTGGACCTCAAAGAAGTCAACAAGGCTCTTCGGATATCCCGCTTTCGCATGGATCTGACAGAGGCCTATCTGCACATACCGGAAGTTCCTTCGCTTCAAGATCCTGAACCAACATTTCCAATTCCAGGCCCTTCCCTTCGGGCTGGCGACCGCCCCCAGGACCTTCACGAAGATCATGGTGGTAGTGGCAGCCGCGTTAAGGCGGGAGGGGATCTTGGTCCACCCCTACCTGGACGATTGGCTCATGCGGGCAAAGACCTTCTCACAGGGGCAGGCTGCAGTCGACAGGGTCGTCTGTCTCCTTCAGTCCCTCGGCTGGGTGGTGAATTTCAACAAGAGCAGTCTCCGACCTTCTCAGTGCTTGGACTTCCTGGGAGCCCGTTTCGACACGGCTCAAGGCAAAGTCTTCCTGCGTCCAGACAAAGCGCAAGCCCTTCGAGAACAGATTCAGCATCTCGCTGCTCTTCCAGAACCCACGTCTTGGGATTATCTACAGAAATTGGGATCCATGGCCTTTGCAATAGATCTGGTCCTGTGGGCATTTGCACACTTGCGTCCCTTGCAGACAGCCCTACTATCTCGGTGGAAACCAGTGTCACAGGACTATCAGGTCGTCCTCCCTCTCCCCCCGACCGCCAGGAACAGCTTGCGTTGGTGGCTGGACCCGTGGAACCTGGCTCAAGGCTCCCCTCTCGAGATTCCGGATTGGGTGGTGGTCACCACCAATGCCAGTCTGACCGGCTGGGGAGCAGTCTGTCAACAGAGCTCTGCGCAGGGGCAGTGGACAAAGGAACAAGCCTCCTGGCCGATCAATCGTTTGGAGACCAGAGCGGTTTGTCTGGCACTCATGCATTTTCTCCCCCTACTAAGGAACCGGGCGTTTCGAGTCCTTTCGGACAACGCAACCACCGTGGCCTACATCAACCGCCAAGGTGGCACCAAAAGCCGGCAGGTGGCTCTCGATGCCGCTCGCCTGATGGCCTGGGCAGAGCGTTTCCTCACACGTCTGGCAGCCTCTCACATTGCCGGGGTGGACAACATCCAAGCGGACTACCTGATCCGGCAGATTCTGGACCCCGGGGAATGGGCCCTCTCCGATGAGGCGATGCTACTCATCATCCGTCGCTGGGGGACTCTGTCGATGGATCTCATGGCAATGCGCCTCAATGCCAAGGCCCCCTCGATTCTTCAGTCGAAGGCGGGAACATAGCGCAGAAGGCGTGGACGCCCTGGTTCTTCCCTGGCCGACCCGGCTCCTCCTCTATGTTTTTCCACCGTGGCCCCTACTGGGCAAGGTTCTAAGGCGAATAGAGACCCATCAAGGGACAGTCATCCTGGTGGCCTCCGGAGTGGTCACGGCGCCCGTGGTTTGCGGATCTGCTCAACATCGCGGTGGACGGCCCCCTACGTCTCTCCCATCTTCCTCGACTCCTTCATCAGGGTCCAGTATTTTCCGACCAGGCAGAACACTTCTGCCTTCTGTCTTGCGGCCTGGCTTTTGAAAGGCGGGGACTCCAGCGCAAGGGCTACTCTGCCTCAGTTGTGCATGGGGTAACTTGCTGGTGTGGCGGTTACTACCCTTAACCAATAATCTTTCATATGGTTGATACAACTCCAATATTGCTCTCTGCTCCAATACTCCTCTGTGCTTTAACAGTGCTTTAACAGTAGGGGGAAAAGAAAAAAAGGGGAATCGGATTCAGACAGCAACCAACAAGGACACTAAATTTTAAGATCTGGGAAAACAAATAAGATTGGAGGTAACTTGCTGATGTGGCTGTTACTACCCTTAACCAATAAGCCTGATACCTTTGATGCTACCATAAGTTTGCTGGGCAGACTGGATGGACCATTTGGTCCTTTTCTGCCATCATTTCTGTTTCTATGTTTCAATAAATAATCTCTTAATTTTACCTTCATTATGCCCCCTTTACCCCTTGGAGCAATTCATCGACCAGCAGAGGGACAGAAAAGAAAAGCACTGGAGGCAGAGTCCTTCATTCCTCACTCCCACCAACCCCCAACTCCAAGCGGAGCAACTCACTAGTTATGGTAGCCTGAACCGCAGCCACTCTGCTCAGAGTGGCAGCGGGCCATGCAAGGTTACAGGCTATATCTCTATATGCCAACCAATAGGCCTGGGACTCAGCAGAATAAAACTAGCAGCAGTTCAGATACTCGAGTTGCAGGCTGGCACTATCCTTCCCCACTGGGCCCTGCTGTCCTGGCCATGTCATTCAAATCATTGAATTCCTCACCTAAAGTCAGCAATGTCTTGTGCATGGTTTTTTCACTTTGATGGTCCTCTGGAGTCCCTGCAGCTCTTGGTGACTGTGAGTAGTGCCTTATCATCGCCATTAATTAGGTCTCATGCTTCCCTTGCCTGCAGTGTAGCACAGCATGACTTGCGATCAGCTGGACATGCTGCTGCAGGCCACCTGCACAGAATCAGGAAATGTCAGGAGTTTAGGCTTCCCAAGTGTGAGTGCAGGAGACTTGGCGGGTCTGCGTCATTGGCCTATGGGTTGTTCTTATGTGTTCAATAAAGATAATTTGTTGATGAAAAAAACCCATAAAGCAGCTCTGCAATCCTCTTGGTGGGGTGTGTTCTAAGAAACTCCCAGACAGCCAATCAGAACCCAGCCAGTATGACGTATCATTACCTCTATAATCAGTAAAGCTTCCTTTCAAAAAAAAAAAGGAAAGGTAGCTTTTCCCCACCTGGTAAGCAGAGGGCATGCTGCTCCCCGGGGTTGGCTGCAGTCGGTGTTGTCAAGCAGCAGTGGTGGTTAGTGGCAGCCGCGGCAGTGTTGGTGATGTACACGTGGCCTCGGGGTTCTTTAAACATTCCCACCCTTGGTAACATTCTAAACTGTTAGCTGTTATTATTCATTTTATTTTTAGGTTTTCTGTCCTGTTGGCAGTGGTAAAGGGGGAGGGGTGAAGCCAGGGGTAAATAAAGGGTTAATGAAAGGGTTTGCAGGGAATTATTAAGGGCAGGGTTTCAGAGCACAGGTAGATTAGGGGTGTTGGGGAGGTATTCTAGGGAGGAGAGGCGTGTTAATTCAGGAAAGGTTTGAAATCAAGTTGGGAAGGGTAAAGGAAAACTTTTGTTTGTGTGTGTGGTGGGGGATAGTTTTTCAGGGGACAGTGGGTTGCTAAAGGAGTAATTAAGATGGAATAGGGATTTTGTTTGTGGGGGGGGGGGGGGGGGAAGTTCTGAGGAACCCATGGGGTGATGACAGTGGGTGTCATTGAAGACAGCTAACTAAGATATCTTTGAGATGGTAATTGAAGAGTGGTTGATGGCATAATATTGCTTAGAGGGGGCTGAAGTTGAATATAGTATAGTAATTGGTGGCGGGGAGTTTGTCAAGATATTGAGGGAGTGAAGCAGGTGACCCTAGGGTTACTTTGTAGGTGCTGGCACCATGTTCAACTGGGTCAATAGTGATATGTGGCGCAAGAAGGAACCGGAGCTCTTCCAGACAGTGGCCGATGGGCTGCGGAAGCTGTATACCCACAAACTGTTTCCTCTAGAGGAGTACTACCGCTTCCATGACTTCCACTCTCCTGCCCTGGAGGAGGCTGACTTTGACAATAAACCCATGGTGCTATTAGTGGGGCAGTATTCCACCGGCAAAACCACCTTCATCCGCCACCTGATGGAGCAGGACTTCCCCGGCATGCGCATCGGACCCGAGCCCACCACCGACTCCTTCATTGCTGTTATGCATGGGGATGTGGAGGGTGTGGTGCCAGGCAATGCACTCGTGGTGGATCCCAAGAAGCCTTTCCGCAAGCTCAATGCCTTCGGCAATGCCTTCCTCAACAGGTACTCCTGGTGTTAGCATATATGCCTTCCCTTCTTTCACTCCCAAGCTCGCATCCCTAACCCTTATGTATTAGTATTTTCTGTACTCATCACTGGTCCACTATCTCATGTTATCTTTCTGTAAGCTCAGTGTCTTGCTCTGTGGATGCTTTGCTACATATGACCCCACCTCCCTTCACCAAACCTTCATCTCTGACTTCTAGATAGGCTTCAGCTTTGTTTCTATCCTTAATCTATATTTCCCATTCCTACTCTCAGATCTCAGTTTTGCCTTTCACCTCTCACTGTCCCATCACCCTAAGAAACCTTCCTCCAAACCTTTGGAAACAACTTTCTCAGCATATCTTGGCTTCTCCTTTTCAGACTTGCCAAGCTCTTGCAGAGCTCTCCATCCCAACCTTCACCCTTTCTAGTGCCCTCATCTATTTGCTGAAGGAGTAATTAAGGTAGAAAAGGGAAAGAAAACAAAGGCTTGGATATTTAACCAAAACTTTCCGTAACTGCAATGACTTTGATTACTGCAACCAGATAGCAACAAAGACTCATTTTATGACTTGACTATTGAATTCTCTTCTGAACTGTGCCCTTCACCCTTTAGAATCCCGGCTCCCCCTTTTAACTTTCCCCTGCATCAGGTGCCTCCTTCTATCCATTCCCCATTTCTAGTGCTTCTTCTATCCCCCGACTTAGCACATCTTTCAACTCCCTCCTCCCAAGGCAGCTAGCAGTCCTGACTACCACTTTGCCTTGTGTCCCCTTTAGTTATTCTCTGTAGTCTACACCTTTTCAAACTCCCTTACACCCTTCCTGGATTTTCCCTGTGCTTAACACCCTCTCTCGCTCTTCCTGAAATTTCCTTATGTTTTGTATAAATCTAAGTGTTAATCTATAAGAATTCTATAAATTGATTGTAATCTGCCTTGAGACCAGTTTGGTTAAGGCAGAATATAAAATGTTTATAAATAAATACATACTGTATTTCCCATGTAGAAATTCCTTATGGAAGACAATTACCTTCCTAAACAGGTATCTGGAGGCGTATATTCCCTGTCTATATCCACTATGGACCCCCATTGCTGTCCCTGTCTCCTATGTACACATTGTTACATAATCCCACACTCTGCTATCACTTGTCTAACTATCCAGAGAAGTTCAAAGCCATTCTCAAGTATTGACCATTTTTTTACTTCTACCCAGATCTTGTATTTTCTTCAGTACTGTCAGTCTCCATCCTAACCTTCATTTACCCCCAGTCCCAAGAAACTCACTTACTGCCATCCCTTTCCGCCCTTCACCAGCCCCATCTCCTTTTTATGCTTTGTGCAGACCTAGGTTTTCCTGGCAAAACTCTTAATCTGTTGTCCTACCAACAATAACAAATTCTCATATCTCCCCTGTCTGAAGAATGCCTTGTAGGATCTCAGATACTTGAAGAGACCTGTTATGGCTCCAGTCCAGGAGCAGCATGGGGAACACCACCCCCGGATTGGCTCAGGGCGGCAGGGCAAGGCTAGAGCAAGGCTTGGGCAGTCTGGTAAGGCTGGAGCAAGGCTTAGATAGTCTGGTAAAGTTGGAGCAAGGTTTGGACAGCCTGGCAAAGCTGGAACAAGGTCTGGACAGCCTGGTACAGCTGAAGCAAGGCTTGGATATGTTGGTAAGGCTAGAACCAAGGCTTGGACTAGAACAGAATGCAGGTAAGGCTGGAATCAAGGCTTAGACAGGAACAGCATGCAGATAAGATTGGAGCTGAGGCTTAGACAGGAACAGTGTGCAGGTAAAATGAGCTGAGGCTTAGACAGGGACAGCGTGCAGGTAAGACTGGAACTAAGACTTAGGCAGAAACAATGTGCAGGTATGACGAACTGAGGCTTAGGAACAGCGCACAGGTAAGACTAGAACTGAAGCTTAGGAACAGTGCGTAGGTAAGACAGGAACTGAGGCTTAGACAGGAACAGCATGCAGGCAAGACTGGGAATGAGGCTTGGATAGGAACAGCGTGCAGGTAAGACGAACTGAGGCTTGGACAAGAACAGCCTAAGATTGGACACGACGGGTTAAGACAGAAAATAGAACATACAGGCCCAAAGGTAGCAATACAGGAAGGTCCTGAGGGGTAGAACAAGGAGAGGCCACAGAGCAAGGCTAGGCCTATACAGGCCAGAAGGCCCAAAGGGAACAAGGCAGGGTAAGGGCCAGAAGGTCCGGGGGTTACAAGGCAAAGCAAGGCAAGTAAAAGGTCCAAAGGCCCAGAGGCCTTGAAGCAAGGTAATGCAAAGCTGAGGTCAGAAGGCCTGGAGGCCACAAGGCAAGGCTTGTGGCCCGGAGGTGATGAGGCAAGGCAAGGATAGGCTGGGGTAGGCCTTAAGGCAAAATGGCTAAGGCAGGGAGCCAAGGGAAACTTGATGCAGAAGCATCTTGGGACTGACAAGGCAGGGTTATGAAGGGCTGCAGGCGGGAGGGTGGAGCTTGGCCAGCCTGGAAAGTATGCTCTTGGAGGACCCCTGGAGGAGGGAAGGCTGCAAGGCAGGTTGAGTCATGAGACCCAGGGATGCAGTGGTGAAAATAGTTCTGAGCGGGGCTCACTGGAGGCCTGTGCTGGTAGGGAGGTGTCCTCATCAGGGTACAATGAGGTTGTTTAGCAGCTGAAATCATAACAAGTCTTTTTCTCTTCAAATAGAAAATTTCTCCAAGATGTTTCTACAACTGCCCAACCCCCAAACATTTTTTTGTCTCACTCCACACTCTTATGCACCCCTCATCTGTACGGATCTCGCATTATCTTTTCCCTGCTCCCACGTCACCCTCTCACTCTTCTCCTTTCCACCTTGCTGCCATCAGCTGGCTTTACATCTCTACTGCTCTTATCTATTGCGATGCTGCCTGCGGGCCTAGCCGCAAGCAGCCTCTTACCTCTCTTGTGGCCAGAGCACAGCCCCTGTCTATCTTCGTGGCCTGGAGGCCGCCGCTATTTTCCACCGCTGCTCGCTCTCCTTGCAGCCGGAACCGCCAACGCCATCCCTGTGAGGCCGAAGCCGCTGCCCTTCAGCCTTCATGGCTAGGAGGCCGCTGATGATGCTCCCGCGGTCTGGAGACCAACCACATTCCGCTCCTACATGGCGGGTCTTGCCGCCGTGCCTCCATGCGGCCCGGAGGCCGCTGACATTCTTCGTTTTCTTGTGTGGCATGAAGCCGCCCTCAGCTTCCTCTTCTGCGGCCGGGAGGCCGCCCTGGAGCTCCTCTTCGCTGCCCAGAGGCCACCGACGTCATCTTCTCCCCTGCGTGGGGAGCCTCTACCTGCAATCTTCTCTTTTCGTGGCAGGAGCAGCCTCCAATGCCTCGGGCCTGCTTCTCTTGCTTCTGTTTCCTCTTCTCAGCATGGCTGCTGTCCCTGGTCCTGCCTCCTTAGGCACTGGGCCACTCCTCTCCACAGGATTTAAAGGGCCAGTCCTTCTGGCTCCTCCTCTTGATGTCATCCTGGGTTTTCCTCTCCAGCCCTACAAAAGGGTTCAGCCTTCAGTTCCTCTTCGCCTTCGCAAGGAGTTGGTCATGGAGTCGGACCTCTCCTGGATCTTCAGTTCCAGCTCTTCATTCCAGGAGTCCTCCGGCATCCCTCTTCACTTCTTCAAGGCACTCTGTTCTTCATTGGTCCTCCATGTCTTCGTCTATGGTTCCTGAACCATCGTTGTCGTCTTCGTTCCATGTTCTGGTTTCTCGTCAGATCCTGTTCTCTCATCTTCAGATGTCCTGATGTCTTCATGTCTCCAGATGTTCAGATGTCTTCCTGTCTTCAGATGTACTGACGTCTCCCTATCTCCCGATGTTCTGAGATTCCCTTGTCTTCGGATGTCCAGATGTCTCTGTCCCCTGATGTCTTCGTCTGTCATGTCCCAGACGTCCCTGTGGTCCTCCTCTCTAGAGGTCCCTGATGTCCAGATGCCATAGATGTCTCGTCACCTAGATGTCCTGATGTCCCGAGGTTCCGGTGTCCTTTCGTATCCGATGTCCTATGTTCCAACCCTGATGTTCCAAGTCTCGCTCCTGATGTCCTTTGTCAGGTTCTGACCCTGATGTACCATCAGTCCTTAAGCTCCGGGTTCAGCTTCGCTCACCCCGGACATCGTCTCCAGACCTTCCTGGGAGTAAATCCGTATCAATCCGATGTCCGTTTCCGGTGGCTGGAGTCCTCTTCCAGCAGGATCTGTCTTCAAGCACTGTCTGGATTCCTCCCAGTTCCTGAGCCTTCGTCTTCGTATCCCGAACCCTTATCCTTTCCTGAGTCTTTCCAAGTTCCAAATCCTCATCGGAGTATCCGGAATCCTCGCCTGACTCTCTAGAACCCACCCCTGATCTTCATCCACGTCTGAGCGTCTCACGTCGGAGTTCCAAGCTACTTCAAGTGTCCTCGTCTTGTCTGAGCTTCCTAGTACCAAGCGTCTTTATCTCGTCTGAGCTCCCAAGCACCAAGCGTCTTCATCTCATCTGAGCTCCCAAGTTCCAAGTGTCCTCATCTCATCTGAGTCCCAAGCTCCACACGTCCTCATCTTGTCTGAGTCTTTGTGTCCTTGTCTCGTCTGAGTCCTAAGCTCCACATGTCTCTGTCTCATCTGAGCCTCCGAGCTTCCTTGACTTGTTCAAGTCTTCAGCCTAGTCCAAGGCCGAGGTCCCGTCTTGTTCCAAGCTCCAGTACCATCGCCTTTCCTTGACCTCTGTCCGTCCTGTCGCATCTGCCGCTACCCAGTGGCAGGTCCGAAAGGGCTATCAAGTGGCTGGAGGGCTACCCCAGAGATCAGCATTGCGTTGCTGGGTCTCTACCTGTGCGTGCAGGTTCGGCAGAGGTTAGGGTGGTGGTCAGCCTTTCTTCCCATGCTTGGACACGTCTTGCCTGCTGCGGTGCTTCCACGGAGCTCCACTCTGCAGTCGTGTCGTGGTCCAAGGGCACACATCTCCCCGGAATCGGGAGCACTCCCTAGCGCTCCCTCCCACAGGTTCCAACATTATCAGTACTGGTGGAAGGCCCGGCTTCTGCCTGCCAGTCCTCATGGCCTCATCAGGGCTGAAATGGTTGCTTTACTTCAAGGACTGAGGAGGCTGCCAGGGATTCTGGCACTGATTGAGCAAAAGAGGCACCCTAATCCCAAGCCCCAAATTGAACTAGAGCACAAGCCCACCAGTAGTCCAACCCTATTAGCCAGCCATCAAAATCCATTCACCTTGAGTGAATTTTTGAAGTTCTGGATATACCCCACATCTGAGCCAGCTTAGAGTCCTCCATCCTCTACAATTTAAACCAGTTCTTAGTGGTTAAGTGCTCCTATAAACTAGTTCCCTGCACCCTCCCCACCCCACACTTCCTCCATAGTCTGCTTTTTACTATTCCCTCATCTGTCTGTGTTGTGTGTTGTCATGTTAGTGCATTTTCTACAGGTTTGAGCTGGGGGCAGTGGCAGTGAACGCCCAAGTATTCTTATCCTTTCATGTTTTTCTTCTCTTCCTTTCTCCCATTCTTCCTTTTTTTCTGGCTACGTTTTTACATCTGGAGTAGACTCAGAATTTGGGGAATTTGTAGAAATTAGAAGTCAGCTTGTATAGTGAGAGCTTGACTTTGTTGGTGGATCCCAATATTGAGTAACAGTTTGAATGAGAAATGCAATGGGCTAGGGAGGGACATTCCAATGATTGATTTTCAGATTATAGCCAGAACTCACATGGGGAGTGGGGGGGAGGAATGTTACGCACTTTTCCTTGAAAAGGTGTTACTGGGAAGCTCTAAAGGAGTGCCCTTTGTAAATGTTGCCATGATTGAAGGTGGGGGAGGGAGTCAGGATTGCTGGAGTGGCCTACTGGGTAACTTCTTTTTAAGTGTCTCTTGACTTTGTCATGGAATATAGAGATGAGATTACTTAGTGCTAGGCTTCTAATTTAGCAAAACATAGTTGGATGTGATGGTGCCACATTCCAAATGACTCCTGTGTATGCAGTGCCTTTTGATTAATAGCTGGTTCCTTTCCTTGCAGACTTCCTGAGCTTTCTCTGAAAAGGCCCCCACACCAGTTGGTTGGATTTAGCTTTGGGTATCTTCAGCACTGGTGGACTGAAAATAGTGTTTAGGTGTAGAGTATTCCCTGCAGTATGATAAGGGAAAGCAGGAAGCGAGGGGGCAGACAGGAAAATGCAGAAGTAATAAATCCATTCAGGCACTGCCTCAGAGAGTGAGAGGGGCAATAAGCACAGCTGATTTTACAAGAAATTCAAAGCTTGAAATTTTTGTTGCACTATAAAGCTTAGCAAGAGGAGGGCATTAATGCAACAAAGGCCGCACTAGGAATTTTAAAGATGCTCTTTTGTGACATGGACCTTGCTCATAGCTCTCAACTTATGAAATGTCATCCAGGTGGCATTGGCTTTCATTGTGGCTGTGTCTGGTGTTGGTTGCTTATCCAGTTGATGAAACACTTAACCTTTTGGCCCAGCACAGCTACCAGTGTAAATGTAGTGTAGAATGCAGGGTAGATCTGTGCAGTATAGCACTGGAGCTAGAACCATTCCAAAGCCAGCCGCCTCTTCACAATGCAACTTCTGAAAGCATACTGGGTCTTCCTGGCAATGGGAATGCAGGTCCTTGAGCTGCTTCTAAACCAATGGCCCGATGAATAACTATATATCTTGTACATAAACAAGGAATATGGAAAATCAAAGATGCAGCCATGCCTATTCCAGAATTTTAAGCAGTTATGGACTGACACTATGGGCATAGTGATTTCAGGAAATTAGAAAAGGAAATGATCTTGTTCAAGGTCAGACAGCTGATCCTGAGCAGTAGCAAAGTAGTAGACTGATTTGTTAAAATCTCTGAAATATTCACCATAGAATAGGTCTGTGTTCTCAAGATGGATAAGAGGTTATCTTATAACAAGGAATTACTGTTTGATAACAAAGCAAGCCAAATGAAGTGTTACACCTCGCAAACTGCACACTGTCCAGCATTTCATAACTGTTACTTAGTGCTGTAAAGCCTTTTTTTTTTTTCTTGTATAGCATATGCTCTTGCATCCGAAGAGGGGCTCAGTGTACCCATGGAAGCCTCCACCATCCCCAGTCTAGGATGTCTGGGGAAAGGATTAGCAGTAAGGCAGGATCCCTCACACTACACAAAGAAAATTTTCTCTCCAGTCTCTCTACATGTCTGTAATAGGTTTCCTCTTGATTTTCTTTGCTAGGGTATCAGTCAGTACAGCTCATTATAGGTTTCTGGTGTGTTCAGATGATTCCATACTACATCTAATTTAATCTTGCAGCTCCTGCTGCTGATGGCTCTTATCATTTTCTCTCTTCTCCCAGATTTATGTGCGCGCAGCTACCTAACCCAGTCCTGGAGAGCATCAGTATCATTGACACCCCGGGGATCCTGTCTGGAGAGAAGCAGCGGATCAGCAGAGGTATGCCAGATCTTTCTTTCTCAGTGTGACCTCAGATTGGAAATAGTTTTTGGCCGACAGGTAGCTGCAGAAAGTCATTAGTCTGCACAAGTCTGAAGTTTGTCATTTAGAAATCATTATGCAGCCACATCTGGGGTGTGAGGAGCACATCTGGTGCCTGAATTCTGTGCTGGTTTCCAGTTAGGAGGAACAGTGCTGTTAACTGAATTACAAATGAATCTGTTGACGTCACACACAGAAAGGGACTTGCCAGAGAATGTCAGGAAATCTTCCTTTCCTTATCCTGCTAGACCAGCCCGGATGCTTAGGTTTATTTCACCCTATCAACAGATGGAGACAGAACATAACTTTTCCAGTGACAACATGACTCCTTTTAGTAGTGGTACTGCACAGTCACTTGCCAGTGTTCTGTCTTTCTTTATGCCAGGTATGAACTCAGTTGGAAAATATAAGATATTGTCCTGACTCCATGCCATAAACCAATGCACCACCTCCCTCTCTAATTAAAGTTCTGATTCTTCACAAGGTTTCTCTGTAAAAATTAGCTGCAAATTTCTTCTTTGCTCCTGCAAACAAACAACTCAAACTAAAACAGACTGATTATTTAATTTGACTGTCTTGGGTAATGAGATGGTAAAGTGTAAAGAACGGCATGAAAGTGAGCCCTTTGTGTTGCAATGTAGTTGACGCAGCCTCGTAGGCGAACCTATGAAGCTTACGCTGGCAGCTGGTGAACACACCCTGTAGCGGGACAGTCTGGAGCTTCCATGCAGGTTGAGCCCTTGGGTTCTGGCGGCTGGCAGGCCTTAGGCTTGTCCCTATTGTGGTAAAGAGAGCAGGAGTCCAAGGGCACGCCAGGGTCAGGACAGGCAATAGACTGAGAAGTTGGCAACAGACCAAGGTCGGGGAAGGCTGCGCATAAACGTGGAGAGGTCCAGGCAAGAGTTCAGGTGCAGGTGGTAAACAATCAAGCAAGAGGTCAAGATCTGGAAAGACAGGCCAAAGGTAGATGTAGACCCACAGAAGACACTGGACGAGACAGACAGGACAAAGCAATGCTAGACAAGTAAAGCTGGAAAAGGCAAAGCTAGAGAAAGCAAGGCAGGACAAGGCAAGGCAAGGCTCAGGAACTCGGGACACTCGGGAATGCAGGAGTAAAACGCACTACTAACATAGGAGACCTGTTGCTTGAATTGATGCATTGCGGCAGGGCCCTTATAGCCCAACTGGGCTGACATCGTCAGAAAGTGCCGTTCAGCTTTTCCCACCATGGAGCCTATAATGTGTGCACCCATGCATGCGCGCGCACCTAGGGGTGGGCCCGAGAACATTGGGGAAAGTTGGCGGCGTCATGGCAGTAATCCGGTGGGGAGCGCTGCTCTCAGTGAGGACTGTTGGTCGTGATGTCTCTGCCACATGAGGGATTGGCGGTGCTGGGGATGAGAGATGCCGGTCATGAGCAGGTCCTGCAACCGTCAAACATAACATTCAAAATGAATTCCCTCAACATGATCCTCCCCTTCATCCAACAGGAAGAATGAATGTGTGTTCTAAATCTGCAGGATGCATATGCACATATTCCTATACATCCCTCCCACTGGCACTACCTGCGATTCATGGTGGATTCTTCCCACTATCCATACAAACTACTTCCCTTTGGGCTGTCAGCAGCCCCAAGAATTTTCACCAAGAGACTTGCTTTAGTAGTGGCACACCTCCGAGGCAAAGGCATCCAAGTTTCCCATACCTAGATGACGGGACAGTCATGGGCAAGTCTCAAGAGGCCATGACCATATACCCTGGAAGAGAGGAGGTGCAGGGAAGCTATTATACAGAACTACAGACACCTTTCAAACCGTTCCTGTTGGAAAGGTGTAACAGCCTCACCTCTAATCTGAAGCAACTCCTGCATCCAAAGAACATGGCTGACTTTCTGTAGCCCTAGACTTCCTTTATAGGTCCTCTAACCAGGACTTCCTGTGATGCTGGCTAATGACATTACATCCTCCATAAGTATATGAGGAAACCCTTGCCACAAGCCAATGCCTCAGAAACAGGTCCTCCTGCTCTGCAGTGCGTGTTGCTACGCCATTGTTCCTGATCCCATTTGTGCCTTGTTCCTGATCCTGTGTATGCCTCCTGTGTTCCTGCTTCTGTCTGCATCTCCTGCTTCCGTCCTTACCTTGCTCTTGCCTGCTTCCTCTCTTTGCCTTGACCCTTGTTTCTCTTTGGACTGATTTCTCATGCTTTGACCTTAGCCTCGACCTTGACCGTGCCTGTCTGCCACCTGCCCTGACCACAGCCTGCTCCTGTCTGCTGCCAGCCCCCAGAACCCAAGGGCTCAATCTGAAAGGAATAGGGCTGGTATAATTGAAGCCCAGACCTCTTCCAAGTTTGAGCATGTCCACCTGCTGTCGGCAAGGGGCCTAGCAGGTTCAACTGCCAGACTGTGTAAACTACTCCACAGCAAAGGGCTCGCACTTCGTGACAAAAGGAAACAGTAGAACTAGGGGTCATGAAATGAAACTCCAGGGGGGATGATTCAGAACCAACATCAGGAACTATTTCTTCACAGAGAAGGTGGTGGATGCCTTCTGGAAGAGATGGTGAGGACAAAAACAGTAAACAAATTCAAAAGAGCACGGGATAAACAATGCGGATACCTAAGGCTAAAGGTTGGAAATGAAGAAAAGGGTATATAGGGGTAACCTGCACAGAGCAGCAGTTACTACCCTTAATGGAAGGCATGGGTATTTCTACACTTAACCAATTAGACTTGATACTTTTGACACAACTGCAACATTGCAAAAAGAGGAATTCCTGTTTCCAACAGTGGCCAATCCAGGCTACTCTCAATCATCCAACCCTGGCCGAAAAAGGCCATATTATTAAATGTAATAACACATTCTATTTTTTAAGCATAGCTTTCAAAATTGCAAGTAAAAACACTTATAGGCAAAGCTTAAAGAGAAATCTGTGTGGTATAAGAGAAGCAAAACCACGACATCAGCTGGTGTTTTGGATCTCCTGCATCAGGGGGACTTATCTTAAGCAGTGTGTCTTGTCAAAGAATTGCTCCATCCATATCGTCCAATCTCCAACAAGTAGAAAATTATGGCATACCAACTCGTCCGTCAAAGGCTTTTCAAGGTAGATGTACATCCAGTAATGTCATCATCATCTGATGTTACTGCCTAGAAAAGAAAAATTTTATTAGCATCATAGCGTGTTCCTGTAGCAAGCAGGGGACTAAACATATCAATCTCAGAGAAATACAGTCAAGTCCAACTCAGAATTCAGACCAATCTGAGTCAGAGTATGTAAACAGTATATCCACCATTGTTCAATCTGCAAGAGTTGGTGGGGGGAAATCACCTCCACGCTAATTACAGGACACTACGTCAATCGTGCAAAAGCTTCATCGTACGATTCATCCGTTCCGTCTGGCCATTCAACTGCGGATGGTAGGCTGAAGTGTAGTCCAGAATGATGTCGAACAACTTGCACAAGGCCTTCCAAAATCATGCCGTGAATTGGGACCCACGGTCGGATACGATGTGTGAAGGTAGGCCGTGGAGGCGGAATATGTGTGTTATGAAGAGCTTTGCAAGCTCCAAGGCTGAAGGTATGCCAGGGAGCGCCACAAAGTGTGCCATCTTACTAAATTGATCTACAGTCACCCAGATGGTGTTCATTCCTCCAGAAGTAGGTAAATCGACTATAAAGTCAATAGCGATGTGTGACCAGGGACGATCCGGAACTGGCAAAGGTTGCATCTGACCTCCACGGTTGCCCAGAAGCAGGTTTGTTCGTAGCACAATTGGTGCAGGATGTCACGTAGGAATAGGTATCCTTTTTGATAGTAGGCCACCAATAAAGCTCCTGTATCTTGAGCAGGGTACGGCGTTGATCAGGATGGCCAGCCAGTTTGGAATCGTGCGCCCAAAAGAGCACTTTCTTCCTGAGTTTCTTTGGAACGATAGTTTTTCCAGCGGGCACAGACTGTGTGGATGCCAAGAGGATTATCTTCGGGTCAATTATGTGCTGTGGCTCATCAGACACATCCTCTGAATGAAACGAGCGTGACAGAGCGTCTGCTCTGGTGTTTCGGTCTCCAGGGCGAAACTTAAGCACAAAATCAAAACGATTAAAGAATAATGACCATCTGGCCTGTCTGTAATTCAGACGTTGTGCGTGGCGGACATACTCTAGGTTTTTATGATCCATGAATACGGTTATTTGATGTTGAGCGCCTTTGAGCCAAGACCGCCATTCTTCGAATGCAAGCTTTATTGCTAAGAGCTCTTTATCGCCGATCCCATAGTTTTTCTCAGCTGGAGAAAATCTTCGTGAGAAGAATGAACAGGGACGTAAGGCTTTCGAGTCTCCAGGTTGGCTCAACACAGCCCCTACCCCCACATCTGAAGCATCAACTTCTACTATGAAGGGCTTGTTGGGGGTCTGGATGCCGCAAGCACGGTTCTGTGGAGAAGGCAGTCTTCAATTTCTCGAATGCGGAAATGGCCTCTGCTGACCATTTTGAAGCGTTGGCACCCTTGCGAGTCATCGCAGTCAAGGGTACGGTTAAAGAAGAATAATTCTTTATAAAGCTTCGATAGTAATTGGTGAACCCCAGGAATCTCCTTAAAGCCTTCAGGCTGGTAGGTTGAGACCAATTTTTGATACTTTCAAGTTTGTGAGGGTCCATTTGGAAGCCTTCCTTTGACACTATGTAGCCTAGAAAAGGCATGGAGTCTTTGTGAAATTCACACTTAGAGAGTTTGGCATACAGCCGGTGTTCGCGGAGATGGTGGAGTACTTGCTTAATGTCTGCAATGTGAGTGTCCAAATCCTGGGAGAAGATGAGTATATCGTCCAGGTAGACCACAATGTTCTTGTACCGCAGATCCCGCAAGATGTCGTTCATCATATTTTGGAAAATGGTGGGTGCATTGCACAACCCGAATGGCATTACAAGATACTCGAAGTGGCCGTCTCACGTATTGAAGGCTGTTTTCCATTCATCGCTGCTCCGTATGCGAATGAGGTTGTAGGCCCCCTTCAGGTCAAGCTTTGAAAATATCTTGGCCCCTTGCAGCCTGTCAAACAGCTCCGAGATTAACGGCAAGGGGTAACGGTTTTTGATCATGATTTCATTTAGACCTCGGTAATCGATACATGGACGTAGGGTACCATCTTTCTTCCCCACAAAGAAAAAGCCTGCGTCAGCTGGCAACTTTGATGGTCGGATAAAGCCCTTCTGGAGATTTTCTTCAATGTATTCCGACATTGCTTTATTCTCGAGAGCTGAGAGAGGGTACACTCTTCCCTTCGATGGCTCAGTGTTGGGCTTCAGTCTTATGGCACAGTCATAGGGCCTATGTAGATGAATAATATTAGCTGCTTCTTTGGAGAATACATCCCCAAAGGATGCGTATTGGAGCGGCAGTCCTGGCATTGCTAGAGTCGTAGGCATGCATATAATAGGCGAGATCTCCTTAAGGCACTTCCCATGACATTCTGGGCCCCAGCGGGAGAGATCCAGGGATGCCCAGTCAAATTGGGGTTGGTGCACTTGCAACCAGGGTAACCCCAGGACGATAAGGTGCATGGCTTTTTCCAGTACAAAGAAGGAGATTGATTCTGTATGGAGAGCTCCGGTGCGGAGAGTAACTGGAACGGTTTGGTAAGTCATGTTGTCCGGTAAGGGCTCTCCATGAATGGAGGATAACAATAGTGGATCTTTTAATTTGTTGAGGAGGATCCTCAAGTATTCCACTAAACGTCTGAGAATGAAGTTGCCTCCTGCCTCTGAGTCCACTAGGGCAGGAGTCTGAACCGTGACCAGTCCGTAGGTCAAGGAGACTGGGAGAGAGAGCGGAGGAGAGGGTGCAGTATGGCCTAAGAACAGTCCTCCTGCAGGACTTAGGCCCATCCGTTTTCCGGACGAAATGGAGCATGTAGAGACATCATGGCCGGGCTGACCACAGTACATGCAAAGGCAGCGCTTCTTCCGAAGTCTTCTCTCTTTGGAAGTCAAACCTCCATGACCAAGTTGTAACGGTTCATCTTTATCAGCAGCAGGGATTACTGGAACCATCCGAGGTGCACATGCAGCACTAGCCTGTTTCAACCCAGGTAACACCTTAGGCCGGAGTTCCTTCACCTTGTCCCGGAGCCGGTGATCAATCAGAGTTGCCAAGGCTACTAATTCGTCCAGCGAGTCAGGTGTTTCTCGAGCAGCCAGCTCGTCCTTTAAACGGGTATCCAGGCCTGTACAAAAGAGAGTCTTGAGACATTTGGGGTCCCAGCAAAGTTCCGCTGCAAGAGTTTTGAACTCTATGGCAAATTCAGCCAAAGATCTGTTGCCTTGCTTCAATTCAACCAAAGCAGAACCGGCTACAGACGTTCGAGCAGGGTCATCGAAAACGGATTTAAATAAGTCCATAAATCCTTCTATGTCCTGCAAAATGGGGTCCTTGCATTCCCACAAGGTAGATGCCCAAGACAAGGCCCTACCATCCAGGTATGACAGGATGTAGGTAGTCTTGGAGAGAGCCGTAGAAAACAACGATGGCTGTAAGGTAAAATGCATGCAGCACTGGTTTAAAAAGCCCCGGGTCTTCTGGATTTCTCCGGAAAAGCGGAATGGAGCTGCCAGTGGTACAGCAGTCTTTAAAGTTACCACCTGTAACTGACCTTCATGGTTGGAAGCTGTGCCTCGAAACTTCTGTGTGTGTAGCTGATGAAACGCTGAAGTAAGTTTCTCCAAGGCATCTTGCTGCTCCACAATGCACAGGGCCAGGCCCGGTATGGCCTGCAAGGCATTGAGTTGTGCCGGATCCATGGATTTAGCAATCTGTTATTGTTTGGGATAGTTGTGAGTGGATCCTTGGGCCGGTGGCAGATGACCACGCCCCCGGGGAAAGATCCCGAGAGGGACCACCGGTCAGGCTCAGAGTTTGGAGACAGACACACACTAATTCTTTCATTAAACACTATATTGAACCACCAGAGGTGGCAATAGTGAGCTGGAAGCGCCTGGCTGGGCTGTAGTCGCTCAGATATTGGAACAGCGATCCCAGGATGGCAAAGCTGTAGAGAAACTAAATATAGTGAGTAGGCAGGTTATGCAGAGATCAGGAATAGAACCTTGATGGTAACACTCACACAATAGTCTCTTGAAGCAGCCCAGGAGCTGGAATGGATTAGTCCCTCGAGGAGCGAGTACCTGGTTCCAGGGAAAGCTCTGAGAGAACGATGGTAACTCACTGGTGTTGTAGGCAGTGATGACTTCCTGGCAGAAGTGATATTCAGAAGCAGGTCCGAGAACGTGGGCCCTCGAGGAGCAAGTACTGGTTCCAGACTGCGACCTGAAAGGCAAAGAGAGAGCGAGGCCCCCGAGGAGCGGGTACCCCTGGTAAAGTCCGAGGAGGCAAAGTAGCTAGGAGAAGCTGGAGGAGCGAATCCCGTAAGGTAACCTTTCCTTATCCTTTCCTTTGCTAACTTGATTATTTAGCGATTTCAGAGACCTTAAATATCCGGTGATGATGAAGTCATCTCAGGGGGACGCCCCTGAGGTTCGCACCACTGCTGGTACTTGAGTCGGGGGCCGCGCTGCACGCGCGCCCTTAGGCTTCTGGAAAACATGGCGGAGTGCAGCATCTAGCCGGTCCAGGGACGCCGGAGGAGGTCGGCAAGATGACGCCGCAGCAGCCAAACATCCAACAAGCAAAGAGGGAGTTACCAAAGAGGTAAGGTGGGCGGAGTGGAGATGTCGGGCAGCGACGGTTGCAACAGGGTAGAATAGGCGCTAATCAATCCCGTAATGCAATAAGGGGATTAGCGCATTTTCAACGCATGTCCAACACAGAGTGAACTAATAGCGATCATCACATGCAAATGCATGTGAATGAGACTATTAGGCATTCACTCCCGATGCAAAAAAAAAAAATGTGCATCTCGCACGCTCATTTAACTGTCATCAATTAATGCCTGCCTGGAGCAGGCGTTAATAGCTGTGCGCATCAAACAAAATTACAGAAAAGCAGATAAAACTGTTTTTCTGTACTGCCTCGTACTTAATATTGTTGTGATATTAAGTAGAATGAAAAATAAAAGAAATAAAAGTAAAAAAAAAAAAAATTGATAGTCGGACCCATCACGAAAACCAACACCGATTTTATTGGCGTCGGTTTTCCTTACCGACGGACAGTCATGAAAACTGACGCCGATAAACCCGGTGTCGGTTTTCTTGACTACCGTTCGCCGCTAAGGAAAACCGACGCCGGGGTTATCGGTGTCGGTTTTCATGGCTGTCTGTCGGTAAGGAAAACCAACGCCGATAAACTCGGCGTTGGTTTTTGTGACTGGGGTATGGTGGTCACGAAAACCGATTTGGTTCGCGTTAGCAAGGATGTGCTAGGGTCACGCAAGCGACTCTAGCGCCTCCTTGCTAACATGAACCCCTAATTTTAATATTGCATGGCGCCCTAAGAGAGCGGGTGCTGACTGTTCAGCGCCTGCTTTCTACGCGACTTTATTGCATCGGCCCCTTAGTATGTATACCTGAAACCTGGGCCAGTATTGAGCGTGTGGATCTCTATGGTGGCCACTGGCATCTATGACGTACTGCACTTTGGAATTTCTTCTATCAGGCAAAATAGACTCTGGAAGGAACGCCCCGAGGTTCCCGCCATGATGTGGATAAGACTGTGCTGTGTGCGCACGAGTGCGCTTAGAGAGTCTTGATGGCAAGAAGGCGGTCGGCGGCGTCCGTGCTGACTCGGGAGACCTGGAAGTGATAGGCAGGTCGTAGGTAGCTAGCAGAGGCTGCCAATCTACCCCACGGAGTCAGGGAAGTGAAGAAAGAGGTGAACAGAAGTGGTTGCAGCCGTCTGCGACCGACGGCCGTAACAGTTGCATACCTCTATGAGCTAGACTTTCTTCTGTGTTAGTCTTTATTATGAAATTAAGATGCCTTTCTGCGATAAGTTCATAATCTTAAAAACTGGATTGCAACAGCTCTATGAAATGCTCAAGGTGTGCAGAGTTTTCAGAGACCTTGGAATAAGCTGTTAAAAGTTTGTACCATCTGTCACTTAAATCAGAGAGGCACTCCTGCCTGTCTGCATTATACTTTTCCCAGACCTTATCAGTTAATTTAGACATTCTCTTGGTTCTATGTCCACCCTCAGTGTTATCATGTGCTGCATTTAATAGTCACCCTGTTCATGGTTGCTCAGTATTAAACTGAACCATAGCTTAAGTCCTGAAAGTGGTGTGTGAAACTTGGCTCTGTGCCAAAATGGTTTCCACCTTTGTGAGAGGTGGGGGCTGCTGGCTATTGTTTGCTAGGAGCTCTTTCACTAACAAGATGCACACCTCTGATCATCCCTTACGCACCTTCCTCTGAGCTACAGTCACTTGAAACTTTCGTAGATTCGATGGCTATACATTCTTTCTGATTTTTAGTCTGCTTTTTCAATGACCCCTCTTAGTTCCCAGTTATGTTCATAATTGCAATCTTTAACAATTATTTCTTTAGTGCTGTATCCCTCCTGAATCTTCTTAGACTTCATGATTTCTTTTGCTTTCCTTTTTACTGTTCTTATCTCACAGCACCCAAGCATTGCTAGTCATTCAGATAAACCAGATACTGAATATCAAATGAAAACCTTGTCTAAATTCCAACAGTGTTTATTCCAACAGGTAATAATCAAAACATAACTTACTGGTTGCAGTTTTAAGGGGAAGGGAAGCGGAGAAGTTAATCTCAGGTTCAGAGCAGTGGCATACTGAGGCAAGGGGGAGGTCCGCCCTGGGTGGCAGCCAGGAGGGGGTGCCATCGAGAGACTCCAACCCGAGGCTACTGGCAGCCACGAGCGAAGCCCATCTGCTTATGGCAGAAGAATAAGGAGGCGGCCTGGTGTGCTGCAAGCGGAGCTCATCTCGCTCGTGGCAAAAGACAGGGAAGAGAGGACAGATCGCCACGGTGGAGTCCATCCCATCTACAGCTGAAGAAGGACAGTCCCAGAATGACTGCACATAAGCCTATGTGATTGAGAGAGGAAGAGGTGTGCGTGTGTGTGTGCGTGTATGTAATTATGTGACTAAGAGATCATATGTGTGTGTATGGGAGTGAGGGTGTGTGTGTGTGTGTGTGTGTGTATGTGCTTGAGAAAGAGATTGGAAGCCTGCATGTGCATGTGTGTATATGTAAATAAGAGACTAGGAGCATGTGTGTGTGTTTGTGTATGTATGTATGTATGTAAGAGATCATGTGTGTATGTATAGGAGTGAAGCCTATGTGTGTGTGTTTATGAGTAAGAGATTGGAAGCCTGCATGTGTGTATGGGAGAACAGGTATGCGGGTGTGTATGTAAATACACACAAGCACACACCACATACAGTACCTGAATGTAATCTGCTTTGAAGTGCTGAAAAAAGTGTAAAAATTAAAATATTAAAAAAAAAAAAGATCTAAATTTAAATAAATAAATAAATACGAGACTAGGAGCGTGTGTGTGTGTGTGTATGGGAGTATAGGAGTGAGGGTGCGTGTTTGTGTATGAGAGATGGAGCCTGTGTGAGGGAGTGTGTATGTGTAAGAGAATGAGAAATGGAGGGAGCCTGTGTGCAGGGGTGCATGAGAGTGTATGCAAGAGAGAGAGGGAGCCAGTGAAAAGGTGTGTGTGTGTGTATGTGTGTGTGTGAGAGAGAGAGAGCCTGTGTGAGGGAGAGGGGAACTGGAGATCACTGGAGGGGGGATGGAGGAGTGAACCTTTGGGGGAGGGTGCCAAAGGAAGTATCCACCCCAGGTGCCAAATACTTTAGTTATGCCACTAGCTCAGAGCACTAACTCTAGAGTTGAAATAGCTGTTGTAGGTATTCTACTGGAGATTTAAGTACAAGTATTGTATGCACTTATTGTGTGTATGTGTCTGGTAAAAAGGAAATGCATCCCTAAGAAATAGGAGAGATGAAAGGCAGCTCGCTTCTTCTTTCTCTCAGAAGCATATATGCAAACTGAAAAACTCCAAGCAGGCATGAGAACCAGTAGCTTGAGCCATTAGGCAGTGCCCAGAATCAGTGGGAGCTGGAAACGAGACCATAAAGGGCCAACAGCAACAAGACTACAGGATTGTAGGGGCTTGTACTCCTTCTGTAACATCATACTAGTTTACAGGAACAGAACATACATGTGTATATAACAAACGACAAATCTGCTCACAGTTAATGGGGGCAAAAAAATGATAAGATCAGGATTTGAACCATTTTACTAACAGTAAGCCTCCCGCTCTCTCCTGGTACCAACTGTACCTACAATACCTGAATGTAATCCACTTTGAAGTGTCAAAAAGCAGAATATACGGTAAATCAAAATAAATAATAATCAATAATTTGCTTCCTTGACATTTCACCATTCTTATGTTGGTCCAATGTAAGGTATTGTAGTTTGCATCTATTAGAAATCCTGTGTCACACTGTTGATCACTCTGGTATTTGACTGTTGTGTCAGGACAGCTCTCCACCCTTCCTGTGTTGAATGTTGTTTTGTTGCTATGGTTACTGGAATGCGGCCCAGATGTTTTTGTTTTTGAGAAGAGTAATTTTTCATGCTTGGAATATTACTCCCAGGGTACGATGAGCTACGCTGTTCTGAGATGGGCTTCTGTAGTTTTTAGGCCTATAATGCAAGCAGTCGTGATTCAGAATGTTTTTTGGAGCCTCTTTTCCTTTTCCCAGAGCAAGCTGCATGTTGATTTGGTTAGCTCTTGAGGATTTGTGTGGATGAAAATTACTCTCTGCTATGAGTTTTTTCTAGGGAATGTTTTCAGACTTCAGTAAACACTGGAATAACTCATCTGCCATGTAGTGGAGGGGCCAGTATTAAAAAGATCTAGGAATATGGCTAGCATCTAGACATCTGGTTGGACGAAAAGGAAGAGCAGATTGGCCAGAATCCTTCTGGGATGGGGAGAGGAGAAGCATCAAATTTCCTTGTGTATTCTGTATATTTATTTATTTATTTATTTATTTATTTAGAACATTTTTTTATACTGACATTCATGTGGCAAGATACATATTATATCGGTTTACAGTGTAACGTAAAATTGCAACAGGCATTACATGGAACCGGGTTACATAGAACTGGGGGAAACAGAAGATACAACTGGGGAAGAATTAGCAGCTGTTAACAAGTGAGGCATTTAGAGAGCGAAGAGTTGATAAGGCAGAAGACAGTAAATCTCCATCAGTGCAATTTAAAATAAAATAAAAATAAAATAAGGTAAAATAAATTAAGATAAGGTAAAAATAAATAAATAAATGTACAAAATGTATATGGTGAACAGAAAGCTGTGGATAAGAGCAGGGCCGGTGCAAGGGGATTAGGCACCCTAGTCTTAATATGAAAGTCGAAAGAGTCTTCTGCGTAATTTTAAAAAGTTGGCTCGTCTCGCACTTTTAGTAAAACTACTATTAAAATTGTTTGACAGCCTCATTCAACTAATTCTCTATGGCTATGAGAGTGAAGTCTGGAATGTATACAGGAAGGGATAGAATGTCAATATAAATCCTGCATCTCCAGTTCTGTAATACACTGTGCATCCACAGAAATTCCCCAACAATGGAGCTTGGATGTTTCCCTTACAGCTCATCATACAAAAACATACGTTCAAATTCTGGTGTCACCTCACAGTAATAGCACAAACCCCTTCCACTGCCAGACATGTTTTGAACTAACACGAATCACGCAAAAAAAGATACTCAAAATCTATACAGTAAACCTATAGTAACACCCAGGATTCAAACAACAAGAACCTTACCTGTGAAAAAGCACAGGTAAATATTACACAGGGTCCCAGAATACCAATACACCACCTACTGAGGAAACAAAACAAATCCAATTGCTATAGATCCCTACACAGACACTATACGCTAGCAAAATCTCTCATCATGGTCATGTGCACAGAGCAGAGACAGACCCTCACCAAATACAGATTAAAGGATCACAAATTAGACAAAAACTGAAAATGGAAACCCCAAGAAGCCAGATTCTGTGTGTAAAAATGGAAAAACAGAACCACCATTCCTCATAAAACAAATAAAATCAAGAAACAAAAAGCATCAATTATAATAGTAAAACCATACTAATAAAAAAATATTTTAAAACTACTGATAAATAGAATAATTTCTATTAATTAAAATCATATACATTTTTAAAAAATTTCCCAAGTACCAATAAAATATTCAAACAGCACAGCAGTAGTTCCCTGCTCAGCCGCTGGTGGGATGAGGTCCACTGGCGGCCGCATGGGCCTCCATGTCAGCCATCAGCTCCTTCCCATGGCCCTGTCCCCGGGAGCATTGCCCCCCCCCCCCCCCTCGGTACGCCACTGCTCATACCTCCTAATGGTCGGTGCCCTAGGCCCAGGCCTAGTATGCCTAGTGCTTCCACCAGCCCTGTATAAGAGGCTGTCAGGGGTATGAGGATCTAGTCTCAGATGCCTGGTAACCCTAGTGTATGGTAATTAAGATTAACTGTATGTTGAGGTACACGAATGGGCTGGCCTCCACTTGTAGCGAAGAAGGAGCAGGCCCAGGCGTGCTGCGAATGGAGGCTGTCCTGCTCGCGGAAAAAATGGAACACACCTTGGTGAGAGTGAGTGTGCATGTGTGTATGTAAGACTGCGAGCCTGGGGGTGAGAGAGCATGTGTGAGGGTGCCAGAGAGAGGGAACCTATAAGAGGAGATTGTGAAGGAGTGTGTATATGTGAGAGAGATTGGGAGCTGGTTTGGGTGAAAAGGGGTTGTGTGTATGTGAGGGTGCTTGTTTGTGAGAGAGGGAACCTGAGTAAGGGTGTGTATAACAAAGAGAGCCTGTGTGAAGGGATGTGTGTATGTGTGTGTGTGTGTCTGAGAGAAGGAGCCTTTGTATAAGGGGGTGATCGAGAGAGGGAACCAGTGTGCAGAGATGTGTGAGAGAGAGACATAGGTAGCCTATATGTGCAGTTGCACAGAATCTGTGCAGAATTTGGCAGGCCCTAGCATGCCATGAGTGGGAAACAGCTGGAAAACACACTTTGATACGGGACAGGCTAAGGCTTCACATGAACCAGCCACCTAAGGTTTGGGCCCTTAGGTTCCAGCGACCGGCAGGAATAAGCAGATTCAGAGAGCTAGGCAGAGTCCAGAAATAGTCCAAGCATTGGGGCTGGCGGCAGACAAGGCAGGGTCCAAGTTGAAAGCTAGGGTCAGGTCCAGGTGGCAAGCAAGGGGCATCTCTAAGTGCAAGGCTGAGGACAGAACCGGAGAGACTGGTCAGAACAGACAAGCACAAGGGAACACAGGACAAGATCAGGCGACAAGGCACAGCAAGACTCTGAAGGCAAGGGTAAGATGATCAGACAAGGCGAGGAGACAGGACAAGGCTTGAGGGTAGGCTGGACAAGGCAAAGCTGAAGGCAGGCTGGAGGGCAGCCTGGATGAGGTGAGGCTGGATGGAAGGCTGGATGAGGCAAAGGATCTGTTTGCTGAGGCAATGAAGAAGAGTCGTAGCTGGGTTTAAATACCCAGCCACACAATGTCATCAGGAAGCACCCGCTATGGGGATTCTTGCAGTGGGGCCTTGAAAGGGCACTGCGCTGTGCGCTTGCACACCTAGGGAGGTAGCCCATAACTGGCAGGGGTGGCAGGGAAGACCACAGGTAAGTGCAGCTGATCACGGTATGCTGCTGCACCCAGCAAACTTAACACTGCTCTTCCACGAGGGCCTATAATAATCACTCCATGTTGTTATCTGGCTCCTGTCACACAAAAGCTTTCTTGAAGGACTCTACCCTTTTCAGAAGAACATATACAACAAACCTTTCTCTCAAGGAGGAACCAAAATACAAAAAAAACCTGCCTGTTCAGCTCTGACTCACTAAATAAGTCCCTCTCTCCAGGCAGAGCTACCCTACTTAGCCTGCTGTTAAGTAATCTCTGGCCACAGCTGCAGCCAAGCCCCAGGAAAAGAAAAATCCTTTCTTTTCTTTGTCTACAGTTTCTGAACCTTCGTCTGCTCTTGCCCTGAGTCCGGCCTGCTGCCTTTTGCCATCCCAGCGGCAGGTCCGAAAGGGCTGGGAACGTTCGGAGGACTGTTCATTACCAACATTCCATAGTTGGTTCCAGAGGCATGCAGGTCCGGCCGAGGGTCCGCCGGTCCATTTCCTCCCATACTTGGATGCGCCACACCTACCCTCGACGCTGCCTTGGATTCCTCTAGGGCCGTGTTGGGGCTCAAGGGCACACTCACCTTTAAGGGGACCACTCTCCTAGCACTCCCATAACAGAATGCAAGGCCATGTGCCCGGTGTTCGTGTTCCGGTGATGAGACTTGCCTTGTTCCTGGAACCAGAATTTTTTTTCTGGTTTTCGTCTCTTCGACCTGCTGGAGGCGCCAGCTTCTGCTATTTTCACGACCTGCTGGAGGCGCCTGCATCCAGATCCTCAGTTCTTTGTTTCCAGGATGGAGTCCCACGACCTGCAGGAGGCACCAGTGCTCCTCCTGATGTTTTTGCCATAGCCTGCTCCCTCCCTGGACTCCCACCCTTGTTTCCTGTTTCTGATCTTCTGTTCCCTGTTCTGCTGTTGCTCGTTTGTGCTGTTTTCCTCTTGTTGCTTGTTTGTATTGTTTTCCTCTTGTTGCTCGTTGGTGCTGTGTGCGGTTCGCTTGTTGGTGCTGTGTGCTGTTGCGCTTGTTGCTGCTGTGTGTTGTTGTGCTTGTTTGTGCTATATGCGGGTTTCGCTTATTTGTGCTGTGTGCGGGTTTCGCTTGTTGCTCCCAGTTCTCGTGCTCCCTCTTTTGTGTTATTTTTATGCTGGTCCCGTGTTCACTTGGTCTCGTGCTCTCCTGGTCTCGTGCTCTCTTAGTCTTGTGCTTTCTGGTTTTGTGTTCTCTTGATCCTTTGGTTTCCCTGTGCCTTGGCCCATTGCCTTGTCCTTGGCCTCTGCTTGTTCCGTGCTTGTCTTGTTGTGCTCTTGTTCTGCTGTGTTCTTGTCTCCTGCCTAAGTACTTGTCTTGCTTCAGTTCCTTGCCAAGAAGTTCCAGCTTTGTTCTTGGATCCTTGATTGCCCTCTGACGATATGTGGCATACCTTCTTATTCTCAAGCTGTTGACAAGAGGTTTGAGGAGGGGGTCTTTAAGGAGGGGGTACTGTTATGATTCCTCCCATAGCTGTGCCACGGGAGGCCTCTCACCTTTTTTTGGAGGCCGCTCCGAAGCCAGGGCCTCGCCTGAGGATTGTCCGGATCCTGCTCCACGGCCTGGGAGGCGTTCGGTGTCATCAGGGCCTACCCAAATCCTACTCCTCTGCAGCCTGGATGCCTTGTTGTGTGCCACACCCTTCTCCTAAGGGGCGGGCCTGCAGCTTCTCCCCACACATGTAGGGCCAGTGAAGTGCGGCCCATCTTGACTCCTCCCAGGGAGTTGCCTGCTCCAGAGGTATAAAAGCTCTTCTCCAGCATTCATGGATTGCCTTGCATCAGAGTTTCTGTTCCTGGATGTTCCATCTTCCAGCGCTCTGCCAGGTCCTTTGTTCGAGCTCCATGTCCTGTGTCTCACCTGTTCCTGATGTTTCCTGATGTTTGTGTCTCCACCCTGTTCCTGACTGCCGGTGTGCAGTACCTTGTTCCTGACTGCCGGTGTGGAATACCTTGCTCCTGAATACCTTGAACCTCGTTCCTGAATACCTGGACTATTGTCTTCACTACAGTTTCTGAACCTTCGTCTGCTCTTGCCCTGAGTCCAGCCTGCTGCCTTTTGCCATCCCAGCGGCAGGTCCGAAAGGGCTGGGAATGTTCGGAGGACTGTTCATTACCAACATTCCATAGTTGGTTCCAGAGGCATGCAGGTCCGGTCGAGGGTCCGCCGGTCCGTTTCCTCCCATACTTGGATGCGCCACACCTCGACCCTTGATGCTGCCTTGGATTCCTCTAGGGCCGTGTTGGGGTTTAAGGACACACTCACCTTTAAGGGGACCGCTCTCCTAGCGCTCCCATAACACCTGTCTCCAGTCCTCTAGAACTGTTTGGAATATAAATCAAATAAATACATACATAAATAACTACTCTTGACTCTCAAGAAACATTGAAAAGATTGCAAGCAGAGCACCCAGAACTTCTCTAAGCTCCCTTAATACCCTTGGATGTATCCCATCTGGCCCCATCATTTAAGTTTAGCTAGCTCCTGATGAACACACTTTTCTGAAAATTGTTTAAGGTTTACCTGATTACCAATCTTATTTATGTTCATTTTCTGTGGTTCTACTCTTGGCCCTTCCTCAGTGAACACCGAACAGAAATATCTGTTAAGCAATTCTACTTTTTCCTCATCAGCTTCTACATATTCTTTCCCTGCTCCTCTAAGCCACTAACATATCTAAATAAAAAGGTCTTCTCCTGTCGTTTTAATATATTTGCTATTTTTTCTTCCTTTCCATCTTTACTCTCCCTGACTACGCTTCAAACCTCTCCTAGTTTTTCCAGATATTGTCGCCTTTCTTCTTTTTCTGTGATCTCTTGTTATTTGTGATTGCTTATCTTGTTTCCTTACCTTTTCACCTTCTTCTTTAGTAAACCATAGCAGCCTCTTTCCTATTTACTTTCTTAACAAGAAGGTTAATTGCCCTTTCAATATTTCTTTTTAGTTTTTTCCACTTCTCTTCTATTTCCCCTAGATTTTCCTATCCAGCAAATGACTCCTTGAAGTACCCTCCCTTTGAATCAACCTTCACCTTTGCTCTAATACTGAATTACACAATCCAGTGACCACTAGATTCCAGATTAATATCTACCTCATCAGAAACACTGTCCCAATTAGTAAGCACCTTATTTTATTTTACTTTTATTCTTATTGTAAACCGTTTTGACAAGATACCCTGTTTTGAAAAGCGGTATATAAATACTTTTAAATAAATAAATAAAAATAAAGCACCTGGTTTATATCATCTCTTCCTGTGTGAGTTTCGTTAAACAGTTGATGAACCAGTTCTCCCTGCAGAGAATCCAGGATCTTCCTGCTTCTAGAAGACACCACCGTCAGGATGACTGAATCAATACTTGGAAGACTGAAATCCCCTAGCAATAGCATCTCCCCTCTCATAGCAATTTTGTGAATATAAGAACAGAAGAACAGAAGTTTTCCATGCTGGATCAGACCAAGCGTCCATCAAACCCAGCATCCTGTTTCCAACTGTGGCCAATCCAGGTCACAAATACTTGGTAGGATTCCTAAATTCAACAGATTCCATGCTGCTTATCCAAGCTGAAGAGCCCTAACCTCTTTAGCCTTTCCTCATAGGAGAATCATTCCATCCCCTTTATCTTTTTGGTTTCTCTTCTCTGTACCTTTTCTAATTCCGCTATATCATTTTTGTGATGTGGTGACCAGAACGGCACGCAGTATTCAAGGTGCAGTTGCACTATGGAGCAATACAGAGACATTAGGATATTCTTTCTTTTATTGTCCATTCCTTTCCTAATAATTCCTAGCATTCTATTTGCTTTCTTGGCTGCCTTAGCACAAAGGGGCAGAGGATTTAAACACTAGGGGTGTGCATTCGTTTTCGAAGTATTGTGAATCCGGTTGCTCCTACCATGTGACGGGGCCAACCAATGGCACCGGTAGCCCCTGTGACATAGTAAGGCAAAGGCTATTGGCGCCATTTTGAATACTGGCAGCCGACGACCTGAGTGCAGGAGATCACTCCAGGAACCCCGCTGGACCACCAGGTACTTTTGACAAGTCTTGGGGGGGTCAGGAGGGTGGGGGGCCTATTCGTTGGTGATCCGTTGTATTCATGGGGGTTCGCCATATGTTTTGGAACCCCCACAAATACAACAAATATGGAATATTTATTTATTTATTTTAAAACTCTTCTATACCGTCATTAAGTTAGATAACCGTCACAATGGTTTACAGCAAGGCACGATAATGAAAATGTGAGTGGTATAGATTACAAATTAATCATGTGCCATCATAGTGCGGTAACAATTCATTTCAAATAAACTATGTGTGTAAATTAAGCTTGTCTGTTGGGAGCATATTAGGCGGATTGAATTTAACATTAATGTGCATTTGTAGGTTACAAGTAACAACTTCAAGTTTGGTGCGTCCTTATCAATCAACTGCTTTTCTCCTTCTCTTTATCTTTATAAAAAGCTTGTTTAAATAGCCAGGTTTTCAGATTGGTTTTGAATATTTTCAAATTTCTCTGCAGCCTTATTTCGCGTGGCAAGGTGTTCCATAGCACGGGGCCAGCCAGTGATAGTGCTGTTTCCCTTACTTGCGTGAGGTGTGCTGTTTTGACAGAGGGGACAGTTAGTAGAGCCTTATTAGCAGATCTTAGGTTTCTTTGCAGGACATGTACGTGCAGTGTTAAGCCAGTCAGCTTTTTCATCGTGGATTAGTTTGTGAATTATGCATAAAGCCTTATATTGAATTCTTTGTTCAATTGGGAGCCAGTGTAGATCAGCGAGCGTTCCTGTAATGTGTAATGTGTCAAAATTCTAGCAGCTGAGTTTTGTAATATTTGTAGTGGCCGAATTGTAGATTGTGGTAGTCCTAAAAGTAGGGAGTTACAGTAATCTGTTCTTGCGAATATCATTGCCTGCAGAATTGTGCGGAAATTGTTTAGTGTTAGTAGAGGTTTTAGTCTTCTCAGGATCATTAGTTTCGCATATCCTTCTTTTATTTTCAATGAGATGTGGTGTTTCATGTTTAGCTCAGGGTCGATTATTACTCCTAGATTTCATACTTTTTTTGCTAGCTCAACGGTTTGGTTATTTTTAATTATGAATGTTGGTAGAATGTGGTGTATGTTTTTACGTTCAAGGTGTAAGAATTCCGTTTTGTCGATGTTTATTACCAGTTCCATCTGATTTAAGAGCTGTTTAATTATCTCAAGATACATATTGGCAAGTTTCATTGTTTCTTTGATGGTGTTTACAATTGGCAGCAGTAGCTGTATATCGTCTGCGTATTAGTAATGTATGATTCCAAGTCCTGCTATTAGGTGACATTCCGGGAGGAGATAAATGTTAAAGAGTGTTGCCGACAAGGCCGATCCCTGTGGGACACCAGTTAGCAGTGTGACTTTGTCCGATAGTGTATTTTTGATTTGTACTTGAAAACATCTATTGTTTAGGTATGACTCAAACCATTTTATTGTTTTATTCGTGAGACCTATTTCTTTCAGTCTATTGAATAGTATTTTGTGATTTACCGTGTCGAATGCTGCGGAGAGATCTAATAGAACTAGAATGTAGTGTGTTCCTGTATCAAAACCTCTTAAGATATTATCTGATAAAGCTAATAGCAGAGTTTCAGAACTGTAGTGTTTGTGAAACCCATGTTGCATTGGGTAAAATATGTTATTACATTCTATATAGTTTGACAATTGTTTTTGTACTGTTTTTTCAATTAGTTTGGCTAATAGGGGTAAGTTTGAGACTGGTCTATAGTTATTGAGAACTAGTGGGTCAAGGTTCTTTTTCTTAATTATTGGTTTAATAATGGCTCCTTTCAAGGTATCCGGCATTATTCCTTCATCAAGTGAGAGGTTGATGATCTTAGTTAGAGTTGGGGATATTGTGTTGGTTAGTTTTTTTAGTTCAGTAATGGGAATGGTGTCAATTACGTGGGTGGCAGGTTTCATTTGATTTATCATTTTCTCAACTTCATCTTGTGATACCTCTTCAAATTCAGACCAGTTACTAACATCTTTAGTGGGCATTTTAATCTCTTGTTTTGTAGTGTTAGGGATTTTTTTTCTCAGATTCTCAATTTTATCTTTAAAGAATTGAGCTACCTCGTTACATTGGTTCTCTTGTAGTGTTAGGTGGTTGTTTGTATTGTCACTAGTTAGATTCTTTACTATGTTAAATAGGATTCTGGTATTATTTGAAAATGTTTCTATTTTTGAGCAGTAGTATTTTTTTTTTTGGTGTCTAAAATTGTTTTTTTGTAGTATGCTAGTTGTTTCCTGTACTTTGTTAAATTCTCAGAAGTTTTGTTATTTTTCCATTCTTGTTCTTTCTTTCTAAGGCATTGTTTTGTTTCCTTGATTTGTTCACTACACCATGGATTATTTTGCTTTGATTCTTTTATGTGGGCCATTTGCATAGGGTTTAATTCATTAGATAGGTAGTTGTTCTATTTAACCAGTCGATTGTTGCGTTGTGGCTATTTGCGTAGTTAATGTGTGTTAATTCTTCAATTAGTCGGTCTTTGAGTATATCGGTGTTGAAAGGGGGATGGTATGAGAATTCAGCTGGTTCAGTGTTTTGCTTTATTATTGGTCTTGTTTGCTTGATCTGGGAGTTAATGAGGAAGTGGTCTGACCATGGGATTTGTGTGTATTCTGTTTTTATGTTTTCAAGGAAGCTACTGTTAATGAAAGTAAGATCTAATGAGTGGCTAGCTTTGTGTGTTGCTTTATCTGTGATCAGTTCGAAACCTAATGCTGTCATTATGTCAATTAGTGTTTGGCAGGTATTAGATAGGGGGATAACGTCCATGTGAAGATTAAAGTCACCTAATATTATAGTGGTTTTAGAGGGATTTAGATGCGTTGTGAAAAATTCAATAAGTGGGGAGATGTTTAATTCAAGGAGACTGGGTGGGCAGTAGACAGGCAGATTTGAAAATGGTTCTTGTCAAAAAGGGCGATTTCATGATTCAAGGGTGCTGGGATTGAGAGCAATTTAGTTTTAAATATTTTTTCAATAATTAATAGTAATCCGCCACCTCTTTTATTTATTCTCGGGATTGAGAAAACTTCGTAGTTTTTGTTTGGTAACTGGTTCTTTAGAACTACATCTGATTTTTACGATGCGGATTCACAATACGTCGAAAATGAATGCACACCCCTAGTGTTTAAATCCTCTGCCCCTTTGTGCTAAAGCGGCCAAGAAAGCAAATAGAATGCAGGGGCTTCAAGTTTAAAGGGACCAGCGCGGGAAACATGGCTCCACCCCCAGGGAGCATGTCAGACGCTGGCAGGGATTTAAACCCTGCAGCCAAGCTTACACCTTGCCTTGCAATAAGGTTCATTCTTAGAAGTTAGTGGTTGCTGTCTTCATTCTTGATCCTGCGTATCCCTGGTCCCTGCTCCAGCCTTGTTCCTGCTCCAGCCCATCCTTGCTTGCTCCTATTCCTGGCTCCTGACTTCGGCTCGTCCCCTGGCTCCTGACTTCGGCTCGTCTCCTGATTCTGGCTTTGGCTCGTCTTCCTGGCTCCTGACTTCGGCTTGTCCCCTGGTATCTTGCTTGCTGCCTGTCTCGACCCCTGGTTTCTGCTGTCTGCCGCCTGCCCTGACTCCTGGTTTGTTCCATGTCCTGCTTGTCTGCTGCCTGTCTTGATCCAGACTGCTCCACGTTCACTCCGTCCGGGAGACCTCACCTAAGTCCAAGCGGCTTGGGTCCTTATGGGCTCCTCCTGGGGGGACCTCGGGTTTCCAGTGGTGAAGTTCCTGTTGGTCTCCTGGCTCCAACCACTCCTCCACTTCGCAACTTCAGGACAACTCTTCGAATACTCGTCTTCAGGAGACCGCACATAAATCCAAGCAGCTTGGATCCTCAAGGACTCCTCCTGGGAGGATCTCAGGCTTCTAGTGGTGAAAATTCGGTGGGTCTCCTGACTTGATCCGCCTCCTGGATACGACCTCCGCTGTGGGCCTTCTCACGGTGCACTTTCATCATTCCTAGCCAGCTCAAGGGTCCACAAACTCAACAGTTTGATCATATTATGATCACTATTGCCAAGTGGCTCCCAACATTATTGCATCTTACATCAAATCATGTGTTCCACTAAGGATAAGTAAATACTTATCTGGCTATTTGGAGTGGTTCGCTGCTACTTAGCTGGATATATACTTTTTTCCATTTCCCAATAAATCTAAAATCATCTTCCCTACTCCATCGTCTCATCCACGCATTGAAACTCTAGAGCTCTGCCTGACTTGTTATGAACCCTGCCCGCGGAGCTATTCCCCACGAGCAGGCACTCACCTCTCTTCCCATGCTCCTGCCTGATGCAGCCGGACAGCAGCATGTGGCTGCCAAATTCCGGCCTTCCCGCGCAGCTGGAGCCGCGGACTTAGTTTCCGTTTGTGGCCCGGAGGCCGCCCATCTTGTTCTGCCATGGACTTCTCTGTTTCAAACGTGGCATGGAGCCACCGCCGACATCCCGACCATCTCCGGGGCTGGAGGCTGCAAGCCCCGAGCTGGCTTGGCAGCTGGAGCCGCCCTCGGGGCCTCCTGCAGCGGCTGGAGCCGCTACCATCGTCGGGGCCTGCTTCCTGGCCCAGCCCTGCTTCTTCCGCTGACATCGGTGCAGGACCGCTGTCCATGGTCCTGCACAGCTTCTTGCTTCCTGCTCCTAGGCGCGCGGCTGCACCTCTCTGCAAGTTTTAAAGGGCCCACGGCCGGATATGCCCTGGGCCCCACCTTCTGACTGTTTCCTGTGACGGCCCTATAAAAGGGCTGTCTTTGCACTACGTCTTGGCCTTGCATCGGAGTTACTTCAGTCCTGGAGGCTCCTGCCTGCCATTGCTCCGTCAGGTCCTTTGTCTTCTTAGTGGGAGCTCCTCGTCTCGTCTTGAACCATGTCTTTGTTGCCTGAGGTCCCCATCCAGGTGTCCTGGTGTCTCGTCTCCTGATGTCTCGCTTCCTGGTGTTCCTGCCCTCCTTGGTGTTTTGCTTCTGTGCTTTGGAGCCTTCTGTTCTGCCGGCTGTGGATCTCCGGGTGACGCTTCTCTGTCTTGGGAGATGCTGACAGTGGACTGATGTCCTGTGCTCCTGAGCCGTCCTGTCCTGCCAGCCTTTGTGGTGCTTCGGATGACATCGGCTTCATCGTCGAAGTCCCGCCTTGACTGGATCCTCTCCTGCGCTTGTCCTGCTCTCCGCGTGGTCCGTGACCAGCCTTCTCGGGCTGCGTAGGGCGCACAGTGGGACAGGGTGGTCCGCAACCAGCCCATTGGGTCCGCCCGTGAAGGTGGGCTGAGTAGGGCACCCTGAGAGACAGTGCCAATGTCTAACTTCCCTGCTTCTTGTTTGGACTTCATCAAGTTCCTCGTCTCTGATGCCGTCGCATCAGTCTTGGTGTCATGTCCTCGCATCAGCCTTGGTGTCATGTCTTTGCCTTCTCATAGTCATGTCTTCGTGTCAAGGCCTCCGTCTGCCCTCATCCTCAGGCTGGCCTGCTGCTCCATGCCGATCCAAGCGGCAGGTCCGAAAAAGCTTGGAATGGTCGGAGGACCGTTCACGTACCAACATTCTCTTGTTGGCTCTGTGAGCTTGCAGGCCTGGCAGAGGGTAAGACCTGTTCTGCCATGCTGGGACACGTCGCCAACCCTCGGTTCGGTCCTGGATCCGTCTGGGGTCGGGCTGAGGCCCAAAGGCACACTACAACATCCGTGTCACACAACATGCCTCTGGCGTCCTGTGTGTGGAACTGGGAGCATTTCTGAGACTGCAACCCTGGAGGTTCTGGATTTCAGTTTTCTACTTAAGAGTCTAAATTTTGCCTCCAGAGCTTCCCTCCTGCACTTTCCTATGTCATTGGTACCCACGTGTACAATGACAGTTGGCTTCTCCCCAGCACTCTCTAAAATCTTCTCTAGATGGTGCATGAGGTCCGCTGCCTATGCACCAGACAATCATCAAGCCCACCAAGCTATTTACATTTCTAATAATCAAATCACCCACTACAATTGCTGTCCTAACCCTCCCATCCTGGGCACATGGCTATGGAGACATATCCTTGGTGCGAGAGGATAATGCATCACTTAGCGGACAGGTCCTAGCTACAGGATCACTTCCTGCAACACCACGGTGATGGTCTCCTGTCAGGTGACCTTGCTTCTCCAAAGTGGCACAAGTGTTGCTTGATTGAAGTTGGGACCACTCTGCTATGTCTCTGAAGGTCTCCTCTATCTACCTATCTGTCTGCCTCAGCTCCTCCAGGTCTGCCTCTCTGGCCTCCAGAGGTCAGACTTGTTCTCTGAGAGCCAGGTGCTCTTTGCACTGAGTGCACACATACAGTACCTCACCAACAGATAGATAGTCATACATGGGGCACTTAGTGCAAAAGACTGGATAGCCCCCAACTCGCTGGTGGGCTTCTGTCTGCATCTTAGTAAGTTATTACAGTTTTAAAAGCTGATTATGTAGTAGGTATGTCTCTGAATTTAAGGTATTTTAAATTATTTGTTGTCTTTTAGAGTCTGAGGTTTTTAAATTGCTAACTAGGTGACTTATGTTAGTTTGTGAATGACCAGCAACAAGACTATAATTAGTCAATCATTAAAAGCAGGGTTAATTGTCTGATATTCAAACTCACTAACTGACTCTTATTTAGAAGGTTTTCCTTTTAATTGGGTGAAGGGGTATCTATTTAACAGAAAAAGAGGGTGGGTGGGATTTGGGGTATCTATTTAACAGAAAAAGAGCTTGGAGTGGCTGGGATTTGGGTGGGAGGTCCAAAACTAACTGCCCCTGGAACCAGAATTCTCACTTTTTTTTTTGTTTTAATTCAAAGCCCAAACACACACATACTAAAATAAATCACTTAACCTATACTTGCTTTTAATCACTATACTCCATAATTTCACCTCTCCCCAAACTTTTAAGTCCCAGTATTATCCAGCAAGCAGTACTCACTGATCCTTTTCAGACACCAGCAAAATCTTTTGCTCTCAATATTTCCCTCATTCCTCCATTAAATCTCTATTCATTTCCTCTGTCTGCAATGGAGATCTGTATATTACACACATATAAACAGATGTTTCATTCCCTCTTTCCAACTTAACTCACAGTGCTTCCTCCTTATCTCACAATCCTTGCAGTTCTGTTGCTCATATTTTTGTCTGATTTTTAGCTTTTGCTACTTAAAAGAATTCACAACCTTAGATATCTCAATTTAGGTTTTTGACTCTTAAGCTTTCTTTGTTCTTGCTGTACTGAGTCAGCCTGTGGAATTTTCTCTCTCTTAGCCTTGACTGGAGGGAGAACAACTTCAATAGGGAGGTGAGAGAGATTGGGTGACCGGTGACTTGCTGTCTTCAGAGAACACCCGCTATAGGTCTGAGGTGCCACTGTGAACACTATGTATGGTTATAGCGACATCTGCAAAGGGACATTAATGAGGGGGAGAGGGGGCCACCAAAACAGTGTATAATCTGCACTATAAGCCATTTATAAACTGAAGGAGCTAATTATATAGTCTCTTGAGGAAAGATGGGGAAATATGATAAAAACATTCAAATATTTAGCAGTCTCCAATAAGGTAGCATTTTCCATAGAATGAAAAACTCAAGGAAAAAGGATCATGCAACTAAAGGGAGAAAGCTACTATTTTCCCTGAGAGGTTAGTGGTAGAAGCCAAAACAGTGTCAGAATTTCAAGCATGCAAGGAACACACACAAAGGGACCTTAGTGGCAGAGGGGAGAGAAGAGACCTGTGAAAGCACAGCAGGGAGGCACAAATGGGCAGACTGGATGGGTAACTGCCAACAACTTTTATTTTTCTTCATAAGCATCTCTCCTTTCCCTGGCACTGACTTTCTCCTCTCTGTTTTTCTCTCCTGGCTCTCCTACCAGGCTATGATTTTGCAGCAGTGCTGGAGTGGTTTGCAGAGCGTGTGGACCGCATTATCCTGCTCTTTGATTCTCACAAGTTGGATATCTCGGATGAGTTCTCAGAGGTGATCAAGGCATTGAAGAACCATGAGGACAAGATCAGAGTGGTACTGAATAAGGCAGATCAGATCGAGACACAGCAGCTCATGCGAGTCTATGGGGCCCTGATGTGGTCCCTTGGCAAGATCATCAACACTCCTGAAGTGGTGCGGGTCTACATCGGCTCCTTCTGGTCCCAGCCCTTAATCATTCCTGAGAATCGGAAGCTGTTTGAGGCAGAGGAGCAAGACCTGTTCCGTGACATCCAGTCGCTCCCCAGGAATGCTGCCGTCCGCAAACTCAATGATCTGATCAAGAGAGCACGGCTGGCCAAGGTATGCTTTGCATGGCTGGTAGATTTGCTGAAACTCGCACTAACAGAAGCCTATCAAGGGGGAAATGTGGGGGAATGTGGAACCTGGTCTCTGACAGCTCTAAGATGATACACTTAAGGTTTACTGGACCCTGAACAGGCTCTGAATAAGGGGAATGTGTGTTCTGGAAACTGTCAAGCAAGAAATAATCTGTAGCAAAGTACAAAGCCTGCTGATTGTATCTGTCTTTTGAAAGATAGTAGTTCCTTTTTCTTCCAGCATGAAGTATCTTTATCTGAGTGTTCATGCTGTGCACATGAACTGAACTTCTGATTTAACTGGTTAATGTCATATTAAATCTGATTATATTGCTGTTCTCTCTCAATCACACTCCTTCTAGTTAGGCATCCCTTACATTTAATGTAATGTTTACTTTTGCCACATATTAGGTGTGTAAGGTGAGACAAACTTTCATTTAATAAAGAAAATGTGTGCACACATGCAGCACCTTTGCTGCATTCAGCTCCAGTGTTAGTTCCTGATAAGTTGGAATACAGAATCATGACCACTCTGCCTGGTTCCCTTTTCATGGCACTTCTGTGGCACTCTTACCCTGTCTCAATTATGCTTTTAAAGTTTGGGATTTAAAAAAAGAGAACTATTTTAAAGCAGTTCTTCCCCTCCCGCCATGCTTTTGAATAGCAATCATTGTAACAGAAATTATAAATTAAATCTCTTGCACATGCACACGTTTGGGTTGTTGGTTTGGATAATGTTGTCCATGTCATGTGGTATGAGTCCATTAAATCCACTTTTGTGATGTCATTTAGGTCTCTTGCAGGTATAGCTGTTCTGCATATATGGAAAACTGCATGAAAAATAGTTAAAGAATTGCAAACCCAACCGAAAAGTTACATTTTTAATGAACATACTGTAGTTGTAGATATTTTGAAATAATAGTATGCTGTAAGTACAATATTTTTAACATCCCTATTTCAGCTTTCATCCTCTGTCCGTGATGTGATCAGTTGAAGGCTTTCGCAGACAGAGAATGGACAGGACTCATGACACATCTATCTTGTGCCTACTATAGGTCCATGCTTATATCATCAGCTCCCTGAAGAAGGAGATGCCAAACGTTTTTGGAAAGGAGAATAAGAAGAAAGAGCTAATTAGTAACCTGGGTGAGATTTACCTGAAGATTGAGCGGGAGCATCAGATTTCTCCTGGGGACTTTCCCAGCCTGAAGAAGATGCAGGTATGGTGTGTGCAACGAGAGAGAAAATTCACACATACAAAGTTTGGAAAGATCAGGCAAGTTAGCAGACTATTGCTTCCTGTCATATCCTAGATAGATTTTTTTTTACTTAATGAAAATATACATGTTATTGGGGCCACAGAATAACATTTTGCAGTCATGTAACCTTCTGTTTACAGCTGTCGTGCAGTGGCAATGATCTGCAAATTGAAGTTAGAGGAACCCAGCAGACCGACAGTGGTGTCGTTTCATTTGCATGATTTTGGGATTCTTGGTTGCCAGCCTTATTCAAAGCAGCTGTGTCTGAATACAATGTTCCTCATCATCCAGCCAGACCAATCCAGATGCATGGTTATGCTCCCATGCAGGCAGATGGAGACAGAGAACAGAATTACTGACATCACTTCTTATAGGATTCCATGCTGACCTCAGTCTGCCAGTATGTCTCCAGCAGATGGCAGACAGTCATAGCTTGTGCTGCTAGCTGATCTAGGCTGGATTCTGAATTAGAGAAGTGGCTGCTCCTGGAGAGTCAGTCCATTAGGGATATTCTGACCCATGGGTAATGATTCAGATGGACTGAATCAAATCACGGTGAATCTAGAAGATGTGGTAGGGCTGATTGACAAACTGAAGAGTAGTAAATCACCTGGACCGGATGGTATACACCCCAGAGTTCTGAAGGAACTAAAAAATGAAATTTCAGACCTATTAGTAAAAATTTGTAACTTATCATTAAAATCATCCATTGTACCTGAAGACTGGAGGATAGCAAATGTAACCCCAATATTTAAAAAGGGCTCCAGGGGCGATCCGGGAAACTACAGACCGGTTAGCCTGACTTCAGTGCCAGGAAAAATAGTGGAAAGTGTTCTAAACATCAAAATCACAGAACATATAGAAAGACATGGTTTAATGGAACAAAGTCAGCATGGCTTTACCCAGGGCAAGTCTTGCCTCACAAATCTGCTTCACTTTTTTGAAGGAGTTAATAAACATGTGGATAAAGGTGAACTGGCAGATATAGTGTACTTGGATTTTCAGAAAGCGTTTGACAAAGTTCCTCATGAGAGGCTTCTAGGAAAAGTAAAAAGTCATGGGATAGGTGGCGATGTCCTTTCATGGATTGCAAACTGGCTAAAAGACAGGAAACAGAGAGTAGGATTAAATAGGCAATTTTCTCAGTGGAAGGGAGTAGACAGTGGAGTGCCTCAGGGATCTGTATTTGGACCCTTACTGTTCAATATATTTATAAATGATCTGGAAAGAAATACGACGAGTGAGATAATCAAATTTGCAGATGACACAAAATTGTTCAGAGTAGTTAAATCACAAGCAGATTGTGATAAATTGCAGGAAGACCTTGTGAGACTGGAAAATTGGGCATCCAAATGGCAGATGAAATTTAATGTGGATAAGTGCAAGGTGATGCATATAGGGAAAAATAACCCATGCTATAATTACACAATGTTGGATTCCATATTAGGTGCTACAACCCAAGAAAGAGATCTAGGTGTCATAGTGGATAACACATTGAAATCGTCGGTGCAGTGTGCTGCGGCAGTCAAAAAAGCAAAAAGAATGTTGGGAATTATTAGAAAGGGAATAGTGAATAAAACGGAAAATGTCATAATGCCTCTGTATCGCTCCATGGTGAGACCGCACCTTGAATACTGTGTACAATTCTGGTCGCCGCATCTCAAAAAAGATATAATTGCGATGGAGAAGGTACAGAGAAGGGCTACCAAAATGATAAGGGGAATGGAACAACTCCCCTATGAGGAAAGACTAAAGAGGTTAGGACTTTTCAGCTTGGAGAAGAGATGACTGAGGGGGGATATAATAGAGGTGTTTAAAATCATGAGAGGTCTAGAACAGGTAGATGTGAATCGGTTATTTACTCTTTCAGATAATAGAAAGACTAGGGGGCACTCCATGAAGTTAGCATGGGGCACATTTAAAACTAATCGGAGAAAGTTCTTTTTTACTCAACGCACAATTAAACTCTGGAATTTGTTGCCAGAGAATGTGGTTAGTGCAGTTAGTATAGCTGTGTTTAAAAAAGGATTGGATACGTTCTTGGAGGAGAAGTCCATTACCTGCTATTAAGTTCACTTAGGGGTAGATTTTCAAACACGGCGCGTTCGTGTACTTTTGCTGGCGCATCAGGCGCCAGCAAAAGTACGTGGGATTTTAGTAGATACGCGCGGAGCCGTGCTTTTCCGCTAAAATCTGGGATCGGCGCGCGCAAGGCTATGGATTCTGTATAGCCGGCGCGCGCCGAGCCGTGCAGCCTACCTCCGTTCCCTCCCCTCACCTTCCCCTCCCTTCCCCTACCTAACCCACCCGCCCGGCCCTGTCTAAACCCCATCTTTACCTTTGTCGGGGGATTTACGCCTCCCTCTGGGAGGCGTAAATCCCCGCGCACCAGCGGGCCGCTAGCGCGCCGGGACGCGACCTGGGGGCGAGTCCGGAGGGCGCGGCCATGCCCCCGGACCGCCCCGGGCCGTAACCACGCCCCCGGACTCGCCCCCAAAACTCTCCCGACACGCCCCCAAAACGGCGCTGCGCTCGGTCCCGCCCCCGACCCGCCCCCCTCCGAAAACCCCGGGACTTACGCGAGTCCTGGGGCTCTGCGCGCGCCGGTAGGCCTATGTAAAATAGGCTGACCTGCGCGCAGGTCCCTGCTCGCCTAAATCCGCCCGGATTTGGGCGGATTTAGGCGAGCAGGGCTCTTAATATCCGCCCCTTAGAGAATAGCCACTGCCATTAGCAATGGTTACATGGAATAGACCTAGTTTTTGGGTACTTGCCAGGTTCTTATGGCCTGGATTGGCCACTGTTGGAAACAGGATGCTGGGCTTGATGGACCCTTGGTCTGACCCAGTATGGCATTTTCTTATGTTCTTAACTGAGCAGAGCAGAGAATCAGAGGGCTCAAGGGAGAGAATCCTATGTTGAGCCTGGTTGTGACTTTTTTTCTCCCCTCTTGGTTCCCTCTGTCCCCTGTCTTCATCTCCTTCCTCCATCTGTCTCTCTTTCCCTCTGATTTCTCCCTACTGCTCCTGGAGCCCTGGGCTCTCAGGTCTTCTTTACTTGATTGTTGCTGGCTGTTCTTTTGTTTGCATAAAGCAAAAAAAACAATGAAAGACAAAGAAGGAAAAAGAGATAAAAGAAAGAAGGGGGAATATAAAAGGATGCCTAATTTCTATCTGCTACTCAAATGTAAACCGGTATGATGTCCCCACTAATACCGGTATATAAAAGTCTTTAAATAAATAAATAAATAAAGGGACCTGGGCAATGAGGAATTAGACCCTGTTGGTGTGAGAGGTAGGAGGGAGAGCATCTTCTTATGTTCCTGTAGTTAGACACTGTGAAGGGGGGAGGGATGGGATGGCAGACATGACTAACCACTTAAACCTCAGCAGTCTTTGTGTAAAATGTGGCATTCATCATACTATGACGGCATGCTTTGCTGGCAGTGTGTAGGGGAGACTGAAAGAGCTGAGCGTTTAACGTTCGTAGCTCTCTCTAGTGCCAGGGATGCAGGGCCAGTCTTGGAAGACGTTCTGATTGGTGCCCTGAGACCCATGATGAGAATGGCAGCCATTTTAGAGCCGCACAGCCCTGCAGGTCTGGATGAGCCTCCCATGCTTTTGCCTGCAAAACCTGAGGGTTTTTCTGCGAGTGATTTAGCTTCTTCTTCAGTTCTTCTGGCACCTTCCCTAAGGGGCAAAGTGTGGGTGCAAAGTCCACTTCAAATCTTTTCCTGCCTTGGGTGGGTAAGGAGAACCATCTTCCTTTACTAGTAGTAAGAGGGCATGGGGAAAGGATTGGAACGCGGAGGAAGGGCCCTCCAAGTCAAACTGCAGAAAATCACTGGGTGCCCAAGGCACACTTTTTAAGATGGCAAATTTAACTCCTGCCCCGGAGCAGGCGTTAAGTAAATCCGTGAGTCAAGGGCTCAGAAGAAATTTTAAAAATACTGTCCTCTGTGGTTCCTCCTAATAGTATCATTATAATACTTACATCTACTGCTTGTGGTGTTTAAGAATAAAGTTATAATGTAATAGCTTGATGAAAAAAAAATTCTGGACACACCCTATACATACACAATAGACACACTCCAGGCTGATTTCGCCTCTTGCTATTGTGCATTAATATTGACCTGGAGTGGGATAAAACGGAGGCTCATATTAAGCAACTTGCAATTGTGAGCGCCTGAAGCCTTTGAGTGCCAAGGACGCACAATTTTTCCTTAGTGCGTCTTTTTTAACACAGCAGCTCATTTAAATATTGCATTGCGTGCCCAGAAAATGTGGTTATGCACATGTTAGGAAAACGGGTGCTCACCGTTTTAACGCACATCTTATTGCATTGGCCTGCTAATTAGGAAATAGGATGATTCTTCTCTGATTAGTCAGTCCTTACAAGTGCTCAATATTTCTGAGTTCAAATGTGAGGAGGAAAATTCTGAGGCAGATCCTATTAAAGCTATCTTAGGAAAGCCATCAAAAGCTTTTCCTCTCAACCCAAAGGTGAGGATTCAGGTGAATTGTTGGTTATCAGATCCTTTTCAGATTGATAGAGAAACACGGCAGGGCTGCCCTTTGTCCCCCATTCTTTTTTTTTTTTAAATTTAATTTTTATTGAATATTTATTAACAAGTAATAATATACCACTGCTCGATCAGGAATAACCTTCTTTAAAATCCATGAATAATAATCCAACAAAAATAGCTACTGTATTGAGATTGATCATAACTAAATAATATATCAATATCATTGCAAAGCACAACTGATAACCACATTCCTAGCCAATATACTTTAATTCTCTTATATAACATCAAAATAAAATAAACAAAATTATATATTAGAATGTATGTGATGTGTAGACTGCTGCTATTTTCAAACATGTAATGTGTGTGAACCCTTGCTGCTGTGATGAGTTTGATGCAGCCTATGAGGTGCACCCTATAGGCTCTCACTGAAAGTTGACAGAGCTGCATTGATGAGAGCTTGGACTAAGGCTTCACCTATACCAGCCCCTTTCCCTACAGATTGAGTCCTTAGGTTCTGGGGATGGCAGGACTTAGGTGAGAGTAGGCAGTGACTTAGGGCCAGACAAGGGTCAGAGGCAGGTGGCAATCAAGAGTAGTCAGGCAAGAGTCAGAGGCAGGCAGCAATCAAGATTAGTCAGGGTCCAGGCAAGGGTCAGATCTGAGAGTTAGGCTGAAGGGAAGACAAGAAAGGGGAGGACGGATGGAAGACAGGTGGAGCTGGATATGAAGAGAAAGGGCAGGCTGGAGAACACAGGAACCAGGAACACAGGAGACCCATTGCTGAAGTGATGTAGAGACGTCTGGAGAGCCCTTTTATAAGGCTAATGATTGTGATGTCCTCAATGGGCACTGCAGCCATTTCCCGCTTTAAATATCAAGACATTGGACATGTGCATGCCTATGGAAGGGAATTAGAGGAGGCGGTCCTAGCGGTGTCCTGCCATGCGAGAGATTTAGGAGGGCAATGGGGAGGCCCGGCCATTGGCAGCATTCGGGGTGAGTGCGGAGGCTTTAGGGACGTCTCGCAAGTTGCCAAACAAAACAAAATGATGCTATAATCTCTCAAATATAATGCCCCCACTTTCCACCCCACTCTGCACTTCTTTCTGGTGCTTGCTCCCTCTAACAATACCTCAAAATACCTTGTATATAGGAAGGAACTATTTACTAAATTTATTATACAATATGTAACGTTTGGTCTTACTTTTTAATCCATTTCACAAAGGAGTCCCAAATCTTTACTAACTTAAGAATATAAGAAATTGCCATACTGGGTCAGACCAAGGGTACATCAAGCCCAGCATCCCGTTTCCAACAGAGGCCAAACCAGGCCACAAGAACCTGGCAAGTACCCAAACACCAAGAAGATCCCATGCGACTGATAGCAGAGGCGCCATTCCCTAAGTCAACTTGATTAATAATAGTTAATGGACTTCTCCTCCAAGAACTTATTCAAGCCTTTTTTGATCCCAGCTACACTAACTGCACTAACCACATCCTCTGGCAACAAATTCCAGAGCTTAATTTTGCCTTGAGTGAAAAAGAATTTTCTCCGATTATTCTTAAATGTGCTACTTGCTAACTTCATGGAGTGCCCCCTAGTCCTTCTATTATCCGAAAGTGTAAATAACCAATTCACATCTACTCGTTCAAGACCTCTCATAATTTTAAAGATCTCTGTCATATCCTCCCTCAGCCGTCTCTTCTCCAAACTTCTGTACAATATCCCGTCTAATTGCTGTAAACCTTCCTAAGTAATACACCCTCTCTATTCGAGCACATAGGTACATCTCAGAAGAGATAGAAGTCTTGCAATTCATATTTGGCTGCAATTGATATTTGCCCCAGCAGAGACATCAAATGTTTGGTATTGGAATATTCAAAAGAAGAAATTTAGGATTCTTGGAGATAGTAATGCCTGTCATCTGTAACATCAAATTTAATGTTCTTTCCCAATAAGCTTTCAACTTGGGAAACTGCCATCATATGTGGAAAAGAGAGCCAATCTTCTCCACATCTCTGCCAACATTTATCATTTTCAAGGGAAAAAACTTATGTAAATATTCAGGAGTCAGATACCAACGATACAATATTTTATAGCCATTTTCAACTATAATAGAGGAAACAGAACGTTTCCCTATCTGTAAATAACAAAGATCCCAAGTTGCTTCCTCAAATACCCCAGATCCTTTTCCCATGATAGTAAATGCACTGTTTTGTGAGGTGGCTCTTCTTTTAAGAACATAAATCTTGGCAATAGAGCGGGTGATCTGATCAGCCTTTTCACAAAATCCCTCAAATAATGATCTGCCTCGCAGCAGATCCTGTGTGGTCACTTTCTGCTTCATAAAGTGTGCAAGCTGTAAATATATAAAAATATCCCCATCAGGAAGTGAAAACTTCTGTGGTAAGCTAACAAATGGTAAGATTCTTTTACTATTTATTTACTTGTTAATTATTTACAGAATCCTAAGCAATTTTACAACCAACATTCGTAGTTAAAACAGAGAATTTCAGGCAACAAAATAAAGACAAAAAATACATGATCCCACACCTGTTCCATCTTGGTGCGATCCAGACACTTCCACGTAAAGAAGGCACTCATGGAGATGCCCAGAGGAAAATCCCTGTTATAATGAAAAGTAGATCAGAAGCAATAGATCCTATCCCCTAGAAGAGAAGGTTTCTATTTATCCCAAACTACAACAGTTTGTAAGATCAGTGCTATGTCTGTGGACACTTAAGCCGAGGCAGGATTGCTCTACCTACAGAGAGAAGCCCTGCAGGTTCTCACCATCAGCAGGCGGACCCAGGTGAAGCAAGAGACTGGACAGGAGCTTTACCTTTACCAGACCACGTTCCCCTCGGGTTGAGCCTTTGGGTGCCAAGGCCGGCAGGACTTAGGCGAGGGTCTCTGCTGGTGACTGGAAACGTTTGATTCCAGGTGAAGGTTGTAGGCAGGCAGCGAGTAGATGTGTCAGGTCCAGGCAAGGATCAGAGGCAGGCAGTGGTCAGGCATATCCAGAGTCCAGGCAAGGGTCAAGGGTAGACAATGATCGGGTGTATCTGGGATCCAGGCAAAGGTCAAACTAGGTATCCATCCAAGGGTGAGGAAGAGGAACAGATAGGGCTAGGACAGATAGGCAAGGTAGGAGTAGGTCGGGCAGGCAGAGACAAAGACTGGAACATGCTGAAGAGAGGTCTGGAACAGGCTGAAGATGAGGACTGGAACAGGCTTGGGAAGCAACATGCATTACACTCGGTAGCTGGACCTGGTGCTGAGGGAGAGACAGAGGCAGTCCTTTATAGGGCTATACTCGTGATGTCATCAGGGAGTGCCGCAGATCTTTTCCCACCATGGGCCTTTTAAGTAGGCTGATGGGCATGCACCTAAGGAGAGGCACGATGCAAGAGGCTGGTGGCGTCCTGCCATGTGGAGCTTGGTGGTGTGTCGGCGTCATTCACTGCGCCAGGAAGCAGTGGGGCCGGCCCAGCCAGGGAGGTAAGGGTAGCAGTTCATGGGAGCAGATCGCGGACTACTGAACGCAACAATCACTTTGTACTTGTCCACATTAAATTTCATCTGCCATTTAATTTCATCTATCTCTATAGTGTATCTAGCTGTTTTAGGCAGCCAGACAAACACATCCAGTGGAACACCTTTTGCCAAATTACTTTCTATCTGGACCCAAAATTTAGTCTTGATTCTTTTGTGCCACTTAATAATTGTCTATAATTAAGCTACCACATAATACCATTAGAGATGGGGAGCCCCCACACCTCTTTTTTGGTTGGTACATAACCCCTCTTGCAACCCTGAGAAGCCTCCTTTTCCATATGAAACTGAAGATTTTTTTCTGCCAAGAACTAAACGTCACATCAGATATGAGACTCTGTAAGGTTTGAAAGAAATAACGAAAAATGCAGTAGCACATTCATCTTAATTGCCGTATTCTTCCAAACCATGTGAAATTAAATCTATCTCATCGATTTAAATTCCGAGTTACCTCCCTCTAGCTGATCTAGATACATCCCAATATGTACACCAAGATGACACACTCCCTCTTTTGTTCATTTAAAGAAAAATTGGTTCTTACCTGCAAATTTTCATTCCTTGAGTTCCACAGATCAGTTCAGATGCACAGTTTTTTCTCCCCTACCAACTGATGGAGACAGAGAAGAAAGGCTTTGCAGAACTGAACTACTTAAGCCAACGTGTCACATGCATTCTCTCATATGTATTGTAACCAAGCTAAGAACTTAACAAACCATAATGAACCCACCAACTCCAGCACAAGCAGGGATTAGGTAAGCCCCAAAATTGGAGCCCATCAACTCTAGAGGATATTTAGAATCCTCCAAAAACTTCTGATTATATACACAGACAAGAGTGGTCTTTCCAGAGAGAGCAGGACTCTGGACTGATTTGTGGAACTCAAAGAATGAAAATTAGCAAATAAGAACAAATGTTCCTTTCCTTATCATTCCCCAGATTAGTCCAGATGCATGGGATGTGCTTAAGCTCCCCTGAACTAGGTGGGAACCTGAAGGACCTGCGCACAACACACTCCAGCAGATTCTGGCATCCGAACATCCAGCTGGTAATGCTTCATGAAAGTGTGTAGTGAAGACCAAGTCACCAATTGATAGATCACCTGCAGGGAAACCAACTGATATTCAGCCTAGGATGCCGCCTATGCTCTGGACAAATGAGCCCATAACCCTACCTGGCCCACGTATCCTTTACAAACATAAGGGGAATGCAATGGCTTTATTCAGCCAAAATGGAGTGGTAGCTCTAGAAGCTTTGTTCCCCTTTTTTACACTGCCAAATAGAACAAAAAGATAAACCAATCTCCAAAAACTATTGGTGACCTTCAAATAGCGCAGCAAAACTTGCCTCATATCCAACAAGTGCAGCTTCTTGTCATGTGCTGAAGACAAGTCCAAATTCCTAAAAGTAGGCAGTTCCACTGAATGAGTCAAATGAAAGGCCGACACCACCTTCAACAAGAAAGAAGGAAACTCCATCCTCTGAAATCTGAAGAAATGGGTCTCTACAAGACAGTGCCTGAAGTTCATAAATCTTCCTAGCCGAACAAATCACCACCAGAAAGACCGACTTCAATATAAGGTCCTTCAATATCGTCTTCCTCAACAGCTCAAACAGCAGACCACACAGAACCTTCAAAACCAAATGAAGAAAACATCTGACTCACCAGAAGCCGCAAATGCTTTGTTACTTTGAGGAACTTCCCCATGTCCGGATTCAAGGCCAAAGATAGCCCCTGCACCTTACCTCTAAAACAGCTCAAGGCCGCCACCTGGAACTCGCAGAGAATTTAATGTGAACCCTTCCTGCAATCCATCCTGCAAAAAGACCAGAATCTGAGAAACTGAAGCCTAAAGGGGAGGAACACCCCCTCCAAAAGACCATGACTCAAACTCCTTCCACATCCTCACCTAAGCCAAGGAAGTAGAAGGTCCCTTGGCCTTAAGCAAAGTCGTAATAACCTCTTTGGACTACCCCTTCAAGCGTAATCAATTCCATTCAAAAGCCAAGCTGTGAGATGAAAGTGAGCCAACTGTTCCAAGAAAACTGGCCCTTGACATAGTAGCCCAGGAAGATGCACGAGCCTCAAGGGACCATTTACTGCCAGAGTTTCCAGGTCTGCAAACCACGGGTGTTGAAGCTATTCTGGAGCTACGAGAATCACCGGCCCCTAATCAGCCTCTATGCACCTGTTATTATTTGTAAGGGTTTTGGGTGGATCCCTGACCAGTGGCAGATGACCATGCCCATGGGGGGAAGTCCCATGAGGGGCCACAGGTCAGGCTCATACAGGATTGGTGATCCACCAGAGGTGGCAGTAGTGAGCTGGGAAGTAGCCCGGTTGGGTTTGTAATCCCTCAGGCTCTGGAACAGCGATCCCACAATGGCTGTGCTGTAATAGAGAGAACTGATATTGTGAGTAGTAGCAGGATATGCAGAGTTCAGGAACAGAGCCTCGTTGGTAATGTACTCACGCAGTGGTCTCTCAGTGTGGAGCACAGGAGCTGGAGTAAAGGCAGGCCCTCGAGGAGTGAGTACCTGGTTCCAGGGAATAGCTCTGAGAGACAGAGATGGTAACTCACAGATGTTATAGGCAGCGGTGTCTTACTGGCAGAAGTGGAGTCTAAGTAGCGAGTCCAGGAACATGGGCCCTCGAGGAGCAAGTACCGGTTCCAGACTGCGACCTGAAACATTTATTTTTATTTATTTTTAACTTTTATATACCGATATTCCTGTATAGGATACATATCGCACCGGTTTACATAGAACTGAACTGTTGCCGTAGGGCAATACATGGAACAAGAACATACATGAAGTACAGTTAAATTATAAAGTAATAGTAATAGTAATAAGAGTAATGATAATAGTGATATAAAAACATGAAATACCATAAGATAAAAATTGTGAAATGGTAGTTAGAACTTTGCTGTACAATAGAACGTGAGAACCTACAGCTATGCATGGTTTCAAATTCACATACACTTCTGGAGCGAGCGTAGCATGCACTTCTGAAGCGAGCGTAGTTGCGGGAACACTGGATCAGATGAAGGAAAACTGGTACTGCCCCTATCATGAGGGACCTGTTAGGGGGTATATATAATAGTGCATTAAGAAAGTCAGACATATAGTAAGTCAGTAAGGAATTAAAAGGGGGGAGGAAGACTCTAGAAAGAGAGAGAGGCCCCCGAGGAGTGGGTACCCCAAATAGAGTAGGTCCGAAGGAGGCAGAGTTGCAAGGTATGGAGAGCGAAGCCCATCCGTTAGGAAACCTTTGCTAACTCGATTAGCTAGCAATCGTGTAGGCCTTTTGTATCCTGGATGCATGACGTCATCACAGGGGGACGCCCCTGAGGTTCGCGCCACTGAAGGTACTTGAAGCAGGGCTGCGTGGCGCGCGCGCCCTAAGGCAGCTGAACAGCATGGCGGGAGGCAGCACCCCAGCTGATCCGGGGACGCCAGAGAGGACGGCAGGCAGACGCCGCGGCAGCCAAACGTCCGTCAACTGCAGGAGGAGTCGCCAGAGAGGTAAGGAGGGCTGAGTGGAAATGTTGGGCAGCGACAGTCGTAACAGCACCTTAGCATTCTGCCTATCAGAGACCAAGGAGGAAACAAGTACAACAGGATCCCGCTCGGCCATGGCTGCACAAGAGCATCTGTGGCTGATGTCTCATCTGTGGCTGAAAAAGTTGGATATTTTGGCATTCTTGACACCATCAAGTCTAGCTGAGGAGCTCCCCATCATGACCAAATTAGCGCCATTGCCTCATCCACAAGCTGCCATTCCCCCAGATCTATCTCATGCCTGCTGAGGAAGTCCTGCTGAACATTCTCCACTCCAGCCACATGGGACACTGCCAGCACTAACAGGTGTTGCTCTACCCAGCAAAACAGCTCCTGGGTCTCCTAGAACACCACTGGGCTCCTGGTTCCTCCCTGATGGTTGATATAAGCTACCACACAAGTTGTCAAAGAAGACTCTCACTGCTTGATGCTGTAGATGAGGAAGAAAACAAACCAACAATTTTCAGATCTCTCTGGTTTCGAAATGGTTGATCGACCATGACAACTCCTCCCATGACCATTAATTGTGCACTGTATTTTCTTGAAAATGGCACCCCATCCTGTCAAACTGGCATCGGTGCCCACCCAGTCTGATATCTTCAGCTCCACTGCCATGTCCAAGTTGGCTTGAAAGCCACCAGGAGAGAATGGACCTGGAATTCCCCTGCAAATGGAGCTTTAAATCCTCTGACTGAGGATTCCAGAGGACAGAAGTGCCCTCAAGTGCAAATGCCCAAGGAATTAGATCTAATGTAGATGCCATAGAACCCAGGATCTGCAAATAATCCCAAACTCTGTGTCTTGGAAACCACAATAATCTTCAGATTTGCACCTGTAACTTCATTAGCTTCTTTGTCATGAGAAATATTTTGCCCAGCTTGGCGTCAAAATATGCCACGAGATACTCTAGCAACTAGGATGGAACCAAGTTACTCTTGGCCATATTCACCACCCAGCCTACAACCTCAACCTGTTCATCACCTTCTGAACTGCATGATACCAAAGATTTTTTGACTTTGCTCGAATGAGCCAATCGTCTAGATAAGGATACACCAGAACACCCTCCCTTTAAAGGTCGGAGGCCTCCACCATGATAACCTTGGTGAAAGTGTAAAGCACTGTCACCATATTAAACAGCAATGCCCAGAATTGATAATGCTCTTCCAACACTGCAAACTGCAGGAACTTCTGATCTTCCTCCCAGATGGGGATATGAAGATATACTCTGTAAGTTCTAGAGAAGCCAGGAACTCTCCTTTGCAAGCTGCCGCAATGACTGAACATAGGTGTTCCATACGGAAGGGCCACATTCACCTTCTTGAAGTCTAAGATGGGTTGATAGATACTTTCTTTCATAAGAACATAAGGCTTGCCATACTGGGTCAGACCAAGGGTCCATCAAGCCCAGCATCCTGTTTCCAACAGTGACCAAGCCATGTCACAAGTACCTGGCAGGATCCCAAGGGATAGATAGATTCCAAGCTGCTTATCTCAGGAATAAGCAGTGGATTTCTGCAACTCTACCTTAATAATTGTTAATGGTCTTTTCCTCCAGGAACTTGTCCAAACCATTTTTAAATTCAGCTATACTAATAGCTTTCACCACATCCTCTGGCAATGAATTCCAGAGCTTAATTATATGTTGAGTAAAAAAATATTTTCTCTTATTAGTTTGAAATGTATTATCCAGTAACTACATTGTGTGTCCCCTGGTCTTTGTACTTTTCAAAAGAGTAAACATAAACAATTCATTAACATTTACTCGTTCCATTCCATTCATTACTTTATAAACCTCTATCATATCTCCCCTCATTTGTGTCTTCTCCAAGCTGAAGTCTCCTAACCTCTTTAGCCTTTCTTCATAGGGGACTTGTTCCATCCTCTTTATCATCTTGGTTGCCCATCTCTGTACCTTTTCTAATTCTGCTATATCTTTCTTGAGATGTGGTGATCAGAACTGAACACAGTATCCATGGAGCGATACAGAAACATTATGATATTCTCTGTTTTATTCTTCATTCCTTTCCTAATAATCCCTAGCATTCTCTTTGCTTTATTGGCTGCAGCTGCTGCACACTGAGCAGAAGATTTCAACGTATTTTCAATGATGAAACCTAGATCTTTTTCCTGAATTGGTGATTCCTAATGTAACCTCGCATTTTGTAGCTATAATTTGGGTTACTCTTCCCTAAGTACATCAGAATTTTGTGTCATTAGCAAACTTGATCACCTCACTTGTTGTTCCCATTTCTAGGTTATTTATAAATATATTAAAAATCATCGGTCCCAGAACAGATTCCTGGGGCACTCCACTACTTACCTTTTTCCATTGGGAAAATTTACCATTTAGCTCTACTCTCTGTTTTCTATCTTTTAACCAGTTGATAATCCATAATAGGACACTGCCACCTATCCCATGAATTTCCTAACAAGTCTCTCATGAAGGACTTTCTGGAAATCTTTGTTTTCTCTAGAGCTGACTCTACTATATCTGATTGGTGTGACAGCTGGACTACTCCAAATTTTGGAGTCTTCTGGACTCTATATTTGAGATATATCTAGTTTCCTGGCTAATGTGGCACAGGAAATTGGATTCTCCCACATCTTGTTTGTAACATTTTCAGGATAGCATGGATTGCAACAGTTACCGTCTCCACCGGCGAATCAAGTATCTGAGAATACCAAAGACTTCCGTGAGAAATCCTTACGGTTGTTAATTCCAACAGCCTTACCCAATTTGTCCAGAAATCGGTAGTAAGAGAGGTGGAAATGAGTAATCTGGAGGTTTAGATCGGGGTTAGAGGGTATTCCTGTCAAACCCTCCTCAGATCCTAGAGGGGAAGAAACATTAATCCAGGAGCCTAGTGATGAAATAGGTGACTGAGGAAGGGTCCTTAGTTGTCTTGGAAGAGTGTATTCCTGGTGGGTATATTCCGACTAGCTGGACTCTGTTGCAAGCAAATGCTGAAGACTAGAATCACCTCGTGGGTGTTCTTGATAGAATACCTATTCAGTCAGTTTTTATCGGGACACTTTCTTGGGGAGTACATTTGATATCTTGGAAAGGAGAGGTTGAAAAATACATTCCTTTTCCTTAGCCACCAGGGCGGTAAAGAAAGTTTTCACCATTTGTGCCTCTTGGTCTAAGGGCTTACATGCCCTCTGGCAGGCACTGGAAGTGGAACATTCTTTTCAGAAACTAGAATGAATTCTTCTTGCACATCCTCTGTGTTGCATCCGTCGGTCTCAGACGGCTTCGCCCGACATGCCTCACCTCTATTTCAGCCTTCTCCACCAGCCTCGGGAGAATGGCATCCATAGCATCTGCTTGCCGCACCCTTCGGCTTCCCCGGAGTGGCTCTGATGCGGCGTCCCACCATGTTGACCTGAGGCGTCCTAGGGCGCGCGCACGCTTCATGTCTCGTAGCAGTGTTGGCACGAACCTCGGGGGCGTCCCCTCGAATGATGTCACTGCTTCCATATTAAAAAGGTTGCCCATTTGCTGACTCTCGCCGAGTTAGCAACAGATTGGATTCGCTCCGGTCTGAAGCTGCTCTGCCACTTCTACTCTGCTGGAAGCCACCTTCACCCTCCGGGGTTCTACTAACCTGGGTACCCGCTCCTCGGGGGCCCTTTGCTTATTTACAGGTGCCTATCCTGAATCCAGGTACTCGCTCCTCAAGGGCCTGTGTGTCTATCATGGTGCCTGCTACCAATTCTTCAACCTGCTGGAACACTACCTATCAGCTACAGAGAATGAGTACAACTTCTCTCAGTCTGTCCATCTACAGCTCCTCGCTGCTCATCTGCATTGGGCCCTACACCACCATTGTGGAACGGGTCTCCTCTGCCGAGGATTACAGACTGCTAACTTCTATGCTCTCTCTACTGCTCATTGGGAACTCTACTCAGCTACCAGAGAGTGTGTTATAACATCTGCCAGTTTGTCTCTCCTCCAGTGCCTTACTGGACATCTGCATCGGGGCCTTACACCACCATTGTGGGACAGGTTTCCTACGCCAAGGATAACAGACTACTACTACTCTCTACTATCACCTCTGGTGGACTACAATAGCTGTATAATAAAAGATAGAATCTCTATGTTTGTGCATCTGAGTCTAGGCTGGTGCTTCAGTTTCCTACAGGGCTCCTCCCCGTAGGAGATATCATCACTGTTGCCCCCGAGAATCTCCCAAACACCTCGATATCATAACAGATTGCTAACTCCATGGATTCAGCTCAGCTCACCGCGTTACAGGCCATTCTAGGCCTGGCCCAGCGCATTGTTGAACAACAGAACTTGCTGGATAGCTTGACTGTAGCCTTTAATCTATTGCACGCACAGATGAATGCTTCTACTACCTCAGGTAAAGAAGAAACTCTGCCAGAAGTGATGGTTAAAACAGTTGTACCCCTTTCCGCTCCTATTCGCTTCTCTGGAGAGGCTTGGAGATGCAGGGGATTCCTCAACCAATGCTGTATGCATTTTGCACTTCAACCTACTAATTTTCCCACAGCCTATGCCAAGACTACGTATATCCTGTCTTATCTGGACGGAAGAGCACTAACTTGGGCTTCTCTGCTGTGGAAGCGTGATGACCCCATCCTGAAGGACCTTGCTGGGTTTTTGGAACTGTTTAAATCCGTATTTGATGACCCTGCCAGGTGTACAATCACAGGATCCACATTGGTTCAACTTCGCCATAGAGTTTAAGTCTTTGGCTTCAGAGTTGAACTGGGATTTGAGATGCCTGAAGACCCTTTTCTTTGAAGGCCTGAACTCCCAACTGAAAGATGAATTGGCAGTTCGAGAAATGCCTGATACCTTGGAGGACCTGATGAAGTTAGCTACAAGAATTGACCAACGACTTCGGGATAAGGTTCAAGAGATTAAAGGTTCCAAGAGGCCTAGCAAGGGAGAAATCCGAGTTAAGACTCTACCTAAGCCTATTCAGTCTAAAGCGGTTGCTGGCAAAGAAGAACCTTTGCAACTTGGCCATAGTCACCTGACTTCTAAGAAGAGAAGAACGCAGAGAAGATTAGGCCTCTGCATGTATTGTGGTCAAGCAGGCCCTGCAGTACAAACATGCCCTATCTGTCCGGGAAACGGGCAGACCTAAGTCCTGTGGGAGGACTCTTCTTAGGTCTAACTGCTCCTTCTCCTCCACTCTCTCTGCCAGTCTCCTTGATAAACGGACCACTTGAGTTCCAGACTCTTGCCCTAGTGGACTCTGGGGCAGGAGGGAATTTTATACTGAGACGTCTAGTGGAACATTTACGAATCCTCACTACGACTATGAAGCCTCCGCTTCTGTTATCCTCTATCCATGGGGAGCCCTTACCGGGTGAAGTAACCTTACAAATGGAACCAGTCAGTCTAAGAACGGGAGCTGTTCATACGGAATCCATTTCCTTCTTCATGCTCGAAAAGGCTATGCATCCCTTAGTACTTGGGTTACCATGGCTACAAAAGCACATGCCTCAATTCAACTGGGCTACACTGGAGCTTTCACGCTGGGGCCCAGATTGTCATGGCAAATGTTTGAAGGAGGTTTCACCACTACCCTGTATGCCTACAACTCCATTGATGCCTGGGTTACTACCTCAATACACATCATTTCAAGATGTATTCTCAAAGGAAACCGCTGATATTCTTCCCCCACATTGATCTTATGACTGTGCGATCCACTTGAAACCGAATACCGATCCACCCAACGGAAGAGTATACCCCCTCTCAGTGGTGGAAAATAAAGTGATGTCGGAATACATCCAAGAGAATCTACAAAAGGGTTTCATAAGGCCTTCTAAGTCTCCTGCAGGAGCAGGGTTTTTCTTTGTGGGGAAGAAGGACGGAACCCTATGTCCATGCATTGATTATCGTGGTCTAAATGAGATCACGGTCAAAGATCGCTATTCCTTACCACTCATCTCTGAGCTGTTTGACCACTTACAAGGGGCTAAGATCTTCTCCAAGCTGAATCTTAAAGGAGCGTATAACCTTGTCCGCATTTGTTCAGGGGATGATTGGAAGACAGCTTTTAACACCAGGGACGGATACTTTGAGTATTTGGTAATGCCCTTCGGCTTATGCAACGCCCCAGCTGTCTTCCAAAACATGATGAATGACATCGTGCGTGACCTACTCTACCAGTCTTTGTCTATTTGGACGATATCCTGATCTTTTCTCAAGATCTGAATACTCACATCACGGATGTCAAGAGAGTGTTACAAAGACTGCGGGAGAACCGTCTATATGCTAAGCTGCCCAAATGCGAATTCCTCAAAGAGTCTGTACCTTTCCTTGGGTACATCTTGTCTAACAAGGGGTTCCAGATGGACCCACAAAAGCTGGAGAGCATTCAGAAATGGTCCCAACCTAGTGGTCTAAAGGCTCTCAGAAGGTTTCTGGGATTCACAAATTACTATAGAACCTTCAAAAAAATTACTCCTCACTAACTGTGCCTTTAACAGCTCTGACGAAGAAAGGTGCTAATGTTGCCAATTGGTCTATGGAGGCTGTCACCGCTTTCCAAAAGCTGAAGGACGCTTTCTCCAGCAAGCCATGTCACCATCACCCGGCTCCTACATGCCCCTTTATTGTCGAGGTGGATGCCTCTGATGTTGACATAGGGGCTGTATTAAGTCAAACCAGTGACTCCAAGAACCTGTGGTCATGTTCCTTCTTCTCCAGACGATTCACACCGGCTGAGAGGAACTATGGAATCGGAGATAAAGAATTGTTGGTGATAAAGATGGCGTTCGAAGAGTGGAGACCCTGGATCAAGGGTGCTGAACACCAGATAACGGTTTTTACTGACCATAAAAACCTAGAATACCTTCGTCATGCCCAGCGCCTCAACCATAGACAGGAGAGCTGGTCCCTGTTCTTTAACAGGTTTGATTTCATCTTAAAGTACCGACCTGGAGATAAAAATGTCAGAGCGGATGCCCTATCTCTCTCAATCCTATCTGAAGATGTGCCTGACGCTCCGCAACACATCATTGAACCTGAGAGAGTCATTCTTTCAGCCACTCACCCTGTACCAACAGGCAAGACGATTGTGCCTGCTGACCCCCGGAAGAAAGTACTATGGGCTCATGACTCTAAATTGGCTGGACATCCCGGTCAACGGAGAACCCTGGCAAAGCTGCAAAAATTCTACTGGTGGCCGTCGATGAAAGAAGACGCCTTCGCTTATGTAGCGGCCTGTACCAACTGTGCCATTCAAAAGCCTCCGCCCAGTCGTCCTTGGGGCCAACTACAACCTTTACCCATACCGGATGAGCCCTGGACTCACATTGCCATGGATTTCGTGGTGGACTTATCCCTCTCCGGGGGCAACAACACTATCTGGGTAACGGTGGACAGATTCTCAAAAGTGGCTCACTTTCTGGCGCTTCCTGGCTTACCATCTGCCAGTGAACTTGCAAAGCTCTTCATCAGCCACATATTCCATCTGCACGGAATACCGAAGCACATAGTCTCAGACAGAGGCATACAATTCACAGCCACATTCTGGAAGGCTCTTTGCAAGAAGTTCGATATCACTCTCGACTTCACTTCTTCTTACCATCCGCAATTCAACGGCCAAACTGAGAGGCTGGACCGTACCCTCAAACAGTTCCTCAGAGCCTATGTCTTTTCATGCCAGAATGACTGGGTTGAACTTCCACCGTGGGCAGAGTTTTCCATCAACTCTCATCCAGGAACATCTACTGGATCAACACCATTCGAAGAGGTATATGGACAACTACCTTCACCACCTTTGCCACTTCCGCTTTCAGTGTTGACCCCGGCAGCTCAAGCCACTTCCGATGAAATTCAACATCTTTGGAAGAAGACAAAGGAGATGCTCATCAAAGCCGGAATTCGAGCAAAACGAGACTATGACATGCATCACGGCAAGGCTCCTGAACTTAAGCCTGGTGTTAAGGTCTGGTTGTCTACGAAGCACCTCAGATTGAAGTTGCCAGCTGCTCGCTTTGCTCTACGCTATGTCGGACCATTCCCCATCCTCCGACGTATGGGCAATCTCTCCTACAGTCTCAAACTTCTGCCAGCAATGAAGATCTATAACGTGTTTCACGTCTCTTTATGAAACCACTCATACTCAACAAATTCAGCACCAAGACACCAGATCCCCCTCCTGTTGATACAGAAAAGGACCTCGAGTACAAAGTAGACGCTATACTTGTACGGAAGAGAGGCAGAGTATGGGAATACCTCCTGTCATGGGAGGGCTTTGGACCAGAAAATAACTTGTGGGAACCTATGTCCAACATCCTGGACAAAGAGATGCTGTACCAGTATCATCATGCACATCCTCGGAAACCAAGACCAGGTAGGGGTTCTGGAGGAGGCCCTTTGAAGGGGGGACTGTTGCATCCGTCGGTCTCAGAAGGTTTCGCTTGACATGCCTCACCTCTATTTCAGCCTTCTCCACCAGCCTCAGGAGAATGGCGTCTGTAGTGTCTCCTTGCCGCACCCTCCTGCTTCCCCGGAGCGGCTCTGGCACGGTGTCCCGCCATATTGACCTGAGGCCTCCTAGGGCGCGCACACCTCACGTCTTGTAGCAGTGTTGGTGCGAACATCTGGGGCGTCCCCCTCGAGTGACGTCACTGCTTCCATATTCAAAAGGTTGCCCATTTGCTGACTCTCGCCGAGTTAGCAACAGATTGGATTCGCTCCGGTCTTAAGCTGCTCTGCCACTTCTACTCTGCTGGAAGCCACCTTCACCCTCCGGGGTTCTACTAACCTGGGTACCCGCTCCTCGGGGGCCCTTTGCTTATTTACAGGTGCCTATCCTGAATCCAGGTACTCGCTCCTTGAGGACCTGTGTGTCTATCCTGGTGTCTGCTACCAATTCTTCAACCTGCTGGAACACTACCTATCAGCTACAGAGAATGAGTACAACTTCTCTCAGTCTGTGCATCTACAGCTCCTCGCTGCTCATCTGCATCGGGCCCTACACCAGCATTTTGGAACAGGTCTCCTCTGCCGAAGATTACAGACTGCTAACATCTATCCTCTCTCTACTGCTCATTGGGAACTCTATCTACTCAGCTACCAGAGAGTGTGTTATAACATCTGCCAGTCTGTCTCTCCTCCAGTGCCTTACTGGACATCTGCATCGGGGCCTTACACCATCATTGTGGGATGGGTCTCCTATGCCAAGGATCACAGACTACTACTACTACTCTGTACTGCCACCTCTGGTGGACTACAATAGCTGTATAATAAAAGATAGAATCTCTGTGTTTGTGCATCTGAGTCTAGCCCGGTGCTTCAGTTCCCTACAGGGCTCCTCCCTGTAGGAGGTACCATCACTGTTGCCCCTGTGAATCCACCAAACACCTCGATATCATAACACTCTGGACTTTGTAAAATTTGTCCTGGGGGCCAGTTAGAGACAAGGAACAAATGGGATCTGGCATGTCCAAGCCCAGGCCTTGTACCAGTAACCTTGGAGACATTGTTCTAGAAATTGTCAGGGATAAGTAAAGCATATCTCCTTCTGCCCCTGTAAAATATATGGAAGTAACTGGTGATATAGTGAAGAGCTGTATTGGAAATACCATGACTGATGATGCAATAGCTTGCTCCAATACCCAAGGCTTCGAGGACAGGAGCGTCAATGGTGCCAAGGCTCGATGCGTCAAAATACAGTGACAGTACTGGGGCTTTATGCATCGACAGTGCCGAGATCTTATGCTTTGATGGTGCTGGGGTCTGATGCATCAATAGCACTGGGAGCTTTTGCATCAATGTTGCAAGAGCTATATGTGTTGCCAGTGCTAGGGCTCAATGCACCGGTGAATGGTACATAGACTGTATCAATGGTGCTGAGACGTGATACTTTTTTGGCGCTGGTTGCACCACCAACTCCAAAGTGTGGCACTTCTTCTTTTTAGAAGGGCTTGAGCTTTCTGCCTTCTCCAAAGATGGGGAAGACTTCTCCAAAGATGGGGAAGACTTTCCCGAGGAGCTCCTGCTCAACTCGGCGCCTGGGGAGCAAGACAAGGTTCCAATCTGGGAGGAGGACCAGCTGTGACTCTTCAGAGACTTATTCAGCTCCTCCATTTTTCAGGCCCTGGACTTCTGGGAGTGCAGAGACATATAGCCACAATGATAGAATTTGCCTGGTCATAGTTTGGTCCTAGGCAGCAGTAGCAGATGTCATTGTCTATCTGTAGTGGACATTTTCCTATTGTAGACACAATCCTTGAAGCCACAACAGTGGGTTTCTAAGTGCTGGACACCCTGTGAAGGAAATTCTTTTTTTTTCTGTATAGCACTGAAAACTGCTGTTTGGGGGGCTGCTGAGGCAATGTCATAAGAATTTTTAAAAAAAATTAATATATCAAAAGATATAAATCAAGAAAAAACAGAGAGAAAGGGTACATATCCGTGCTGGTACTCGGACAAAAAGACTGAAGGGCTCTGGAGCAGTGTCGACAGAGAAGGATTTAATAGCATTGGAAAAGTAAGATTAACTTTTGTAGTTTATAATGGAAAACCACTTTCCCTGCCCTACGTCTGTTTGAGTTCAGTTCAAGGAAATTTTAGAAATTAGTTTTCAAACTTCATATCTAAATTCTGGTTAGAATATTAGCTTACATTCTCCATTTAATCTCTTGATTGTTGAATACTTTAGACGAACTTCTCTATAGTCCAGATGGTTAATAAAGTAGTTGCTGATTCTTGGGAAATTCATGATAGATTTCAGCACTCCAGTGGGTCCAGTGCACTCCAGCACTCCAGTGCCTAACAAAGAAAATGTTCAAACTCTTACAAAAGGATTGCAAAGTTGTTAACATTTCATCATTTGCCCTGAGAACTTACAGGTCAATCCAGTAAGGAGCGGTAGGGAGAGCTGCGTTAGTGCCGGGCGCACCCGCGGTTGCCGCACGCACAGTCCAGCTCACCTACCGCTCGATCCTGTATGTAAATAGCTTGCAAATGCAAGCTGCGTCTAAGAAGCGTCTGTGAAGCGTTAGGCCCGCGCAACCCATTTTACTGTATAGAGCGCTATACAGCGCCTATACAGTAACCTGGGTGCGCGGGCCTAACGCTTCACGGACACGCTGGTATCTGTCATTTCAAATGTCATTTCAAATGACATTTGAAATGACAGGTACCAGGAAGTGGACGGTTCTCCTACGCTCACCTGCCCTGGCCGCGTCAACGGATGCTGGTCTCCGGGGCAGCCCCAGTCCTCTTCCCCCTCCTCCCGAAGCAACGAAAGCGGAAAAAATCTAAAAAGTGAAAAGCGAAAAAAAAAAAAAAAAGTAGCAACGAAGTGGACGGTTGGGATGGCCAGTCCTCTCTCCCCTCCTCCCGAAGCAAGGCTGCTTTACTTTACTGGATTGACCTGACACGCTTTGAAGCTTTCCCGTATTTTTTCTTCCCCTCCCTCCACTTTCTTCCAGCACTTTGCCTGTTTTCTTTTGGGGGACTCTCGTTTTCACCACTTCAATTCCCTGCTCCCCCCAGCAGCTAAGGCCTCCTCCCTCCTCACAGTCCCATGTGTAAAGCAACGACTAACTTTTTTTTCGCAGCCGCTCGAGATTGCCAGTCCTCTCTCCCCTCCTCCCGGAGCAAGGCGCGAAAAGCAGCCTTGCTCCGGGAGGAGGGGAGAGATGAATTCGTAATTATTTGTTTTGATTCTTTACTGTGCATGTATTACTATTTTCTGTAAGTAATTTTTGTTCATCCGGACACCCTGATGCGTTTTATATATAATATTAGTTTCACTTTATGCCTCACTCATAAATATATAGTCAGTGTCGGGAAAGATATGAAAATAAGAACATGTATTCGGCTTACTTGTCTTGGACTTCTCTTTTACTTCCCCTTCACTTTATTTCTTCACATTTTTATCCTCACGTTTCTATTGGCATGAAATAGACAATTTCCTCATATGTTATTTTGAAGTAGTTATGGCGGGTCTGCCCTGTATTTGCAACATGTAAATGGTCCAGTACATGTTCCCCTTCACTAGTCTGCATCGTCACATTTTTACCCTCTACTATATATTTGAGACTTGCATAACCACTAGTTGTCTGGCAGTCTAGTGCTTTGCGATTGGTTATTTGACATTAAATTTCATTAAACACAGAGCGTTTTGCTAGTACTGCCCTCCCGTTTTAAATTATTAATGATAGTAAGCACAGCATTAAAATGGATTGTGTGCTGCTTTTGATGTAGATAAAAAAAATTTTATATATGATGATTGATATTGGATCCTTCTTGTTAGTGAGTCCCTTCATTTTGGTAATTTTCTTTTCTGTTATAGCTTATGAACCCCGCTTAAAGTCCCTCCCGATGCAGCTGCGTTTGGAGAAACACGGGTCCGTGTCGGGGGACCCTGTCTAAATTGTGCTTGTGTAAGCCATGGAGTTGCCGTCAATAAAAAGTGCATTTTGAAATTTATTTCAAGTTGCTGAGACTCATTGAAGTCAACTGCATTTCCCTTGTTACTGTTATAAGTGAGATAGAACATGTGTGTGATTGAGAGCTTTTGTGTAAGTAAGAGAGAGCGAGAGCATTGTGTGATTGAGAGAGACTGATCAGGGAGATGACTGGTATATGTGTGCTTTTGTGTGTGAGAGACAGAAACTGGTCCTAAGGGTTTGACTGGTGTGTGTGTGAGAGAGAGAAGAGACTGGTTATGGTCCCTAAGGAAGAGGACCGTGAGGACAGCTTCAGCAGCTATTGCTGCTTCTGGTGTGGCCTGCAAAGGGAAAGGAGTAGGAGAACTGCTGGAGAGGATAAGTAAAGGTGGCTTTTTAAGTTCATTTTTCTTGATTGACTACCATTTTAATTATTGGGTAGTATGTGATGTGTCTGCTGTTTTGAAATATTTTATTGGTGTTTGGTAAAGCTTTCAAAATTTGCATGAGTCTTTAATTATTGGAAATTCTATTCATCAGCTGTTTTGAAATTATTGTATTAGTATGATTTTACTATTATGATTAATTATTTATATATCTTGATTTTATTGATTGTTTCATGAGGAATGGTGATTTTTGGTTTTCCATTGTGCACTGTAGAGTCTGGCGTGATGCATTTTACAGTTCAGTTTTTGTCTGTACATTTCTATTTATACTTTATGTGGCTTTATTCTGTAATTGGTGAGGGTTTGTGTTCTGCATGCAAAGTCTGAGATGAAGCATTCTTAGCATGTGGTTTCTCTGTAGGGATCTGTAGTAGCTTGGCCTGTTCTGTTTTCCTGATAGGAGGTGTATTGATATTTTAGATTCTGGTGTAATATTTGTGGTATTCTTTTTCATAGGTAAGGTTGTTATTCTTTGAGTGTTGGCAGATAGTACTGTGCTGATACGAGAGGACCATGCCAAAACATCATAATAGGTATGATGCCATATGAATTCCAAGATGCAAAGTTTTCTTGTTGGCATCACAACAGTGCATGAAATTATCACAACATGTATATTAATTTTAACTCAGAATGTAATTTTTCATGTAAAATATGTTATAAATGCATAATTTAAAATTGTGTATGGGGGCGCCAGGCTGTAAGGTTTGCCTAGGGTGCCTAATACCTTTGCACCGGCCCTGATCATCAGTGCTATCCGGATTCCTGTTGGGAACACCTGCAGGGAACCGGGGCGAGCCCCAGTGCTTAAGCATAGGACTAGAAGAGGGAGGAACCACCGGCTGAGGGTCCGACCGGACAGAAATGGGGGAAGTGGAGGACTGCACCTGAAGAAAGGCTTGTAAGCGTTGAAAAAATTCCAACCAAGAAAAAGCAGCTGGGTCCAGACCAAGCCCAGAAGGAACTGGAGCTGGTCCCACAGAACTGCCCTTGCCAGCGGAGAAGCCAGTCAAGGGGGATCCAAGATCTGGCGTCTGCCCAGTCAAGGCTGTGACCAACCCATCATCAGAATGGGAAGAGCCAGGCTTAGCAAAATCCGAGGAAGACAACTCTCCCTGAGCATCTGAGCAGCACTGACACAGGTTAGAAGCCAGGTCAGGCTGAAAGGCCGTACTATGACAGGCAATACAAATAGGAAGACGATTAGGCTTCTTGCTTACCGGCGCAATCGCTGCGGTAAATGTGTGTCAGAATGGCTTGTGCTCAAAAATGAAATGTGCCCAAAAAATAAGCACCTAGAAGAAAATGTGGCAAGGCGCACGCACAACCTGTGCGCCAAGTTAAGCGCGTAAAAAGGTTTGTGCGTGTAAAAAGCGCGACCAAAAACTGAGTGCACAATGCATGCACAGAGCTGACATACTGCGTGCGCACACCAATGGCCTATTGAGGGCAGCAGAACACACACAAGAGCGCGCGAAAATGGCCACCGCAGCCTACCACACGGTGTGCAAGAAAAAAACCTAAGTGCAGGACTTAGCCCACTGGGGGCCGCTCAACCCACCAGGCTGCCCAGTTCCCTAACCCCAACAGGCGTGCCGAAAACAGAGACCCCTCTAACTGTCTCTGATTCAGGTAAAACTTTCTCCTTTTTTTTTTTTAAACCTTATCTGAGCTCAGTGCTTACCGGCTGAGTACAGAGATGGTCTCCGGCTGTGGGAGGAGAGGGCATCTACTGTCACTGCTGCACTCGGCCTCCTGCACTCTTTGCCTTTCACCTGAACTAGCAGCTAGGTCCAAGCCGGGAAACCTAGCTACCAGACCAAGGCACACCTCTGAAGGACCACAGGAATCACCTCAACTGTGGGAGGGACTTTTAGGTATCACCACAGGAGAGTGGGGCTTTCTTTTCCTGAATTTAGAATTTCAAATTTTTCCTTTCAAAAAGCTCAAAGCAATCCCCATAGGGAGATGCAATTCCACCATCTGCTGGAGACTGAGAATACTGGCAGGCTGGGGTCACTGCAAGGTTATGTATACTATGACATCAGCTTGCTCCATCTCCATCTGCTGGCAGGGGAGAATAAACCTAAGTCCATCTGTCTAAATTAAGGAAAACAAAATTATCAGGTAAGTAATTTCTTCAGTAGTGAAATTTTTGGAATCCAATGGATTGCAAGATCCGAGGTAGTATGGTTTTACCAAAAGTAAATCTTGCCAGATGAATCTGATCAATTTCTTTGACTGGGTGACCAGAGAGCTGGATCAAGGGGGAGCACTAGACTTAGTGTGTTTGGATTTCAGCAAGGTCTTTGACACGGTTCACACATAAGACTTATAAATAAATTGTGCACTCTTGGTATTTATTTATATTTTGCTTTTCAGCATTTCAAAGCATATTATATTTAGGAACTGTAGGTATTTCCCTATCCCCAGAGAACTTATAAGCTAAGTTTGTACCTGAGACAATGGAGGGTAAAATGACTTGCCCAAGGTCATAAGAAGCAACAGTGGGACTTGAACCCTTGTCTCCCTGGTTCATAGCCCACTTCTCTAACAACTAGGCTACTCATCTGGTATGGAGTGTCTGACTGGGTTACAAACTGGACCAACTTAGTTATAGTACAGGTATTTATTTACATTGCTTCCAAGATACAAGAATCAAAATTGTAGCTCACCTTGAGTCAGGCACAACTAACAGGAAAACGTCCACTGTCTGAGTGTTTCATAAGATCCTACCAGCTCCATGGGGCCTCCTCAAGCTCTCTAGGCCTGGGCTCTTATGGCAGCATGAAGGGAACCTCCTTTTACCCAGAAACCCTTGCGGTTTTCTGCCATAAGGAGCCCTGGGTTAAAAGCTTGAACCGGGCTCCTTAAGATAGAATGAGGGAGTTGTCTGTACATTCCATCACATATCCTAAACTGAATTGATAACCAGTGCCGTGCAGAAAACACTGGAGTAATATGGTTGAATCTTGTATGATCAGTGAGGACACATGCGACAGAATTTTTAAGTGGTTGGAGTTCTCTAAGTGTGGTTCCAGTAACCGTATCAGAAGTGAGTTGCAATATTATATTTGTGAAAAGAATCTGAAGAACAGTTAAAAAATCTTTGAAGTCTAACGGGTTTTAGTCTTTATCTTTTATTTGAATTTATTGATCGCCATATCCTGGGCGATGTACATAGGAACAATCATAGCATTTCAATAAATATACACCGAAATCAGAATTCATAGCAACAATAAAACTCAAAACATACAGGAACGTTCTGCAGACTTAGTAAAATGCTTGTCTAAATAGCCATGTTTTTAGCAGGGTCTTAAAAGTCTTAACGCTGTCTGACACACGTAGAGCTTCCGGAAAAGAGTTCCAGATAGCCGGGGCAGCCACAGAGAAAGCGCAGTCTCTGATAACGCTAAGTCTGGCATGCAATTGTGAGGGCACATCTAACAGGCCTCATTGTGTGGAGCGAAGCTGATGAGATGAGCAATAAAGTCGTAAAAGAGCATTGCTCCAAGGTGAAGCATCCGAGGCGATAAGATTAAAGATGATAGTTGTGATCTTTGATTTTTGTAAACCATTATGATGGCTGAACCGAATGATGGTATATAAAACTGAACAAACAAACAAACAAATAAATAAATCAATCAATAAATCTTATACTTAATGCATGCCTCAATCTGAAGCCAATGTAATTCAGAGAGCACTGGAGTGATGTGCTCACGCTTGTTGATGCTGGTAAAAAGTTACGCTGTGGCATTTAGCAATAATTGAAGGGTCAAAGCATTGCTGCAGAAAGACCAAGAAGAGTAGAATTGCAGTAATCTCTTTAATATCTGCAACTTGTAATAGCCATTTTTGATTACATTTTTAATGTGTTCTTTCATTGTTAATTGGCTGTCGAGGATTACATCTAAGTTGCAAACTTTTGAAGTGACAGTAATTTTTTGTCCCATATAATCGAATATAGGAAGATCCTCTGACAATGGCATTTGTTTTATTGCTGATAGGTATATTTCGAGCTGTTTGTATGTATTAATTATTGAATCAGATACCACGCCAAAAAATTGAGTGTCGTCCGCGTAAATACAAAAGTTGAGACCTAGATTGCCCAATAACTTTCACAATGAGGAGATATATACATGTTGAAAATTATTGCCAATAGTGCAGATTCTTGAGGTATACCGGTGGTTTTTATTATCCATTTGGATAATTTGTTGCCTATGTGGATTTGTTATGTATGTCCGTAAATAAATGAGTTGAACCATTTGAGAACTGTCCCAGCTAGACCAAATTCCTCAGACCGCTTTGTGAGAATATTGTAATCGATGTGTCAAAGATAGCAAAAATGTCAACCAGGACTAAGATGTATTTTTGTCCTACGTCAAATCTATGCCAAATTGTATCGAACATTGATAACAATAGTGTTTCTGTGCTACGATTTTTCAGAAGCCGAATTGATTCAGATTCAGGAGTTCATTCTCTTCTAGGTATTTGTGAGGGAGTATACAGGAAACTCCCTCAAATCACCTTAAGGGACTGGCCACAGCTATCTGGCCTGGTCCTTCTTAAGGATCATCCCCACAAAGGATTCTGGGTGAAGGGAGACTCCCCTCACCATACTATAAGGAGTCAGGAACCAGAAGAGTTAGAGAAGCTGTGGGGAGAGGCAGGAACCCCATATATTCGAAGACTTGTTATGTCTAATATTTGAGTGCTACCAGAACTTCAAGGTGAGCTGTATTATTTTCTGTTTTGCTTTTCAATATAAATAAAATTGCACATAAGGAAATATCCAGAGTCTGCCTCCTTTATCCCACTGGCTGTTTCCCAAGCCACAACCGCCCAAATTACTACATATGGTGTTAGTTGTGGGATATTTTTGCCTAAGTGGGAAGCACAGGCAAAAACCCACAGCTGCTGCAGAGAAAAAAAATCCTACAGAATATTTTTTTTTCTTTTTCCCTGGGACGGGGAAATTGAACACCCAGCCTAGGTTACAGCAGGCCAATGGGGTTAGCCCTGCCTGTGTAGTCAAGGTTCAAGCAGTAAGTAAGAGCCAGACAGGCCAGCAGGTTTTTTTTGTTTATCTTCTCCTCTCATTCCCCTAGAGAGATACATAGGCATTTCAGGAAGCAGTGAAGATGGAGTAAGTGATACAGATCCTTGCTACAGGGCAACAGCAACTGTAGAATGCCCTACAAACTCAAACTGACCAGCAGCAGGCATTGTGAGAACAAGTTTATACAGCAAAACACAGTGCTAACTCAGGTAGCACAGGCTGTACAGACCACTGTGACCAGGCCATTTCTTTGTTCTCATTGGGACTTCCGTTCAACTTAAGTTCAGCAAAGAAGATTTTCTTGCTGTTCAATTTCTGAATGATGGAATATAAAATGTTGGACCTTTTATCCAGTATTGACCAGTCAACCAGCCGTTTGTTAGGTGTCATTTTTTATCCTCACTGTCTTTAAGTTGAATAGGCTCTTTCCGTTCACTAAGTCTGGGGGTAGCCTTCTAACAATACAGACATTCATTGTATTTTGTGCCAGGGGTCCCCCCTGAGGAAGCCTTCATTGGCGAAACAAGGCCCTTGTTGGGGACTTTCTATCAGACCCAGGAAACTACACATTACAATTTACAAAAGAATGTTTATTGTGTGAGGCATCACAGTGTATAAAAAAACATGTTTATTGTGTGAATGGTAGATGTGAGTGTAATTATGCAGTTAAGCTAGTGAGTTAGTGTTTGTGAACATATTTGTGTGGTTTTGTGACCATTGAGGTCTTCAGGAACAACATGACGTATATTGTCGATATTTATGTATAATTGTATGACACACACAAACAATTCATCATGACTTTATGTATCTAATTGCTGTTTACATTCATATAATATGATATGTCATGTTTGTAACCATTTAGAATTGTACCAGCTTTATTGTATAATTATGTATTAAGGGATACAGTGATAATTCATCAAGAAACTGCTCATGTATTTTAGACTTTGTTTACTAATAAAACATTATTTTAATGTGAATATTTAACATTAGTGCTTTTTCCCCCATTGGTTTTCTTGATATAATAATTTTAAGCACTTCAAACAATTTACACATAGCCCAGTTACTGTTTTTATATATATTATATACATGATGTAACCCAACTTTGGTGGGTGGGGGAGCCGAACAAATTGTACAAATGGAAGGGGGGGCTGTGGCTCAAAACGTTTGCTTACCCCTGTGTTGAAGGATGGTACACATGAATTTTTTCTGGGCCATTGTTCTTTCATGAGATCAAATATTCAATCTTTTTTTCCCCTCCGGTGGGAATCCACTAGGACTCCTTGGACTTCATATATATCTCCGCAGTGAGCTCCTGGGATTCAGGCAGCATTGTGGAAGGCCACGAAAGCACCACTGGCTTAAGCATGGAAACGTGAAACATGTTATGGATCTTTAGCATGGGTGATAGCCTTAACTAGGACATGACAGGACCCAGTTGGCGCATGACAGGAAAGGGCCCAGTGAAGCACGGTGCCAAGCACATCGAGGGAAGTCATAGGCATAAATGGAAGGTACATAGCCAAACCTTCTCCTCTATCTTGAATTGGGGAGCTGGTTTTCTATGAGTATCTGCTGTTCTCTTTGCCTAGGTGGTGGCTTTCTTAGTCAACTGATTGGTCCGTGCCCATAGTTCATGCAAGTCCTGGGCTGAGAGCTGAGCGCTGGTGAAGGAAATGTCATGGGCAGTGGTAGAGGAGGCAGAGGTTGTTTCTGTTATGGTTCTTGCTAGGAAGTTAGCAATCTGTTACGCTCTCCTCCTCCAGAGGGGAGAAGTTAGCAATCTGTTATCACTCACCTCTGCCAGGAGGGCGGAGTTAGCAATCTGTTCTGCTTTCCTCTTGAAAGAGGAGGAGTTAGCAATCTGTCATGATCTGCTCCTCCAGAAGGGAGGAGTTAGCTATCTGTAGTGCTTACCCCGTCAGGAGGGCAGAGTTAGTATTCTGTTAGCGAACTGCTGTTAGATGCTCCTCTAAGGGAAGGAGGTAGCAATCTGTTATGGATCATCTCCCCAGGGAAGAGGAGTTGGCAATCTGTTCAATGATACTCTTCTGAGGAGAGGAGCTAACAATAGGTATATTTATTTATTTATTTATTTATTTATTTATTTATTTATTTATTTAAAGTTTTTATATACCGGCATTCATGATACAATCACATCATGCTGGTTTACAGTTGAACAGGGGTGCAAATACATTAAAACTAAAAAACAAGTGCAAGGAAATTGCAGTTAGAAATAACAAGGGATATCGAACTGGGAGAGAAAGGGAAATACAGAAGTAGATTAACATCGAACTAGTGGCATAGAGAAATACTGAATTGGATTAACATCTCGTGGTGTTATTTACAAGGGCAGCTGTGACTGAGTTGTGGAAGTTGATGAGGCAGCAATTATGAGGGGTCCGGAAAAACTTGTTTGAATAACCAGGTCTTAAATCTTTTTCGGAATGTTGGGAGGCAGGGCTCCTGTCGGAGATTCGGAGGGATGGAATTCCAGAGTGCTGGTCCAGCTGTTGAGAAGGCCCGTTTTCTTAAAGTTATGTGTTGAGTGAATTTGATATGAGGTACTTGGAGGGAATCTCTGTATGCTTCTCTGGTGGGTCTTGTGGAGTGATGAAGGCTGAGCGGGAATTGTAAGTCAAGTGTTGTAAAGTGGTGGATGGATTTGTATATGATGGTGATGGATTTGAAGATGATTCTGAAGTGAATAGGGAGCCAGTGTAAGTGTTTTAGGATAGGTGATATGTGGTCTCTTCTCCTGGTGTTGGTGAGAATTCTTGCTGCCGCATTCTGGACCATCTGTAGAGGTTTGGTGTACGATGATGGGAGGCCTAGTAGGATGGCGTTGCAATAATCAATCTTTGAGAAGATTAAAGCTTCTGTATTGTTCTGTAATCATTAGAGTGAAATAGAGGTTTTATCCTTTTCAGAACTTGGAGTTTGTAGAAACAGTCCCTGGTTGTGCAGTTGACAAATGCTTTCAGATTCATCCTGTTATCAATTATAACTTCTAAGTCTCTCACTTGGGTGGAGAGTGGGATAGCTGGAGGAGAAGAGGAGGCGTTGCTGATTTCTGGGGAGATGAGCAATAATTCTGTTTTTGCAGTGTTTAATACGAGATTTAGGCTGGCAAGAAGGCTCTTGATTTTTTGCTACTGAAATAGCAATCTATCATGCTTCCGCTACGGAGTAGCAATCTGTTATATATAGGCTGCTGGCAAGTCCCATAGAAAGAGGAGTTAGCTATATATATAATACTTCCGTAAGCGGTGTTAGTGGTCTGTAGTGGTTGGCTCCCACAGAGTGACAGTAGTGTAAGGAATGACCACTTGGAGGAAATGGTGAATCCTTGGGCCGATGGCAGATGACAGCGCCCCCAGGAGGAGATCCTGAGAGGAACCACCAGCTAGGCTGGAATATGAATGAAATAAACACAGTAGTTCTTTATTAAGCTGGAAGCTGGACCACCAGTGGTGGCAGTAGTGAGTCGATGTGTCTGGCAGGGCTGAAGACCTTCTGATACTGGAATATAATCTTTGGGTTGCTGAGCTGTAGAGAGAGACTAGAAGTAGTGTGTAGACAGGGTATACTGGATACAAGATGGTACACTCACAATAGTAGATGTCTGCAATGGTCTCTATGCCACAGAGAGTCTTCAGTATATTCAGGAACAGAAGCCGTAGGCGAGCACTGGTTCCTATAAACAGTCTGTAATAAGAACTTACAATAGCTGTATATGAAATGACTTCTAGAGTAGAAGAGTGTCTGTAAAGGACTCTAGGAACATGGGCCCTCGTGGAGCGAGTACCGGTTCCTAGCTGCAGTCTTGCCAATACAACTCACATTCTCCGTACCTGCGATAACGTCTTGGACGGAAGGGAGTCTTCAGAGATATAGGAATGTAGGCCCTCGTGGAGCGAGTACCGATTCCTATTTACAATAGAACTCACTATGTTCACGTCTGCGATCGCTTCCAGGCAATGAGGAGTCTTCTGAGTATTCAGGGACGTAGGCCCTCGAGGAGTGAGTACCGGATCCCGTCTTGGCAATCTGAAATCAAGAAGAGAGTGTGGAGCCCCCATGGAGCGGGTACTCCTGGTAAGTTTGAAAAGGCTGAGCAGTAGAGAAGAATTCCCCTGGCTGACTTGGATAGTTGTTGCAAGTAGTGTGGACTACCGAAGCAAGTCCAAATGGAGTTCCTTGCTAACTCGTTAGAGGTTAGCAAACAAAGACCTTTTAAAGTGAAAATGGATGACGTCACTACGGAGGACGCTGAGGTTCGCGCCCTTGCTGGTACAAAGTCTGGAGCGCACGTGCGCGCGCGCCTTTACGTCATCAGGAACATGGCAGATCCGTAGCGTCAAGCCAGCCCGAGGACACCGGGACCAAGAGGCAGGGAGAAGCCGCGGCTGTATCTGTCTGACAGAGCCGAAGGGAGTCACTCCCAAGGTATAGAGGGTGGAGCGAGGGTGAGAAGAGGCACGAACGCAACAGTTTCCTGTAAACCAGCTGAAAAGAGGAGAAGCCTGTCGCTGCGTTGATGTGATTATTTTGGGAGAATTCATCCCAAAGCAAGCGGGTGGCCCAGTTGTCCTGATGTTCATTAACATAAGAGTAGAGAAAAGTTTTAAAGGTATGGTTGTTATGCTATGCTTGCCCGTTGCCTTGTGGATGGTAGGCCGTTATATAGTCGAGTGTGATACCAAAGCTTTTGCAGAGGTCACGCCAGTTTCGTGCAGTGAACAGAACTCCTCTATCTGATAGTATGAGCTTTGGCAATCCATGTAGGTGAAAGCTGTGGAGTGTGAAGAAACATGCCAGTTCTGGAGCGGAAGGGAGACCTGGTAATGGGACGAAGTAAGCAATCTTGGACAAATGATCAATCACCACTCATTTCACAGTGGTGCCATTAAAGTTGGGGAGGTACACGAATAAGTGCATGGACAAGTGGGTCCAGGGTTCCCTGAGGGCTAGCAATGGCTGTAACAGCCCCCAGGGTCGGCCATGCAGCGCTTTTTGCTGTGCGCAAGTAGGACACAAGTCATCATAGGCCTTGACATCTTGCTTCATTTGGGGCCAGTAGTAGTACTGTTGAAGCAATTCAAGGGTTTGTGCCCACTCCAGGTGACCTGCAACATGGGAGTCATGGGCCCATTTCAATCCTTTCTCATGCAATCTGGAAGGTACTATCATCTTTCCTGGCCACTGTAGTAGCCAGGAGTATTTTAATGGGATCGATGATGTGCCTAAGAGGCTCTTGACATCCTTGGTCTGGAAGGAGCGAGAGAGGTCATCTGCTCATAGATTCTTGAGTGCAGGGCAATATCATAACTCAAAGTCAAAGTGAGCAAAGAACAAAAACTAATGGGCCTGTTTCGCATTGAGCTGCTGAGCTTGATAAAGATGCTCAAGGTTCTTGTGATTCTTGTGTATATAGTGACACAGTGTTGAACCCTTTTGAGAAGATGGTACCATTTTTTGAGAGCCAGTTTAACTGCCAAGAGCTCTCGATCTCCAATGCTGTAGTTGCTTTCAGCCGGGGAGAACTTCTAAGAAAAGAAGGAACACTGATGTAGTACCCCTTATGGAGTGTGTTGGCTAAGAACAGCCAAGAGTAAGAGTAGAAGCATCTAACTCTAAAATGAAGGGTCGTGTGGAGTCCGGATGACATAGGCAAGGCTTGTCAGCAAAGGCATTCTTTAACTTCCGAAAAGCCTCAATAGCCTCTGGTGGCCACTGTTTGGTATTGGTGCCCTTGTAAGTAAAGGCAATAAGTGGGGCTGCCAGGGTGGAGTAATTTGGAATAAACTGGTGGTAATAATTTAAACCCCAGAAATCTTTGTAAGGCTTGGAGCCCCATGGGGTGAGGCCAGTCCATGATGGCTTTTACCTTAGCAGGACCACACGAAATCCTTCTCATGAGACTATGTACCCGAGGGTGGGGAGCTCTCTTGTTTGAAGAAACATTTTTCCATTTTGGTGTACAGTTTGTTCTCTCACAGGCGTTCCAGGACATTGCAAACATCTCTCCAGTGGGCACTCACTGTTTGAGAAAAGATCAATATGTCATTCTGATATACAAACACACAGGTGCACAGCAGGTCATGGAAGATCATGTTGACCAATTTTTGGAAAACCGCCAGGGTGTTGTAAAGCCTGAAGGGCATGACCAAATACTTGTGTCCGTTGCAAGTGTTTAAATGCAGTTTTCCATTCATCACCAGCCTTGATGTAGATGAGGTCTAATTTTGTAAATATCTTGGCAACCTGTAGGCGATCGAAGAGCTCTGTTATTAAAAGCAGTGGATAGCTGTCCTCCTTAGTAATGGTTTTCAGGCTACGAAGGCCTATGCATGGCCTGAGGGATCCGTCTTTCTTTGCGACAAAGAAGAACCCAGCTCCTGCCGGGGAAGAGGAAGGGCAGATAAACTCATGTCCCACATCCTCCTGAATATAGGCTGACATAGCTTATTTCTCAGGGAGAGATAGGGGTTAAACCTGGCCTTGTGAATGTGTGGCTCCTGGGATAAGCTCAATGCCACAGTCATACATGCGATGAGGAGGCAAGAGTTCAGCACTCTTTTTTGAGAAGACATCCTTGTAATCCACATACTGAGGAGGAAGCCCCGGAAGTAAGGCAGCCACGGTTACTGGACGAGGAGGTTCTACAGGCACCAAGCAGGAGTCTGTACACCCATGGCCCCAGCAGGCGAGTTGTAGAGCAGACCAGTGTGATTGATGTTGTTGGAGCCATGGCAGACCTAGTATGTTGGAATGAATGGCTCTGGAGATCATGTGAAATCTGATCTTCTCTACATGCAAGAGGCTGGTACATAAGGCCACAGGCACCATGGTCTGGGTAACCTGACCTGGGAATGGGTCCCCATAGACAAGATATCACCAAAAGAGAAGTCATCTGGACCGTTGGAATTTGGAGTTGATTGACTAGTTCTTGAAAAATAAAGTTTCCTCTGGAGTTAGAATCTACAAAGGCCTGGGTGGAAAAATGTGTGGCGCCCAGTTCCAGTGTGACCGGCAGCAGGAGTTGGGGAGCCAGAATGGTAAGGCCTAGGGACTTCTTCCCGAAAGACCCTAGGTTTTTTAAATTTCCCAACCTCTGTGGACATTGGGCCAAGAGTTGGCTTCAGGCTGCACAGTAGACACAGAGGCCCTGTTGTCTGCGACAGAGCCTCTCTTCTGGGGCCAGGCAGCAGTGTCCAAATTGCATCAGCTCTTCCAAAGGAGAAGAAGTCGAGGGGATGACAGCCGGAGACAAGAAAGGATATTGGAACTGAGGTGCCAGTGAAACGCTCCTCCATGCTGGACAAGACTCGAGCCCTTTGCTGCAACCGACGATCGATTTTGCCGGTTAGAGCAATGAGAGCCTCTAGCAAGGTGGGAAGATCCTGGGCAGCAAGCTAGTCTTTGATTTTTCCAGAGAGGCCTTCTAGGAAGATAGTGACTAAACTGTCCTTTCATCAGTTTAGCTTGGAAGCCAGTGTCTGAAACTCTACTGCATATTCAGCCAAGGTCAGAAGCTTTGACAGAGGTGGACCAGATCAGAGGCCATCAACACTGCATGACCTGGCTCCTCAAAGATGATGCAAAACTGCTCCATGAACTGTTGTAAGTCAAGCAAAAGTGGATCTTCTCGCTTCCAGAGGGGAGAAGCCCAGGCCAGTGCTGTTCCATCGAGTAAGTATAATATGTACATGGTTTTAGCTTGGTCATCAGGGAATAGTCGAGCCAATAAGTGGCAATTTATTCTGCACTGGCTAAGGAATTCCCAACACCACTTGGGAATATCAGCATACCGGGGAAGGGCTGGTAGCTGAGAGACTGGCTGACTGGATGCTGCAGGAGGTGGCGGCACCAATACAGGTGGAGGTGAGCACCTTGCTGGTCTTGCAGCCTGTGGGCTATTCCAGGGATAGCTTGGAGTGAGGTGAAGTACGCTGAGTCCATGGCCTCAGCAAACTGTTTTGTCTGTGGATCCTTACGCTGAGGCAAGATTAGCACCAACTGCAGGGAGGAGCCCTGCACATTCTCACTGTCAGCAGGTGGACCCTGGCAATGCAGAAACCTGTCAGGACCTTCACCTATACCAGCCCATGTTGTTATGCTCAGGCTTGTGGACCCTTGGGCCGACGAGGGGATGTTACACCTTGTGGAGGATCCGTAGGTTCTCTCGTCGGGTGGCGAGGCAGGACAGAGGAGGAGAGCAGCTGACCCTTGGTACTGAAGACAGGAGCTACTGTGGAGATGGACGAGGAGGTGAGCAGATGGATGGTCTTCACCACTGGTGGTCTGCAGTCCCCCCAGGAGGAGCCCGTAGGGACCCGACCGCTGGGACTTAGGTGGACCTAGAGAGGTCAGGGTATCGGTGCAAAGGCCAACTGGAGCTTCGCCCTGGAAGCCCGCTGTCCCCCCAGGAGGAGCCCGTAGGGACCCGGGCCACTGGGACTTAGGTGGGCCCTTGGAGATGGTGGTCTTGAAGGAGTCCTAGGTCAAGTGCCAGAGGGTCGACGCTCACCAGTCCGAAGTCGTGTGCCAGAGAATCACCGCTTGCCAATCCGAAGTCAGGAACCAGAGAGTCACCGTAAGCCAATCCGAAGTCAGGAACCAGAGAGTCACCGTAAGCCAATCCGAAGTCAGGAACCAAGAACACCAAGACGAAACAGGAACCAGAGTCCGAGCACAGGGAACTCACCGAAGCAAGCAGACTAGACAGCGTTGGAGGACATTGCCAAGTCGAGGAATGAGCAGAGGAAGCCTCCTTAAATACTTCCTCTGCTTGGATCATTGGAAGCAGGTGAGTATCATTAAAGGGATCAGGTCCCTTTAAATCCAGCAGGGGGGCGTGGCCTCGCACCTAAGGATGGCGGCGGCTATCTTGGATTTCCTCTGAGGAGGAAAGCCAGCAGAGCTCTGTGAGGGAGGCACAGGGATGGCTCCCCAGCGGGCGGCCAGACCGCGGACCATCCCTGGGGTGATGGGCACTGGCCCCGGGGAGCATGTCAGGAGTTGCCACGGCGGGTCGCCGCCGTGGTGGAGGTAGGGGGCCGCGCCCGTGGACGGCCACGGGTGCGGAACACAACAGTACCCCCCTCTTTAGGGCGCCTTCCTGGAGGCCTGGGTTTATCCGGATGATCGCGGTGGAACTGCTCCAGCAATCCCTGATCCAGGATGTTGGCCAATGGTTCCCAAGAGTTCTCCTCTGGGCCGAAGCCTTCCCACGCTAGCAGGTACTCCCACTTCTTTCGATGCTTCCTCACATCTAAAACCTCCTGGACCTGGTAGGTGAGTTCATCCTCGGAGGCAACTGGTTGAGGAGTCGGCGGCGAGCTGGAAGGCCATGACAGTACTAAAGGCTTCAGGAGGGATACGTGAAAGGTGTTATGTATCTTGAGGGACGGGGGAAGACGCAGTTGGTAAGAGACTGCACCCACCTGTCGGATGATGGGAAACGCCCGATGAATCGCGGGGCCAGTCGCGATGAAGGCAGCTTCAACCGGATGAATTGTGTACTTAGGCAAACCTTTTGGCCCGGTTTAAAAGGTGGATAAGGTCTTCTCCGTTGGTCCACATACCTCTTTGCCGCCTGACCGGCCTTGATCAGGGCGCGTTGTGTGGATAACCACAGGCGATGTAGCTCTTCCGCAGAGAGCTGAGCCACCGGAGATGGCACTGTGATGGGCACGGGCAGAGGCGGGCTTGGCTGTTTTCCATACACAATTTGGAACGGGGAAGATCCCGTAGCCGCGGAGAGATGGGAGTTAAGAGTGAATTCAGCCCATGGTAACAAGCTGGCCCAGTCATCTTGCTTTTCATTGATGTAGATGCGGAGGAACTGCTTCAACGTCTGGTTGGTTCGCTCCGCGAGACCATTGGTCTGAGGGTGATAGCCTGATGTATAATCCAGGGTGATGTCGAACTTTTGACAGAGAGCCCTCCAGAACTTGGCCGTGAATTGAGGGCCTCGATCCGACAGAATACTTTGAGGCAGGCCGTGTAGACGAAAGATATGCTGGACGAACAGCTGGGCCAGCTGTGGCGCAGATGGCAATCCTGGCAATGGCACAAAATGCGCCATTTTACTAAAACGGTTGACGACCACCCAGATCATGGTGTTGCCGCTGGATTGCGGCAGGTCCACCACGAAATCGGTTGCCACAAGGGTCCAGGGTTCTGAGGGTGCCGGTAAGGGTTGAAGTAAGCCTGGAACTGCACCGGGGATCCTCTTGTGGCGGGCACACAACTGGCAGGACTCCACGTACGCCCGGACGTCTTTATTCATCCGCGGCCACCAGTAGTACCGTCGCAAGATCTGTAATGTCCGGGATTGTCCAGGGTGGCTGGAACAACATGAGTCGTGAGCCCATGCCAAGGCTTGTTTCCGCCAACACGGCAGAACTAATGTCTTCCCAGGTGGGATGGTCGTGGTGGCCGACAACTGGATACGGGATGGCTCAATTATAAACTGCGGCTCCTCGGACTCCTCCGTAGACTCAAACACCCGTGACAGGGCGTCGGCCTTAACGTTCTTCCCAGCCGGTCTGTACCTGAGGATGAAATTGAAGCGGGTAAAGAACAGGGCCCAACGGGCTTGTCGTGGGTTGAGTCGCTGAGCCCGATGCAAGTATTCCAGATTCTTGTGGTCTGTGAAGACTGTGAACTGGTGTTCAGCCCCTTCCAGCCACGGGCGCCACTCTTCTAAGGCCACCTTGATGGCCAGGAGCTCCTTATCGCCAATAGCATAATTCCGTTCTGCCGGTGAGAACTGGTGGGAGAGAAAGGCACATGGACGTAGCTTATGGCCGTCGGAGGCCTGACTCAGCACGGCCCCCACTCCCTCCGAGGATGTGTCCACCTCGACAAAAAATGGCCGCTGCAGGTCCGGGTACCTGAGGCAAGGTTGTTGCATGAATGCCTCCTTGAGGTGACAAAAGGCGATTTCCGCTTCTGGAGGCCAATTTTTGGGGTCTGCGCCCTTTCGGGTCAGGGCCATCATAGGAGCAACAATGGAGGCGTAGTGGGGAATGAAAGCGCGGTAATAATTGGCGAAGCCCAGAAATCTTTGGAGTGCCTTTCAGTCCAGACGGCTGTGGCCATTCCCGAATGGCTTTTAGCTTTTGTGGGTCCATACGGAATCCCTGACTGGAGACTATATATCCCAGGAAGGGGAGAGACTCTTGCTCGAACTGGCACTTTTCAAGCTTCGCTTTTCAAAGTGAGAATGGGAAATAGGTGGTACTAAGAAACAAGAAAAGGACTTATACACACAGGCAAAAGTCACCTGAGAACATGTGTTTTTATTTTTATTTTATCACACTTAAGTATTAAGATAAAGAATTACAGTATACTGCATCTACAGTTAGCTCATAAAGAGAATTTTAATACACTTTACATATAGCTTATAATATTGAATCATGTATCTGAACAACTGCGGCACCCTCTGGTTAAAGTAAAATCCATTTTGAACTTATTTATGTGCCTATTTGTAAACCGTTGTGATGGTATATCACTAAACGACGGTATAGAAAAGTTTTTAAATAAATAAAAAAATTTATTCTCTCTGAGGTGTTGTAACACTTGGACGACGTGTTGGCGGTGGGCCGCTAAGTCCTTGGAGAATATCAAGATGTCGTCTAAGTATACGACCACGCACTGGTACAAGAGGTCACGGAGGATCTCGTTCATGGTATTCTGAAATACGGCAGGGGTGTTACAGAGCCCGAACGGCATCACCAAATACTCATAGTGGCCATCTCGGGTGTTGAAGGCCGTCTTCCATTCGTCCCCCTCCTTGATTAGAATGAGGTTGTACGCCCCTCTGAGGTCTAGCTTAGAAAAGATCCTCGCCCCCTGTAATCGGTCAAAGAGCTCAGAGATGAGAGGCAGAGGGTAATGGTCCTTGACCATTATGGCATTCAAGTCCCGGTAGTCAATACACGGGCGAAGTGTCACGTCCTTCTTCCCGACGAAGAAGAACCCCGCCCCTGCGGGTGACTTCGACTTCCAAATGAAGCCCTTTTCCAGGTTCTCTCTGATGTACTCATTCATGGCCTGCGTCTCAGCAGGCGAGAGAGCGTAGGTGCGGCCCCGAGGAAGCTCAGTACCAGGGAGGAGATTGATGGCGCAATCGAAGGGACGATGGGGTAGAAGCACCTCGGCCTTCTTTTTCAAGAATACATCTGCAAACAAGGCATAAGGGGCCGGCAGGCCAGGAAGCCCGGTGGAAGCCACGAGACAGGGAATGGGAACCACGGTTTGGAGGCAGTGGCCATGGCACCTCGGCCCCCAGTGAGACAACTGCAGAGTTTTCCAGTTGAACTGAGGCTCATGCTCCTGCAGCCGGGGAAGGCCCAAGACGATTGGGTGTATGGAGTACTCCAAAACATACAATGGCATGTGCTCCTGGTGGAGGATTCCAACCCTCAGTGGGACCGGAACCGTGGTGTGTGTCACGCGCTCCGGGAGAGGTTTCCCTTGAATGGAGGAGATGACCAAGGGTGCTGGAAGGCGAGTTTGTGGTAACTCCAAATGCTCCGCCAGACTTTTCATGATGAAGTTACCCCCGGCGCCGGAGTCCACCAAGGCCAAAGTGTGGAACTCGCCGCCGGCGAAGGTTAACGCAACTGGTAGCGTTAGTGGAGGTAATGGAGAAGCATGGCCCAGGATGAGACCTCCTTTCGGTCCTAGGCCCGGGTGTTTCCCGGCCGAGTCGGGCATACCGCTATCTGATGGCCCGCTGCTCCGCAGTAAAAACAGAGTCCTTCCCTTATCCGCCTGCGGTGTTCCTGTGGGGAGACTCTTCCGCGACCCAACTCCATGGGTTCCTCGGCGGACGTTCCAGGAACTTCAGCAGCATTCTTGGAAGGCGGTGAGGACCTCCTCACCTGCCTTGACTATTGGAAGGCGAAGCCTCATCCGGCGATCTATTCGGTTGGCTAATTCTACCAGGCTGTCGAGGTCTTCCGGAAGTTCTTTCGCCATTAGCTCGTTCTGAAGGTGTGAGGCTAGTCCTTCCAGAAAAATCCCGTGGAGGCAGTCATCTCTCCAATTCAGCTCTGCGGTCAAGGAACGGAACTCCATTGCATATTCGGCCACTGTCCGAGTGCCTTGTCGCAATCGGAGTAATTCAGAGACTGCAGTGGATTTGCGGACAGGTTCATCAAACAGCTGCCGGAAGGCAGACAGGAACTGGCTCAAGTTTTCGAAGATAGGGTCCCTTCTCTCCCACAGATGCGAGGCCCAGATCAGAGGCCTACCTTCGAGCAGGGACATAATGTAGCTGGTTTTAACCAGGTCGTTGGAAAACTGCGCAGGGAGCAAGGAAAAACGAACCTGGCACTGGCTGAGGAAGCCTCGATACAGCTTTGCATCTCCGGCGTATCAAGAGGGTGCTGGGAGTTGAGTGGGAATTCCTTGTCCCAGGTTGCCCCCGGAAACCTGGACGGTGTGCAGCTGAGTAGGGCAGCCTCCTTGAGCCCCAGGTGGAGACAGCAGCGTGGGGTTCATGGGCCCTAATGCCTTGAGGCGCTGGGTCAGGTCCTGTACCGCAGAGACCAGGGCATCGAGGGTCTGTTGTTGCTCCTTCAGGCGCTGGGCCATTCCCGGAATGGCCTGGCGGGCGGATGCCTCTGCCGGGTCCATGGACTTGGCAATCTGTTATGCTCAGGCTTGTGGACCCTTGGGCCGACGAGGGGATGTTACACCTTGCGGAGGATCTGTAGGTTCTCTCGTCGGGTGGCGAGGCAGGACAGAGGAGGAGAGCAGCTGAGCAGCTGACCCTTGGTACTGAAGACAGGAGCTACTGTGGAGTCGGACGAGGAGGTGAGCAGATGGACAGTCTTCACCACTGGTGGTCTGTGGTCCCCCCGGGAGGAGCCCGTAGGGACCCGACCGCTGGGACTTAGGTGGACCTAGAGAGGTCAGGGTATCGGTGCAAAGGCCAACTGGAGCTTCACCCTGGAAGCCCGCGGTCCCCCCAGGAGGAGCCCGTAGGGACCCGGGCCGCTGGGACTTAGGTGGGCCCTTGGAGACGGTGGTCTTGAAGGAGTCCTAGGTCAAGTGCCAGAGGGTCGATGCTCACCAGTCCGAAGTCGTGTGCCAGAGAATCACCGCTTGCCAATCTGAAGTCAAGAACCAGAGAGTCACCGTAAGCCAATCCGAAGTCAGGAACCAGAGAGTCACCGTAAGCCAAACCAAAGTCAGGAACCGGGAACACCAAGACGAAACAGGAACCAGAGTCCGAGCACAGGGAACTCACCGAAGCAAGCAGACTAGACAGCGTTGGAGGACGTTGCCAAGTCGAGGAATGAGCAGAGGAAGCCTCCTTAAATACTTCCTCTGCTTGGATCATTGGAAGCAGGTGAGTATCATTAAAGGGATCAGGTCCCTTTAAATCCAGCAGGGGGGCGTGGCCTCGTGCCTAAAGATGGCGGCAGCCATCTTGGATTTCCTCCGAGGAGGAAAGCCAGCAGAGCTCTGCGAGGGAGGCGTGGGGACGGCTCCCCAGCGGGCGGCCAGACCGCGGACCATCCCCGGGGTGATGGGCAGCGGCCCCGGGGAGCATGTCAGGAGTTGCCACGGTGGGTCGCCGCCGTGGTGGAGGTAGGGGGCCGCACCCGTGGACGGCCACGGGTGTGGAACACAACACATGTTTCTTTCAGGTTTAGCCTTCAGGTGTTGGAGCCAACAGGACTTACATGGGATCTCTGCTGATGGCAGAAGAGAAGGTCCATAGTTAGTTGGGGTGATAGGCAGTTGGCAATCAGGTAAATCCAAGGTCCAGGCAGGTAGCGATCAGGCAAATCCGAGGTCCAAGCTGAGGTCAAACTGCATATTCACCCGAAATAGATGGAGAGGGATGGATAGACTGAGACAGGCAAGGCTGAATCAAGTAGGCAACAGAGGATGGAATAAGCTGGAAGAAGACTGAAGACAAATTGTACAAAGACTGAAGACAGGAACGCTGGGAAGCAAAACACACTACTGAAGAGTAGCTGGACCTGTTGCTGAGGCGAGTTGCTTCTGGGGAGCTGCTCTTATATAGGGCATTATTGATGATGTCATCTCTAGGGTCATGGGGACTTTCCCACTGCAGTCCCTTTAAATGCCAGGTGGTGGTGTGTGTGCGTGCATACCTAGGGAGAGGTGCGGCACGTGCTGTTGGCGGTGTGCTGCTAGCGGCCTCTCACCGCACTGAGATGAGACGTTCTGTCGCGTGGCTGGCTGGTGGTGTTTCGCCATGTTGAGAGGCAACGGGACTGGCCCGGCTGGGGGAGATGAGTACGACAGTTCGCAGGGGTAGCTTGCGGACTGCCAAACTCCACAAAATTGGAAGAGATTGAGGAGTTCATGGGGCAACGTGCATGTGGCAACTCCCTTCCATGCTCAGTGAAGTTTTTTTTTTACTAAGCTCCGAGAGCTGGTTTCATGTTGGTGCTGTAGGATGCTGTCATCCTAAAGCATTATGCCTTATTAATCCTGCTGTTTATAGGGAATCCTATTTACGGGTAAGTAAACTTGCTTTTCCCTCTGTGTTGGAGAGCCAAGGCTCAACAGTAGTTCAGATTATAGTAGTGCTGTCACTTGTGTTTCCAGGTGAGGGTTTCTGTACATGCATCTCTAAGCAAAGCACCTACTAAGGAGCTAAGACAATACTACCCCTAGCTGAGTTGGCAGCCCATCCTGCTTCCTCTGCTGGGTTAATAATTAAAAAGCAGCATTAGTGTACATGAGGAGCACTCATATCTTAAGTATGAGGAGAGAGAGATCCAGTGATTGCCTAGGATCTGAGTGTGGTGGATGGGGTCTATACATATCATGTCCCTTTTGTTGTAGTGCTTTTTCCTGTCATGGAGTATGGAATAACCACTGACCCTAGCCTTTCTCCTTAGGAGCTCCTACTGATGCAAGACTTTGCCAAATTCCAGGCTCTGAAGCCCAAACTGTTGGACTTGGTGGATGACATGCTTGCTAATGACATCGCCCGGCTCATGATCTTGGTTCGACAGGAGGAGTCCCAGATGCCCATCCAGGTGGTGAAGGGAGGAGCATTTGAGGGCACCATGAATGGGCCCTTTGGCCATGGCTATGGAGAAGGAGCTAGTGAAGGCATTGATGATGTGGAGTGGGTGGTAGGCAAAGATAAGCCCACCTATGATGAAATCTTCCACACCCTGTCACCTGTTAATGGCAAAATCACTGGTGCCAATGCGAAAAAGGAGATGGTGAAATCTAAACTGCCTAACACTGTGCTAGGCAAGATCTGGAAGCTGGCTGATGTGGACAGGGACGGCCTACTGGATAATGAGGAGTTTGCCTTGGCTAACCACTTGATTAAGGTCAAACTAGAAGGCCATGAGCTACCTACAGAGCTGCCTCCTCATCTAATACCACCTTCCAAACGAAGACAGGAGTAGCCTAGGGGTGAAGGCATAACTCCCTCCTCACTTCTCTCTGTCCTTTCCCTCCTTGAATTCAGAGCTGAGAAACTCCATTACATAACTTCAGCATCCTTGCACAACAAAGGACTCTGTTTTCCTCTGTCCTGCCTCCCCATAGAAACTAAAACTATCACATGTGTGATGGGTTGGAATCTTTAGAAGAAGAGGTTAATAAAACATAACTTTGTTAGGCTGGGGCGAATAGTTCACAAAAATATGTAAAAATGTAATTTCAGATGTGAATCATAGCTGGACAGTAAGTAAACTTTATGGGATATTAGGTGCAGTATTCTTTGTTTTAAGAGGTGGTTGCCAGCTGCTGTACACTTCATCAATTTATTAACTCCTTCCTGCCTGAAAGAAATGCACAGAAGAGATACTTGGAAGGTATCTAGGATATGTATTAGGGGCTTTCGTGATGTGTAGTGGGTGAGAGCAGGTACTACAGTTCTAAAACCAGGACTGCCATGACCCACTATGCAAACTGTGGCCATGGAGTCTAAGCAGTGCAGAACCTGGATTATCCTCTCTACTCCCCACTGTACTCCTCCCCAGCTGTCAGGAGTGGTACCTGACACAGCATCTACTTCCTGTGCTGTGAGGGGCCAGTCTCATGGTAGCTATGGGATTCATGAGGCTCATGCCATGAGACTGGACCCACTCATACCACTCCTTCAGCCAAGTGGGAAGAACCGGGAGGAGGCCAGGCGCAAAGGGCAGAGAGGATCAGTGAGACCTGGAGAGGGGATGTGTGAGAGATTTCTTTTCGGGGGGGGGGGGGGGGGGGGTGCAAAGAGAGCTTTCAGGGGAAGGAAGAGAATGTGGGTTGACCCTTCTGGGGGACATGGGGAGAGTGTTCGAGTAGTGGAAGGGGGATGTAGGAAGAGATTCCCCAGGTTGGGAGGAGGATGTGGGAAGAGCTTTCTGGGGGTCAAGGGGAGGGAATGTGGGGAGAGCATTCTAGGGATTGAGGAGATCGAAGATTTAATCTTGGAGGGGGGGGGCAGAGAGAGAGGACATGGGGATTAAAGAAAGGGGAAAAGAATCAAAGATGGAAAGACCAGGGCCTGAGCAAACTAGAAATGGGGAGCAGGGCCACGGAGACCTAGGGAGAAAGTACTCTGGCTAGGGGTGAATGGGACAGAAGGAGGAATGAGGATGGAAGGAGAGGGAAAAGAGTAGTTATTGGGTGGCGAAAGAGATAGAAAGGATCCATGATGGAGGAGGATGGAAGGAAAGAGGACTGGGTATGGGGCTGATATAGAGAGGACTCGGGGGGGGGGGGGGGGATCCAGGAAGATAATAAAGGGAAAGGAATGGAGGAGAGAGCATATGAAAAAAGAGGAGAGAAAGGAGGTGAAATGGAGAAAGACAAGTAGGCAGGAAGAATCAAAAGAGGAGACAAGGAGAGAAGCAGGAGAAGAAAGCAGAAAGAGAAAGAAGAAAATATCTACTTTGAAGGGAAAAAGAGAAAGAATGGAGAGAACTTAAATGGAAAAGAAAGGACACCAAAGAGAGAGAATACAAAAAAAGAATAGGAACCAAAAAAAAGCATTTAAAAAAACAGACATGCCTAGCAGAAAATGTATGGCAAACAATACATAGGGAATCTTAAAAAACACCTTCTCTACTTTTCAATTGTACACACATACACAAAAGAGAAATATGACAAGCATATAACAAAAATTGTATAATGTAATACAACAATATTTATTATTGAACCAACCCTGTAAACATCTACAACCTTAAAAATATCAATTGCCAATCACTCCACCATTCATACACATTAAAAAACACTCCACTAATGACACAATATGTTTCTTACAATACATAGCATTAAAGTGCAAATGCAATATTTCACAAATTTTCAATTGAGAAACACTTTTCTTCATAGAGTTTCCAATATATTTGAATACAAGCGTTTGTTATATATTTTCTAATCTAATAAGAGTGGCGCTAATTTTATGCGCTCACACCACGCTGTTCACAAAATATCCACCGCTTCTTGATTTTTACCCGGGAAATGAACCCTCAACTCCATTCACGTTCATATAGTCCTAACAACGGATCCTTGTTTCACCCACAGCTGGGCTTCATCAGGGACGTGTTTATATCACCTGTTACAATACTGAAAATCTCAGTTCAAACGGAGTATAACCAACAATACTTTTGTATCGATTATAATTACAGCGTCTCCGAAAGAGCTCAAACGCTTTCCCGCAACGGACCACTCTCCAGTGTCAACCAAAACGTTAGCCGGATAACTTGTCCTGTTTATTCAGCAGGATATTCAGCAGGATAATGTCCTGCTGAATATCCTAGCCAGTTAGGTTTTTAGGTTATCTGGCTTTGTGTAGCCAAATAACTTTCTATTTACCCAGATATCCTTAAAAGTATCCGAGTAGGTACCACTGTTAAAGAGAAAAACAAAATAGAACCCAGTGGACCAGCGGCCCAATTCCAACCCTCCTCTCCAATAAATTCTCATTGTCCTCCCCACCAGGCCAAGCTACTGCAACCTCTCTCCGCACCAAGGTACTATGCTTTTTTGGGGGGGAGGGGGGGAAGGTGCTGAGTGATCCCACCCTCTCCCATTTTCGCATGCTTAAAAAAAGCTTTCCTGCTGCCCCCTTCCCACCTGCCATCAAAATACTATCTAGCACCCACCCATTCCCCCCCCCGAACCCCAGCCGAGAGTGAGGAAATATCCTATCTGCTCCCAGCACTTCCAGCACGGATGTGATAAGACAAGCGCTGGAAGCAGAAGCTGTAATTTAGCCAGATGATTGGCTGAATATTCCTATTTCGCCATTTACACAGATAACCTTCTAGTTATCTGTCTAAGTGGCTTTTGAATATGGACCTCTTTTATTATCTGATAGAGAATATTACTAATATCAATTTAAAATATCTTGGGTCCCAGTTCAAAGTCTCTTACCTGGATGTTTCTCTTACACAGAGTTTATATGTTGCTAGCAGCTGGATTTTGTTGGCTGAGTTGATTCCTCCCCCCGGTTTGTAATTAATTCTCTTGTACATAGGACATACCCACCAGCCCGGAGGCTTTTGTACTAGATTTGAAATATTTTGTGGTGACAAAATTTAGAGTATGCTTTTAGGTATATTCTGAAAATAGACTGCTACAATTTTTCATGGGGACAGTCCAGACAATAATCCCCTCACCCCGAAATGAACTGCTTGCTCACCATCGGCGGTTGCCTACCAGAAATCTGGCAACCTTACTCTAACCCCATTGCCACTACAAACGGTGTTCAGGCATTCATAGAGTCAGTGTTAGGGAGTAAAGAGATGCCTATGAAGGGCTCCATTGTAATTGCTGGTGCGGCCGAGGTGGAGTGGCAGGACAGTAATTGTTTGCGCAGGCAGCAAAATAGGTAGCACCGGCCTTGTCCAGAACAAATGGATCAGTATAAAATTATAAGCAAGTATGTATCACAGAGCAGGTAAAGGATGATCTGGCAATAGCTCCATTTCCATCTCAGCACTGGAGAGTCCACACATCTCCAGTTCCCTAGAATTACGTTTAATGCAGAGGGAGATACTTGGTTTTGTTTTTGTATACATTGCTCTGTACAAGCTTATTTGGATGTATGGTTGTAAATTTAATAAAATTTAGTTATAAAACACATGATCTGGGAGATCCTTGTAAGCTCTGTTCAGCAGGGGCTGACTCTTATGTGTTGTTTGTACAGCACTGTGAAATAGATAGATCCTAGAAACGGGATATATTGCTGCTTAGTTGAGGTGACTATCTGTGCCCATGAAAGAAAATATTTTCTAATGTTTAACCTTTACCAAAACCACTTGCATGTAATCCTGATGTTTTGAGAAACATTAACTCTCAAAGTCCATTAATAGCGAAGATGATCTTAAAGATTTCAACCTAAAAATACTCTTCTTACACTGTTTCTAAATAAATTTCAATAGCTCATGAACAATGATATCATCATATAAACGTAGTTGGCAAAATGTAAAACAAAAAAACATTCAGAAATTGCTGAATAATTAAATAATTTAGACCATCATATCAGGCTTTGGAGTCTAATATGTGTCATGCTACTCCAATGCCCGAAATATAATCATTGGTCCAAAAGATCAAATATTAAAGAATTTTTGGGGTTTTTTTTTTTAAATTGTATGTACAACTTATCTTCACGAATCACAATATTGCCATTCCCCGACATTCCTGACACAGGAACAGGTTTTGAAATTCTTCATTGGGGAGAACAAATCATTGTTCAGAAATGTAACTAAAAATAAAAAATGGATACAGATATTAATGCAACTTAAAATGATGAGCACATTTAAACATATCTCTGTGCACAATCTCAAACTAATTCTGTTTTCATACTCGGTCTTTTTCAATACAAACTGAATAATATGGAAAATTACTTTCCTATAGCAAGTTGCAGTATTTTACTTAAACTCTACCTGCTCCCACTCTATATACCTCCCACTGAGGGTCAATTTCAACTCAGGGTGGGTTTTTTTTTGGGGGGGGGGTGATGTTACATTGGTCTGTAGACCCTTGTAACACCATCCCCCCACCAAAGCCCACCCTGAGTTGAAAGCAACCCTCTTACAGTGTGAGATATAGGGTGTCAGATTCTCTCTCCCTTCCTCCCCTTGTGAGTATGCGTGTAAAGGCTCCACAGATATGCTCGATAGGGATATTTTAAATGATATGCATGCACTTGTACACACGAAATAAAATTGAGCGTATTTTTGCTCGTATGCCCAATATGTGTTTATGATAAGCCTTTTTGTGTTTTACAAGTTATACAAGATACCATGAAAGGCAGGATCGATCACTGTGAAAACCTCCCTCCTGGTTTCACAAAGACTACCATGAGAAGGGTCTCGTATCCTGCTTAACTTCCACAAAAATCTCAATTACTTCCATCATGCACTATGTGTGGCCCCTATGGAAGGAGCAAGAAATGAACAGGTTTCAGGGACCCATTGGTGGGCTCCTGCAACCTTTTACTAAAACCTAGTTTTGGATATAAAAGTGCAATTTTAATTAAAGAATAAAAGTTCAATGGAATCATCTTAATGGCAGCAACAAATCTCAAATTACCAATAGAGACCTAATTTGAGGCTTATCAGAACATCTCGAGCGAAATCCAGCGAAAAGGTGGTGTCCAAAAATATCCACATTTCTTACAGACAATCATTCTTATAATCTTGTCAGATGTCAAAAAATTCATATTTTAGGGGCTGAGTATCAAGAACATCACTGAAAGATGTTATAACCTAAACGATGTACCCTACAGTCAAATCATAACGCCAAGATTATAGACAAGCAGAAAGGCTTTATTAACACAGTTCAAAAGTATCACAATTGACCTTCAGGGGAAAACAGTTCCTTCCAAATATCTCAGTAGCTAAAATGCCTGGTATTAACGATGATACACATGACAACACTTAACTTTCAGATAGAGTAATACAGCGCAAGTAGTCTTTGGCTTGCTGGAGGACAGAATAGAGTCTATTCAATAGACTAAATTATGTTGTTTCTTCTACAGACTTGTATTAATTACAGGCAAAATTAAACAACCAAGAGTCTGCGTAACTCTGCAGTTCTGGAAAAAAAATGCAGTAATCTTCAGACAAGTAGCTTTAGCAAAGCTCCTGCTTCCTTCTCCTCACATGTGGGCCCGCCCCTTCCCCCCATCCTCTTTTTATTCCTCTCCCCAGGAGAAATGCCCTGCAACCAGAATTACCTTGTGGGCTCTTTTAAGGTGGACCAGGCTAGATGCCTGATCCTGGACTTTTAAGGAGGGTCTAACATATATGCCTTTACAGATACCAAAAGGGCAACAGCTCCTTTACGATGTCACTGTTGGGGTTACAACATTTTTGGACATCAGCTTGTGTTACTTGGCCGTTGACAAGTGCTGCGTTGTGTCCTCTGTTTTTCTCCCGTGGAGCCATTTATGTTTAATCTGGCTCTAAGGGATCCTCCCCTCTGTGAGTCCTGGCTTAACTCCTTCACATTTAGTTCTCATCGGGAATCCATCACCCCATGAGGTCTCTTTTCTGACTCCTTTCCCTCTGCCTCTCATCAGGGATCATCTCCCCTCACCTTTTCCCATCCTCAGGTAACTATGGCTTCCACTGATTTCTGCCCTATCTCCTCCTATATAATCTCAAGAAATTAAATAAAAAAGGTAAGATGCTAAGAAAGTAGGATAGCTGCCTTCCTGTGGCTTTTTTTTTTTTTTTTACTTTTTATTTATAACATTTCACATAATAACCAAGAAAATAATCTTGTACCGGTCAGTGCAGAAAGAATAACGTCTTATCCAAACATAGAAACATATAGAAACATAGAAATGATGGCAGAAGAAGACCAAACGGCCCATCCAGTCTGCCCAGCAAGCTTCACACACTTTTTTCTCTCATACTTATCTGTTTCTCTTAGCTCTTGGTTCTATTTCCCTTCCACCCCCACCATTAATGTAGAAAGCAGTGATGGAGCTGCATCCAAGTGAAATATCTAGCTTGATTAGTTAGGGGTAGTAGGGGTAGTAACCGCCGCAATAAGCAAGCTACACCCATGCTTATTTGTTTTACTCAGACTATGTTATACAGCCCTTATTGGTTGTTTTTCTTCTCCCCTGCCGTTGAAGCAGGGAGCTATTCTGGATATGCTTGAAGTATCAGTTTATTCTTCTCCCATGCTGTTGAAGCAGAGAGCCATGCTGGATATGCATCGAAAGTGAAGTATCAGGCACATTTGGTTTGGGGTAGTAACCGCCGTAAGAAGCCAGCTACTCCCCGCTTTGTGAGTGCGAACCCTTTTTTCTTCTCCCCTGCCGTTGAAGCAGAGAGCTCTGCTGGATGTGTGTAGTATCAGTTTTTTCTTCTCCCCTGCCGTTGAAGCAGAGAACTATGCTGTATATGCATAGAAATTGAAGTAACAGGCTTATTTGGTTTGGGGTAGTAACCGCCGTAACAAGCCAGCTACTCCCCCCTTTGTGAGTGCCGATCCTTTATTCCACATTTCCTCTTGCTGTTGAAGCTAGAACGATGTTGGAGTCACAGTAAGCATGTGTACGTTTATTGAATAAGGGTATTGTCTCCAGGCAGTAGCCATCATTCTGGCGAGTCACCCACTCTTCATTGGCGGCCTCTTGACTTTATGGATCCACAGTGTTTATCCCACGCCCCTTTGAAGTCCTTCACAGTTCTGGTCTTCACCACATCCTCCGGAAGGGCATTCCAGGCATCCACCACCCTCTCCGTGAAGAAATACTTCCTAACATTGGTTCTGAATCTTCCTCCCTGGAGCTTCAAATCGTGACCCCTGGTTCTGCTGATTTTTTTCCTACGGAAAAGGTTTGTCGTTGTCTTTGGATCATTAAAACCTTTCAAGTATCTGAAAGTCTGTATCATATCGCCTCTGCTCCTCCTTTCCTCCAGGGTGTACATATTTAGATTCTTCAATCTCTCCTCGTACGTCATCCGATGAAGATCCTCCACCTTCCTGGTCGCCCTTCTCTGTACCGCTTCCATCTTGTCTTTGTCTTTTTGTAGATACGGTCTCCAGAACTGAACACAGTACTCCAGGTGAGGCCTCACCAAGGACCTGTACAAGGGAATAATCACTTCCCTTTTCTTACTCGATATTCCTCTCTCTATGCAGCCCAGCATTCTTCTGGCTTTTGCTATAGCCTTGTCGCATTGTTTTGCAGACTTCATATCATTAGACACTATCACCCCAAGGTCCCTCTCCTGCTCCGTGCACATCAGCCTTTCCCCCCCCCCCCCCCCCCCCCATCGAATACAGTTCATTCGGGTTTCCACTCCCCATATGCATGACTTTGCACTTCTTGGCATTGAATCTCAGCTGCCATATCTTCGACCACTCTTCCAGTTTCCTTAGATCCCGTCTCATTCTCTCCACTCCTTCCGGCGTGTCCACTCTGTTGCAGATCTTAGTGTCATCCGCGAAAAGACAAACCTTGCCTTCTATCCCATCCGCAATGCCGCTCACAAAGATATTGAACAGGACCGGTCCCAACACCGATCCTTGCGGTACACCACTTAAAACCGCTCTCTCTTCAGAGAAGGTTCCATTTACCATCACACATTGTCTTCTGTCCGTCAACCAATTTGCAATCCAGGTCACCACCTCGGCACTCACTCCCAAGCTTCTCGTTTTATTCACCAGTCTCCTGTGCGGAACCGTGTCAAAAGCTTTGCTGAAATCCAAGTATATGATATCGAGCGCTCTTCCTCGATCCAATTCCTTGGTTACCCAGTCAAAAAAGTCAATCAGATTTGTCTGACAGGATCTTCCCCTGGTGAATCCATGTTGCCTCTGGTCCATCAATTCTCCGGACTGTAGATAGTTCACTATTCTCTCTTTTAGCAGTGACTCCATTACTTTTTCCACCACCGAAGTGAGGCTGATCGGTCTGTAGTTGCCAGCCTCCTCCCTGTTCCCACTCTTGTGAAGGGGGACCACCACCGCTCTTCTCCAATCACTCGGCACCACTCCCGTTTCTAGGGATCTATTGAACAGGTCACACAGCGGAGCTGCCAGAACATCTCTGAGCTCCCTCAATATCCTTGGATGAATCCCATCAGGCCCCATGGCTTTGTCCACTTTCAGGTTCTTTAGCTCTTCCCACACATTTTCTACTGTAAAAGGATTTTCATCTATTCCACTTCCCACCAGTTTTTTGTTGTGTAGAGATGGTCCTTCTCCAGGGTCTTCTTTAGTGAACACAGAGCTGAAGTATTCGTTTAATATTTCTGCCATTTCTTCGTCTCCCTCCACACATTGATCATTACCACCTTTCAATTTCACTATACCACTTTGAATCTTTCTCTTTTCGCTGATGTATCTGAAAAATGTTTTGTCACCATTTTTTATCTCCTTGGCAATCCTCTCTTCCGCTTGACTTTTTGCCAACTTGATTAATTTCTTTGTCTCCCTCAGTTGATACAAATATTCTTCTTTGTGTTCCTCCCTTTGGGATCTTTTATATGTCTTGAATGCTGTTCTTTTAGCTTTAATTTTGTCAGCCACCTCCTTTGAGAACCAGATAGGTTTCAATTTTCTTTTGCTTTTCTTTACATTTCTAACATATAGAGCAGTTGCCTTGGTGATTGCTCCTTTTAGATTGGTCCACTGCTGATCCACATCTCTCTCGTTCTCCCATCCTTTAAGTTCTTCCTCCAGGTACTTCCCCATTTCCTCAAAGTCTGTGTTTTTGAACTGTAAAACTCGGGTCTTTGTGGTTCTTTTCCCTATTCTTTTAGTGATATTAAACCATACCGTTTGATGATCACTGCTGCTGAGGTGGGCACCCACCTGGACATCTGAGACATTATCTGCATTAGTGAGCACTACAACCATACAAACCATACAAAATATGGCTTATACATTGTTAATAGCCCACAAAGTTGGGGAGAACTTACTTCAGCTGTGAAGGATTTTTTTTTTTAAAGAAATATTTAATTGCAAAAAAAACAAACTCCAGAGCAACTAACTACAAAAGAGCCTTCGCACGTCCACCGAGGGACAGAACTAGGAACAGGAACGGAAGATGAATCTGATAAGTCCTTTCTCAAAGCAATAAAACTGGTAAACTTCATAGGATCAAAAAATATAAACTTCACCCCCTTTAATTTTCTGACACATTTGCAAGGGAAATTCAGCCAAAACAACCCTCCCAACTGTAATACACCGACTGTTAGCAAACAACATTTCTTCCTCCTCATTTGTGCTATTTTGGCCACATCAGGGAAAATATTAATTTTAAGATCGAAAAAAGGAATTCATCTATTTTGAAAGAAAAGTTTTAATACAAAATCCTTATCTGATTCTGTTAAAAAAGAAACCACCATGGTTCATAGGAAAAGTCTCTTCATCAGAAATTGATTTTTCTAAAAAGTTTCTTAAATTCTAAGACTGTAACTTTCAAAGGGGCATGCAGGTGCATATTGACGTGTGGGTCGGCGTGCGCCCAGGGATGTGGCTATTTTATAACATACGTGCAGATACGCGTGTATGTTATAAAACAGCGTTGGTGCGTGAATATGTGCACCTACATTTGCAAGTAGGCGCGCCCAACCGCACAAATCAGGTTTTGGTCATGTAAGTCAGGGAATCTTATAACCGGAGCGTGTCCACACCAAGACCAGTGTCACCAGTTTGCCCAGTATAGAGTTAAATCCTCCAAATCCCCCTGGTTTAATAGCCTGCACTCCCCCCAGACCCTTTAAACCCTTCAAGACTGGCTTTTTTTTTGTTTTTTACATTTACTCCTCCTCCATAGCAAAAGTACTGTGAAACCAGCTTCATCTACACCGACTTTGGGCCCCATGAACTTATTTGTTCTTACCATGGAGGCATTACACTTGGCTGTATGCCCAAGCGCATATGTATTTGTGTGCACATATCTTGGCCCCATCCCGGAATGCCCATTCCCCACCCACACCATGCTCCTTTTTGATTCAGAGTGAGATGTGCGTGCAGTGGGAGACGTGCGCGTGTAGGCTGGTGCATGTAAGCCCTACATGCGTGCACATCTCCCGATTTTGGTGTGTGGCGGGCTTTTAAAATTCACCTTTTTATGTCCACTGAGCCTTGGGCTACAGAATCTTTAGCAGGGACCTTCTTAGTGTAAGTCAAATAATAAGCCTTAGCTGTAGGTGCAATCAAGTTTTTAGATATCTTCAAAATTTCTAAAAAAATTATTTTCTCAGCATTTGGAACAGATTTTTTCCTAAGAAAATTTTTTCTAAGATTCTTACTCCTCAACACATTTTCCAATGTTTCCAATTTGTTTTGCAACATCAAGTGTCATTTGGTCAAAAGTTCTATTATTTTGAAGAACAGTTATTTTAGGTTCCATCACATCAACCTGAGTAGTAAGGAGAAATATCCTTCTGAGCAATCTATAATAGTTTTGAATGGCTTTGTTGCTGGAGCATATACTGCACAAGCTGAGAAGACAACATATTTATAGCTTCCTAAATCATATCCAAGATAACATTAGGGTATTTCACCAGGGAAAACTTCGGCTAGTCCAACTTAGGTAATGGCTGAACTCCAGAAGTAACTAGATCCACGCTCAAAGCCAGTCTCAAGCTCTCTTCTCCCACACTCATCGCCAATGTCTGAGACACTGCAAACACCACCACTGACCCTGGAGAAAGTGTGCTGATGTCATTCAGCTGCGACTCAGACACTCCAGTGCTCTGGCTGCACAGGAGGAATATGGTTCTCTGGGTAGAATGAAGACTTACCATCTAAGGAGCAATTCATTGAACCTTTCCCTAAAGCAGCTCTCAGCGACACATCTTTCTCCAGAATCCCAAGTTGATCTAATGTTTCCATGGTAAGAACAAATTAATTTATGGGGGCCAAAGTTGGTGTAGATGAAGCTAGTTTTGCAATATTTTTATGGAAATATCTCTTTTATAGGTTATTGCCTTCTGAAGAAATATGAATGACTCCCCTGATGCAGACACGATATTCGAAACATGGCCCATGTCGGGATTAGATGAATGGGACTACACTTTTGTTCTCTTTAGTAACATGTTTTGAAGTCTAAAGCTACAAGAATCAGTGTTAACAGTCATCAGACAAGTGGTTAAAAGATAAGTTGCTAAAATTTTATTTGCTAAATATTTAAAAACACTTTCAAAAAAATGTTAAAGACTTTAGGACCAATGATTATTGAGAAAGCAATGAAGGTCTCATGACCAGTAGTGCTTATTATGATGGTCCTTTATCTGAACGGTTTGTAAATTGTTCCTTTTATTTTCTTGCATTTGTTAGTTATTTTATTTTATAAACATTTTCTTTTCCTAGTAGAGCAGACAATTATGGTTCATAATGGTATATTTGTCTTGGTAAATAAAGCTCTGGAATTTGTTGCCAGAGGATGTGGTTAGTGTAGTTAGTGTAGCTGGGTTCAAAAAAGGTTTGGATAAGTTCTTGGAGGAGAAGTCCATTAACTGCTATTAATCAATTTTACTTAGGGAATAGCCACTGCTATTGATTGCATCAGTAACATGGGATCTTCTTAGTGTTTGGGTAATGGCCAGGTTCTTGTGGCCTGGTTTTGGCCTCTGTTGGAAACAGGATGCCGGGCTCGATGGACCCTCGGTCTGACCCAGCATGGCAAATTTCTTATGTTCTTATCACTATATCACAAAAATTATCTTTTGCTTAATATGTATGTTCCTAATGAGTATAATCATGTTTTTATTTCACATTTAGTCTCTTTGGTTATTCATTTTTCAGTCTATTAGGTTATTTTGGGAGGGGATTGCAATTTGATAGCGGACTCCCATATTGATTCAAAACCAACTAGAAATGATAAGCGAGTAACATCTGGCAAAGGATTTGAGTTTCTTATGCAGGACTTGCAACTTTTAGATATTCGGAGGGAGCTACATCAGGATGAACTTGAATTTTCTTTTTATTCTCATCCCCATGACTCCTCATTCCTGCATAGATTATTTCCTGGTTTCTGACTTCCTTGGATCATGCGCCCATTTCCATTTTATTACACGGGGCTCCTATATGAGCAATGGCTTTCAAATGGAGGCTGTTACGGTTTTGCCTGCTGCACAGCCTCCCGTCCACCAGGGATCCTCAGGCTTTGTTCCCAGCTGCGCAAGTTACCACTTCCCTGATCACCTGATACCTCGGCTTAATGGGGTTCTAGAAACATCTAGGCATGAGACTCTACATGCTTCTGTTTTTTTGGAATCCTCCATTGATTTTGTTCCAACAAGAGCAACATTAATGGTATCTTTTTGCCTAGATAAAGAGACAATGTTTTTTGGAAATATTACCTCAATAAACATATTCCCTTTTGTGGTCAGAGTATATACAAATATTTCCAGATGCTTTGCAAGAAACACAAAGAAGCAGGAGGCACTTTCTCACTTTAAAGGAGAAAGAGCTGCAGTTAGGTGCCACCTTTTTCTTGAAATTTCCGTGTAAATACTTGATTTCTTTTCAGAATAGTAAATTTATATTCTATGACTCATTATATTTAGAGACGTTAATTTCAGATAAATCTGCTAAACCCTGACAATGTTATTATTTAGTTATTTGCTGGTTTTGTGTGGTTTGTTTTCTGAACAAATGAAGAGAACTACTGGTTTTAGCATTTTCTTTATTTTTCTTTGTTCTCCTCGATTCACCCCAGGGAATATGGACTTGATTGATTTTGTATTATGGTGAAAATTGTGATTGTGATAGTGAATATTCACATGATTGTATTTCCTTTTTGCTTTTTTGAATGATATATAAAATTCAATAAACTTTAAAAATAAAAAAACAAGCAACTGTCAAACTCATAACAAAATTATTGCTATCAACATTTTTAGGGGGTAAGCAGCCGCCTTGATAGTTCAGACAATGTTGCTTGAGCGTGCTTTGCTTTTGGACTTGGCCATAGAAGCAGTCCTGTGCTTTATCCCTAAAGTCTGCATATCAGTATCCTGGAGGGTAAAAGTTGGGGCCCAGTATTGGCTGTCGTCTGAATCCAATTCCTCTTTTTCTCCCTGCCTTCAAAGCAGACAGTGATGTTACAGTTGCATTAAAATCATCAAGGCTAATTGCTTAAGGGTAATTATCCCCATATCTTCCGTAAAGGGTAATTACTGCTGTTCCGTGCAAGTTACCACCATGCACCCTTTTCTTAACTTCCAACCTCTAGTCTTTAGGGATCCACAGTGTTTATCCCATGCCCTTTTGAATTTGTTTACTGATTTTGTCCTCACCACCTCTTCCGTAGGGCATTCCAGGCATCCACAATCCTCTTTGTGAAGAAATATTTCCTGAAGTTTATTCTGAGTCGTCCTTCCTGGAGTTTCATATTGTGACCCCTAGCTCTACAGTTTCCTTTCGAATGGAAAAGGTTTGAAGTTCAAACATGTTTAAGACCTTTCAGGTATCTGAAGGTCTGTGTCATATCTCCCCTGTACCTCCTTTCTTCCAGGGTATACATATGCAACTACTTCAGCCTCTCCTTTTAAGTTTTCTGATACAGACCCCACACCATTTTAGTCACCCTTCTCTGGACCGCCTCTGTCCTGTCCTTATCCTTTTTGAGATACGGACTTCAGAACTGAACACAGTACTCCAGGTGAGGCCTCACCAAGGACCAGTACAAAGGTGTTATCACCTCCTTTTTCTTACTAATTATTCCTCTCTCTATTGACCGCAGCATTCTTCTACATAGAGGGAGGAATAACCAGCAGGAAAAAAGAGTTTGGGGAAGGAGATTTTTTAAAACAGGGTATCTGTAATAAAATGCCCCAAATTATTATGTAAAAAAATGTGAATAACCCCTCTCCAGAGGAAAAAAAGTTAAGAAAGAAGTAAATTGATAGTAAATCATTTTGTAAGTGGAGTTAGGGACGAAGCAGCTTGGTGAAGGAACATAAAATAGATCTTCTGTAGTTCTGCTGTCCCCTGCTGCCATGTTCTGAGAATAATCTCATTCTGCTTCATTTTTTCCAAAGACAGAAAATGAGAGAAAACCTTTAGTAAACAAGTCCTGTGGTAACTTGTGTGATAGCAATTTGGAAACAGCCAGAAGAAATAAGGAGGCAGATTCTGGCTGTTTCCCTTTGTACAGTTTATTTGCAGTAAAAAAACATTAAGTGCAAAGCAAAACAAACATGATGCAGCTCACCTTAAAGTTCATGCAGCACAGAGACATCACAAATAGCAGATTTTCTCAAAAAAGCGGCATCCTGCCTGCTCCCTGGGACCTAATTAACCCTTCTGGGCACTGAATCTTTACAATATGGTGAAGGGCGTAAAAGGGTAAACAGTGGAGTGCCTCAGGGATCTGTACTTGGACCGATGCTTTTCAATATATATATAAATGATCTGGAAAGGAATACGACGAGTGAGGTTATCAAATTTGCAGATGATACAAAATTATTCAGAGTAGTTAAATCACAAGCAGATTGTGATACATTACAGGAGGACCTTGCAAGACTGGAAGATTGGGCATCCAAATGGCAGATGAAATTTAATGTGGACAAGTGCAAGGTGTTGCATATAGGGAAAAATAACCCTTGCTGTAGTTACACGATGTTAGGTTCCATATTAGGAGCTACCACCCAGGAAAAAGATCTAGGCATCATAGTGGATAATACTTTAAAATCGTCGGCTCAGTGTGCTGCAGCAGTCAAAAAAGCAAACAGAATGTTAGGAATTATTAGGAAGGGAATGGTTAATAAAACGGAAAATGTCATAATGCTTCTATGTCGCTCCATGGTGAGACTGCACCTTGAATAATTCTGGTCGCCGCATCTCAAAAAAGATATAGTTGCGATGGAGAAGGTACAGAGAAGGGCAACCAAAATGATAAAGGGGATGGAACAGCTCCCCTATTAGGAAAGGCTGAAGAGGTTAGGACTGTCAGCTTGGAGAAGAGACGGCTGAGGGGGGATATGATAGAGGTCTTTAAGCTCATGAGAGGTCTTGAATGAGTAGATGTGAATCAGTTATTTACACTTTCGAATAATAGAAGGACTAGGGGACATTCCATGAAGTTAGCAAGTAGCACATTTAAGACTAATCGGAGAAAATTCTTTTTCACTCAACACACAATAAAGCTCTGGAATTTGTTGCCAGAGGATGTGGTTAGTGTAGTTAGTGTAGCTGGGTTCAAAAAAGGTTTGGATAAGTTCTTGGAGGAGAAGACCATTAACTGCTATTAATCAAGTTTTCTTAGGGAATAGCCACTGCTATTCATTGCATTAGTAGCATGGGATCATCTTAGTGTTTGGATAATTGCCAGGTTCTTGTGGCTTGGTTTGGCCTCTGTTGGAAACAGGATGCTGGGCTTGATGGACACTTGGTCTGACCCAGCATGGCAATTTCTTATGTTCTTATGTTCTTCACCAGAATTCCTTGCAGGGCTGATCCTTAAGGAGGACTGGGCTGGATAGCAGTAGCCGGTCCCTTAAAGTGGTTTGAAGGAGTTTCCTATATACTCCCTCACAAGTCCTTTTATTTATTTTAATTATTAGCTGCTATCAAGAGAGGTAATTTTAAAAGGAGTTACATATATAAATGTAACACACTATCGTAGCATTTTTAAAAAGACATTTACGCACATAAAGTATAGTTACATGCAGGGCCGGTGGAAGCACTAGATGAACTAGGCCTGGGCCTAGGGCGCCGAGCATTAGGGGCGCCGAGCAGTGGTATACCGAGGGGAGGTCAGGGGGAGCCAATGCGGCCGCTGGTGGACCTCATCCCACTGGCGGCTGAGCAGTGAACTACCGCTGTGCTGTGCTGTGTGTTGGATAGTGGAAGAAAACGTTGCCGGAGCCGCGCAGGCAGGAAGGAGGAGGAGCATCAGCCACGTGCAGAAGAGGAGCAGCATTTATAGTCATCCGCGAATCCCAAGTTGCAGCGGGCTGAGAAGAGGAGGAGGCCTGGTAGCAGGGCCGCTGCCGTGGATCCCACATTGTGGGCGGCCCGAGAAGATCAGGGCCGCTGCAGAGCCCAACCTGCGGCGACCTGTGAAGAGGAGGTCCAGAGGTGAGAGAGAGGCTGAGGGCCTGTAGAGTGTGTGTGTGTGTGTGTGTGTGTGTGTTTGTGTGTATGAGATGAGTTGAGAGATTGTGTGTGTGAGAGTGAGTTGAGAGACTGTGTGTGGGAGTGAGGACCTGAATGTTTGCAGACAGCTTGTAAGAGCCTCTGTGTGTGTGAGAGAGACGGCATGTGACAGTGAGAGCCTGTGCTTGAGAATGACAGCATGTGGGAGTGAGAGAGAGCCTGTGTGTGAGAGAGTCAGACAGCATGTGCCAGTGAGAGACTGTGTGAATGAATGATTGTATGAGAGAGAGCATGTGACAGTGACAGCCTGTGCTTGAGCAAGACAGCATGTAGGAGTGAGAGAGAGCCTGTGTGTGTGTGAGAGTCAGACAGCATGTGCAAGAGAGAGACTCTGTGTATGAATGATTGTATGAGAGAGAGCATGTGAGAGTGAGAGCCTGTGTGTGTGTGTGATGTGAGAGAGAGAAAGCATGTGAGAATGAGAACCTGACTGAATTTGGGGGAAGAAGATAGATGGAGAGAAAAGAAATAGAAAAAAAGACAATATAAAAGGAATTGGCAAAAAAGCAAGAAAGGGAAGGTGGAACAAAAAAACCTGTGACCAACTGATTAGAAAACTAAGATCAAGACAGCAAAGGTAAAAAAAAATAAATTACTTTTTACTGATTGGCACATGTAATCTTTGGTAATGTGCAAGAGTAGCACTTTTTCTATGCGGATCTCACAATGTACGAGATCAACATGGAGGAAGTGGAAACCCACGGGGCCTGCACAGAGGAGGCAGCAGAATGGGCTTCAGTGCCAGTAGCAGCAATCAGTGCCTCCCCAATAGCCATGCAGCAGCAGTGACAGTGGCAGCAGAGGAATGAGAGAGGCTCCGAGGTTGCTGGCAAAAGAAAGAGAGGGGGTCCACCTTTAGTGTGTGCATGTGTATGAAAGGGAGTCTGCCTGGGGGTGTATGTGTGTGAATGCATGGGTGCCTGCCTGAGGGTGTGTCTGTGTATGAGAATGAATGGGTGTCTTCTTGGGGTTTGTATGTTTGAGAATAGGTGCCTGCAGTGTGTGGTGTATGTGTGTGTGAGAATGAATTGGTGCCTGCCTGGGGGTCTGTGTGTGTGAGAATGAATGTGTGCATGCCTGGGGAATGGTGTGGGAGTGGTGTGAAAATGAATGGGAGCCTGCCTGGGGTTCAGTGTGTGTGTGAGTGTGTGTAAGAATGACTGGGAGCTTGCCTGGGTGTGTGTGTTTGTGTGAATGTAAGGGAGCCAGTGAGTGTGAGAGCATGAGGTGTATGAGAAAATCCAAGGGAGTAAGAGTTTGTGTGTGGGGGGGGAGAGTGTCTTAGAGCCTGAGAGTGTGTCAGTGTCAGTGAGAGTGAGAGGTTATGGTGGGTATAAGAGCATGAATGTGTATGTATGTGACAGTGTATGTGTGAGAGAGAATGGACATGCGAGTATGTGTGAGAGAGAGAGGATAACCTCCTAATCCTCGACAATATCAGGGTGACTGGAAATCAAGAGCTCCCACATATGGACAGCAGGGGCTTTTTAAAATCCTTATTAGTTTTAATTATTGGGTGTTATTTGATATATGTGCTGTTTTGAAATATTTTATTGGTGTTTGGGAAATTGTAAAAAATGTATATGATTTTAATGAATAGAAATTCTATTTATCAGTAGTTTAAAAATATTCTTTTATTAGTATGGTTTTACTATTTTAACTGATGCTTTATGTTTCTTGATTTTATTTGTTTTATGAGGAATGGTGGTTCTGTTTTTTCATTGTTAATACACAGAGTCTGGCTTCTTGGGGTTCCCATTTCAGTTTTTGTCTAATTTGTGCTCCTTTATTTTGTATTCTGTATTTGGTGAGGGTCTGTCTCTGCTCTGTGTGTGTGACCATGATGAGAGATTCTGCTAGCATATAGTGTCTGTATAGAGATCTAAAGCAATCTGGTTTGTTTTGTTTCCTCAGTAGGTGGTGTATTGGTATTCTAAGACCCAGTGTAATATTTACCCTTGCTTTTTCACAGGTAGAGTTATTGTTGTTTGAGTCCTTGGTGTTATTACTGTTATTTATTTATTTATTTATTTATTTATTTATTACTGTTATGTTACGATGGGATTGCAGTATAGATTTTGAGTGTCTTTTTTGCGGGGTTTTGTGTTAGTTCGCAGTGGAAGGTGTTTGTGCTGCTGTTACTGTGAGGTGACACCAGAATTTGAATATATCTTTTAGTATGATGAGCTGTAAGGGAAACATCCAAGCTCCATTGTTTGGGGGAATTTTCAGTGGATGCACAGAGTTACAGAACTGGAGGTGCAGGATTTATATTGACATTCTGTCCCTTCCTATATATTCCAGACTTCACTCTCATAGCCATATAGAATTAGTTGAATGAGGCTATCAAATAATTTTATAGTGTGAAACTGGCCAGCTTTTTAAAATTACGCAGAAGACCCTTTGGACTTTTTTATTAACACTTTTTTTTTATAACCAATTTTAAAGCAGGATCCATGCTATAGAGGTGGGTGTGATGAAGAAATGTCATTTTGGCTCGCCCCCCCCCCCCCCCCCCAAATTCTTCTGTCTAGAGACACCACTGATTTTCTGTGACCTTAAGAATTAGTACAAGAAGAATTAAGGGGGGGGGGGGGGGATGCTGGAGAGGCACAGAAATGCATTGGCCCCCGGGCGCCGGAGACCCTTGGTGCGCCACTGGGTGTGAGCCATATGGGGCTGCAAGCGGTGGCAAAGAGGAGTGGAGATTTGGCGGGCTGCTCACGACCCAGAAAACCACACAGTTAGCGGGCGTGATCAAGAATGAGGTAGGAGTTGGGGCCGAGACCGGGGGTGGTGGCGCGACCCAGGGGAGTCGCAAGGGAGAAGTCTCACCTAGGGCGCCAAATCTCTTTGCACCAGCCCTGCTTACACGTGAATATTTTATGGACAATTCAATGGCATATATTGTAGCAATTGTACCTGGAAAAGTTCTCATTCTATATAAGTCCTAAGATCCCTTTTACTAGACCAATATAAGCAATGTGAAACCCACCTCCCAACGGAGATGGGGGTTAAAGAGCATGCTACCATATAAGTGAACAGCAGCAGAGAAAAAAAAAGAGGACAATGCAGCTATATAACATGAGCTGCCAGCTCAGGAAACCCAAAATGAGATTGAAAAGGTTGCCTGACCCCTTACTGTGAAGGTGCTTAAATGACCAATGAATAGATGACTCAGATACTTAGGTAGGGGAATTTGCATGTCACAGCCCCCTGGACTACCGTTGATAAATTGCAGTGAAATATCACTTTAAATCACACAGAACTATGACTGGAAAAGCCCTACACTGGAGAATTCTGAACGAGAAAGGGATTTATGAGAGAAATGTACTGAAAAAGAAGTCCTAGGAAGCAAACAGATTCTCACCCTGCCTAACAAGGTGAGTCAAACCCTTGGGTATCCAGTTCTCAGACAACAGAAAAAAGCCTGGCAGGATGGAAAGGTATGCACACATTATCTTTCCATAGTCCTGCCTGGGTCTTACACTTTTGGCTGGGTAACAGCAAATGACTGGCCATGAGCTTAGCGGAGCTAAAATCACTAAAAGCAGAGTGCTTGATTAACTGAATGCTAAACAAGCTATGTGCCTAGGAGAGCTGTAAACCCAAGCCAGGAAAAGCCCTCCTACCAAGCAAGAGGAACTGGACAGTGGCAGATTGGGAGGGGACCCTGGGTCCCACTTGAGCAAGGGGACCCAAGTGGCAGACTGAGTGGTCCCCAGAAGGGCATAGACCTCAGTGGAAGATCAGGAGGTGACTGTTGGTCCCTCTTGAGCAAGGGGACCCTAGCAGCAGATCGAGCAGTCCCCCAGGAGGGTATGGACCCCAGCAGCAGATCAAGCAGTCCCCCAGGAAGAAGGGGACCCCAGCGGCATGTCCAGAGGTGCAGGAGGGTGTGGAACCTAGCAGCATTCTAGGAGGTGGAGTGGGGTAGCCCAGGAAGGTGTGGACCCCAGTGGCAGAACAGGAGGTGTAGTTAGGTATCCAGGAGGGCATGGACCCCAGCATTGGCACAGAGCTTTCAGCAGAGTGGAAGCAGCACCGAGGAGATAGCAGTGGTTTAGGCAACTGTTTAGATACAATGAACCCCCCCAAGCCAACACTGCCCACCAGCCTAGTTGCATCTTTTCACAAGAGTGAAACTTGGGAAAATAAAGGGGAGGATAATAATAACACTTGATTAAGCAGGAACTCAAGAGGTCCCTTACATTCTATATAGTCGTATACTGTGGGAGCCAACAACCCCAAATTGCCAAATATGAAATGTTCTTGCTATCTTGTAGAAATGTATATAGTGTGGCCTGAGACTGAGTACATATGTGTGTTGTTTGACATCCTATGAGCGATGTATATAGTCATGTAGAAATGTATATACTATATAGTCTAATAAACCTGTATATATTTGTACAGACTGCCAGCCTTGTTCACAGTCCCATTTGTTTTCCTGGGGTGAAGGGAAGGAAATCCCACCCACTAACACCTTCTTCCCCAGGTGGAGGCACCAGGCACCAATAACGTGAAGACTGATGGAGTCTGCCCTAATGAGGGTTCCTGCCAGGCTGGTCCCGGACCCAGGAATGCCCCACGAGGTAAGCAGTCAAGGGGGCATTACAAATGCATGAGTATTCAAGGTCACGCCCAGGTCCCCTCTGTGCTATACTAAATGTGGATGAAACCCTTAGGTTGGAAATCTTGGATAGCAGACCCAAAGGCTCACACATTTCAGTTTGGACCCTATTTTCTCAGCAATTACCATGGTATTAATTCATCTCTCAGTGTCCAGAACTCCCCATGGGGGGAAGCTCAACTTCAAGACTCTTTTACATTGTTTACTCCCTCATCCTTCCAACTCCTTGTAAACAGCACTGACGATTTCTTACAGGTAATTAGCTGCAAAAATCATGCTGGAAAGTATGTGAGTTCCAACTTAATTGTACTGATTGTAAAGTGAATTTGTGGTTATTTACAGCTCTTGAAGAAAACAAACCAATTTCTTCTTCCACCTTCACTATGTCTAAAAAGAAGTTGGCAATGTCTGCTTTTATCTTGGCTATGGTTCTGCTTTCTGTTCTGTTTTTCTACTGTAAAAATGTTTAAAATCCATTCCATGCTTTCTAGTAGACAGGTTCTAAACTGTTTTTCTTTCAAAATACATGTAAAATAGAATATAGATGTATTGGTGAAAAACGTTAAATATTTTTACACATGACGCCATGGCCGGTGTGTGTCCCATCGTTTAGTAAATTAATTCTTGTTATGGCTAGTGTAGACATGGTAGAGATCTTATTTTCTCTTTATCTAAGTATGATACTTAACTTGTTTGTATGTATATGCCACTAAGCTCAGCCTTTAAGTACTATGTGCAGCCACAGGAGCACAAGGCCATGGGTGTACAAGATCTAATTATGTAGCAAAGCACTTTCTTATTTAGGTAAAAGAATTATAAGATTTATTTGAAACATGTAATTCATTATTCAGAATAAATTCTGTTCTGATTTCACAGCACCCATGCACTGCTGATCAGGCAACTAAACCAGATACTGAATCTCCAATGAAGACACATTGTCTAAATTCTAACAGTGTTTATTCCAACAAGTAATCAAAACAAGTAACTTACTGGTTGCAGTCTCAGGGGAGAGGGAAGAGGAGAAGTTGATCTCAGAGTCAGAGCACTGACAGGCCGATTCAATATAGTGCGCTCAGGCTAGCGCACCGGGTAACACTCGATTAGACGTGTGTTTTGAATACACTAAAATAACCCCCGATGCAATAGAGGGATTAGCGCATCCAAAATGTGCATCCAATCAAGTGCATAGCTAATAGCATTCGTCACATGCAAAATCCATGTAGATGAGGCAAGTAGCTATTACCTCGCAATGCCAAAAATTGCTGTGCACCCAAGATGCCCATTTTAACGTGGAAAATTTAACACCTGCCCAGGAGCTGGCGTTAAAGCATGCCATGCTCAAGAGTTCACTGAAGAAAACCAAAAATACTGCTTTCTGTGATTCCTCCTATTAGTATCGTTCCAATACTAAGTAGAAGAAACCACAGAAAGCAGAATCATACTGCGTTCAAGGGCTCAACAAAAAAAAATATCCTGCTTTCTGTGGATCTTCATAGGGGGAACCACTGAAAGCAGCATCCCCGAGGTCTGGCCCAATTGAAACCCCTGGCAGCAGTAAGTGAAAGAGCCTTTATTCTGAGGGAAAGCATCTGGAAACTTAGAGCTTGCCCAATTTGTGCACAACTCTCTTCCTTGAAAATGGAGCTGACTGAGATTAAAGATCAATTAGCTTCAATTAAAAGTATTACACCCACATTGCATTACTCAGAAAATAATTCCCCAATATCACAAATAAACCAGGAGTCAAGAAAAGGAGATTCATTAGGCTCAGGTAGGACCCACAGTCACCCATTCTTGACAGATGAGCAGCCAACAGGTATTACCCCCCCAACTCAAACAGGTCATTAAGAAATTCTTTAAAATCCAGGAATACAGTGGGCTCTGGTAGAATTAGACCTGTGATGAGGAGACACACAATGTACCAAATGCAAAAAGAACAACAAGCCTTCTCTATATTAAAAACTGAAGAAGTTCTTGAGAAAAGCATTGCAGTATTACCAGAAAAGAGAGAGAAAACACAATGCATGCAGTATTTCAAGATCCATAAGCAAAAGAAAAATCTAATTGAGATGGATAACTCTGTCAACAGTGGCACAACTACAAAAAGAAATAGTGAAGTGAATAACAAATCTCAACTAATATCTCATAAGGAGTCCAGGAAATGCAATAACCTTAAAGAGAGTACCTGGAAGGCTATGACCACAAATGCTCATAGTTTGGGAAATAAAATCCCAGATCTGCAGGCCCTAATGGCTGAGGCAGAATTGGACATTGTTGCTATCACAGAAACATGGTTCACAGAATCTCATGAATGGGATACAACAATACCAGGCTACAACTTGTTAAGGAAGGACAGAGAGGATAGAAAAGGGGGAGGTGTGGCTCTTTATGTCAGAAACAACATCCAAAATACCACCATGTAATACCGAAGATAGCTCGAGCCTGAGGTATATTATAGACAAGGAGACCTCATATATTATGGAGAGGCTTTTAATGCATTTGCATATACCTCAACGCCTTGAATGATATTATGCGGTGATAAAATTTTTTGTTACACCGTATCAAACTGTTATAATCATTGGTCTCTTTGTCAAGGTTTAGTAATAGTTCCTTGCATCAAGGTTACAATGTAATGAAAAGCAATGCAGCCCAGTAGCAGAACTAGACGGCAGACTCGGGAATAAGTAGGTACATAGTGGTATACAGTCATGCACAGCATGTCTTTAAAGTTCTAATGTTATTATATTATATTACAGCACTGGCAAACGGCGGCCCCTGAAGAAGGTTCCCAGAAACACGAGCCGTGTCGGGCCAACGCCAGAACTCTATCCCTGCTGCACATCTGCCTACTTCGCTACGATAAGTGTTCATTTTTCTCATTGCTTTTCATTACATTGTAACCTTGATGCAAGGAACTATTACTAAACCTTGACAAAGAGACCAATGATTATAACAGTTTGATACGGTGTAACAAAAAATTTTATCACCGCATAATATCATTCAAGGCGTTGAGGTATATGCAAATGCATTAAAAGCCTCTCCATAATATATGAGGTCTCCTTGTCTATAATATACCTCAGGCTCGAGCTATCTTCGGTATTACATGGTGGTATTTTGAAATAATTTGCTAGAAGAATCCATCATAAGTAGACAGTTTCAAGTTATAAGAAACAACATCCAAGCATCTGAGCCACAAGGAAGTTGGGGTAATGAAGAAGCTCTATGGGTCGACCTAAAAAAAGATGACAGAGCGTCCATTTATATTGGAGTGGTTTACAGGCCTCCAAACCAAAAGGAAGAGCTGGACAGAGATCTGGTTGAAGACATCCATAAGATAGGTAAGAAGGGAGAAGTGGTGATCGTGGGTGACTTTAATATGCCAGATGTAGACTGGAAAATCCCATCTGCAGAAACTAAAAATAGTAGAGCGATAGTGGATGCCATGCAAGTATCTTTGTTCAAACAAATGGTGTTGGAAACCACGAGAGAAGGAGCTATACTCGACTTAGTGCTCACTAATGCAGATAATGTCTCAGATGTCCAGGTGGGCGCCCACCTCAGCAGCAGTGATCATCAAACGGTATGGTTTAATATCACTAAAAGAATAGGGAAAGAACCACAAAGACCCGAGTTTTACAGTTCAAAAACACAGACTTTGAGGAAATGGGGAACTACCTGGAGGAAGAAATTAAAGGATGGGAGAACGAGAGAGATGTGGATCAGCAGTGGACCAATCTAAAAGGAGCAATCACCAAGGCAACTACTCTATATGTTAGAAATGTAAAGAAAAGCAAAAGAAAATTGAAACCTATCTGGTTCTCAAAGGAGGTGGCTGACAAAATTAAAGCTAAAAGAACAGCATTCAAGAAATATAAAGGATCCCAAAGGGAGGAGCACAAAGAAGAATATTTGTATCAACTGAGGGAGACGAAGAAATTAATCAAGTTGGCAAAAAGTCAAGCGGAAGAGAGGATTGCCAAGGAGATAAAAAATGGTGACAAAACATTTTTCAGATACATCAGCAAAAAGAGAAAGGTCCAAAGTGGTATAGTGAAATTGAAAGTTGGTAATGATCAATGTGTGGAGAGAGACGAAGAAATGGCAGAAATATTAAACGAATACTTCAGCTCTGTGTTCACTAAAGAAGACCCTGGAGAAGGACCATCTCTACACAACAAAAAACTGGTGGGAAGTGGAATAGATGAAAATCCTTTTACAGTAGAAAATGTGTGGGAAGAGCTAAAGAACCTGAAAGTGGACAAAGCCATGGGGCCTGATGGGATTCATCCAAGGATATTGAGGGAGCTCAGAGATGTTCTGGCGGATCCGATGTGTGACCTGTTCAATAGATCCCTAGAAACGGGAGTGGTGCCGAGTGATTGGAGAAGAGCGGTGGTGGTCCCGCTTCACAAGAGTGGGAACAGGGAGGAGGCTGGCAACTACAGACCAGTTAGCCTCACTTCGGTGGTGGGAAAAGTAATGGAGTCACTGCTGAAAGAGAGAATAGTGAACTATCTACAGTCTGGAGAATTGATGGACTAGAGGCAGCATGGATTCACCAGGGGAAGATCCTGTCAGACAAATCTGATTGACTTTTTTGACTGGGTAACCAAGGAATTGGATCAAGGAAGAGCGCTCGATATCATATACTTGGATTTCAGCAAAGCTTTTGATACGGTTCCACACAGGAGACTGGTGAATAAAACGAGAAGCTTGGGAGTGAGTGCCGAGGTGGTGACCTGGATTGCAAATTGGTTGACGGACAGAAGACAATGTGTGATGGTAAATGGAACCTTCTCTGAAGAGAGAGCGGTTTTAAGTGGTGTACCGCAAGGATCGGTGTTGGGACCGGTCCTGTTCAATATCTTTGTGAGCGACATTGTGGACGGGATAGAAGGTAAGGTTTGTCTTTTTGCGGATGACACTAAGATCTGCAACAGAGTGGACACGCCGGAAGGAGTGGAGAGAATGAGACGGGATCTAAGGAAACTGGAAGAGTGGTCGAAGATATGGCAGCTGAGATTCAATGCCAAGAAGTGCAAAGTCATGCATATGGGGAGTGGAAATCCGAATGAACTGTATTCGATGGGGGGGGGAAAGGCTGATGTGCACGGAGCAGGAGAGGGACCTTGGGATGATAGTGTCTAATGATATGAAGTCTGCGAAACAATGCGACAAGGCGATAGCAAAAGCCAGAAGAATGCTGGGCTGCATAGAGAGAGGAATATCGAGTAAGAAAAGGGAAGTGATTATTCCCTTGTACAGGTCCTTGGTGAGGCCTCACCTGGAGTACTGTGTTCAGTTCTGGAGACCGTATCTACAAAAAGACAAAGACAAGATGGAAGCGGTACAGACAAGGGCGACCAGGAAGGTGGAGGATCTTCATCGGATGACTACGAGGAGAGATTGAAGAATCTAAATATGTACACCCTGGAGGAAAGGAGGAGCAGAGGTGATATGATACAGACTTTCAGATACTTGAAAGGTTTTAATGATCCAAAGACAACGACAAACCTTTTCCGTAGGAAAAAAATCAGCAGAACCAGGGGTCACGATTTGAGGCTCCAGGGAGGAAGATTCAGAACCAATGTCAGGAAGTATTTCTTCACGGAGAGGGTGGTGGATGCTTGGAATGCCCTTCCGGAGGAAGTGGTGAAGACCAGAACTGTGAAGGACTTCAAAGGGGCGTGGGATAAACACTGTGGATCCATAAAGTCAAGAGGCCGCCAATGAAGAGTGGGTGACTCGCCAGAATGATGGCTACTGCCTGGACACAATACCCTTATTCAATAAACATACACATGCTTACTGTGACTCCAACATCGCTCTAAGCTTCAACAGCAAGAGGAAATGTGAAAAAAGGATTTGCACTTACAAAGAGGGGAGTAGCTGGCTTGTTACGGCGGTTACTACCCCAAACCAAATATGCCTGATACTTCACTTTCAATGCATATACAGCATAGCTCTCTGCTTCAACGGCAGGGGAAAAGAATAACTGATACTTCACACATCCAGCAGAGCTCTCTGCTTCAACGGCAGGGGAGAAGAAAAAAGGGTTCGCACTCACAAAGCGGGGAGTAGCTGGCTTGTTACGGCGGTTACTACCCAAACCAAATGTGCCTGATACTTCACTTTCCATGCATATCCAGCATGGCTCTTTGCTTCAACGGCATGGAAGAAAGACTGATACATCACGCATTTCCAGCATAGCTCTCTGCTTCTACAGCAGGGGAAAAGAAAAAACTGATGCTTCACGCATATCCAGCATAGCTTCAACGGCAGGGGAGAAGAAAAAAGGATTCGCAATCACAAAGCGGGGAGTAGCTGGCTTGTTACGGCGGTTACTACCCCAAACCAAATGTGCCTGATACTTCACTTTCAATGCATATCCAGCATGGCTCTCTGCTTCAAAGGCAGGAGAGAAGAAAAAACTGATACTTCACGCATATCCAGCATGGCTCTCTGCTTCAACGGCAGGGGAGAAAAAAACTGATACTTCACGCATATCCAGCATAGCTCCCTGCTTCAACGGCAGGGGAGAAGAAAAAACAACCAACAAGGGCTGTACAACATAGTCTGGGTAAAACAAATAAGCATGGGTGTAGCTTGCTCATTGCGGCGGTTACTACCCCTACTAACCCTAACTAATCAAGCTAGATATTTCACTTGGATGCAGCTCCATCACTGCTCTCTACATTAATGGTGGGGGTGGAAGGGAAATAGAACCAAGAGCTAAGAGAAACAGATAAGTATGAGAGAAAAAAAATGTGTGAAGCTTGCTGGGCAGACTGGATGGGCCATTTGGTCTTCTTCTGCCGTCATTTCTATGTTTCTATGTTTCTATGAATATTAAGTCTTGGAGAAGGGTCAGTTAAGGGGAGATATGATAGAAATCTATAAAATGAGTGAAGTAGAACTGGTAAACACTAATTCAGCCCTGCTTGTCAACAGAGAAAGCAAGTTTTCTTTCCGTCAATGCGGGATGAAATAGCCATGCTAAATACTTGTCCGCCTCCCTGAAGAGTAAACTACTTAGCTGGACTTATCTCTAAAATTGACTAAGGGGTTCATAAGGCAATATCCAGGCTGGCACTCCTACACAGGTCAGGGCTCACTGGGCTGTTTAGGATCTGAAGCTGCAAGTGAAAATGAAATGTGGAGCTGCCAGTTCCTGCAGGGAGTTTAGACTAGTCCTGGTTTTTTAACTTGCATCTCAATGCATTCTGGTATTTGTAGTCTCTGTTTTCTACAATTTTAAATCAGTGCTGCAGGTACCAAAAGTACACCAGGATAGGTTTGTCAAAACCAGGACTGTCCTAACATCTCCCAGAAACTGGGTGACTTTGCAGCTATGAAAATTTTCTTTCTGTGCATACTTTATCTGTCTGTAAATATAGATCTGATTGTAATAATCCTATACTTCCAATTTGAATAACAGACACTATGTAAATGAACATTTTTATTTTGTAGTAACATCGTAAATGATATAAAGTAGTGTGGTTGTCATGTTAGTCCATTTGAGTACACAGAAATAAAGGTTAACAAATATAACTCCAAAGAAGAGGTAGATAAAATAATGTAATAATGTGGTGGTGGGGGGGATTGAATTCCCTATTGTGAAAGTGTCATCCCTTCCATCTTTTGTGTGGGTCTTCCAGACTGGTCATGCAGATGGTGAAGTCGACCTGATGGGGACAGCATGCTTACTTATAACCCCACTCTGCTTTGCTTGTTGCCATGGCCAGGGAGAAAGTCCCCTAGAACTCTGATTCCATCCATAAACCCAGGCTGGCTCAATAGTGGACACTGGCACATGGTATCAGTTCCAAAAAAAACCAAATGGCAACTTTATTTTCTGATGCATCCAACCAGCAAAGAACCATTTACATAGATGAGAAGGTGTTTCACAAGATACTGAACAAGTCAAAGAATTACAATTACTACTGACCTCAAGGGGGTCACCGTGTTATTTCTCTTCACTGCCTTTTCTCGCCTTCAGTCCTATGGGAGGGCTTGTTGTTTTTTCCTTCAGGGCATACCCATACTAAAACTTGTCCAATGGGCACACAAATACATTAGCACACAATTCCCTGACAGCACGATACACAATCACTTTTCCAGGGCACTCTTCACACTCCACAGCAGTCCTAGACCTCTTAAAGCAAATCTCCCTATTACCATCCTTCCAGGCTGGTTGTCCCCAGACACAGCACTAATAAGGACTTCTTGAGACAATACCTCAGTACAACTTCCGCTCTCTTGATCACAGTTCCCTCCCTCTTGGAGCATCCTGCTCTGCACCCCCCTGGGTAAATCCTCGGGCAGGGGACCACACCATTCCACACTCCGGCCACTGGCCTCTCCGCTTCACCACTATGGCAAACTACTCTGGGGGAGGAAGACGCCCTGCCTTTCCACACTCAAGGAATACTAGAGGTCAGTTCCTTACTGGGTTAATTCACCCTACTCCAGCACTTCTCTTTTTGATGTATGGGTGTGAAGAACCCCACTCCTTGCCACTCTGGTACTCCTCTGCTTTGGTCCAACAATGAAGGAGAATGGACCTCGTCTCCAACTCTTCTTGGTCTCGGGCCTCTCTCCTTGAGAGGGAGAGGCCCTGCAGGATCCCACTACTTGGAGGGTCCTCGGGCCTGTCAGCCCATAAGCTGAGTATGCCAGTGAGATCCCATCTATGGAGATCCCTATTTCTCACCCCATTCTAGGGAAGGGCAGGGAGAGGAAAGGTCAAAAAGCAACCCATACCTTTCCCCTTTATAGTGCCTACTGTATAGGATCCACCAATAATAAAGTCTTACACTGTTAGGGGGACAAACACCTCTCTCCCAAAAAGTACCATAAACAATTTACATCATGACTCATCCTCTTAAAATGCCATCCAGTGGTGATTCTGTGGTGCTACATAATAATTCTTGAACACTTCTAGGGCGGGGGCTCCCCCACCCAGATGGTTTTTGTACACTCCGACCCAGCATAATACAGGTCATCCCAAGGGAGTTGTCACACAAAAAAAAAAAAATATATAAGATGATATCCTTCTATTGGATTAACTTAATACATTTCTTGACTAGCATTCCCTTCCTTGGTTCAGATATAGAATCTATAACAATATATCACCTTACATTTTGTTGTTTTTATTAGTTAACCTTTATTCCCATTATAGTAAATGTTGGCAGGGAAAGATCAATCCCCCTCTTCAGTCTTCCCAGGAGGAGGAATCAGGGGCAGGGTGAGTACAGCGCCAGTAAAAATCTACTTGCAGCTCTGTTTACTGCCTTTTACAATTTTATCAGGGTTATAGAAGAAGTGACCTCCTCTTGTTGTCAGAGCAAACTGAAGCTGTTAATTTTATGTTGACAAAGTGGATTAGCTTGCATTGTTTGCATCTAATTCAGCAAATTGAGAAATGGTTCCCAGATCCTGTTAAACAAGATGGACCTGCCTCTGACTTCATCAGTCATCCTCTCCCTTCAACACCCAATCATTGAAGTGGGTGGGTCAGGTATTTTGCAGTGGGCAGCTACAACACAGCAAACCTCAACTGGGAAAAAAAAAGGGCAATTAGCAACTCTTCTGAGCAAGTGTCCCACATGGACGAATCTGGCAACATAGCCTTAAGTTTCCAGCATATCTCAACTTGTATCATCTGCCTTATGTCTTTTGTACCTTCTTCCAAAATTATTCCGTTTTAGGGTAGTTCCACCAAATGCGCACCATACGTCTTCTTCTGCGTTCATGACTACATTTTCCAGCTGCATCAGGGAATATTTTATGAAGTTCTGTCCCTCCCGCACTTTCTCTGAGTTATAGTGGTGCGGCGGGGCTTCTGGTGTTACTGGATGGAATCTGGGGGTCCTGCTGCCTTCCCAGGGATTTACACAGCTGTGGATTTGTCCGATAGGCACCCATTATGCCTGTGCCTAGGGCGGAAAACATTTGGGGGCAGCAGGCTAAGTCTCATTCAGCAGGGAACAGCCCACGTAGGAGGAGGTGGGGGGGGATGAAAGCACCAAAAATCCCAGAGGGGCAGAAAAATCCGAAATCCATTCCTGGATTTACACCAAGAGGGGCTCCTACCAGCCCATGGCAATCTCACCTCTAAACAGTGTATGACTGAGTCATGGTAAAATCCACAAGCACACCCGGGAACTGTCTGGATTTGATCCCCAGACTCCAGAATCGTAACGGAATTGCCAGGACTCCAGCTAACAACTGAAATCTCAGGGTGTCCTGCTGCCGCTGCTGCTGCTTGTGAAGCAGCTTGTGTGAACTGGAAGGCACTGGATTGGCCCACGTGAGGCAATCAGTTGCCTCCTCCTTTTTCTGGTCCTCCACAGACCAAACAGGTGCCTCTTCCCTTGTTCCTGCCCCCATGGGCCAATTTGATGCCTCCTCCATTTCTCCTGTGCCTGCGGGCCAGTCGGAATCCTCCTTTTCCCCTACCCTCTCAGGAAAGAAGAAAGGAGGCCCCGGGGCAGGAAGAAGGGGGGGGGGGGGGGGGTATGTGCGTCCTATAGGCCCAGAGCTGAAGCAGAAGATGACATGACTGGAAGGAGTCTCATTGGCTGTGGGCACCCTAAGGAGAAGGTTGCTGCCACTGGTGGGTTTGGGATGGGGAGAGATTGTGAGTGTGGAGAGAGGGAGTGTATGTGAGGGGAGGGGGAGCATGCGTGTGTTTAGGGGGAGGGAGATTATGTGAGGGGGCTGTGTGTGTGAGAATGAGAGGAATGTGAGCAAGCATGTGTGTGAAAATGAGCATATAGGTGTGTGAGTGAACATGCAAGTGGGTTACAGTGTGTGTATGAAAGAGAAAGCTTGGGGGCAGAGAAGAAACTGAGAGAAAGCCAAGAGAGGAAAGATTCAAACTGCAGACATAGAGGTTGGAAAATTGTTTATTTGAAGTTTGATGGAGATTTCTGTGCTAGCTGGGCAGAGTAGAGGGGCAGGTGGTATCTGCCTTTTCTTTCTGCCCTGCAGTCACTAAAATAAATATTTTACTGGAAGAATGGGGAGGAGGGTGTGGTGGCATGCGATATCATTTATTTAATAACATTTCTTATATTCCACTTCTTTTGAAAAAACAATGGTGGAGTACTTAACAAACATAATAACCAGGTCAAAAAAACAATTAAGCCTCGTAGGCTCAAACTTTCTCTTTTAAAATTGTCAGCTTCAGTTTCAAGAGGGACTGCAGTCAGGGCTTGAACTGAGAGGGAACTGAGGAAAACATTGTTCCCCTTGTTCACGAAAATAAATAAAACATTCTCCTGTTATATCCCACTGGAAACAGCAGTTATGTCTGGGGTTTCCAAATCGAGGGCAGGAAGCAGCACATGCAGCTGTGGCCCTGGAGCTGCTAGGACTCAGGGCATGCAGGTGGTGGGGGCATCTTATGTGCACTCTGCAGGAATGGGACTGAGTCTGGCTTGGTATCTGTGAGTGCCAGGAGAAGTGCAGGAGCAGATCCAGAAAAAGGGCTCAGGGAAGTGATCCCAAGGCTGTGGAGGAGGAGGAATCACAAACTGAGAGGTGAGCTGAGCCTGCCCCTGAAGGGAGTGGGAATCGGTGAAGGGATGGGTGAACCAAGCCTGCAGAGGAGGAAAGGAGTGAGGAGGAACCTGCTGAGTGCAGGGATGGGAAGGGGACCTGGAAGGGGAACAAAGGATAGGTCACTGGGAAATGGGGAACAGAGCAGGCTAAAGGGATATAAGGGAATGGAGCTGGAAGAGGGGTATTAAACCCTTCATGCCAGATATAAAGTTCAAAGTATGTCTATGTAAGAGGGGAAGAATTAAGAGTAGAGAGGGAGTGAGGAGGGAAAGATGGGGAGATGAGGAAGAGAAGATTAGGAGAATGAGAAAAAGGGGGTTGAGAGAGTGCTGGTGACAGGTGAGGATGGGGGAAGAGACTGTGGTCAGGAGGGAGGAGACTGATGAGGATGAGCCAGGGTTGGGGAGAAGAATGACTGGTGGGACTTTGAGTCTTCCCTAGCTTTTGTTGTGGTCAGTCACACTCTCACCCCATTGTGTTCTGAGTTTTTTGCTGTGGGTGCTGTAATTTGTGCAGTGTTCAGCACCCCCAACAGTTTTCAAAAATTGGATCCTAGGAGTAAACAGCTTTTACTTATTCTCTTCTGTTAAGAAAGAAGAGCGGCTATTAGGAGGAGAATGACATTTATCAAGTAACAGGGGAGCGTTTCTCAGAGACAGACAGAACAGTTTTTACGTACACTCTAAACAATTTGTTCTTGGTTAACCAGTACATTTCAGTTTCCTTGCAAACACAACTACAAGCAGGGGAGGCCCTTTTAGATAATGTCTCTCATCCTGTCTTCTAGCTCAGCTTTGACACGCTCTCAGTAATATCTCCCTTTCCTTCTTTTGGCTCTGGAATGCCCTTTGCTTGCTGTATGTGTGTGCATCATTCTGGCCCCACTAGTGGGCAAAATGAGAGCCGGTTACCCTCATATCAATGTCAGGTTTTGTCCATTTTTCAAGCCCATATATCATTTTTTTGACCAAATTGTTATTTTATTTTATTTTCACGTTTTTCTATACCACCTATCGTCAATCTAGGCGATTTACAAATTTTACATACATAAAATTTTAAAATAAATACAATACAATAATAATACAAAAATAATATAAAACGTACATCATGAATAAGCGACTTCTGACCTTCCCCTCTTAACTTCCCCTCTTAACATGCTGCTTAACTCTTCAGCCCTGTCTCTTTTTCAGCAAATCAACATGTTATTACTATTATTATTATTTTCTTAATTAATCACATTTCTTACATTTGTAAATCAAGGTGATGTACAAAGATAAAGTTAAAACTAACCAAGGATGTTCCATGCTTTGACACCTGAGTTGTATCTCTTCTACAGTGGCAACCATGCACAACCCTGAATTTGCTATTGGGCTTTTCTAGTTTATATACTGCCATTAAGTGATGGGGAAAATAGATGGGGCGTAAACTCAGTGTAAGCCACTTTGCCTTCGTGGGTGGTGGGGCTCCATTGATGGGTGGTGTCTGTGGGTATGGTGTGTAGGATAGGGTGGGGGGCTTGGAGAGATATATGAGTCAGTAGAAGGACGTATGTGAATAGGTGGGCAGAAGGTATATATGTGTCTATGAGTTAGGGAGAAGAGGGCTATGGTGAGCTGGGGTGGCTCACTCTTTCCCTCTTGCACTTTCCATTCCCCTATGTTCTCTCCCTCCCCACTCTTATCTCTCCTTTTCCGTCTTCTCATAAGAACATAAGAAAATGCCATACTGGGTCAGACCAAGGGTCCATCAAACCCAGCATCCTGTTTCCAACAGTGGCCAATCCAGGCCATAAGAACCTGGCAAGTACCCAAAAACTAAGTCTATTCCATGTAACCATTGCTAATGGCAGTGGCTATTCTCTAAGTGAACTTAATAGCAGGTAATGGACTTCTCCTCCCTCCCCTTCCCATTCCATTTTTGCCTTCCTTCTTCCTGTTTCCAGAGTCCCCATCTCTGTTAGCGGCAGCTTCTCCACTTTTCAGCAGGATGGACCTGGTCTCATGTCTGCTAGCATCGCATCCTTCTTTACTGATGGCTCCCTACCAGCCCCTGTGCTCAGTTCTGCTGGTTCTGCATTTGCTTTGCCTAGCAGGGCCTGGGCTCCATGCACTTGCACCATTCGTTGCTAGCATTGACACTTCCTCTTCAGTTGGTGGTGCCTGGCTCCCCATCAACAACATTGCACTATTTGGCACTACCCCTCAGCTCTCTCATGGTGGCTTTATCTTCCTCTGGCAGTCTGCATGTAGCACTGCATGCAATGTGCTCTCTGCCCACGCATATGTAGTCCACTACCCTGATATTGACAAACATCAAACTCCTTTTATATATAGGGATATAGCATCCCCAGAGGGAAAAATTGCAGGCAAATTACTGTTGATCAGCCAGAAGATGTCACTGTAGCTTCACACAAGTGGATTGAAGGGTTATAGAATAATTGCGGACTTTAATTTTCAGTTTTTATTTTATTTTCCTGGTATTTTATCAGTGTTGATTACAACAAGAACAAAAATTTGAAATACCATGAAAATGGAGAATAATATTTTTCCTCCAATTTTTGTATTTATAGTAATAAGCACTGACAAATTACCCAGCAAAATAAAATAAAAACTGAAAATGAAGGTCCCTAAGAATAATCATTATATAGTGAACACTTCTGGGGATCTCTCTTATGATGTATAACAGAAGTTAATAGGCCCAGAGAGGGACATATCTTACTATGTATAATAGAAGTAAATAGGCACTGGGAGGGATGATTCTTATGGTGAATAATAGAAGTAAATAGGGACTGGGAGGGATGTCTCTTATGGTGCATAATAGAAGTAAATAGGCACTGGGAGGGAAGTCTCTTATGGTGCTTAATAGAAGTAAATAGGTACTGGGAGGGATGTCTCTTATGGTGCATAATAGAAGTAAATAGGCACTGGGAGGGATGTCTTTTATGGTGCATAATAGAAGTAAATAGGCACTGGGAGGGAAGTCTCTTATGGTGCATAATAGAAGTACATAGGCACTGGGATGGATGTCTCTTAAGGTGCATAATAGAAGTGAATAGGCACTGGGAGGGAAGTCTCTTATGGTGCATAATAGAAGTAAATAGGCACTGGCAGGGATGTCTCTTATGGTGCATAATAGAAGTAAATAGGCACTGGGATGGATGTCTCTTAAGGTGCATAATAGAAGTGAATAGGCACTGGGAGGGAAGTCTCTTATGGTGCATAATAGAAGTAAATAGGCACTGGGAGGGATGTCTCTTATGGTGCATAATAGAAGTAAATAGGTACTGGGAGGGATGTCTCTTATGGTGCATAATAGAAGTAAATAGGCACTGGGAGGGATGTCTTTTATGGTGCATAATAGAAGTAAATAGGCACTGGGAGGGAAGTCTCTCATGGTGCATAATAGAAGTAAATAGGCACTGGGATGGATGTCTCTTAAGGTGCATAATAGAAGTGAATAGGCACTGGGAGGGATGTCTCTTATGGTGCATAATAGAAGTAAATAGGCACTGGGAGGGATGTCTTTTATGGTGCATAATAGAAGTAAATAGGCACTGGGATGGATGTCTCTTAAGGTGCATAATAGAAGTGAATAGGCACTGGGAGGGATGTCTCTTATGGTGCATAATAGAAGTAAATAGGCACTGGGAGGGATGTCTTTTATGGTGCATAATAGAAGTAAATAGGTACTGGGAGGGATGTCTCTTATGGTGCATAATAGAAGTAAATAGGCACTGGGAGGGATGTCTTTTATGGTGCATAATAGAAGTAAATAGGCACTGGGAGGGAAGTCTCTTATGGTGCATAATAGAAGTAAATAGGCACTGGGAGGGATGTCTCTTATGGTGCATAATAGAAGTAAATAGGCACTGGGATGGATGTCTCTTAAGGTGCATAATAGAAGTGAATAGGCACTGGGAGGGATGTCTCTTATGGTGCATAATAGAAGTAAATAGGCACTGGGAGGGATGTCTTTTATGGTGCATAATAGAAGTAAATAGGTACTGGGAGGGATGTCTCTTATGGTGCATAATAGAAGTAAATAGGCACTGGGAGGGATGTCTTTTATGGTGCATAATAGAAGTAAATAGGCACTGGGAGAGAAGTCTCTTATGGTGCATAATAGAAGTACATAGGCACTGGGATGGATGTCTTTTCAGGTGCATAATAGAAGTAAATAGGCACTGGGAGGGATGTCTCTTATGGTGCATAATAGAAGTAAATAGGCACTGGCAGGGATGTCTCTTATGGTGCATAATAGAAGTAAATAGGCACTGGGAGGAAAGTCTCTTATGGTGCATAATGTAAGTAAATTGGCACTGGCAGGGATGTCTCTTATGGTTTAATAAAAGTAAATAGGTGCTAGGAGGGATATCTCTTGTGGTGCATACTAGATGTCAATAGGCACTGCTGGGGTAGTCTCTTATGGTGTATAATGGGCTTCTACATTTTGAGCCTCTCTTACAGTGGACATACAGGCGTTTCTTCGCAAACTTTAAGCTAAGTAAAAATTGCATCTTAAGACGTCAATATAATGCAATGATATGCTATGAATATGATCTTCACTATCGTTATGATTCTATCTCCATAACTGGACTTTGATTTCACGAATCATAAAAAATTCATTATGAGACCTATGATTATACTTATTGGTGCATATAAGTTCATGCTATCTAGCATTATAATCTATGCCCATGTATGAGGTCCATCAAATGAAAAAAATTTTTTTTCATTCATGGTGTGTTTATTTGGGTTACAAAATATTGGTTCTTTAGCCGCCAATGTTATAGGTATAATGGAAGTTAACAGGCACTGTCAGGGCTGTCTCTTACAGTATATAATAGTTAATAGGCACCATGAGGGATGTCTCATGATATATAATAGACGTTAATTGAATGATATCGCTTACAATTATAAAAGAAGTTAATAGGAGCTATGAGGGATGTATCTTATGGTGTATAATAGAAGTTAATTGAAGGATGTCTCTTATGGTAATAGAAGTTAATACATGCTGTAGGGATGTTTCCTAATGTGTATTAGAATTTAATAGGTACTGTGAGGGATGTCTCTTAATGTATATAATAGAAGTTAATTGAAGGATGTCTCTTATGATGTATAATAGCAGTTAATAGGTGCTGCAATGCATTTCTCTTACAGTATATAACAGAAGTTAATAGGTGCTGTGAGGGACATCTATTATGGTGTATAACAGAAGTTGATAGACATTGCTTGCAATGTTAGTTTCGGCATGAGTTACTAATCCATGCTGGTTTTCACTGTTATCCACTAAAAATCTCATTGTCAAGGCTTTCTAGAACAAAGGAATTTGTAACAAATTTGAGGCTTGTCTGCTCCTAGGTGTAAATGGGAAGTGATGTACCTTTGGAGGGGTCTGGGAGGCTGTAGACCAGAGAGTACAGCTGACATATCAGATTACTCTCTGTCTCAAGCAGGGAATCCATCAGGCACTGGCTGTTTCTCCTTTGGCTAACTCCCTTGATCCAAGTCATAGTTGGGCATTGTGAGATATGTTTTAATATTTTTATTTGTAAATCAAGAGCCACAACACATTGAAGAAATTTAGACACATGAACACCTAGAAGAGAGAACACTTCTCTCTGCCAGGAAATACAAAGGATCTTAAAATACAGCTTTTGACATTTTCATCCCAAATGCATCACCATCCTTTTCTTCCCCGCCACTTATGCTGGTTCCCATCTTATCCAGATCCAACAAAATAGAATACAATTGATTCACTCTCAGCTTTAATTCAAATTCCAAACAAAAGACAGATTATGTAGACATATCATTCAGAATCAAGCTTTGAACATTAGGAGGCAATATTCCCATCTCTTCAATAATATGCAACATTTTAGTGACCAATCTACCTTCTCTGCATATTTCTCCAGAATGCATATCTGATGCACCAAATTTCATAATTGTGTCAAAGTTGGAAGCTCTGAATCCAACCAGTGTTGCAATATACATTTTTTTTGCCAATAATAAGACCTTCCTACTCCCCATCCTGGTATATTTAGTATCACATTTAAAGTCACATAAATCATCCCACAAAAATATCTTATCGTTAAGAGGTAGGTTTATCCCCGTGACTTGAAAGAAATATTGCTGTACTTTGCCCCAAAAAGTTGTGCTGTCATACAACTCCAAAACTGATGACCCAAAGTACATATATTGTTCCCACATTTTTTATATTTATTAGTGTCAGCAATCCCAAAACAATAAGCTTGCTGTGGAGACATGTAAAAGCGATGCAAACATTTAAATTGGGTTTCCCTCAGACTTACATTGGTAGTGAGAGCCCACAATCTGAAGAAGCATTTTGCATAGCAGTCAGCTGTCACTGAAATGCCCAGTTTCTTCCTGCGCCAAAATCTGGACAAGATTATGAAATCTTGAGACAGTAAGTTGTTTCCGTAAAAACCTATACCAATAAGAAATAGTATGGATGTTGCGCCAGAGGTGGACCCTTGGGCCGACATGGGGTTGATGCAACCTGTAGGTAGGGACCTACGGGTCCCCACCGTCGGCAGGCGGAATGGGCTGATGAACAGAAACTGGCTGGAGCTTCACCAATACCAGCCCTCGTTCCCCGCGGGTTGAGCCTTTGGGTGCTGGGGCCGGCTGGACTTAGGTGGGCCTCTCCCAGAGACAGCAGGAGAGAGATGGTACAGTCTTGCACTGGACAAGGTAGTGTCCCAGAGACTCGGGCGCCAAAGGAATGAAGACAGACAGGGGGTGCCTGAGCACGAGCAGGCTGAAGCCTGAATAGACCAAGTCCAGGGACAAGCTTGAGTCAGGAACAAGCTTGAGTCAGGGCTGGCGGCAATCTGGAAGCAGTGGCAAACAAGGCTGAGGTCTGATCATGGAGATAGTCAAACGTAGTCAAACAATGCAGATATCTGGGTCAGGAGAGAGGCAACAATGTAGTCAGGCAATGCAGAGGTCTGGGTCTGGAGAAAGGCAACGACGTAGTCAGGCAATGCAGAGGTCTGGGTCTGGAGAAAGGCAACGACATAGTCAGGCAATGCAGAGGTCGAGAAGGCAGTCCAATAGTAGCAGGAATCAGGAACTTGAAGAAAGGCCAGGAGGCAACTAGGAGCGAGGGAACCTGTTGCAAAGGCAAGCTCTGACTGTCACGTGACGTTTGCAGGAAGGGCCGGCAGCCTTAGCATGCCGCGGGCCCTTTAAATTGATCAAAGAGGCGCGTGCGCCTGGGAACCCAGATGGGAAGAGGCAGACGGTAGCGGCGTCTCTGCCGTGGTGCAGCCCATCGGCGGCGTCTCGGCTGCGTCTTGGGCTCGAAGGAGCAGCGGAGAGGCCGGGGCCCATCCCCAACAGGGTGGCGGGCTAGGTAAGGAGGGCCAGTTGCGAGTTCCACGGCCAGCCGACGTAACAGTACCCCCTCCTCTAAGACCTCCCCTCCGAGGGTCCGAATAGCCCGTGCACCCATCGTTTCCCAACACTTGCGGAATTGTGGGCTGGGATCCCATGAGGCACTGAGGAAGAACCATTCTGGAACTGCTTCAAGGGACAACTAGAGCCCTCAATGAAGTAGAGAAAAGCCCTTCTTTTTTCTTTAGTGGCAGACAGGCATACAAACTCTGGATCTTATCCTCCTTGTAGGTCAGGAGGGAAATTAATCCTTTCATGGTACGGTTATGTTCCTTTACAAAGGCCTCATTCTCGGCCATACTTTGTGATAACTGTTCCCTTAAATGTGTGAAGACTGCCTTTAAGACGTTCCCTTGGAGAGAGCAAGGGCTGGACTGAGTTCTCTTAGATTTTTTATGAAGAAGATAGAGTTTAGGAAGAGTGGTGGCCACAACCAATGAATGAGGAAACTCTACTGGTTCTACACAAGATTCCGAGCACTGTGGACCTCACTGGATGAGATCGGTTGAGGCCAGTCAAACTGTGGTTGATGCTTCTGTAGCCAGGGTAGACCCAGAATAACTGGTTTTACAGCCTTTGTGAGGACATAGAAAGAAATAAATTCTGCATGATCTGGCCCAATCTTCATCATGAGAGGACATGTGGTTTGGGTCACCAGACCAGGAAGATAATCTCTGTGGACGGAGGAAAGGGTAAGCGGGGGTGTCAGAGGACATGTGGATATCTGGTACTGGTCCACGAGATCCTGTTGAATGAAATTTCCCCCAGTGCCAGAGTCCACTAGAACTTGGGTTGAAAAGCAGGTAGAAGATTGTTCCAGGGTAGCTGACAAGAGAAACAGAGGCGATGCCGTGGTGACCAAGAGCTATTGACCCTGAAGCCTCTCAGCATGGGGTAACGCCTTTCTTGGGACGTTGGGGAAGCAGATGATCCGAGTACCCACAATATAGGCAGAGGCCTAGTTGACGGTGACGAGATTTTTCCTCCTCTGTGATGTGGGAATGACCCAATTGCATGGGTTCCTTTGAGTTTCTGGACAGCAAAGAGCGATCGCTGGGAAGAAATTCCTTGGGGCAGTTTTTCGGAGTGGAACGGTTCTCCCGGGACTGTTCCTGGAGTTGCCTGTCAATCTTTCCTGTTAAATCAATGAGGCCTTTGAGGGATGTGGGAAGCTCCCACGCCATGAGTTCATCTTTAATTCGGGGAGCCAATCCTTCCTGGAAGATAGCGTGCCAATTCAATTCCGTGGCCATGGTACAGAATTCTATTGCATATTCAGTTAGCGAGCGAGTTCCTTGGTGTAACGGCAAAAGATCAGAACCCATGGCAGGAAGCCTGCCAGGTTCCTCGAATACCTGCTTGAAGGCTGATACAAATTGCAGAGGTTTGGAAAGCATGGGGTCGGAGCGTTTCCACAAAGGGGAGGCCAACGCCAATGCCTTACCATCCAAAAGAGACAAAATAAAGTTCGTTTTGACTAAATTGTTCGGGAACAACATCGCTTGGAGAGTAAAATGCATATGGCATTCATTTAAGAATTCCCAACACCGTTTGGGATCCCCTGAGTAACGAGGAGGGGCCGGCAGAGGAATGACCGCCCGGCCAGGGTCGGGTGCCGGTATGGAGGCCGCTGGGGTAGGCGGTGGGGTGTTTAACTGAGTCAGGGAGTCTTGCTGGGCAGCAAAACGGTTCACATCCACCACCACCTGTTCTAAGGTTGCTTGGAGATTTTGAAGCTTCACAATGAGCCCAGGAATGGACTTCAGTGCCGCCAGATCCACCGGGTAGGAATCCAGTCGGGCATGCAGACGCTCTATGGAGGAGGCCAAAGCCTCAAGAAATCATTGCTGCTCCTGTACCTTGGATGCCAGGCCTATGATGGCCTGGAGGGCACATAGCTCCGCCGAGTCCATGGCCTTTGCAACCTGTTGCGCCGGAGGTTGACCCTTGGGTTGAGGTGGGGTTGACGCAACTCATAGGTAGGGACACTGTCGGCAGGCGGAGTGGGCTGATGAAAAGAGACCGGCTGGAGCTTCATCAATACCAGCCCTCGTTCCCCGCGGGTTGAGCCTTTGGGTGCTGGAGCCGGCTGGACTTAGGTGGGCCTCTGTATGTTGTTGATGAGGATTTCGAGGTCAGCCCAGAGACAGCAGGAGAGAGATGGTACAGTTTTGCACTGAACAAGGTAGTGTCCCAGAGACTCGGGTGCCAAAGGAACAAAGACAGACAGGGGGCGCCCGAGCAAGAGTAGACCAAAGCCTGAATAGACCAAGTCCAGGACGTGGGCTGAAGAGGCGTCGTGGAACAAGCTTGAGTCAGGGCTGGCAGCAATCTGGAAGCAGTGGCAAGCAAGGCTGAGGTCTGATCACGGAGATAGTCAAATGTAGTCAAACGATGCAGAGGTCTGGGTCTAGAGAGAGGCAACAATGTAGTCAGGCAATGCAGAGTTCTGGTTCTGGAGAGAGGCAACGACGTAGTCAGGCAATGCAGAGGTCTTGGTCTGGAGAAAGGCAATGACGTAGTCAGGCAATGCAGAGGTCTGGGTCTGGAGAGAGGCAACAACGTAGTCAGGCAATGCAGAGGTCTAGGTCTGGAGAAAGGCAATGACGTAGTCAGGCAATGCAGAGGTCTGGGTCTGGAGAAAGGCAATGACGTAGTCAGGCAATGCAGAGGTCTGGGTCTGGAGAGAGGCAATGACGTAGTCAGGCAATGCAGAGGTCTGGGTCTGGAGAAAGGCAATGACGTAGTCAGGCAATGCAGAGGTCTATGCTCGAGAAGGCAGTCCAATAGTAGCAGGAATCAGAAACTTGAAGAAAGGCCAGGAGGCAACTAGGATCGAGGGAACCTGTTGCAAAGGTAAGCTCTGACTGTCAGAGCTTGTCTTAAATAGGTCCTGGCACGTGACGTTTGCAGGAAGGGCCAGTAGCCTTAGCGTGCCGCAGGCCCTTTAAATCGATCAAAGAGGCGTGTGCGCGCGCCTGGGAACCCAGATGGGAACAGGCCGACGGCGGTGCGTTTCTGCCGCATGCGGCCCGTCGGTGGTGTCTCGGCTGCGTCTTGGGCCCAAAGGAGCAGCGGAGAGGTCGGGGCCCGCCCCCAACAGGGCAGCGGGCTAGGTAAGGAGGGCCAGTTGCGAGTTCCGCTGCCGGCCGACGTAACAATGGAGATTAGGGTCTTCCAGGTCAAAGTTTTCAGAGAAACAATCCCATGGGGGGTTCTGAAAGTCTGGAAGATGAAGTGAGTGGACATAGTGCCTGATTTGTAGGTAGGCATAGAACTGCATCTGTGGGATATTATATTCACTGTGAAGATGTTAAAATGAGTGTACCTGATTATTGCTATCAATCAAGTGAAAAATATTCTGAATTCCTTTCGCATGCCAGTCTGATAGGACTAATGATGGCTGGTGGACTAAAGAGAAAGTGTGGGGGAAGGCTCAGAGGAAAATAACATCAGAGAAGCTCCGAAGATTCCAGAGGTGATGTTCTCAGCATCGAAGCAACAGAACATTGATGGTGCCAGTACAGGAAGCAACATCATTATTAGAGACGGAAAGGGAAGGAGGATTTTGGAGAGGAGGTGGGGGTGGGGAAGAGGTACAAGGGGAATAGGCAAGGAGAAGGCAGGAGCAATGGTTTATTTTCCATTGGCACACTTGAAGTTGGGGTTCTGATGCATTGAATGATGGGAAAGGGGGGGTGTGGAACCTGGATGGTGGCGGTCTGAGGGGCAGAGGTTAGAATGGAGTGGAGGGACACCTCATCTCCACGTGCGACTGCAGCTCAGCTCAGGAGGGGGTTTTAATTGGTTGAATTGTTTCTGGGGAATAAATGGGTATGAGAAGGGGCGGTTGCAAGGAACCCAGTTAGCGATGCCCAGCGTTTCCATGCCATTGTAGAAAATTAGATACTTTACTTAAAAGTACATGTTAGTGAGGTGAAAGGGGAATAGGCACATCTATGAAAGAGAAGCACATACTAGATAATTTGAAGAAGAGAAATGTGAAACTGGCACTTTTACAAGTAACTCATTTAAGTGAAGTGGAACAAGCTAAGCAGCAGCGAAAATGGATAGGCAAGTTTACCACGTGTTGTATAATACAAGAAGTAGAGGGGTCTGTGTTCTGGACCAAAAATCCTACCACTGCAAGTGCACAAGCAGCTCACTGACCCTGAAGGTATGTTGCTTTGGAATGCACATTGTATGGGGAACAATTCATATTAAATCAATATATATTGGCTAATGGACTACTGCCCCAGAAAAATATCTCAGTACCACATTAAGGGCGAAATATACAATCAGTTTCAAAAAACATCAAATAATGCACAATCATAAAAATTTTTATTTACTTAAACACTTTATAGATTAAATCAAATTAACTATACTTCTGGACAAATGTAAATAAGGTTACATGTATATACTATTTATACCTCAAAAACATGTAGAACATATAGATAAAAAAGTACCAATCATCATCCATACATACCACATGCATACTATATAAAAACTAAACAGAAGAAGTCCAACAACAAATATTACAGTTCTTCCTGACACAAGTACAAACAAAGGTACTAGTTCTTAATTCTTTTAAATACTCAAAAATTTTCCTAAAAAAAATTCCCCTAAATAAATGAAAAGTTCTTCAATTTGTCACATACTAGTTCTTCAAAGCCACTTGAATTTACAGATGAGTAATGATATTCATATGTGAATTCCTCCTAAAGGAACAATCAGATCTTCAAATCGTGAATTCCTGCTAGATTGATGATCAGATCTTCGGTTTAACCCGTAGATCATCATATGGGAGATATGCTGAAATATCATATATTGAAAACAGAAATCCCGACTAGGGCCCAAGTTTTGCCTCCAAAGAGAGACTGCTTCAGGGGAACAATTAGCAACGATCTTATGCAAGAGAAGGAACAAGAAAAGTATCTATAGTGAATCAAACAGGAAGCAATTTTTCAACATTACTCCCAATCGGCATGGGTCTTCGTTACATGCCTTGGCTGTACTAAAGCTGCCTTTTGCAGAAAGAACCTCATAACCGCACACAGCTTCTTAGGGCACATAACTAATTTATATCTCCGGCGCTGTTCCGGCTAGCAATTCCATCCTATGCTTGACTCTCAATCCCTGGGGGGGAGGGGGGTTCTTTTTATGGGGGTAAAGCTCTCACTTGTGGCCCAGACGATGTTAAAAGGTCCATAGTGTGTATATGCTATATTGATGCTTCCCGTGAGGTGAGAGGCTGTAATAACTAGACAGGACCAGATCTGGGTGTTAAAATAATAGTTTACTGATTGGTAATCATAAATTAAAGTCCATCCATTCATAATATTGAAATTGCATCTGAATGTTGGTACATGTGTGGCTCTGTATAGGTATGTGTCCTTTTTTCAGGCATCTTGGTAGCCCCATGGTGATTTTAATGCACACAGCGTACCCAGCAACTATGAGGGAATCCTAATGGAAGGATCACCAAATTTACTGCAAAAATTAGGGATGTGTATTTGTTGAAATTGCCTAATTCGCCCTGGATCGGGGAACCCGAAACCCGAAGGAATTTTTTCTGAAATTTTGGGAAAAATTAGTTTCGGGTTTAGTGCGCACTAAACCGAAATTCGGGACTCCCTGAATTTTAAAGGCCTGAACTGCAGGAAATACGAGATTTCCCGTGGCAGGCCAAAAACGAAGCCCAAACCGATAGGTTCAGGCTTCGCACATCCCTAGCAAAAATCCTACCTTTGGTTATACCCAGCTCGTCCTGGTCCCTTAGTGTTTGTGGTTGTTTAAATAAAGCATGAAAATTAACTGTTAAAAAATGCAATATAATACTTATGAGGCTACTTATGAATAGCAAAAAAAGAATATCGATGTGTATATTACTGCCTCTTTACCGCTCTAAGATATATCTTTCTCAGACAGAATCTTAAATAGGTCCCTGTCTCCCTCATCAAATTAGCCATAGAGCACCCACCTGCTTCCCTGGACAGTTGACTACATAGCTAGATTTAGTTTTGACATAGACTGAGAAGGCTCATGAGGAAATGCCTGCATGGAAACTCCTGCACATGCTCAATAGATCTCAAAATCTACTAGCTTGGAGAGATGAGTCTGTTTGGTGCCACTGAATGACATCACCCACATGTAATGGCTAATTTATCCTGCTGTGTACAGAAAACACTGTTTTCGGTAAGTAAACTTGCTTTTCTTTCATTCTGTCTCTATGAGAAAAATGCTTAGTAAATGAGGCCCTTTGGTTGCAAACATTTTTTCTGCTTGGGAAGAAGACCATTCTCCATTTTTGGAGAGATCCTTATTCTAAGTTTTATTAAAAGAGAAACACTTTACATCATCTTGTGATTATGGAGAAGCTGGGTGTTAAATTTAGCTCAAGAAGAAACATGAAATTTTAAGGGTTTGGATTCCATCTATTTAGACTCTCTGTCTCACAGAACAAGAAGCCAGATTTTAAATAATATTTGATGTTTCTTTTTTTACCTTTTTATGTTTTTTTGTTGCTGAAATGTATACAAGACATAAGCTCAACAAGGCAGATGATGCCACTAAAATTTCAAATGGCATGGCAATACTGAACGTGATCAGTAAACAATCACTCTGCCTGTTCATCCGATGCATAACAATCAGCTTATATCCTGGCAGACAAAGCTGACTGAAGAGCACTGTGTCATCATCGGACAGCCAAGTCTCAGGTATATACAAAAAACCTAGGTGCATCAGATTTCAGAATATGAAAGTAAGTGTAGTGATTAGCAGACTTGTGTATTTATTTATATTTTTAGCTTGATACAGCCCAGACTAGTACACATACCTGGAACAGGCTCTGCGACTCCATTTAGAGGAGATAGTTTTCCATGTCATTGAAAAGGCTGTACACCCCATTGTTCTGGGACTACCCTGGCTACAGACCCACTCTCCTAGTTTTGATTGGGAATCCCTCCAACTGTCCAGATGGAGTTCTCGTTGCCTTTTGTCATGTCTACTTCCTATAAAACCTCCACCGCCTGTTCCACTAGCTACGACTTTCCTGCTGCTTCATAATCAGCTGAGAGTCCAAAAAGACTCCCAAGTTTTTACTTCCATTTGAATGGGAATAGTAAGTTCGTCTACCAAAAGGGCATCTACCGGAGCCCTCCTATCAGAACCCTTTCCCATCCAAAGAATCTTAGTTTTTTTTAATATTTAAAAACAAATGATGATCTATCAGCCACCCTGTTACCTCCCCAATAATTGCTTGCAACTCTGTCTTTGGGAGCTCACCAATCAGTCCACATGGTAAGAAAAACTGCACGTCATCCGCATACATAAACAATTGCACATTCAATGAATGCAACAGTGAAGCCAAAGGGGAAAGATATACATTAAACAGCATGAAGAAAGTGCCAACTTCTGTGGCATACCCCATCAAATATGATGCCATGTAGAATGCTGCACACCTATCTGTACTCTCTGCATCTGACTTGTCAAGTATAACCAAAACCAGTTCAGGATTGAGCCCCCCAAACTATATGAAGAGAGATTCCCAAGCACTCTCATGATGGATCGTATCGAATGCCAAATACAAATCTAACTGGCTTAAAATGCCCGCATGTCCTTGATCCAAACTTTTCAAGAGCGTATTCATTAAACTTAAAAGTAGATACTCTGGAGATCACGTGATGCAGTGAGCCTGCTGAGCTGCAGTCACTGGAGCTCCGGGTGCCACCCCCCGTATTTTGCATGTTCTTTCTCCCTAAAAGATGTTTTTTTTTTCTGATGGATTGTTGCTTATCTGATTCATTATTTGTGCATGGAAAAATTTGTTATAAAAGGAGACGAGAAGATGGCAACCCAGCCTCTTAGAAAGAAAAAGGAGAAAGGCAAAGTGAGTGAACCCAAAATGGCATACAAGTGTGAGTCCCTAGGTGCTTGCAATATAGACGATCAAATGGTTCTCAAACTTACACAAGCTGTAGTTGCGGCGTTAGAGAATACATTTGAGACTATCAATTCTAATTTTTCAGAGCTGAAGGAATCAATGGCCGAGATTGGGAGGAGAATGGAAGTGGCTGAAGGGAGGATTTCCCTTATTGAGGATGACACTATGGCGCTAACAACAATAGTACACATACTAGGAAAAGCTTTGGCGGCAAGCGAGGCTAAGCTGGAAGACCTTGAGAACCGTTCAAGCCGCAACAATTTAAGGTTTATGGGCTTTCCAGACAGAATCCCTGAAGAGGAGCAATTAAATATGCTTGAAATGTGGCTCACGTGTGCATTGAATTTACCGGAATTGGAATGTAAAATTATAATTGAACGGGCGCATAGAATTGGGCCGAAGAGAGATGTTGGGGCGTGTCCACGGATAGTAATCGCAAGATTATTAAATTCTTCCCAAAAAACAGCAGTGCTCACTGCTTATAGGAAATCCAGAGATTGTAAATATAAAGAACAAAAGATCCTGATATTTCAAGATTTTTCGTCTGCAGTGTCAGCTCAGCGTTGTGCCTCCTCAGCGGTGTGCAGTGAGCTGGTAAACAAAAATATAAAGTTCGCTTTACTCTTTCCAGCTAAGTTGAAAGTCTGGAAAGATGGGAAAGTGCTTACATTTGATTCTCCTATACAAGCAAAAGATTTGTTAAAAGCCTAATTGGCCTTTGCTGTCTGCAATAACTACAATCACATTGATTGGGCCATTTGTTTTCAATGAGCCTCCATTTGCAGCATTTGAAACTGCCTATTGTCAGGAGAGTTAAACTTTGTTTACTTCGCATAGGAAATGGAGCATATCCTAATTGGGGGAGCAGGAAATAAGCTTGCCTCTTAAAAAGTAAAGAACACTGATGTAGCTTTTTTTGTTGTTGTTGAAGGAGGGATCTGGAGAAACATGGTTTTGGTCTTCCCATTCATCGAATGGATTCTGTACACCGGTCATGTGAAGAACTACCTGATATGTTTTTGTAAAATATTTTTCCTTCTTTTTGCCTTTCAAAGGCTGGAGTCGGATGAGACCAGGTTTACAGTCTCAGTGTTCAGACCAGGTAGTTTTCTGGCAAATAAACTAGGTATAGGGGAGTGAGAATCTTTCCCCAGATGAAAAGGAAGTCTTAAAGGGGGGGGGGGGGGGGGGTACCTGAACACAGTAAAACACTGGTCTCAATCCCCTAGAAGAAGAGATGGAGTGTGATAGAAGGAGAAAAGTTGAGAGAGGGAGTTGGGTTAGCGATGGAAAGGAAAAGGGGAGGGAAATGAAGCAGTTTTGAAAGAATCTCTAGGTCTAGGGGAAATGGGTATAGATCGTAGCAGGTTAAATGCACATACTTGTTATTTAATTCTAATGTGCTGGGGAAAAAGCATGGAAGTTGTAGGTTGGAGGTCTAGGCTGGGGGACCTCTGGCTAAGTTTTAAAAGACTCAAAGTTTCAGTTAGTGACATTTTCTTTAAATTGAATGGATAGTACTATAAGATGTATCTCTTGGAATGTTGATGGCCTTGGTTTTCCAATAAAAAGAAAAATAAATTCTAGCAGCCTTACAGAGGCACCAAGTATCGATAGACTATATCCAAGAGACTCATCTGACATACAGTGAGAGTAAAAAATGTAAATGAAATTGGATGGGTCAATTTTTCTATGCCCCAGCAGCTGGTAGGAAGGCTGAGGTAGCGGTTTTGTTCCATATATAGACAGCATTTCAATTGCTTCAACAAATTAGTGATCCCATGGGGAGATACTTAATTTTGGTAGGTAAAATCCATGGTCAGGAGTTTATATACTCTAGTAGTCTAATATATATTGGCCTAATGACTATAGGCATACATTCTTTATAGAATTAGTCAGTACTTTGATGAGAGGTCTAAGTGGCCCTATCATATTGGCAGGGGATTTTAATTGCATGCATGATGTTCAAATGGACAAATCATTGCAGTTCCCCAAAGTAACAAGGAGACAAGATAAGGGGATAAAATATTTATGCAAAGAACTGGGTCTCCTGGATATATAGCATACATTAAATCCCACAGTGAGAGATTATACCCATGTGTCCAGGGCGCATAACTCCTTTTCTAGGATAGATTACGTATTGACGTCTGATTTTCTTTTCTCTAAAATATTAAAGGCAGAAATAGGTCCCATCGAAATATCTGATTTTGTGATGGTATGGATTGAACTCCGACCAGCATTTGATGTCAGAGGCTCTAGATTATGGAAATACTTAACTGAAGATAAAAAGTTCATTATTTTTACAATCCAAATGGGCAGAGTTTGAAAAAAATAATGATATGCACAAAGACCCACCGTTGTTATTTTGGCAAACGAGTAAAGTGGTGATGAAGGATGAGATTACCTCTTTTATCATTGCTAGGTCCAAAGATTTGTTTAGGAATATATTAAAATTAGAGTAGTTAAAGGAAGCCAAACAAAAATTGACACAAGATAATTTGGTAACCAATAAAGAAGAATATATATCTATACTTTGTGCATTAAATACATATTTACATCAGAGGGCAGAAAAAAATTTGCTTTATGAATTGCACAAATTGTATCGCTTTGGTAGTAGTAAAGATATATGTACACTTTGTACATTCTATGGACTTCAGCTTGGGATAATGGGAGGGGGGAACTTAAAAGAGTTAAGTTATATTGCTGTACTAGCATAGGTTCTTTTTGATATTATTCAGATAGTTCAATGTCAAAAAGTTATGCTTGAAAATTAATAAAACATGCTTTAAAAAAACTATATACTCTGTGTTATGATGTCTATGGAATCCAAATTGATTTGGATTCAGTATCTGATTCTCGGTTATAAAATCCTCAAGCTGCTCTAGTACTATTTTTTCCAAAATTTTTGGAACTGTTGGTAAATTTGAAATTGGACAATAATTTCCCAGATCAATAGATGGGAGTTTATTATCCTTTTTAATAGGTATTACGGTGTGGTGCCTGCTTCTAAACTGCCAGGATTTCACTAACACTTAAAGATTTAAATGGGCAAGGATCTAATACAGAAAAAGTTGATATTAAACCGGACGCCTTTACACCAACTTCCTGTAATGTAGTCAGATCAAACTCAGTCCAGAAATTATTTGGGGAGGAAACACCCACTGACCTTAGACTACCTGACACAGAAACTAGCTGCTGTTATAAATTTTGAATATTTTGGTCAAAATAATCTGCCAGAAACTCACATGCTGGCATATCATTATTCAAATTCACCAGATTTACTGTTAGCGTATTCACTACAGAAAACAACTCTAGCAGCTTGTTAATTGCCCACTCTAGATGAGACACATAATAATCTCTCTTTGCTCTCTTACAAAAATCTTAATAGTCATTTAATGCCTGCTTATAAACTGACAGAGTATTCTCATCTTTTGATTTCCTCCAAAGTCTCTCCAATTTTCTTGTCACTCTACCTCAACAACACTTGTTGAGTACCCAGGGGCACACTTTTCTTTTTCTCTTACCCTCACATCATATTCTGGGGCAACTCGATCATAAGTCTGCAATAGGGACAATGGCACCTATCAACCATTTCATCCAGTGACAAAGTATCCCATGTGTTCAAGTTAAGGTGTGCTAACCAGTGCTCCTTCATTATCAACCAGTGAGCGCCTTGTCCTTATAGCACCCTTATCTTTTCCTTTCATTTCACCCCTAAAGTGAAGCAACTTCTTGTATATTTGTATTCTTTTGACATTACAATCCGTACTCAGTAACATCCAGAGTATGCCCTGCCCTATGAGTTTGTTCAGAAATCAGCTATACCAATGCAACAGCCTGCAATAGCGAAACAAAATCCTGCATTCTCATAGAATCACATATTTCAAAATGCAGGTTAAATCACCTATGATCACATTTTTAAATCTTGAGTACTCACAACTCATTGAGGAGGTGTAAATCAGCTACTCTTTGACCTGGAGGAAAATATAAAGTACAAATTGTCCAAGCATGAATCTTAAACAATAAGATATCTATGGGCAACACACATCCTGAGCAACCCTACTGAGCATCAGAAACTGCTTAAAAAACACGATAATGCCAACCCCTTGCCTACTAGGGATGTGAATCGTTTTCCATATCGTCTTAACGATAGAAATCGTGTGGCAGGGCAAGAAAATCGTCTTAGGCACGATTTTTTAGTTAAAAATCGTTTTTTTCCGATTAGTGCGCACTAACTCGAGTTAGTGCGCACTAACGGGAGTTAGTGCGCACTAACTGGGAGTTAGTGCGCACTAACTGAAAATGATACAATTTGACACTTTTCAGGTCAGTTAAGGTCAGTTTAGGAATGAATATGTATTCCTATTGGCTGCCCTCTTATTTATTCATGTTACCAAGTTTCCTACTGACAGTATATGGGGGATGGGAAATGGAAACAGTTGGTAGCTTGACAAAACAAGTAATGTGATCAGTCAATGTGACTAGAACTTGTGCCCTAACCCTGATACCAGGGGTATTGTGATCTTCCTGCACACAGTGCCCTATCCCTATTAATACCAGGAGTGTTGTGATCTTCCTGCACACAGTGCCCTATCCCTAATACCAGGGGTGTTGTGATCTTCCTGCACACAGTGCCCTATTCCTGATACTGGGGGTGTTGTGATCTTCCTGCACACAGTGCCCTATCCCTATTAATACCAGGAGTGTTGTGATCTTCCTGCACACAGTGCCCTATCCCTAATACCAGGGGTGTTGTGATCTTCCTGCACACAGTGCCCTATTCCTGATACCGGGGGTGTTGTGATCTTCTTGCACACATCCCGATATCAGGGATAGGGCACTGCATGCAGGAAGATCACAACACTCCTGGTATTAATAGGGATAGGGCACTGCATGCAGGAAGATCACAACACTCCTGGTATTAATAGGGATAGGGCACTGCATGCAGGAAGATCACAACACCCCTGGTATCAGGGATAGGGCACTGTGTGCAGGAAGATCACAATACCCCGGAGGAGTGAGGGTCAGGCAGCTCCCCCCTGTCTGTGAAGCCAGCCTCTCACTAGTAATGCAGGGAGGGAGCTGTCTCAGACTTCACCATCCTCCCCCCCCCCCCTTACCCACACACCATTCACTAGCTGGGACATGGGGGAAGTCAGGAGTGAGGGTCAGGCAGCTCCCCCCTGTCTGTGAAGCCAGCCTCTCACTAGTAATGCAGGGAGGGAGCTGTCTCAGACTTCACCATCCACCCCCCCCTCACCCACACACCATTCACTAGCTGGGACATGGGGGAAGTCAGGAGTGAGGGACAGGCAGCTCCCCCCTGTCTGTGAAGCCAGCCTCTCACTAGTAATGCAGGGAGGGAGCTGTCTCAGACTTCACCATCCTCCCCCCCCCCCCCTCACCCACACACCATTCACTAGCTGGGACATGGGGGAAGTCAGGAGTGAGGGTCAGGCAGCAGCCCCCTGTCTGTGAAGCCAGCCTCTCACTAGTAATGCAGGGAGGGAGCTGTCTCAGACTTCACCATCCTCCCCCCCCCCCTCACCCACACACCATTCACTAGCTGGGACATGGGGGAAGTCAGGAGTGAGGGTCAGGCAGCTCCCCCCTGTCTGCGAAGCCAGCCTCTCACTAGTAATGCAGGGAGGGAGCTGTCTCAGACTTCACCATCCTCCCCCCCCCCCTCACCCACACACCATTCACTAGCTGGGACATGGGGGAAGTCAGGAGTGAGGGTCAGGCAGCTCCCCCCTGTCTGTGAAGCCAGCCTCTCACTAGTAATGCAGGGAGGGAGCTGTCTCAGACTTCACCATCCACCCCCCCCCCCCTCACCCACACACCATTCACTAGCTGGGACATGGGGGAAGTCAGGAGTGAGGGACAGGCAGCTCCCCCCTGTCTGTGAAGCCAGCCTCTCACTAGTAATGCAGGGAGGGAGCTGTCTCAGACTTCACCATCCTCCCCCCCCCCCCCCCTCACCCACACACCATTCACTAGCTGGGACATGGGGGAAGTCAGGAGTGAGGGTCAGGCAGCTCCCCCCTGTCTGTGAAGCCAGCCTCTCACTAGTAATGCAGGGAGGGAGCTGTCTCAGACTTCACCATCCTCCCCCCCCCCTCACCCACACACCATTCACTAGCGGGGGACATGGGGGAAGTCAGGAGTGAGGGTCAGGCAGCTCCCCCCTGTCTGCGAAGCCAGCCTCTCACTAGTAATGCAGGGAGGGAGCTGTCTCAGACTTCACCATCCTCCCCCCCCCCTCACCCACACACCATTCACTAGCTGGGACATGGGGGAAGTCAGGAGTGAGGGTCAGGCAGCTCCCCCCTGTCTGTGAAGCCAGCCTCTCACTAGTAATGCAGGGAGGGAGCTGTCTCAGACTTCACCATCCTCCCCCCCCCCCTCACCCACACACCATTCACTAGCTGGGACATGGGGGAAGTCAGGAGTGAGGGTCAGGCAGCTCCCCCCTGTCTGTGAAGCCAGCCTCTCACTAGTAATGCAGGGAGGGAGCTGTCTCAGACTTCACCATCCTCCCCCCCCCCCTCACCCACACACCATTCACTAGCTGGGACATGGGGGAAGTCAGGAGTGAGGGTCAGGCAGCTCCCCCCTGTCTGTGAAGCCAGCCTCTCACTAGTAATGCAGGGAGGGAGCTGTCTCAGACTTCACCATCCTCCCCCCCCCCCTCACCCACACACCATTCACTAGCTGGGACATGGGGGAAGTCAGGAGTGAGGGTCAGGCAGCTCCCCCCTGTCTGTGAAGCCAGCCTCTCACTAGTAATGCAGGGAGGGAGCTGTCTCAGACTTCACCATCCTCCCCCCCCCCCCCCTCACCCACACACCATTCACTAGCTGGGACATGGGGGAAGTCAGGAGTGAGGGTCAGGCAGCTCCCCCCTGTCTGTGAAGCCAGCCTCTCACTAGTAATGCAGGGAGGGAGCTGTCTCAGACTTCACCATCCTCCCCCCCCCCCCCCCCTCACCCACACACCATTCACTAGCTGGGACATGGGGGAAGTCAGGAGTGAGGGTCAGGCAGCTCCCCCCTGTCTGTGAAGCCAGCCTCTCACTAGTAATGCAGGGAGGGAGCTGTCTCAGACTTCACCATCCTCCCCCCCCCCTCACCCACACACCATTCACTAGCTGGGACATGGGGGAAGTCAGGAGTGAGGGTCAGGCAGCTCCCCCCTGTCTGCGAAGCCAGGCTCTCACTAGTAATGCAGGGAGGGAGCTGTCTCAGACTTCACCATCCTCCCCCCCCCTCACCCACACACCATTCACTAGCTGGGACATGGGGGAAGTCAGGAGTGAGGGTCAGGCAGCTCCCCCCTGTCTGTGAAGCCAGCCTCTCACTAGTAATGCAGGGAGGGAGCTGTCTCAGACTGGTATCAGGGTTAGGGCACTGTGTGCAGGAAGATCACAACACTCCTGGTATTAATAGGGATAGGGCACTGTAAGAGATGACTGTAGTAGAGGCGTATATTTGCGTTACACTGTGAACCGATGTGATATCCTGGATGAATGTCGGTATATAAAATTTTTAAATAAATAAATAAATAAATAGATTGAATAAAGATCTGATGTTTCTGCTCTCCTCACACCAAACAAAAACAACACACAAGCAGAGAAGCCCTTCTTACAAAGCTGAGCTAGTGAGTTAAGTAGGAGGAAAAGTAAACATACTGGTGCCAGTGTGGCTACTTAAAAATTACACTTACCAACAATCAATTACATATATTTGAACTGTGTACAGTTCCAGCCAGGACCACCTTTCTAAAATGCACAGTGATTGGCAAATTCAACATGCACTAGCATTTCAGGTGCCTGCTAACAAAAATAATAAACAAACAAGTTCTAGTCACGTGAGTGCTGATCATTACATTACTTTTTTGTCAAGCTTCCAACTGTTTCCATTTCACATCCCCCCAACCATATTGGTAACATCAATAGATAAGAGCACAGCCAGCCAATAGGAATACATACATACATATTCATTCCTAAGTGACCTTTACTGACCTGGGAAGTGTGAACACTTTGTTTCATTTTCTGTTGGTGTTCGTTAGTTTCCAGTTCCATTTCCCATCCCCCCAACCATCACCTCAGTGGTAACCTTGGTAATATCAATAGATAAGAGGGCAGCCAGCCAATAGGAACACATATTCATTCCTAACTGACCTTCAGTGACCTGGAAAGTGTTTATTTGTATCATTTTCAGTTAGTGCGCACTAAATCGAGTTAGTGCGCACTAACTCCCCGTTAGTGCGCACTAACTCGAGTTAGTGCGCACTAACACGATTTAATGATTTTTAACGATAAATCGTTAGAATTTCTATTGTATCGTGTTCTATAACGATTTAAGACGATATAAACATTATCGGACGATAATTTTAATCGTTGAAAAACGATTCACATCCCTATTGCCTACTGCCTCGCGACTGCTGAAGATGCACATAACCAGGGGGCATGAACTATTCATGAGGACACTATCATGTTCCTAATGCCAGGTTTCCACTACACATAATATATCCAATTGCTAGGTGAATATACAATCCATAATAATCTCAACCTTATTTCTTATTTACCGCACATTTATATATCCAATGTGGAGACAATCTATATTAGCCTCCACTAATGGGTGCATGTTTGGTCTAACAACCTGCACATATTTTAAAACTCTTGGCAGCTGTTTACCACAAACCTTTTTCATAAGACCAGCATAAAGACCCCTTCCCAATAATACAGGTATCATCATATTTAATAAAACAAAGACCATAGTCACACTAAACAATAACTTTAAACACATCATACCAAGATAACACTCAATCAGCCAAACAGCCAACAAATACATCGTCCAGTGTCCAGGAGCCCACAGAGGGGCTCATCAAAGGGAGCCTGCAAGGCCCTTAGGCCTTGCAGGCTCCCTCTTATGCCCTGAGACATCACAGTCATGTGCACTTCCTCCTCACTCAGCGTGATCATCAGGGACTTATGTAGCTGTAACAGCTGAAATGGTAAAGTGCTGCAGTGCCTCTTTATAGCATCCAAGCAGCAAATGAATGAAAACTCAGTCTTTTAGCTGCCTTGCGGGCTCTCTCTTATGCCCCAAGACAAAGGATAGATATAAGAGGGAAGAAGGCGGAAATTATTACCTTTAACCTTTTCTAGATGCAGAAAAGAGCATCCAACATCTTCACTCCATCTATGAAGCATTTGATGGCATATTGTATACCTTGTCTGCCTCCATAGGAGTTTGGCGTATAGCCTGGTCCAGCAGAATTCATGACGATGTTCATGAGAAGTTGGCAGACGTGCCTTGTCTAGGGAGCACATTTTTTGGAGAAACACTCAGAGAAATGGTTGCTCAAATAAAAGAGCAAAATATGGCAGTCCAGTCTCTCTTTACAGGGCCCAAGCAGCCCTCATTTTCAAAATGATCCTTCTACTCTTAGAGGCTGTATTTTCAGAGAAGCTCTTTCTGAGCTTTTCAAAGGCTTCTGATTCAGCAACAGCAGCAACTTCCAGCTAAGCCTCGTCAATGTGAACACCTGCAGCCTAAGATCATGCAACAAGCCCAACCAAAACCTGGGCCTAGTTTTTGATCTTTTAGAATTTACAGCAATCACACTCTCCAGACCTTCCTGGAGGAGTGGCGCCAGATAACATAGGATCTTTACGTCCTCAAGATCGTGAAATTTGGGTACCGTTTGCATTTCTTCTGGCTACCATCTTGAAGGGCTGGTACAACCATTAGGTGTGACTAGGCGGCCGCCTAGGATGATGTCAGTGGGAGGGACACCACCAGGAGACATTAAGGCACCATTTTCAAAATGTGAAAGAAGGGGGCAACAAGAGAGAGAGAGAACTGTAAGAGGGCAGCCATAACTCTATATAAGTACCATTGTCAGAGAGGCACATTCAACTCAGAGTAGGTTTGGGGCAGGGAGGGCCGGGGGCAGCTTTACATTGGTCTGCCTAGGGCACTACAGACCCTTGCACTGACCCTGACCATCATTTCCTCACTGTGTGACTCTCAGTCCAGATCCATTTCACTTACCACAACTCTGCCTGGAAGTGGAATATCTACTTCAGCAATGGGTCATAGAACAAGTCCCTAAACCTCAACATGGACCAGGTTTCTACTCCTGGTATTTTCTTAACCAAAATAGATGGGAGGATTGAGACCCATTCTGGACTTGAGAAAACTGAAAAAAATCTGCTCCAAGAGAAATTCAAAATGAATTGCTTCAGCAAAATTCTTCATTACATCCAGAAGGGGAATGATGGATGTGTGCCATTGATCTGAAGGATGCATGTACTTATATATCCATCTATCTTATCCACTGGTGCTACTTTTGCTTCAAGATAGCTTCTTCCCAGTATCAGTATAGGGTACTTCCCTTTGGCCTGTTAGCAGCTCTGAGAATTTTGATCAAATACTTTGTGGTAGTAGCTGCATACCTTTGGTGTCGGGAAATTAAAGTCTTCCCATATCTGGAATATTGGCTACTCACTGCCTGCTTTCAACTGCAAAAGATAGTTCAGCTCCTGCAGAAACTAGGCTTTCTAGTGATGCTTGAGAAGTTGAATCTAATACCCACCCATAAAATAAAGTTTATCAGGGCATGGATAGATTCTTTGCAGGAGAGAACTTTTCTATCATCAGAATGAGCAAGTACTATGAAAATGCTTATTCACAAGCTACTCACCTTGCAGCACTTGACAACCACAGTGATTCTCATTGTCTTACTGTAGGTTATATGGTGTCAGCCATTCATGTAGTTCCACCATCCTGCCTCCATATCTATCATCTACAGTAGGGTCTGTATTGTCAGTGGGACCAGCTAACTTGGTAGTACATGTTTCCAGAACCCCTGCATACTTCAAGAGGGAGCTCCTCTTCATATTCTTCCCCATCAAGTAACTTTAGTGATGGATGCCCCCTCAAAAGGCTGGGGCAACCATACAGGTTCTTTTCAAACCCAAGGAACTTGGTCTCGCAAGGAAAGTCTCTTTCAGATAAATCTACTGGAACTGAGGGCAATCAGATACACTTTGTTGACTTTCATGTATCTTCTCCAAGGAAAGAGGATTTTGATTCAAACCAACAACTAAGTTACCATGTTTTATGTTAACAAACAGGGAGGCACAGGGTCATGACTCTGTGCCAGGAAGCACTAAAGATATGACAATGGACAAACAGGAATCAAGCTGTCCTACAAGCCACCTATCTTACAGTTATCTCCAATATGTCAGTAGATCATCTCAGCAGAGTTTTCCATCTGCATGAATGGACTCTGCGACAATCTACAGTTGATGCACTATTTGACTTATGGGGTCTACTGATGGTTGACTTGTTTGCATCAGAGCAAACAAAAACCTGGAGAAATTGTGCTCGATTCTGCCCAGCAAAATCAGGCTAGCTCAGGATGCTTTCCTGCTCAGTTGGAACAATGGCTTTATATATGCTTTTCCACCAATACCACTGATTTCCAGAACAGTGCAGAAAGTGATATAGGATCAAGCTTGACTGATCCTCATAGCTCCAGCATGGCCCAGACAAATGTGGTTTGAATATCTCATATAGCTTTCCAATAGTTCTTCCATCCATCTAAGGACAGACCCTGCCTTATTAACTCAGGACAAAAGAACTCTATTCCACCCGAAATGTGAATCGGTTATTTACTCTTTCGGATAGTAGAAAGACTAGGGGGCACTCCATGAAGTTAGCATGGGGCACATTTAAAACTAATCGGAGAAAGTTCTTTTTTACTCAACGCACAATTAAACTCTGGAATTTGTTGCCAGAGAATGTGGTTTGTGCAGTTAGTATAGCTGTGTTTAAAAAAGGATTGGATAAGTTCTTGGAGAAGTCCATTACCTGCTATTAAGTTCACTTAGAGAATAGCCACTGCCATTAGCAATGGTTACATGGAATAGACTTAGTTTTTGGGTACTTGCCAGGTTCTTATGGCCTGGATTGGCCACTGTTGGAAACAGGATGCTGGGCTTGATGGACCCTTGGTCTGACCCAGTATGGCATTTTCTTATGTTCTTATGTTCTTATGTTCTTAACCTCTGTCCCTCAATATCCAGCATTCAATATCCAAACCTGATGGTTTGGATATTGAATGCTCAGTGATTGCTTATCTCTCTTTGCCAAAAGAAACTGAAGATATCATAGTTTCGTTAGGAAGCCATCAACCAGGAAAGCCTATGGTTTTAAATGGCAAATATTTTCCACATGGTATCAACAAAATGCTTTAGACGTGTTGTAGCAAGAGCCTTGGGGGCCAGCAGGTCCAGTGGGTTTAGGGTTTTAGCTGTCCTATGCTAGGGTGCCGGCTAATTTATACTCAGGCAAACTGTACCTCTAAATCTTAATTTCATGCTTCTAGGTCTCCTGTTTTCATGGTGCTGGGCTGAGTGCCTGGTGATATCATTACTGATCCTTTCTTCTCACTAGTGATCACTGTAACATTCCTTTAGTTCACCTTCCCAATGATACCTTGAGGCTGTCAAAACTAGAACTGTCTCTTAATATCCCAAAAGAAAAATAAGTCCATGAAACACAGACATTCCTTTAGTTACTTTTATTATTAAACTTCCCCGGTGCCATCTCCATTCAGGCAAATCTCAGTTTATCTGCCCCAGCAGTATTATAATTCTTCCATAACAAATCATGGGCAAAATTCTTGGGTTCAAATAAAGCAGTTGTTGTCATTTCAGCCCCACTAGACCCTAAGTCAGGGACTGATCAGGTTCCCAGCCACTTTCAGCAGCCTAAGCAGTATTGGGAGACCTTATCTAGTACAGCGTATTATTTGCTTCTTTGGGACACAAGAGTTTCACTGAGGCAACTAGTACCATTAATTAGAAGGAGTATCCATGCTACATAGCTAGCCCTGGCTTGTAATGCCAAATATTTAATTAGTGGGGACTGAGTTCATTTCAGTACCTTTCAACACTTTGCTTTACTAAGCAGGGGCTAACTTACCCCTCTGTAGATCCCCAGGCAAGGTTAGTGATTTTAAGGAGAGGTTTTCCTACTCCGAGGCTTTACATTCCTACTTGCTAATTAGGAGGAATGGTCTTTTGCTTCTGGGCGTCTCACAAATATAGCTTTTTAATTGAAACAACACTATTCCTATGCGTTTCCCCACTGCAGTTCATAAACTGAGGAGAGGTTTACTGCTGGGCATCTCACAAATATAACCTTTGAATTCACACAAAACACTATTCCTATGCCTTTCCCCACTGCAGTTTATAAGCTGAGGAGAGGTTTACTCCTGGGCATCTCACCAAGTCTCTATTTACTCATAAGAGCAGTTTGTACACTGCTGTCATTGTTCCCATTCTCTTTACTCCTGAGTACATTAGAGTCCCCTGGTGCAGCAACCCAACTTGGACAGGACTTAGCACAACAAGCAAACCTCAACGCCACCCAGGTTATAGCCTTATTGCTTCTCCCTTGTTCCTCATACTTGTCTGGCTTACCTCATACACTACAAAAAAAATCTTTCCTTTCATTTTCAGTTTATAGCAGTGGCCTTCTTAGGCACTATGGCAAAAGAAAACTATCACTTAACTTAAAAAGTCCTGTTGTGTGGAAAATCAATCCTACCTCAGGGTCCTTTTCATCTGTGTCTCCCCACTATGGTGAGTCTGCTCAGCTGTTCCCCTGGCTATGTTCTCCCAGCAGTGATCTCTCAGCTGTGACCCCTGCTTAACTGCTCCAGGAGCCTCTTATACCCCTCCCCCGAGTCTCCTGAGCCTAGAAATAAACCCCACCCAGTCCTGAGTCAGGTGTGCTGGCCTCCAGCCCAAGGATCTAGGCAGAGGTACTCTGGGAAATGTAACACAGAAACAGAAATGACGGCAGAAAAAGACCAAACTGCCTATCCAGTCTGCCCAGCAAGCTCCCACACTTATTTTCCCATACTTATCTGTTTCACCGATCACCAAGTTCAGGGCCCTTGTTGGTAACTGATTCGAATTTCATGCCACCCTCTGCTATTGATGCAGAGAGTAATGTTGGAGTTGCATCAAAGGTGAATCATAAGGCTTAATGGTTAAGAGTAGTAACCGCTGCATCAAGCAAGTTACCCCGATGCTTGTTTACCCAGACTGCACAGATCAATGCCTTGTTGGATGTTGTCTGAATGTAAATTCTCTTTTCCACATTTCCTCCTGCTGTTGAAACAGAGAGCAACGTTGTATAATCATTCCAAGTGAAGTATCAGGCTTACTTGGTTGAGGGTAGTAGCCGCCGCAATAAGCAAGCTACCCCCACGCTTATTTGTTTACCCAGACTGTGTAGTTCAGTCCTTGCTGGTGTTGTCTGAATGCAAATCCTCTTTTCCACATTTCCCCTTGCCATTGAAGCAGAGAGCAATGTTGGAGTTGCATTAACCGTGTGAAGGCTTATTGAGTAAGGGTAGTAATCACCAGGTAGTAGTCACCATTCCAGCAAGCCACACCCATGGCTCTTCTCTTCATTCCCATCCTCTAGCCTTTATAGATCCACAGTTTATCCCATGCCCCGTTGAAATCCTTCACAGATGCCTGGAATGCCCTCCAGAAGGGCATTCCAGGCATCCACCAAACTCTCCGTGAAGAAATACTTCCTGACATTGGTTCTGAGTCTTCCTCCCTGGAGTTTCAAATCGTTACCCCTAGTTCTACTGATTTTTTTCCAACGGAAAAGGTTTGTTGTTGACCATGGATCATTAAAACCTTTCAAGTATCTGAAAGTCTGTATCATATCACCCCTGCTCCTCCTCTCCTCTAGGGTATACATATTTAGGTTCTTCAATCTCTCTTCATAAGTCATTTTATGAAGACCATCACCTTTTTGGTTGCTCTTCTCTGGACTGCCTCCATCCTGTTTCTGTCCCTTTGGATATACGGTCTCCAGAACTGAACACAGTACTCCAGGTGAGGCCTCACCAAGGCCCTGTACAAGGGGGATCATCACTTTCTTTCTCTTACTAGATATTCCTCTCTCTATGCAGCCCAGCATTCTTCTGGCTTTAGCTATCGCCTTGTCACATTGTTTCGCCGACTTCAGATCGTTAGACACTATCACCCCAAGGCCTCTCTCCTGCTCCGTGCACATCAGCCCTTCACCCCCCATCAAATACAGTTCTTTCGGATTTTCACACCCCATATGCATGACTCTGCACTTCTTGGCATTGAATCTCAGCTGCCATATCTTCGCCTACTCTCCAGCTTCCTTAAATCCCTTCTCATTCTCTCCACTCCTTCTGGCGTGTCCACTCTGTTGCAGATCTTAGTATCATCTGCAAAAAGACAAACCTTACCTTCTATCCTGTCTGCAATGTCGCTCACAAAGATATTGAACACCGATCCTTGCGGCACTCTGCTTAACACCGCTCTCTCTTCAGAGTAAATTCCATTTACCATCACACATTGTCTTCTGTCCGTCAACCAGTTTGCAATCCAGGCCACCACCTTGGCACTCACTCCTAAGCTTCTCATTTTATTCACAAGCCTTCTGTGCGGGATCATATCAAAAGTTCTGCTGAAATCCAAGTAGATGAAATTGAGCGCTCTTCCTCGATCCAATTCCCTAATCACCCAATCAAAAAAGTCAATCAGATTTGTCTGACAGGACCTTCCCCTGGTGAGTCTATGCTGCCTCTGGTCCAGCAATTGTTCTGACTGTAGATAGTTCACTATTCTTTCTTTCAGCAGCGACTCCATTATTTTTCCCACCACCAAGATGAGGCTCACCGGCCTGTGGTTTCCAGCCTCCTCTCTGCTCCCACTCTTGTGAAGCGGGACTACCACTGCTCTTCTCCAATCACTCGGCTCCTCTCCCATTTCTAGGGATCTATTGAACAGGTCACACAGCAGACCAGCCAGCACATCTCTGAGCTCCCTCGGTATCCTGGGATGAACCTCATCAGGCCCCATGGCTTTGTCCACTTTCAGTTTTCTTAGCTCTTCCCATACATTTTCTTCTGTAAATGGAGTTTCATCTACTCTACTCCCCTTTAGTTTCTTGTTAACTAGCGACGGTCCTTCTAGTTCCCTGAACAACTACATTCACTTTTCCCTTACTTCTACTCAATCTTATTCTGATCCAATGCTTCTGCAACAGGGATTCCTGCGCAGGGATTCACAGACTGGTGAATCACCACACCCATTTTCTTGCAAACCCAAGCAATTACTGGTGTTGAAATTTATGAAAGGCTTATGGCATGTTTAACTTCCGGTACAGAAACATCCAGTTCCATTGGACCTGAATGTTTTCCTCTCTCAATTGATGAAGCCTGAATGTTGTCCTCTCTCAATTGATTTCGAATCCCTGGAATCAGCTTCTCCTAAATTCCTGACATGGAAAGTAGTGTTTCTTGTGGCAGTAACATCAGCCAGAAGAGACCGTGAACTCCAAGCACTTGTTCACTATCCACCATACATGAAATTCTTCCTTAATAGGGTTGTGCCTTGCATTCACCTGAAGTTTCTCCCAAAAGTCATCTCGACTTTCCATATCAATCCATCACATCACCTATCTTCTTTCCAGTGGCGTGCAGTGAAATTTATAACAAGGGATACAATCTCTCTCCCTCAGCCACCTTTCTCCTCCCATCCCACCTGTTGCGATCCCGGGGCGCCCCCGGGACCGACACTCACCCCGCGGCGGTAGCGTCGCTGGCTCCGGCCTCCCAGGCCTGCAGGGACCGCGGGCGCTGCGCCCCCGGCCTGTCCCGACCTCACTCGGGCCTGCAGGGCCCTCTGGCATCGCGTCCCGGCCTCTCCCGATCCGTCGGCGTTCCTCGGCGGCTGGCCCCGCCCCCTAGACGCACGCGCGCGTCTCTCAGCTGGCTTTAAAGGGCCAGCACAGGAAATTGGCAGGGGAAGCTCCCGGGTGACGTCAGACGCTGCAGGGTATAAAAACCCTGCAGTACAGCCAAGCCATTGCCTTGCAACGAGGTTCCCAGGTTCGTCCTGCTCCCAGTTGCTGTGTTCCTGCTCGTCACTTTGATCTTCTGGTTTTCGACTTCGGATTGGCTTGTGGTTCTTCTTGGCTTCTGACCCTGGTTCGGCTTCGGTGTCTTCTGGCTCTCGACTCGGCTTGGCTTACGATACTTCTCTGGATCTCGACTTGGACTGGCTGACAACGACTTCTCTGGCTCTTGACGCGGACCGGCTGACAGCGATTCTCCGACACCTGACCCGGGCTTGGTGAGCTACTTCTCCATCGATAGGGATCTCCTAAGTCCCAGCGGCCGGGTTCCTACGGGCTCCTCCCGGGGGGACACCGGCTTCCAGGGTGAACCGCCTAAGTCCCAGCGGCCGGACTCCTACGAGCTCCTCTCGGGGGAGTACCGGCTTCCAGGGCGAAGCACCTCTCCCACCGGGTCAGCATCATCTCCTGGTCCTTGGTCGCATAGGGCCCTTCGTGTCGTTCTCCCGGTAGTCCGCGAGCCTGCTTTCGCCGCCTCCCGTTTGGAACCGGTGCCCCTACCTCTCTAAGGTATTCCATCTCCTGGTTCCGATCGGCCCAAGGGTCCACGAAGCTAACACCACCTCCCTCTAAGACATCAGTAACCTCACTCCTTCAATCCCCTCCCATACCCGCTGCCAATTTCCCCCTGTTTCCAGCAGTCTCACTCCCTCAACCCCCTCTCCCCAAGAAATAATAGACACATAGTAAATCTCCCATACCAAAAACAGCACTAACTGCCAGCATTCAAACAGCAACAACCCTACCTATGAAAAAGCAACACTGCAAATATTACATCAGGCTCTAAACCACCAATACTTTCCTGTTGAAAATAGAACAAGATGGACTGCTATAGACCTTTACACAGAAACTATACATTAGCAGAACACAGACAGACCAGTACCAATGAGACCAACAAACAAAAAAATAAAGAAATATAAAATATCGATCTTAAAAGTAAAACCATACTAATAAAAAGAATATTTTAAAACTGATGAACAGAACATTCAGTAATTATGTATATAATGTTTATAAAATTTCCCAGAATACCAATAAATATTTCAAAACAGCAGACACATCTGACAACATCAAATAATGAAACTAATAAGGATTAAAAAAATCTCCCGCTCTCCATACCTGGGATGTTTCAATTTCTAGCCACTAAGATTGTGGTGGATTGAGGAAGGAGGTCTGCACAAACTTTATCCTCTCTCTCACCCCTTCACACACACCCACCCACACATAAGCTCTCCTCCACACACACAAACACACACACACAAATACCAGATCTAACCTACCCACTCACATCCACACACACATCAGCTCTCACCCACACAAACACACACACACACACAGAGGCAGTTACCCATCCACACGCACAGGCAGTCATACACAGGTTCTCACCAACACACCCACCCACCGCCTCTCACTCACTCACCCACCCACACACATAGGCTTTCACCCAGCCACATGCCCATCCACACTCAGCCTCTCACCCACACACCGGGCTTGAGCCTTTTTTTCAGTCACCAGCAGGATGGGTTCACTGGCTGCCTCTGGATCATCCCTCTCTCTTTGGCCGCCAGCGGGATGAGGTCTGCCGGCGACCACCGGTTCCTCTCTCTCTTCAGCTGCTTCATGTGGTGGGCAGCAGCAGGAGCTGTGTTTATCCAAACGTCATCTCCTGCTGATGTGGGCCGATTTCATGGGAAGAGCTGTGAGACTGGTCCCGTGGTAGCTGGAGATGACGTCAGTTAAACATGACTTCTGCTACCAGTTGGGGGGTGGGGGGCAGGGAGGTGTGTCGCCACTGGTCGGATAGGGGTTTGGTTTATCCCTGCCCAATTCAATTTATAAAACTGAGGTGGCATTTGCCACCCCCTAGTGATGCCTATGGACTGGGGATTCACTGAATCCCTTGAAGGCCCTGATCACACACCCCTGCTTCTTTCCAAAGCCGCACATGCAAGAAGGAGATACAACTTCATACTTTGGATTGTATAACGACCTTAGCTTATTACAAAAAAGAACTCAGCTGCATTGCCGGACTTCACGGCTCTTCATATCTTACGATCCTAATAGACATGGTGTAGCACTCACCAAGCACGTCTTATCCAACTGGATGGACTGCATTCAATAGTGCTATACAGTCACAGGCCTACAAATCACATACTTGGTCATAGCTCATCGAGTGAGAGCTACGGCCTCTTCCATTGCTCTCCTCTGAGAAGTATCTCTCGAAGACATCTGCAAATCTGCAACATGGTTATCAGTACATACTTTTCTTTTTTTTGTAACTTTTTATTTAAGCAACCAGCATAGCATATATAGACAGATTATATAACAGGTTTATATAACAAAAAAGGAGGACAGATTCCCCAGACCATACAGCAGCATTTCCTTACCAAGCAAGTTATAGGAAATGACAAACCGTTCATTAAACATGCATTGTAAACATGTAGAATGCCACCTTAAACTTGATTTCCACAAGTCATAAATACCTCAGCGGGTTTGTCTGGCAGCCCAGAATGGGCCCAATATTTTGTCATACAAATTGGATTTATGTTTTAGCGAAAATGTAAGTTTTTCCAAGTTTGCTATGTCTTGTGTTTGCTTGCGCCAATGGGAGACTGAGGAAGTAAATTTCAGAGAAGCTATCGTACAGCAAGCTGCATGCACTAATTGGGCAAGCAACTTACTCTCTTCTCTGATAAGGTTTTGTTGATTCTGAATCCCCAAAAGACATATAGTAGCATCAAAGGACATTGATTTAAGGAGAATCTTTTGCATCTCTTCCTGTATCTCCTTCCAGAAATGTTGTATATGGGCACAGGACCACCACATCTGCATGAACATACCTTCTTGACCAAAGCTGTGCCAGCATAGCTGGGAAGATGTGGGTGAAAATCTAGAGTAGAAAGTTAGGTATCTTTATGCCTTGTGCAACAGCTTGTACATCAGTTCTGCTCTCCTATTTCAAATAGAGATTTGGGATGCCTTTTTCCAGATTGGCTGTCAGTGCTTCCACTCCAGTTCATTATCTAACCCAGTATTTCATTTGACCATCAATGGTAGCAGCCTATGAATAGATCAATATATAAGAATGATGACTTTCCTCATAAGACCATCATACATAAGTACATGTTGCGTCCGTCGATCTCAGACGGCTTCGCCCGACATGCCTCACCTCTATTTCAGATACTCCACCAGCAAATGGAGAATGACGTCCGTAGTGTCTCTTTGCCGCACCTTCCCGCACGCGTCCCAGGAGCGGCTTTGGTGCGGCGTCCCATCATGTTGACCTCAGGCCTCCTAGGGTGTGCGCGCGCCTCACATCTTATAGCAGTGTTGGCGCGTACCTCAGGGGCTTCCCCCTCGAGTGACGTCACTGCTTCAGACTACAAAAGGTTGCCCATTTGCTGACTATCGCCGAGTTAGCAACGGATTGGATTCGTTCCAGTCTGAAGCTGCTCTGCTGCTTCTGCTGCTGCTGGAAGCTATCTTCACCCTCCGGGGTTCTATTAACTTGGGTACCCGCTCCTCGGGGGAGCTTTGCTTATTTCCAGGTGCCTATCCTGTATCCAGGTACTCGCTCCTCGAGGGCCTGTGTGTCTATCCTGGTGTCTGCTACCAATTCTTCTACCTGCTGGAACACTACCTATCAGCTACAGAGAGTGAGTACTACTTCTCCCAGTCTGTTCATCTACAGCTCCTCGTTGTCATCTGCAACAGGCCCTACATCACCATTGTGGAATGGATCTCCTCTGACGAGGATCACAGACTGTTGCTACCTATCCTCTCTCTACTGCTTATTGGGAACTCTATCTATTCAGCTACAAGGGAGTGTGTAATAACATCTGCCAGTCTGTCTCTCCTACAGCGCCTCACTGGATATCTGCATCGGGACCTTATACCACCATTGTGGGACGGGTCTCCTCCGACAAGGATCACAGACTGTTGCTATCTAATCCACTCTCTACTGCCATCTCTGGTGAACCATACAAGCTGCATAATATTTATTTATTTATTTTTAGTTTTTTTTATACCGATTTTCGTGCATAAAATGCATATCAAACCAGTTTACAATGAAACAGAATAAGCAGGAAGTAAAATTCCTTAGTCTAATACATTTAAATGTCAATAATGAAATAATTTTAAACAAAGCAAAAAGCTAAATAACATTAATAAAAGTTAAATTATTAACATTAACATAAACATAAATATAATTATATTAGAAGGAGCACAAAGGTTAGCACGAAGGGGAGCACAAAGGGGAAAACCCCGTCGTGCGACGCCTGGTGTAATCGCGCCGTTAATCGGGTCGCCGCTGGCTGGTCGTCATGACGTCGGGGGGGGGGCGGGTCTTCACATCGCTGATTTTCTCTTTTAACATCTCAGTTCATTTTTACTATTTTTTAATAATAATTATTTAATAAAGATATATTCTCTGTGTTTGTGCATCTGAGTCTAGCCTGGTGCTACAGTTCCCTACGGGGCTCCTCCCCGTGGGAGACACTATCACTGTTGCCCCTAAGAATCCACCAAACACCTCGATATCATAACAGATTGCTAACTCCATGGACTCGGCTCAGCTCACCGCACTGCAGGCCAATCCAGGCCTGGCCCAGCAAATCACCGAACAACAGAACTCGCTGGATAGCTTGACTGAGGCCTTTAATCTACTACACTCACAGATGAATGCTTCTACTACCTCAGGTAAAGAAGACACACCTCCAGAAGTGACGGTTAAGACAGTTGTATCCCTCTCTGCTCCTATTCGCTTCTTAGGGAAAGCCTGGAGATGCAGGGGATTCCTCAACCAATGCTGTATGCATTTTGCACTTCAACCTAATAATTTTCCTGCAGCTTATGCCAAGACCACGTATATCCTGTCTTATCTCGATGGAAGAGCACTAGCCTGGGCTTTCTCCGCTGTGGGAGCGTGATGACCCCATCCTGAGGGACCTTGCTGGGTTTTTGGAACTGTTCACATCCGTATTTGATGACCCTACCAGGTAAACAACCACAGGATCCAGGTTCATCATCAGCAAGGTAATAAACCTTTACCAGACTTTGCCATCGAGTTTAAGACTTTGGCTTCAGAGTTGAATTGGGACTCGAGATGCCTGAAGACCCTTTTCTTTGAAGGCCTGAACTCCCGGCTGAAAGATGAATTGGCAGCTCGAGAAATGCCTGAGACCTTGGAGGACCTGATGACGTTAGCCACAAGAAACTGACCAACGACTTCGGGATAAGATTCAAGAGGTTAAAGGTTCCAAGAGATCTAGCCAGGGAGAAATCCGAGTCAAAACTATACCTAAGCCTATTCAGTCTAAATCGGTTGCTGGTGAAGAAGAACCTATGCAACTAGGCCATAGTCACCTGACTTCTAAGGAGAGAAGAACGCGGAGAAGATTAGGCCTCTGCATGTATTGTGGTCAAGCTGGCCATGTGGTACAAACATGTCCTATCTGTCTGGAGAAACGGTTAGACCTAAGTCCTGTGGGAAGACTCTACTTAGGTCTAACTGCACTTTCTCCTCCACTCTCTCTGCCAGTCTCTTTGATCAATGGACCACTTGAATTCCAGACTCTTGCCCTAGTGGACTCTGGGGCAGGAGGGAATTTTATACTGAGACATCTAGTGGAACAACTGCGAATCCCCACTATGACTATGAAGCCCTCCGCTTCTGTTATCCTTTATCCATGGGGAGCCCTTACTGGTTGAAGTAACCCTAGAAACGGAACCGGTCAGTTTAAGGACCAGAGCTCTTCATACGGAATTTCATTCCTTCTTCGTGCTGGAAAGGCTAGGCACCATTTAGTACTAGGGTTACCATGGCTACAAAAGCACATGCCTCAATACAACTGGGCTACACTGGAGCTTTCACGTTGGGGCCCAGATTGTCATGGCAAATACCTTGAAGGAAGTTTCACCATTACCCTGTATGCCTATGATTCCATTGATGCCTGGGTTACCACCTCAATACGCATCGTTTCAAGATGTGGTCTCTAAGAAGCTGCTGATATACTTCCTCCACCACATATCTTATGACTGTGCGATCAATTTGAAACCGAATACCAAACCACCCAAGGAAAGAGTTTACCCCCTCTCGGTGGTGGAAAACAAAGCGATGTTGGAATACATCCAAGAAAATCTGCAAAAAAGGTTACATAAGGTGATCCAAGTCTCCCTGCAGGAGCAGGGTTTTTCTTGTGGGGAAGAAGGATGGACACCCTATGTCCATGCATTGATTATTGTGGGTCTAATGAGATCACGGTCAAAGACCGCTATCCCTTACCACTCATCTCAGAGCTGTTTGACCACCTACAAGGGGCTAAGATCTTCTCCAAGGTGGATTCTTAAAGGAGCATATAACCTTGTTCGTATTCGTTCAGGTGACGAACTGGAAGACAGCTTTTAAACACCAGGGACGGACACTTTGAGTATTGGTGATGCCCCTTCGGCTTATACAATGCCCCAGCTGTCTTCCAAAACATGATGAACGACATCCTGCTGACCTACTCTACCAATGTGTCGTTGTCTATTTGGACGACATCCTGATCTTCTCTCAAGATCTGAATACCCACATTATAGATGTCAAGAGAGTGTTACAAAGACCTGCGGAAGACGAACCGTTATATGCTAAGCTGTCCAAATGCGAATTCCACAAGGAATCTGTACCCTTCCTAAGGGTACATAGTGTCTAACGAGGGATTCCAGATGGACCCACAAAAGCTGGAGAGCATTCAGAAATGGTCCCATACCTACTGGTCTAAAGGCTCTCAGAAGGTTTCTGGGATCACTAATTACTATAGAACCTTCATTAAGAATTACTCCTCACTAACTGTGCCCTTTAACAGCTCTGACAAAGAAGGGTGCCAATGTGCCAATTGGTCTATAGAGGCTGTCACACTTCCAAAAGCTGAAGGATGCTTTCTCCAGCAAGTCATGTCTCCATCACCCGGATCCTACATGCCCCTCATTGTTGAGGTGGATGGCCTCTGATGTTGGCGTAGGGGCTGTATTAAGTCAAAACCAGTGACTCCAAGATCCTGCGGCCATGTTCCTTCTTCTCCAGACGATTCACACCAGCTGCTGAGAGGAACTATGGAATCGGAGGGTAAAGAATTATGGCGATAAAGATGGCATTCAAAGAATGGAGACCCTGGCTCGAGGGTGCTCAAACCCAGATCTATGGTTTTTACTGACCATAAAAACCTAGAATACCTTTGTCACGCCCAGCGCCTCAACCATAGACAGGCGAGGTGGTCCCTGTTCTTTAACAGGTTTGATTTCATCTTAAAGTACCAACCTGGAGATAAAAACATCAGAGCGGATGCCCTATCTGCTCCTTCTTATCTGAAGATGTGCCTGATGCTCGCAACACATCATTGAACCTGAGAGAGTCATTCTATCAGCTACTCACCCAGTACCTGGGCAAAACGATTGTGCCTATCAACCTCCGGAAGAAAGTACTAGCATGGGCTCATGACTCTAAACTGGCTGGACATCCCGTCAACGGAGAACCCTGGCAAAGCTGCAAAAATTCTACTGGTGGCCGTCTATGAGAGAAGATGCCTTCGCTTATGTAGCGGCCTGTACCAACTGTGCCAGACAAAAACCTCACCCGATGTCCTTGGGGCAGCTACAACTTTACCCTATACCGGATGAGCCCTGGACTCACATTGCCACGGACTTCGTGGTGGACTTACCCCTCTCCGGGGGCAACAACACTATCTGGGTAACGGTGGACAGATTCTCAAAGATGGCTCACTTTGTGGCACTTCCTGGCTTACCATCTGCCATGAACTTGCAAAGTTTTTCATCAGCTACATATTCCGCCTGTAGGAAATACCGAAGCACATCATCTCAGACAGAGGCGTACTATTCACAGCCAAATTCTGGAAGGCTCTTTTGCAAGAAGTTTGATATCACTCTCGACTTCACTTCATCTTACCATCCGCAATCCAATGGCCAAACTGAGAGGATGAATGTATTCCACTCAAAGAGTTCCTCGAGCCTATCTCTTCACCCGAAGAATGTGCTGCCAACTACTACATGGGCTGAATTTTCCATCAACTCTCATCCAGCAACATCAACTGGATCAACACCATTCGACAGTGGTATATGGGCGACTACCTTCACCACCTTGCCACTTCCGCTTTCAGTGTTGTCCCCGGCAGCACAAGCTACTGCCGATGAAATTCAAACAACTTTGGAAGAAGACAAAGGAGATGCTCATCAAAGCTGGAATTCGAGCAAAAAGAGACTATGACATTCATCACGGCAAGACTCATGAACTTAAGCCTGGTGATAAGGTCTGGTTGTCTACGAAGCATCTTAGATTGAAGTTGCCATCTTCTTGCTTCTCTCCACGCTAGTGAGACCATCCCCCATCCTCCGACGTCTGGGCAATCTCTCCTACAGTCTCAAACTTCCACCAGCAATGAAGAGTCCATAACGCGTTTCACTCTCATTACTGAAACCGCTCATTCTCACAAATCGCACCAAGACACCAGATCCCTCTCCTGTTGACGCAGAAGAGAGGACATTGAGTACAAAGTAGATGCTATACTGATGTATGGAAGAGAGGCAGAGTATGGGAATTCCTCCTGTCATGGGAGGGCTATGGACCAGAAAATAACTCGTTGGAACCTATGTCTAACATTCTGGACAAAGAGATGCTGAACCAGTATCATCGTTCATCCTCGGAAACCAAGACCAGGTAGGGGGTCTGGAGGAGGTCCTTTGAAGGGGGTACTATTGCATCCATCGGTCTCAGATGGCTTCGCCCGACATGCCTCACCTCTATTTCAGCCTTCTCCGCCAGCTTCGGGAGAATGGCGTCTGTAGCATCTCCTTGCCGCACCCTCCAGCGTCCCCGGAGAAGCTTTGGCACGGCGTCCCGCCATGTTGACCTGAGGCCTCCTAGGTCATGCACGCCTCACGTCTTATAGCAGTGTGGCACGTACCTCGGGGGGCATCCCCCTCGAGTGACATCACTGCTTCCGACTACAAAAGTTTGCCCATTTGTTGACTCTCGCCGAATTAGCAACGGATTGGATCAGTTCCGGTCTGAAGCTGCTCTGCTGCTTCTGCTGCTGCTGGAAGCTATCTTCACCCTCCAGGGTTCTACTAACTTGGGTACCCGCTCCTCGGGGGCCCTTTGCTTATTTCCTGGTGCCTATCCTGTATCCAGGTACTCGCTCGTCGAGGGCCTGTGTGCTATCCTGATGCCGCTACCAATTCTTCTACCTGCTGGAACACTACCTATCAGCTACAGAGAGTGAGTATACTTCTCCCAGTTCTGTTCATCTACAGCTCCTGTTTGTCATCTGCAATCGGGCCCTACACCACCATTGTGGAACGGGTCTCCTCTGCCGAGGATCACAGACTGTTGCTACCTATCCTCTCTCTACCCTGCTATGGGAACTCTATCAGCTACAAAGGTGAGTGTGTAATAACATCTGCCAGTCTGTCCTCTCCTACAGCGCTCCTACTGGATATCGCATCGGTGGCTTTATACCACCAATTGTGGGACAGGTCTCCTCCGACGAGGATCACAGACTGTTCTATCTAATCCACTCTCTACTGCCACCTCTGGTGAACCATACAAGCTGCATAATAAAGATATATTCTCTGTGTTTGTGCATCTGAGTCTAGCCTTGTGCTACAGTCTCCCTACGGGGGCCCCTCCCGTGGGAGACACTATCACTGTTGCCCCTAAGAATCCACCAAACACCTTGATATCATAACAGTACATTTTTTACAAATGAGGGGTCTCTGTACTCCCAACCAGGACTGCTGAAGCTTGGTAATAGTTTTTCTAATAGAATTATAGAGCATCTGAGAGATGAACTCAGAGCATAATCATCCCTGGATGTTACGTTTGGCGGCTCACGATATGGCCCTGCAAGCTCCTCACTCACCCCCACGCCACCACTGTCTCTTTGTAGCCTGAACACTGCCCCACTGCAGTCCATCACCATGATTTGCATGAAATGCCAACATGCTGAGTTCTCCATGGCTCTCCCTAGGTGCGAGCATGCCAAAGGCCAATCATTTAAAGAGCCCCCGCGGCAAAAAGCTTACTTGGTGCCTCCTGATGACAATCACTGGCTCCCTTCTATATAAGGTTTCCTCAGAGAACTAGCAGACGCCTCGGCAGTGGGTCTCTGCCATCTTAGTAGTGCATGTTGCCAGTATTTCCGTTTCCTTGCCTTACTCCATCTACCCTGCCCGCCTTATTGTTGTCAACATGTCTGCTTGCCAGCCTGCCTTGCAGTGTCCCTCCCAGCTGCCGTGTTCATCAGCCTCCCTTCTGTCAGCCATCTTCTTGTGCTCCTTCCTTCCCCTTGGACTGTCTACTTGGATGACCCTTTGCCTTACACCCTGACTATTCTTCATCTGCCTGCCGCCTGCCATTTGACCTTAGCCTGGATACTGACCAGTCTGCTTGCCACCTGCCATTGGCTTTAGCATGGACATTCTTGCTTGCCACCTGGCACTGATCTAGGCTGGACATTGACTACTCTCATTTGCTGCCTGCCCTCTGACCTAGCCTGACCCCAGACCTCTCCATCTTGTTGTACTCTGAGGGACTCTCACCTAAGTCCTGCTGGCCCTCAGAACCTAAGGCCCCATCCTGCAGGGAAAGGAGCTGGTATAGGTGAAACTCCCATCCATCCTAGGATTCATCTGCCTGCTACTGTTGTAGACCCTAGGGGGCTCGCTCTGCCAACTGGTACCGCAGCACAGGGGTCCACCTTCCCTTACACTAGAGCTGTTCAAATGTTAGCCACCCCCATCTCATCCAATATCCCACCATTCTTGTATCTCTGGGTTGAACATGTGAATGGACAAGTATGGATTGTTTCATAGTGAGGACATGGGGGATATCATTGCTTTGGTTATGTGCAAGTATTGGCACACTTCTCTCCAAATACGGAGAGTGTGTACTATCAGTGGATTTGATCTAGTCACCCTCTGGACCAATGGCAATGTCAAGGATAGTAGAAATAGCAAATTATCTAGCTCAATGCTCTAAGCAGCTCCACTCTCCAAGGAGAGCTATATCACTCCCAGGTCTCATCTCAGCCAATCTTTAAGAAAGCTGAGTCTGGCCTCCCAATAGCCTCTGACATATGAAAGAGCCATACCCCCTTCTTTTTTAGAACAATATAACATTGTTTGTTTTAATCCTGGCGGGCTTATCTTCAAATAAACTTGGAAAGAGCACTTTCAAGAGGCGAAAAAGTCTCCAGTTAAGAGTAGGGAAATGATGGAATAAATAAATTAACCATGGGTGGTACCAACTCTCACCTCCGGCCAAGGACCCACTAACTCACAGATCCTAACAGAGAGGGGCATCCCTGCTTATTTCCCCTCTAAATAGGAACTGGATCTGAAATCCCATTAGTAGTTAGCACACGTGGCTTACTGGGTGTACATATAAAGCTCGTAACCATTGCATAAATATGGGACTCAGCCCATATTTGGCCAAGAGTATTGAAAAGAAGGACCCCCACAGCCTTTCAAAGTTTTTTTCTGCATCTAGAAGATTTATGGCGCCCTGCCACTCATAATCTGCAGCTTAAGGTTAAGATATTAAAGATGCTTCTGGTATTTACAGAGGAATTCCTTCCCTTAATATATCTCATTTAATCATGATGAATGAGATAGAGAATAGTTTTTTTCCATGCATAGCTGTTAATGCCTTTGCTAAGAGTTTAATGTCCATATTAAGCCCATGAGGTGGGTCAATAGGAACCTGGATCTAACACATCTCTGTCTTTCTTATGAATCACTACTATCGTGGCCTCAGGCAGCCAGTGTGGATATTCCAGCTGTACCTGGAAATGTTGCAGGGCTCTATGTAATATGTCACCCATTTGTGGAGAAGAAAGTTTTTAGTTAGAAGTCGAAATGGTACACATCTGGGCCTGGAGACTTACCATTCGGGAGGAGGACGAGTGCCAGTTGTATATCAAGTAAAGTAATGGGTGCAGTGAGTCGAGCATTTTGGTCCCTGTAACTTGAGGGAGGTTTAGTTGATTGTAAATAGTGAGTTCAGCTTGCCGATTCAGATCTCATCTCTGGCATATAACTGAGAGTAGTACTTAGCAAAGGTTTTATTAATCTCAGCCATTTAGTATGCCTTGGCCCCCGAAGCAGTGCATATGCCCACTATGTTAGCACTAGCCACCATTTCTGAATCAACCTAGCCTGTCTTGTTCCATGCGCATATATTTTCTGTTTAAAGAAACAGATTCTCAACACGCTGTATTTGGATATTACTTAATTCCGCCTTGAGTTGTTGGAGAGCTCTTTCCAAGTTGATCTGGAACACTTTGTGTTGGGTCCTCTATGATCGCATATCCTTCAATTCAAAGAGGCTTCTCTTTTAGCTCTTTAATTTTTAAGAGAACCTAGCACAGCTAATGCAGGAATCGCTCCCCTACCCCCCCTCCCGTACCACCCAGCCCCCTATAACTGCATAACTTCCCCCAAAGTACAGCAGTCACAATTAAGAAAAAACAACACCCCGTGTTTTAAACCCTCCTGACTCTCCTTATTGTTAGTGCGTCTCTGTTCAGTGTGGCTGCAAAAAAAACTCACTGTTCATTTTGAAGCAAAGGAGGTGCTTGCAATGGAGTTCAGCAAATCCCTAGCAAATTTTCTCTGCTTCCTTTGTTCCCACTGCAGGATATACACAGTTTATCAGGAAAAGCAAGTCCATAATGGGCTCCCTTTGCTCTCAGCATCTTTTTTGCTTCCATATAGTTTTGCCAGTTTTTTTGTAGCTCCAAATTCACTGCTTGTGTTTTTATGTTTTGCAGGTTCCTGGAAGTCATTAATATTGTAGTTTTGTCGCTAAAATTATGACGCTGTACAATCACAGTCCTGGATCAAGCATTTCCTGTTGGCTTCGGGGTTAGGGCCCTATGTGCACGGTCCGTCTTGAACACTGGGGTAGGAATGCTGCAGCTGGAGCAGTTTGGGGAGCCCACATGGCAAAAATTTCTCCGAACTGCCCCCTCAGCTCCTTCAGATAAGCCCACAATTCTGGGTACTATTTCTGCAGCTCCTGTGCTCCAGGTCGTCCTGTTTTTCACTTAGCTGTTTGGTAAGTTTTTCAAGCTTGTTCAAATGTGTGCCTGCAAAGATGGTTCTTGCAAATTTTCTATCATAGTTGAGTGCTCAGCTACAGTGGCTATCAGGAGGTCCACATCAGACACAGTCCAAGATAGCAAAGTTATCTGGCTAACTTTGAAGGCATATTGAGTAGTGTAGCCGCAGTACTGAATAGAGCCGGGCATCTTAAAGTTAGCCAGATAACTATAGCCCCCTAACATTAGGGCAGCTCTTTGGCCTGACCAGACTTAGCTGGGTAAGTCATCCGGCTAACTCTGAATATTGGAGTTAGCCAGTTAACTAAGTCGGCTAGCTCAACACATCCCAGTTATGCCCCCAGAACACCCTTAAGTTAGCCAGCTATGTGCCCAAATATTCATTTAGCTGGCTAACTTCTGAGTTAGAAGAACAAACAAACAACACAATTGTGGTACAATGAGAAATCAGAGAAGGACCATCATACTAAGCACTACCGGCATTTACAAACCTTTATGCTTTCTGTATAATCATCTGTCCATAAATTCTATCCTTTTTTTTTAAATACTTTTTATGCAAATAAAAAGTCACTTATCTTGAAACAAGAGTTTGTGTGGTTCTTCTGTTTTTCTTTTTTTCATGAAACTGCTAGTGTAACGAATTCCAAAATGTGTGTATGTATGAAAGAACGAGAGGCTGGCCTTGTGATAGTGAGTGCCTATGTGTGAGAGAGACTGTGTATGTGATAGAGTGTGTGATGAGAGGGTGTCATTGTGTGTGTGTATGGATGAGAGGGTGCCTGTGTGTGTGTGAGAGTGTGCGAGAGTGTATGAGAGTGTGTGTATGGATGAGAGGGTGCCTGTGTGTGTGTGTGTGTGAGGTGTGCGCGAGAGTATGAAAGTGTGTGTATGTATGAGAGAACAAGAAGCTGGCCCTGTGATAGTGAGTACCTTTGTGTGAGAGAGACTGTGTATGAGAGAGTATATGTGTGTGTGAGAGGGTGAGTGTGTATGAGAGGGTGCCTGTGTGTGGGAGAGGTGTGCATGAGGGTGTATGAGAGTGTGTATATGTATGAGTGAGCTTCTGTATGTGTGTGTGTGTGAATCAGTGAGAGAGAGTGCCGTGCCTGCATGTGTGTGTGTGCCTGTGTGGAGTGCTTGTATATGTATGTGGGTGAGAAAGGTTAAAGTTTATGCACCCTTCTCCAATCTACAACAATCTTAGGATGACTGGAAATCTAAAGGTTCCAAGTGTAGAGAGCAGGAGAATTTTTTTGTAAAACCTTGTTAGTTTTAATTATTGGATGTGATGTGTCTGCTATATAAGAACATAAGGCTTGCCATGCTTGTTCAGACCAAAGATCCATCAAGCCCAGTATCCTATTTCCAACAGTGGCCAAGCCTGTTCACAAGTACCTGGCAGGATCCCAAAGGGTAGATAGATTCCCAAGATAAGCAGCTTGGAATATTTTTGTTAAGATTCGCAGCTCGCGGGTCAGCCCCATGAGCCACAGCACTTACCCCTGATGCCGCCACGCTGACACCAGCCCCGCTGCTGGTAGTCAGTAATGCTGATTGCCTCCGTAGTGGCATGGGATGCTGCCATGTTGCCCCTCTCCTGGCTCCCTTAGGCATGCATGCACTTGATGCCTGGATGTTTAAAGGACCCATGGTGGGAAAGCAGCCTGAGTGTCCCTTGATGACATCACCAGCTCCTCCAAATAAAAGACTCCTTCTATGGAGCAGTGGAGCACCAGACACCTCAGCGACAGGTCTTCTGCCTTGCAGTGCGTGTTGCCTTGAGTTCCTGCCCTCTTGCCTGGACCTGACTACGGTTGCCTGCCACCTGGATCTGACCCCTTGCTTGAACTTGACCACTCTTGCTAGTGGCCCGCCCCAATCTTGGCCTGTCCCTGGTATGCTCTTGGACTTCCGTTATTTTTACCATCCTAGGGATCTGCCTAAGTCCTACCAGCCTCCAGAACTCAAAAGGCTCAACCTGGGTGAGATATCTGGTAAAGGTGGAGCTCCAGACTGTGCTGCTACAAGGTGCATTTACCAGTTGCCGGTGTAGACCTCTGGGGTTCATGCTAGAAGCTGCATAAACTACACCATAGCATCAAGGGCTCACACAACTGATACCCTTCACAATTGAATTTATTAGTGTTTGGTAATTTTTTTTTTTAATTTTTAGGTGTTTTTAATTATTGGATGTTGTTCATCAGCTCATTTGAGACATCCTTTTCATTGTATGTATTTGCATTGCTTATAGAGTTTAGTTTCTTGTGATTTCCAGTTCAGTTTTTGTCTGCACGTTTTAATTTATATTTTATGATCTCTTTATTCTGTATTTGGTGAGAGTCTATCTGTGTTCTGCTTGGTGACTGAGGCTTTAGGTATTCTGCTAGCATTGTAGTTTCTGTGTAGGGATTTACAACAACCTATCTTTAATCTGTTTTCCTAATAGGAGATGTATTGGTGTTTAGGGCCTGATATAATATTTGCAGTATGGCTTTTTCATAGGTTGAGTGCTGGCAATTATGATATGGAAGGCTTACTGTACTGGAATTGTAGTTCAGTTTATTCCTGGCTTTCTGTGGGCCAGGTCCACATCCAGTGCACTTTACCATAGGCCTAATACCATATGGGATCCAGTAAACTGCCTCGATTATTATGAGAAAGGTAGTTTATTATGTCTATTAAACTATTATTATTGGAAAAAAAAACTATTATTTTTGCCATGCATGTAAATAAAATGTACAATACACATTCTTGTAAATATTTTTACTTCAGAAGATTGTACTTTGAATGTCTCTTTTCCATATCCAACTTCCCTTTTTAGGTTGGGGAAGGGGTTAACAAATTTTAATATGGAAAAGAATGCATCATTTTTCATTGTGTGGGGAGAGGAGGGAAGGGGGAAAGAAAGGCTAATACCTTTGCATTAGTCCTAAGAGAGTGTGAGACAAGCATGGACTCCCACTATTCACAGAGCTCTTACATCCCCAGGGGGCAGATGCTGGAGAAGGGTGGGAGGCAGGCAACAGGAAAAGCCAGGGCTCCAGTCCCACTGCTGCTCCTCGTGACCTTGGTCAAGTCACTTCACCCTCCATGGTCATTGTGAGCCCTCTAGGGCCAGGGGCACATCAATGCCACCTGAATGTAATCTGCTTTGAAATGGCTGAAAAGTGGAATATAAATCTGCCACTCCTTTGGAACTCCTGACCCCACCAAAAGGGCCAGACTCCAAGGGGGGGGGGGGGGCTCCCTACCCCCCCTGCCCCCGCCATTTCATTCCTCACCTCAGGCAGCAGTTTATCTTGAGCCACCCCTGACTGTGGGAGACTAGGGAGCTGGGTCCAGTCCAGTTGGGTCAAGTTGGAAAGGTGAAGGGCTGCTGTGCCGTGGTGGCACCTTCAATCCCTGCCAACCCCGCCAAACCTCTTCCTGGTCCTCCCCCTCCTCCCGCACTGATCATGTGGCAGGAGGAGGAGATTGGCAGCACACTGGGCCACGCTCTTCTCTTCTGATGGCCAAGCCAGGCTGCTGCTTTCAACTGTGGGGGCACTGTACAGTCCTGCGATAGAAGGCAGCAGTCAGTCATGGACCCCTCCATCTCCTTGTAGCATGACCACAGGGAGGGGGGGGGGTGGATAAGAGAAAGAGGAGATGGGGGTTTTATATGAAACGGGAGGAGCTGGAAGGGGGATGAGAGCGAGGAGATGGAGGTGTGATTGGAAGGGTTGTGTGAAACAGAGCTGGGAGATGGAGTGTGTGGGGGAGGTGTGGGACTAGAGGAAATAGGATTTGTGTGACAGGGGACTGGGAAGATTAGGCACGTGTGATAGAGGGACTGGAGAATCAGGTTTTGTGTGAAAAAGGAGCTGAAGTGTGGATGGATGTGTGTGTGTGCGGTGAAGAGAGGAAAGGAGAGAAAGAGTAAGAGATAGAAGGGTGATAGAGAGAAAGAGGGCCGGGACCAGAGATTGGGAATGTGAAGCCAGGAGAGGGACACTTCCCTCTCATTTCTCTGGATCTCCCCACTCCAAACCCAAAATCTCAAAACCTCCCTCCTCCCCTGATCTTTTAGCTCCAATCTTTCTTTTCTCCTTCTCTTCCCCATCCCAATTTTCCCTTCGCAACCACCTCCATCCCCAATCATTCCTTTCTTCCTACCTCCCCACTCCTGATTCCTTTTCCCTGCCCTCCTCGCATTTCCTTTCATTATTCTCCGACTGCCCCATCCTCTCCTCCTTCTGTGCCTCTATACTCCTATATCTCTTATCCCTTCTTTATTTCTCTACTCTGTAGGGTTGCCAATTGGCTCCAAATTTCAGGACAGGTTGATCCTGTCCTGATGTGACTCCCCTGCATGCAGGTACTTATAGATTTGCTTTTCTTGGGGGATGCAATGGGTGAATCAGATAAGTCCCAGCATGCACTGGGGTAAAACTAGGACGGGATCAACCTGTCCTGAAAATCTGGAGCCAGTTGGCAACCCTACTCTTCTGAGATCCCATATCTCCCCATTCCCATATTCCTACCCGACCCCAGCCTCAATTACTAAAATCCCTTTTCCTCTAATAAAGAGCCAAATAAATTAACTGGACACAGAAATGTCAGAAAATGTCTTTTTTAAAAAGTAAAAAAATATATATTTAATTTTAATATAGATATATGCAAAATTAAGCATATTTTCTACATAATTTTGAAAAATTCCATTACTAATGCTTGAAAATCTTGAAAAATCTGCTGCAGGAATTGGTCATGCTGTCCGAGAACTGGTGTCAAGGTGAACAGGGAATCCACGATCCTGGAACTTCTAGGCCATGAACCTGCCACAAGGCTGCAGAGACTTCTGTCTTTTCTGGGAGCCTTGGTACATTTGTCCTATTTCCTGGGAGAGTTAGACACACCCCTTCAGTCCCCAACTGGACCAGCACCGGGTGTGCCCTATATTCCCAGCAGTATATAAGGCATGCTTAGAAGTCACACAGTGCTTGTCAAACAGTCCTCTTGGCGTCCACCCTATAGAAGCGTGATCCATTTGTTTCCTGATTTCCAAGCCTTGTTCTAGTCTGTTCCAAAATACCTGCAATTGTAGTTGTGTCCAGCACTCCTGCACATAAACCTTCCTGCTTCTCAGTTCAGTCTCCAGTGTCCTGCTTGTGTCCAGTTCCAAATGTCTCTACTGGCTCTTCTCCAGCTCCTGAACTCTGCCATTATGCCTCCGCCTTGCCTCTCAGGTATGCCTCTTCCCTCCGGGGTGGCCCTGATTGCCATTACCCAGACCCCGTGACAGTTTGGACCAGCCCAAGCCAGAGCAAGGGTGCCCAGTGAATTGTTTTTCTCTTGAATCCTATATCCTGTTTCAAGATGTACCATTCAAAAAAAAAAAAAAAAAGAGTTATTGTGGATATTTTTCCTGTCTCCATGACTCTATTTGAGAATAAGATCTGTACAGAAGTACTTGATCTGGTAAGCCTTTAGGATATGAGTGTTAGCTATGGAACGATGAAGAACATATAGACCAGGTCATGCACAATTCCATGCTGGTGCTCCAGTAGTCTGAAAGGGTTCTTGGCCTACTCTCAAAGTCTCAGCTCAGACTGCATCCTCAGCACTGTCAAAAGCTTGGCTTTAGGTGGCATGTGCTGCAGCGTTAATAGCTGAGTTCCAGGATGCGCCCACAGTATGTCCCAAGACTCCAGTCCAGGCTGCTCCTGCAGTCTAAAGGCTCAGTCTCAGGCTGTGCCTGCAATGTCCAAGACTCTGTCTCAGGCATCATCCACAGTACTCCAGGCTGTGCCCCCACATTCAATGACATACCCCAGGCTGTGTTCACAGCAGATTCAAAGACTGTACCCCAGGCTGGATTCACAGCAGGTTCCAGGACCTTGCTTCATGCTGCTTCCCTCGCAGCAGCACCAAAGACCTTGCTCTAGGTTGCTTCTCTTTCTGTAGCACTTAAGACCTTGCTCCAGATTCCATTCATAGCAACTTCAGACTTCCAGGCCAAGCCAGCTCCAGCGAGTACAGTGCTGGCTGTCCAGGTCAAGCCAGCTCCTGCAACAGCTCCGCTCCAGGGAGAATCCACTCCAGGGAGAATCCACTCCTGTGGTGGCTCAACTCAGAGACGTGACAACAGATCCTAAAACTTCATGTCTGGCTGTTCCAAGCAGCCTTTGTTCAACCACTAATAAAGCAAGCCTGCAAGGGCTTTGATGGCTCCAGCTGTTCCTGCCATGACTCCACTCCAAGCTGAGCCAGTTCCTGCCATGCGAGCAAAGTCAAACATTCCATGCCAGGTTGTCCCAGTAGCTCTAGCCCTTGCACCAGTGAAGTCAGAGCCACAGCTCCAGTGCCTGCCTCTAAATCGGCGAACTCCGTGTCTATTGTTTCTTCAGTTCCAGTCCGTGCACCGATTAGGTCGGTGCCATCTGTCACCCCAGCCTCCATGCCTGCACTTGCACTGTTGAAAAAGACGAGTCTCTGATGAAGTCTAACCTAATGGACTGAGCGAGAAGGAAGATGTAAAATACCATTAACTTTTACCCTGAAAACATGGTCCTCAAGAAAGGCTTGAATCCATCTCACAACATCCTTGACCAATCCAAGCTGTCTGCACTGGTCGAGCAAGATGTCATGACTGACCACGCTTGACAGGTCCGGCATCATAACTAGCACCGATTCACCCCAATCTAGGTAGAGCAGGCCATCATGCAGCACCGAGACTAAAGCTAAGCAGGACAGAAGCAAAGAGCATTGGAATACCTGTGTCTATGTTTGATTTGTTAAGGGTGTTGGTTTGTGTGTGTGTGTGTGTGTTATTGGGGGCAGAGGCTTGTATATTTGTGTGTGTGTACATATATATGAAGTATGAGAGTAGTGAATGTGCGAGAGGCTGTGTGAGGGTGAGTGAGGTGGGTGGTGGTATGTGTGCATACATGGGTTTGTGTGTGCATGAGTAGCTATGCAGAGGATTATGTATGTATGAGTGAATGTGAGTGGTGTGTGTATGTATTAATGAGGTGTGAGTGAGTTGTATATGTATACATACACATTGGGATGTATGTATGTGAGTATGCAGAGACAAGGGTATATACTGTATATATGTTTGGGGGGTTATGTGTATGTATAATATGGTAAGGTGATGTATGTGAGAGTGTGTATGATGTTTATGTAGAAAGTGGAGAGCTGAGTTGTATGTATAGCTATGTGCATGTGTATGGGGGAGGGATTATGTGCATGTATATATACAAGTTGTGGAGGTAAAATATGTAGTTTTCTATCACTTTGGATAAATGAGCAAATAACTTCCCATTGCTACCCTTAAGAGAAATATGGAAGTAGCCTGCACAGCGCACAAGATACTACCATAAGAAGCTTCTAGGCAGAGTGAATGGACCATTTGGTCCTTTTCTGCCGTCATTACTATGTTATGTATACCAACACCTGCTCCCCCTCTCTCAGCCCTTTCCACACCACTGGCTTCCATACCTATCCCAAGCATGTCCAAAAACCGTTACACTGCTGGCCTCCTCTGCCTCTCTTGGTGAGCCCTGTCTTCATCCTCTGATTCTTACAAGACCAATATTTTACTCAGGGCCCCTTCCATGTCTTATTACCAAATTCTGTAACAATCCACTGAAATTAACAAGACTGCTGTTCAGTCCATGCTCAGTGATGTTTGCATTTAAGCCATGGTCACTCCACACAGGTTACCCCGGCCTCTTGGAAGCCTGATGCAGCTGTTCTACTGCTGTTAGGGTTGTAACCACTGCTTCGTTCCAGTTACCCCAATACCTAGTAAGGCTGTTGATATATGTGTGAGTGGGTGCATTTGAGAAGTTGTTTGTGTCTGGTGTGTTTGTCTGTAAGAGGTTGATATATGTGTGAGGATGAGTGGGTGATGTATATATATGTGTGAATGAATGCAGGGCAGTTGGACTAGGGGGAAGGTTGCACCTGAAGGACCTAAATATGTATACCCTAAAAGAGAGGAGAGACATGATAAGAGACATTTAAATACCTGAAAAGTATTAATGGTGGACAAGAGGCAAACTTTTTCAACATAAGCGAAGTTGTAGAACTAGGGTCATGATGTGAAGCTTCAAGGTGCCATCTGCCTCGTATCATTCAAGAGGGAAGATTCAGGAACGTCAGGAAATATTTTTTTCATAGAAAGGGTAATGAATGCCTGGAATGCCCTTTATGAGGAGGTGGTGAAGACATATATGTATATGGATGCATGATGTATGCATGATGTGTACATTTTTTGTCAGCTCAAATATATTTTCTTTAACCTGCTTTTCCCAACAGGGCTCAAAGTGGGAGGTATGTATAGGTGGTGTGGGGGATAATGTATGTGTGTATATAAGAAGTGGAGACTGATGTATATGTGTATGCAGGAGGTGTAGGGGCTAAAATGTAGATAGCAATATATTAATGGGAACGATCGACCGATACTTAGCTAGTAGATACTATATATATAGTAGATACTATATATTATTAATACATACTCTCTCTCTCTCTATATATATAGTATCTACTAGCTATATATCTATATAGATATATCTATATAGATAGATACTATATATATATATATAGTATCTACTAGCTATATATCTATATAGATATATCTATATAGATAGATACTATATATATATATATATATATATAGTATCTACTAGCTATATATCTATATAGATATATCTATATAGATAGATACTATATATATATATATATATATATAGTATCTACTAGCTATATATCTATATAGATATATATAGAGAGAGAGAGAGAGAGATAGATCTATATATAGTATCTACTAGCTATGTAGAGGTGGTGTCTCCCAGCACTTCCTGACAGCGCGCACCTGGCCCTCACCTGCCCTTGGTGAGGGGGTGGGTGGAGCTGCACACGGGGCTTGGCTGCCCGCCCTCGTTATTCACTGTGGAGCGGGCGGGGCGAAGGCGCGAGCTCTCCCCGACCGCGTCCCAGGTAAGCTCCGGAGCGAGTCCCCCTGTGGCCCCGATCCCGGGAGCAGGCGGCGCGCGTGCAGCCCCGGTGCCAGCTCTTCCGGAGAGTTACCGGGAGTCGGAGAAGCAGAGGCGGGGGGCGGGCCGTCCCCAGAAGCTGGAGCAGCTCTCCGGTGCAGGAAGTCCTTCAGCATGGCGGCGGAGGAGCGGCTGCGCGAGCTGGAGCGCCTGCTCGTGCCCCGGGGGGGCGACCGAGGAGGAGTGGCTGAGCGTGGAGAGCCTGCTGGACGTGCTGCTGTGCCTGTACCAGGAGTGCAGCGACTCCCCGCCACTCCGCCGGGACAAGAGCGTCGCCGACTTCCTCCGCTGGGGTGAGCCGGGCCGGGGAGATTAGGAGTCCCTGCTTCCTGGAAGTCGCTTGGGGGTGGGGGTGGCTAAGTATATTTATTTTTGGTCAGGAACGCCTCCCTGGCGAGCCTCGCCCACTGTGAGCCCCTGAGCATGCGGGGATGCTTTGGTGCTGTTTGTCATCAGGAGGTTGCGCTTTGCCGGTACATCCTGTCCGCAATGTTTTGCTGAGCACAAGAGCTGCCTCTCCTCGTCTTACAGAGCCCTTTCTCTCCGGGAGACACGAATGGCCCCTGATAGACACACGGTGGGGTTATTATGAATAAGGATATTATTTCATCTTCCAGGGAGACAACCAAAGCAGTGGGAACTGGATAGGCCTTTGTTAAAGCCCCCTTTGAACTCTGTGTGGGCTCCATGCTTTTTAGAGGGGACTTACAACAAAGTAAAATATATGTATTCATATATAGGATCTAGGTTATTAAATAAAAATATGTGGGTACCTAAAATGGTATATCTGTCAGAGAACCCTAAAATAGGATAAGTGTATGTATGTGAATATGCACCCTTATAAACATATACATAGAAAGTTACTTATAGAGCATATAAGTTTCCATCTTTTGGGGGGGGGGGGGGGGGGGGAGAGATGCTGCTAGGCTCACAAATATTTGGGTGGGGAGAAAGCTGCAGTTTCGTCTAATTTTTAAACCAATGAGTTGTCTCCATATGAAATGGAGAAAAACCTGCCAGATGTAGTCATTGTGCATTAAGTATGCACCTCCTTGTTGACAGGGGTAGTTGACTAACTTTTCATTAAAATTTAATTAGCAACTATTTATTATTAAGGAGAAACATTTGCAGGTGTGAGGATGTCTACTCTCAGATATTTTGCTTCTTTTGTTACCTAAACCTTTATAATAAGAACTGGCTGTCTGTTAGCAGTATTTTGGGAGGAAGAGTGGAAGCTGGTGCTGGCTTTCTAACTGGCAGGCCGATACAGTACAGTGCGCTCCGTTAGCCAGCGATTGATCGTGCGTTGAAAACGTGCGGCCAACCCCCCCCCCCCCCGAAACTAATAGCGCCCGCAACATGCAAATGCATGTTGATGGCCCTATTAGTTATTCCCGCGTGATACAGAAAGTAAAATGTGCAGCCAAGCCACACATTTTACTTTCAGAAATTAACGCCTGCCGGCACCTGGAAAATAACCTCCGACTTAATAACATAGCGATATTATGTCGGAGGCGCCAAAATTAAAAAAAAAAATTTTTAAATAAAAAATCGGCCTGTGGCCCGCGGGTTGGAAGATGGACGCTCAATTATGCCGGTGTCCATTTTCCGAACCTGTGGCTGTCAGCGGGTTTGAGAACCGACACCGGCAAAATTGAACGTCTGCTGTCAAACCCGCTGACAGCCGCTGCTCATTTCAAAAAGGAGGCGCTAGGGACGCGCTAGTGTCCCTAGCGCCTCCTTTTACCGCGGGCCCTCATTTAAATACTTCATCGCGCACCCAGAAGAGTGGCTTGGGCGTACATTGGGAGAGCGGGCACTCGCCTTGGAGCGCCGACTCTCCCGCCGATTTTACTGTATTGGCCTGTGGGATATAAATTGAAGAGCTAGGACAGATCTTGCTTCTCTTTCCAGCAATTGGGAACCCTTAGCAGCTCCCCACCAGGGCATATAAACTAGCTCCTTCAAAGCTTCCTAGATGGAGGAAGGAGACTTTCAGTATGAAAAGCAAGACTACAAATCTCAGCATGCTTTTGAGCTGGGGATTATTTAAAATAAATGGAATAAAAGACCATCCCTCTTCCTCCCTGGCAGTGGGTGAATGCTAATGTGTAGCTGTGGAGACATTTTATCCAAAGAGCGAATACTTTGAACCTTAGACCCTCCTTTGCAGTGCTCTTGTGCATGTGGAGAAGCATTGGATTGAGGAAGAGTGAAAGTACACTAGGGAGGTCAGGATCAGGGTGTAATTTATAGATAAAAATGAAGTGGAACTATGGAGAGGGGAGGTAGAGTGGGGGGGAACACGTCCAGGGCCGGGTGTGACTATATGAGGGGGGAGGGTCAGGGCCTGGTGTGAACTGTCTCCTAAACACATGCGTACTCTTACATACATTTGTCACCCATTTCCTTATCCCAGCGATCCTCCATCACCCGCCCCACTAGTGCTCAAATCTTCAGCCATTCTTTGCCCACCAGTGCTCAGTAATAAGCACTAGTAGGTGAAGGACAACTGGGTGTTGAACACTACTAGATGCTGCAGCTGTAGGGTCACACTGGCGAGGAGGAGGATGATAGAATGGAGGCCTCTCTACCACCTCACCTGTACCCTGTAGATCCTGGTTCTCCACCCCCATGAGCCTCCCTCATTGGTCCTAGAGCTCTCCCCCAATCCCTGCTGGTCCTCAAGAACCATTCCCCATCCCTCCAGCAACTCTCCTCCCCTCCCTTCTTGGCCAGTAAGGCATAGGCCTCCTCTTTCAGCTAGAGTGAGCTGGCTATCCTCTGTCTTGGGAGACGGACAGGGACAGACTGGCATTACTGTATACTCTCTTCAGACAGCATACGGGGCAACCTGAAATTCAAAAGCATATGCCCTTTGCCTCCTCGGGGGGAGGAAGGGAGCGGCACTGTGTGATCTCCTCACTCGTTCTAGTCCTCTCTCCCTTCCTCAAGCAACACCTTCTATCCCTCTCCCTTCCATCATTCACTCTTTCCCTGCCCACTCGATCACCTCAGTCACAGATGTCCTCCCCCCCTCTGATTCTCACTCACAGCCCACAACACTTTCAATCCCCTTGGTCAATTCCTCCCCCCCCCCCCCCCCCCACAAAACCCACAGACTCTTCAATCCTCTCACTCAGTCTTTTGCCCCCTTCTGCTCGCCACAGCCCCTCACTTGGGGAGGGGGTTGGAACAGGTGTGAAGTGTCTGGATTAGGTGGCAGAGTGGCTGTCCTCTGCTCTGTCTGCTTCAGGCTCCTCCTCTTTGCTTCAGGCTCCCTGAAGGCTGCAGTAGAACACATCTGCTGCTTCGCTTTTCAGGTCTGAAAGGAAGTGCTGGAACTGCGTTCCAGGCCGTTCCCCCAAAGAAATGTAAGCTCTGGTCAAGATATGTTCTTGTCCTCGGGCACCTGATGTTTTGGCATAGCAGCTTCTGGGAAAAACACACAGGTTTTATTCCCAGAACTCATGACAGCAACTCTTTGTTTGTTTGTTTGTTTGTTTATTTATTTATTTAAGGCTTTTCTTTACCGACATTCATCAGAGATATCATGCCGGTTTACAATGCAAAAACAGGGAGAAGTAGAAAGAGAAATCAGTTACAAAAAATATGGATCCGCAGAATGGGAGAAGTGAGCGTGCAAAGGATAGAGAGAGAGTGTGCTTGATGCATGGAGAGGCAGGGATAGATGCATACGTAGGAAATCATAAATAACTAACAAACTAAGACAGCATTTTACAACAGCGGTAGCATTATCAAAGTATAATTCTCTCTATAGAATAAATTGAACAGATCAGGAGTTTGAAAACTCTTGGTTATCACACTCCTTCTTCTCCATCAGGTTTATAACTCTGGTTGTGCGCACACCATCCTGGTTTCCTTTTGCTCTCTCCTATGGCACCCGCAAGCCAGCCCCGCTCTGGTACCTCATACCAGCTTCAGTCAGAGGAGGTGCATTAAGGCTGCTAGTGCCAATGGGATATTTGTTCCCACCATCACTATGACAATCAGGTTAGACTCCCAAGTGGGCTTTAAATAACTTTTCCCAACCTTGCCCTCCCCATCCCAGATTCTGGCCTTTTTTTCATGGTGGCTGTAAGAGACCATTCAAATAAGTTTGTTAGGTTTTGTCTTTTTTTTTTTTTATTTCAATGTATGCACTCTGATGGAACCTGTCCTGAAACTGTGGCAAGTTTGGTATACTGGGGGTAAGCAAGAGAAAGTTCAGGTTTCCATATCTGAATTGTAACACTTTTTTTTTTTTTTTTTTTTGTGACTGCAGTGATGGGATTGGATAATCCTATTGTGGACTTTCGGTTTTGGATATTTATGTTGGGGAGGGCAGAGAAAGGATTAGAATTCCGGGACAGGGTCTGGAATAGAAGGGAAGGATCAGTGATCTGTGGGGTAGGGGATAGAGGGAGCTGGGGGAAGGCAGTAACCTTGCTGCCTCCAGAATTTTGTTTCCCTAATCACAAATTCAGGCCTGAAGCTTGGGGCTTAACTTCAAGAAATCAATGTGTAACTCGCACGGGTATGTACCAGTTCCATGGGCAGCTGCAGGACCATGGTCAATGATTAACTGCACTAATTATTTCAAGACCACCAACCAAGTGAAAAATCTAATCAAACTCTCTCTTAAAAAAAAAAAATCACTTCAGCTATGACCATTTACTTGTCTCTAGCAAACATGAGAAAAATGATTAGTCTTTAAAAAAAATTTTATTTTTAAAGACATAGATTATACTGAATTACCTACATCATCATTGTTTCCCATGTCTTGAACAGGAGTAAAATCCCCTTTGTCTTTAAACATTATTTTTAGAAAACTAATAATTTTTCTGATTGCTATAGTCAAATAAATGGTCTAAGCTGAAATGATTTTTTTTTTAAAGAGTTCAATAATTGTGTGCCAGGTTGAAGTGTAATGGTACAGAAATCCATGGCTACGCTGTATCCTCCATCCTTTCCCACCCTGAGAAGGCTCATGATATACTTATTAGGAGGATGTTGATATTCATTCATTGTGTATTTCTAGATCCACTGAATAAAGATTTTGTAGGGGTGGGGGCAGGGTGGCTTCAGGCAGGTCCTGGTCTTCCCTCACAGCCTACCTATTCTGGCCAGACCCGAGTTCTTGCAGTGTGCACTGCCTGCTGTGCTCCTACCTACACCTTTTAGGGTTCTCTGCCGCATGCGGATTGAGTAAAGTATTTGGTGGCTAGCTTCTGCTTCCAACTTAAAGTGACTCCATGCTCTGCCAGGAAATTAACATGGTTTATGGGGTATGGTTTATTTTTTAACCTCCTGTTTCAAATCATTTATTTCCTAAGGCTACTGATTTAGGGCTCCACACACTTCTAGCAGATAAGTGAGGCGTTAAGGCCCCTGTACAGATCGCAGAGGAGACCTGGTCTGGAGGCTGCATTTCCAAAAGGGATATAAATAGAAGAGAGGAAGCTGTTGAAATGGTGCAGCGGGGAGGTTTAGGGACCTCGGTGTGCAGATCCTAGAGAAGAGGTGGTGGGCACTGGGCAGGAGGTTAAAATAGGGGCAAACAAATACCTCCAAGATATAAATGTGCAAGAGGCACATCCCTGGAAAGGAAGTTCTGGAACTCAAGACTCAGCTAATCAAGAAATCATTTTTTTTAAAAACCCTTTTTATTGAAGCTTTCCAATAATTAGTTTCCTCCTCCAGATTGTATTCTCCGCTTGGCAGTTTATTTGCATTAAATCTGGCTCCAAGTTGTAGATTATTGTACCCTGCCCTGAACTTTGGAGGGGCAGTTAAAGAAAAGTGATAGACTCAGGAGTAGCATAAAGAAGCATCAGAGAGAGGGTAATGAGTGCATGGAGACAAAACCATTGATAGAATTCAAGAAGATCTGGGGTAAGCACTGGGGGCTGAGGGGTAAAGCCTAGGATGGGAAGAGAGGATCCTCGGTGGTGGGGGAATGAGGGGTAAAGTTGCATATCGAGCATGATCTGTGCATGAGAAGGGTAGACATAGATTGAATGGTCTGGCGCTCCTTATGTGCTGTTGTATTCTGTTACCTGTACTCTTTCTTCCTGACATAGGTTAAGCAAGCTCTGGGTTTTCTCCCTCTACTGTATCTATGGGACATTTTTAGTTCCTGTATCTCCAAGAAAAGCAGGAAATACCAGTTGGTACATAGAGATGGGGGGGGGGGGGGGGGGGGGGGAACCAAGACTGCCTCAGCCTGTTTCTGATGACCTTGAGTCAACTTTTGCCACATGTGGATGCATACATGGGTGGTGCTACTACATCAGCCACATCCTCTTCCACTATATTGTGCTTCAGGCAAGATAGTTAATGCCCGTCAACTCAAATTTGATAAACAAAAATCTGTTGATGTGAACTTGTCATGTTGACTGCTTGAGAGGCTGTGAACCGTGACTGAGTTGCAGCCCCCTCTGGTGAGGGTCTGAGATGCTTCTGTCAGTCCACCTGTGCCTGCCTGTGCTCTCTGAACGCCTGTGACACCACCATACATGCAGGTTCTGCTAGATCCCTGGCTCTCTGCCTGCCGACAGCCTGCTCTCTCCCTGAGTCAGAAGTGCAGTTTGCCTGAACTTGCCGGGGTGACTGGGGCTTGCCCCATGTCTCCAGGCTGATATGGCCTTTCTTACCGATGTTGGCACACTCCCAAGGTAAGGGCACATGTGGGGCTGGCCTCTGTGCTTGCCATTACAGGAGTGTAGCTATTAAGTGAATTAAATGAATGAAACAATATCCAGGAAAAAAAAACAGCATTATATATCTCCCTATTTTTTTAAATTTATATTCAATATCTTTATTAAGATAACACAGCAAAATGCTTCAAACAAAGCCAGAAATGAAAACAATATAAGTCCTTATATATACAACCACTGTATATAAAAACTTCATTGATTTTAAGCAAGCATTATTCCTCACATATCAGATGGTTTCCCCAATTTTTCCCCCTTTAAACACTCCAAATCTATCTCTTAACAAATATAAGGAACAGACCTAGATGCCTTTGTTCTGGTGCATCCAGATCTCAATTCTTCCCCCATATACCACCCAACTCTAACCTACCTTCCCTACATATGTTTAGCCAAAACACTCAAGTTTTAACAATCACAAGGTACATGTTTACAAGGAGTTACAAAGTATTCAAAATCAAACTTCGAGACCTGCCTGAGAGGCTCTGAAGATATTTATCCCAAGTGTCTAGGAACTTTTTTCTTAGATTTGAAGGATGTATGGTCTGTCCTTGATTCCATAAACATTATAATCATGTACACAGTTATACCATTGCACAGTCCTCTTTCTACACCAATAAAATCAACCTTTTCCTCTGTCAGCAGTTTTTTAACCAAAATATTTATCTCCTTCTTTCCCCACATAATTGAACAGTTCTATTCCATAAAGTACCACTTCCAGCCTAGGCGGGATGGATCAGTCCAAAAGGGTTCCTACGTTATGCAAGATCTGCTTCCAAAACTAAGATCACGGGACATGACGAAAAAGCATGAGTTAGTTTACCTTTCTCCTTTAAACATTTTAAACAGGTTTCTGATTGAGAAATATGTGCCTTAAAGGCAGCAGCTGGAGAGACACATGCCCTGTGTAAAAAATTAAAATTGCATCTCTTTAAGGTACATCTTGGAGGAGATTTTTTTTTCATATTTCTGAAACAAGCAAGTAAAGTTCTCTGAGAGATAGCAAACTCGCTCTCTTCGGACCACCTATTCCTCAGACCACCAATCGATGAATCTATAGGCCAACTTTGCAACTCCTTATGAATACAAGAAACAAGTTGGGTTTTTTTTGTTTTTTTTTATACACGCTTTGTGAAAAAATTTTTCAATAGATTCAACAAGATTCAGGTTCATACCGTCTTGTTTCAGTAAGCTCACATAGTGATGTAATTGCAAATAATTAAAAAAAAAACCAACATTGGAGTCCCTTAGAGCAAATTCACTTTTTAGTGCTTGGAAAGTCAGTAGCTTACTGTCTTCTGCCAAGACCTGTTGAATCTGTGTAATACCTTGGCTTATCAATATGAAAAACATCTAGATTGGGAGCCGGGTGAACAATCCAGATTCCCCTGAATCAGCAGAAGCGGCAAGCATCTACCATCCACCTCCGTAAGTGTGTTTCCTCCAAGCCCAGTGCAGCAGAGCTACCAGCACTGAGCTTGCCAACCCTGAGGCTAGGTGATTTGCTATCACTTGTAATACATATCATGTCTCTAAATCTGACATCACTGCCTATCACAATCATATATGTACACACACACATTCATTAAATTGCCAGTGCCTTAATATCCTCAGCAAGCTGGCCAAAGAATAAAATTCCATATCTAGTAAACCCATCCGTCCTTGTGACCAAGGTTTCTTCAGCCAATGATGTCTCCTCAGACCAAACAAATTTTGTTACCATCTTGTCTAGTGTGTTTTTAATTTATTTTTGTTTTTTAAATTTGATACCAATTGAGGAGCTGCAAAATGTATAGCCATTTGGGAAATAGGACCATCTCAAAGAGATTTATTCAGCCACACAATGGAAGTGGCATTTTCTGCCAGATATTCAACTTATGTTTGGTAAAGAAGATTAAAGATGGTATATTCAACTCATAGTATTGACCCAAAACTAATGATAACTTAATTTCCAAATATTTTAAGAACCTGGGGCCCATTTCAAAGGAAATTCCCCCAGCCAGCTAGTTCTGAGACTGTCGGGGTGTGCAAGGGCTTCCGACTTATCTTTTTTGCGTTTGAATCCTGAGAAGCCCCCTTATTTAGCAGTGTTTTTAAGAGGAAAAGACTGGGTTGCACAAAACCACTAACAGGTCATCTGCAAATGCTGCATATTTAAATACGGTGGTTCCCAAAGCTACCCTACTTATTCCTTGGTCTTGCTGTATTGACCGCAACAAAGGTTCCATTGCTATAAAAGGAACAATAAAGGAGACAAAAGTCAGCCCTGCCTCATTCCTCTATTCGCTACAAATCTTGACAAACCCTCTTCGTTTACCACTACTACGACTACCAGTTCTCTATATAATAAACGGATCCCCTACCTAACCTCATATACTCCAGCAGCCTAAACAAATAATCCCACTCCACTCTAGCAAATGCTTTTTCGGCATCAAAACTCACCACCAAGAAGGGAAGACTTTTAGCACTGCATAAAGTAAATGCAGCCAACGGTGTACGTGGCATTCACAGTGGCAGAAACCTCACCTTCCCTGAAGCAGTAAGGTCTGGCAAAACAAGAGCTAAACAATCTGCCAAGATCTTGGCTAGCAGTGTTTGGTGAAAATTAGGGCAATATCCTCAGTAAGATCCTTTCCCGGTTTAGGTATAACCATAATCACCACCTTAAATTCCCTAGGAAAGCATCCTCTATCAATTAATGAAGCAAACGTTCTCCAAAGCAGAGGTGAAATTTGCTCTGCCAGAGTCTTGGAGAACGCGCCCGAGAATCCATTGGGTCTAGGTGGCTTAGGCTTATGGGATACCTAGTAAGATCTCTTCCATGCTATTAGGTCTATTTAGTTTTAGCAAATGCTTCTCCTTTAAGGACTGCAGACCTAAATTCTGTAAAAAATTCCTTACACTTTGCATCATTGTAGCCTTCTGAGGTGTACAATTGTGTGTGAAAATCCACAAAAGTTTTCAATATCCCCTGGTTAGAGTTCAAGACAGCGCCCTCCTGTGGCTTCAAATGAGAAACAAAGCGGGATCCTGAGGATGATTTGATTCATTGAGCTAGCAGCTTCCCTGCTTTATTACCTTGCTGATATAATTTAAACTTACAATAAATTATGCTCTTTTTAGCCCTTTGGTGCAGAAGCGTATTCAATGCTGCTTGCACAGACAAGTAAAGCTGTACTGGCAACTGCCAGAAAGAAATAATGCCCCCTCTTAGGACAGCTTTGGCTGCGTACCAAGCCAGGACCGCATCCTCCTCAAAATGTAAGCATGTTTGAGGAATAATCTCTCCATTTGGACTTTAAGTATTCTTGAAATACATGAATTCCAAGAAAAATGGAAATTTACAGTTTGGTCTAATAGAGTTTTTTTTTTCCTCCTGCCCTGTCAACATGATCCATACCAGGGCGTGGTCCGAGATCTTAATTTTCCCAATTTCTGCTTCTAGTACATTAGAAAATTCATTGACAGATGTCAAAACATAATCTCTCCTTGGGAAAAGTAGCATAGGCTCGAGACAGGTGACTGTAATCCCTTTCAAGCAGACGTAAAGTTCTCCAAGCTTCCGAAAGATGTAATTCTGAGTTTAAAAAAACCCCAATGTTTTACCCTTTCTAGTAATCAAAAGCAACAAATGATGGGGCAGCAAAAATTCACAGATGTCTAATATCTTTGGATTTCAGAAAGATTCATTGCCCAGACGTGTCAAAGGTATAGCAGGTTTTTAATGAAATTACACAGACCCCCAACAACCCTTTTCACATCGCGGTTTGTCTTAAATTTTTTTCTTACCTTCGTAGGACGTGACACCAAACTTTCCCCCTCCTCCAGCAGAATGGGACCTATCCAAATTTGGATCCCCCACTATATCTGATCTGGTTAGGGACTCCAAGATGGCTGCACGCTAGTCACAGAGCTCCGGACCCCTCTAAAGTTTTTCCTTAAGTTCCTGTTTGGAAATTGATTTTCTCTGAAGTGAAATGGGTAAGTGGAAGGGTAAAGCTAAAACTTACTCCGATGTTTCAGAAGGTTTGCCTTCAACAGGACCTATGGATCAGCATGTTGTTCGGAACCCCGAAAAAATCTCCGGAGCGATTGTCCTTGGAGAACAAGGCGGGTGGTGATCCACTGCGCAACCTGTTCCGGACCTGGAATCCACTCTTTTGCCGGAGCCGAGTCGGGCTCCTTCGGAACCTGCCCCCCCCCCCCCCACGGAGAGCACTGAGGAAAACAGCATTCTCCTGTCTTGCGATGAAAATCTTTCTTAATCGGCGTTCTGCACCCACTTAGTATTGGAATTGTATAACTCGTGTGTATACACATTGTTTTGAAATACATTGTACTTTATTTTTCCTCACGTAATTGCATTGGATTCCTCCACCACTTGTGGTCTGACACGATGGAGCAGAGGCAAATTGTTAGTTTTCTGACACTTTCTTTGATTGTAATTTCCTGTGATATATTATATTGTAAACCTCTGTACGTCATTTCTTGTCAAGTAATACTTGTGAACTGCATATCAAAATTATAAATAAATAGTTAAAAAAAAAAAAATCACCTCCCATTATTATAAAATTGTCAATATTTGGGACCAAAAGTCTCATTAGTTGAGTACAGAAAGCATGGTCATATTTCTTGGGGGCATAAATAATGCATAGCGCAACCTGTTTTCTATTTAACGCTCCCAAAGTGATCACATAGCGACCCTATGGATCTTTAATTGAATGTTCTATCCTTGGGGAGGTATTTTTATGGACCAGCGTTGCCACTCCCGCAGATCTAGTGGTAGCTGAGGCATGGCTAACCTGACTCACCCACCATCTTGAATTTCTGATGTTCAGCACTGTTTAGATGAGTCTCCTGCAGAAAAACAATATCTGCAGCCATCTCTTTATAGGAGTATGAATACCACAGACATTCCAAGATATTATTTTTAATTCTGATTTAGCATATGAAGCAAAAGAAAAAAACATTTCAACAGGTGCCTCACAAGCTAAGGCCCCCATCCGACTCTATTAGCCTAAGAAAACCTCTTCACTCCTTGATGAACCCAAAATAGTCCTCCTCATACTCCCAACTAATGCATCCCCTCACCCCAAACCATACAAAGTGAGATCACTAACACTACCATCAATCTCCCATCCCTTAATGCCTGAGAGGCCTTAAAATTTCAGTAGCATACATAAACAATTGGGCCATCAAAAAAAAAAAAAAAAATGGAACAAGAAGATGAATTTTACATCACTTCATTTAAAAATTCCAGCAGGTATAGGAGACACTTCCAGAATGACAGAATCTCACTTCTTAAATGCAAACTGAAGCTCTGTAAATCTGGAGCCAATATTAAGACTAATCTCCTTCAAAAAGTATGCACATCAGGAAACTAACATCAGCAATGTAGTATTGTAGAACTCTGAAGGAATCTGGCAAGAATCCCAAACTGCTGTCTCCATCCCTGCCTAAGAATCTCAGCCAGTCACCAAAAATGAACCAGTCCTTCTGCTTTCATTAATCTCAAAATAGTGAACCAAGCAATAAAAAAAAACAAAAAAAAACAAAACATGCCAATTAAAGCTCTTGTTCACAGTACAGGGCTTAGTCAACTCCAGGAAAATTCCTTAATTCGCATCCATTTTCAGCTTGTAAGATTAGTATTCCCAAAAGCTACCAATAGATGCCTCAGGATGATGCCACTGAATGGCTGGTCTCCATTTTCGCAAGTTTTTTATTTTACCTTCTTAAAGGACTGATACCATCGGACCCCATTCAGGAAGAGAAACGTGAGGTTTTGATTGGTACATTAATGTGAAGTGCAAACCCATCACATGCAAGCGCGAGCGGATCAGAGCAAATTCTTTCCATTGTGCCAAGTATTTTAAAAAATATTCTGGTCTTCCAGGATTATTTTTGTTTTTATACAACACCTTTTTTTTCCCTGAACGCATGGCCTGTAGTGTTTCAGTTTTATTGGCAAAATCGAGCAGCTTGGCTATCAGCAGTCTTGGGTTATCTGAGCCCTCTCTCTCCAAATTCCCAAACAGCGCGCTTGCTCAATAAGCAGGGGGCCTCGTCATAGCTGTAGGCCTAATTCACGCACCAGCCACGTTTCTAGGAATGGCACCAGCTCTTTTTCTTCCAATGACTCTGGCAGGCCTACAAACCATAAATTGTTACAGCGAGAGTGGGTCTCAAGTTCTTCTAGCTGCTCTTCATGTTTCTGAGTCGTCATTTGGAGCCTGCCAAATTCTCTTTTATGTGCCGCGATTTCATCCTGGTTGTCTGATACCCATTGTTCCAGTTTGTTGCAACGCACATCATATTTAGCCATATAGGCATTCACTTCTTCCGATTTTATCAACTATGTGCTTAAATTCGAGTTGTAAGGCTTCTACAACCGCTTCCTTAAGTTCAGTAATTGTTGATGTTGACATTACCGGTCTTTCCAGGGACGGTGGGACCTCCACCATTTTATGATTACCAGGCCTGATCTTTTCCTTATTTCTTTATTTTAGCCAGGCGAGACATACCTTTATAATTGTTTAAAGTATTTCTCCAAGGGTCATCTTGATGTAGTTTAATATAAAAAAAAAATAAAATCGTCCAAAAAGGGGGATGGTTGGATTTGGCAGCAAAAGAGATGAAATCCTTCCCTGCAAGGCATCACAAGATTTCTCCCCCCCCCCCCCCCCCTATCTTTTTTTCTTTTTTTTTTTTTTTTTAATTTAATTCCTCTGCCACTAACTCTGGGTGTAACGTGTGGAGAAATACTTTATCTCACTGTGTCTCAGTTCTAATCCCCAGCTTTGTCACTAACTTGGGTGATGGGGTCCCTAAATTGAGTCTTTTTTTTTTTTTTTTAATAAAATGGGTCACCAATGAGATTTATTTATTCCAAATTTATAGTCGCCGATTAACAATACTAGGTGGTTTATAAACATTCATAATTTAACATATTAAAACAATACAAACATAGAATACATATCAAACAATAGCTTATAAACATCAAAACTTAAAAGAAAAGATTAAAAAGAACAACAGTAAAAAATCTAACAATCAATACAACTACCATTCTGCTTAAACATGATTCCAAGCAGGTCTTAGCCTGGCTTGCTCACTAATCCTCAAGGAGGTCAACAGAAACCATCATTGTGAATTTGATAGCTTAGATAAAATGTAGATAACCATCAATTCACTTTTAAGTTAAAAGCTATTTTTTAAAAGAAAATTTAAAAAATGTTTTCTGAATCGCAATAAAGAGCTCTCTTCCTTTGATCATAGGGGAAGTGTATTCCACAGATAAGGACTCTGACTTAGAAGACCAACCCACTAGATCTTTCTAATGTTTGGAGGTAACAGTGAGCTGTGGCTGAAAAGGGGGCTCTGCTGCTGGGTTAGAGGAAGGCTGTAATCCAGGCTCTAGGAAAGTCCTGCTGTTGCCAGACCCTGTGGTTCAGTATCAGGGCTTGCACATAGGTAAGGGTCCTGGACTTTGGAAAAACACATTTTTGAGAAGATAGGGGAGTATGTTAAGGGGAAAAATAGAGAAAATGGAAAAACTGTGGACAAAAAAATACAAAGCGATATTAGGGCATCAAACCAGTTTATTTAGAAAGTAAATAAAGGTAAGTCTATTATTTTCACCAAAATAGACTATTGTAATGCCATTCTCCTTTGCCTCCCTGCCACCCTTACCAAACCTCTACAACTTTTACAGAATGCCTCAGCACGCATCCTTACAAACTCCAAAAAAAGAGACCATATCACCCCAACACTCATGGACTGACTTTGGCTACCAATTAAATCCAGAATACTATACAAAACCCTATCCCTCATTCATAAATGCATCTTAAATGAAAACACTCATTGGATCAACCCTCCACTCACACCGCATACCTCCTCAAGACCTACCCGATCTACCCAACAAGGAATGCTCCACCCCCCTTCAATCAAATCCACCAAACTCATCTCCACAAAAAGACGAGCCTTTTCAATCACTGGCCCCACCCTATGGAACTTCATGCCCCCAGACTTGCGCACTGAAACCTCCACCCCTAAATTAAAAAAAAAATTAAAAACCTGGCTGTTTCTACAGGCCTTCCCCTCAGAAACACATCACTACTCGAACCACCCGGCAACGTGATCAAATGAATTGCAGAGCATTGTAATTTCTATATTGAGTTCAGTTATGTTGATGCGCACTGTAAATTTTTACTTGTATATA